>NC_138786.1:29667276-32528709 GCF_965178545.1 Coloeus monedula | reverse complement strand
ATTTACTTTTCTAGTGTAGCAGCTATGAGCACTGTCAAGTCAACACAAGAAAAATGTGAAAGAATAGTGGGTGTCCCATTTATTTCTCATTCTAATATTGCACTGGATTTTTTCCTTTCTATGGGCTTGACTTATAAATTTAACCAAAACAAAATAAACCTCGAGAAAAACCTCCTTTGTATGATTTCAGGTGGATAGATGGATTTCTTTAATTAGATATGACTGAAAAATTCTTGCTTCCTAGTAAAATGGTCTGAAGATACCAGTAGAATATAAAAGCATACTGAATTTTTAAAAGTTTGGACAGGCTTGCTGAATAGAAATCTAGTTATAATATCTCTGCAGTGATAGAGAACAAGCTAATAATTTTTTAAAATCAAATAATCTTTAAAAGTATCCCTATTTTCTCTATTATTGAAAATAATTTCGGAGTATTTCTTGAATGTGAAAGGACAAACGTTGGTACTTAGCCCAGAAAAGTGGACTGCAGAGCAGTACTTCAAGGTCTTAATACTGGTTGTCTGCAGTAAGAGAAGATTCTCTCTCTCTGAGCAGCCCTGTGCATCGGAGATCCATACTGTGGAGAGAAACTCACAAGTATGCCAGCTGTTTCTGTAAGTCCTTGCTGTAAACAGAAAGTAAAGTTCTAAGTTTCCACTGCTGCAACGCTAAAGCAGAATAATGTATGTCCTTTTTTGGCTGGACATTTCAGATATCTGCTCTCCAGCAAAGTCCTGACTAGAATTGTGTTGGACCATGATAGCCATCTGGCGTGTTGTGTTCTTTGCATTTTGTGGATGCCTAACACAGTTGTTTTGCCAGCTAATCACCTTCCCTAAAGAGTTTCAATTAATTTTTATAAAGCATTTATAAAAAAGATAGTTTGCAGAGAATTCAGATGTACCTTCCAAAAGAAAAAACATTGCAATCAAAACTTTGAGTAAATTGTTTTATTATCTTTTTTTCCCTTTAAAACTCATTTAAAACTTTCCTACCAATGTTTGGTCAGAAAAAATAGCTAACTGTAAAACTATCTTTTCATTTTCAAGGAAGTCTGGTTTTGAATTAAAATGGTAAACATACATCTGGGCATTCACTTAGAAGTAATTTCATGTAACCAGAATGACTGCTGCCTTGAAAAGCAGTCTGAGAAAGATATTTTGTCAAAACTTGTGGTTTGTCTCATGAAGAGTACATTACCGTCTTGTTTAAATTGAAACACACATTTTGAGTCTTTTTCTATTCACATCTTCTGCCTGACTTCCTGAATATTTCTTTACACACCTTGAATCAGTATTGTTCACTTGATGTGAAGCTAAACAGTCCACTGCCTGTGGACTCTGCAACACAACTGGGTATAACCTGAAAAATGTAGTTGGAGCTATGTCCCACCTTTTGTTGTTCAAAGAAAACTTCTAGATTCAGTCATCCTCTCTTTACCTTCTGGCACATAATAATGAGCCACTGCAAGAGACTTCTTCTGAGTCCTTAGTGGTGAATCTGTCTCACACAGTTTCTATGGGGCACAGTGCTTTCTTTTGAGTTCTCCGGGACCTTTCCTGGAGAGCCAGTGGTTGTGGTGCTATCTCTTGTTTGTGTTCATGGTCAATGAATGCTGGTTGATCCAGGCTTGCAGATAAAAGTAAAATCTTTTACTAGACTAAATGTTATAGCTGGGTAAAGCAAACAGGCTTTCAAGCATATAAAATCTTCTTCAGGCTAGAGAGACACAGGTTTGTCCATATTTTCTAGCTATCTGTCAAAAGATATTATGTCTATCTGCAAATTTTGTGTGATCTGGATCTGGAACAATTATAAAGATTTCAGGGTCACCACTCTTGGAATACCTTGTTTTACCATTTACCTTAAATGACCAGATGATCTCCAGAGGTCCCTTCCTATCTAAAGCATTCTGTGAATTTGTAGGATTTTGTGATTCTGTAATTCCTTCTAGTTTTCTTATCACTGCTGATCCACTATAGTCTATCTAATGACTCTGAATGAAAAGCCAAACCCAGCTTTTGGCTTGAAATTCCCCAAAACTTGTTAGTGTCAAACCCGAATTTTTGACAGGCTTATCTGTAATTTTATGCTCATTTAATTTAATTTTAAGCATTTTTTATCATAACTAGACATGTACATTGAGACGTACTTAACAGGCAATGCTAGAAAATGCAAACTATTGTGATCATTTGTTCTGTTCAGTGGTGTAAACCTTCAGTTAGAGACTAATAAGTTATTACCTTGTATAGAACATTTTTAAATACTTGATGCTTACAACATAGTACCTGTATATATTTATGTAATAGAGTTTTATTAGGGAGCTCTATGCACCTTATGGCAGGCAGTCTCATAGGTAGACATGGTAGAATTAAAAAGGAATTAAACAGCATGTCCTTGTTTCAAAGGATAATAACAGCTTCAGATTTCAGGAGTATGGACTACATGCTGAGAATTATTAAGGGTCATCCTAGCCAAAACTTTTGCTAAAATGTATGACCAATCAAGACTTAGCAGCTTGAAGCCAATTGCAAGAAGTTGAAATTATTCCTGCAGTTTTTACTTTGCTCAAGTAAAAAGTAAAGAACAACTGTAGTTTTTTGTTTGATTTTTAGCTTAGGATTTCTATTTCTCACTTCCCATCCCTTACAGTATGGTGAGGCAAAAAGACTTAAAGTAGGTTGCACAGGCCACTATGGCACTCCCAGATATCCATAGATGTTCTTTGCTCTGTATCTTAGTCAAAAAAAAAGGATGTGATTTCATTGTAGCTGGACAGGAACTGTCTATGCTAAAACTCTTTTATTTAATCCAGCCACAAAAGGACTCAGAGGAAGTAAGTTCTTTAGAACTCACAGTGGTTTAACAGTGTGGACTGTAAATGGATACAAACCACTCCCAAGTATGTATTTTCCTTTCTTGTTCTTACTAATTGCATCTAAAATTATAGTGGTGGGATTCAGTAAGGTACTTCTTAATCCTTGTGATTCCATGGCCCTTTGAGTGGCTGAGATTCTTATAAATAATTGTCATTCAAAAATCACTTAAAACATTAGGTTACTGCAAAATACTTCATTTAAAAAGTGTTTTAAAGCAAGAAAAATAATACCACCTCATAGCAATAACTCATCTTTTAAAATGCAAGATATTTCAAGTCATTGAGCACACAAAATTATAATCTTTTAACTATTTTAACTAGTCATTCCTTCCTGCCTTCTTTCCTTCCTTTCTCATATTTTGGAAACCAACTAACATTCTTCCTAAAAAAGTTACCTAAAAACTGTTCTTGGCTAGCCATTATGTGTGCCGAGGTTTTGATACTGAGAGCATGTTAATGGCCAAATTATAATCCCTTGAGAATTAGGATTCAGAAAACAAACATTAACAGACCCTTAACTGCAGTAGCACAAACCAAGATGCTATAAATTACAGGGTGGTAGTGTTAAAAGCACTGGCTTCCTGGTGTCTGGCACCCAAAACCTTTTCATTTGCGTGTATATCAGGCTGTGGAGAGGTTACCACTTGCCATTTGGCCAGTATTCAGCTGGCAGAGGTATTTGTTTAAAATTCAGGCCAATCGATGGCTCAGGCCTGCAACTAAATATTTTGTTGTTATGCCATGAGAAATATTTACCCTTCTCTGTTTTTTTTCTCTTTCCTCCACTCATTCACTCTTCTACCTAGGCTTTCTATGTGACATAGTACTTGCCAGTTTTTGCAGCTATATGTATTAACAGTTCTGGCCCAGCATCTTAATGAGCTAATTTCCCTCTTTACAAGTGAACATACGGCCAGGATAGCTTCACAGATTTCTCACGGATCATGGACAGTACTTGTGGTATGCCTTCTTTGCATGGGCACATGCTGTGTTTGATGCCAAAGAGAAATTTGAACACAGGTATCTCAGAAACTTTTTAGTTATTGCCTTCATTAAGGTGAAATAGGCAGGAATTTACATTTCCTCTGTCGACCAATAGCTACAATGTGACACAATTCTCAGCCTATGCCTTGTACAACTGTGACATAGTGCAGGAAGTTTAGCATCTCTGTTCCCACATGCTGCTGCTGACTATGGGAGCAGCAAAGCTTTTGTATACACTCAGCCAATCCAAGTACAAGGCCTTTAGCATGTTCTTTCCAAGGGATCTTCCCTCTATGCTTAGCTCTGCCTTAGCTGAACTTTCATATATGAGGAATTATTTTCTGCATACTGAATTGAAATTTATCACACTTAGTATGGTTGTTTCCTGGTCTGATATAATTTTCTTGCATATAGCTAAGGGACACACTTCAAATTCATTGAACTGAACCAGACAAAAAGTATTAAAGGAAATGCTAGAATGAGTCATAAACAACTTCTTCAGCTTTGCTCTTGTACCTGTTTATTCCTTCAATTGTATTTGAAGTGTAAGAAAAGGGTTGTGATATGTATTAACTCTTTCTGGTGAGAAACAACTGCCCAGCTCTTATCATTTCTAGAGTGCTGAAGCCTTTTCTCCTGAGAGACATCTCCTGTCCACTGAGCTGACATTGACAGGTGCCATTCAGCCTTCTGAGAGCTGTGTGAAAACATTCCACCAGACAGAGAACTTGTCTAAGGTATGATTCTTCTTCACAAAGGGTTTAGGAGTGATGCCTTAATAGTTTCATCAATTCCCCAGGATCAAAAGTTCAACAAATGATGCTGCAATGTGTCAGCAGCTCCTTCCTTGCCCCCATTTCATTGCTTCATTATTATCCTCCAGTTATGTGTCTGACTCTGAAACCATTTATTGAAAATAACTGAGTATGGCCACTGCAAAATGAAGTGTCCCTTGGAAACTTCCAAAGAGTTAAAGAGACAATCACCTTTTCACACTGCATATAATCATAGACCTGCACCCACTCCTTTTTGTTTGCAAGCATTCTGGGCAAAATAAATTGGGCTAGGGGAGAAAAATACCTTTTTTTTAAAAAGAGATTTGTATTTCTGTTCTCACTGCAATAATAAGATACTTATTACATGTACTTATTAAGGTACTTACTCATTGCTTGGGGCCAGACTAACTCTCAGCGAAGACTTTCATTAGACTAGACTTCACTATGCATCCTAGGCTTTAAATGTGATGATACAGCTACACCTTTGCTTTGACCTACACCTTCCATTGTGGAAGGACAAAAATGTTTCCACAGAAGTAACACAGACCGGGGTTAGACAGAGCCAATGAATATACTGCAATATTTCTCTGCAGAATTCTCTGTTAATTTGAGAGGGGTGTGTAAATACTAATATAATATAGTTAACAAATCTGAACAGTCAAGAATTCTAGCCCCTGAGTCCTATATTTAATTCTAGGATGCATCTCTGACAAGACATATTACTTGCTCCCAAATGTTGAGAAAGTATTTGTTTGGAGTCTGCTGTTTGCATGCGTAAAATTTTCCTTTAGCCAAAGTCTTACATATTTATAAACCATTTGTTGATCTGACTGGAACCAGCTGTGATGTCAGATAGCAGTGCTTTAAATAAGGATGCACTGAAATTTGTTAGAAAGTCAGTTGCTGTAAGGGGAATAGGTTGCACAGGAGAGTAACACTGAAACACTGAGGAAAGTAACTTCTTAAAATGATCTAATGTCATGTTCTGGAGCACCCTTGGACTCCATCTATATAAACAGCAGTCTAATGAAAAGCCCTGTTCCAGAAGTACCTTTAATTTAAGGGCTGGTATAGGCCACAGAGAATTAAGTTTGATAAGTGGTTGCACTCTACACAGTCTGGTGGGAAGCTGTAAAAGTAGTAGGTCAGGTCTAATTCCTCACTCCAACACATGACAGATTGCTTCTTATTGTTTTGTTTTGGTTTTGTTTGTTTGTTTTGGTCTGTTTTGTTTTCAAAATTACTGAGGTGCAACTAAATCCCTTGTCTTTTCATTAGTAAAAACTTAAAGCTAAGGCTTTCTATGAGAATAATGTGGGAACATGTACCACAGCTTTATATGTAGGGAATGTCAGCTATTGTTCTAGTCATTATTTGTAGTATGTGGCATTCTTGGCATGTGGACATACAGTGTGGTAAACCGGCAGGAGGAATGGTAACATTTAATAATGACCCTTGTAGCTGATATATTCATATGTGCATTCACAGGGCAAGTAACCAGTGTTACTTGATGAAGTAAAGCAAACAAATTTAGACTGCTTATAAGGAAAACATCACTTAATTGCAGCAATATATTAGACTGTGGGACAGCTTCCCAAGGAGAAAACAGGAAGCATATTGTCTGAGTAATTTAAAAAGAACTTCCATAAAGCTCTGGAAAATATAATGTTGAAATAAGTACATTTTCACAGAAGATGGAGCACATAACACATCCTTCTCTTCTTGACTATGTTTCTGTAATTTTGAGCCAGATCATAAACCTGAAAGTTAATATTCTCAGTCACTAAGACCTGTAAATTTGATCTCAGTGTGATTCTAGTTTAGAACTGGACTCTGAAACTGGAAAGATGTAAGGTAGGATTTTTTAACAGAAAAGCCCAAAGTCAAGGTTATTACTTAATTTGAAAAAGTGGAACAGGTTCTCCTATGGTTTAGGTATATTTTGCAAACTTCTAAGAACCTGAACTTAGTCAAAAGTGGTTTGGTGGTAAAGTTGGAATTTTTTGAATTTAGGTTAAAATTTTGCATACTCAAATAAAACCTGATTTTACAGTACTGTTTGATTTTGCTAAAAGTCAGACCAAGGGGGTAAAAATATATGTGGTCCAAAACTAGAACATACACAAAAAGTGTTGAAAAGCAAGCATATTGAATTTGTTCAGATGTATCCAATACTTGTATATAAATAGTACTATGGTTCCTTTTAAACAGTAATTACAAATACAGTGGTAAGAAAAAAATTTAGAAAGCTGAAAAAGTGCAAAACTCAAGCAGAGTTAATAAAAAACCCTGACATCTATGTTACTTTGGCTCTCTACAGAATTTTCATTCATCTGGGGTTTTGGGGTTTTTTTTGGTTTTTTTTTATGATAGCAGCAACAAAAAAAAATTAAAACAGAAAATAACTGTCACTGGTTAAAACTTAGAATTCCAGAAATGTCAGAAAGGATTCTTTCCATCAAATTTCCACACTTTCCACACAACATTTTAGGAAACAAAAATTATCCCCACACTTCATTGTTGCTGCAGAATTACAAATCATTCTGGAAACTTCAGCAGTGAACTAAATTATGACTTCGAAAGGTTTAATTTAGCTATTAATTGAAGACAATTCAACATAAAAATAAGGCTAGGGGTAGGCACAGAGGAAATGTAAGAAAGACCTGGTTGTCTTGTTTCTTGTGACAGATATAGTATATGTTTTCTTTTTAACTCCACAGGCATTACATAGCCATAATTATAGAGGTGGACTTTTTTTTCATTATTGCTTAGTTAAAACTGTAGAAAAGACCAGATAAAATCTGCAGAATTTTTTTACTTTTCTTTTAAAAATGCAGAGGATATTTGCTCCCTAAATTTGCAAATAATCCCTATGTTGTAGTTCAAGTTGATTTTTTTCAGATTTTTCTGAAGGGCTACCTTTTTCTAGGAACAAAATATTTTGAAAATTATTGACTACTCTCCAAAATTCTTTTGAACCTTTCTGCTTTAATACTGAACCTCTGATCTGTGTATCATTAAGTACTGATGATAACATCTGCAATAAAGCATAGGTTTATTTAAAGTTACTAAAGACTTTGTGTTTGCTTTTCTTCTTCCTTTTTATCAAGGTACATAGAATTTCAGTAAGCCAATTAGATGAATACACTTTACTATAAAGATGGAGCATTGTGCTATGAATAAGGAAACCATTTTAGTATAATGACATAGACATGAAAGCAGTGACAGTATCTAGGGGAAAAAAGAAAAAAAATTGTAATAAGAATTCTATTGTGGTCCTTATTTTAAATTTACTTGGAAATACTGAGCACGATCTCAAAATAGAAGTGTTAACATGCATTTTGTGTTGTTTACAATTCCTGACTAACAGAGAGACTAAAATGTCAGGAAATCTCGAGTTATAACACTGATTCCTTTCTGATCCATTCTATTTCTGCCACTCACAATGTAATCACATAAGAGTAACATCTATTAAAAATAAAGATGAGTGAAACAAATTGCAAAAATAATTTTAACTCTGAAAAGAAGGCAAGGACATACACAACTATGGAGAAAACACTTAAAAAGCTAAACAGAGCACTGCTGGTATAAGATTGAAAACAAATGCTTTCAGCAACTTGTCCTGGGCAGGGCCGAATATTCTGCACAGATTTCTTTAATTTCCCCTTTGCTATTGGGCTTCTTTTTGCTGTCCAACATCTTACCTAATAATAAGAAAACAAATAGCAGCCCTTAAGAAAATATGATCACATGCACACTCATGGCTGTATATGAATTTAAAAAACCAAACTCAGTCTTTCTCATGCATGCAAATAAATAATTGATTTCCTGACATCAGTTAGCCTAGGAAACTGTGGTTAGCCCTGCCTCTTTTACTGCAGGCAGGGTAGAGTCCTAATTATGCCAGCTGGTCTCTCTGTAAAAGTAACAGTTACTGACTGAAGTAGAAATTAGCTTGACTTTCAATCTGTTATCCTAATATTAATAATATGAAGAATGCTACTACTACTAGAAGTACTACTACTAGTAATTTTAAAAGTCACTGCTCCTGATATAGAAGAGAATAATAAAAGACTGAGACCAGTACGTAACTTTTCTAGTTAAATATTATAAATTGTCTGTTGATGTGTGTGGCCAACACCAGTGGTGCGCAAGTCTCCTTTTGTTTTGTGTTGCGCAGTTTCTGTTATGGGATTACAGGAGACCAAGAAAATGTGCATTAAACAGCATGGCAGTAAAACTGTACTTCCAACAGCACAAGAATAATTTTTGTTGCGTGTGGCTTGTCATCTCCCTTTCAGATCTCAGCAGGAATATATCCAGAAAAGCAGTGTTAATGTTAATTGTATTCTTTCAATTTCAATCAGGATCAGGTCTAATGGGAGCCTAAGATGTCCCAGAAACCAAAAATGTCTGAACCATGGAGAAAAATAATCAGTGTTCAGAATATATGAGGGTAAGTGCTGTTGGGGAAATTTTCAGAGACTATTTGTCGAAACTTAAAGCACATACATACTCAGTTGTGATGTCTACTGAACATGTTCTGATAACATATTTATAAAGCTTGGCACTATGATTGTTCATGACAGTCCCTCTCTTTAGAGAACTAATAATGTTTTAATTACTTGGTAGATTTATATAGGAAAAAGATACTCTGTCACAAATAATTTACAATTCCAACAGGAACCAACACAATTCAGTTTATTTTATACCAGCTGGATTGACCATTCTGAGATGTTGGTCAAAAAGCAAAGCATTTTTCTTTAATAATGGGGTGTAAGCACCTGGCTAACTCTAAAGGTCACAGTTAGTCATGTATTTAAGTATCCTGCTGAATACTAGCACTTGAATGAAGTAGATCTTCAGATTCAACTGTATCTGAATTATTTGTGTTGATATCTCATGCATAAATAAAAGTTAAAGAATCTGATTTTGGAGAAAATGATGGCTTAGACACTGGATTTTGAAAAGATTAAAGTACTTTGACAGCTTTGTGGAGTTCTCTGAAATTTAGATTTTAAAGCAAGATATTTGCACTTTAAAATATGCTTTATTTAGATATTTAAAATAAATCCCCCAAGAGCTTAGTCTGTATATAGAAATTCTGTTTGAAATACATACAAATTTATATGTATGATTGCCATTTGAAAGAAGAGCAGGTATTAGGAATAATATTCTCTTACTGCCAAAAGCTAAATCTGTTAGAGCCATCATTTGGTCCACCAGAAATGCCCTACTGCAAACAGGGCTACTTTGTGTCTGTGAAATAGGAAGTGGCTGTACTGAAAAAATCAGCAACTACTCAACAGCCTCTTCTCTGTATACTGCTGCCTAAACAAGGAAAATACCCACCAACATTTACAACAAAGAGGCTTTGGAGGAATGTAACTCAGGACTAGTCCAAACCCAGCAAGAAAAGGGACATATGAAAGACAATTTCTAATATGTTATTTATAAATGATCAGGTAGAGTGACAGATAAAATAATTACTTTATGATTTCAAGTATCTTATATGAACTTTTCTCAGTTAAATATTAATGAAAATAGCAAGTAGATTAAGTATTTGTTCAATGAGTGGACAATACATGGAGAATGGCAACTATTCATGTGTTGTAGCCAGACAGTCCCCACCCAGTTCCTGTTCTGCCTAACTACAAAACGAAAAGAATATTTTACACTCAAGCAGAAGGAACAAGAAGAATAAGTAGTCACTAAGTATGGTAGTCAGCATTGTGGAACCATCTCTGAAATTTCTTTTAGGATATGTCATTATAATTATTCTGTGAAACATAGGATGGAAAAATATTGCTATTCCAAGGGTTGTCTCTAGAGGACTGTGTGTCTGAAGACATGACTTTGCTACCTGATCAAATCCTGGTCGAGACATTCTTGAACGTATTTTTGGCTGAATGCAGCTGCAACAGTTTCTGAACCATAACTAATTAGAGCGACATCCATTTGTTGAACAAAAGGAGCAAAAATGGAGGGCATTAAGTGTTTCTATCCCTTCTGAGGTGGTCTGTGCATCCTTCAAACAGTAAACTGGCACCAGGAAAGGACTTTTCAAACCTTGCCTTTTCAGACATATTTATCATGCCAATGTTAAACACAGTGTAGAATTTGGAAAGATGTGAAAAAAAGCCCTATGATATAGTTGCTGTATTACAACACTGAGTTTCTAAAACATAGCAGTATGTTTTTTCTGTGGCGCAGCTAGCCAAGCCTCTCACTGCCAGGTTTCCATGATCTCCTAGGGTAAAATGGCAATCATTTAAGAGAGAGTCCTCAATTCTGTAACTAATAAGGACCCACAGAACGCAGAGGGAGGGTAGATCTACAAAATTCACCTGTGGAGGAAAATGGGGAAACTTCTGTACACTCCAGCTTATAGAGCAAACTTGCTAAACTGGCTCTTTGTTTGGTTTTGACACAGTGCCTACTAGCATAGCAGTACAGCCTGAAGGAATGTTTTTGCTATCATATGCATAAAAAATCCAACCAAAAATATAATGAATGCATGCAATTTATACATAATACACACGTTTGTATATATATGAGGGTATATCCTATTTTTGTGACATGAATGCATACATGTGTGCAAGCATATGTGCAATTTTGATTTCTGTTTCTGAAAAAGCCACTGTGGGAGAATTTTATTAACAGATATTAACATGTGGACCTCTCAGATGCTTCTTACAAGTGTTTCACTTCATTTGTAGTCAATGTGACATTCAGAATATAGGAATCATAGCTCTTCACCACATACACATGTAGATATATTGACCTTTCTAGGACAATATTCCTTTTTTTTTTAATTTGAAAATTTCATTCTGCCTACTTATTTTGTTCAGTTTAGTGTCACAAAATTGTGTGATAATGATCAGGAGGTCTGAGTGTTAGGATCTTATTTGTTCTAACACCCATGAAATACTTACTTCGTTCCTTCCATTTTCCCTAACTGAAAATTTTAGTTGTTCAGATGTGAAAGTGGAAGGAGAAATGGTAGCACTGAGATGAAAAATGAGTTCTGAACAATTTGTTTCATGAATCAGATGAATGGTATGAGGAATAATCAGGAGCCAGTACCAGCAGAAGCGATAGGAACCTCTGTTGGACATTAAGACGCACAATATGTCTGGGAAAAGCCTGATATTGTTGCACTCTTTCTGTTAATCATACTTGAATTCCCACATTTTGCCTTGATACTTTTCCTGTTCATTGATTTTGTAGAAGGAGTAAAACCTTTAAGTGGCATCAAAAACTAATTAAGAACTACATGGACAGTTTGGGTATAACCAAGCTACACAGACAATAAACATATTAATTCATCTGTGAATCACTGCAACTGGTGAGCTACTTTGAACATTACAGATCAAAAGTCCTGGGAAAAAGGGGTGAGAGCTGCTATGAAAAACATCATTTAACAGTCAGGCAATGCAAGAAAGAAGAGAATATCACACTTTGCAGTACAGCTTAATGGAAGAACACATTTGACCATACCAGTTGATGGGTAACTCCTCCTTCTTACCAGTTTTCCATTTCTACACAATCCATAAAACTGGACCATTGTCTTATAATGCAAATTTTTGCATGTTTATATTTTTCAGTTACAAAATATGGAATTCTATCTATTATTATGTTTCTGTAATAGTTAGAAATTTTAATATTCTGACCTAAGAACGTTTGACTTTACTTAAAACTTTGTGAAATACAAGTGAGAGGTTTTAGTCCAGATGCATTGCCCAAAATCAGGAAACATTTTTCCAATTTGAATGAGTGAAGTCAAAAGTAATCTTTCTTCTCTAGTAAATCAGTCTAACTCTGTTTATGAGATCTGAAGGGCTGATTCACTATGAGAAATCCTCGTATTTCAAACAGAGTGAATAAATGGCAGGAAACTGATGATAACTCTGAAAGTGTGAGGCATACTCTCAGAGTGGATCATTGAGAAGGATGGAGAAGAGACATCCAAAAAATCATAGGCCAAAGGAAGAAATGCTGGCAAAAACTGAGAACCAAACTACTGTCATCTATAGCTAAAAAAGTGGTTAAGCTTTTGGGTCCTTCCTGTCATGGAGGCAACAAGTCCGCTTGTAGACACGACCCAGTAAAATAGAGGAGATGGAAAACTGACGATCTGTCCCCTGTGGCTACAAAAGAATCCAGGGAATGTTTGGTAGCAGCACAGTGTTTAATTTTTGTTTGCCTTAAAAATTCCAGTTCTGGTCATTGCATTTAGCCCAAGTAAATTACTTACATGTTTTCAATTGGCAACAGTTATTCTTCACTTCCTTTTTAATTTAATTACAGAATTTCTCTGTTGTGGAAAACCTATTTGGGAGGGTCTTTTGCTCCAAAAGTGGCAGTATTTCAGGTGAAATTGAATTTCATCACTTCAAAATACTTCTGAATCTTTGTGAATTACAGCCCCACATAGACATAGAAATAAAAGAAAAATAAAACAATTTAAAATTAATGTTGACTGCATTTTGAGTGCTCAAAAAAGGCCCAAATACAGCTGTCTTTTTATTATCTAGCAATTTCTGAGGAACCTATTACATATTTTATTCCAATATTCAGTTGTTTTTTTCATTAAGTTCATTGCTGTTAATGACTTTGGATCATATAGCTAAGAATTTTGTTGTGGCTTTATCTCCTTTCATTGGCCATTCATTTTCAGAGCCACATTTCCAGCTATTACTATGGTGGCTACACCTCAGGTATTAATACTAAACTTCTCAGTATGACTTCGACAGAATGGCATTTTTAAATGTTTGATGTGAGTAATCTGCAACATGTATAATGTATAATCTGCTGAAGTCTATTAGCAGCACAGTCAAAAGCTTTGCTTGAATCCCAAGGTGGGCTTCTTGTATTCAGGATGAGCAGAGGGCTTTGAAGGAATCTAGGACCACACAAACAGAGCATCTCCTACCCTGCTACACTAAAACCAGGCATTTGAAAAGGGACACTGAAACAGCCGGAAGCTTTTCGTGTGCTATCATCCTGAGACTTCCTGATTGCTGTCAGGATGGAGGATTTAGATTCACTGTGTAGAACTCCACCACTCAAATAATGAGTGCCTGATTGAAGTACTAAAATATCATGGCAGTTGTACAGTAGCAGTTGAGGTGTGAATTCTACAGGCGTTTATTAGGAGTCAAAACATCTTTAAGTTCAGCAATTTTTTATTTATTTCCATTTTCTTGCAAAGAAACATGAGCTGGCTGAGCTCTCTTATGTCCTGCCTGTCCAGCAGGTTGTGTCACAGATCCATCTCAGTCTCCAGATTATTGTCCCACTTCCCCATTTTCCTTCGTCTGACTCAGCTATTTTCCTCACGCTTATCCTTCTCACCTTCATCCTTGACAGTTTCATGTGTCTTTTCCACATAAAGTCTCCCATTTCTGATCAGCTCACACCTACTCCAGCTGTAGCCTGGGTGTACAGGTGAGGCTGCCCTTCCTTGTCACTGTGTTTGCCAGCTCTGAGGGCACCAGCAGGCCCTGCTGTCCCTGCCCATGGCCCAGGGCCCCGTGTCAGCCCATCCATCACTCATGAGACCCTGCCACAACAATGCTACAGCGGGGCTGGTCTCCAGCTCCCCATGGTGTTGTTCTGCCTGGCCATTGTCCCTGAGCTGTGCCCATGCACAGCCCCACATCCTGGCATGGCCCCAGAGAGGTGCCCTGTGCTAGGGCTGAGACCACCCTGGACCCAGCCCTGCCTTGGTCCATGCCATGGGGAGCCCCAGCAACCCCAGCTCCTGCCCCCATGGAGCTGCTGGACCCTACTGCATCCCAGCAGCACTGATTTTCCTATAGGAGTGTCATGGGAGCCCCATTTAAAAGGCTAACATTTTTTCAGCACACAGCTGCTGCACATTCAGTGTAGGCAGAGCTTTTAGGAAACATTTTCCAACCAGAAAATATCTGCTTCAGTTTCGTGTACTAATTGTGCCTTCTGAAATTTTTGTCATTTGGTCACGGTATGTATTTTGAACAGTTAGGAATGGGACATCCTGGATCAAAGAAAGGCAACCCTTCAGCATCTTAAATAGCAAATGAATTTATCACTTTGGACATGAAAAGCTTTTTTGATTTCCTCCCCTCACTTGCCCTCAGAAATTGCTGAGCTGTTTTGACTGAAAATTCCCCAAATAGCTCAAATAGCAGATAACTGCATGGAAGGCTTGTAACTATAATTAGAAAAAAACTGAACTGGAAGTTAGAATTTGGCAAAGTTATAACAAGTTACAACCAATTGGAAAGGGTCAAAGCAACTGGAAGAATATAGGTGGTGCTCCTTGCCACACCTATAATACATGCAGCTTATTTTTCTTAAGCTAAATTCATCCATTGACAAATTTATGAGCTGCTGACTGTTGTGTCTGGGCTTCAGAATGCTTTGAATTAATACAGGAAAGCCTCTTTTACACTGAGCATGAGACTTGTTTGAAATGCTGGCTATAACGCATTTTCCAAAAATTGTTTAAAACAATATAGCCTTATAAACACTGGCTGACTATACTTGGACTTGCCTCTCTCCCTTTTATAAAGAGTGTCTCAAATAGTTTGCTAGTATAACCTTACAGTATGTATGATGTTCAGAAAAATTAAATTAAATTATATTTGTTGAAAATTAGATCATAATTCTTTTCTCCATTGGAAAAAAACTCTGGGAGTTGAAGCCTGAAACTTCAGATTTTCTGAGAGTTGCTTTTGCTCTGATGATTCATTGCAGTCACAGAACCAGAAGTGTGGAAATTAATGCTTCCAGTCTCTCTCATTTTCCTCTTATCCCTGAGTAGCATGACTCTGTACTTCCCTTTCTTTTCCAACTCATGGATCCTTCTTTCCTGAATTGCATCTTGTACAGCTCGCTTTTCTATGAATTAAGATAGCTTGAATGTTGGTAGACTGATCATTCATATCTTCCAAGAAGAAGGGAGAAAATTCTTGGTGTTCAACCAATTAGTCCAAATGAATAGTGCCCACTGTTACTGGAGGGAAGTATGTGTGTACAGGTTGGTCACAGCTATGTTTCATATGTTTCATAACTCTTTATACAGAAGGGCACATATCTGTTTAAAACTGACACAGACTCATCTTATTCTACCTCTACCTGCCTCACACTCCTTCAAAACCTGAACATAGCCCAAACAGATTGTTGCTTGTTGCAGTCTGGTACAGGGCCACAAATGCAAAGAGACATTCTGTTGTGCTATGAACTCATTTAGCCAGAAAAATGTCCATGTACTGGTGGTTTTAGGCATAGGTGGTAGACCAGCACTTTTGTAGTTCTGATTTCTTTGGGAAATCTTGTCTCCAAACAATGTACCCAAGCTGTGCATTTTTCCAGTTGACTATGTTCACTCTGTTTTCAAAAGCACTCTTACTCCACTAATGGTGTCCAGAATCTGACTGGTTTTTCTAAAGGACTGAGAGCTGTAAATAGAGAAAGGGAAAGGTAAGAGACTGCTAAAGCTAAAGGCTAATGAAAGCAATGTGAGAGGGTGTTATGGCCTTCCACAAACACTGAGCAACTGAAGAGGCAATGGAAGGGATTAGTTGTGCAGCAGAGCAGTTTCGCCTGAGGTATGCCAGATGTCTGAACTGCAGTGGAGGACAAAGAACAACATTCAGAACTCACTGGGTTATTGAGAGTATCCTTCAGACTTTGCTGCCTCCCACGCTACTTTGTGGAGAGAGGAGTCAATAGGATAGCTTATTCACTTAATGTCATCCTCAGTATAATCCCAAACCAAAGTGTATTATTATTGTTATTATTATCCAAGATTAAAATCCTTCCTCTAGAAAATACTGAAATGCTTCTTTTTTCTTACAAGGAATGATGTTAGTTACTGTAGAAGCATGCTGCTTTGGTGCATTGATTTAGGTACAAAAATGTTATTCTCCAAAGTCTTGACTTTGGTGGTCTCAGTCTTCTTTCTGTCTTCATCAAATGTGGCAAATTATATTTTGATAGCATTTGTTAGGAATGTGTTACACAGGAATAATACTGTACCAGAGATTCAAGAAAGGTCTTCAGAAAACTTGCCTGAATGGCATAGCTGACGTAAGGGAGCAAAAAACTGGGACTACTGACTAGTGGAAACAGCAGTACTTTTACAGATTGAATGGATTTAGCTGAAAATCACTGCTCTAGACAATTTCCCTTTTTTTTTGTTAACGGACATAAACTTGCTACTGTATTTTGTTAGTAGTAGGTTATTTTATAAAACAAATGCCAAAAAAGCAAATCCAGAAACAGAAGACAGGCTTGGCCTTTTAGTTGTCGTTCAAGCCCTTAAAAATGGGCTGTTCCTGTTTCACTGCAGGAAAAAAGTTTTAATGTGCTTTTATGACATAAAGCAGAATAACACAGGTGCAGCTTTTATCTGTCCATAAAAGGCCAAAACTATCTCTGCCTTCAACGGGAAACATTCATAATGAATTGAGTGATGTGCAGAACAATTTTTATTTGTATCTTAGGAATGCATAACTAGAAATATTATGAGAAATTCCTTGACAGTTCCTATTCTACTTAGAAAATATGCTAACAATTTGTACAGTCACTTTGTAAAATCTTCCTGGATGCTTTGAAGAGAAATACATGCAGGACCAAATATTTGTTCTTTTGTATTGCTCATGCAGACTGGCTTACTATCACAATTTTATTCATGAGTTTTATGACACTGGTTTCTATTTATAATTTTAGCACAAAATTTTTGAAACATTAGCTCAGAGATTTAAAAAAGATTAAGAGTTTGTAAGTGAATATCAGTATAAATTCCCAGCATGGAAATGGCTTCCTTTTAGAAATTTTTTCTTTAATACCTCTAGCCATTATGGATTCGTTAAGAATAAAATTAAAATCAACAAATTAACCTGCTCTGCATTTTCATTAACAAGGAACATGCAGATATTAATGTACGTAAATTTTGTAGGATTCCAAAATTTCTCTTAAAAATCTTTTTCCCTTACTTACAGAAGAACTCACCTGAAAGCTTGTATCCTTCTCCCATCAGAAGAACAGAGACTGAGTGAGCATTCTGATTTAATTGGGAACAAGCCCATCAACATCAGTAAAAATTAGCAGTCAGAGGTAATCCTGAAGACGATTTCTTGGTAGTGCTATAGCTGCTCTGATTTTTGTTCCGTTTCAGTAATCAATAGAGAAAGACATTTTGTTCTATTTGTTCGAATAAATCATATTCAGAGAAAGCATTCTGCAGTGGTGAACACTGTTCACAGTCCTGTCCTTAAAAGTACAAATTGTGCTGCACCATGGTGTGACCTTCCTTGATTCTTTAAGTATTGGTTAGAAAAGAATTATGGTCTCTTTCCTTTGTGGGAAGATAATGTCTACCCTTTCACCCTTCTTTTCTTGGGAAGTCTGCTGCTATCGTTCCTACTGTATTGAAACTATTTTTTCTGAGTGATTACTGAAGATATTTTTTTATTTCTTGCCCAAGAGCTTGTTAGTTAAAGAAACGTTTTTGTTTGGTTGGGTTTTTTTAAAATTTCTCCTTCTTAAATCATAGACTCTAGAATATAATAGAAATCATGCTATGTTTATTTTCCCTCTGAAATCCATTTGTGACTTCTTTAAGCTAGTTAACTGTCCCTTCATGTCAGTAAAAAAGAAAAAAGAGAATGTGACAGATTGACCCTAGCTAGATGCCAGGTGCCAACCAAAGTCTATCCCTTCCCTCATCAGGTGCACAGGGGAGAAAAATACAGCAAAAGCCTTCTGGGTTGAGATAAGGATATTGAGAGATCACTCACCAGTTATTGTCACAGGCAAAACTGGCTCAAGTAGGGGAAGATTAATTTAATTTATTGCCAATCAAACAAGTGTAGAGTAATGAGATAATAAAAGCCAACATTTCAAACACTTTCCTTCCATACCTTCCCTCCACTCCTCCCTTCTTCCCAGGCTCAACTTCAATCATAATTTCTATACCGCCTCCCCTGCAGTGGCACAGAGCGACAGACTATGGGGGTTGAGGTCAGTTCATCACTCATTGTCTTCTCACACTCTTCCCCTGCTCCAATGTGGGGTCCGTCCTACGGGAGACAATCTTCCATGAACTTCTAAACAGGAGTCCTCCCATGGGGCTTAACACGAGGCTGTAGTTCCTCAAGAACTGCTCCAGTGTGGGTCCCCCACAGGGGCCATGAGTCCTGCCAGAAATTCTGCTGCAACTTGAGCTCCTCTCCCAACAGATTCACAGTTTCTTCCAGACACCTGTTCCAGCAGGCTCCCCTTCTTAAATATGTTATCCCAGAGGCACAAGCACCATTTCTGATGGTCTCAGCAGCAGGTCCATCTTGGAGATGATTGGCATTGGCTCTATGTGTCATAGGGGAAGTTTCTAGCAGCTTGTCACAGAAGCCACCACTGCAGCCCTCCCACTACCAAAACCTTGCCATGCAAACCTGATACAGGCAATTAAAGTAACCATGAAATGCACCCATCTCTCTCCTCCTCACAATAGCGCACACTGAAAGGAAGTGAAATCACTCCACAGAAATCTGCCTAGAAAGAAGCAGTTGGTATGACTGTCATAGTAGTTCCACCATTCTTTTTTGACATAGTCTAGTTCAAGGATATGAAAATTTAGGGTCAGTCATTTGTTAACTTTGGCTGCTGCACACCTCTACTGGATGAAGAAAAGGATCATGGGCAGAATCTTAATAGGGAGCTGCTTTGACAGAATTACGTTGGGACGATGTAATGACTAAAGATGTGAGGAAGAGAACCTTAATTTCTTTTCAGGTGGAAAAGTCTGAAACAGCATAAGAGCAATATGTTGATCCATGTCTTTAAAACTCTAGGAGGATATGTGTGTGCATATGTCTTGGAATATAAGGTAGCTTGGACATGGGAATATTAATTATAATGGCAGGAGGAAGGAAAGTTTAGCTATAAAATCAAGGAAGCTAAATGAAAGCATGTAAACTCTGAATAGAAGAGTTATAACTAAAAGTACAAGAAAGGGGCAGAGGAATCCTAGGCATCTTTGCCCTGATTAGAGCCTAAATATATCTGGATTAGTGGGGAAACTAATGCAGAGAAAAGGACATGTCTATGTACACCTATTTATTTAGTCTTCTGTCTCCATTTCTTTTCAGATTGCTGTGAAGAGTCTGCCTATTTCTGTCGATGTTTTTATATCCTTGAAGAGTTAAAATCCCAAGGTGAAGTGTTGTGTGTCTGGAGCTCTAAGAGAAAGTGCATTTCCTCTTTGTTACACAATCTATGAGCAGGATGGAACCTTGGCCCTCACAAATAGGGAATCCATATTTCAGTCTGGAACTATCCAGAAACCCTGTAGTTGAATGAGAAATAGATGTTTTTTTGGGATTGTGAGACAGTCTGAAGTCATGGATGCCATTTCCCATTGAAAACCCGGGATGTTTCTGGGAAACGGCATGTATCCAGTAAACTTTCTCTGAAAGGCTTGAAAACCGGAGCTGTTCTCCAAGTGTATGTTCAGAGGCCCCTGCCAAAATCCTGTATCTGGATGTTATTCAAACTTTTCAGGCCCTAATGATCCTCTGAGTCAGTAAAGTAGACTCCAACAAAGGAGACCGAGTAATGTCTCTTTCTGTCATGTACTTTCTGCCATGGATGTTTGTGTAGATCTGTAACTGACCCAGTCATGAAGTGACATATTTGCACCTGAACAGAATAATTGCTTGCTGTTTGTTACTGATACTGCCTCATGTCCACTTTCTTGTATGTTGTCTTTTTTTCTAGAGGTAAGTAATTTCCTCATTTTTTGCCTAACCACATCATGCATGGTGAGTTTTATTCATGTAGCAGGGAAAGCTTTCCCTGCTCATTTATTAGGGAAAGCTCTCTCTTTGCTTTCCTTTATCATTGGGAGTTTCTCTCTGAGTGCATTGAACACAAAAGTGTTAATACTTAGAAACAGGCTTTTTGGAAAAACACAGGGTGGTTTAAGCTTGTGTTAGCATAAGTCATTCTTATCTTTTTTGGAAACTTCTTAGGCTTACTTTCACCCATCACACTGTTAAACATTGCCAAAACTCCATTGATTGGAAATGCAAGATGATTAACAGGGAGAGCTTTATGACACAGGCACTTTGTACAGTCCCGTAGCAGCCACAGCAATGTCCAAATTTATTTACTTGCTTTATTTCAGGATTCAGTCATGAACATCTCAAATATGTTTGATTTGTGTCAGTCCTGCCAGAAAATGGACAGAGTGTCATCACAATATGTCATGCAGGCTTAGAGTTGTATTTTTCTGTTAAGCTGTTGTGACTGGGCTGGTACAAGTCCGTACACCTGATATTATCCCCTTACTAGGTTGCCTATTAGCTGTCTTTCTGATAAAATTAGAACATATTAAGGGAAACACAGATACACTAATAAAGTTGCTTAGAATAGGGGACTTTTGATATCAAATCACTACCAGTTATTCATAATGATTGTCATTTTTAATTAATAGCCTTGATTCTGAAATCCTCTTATGTTTTAAGTCACTTTGCATTTGGTGGAATTATGATATGCACCAAGAAAGATGTTGACCAGACCCACAATCACATCACTCTCTTTTTTTTTCCCACTCAGACTTTGTAAAACTTCCCTTTAGTAAGGATGTAAGAGGAAGCCTTTATTATTTGCATTTCAGAAATGTAAAAATTAAATTAATATGATACAGACAGCTTCAAAGTTTACAAGTTAAGGCTTGCATTGTCTCTTTTGCCCAAGTGCCAGTAAAACCAAGGTTTTCCTGAACTGTGTAGTTTGGTCTGCTGTGCTCCTTGGCCAGAGAGAGTTTGAGTGGCCTGTTGAAATAATTTACAAGAGTTCTTGTACTGTATTTGCTTTGAGCTAGAAGGCAATACTTTTGTGGTATTCCAGAACTAAACTCACAAGTAACTCAGTCAAGTTTACAATAATTAACATTTGTCTCTATGAATTAAAAGAACTTGGCCAAATTCACTACTGGCTTACAATGAACCAAGGCAACCTGGGGCTGGCTACATGCTGTTAAGGCATGCACATATACAAATGAAGGGAGAATTTGGGTTATGTTCAATAACAGTACTGCATGAACAGTGAAACAAAATGGAAATGAAAGATAGCCTTAACCAAAAATATTTTTTTCCAAACAAAATTGTATACAACCTTTCCCCTTAGACAAATGAAGAGAAACCTAGCAGTCCCATCCCTTCAAAATTTTGGTTTTCCAGATCCAGCCTAGATCTGACTCAGTTGGCTGAGCCAGGTAGTAGCTGGAATTCATGCACTCCAGCATATAGTGCATGAGAGGTCAGCTTTAGGCCTCTATACCTCTAAGAAAATCTAACATGTATAAGACTACTTCTACTGTTTAATGCGCTAGAACATAAAATGGCCCTCACACAGAGTCAGACAGAAAACCAGCTGTCATTGCCACTTTCCATGCAGTCAGGCACAGTAGTGGGCTTTGTATAATACCATGAATGATTTGGCAGGAGTTGCATATATGACTCCAACTGTAATGCATCTTGGTCTGTTGAGCTGAGCCAGACTGAACTTCATCTCTCTCAACCTCCAGTAACATTTCAGTAAATGGTAATTTTCAATAATTACTGAGATTTTGCCAACTATTCTGATGCAGATTGCCTCACATCCCATGTAAAAGGCACATTGGTTGAACTCTGGATTTCTATGGCATGGAATAATTCAACTCATTGATGCATCTGACTGTAACTATTTGTCTGGCCCTACAGAGGAATGTGAAACCCTCTCATGCAAACAAGAATTAAATTTTTGGGGTTTTGTCTCTAGAGTAGGAGGCTTTCTTGGGAACAGATTTAAAGGATGGAGAACTAGACTAAAAGGAAAAAAATAGAGGGATTTAAAACCAAATTTTAAGTTTTTGGAACTTCTCAGGTTTTCCATTACAAGGGCATCTATTTGTAGATAATAAATATAATTTTAAAATTGAATTGTGGGGCTTGATTCATTTGGGTTAAATAACAATGAATGGTAAATCAAGCACCATAATATTTTATTAGTCATATCTGTCACATCCAAAGCACAGGGTAGGGTAGAAATTTGAGCAGTCTCTGCTTTTGAACAGAGGCCTTATCTGTCTATATGTTAGCCAGCACATACCAATAATACTGATTGTAGTATCTTGGAAGTTTTCCAGTACAGCTGACAGAGAAGACAGAAGGCCCATCTGTGTTTGTAATGAAGTCCTGCTTTTCCTAAATTCTGTGCTTTACCTGTAATCAGGTGAAGAACTGTTCAAGTATCTGAAAAAGTAAATTTGCTTTTTTATCTAGGTGTTGCACTACGCTTTTATCATCCAAAGGGTTTTTTTCTCTTCCTCTTCTGTTGATATATAATTGTTGTTCTACTTTAGGATCAACTGAACAAAACATGGTCTTGACTTTGGAAGGTACTGGGAAATCCTAGACATTTCTCAGATATGGTTGGAAGTGACCAAAAGATGGTTGGTTTTGCCAGGAAATGTATGGTTTTTGTGTGTTCAATCTGATACATAATAATCTAAAGAAGGATTAACTGATCTTGTTCTAAGTGTATATGGTAGTGTTTCTTTTGTCTTAGGGAGGTGTTTATAGATCAGTTACTATTAAGCAGAAATAATTTTTTTCCAAAGTTATTTTGAAAAGCTGTGCCATACTAGCTACCACTAATTCAGAAATATCTGAAATCTAAGTATTGCAGGATATTTTTGTCACTAGAATATGCAGAACATGTAGGAAAAGTAAGGTTCCCAGATTAACTTTAGCATTTTTATTAAAAAATCACATTTGTGTAATCGGATTTTGAAATGTCATTCATAATGCTAAACATAGATCACTCTTCAGCCTACATCCTGCTTTGGAAAGTCTTCTGCTACTGGCAGCTTATATAAATGTAGGAACTTCATAAGGATAGACGTAAAGTTTCTGCTTCTTTGTCTGAAGATTTGCTGTAGGCTATTACAAGAAGAGACTGCACTTTTTTCCTGTTGAAGACTTTGCCTTTTTGTTGTTGCTTTCCATAGCTGAATGCTATACAGCCACTAAAGTCTCATAGGTTGTGTTTAAGTCTTCATTTTTGTAGACACGTATTTTTAGAACAAGTAGGGTAACATACCACATCAGGAGAACAAACAATATGCCTTTCTTGCTGCTGTCACAAATGCCACAATATGGTGTAACACCTCGTTTGAAAACAAATCTCTTGATGACAGGAAGGATAACTTGATGTAGGATCTAGCATAGAAGCTACATGATCTTTGGACTTTTAGTGGTATGTCACAATTATAGAATATGTTGCCAAGGAAGCTCCATCGTGGCTTGCAAGCTTCCAAATTATTTGTTGTGTTTCTGACCTTAAAGCATAATTCTGCTCATGCTTCAAATAAAGACAGTCCTATTTAGGACATTAAAAATACATGGAGTTCAGCTAGAACTTTGCATCTGCATTGTTTCATGTAAACTTATCAAGCTTTAATCTGTATCATATATAGGTGAAATAAGCAAATAGATTGCACTGTACTCCAATCTAAATAATCCATGTAGATGAGGAAGAAGAGAATGAGGCCTATTAAGTAATCTTAATATTAATACTGTTGGATAGAGCTCTGTCTGACACAGCTGGGAAATGTTCACGAAGTGTTATTATTGCCAAGGGCTGAGTATTCCTTTAGTGATAAATTGAACATGAATTCTTGTTTTTTCAGTTCTTTGTTAAGTCTATTAGGCTGTTCTGTTTCTAAATGTTTGATCATACAAGGAAAATATTGTGAAGACATTCAAGTAACAATAGAAATAAGATACTTGCATTCTGTTTCTCAGGAGGGACAAGAGATGATGTAATGTGCAGACAGCCACACAGGCACTAAGGTGCCATCCTGGTAGGTGTCATAGCAAACCCATCTAAATAGGATACATCAATATAATAAAAGTCACTCACATAAATCTAATCCTCAATCAGTAGCAATTCTAGAAGTCCCTTCTGTGTGAGTGACACAGTGATACACTGAGTGAGGTGAACTGTAGTTTATATTCCATGTCTTGCTTTCATACATAAGCCTGCTGAAAAACTGGAGAGAACCTGGGTGTCTAGTGGCATCTTTATCACGTTTCTTAACTGATGGAGGTAAAGCAGTGTAAAACCAAACTGCCCTTATACTGTTAGCTAATTCTTTCTCTTGCCATGTCAATATGTGGGAGAAAGGCAATTGAGCTTCTTCAGGCAAAAGGTTAGAATTTGACACTCCTTGCTGTTCAAAAATAAAAAGTAAAAATAAAAGAGAGAAAATAAGATTTATTATGTTTTGAATCTGCTACTGGGTGTATTATTGCCATGTTGTTTTTCCTTTCCAATCAAAGTCCAACAGATTTTTATTTTTGTGTGGCTTACCACAAAAAGTAATACTTTTTAATTTTCTTTACTGAAAGGAAACACAAAAATTAATCATTTTTAGAAACTTTTTGGTTAAAAATAGATATGTCCCAACCCTTTTTCTCTTCACGGTATGTGAAATCTGGTCAAAGTGTAATATTTTTGCCTACTGTTACCTAGATTAAATTTCTCAGGGCAGACAGAATGTTGCAAGCCAGAAAATGAGTATCCTCCTGCTGCTTCATAAACAATATCACACCTAGCTGGGAAAGACAGAGCTTTATAGGAACCCTGCTTTTAATGGTGTGTCCTTATTTCCCCTGTTTTTTGCTTTCAGTACAGTTACTGGAAAGTTACATGGGCTATTATAGTGACCGTGGTATAAAGCACGTCTGTTTGAAGTGTGTATGCATAAGAATATGGTTAAACAAAACACCATGAGGAGGGAGGAAAAATTAAGACGAGGAAAAAAAGAAAAGGCTATCTTTGGAAAAAACCAAGCAGCTATCCCTAAAAACAACATTGCCTGGATTCAGGAAAAAACCAATGTAGGTTTATGTCTCTAACCCCTCTCTTTCAAAGTACTAACTAAAGCTGCAGTTTCTGATTTTTAGATCAGTTCCATGACTGTTTTGACTAGGTCAGAAGGTAGCTTGAAAAGAGGAGTTGGGATTGATTCCATCATTTGTGTTGGTGCCCAAAAAATTTGTCTAACCCCAAAAATATCTTACAGGGAAACACCCTGCCACCCAAAATGGACATTTCTTTTGTGCACAGTAACACTAGAGATGTGGTAGGAAACTATCTTCACATCTCTCCCATGTTGACTTGCTCTTGAATGAAAACATCTAGTGCACATTGCTAACACCACTGTATTAACAACTGGCATTTCCTTGTGTCTAAGAAGAAATTTCTTGGGATTCTCTGAATAACAGCTACCATATTCAATGCTTAATGTAGTCAAACTGTCAACTACACAAAGGTGTGATAAAATTGAGGACTGTGATGGATTTCTGAAATGCTTTGCAAATTTACTGAGCATGAGTTATTAATGCCCTTGCCATATCTAACTGACGAACAGAGTACAAAACTAGGGGGACTCTTGTGAATATAATTTTCCAGTGAAAAAATAAACAAAGCACTATCCTAACTAATCCTCATTTGAGTTGCAGCCTTTAGTTTAGAAAAAAGAAAATAAACAGACTTATACAGTAAAAGTAAATCTGCTAGAACCTCAGGTAATCTACTAGGTATTTATCCTCATTGCTTAATAAGAATCTGAGTTCTAATATAATTTTTTTAGCTCTTTTTCAAGTAACTGGATAGATTTTGCATCTTTATTGAGCATATTTATACCTAAAGGACCTCCAGTCACAATTTTATTCAAATACAGATAATCACACTCTGTGTCCAAGTACCCCTTTGATAGGATATCAGACTGCTCTCAGTCTCTCTCCACATTTCTCTGGTATTTTTTATATTGTTCCTATCTGTTAATTCTCTTAAAATCTTCTTCTTTTTTTGAAGGGGCGGGGGGGGGAGAAGAAAGGGGGGAACAAAATGTAGTAATTTATCTAGGTTCCTGCCCATACATATACCAGAAATTAGTAGAGCCTAGTTTTAGGTATTATTTGAATTTTTAAATACACAAATGTAAACCTGAAGACTCTGCAGATCCCCCTCAAACAGCCAGCATAACAAACTGTATAAAATCCAGGAACAGGAGACTTTTAAGATCATGTCATGTTTTCAGAGCCTTCCTCTCCCTTTAAGGCTTATGAAAGAATCCAGGACTTGCAAGGCAGTAAGGCACTATGCAATCATTCTCAGTTCTTCATTCTCTGCTTCAGACAAGTTCACCATAAAATGCAATGGCTGTAACCAAAGTGGTCACCTGTTTATCCTGGTTAAAATGTGCACATGGACCAAGAAGAAATAGGCTCAAGGAGTTAATTCAGTTCATGCAAAGAAAGGATCAACTGTGCATTTCTAAATTCCAGATGAAAGCGTAAACTCTGAGCTGTTTACCTGGGTGAGAGGGATGAGAGTAGTGCTGCATTAAATAAAACCGGATTAGGTTTTAATATCTCAGACTGGGGGTTTAGCCATTGTGCTTAACTGTTAATTTCTTGCATGCAGACTATAAATTAAAACGTAAAACATCTTATGTCTGGCCTGTAAAACTTTGATACCAATGATAAACATCATAAGGAGAAATTTCATAATTTCATATAAACTTTGTTCATGTTGTTTGGATGCTGATAGGACCTGGCAGAGTAGCAGAATAAATGATATTGATCATGGCACCTTTTCCAACAGATTGCTAAAAGCAAAATGCTTAATTTAAAGCAGTTTTGAACTGATTCAGACCTTGACTTCACAAGAGCTGCTCTAATGAAAAATTAATCACCTGCTGGTAAAACCACTTAACAGCACAGAAGTTGATTTGTGAAATTCAAGCAATGGCAGTCTCCTTGTGCTCTAGCAGAATTCTTGTTTCCCCAGTAAGGACAGAAGTTCTTTCATTTTCTGGGAAGGACTACATTAGGTAGCTCCACATCTTATCATTCAAACAATCCTGGGATATGTTCTATTAAGCCTAATGTTGCATGTGGCTGGGATTCAGTCCAAAGCTTCTGCTAGTGTTTCATTTAACCATGCCTGTTCTATTCCTCTATACTTTGCACCGTGCAAGCAGGAGCCATCTTCATGGCTTAAGAAAACTCACACAGGCTTATTTCTCAGTTACTACAGCTGGGCAGCCTCATCCTGACTGCAATAGGGTCTTTTGAATACATGGGGGGAATGAGATACAAGTTCCTTCTTGACTCACTAACAATATGCCAAAATGGCATCATTTTAAGATACATTCTGCAGGTTCCCACTATCCCCAGAACTGCATTCAACTGAATAAACTCTTTTTGCTAGTACTCTGTAACAGATGTTGTTTAATGCAACTGCAGGAGAGCACAGCTGTTCTACATTTGACTAAAAACTTTTTCCAGAAAGTCACAGAAAGTTTTGTACTGAGCTAAATTCCAGTCTTAATAAACAAGTTAAATAAAACCCCCTAGAAGCTCCTTCGTATCTTGATGCACTCTCACTTGTCTCCAAATATTTCCCTCGTCACGCTCTTCTCAATGCAAAACAATAACAAAATTATGTTCTTGTTTATTACGGCTGCCAGCACTTGGAAGTGTTCAACTGTCATTGAATGCACATTAGTTGTGAACTTTGAGGAAGCAGCACCTGAAAAAAAAAAAGAGGTTTTTGTGTAATTATTGCTTATTGAGAAATTTGACATGTGAAAATTCACTGCTGGGAAACATTACTGTGGCTCAGCTGTTCTGCTTGTTTGCACAGTCTTATTCGGCAGTAAACATGAAAGATTTTAGTAGAAGATAAGTAAATAACCGCATGTTTATGATTCAGTGTCATGTGGAGAAATGGTGTGGGGATTGCTGCCATGCTTTATCTGCTCAATGGTGGCTTATTTGTGTTTCAAAACACTGAGATAGCAAGCCTTCCAATATTCTAGCCAATAATCTTTTATTTTTGCACAGAAGAATAATTGCACAACAAAGTTTTTGGCATTTGCACTTCATTGATTATGTAAACTCACTTAGTGTATTTCCTTCTTTAACAAACGAAGTTGCCTCTAAGTATCTCTGTGTCAGAGATGATAGCCTCAATAACCTTTGCTTAGCTGAATGAGATATTTCCTTGAAAAAGAAACACTCGTCTTCTAGACGCGATACAAATTTGAATGTCCACTCAGTAGGAAATATCAACATTTCATTGCTTGATTTAAATTCCTATCAGAGCAAGTAAGTGAAATACAATTTTTCTTTTTGTTTACAATGAAATATTTCAAAATAGATATGCAAAAACGACCAAAGCTTGTCATGTTTTTTATTATTAAATTGAAATGGCATATCCTAATACTGACAAAGAAAAATGTTTTGATTTGGTTTGTTGAACTGACTAGAAATATTTTTCATTTTCACACTGTGCTTTTCTAGAGATGTAAATTATCTCCTGGGTATACAAATTACTTCTCAAGAATGGAAGCATTGCCATTCTACACTCTGAGGCGGCTTCCTACACCTAAAAATTTTCCATGAAGCATTAAAGCACTTAGTTGAATAACTGCATTGTATTTTGTGGGACCTGGTCAGAGCCATATTTCATGTGTGTGAATTAGATATGTGAGCCTGGAGTCTCAGGAAACATTGTGTGCTGCAGTTAGCCTTATATTTTTAAGCTTTTCTTCTTATTTTGATCCCTTTTCTGTGCTTGTTTAGTGTTTTCTTTTCTGTAAATTCAAAACTATTTCCAAAGTGTCTCACTCCCTCTCTCCCTCTCTCCCTCTCTCTTCCCTCACTCCCTCTCTCCCTCTCTCCCTCTCTCTTCCTTTCCCCCTCACTTTTTCCTTTCTTTCTTCCCTCCTTCATTCTTTCCCTCATTCTCTTTCCTCTTTCTCTCTTTCTTCTGTCCTTCCTTTACCACATGTAACTTCAGTATTGATGGTGAATATAACTGTTTGGCTGCCTTTGTTGCTAAATGCTTGAACAGTTAAAGCACTCACTGACTCTGGTGTTGTGTAATAATTTATCATGACAATTGTTTCAACATTCACTGGTAACATGGCATTCTCTGCTATGACCTCTTGTTGGGGTTTAACAGCAACCAAGTACCATACAACCACTCCCCCACCAGTGGGATCAGGGAGACAATCAGAAAGGTAAAAGGTGGAAAACCCATGGGCTGAGATAAAGACAGTTTAACAGGGAAAGCAAAAGCCATGCACACCAGCAAAGCAAAACAAGGAATTCCTTCACCACTTCCCATGGGCAGGCAGGTGTTCAGCCATCTCCAGGAGAGCAGGGCCCCATCATCTGTAATGGTGACTTGGGAAGACAAACACCATCACTCCAAATGTCCCCCCTTCTTCCTTCTTCCTTCTTCCCTCCACTTTGTACACTGAGCATGTTGTCATATGGTCTGGAATATCTCTTTGGTCAGTTGGGGTCACCTGCTCTGGCTGTGTCACCTCCCAACCTCCCATGCACCCCCAGCTTCCTCACCAGTGTGGCCATAGGAAAAGCAGAAAAGGCCTTGGCTCTGTGTAAGTCCTGCTCAGCAATAACCACTCTATTATCAACTCTGTGTGCATCAGAAATCCAAAACCTAACCCTGTACCAGCCACTGTCTACCCCAGCCAAAACCAGCACATCTGTCCAGATATCCACTTCGCTCAATACCACAGCATACTTCAGTACAACTACTCTCAGTAGTGCTGCCTGTTAACATGGGGGGAAGATGGAAAAAATAGCACCGAGTCTTTCCCCACATCTTGGGACACCCTTCTTCCAGTCTATAGCTCTCTGGCTCAGTTACCCGTAGCCTTGGGCCCAGATTTCACAGCACCCTCATGTTAATGTACTGATCTGCTGCACTCCATTTCTTCCTGCAGTCATGATGGTTGTGTATAATGTGACACTCAGAATTAGTAAAATATTGCCTGTTGCCTAGACTTACAATATTAATGGGCAAAAATGCAATAACCATTAGATTTATTAGATTCTGCCATGCACATTTGTAATATGGAAACAAAAATTTGGAATATAAAAACCACACAGATGCAGAACATTTTACAACATGTATTTGAGGCAGTTTAGAATTACTGCTAAAATATTCCAATGTGGAGAAAGACAGATTGTCTAATTTCAAACAACGCTTACAAAAAAAGTCATAAAAACTTGGTTATATGGACTGAAGAAAATCTTAGCCGTGGTCTCCCAAGGGCTAGTCACAACAGAAACGTGATTAAATTTGACCAGCAGGAGCTTCTGTGTGACACTGTATTAGAGAACTGAGCAACCAAGGTCTATCGTATTAAGAATTAGTTCTGTGACAAAATTATGTTTTTTAAAGACTGTCAGCTGTGTGGCATCTCAAAGAAGCCTTATTATTTTGCAGTAAAGCAATCCAATGAATAGATTTCTATGCAGAAGCACACAGCTATTGACATGAAGTTCCAAGGACTAAGCCTTTTTTTACTATTAATTCTTGGGTAAGTAATGCCACATTAGGCTATTTCTAGTATTTCTTTGGTTAAAAAGAGACAGTGGGTATTTTTCTTGTTGATGTCAGATATTCTGATTAGTTAGTAAATCTGCCATCTCAAGTGTATACCACTGAAAGAAAGAGTATAGTGATGAGTGTTTGTAGAAGCTGCCTTGTAAACAAGCTTTAAAACACAAAGCATTATCCAAATACTGAAGCCAAAGGAGAACTTAAGCAAAAGTCAGAACTCAATTCAGCTCTCACTGAAGAAGGAAATGCTCTTTCAGACGGCTGGTTTAAAAATCAAAAGTAGAATTTATCTGAGCTTTTTTTTATTATTATTAAGTCAAGATCCTAAAAATATCAGAGCACTGTCACAAGTAGAGCTGGGCAGTCTATTCTTAAGGAAAATTTATTTAACAAAACCTTTGTACGTTGTGACTGACCCTTTAAGTTCAGTGATCACTCTGCTGTTTTTGGCAGGATCTCAGGAAGGGAGGGAAGGCTTAGCAGATGATAGAAAATGTCTGGAGCTCCCAGAAGTACTCTTTCAGATCTAGCAATTGGTAAAAGAGAAAGAAATGAGCAGGGCTATTTTAAGACTCTACCTGGGGCAATCTGAGAGCAAAAACTGAAAAACTGATGGAAAAAGCAGTGGAAAGACAACTCTGAGATGGAGAAATCTGTTACACAAGGAAGACACTGGAGAAAACTTGCTAAAAGTTTGACAAGTAGGTGAAATCTGAGGAATAGAAACTGTGATAGCCAATGTTTTCAAAGGGTGACATGTAAAATGGGAAACTGGAATAAAAGCACAAAGGGATGGTAGGCTGCAAGAGCCTAAAAAGCATTTCCCTAGGAAGGGCTCCACAGGTCCTTAGTGTGGCTTTGTGTGCTTGTAACTGTGCACTGACAACAAGGGTAGTGTCCATACAGGACTGTCACGTCACGCTTTTCCAGGTGGTCTGTGCCTCCTAGCCAGCCTTCTGTCAGGAGGTGCCCTCAGCTTGTAGCAGCTAAGAAGGACAAGGATCCTGTTTGAGGGCTGCCTTTGGGATCGTGGCTGCTGCCTGACCAGACAGCAGGACACACACTCTGCCTTGTCCAAGGCAGAGCACGATGTTCGCTCTTAGCAGCCATCCTCACACAGCCTTTGCAGCACATCTTCTGCTGGGGCTGGGGGTCTCAGCTGTGCTGGAGCTGCCCTGAAGGAGCAGGGCAGCTCTGGATGAGGACCCCTGTTGACATCCATGGTCTTTGTATGAGGTCTCTGCAGGCTGAATGCAAACTGGGCTTTTTTGTCTGTTATGTGATATTAAAAATATATTTGGATGGCCCAGGAGGGGCTTGCTGATGGTTTGCCATCACCTCAGAGACTGCTATTTGTTACTGTGTGTGTTGGAACTGGATTGGCACAGTCTCTGTATCTGCTCCTTGGCTTGGGAATGACAGGTTGGCCACGCTTAGATGTTGAGCAGCTCTTGTGAATATATGTTAAAAACACCTCCTTTCTGTGAACTGCCTTCTGGACAAACCATTTGACTAGCTCACCTGCTCTTGTACATAATATATGTCATGGCATTTCACATAGGTATTTTCAGAGAAGAAAAACAAAAGGCTTATGTGCTTTGTAAATATATACGGAGAAATATTTTTCTTAATAACTGTGAGTAGGTGATTTTCTTGAAACACACATATTGGCAATTTATGTCAAATTTTGTACTTCACCTTCAGAGCAGATTAAAAAAAAGTCCAGGCTCTCTGTGAGAATTTGGGCATCAAGCTTGATTAATGAATCCTTTAAACTCTGAGAGCATATTTTCATGCAAAAAAAACAAAAACCAAAAAAAAAAAAACAAACAAAAAAAAAACCCAAACAAACAAAAAAAAGGGCACCAAAGAGGAAACAAACAAAGAAAAACAACTCTAGAAGCCTGCCAGTGGGAAGTGTGGGTATTTAATTTCTGTAGTGCATGTTTTCATGTACTCAGAAAACTGTATTTCTTTTACCTAAAAGAGCGAAGGAAGGAAAAACCAAGGTCATCATGAAACCTAAAAGGAAAGGCTGCTCCAGAAAAAATATTATTTCTGAAGAATATTAGAGTTGTCATATGGTTTGAATGCTGACACATTCCTAATAAATTTTAATGTGATGATGTTTTAGACTATAGACAGATTGGTCTGCAAGTTGCTGGGCACTGCACTTGAATGTCCTCTGGAATGAAGGGCAGAAGAGGTAGAAGAGCAGCATAGGCCTCTGCCTACTGTCTATGCTCTATGAGCTATTTACATTTACAGAGAGGCAGATAGGGAATGCTTGCCAGTCCTGCTCTGCTGAGAGTTTATAACCTCTGTCAGGAGAACATAATAGGCAGCTGGGGAAACAACTACATTTGTCAGGCATAGTCTGATATCCAGCTGTGTCTGATCAAGCCTTTAGAATGCTGTGAACCATTTTCACATCTGAAAATATTTTCACATGCCTAAATTCTCTGAATTTGTGCCTTTTTCTAATGGAGACAGACTATGGCTTGTGAGAGGTTCCCACAGATCCCTCAAAATCTGAAATCATGGTAGATTCCAAAACCTATTTTTTTGGGAACTTCTGTTCATAAAATGAACAATATAATTTGTTATTTGTATTGTTAGGATGGCCCATTGTTAAAAAAAAAAAAAAAACAAAACAAAAAAAAAAAACATACTCCAGGAAGTCCCATAGAACAGGGAGGAAAACATTTGTAATTTAAAATTTGGAGTTTTCTATCACACCACATCACATCACACCACATCACATTTCTTCAGCATTTTCACCTTGGAAATACCTGGGCCGTGTTTGTCAGTTACACAGCCGCGGCCCCATGGCGGAACATCACGAACCTGATGCTGAGCTTTTCCCCTTCTCTCAGTGAGGGGTTGACCTTTTATCACAGAATTCTCTACTGGGTAACCTTATATTACTCTAGCATCATGGCCCCATGACGCTGCAAGCCTGGGAGTAATGTTCTAGTCATGGTTTTAGAAATCCCAATACTTTTTTATTACCACCTTTGCCATCTTCCAGTGTCTTCACTGTCAATCTTAACATAACTGGCCTTGCAATTCAGCGCCAGCCTCTAGGACCTCCAAACCCCTTGTCTTTTGCAGTGTATAAATGCAAAACATACCAAACATGTACTTTCTGTGTAAGAACATTATTTCAGATGACTGTCTGGCAAAGAAAAGGTTTCTGGATTGGAAAAAACAGACTAGCTTGCAAATGTTGCCAAAAGCACTGAATCTTTCTTGAGGGCAGACACTTTGGATACTTCAGCTGGAAGAAAATCATTGAGGGATATTTTTCAAAATATAAATTTCTGTCCCTTTGAAAAATGCTCAGCTCTTTAGAAAAATGTGAAGTGTATTCACACAATATTGGAACCCTGCCACCTGACACTGCTAAAGTAGGAATAATTATTTCAAATCAAAATTGTCCTTTGTATTTTAATGCTACTAATAAAATGGACTGAAGGAAGCCCTTGCATTTGACTAAGAGTTTATTTTTAGGTAACCTATTAGCTGAAAATAGAATTTCCTATACATAGGAACCACATTTTGCTCTGGTGTGTGTGTGTTTATGTCTGGGCAGGCTTGGATGTGACTGTTGGTGAGGGATGAATTATCAGCTCTGCACTCATGGCAAGCCACACTCATATTGTGCTGGCAGCATTATGATGAGCTGTTGAAATGCTGAACCCAGAGTCTTAGACATAAACGCAGAAAAAAATGGATATCTGTCTGTGTTGTGGGCACCAACTCTGTAGGCATTCTCTGAATTGCTTTTGGAATGTGGCATCCTTGCTGGCTGCAAGCTCTTTAGGCTTTAGAAATGTTTTTGGATGAATTATATTAAAGTCTGCCCTTTCTCCCCTTTGTTCCATATTTTTGTTCATGTATTTTTCATTACACACCTCTGTGATGAAAGGTCAAATGGTCTGGGGGAGAAGTAATATAGGCTGCTGTATTTGTGGACAGGAACAGTAAGGATCATGTTGAGTACTGTCTGCCTGGTTCTGTCCAGCTGACCTATAAATTATCATTACACAACTTCGTAACATGAGCTATAAAAATAAGTATTGAGAAAGGAGTAAGTCAGAGAATGAGAGTGAGTTCATCCTGTTGTGATTTCAAAACCACAATAGTTTCCCCCTTTCCTCTTCTCCCCACAGAAGGAGAAATGAAATTATGTCATTTTACCTAGGTTCGTCTGTCAGATTTTCCATAATTCATTGGTAGATTCAAGAGTTCAAGCAGTTCAAGAGTAGCTTACCCTCTTTATTCTTAACCGGTTCTGTTTTTTTCTTTTTCTAATTTATTGAAAAACAAATATTTTTCTTAATTGGATTTTTCAAAATGGATTCTTTTTTGTAGATGCCTTTGAAAGAGCCTACACTGAGAACTTTCCAGACAGTAGTCTAACTGCACAGAAGATACAGTATATACATATCAGTATCAGTGCTGCTGTATTGGTGTGAATGCAGTTCTGCACAGTCTGGATGTATTCACTACTCAGAAAGCGGGTTTTTTTGTGCAACTCACCCTTAGCTTTTTAGCAGCAAAAGGTGATAATTAATGAAAAAAATCTCTTGTATGGTTCTTAAAATATGAAAATAACGAAAGATTACTGATTTAATAAATGGAAATCCAAAGATTCCTAAATGCTTAAATCCATAGGACTGTGAAATGGTGTCTTCTAAAAACCCAAACAAGTGAATTAAGTCCCTCAGACGCATTCAAAGCACTGAAAATATATTATATGGAAGTCACTGTCGCTTTTAAAGATGAATAATGTGGCAACATAAAACATTCTCCTGTGATATCCAGATGCAGAGAAAGCAAGACAGTGCAGTAACAGAGGCTGTTAAGCTGCCATCCACATGGAATGGTGTGGCTCAGGCAGCATAGCTCATGGAGCAGCACAGCTGGGTAATACTTGGCCCCTGTGCATGCAGCTGTAGTGATTCTGCTTTTCAAGCCCCTTCATATAGCAATAGTTGAGAAATTGAAGTGCATAGTTTAGACAAGAGATGGGAGGTTGAAATCCATGTTTTGGAATATTTAGAACTGCAGGAGGCAAGCTAAGAGGAGAGGAAGAAGTATCACTGCTTAGAGAAATTATTCTAAATCAGAAGGAATCTAGACTATTAAAATCACAGTTTAAAAGCAGTCTAATAACTCTGATACTTAAGTGTTCTTTCATATTAGGTCCTGCTGTTTATTCAATGATTTTTTTTAAAAAACTGGTGACTACCTGGAAATATAAATGTCAGTACCAAAGAAAGGCCCATCCCACTTTATATCCAGGTAACTCCTAGGACAGTTTTGTTATACCAAGTCACCATCTAATTTTGAAATGCTTGATTCTGTTTTTGTGAACAGTTTTAAAAAACCATATTCATGTCAGAAACTTGCTCCAGCAGAAACTCAGTATTTTCCTGTTACCACTGAGTGCCATAAAACCTGAGATAGAGAATTTTCTCTGGTTTAGTCTCTATGTCCCCACGATTCCAGCCTGCACAGTGTGGTCACCAGGCTTGAATAGGACTTCCTGGGCCAAATGGTCCAGGTCAGGCACACTCCTGTCAATCATGGAGATGTAACTGAGGTCCAGGCTGGTATTATGAGGTGGTTCTGTGTGCAGAGACAGCTGGTTCTTTCCAAGCCTACATCAGCCTCAGCCAGCAGAGAGGCCACCTGAGTGATCAGGGCAGCTGGGGCTCAAATGGAAGGCCACATGCTGTGGCTGATGCGACAATGTCCTCAGCCGGCTGCACTTTCATATGAAACATGGAGGGATTGGTTACCCTGGGACTGAGCTCATGCCAAGAAACTCAGTGATACTTCTTAGACACTTTTTCTGTAGTGGACAGTGAGAGATGGGCTCTTTCAGAGTGCAATTACAGGAATAACTCTCTGATGCTTTTGCTCTGACTCATTCTTAGAAGCAGCCTATCAGTCGCCATTGACTGTTTTGGGATCCTGGCAATACACATACCCCCAAAAAATCTCTTTGTTAAATGACTAAAGAGAAAGGTGCCTAACTGGTACTGTGAATTGTCTTGCTGTGGCCAAGCATCTTCTAGCTGTTGAAACACCTAAGGTGGATATGTCTTAAGCCAGTTTCTGATAAAATCAGGAATAAACCCAAAAAATCCTTCACAGTTCACAGATTTTTTTTTCCCTGTAACCATTGTAAAACACATTGTACCTTTCTACCTCTAGGTATTTTCAATGATTTCAACTTCCTTCTGAAACTCAGACACAAAGCTGCTTGCAGTATATGACTTTCAGATACACAAGGATGTTCTGATATAAATATGAAACCAAAGAGGGTTTGTAATTTTTTTAATATTTATTTAACTGTAAGAAGTGCATTTGCAATAATTGAAGATTTGGGTTCAGTGAAAAACTGTTTTCCATAAATGACACTCAGACACCTTAAATCATATCAGAGGGAGCACATGTGCTATTCTGGGAGATGTGCTAGAGACTCTGTCTTCAGCTTGTCCTTTGAAGAGTCCTAGTGCAAATGGAGGACACTTGAATGTTTGGAATTATTTTACATGATACAGCATCCTCTAATTTCCTCTGTCACTTTTAATGGTTTATCTCTTTGTGTTCAGACTTTCTAGGGTGACTAGTGTATGCAGTCCCTTCCTGGTCTTCACATTCCATTGAGGAATGGCAGTTTGATCAGGAAATATTAGCTCTCCAGAGAAGAAATACAGGAACAGTTCTTCAGAATGCTTATATTTTTAATCTGCTTCCCTTTCCCAGGCTTTATCTTCTTTGACAAGGTTTGTGATTCCAGCCTAGAGAGCTTCTGGATTGTTGCCTATCATTTTCTTATAGGAGTAGCTGTTGTGAACGTCCTGCTTTATCTCTCAGTGCCTGTATGTCTCCTCAGCTTTTTCCAGGGAAACACATCAGTTCTTAACCTTAGTGAAAAGCCACATGAAATGATCCAAGTGCCACACGTAGTAAATTGCAGCCCATTTTTTCCTTGTGGAATGCCACACTCATTGTTTCTGGCAGATAATGCTCAAGTTTCTCTACCAGGCTTCCCATCCCTGGGAGGGTGTATGCATGCCCTTTATATCTCCAGATATTTTTCATTTTAACAACCACCTTCTGGTGAACGAAACTTGTGATAATTCACTGATGGTAACTGAAGAGGTAAAGTATTGATGGGTGTAAAAGGGAAACCTTACCTAGGACATGAGATGTCTTCGAGCAGTTTTCCCACCTGAGTTGGGCAGATGCTCTCCTCCCCTTGTGCGTTCCCCCACTTCTATCTGGCTAATTTGCTCCCCTGACTAATAAAATTGTGTATCTATTCTAAAATCCGTTTTTGACTTTGCATTGGTAAAGTTCATGCATTCCAATATCATGTGACAAATATTTCAATAATTTATTTTCATAATTTGAATGTGCAATATATATTGGACTTGGAAAATTGCTATTCTTTTGAAGTGTTAAGGCACTCTGAGGAGCATTGGTAGATACTATCTGTCTGTGCACGGTGCATTCCAGAAGCTTGGAGCAGTATAGAGGAACAGCAGCTCACAATGGCTGCAAAGTGCACAGGACCTATGAAAAGGGGGTGAAAACTTGAATTGCTCTGGTACTTTGAATGGGTAAAGCAGCTTTTCACCTCTGTTTCAGCAAAGTTTTAAAACTAGTTCTTGTCTTAAAGCGTGTGAATGCTTTACAGAAATTGGGAAGATCATGGCTGACAGAGAAATTCAGAACAGGTTTAAGTGCTTTGTCAGACTGGTGCTTTGAGGTAGGCTATTCTAATGGAGCTCCAGAATGTGCAAATTGAATGCTTTTCACTTTCAATTTTCTAAGATTTCTACCATAAATGCAGAACTTTAGCTGATGAAAACCACCTAAATAGCATAAGCACTTTTGCAAATGTACCCAAAATATCCAAGGGGAAAAAAAGTCCTAATTGTGAGAAAAAAATTAATCTCAGAAATCTTGAGCTTACAGCCAAATAAAAAAGCTTGACTGCTTCAGTGGCTGTAAATTATCTAAAACTGATTTCAAATACGTGTTTGCTCTTGATTGGATTTGTAAAACTGCTTTTATTTTGTATTTGCAATATGCCCTTTGTTCTTGATTTCTATCACAAAGTTTTTTAAAAAGTGTTGTTGGAAAAGGTTTATAAGCTTGAAGAATTATCTGGGTAATCAATTGATACTTATTTACATTTAATAACATCCTGTTGTTCCTGGAAGCACACTTCCTATAATAAAAGGGCATCTCTCTTTGGGTTTATATGCACCAATTTGATACAACCTTCCTTTGGTGTGAATAGACATTACAGAAAATGCATACTCTCAGGTCTGTTTGTGTCCACTTCCATTTGGAACAGTCATCGCCATTAATTTTGGTTTGGGTTTTTTTAGTCATTACAGTAGGCAGAATAATTTCTAAATCAAGATCCTGTATATCACTTTTCATCATAAAAGCTTTCTTTTGAAGCTTGGTCTCATAGCTTCTCCTATTAACATGGCTATTCTTGGACTCAAATTGCAATTGCATGTCTGATCTTTTCTTTGTGTACTGATTACCTCTTGCTTCATCACTCCCATCTCTTTTATAAATAAGACCAAAAAACAGCTTGAAAGTCAGCTTCCATCTCTCTCATCATTGAATTCATCAGCTAAAATGTAAAAGATGCCTGGGAAAAAAACAAGTCTTTCTTCACTTAATTAAGGATGCACTTTGTATAATTAATACAAATTATCATTTAAACAACTTGGAGAAAAGGAAACAAGGAAAATTTCTTGGCCATGAATATCAGAGTTCTGCCAATGCACTTAAGGAGGTCAAATGACCTGACAACCTGCCTAAACCCTCATATGGTAAAATAATAAAAAGGAGAAAGAATTCCTGTATAGCGTTCCAATTTAACTGTGCTGAGAGATTTCTTAAAGAGAAATACGGTATAAGGGAGGAAGTAAAAATGTAAGAAGACAACAATTAAATTATTATTTGCTTCTTCCAAAATGAACAGCTGTAATATGTTACTGCATATTTTCCTCTGTTATATTCTTTCTTGACATAGATGTTTCTGACAAATTGAAGGCTAATTAAAAAGATTTTTCCATCTTCTGCTTTTCCTTGCTATAATTTCTTATTGACAGAGATATTCTGTAAAGCAATGCCATATTATAAAACCCACTGATAAAAAAAAAGGCCTTCCCATTCTGTTTTGAAAATATCCTGCATAAAGATATCGTTAGCATTTTTTAGAACCTTCACAACAGGCCTCATCTGGTGAAGTCAGTGCAAGTCTTTCCACTGACATCAATGGGCAGTGGATCAGGGCTCATTTATGTCCTACTTCTAGCTGTGTTTTGTCCATCCTTTTATTCTACAGTGTTTTCATGCTGAGATTTGTTGAAGTTGATAGAGGTAATTCTTTTATCTCTTTGTAATCCTACACAAGTGGCAAATATAGTGTTTAGAAGCATCTTTTAATCCAGTGAGTTTTTCCAGTTATTTAACAATCCTATAGAAAAAACAAAGAGAAGGAACTATTTGTAATGAGAGGATGTAGATCAACAGGATAACTGTGTAGGAACAGTTGTGGCTAAAGACCACCAAACCCCAGAAACTTCTAATATGAAAGCTGCCATGGGACTTCAAGGTTTCAGTTTCAACTTTTGTATGCAGAAAGCTGCTGCTGTGCTTTCAGAGTACACCCCATCCACCACCTTGGACTTAACCCTAATAGGCAATGTTTTATTTGACTTCTGCAAAACTTTAAAAAAAAAAAGAGGTTTTCCTAGAGATTTTTGATACATAGAAATGATGCACTTACCTCAGTGTGAGCATTCTGCCCTTTTAATAAAAAATATGGTCTATAGCTGGCCAAAGCTACTCATACTAATTGTCTATTCTGGAGTAATTTTGGATTTAAGGATGGAAGAGCCTGCTGACTGCCAGGTTTTGCAGTGGAGGATGGTCAGGTTTTGCCTTTGGAGGCTAGCTCTGGAGGAGAGAGAAAGAAGCATGAAGAGCTAGAGCAAGATACAAGAGAGCTGTGGCATCTGGGGTGGATTAGCCTAATGCCTCTCTCAATTTTGCTAAAATCTTGATAATTCAGTGATCAGATTATCCTCAGGAATGACGGAAGGAGGAACCAAGACAGGCTTGCTGCTTGTCTCCCAACAGTGATGGTAGAGTGGTAAACAAAGGTCAATATGGGTCTTCCAGTCTTCCTGTAAAAAACAGTATCTTTTTTCACACTGAAGTGTTGCTGTGCATCACATTTTGATTGCCTCTAAAAAAAGAACGAAATACCTCCCCCCATCAATTCCCCATCAGAATACAGTAATGAAATGCCCAGCTGCAGAAACAGCAAAATTCATTCCAGTTTTGCTCAATTATTGTCTGTCTCATCTTTAGCAGATGGCTGGACGATGATGTCTGTGGTAATAAAAATATTAAAAACAAAAATTGCCAGCTGAATTGGAAAACTGACTAATTTCTATTTTTATAATGTGGTACATGAAGCTATTATTTCTCAAGCCAGTAATGGCCATATTCAGCAACAGCCATGTGAGAACATTTACTGGAGAGAAACAGTACTGGATTTCTCCATCCCTTGACTTCTGGGAAGAAATGGCACCTCACATTACATACAAAGTAAATACATACATACATACATACATATATATATACTGGTTCCATATGTTATTAAGAAGAAATGTTAGCTTTAGCATACTGGTAGCTGTGAGACAGAGTGTCCCCTGGTGAGACAGAAGGGTTTGCTTCGGCACTGCTTGCACAAAGACACATATGTTGTGTGGCCAGCACTGCATGTCACCTCCATGCTTACAGTGAGAGAGATGTCTTTGGAGCAGTCAGTAACATGGAGATGCTTTTGAAAGAATATGGCCTTCATTTGCATTCCAGGTTCTCCCCTTGCTCCCTAGTATATACTGGGTTTTTAGCTGTGGGAATAGAGTAGAATAGAATAGAATAGAATAGAATGCAAAACAGCTCAGGTAGACTTTTTCTCCTAGAGGTTTTATGTTCTGAATTATACAAAATAGAGGCTGAACTAGTCATGTACTGAGAGGTGACAGAAAGTGATGAGCAAATGATGCTGTCAGAATATTTGCTGGATAATGGTCTTAATTCTCTTTATACTGGATAGATCTCTAAATGACAGAAGATCATATAGCACTAGTTCATTCACTCATGGGAGCAATATTTCACTCCTGGAGAGTGAGATTCTATCACTGTCATTGAGGTGCATTTTTGTATTGGGAACTTCTGTGAATTTTTAACCTACTCAAAACATAGATTAAGGCTTTTGAAAGGAGAGGTGATTTTCAAAGCTGTGGCTTAATAGCCCATTGTTTGAAATACAGTAGAGGATTCTGATTTTCAGGAATTGCTAAACATCCTTCTTGAACTCAGACTCCACAGTGATATATTGATTATCTCAGATAATCCTGTTATCAATATCCTGACACTTAGAACATGCAAACAGTTTAGCAGTTGTTACATATGTTCTAGCAGTAATATTTTCAGTTAAATGTCTGTCCTAAGATTATATTGAGATTTGGGTGTTAGTTTTTTTAATTAGAGAAATTCACTGGCCTACAAAAACAGCAGTTTTGTTTTCTTTATGGAAAGTGCGTGAAGAATCCTACATCTGGCATCTCAGATCTTATGTTTAATTAGCATAAGACACAGTATTAAAGAGAACAGCCTCTTCAGTTTTTCGTCTCTCAATTTCAAATTCTGTTCAACAAGAGGGAATGAAGAAATGTGAAATATTGTCCTGGTGTTCTGTGTTTGGCTCTTAAAATTTGTAGTGCACTAATTAATATTAGGTTATTTCAGCTTCTATGGCTAGAAAATTAATCAGTGTATTGTTCAGATGACAGAAGATGCACAAATCAGTTTTTGCACATCTTATTACTTACATTTGGGAAAAAAAACCCTTTCCTGAGTGTTGGGAAATTTTTATTTGTTGTTCTTTTTTTAGCTAGGACTGTTCACACCTTCTTTATTGGTTTATGTTCAGACCTACCTACTGAATAAGACTTTTGCTCTCCCCTTGCCGTCCACTGTAACCTGACAATTTATCATGGTTTAGGAAGGGTATTCTCCAATTTAGTGTTCCCACTGAAACTATGTGCCTTCCACTCACTTCCCTCTCCCCCTCCCCCTGCCAGTGGCTGGATAGGAGAATTGGAGGCACAAAAGGTAAAGAGCACGGGCTGAGATAAGAACAATTTACTGGAAATGACAATGAGATAAGAAAATGAACAGTAACAATACCAATGACAGCAGACCTCAACTCAGGAGCAAGCCCTTTCCTATTCCTGGAGAATGATGTGCGGTGGTATAGAATAACCTCCGGGTCCTGGCCATACCTTTCCTGGCTACTGCAAAAATTAACCCTGTCCTGCCCAGAACCAGGACACAACTGTAGGGACAGGTTTACCTTTCAGTGGCAGATAGGGATGAACCAAAGCTTTGAAAACCAGAGTGTTGCAGTCATTCTTTTTCTTATTAATCCATTTTAAAAACAAATGCAGAATGCTACTGGACAACTTTATAACAGGGTGAGAAAAATGCATGTGTGCAAAAGTGTTTCAGAATTACCAATGCAAAGACTGACAGAAGAGAAATTATTTAGTCTTGGTTTTCTGTTTTCTAGGTGATGCTTGCCACTTCATTATCTCTAAGAGAATATAAAAGACCTTTCTGTGTGGCTTTTTTCATTAAGGACTATATTTAAATATGGAATTCCTTTAGAGACCAAAAATGGACTTGGACTTGTCCTTTATCTACAGAACATGAACTTTTTAAAATAAGATACTCCCTGCCTTCTGCACTTTGTCACTAAAGGTTTTGCTGAGCTAGACATGGAATCTACATATTTAACAGCCACTAATTTCTCCAGTCTCCTGTGTATCTCACTTAAGCATCACACAGTAGGTGGGCAGTTCCACACCTTAGTGATGCCTTCACAAAAGACACATCTGCCACTGCTTGGTTTGGACTTGCCATCCATTAGGTTTCATTCATGGTCTATACTTCCTATATTTGAGAGTTGATGACTGTTCAGTCCCCATCCACTTTTTTTTTTTTTTTTGCTACTCATGGTTTTATAAAGCTTTGTCATATTTTTGCCCAGCTGAGTCCTTTCCAGGCATGAGAGCCCCAGGTACACAACTGCTCCTTGTATGCCACCTGCTGCACATCCTGTTGGTACTGCTGCCCCTCTCTGTACCTCTCCCAGCTGCACTGTACCTATTTTGGAGGCAAGGGACTCACCTGGACATAGGATTCACAATGCAGCATGGGTTTACACTGGGGAAAAACTCTGTTCTTTTCTTTCTCTGTCATTTTTCCTTACCTAATAATTTCTGTCATTTTATTTGCTACTTCAATTGCTACTGAGCAGTGAGATGATGTTTTTCTAGTTCTTACATCAGTTATAGCTTCCACACTTTTCCTGTCTGTCACTTTTCCTCTGATGGTGGTCATCCCAGAAAATCCCGATTTTATATACTTGGAGTTTTTTCCCCTCATTTTTGAAGAACCACTCACCCATGGCTATTTTTGAATCTGCCACATGCTAGTTTCATTTGATATTCACTATTTCTTGTATTGGAGAAATCTGAAAAATGAGTAGACCTCAAAAAAATATGTTCATGCATTAAATTATCCTTTTATTCTATTATCTTGTTTAATAAACAACTCAAGCTAATGCATTCCACAGTGATCTGATGGTCAAACTGTAAGTCATTTTTTAGAAATATTTTAGGATTTAGAACTTTTTAAAAAGTCAGTTTAATAACATTTTTATGCAACTCATAAAAGTGGCAGGAAATAATATTGGACGGAGTAATCTTCATGTTTCTTAAAAGATTCCCTCAAAGAAGTACAGGACAGAGGACGCGGTGGTGTGTTATGCTAAATTAACAGCTTTGAGGCAGGAAAATTTCCTTGTAAGATTTAAAGGACACTATGGGACACTATGAGAGACACTAGTGAGAAAGAGCATTCTCACAAACACAACTGAGCCTGGCACAGGGTCACTCTAAACATCTGTTTGGGCAAACATTCACCTTTCTAGCTTGCAAAATCAATAGAAATATTTTATTCATTATTTTGCCTTCATTTTAGTTTTGCGAAGCTGAAATTTTAGAAAATATACAGGAAAGCTTCCCTTCTGCATGGTTCTAATACAACCTAAAAGCCCTATATTTTGTAAAATGAATCTCAATCCTTGACACCACATTTTCGTTTTTAATTTCTTATATATACTTCCATCATTAATTGTAACATATTGTATTCATTAGCTATAGTCATTTCCCACAAAAGAAAATAACTGATCTGTTAAACTCTATTGCATTGTAGGATGGAGTTTGCAATACACGTTTGCAAACACTCACATAAAATGCACAATCTCTTTCCTCCTGACATGGAGTAGCAAGACCTACTGGACTGGCGCATGCTTCCTATACTACCTCTGAGGGGAGCCATTATCCAACAGTTGTGATCAATGCCAAGAAACCATATCTCTGCAATCCTTGCAGAGGCCTGATTCATATGATTACATAGGCCTGATTCTTCTCCTGTTTAACTGATGTGAATCAAAAATAGGCTGCAGCCACAAAGCCTTCATGGCATGTTGCAATAGAACAGACATAGAATACGACTAAAACCTTTGCAGCCCAATCTGTTGTTTTCAGTACAGTACAAAAATGAGAAAAAGTCAAATGAAACTGCGTAGAAAAAATAACTTTCAGTTTTTCTTCATTTCAGTATCTGGTTGTGTGTGATTTGCTAAAGCTCGTTCAGGATAGAAGACATTCTTAGCTACTCCAAAGTTTGAGCAAATATAACAAAACTGGTATAGAACATTACTCTTGATTTCAACACTTGTTTTTATGGTACTCTACACATTTATCTGAAATTGAAGATGCATTCTGAAGTTTGAAATTTCATTTTCAATTGAAACCCTGAGTGACAAGCATAATTTTTTAGCCCACAACTTCATTTGGAGAGGTGAAGGAGAGATGTAGAAGAAGGCGGAGGAAGAGAGATGAAACAATGCAGCTAACAGATGGGGAGGTGGTATATAATCATTATTGCTGTGTTATGACTGATGCTCACAAAGAAAATATCCCATGTCTTTGTGTGCTTTGCATTACTTTTTAGACTAGTGGAGATTGGTTTGCAAATGTTTTTAAGTACTGAATTGTCATGATATACTCTTAGAAATATAATTGGTTTACTGAGGAGGCCAACAACAATAGTACTGAGAAAATTACCTTTTTACTTACAATCCTCTAAGAAACATCTTCTCAAAAACTCTACAAGGAATGGGCAAAGTTAAAGGCTGCATTGTATGTGAGAGATTAGTGAAAACTTTTCCTTTACATTGAACTATTTCCTTTACTATTGAAACTGTTTCATGGGATATTTACTTTAAATGCAGACTAAATGTGTTTTATTGGTTGCAGTGAAGCCTAAGTGATAGACATAAGAAAACTTTCCTTAAAAGTGGAAGACTTCATATGTTTGAAATACGCCAGTGTTTTTCATTATATTTTCTTCTTAACCTCTGTATTTGTTAATATATTTTATTTTATACTTCCTAGAAGGCAAATGACTGAAAAGTCAACTTTGAATAAATTTTAGGGTGCATGCTTTTCAAATGACTCTAAAAGAACTCATAGTAAATTGTTTCATCTTCACTGTGTAGATCCTGCTGACTCTTAGTCAGGCTCAACAACAGCGTGACAATGCCAAGAAGTGCTTGCTGAGATCTATAGGACAAGGACAAAAACCTTAACAGAGTAGCTGGTGTGGTTAGTAATTATTTTCTTTTTTTTCTCGGTGATTTTTTTTTCCTAATGAGGGATTGTCAAGAGATCAAAGGTAATGATGTCATTTCATGTCCCCAGTCTCTTTATTTTGGATGTGCACAGCAGACCTGGAGCAGACTAGGGGTTGTGTCTCTTTCCTTCTATTTAGAGACTCTTAACAATGTTGCAAATTGTGGGGTTTTGCGAGGAACGGAGGCACTTATGTTTTGGAATTTGGACTCAGACCACTACTAGATCATTTCACACAGACTTCCAAAAAACTAGAAACCCCAAAACCCAGTCATATGATAACTTCTGGCTGAACTCCTGCCCAACTTGAACTAATGTCAAATATTGCTTTAGCTAAACTAAACCTCTCTTGGTCCTGGCTTTCAAATAAAACAGTTGTTATTTTTGTTTTGTTTTTTCCCTATTAAATGAACAAATCTGCTTGGGATGTCCTTAAACGTCCGTGCACTGATTCACTCCAAAGTAATAGTAGATGACTAAGACAAATTATCTGAGTTACTGATTTCATGGCTGGAGAGAGTGAGTAAGAAGTGCACTCTGTCCTTTGGCTGTCATACACTGCTTTACCATATCTCCATTAACACCCCAGTGAATGTGTTGATTACTGCTCTGGATTCCCTATTTAATAAACTGTATGAAACTCTCACTGGAAAAACAAATTAGTAGTTTGATTTATCTGTTTTTATCTTGGCACAATGATGTATTTTTCCTAATCAGCTGGTTTGAAGCAAAATGAGGGAACAGGTTTCATTTGAAGTGCGCTGGAGTACCTCCTGCCTACAACTATACAGCTCTTTGCTGACAGCTCGTGCACTCAAAATTTGGGCAAGGTTTGCATGGCCCAGTACCAAAATAACATATTACAGTAGTTTTTTTGAGTGCTTGAAAGGCATGGCGATGACCTAAGACTAGAATTTTGTCCAAACCTAAAGATCTGTTCCAGCATATTCCAGTCAATCCTTACCTTGGGATTTAGGACTAAAGGCAGGGATTCAAAGTTTGCTTTTATTTATGAACATTGCGTGGGACACCTGCAGAGTTTAGAGCTGAATAACTTTCAAGTCTGTAGGGATAAACGTGCCATGTGCTTCTGGAAGAATTTTGATGTTTTTCGCATATAACTGTTCCTATACTCACAAATCTGTAAGTTTCTTCAAAGCCACCTTGCCACGAGACCTAACAGGGGGAGAGGCTAAATACCAAAAGACCTAAAATTGCAACTTGTAGTAAAATGGATATAGGTCAGCATTAAATTCAAGCTATAATATATCAGCATTTACCAAGTTTGGAGAGGAAGACACTGCACTTCAGATTGCAAAGAATTTTTGGAGCAATGATGAAGATTTTACTGTCATTCCAAGTCACATGCCTGTAAATTGCCTAACAAAGGTCTTATTATTCCCCTTCTGGTTTGTTTTCTTCGTGGCATGAAAATTGAGGTTGAGATGCTTTATTACTTCTTAAATGTTGAGGTAGAATAACAGAATGATTTGGCCTCCAATTCAGACAGACAGGTGGTATGGATTTATTTGGTTCCTACTGAAGAGTGCTTCCAGCAGCTGCTGAAATGGAAAGCAAACACATGAATCTTGAGATGGAGGAACAGCTTAAGCCCAGATTTGTAAACATAAAATTTTTAGGTCTTTTCCTTGCTAACTCAAAGATTATTCTTGCCAACTTTTCAAAAGTGTTATACATATGCATGAAACATATGTATCTGCTGATTCAGGTCATAAATTGCAAACACCCAAACCATGAAACAAAAGGAGGCAGTAACTTTTTACAGTGTTGTCTAACAAGGCACTATTCCATTTTTAAGTGAGAAAACGGATAGGGTCAAAATCTACAACCACTGAAACAAGCTGAGCAAGCCAAATAATTTTCTATCAAATTGAGCTTCACCTACTGGCACATTTATTACCTTAGGACAGGTAAACAAAGACATCTCTATTAAACTAACTTACTAAGAGTGTTACAGTTTCATAGGTAGTTTTTCCTCCTCTGTCTCATTCATTTTGTTCCTTTATCTTTATTCTCTTCTACTTAGTCATTAAAAATGAAGGGCAGGAAATGAAAATAGTGGAAAAAAAAATCAAAGGAAAAAACGTAAGAAGAAGAAAACCCAATAATTGTAATATCAAAACCTGAAAAGTAGTTGATTAAACAGTGTACAGTAAACATTAAGTTTTTTGAATATTTCTTGAAACATACTTGCCATTTTTCATCCAGTCCTACTGCCAACTTTCTGACTGTGTAGTACAAACAGCTTTTCAGCTACTCCTACAATGGTGCATTCAGAAAAAGATGCATGTGCTAATGGCACCTGCACAGCCACTCATTTATGGCAGTCAAGGAGCAAGTGAACATGCCAATCAGATAATATATGTAGGTTGGATAACTATATATCTAACTATCTGCCTGTGTGTGGTACTATAGCTGAAGTCAAGGCAGTGGGGTGACATAGAGGCTGATATGTTCTCCAGGGTACACCTATTTTCTCCATAGTAGGAAATTGGTTTTGCAATAGTAATGTGTAATTGACGTTGCCAGTATAGTATAAAATAAATTGCTAACCTTCTTAGCTTTAGTTTCAGATCCAAAAAAAGAAAAATTAATCTGAAATAGTAGGCTTCTCAACATAATATCTATTTAATTCTTTTTCCTGTAATATAAATATATGCAAATATTTTAATATATAGCTATCTGCTTGCATTAAAGGGATAACATATGTGTGTATATATATATGTGTGTATGGTGAGCATATTTCTTCAATGCAAGCAGATGACTACAGCAAGAATATTAATCTCTGAAACTGAAAATATTAAGGCCTAGGGGATATTGACTAGACATTCTATTAGAGCTGTGAAATAATTCTTGCCACCAGTATTTCTAATGAAGACCATCTGCAAATAGCTTTATTTTTGGTTCCAAAAAAGCATTCAAATTGTTTTTAATACAGCTGAACTTTTCAGGGATTAGCTATTATGTTCTCATTACTCCTTTTACTGGCAAATAACTTTCAGGAGCAATTCCATCATCAAACCAGTTCACCAAGCAGAATATTTTGTTTCATAAATGGGAAAAACGAGACCAATGACAAAACCCAAACACCAAAACCTCAGAAGAAATCACAAAGACAAAAAATCAAAGGCAATCTTCTACTTCTCTATAAAGTAAGTTTAAAATTCTCTGATTTTATGTAGTGTGCAGTTCTAGGTAATAATAGTAACTTTCACAGGATAGGATATCCAGAATATTCTGGATATAATATTTTACCACTTTTTTAACACGAGGCTGAAAAAACAACTGGGAGAATCGAAAACATATTTGTGGCTTTTCTGGTTGATTCATTATTGTCTTTTAGGAATTTACCTAATTCCTTTAATTTTCTTTAGAGGAAATGCAAGCAAAATTAGCAAATGAGTGTATGATGCATATGGAAAAAAGAACAGAAAATCTGTAGGCGTTTCCATTCTGACCTTAAGGAAACTTAGCTTACTCTTTGAGTAGAAGGTTTTTTGGATTCTCCAGAACTGTATTCTTTACAGAAGATTATATCCTTTTATTGATTCACAGTAAGCAGATGAAAGGTGGCATTGCAGTAGAATGCATATGAAAGGCAAGAGTATCAACTGATGGCACAATTCTTTGTTTGCCATGCAACTAACCTTCCATGTTCTCAGTTCGGTGTCACTGTTAGAGGAAATATCGAAATACATACCCAGAGGTACAATGATCCTTCATTGCAGTCTGTGCCGATTTTCAGGCAAGGAGGTCTGATCAAATGGTTCTTATAGTCCCTTTTGGATTAAGATCCAGAAATTTTAACTGCTAGATCTAATGTATTATTTATAGTCTTACAGTGGGTTTCTAATTCATTCAACATTAAAAAAAAGCCCCAAAACAACAAAGCAAAACAAAAAAAGAAAACCAAATAAAAACATCCCCCTGTCCCCAGCCTTAATATTTCTATGCGTAGGGCAAAGTTGTCATCTAATAGAAAATAGAATACTTCACTGAAGTCAAAATGAAGTTACAGTGATGTACTTGAAATAACACTCTTCTACCAGATTGAACATCAAAATCAATGTTTCTGGTATGCATTACTGCAATTCACTGGTAGAGTGTTTCTAATAACTATCCCAGTAAGATCCACAGATAATTGAGAAACAACCTGTTTTAATTTACTTTGCAGATCCATAAGCCACCTCTGAAGTTATCCAGGATTGTCTATGCTGCATTCTGCCTGGTGTGCCTTTGGACAATATCTGCTCTGCACTTCTCTCCTGTCCTTTCCTGCCCATTCATCCAGCAAGAGATTTCTAGCAACAGTCCTGCCTGACTTGACTCTGTTATTTATGCCTTGCCACTCAGCATGCTCTCTCCCTGGATGCAGTCAGGAACTTGCTCCAGAATCCTGGAGGTCTGCAGTGGTGTGGCACAGTTCAGCCTGGAAATCTGGGAGGAGAGAGCCCTGTAGTGTGCATGCATGTGTGAGAAGGTGGGAGCTGAGATCCTCCCCAGTGAACTGTGCTGGGAGGCAGAACACAAGTCAAAACCAGACACCTACTTCTTGCAAGAATCACACAAAAAATGCTGTGACAGGTGAAGTAAGTGCTTTGCTCTCCTCATTTGTGTGCAAAAAGCCAAACCCTTAGTGTCAGTCCCTACAGACCAACATTTGCAGGTCCATGGCTGCCTAGAAGCCTCCCACCACATCAGATCAAAGAAATGCTCAACAGTCCTAGGATATTTGTCAACAGAAACCAAACCATGCTTTTCTACAATAGCTGAGCTATGTGCATCTGATCTGCTTCCCCTGGTTTTGTTAGCCATTTCCTGGTGTGGGAAAGAGACGTGTCTGTGGGTTTTGGGAGGGTTATTTGCCATGGGGCTCCCCTACCACATCGCAGCATTGTGGATGGGTGGCACTGGGAGAGAGAGAAGCCATGGGGCAGCATTGGGAACCTAGTAGGGCCTGGCTCTACCCCAGCAGTAACTGGTAGCGGCTGGTCCAGGCCCACCTCTGTATTTCACTGTGCTGTGCACAGGCTGGCACATGGTGGCTGTGTTGAATAACTACTGACAAAATAGTATTGGGTGAAGGTGTGTGGTGCCAGCCAGCAGCGCAACAGGGTGGTTGGTGCCTGCTGTTCTGGGTTTTGTATGTGACTCTTTGCTAGGCAGATTAGGTCATCTGACAACCTAGAAGCTGGTATTTCATTGGCAATGGTGGAGCAGAGTCTTCATGTAAAGCAGCAAATTTAGAGACAAGCAAGAAATGAGGAGGAATGTATCACTTTTTCAACACACAGAGCAGGCCTGCCTTCTGGTCTGGAGCTTTCCACTCTTTTTATAGATTACAGGAAGCTCCAGTTCTTTCAGGGCTCTACCAGATGCAGGACTAGTGTGGAAGCTCATGCCTAGCAGGAAGGATACAGGTTGTGCCCATCGTAGGCATTTTTGAACATTTTTGAGAGCGTGGAAAATTATTGCACACAGTGGTGCAGGGTCTGTCTCCTGTCTTATTGGATATACACTGGCAGACCAGGAAAATTCCTGGGGATCATCCACACTAGTGAGCATACAGAAAAAGAGGTTTCCTCCCTGGGATTTCATCTAGGGCATGGTACTGTGTGCAGAAAGAACCGGACACTATGTGCATTGTCAGAGAATTTGGCCTCAGGGGAGCTAACAGGGATGCTGTGACAGGATACTGCAGACACAATGACTTATATTTCCAATCAGGATTAATAATTGTTCAGGCCATCAAACATAAATAGGTGGTGTTTAGACAAATGAATTTTATATCAAGCTTTTGGTCATATGTATTCACGCACTGCCACATCAATTGAAAGCAGGATGAGAGCCATCAAAGCAGCAATAGGTTATGGGCAATCTGACCTGATGAGTCCTGGGAAAAGTGTAGGTTTCAGTGCTGAGTACACAAATCAGCCATGCTAAGCCTGCATGGGAAAAGAACAGCCAGAATATATTGCTCATCAGTATGGCATGAGATGAGTCAGTCTGAAGTTTATGCACACACACAGTGGGCACATGCATACTCTTCTGGGTTTTGGGGTTGGTTTGTTTACTGATGTTCTTATGGCTGTGTTAGCAACACCATTCCTCAAAGTGTCTGAATCTGTTGCTGTCACTGAAACAATGATGGCCAGGCACAGAACTCTGTTTCTTTGGACAAGAAGGATGACATAGGGACAGAAATCACAGATCTACAATCCATCGAATAAGGCAGAGGAGAATTCTGACAGCTCTCCTCCCTGGCAAGCTGACTGCTCGGTCCAGAGGTCTGATGCTTATTTTCCTTTTCCTGCTTCTGAGTCATACAGATTCTTTCCCACCATGATTAGGTGGGAAGCACACTGCCCGGGCTGACATGACACTTGTATAGGTGGCACCTCTTCATGTTGTTCATACTCATATTGGCTTTGGAATAACATTTGGCAAAAGCCATCAATTATGTGCTTTAATAGAGAGAATTTTCTGTGAAGTGCAGTTATGAGATAAGCTAAAATATATACAGTAAATGAAAGAAGTCTCTATTACAGCAGCATAACTCACAGCTACAAAGCTACCTATGCTTGTTAAGTCATTGGAATAGCAGTACAACTCAAATTGAATGTGAAAATTTGTCTCAGACATGTATATCTCATTTCCAACTTTTAGAATTCCATGGAATTAAACTCCAAAACATTTCAGTACTTCTGCTAATGAACAAAATTTAGAAGTTTTATTAGTCACAGTTCTAAACATTATAGATTACACTGATGAGATTTTTCAAACTCCTGATTTTTAGAGTAAAAAAAGGGTAAGCAGCATGAAAAGCGGATTTTCCCCTCTATTTGCTCACTCATTCAGTAAAAAAGCTTGCCAGAGCTCAGACAGGCTGCCAAGATTGCAAAGGCTAAGCAATTCACAAATGTGGGCACACCACCTGTGCCTCTGCAGTCCAGGCAGGGCATTGGTATCCCATTTGGAGGGAAAACAAGAGGAAACCATTTCTGACTCACTGAGACAGGTGGAGGAACAAAGCAGTGGCTTTGGCTTAGTCCTGGAATTGACTAGAGGAAAATTTTTATTGCCAAAGGATACACTCTATTTGTGATCAGCTCCACTGTTCTTGGCTAAAAAAATGAATATTTCTCTTTGATGTTCCATTGACTTATCAGCACATGAGTGAAGCCTTCTTCTGGTGTTGGCCTAGTTAAGAGAGCCATCTTTCTAGGCCTGATACAAATACTGCTGCGGTCAACCAGATAGGAAAAAGATTTAGTCACCAAAGAACCATCACACCAAAATATGGAGCGTCTGTTACAGCCTTGAGTTATGACTCAGACTGATGGCTAAGAAAAGGATCCCTACATTTCCCTTTGCTCTTTAATTATTAATTCTTATGAGAAACATTAGAAATAGCCCTGTTTCAACTTCTTGAATTAAAAAGATTTCATTTTCTTCAAGACGGAATTTTTTACAAAACTAAAATATTTGAAATATTAGCAAATTTAGATACAAAATTATTAAAGAAAGATCAGCACGGTAATAAGATATTACAAAATTATTGAAATTAAGTGCTCCATTTGCACTCAACTCACACATTTTTTTGATTTTCAATTCGTGGAAATTATTGAGATTTTTGACTTTCATCCTTACCCAAGAGGAAAAAATGCAAACAACTCAGAACTATCTGCAGTAGGAGAAGGGAGTTTCCTATCCTGCTTCAGTCCCATTTGGTTGCTCTCCATTGTGAAGTTATTTGCAATGGGTGACTTATTCCTGTAATTTATAAAGGCCTTCTAATAGAAGAGATGAGATGAGGCAATGGAAGTTGGTAGGTACTTCCTGAGTATGAAGACCAAAGCAGCTCATAACTTGTGTTCCCCCCCCCCCCCCCCCGCCCCTTCCCTTCTGCTCTATTCATTCCACAAACTGGCATTATTCCTTGTATTTTTACCAGGCAGAGACAAGCTAAGTACCTCCTAGTACATAAGTCTCAGCCACGCTGAGAGACCTTAATGAAGGTTAAACTTCCTTCAGACTAGGTTTCAAAACATAAGTATATTTTTGAATGCAATTAAAAATCTTAATAGGTTTCCCAAAGTCAATCCAGAATAAAGAACATTCCTCTTTGGCAAGTTGCAAATAATGGAGAAAATTCTAACCACAATGTCTCTGAAGCTATCCCTAGAGTGAAACTGGAATTTTTATTGCCGCGTTGCCTTTTTAGTCATGCCACTTTTTAGCACTGTTAGTTTTAGAAGTGAAGGATAAATCTATGAGCAAAAGTTTCTGATGCTTTTAGAAGCAGCTTATTTAGCCTGTGTTGTTTATGAACTACAGGTTATTCCATTTCTTTCAAACCTCTGCATTGCTAAGGTTTCCAGGAAGTTGTCAGTACTATGGCATATATTGACAAGTAATGTCATACACTGCACTAAGGATGGCTATCATTCTAGGCTGGTGGAACTTATCCACATTCATGTGTGGTGGGTTGACCTTGGCTTGACACCAGTTGCCTACCAAGCCACTCTATCACTCCCCTCCTCAACAGGACAGGGAGGGGGAGAAAATAAGATGGAAAAAACCTCATAGGTCAAGAAAAAGGCAGTTTAATAAAGCAAAAGCAAAAGTTGCCCATGAGCAAGCAAAGATAAAAACCAAAATATTTTATTCTCTACTTTCCATCAGCAAGCAATATCCAGTCACTTCCCAGGAAGTAATGGTTACAATGGAAGACAAATATCATAGATAATGAATGGCCATGCTTCCTCCTTTTTTTTATATCTGAGCAGATAGCATAGAGTATCCTTTTGGTCAGTTTGGGTCAGTTCTCCTGGTTATCCTCTCCCAGCCTACTGATGTAGGTGCAGAATGTTAGAGAGAGGGTGCTGATGCTGTGCCAGTTGCAGGTGTCCTTGCAACCAGCTCAGCACCTTATTTTTTCTATCCCATATAACTGCTGAAACCAGTTATAACCCCTTCTATAGCAGCATTTCAACTGCTAGACCTTAAATTTGGACTTTTCTGCATTACTGAGTACACAAAACTGTGATTAGGCATTTGTAAGACTCTGGACTCAGAAAGTTGTAGTGTGATGTCTCCTTAAAATCTATGTGTTTATGAGCTGAAAATGATTTAAAATGTAGCTATCTTTTTTTGAGCACAGATATAGAAATATTAGGGAAAAAAAATATTCTTCGGTTGGTTAGCACCATTAAATCAGCACGCACCCGCATTTCCGGCTAGGAATAGAACAACTACAACCCTCTCCTTCCTGGTCCTCATAAATCTGAATCCTATGTCCTGCAAGCGACCAGGTTATAAATCAAAGGGACATAAATTTCATGAGTTCTCTACACAGAATGTTTTGCTCCCATATGAGAGTCAGTAATAGCCATCAAATCACAAATAACTTGATTTCACCCTTATGCTAAGCAATGCCCTTTCAGGTTATCAGACTCTGAACATGGTATTTAAGATCTATCAGAGTAAAGGAAGTCAAAGGGAAAAAACCAGTGAGTTCTGCTTTAGGACCTGCTGATCAGTAAAAACATTTTTAGTTATACCTAGAAGAGATTGGTTCCATGTGCAAGCTCACATGTATGTGATTCCTAGAAGTTTATATGGACATTTACTACCCAATAGATACCAAGAGTCAAAGTACTTATAAGAAAGTCTTAGATAACTAAACTCTGAAATTATATATGCTTGCTATTATCCCGAGGTCAGATGGTAAAATATTAAAAAGCAAAACCAGTCTAGTCCCTCTCTGACCAAGACTATCACTTTGGTGTGGTTCTGCAGGATTTTTGCCTGTGTGTATGCACATTTTAAATGCCATGTCTTCATGTGTACATGTATGTTTTCATACGGGACATATATGCACGTACCTATGTAAAATATGTATGTGTTATATATATTTGAAGTATCTATTTTGCATACAGTTTGTGGTTAGGCTTTTTGTTTGTTTGTTTAAACCCCTTATCAAGTTTTGACATTCTAGATTTTTGTATTCAGGAGTTCAAGGACAAGGACTGAAAGATGCATGCAGAGTACAAAATGCATCTCTGGGAAAAAAGAAAAGAAGCAAAACAACATTACAAAAGCAAACTGCTGCCATGACTTGTCCCTCTGTCTCCCACAAAGAGTTCCTGGTAAACACAATGCACACATTCGTTGTAGGGCTATGTCAGGCATATCACAGTCTTCAGAATTTTCCCTCAGGACCTGTGCATACACACAGCCATGGACACAGTCAGAGTGTCAGTAGATACCGTGATTACAGTCATGACAGGAGCTGACTTGGATGCATGCCGTGTCAGAAGTTTGATGTGGCTTGGAGAGCTGTGTTTCGGTAAGCAGAGCGTGTTGTTGCAGGGCTTTCAGATGTGAAGAGGTGACTTTGCTTTGTGACTGGCTCAGGGGAGCAGTTAGGGAAGAGGGAGTCACAGCTCTTCCCTCCCTTTCCCTCTTTGCAGATACAGAAGGAAGTTATTCCACATACCCTGCCATATAAATGACTGCAGATGAGGACAGTATGAAAAAGCAAGATAGAAACCAAGGCATTCCCTTCGGATTTTTAAAGTATGGTTATATACCTTGCATTCTAATTTGTTTCCTCAATCAGATTTCTATTAGACACTTATGTCTAATTTGTTTTTGTTCTGAAACAATTAATCTTAACCTTAAAATTTTCATTAATTTCCTTTGACCTTACAACTATCCAGTATATTGATTTTGTTGTAGTCTTTCTTTGAGGCTTGCTTATTAACAAATTGTCCCCTGGCTTATTTCACTTGGAACAGCCCCCACCTCTCTTACAAAGCATTAATATGTGTAGGGTTTTGTTTGTATTGCTGACCTCCATGAAGCAAACCCATGGCCACCTTGCAGAAGCAGTCACCATGTTGCCTAGTGGATTGTTGCTAATAAGGGGATACATTTGGTGTCCTGGCAGTAAGTTAAAGTATGGTTTGGCAAATATATTTGGGCTTTGATGCTCTGAGTTGTCCTTTCCAAACAAGAGTTTCTGGGTGGTATTTTGAAGCTACGCAGCCTGCTGCTGTTTTCCTGGATGTGATAACACTGCAACATGCCTGTTGTGTTAGAGGCCATGCTGTATGAATACTGCACATTTAATGATCACTTCTTATGACCTTTTTTTCCCAGAAGTGGAAATGACAACAAATGACCTCATGCTGCAAGGACTTGTGTACCTCAAGGTACCTCGGAGCACAGCCAGGGCGTAGAGAGGATCAAACAGAGCCCACAATGGGAGCTGCCAGAGGGGAATGTCTCACCCTCAGCCTCTTTCACAGATGAGCCTTGGCCTTCCAGCTGGTTGGCTGGTGAGAGCCTGAAAATGCCACTTCCACCCTTTTGGCTCAGGGCTTAGGTGTGAAACCGCATAACTGCCTGCTTGCTACGAGAACTTTCCTGCATTTCTGGCAGGGGCCATGGAGGCGACACTGGGTCCCTCGGCCCAGAGCCCCCCAGCACATGCCACCCACAGTCCCGTGGCTGATCACTGCCACCCAAGGGTTTTGGTCCAGCTCAGCTCATCATGGGCACCCACCTACTGGAAGAGGGTGGAGGAGGAATGCCAGGAGCCCCAGGGCTGTCCCTTCTCCTGGGGCACTCCCACAGCAGCGAAGCAGGGCCTTCCCCAGAGCTCCTGCTACCTCTGGGCCTCCTGGACATTTGGCCTCCCTGTCAATACCCCTCACAGGCATGACATGGCCCCTCGTGTGGTCAGCGAGGAGCAGGATCTGGGAGCCCAAAATGCAAATGCAAAGACTGATTCCAGTTGACATGTGCTGAAATGGAGAGATAGTGTAAATGACACCTTCTTGGCAGTGCTTCACTCAGACTCCCTGTGCTTGCCATTGCAGCTTTGGGAAACCCTTCTCCTCACCTTCCCAAAAAACTTCCACTTGCAGTACACAAAACTTGCTCACCTAGTCCTCAGGTACTGAAACAACTTAGCCGGTTTTCTTTAAGTCTTCCCTGATTCAATTTTGTATTCTGTCTTCCAGACAGAAGTGAGGCAACATCACTCTCTAAAGTAGGTCCTCACATATTTTGGTCTATCTGATGTCTGCCAACAAAGGATTACACATGGTCTTCACTGAGGCGAGGCAGCGCCGTCTCATGTAGAGGAGGCTGAGGTTGCAATAACGTATGCTGGCTTGATACAGGGTCTCAAACTTCAGCAGTTAAGAATAGCAGAAATTTTTCTTCAGACATGGACATTCAAAGGAAACTGCTTTGCACAGCAGCTGCAGCCATAGCCCTCAAAGGCAGAGAGAGGGGAGATAAGGTATTATATAAAAATCCCAGGTCTCAAGATAATGGCATTTCCAAATGTTTAAAAAAAAAAAAAAGAGAGAAAAAAAATAAAAAGAAAAAAAATCTGTCTTCTTCAACCCAAATCTTCAGGTTTAGTTCTAAAAGCACTCCATCAGAGAAATTCAGCATTTTACTGCAAGACAAGATTTTGCATAGAAATCTATGATGAAAAAAAAATCCATTTAGAAATATGGATGTAAAGAAACCTCCATCCTCTAGTCAGTTCAAGTATGCAAAATAATCAGTACAGGGATGAAATAATGCAGGACATTTTTATGGTTTTAGCCTATGAATTGTGAGATGCATCTTCACTTTAGTAGCATATTAATGATATGTATTTTCAAAGCCTAGATGCTCTCTGTCTTTCAGGACAAATTTTGAGCTCACATCTTAGACAATGGTGCCTTGTGAGTTTCATTTTCATGTGCTATTTTTAAATGTACATACATTTCTATCGGTAGAAGTGGGCAAAACAATAAATTTTAATGCAAAATTTAGCACAGTTCCAGCAGGAACCAATTATGCCAAGATCCAGAAACTTATATCTTCAAGAAACTCTGGAGAAGTAATTTTCCCCATTTCTGCTGCTGGTGCTCATGAGCAGATCTACAAAGTTCATACCTTACTATGCCAAAATACTGCTGGCAAACATTTTTTTACATGAAAGAGTCAGTCTGTAATTAAACACTTGTACATGGCTGAACTCAGTGAGTTATGAATGTTCTGGGACATATAAAGAATCCCTACAACAAGAATTCATTCCATAACTTGAGTCAACAAAGCAAATGAGTTCTAAGCACAATTTAATGAAGTCTGCAAGACAACATAGTTATACTTCTCTCTCATTTAAATGGTCTTACGAGAACATTACACTTACACAACGTCTTTTAAAAGGTGGGAAAAGAAGCAAGAAAGGAACATTCTTCATTTTTTAGTCAAAACGTAACAGTTAATGTTCCTAAAAGCACATCTCAGACTAAAGGACAAGTGTGAAACTTGTAGAAAATACCATAAATTCTTCTGGAGACAAGATCTAAATGTTTCTGCTTTCACCCCCTCGGAATAATACCATCCCTCATTTCCACAGATCCTGAGAGACCATTTCATTCCTACTCTTTAGTACTGTAAGTGCTGGTGCAACTTAGTAGGTCTATGCTGAAGTTGTTCAGCTGCTTTTTTGATTGTGACTTTGTCTTGTGAACCACAGATGCTCTACATCAACAGATGAAAGTCACAGGGAATTTTTGCACTGTTTGGTTGAGAAGAAGAGTCAAGCATTTTTGGGTTCTGTGCCATGATAATACAGCTAGGTTGCTTTGGGATGTTCACATTTTGAGGAGCTATCAGTGCTGGTCCAGGATACACATTCTGGCCAGTTCTTTGCATATTTAGCACAGGTGCAAGTCTCCCATCCTGATTCTAGTTTCTGAGCAGCTTTCCATTAGCTCAAAATCTAATGAGATATTTACTGTGTAGTTATAAATGTATGTATAATGCCCTTGCCACCCCCTAGGATGGCAACATGACTCCAGTTCGTGTGTGAACAAACTTAAAACAGTTTGGGAAACACTGAATACTTGGGTTAGATTTTTAAAAAAATATTTTGACATTTCTGAACTGATTTTTTTCCTAAACATATTGGTCTCTGAAAATGCCAATTTGGGATGAAAATAGTTTGGAAAATATCAGCCTTTTTCCCTAGGAAGGAAATTTCATCTGTCAACTCACTGTATCATCCAAAACAAGTCAAGGGCAGAAATAAGCAGAAAACACATGTCCTAAATAGGTACCTTTCTGTCTATTGCTGAGCCCAAGGAGTTTAGCTCAAATAGGAACCATTTGGCATGGGCTGCTTGCCTTTTTTTTAATGGCCTAATTTTGCAGCAGTAGCCATGACTATCATAACAATGAAAACAAAGAAAAACATGGAATTGGACTCAGACTTAGCACATTCTGTCTGCCCGTTAGGGGAAAGTCCAACCAAAACCTTCACTCCCAAACACACGCTTAATTTTCAGGAGGTTTGCCTAAGGATTCATAGCTTCTAGCTCAATTTCCTCTTTGCTACCAGTAATTGTATCAGATCTGTTTATGAAAAACAACCTTCAGGCTTCCATATTTTTCTAGCAGGTTTATGTTCTACACCGCCTTGGAGTTATTCAGTTACAAAGGAAGACAAAGAAAGTGTCTTTAAGCCAAATTCTTTGTCCTCATAATTTTGGCAGCAGCAGGGGCTTCTGAATTAGCTTTTGTAGTTAATCCCAACAGGTCATGCTGCTCTGGTTTCTGACTTCCTTTCACTTTGTGTGATCACTGACAGTTGTTCAGTCAGGAGGAAACCTGCTTTGTCCTTTCAACCTACTGGAAGCAGGCTCTGCTGAGTGCTTCCCTCCTATTCCTAATGCCAGGGCCTGTGCAGTGCCCTGCATTGGTTTCCCTGTCAGCAGCTCTCATCAGTAGTTGCAGCAGAGGACTTCTTCCTCCGACATACATAGATGTTTACAGTTCTTGTTTATTAATGCACTAAATAGCAGCCAGAGGAATAAAAGTGTATGATTCACCATCCTGCTTGATCTTTCCTTAAGGAAACATGTTTTCTGCCTATCAGTTAAAAAGAAAGACTATGAAAGAATACACAAAACAGGGTAGGCATGATACAACCATTTATGGGTCTCTAAGAGTATGTATGTTAATATTATATTGCCTGCTTAGTAAAGGCTCAGGCTTTGCTCTTGGACACACAGCTTTGAAATTTCCCACTATTGCAGCTGAATATTAAAGGCAACAGACCCTTTCCTTGGGAAGGTGTCTGCCCTCTCTCCTTCCCTCCGCTTCTCCAAGGTCTTTTGCAAGATAGTTGTGTTGTTACCTCTACAGCTATTAGATTAATCTTTTCAATTCCACATATTGGACCTCTTTGCCTTCTTCTCCCACTCAAAATAATAAGTATTTTTGAATAAGTCTTTCTTGTTTTAGAGTAGTGTCAGCATTTGAATGGAGAAATACTTTAGGCAGAAGATTCTTGCTAGCAATCCATATTTCCTTTAAAAAAAAAAAAAAAAAGAGGCTCTTTCTTGGCAGTAATATCTGTGAGAAATGGGATCCTCGCAAACATTGGGGAAAAAATCTCTACTGCCAGCTCCACACATCACATTATTCCCTCTGCAGTGTGTTGCCTTTAAAACTAATAACTAAATGTGAAGATGTAAAAACCAAAAGATTGAACCGCAAACCTTACTCATGTACTTACCATACTGGAAGTGAGGGCCACAGCTCTGCCAAAGTACAGGAAAGCTGGAGGCACGTGTGCCTTACTGAGGTCCCCAGCACAGAACCCTACAGCTGGCCAGGCATCATAGATGTATGTAATAGCCTGGCACTGCTAAACTATTCCTATCTGCAGAAAGCTGAAGGAAGCAGGTTTATTACACTGGGGGCGAGTGATGCTTTAGATGATACATCTCAGTCAGATTTGAGACTGTTCATAAATTCGGAGTAAGATGCAAGATGATATACCACATAGAGCTGAATGTACTGAGTCCTTTAAAGAAAGTTTCTGGACACACTAGTTGATATTTGTTTCTTGCACTCTGGGCATGAAGTATTTATTTTTTGAAGCTTGAAACTAGTGAACTGTGCATGAGGAACAGAGGTGATGGACACAACAGCACCATATCCTTTTCCCTCTCAGTTTTCTTCCTGCCAGTATAAAAAGCATACAAAAAACCCTAAAAGGAACTGCAAGTGCTTGAGGTGCCAGGAATGAAAAGATTTTTCATTTAGTAAATTTCTGTGCAGAATTTGAAGAAAAAAGTAGAAACCATCTTTTTGGAGGAAGGGCAAGCTCTTTTCATCTCCTCTGAGAACTAAAGAAAAATTGAGCTTTAACTTCTAGCTTGGAAATACCTCTCCTGTGAGCAATCTGATAAAATTTTAAGGGACAAATTTGAGCTGTGATGGATGACTTGTGGTTGTGACTTTTCAGCAGAGAGGAGGCAAGGACATTTATCATTTCAGACTCATGGAAAAATCTCATAAAATAAGGAATAGAGTGGTAAACATGAACATGAAATGACTCAGGTTATTTAAAATGCAATGCAAAGCCTGAAAATGTGACCAGTGACAACCAAGAAGAAAAACTATAAATATAAGTAGTCATGAGAAGCTGGCCTGTTATAAATGGCTCTAGGAATCCGTGGGGGAAAAGCACATTAGAATTTTGAACCCAAGTCCTAAATAAATGCTTGATACACTAACTGGGTTACATATTTTTGTTACTATTTTCATAAATTTCCTTCTCAGAAGAGTCTGTTCTGGACAGGATGTCTGACCTCCTGCATAACTCAGGCCACACAGTTTCACCCAGCCATTTCTTCATTAAGCCCCAAAACCTGCAGTTGAATCAGAGCCTATCTTTCACAAGGGGAGGACCTCTTACGCAGAAGACTCCACCTGATGGTTAGAACTGTGTTTGCTGTTAAGAACTTCTGTCCTGTTTCCAAGCTGAACCTTGCTTCAGTTGACAGCCATTTGGCCTTTACATTCTTTGGAATACTAAATTTAAGAGCTCTTGAGTCTCAATTAGTTGTTAGGGATAACTGGTTCTCCACATTCCATTTACTGAATGTAAATGCCAGTGAGAATAGGTTATGGAACAAGAAACATCCCCTCTTCACACAGTTGTCCACCGTTTGGCACTCTGCAATATCTGGTCCAACAGACAAAGTAATCTGCAGAAGATGAAGGCTTGAGGAATGAAACTGTGGTGTAAAGAAACCTTTTCTCTACTTATATGTGACCCTCATGATAATCAGAGATGTTCCTGGAAGAAAGTAATTTCTATATACTTTGTATGAAACATAGGTGATCATTTTTATTTAGAATCAATTATTGTAATTATTTAGACTCAATGAGGGAATTTTTTTTTTCACAGACTTTACTATGCACCTATCTACACACATATAATTTTAAAAACTCCTTTTAAGGATGCGTGAGAAAAGGAAAGATATGTCAATGTCTAAACATCTTGTGTTCAGACTTGTTTAAAAATTTAGTGGCTACTCTGCATATTGCACAGATTTGGAGCCAAACTTATTTTACACAACTGCTAAGTTACCCTGTGACCTGCCAAACTGAGGAACAAACTGATTTAGGATTGCAGTCAGATCCATTTAATTTTTTTTTTTTCACACAAGCTTCTTTCCAAAGCTGAAAATAAATAATTTCATATGATCTAAGATTTTTTTAAAATGAGAATCATATAAATCTTGAGAATAAGTGTACTTAAAAAATACAAATCTAGTTTTGGCTACACGTCTTGAAGTTTTGCTATTACATCTTTTTGCCTTCAAGAAGCACTATAGCTCTCCTGTCTGTATTGCAATTCCTGCAAAAGAAGTGTGCCTATTTATGTTCTCCAAAATCCTATTAGAAAGACAGTGCATATCTAACAGTAGTATTTTCATCTTTCTCTGTAAAAATGTCTGGTATAAGTATAAAATAATATATCATGAGCTTGTTAGTGTCGCTGCCTCAGGCACTGCAGACACTGCAGCCTGGAAAGATGCCTTATGACATGCAGCCACGTTTCCTGACAAGTTTGTACACAGCCACGAAAGATTCCGAAAGAAAAGTATAGGAATAAATTTCTGCAGATGGATAGAGGTAAAGATAAAAGACAGTATCTTAAGAAGAACAGGCACTCTCAGGTGTGTATGAGGTTTTTTTGGTCATTGATAGTAAGCCTTATGTGGATCCAAAAATTAGGTTCTGTGAAATCATTCCCACTGTTTCAAAAACTTTGAAGTTTCTTCTTATCACGCAAGAGGATTTCCGCTCTATGGATTTCATTATTGAGAGGTACCTCCTGCAGGAACTTTTCATTGTTCACCCTTCAGTACCCCCTGCAAGACCTTCCCATCAGCATGTTACCTATTGTCAGCTTTCCCATAGAAAGCAATGGGGGATGGGAGAAAGCCATTTGCTGCCAAAGGTAATTTGCCCTAGTTTTGCACCGGTAACACCTTACTGAACTGTGGGCAAATTGTTTATGTGGACGATATAGGATAACAGAAATAGATCAGATTGATATGGTGATAGAACATTTCACATCAGTTTTTTAGTTGTTTAAAGTCTCATGTGTCATCATCTTCCAGGACTGTTTAAGTTTTCAAATGGCTGGAGACCCTTGACCTGTAAGCTCATTGATTTTTCTTCCTTAATGTTGTGATAGAGTTGCTACAGAAAAAAAACATACAGGAAAAGCACAATAACCACTTTTGCATGCCAAGTTTATTGATCCTTTATTGATTATGGCCACAAAGAGAGGTGAAGTATTACCATGTTTGTTTATTGTGTTAGCCCTGCTTGCCCAACAGTCACTTATTCTCTCTGATACCTATGCCCTCTCTCTGATGCTGTGAAATTCTCTGAAGCATTCTCTGGAATATTCACAGAAATGCCCATCAAGTAAACATGCCAGGAGTGTATAGACAAATCAAAATGTGTTAAAGATTCAAAGAAACTCCTCCGGCTGAACCAGAAAATATACACAGGAAATATATATATTAGCTAAACAGCAGTTTAGAAACATCCGTGACAATAGTAACAGATTACAAACAGCAGAGCAGTTATACTGGATAATGGAATGAGAGACAGCACTGATGTTTTTTTCCTCAGGCCAAAGTTGTCACAAAAAATAATTGGTGTTGAAAGTTGGATCTGATGAAATAGGACATTTTGATGAAATTTTATTCAATTAAGAGTACTCTGAAATGCTTAAATAACAAGTTATAGCTTCTGGCTTCAGAAAACACTCTTAGTTTTAATGTCACCTGAGGTATCTTAATGAAAAATACAGTTACCAGGACATTAGCTGATTTGGAACAATTCCTAACATTTTCCAATAAGGAAGCTTCAAGTTTTTAGAACTGTATGTAGTTCAAAAGCAATTCTTGGATATTCTGCTGGGTTTCACTTAATCTGTGGTTGGACTTGTTCATCTCCATTTAGCAGAAATACACAGAGACCAAAAGTAAGCAAGGGATGTTCTATAATTACCATGTTAATCCAAGGGGTTTATTTTAATCCTGTTTTCACTCTTTTTCTTAGATATCCACATTATCCTACCTTATACAAGTGAACACTTCAATGAAAAGGCATTTCTCTTTTCAGTAGCTTGGTATATGTTTTGTTATACACATTTGTGCTGGACATTATAGTGACTCATGCATAGATATCCTTGATAAAAGAAAATCATATATAACAAAAGAAAGAATTATTTCATTTGCCTCTCCCTATTTAGTTAAAATACTAATTTTTTCTACTGCTGGTCTTCCTAGGGACTCCTGATCTTAGCCATTGGCTGGCTATGCTAAGTACTAATAAAAATACAGCAAGAAGAAAATCTCTGCCTCAGAATTTAGAGCTGTGTCAAGCTCAGAAAAAGCCAAAAAATTAGGATTTATTGCATAAGAATAATAAGAAAAATTAATCTGTTTTTACACCATTTTTTATGTTGATTTTTCAGATTTTTAATTTAAATTATAGTTCCTAAATACTTCATGATGTAACAAAAAGCTCAGTGTTTTAAAGCCATATTTCATAGACATTGGACTTTTTCTGGGTATTTGTGAAACTTGTATCTATGTCTCATACATCTTTTATATATACCTTATTGATATGTTTCTGTTTTACTTCTTATCAAAACTAATAAACTCTCTTTATGAGCCATTCATAAAGAACACAGAGAAAGAAATAGGTCATGTTAATGGCACTTTTTTTATGGGTAATTTACAAATTTTTGTATACTATGTAAACCCCCTGATTCTCCTTTAGCTAACATGTATATGCAGCTGGATGCTTCTGCCTATAAAGTAATGGCCTGAGGCAAATAGTGCCAGGACATGCCTTTGAGAAAAATTAGTATTTGTAGCATGTCTTCCAATTTGACAAGGCTGGGTCCATGCTGGAATACTTCATTTTCTTTACTTGATGTTTTGACTGGGATCACCTACAGCAGCAAACCATTCTAGTAACATTCAGTATTATTCCATACTTAGAGTCCACCCTATTGGTCGTGCCTGTTCCACATATGCAACATAATTCAAGAGGTCCCAAGGACCTCCTGACAATGTAAAAAAGGAGTGGCAATTTATATGTATACTCGAGCTTGAATGCAAATACTAGTTGCTGTTGGAAAGAACTAAGAAACGGTTAAATCCCTGGAAGAACACCAAGGAAATGGCAGTGACCTTCAGCACAAATACTGTCAGTGCAGAGTAGGGAAAGAGCATAAATAACAGGTGAGTTTTATACACAAACAAAACATGACTGGAAACAACAGTGGGTCTGAGATGGCAAAAGGTGAAAGAGGGGCAGGAGGGACATATTTTGTTATTTGAGTCCTTCCTTATTCAAAGTAACATGAATGCACTTTCAGAGAAGGTAGAACTTTTGGGAAGGAATGAAAGAAATGGGTAGTCAGTACTTGTTGAAGAAGAGGGTGTCAACACCTTTATAACTGGCTGCCAAATATGCTCTGTTGATAAAGAGCTTTTCAGGCACATTTGATATTTCTGCCCTCCGAAGAAAATTTACCAGTGACTCTGAATAGGAATGTTCACTTTTCTGAGCTGGAAGAAGTCATAAATACACCTTTATGATTACTCAGGAATTTAGTGAGAACTATAGCATTCCACAGACACGTGAGATGAAGGTGTACAATCAATGCTTATTTTATTTTTTTGATTCCATTTAAGTAAGACTTGTAAAGGTAAAGCATTTTGAAGAAGATATAATTTGTTAAATGAGTGATAATTTTAGACAATTTCCTGAGAAAAAATAAACTTTATTGCAAACCCAGAATATTTCTATCAAAAGCTTAGAAAAAAAAATAAAATGCTGAAATTTTTTGAATAAGTTCCACCTTACTGAAAGAAGTGCCATTCTATTTAATTTTTAAAAATGCACCCAAAAACTAAACAAAACAAACAAAAAAACCAGACAGAGGAAAATGACATCTACCCTGCCTTGGTGATGTAGGTACCAAATTAAAGCACTGGATTCATGTGATTGCCTCATTGGGAATCTATAACATGAGACCTCAGCACGCTCCTGTCCCGGTTTGTGCATGGGGGTGAAGAACGCCCTGTTCACACGAGTGTTGTCCATATATGTCTGGAAATTCCATCGTGTGCTGACACCAGCCGGCTTCTGCGTGGGTGCAGCTCAGCACTCAGTACAAAACTGGGATGGACACAGCCGCCAGAGCTTGGCCAGGAACCTCCCTCGAGGAATGTCAGGAATGCCCTCAGCATTTATTCAGCAGGAAGCTATTGGCTAAAGTCACACGTCAGCAATTGCATAAGTTTCTTAACAAAGCAATTTGGGTCTCTTCAGAACAGAGGTGGGCTTCTTAGTTACAGAGGTAGATGATGATTTGTTTCAATTATATTAAATCCTCTAAATAAGAGATCAGCTTTTGCATGTTTATTTCTGTTTGCTTTTTGCATATGAGGTAGTGCTGTCTTTCGGCACCACTGTAGCTGATATGTATTTCTGAAATAATTTTGATATATTTGAGTCTAGCAATAGTCACAATTTCTTCTTACAGTCATCTAGGTGGAATGGCAGATCAGAATGATAAGCAGTCATGGGTTTAAAGACCAAAATTTTACTGACTTGCTGTTAAAAACAAGCAAGGTAATAAATGCTGCAGGTAAATGCAAAGTGACAGACAGTCAATAGTGAAGAAGGACTACGAATTTGCTTCTGATTCCCAGTAACAGTCCATTCAGAATGTGAATCTGATTTGACAGTGAGAAAGAAACATAAACCTTTAACTTTGGGGTTTGTTTGGGGTTTTTTTGAATAAATGTCTGTATTGATAAATGGATAGATTAAGAAGTAAAATTTCAAGGCTGCCCTTAAGGGGCTGCATTAGAAAGGTGGTCAAAGAAATACAAAAAAATTTTCAGTGTCTTACAAAAGTGCCTTCCTCTGGCTTGCTCAGGGCTTGCTATCGTAAATGCTGTGCACTTGAGCACAGCACTAGTCTAATAACTTCAGGGGTATTAATCGTGTGTAAATACGAACTATCTGCAAAATTATCCAAAGATTTGGCACCTTACAAGTTCAAGCATTTGCAGCAGCTAGTGTACAGCCTAGGACACAGAGAGAACTATTGGCAAACACAAGCTTTTCTGTCCTTTTCAGAGATGGCATGATCCACGAGAGATTTTGTGAATTAAGACCGTACACAAAGGCAGTGGTTAGTGAGGCGCACACACATTGCTCCTTTCTCATCTCATGGGGCATGGACTTCTAGCATATTGTTTCTTACCAAGATAGGAAGTTTGTATTCAGTCGTCATGGTTTTTGGTGTCTAGCAAGTATATTCCTAAGCCTAAAAAGACAAGATTCTCCTTAAAAAACATAGTACTCCATCATCATCTCTGCATGAATGCATACATAATTATGAAGTTGACAACTGGTATATATGCATAGTATAGCAGAGCAGAGGCATACTCACTGAAGTGGGTTCCCACCACAGCTGTCTGTTGAATAGCATGTTTTTGTTTCTTTACTCTGCAACTTCTAAGTTTGTGTCAAATTCAGGTGTTTCCTCCCTTGCTTTTGAATCACACACACACACACAAGAAAAAAGCCAAGCATGAAAAAGAGCCCACATTTGCCTAGTGAAGGTTCAAACATAGCAAATCTTGTTATGGTTGAGCACTAACAGTTTTATTGGGATAGAAGTTTTCTTCAAATCCTAAAAGAAAGTTTTACCTAGGGAAGAAACTGGACATACAGATGTACTCATGGAAATCTTACACACCTTTACATAGGTTTATTTCCTACATTTATACATAGATGTGTGGTTGTGACTGTGCACATGTGGGTTTTGTTTTTCTGTGCGTAGAGTATAGCTGAAAGGCGATATATGACATTTTAGATGCTTTTACTTTGCCATAGAAGCATTGCATAGTATTCTCTGCTTATACAAACTATGACCAAATACCTGACCTAGGGTTAAAACTTCAATGAATGTTCAGATACCTAGAATTAGCTTTATTTTACTTGGTCTGGTATGCTGTCAGTTCCTCATAATTTGACCGGAAACCAGACATTTTCCCCATTAGACAAAAGGTGTCTATGTGTCCAAATACAAATGAAAAAAATCTTTTTGGCTTTTGGTCATCAGCATCATATTAAAATACAATATAAATAAACACATGCGTATGTATATATTGACTGTAGAGATTATAGCTCCAATTTCTGCATGGGCCATATGTTGAGGAAAACGATTCTTACTCCTGGGATGAAAGTATGTATTTCACACTCATCTTCACCAGGCTGGATTTTTATGCACAATTTCTGATTACACTGGGCTTCCTCTAAGAAAGTAGGACAGTAGGCCATGAATGGCCTAAGTTTCACTAACCAGACAACTGAAGTAATCAAATACTCCTTTATTGTTAAATTCTGTTTAGATTGACAGACCAAAAAGAGGCATTATGGAGATGATATTTTTTATTTACTGAATTGTGAGAATAGAAGCCAGGTTACATCATCTTTGCTGTTTCTCTTTTCATTGGTAGAAATTAATGCAGTTTATAATTTCTTAATAGAATGGTGAATAGTTAACACACACTCCTTTATAGCAGAATAGTCTCACGTGTTTTTAATTTTCTGGTTTAGAAACTCACTGAAATATTACCACTAGCATGTAATTAAAAAGACTGACATGTCTTTGAAATGGAGGGCAGCCTCTGCCATCATCCTTTGCCAAATAACAGTACAAATCCCGATTAAACACTGTTTATTAATTTTCTTTTAATAGTCTCCACTTTCGAATAGGAGAAAAGAATGCAAGGTAATGATTTGAAAAGATAAAACACCACATGCTATTTTGCAGAAACTCTAATGGAACATGGTAACTCTGCAGGAAACCAAAATAACTGAGTAATAAACTGTGTCATCACTATCTCTGTTACCTCTTGATAAATTTCAAAGGTCTCACCAGATATTATTTTTATTGAATAAAGTGAAATGAGAATGAGAAGTTCTGCTTCATTTTCCATTTTCTTGTGAGAGCAAGTTGTGACTTTCATATGTACAATAGTTGGCTGTTGAAAATCTAACCATCTTCCTATAATTTGGAAAGAGAAAGAGTTGTCTGTTCATCTTCTTCAGGTCTCCATCGACATGCACATGTATCAAGCACCTTATTCTTGTATTCTCTTTCTCAATCAGCTGCTCCTGACTACTGATCAATATAGGTCATATACTGATTCTGTATATTGGCAAGATACGTTGTCTTCTTTATTCTATACACATAGGCATTGATGAGCAGGCCAAAGGAAGAGAGATTATGCTTTTGCTTTCACCTATATGCTAACTGTATGACTGCACAGGGTGCCAGTGTTTTTGTTGGGCTGCTTTTGCTACACGTTCATCCAGCTCGCACCCTCCCAACGTGTTGGGTCAGTTGTGCTGACAATACAACAAAGAGAAGATAACAGATTCCAGCTGCTCCAGAGGTGCCGTAGGATTGTTAAATATTCTTAGTGTAATTGAGACAGCAAACAAGTGGCATGACAGGAACAGTAACACTGGAAATGGTTCTAGGTCTGAAAGTCATTCCAAAGGGTTTCTTAAAGATAGGACTACACACACCATAAGTACTCATGCATGTAACTGTAAGATGAACATAGAGACACAGAACTATATAGTCTGGAAAGGATGTCTGGAATCTATATAGTCCATTGTACTCAGAGCAGGCTCATTGTATGGGAGTTTTTGGCAGTATCAGTAAGGCATCCTTAAATCTAAAGAGCGCTTACAAGTCAGACCAGTTCTGTAAATAGTATTAAACAGTAAATTATCTTCCCATAGTCAGCTGATCCAGAGAACACAGGATCATTACTGAAGTGTTGCAATACTAATGAGGAGTAAAACAGCTAAGAAATTGCTACTGCTGTCATGTTGCTTCTGAGCTACAATATAGAAAATAGGTAAAAAAAGGCCGAAAAATTTAGCTTGTCCCCGGGAGTAGTATCCAAGCCAACAGTTAAAAATATAGAAAATTATTTATATATATATATAAAAATATAAATTTATATATATATATATAAAAATATATTGTTTGTTAAAAAACAAAACATCAGACAAACCACGTAACATCAGCATCCCCTGGTACCAGATGAAGCATGTTTTGCCTTGTTCAACAGAACATGCATTAAAATACCTATCCATTCTACAGTATAGAAACTGAGAGCTTCTGAAATACTTCTATCCATTCTCCAGCTGAGAGAACTAAAATAATCTATTCTGATTTGAGGTAGAATAATAAACTTTTTCATTGTTTTGGAATGTTTGAGATAACTAATAATGGGAGAAATCCAGATGATCTTAGACAGTGGCATGGAATAGTAGTTTGTTATAGGCCTTTTATAGATTTGGCTGCTTCTCTTCATGTCATAAAAGACAAAACCAAAAATGTCTGGAACACAGATTAGTAAAATGGCTATTGCCTTTAACTGGTGGTTGGGTACAAAACTACTAGAAGATAACAAAAAACTATAAAACATCTGCTCTTATATGAGATTGTACTCCAGAAATTGCCAGAATTACCCAGAGTTGAAGGTTAGTCAGAATTTTTCTTCTATCTGCTCAAAATCAAAAATGAATAGAATTGCAAGGACAAAGGTAACCTTTGTTATGTGTTGAGTATTCCATACATTTATCCTTTATTTCTAGGAAATATAAGTGATATTGCCATAAATATATAGTAGCCAACATCTAATAAAAACATCTATATACATATATCTGGTTTCAATATTAAAGTGACATTTATATAACGTCCAGCATATTACTCAGTGAAGGATAACAATGATATAGAAATAAGGAGTATAAAAATGGTATTTTTGAGATATAATAAGCAAATACATGTTTTTAGAAATTAGCTCCACTATTCTGTGTAGATTTCAAATAGCTGCTGATCCCATTCATTACTAAAATTTGCTTCATACTGAAGAACTGAAGTACATATACTCATAGAAAGGTTTGGTTCAGAAGGGATGTTAAAGATCATCTAATTCCCAGCTCCCCTTCCACTAGACCATGTTGCTCCAAGCACCGTCCAACCTGGCCTCAAACACTTCTATGAATGGGGCAGCCATAATGTTTCTGGGCAACCTGTGCCTGTATCTCACCACCCTTAGATACTAGACAGAAATTCCTTATTAATTTCTGTCTAGTATCTAATCTAAACCTAACATCCTCCAGTTTAAAACCATTCCCATATGTCCTATCCATATATGCCAATGTAAAAAGTCCCACTCCAGATTTCTTGTACAATTTTTCAAGTACTGGAAGAAGCAATACGGTGTCCCCTCAACCTTCTCCAGACTGGATTAACCCAACTCTCTCAGCCTGCTTTTGTATGAGAGTTGTTTCAGTATTCGTCATCTTCATGGCCCTTCTCTGGACATGCTCCAGTAAATCCATGTTGCCCTTCTGTTGAGCGCTCCAGAGTGGGACATGCTACTCCAGGTGGGGTCTCACAAGAGCAGGTGAATGGGAAGATCATCTCCCTCAACCTGCTGGCTACGCTTCTTTTGCTGTAGCCAGAATGTATTTGGCTCTCTGGGCTGCAAATGGGCACTGCCAGGTCATGTTGAGCTTCTCATAACTCAGTGCCCCCAAGTCCTTCTCCTCAGGGCTGCTTTGAATCCTTTCTCCACCCAGCCTGTACCATGTTTGGGCTTGCCCTGACCCAGGTGCAGGACCTTGCACTTGGCCTTGTTGAACTTAATGAGGTTTTCACAGTCCCTCCTCTTGAACCTGTCCAGCTCCTTCTGGATGGTAGCCCTTCCCTCCAGTGTGTCAGCTGCACCACACAGCTCAGTGTCACCAGCAAACTTGCTGAGGGTGCTCTCAGTCCCTTTGCCCATGTCATCGACAAAGAGGTTAAACAGCCCCAGTCCCAGTACCAACCCCTGGGGAGCATCCACTCCTCACTGGTCTCCATTTGGATTTAGAGCCATTGACCGCAACTCTTTGAGTGTGACCATCCAGACTTTTTATCCACTGATTGGTCCATCCATCAAAGGTATGTCTGTGCAGTTTGGAGACAAGGATGTCATGTGGGGCAGTTTAAAATGCTTTGAACAGGTCCAAGCAGATGAAATCAGTTACCTTCTATATCCACCAACACTGCCACACCTGTAAAAAGCCACTAAATTTGTCAGGCACAATTTTCTCTTAGTTAAACCATTTTGTCTGTCACCAATCACCTCCTTATTTTCCATGTCCCTTAGCATAGCTTCTAGGAGGATGTAGGTTCTGTACTCCTTTGTTCACCTGAGGTAAGAAGCAATGCTTCCCAAATTTGACATTATATGGAAATACAAAAACGCTCAAGGCTTTTGGTTTAGTCTGTCTTAATTAGTATTATTTTAATTATGAGAAAATATGCACGGCAAAACCATCTGTTATTCTAGTGACTGCAGGTTACATTGATGTAGCATGTTGTCTCCTTCCAAGCTTGCCTCTCTTTCTTCTCCTATGTTTTGTCAGGAAATTGTGTACTGTTTTAATGCTGCTTATCTAACTTATTTTTGCAGTATGTTTGTCCTACCAGAAGCATAAAGAAGGAGAAGGAAATACTTGCTCCCAAAAAGCAGAAGCTGATCTCTTCCAGAGGTTTGTAATGTAAGAAATTATCTCCCTTTTACTGTGGTTTGTTGAAGCTTTTTTTCTTTTTATATCACATGTTTTTTATATCACATCTTTTTCTTTTTTATATCACATGTTTTATGGTAAACTGTGGCATTTAACAATGCCTTCAATAAACTAACTAAATTTTTTCTTCTTTAGATGACAATGACTAATTCTTTTTTTGTGTGTTCAAAGAATTTGTTTTATTCCATTACCACAACTACAGCTTCACACAAAAGCAATTCCTAGTTAAACCCTCCTTTTACTCAATTTATTCAATGAGCAGTTGTCTATTGTCTTGAAAGCAAGAAAGTGAGCATGTTCATCAATTAATGGATATGTTTAGATATCTTTCTTAAAAACTTCATCCTCTTTGTTTGACTATTAAGAAGAAAAGTCTCTTAAATACAAAACCAGTTTCTTCAGATGATGTGTTGCTTATTTTTAAAAATAGGTTGGCAAAATGAGACAGACATGTCAGGATACTGTAGTTACACCAGTCAAGGCCATTCTATGCCCTTATTTTCCCTGTAGAGAGCAGTGTTCCTCTGGGTTCATTCAAGACAGGAATAGCTCTTGTGGACATTTCCATGCCACATATATCTGATGTTGGTGCCTAAATGATCAAGCATTGCCACTTGCACATGTCTGATATTGAAGCTTGATGTAATTTTTCATGATAAGCAAATGGTATGTTCTGGGAAAACAAAATGTCATGCTTCTTCAGTGCATCCTGACCTTTTCAGCCACCCTGTCTTTGGAGGGTCTGATACAGACTAATAGCATCTTCCCCATCTGACATGACACCATCAGTGCCTCTTTCAGAAAGAGTTTCTTCACAGTAAATGTATTTCTGTTTGTTCCAGTAAATCCGGTAACGCCAGAAATTAATCTTTTCCAATCTGGTTTCCTAGATGCATGACTGTGGAGGGAGGAATTTAAACAGAAACCAGAGCTGGTGACTATTCATCAAGGAAATATTTTATATACACAGTTAGGATTCCTTTACCAAGCTTGTACATTAGTATATTCAATTTACATTATGCAGAGCTTGCTTCCCAAATATTGTTCAGTCCAGCGTCTGGACAAGGACTTCCCCTGGCTTTGTTTTTCATTTAGCAATAGAGTAAAAACTTCTCACCTCTCATATTAACTGACTGCTTCCTATGTGGTAGGGCTGCAAAACTTACAGATCATCACCCTTTATTTCCTACAAGTTACAAGAAGTTTTCTTTATATTAAAATTAGATGACTTGAAGAAATAGGAAAACATATAGCCTACTAACAGTGTTTGAAAGGTTTCTTCAATCCTTAAGAAAGAGCAGGATCCTCACACATGCTCTGCGGCAACTTATAAAAAGAATGTGCAAAATGCACAAAGAGCAAAGCCAGGATGAGGTCCTGACATGTTGAATATTATGTCCTTAGCCAGAGAAAACTTTAACTGGCTTTCAGGCACTAGAGAGAACATGTATGGTGCCAGTTTATAATTTCAGCTGCACCAGTTCACAGTCCTGAAACTACACTTCTTTCAGCTGCTGCTAGAATTAGAACTGATTTCAAGTAACAAGGACACAATAAGTATTACAGGCTTGTGATTTCAAAATGTTTCAGTAACACTAATTTAAAGCAATGAGATTTTGATCCAAAAGAAGTAGAAAACAAAAGAGTTAATATATTTTACACTTATTTTCATCAAGTTCACTGACAAGTAAAATCTGAGCTCAGCTGTCAAGCAGACAGCCCAGCTCTGTGATGATGGAAGATGGAACCTGTTCATTTCCTTGCCTTCCTCGTTATGGCCAACAGTTCATTCTCTAAAAATATGACTGTGGAAAAAGTTAGAAATGTTTCAATTGAATCAGTTCTCCTTTATAAGTCAGGAATTTACTCCACAGATATAAACAAAGTCTCAGCATTATGCAATCCCATAAATCAGACTATAACTGGTACTCTACATTTATGTTGTCCTGAATAGTCTTGGATTACTTTAAATATATAAATTCATCACTATTCAGATTATGCATTGCTTTGCAGAACTTTATACCTAAAAACTGCAGCAAGGAATTTATCAGGGGAGCAGAATTTAATATTGAAATTCAAATTACTAAAACTGAAAGGATCTTCTGCAGCTTCATTTAGTTTCTGTGACTTATATCCTAAAAATAAAAAAAAAATAGTAGCAGCAAATAAAATGTTACAACAAAGCCCAGTAACTTTTCCTCCCATATAATCTCAGTTTTGTTGTTTTGCTTGGAGTCTCAGTACATGAAATTTTATCTATAAATCAAACTCTTGGAAATAAACTTGCTGAAATCACAATCAGAGTCAAATATTTATGTGATGATTTTTGTGAGAAGTTCAGTAAATATGTTGTCATCAGTTAGAGTCTCAAGAAAACATCTCAGGTTTTTTTCTCTTCAACTTGGAAAAATATGATTCAGTCATGGACAGGAAAATTATGCTCGAAAAACAGCTTCCTAGCAGGTCTGCACAGGAGCGTCTTTACTGTGCGGTCCAGTTTCTAAAACTTTCATAGTGTGCTCATATTCCTTTGACACTTCCCACAGCTGCTACTTGGACAGTCTTTTAAAGACTCCCTCTGTCTTCCTCCCCATACCGATCCCATTTGTTCCTCTTCATTACTCTCTCCTCCCTGTCTCCCTATATTTTGTGGAATTTAAGCCTGATGGTTTCTTGCTTTTTTATCCGAATCATCCTGTCTTCTCCCAGCTGCAAACATTCAGATCCCATTTCCAAACCCTTCTTTTATTATCTTCTTCTCACATTATTTGACTTCACACTTTTCCTTCCACATCCTCCCTTGTTCGCCGTTCCTGTTCCTATTTCCATACTGTCTTACCACCTTTCCTAACTTGCAGCTACCTTGCCTGGCCTAAGAGTGTTTCTTCACTCATGGCAACTCATTTGCCATGGAAAACCTCTTGCTTGTTTAGGTAGTGTTACTTTGTGCTATTGTCCTGATACTGGCTGATAGATCCCCTTCAGTTCTCCAGTAATCTCTCTTCAACAGCCTCTCTTTTCCCACCCCTTGACTTCTGAGTTGTTTGGGTCCTTGTTTTCTACTTACATACATTGGCTAGCATCTGACCAGTGTTCCCAGGGACTACTGAAGCATAGGTAAACCCATGGCTAAACAAATAAATAGTGTACATATATTTCATTGTGAGTCTAAAACAAGCTGCCATTTTTAAAGTTTTTCTTAAAAGCCTCAAATGCTTATGAGTTAGATCTAAATCAGAATTTAGAACACACTGGAAATCTGAGACATTAAGGCGCTTTGTATCGAGTATTATAGATAGATAGGGAACCTTGGTCCATGTTGGAATCCTTCCTGTTTTTGTGGCTTAACTGAATACCAAGACAAACAAGAATTGATTTGGTATCATTTACAAACAAGGAGTGAAAAGGAAAGGGAAAACAGAAAAATTGCAATGAAAACCGTAAGTCTCTGCAGTCACATTCAGAGCTTTAACTGCATGGTCAAGTCTATGGTCTAAAGTAATGGCACAACTTCACCTTACACATTTTGATTAAATATTCATATTCCATCTCAAAAAAAGTGGATTACAGGATTGTAGGAAGTCTAATAAAGAAGAAAAGAGTACACAAACTGGTTTTTAAAGTTTATAGACTGCACACTCGGAATGGTTTTGTCTTCATGGGTACAGAAACCAGGATCTTCACGAGAACCTTTTGTAAGTTTTAGTGTAGTTCAGTTTGGATAGTTAGGTTTTCACAGAAGCTGACCTTAGTTTGGTAAGGTCTAAAGACATTTTAAAAATCCTTTGAAATAAAGGGTGCTGTATAAATGTCGATTAATACATTTTTCCTGCAGGTAATATTTATGGTAATTTCGCAGTTTTTCAGGTTTCCAGTGAAGAAACAGCCACTGGCTTAGTGTTTAACTCTGCATATTTACATAAAGCTTTTCCATGTTACTCCTCATTCCTAAGAAATAAAGCATGCTTGTTTAAAAAAATTCTGAGGTACATTCCCGTAAATTTTCATTTTTAACCTTTTCCTTGCTTTCTATTTATATTCCGCAAATACAAAGTTAAAAAGCTCAGCAAATCTATGTAACTGCAGTAAAGGCAACTGCATAATATTTATTCTCCTTGTGTTCTCATTGGTTGTTTCAGAAACTCACTTCTTTGAGAGTGAGAAACTTTTAAAATTCCAGTCTAAATTCATGCTTTATTCTTCATGTTGTATGTCTCTTTCCTCTTCACAGATGCTTATTCTGGCTGTGTTTCAAGAGAAGAACTGTCCATCTTCTCCACTTATGTTTATCTAGATTTGATAGACTGTGTAATTTTGTTACAGTTACCTAAGTTTCCACAAACATGGGAGAGCAGAACTGTACACATTTTTCATTTTGGATATGTAATTCAGGCTGTGTGGAAAAAATAATAATACATTCCCTTGAAAGTGCCTCTCTTAATACATCCTACATTTGCCTAGATGATTGACTTTTTTCCTGGAGATTTAGCTGTTGTGTTTAACTAAGCTGATTAACTCCTACAATGGGACAACTGGATAGATGAGAGCAGTGGACATTGTCTACCTGGACTTGAGCAAGACTTTTGACACTCTCCTGTGATATCCCCACAGGCAAGCTCAGGAACTGTGGGTTGGATGAGCGGACAGTGAGGTGGATTGAGAACTGGATGAACGGCAGAACTCAGAGGGTTGTGATCAGTGGCACAGGGTCTAGTTAGAGGCTTGCCACTAGTGGTGTCTCCCAAGGTTCAATACTGGGCTCACTATTGTTTAATTTATTCACTGATATCTTGGATGAAGGGGAGATGCCTCCTCAGCAAGTTCACTGAGGATACAAAGCTGGGAGGAGTGGCTGGTACCCCAGAGTGCTGTGCAGCCCTGCAGAAGGGCCTCAGCAGTCTGGAGAGATGGGCAGAGAAGAACTGTCTGAAATCCAACAAAGCCAAGTGCAGGGTCCTGCACCTGGGGAGGAATAACCCCATGGACCACCACAGACTGGGGGCTGACCTGCTGGGAAGCAGCTCTGTGGAGAAGGGCCTGGGGCTGCTGGTGGACAACAAACTGTCCATGAGCCAGCAGTGCCCTTGTGGCCAAGAAGGGCAATGGGATCCTGAGCTGCATTAGGAAGGGCATGGCCAGCAGGTTAAGGGAGGTGATCCTGTCCCTCTACTCAGCCCTGGTGAGGCCTGACCTGGAGTGCTGTGTCCAGTTCTGGACTCAGTACAAGAGAGACAAGGAACTACTGGAGACAGTCCAATGGAGGGCTACGGAGATGATATGGGGACTGGAGCATCTCTGTCATGAGAGAGCTGGGCCTGTTTAGCCAGAAGAGGTGACTGAGAGGAGACATCATCAATGTCTATCAGTATCTGAAGGGAAGGTGTTAAGATGATGGATCCAGGGTCTTCTGAGTCATGCACAGCAACAGTACAAAAGGGAAAAGGCAGAAACTGATGCACAGGAAGTTCCACCTGAAAAGGAAGATGAACTTCTTTATCATGAGGGTGACAAAGCACTGAAATATTTGCCCAGAAAAGTTGTGGAGTCTCCCTCACTGGAGATACTCAAAAACCATCTGGACAGCATCTTCGGTAACATGCTGTGGGGGACCCTGCTTGAACAGGGAGATTGGACCAGATGACCTCCCGTGTGCCTTCCAACTTTACCCATTCTGTAATTCTGTAATTGATTAAGACAAATTAACTTTTTTCTTTTATTTGCTTGAACTTTACCCCAGCCCACCTGATTAGGCATTTCAATGCAGGCCACAGCCATTCAGGTCACATATATATATAGAAACTAGTAAACTTTGTATGGGAAAGTTGAGGGATGATTACCTTCTGTTAGCCATGAGCCCCCTGAAAGTTTTTATTAAGTATTTGTTTGTTGTTGCTATTAATTCTGCCTGATAGTAGGTGAACACTAATTTTGTAGCTACATCTGTATTTTACTGATAGCAAAGTCACTAATACGGTCCTGATAATATGAAGATTTCCTTCAACAGTTCCTATTACTTCAGCCTAACCAAAATACCATAGAATCTTAGAATATGCTCTACCTGCCCCTCTGCTTCCCCTCATCAGGACGTTGAAGACCACAATGAGATCTCCCCTCAGTCTCCTCTTCTCCCGGCTGAACAAACCAAGTGACCTCATCTGCTTCTCATAAGGCTTCCTCTCTAGACCCTTCACCATCCTCTTTGCTGCCCTCCTTTGGACTCTAATAGCCTAATGTCTTTCTTATATTTGGCACCTAAAACTGCACACAGGACTCAAGGTGAGGCCAGTGCAGGGTAGAGCGGGATGATCCTCTCCCTTGCCTGGCTGGCAATGCTGCCCCCCCCACTAGGGCACAGCTGGCCATCTTGGCTGCCAGGGCGTTGCTGACCCATACTGCCAATTGATCAAGACCCCCAGATCACTTTCCAGAGGGCTGCTCTCCAGCCTCTCATTCCCCAGTCTGTCTGTACATCCTGGGTTGCCCCATCCAGAATCTATCACTTGCTAAACTTCATATGGTTGGTGATTGCCCATCCTCTAATTTGTCAAAGTCTCTCTGCAGGGCCTCTCTGCCTTTGAGGGAGTTGACAGCACCTCCCAATTTAGTGTCATTGGCAAACTTACTTAATAGTCCTTCAAGTCCTGCTTCCAACTGGTCAGGAAGATGTTGAAGATGTTGAAGAGCACAGGGCAGAGGATGGAGCTCTGTGGAATCCCACTAGTGACAGGTCACTAGATCTGGTTGCTCACCCATCAAATGATGTGTTTGCCTAGCTGTGTGCTGGATATCTTGTCCAGAAGGATACTGTGAGAGATAGCACCGAAAATAATAGAAGCTTTGCTGAAGTCCAAAAATATTACATCTGCTGGCTTTCCTAGATCAAGTAGGTGGGTTACTCTGTTGTAGGAGGAAACCAGATTTGATAAGCAGGAATTTCCTCTCATGAAGCCATGCTGGCTGTGACTGAAGACTGAATTGTCCTCCAGGTGTTTTTCAATACTTTCAAGAATAATCTTTTCCATGATTAAACTAAGCACTGGAATGAGACTGACCGACCTGTAGTTTCCAGGGTCCTCCTTCTTTGCCCTTCTTGAAAATTGGGTCAACGCTCGAAAATCATTGAGAGAGGCTTTGCAATGGTATCAGCCAGCTCCTTGAGGATTCTCAGATCAGGCCACATAGATTTGTAGGGATCCACTTGGAGCAGCAGATCCTGCACAAGTTCAGGGTCAGCTCTCTAAAACGCTCTTAAAAAATTGTAAGAACTAATGTGTCAATAATGCCTATAATTTTATGGATTCTTAACATATAAAAGAGAAACCAACTGCACCTGTCTGAAATCCTAAAGGAACCAATTAAAATTTGGAATAGACAAAATAGCCTTAGTCTTGTGTTCTTTTCCATTAAAAATGAAAAGTAGTTTGCAACTCTTCAGATAAGTCTCCAGTCTTCTGTGATTTAGATTGTTATTCCATTCAGTGTCTTTGTAGACAAATGATATATTATTATTAATAATAATAATAATAATAATAATAACAATAATATAAAAAAGCACAAGAGGAATTCCAGTACACATCTGTTGTGTTTCAGACTTGAGGTCAGAACAACAAAGACATCAGCACAGCTGTAAAAGGTCACTTACGTAGCAGGCCTGTGGATTTCTTTCTGGCTGAGTCAATAAACAAGCGTATTTAATCGTGGGTTGGAAGTTATGAGTGACAAACAGGACAAGTTGTATAAGGAAAAAATTCCTACATTACAGGAGGTGGTACAAAAGTGCATTCTGAGAATATTCTGATTCCCCTGTGAAAGAGTCACTAAATTTTCTATCAGGGAAGGTTGAGTCATCCTGTTCTAAGTGAACTAAAATTTGTTTTGGAGAAATTTGTGCCTGGTATTGTTTGTCTTTTCATATTTCACATAATGATTTTCCATTTGGATTGGCACTAGAGCTGACAACATGGAGATTGTTAGGAAATAAACTTATAGCACTTGCAATTTGAGCAAAGGAAATAAAAATAATCACTTCCTTTATGCCAGGTTTGTGATCTTACTACTACAACAGGAAAGTTCAAAAGCTGATTAGGTAATATCCAAATGACACAGCCAGCGTACTACTGGAAGGTAAGCCTTATTAGGTCCATGCCTAAAAGTAAAAATTCAATGAAATAGTATATTTTGTTTGAAGAATTCATCAGATTTAGAATTTGTTTACATTTCATAGTTCATGAAACTAAAAAAAACATATGCAAGATACTAAGGTACTAAGAACAAATGAAGACAGTGGTACCATAGCAATTGAGAAAAAGGTCTAATGCAATCTTCTAGCAGTTGTGAAGAACTTGAACTTCAGTTTCCAGCTTCAGAAGCTCACATATATTCCAGTAATTGCCATTAAAAACATTTACTGCACACTAATATTGTCTAAGACAACCCCTAGAACAACTGTTTAAATCAGTACCAATAAAAAAATCCTTGCACAATAAAAATTGGTCTTTTCCTAAAATGTTAACTTGAGTTTGGCCTTAAAAAAACTCCGTTACTATGTGAGTAGAACACAGGACATGGATGAAACCCATGGCAGAGAAACAGACAACTGAAACAAGGAAAAAAGAGGCAGATATGGATTCCCTCCCAACATTTAGGCATATCCTCATAGTTACTGTAGTATATCATAATATAGTGCATTGAGGGATGTCGCTCAGTTAGGGCCAAATATAATCTCTCGACCCAATACTGGTAGGGGCAGGATTTCAGTGTTATTGCCTTGTGCTCTTCTTGCTAGAGGCAGAAAAGATTTCTGAGGTCTTTCTGGTGTCTCTTTTCACTTGGACAACATTAAAACAAATAAAAATAAACAAACAAACCAGAAAATTTGTTTTGTACTAAAAAAAGCAGAATCTATCATAAATTTCATAATTACACTATGTTGAAAATTCTCTAAGCATTATTGCCACTTTTTTACAGGGCATTTTTTACTTGTAGGGGAAGAATCCCTAGTGTTATGGTTCCAAATGCTCCAGCCTTAGAGTATGTTAAAAATTACAAAGAATACATGTTGGAAATGCCCAAGACCTCCAACCCCTAGCACAGCTTTTTCAAAGATAATTTCCAATCTAATTTGGTTTGTTGGTTTTGTTTCTTTTTAAATGCCTTATAAGAACCTGCATCAAACTTCTTGGCCTTCACCAGAATGGGAAGTTTATGTGTTCAAGGCCAGCTTGGATAGGGCTTCGAGCAAGGTGTCCCTACCATGACAGAAGGACGGGTTTGGATGATTTTCAAAGGTCCCTTCCAACTCAAACCATTCTATGCAGTCCAGAGGAGGACAAAAAGAAATACACACCTTTCTGCTTTCACTGGTTGGAATCAAATACTTTGGGACCAGACACATAGAATCACCACAATGGAATTCAATATGGGAGGAAAAGAAACCTCTTTCAGGTAAGGTTTATTATTCTGTTTCTTTACATCATTGATAGTTGAAGCAAGCACTTTGAAGATTTAAAAAGAGAAGGCTCTCTGAAGTAGATAACTCCCTGTGGAAAAAGCAAGCATGCAGCTAAACAAATGTAATGAACCTTGTTTATCACCAACCCAGACTTTAAAGCTTATGCTACCTAGCAGCCTACTTTTGGAATACAAGATATCATAAGACTTCCCCTCCAGACCCTTCACCATCCTCTTTGCTGCCCTCCTTTGGACTCTAATAGCCTAATGTCTTTCTTATATTTGGCACCTAAAATTGTGCACAGGACTCAAGGTGAGGCCAGTGCAGGGCAGAGTGGGATAATCCCCCCCCTTGCCTGGCTGACTGTTAGTCAGCTAACACAGTAGGTTGGGGAAGTAAATCCTGTGATGCCAAAGATACAGCACGTTTTATAACTGAAGTAAATAAAATTAATTCTAAGGCCAAAAAATATTTAGCAGTTGTACAAAAGTCATAATATTAACTATTGTTTCAGCAGAGTGGTTGGGGGGTCCAAGCAACATTTTGGCAAAGCCTTTGCATGGAGGGCTGACTGCCAAGAGCAGCTGTGCAGTGACAAGTCTGGAATGTCCTCTGAGTAAGGCTGGCTGCAAATCTCTAAGGACTCTGAGAGTGGGAGGTTCTTAAATATCTTGAGAAATATGAAAGCCCCATTCAATAATTTAAAACAAAATCATTAGTCATATAAGAAGGAAGCATGAAAATAACCTTGTAACAATGTTGCTGTTTATTCACCCTAGAAAAACATATTTTGTGTGTGTTCAGTACACTTCCTCTAAGGTTCACTTTTTCTGATGGGTAGCTTTATGAGGTTAGGGCTCAAATAGCAGATCAAAATTTAGTAGGTTAAGCTGCATTCAGGATTCTGAGATTTCTATAATGAAATATAGCTTCATATTCCTACACACTATAATACTGTATTTCAGCTTCCTTATTGGCCAGAATTAGTTTTTCTTATATTTCAGGAGTGTTACTGTGCTATGAGAACACCTAATTCTGCTCTCTAGGCTCAATACAGGGAGTCACTGATTGAGTAATGAGGTTAATCACTGTAACATCTGTATCAGTCTACTTCTCAGATATATAAAAACAACTTTTGTACTAATGTTCTGCTTTGCTGTTTTGAAATCTAGTAAAAGAACTTTGTTAAAGGTATCTTCATACAAAAATTAAAGTCTATACCACAAAAGCCTTTAGAAGAAAAATGACACAGAATAAAGGAGAATATATTTACCTGGATCTTCCATCAACTCTTATTTTTAACTGTATCATTTAAGCAACAAAACATAATTCCTGTTAATGAACTGGAACTACTTTAAGATGCAGTAGTGTTCAAACACAGACCAGATAAATTCAGGAACAAAGGCCCCATTTAGAAACTGAAGTTCAGCTGTCTAAGTTAGAAACTGCAAGTATTTAGTGCAGAGTGATCTTCCTTCTATAGGTTTCAATGAACTGTTCCAGAAAAAAAAATTAAATTGTGAGGCATTTCTCCTACTTTTGATAGAGTGATTTTAATAAAATTCTTCTACAAAACTCTGTCCTACTATGTCCTCCATGTATCAATTTAAGGCATTTGCAGATGGCACGAGCTGATGTGCAATCTGTTGAAAACAGCTTGCTCATAACCAGCCTAAGAGCAGACCCCTCCACCACCAGGCAATGGTCACCAACCAAGGCTACCATCTGCAGCTCTTCTCTCCAAAGTTCAGACTGATAGCAACTAAAAAACTATGTGGTTTAGGTCTAGATTAAACATTAGGAAAAAATTCTTTACTGTGAGAGTGGTGGCACAGTTTACACAGAGAAGTTCTGGATGTCCTGTCTCTGGAGATGTTTAACCTGGAGGTTGGATAGAGCTCTGAGCAGCTTGGTCTAGTGAAAGGCATCCCTGTCCACATCAGGGGGGTTGGAACTGAGAGATCTTTAATGTCCCTTCCAACCCAAACAATTCTATGATTCTATGAATTCTCTTTTAAAACTGCAACATTGTTTGTTTGCAGATTTTTTTTTTTAGCTCTGATGTATTTGCATATATAAGGTTACAGAAGTGTGAAGTTCATTATTTCATTGAAGAGAATTGCAATCTTTCTGCTTGCTTCCCACTGAGATTATTCATGTTTGCAATAATGCCACATCTTGAAACCTTAAATGCAAGAAAATTCCAAGTTACCATGTTAAATATAATCTAATATCTAGTGTCATCCTTGTTTATTCTTTCTAGCATCAGGGAGCTCTACGGGACCTTTACATCTAGTAGCTAATGAAACAGATTATATTCAAGACTTTGATGTCCAATTATGTTGAACACAACCTCACCAGAACTGCCAGGATTTCAGCAGTGACATCTTCATGCAGGTGTTAAAAGTGGGAAGTATGTGGTCATAGTTTCAGCTTTGCAGAGAGAACTAATGGACTTTCACACAGGATTTTGATTATTGTGAAATCTGAATTTGTTCCACTTGGTAACAAAAGCCAAACATTTCATAGTTATCTGTGAAAGGCAATGAAGCTTAGTGTGGGAGCAGGTCAGCCCCTGGGCTTCTCCAAAGAACTGGTTGTGTGAGTGCTAAGTTTCCTTAAGACAGGTTAGGAAAGGGATTGCCCTGAAGGCTGCTCCTGATGGACCTGTTCCAGATCTGCCCCCTTCAGCTGCTGGAGCCCCAGACCCATAGCAGTTCCCCAGCTTCCAGGCTTCTGCAGGAACCAGGGAAAAATGCCAGCATCTCAGAAAAAGATTTCAATCTGCCCGAGCCAGCAAATTCCTACCAGAAAATGTTTTGTCAGAACTTTTCCAGTCTCTTCCATTTGTAATTAAAGGCTTATGTTTTACTATAAAAGAGATTACTGTGCTGTGTGTAGCATACTCCTGGGTAAAAATGTTGTCATTTGGGTATTAGGGGAGGTGGAAGGGTGTTGGTGCTGATCATCTCCATCCCAGCTTTGAACCATAAAATACCCAAGAAATTTCCTCTTGCTTTAGAATTCCTTCTTAAACAACTTAAATGAAGGTCAAAATTGCCTATAACACCTTCCACACTGGCACAGGATTCTGAGAAGGAATCATGTTAGAAAAGGTATCAGTCTGTGGCAGAAGCAGTAATAGCCTGGCAGGTAGCGCATGAACCCTGATCATGCAGAGTAGACTGTGTAATATATGGCAAGAATTTCTGTTTTGTAGTGGTGAAGGAGAACTGTTTCAATGTACCAAAAAAAGATTAAACACAACTTTTATGAAACGAATTCTCATACCTTTGCAAACTCTTTATTGCTACTCAATTGTTATATAAGAGTGATGGTTATGAAAATTTAAATATGCTTTTCCTCCTCACAACTAGAAAACTGGCATGGCCCGGTAGGATGCAGATATAAAGCATGCAAGCCAGACTTGGCCTGTAGAGCCTTCCTTCCATGCTCTTTTTAACCTGCGCATTGCACATTACAAAGAGAAAGTACACATATCTTTGGAATACCCAGCAAAATTCCTTATGGACTGCCTAATGGAATCCTTCTATTTTCTGTTAGAAAATTAAAAATACTAAGATGAAACTTTTCAAAATAGGAGATTACATTTTTTATCAAAAAAATGGGGCTGTGAAAATCATCTCCTGCTCCTGAAGTCTTTTGTCTGTTTCCAGGAACATATTATTCATTTTTAGTTTGTGGACCTTTCTTTTTTTTCTGAATGGGAAGTCACATATTTTGATAGAAAAAAAATATTTTTAGTTCATAGCTCTTATCCAACTACTATAATATATATGTAATATATGGTGCCTGTAAGATGTATATTGGGAGCAAAACAACCAGTCACAAAACAGGGAACACTAGAAGAAAATACATTAAAAGCACAATACATCTCAGTGCAAGATGCTGCAGGAGCTGCTCTCCCTAAATGCACATTGCATTACTTTGTTGTCTGCAACAACAGTTTACATATCATCCCTTGCTGAGTTGGCCAGTGGATGTAAGATCACAATGGAAACAGATTTTAACTTGTACTATAGATTTCTTAGTGTGGGACACTGATCAGAGTTGCAAGAAACTGAGATAGACTAAAAAAACAGGGCCCCATTACCTTGCAATTGCTACCTTGCTAATTGCTAAATTGCTAACATATGTAACTTGCTTGACACAATCAGAACCCAGTGCTCCCAGCATGCACTTTATCACATTTATCTCTTTCCAAGTAATAGGGAGGGGAGGTGTGGAGAGGGAACAGTAAGCAGTCAGGTTGTATCTTTCAAGTAAGGACCTAGATTTGATGGGGCTGAAGCCGTAGCGAAGACAAAGTGTTACCAGTTTAGACATCCTCCCTTGAGGTACCCACATAACAGCAGACTTATTTTCTTTTGTGACCATAATATTGTTTAATGTCTCGTGTTCTTGCCCAGTGAAGAACACTGTGCCCTATCCACTGCTTTTCACTAAACAGCTAGGTTCTTTTACCAAAAAATGTGCATCCACTCCCCTGCAGGACTGGGATTTAACCTGTCAACCTGCCATGGAGCTGTGTTCAAGATATTAAGAGAAAAAAAGGTGTAAAATTTTGGGGAAAGGTCTGAACATTTTCCCTGGAGTTCAGACACTCACCTCCTAAGTAAACCTTTATTAGATACCTGGGATGGATAAAAATAATATCACTAACAACAATTCAGTGCCTCTTCTATGTCATGTCAAACCTTACAAAGCACTGAGGTCTCCCTAGAGGTGGTGGAGTTGGTGATGGGGTGAGGTTGGGCTTTGGTGGAAATATGCTAAATTCACCCAGACTGGTATCTTTACTACTTTGCTACATCTTTCATAGCCAGGAGTTCTTTTCATTGTGCTCACTATGCTGTTTTTCATGAATTTTCCTGTCAGCTGCTTGAGGTGAGCTGTAATTTGAGTGACAGTCACCACAGGACCAGTGGTTGTGTCTAAAGCAGGGCTACACTGCACCATAGAAGTTCATGGTAAAGACCTACTGAGGCAGTTTTGTGAAAGGCATTTTGCATTCCAGTGCGATCCTGATGAAGCTGAAAGAGAGGTTCCTTGCCTTACAGTAACTTACACTGGAGCAACTGCTGGTTTCTGCAAATGAGACTTCAGACCAGCATGGACCTCCAGACCAGCATGCACAATGGAGCTCAGGGATGACAGTGAGTAAAAGCAGTCCTGCTTATAAGAGAAAAGAAGTTTAACTGTGAGTCGCATTACTTAGATGAGATGTTTTCTTCCACAGAAGTTAATAGATGTGCAAATATCTTGCCTCTGTGCCCTGAGATCATCTGAGCTGAAATGTGATGGCTATAAATCCTAACTGGAGCTAACTGAAGAAAATTGATACCTGTGAAGTGCTTGACTTACTATATAGCTTTCTCAGAAGAGGAATGGGGTCAAAGGAACAATGCGGTAGAAAGTGTGCTAAGCACACTGTCAAAGTGCTGCTGAAATGACGAGACACAGGTAGTCTCCTTTGGCCTGTCCTGTTTCATGTCAGTGACAAGAAAGACGTAATAAAGATGATGTCAGACTAACATGAGAGCAAGTTTGTTCACAGAGCTGTGATACCATACACTGGGAATCCAGACCAACAGTGAGTCATTCTGTTGAAAGAAAACAATGCTGACAGAATCGGACAAAGGGAAAGTTTCTATTCAATTTCTTAGCAATGCAGAGTGGGAGGAAAAAGCCACCCGACAGGATGAACCAATGAAGACTCTAAAATGAAGAAGTAATGTTTATTTACTGAAATCTGCCAATTTGTATTCTAGCTTGGCATATCTCTCCCCTCCAGACCCCCTACACACAGAAGAAGAGCACTTATCCTGTGATACACAGCTGGGATGGGGGAAATACTGAAAAACATGGAATAAAGGCATAAAGTACCATATACTTACACCATCTTGGAGCTGTTCCAAGAAAAAGCTTTTTGCTTTCATGCTGTGAAGCCTAAATAAAACAACAAAATTCTTCCCATTCTCCAACCCATAATTTGAGAACAGTTTTGTGAACTTATACAGCTTTAAAATAACTGCACTTCCATTGAATCAAGATCTTGCTACTTAGCATATTAGTATTATTCAGGTTGTCAAGAAAACTGTTATTTAGAAGAATATATACTATTGATTTTTGTGAATAATGCCAACAGACAGAAAGACTTACACAGAAGCACTTACAGCCTTCTGTTCCAGGATGGCTGCTAACTGTGCAGATCCTGTTATTTATCACTCTGTACAAAACTTTCTTTTGCACCCTTCTCTACCTACCTGAAATCTTTCTTCTTATCTTATTCTAAAATTAAAATTCTGCTAAGACCAGAGCTAGCATTTTCTTCAAGAGTACAGAGTCCAGCGGAGGGAGTGTGCTGTCCATAAAAGATTATGTCTTGTAGATGTGATAAAAACATCAGCAAGCAGACCATGAGTTGACAACAAATCACACGTTCTAATGAGATTTCTTCAATTTTTAATTGCTATTTAAAAAAAAAAAGGAAGAAAAATACTACTCTTCCAATATAATAAATAACCATAATTTTCTTAAAGGGTGATACACATCTTCTAGAAATGTGATGAACCTGTTGCATACTTACCAGACATTCTTCACACTCTGAGGGATAAATCTCATCCACCTAGAATTTCTGTGTCTCTCTGTCAGATATAGAACATATGGTGGAAATATGAGGATAGTAATACAGGCAAATATAATAAAACCACTTTTTACTGTATATTAGACTATGTCTTTATAAATTTTATATATCATTTTCTGCAGGTCAATTGTTTATAGCTTCTGGATTTTAAAATTAGGTAAGGAAAGTCAGTTTTTGCCAAAATGCTGAAAACAAGGGTTTTGCTGTGTGTACCACCTGTTTAATGTATTTTATATTACTTTTATTCATATTTTTTCCTAATGGGTGTAAGCACTGTTACATCACCTAACAGGACAGATTTTATGACAGGATATTACAGCAGTGATGGACAACTTGGACAGGGGATTTCTATTAATGTGGTAGAAATCACAGTATTGTGTTCAGTATTTTGAACACATTAGTACTGCAAGAAAAAATGCAGCTAGCCTTAGAATTTATTATATGAGATGCTAATCTACAGGTAAAAAAAAACCCAACCAAAATAAAGACATCCAATTGGAATTCAAGCCTCTAATTGCTTATTATTTAAGCAAGTGTTGCTTTTCAAATACTTGTTGTGCTAATCTACAGGTAAAAAAAACCCAACCAAAATAAAGACATCCAATTGGAATTCAAGCCTCTAATTGCTTATTATTTAAGCAAGTGTTGCTTTTCAAATACTTGTTGAATGTGTAGATCCCCAGCCAAAGTGTAAACTTCTGATGTTTTCCCTTTAAATTAGTAAGAGTTGCTCTCTATCTAGAAAATTAAAATAATTGTAGCCTGGAAAATTTACTGTATTTCAGAGATTAAGAGAATCCAAATATATCAGCAAGGCAAAGACAACTGTTTCTCCAAGCTGGAAATCAAGCACCTGCAGCTTAATACAAAGATGTTCTGATAGGATCTTTTATTTCACTTGGCTTGTGGGCTGTGATCAATCTAAAAATGCCTGAATAGCAGCTTTGTTCCTGTTCTAGCAATCCTTGCATGCTTTTGAAAGGTGGCATTTTAAAGGTCATGAATAAATAGGCTAACGAATACTTTTATAAAAAATTGTGTGTTCAAACACCTTTGCAGCTTTGAAAATCTCAATCATGACAGTACTCATGTTCCTCCCTCTTGCAGGACAATTTTTTTCTGCTTTGTTTTTTTATCTTCTGGGGTAAAATTCCTTCTCTCTTCTTCACCAAGCAATGAATGTTGCAGAGAAAGCTGAAGTAGTGATTTTCTTGCTCTTTTTTAATCTAGATCCTCACATGAAAAAAGCCTAATGCACTTAGCAAAAAGATGAGGTTGAGCAAAGCCAAGTATCAAGTATTGTAACATTCATATCCAAATTAAGTCTCACTCCTCATCTTGCTTTTTACATCTGTTGAAATATGGTTTCTATTATGGTTTTGGAAGGCTTCCATTTACTGTAAGTTTCAGGCAGTATTGATGAGGTCACTGTTTACTTTGAATAGCTCTTTGATAGGAAAAAAAGAGAGCACAATGGAACATTCAGGAAGCATGGCATGTAATACATTATTAAATTAATCATATGAGAGTTGTATTGAGACATAACCTTTCTTTAGCCCTAGGGCATAGCCTTAGGGGACAGCTGTCCCACAAGTCCACATGACAGCAGGTTCTCATGTAATTGCAAGGAGTGATGCTGATTATTGATAGATAACAGCCATGTGAATTCTGCCTGCTCAAGCCACTGTGTACAGCTGTATAAACCAGAGAAGCAGACAGGAGAACAATGGGCTAAGGTGTGCTACCCACACACACACCTTTCAGAGGATATTTCTGCAGATAATACTTTGGTAGCAAAAGACACAGTCCTCATATTAACTGGAAGTGTCTTCCCATGCTTTCCTGATAGGCTCCTGAAAACAGACCTGGTTATAGTCAAAAGCCTTATCTAGGTGTTAGTCATGCTTAGACATCCAAGCTGAGGCTTCAGAATCACTTTGTGGTTACATGCTGACATTGAAGAGGCCACCATGCTGCTTCCAGTGTGGAAACAGTGCTGTTTCCGTGTACCCAGCATCATCTTTCACACCCCTCACTGGGAGCCCTCCAGCAGCCAGACTGCTGTGGTGGGTCAGAAGGAAAAACTCAATGATATTTCTGAAAACTGACCTTTTTCCTTTTTTTTTTTTTTCAATTTAAGCTTTGCATATGTGTTTTGTTTATTTATTTTTAATGACAAACATACTTGAGAACATGACTCGAGCACAAGCAGAGACCCAGTGATGTCACCTGGTGATGATATGCAAAAAGTGTGAAGCACAATTGTACTATACTACTCTCCTAAAGAACAGATGCAAAAGGATATTCATGCAGCAAGCATATTTCATACAACTTTTAACTAATTCACACACTGTGAAGTGTACAGTGAAGATTCCTTATTTTCCAGGGCTCATAACTTCATTTGAAGAATCATCTTTTAACTTTAGAGATAACCTGGCAGACAGCTCATAAAGTGGCCAGACTTGACAATCAAATGATCACAAAAAACTCTTTTCTTCATGAGAATATATATTTGGCTGAAGTGAGTTAGTGAGAATCTTACAAGACAGTGACCTTTGAATTATGTGTAAATTACTATGTTATGCGAAAGAAAAAGGAGCAATTAAATCTATTTTCTCTGTATAATATATTCTTACTATATGTTAAGGCAGTTCCAGGAACATGGTTTTGGTTTGTTAAAAGATATTTTAAGAAAAATTACTGTTTAATTTGTTGCTTTTGCTTGACAGAATGATTCATGTTTAACATGAACTGCATGTGTTAAATACTCTAAATGAGCTTTGTCTCCAACACTTCTTTCAAAATGCTGCTTAAAAATATCCTGTTGTCCTTTGTCTTTCAGGTACCTTTAGGTCTTTCTGTCAACATATAAAACATACATAAGTACTTACACCTCAGAATTCTTTTTTGTGACGCTTCACACACTGTTTGGGATAGCCTATGATATTCTGTGTTTGGCAATCCTTCATAAAAAATAATTCTATTTCTTCACAAGACTAGTGAATTCCATTTTTTTAATGACAAATTACAAACTTCTCAGTACTTCTGAAGGATTTAATTTAGATCCCTACATGGTAAAAAACAGGTATACTTGCTCCAAATAAGAAAATTAATTTTTGTATTTAACATAAATCATTAGTAATGTAAATATAGAAACACACTCTTAAAATGAAGCCAAGAAAAGTATATTTAGAGGCAAATATTGAAGAAGAAGCATAAATAAGACAAGGATGTTTAACACAAAGCAAGGCCATGAAGAAGCTCCACGTGTAAAACTGCACCTTTTCAGGAAGACCACAGATCCCTAGGGATGTGCAGATTCTTGAAGTGGTTTGAAAGGAAGGCTGATGGATCAGTTGGCATATACACAAGCACAGCTGCATGGTAGGGAGTTTCAGAGGAAGTAAGATTATTTTCATAACTTGAAACTTCAAGATATGCATTTAAATGATAGGGAATTTCCAAGAAAAAAACAGCTATATTTCCTCCAAATAATATTATTACATCCTGAATATGTGCTGTGTATGTATTCATATGAAGTCAGAAACATACACAGATGTGCATACTGAGATGTAAAAGGAAATATGATCTTATGCATGAAGAAATATCACAAAAAGTTTTTAGAATACTGAACTTGATGAGAAAAATTGCAAAAAGACAATGTATTTCATATGACAGAAATTCAGTTTGCAATCCTTTGAAAGCAATCAATACCTTTAGCAGAAGTAAAGGAGCATACAGCTTAAAAACCTGCTGGTTTTGACACTTTAAATTTTAAAAGTGCATGAAATCTAGCTGATTCTTGCTACTAAGTTTCTCTGCCCTAGTCAGAGGAGAGGAAGAAAACTGGCATGCTTAAACATAAATTTGGCTGCATTAGTAGGAAATCTACTGTAGTCATAAATGGAAAGTATTCAAGCTAAAATGTCAGTAGTAGAAGATGACAGGAGTCAGTGTTAGAGGAGTCAGTGTTACAGGTCCAGATTTTAAATATTTACGCAAATATAATGTAACAGCAATGTGGAAAGCAAAGACATCCAAGTTTGCAGATAGCACTTAATTAGCAAGTACTGCAAATAATGAAGGAATGTACAGTCAGAAATCAGAGACTGAACGAAGAAAAAATTTGAGCTGTCAGGTGAGAGTAGCTCTAATAAAGATGGAGTTTTGAAAAGGCAACATGCAGAATATTTTTAATGTTAAAATTCTGTGAAAAACTTAACCTTTATAAATGTTGGTAATAAGTAAATATGTAGCTGTTGCTGTTTATTGTTTTAGCGTACTTGTTTTTCCTAGAGACTTCAGACTTCTAGCTCTAAGGAGTTACAGAGTTGCAGCCATTCCACTGTCCCTTGCAGGGCCTTTGGCCTAGATAGACCAAAACACTTCGGCATTTACAGGAATTTTTCCAAAACAGAGCCCCAAGCCACTGTGCATCTCTTCCCCCAAAAAAGAACCTACCAATGGAGATCCCCATGTTGCCTGACACTCTGTTCCCTTGCACGCTCAGCACAGCCTCTGCCTGGACAGTGAGTCGATAGGGAGCTGGTCTCTAGGTCTCACACAGCAAGCTGAGCTCAGTCAGAACCAAGGGGGCAGAAAGGCATTCCCATTCCCTCTTCAGCATCAAAATCCCCAGCTTAGCTAAATTCAAGTCTCAAGAAAGAGAAGTAGAGAAATGGGTTCTTTACTTGTCCAAGGACATTTCTAAAATGATAGAAATCCTGTCTACTCTAATCTTCTTCTCACAGCCCTAGTTCATGTTGGCTGTTGTTGCATTTTAGTCAAATCTTGAAAATCTCTGGGGAGATTGCTTCCTCTTCTCTGGGTACCTGTTCCAGGGCTGTGCCACCTGACTTAAGAAGTTCCCCCTTCCATTTGTTCTGAGCCTCTTGGGCTACAGTTTGTGCTAGTTTTCTCTTATTATGCTGACTGCCACTATTGAGAAGAGTTTGACATTTTCCTAATTCCTCTTTGGCAATTGCAGGTTGCATTTAGATCCCTTTCACTGACAGGCTAAGAAGCCCTTGCTTAACCAAACAGGTCTTCTGCTGAAATTCCCCACCTTCCTGTGCAACAGGATGGTTTGTTGGATATCGAATAGGGATGTTTGGATTATCCTGGGCTAAGGAAAACAGTGACTCACACAAATTTGAGGATGCAGCCTGTCCTTCAGAAAAAGACTGTCAGCTTACACAAACTTAGAATCAGAATCATAGAATCATAGAATATACTGAGTTGGAAGCGATACATCAGGATCATCGAGTCCAACTCCTGGCCCTGCACAGGACACCCTAAGAGTCACACCATGTTCCTGAGCATTGTCCCATCACTTCTTGTACACAAGGAGGCTTGGTGTTGTGACCTCTGCCCTAGGGAGCCTGTTCCAGTGCCCAACCACCCTCTGGATGAAAAACCTTATCCTGGTGTCTAAGCTAAACCTCCCTGACTCAGCTTCATGCCATTTCCTCAAGTCCTGTCACTGCTCACGACAGTGAAGAGATCAATACCTTTCCTGACTCTTCCCTTTGTGAGGTTGCTGAATGAGGTCTCCCCTCAGTCTCCTCCAGGCTGAAGAAACCAAGTGACCTCAGCTGCTCTTCCTAAGAGTTTCCCTCCAGACTCTTCCCCATCCTTGTTGCCCTCCTCCTACAACTTAAAGGGAGATAGTTGTGAAAATGCACTTCCTTTTCAGGATGAAATTTGTCATTCAGGATTTCAGAAGTAATTCAGATTTCTGCAGAGATAATAGGAGTCTTCACTTTAGGCTCACAAGTCGCATGATAGATACAAACACATCTCACCTGAAGAACCTGCTTCCAGTGGAGAGCAGTGCACTTCATTCACACTCACCACCACTTGCTCCATCACTTTCCAAGCAAGTTAAGATATTGAATGGATATTCAGATGTCAAGTAGCTGGGTGAACCAAGTCCAGCAAAGAAATACACAAACCAAACTTTCATCTGATACTCTTGGTAAGAGAATTGCAAGAGTTGTTAATCCAAACCCTGGAAAATATCACTATTTCTGCAAGCCTAAACATGGTTTTACTGGTTGGTCACCCAAGGTTCAAGACCCGGCCTCCAAGTGCGTTTAATCCATCCTACAGAATGCAGCTGCTTCCTCTGGCCACACTGAGGGAGGCATCTCCTGGGCAGACCCAGCTGTATGGGCAAGAGAAGGAGTTGCTTTCCAGCCCTTGGCAGCACTTCAGGCTTGTGCTCCCGGTGAGACGGGTATGTGCTGGCTCAGAAGGAGCTGTGTCTGCTCCCAGGCTGGACCAGGGAAGGCAGGACCCATGGCAAGCAGGGCCTGCCAGCATGCACAGACCCAGTATGGTCTTTTGAATCAGGGACTTGAAATTTAATGGGTTTTGACCCGTACTTCAGTGGCTTGGATAGTGTTGGTTTACAGATGGGTGAAACATCCTTTTTTTTAATCCCCTTTCATTTTTACCAGGATATGGAAATAGTCCGAACACTTGAAAATGCTGCAGGACAAGAAAATTATTCCAAAATATCTCTGACTAAAAGTACTTATTGGAAAAAGTAATCTTACCATATAAATTAAATCTATTTCTGTATCTTGATCAACCACATGGAAAAATATGAAACACGTCCAATCTCTTGCTTACATTAATAATTAGCTGCAGATACCTGCTTTCCCTTACTTCATAATGCTTGAATGAATGCTTCTAATCTAAAAATGTGTCCTTGAGTCTCACTTACTTATCAAGAAAACAAACAAATTTTTTAAAAATGCTGGTTTACTTTGTGTTTTTCAATGATAGTTTAAATCTGAAATTAATCCTTATGAGTCCCTCCCAACTCAGAACATTCTGTGATTCTGTGAAATGCATAAAATGTTGATGCCTGAGCAATAAATCCAATAAAGAGAAAGTGAGTAAAACTCTAGCTGTCTAAGAATCTTCTTGAAGTTAAATTGGGTGAATAATACTGCCCTATTTTCCTATTGATGAAATGATTTTATTTTAGTTTGCATGTTTGATTATTGGTTGAAATTATTTAGACTGATGCAAGCTCAAAAAGTGAGGAAGATCCATGCACATGAGTGCAGACTGATAAGTAAAAAAAGAAGAGAATAAAGAGGATGAGAGATTAATAATATAGTCCTATGGATCCATAAGCAGCAGAAATTTCCTTAATAAAGGGGAAAAAATGGGTTTTTTGGGGGTCCTTGTCCTGAGGCATCACTAAGCTGGAGCTATTTTTTAACTACTTTCTGGCAGTCACAAGTTGGACAAAGGGCCCATTGGCCTCAGGCTGTCAATTATGTGATGTTTGTAACAAGGCAGAAGACTGCATTATTAAACAAGAGTCTGCTGAACAAAGTACCTGCATCTTCTTACCTGAGGGGCTGCCAGTTTATGATACAGACTATATCCTATTAAAAAAAATCACTCCTTAGCCTTTACAAATAAACATATGTTTGCAGCTCTGATTAGGCTGATGATTTGATTATAATTAAATGTTTCCTTTTTACTTTTTTTTCCTAGGAATGGTTAATGAAGGACTGTCCTGGATACAGAAGTAATTCATCAAAAACCCTGCTATGGTATGGACCACTACAATATTGAAATAAATTAAAATGTCAAATATGCCTTAAACAAACCCAAATGAACCAAGAATATGAAAGTTTGTCATTCTTACCCTGTAATTCACTTCACTTTTCAGATGCCTGTATTAGGTAGACAGTTTGAGAATAAAATTGCTGAAGATGCATTTTCAAGGCACTATTCTGTAATGTAGCATTGAGCCTTACCAGCAAAATAATTATCTCCTCAACTAGCAAACTAATTATCTCCTCAACTTTACCTTATTTTTGTCCTCTGTGTAATGGAACTAGTAATCATGAACATCAATTAGCATAAGAAGTATCTTTCTTTCATGAAATTTAAAAATTAAACTATGGTGTTAACTTTAGAGAACAAATAAAAATTGCAAACTAAATCCTGAAGTAGTGATAAGGAACAGGTCATCAACAATATATTATCAATTGCAATAGAAATTTAACCTAGTATTGTGGACCAAGTGACATTTCATGGCCAACAGGGAGGCCACTACATTTTTTACCCCATGAAAGATTACATCCACAGAATTTCTGCCTTTTGTCAACAATTTATTCATTCTTCCTATCACGTGCACACTTCATCTCCTTTTTACAGATAATACTTTGACTAAGGCCAATGCCTTTTATAGACCAGGTTTTGGATCCAAGCTATGCACTCATAAGATCTTTTTAGCAGACTGTATTTACATGTAGGATTCCATTCTTTTGCAAAAACAAAACAGATTTCCAAGTTTAGGGGACTTTTCTGTAAGTCTCTGTGCATTCAAAAGGGGGAAAAAATATATTCAGAATTAGTTTCATTTCACATAGGTTTAAAAGTCGTAAAAATAAGGGCCACAGTTTCATCTGCTCATTTGAATCTGGGGACCACCAGACATCCTCAGAGATTTTTTGAAGGACTTATTCTTTGGAGCTGTGCATGTCTCTTGCACGACTGCAGAAAGTGCTAAAAGAATTATCCTAGGCTTAATGGATGTATCCCAGGTAGATCAAGTTAGATGACATTAATCCCATCACAGCAGTCCAATATCCACCGATAACACAAACCCAGATTCCCACTTTATAAACTGTGGAGTATTTGCAGCAGAATAGGATGCATGCAGATCCATTATTTTCCGAAAATCAGCCATGTTAAAAACATGGACCACACTGATTTATTTGTATCTGACCAATATGAAAGTAGCTGGGGAAATTTCCAGCATAAACTTTCATGTTTATGTCTGTTTTCAAGCATACTGTACTTGCATTTTTAAAAAAACCCCTTTGGTTAGGACAAAGGTAAGAGAGTTTTAAGCTATCCCATCATTTTTGCTATGGGGCCAGCTGGTAAGTCATATCAGGAGTTTGTTTTTAAGCATTGCTAACAGTTAAATGTTTTTGAAGGCTTGTATGCTATGATATTTATATTAAACCATTTGATGCTTATATACTGCTGCAAACATTCTTTTTAAACAAAAATCAGAAGCAAATAGTAGTGAAGGATTTTTAAATTCTGCAAGGGCGTCTCCATATATAGAGTATTTGGATGATATGAACAACTTCTGAGACAGAGCCTGTGTCTGTTACAAAACTTCTCCTCAGATGTTATTTTATCATACCTTAGAAACAAATTCTTCCCTTTATGTTTATATTTGTGCAACTGCGTGAAAGACAGTATGGGTGAACTACTGCTGCTTAACCCAGCAGCTCTTTCTGTCTCTATTGTTTTCTTTGCCAATCTGACAATCTGATGGAGTCAAACATTTAACCTTGCAGGTCACAGATCAGTTAAGACTTGCCCTCATTTGACCCATGTGAACAACAAAAATAAGGCCCCTTTTCCAATAGTCTTTGTCCTGACCAACCCAGCTACAATGTCAATTAACTTGGCAAGGCTTAAAGCCACTTTGAAAATCATTCAGTGTCTGAGGAATGTTAATAGCAGAACAGCTGTTTTCAACAACCTCACACTTTGTGCTTCTTCTATTAAGAATTTTACTAATTCTTCCCTCATTGTTTGCTCTCATATGACATAAGATATAAACTGATCTGCTGACCTCAAAAATGTGTTTTTCTTGCAAAGGGAGTAATTTCTTATAAGAAAAACAGTATTTAGCTAAAACGTCTTAAAAATTTTTGTTTTGTTTTTTGCATAAGGACCTAATTTAGTTTCTTGTATTTCTACTAACACATGCTTCTAGCAGGGGTTTGGACCAGATGATCTCCAATCAAACCTAAATTCTTCTATAAATGTTGCTGAGTTAAAAGTTGGTTTAGACTCTTTTCTGCTCAGTTCAGCCCAGGCTGTGAAGGAACCAATTTCAGCAGTTGAATGGAACTAGACCTGACTTACTTTTCCATCCAGTTCTAACCTGCTGCCCACAGGAGAGGTTTATAAATCATGTATCTCAGCACATTTAACTTCTTGCATCCAATAGGAGTCCTTTCCATATTAATGAACTGCCTCCACCAGAGCAAAACACTACTCTAGCCTGGATAAAAGCCTTTCAATTTAAATTTTAAAAGAATCCATTTCTTTAGCTTTTGTCTTTGGAAACAATATTAACCTGGAATTTCATCCCAAGATAGCACTTTCTGTCATGAGTGAGATGAAGTCTGATGTATTGCCTCTCAAATGGGTTATGATGTGAACATTATATAAATCAGAAGGAAAGCCTACCAGTCTTCCAGCGAGGCATAAAGTTCAGTTTTTCAAATCTAGAAGGTCATGAGAGCCTACCACCAGAAACTACAGATATCATTTTCACTGCACACTAAAATACAGCATTAAAAATATAACACCCATTCCAGTAATAAGCTTACCCATATTAGTAAATGTCAAAATTGTATTTGTAATGCAGCACTGTTGAGTATGGGCATTACTACAAGATTTAGTTACAGGACTGCACAGTACTATTTTCACAGGACTCCTGCCTTCAAGTTCCCTTCATGGTCCTTTGGTATTCAACATCCAGTCCAAAAAGTTAGACCTGCACAGGACTCATCTGGGTCACCCAGCTGAGTCACCCCACAGCCCTATTTCCCTATATCCTAGTTCCTGTGATCTTGATTTCCCTCCTTACAGACAGATGCTTCAAGTCAGCCTGGTCCACCACACTCTTTCTCCTAACACACTCTTCCTGCAATCATCTCTGGCCATCTATGTATTGCAAATAGAGAGCTTTGTCCCTTACACAACTTGAGCAAGGACACCTGGAGCTGACAGTGCTGAGGTTTCAGCACATGCACTCTCTTGGCACCAGTCCATGACTTTATCTCCAAAGAAAAGCCCATCTCACTTCAAGCTGAAATCCCCATCAGTACATACAGCAGCCTTTTAGAGCTGTGTCTTCAGAAGCCTCACAGTCCTCTAATCAGTGTTTGCAGACTGAGATATTTTCTTTCTGGTTCTTTTTTTCATATTTGCTTTTTTTTAAGTCTTAAGTTATTCAAGATGCAGTTCCACATCAACAACAAAGAGCACAGGCTGGATACTTCAGTCACCCCTTCCAAATTTTACGTTCCTGTTTCAAATCATTAAAATTTCACACAAAAGAGGTAACCAGAACATTTCGATATGGACAGGATGATGTATTTTCTCCTAATTTAGTTCTTGGAAATAGTAATTTTGACTGAAATTTTCCAGAAAGATTCAGCCTGAGGCAGATTACCCAGTATGCAAAATTTCAGGCCAAATAGTTAAAGTTTGGCAAAGTTATGAGCTACAGAAAATGATTTTGTAATGCAATTTCTGGGCAATTTTAGTGGATGGTGCCACCAGTCCAATCTACCACACATACAAAAGGTATTTAAAATTTTATTAATTTTCTGGAAATCACTAACATTTTTTTTTACCCTAGAAATAGCTTGGTACAAATTTTCTGGATTTTCTGATGAATACTCCAAGTGACTGCTGAACACAACTAAATACAGCATTTAAAGTCTGAGTAGGACTCAGCCAAAGAAGTAGGACAAGGATGTCTTACAGGAATGAGCAGGTGAGGGACTGGGCACGTGCAAAGGAAATATTCACAAGCACTTTCATGTCCTTTACACTGTGACAAACAATTCCATAAAAGAAGAAATTACTTTTGATACAATTCCAAAAGCAGCAGAAGTTTAATGTCACTGCCAGAGACAACTGGACTAGAGATAGCACTGAACATTATTTGCACTCATACGAAGATGCCTGTGACAACTTTCATGCTACTTCAAGGCATATTCGTATAAATATCATTTCAATATTAACAGCATTAGTTTTGAAATTTCAATTTTTATTCCTACATACTTACATATATACATGCACCCACTAAACAGAACCTTTATGCTCGTGTATCATTGTGTGGAAGAGTCAAGAATACAATTTAATAATATCACTCTTAGCTTTTCAAATACAAGAGTTTATTCGGGCCTAAGGTTTACCTTTCCTTTATGATGTCCTTGAAACGGAATTTTCTTGATAAACTCATTAAATTAGCACTTCATTTAGTGTGATCCATAGTCCTTGTACATATTTTCAGCACTTGTCAGCAAACTGACTAGTGCTTCTAGTTTCAGAGACTTTCAGGCATCTTTAAATTGTGCAATATAAAGTCAGTGCAGTGAAGCTAACTTGAATAATTTTTAATTCCCTGAAAATGAAATCTGTGGTTTAAGACCAAAGCCAATGCCTACTGATTATTCCAGTTGTGAACTTTCATCAGAAAGAGCAAGCTGTACTGATGAGAAGATTGCTGTCTCACCCTGCCCAGAAAGTTCTTGTCTTCTCTATTGTGACATCATGTCTGCTGATGCCACATTCCCCTGCTGAACAGCAACTGAATCAAGAAACTTGATTTGGTTTGCACAGGTCAGGTGGCCCCAAGACAAAGCAAGCTTCTACTTACTGAGCATGTGCAATGACACTTTGGCTGAATTTATTCAGCATGTTCACTAGTGGTTCATGAAACTAGCCAGTAACATATAAAAAATTTTATACATCATGTTCTACTGATGCCTTTTCTTGGTCTTGAAATCAAGAGTCAAACATGGTTAGGATGGGAAAAGGGATTTTACCTTGGTATTTATTTTAAGGATCTTTAGGTGCACTATGTCTAGGTTGAATGCACTGAAATGCACACCACAATCCTCCCGAAAAGATCTGGTATAATATTATAGGTCTTACTAATTAGCTTATCTATCCAAAATTCCCCAGTGAGAGGCTTGAACCCTCCCCCCCACCCCCCGCCCCAAGGAGCCTTCCCCTGGATGGTTCTATCTCAGTTTACAGAATGTGTTCTGGAGAGGACCTTGGGGTCTGGGGCACCCTAACCCCTACCTATGAAGCTTCTAAAATGTTTAGTCTCTTAGCTGAACAAACAAGTCCAAGAATGTTGGCAAAAAGCACTAAGAATACAGAAGTTGTAAAAAGGTATAACAGGGGTATAAAAGAAAAGGCAAAAATTCATCATGGCATCACTACAGAGAAGCAGTTCAGGTGTTTCAAAATGTTGGTTGTCAAACAGGATGGAATAAGCAGCAGAAGCCACACTCTGGGCATAGTTTAGTACTGTATCCTGTGAACAACCAAACCACTTCTGTTTCCATTCCCACATCTCCTTTTCTCTTGTAGAGCCACTTTAACCCATTCTTTGCTAATGCCTCCCAGAGGGAACTGTTCTCACAGCCTCAAGAGACAGAGTTATGCTTGAAGAATGCCAAGCAGAAGTGTGTCTACATACACTGGCAGCACCTGACCCAGATGCCACTGCCAAGGCTTCAGCCAACGTTGTACCATTTAAAAAAGAAACAGATCTTTAACCTTCCAGTGCTGCTGGAAATCAGCTTGTGTTTGTTAAAAATGGTAGGAGTTTTGTCACTTGCTCCACAGAAATAACATGCCATAAACTTTTGAAGCTGAAGGAAAATGCTGAGATATCCATACAGGATCATGAAGGACCATAAAAATTACAATATGCTTTGAAGTTAAACTGACTCGTTCATGGACAAAACAGAGAAGAGTGGTCACAGGAACCTCACCTGGGAACATTTTGCCATCTACTGTTTCAGATGATAAAAAATGGAGTCCAGACAAGAGACCAGAAGCTGATGTAGATGAAGAAGGATTAGCAGTGCATGATCTTACTTATCCCATATTTAAAAGACATGGTTTGCTGGCATAAATACACAAGCAAGCATGGATGGCACTGGAGGCTGATTGAGAGGTTCCAGGATCTCTCACGTCAAACACGTACATGAAAACCTTCCAGCAGAGAGCAGTGTGTGCACTGAAAGAGCACTGTGACAGCATTGGAGACAGCTACATCTAGGTACAGCTCCCATTCTGGTTTATAGATCAATAGGTTGAGTCCTGCCGAGGGAAAAAAAAATTAGTCCCTCAAAAGAACTGCAGGACTAAACATTTCCTGCTCTTCCCAAGAAGAAGAACCTTCGGAATGACAATTTTTAATCTGTAGATAATTCAATACGTTAATATTCACTTAAATAATTTAAACGTCTAGAATATTGAAACTATCGAAAATGGGAATTATGCTATATCTGCATTACATAAAGCAGTGTCATGTTTGAGACACCCAGATTATCACCATCCACCATGCACAGTGCACTGCTATTCTGCCCTCAAAACACAGCAGCTTTCTGGTCATGCTGACTCTGATCCTTGGTCTAACATATTCTGTCTAGACTTGGGAATCTCAGAGTAGTAGCAAACCTACTTTTTAGTGCTCTTATCTGTTCCTCACCATTAATTTAGTGATAAATGAATTTTCAAAATTTACATTAAAAAATTAGTTTAACAGATTTCAACAAGGTGCTTTAGAAATTATAAAAAAAAATGAAGACAGTCCAAGGCAAGGTAATACCAGACAGGAAAGGGCTAAATGAGATAACTTTAAAGGCTTTTCCATGCAAGAAGATTACTGTTGTCTTGAAAGAGTATGTCTTGGCTTGGAATAATTAGAATTGTATCTCCAAAAAAGTAGTAGCTTCATCTGTGACCTGACAGCCTAGTTATTTTGGGAGAATAATATTTTTTTTAAGTTTCCAGTTTATTGTCAATAGCTCCCTGACCTTAATACTGCTCCTGTTAAACACACGACTTGAAAACAAAACTCCCACTGACTGGCATTCTTGTAGGTACTTCTAGTGAAGCAACTCAGTATTGAAATACACTTCTGAGGCTTGTGAGAGTTGCTAGTTATAATCTTCTTTTTTGTGTAGATCTCCAAAGTCAATCTACATCCAGTGATACAGCAGAGCAATCAGAGACTGCCTACTGTAATTACTGGGGGGACCTAGAAATAGAAGCAGAAAAAATGGGCAGTTTCCAAAGACTAGAATCAAACAGATGGATTCCTCTTCTCTAAGAATTGCTATGTAGCAGCACATGCTGTGAGTCATCAGTAGAAGAGAGAAAACTGCCTTCTGCCATGTCTTCTAAAAACATTATTCCTCAATGATATTTGTTTTTAAGTATCTAAAATTAGCATCCATCTTATTTAACGTAGACAGCCCTTTTGGAAACAAGGAAAGGATATTATTAATGGTGTGCTTGCTGCAGAATTTATTTCATTGTCACAACCAGTGAGAGCCTAGTGAAAGGGCTGTTTGTATTGGATCTAACTTTTAATCTCTGCAGAAGTCTGTAAAAGCAAAGTCCTTGAACCACCATGAACTCTTGGCAGTTATATGCTCCTTTGAAACTGCTCATTATGACGAACTTAGCTTCATGATTCAGTCGGTTAATATTTGCATAAGAAATGAAAAATGAATCTATATCTGAACATAGTGAGTGCCTTTCTGAGAAACTGAGAGGGAGAATATGCAGGGAGAAAAAAAATTGAGGCTGAGTTTTCTGCTTTGAATTGGTGTAATGGAAAATATTATTCCCCAGTCACCTTCTCGACTCCTATTTATTACACAATATCCTCTTGCTTTCCAGTTCAGCTCATGCAGGCTTTCACGTTTCTGCTGAACAATTTCTATGATACTGTAGGCCAAAATATTAGATCTCCCTTTTTTTTTTTTATTATCTAGCCAACTTCAGGCCAGACACTCAGCTGGATAAACCACAAATTCTCAGAAGAGTCAGTATCACAGAAATTGCACTTCCTGTCTGCCTACTGATTAGAAAACTGAGACATCTTTAGCCATGTTAATATCTTTTTTTTTTTTCCCTAAAAATGAAACACCAGAAATCCATATCCCCAGGTTTTGTTCTTGAGCATTAGAGGTCTCATAAACCCAGAGTTTCTGATGTTTGTTTAACACAATCTTTTCTCAAGCTACATTATTCCTGGATAAAACTGAATCACTTTTTTCAGGGCAGTTGAAGGCACTCAATAATTCTGAGGACTATTCAGTAGAAGTCACAGGAAGAAGGGCTCCATGATCTGGCTGAACCCTACAGAAGTCTCTGTATCACTTAAACATTTCAGATTATGAGCTGATAGACACGTTCCTTTTCTGAGATTTCAAAAAGACCTAAAAGTTTTGATTGGAAGGCTTAGCCAAACATTTTTATTTCTTAATCCAATTTTTTCATAATAAATTTTAAATCTCTTTAAAGAGAGAAAAGGTGGAGTTTCTTGGGCGCATGGAGATTAAAGAGAAGTTTAACTGACATCTTCCCTGAAGGAAGGTTCCTTGAAGGTTATCATACTTACTTTAAAGTCTGAGATACCAGCACTGGCATTAATCAGAAATTATTCATGACACTAAAATAAACAGGACCCTCATTCCCAAAGAGACTCAAAGAGAGCCATAGATTGAATTTGTGACTTCTGTGTATGTGTGTGTGAGAGAGAGAGAATGGGAAGACATATAATATTCAATAAGTTTGTTATTAAAATTAAACTGGGAAGGATCAATGAATATATAGATTTTGGACAGTAGGAATTGTACAGATAACAGTAAATAATATTACTCGTTTCTCTTCTTTCTGATGTTAACCTGGTGATTTTGAAAAAGCTGAGGTGGTCTAATTTTCCTCAGGTAAGAAAAGGGTCATCCAGCTCCTTCTCCAGCAGTAATGTTTACTGAAAAACTAGCCAGCATACAGGCATGCTTACTATGCTATAGTCAACATTCAAAAACCCTCCCAACAACTTATGAAAGCTGATGTAAAAATTTCTGACCAGAATAGAATTTAAATGTCTTGAATTTTGTCAAAAGCATCGAATCTAAACATCAGTAATTGCACAGGTGTTCTCCATTCACTCCAGGAAGGGAGACAGCAGGGCACGAATTGAATACTGGCTAATAAGAAGTCAATGGGAAAATCCTACTAAACTTCAGTAGGAGTAGAATTTCTTCCAGAGGTTATGAGGGTTCATTAGGTGAACAGCCTTATTACTATATTTCTTTGGAGAGTAATCTGCACTTTTTTTTCTAGTGTGTGTAGAACTCAGAAGCAGTTTTCCTGCTGACTCAGACTGTTGGATGTTGAGTTTGTCTAAGGTAAAATCATTTCTAGTTCCAGGTAATGTAATTTCTCTTTGCAGCTCAGATTGCTGTCAAAGACATACAGCAATCTTTCTTTTATGCAAATATTTTTCATGTTTGAGAATGCCCCACCAAGAAGAATTAAGGGGCTCAGCTAAAAAAATGTTGGATTTTATTCTTTGTTTCTGCATTAGCTGGCATAATGGGATTAAGAAGTAGCATAATACTAGTCAGAAAAGCCAATAAGAAGACAGTAGTGCAGTTGGCAAGGTGTTTTCTGCTTTTGTAGGCAAAGAAATGTAATAACACCCTCCACAATTTGCAGTCTCCATCTCCTCACCTTAATGAAACTCCTTTGGTATGTATGGACAATTTTCCTTTTAGGAAAAACACTTCATGATGACTTTATTGCCAGCTACAGTAAACATAGATAATTGGCTCTATAAACACTGGCCTCTATAAAGGTAAAGATTTCCTCTGCTGCAGGACTCCTGAGAGCCAAGATTTAATTTGAAGGGACAGGCCTGGTCTTGCATTCTGAAGCTTGTTTCTTTGCTGTTCTCAAAAGGAACAGCATCTTCCCTTATCTAACAGACATATTTACGAAAAGGAAACCTCCCAGTTTCAAGATGTACATGACCTGTCAGCCAAAGTGAGACGATAGATGCTGCACTAGAGTAGCAGAGAGAAAGATTTCAGTCTAGCTGGTTTGCTGTCCATCTACTCCGCATTCTGCACCAAATCAGAGCCACAAAGGCTATGCTATCTAAGACTTTTCACTGAAAACATTTTCCATGGAAATAAAGGCTTTACTTCTGCCAATGTTGGGTGGAACAAAAAAAAAGTCTGGAAAACAGACCTGTTACTTTGTCTGTTTTCCCATTCTTTAGAAGACACTTCTAGTAGTTCTAGGACTTATGAGAGAAAGAGCACTTTTAAGTGAGGGGGAAAGAAAAAAGATGCTTGTGAACTGTATTTTTTTCCATAAACAGTAATGCATGCTGAATTACTGCTTAATGAAATCTGGTGTACCACCATTATATAAGCTTTGATTGATAGTTTGGCAGAAAAGAAAAACTTCTTAAAACTTAAAAAATAAAAGAGAGGAAGAAAAAAAGATCTTTTCAGTTTAGAATTGAAACCATGACAATATTCCGTTTCAGTGTGACTAGCACAAGTTCTGCAGGACCATATTGTATACAGGTTTTTCTCCTTTTAGTTTTGCCACATTTGAAAAGAACTAGGAATAGATGTTTACTGCACATATATTTTACAGTTGATATTAAACAGTGCTTTAAATTTTGCTGGAAAATTATTCTAAAGCATTCAATTGTCTTTGAAAACTCTAAGTCCATGCAAGCAGACAGGTTTTTTTAGGAAACTTCTATATAAATTAGCTCTTTAATGACCTCAGTGTGCCTAAAGACTAGCAGGAAGGAGGAAGTACAATAAATAACTGTTCTGATCAAAGAACTGGTCAATTAATATTAAACAATGTTGACGCTACGATTCTTGTCAGCAAGGATGCCATTTCAGGCAACAGAAGACACTCCTTTTCACTGTTATTGTAGGGGACAAGTTTGAGGGAAGGATGTGCCTAACACTTTCTGATTCTCTAAAAGGAATAGACTTAATTGAAAGACTCAAAGGGATGCCAGCAGAACCCACCTGTATTCCATCAGCAGCTCATCTCTATTGCTCATGAAAAGTAGAAATTTTACATGCATGTCTGAAATGCATCTACAGAAGGCCATCACTGAACTGCCTAATAGTGCTACGGCATAGCCACTGCTTTTGGAAGCCTTCTTTTTCTTGTTTAACTTTATTCGTTTCAAATTACTGGAAAAGTAATTGACTGGGCAGGCAGGAGGACACAACACGGAGCACTCTGTCACCCTGTCCTTAACATAAACACAGAGTTATATCTTTCTGATTGTACAGGGAATTTGAGGGAGAGCCAGGTCTCTTCATGTCTGATGAATGAAACTTTCCTTAAGGCTGATAAAAATGTTGAACCCACATGAAAGAAGATAAAGCCCTTAACCTAAAAAAACACTTCTGTCTTTCACCATTAGCAGACCTATGAGAATACTGGCCTATGAGCTCATGAAAGAAGAACTCTGGAAACAGGAGGTCAACTCACTCTTTGTTGTTTCCTGCCTCTGAGCTCTTCTGTTGTAGCTAACTATTGCCCCTTGATGATTTCCGGACCTGCCCTAACCTAACTCCCCTGCTCACTCTCCCTGTCATTAGAAGCTGATAGAGAAGGTCTCCTACAGGAGAGGAGACCTCCTCCTTGCTTCTTTGCCTAACTGAATTTTCTTACAAGCTTCCTCGATTTCTCCTACTACTCCCAGGGTTTAGTGAAGCCATGAATCCTTGGCTGAGCAACCACTAACTCGACCCAAATCAGTTAATATATTTTGGCAAATTAATGATGTGTAATATTCACGATCTCTTTACCTGTTTTTTTTCTTCAAAAGGCTGCCTAGTGGCTGTGACTGAGTAATGGCAGAGATGTTGATTTCTTTATCAGCTATGCAAGTGTCTTAACCTTTATTTTAGTTAAGTAAAACAGTGGATTATTAAATTTTTATGAGTTGTCTTCAAAATGCTCTCAGTCAGTGGAAGAAATTTCAGCCATGAAATGGCAATTTGTTGTCTATTGTAAAAACATCATATTACAAAGTCTCATTTCTAGATTAAAAATGTCTTACACAACTCACCACAGGGTTGCTATAAGGGTAGTGTATATTGTGTGTTCTCTAGGTGGGTTTAGTTTATCAAGAAAGTATATGAGCATTATGATTAAATCTTAGTTTGATATCATCTGTATTTTGAAACAGAACTGATTTCTGGCTACTGCTGCAATGTCTTTGGCTTGCTCTATGTTCATTGTCTCAATAGATCATTATATAGCTTTCTCCTTAAAGTCCCTTGACTTAGGTCCTTAATATGAAACACCCATCACCTGTGTCAATTTTCCTTTTTCCAGAACCTCATCCTGGAGAGCAAGGTCATGGTTATATGGACAGGAGGAGAAAAAGAAGTAGGGAGTTTCTGTCTGCAAGATAAAAGATACCTGTCTCTCATTTTCCAAAATTGTCTCATTAATACAAATTTAGTTAAACTAAGTTTGTATTAATGAGACAATTATACTTCATTGTATTTAACTTTGACATCTGCTACATCTGTGTAGATCCAGTGTATGGTTTGTGTGTCTAATATTTCTATGTGTTTCAGTTTCTCTAATAAGAAGTATTATCACTAACTATAAATCTGGTCTTGCTTAAGGCCTTGGTCTATAATAGCTACACCAATAGTGCCTTTAAATACAATAACCTGTCAGAAATGTGTTGCATTTTCTACACATATCAAACCAAAAATTTCAAAAATATGTTGTTATGGTGAAAAAATAGCTCATGAATTCACACAATCACATGTTGCATCTCCAGTTAAAATGAAAATTGCAAAGTAATCTACCAGCTTCATTCCAGAAAGAGAACTGCAGGGTGAGTCATGCCCAAAAATGCAACACCACAACACTGACAAAAATAGGTGCATAACAATCCCATCACCACACTGAGACATACGTAGTTTTCTGGTAATTCACTGCCAGCCATTAGTACAAAGCTACTGCTTTAAGTGAACCTTGCCTATGAGACACAAATGTATATTAAAAGCAGCTTCTCAGTCATCAGAATAGTTCTCTGTCTGCATTCAGCATCTGAGCTGCTTCATTCCCAGACAAAAATTGTATCTGACTACACTTAGTTTCAATTATCACTGCAGTGTTAATAGAGATGAGGGTTCCTTTCTTGTTACATTGTTTTTGGTATATGTAAAGTGGTGATTTAGCAGGGCTTCATAGACAATGTCCCACAGCTCCCTTTTAGAGACATAGATTGGATGAGTAAACTATCACCAGACATCATGGATAGCAACCTAAACAGGAGCCAGCAGCAGATCAACACCAGCCTGGACTTACCAGCAAGAACATGCAACATTCAGGAGAAGTGATTATTCCTCTCTCTTTGACACATGCAAAATTGTGTTTGGAGCGCTGTGTTCAGTTGTGATCTTCCTTGTACACATTAAACTAAGTCCAGTGGAAGACCACCAAGATTATCAGGAGATTTGGGAAATATGGAAAGAATCAGAGACAACTTTTACTCAGCCTGGAGATCTTAGGGGAAATCTAATTGTATTCCAATTGCAGGGGAATGGAATGGTTATAGAGAAGATGGACCCAAATTTTTCTCAGAGGTGTATACAGTGGAAAAAATGAGATGTAATGAACACAAATTGCAGCACAGGAAATTCTCTATACAATCAAGGAAAAAAAGTCTTCTCAGTGAAGGTGATAAACCCCTGAAGCAGGTTGCTCAGATAGGTTGTAAGATCTCCACCCTTGGATGCCTTCAAAGTTCAACTGACTATGACACCGGACAATCTGCCCTAACAAGTTCTGAGTTGCTTTGAGAAGCAATCTCAGAGAGCAATTCCAATGTAAATTACTAAATTACTCAACAAGATATATTCTCTTCAGCATCTTCTATTGACTACTATAAACTACTTGTACTTAAGCTGCTGACTCCTGTGGCTTCCATTTGGAGGAAGTGATACAGATCTTACAGACCAATGCAGACATCTATGTTTTATAATATTGGGCCTCTTGAAAAATAGACCTCTAAATTTTATAATATTCAAGGTTTCTGAGAAACTACATAAAATGTAAAATAACCTCTGGTATCCTAAACAAAAGTAATTAAAATAAGTCTACTGTATTGTAGCCTAAGTACATGGATTCACAACACAAGGGTTGTAAAATCACAACCTGTACTATAATTTAATTATCAGCACCAATGCTGAGACTAATTTGTATGTTTCTGGCCATATACCCAATGGTAACCAGAACAGGGAGATTTAAAGCAGCCACAGTGGTGGAAACAGGAAGAAAGAGAACACCTTTTAGTTTAAAAACACAACTTGAGGGTGTTTTCTGTTAATTAAGAAATTGTTGTGGTTTTATCTGTGGTTTATCTTCTATTTTCTTGGTTACAAAATTTACTTGCTACAAAGTCTTGGCAACTAAAATCAAGCCTGCAGTTATCTTTAAAATTTTAAATATAACACATGAAGCCAGATTCTGGAAGTTTTTGTTATCCTGAATAGAGTCTAGATAGAGCAATTAGAATCAAAGGCGTGCCTTGACGAGGAAGGTACAGCTCAGTTTGAGCCAGAGCGGCAAAATGAGGCTCAAAAAGACCTACAAAGTGAAAGAAGTAAAATCTAGGCTAATCAGCTTTATACTATATAGCACCTCATATATTGGGGAACATAAGCAGTTTGTTTGTGCTTTGATTCAAGACGGCTACCTTTCACCAATATAACAATGTTTTAAAAGTCAGTTTCCCTTCCCACCCTTTTCTGCCTCTTTTGATTACAGGGAGCACCTAAAGAAAAACATTACCTATCAAGATGTTACAAAATCAAAAAGAAAATAGTCTTGGGGTTTTTTATTATTATTTTGTGCTTTTTTTTGTCACTAAATTGACAAAATATATGTATTTAGATTTAACAAACAAACCAGAATACTCTAGCAAGTTAATTTTAAAAATAGGGGGTGGTTTTTTTGCCAGCACATATTAAACACTAAACTGAGTAGACTTCTGGCTGAGTGCCATTCAGACATGTAAAGGCAATGAGACTGAAATAAATAACCTTAATAATTTTATCAAGCATTTTGTGTTGCAGCATGTTTGAAAATACTGAAGGAAAGTAGATTAATGGCTCTTTTTATCTAGCTGCTTTTAAAATAATTGCCACATCAACGAAGTTAAATGAAGGTTCTGTCTTAGAAATTTGTGGTAATCCAACCAGTTATCCATTGCTCTTCTTAACAAGATCAACAGTGAGTCACAGCTATTTTTCCTCCTCAGAATTAGAAGTGGGATCCATGTACAGCACTTGTACAGAACTGGAGATCTCAGGGTCAGTTTTAAAATCTTGGTTAGATTTCTCTGTAGTGCTCAAACCAATAAGGATGTGTCACTTGAATCCATACTAAGCAAACTTTAAAAGAATATTGGACTGATTCTGGCAATCAAATGTGAAGGTGACTATGAATCAAATGTTCATCTACTCATACAGCTGGTCTATCACATATTAATACCACAAGACCAGAGATTTTGTCACAAGAATATTGAACACCAACTGATGTTTAAACTCCTGCATCTGCATTGCTTTGTAAACTGTGCCAAGGGGTGGACCAAAGACTGCAATAAATGTCTGTGTATGATGCTTACCTTGCTCAAGGTAGAGCATGCTTATATTCCAGAGACAATGTAGAAAAGCCACAAACTAAAATATAGCCCTGCCGAAACAGGGCTGTAAGAGTTACATCAGCTTTTGCAATGATAAGCAGAAGTGCTAAGGATGATTGTGTGCCACAGAATACTTGAAGTCCATCCTAAACTCGGGCATTACCTAAATTTTAGACCATCTGAGTGAGCTGAAGCTAAATGCAGACTGTTGTCCCAGATACCAGGCTATAGGAATATCACGCATCCTAAAATTCATACTGCAGCTATGGTGTAGACACAACTTCTGAAGTTTGAATACGGCCCAAAAAAGAGAAAACCATTTATTTGTCCAAGATGTATTAAAACACCACAGAAAAAAATAAAGACAACTTGGCCCTTCATTTTTCATGCTTTCTTCTCTCTTCATTCTTGTGCACATGGGTTTTTTTAATGCTTTCCCTTCAGTTGACAATATAATTTTGTTTAAGCTCATACAGCTATTTATTCTGCATAGTAAATCAGAAGTAACTTAATGCACTCATTCTACTCTCATTTAGTTTGGCTTGACATTAATGACTCAGTAAGTACAGAGCAGTGAAAGCTAAGTAAAGATGATGCCTAGACATTTGCTATTGCTTTAAATTGCACAATGGATTTGGATTTGCACCCAAACAAAACAAACTTCCATTTTCTTTAGGTAGCTTGCTACATCCACTTTCACTGATGCAAATGACTCTATTAGATGACAACATCATGGACTCACTCAGGTTGGGAATGACAAGAGAGAGTTCTCTTGGGCAGTCTCCTGCTCGAAGCAGGTCAACATTGGATTCAAATCAGGTTGTTCAGCTTCTCAGTCTCTCTAGTTTACCATTTCCAATAAAAGTTATCCCAATGGAGACAATATTGCCTTATATCTAATAGGAATTTCCCTATTTCAATTTGTCACCATTGTTTCTTGTTCTCCCCCTGTGCAGCTCGACCTTGCTCTGTCTTCACAGTAGCTTCTTTGTAGGTTAGAAGGCAGATGTGCAGCCTGAACCAGCCCAGATCCCTCAGCCTTTGTGGCTCTCTGCTGAACTTGCTGCCATTTACCAGCGTCTTTCTTGCATTGGAGGCCTGTAATGGGATGCACTGTTCCAGATGTGAGCTAATGAGTGTTGACTAAAGGAGTATAATCCATTCCTGTGGCTCGCTCCTATTTGTAAAGGCCGGTACATGGTTAGTTTTCAGCTGAAAAGAAGGACAAACCTCTAACTCACAAAGGCTAAATCTACATAAGATATTTGTGTGCACAGCTCCATCATGTGAAATATTTCTTGTGCATATACCTGTTCTCTGATTAACCAGAAGGAACTGAAACTTTCAACAAGGTATTACACTAAATTTTTTCCATTGATAAGAATAAATGAAAACCTTTCCAAACTTATAATTCTAAGAAGCAACTCAAATGTATTGCAATTGGCTATGTTTTAAAGTGTTTTCTAATTTTTTCCTAATTAAAGTCATAGGTTTCCAGACATGCTACAATATAAGTCATTAATACAGAGGAGACATGAACTTTGTTTGGCAAGTCTCAGAGTGTAAAACTCTTTAACTGTATTTTACACCTACAGTCTTCAAGCCTTGGCAAACAGTTTAAAATGGAGAGATCTGAAAGAAGGTAAAATTTCTGGCATTAGACTAGAGTGTAGTGTTTAAAGTTCAGATCCACCAGCAAGCTGAAACATGGTTTAAGAAGGATAACTTTGTTGTTTTTTCTTACAATGTCCTATAGAGCACATGCCAACACATATAGAGTTTGATTCTGCTGTCAGCTATGCTAACGTAAACCCAGAAGTACTTCAATGAAGTTCACTGAATTGCACTATATTCGTATTTATGTTCAGAAGAAAAAAGCTCCTTAATTTCTAAGACAAGCTAGTCACAAGGTGTTATGAACACACAGCCTTTCAAAGCCTAGAGATTTATCAAAAAGGTAGGTCCTGCAGAGTGTTAGGAGAGTTCCTTGGTCAGGGTTTAAACTGTAGATTATCCAGTTGCCATCTGTAAGTTAAGGGAAAACAATTATCCCTGTTCAGAAACTCAGACAGCTTTGGCTGTAGCATGATGTACCACAGTTTGAGCCTTTTTCATGTAGGGTCTGACATGTGAGGATTTGGCCAGAAGCAGTCACAGAGACAGACAACAGCAGCTGCAGGTACTAACTTATGTCATGGTGACTTTATCGTGCCCCTGATTCCTGAATTTTCTCTTTGGGAGATAAATTGTCCCAGTTGTGTCGTATTTCCATCTCTGTATCTCCCATAAGAGGGTTTGTAACCACAGTGCTCACTAGGTTGTGGGTATATTCCATGCTAACTGTAAAAAGGTGAGGTAGAAGTGATGCTGTTAAATTGAACATCCAGAGACAAAAATAACCCCAAGTTTTAGGAAGAATGAAGGGCCTTTTACTCAGCTGACTGTAGCTGTTTTCCCTGCATGGATTTGTTCTGTTGCCTGCTCAGATCATCAGCACTCAGTGAAGTTTTGTGCTGTCTCACACCCACTGCTCGCAAGCCCCTGTGTGACTTATTTGCACTCCTAGACAAGCTGGGGCTCCTTGCTCTCTTGGCCTATCAAGTTCTATTTCTTCCTGTCCATAAGGAGGTTGTGCCACACTAATCCACCCCCACCCTGACATGTCCCACTATCCTTATCCTGCTACTGAGCATCATATACACAGCATATAGAGAGATGAGGCCAATCATAGATGGATGTCTCTTTTGAACCTGTTTTAGGCGATGCACTTTCATGTCTATTGTTACAAAAGTTTCAGACCAGGAAAAGAGGACAGCTAGGGTATCACAAAAAGAAGGTAAGAGAGAAGATAGGGATGCCAGGATGAAGCAGGTTAATGCAGTCTTTGTCAGAGACACTTCGCACTGAATCCACTTTGTCCCAAATACTGTTCACTGCCTTGCAACAACCCAGGTAGCAAACACTGCAATCTTTTGCCCACGGGCACCCAAGCCTACGCTGCCTGGATAGTGCACTCATCCTCAGACAGTAGGCTGAGCTGGGCTGGGCCAGGGAAAGTGAGGACTCCAAATATACTAATGAACTTGGGCTTGTAGGCAGCCAAGAATGAAGAATTTGCAATTCAGCTCAGCCACTGACAAGGTTGGGGAATTTGGTGTCCAAGCCTCTGTGCCTGAGACTTCTATCTGCAGCTGATCCTTAGTACCCATCTGCATCAGCAGACCAGCAAGAAGCACCAGAGCCCAGGGCACTCTCTTAGGTAGCCAAACCACTAGCCTACAGAGATTTTAGTGCTTTCTTTCTCTCTGTTTACACTATTCTTCACACAATAGAAATGGGGCAACAACTGGGGCAGAGCTCACAATTGGAATTATTCACTACCCTGTCCAGACAACATTCTCATGGATCTTTCCATTTAGATGGAGTCACAAAAATGCAACCAATATAATACACTACTTACACCTATATCAGATTGAGTTGCTTTCTTAGCACATCTTATTGATAGATTTGTCAATAACAGCAAAAAATATATTTTTTAAATACACCGATGCAGGAGGGGCTGTTTTTGATAACTTCTCATTTAAGCCAAGGTGTTAAACTGGCCTGAAGGCTTTAACAAGAAGCAGCATTACTGAACCTCCTTACTTTTAAGAACAGGCAGGAGCTGCACACGTGGCTGCTTGCATTAAAGGGCATAGGTCTCTGAACTCTAGTCCAAGACAAGTCCAGCTCAGAGAATTGCCATTAATTAACCTCTGTCTGCTGTTAGACAGCTGAGCTCATCTAAAGTACTCATGCAATCAAAACACCTCCAGAGGGATGGTTCAGCTTCTTCATCTCCCTTCATCAGGTTAGGACCTGTTCGTAGGTGCAGTGTCCTGTCCTATTCTTTGTGCCAGCTCTGACTTATTGTTGAGTCAGTTTAGCTTATAAAACCAGATGAAAAAATTTTCATTCTTTTGCTGGATGAGTTTTATGTCCCTTCAGAAGCTGAATTAACTTTTCACTGGGCAGAGCTGACAGAAGTGAGAGAAAATGTCCATGTGGCTGGGCACAGAGGAAGAAGCAGTGGAGCAAAGGGAATACGTAATTCAGTGCTTTGGAATACCCTCAGCATTCAGTAAAAAGCTGCATTCAACTGGGTGCTTAAACGGAGAGCTTTTACATAAATAAAACCGTTCATTGCATTCTTTCAGAATGAAAGGTGTATAATCAATCATCAACAAAAACATCAGGCCAGAATAAGCAACAAAATGTTATGGGAAGATCTAATGTAACAACTTCAGTGATGTAGGGATTCACATAAAAGAGAGACCTAAGTGAGTTTATACACACCCCATGCCTCCAGACTTCTTTCATCTTATCCTGGAGGGACATAAAAATAATAGAGAGAAAACCCCAACCTGTTCAAGATGAAATAAAATAACTGCTTAAACAACTACACAGTTAATTGCAGTTTTGTTGGCTGGCTGGAAGTAACCCTATGAATTAGATAAAGGCAGATTTACACTGTAAAAGCCTCTATTCAGTGCAAAAGAATGCAGTAGTGAGCTCCTGTCTGAAGCCAAAAAAGCTAATGTGTATAGCTTTTTGAGTCTGGAGAGTCCTCTGTTACAAACAGGATCTGCAAAATGCACGAGACAAGTGTCTTAAATTCTTGAGGTATCCAAAAGATCACTCTACACAGCAGCGGTGTTACAGCTGTTACAATAAGAGCCTGTGCTGAACTGGAAAATCGTCAGGTTGACTCAGCACCCATGTCATTCTATCTTAGATGAGCTATCTTCTGGAAAAGAGAAAACCTTTTAAGGTAAATCACCTGGGGTTTGTCTCAAATAACGGTTTTTTTTTTAACCTCCTTGTTATGTCTGGGAGAAACCTGAGCTCAGTGTGCAACTGAAGCTACAAAAGGTCTTGCAGAACTGCATAGAGATGAAGGATTACACTTTAGACATGGCTGCCACGTAAAACCCTGCTGAAGGTAGTCACAAAACTATAACAGACCAATAAAATTATAGCAAAAGGAAAGGGCTGCAAATGGCTAGCAATATCAATGTGTTTCATCTTTAGGAATTTGTCACTGAGTGCACTGTTCAGGGATTTGCTAAGCACCATTTGGCATACTTCCCCATCCTCTAATTCCCCGAGGGAGTGCTGCCAGTTTGCCTTCATCTGCCAGAGCTGTAGGCAGCATCTTTGATTCAGGTCTCAGTCAGGACCCTAAGTCCAGTCAGTGTCTTAAAAATCCCCCAAAATACCTTAAAAAAAAAAAAATATATATATATATTGCACAACATCCCCATTTTATATATACCATACTATTTTATATGGGGTTGGATTGGAAGGGACCTCAAAGATCATCCAGTTTCAACCCTCCAACCATGGGTCTAACCTTTTGTTAGACCAGGTTGTTTAGAGTCCCATCCAACCTGGCCTTGAAAACTTCCAGGGATGGGACATCCACAGCTTCTCTGGGCAACCTGGTCCAGTGCCTCACCACCCTCACAGTAAAGAATTTCTTCCTAAAATCTAATCTAAATATACTTTTTTTTTTGTAACCATTCCCCCTTGTCCCAGCAGTACATGTCCTCGTAAATAGTCTCTCTCCATCTCTTTTGTAGGCTCCCTTCAGGTACTCAAAGACCACATTTAGGTCTCCCTGGAGCCTTCTCCTCTCCAGGATGGACAATCCCAGTTCTCTGAGCTCTTCCTCACAGGAGAGGTGCTCCATTCTTTTAATCATCTTGGTGGCCCTCTTTTGGCCCTTCAAATAGGTCCATGTCCTTCCTGTGCTGGGACCCCAGAGCTGGATGCAGCACTGCAGGTGGGGTCTCACCAGAGCAGAGCAGAGGGGCAGAATCCCCTCCCTCTCCCTGCTGCCCACGCTGCTCTGGATGCAGCCCAGGACACACTTGGCTCTCTGGGCTGGGAGTGCCCATGGCTGGGTCATGTCCAGCCTCTCACCCAGCAGCACCCCCAAGTCCTTCTGGGCAGGGCTGCTCTCGATGTGTTCATCCCCAGCCTGTGTTGGTATCAGGGGTTACCCTGAACCAGTCAAAGGACCTTGCACTTGGTCTTTTTAAACCTCACGAGATTCCCATGGCACACTTCTTGAGCTTGTCCAGGTCCCTCTGGATGGCCTCCCATCCTTCAGGTGTGGCAACTGCACCCTCAGCTGGGTGTTATCTGCAAACCTGCTGAGGGTGCACTCGATCCCACTATGTCATTAATGAAGATATTAAATAACCCTGGTCCCAGTATGGACCCCAAGGGACGCTGCTTGTCCCTGATGTCTGTCAGGACTCTGAGCTGTTGATCACCACCCCCTGGCTGTGACCATCCAACCAATTCCTTATCCACCTAATGGCCCACCCACCAAGGCCATGTCTCTGCAGTTCAGAGAGAAGGATGCTGGGGAGGACCATGTCAAAAGCTGTACAGAAGTCCAGATAAATGACGCTTGCACCCTTCCCTTGTGCACTGGAGTTACTCCATCACAGAAGGCCATTGGGCTGGTCAGGCAGGACTTGTCCTTGCTGAAGCTGTGCTGGCTTTCCTGAATCACCTCCCTGTCCTCCATGTGCCTTAGCACAGCTTCGAGGAGGATCTGTTCCATGACCTTCCTGGGCAGAACTGAAGCTGACAGGTCAGTAGTTCCCAAGTAGTTCCCTCCTTTCCACCCTTTTTAAAGATGAGTGCAATGTTTCCCCTTTTCCAGTCACCGGGGATTTTACCTGATTGCCATCACTTTTCAAATACCATGGAGAGTGGCTGGGCAACTACAGCAATTCCCTCAGGATTCTGGGATGCATCTCATCAGGTCCCATATACTTATGTATATTCAGGTTCCTTGGGTAGTCATGAACCTGATCTATACCTGCAGAGACACTTTGTTGCCCCAGTCCCCATCCTGCTGTCCATTCACTCAAAAGGTTTGGGAAGAGATTCATTGAAAAGGGAGGCAAAAAATTTGAGTACCTCAGCCTTCTCCTCATCTTTGTTACCAGCTTTCCAGCATTGTTTATGAGGTGGGTAAATCTTCTCTGACCTTCCTTTTTCTGGTTAACATACCTGTAGTAGCCCTTCCTTTTATTTGCTGCATCCCTTGCCAGATTCCGTTCGAGCTTCACCTTGGCCTTTCTCACCCCATTCCCTTCACAACCAAACTTCATCTTTATCCTCTTCCAAGGTTACCTGTCCTAGTTTCCACTGCCTGTGCACTTGCTTCTTGCACATTTTTTGACCATCAGTTCCCTACTTGGCTATGCTGGTTTGCTGTCTCCCTTGCCTGATCTCTTGCTCCTGGCAATTGCTAGCCCTTGCACTCTATGGAAGACTTCCTTAAAAATCTGCCAGCTCTGTTACACCCCCTTGTCACTGAGGGCAGTCTGTCAAGGAATCCTATAGACTATCTCCTTGAAGAGCTGGAAGTCTGTTTTACTAAAGTTCAGGGGCCTAATCTTACTCCTTACCTGAACCATGTTCCTCAGGACTGTGAACTCCACTGGCACGTGATCACTGCAGCCTTGGCTGCCTCCGATCTTGACATTCCCAATCAGCTCACTCATGTTTGTGACCGACAGATCCAGTATTGCACACCCTCTGGTAGGGCTGTCTATTATCTGGCTCAAAAATTATGCATTCCAGGAGCCTCCTGGACTGCCTAAAGCTCACCATGCTTCTTTCCCAGTAGATGTCAAGGTGGTTGAAGTCCCTCAGTAGGATGAGAGCCTGAGAGCACAATGCTTCCTATAGCTGGAGCAAGAAGGCTTGGTCAGTAGGCTCCCCTTGATCAGGCATGACCATTTTTGCATGATAATATAGCTAAGTGTTTTATTGACAAAGAAAACAAGCAGTGTAAGAGTATTTGAACAATTGTTTAAGGAAAATAACTTCTAATGTAAACATGTGGATTTGGAATTAAAACCTGATTTTAGCAGTTAAAATAATTTAGCCATAATTCAATCAGAAGCTTCACTTTTCCACGCAAAGAAATTGAAAATGCAAACTAATAGCAATGCACTGAAATTTACAGGTTTTTCACCTACTTTGTAATCAAACACTCTTTGAAGCCTAATTGTAGCATGTTTGATGTAGGCACTGATTTGTTGAAACTGTATGTACAGCCAGTGCAAACAGTCCAGTAATCCTGAGCCTTTATTTGACTCCATAACCATTTTAATGGCTTTTTCCACATTTATTGCTGGCAACAGCATACCTTCACAGAAGCTGAGTTGTGCTTTTTGTGTTGGTTTTGTTCTTGATTTACAGGCAAGCTCTTTAATTGAACTCTTAAGAACACAGTCTGCATTCAGAACCTCTGCAAATAGAAGATGTATTTAAGAAGTTGTTAATATAGTCTGCATGGTGGAACATGGCTGATCATTCTCTGGTATATAGAGCACTAAATTAAAATAATGAAAATACTCAGGATATTTGCAACTCTCTGTGATAGGTTGAGATAATTCAAGCACCGAGACTATTAAAGAGTGTCTTACAGTCTCAGAATGAGTCCCTCTGATTTCCTTTCTTTTTAAGTATTCAGGGGTTTGCCTCGCTACTGCTTCATTCATCTCACAGATATATTTCATCTTTCCATACCAGAACATATTAATGGAATTTTTCTGAAGGTGAGCCAAAGATACAGACTCTGACACAGATTTCCAGTATACTGCAGGAAAATGAAAAAGGGACATGTGTGAAAACAGTAAAATATCCTTCTTGTATTTTCCAAGTGGCACTACAAAGTAGATGATAAGCTGAATGCTTGTTTTAATGGTTTTTTAATGGAAAAGATAACACATTATAAAGGAAAAGAAAAATCTGAGTAATAAAAATATTTTAAAGGAATATGAATATTATCAAAGAGATGTCATAAAAAACTCCACAGAATTAAACCTACAGAGTTCACAACAAACATTTTTTTGTAAATAGTTACCTTTTTGCATATAGATCTAAGCTACACATTGGTAGATGCAATTGTATCTTTTCACACTTAGCATTTTGCCATTTTTCACTATCAACACCAGATAAGCCTCACCAGGGAAGGAGTGGTTTGTAGAATTAAGGATGTAGTCCTCTGTAGTAAAATGCTGAAGGAAATTTTGTGTCACTAGTATTTTTATATAATCAAGGTAGTTGTTTGGTTGTGATGGTTCTTTTGCTCATTCTTACAGCAAAGGTGCAATTCTACACATAAATGGACACAAGTATTTAGATTCAATATAAAGTATGTAGTAAGGTTTGTATCAGCATTTTGAGGCTCCTCACCAAGTCCCAGCCTTTTTGCACGTAACATAGGCCAAGATCACTTAATTCAAGTTGTAAACTTATATTTTAAAAAAAAATTAAAATTTAAAATCTGACTGTACAATTTTAATTTGATCCTGTTTATTAGGATTCAGACTTTGCTTACAAGATCACACAATTTCTACCCCCCAATACTACCTGTAGACAAATCCTGATTTCTTTTTGCAGGGGATGGAGGAAGGAAGTGAATGAAACTGTCACAAGTGAAGCATCTCATATCCAGAGCCCTCTGCATAATTTGCCATCAAGAAGAAGAAACACTGGGAAAGGAGCCAGAAGTGTTGAAATTAAAAAAATAAAGTCCTTTGACTGAGGGAGTTACACATTCCCCAGGAGAATGGGTTTCTATCCTTGCCACTGCCAAAAGGTTGCTGAGTAACGTTTGTTTCAGCACTAAGGCTCAGATGAAATTTAGATATTCCTGCTGTCACTTAAAAGGCTATAAGTAAGGCATGTGGCTTAGGAAAGAAAATCTAAGTTAGATCCCCACTTTCACTCCAACATCTGTAAAATGGGGAGCCTGAGGCAGCTGGGAGCAGGTGTCACAACACCAGACACGCAGAATGACATTTCTTCCCCTGCAACTCAAATTTGGCTTTCATTTGTTTTGTCCCCTTTTTCTCCCATTTCTTCCCATTGGAATTGCAAGATTTCAATGAGGTTTAATTGGGCAAGCTTTGGTCCATTTCCCTGCACTTCATGTCATCCCATTTGCTTTTATTGTTTTCACTTTGGTTTAGAATTTTCTCTCTTTTGTTTTAGCATTTCATTTCTTCCATTTCTTCTCCTGTCTCTTTGTTTACCTTTCTTCCCTGATTTCAGGATTTCAGTGTAAATAATTTTGGTAACTTTCAGTCCTCTTCACTGCACCTCATTTCATCTCAGTACATTTTGTTGTAGTCACTCCATTGCCAAATTCTCTTTTTTTTTTTCAACTGCATTTTATTTGATCATATCTCCTGTCCAGAGGTATTGTTCTCTGATGCTCTCTGATTTCAAGATTTCATTTCGTTGAAATGAAATCTTGTGACTTCAATGAGGATCAATTGGGCAAGCTTCAGTCCATTTCCCTGCACTTCATGTCATCCCATTCGCTTTTATTGTTTTCACTTCGGTTTAGAATTTTCTCTCTTTTTTTTTTATAATTTCATTTCTTTCAAATTCTTCTCCTGTCTCTTTGTTTACCTTTCTTCCCCGATTGACCTTACCCTCATCCCAGGTGTGTGTGCCCAGTCAATTCTAGGTTCCAGGACCAATATCACTCCATTCTTACATTTCATCTATTAATTCATAGGTCCAGACATCTTGGCCAGCTACTACCCAGGCATCGACTAGCTGCTAAATCTTTACCAGTCTCTGCTTGCTTCAGCTTCTGCAACATACATTTCCTTCTCCATGTTGCCTGTGCCCAACTTAGAGGGGACATGAGAAGGAAAAAAGAGACATCCTCTGAGTTCTCATGGACAAATACTTCCCTATAAGTATTTAGAAATATTGTGGACATTTTTTGGTAATATTTCATACTGTTTAATTTTCAGCAGCCTGAAATTCCTATCTCTGTGGCTTTAAATAATTATTTTCAATCTCTTCAAGAATATGTTGGATTTGGGGGATTTGGGAGGAGAAAGATGTCTTAGTGTCTGCCCAGAACAAGGAATTTATTCATTTTAAGCATAAAAGTGAATGGGAGCCAGAAACAAATAGAAAATAAACACTGCAACTCATGCTGTCATTTTTCTAAAATAACCATGTCTTGGAGAAAAAATTCCATGTATTCTCACCCACTAAATGTGTATTGCTTTGCCTATGATTTTCAATCATGGTTATTGTCAAGCAACCGTAAAGTCAACATCTACATGAGGCACATAGTGACAGAGTTCAGGGAAATGCATACCTGAGAAAATTTATGTAGTTAGGCATCAGTAATTCCAAAGCATCGCTGCAACTACAGTGACTGACATTGGTGACTTCACTAACATGAATACAGAACAAGATAATGCATGTAGAACAAGTAATTACATGTGATTGTCATAGACAGTAATTTCCAAAATCAATGTGTAATATGTTGCGTTGTCATGTTTTTACAACTCAGTGCTCATGGCAAAGAACCCATCCTTCCTCCTGTCTGAGCTCAAGAGAAAGTCAGAATGGCCAGTATATTCCTGTCACAGAGTAGCAAACCACACTGCAGTAATTATAAGGAACAAAACAGGCAATCCTCTGCTGTCTCATTTGCCTCAACTGCTTCTAAGTTAGGTTGAGGGAAGAAAGCTACAAGATGGGACCTGCCCAGTATTGAACATTATTTCTAGGAGCATGCTTTCTTTATTCTTTCGTCCTTGGTTGACCCGAAAACATACTGCAATAAAGTTTTGCTTCTGGGTGTTCAGCTCAAAGTGAGCTTCTAGCATTACTTTATACATTGTAAATTATATTACAGGAAATGTAAATTATTTCTGCAGCCTGATCTTTTAAGTGTTCTCAAAAAGAAATAGTTCAATGGATATTAGTTTAACATCTGGCATGTTTGATCTTTCTGAGAAATCATCATGTAAAGCACTATGCTACAGAACCTTGCAATTTCTTATCTTTCACTGACTACCTGCTACTGGGAGCTATTGGAAGCACCATTGCAACAAGGGATCAAATGATATTTCATATGTATAGATTTGGATTATTAAATTAATGTAATTCTGCTCTTCATGTGTGAAAAGTGGGTTGCTCTGCAATTCATAGATGGAAACAGAATGGGGAAGAAATCTCAGTTAACCAAGATGTAATAAATTCACAGTACAAAGCTGGCATGAAAACCATTTTGTCTTACTTCAATGGCAGCATATGATGCCTTTCTGAGGATGGACCGCAGTTTCCATTTTAGGATTCATTTACAGAGTATTATCATTACATAAACCACACGTTTCTTACTGTACTACGAAGTAATTAGTTGTGGAAAACTCTATTGTGCCAGCCCTGAATTACGTTTATAAACACTGAAAATGCAGGTACCCATCTAAACAAAAGAAAAATAACTGTTCACCTGTGTAAATAACTCAGGAAAGAGATTTCTAATAGATGTCCAGATTGATAGTCTTTTTAAGGGAGACATTATGCACTGGCACAGTGCCAAAGAAATGTTAGATGTATAATATGAAAATTATTATTTTTATACAATACATTTCAAAGAAAAAACTTTAACCTGGGTCCTTGAAAAGTGATGCTTTTTCTTTTATAGCTGTTTACCTGCTCCAGAAAAGCAGACAGATTTCAAGCCGTACACAAGAACACAAATGATTAACTTTATGCTTGTGATTATTCTAAGTTCTGATATTTTTACTACAGGGCTTAGAAAGCATAGTCATATATCTCTTGTATTCTGTGGATGGTTATACATGAGAACAGTGCAAAATCCATTACATTTTAAGATCATCTTAGGCCTGCAGTAGCAAGAGTGTCATCAATTAACATTCCAGAGAGATTATCAGTTTGGAAATCAAAACAGTAATAATTGGTATATAAACACATATATCCATACACATAAAATCTTGAGGTACAGCTTGATCTTAAGGTGTGAAATTAGATTTGCACACAGATGTGAAAACTCAATAGGGTTGTCTGTTCTCTGCTTAAGCAGTGCAAAGTCTTACACAAAATTTGGCTCCTAATCACTGTTTATCTGCCTTATGTTCCATTCTATCTCTGAAAAGGAAAAGAGAAATAAATTAGTAATTTTTAAAAAGCGTGCACATCTGCTCAAGGAACAGACACTCTATGTGTTCCCTAGTTATACTGGTAATTTCAATAAACTGCATTTGGAAAAAGACAGCAATTAGTCTTTAAGTCATATGGTTTTAGCATAATTTTAGAGGCATTTTAAAAAAAAGATAAAAATAACTCAGCTATTTCTGGTAATATTATTAGAAAAAAATACTTTTGTGTTGTTGTCCTAGTAAGGAATCTCTGTTATAGTGCTTGAACTTTATTTTACCAGTGCCTGTGGAATGATGGCCAGAGAGTCTGGCAGCATTAATGATTTAGTGGACTGTCCCCATTCAGTGCTTAATCTCTCAGTGGATGCTCTTGGACAGTAGCTCCTGATGATATTAAAACTTTTGATTTGAAAGCAGCAATTCTACCGGACACAAAAGAAATCCTCCCTTCTGCTTGAGTCAGTGAGATCTGTGTTTAGTGACAGCTTGTCTTATCTGGCAGTTTCTCCTTGAATATCTTGCCGGTCCCACCCAGAAAACATAGAAATATTCTGGCAAAGGCATGGGACTGAAGAGAGGGTTCTTTGTTCTCTGAGATTGTGTATGGCTTGACAGGAAAGATTTAAAGATGTCTGTAGGTCACTGAAGGTTAGTATTTCCTGACATTATTACTTTGACAAATGAAGAGAAAACAAACACCCTAACCATAGGAACAGAATGTCAGGATCATTGCAAATCCAGGAGCGGGTAACACTAACAAACAACTGAAGGTAAGCTTTCTGTGGCATCCAAAGCAACATCCGACTGAGGATCTGGATGAAACTTGCTCCGGAGATTTATGTAGGACAAAGAATTTTTCTCTTCTTGCTTTGGGCACCTGATGCAAAATCCAGATGGCTGACTCCTGGTATTGCATGCAGTGGCTGACCACTGATACTTTCTGCAAATATTTTCCCTCAGCCAAAAGTAAGCCCACTTTGGCCCATTGCTGAAGGGAGTTTGAGAAAGTAAGCAACCATGTTACTTGTTCACTCATTGACTTACTCATCTGAGTAAATTAAGAAAACAAACTCATCAAATTTTCCTCTATCTAATCAATACACACAAGCTAATAAAATGGTTTAAAATAAGAAAAAAACTGTGTCCATATTAAATACAACACTTTTAAAAGCTTTACTTTTTCCTATTTCTTTGGGTTTCTTGGTGTTGGTTTGCGATGGGATTCTTTTCCCCCAAAAACAGTGCTGCACAGACTGTACTTTGTATAAAATGATTAGATGCAGTTATTATTCTTACCTGAAACCCATAAAAGCAACTCTCCTTAAGGAGTTAATAGTTGCTTCATCAGGTTTCATTTTAGTCTAGCATTATTTACTATAAAATAATTGTAAGAAGGTGAACCTTTTTAACTGCCACTTGTCATACTGAGAAGAACAAAGATTGGATATTGGTCCTGTTCCTATCTCAGGACTGCTTAGCTCATATATGATGGCTACTGTATAATCCTACCTCCCACAGATTCAGGGTTAAAAGACAGAAAAGACTAAATCTTCCACTATGCAGAGCCAGAATGTGTAGGGAAGAGACACTTATACACTCATTAGGAAGAAAGGGTCTCCCATGGCTTCAGGTAGAAGTGGGGGGCAATATTGCCTGCTTCATCATCCTCATTTTGTTTGACTCTACCCTTCATGAAAACTGTTCATTTTGCCTCTTTTTTTGCTGCAGTTCACAAGTCTTCCTTTAACATCTTTTTTCTTGCACCTGTAATCTACTCTCTGTCATGAATATTTGTCTCACACAATTATGGATATGTGAATAGAGTTAGATTTGAAGTACCTACCCAGAACACAGCTCCAGCAGGTCATTGTAAGTGTCACTTTAGCAGTCATTGTATGAAGTTTAGGAAGAATTAAGAGCAGTGAAAGCTGGTCACAACAGTGTTTCAGTGTGGACATCTGATCACGTAAAAACAACCTTCTACTGCCGTAGTGGAAGGTGTCCCTACCCATGGCAGAGGAGTTGGAACCACATGATCTTTAAGGTTCTTGCCAACCCTGACTATTCTATAATTCCGTGATATTCTGCCGGTGCTACAAGTGTGCACACTCTTTTTGACTTCCCTGATGAGTTTAAATCCAGACAACGGACCTGAAGTTTTCAGATTAATTGTAGTAGGAAAGAGTTAAGGAAAGGAGTCAAAGCATCACCATAAGAAGTGCCCTGTTGGACAAAGCACAGAAGTCTCCCCCAAGCTGTGGCTGAAGGGGTGAGCATGTATGGAAGGGATGTGACCATGCCATATTGTGAGGTGCATTTCCCTTGCAATGTCCTAACATCCAGAGCAGATAAAGCAGGGATCGACCCTATCACTCCTCTCCATATTCCACGTATGCACTGGTCATTTACAGACCAGCTAATGCTCTCTGTATCCACACAACAGACTGTGGTGTCACTGTAGTTTAGCGCCTACAGTGTAAAGAAGTATTTTTTATTCTTTCTGTTTACTTGAAACCAGTCTCCTACTGTTCCTTTGAGAGACCTCTGCTTTGTACATATAAGTGACCAGGTCTGTTACATCTTAATTATTTTCATAATTCTGTGAAACTTTTCCAGATGATCCTCTCATCTGTCTTCTCTCCAAACGGAACACACAGGTTTTCTACTCATTTCATCTGTTATTAAACACTGGGCAATGAGAAAACCTTATGGCAAACTTGGGTGGCAAAGATACCAGAGTTCCTGAGAGGTCCTGAGAAAGGAAAGGGTTTGGAAAAATCCTTACTTCGTTTCCTGAATTGGGCTTCTTTTCCAAGCTTGGTCAGCAAGGAATGCTTAGTCACTAATTGTCCAAAAACCAGGTGTTCTTTCTTGCCTTTATAGGACACTTACAGAGTTGTCTGATTCTTTAGACTTTTCATTCTCCTTTTTACCATATTCTGCTAAAGCAAGTGATGTCAGTGTCTGGAGGACATCAGCAAATCTTACCTGCACTGACAGGAGGCCTGGGGCTGCCCCCACCTGGCCCACAGCCCAATCCCTTTTAACCCCTTTAGGACCATCAGTCCCTGTTCCAGTGATGCCCCAGCAGTGCTGGGCTCCAGCTTCTTGCAGCCCTGCCTTGCTCAGCCCTGGATTCACTGATCTTACCCACAGGCTGGCACTCCTCTTGACTTCAGACCCACCTCATCACTGTGACTCCACCTGGTGACCACCAGCCCTGATTCTCACCCTGACCTGCTGCTTGCCTTCCTGGCTTACAGACTTCAGACCTGCCCCATCATCACACATTTGCTGGATGAGATGACCCAAGCTCTGGACAGGGTCTGCCACCTCTAGGTCTATCCTGCTCTCTTGCCAGTGGTGGTGGGACGGGCACTGCCTCACTGAGTTCTGCCCAGCTGGCCGTAGTATTGCTCTCAGCTGCCAGCTCTCCAGCTCTCAGGGAGCAGACAGCCCTTGCTACATCCTGATGTGAAATGTAGAAAGGCCCATAATTAGCTTCCCAAGCTCAAAAAAGTGTACAGAGCACTGAAATTATCTTTAATCTGTCTTTGTGCTCCTGAACATGAAAATCAAGCTGGAGGCAAAAGGGTACAAACAAGAAGTACAGGAGATGCCAGAGAGAAAAAGGATAGGCAAGAAATGCTATACTCCCTCTATGCCTGCAAGGCTTCAGAAATATTTTAAATTGCATGTACCAAATTTAGGTAAATACTGATATTTCAAACTTGCTCCTTAACAAGATATATTATAGAAATGTTTCCAACACTCTTTACTTTGCCTTCAGTAACCCTATATTCTAAAATTTTTAAGTAGGCTGGGAAAATAAAAAGAATGATTAATAGGGACCGAAAAATCACTTGTTATTGCTTAATATCAGGAGGAATAGAAGTGTCTTTTAAAACAGCCAATAGCAGACACGAAAACAACTGGCAGTCCAAATAAAACTCTCTCAGAAACCCACATTCTCATCAGATCCAGGATTAAGTTAGGATGTCCAGTCCATTCAGTGAACTATGCCTTTGAAAAAAATCCTAAATTTTTGAATGCTTTACAGTTATCAATGCTATGGTGGCACTAAGATACTAGTTTTTACATCTGTAATTAAAGCCATTATCAGTTGCTACTGGGCCATTGTAATAAAAGGAAATATGAAGACTTCAAAATGAATCCCAAATGAATGGATTCATTAATTTGAAAAAAAATCCAACATCCTAGATGTTTGTATTCAAAATACCTCCTGTGATACATGGTTAATGGAAGCACTTGAAAGTTTTAAGTAAAACTTAATTTATAGAATGAATCCTGATTATTAGGACTGCTGGCTACAGTCAACAAACTACCTGGGCTGATGAGGCAAAACAGAAAGCTAGAGAAATCATCTGGATCAAGAGTTTTTAATATTGCTGTGAAGAGTGTGGATTTTCCAAATAAACATATTTGGGAATGCTGTTTAAAAAGACTAGTGAGGTTAGCAAAGTTATGGGAATATTAGGTCACAGCTAAATAGATGAAAAAATATCCACTGGAACATGTACCGAGAGCTGCAGCACATGACCAGCTCAGGAAAGTACTGCTGTATATGTTACAGCCATTCCATACTCTTTACAAATATAAGGGTTTAAAACCACATGGAGGAGTTTTATGGTTTTTGCTTGGTTGGTTGGTTAGTTTATTTTGTATGGTTCATTGCTTTGGTTTGGGGTTTGTTTCTCAGAAGGCTTCATTTCTAAAATATTCAACTAATGTTAGATAAAGCTGAAAGAAGTCATCTGTGAAAAAAAATCGAATCAATCTAATCACAATAATTCAATACGAATTTCTTAAAGATGTGGCTGGCTGGCAGTCACTCTCATGGTTGTCTCCATTCTGTCTCACCAGCTCTGCTTTGGGCTGTCTCTGCGACTAATGTGAGCATTCTATGCTAACACTGAATGGTCACACTGCCAGCATATCCAACTGTACTGTGACCTGGATCAGTTTGTTCCCTTATTACAGGAACTCAGTGTAATAACTAGATCCAAGAAGGAAAAATCTATTTTCACCAATGTAAAACATTCATTTATACAGGACCAAACATCTCATATTTATATTTTCTTCCATGCAAGAGATTACAAATTTACAAGTTAAAATAACAAAAATTTCAGCAGGACTAAACCTAAGTATTTTTGAACAATTTACTTAAGACACAAGAAGCTCAAATTCATTCATTCATTCTTACTTGGCAGGTAACAAAATACAGAAGGCTCAGGATTGTCTGGTACTGAAGTTCAACATTTCATACAATACTGTGTAGCAAGGAGACTGTCAGGAGCATTGTTTAGTCTTTGGTATGCTGTGGTTTTGACAGAGGATAGGATTTACTTCTGTGACTACGATTAGGTGTATCTTTGGCTTACTTTGTTTTCCTTTCCAAGTAATTGTAGGTATCAGCAACATCAAATCTAGGACATCTTCACTTTCCCAGCTGCTTTGAAACATTTGATTTGTGTCTAGGCTCTATCAAATCTGTGAGCATCAGAAGACAAAGATGTGAGTCATCAGAAGCGGAAAGAACACCAGCAGTGTGCCATCCTGGGAAACAGAAGAATTTTCTGGGCCCTTGACATTAATAGCTGCAGCTGTCAACCCCACTTGCTGGCCCTTTTGTTTCATACTGATCCTTGGAAAGTGAGTCATGACTCACTTCCTCTGGTTCTCATGCTTCTGCTGGGCAGGGAGGTGTCGCTCACTGCCTGGTGAACATGTTTGTACGTGTGATATCTGGTCAGGCTTGTCACTGAGGAATTTTCTGCCATGAATCCTAAGATAATGTTTGAAAATAATATGCACTTCAGATCTAACATTCTCTGGCATTGTTTTAATGTCTTAATTATGGAGTGATCATTAATTAGACCCTATCTTACTGGAAAATGTTCAATCTTTCCCCTTAGTCAAGTCTATATTTCAGTAGAAAAATTAGAAACCACATCGTGGCTTCATTTTTCCTTTCCTAAACAAAATTAGGCTGCCAATGACTCAAAAGTCTCAAAGAGAGGCATAGTGGTCCAAAGTTGCTGTTTGTTTTTTTTATCTTGTGATGCTAAACTCAAGGGCACAGTATTGCAGGAACACAGTCTACTTCAAGTTTAAGCACGAACAACAGTTTTCAATTCAAGCAATATTTCTTCAGAACACCAGGCTCACTAAAATAATATTTTAACAGTTGTTCAAAATCAAATACTGATTCAAAAAGTTTTCCAGCTCAATTTGCTACTGGCCAAGCAGATACATTTCATATGATCATAGATTCAGAAAATCAGAATAGTTTGGGTTGGAAGGGACCTTTAAAGGCCATCTAGTCCAACTTCCCTGCAAAGAACAGGGACACCTTCATTTAGATCAGATTGCTCAGAGACCCATCCAACCTGACCTTGAATTTTTCCAGCGATGGGGCATCCACCATTGTCTCGGAATCCCATTCTAGTGTTTTAACACCCTCATAGTAAAAACTTCTTCCTTTTATCTAGTCTGAATGTACCGTCTTTTAGTTTAAAACCATTATCCCTTCTCCAATCCCAACAGGCCCAGCTAAAAAGTCTATTCCCACCTTTCTTATAGGAATCCTTTAATACTGAAAGGCCACAATGAGGTGCCCCCAGAGTCTTCTCTTCTCCAAGATGAGTGACTCCAACTCTCTCGGCCTTTCCTTATAGGAGAGGTGCTCCAACCCTCTGACCTCTTTGAGGCCCTCCTCTGGACTCACTCCAGCAGGTCCATGTCCTCCCTGTGCTGGGACCCCAGAGCTGGATGCAGCACTGCAGGTGGGGTCTCACCTGAGCAGAGCAGAGGGGCAGAATCCCCTCCCTCTCCCTGCTGCCCACGCTGCTCTGGATGCAGCCCAGGACACCATTGGCTCTCTGGGCTGGGAGTGCCCATGGCTGGGTCATGTCCAGCCTCTCACCCAGCAGCACCCCCAAGTCCTTCTGGGCAGGGCTGCTCTCGATGTGTTCATCCCCAGCCTGTGCTGATACCAGGGGTTACCCTGTCCCAATTACAGGACATTTTCCTTCAGACAAATCCTCGGCCACTGACCACAGATGGGGCTGGTCAGCTGCAAAAGAGAGCGGAAAAAGCTGTTGCACTCTGGAGCAAATAAAGCGTGCACAGTTAATGTGTTTCAAGCAGAATGCAGCAAACTTGATAAGGCTGGCATTCCCAAATAACATTTGGGAAAAAATAAGAATTTTAGCACTTGTAATCTGAAACACTGAAATTATTTCCTTGGCAGAAAACTACTTGGACCTGCAGAACCAATATCACTTTACAAATCTGCCAACAAATGGTTCATTAAACTAAAGGAGTTGACTGATCTCATAGGAAAACATGGATTTTGTACAGCAGCAAGACCTTTAGTTAGGCAGGTATTTTAAAAATATTATTTCCATTTATAATTACCTGAAATTATATGTTAATATGGTTGGCCCCGATTTCAAGAAAGAACCCTGGTACTCAAAATTATTCTGGTGTGTGAGAAACAGGATGCATGTACAGAACACTGGGGTGCTGGAATGGGTGGCTGTTAAAAGATCATTTTATTGATGTGTTCTGCAGAAAACCTCCAGCTCCAAGGTGAACACATTCTGTGCTGGTAGCCAAATTCCTGAAGTACGTCATAGTTCACAAGTAAGAACCTCTCTTACATCCTGTAAGTCTGCAGAGTGGAAAATCATTGCTCCATAATAGAATTTATTTTCATGACTATACACGAAGAATTCCAGAAAAGAGAAAAGGCAGTAATACATATTTGCTGAAGAATGCCAAGCAATACATTTTGGGCAAAATGTACACACAGCCTTGAAAGATAACTTTGTAAAATACACGGGCTCTTGTCACACAGAGAATATACAATTTTTTTCTTTAGAAGTAGTGATGTTGAAAAGATTTACTGACATCTTCCAGTAAGATGTCACATGACTGGAAACAGTTAAGTATCACTAGGATTTTGCAGTGTAGCTCTGTAATCATAAGTCAGGTAATATATCTCCTCACAATTACACAAAAAAGAAGGATGGGACTGTAGAAAGCTTTGCTGTGCCCAGACAGAGCAGATACCTAAATGATGGCCAGGCAGCAGGCAGCAGTCACTGTGCTCCCAGATGAGAATGCTGTGTGCTACACTAAACACAGCTTTCAAGACCAAACTCAAAGACTTTGAAACAAGTTCTGAACATATTTAGAAAGCAGTCAATAGCACATGCTTTAGATAACCAATAAAGGATGAATCCAAGCATAAATGCACAAAGGTAATTTTTAGATCTCAGTCATCTTGATGTTTTAAAAATGCTCCACTCCATTTTAGATAAAAGTTTACATATTTGCAGTAAGGGTTGACTATGATGATGTCTAAATTTATTGTATTATTAATGATGCATTTACAATGCCTTTTTTCAGATATAGGACTTATCTTGTACTATTTTAGGATTTGCAGAATTGCAGTTTTGCCCCCATATCTCAGCCTCAATTAAACATCAAAAACTTTTATTTTTTCCAGACTAGGTGCTAGTCTGTTAGAAATTATTCAGTTTATTCTCTTTGAAGTTATCTTGTCATTATTTCTTCTACATCACATAGAAAATTTCTGGTTTCTAACAGTGTAAATGAAAGAAAACTCCAATCTTCTGCTTCCCACTATACAGTAAATGGAATGTACTGTCACTGCCTCAGATATCTATCTGGACATTAATGATTTCATTACACACTCTACAGAAGTGTTGGAATAACCCTGATGTCCTGATTTAAATTACTTTTTAAAAACTGCATTGAAATTAAAGCTTCTCTGAGACAGATCTGCTGGAAACCTACAAATTATACTAGAAAAGGCATTTACTTTAATCTAAGGATGCTTAAGGTATGTATTTTAAATGTAGATCAAGGTGTTGATGCTCCAGTGCCTCAGAAGAGGAGTTCCTCAGTTCTGATCAGTACTATTCATGTTTTATATTGTTCATCTTGAGGTAAAGTCAGATAGCTTAAGCATTTTTAGGAGGCAGTTTGAATACATTTCAATTTATATGAATTTGAACAATGTACAAATTCTAATTAAAATTATCCTTTGTGAACTCCAGGAACCTGAGACTCAGGACTGTTCAGAGAACACACAGCATGACAGAAGTAGTGTTAGTAGTCTAGGTGTTATCTGGAAAGTGAATAAAGGAAAAGTTTGATATTCCCTACTCTTCTGGGGATGATGATATTTAATATGATAGTTAAAAGTAATGCTCTTAATTCCAAAATAAAGGCATACCTTAAAAGTTAGTCTATTGTTGTCAGCTGAATTTGAAATCCCATCTAGCAAGTCTTGGGCAGTGAAGGAGAATAATCTCTGCTCATGTCTGAGGCAAATCAAGCTGTGAAAAAAAAAACACCCTTCACAAGGTCAGAGAAGTTCTATAGTTTGCTGAGCTTTTGAGGAATGAGTTTCCATATGATCCCAGTGATACAAGCTTAAGCAGAGTGCAATTACTTGGACAAGGAATTTGTGTATAAGCAAAGGTTATCTTTTATTGACCCCATCACCAACTGAAATATTTTCATTCTGTTGTGCAACTGAAATGGATCTTTTCCCTTATTTGTATTCTTATTGTACCACGGACTGGTATTTCATACACTTTACTTTACATAGAAATATTTCAATACAGTTTAGAAAATATTTTTCCTAACTTTTGCTTCTTCAACAGGCATTTTTTCAGGGGAGACAACTGAAAGACAAGAAATCTCTAAGGCCATATTAGCGTAACATTGCCAAGCAATGAGATGGAAGTCAAACCTAACCTCTGATTCAACAAGAAGAAGAGCATTCAGTGATTAGATATATCTATCTATATACTTTCATAAATTTACTTCCTTGTTTTTGAGAGATTGCTAGTATATGCATTAAAAACAATAATGAAATTATGGCAGGAGTTCCATACTTTATCCCCAATTTGGTTTTTAATTCATGGGTGTGATATACCAAATTTCTTACTGATTAGGAAACATTATTCTTTTCTAGGAATGACTGACGAGAGTTTAGAAAAATAAGAAATATCTGAGAAGAATTCATAAAAGTAAAATCAATTACTTTGCAGGGATATGAATTTCAGACACTTCTATAAATTCATTTGTTCACTTATTGGTTTTCAAAGAGAATAGTTTTCTTCCTTCCCACTCCCATGTATGGCAGAGAACAGAAATGTTTCCATGAGAAAAACTATTCTTGAAAGTCCCTATGTACTCATCAAAAAGGTTAGCAAAATACCAAAATTTAACAAAAGCAAAAAAAAAGAATATCTCAGTTTTCCTGGAAACAAGTCCAAACCTCCTACTCAGAAAGAGCCTCTGCCAAATTACAGTAAAAAATGGTCCCATGGTGAGAATCTTCAAAAGCAAAAGTGAAGTTTTAGCTTGCACAGAGAAAAAAAAAGGAGTCAGAGAAAACTTTCACATGATAATCTGGAAAAAAAAGTAACTTAAACCAGAAGGTACATAAATCATAGAGTTTCCTTGTCCTAGGGCTCACATTACGATGATCTACTTTAATAATGCTATGTTCAATAATGCACCTTAATTAATAACTCAGACCTGAATGCATCAGAAATCTGACTCGGATCCAGTGTGAGAATGTGCAAATGTTATGTCATATTGCAAAATAAATTAAAATTAAAAAGTGTGGATCTATCAAGATTATTAACTTTGTCCTAAGATACCTACATTGTCACATAAGATTCCATGTAGAACTTAGCTGTTTCCTTAGAAAGCTTCTCAATTAACCATTCTAAGTGAACAAAACACATGATTTTCTATCAAGAGGAAAATGTACTTAGACAAAAATCAGCAGAAAATTTGTCAAGGAAATTCTAAGTACATGAAGACCAATTATGACATAAACTCTCAGATTTCCACAAGCAATAACTTTTCCTTGTATCAGTCTTTCAAGAGGTGGCAACTTTGGTAATTCCCTGTTTCTGACCTATCTCATTCTGACCACAAGTAATATCCAGATTTTTCTAATTGATTGGTCCAGTAATTAAAGCACTCCTATAACTAAATTAAACTCAGAGCAATTATTACCAGCTTGTACTTAATTTTTGGTGTCTTCCTTCTATTGTGGATCAGAAGTAAGGCTTGTGTGCTCTTAGTATTTTGGTTTCTTTACAGTACAAATGGATCTTGTAAAATATGTTGGCCTTCTCTACAAACCCTGTCACACTCGTATCCCTATATGCTGGATACAATATTGCTTTAAGGACTCTTTTTTACAGTTTTGCTAGATGTAGCCCCATGGCTATCTGTTTGTGGTTGTGGACAATTCCTGAGAATGTGTGAAGATGAAGTAAAAAACCAGAAAGTCTATTAGAGGAGGTTTGAATCTTAACACATAGTCTGTGTTTCTACCATCGCAGGAAGAGCACACCACAAAACAGTTGAACACTTGGGGCTAGCTAATGCTTGTCCATTGCCAGCTGTAACCTGCACACATGGTGCACCCATGGCAAGTGGCCCTTCCTTCCAAATGAAACCTCCACGTCACAGCCCTCGCCACTTGTCCCCCAGCCTGCGCAGGAAGTTTGTGCATGTGCACGCAGACACACACACACACACAAATACAGATGGAGAAAGGCAACAGCGAGCAATAAGGAAGGTCAAAGGCACAAACACAAGAGCTAGAAAGGCAACTCTCTTTGGAAACCCTCAGGAATTTCCTTAGGCTGGGTACAAACCTGTGAGTGACTCATGGAAGAGAGGCAGAATACAGATACTTAAAGCAAGGGAAACACTGTGACAACACTGTTAGCTGAAAATGCAGTGTGTCTCAGAGCCTGTCTTTGTACAGGTTTTGGATATCCAGTCATTATGAACTTCACTTATTTCCAGTACTGCCAGCAGAGCAAAGAATTTCAGTTTTATTTTGCAACATTACAAGTTTCATTCTTTCACTTACTGAAGTTGGCTAACGTGACCCATTAACACCTAAAGCATTATTATGTTATTTTAGTGAAAGCATTAATCCAAAGCCACTGAGGAGCACAGCCTGTACTGTGTGCCCAAGCAAGGGAGCAGACAGATGTCTCCCTGAGGACAGGCTAGTTTGAATTGTAAATGGAATTTTTATGTATTGTAGTCTTTTTTCACTGACAAACCAAAGTTAGAATTTATAGTCTCTTTCCTGAATTTGTCAGCTAATAAAAATAAATAAATTTTAAAAAACCCCAACTAACAAACAAGCAAAGAAAAGAAAAAAAAAAAAAAGAAAGAAAAATAATATAATCTTCAGGACACTCTCAAAGGACACTACTAAATTTTGCCATATTTTCATGTCAGCTCATTTTTTTTGCTACTTTGGGCTGAACTGTAACACAGAAGGTTGCTGAAGCCCTGTGTATATCTCTCCTTGCTTTTGGCTAGATGACAAGGCACTGTTCTGGATTTGGTCTAAATTGGCTTCTTCTGCACGGTAAAATGTAGGTTTTGTAATTCTGTAGGTTAAATGTAATTCTTTAGCTGTTAAACCAAAGAGCAAAGCAGTTTGTATCTGGGAGCATTAACAAGACACACATGACACTGACTGCTTAAACTCCAGCTGAATTCAGGTTCCCTGTGGATGCTGGCTGCTTGGAACAGGATTCCTTTTAAGAAGGTCTCAAGGTGTTCCCAGCTGCCTCCTCCTTGTTCAACCAGAAGGCATAGCTGGAGGCTACTGGGCTTCACCTGTACTGTGAGGGGCAGTTCTTTGGATCATGTTCACTGGGTGGATTTTCCATTTCCCTGGGGAAAATCTTCAGAGTTATGACCAAGTCAGCTCCAGGGTCACTCAGGCATGGTAGTGCTGTACATTAAAACAATTTTGGCATCTATGCCACACTGACAGCTGCTGTCCAGCACAGTGTAGATGCTTGCCTAATGATCACTAAAGAGGGATTCAGTCTTATATCTCACCTAGAAGATGGCTGGAGCCCTGAGAGTCTGATGATCCTCACTTCTTCATTCACACATTGCTTTTGTTGACTTTTATTTTCCCTGACATTGGAAAAGAACATTGACCAGATTCAGGTCCTCTGGATGGTACTTTCCCAAGGTCTGGACTCCCTGAAACAGTTGCTGATAAAATTTTATAGCTGTGTTAGACTCTATTCTCAGCTTATGTAATAAAAGGGGCCTTAATGCCAGGGGATATCAAGTTAGCTCACTCTGGTGTACAACAGCCCAGACGTGTAAAAATTGCAGTCACAGATAGGATGGATGAAAGTAGCATCTCAGAATGATAATGCAGATACCTCAAAAGTGTCTTGCTTTCTCTTTATCATGCAGCAGTGGTATAAAAGAGACACAGTATATATATCCAAAAGGCTTTTGGCATGAATTCTCCAGAAATGTAATGAAGTTGCAGACATTTTAAGTATCACTTTAAACCACAGAGCTGATATAAAATACTTGAGAAGCAGAACAAAGAACTGGTGTTCTAATAACTAAACTAAGCATTTAAAAATAAATACAAAAACACAAAACACTTTCTGTGTGGTATTTGGTCCCTGAGAGGTTGCAAACAGGCTGGTTTTGTCTTTATTTTCTGGTTCTGCAGACTGTACTCTAAAAAAAGAACTTGCCTCAGAGTCCAAGAGCAAGTCATCTGTAAAGTTCATTTTAATGATGGAATGCAGATTGTTGTTCATTCATTTTTTGTATATATTCTGCTTATCTTCACAAAGGTAAACAGTTCTGGAATGTCACTACTAAAATATTTAGAATGCTATTTCTAGCCATCATTGCCTATGATCTGATTGCTTTATTTACATTCAATTTCCATTTGCTAAGGAAATCAGAAATTTCTAAAGTGAATGTCATGTACAGCAAATGTGGGGGAGTAGTAATTTAAGCATTCTCATATTTGAGGAAGTCCTGTGAAAAATATGAATTTTCTAAATTTTCTACTACTCAGAAATTTTCTACTACTCCTCTTTTAGTTTTCCTGTGTTGTGACTCAGAATTTTTTATAAACAATGCTTTCATATCACAACCATAATTTTATTTTATTGGACAATATTTCTATTGTAAAAGTGGTAAATGTAATTATGTCATTTTAAAGAGTATTTTAATCACTCACACCAAACTCTGGATACATAGTTATCATTATAAATCATACCTTTCATAAGTGAAAAATTACTACACAATAACAAATTGATTCCCCATTCTTTAAAAAGTACCTCTTGCCTCTCAACCCCCAAAGCTCAAAAACTGATGAGTTTTGCAGAAGGCTTCCCTCCTTTAATAAAATTGATATAATAGCTCCCTTTAGTCCATGGCAACTGGGCACATGGCTGGATGAAATGAGTGGTGTCTGCTAGTTCTTTTTTTTGTCGCCAGCTCTTCTAGGTGTACTGCAACATTTCAACAAATGAGGAAATCCTGGAATCTCTTCACCTGACTGTGGATTTCTATTATTGAAATGGACAGACCGTCCCACACACTGTTACCAATCCTTTCCTTTCTCTTCTGAAAATGTTCACTGTTTAAGCCAGCAACAATCAAGATCAATAGAGAAGAAAGGAAAGGCCCTGTCCTGTCCTGTGCCCTCCTGGTTACCCACTAAATGCAGCACTAATAGTCTTCATGTTAGATTCCCATTTTTTCCCTTTCATTTTCCACTTAAAATATTGAGAGTTTTTCTGTTTTAGCTATGCTGACAGCCCATAGATGTCTCTCCAGGTATACAGGAATGTGTACACCCACGTAGTTCACTGGCATTCCTCCAGGAAAACCCTGGTCTGAATACCTTGCACTTTGAAATCTGCACAGGTATGCTCACAAAAGCATGCATATCTTTCCAATCAATGCAGTTGTGCTCCACTTAAGGTACCCTAAAGGTCTTCTACAAATTATTTCTGACTGAGTGAAGCAACCACAAAGAACAAAATCTGTTCTGAGCTTTGATCTGGTAACCCAATCCCCACAGGTGTCAGAAGGACTGATATGCAATTGTTTTTGAGCTAAGTCATATACAGGAATGTCCTTTGCCTCACTGGGATTATCAATAAACCCCAGGATACAAATATAAAAGTTTTCCTTTACCTGCAAGCAAACAAAAATACTGTGATATACCATAAGGATATTATAGCTTGTGCATAGAAGGCTGCAATGGAACAGTTTTTGTGAGCCTGAGCAGAGGAACACAGAATTCACCACCACCATTTAATACAATCAGGCAGAGTCTCAGAATTCACTCTATCAAAAATTGAGGTAGGATACAAATAACACAAGCACTTGAATTTTGAAAGATACAAAGGAGGGAAACTTGAAGTATTTCAGAATTGCTTCTAGCAGTTGGATTCAGTCTGGGAGTTTCTAAATTACAAGGAAACTTTGCATTTAAATACTCCTCAGTTGAGCAATACTCTATCTTGGTTATCTGTCTTAGCTATCCATAGAGCCCTCAGCAACACAGCACCTTATTAGTCCTGCAGGACTACTATAACAGCAGATTTTACTAATAACCCATTCAACAGAGTTGGCACTGGGCACAGAGGCATGCTGGTCAGATTTTTCAAAGCCATTTAGTTACACGCCCAAAATCAGTGATGTGTACATCTGAGGACCTGAGAAAAGCACTGCCTAAGATCACTGCAGATGTTAGAGAGTGCTGGATTTCCCAAGTCAAAGTTGGTGCCTAAGAAATGGGTCTTCTTTATCGTCATCGGACTATTACTTGAAGGTAGCCTATCAGTTCCTGTGAAAATAGTTTTATGTTTATTTCAGTCAAACTCCAAATGAATAGATAAAAATTGCAATTCTGAGTATATGAACCAGTTACTGTGTGTCAGCAGCTTTCCAGATACCATCCAGCCATGTTTCTTAGCCTCAGGTAAATACCAGGCAATTCCAGGTATCTTACCTGCCCAGCAAAGGAAGCATGAGCCATTTCGAATTTAACCTAAAGTCTTAACAAAGAAAACCTTTTCCTTAGGTAGTTGCCAAAAATCATAGCCCATCATACAGTTTTGCAGCCAATCCATATGGTCAGTCTATAACTGCAGTCTTGGAGAGCCTGATGAAGGGGACTAACTTTTGGTTTGGGGTAACAGCCTGCATTTGTCAGGAACTTACTAAGCACTTGCCAGCCCTGTTTTGTGATTTCAGTCAGATGAGTTCGATGCTTGTGTGTGCATTGGCCTGCTCATTGGAGGTATGAGGTGCCAAACTCCCAGCGGTGATTAGTCTCTAGAGAAGAGTCAAGCAGCTAAATACTCTTTTGTCAATGCAAACCTGAGCTACCAAATGGAGTCGTTGTGGTCTACCCCCTGGCTTAAACAAACACCAACTGAAACTTGTCACATATAACACCTAATTTTGTCAAAGTCTGCCTCAAACGTACTCAGCCTTCACTTTATCAAAAAGGCTTTTGCCAGAAACAGCAGGTTAGAAACTGGAATAAAATGAATCAGAATATCAAGAAAGAAGTGGTGCTTTTTTCACAGTGAATTAATAATTGCCATTTTCAGAGCTGTTGGAACATTACCAAGGATAAAAGACTAACACAAAGACTTGTACAGAGAGACCCTCTTTCATAACCCTAGTAGAAGCAAGTATCTAAAGGAGAGGTTGGATGCATTTACTGGATGTACCTTAGCAAGTTTAAATAGAGAAACAGTGAAAGAACTTCTATAACAATTTATATGAGCTCAACAGTGATTGCATTTTAACAGCTGCTCTTGGTCCTCTGGGCCACTGCAATTTAATGGAGTCAGTTTTTCTGCTGAAAGAAACGATTAAATTGTTCTCATAGAGTCCTTGAAAAGGTGTCAGTACAGGCAGCTGGAAATTTAGGATCTAACAACTTCAGCACTGGAAAAAAAAATCATCACTGTTTTACATCCCCCTGTGGAGATCAAAAATAAAAAGTTAAATTCTGGCAGAATCCAGGCATTTCCTACAACCAGACACACATTAAACTTTAACAAATTGGAATGTGTATCTAGTCTCATTATTTTCCTTGTAAACTTTGACTGATGGTATGTGATGCTTATACCATGTATTGAGCCATGGTGCCTGATGATCAATAGTGACCTCTATGCAGCATAGTATTATATTGTTCTCTAGAGTTTGTACGTTGCTCACTACTGAAACACAGCTACTGCTGTGGGGAGGTGGAGAGACTAGGCTATCTTTTGGAGGATTCTGAGGAGCAGGGAAGGGACCCAAATTCTACTTTTAACTGAAACCTCTGGAGACATTTAAGTGATAATTGACTACATTGCATTGTAGGTCAGTTTTGAAGGCTAGTGCTTGTATTGTAGCAAACAGTACCTTGAGGCTTTTGCTAATCCCTTGGGACTCTCCCTCTCCTATCTTATACAAAGGTTTTGTGACAGCGCACAGCATGTGTGACAGCACACAGCCAAAAGCACACTGAGATGACAGACTGCCCCATAGAATTTTCCATTTAGGAAGTTCATCTCTACCTGGAGTCTTGGACTTTCTTTAGCAAAATCACAATTTGAGGGAAGACTATCCCTTCACAGGCAGAAGTTACTTACAGCTACAGAAGAAACCCCAGTAATTCTAAAACTTTTGTGATAAGTAATCATATTTATAGGACTAGATAACATAGTGCCTGTGATTTATTGACAAAAATTTTATTTCATTTCAGTCATAACCAAAGTTAAAAATTCTGAAAGATTATGTAAATACATGTGATGAAAAAAGAAGATAGAATAAACTGAAATATGTCATCACCAAAGGTAAAATAGACCAAACTTAATACAGAGCCTTTCTTTGAAATTATTTTCTCCGCAAATAAAGTAGATCACATATCATTAGAACTCAGTACAGCATTGGATAGCAGTGCAATTATTAGCTCAGATGGAAAACTCTGTATATAATTTTCTAGGCAAAAGGCGTAGACCTTATACCTTGAGGTTTAGATTTCTAAGTTAGGTAAAAAATTAACTACTTAGGAGGGAGGAGCAGTGGACGGTACAAGGGAGTTTCCTAAAGTAGCACCTTAGGGACTGTTTAAGTACAGTGTCTCATCTGTGTTGGCAGAAAAAGCCTGGCACAAGGTTATGAGCCATCATAAATGCAGAGTAAGGGATGACTTCTGGGACTGGAGTAACAGAAATGGTGTAAAGTCAACAGCAAAAAATGAAAGGTCCTGAACACAAATGCAAAAGGAATTGATTCTATAAGCTAAGAAATCACCAGTTGCTAAAGACCTAAAAAAACAGTGCACTGTTCAATAACAGAATGAGAAAGACTATGTGATGCAATGTGGAAAAGACATATCAATCCAAGTGTTCTCTGGGAAAATGTTTCCAGAGCTGAAAGAAGTGCACCTGAGCTGAAATCCTGCATACTTCTGCTATCTTCCTTAAAGAAAAATGTATTTTAAGTACAAAAGGAAAAGAGGGAAGAAATGTATCAGGGATCCAAGGGTGATCAAAGAGTATATCCTGAGTTAACAGAACAAGCATTGAATGAGGAATAGTTACATGTGACTTGGTTCCACCCAGTCCAAATGAACACATGCTCATGCAATGAAGTATTTCTCTGAATATTTTCTGTTGTTCCAGCAAATACAAAAATCTATGCAGAAAGGCAAAGAGATCTGGGGTTTTTTTGTTGCAGAAAGGATAAAAAATCTGAAGAGAAAACAAATATAAAATTTACATTAAAGGGATGCTGAGGTCTCTTGCTGTTCACTGTGGTTCTGATCCTTCTTTTCTGATGCATATTACCAAGTGAAAACTTGACAGCTGCCTATCTGTGCCAAACACAGAACATATTTTGAAATATTTATTAGTAATTTTTTTCCTCAAATTGAAATATTGCAAACAATGTTACAGTCCAGTTTGGATTGTCCTTAAATGTAAAGCGACAAGAATAGAGGTGATTGTGAAGCATGCAAACGGAAAGAAAAAAATTTACAATTCCTTCGGCTCCTGTTGCATGTACTCTCTGATTATCAAATTAGGAAAGAACTTTGATTTAACTTTGGAATCAGTGATAAAGCAAACAACCATTGCATAAAAAGACTATGCTTGGGTTGCTAATAAGTAGCATAGCTGCAAGAATTTCTTTCAAGAAGTCAAGAAGATGAGTTTCTTTTTAGCAAAGTACAATGTCTTGTAAGTCAAACATAAAATAGCAGTGTGGAGAAGCACCTTATTTCAAGTGTGCAAGGAAAAATTTTGGAAGACAAATGAAATCTGTAACAACATTGTCATACTTTGTCACCATTTTTGACGATTTTTTCTCCTTTTTTTTTAGAAATTATTTTTATTTGAGAACTCATTCTTAAAAACCAACTAATATCAGCATACTATAAAAACTATATAGTGTCCTTATTCAAAGCACCTCTGTATAATAATTAATTTTGCAACACTGCAAATCCTAATCTGATTTCTTTACAGATTTTAAACTGTAAGTTTAAAGAATGCAAGTACACTCATATAAAAATAATGTATAATATGTTTTCTATATCTATAAATAATATTTTAAATATATTAACTGTTACTAAATATGGAATAATTATATACTGCATATTAAAATTATCTTAGCATTTTTTCAAAAATTGACAGAGAACAGGAAATCATACAACTTTTTTGACTGGCAAATAGCTTCTAAACTAATGTGTTGAGATATATAATCACAATGTCTAGAGGAAAAGAAGTCTATGTTCCAACTATTTTGAGGAATTCTAAGAGTAGAATTCCTCTAAGACTAGCTTCCTCAGCAAGAGGAGGACTTAGGGACTATGCAGAAGCACAGATTCTGGAATGAATCCTAGACACATGGATTCCTCAAATCACAGTGTACTCAGTAAAGATCAGGTGTCAGTCCTGGATCAGCTTCTGGTCTTAAAGAGTTCTCAGGAAAATTTTAGGGGTTCTGAGAATTCTAGCTAACAGATAAAAGCCAACTTCACAAAGGGTCTCTGATGTCTGGACCTTCTCACCCCTTACATGATAACTGGTTGACTATTGCAAGAAAGATTTTTATTTTGGAAATTTTTTGAGGATATGGTACATGTCTAAAACTATGGTGAATCAATGAAAAAAATTGTCTAGAAATTTATTTTAAGACCCTTTATGTAGAAGCTAAACATAATAGTAAAGTACTTCAGAACAAACACCTCTGGATATCACTGTTATAAAGAAATAGAAAAAGTCTCACTTCTTTTGAAAACAAAACGAATCAAGAAAAAGTCTTGGAAAAGTATTTCTTTCTTTAGGTAAAAATAGTGTAACCAAGTAACAAAAAGCAAACAAAGTCAGAAGGCCTACGAGTGATTCCTTCTGGTTCTCCAATGATTTAACAGTTGAGATATTTGTTCAAAAATCTCTGGGGGAAAAAAGCTTCTTTGTAACCATATTCCATGTTTCAAATTACTTACCGGAAGTAAAGTTTAAATGAACAATACAGCCACAGAAGTCACACAAGTCACTAATGTTCTCACTTTCTATTATTTATGTATACTAAAATTATATATATATAAAACCATACTCTTAGAAAGATCTGACTTTTTATCTGTTCTTTGTAAATAAATAATTAACCCAGTAATACTTTCCCTTTCATATTTACCTAAATAAGAGCCTAATTGCACCAAGTGTTTCTAAATTCACTGCAATTTCTAGTGAGTGAATTAACAAAGTAATTCTAACAGTATTTAATGTTCAGTCATTCCTTTATATTTCCACCATGTCTTCAAAGATTCACTCTTTCATCTGCATGAAGAAACATTTTTTCCTTATCTAGCTTTCCATTAGAAAGTCATCTACCTTTCTAAAAGGTCTCTAGTCCCAAACCAGAACAGTGTGTCTACCTAACTTAATTGTCTCATCACATCAACTCATTTGGAAGCACAGCCCACTGTAAGTGCTGTATGCTTCACTGCTGAAGCATCTCACACTGAAAGACTTTAATACCTGCTTGGCAAGTGAAACTTTTTCTTGGCTCTCCATCTGTAAGGCAAAACTGAATGAGAGGTGATAAGCCATGGTCCATAGTTTTCCATAAAAGCAGATCATTGTTGGCTTCCTATTTTCCATGGTAGTATTTGAGAAATATCAGTCACCATAGATGGAACTGGTACCATACCCATTCCTGAGATTACCTGAGCTTTTTCAGCAATCCTTTATGGCCCAATGCATTTTTGAGTTTTTTGCATTTTTGATCACTTCATCAAGACTTGCCATCAGTTATTATATAATAGTGTTCAGCGGGTCTCTCCACAGACAGTGTTACAATGCACAACAGAGATGGATTTCATGAGGGGACAATCATCTTACCAATTTTTACCAGGTTATGCTATATGAGAATACTGAGAACATTATCTGACACCAAAAAATCCAAGTATAAATTATTCAGAATGAAAAAGTTTACAATTTCCAGTGAAATTTTGCCTGCTGAATTCTTTGAAAACTACTTTGAGCATTGTGAAATTTCATTTATTTTATTTTATTGTATTGTATTTTATTTGGAAGTTTATTAATTTGAGGATGATTTGCACATTACAGATGGGGGGTCACATGTCTCCAGCTTTACATGTCGATCCAGCCCATGAATTCATACAACTTTTTCCAGCTCAAGCAAGCCAGGAATTAGGAAAAGACGTTCAATGCCTGTATATAACCTGAATTTGTCTACAAGTAATGGATGACAGTTTTTGTATGGAGACAGTGTAATATTACCTCAGTTAATTGACATTCTACCATTTCTCTATTCTCATTCTGGTACTGGTCACCAAGGCACAAGCTGTTCTTGGTTATGGGATCCCATACCATTGCACATTGACACATGCCAGCTCAGATTTACATGAGGAAATCTTTGTGGTTAGAACCTGAATTTCTGTGGATTAACCTACCACTATATTTAAATCAGTGAAAACCAAAACAGTAGTCATAATGCCTGTGGGAAGAGAATAACACACATTTTGCTTTGGTTGCCTTTGTAATAACCATAGTTCCTTGCAGGCTTACAAAGAAAAACAGTCACCTCATAATCTTGCAGACTAAAAGCAGAAGCCTATGCTAATGAGCAGGGAGAGCCAAATTCTACTTACATTCTTAATGATGCTTCAGAAAACAACTGAAGGCGTGATTCATCTCACCCAATTTAATCATATAGAAGTTAGGCATCTATTTTGCAACTATCAACTAGACAACCTCTAGAGCAAATAGGGAGAACAAAGAGGATCTTCCAAGATAGTATCTAAAATTGGTATGGTAAGGGCTGTCTAGATGTGCATCTCTCTTTACACTAGTGAGTGGGATTAGAGGCTCAAGAACCTTTATTCTCTCTTTACTAGTTTCTTTGGGTCTATGTCTTCTCAACAGTCAGCAGAGTAAGATAAGAATCTTCAGCATCTAACTCATTCCACTTTTTTCCATCAAAACTGATTTTGAATAGGATAAATCACTTCTGAAGTTTCTTCTGTATCTCCATTGACTAAAAGAACCAACATGGAAAACTCCCATCAAAAAAGTAACTCAAGCTGTCTAGGATAAAAGTCACCTGTGGACACGTCTTTTGGAATTGGCTAAAGCAAACAACTGTAAATTCATTTTTAGCAGAATCTTAGCTTTCAGTTTGATCAGTATTAACTAGCACTAATGCAAGAACATTGATGAGGTATTATCAATTTTAAAGCCAAATGAATAAAGACTGTCCAGTCTGTTTAAGTAAGACCACCATAAGCATCTCATTAAAATGCCTGCTAGCATGTGATTATTAGTTCAAATTGGGTGTCTGGGTGAAATATTAACAGTTTGCATTATAACTACTTTGTTGGTAGTTTTTATGTCTTTACTAGTTCCACCAGAATAAACAAACTCCTGCTTGGCTTATGTTCTTATGGAAATACAGTTCCTTGACACAGCAGTAAGTTAGACAATACCCAGTGCATTGGTTGAATTGCAGCAGCACAAAAATTTTACTTTACATTGCTGGAATTCCACGATTTATCAAGACACATTCTGTGTCTCTAAACAACTGCTCTCCTTCCAAGATGCCTGGTCTTAAATTTTGGCATGAACACTGAAGTTTACATACATGACCAAAACGAACAAACACACACAGCACAAAGAAAGCTCATTCTGCTAAGAGTAGAGGTTAAGGGGGTACACACTGTCTCTACACTACATACTTGCCTTTCAAGAGAAGGGACAAATTGTTCATAAGCATGGTGAAATGGAACCATTAAAACAAAAGCAAATTTTATAGAGGAAAATTTCCTATAGCCACTTCACCTTCCAAACACTCTGTTCATCTGATCATTTTCATTTGGCATTTCATTTGTACGTTTTAAAGATTTTATTGTTGCATAATGACAGCTATGTGAAGAATGGTCACACATACCTAGGCAATGAAAAACTGAAAGGAAAGATGCAGATCATTTACCAAATACCTAGACTGTGAGTCAATATATTTTTGGATGCCTCAAGTTTTACCAGTGTGTGATGGAAATTATGAAAACTGAGGACAGCAAAGCTACTTACTCCTGTTAAATTATGGTTTAGAATTAAACCAAATGATTCAAAACTTAAATCAGTAAAATAACAGAGACACAGTCATGTACAAACAATAAAAAATTAAAAAAAAGGCAAATGATAAAAGAATAGAGTGGATTTGTAAAGGAGTTTGCTTGCAGTAAGGGGATTAAAAAATTTGCAATCTATAATCTTAGCTTGTCAGAAATTGTCTGAAAGTCTATTTAGTGACCAAAGAGACTTGTCTAATTCATTCACCATTTTTATCACTTGACTGTTATGCTGTGTTTCCCAGCTGGTGTATAAACATGCCAAAAGTTGACATTCTAAGTAGCTCTGAAAATATTTAAATCCCAGACATATTTTTTAAGCAAATTGCAAATTTGGCTTCCCCACGTAAGAAGATACCAAAGGGTATGTGCCTCGGCCAGTCTCCAAACTGGCTGTGATACCTAGGAGGAGTTTACCTGAAACTGATTCTTTCATAGGGTCAGAAAGCAATCCAAAAATGGTAGTAATATTTTTGGAAATTCTGGGTTTGATCCACCATAGGGAAAAAAAAAAATAATGAGTTTTGCAGTGTTAAATCAACTGCTGCTGGAAAGATATCCACAAAGCAGTTCAGTGTAGAAATATTTCCGTGTTGGCTTAACCTCTTTATCTTTTACTGAAAAGATATATGACCATGCATTTATAGCATAAAAGGAAAAACTAAAAATTCTATGAATTTTGGTCTAAGAGCATATCAATTGCTCTTTACAATATTACACACAAAATCACCCTTTTGATTAAAGGGGACTTTTCTGTAGTAGTAATTATCACAGCCTAGGCTACACTTTATAGCAGGAAGAGAACTAATTTCCATAACTGTGAATGTGAGAGTTCAGCTGTATGGTTCTAAAAGTATATCCTCTCCATAAAATAGTTAAAAAATAAGCAAAGTAATGTTTAACCTATTATTCAAAATTCTCTAATGAAAATGGCCTGGTAAATTTTCATTCTCTGCCTTATTCAACAACTGGGGAAAAAAAAAAAAGCTGTCAATGTAAATTATAAAATAATTTAAAAATTAAAGTATGTGAAAGATGCAGAATCCCTGACTCTGGTGGATGAAATCCTCTAAACTCTATAAATTCAAATCATCTGAAGGAAGTGGTCAAGAGAAAATCAAGACTCTCAAAAAGATTAGACTAGAAATTTTTACTAAGGAATGGAATAGGAAGGTGTCAACAGAGCCTCTACAATAAACTTTTTTACATGAGTGTTACTAATCAGTACATATAGCAACTGTTTATGAAGATATTTTTGCATATTTTCCATATTTTTTATTTTTATTTTTTCCTGAATTATAGGCCACAGAAGTTCAAGTAGGGAACAACTGCCCAAATTCTCCCCTGACCCTTCACTTATTCAATCCAACTGTCCCTAAGTTAAAATAAGAACACAATATCTGCCAGGTCTGCAGAGCATGAGGTGTGCTCATGGTGATGGGCTGGGACAAAAATTGCCAGTGCACAACTGGATTTCCGAAAGAATTTTTTCTCTTCAACTCAGGCTAAAACGGATTGTGCCAGCATCAGCAGGTTCTTAGAACGACAGAAAGAATTAGTAAAAATTACACCAATACCTGAATAATCTCTTGCATTCCATGTTAGCACTAGCTGAAATGCAGACTCACAAACTAGCTGTGGTTTTAATGCAAAGTTGTCACCAGACTCAAGCTGAAGTGGGGTTTTTTTTCTTATTTCAGAGTGTTCTAACTTGGCATTTCATATGCAATTGTTCTATAGGAATTTTAAGAGCAGATGATATGAAAATTTTATTATTCAAATAAAGATTCTAGATAAATTTGTCTAAAATCTTTCTCTTCACCTTTGGTCTTGGATTGGAAGAAAGTTCTTCAATTTTTAAAATTTATCAAGCTAGACATTTGCCAGAATGTGTTTTAAATACCAAAGTCTAAATGCGGAAATATGGACAACCTTTACTCTGAATGTGTTTAATGCCCATTGTCTTGCCCTCCGGGTTTTCCCCAGAAGATGGTATTCAAGACTAATTTTGTCAACAATTTTCAGATTCAGTAACTTGCCTGAGAAAATAAATAGTGAAGCTTTTAAATAATTTCAGAAAGGAAGACAAGTAAATAAGATATAGTAATGGTTTTTAGTCCTGAATGGTGTTTGTCAGATTTAATACAGTAAACTCACTTGCCTTGTGTGTTACGCTTGTGTTATTTTTCCTACACTGACTACTGATGTAGTAGAATGACACAAGAGAAAGCAGAAATACTGTCAACAACTGTGATTTTATTATTCCTCCATTTTAATTACTGCCATAGGCTGGTATTTTATGGGTTGCTTCTTCTCACCAAATTTTATCTTTTCCCTTACATGCAGTAACATAACTGATACCAACAACTGATAGACTCACACACTGCATCACACTGATTACAGTGTCAATAACATTTCTCAAGTCATTAGACTTCCTTCTAAAATTTTGTCCAGAGTCATGTATTTAGTGGGAAAGAAAAAAAAGAGAATGAGTGAATGAGTGAACAAACAAAAGAAAGAAAGATAGTTGCAAATAGAAGACATGTGAGCTGAAATTTTATAGGGTAATTAGAGAATTTGATACCTGTGAGAAACAGGTCACATCAGTATTACCTACAGGTGGCTCACTGTAGTGTATTTACACTATCAGCACTTCTCTAATATTACCGTAGATTTCCTGAGAAGAAAAGCAATAAATTAAAGAATCCTACATTCGACAAAAGGAACAGAGTACAATAAACTTGTCAAATCAATCCCTCGTTCTGTTCATCTCATATCCTGAAGGTAACTATTATTTATCTCTTTCCTAAATCAGCATGCCATCTGGAGCTGGGAGCAGACTAAAAAATGCATTTTCTCTTCTGTTTTGTTTCATATTCTGTTTTCTGCGGTAGAGGCACTACTCACACTGCTATAAAGTAAGCTCAACATTCCTATTTTAAAGACACTTAGGTCAGCTGACAGTGACTATATTGACTGTAGATAAAAGCAACACTACACAAGTTTTTGAAAAACTGCATTAATTTTTCTTTATTTTTATGTGGTTATACAGCTATTAGAGATAAATATTTCCATTTTGGTTTAGGTAACAAAGACAAAGAAATTTTGGTGAATGAGTAGTGTTTGTTCCATTCAGAATTTAACAAATCGATTTTTAATTGGTATTTCTGATCATTCTCCCCAGTATGCTTTATTCACTTAGAGGAAATTGAGCTTTCATTAGACAATTTTTACGGGGTTTTTTTTACAGTAAACCAACAACTTTTTTTCTTAGCAGGTTTTAAGATACACATCCAATAATAGATTTTGACTGCAGTGCTAATTCAAAATTTCACATTTAATTAACTATGAAATTAGATATTTTCTTACAGAAACTGCTACAAACAGCCATATAAAAAAAAGTTCTTGTCAGCCATAATGTGAATATAATCTTAAAATGGGACTAAATATTTTTAAAAGTTGATAATTCAATGTATCATATACTGATAACATTATTTGCTTAATGTCTTAATTAATTTTCGTCATACTACAAATTCACTAAACATACTGCGAAGTAATCTGAATGCCACTATGAAAAAACCCTCAAACAATCCAATGTTTTTTAATACACAAGCTCAAGAGCCATTCCAAACACTTGCTCTGGGCATGCTGCAGTTACAGGGATTAAAGGGACATTTCAGCAGTGGAATTTTGCCCTTTAAAGGTAGTGCAAAAACTTTCCGGTCAAATACACGTCAAAAAGACAACTGTGAACACAATAGGAGCCCAGGATCCTAGGCACTCCATTCCTAAATCAGGATGAATAGCATCTGCAGAGGGTTAAGCGTGCCAAGGGAATTTGACACTCAGTGAGTTTTGGTGGGCATTCCATGGACTTGCTTTGGAGTTGACAATGCAGGGTCAGGCAGAGATGAAATTTTGGATTCTTAGTTGCTTAGGATAAAACAGTTGTCCAGAATATTTGTAGAAATGAGGAGTCACGCACAAAGAGTCACTCACAATATCCAGTGGGCATTAGAACAGCTCAGTGCTGCACAACACTTCATGTGGAATAATTTGATTTCATAGCTAGTCAAAATGACATTGGAAAGCTTTGTACCAATCAAGTGGAACAGATATGCTAAAATGGTCCACTCACTTATCAGCTCTGCATCTGCATTCTAAGCAGCTAAGGATGTCTGTCTTCATGTCTTCATCTCTAGCGCTTTCATCTGAATACATGTTTTACAGAGTTAGGCTAATAACACCAGGCATTTATGTATGTTTGCTAGGGGTGGGGGGAAATGTAAAAGGATTTGTTGGTGAAACAATGAGGTGGATGCTCTTGGGGGCTGATTTAATATGCTGCAGCTGAGCTTCAGAGATAAGAAAATGCTGCACTGCATTACAAAAGGCATTGCCTAGTACAAATAGGCATAAGAATTTCAATAGCATTTCAAAGGAATATTATAATCAGAAGCACGCTAAATCAATTCTTGAACAGCAATTTTTAACTTGCATAGTTCAGATGTTTCTCCTGGCAACGTTCCCTAATGTCATTATCACTTACTAAAATTTGATACCATCTACTACCTGAGCCTGAATTCCTGACACACAGTACCACAGAAGTAAATATTATGCCAGATTAAAGAGTAGCATGTTTTGACAATTATGTAGACAAACGTTCCTCTTTTACAACAAGGAAGTCTCAGAAAATATGTAAATACTTAGGCAGTTAAATTGTGTGCAACTTATGCACAAGGGAAATAACTTAAACACACAGCCCCAAGCTATTGCCTTTGGTTATGTATAGCTCAGTGAAACAGAAGATGTTCGGCTCCTTCCAAGGAACTTCATACATGAGTATACATCCATACATTTCTAACTTGAAGTCATGTAACTTCAGGCTGTGATACTCTCTGATCTCTAGTTCAGTGCATGTGAGTAAAGAGCTGCACTGGAGATCTCACATGTTTCTTGAAGTAAGAAAGAGACATTATTATTTTGAGTCAGGATTCAATCCCTCACTGGTGAAATCTATGTTCCTGTGGATATAAAAGACTTCAGCTAGAGCTCAACTCCTTTCTTAAATTCCCATCCACAGACTCTTCTAGATGACAGTCTGGCCTTCCATTACTAACTCCAGTAAAAAGTGCTTGAAATTTGCTTTCTGCTAATTAAAATATGTTAATCTAAAGTCTCATCACAGTTTAAACTGGTTATGATGCACATTTTGTTTCTTAAACTGAACTTTTTCTCTAATTTCTCCACTGAATCCAACCATATATATGTGGTAGCTGTGGTCAGAATTATTTTCACATGAGTAAAGGAAGAGGTTTTTCTTAAAATTTTGAAAAACCTTTTAAAAATTAAGGGGATAAGATAGTAACTTTAGAACATGTATATCAGTGTTTTTTCATGTCCATAGGTATATACTACTATAACATAATTTGGTATTAAGAACAGCAAACTGAAATTTAAGTAGCTACATGTCAGCTTTCCATCTTTTTTATTGTGATTTTTTTATGGAAAGAAAAGAAAGATAACAAAAGCCTAATTCATGCTTCACATCACCTTGGTTAGGCACCAGCTAAGTGCTTAGCCACCATTTACACCAGTTTTCATTTTGTTTGTTGGATTCTCTCTTGATTTTTTCTTTCATTGTTCAGTGGAAGAACTATTAAATTTATGATGATTATTCTTCCCGCAGGTGAAATCAAAGAATATAAAAGCAGTAAAACTAAAATGTTATATAAGAATGTGTAAAGGTAAGGGTAGTTGATACAAAGACAACAGATGACATCATGTAGGGAGGATAAAGAAGAGAATCAGATAAGGAAAGTATGAAGCAAAGGGAATTTAGAAGGAATTTATTGCATTATTTTTAATTATTTTTTGCTAGGCACGTCCATTGAAATTTTAAAATGCATCCTTAATTGTCTGTACAGGGTTGCTCTACTGGCTCAGAACAAAAGACATCTTACTCAGTGTGTTCTATAGCAACTAGTGATAGTAAATTTTAGGTAGTGGTCAAACCAGACAGGTCAAAAGAGGCATGTCTGCCACAGCTTCATGGCCCAGCTCCAACCAGTAAAGAGGCTGAGCATGTATTTTTCCCACTGGCGCACATGGAAACGCACGTACAACACACACTCATGGACACACACCGCCAGCTGCACAGATCAATACACGCAGAAACACGGGGCACTCACGCAGTAACAAACAGCACACTGTCCCTCTGGCCATACACAATGAACCTCAGTTCCAATCCAGGGTCCCTCTCCAGCTGATCAGGCTGAAGGTCCATTAGTGGGAAATATATCCATATGTACAACGCAGATTCCTCTAGTAACTGGGCTCAGACCCCTCAAAGGTCCAGTATCTGGTCTCTGGATCCTTGATATCTCATGTTGCTGGTACCTGGACACATGAGCTGCTGAGGCTGCAGCCCTGCTCCAGGTGCTGCTCGAGACCCCTTGTAGAGCCTCCACACACGCACACACACACACACACACACACACACACACAGAGGTCCCTCTTGGCATTCAGACCTCTTGGTGTCTTCAGCACTTGGCCTGGATCCCCTGATCTCTTCAGTCACAACTCCTCCAGTCATTGCACTCACACACACACACACACACACACACACACAAACACCCCTGGCTTCCAAACCGCTTCACCTGCTCATTGATTAGTTTGGTGATCACGTGCTGACCAAAGCCCTCACTCTTGCTTCTGGTAGCCCAGATGCATCACCCCCAATGACCCATGGTCCCCGCTGCAGCTGACACACCTAGACCTCCATACACACATGTGGAACAGAGAACTGGAGCTCCTCACTCACAAAAAGAATCAGGAATGAACCTGATAAGAAGATGGGTCAGACTGAATTGACCAGGTGCAGGACAAGACCAGACAAATGTACTGCCAACTTATAGATGTCTTTCATCTCCCTTTTCTTCTAGTCTACCACATGCATTCCTTCCCAAAAGACCTTGAATTCTCCTTTTAGCCATTTTTGATACTGCCTTGGGGTGACTTTGTGTTGTGTATCCCCCATCGCTGCCCCATGCCCAGAAATTAATTTTGTGCCTTTCTGTGCCTTTAAACTGAGCCTGAGAGGGGGAGAGACAAAACTGAGGGAACTTTCTAAGCAGTTTGTTCTCCTGTTTTCAAGGACACAGAGACAGAGACGGCTCTGTGTTCAGCTGCGGCAGCAGAGTGACAGTGGGGAAAGCACCCTGCTTGCTTTCGGCCAGTTTTTCAGCTCCTTTTTTTTCTCCGGAGAGAGACGGAGAGTTGAAGTTTTGTTTTCCTGGGACTTTGTTCTTTTTTCCTTTTTTCTTTCTCTGCTGGACTGTTTCAACTTCAGAATACATCGGGAGGAATTTCCACCGAGGCTTGGCTCTGGAGGTGGGCCCACCTCCCCGTCCCAGCTCCAAGGAAGGGGAGAGAGATCTACGGAAGGACTCTGAAATTTTCCCAGGTTTCTCTCAGCAGAGCTAGAGGTTTTATTATTTAGCATCATTATCCTTTCCCCATGTGTTCATTAAATAAACAGTTTTTATCTCTTTCACTTTCCTTCAAGGAAAAAGTTTCTTTTTTCCCAAACCTGGTGACCTGGTGGGGGAGGGATGGTTGTAACCTGCCTTCTGTCAGAGGATGTATTTCTAAATTTGGCCAAACCAGCACAGATACCTACCCTAAGCAGCACATTGTAAATTCCCCTAGTAAGTTCCCCTGTGTCCTGCAACAACTCCCTTACCCACAGGCTAAACCCCACTAGCAAGAAAGGAGACCTGGAGAGGCTCTTGCACAGAGTCATGGATGGGGACCACTCATGGGGCTGAGGTTGCCCTGTGACAGCCTGTGGGGGGTTTGGGGCAGGGGCTCTTTGAGCAGGTTATTACAGTTCCAGCACCTGCTGCTGTGCCTCTCTGCTCCTCTGTGTTCATAGAGTGGCCTGTAATCCCGTTACCTAGCAGTAAATAGGACAAGTTAGTAGTGATCCTTCCTCCTGTCCACCCTTGTATTTTGCAAAAATTATTGATATGGGCTTTTCCTGAGACAGTGATTGCTTTTCATGATGTCATTTTGTTCAACTACCGTCTATACTCTCTTCCATGAAGTCACTTCTTGTTTCTCCCTTTATATTCCCCTGAGGAAATGTATTTCACAATCTAATTACATATCGTGTGACACAGTACTTAGTTTGTTTTGAACAAACTGTCATTGGGTACCCCTTTTTTTGTCAGGGTCAGTGAAAAGTGAAAGGTACTTCTTTATTCCCTCTCATTCACTGAGTTGTATCACAGCTCTCTGTTGTCTTCTTTTTAGTATTGACAATCCCTGCCTACTCAGCATTTCCTTCTACAAAACTGTTGCATTACTTGGTAAACTTTCTCTGTTCTTTTGGGTTTGTGGTTTTGGGGTTTTTTGTTGGCTTTTGTTTGTTTATTTTTTGGGTTTTTGGATCTTTTTGGGGTCTGGTGGGGTTTTTTTTTAGTTTTATTATATACTCATAAGTCTTAAACTGGATGCATGCAGTATTCAAGATCTAGGTGAACCATAAATCTACATACAAACATTATGTTTTTATTTCATCTCCAAGCGTCTTATTTACCTTTCTAAGCACTGATGAACCTGGAACTGGTGATTGCAGAAAACAGCCCATAATACCCCACAGAAATTTCTCCTGAATGCTTTCCACATTCAGAGTGTAGTCTTCATCTCTAGAGTCAATGTGACCAAAAAATCCAGGGAGGGAGGAGTAGATATTTTTTTAGCAATTTATGTTCAACATGGTTTTATCCTTGCTCTTCACTGTTGTTTCAGTAGCCATAGTAATTTTATTTTAGCACCTTCTTGCTGCTTTCATAAATTACCTCTCATTTAAAGTATGACTAAAGTTTGTTAATAAAGGAAGCCACAAGAACAATCAAAAGTATACCAAATAGACAGCATATTTAGGGATGTGACAGAAATTAATTTTTGAGATTCCTTGAAGAAGAATGAGAGACTTCATGAGACATATCTGATTTCTACATGACTTCAGCATCATAAATGTTACCAGAAATTAGAAAATATTAAAATCCAAGTGGAATTTCCTCCAATATATTTAGTGTTAAACCCAAATTTACAGTTCTTAATTTTAATTAAAGGTAGCAATAGCATTCCTTTCTCCACTTAGTTCAGTGAGTCAGACTCAACACTTTCACATTCCTGTTTGACTATTAAGTGTGTAAGTGTCTGCACAGATAACAAGTTACAAGGATAAACTAGACTGTGGTCTGTAGGAAAAAGATATAGGATGGTTAATAGACAATTGAAAATTGTCTGTCAATATCATCTCATGCAACCTAGTTTATGACAGAAATAAAGGAAGCTCTCCTTACTTTGGATCAAGAGCTGCCAGTTTCTGCAGAGCCATTGACACACTGCAATTTCACACCACTCAAAATGAACTTACATAAGCTTGAAGGTAGTTATTAAAGTTGGCCATGGCCAAACGAGGAAGTCTCATTTACTTCCTTCATCACTTCTCCTTATCTTTTTCTTCCTCATTTCTCATGAGGGTACCTCATGGATTGTTGACTCTGCTCCTCATTGAAACTCTTCACTGAATACACTCATCCAGCATACAACCACCCACAATTTTAATCCCCCAGGTAGGTTTCTCTGAAGTTAATAAATTGAGTCAGTTCCTGAAGGTATATCACTGACTCAGAAATAGTTCAAGTGTGAGGATTTTCCCCTACAGAATCATCAGCTCTATTTCTTGTATTAGATTACATTTTTGGTGACTTTTGGAGATGATTTAGAGGAAGAAACTTTATTTTCCAGTATTACTGAGGCTGTATTATTAACAACACATTATGATTGAATTAATTCTAATCTGCTGCTGCTGGGATAGGGAAACTACAGCCTTTTCTTCCTAGTGGACTTTATCAGTTTCTCACAGGCTTTATGAAAAGCTTTGAGCTTTTGTCTTCAGCTAACTCATCATTAAAGAAGGTCAAACAACCATCTATCATATTCTAAGGAAAGGACTATGACTGGAATCACTACCTTGGCACAGGAGAGAGCAGACACGAGCAGAGCTCCAGGGGGACAGCACACCTATCCAGACTGCTGGCAGCGCCTGGGACAAAGGCTGGAGCACGCAAGATGTCCTTGTTTGCAAGAGTCATGACCTGGCTGAAGAGCTTTGTTGCCAGGCCAAGGAGCTGTGTGAGCATCTGTGCAGATTGTGCAAGACCAGGGAACTTCAAAAAGAGATTGACAAGGTCTTCAGAGAGACCCTGCAGAAATAAGGGTCTTACATCTTAATTAGGATGTTACAGCCTGGTTAAATGGATAAATAGATAGGTTAAAACTGGATAATTGAGTTCTGTGAGTAGTGATCACTGGGCCAGTAAGAAGTGGAGTACTATAAGAAGTCTATCTGGGACCTGTACCCTTTAGCATTTTTATCAATAAGTGGCAGGTGAAGGAATACATTTTCATCAAGCCTGCAAGTGGCACCAAACTGAGGAGAAAGGACCCTTGAGGGCAAGGCTGTCATTCAGAGAAACCTTGGCAGGTTGGAGGAGTGGACTGGAAGGTTTTATGAAATCCAACAATGATAAGTACAGTGTCCTGCTCCTGGGAAGGAAGACCCCTAGCAGACATGAAGGAAGCAGATGGCTTGGAGACAGCTTTGAAAAGCAGCTGAAAAGGACCTGAGGCTCCTCGTGGATGGGCAGGAACAAATTACACATCAGCCATCAGTGTGCTCTGTCACCAAAGAAGGCTGAAAGTACCCTGGGCTGAATCATATGGGCAGAGTCAGGAGAGCCAGGAAAATGATTGCCCCTTCTACATAGTATGTTAGGCCATATGTAGATCCCATGTCGAGTTCTGGACTCCCAAAATACAGGAAAGAAATTGATAAAATGCAGCAAGTTCAGCAGAGAGACATCAAGATGGTTGAGGGCTGGAGCACTTATGATGTGAGGAGAGCTGAAGGAACAGGACCTGTTCAGCCTGCAGAACATGTAGCTTTGGGGACACCTAACAGAAGCCTTGACAGTACCTACTGGGACATTATTAGGAAACTGGAGCCAGGCTACTCAGTATTTCTCAGGGTGGGGAACAAGCACATGGACATTGAGGTGAAAGAAGAAGAGGTTCGGACTGAATATAAGGAGACACCATGAGAACAGTCAAGCAGAGGAACATATTGTCCAAAGAGATTGTGTCATCTCCAGCTATGGAGGTTTTCAACACTCAGTTGGATGAAGCCCTGAGTAACCTTGTTTGTCCCACAGTTGATCCTGTCAGTGCAGGAGGGTGGACCTAGGGATCTTCCAAGATTCCCTCCAATAGGAATTATCCTATGATCTTGAATTAGCAGTCACCTGTGTGGATAAAGCAAAAAAAAAAAGGTATGTTGCTCATCATGAGCAGTACAATGATATGTCCAAAAGCCCAGAGTTTTGCCTGTTGTTCCAACAACAAATAAATTGCATGCCAGACTGAAATTTCAGAGGAGAGGAAATAAAACGTATTTCTAGGTTTTCTTAGTGTAGCTGGTTTTAGAAGGGAAATAATCTGTCTCATTTTTCTTCGTGCTCTAGGTCTTTAAGCCACATGCCTCTTTAAAAATTGACTTAATTTTAAGTGCTAAAATTAAACCTCTGAGGTCAAAGGGTCTTTCTTGGTATTTAACATCATCATGGTCCTGTTTTAGAGGAAGCCATAAAGAAGATTCTCTAAGCAGTGTGTTCAAGGCAGGTGTGCTTTCCTTATCATGGGTTTTGAAGTAGACCAAGAAGAACAAGGAGATTTTTCTTGTCATTTCTGTGCTTAAAACCTGTAGTCTGAAAAATTAGAGGCAGAAGCAATCACTTGTTTCAGAAGAGTTTATGCTTTTATGTCACATTGCTTGAATTAGCTTGTGCAAGAGAGTTTTAAAAATTAGGTCAGATTAAGTATAAATGAGCAAAAGAAAATTACAAAGAAAAACCAACCAAACCTCATGACATTAAGCTGCTCAAATGTAGCAAATAAAATGAGCCAACCTTTGTAATCTGCAGAGTTTACATTAAATTCTAATCCTGGCACTCCAAACAGAAAAATACCTAACAATCAAGTTCCTAGATATTTGTGGTGGTTAGACCCTGGCCAGATGCCAGGTGTCCAACAAAGTGGTCTATCACTCTCCTCCTCAGCTGGACAGGGGAGAGAAAATACAACAAAAGGCCTCTGGGTTGAGACAAGGACAGGGAAAGATCACTCACCAAATACCATCAGGAGCAAAACAGATTCAACACAGGAAACTTCATTTATTGCCAATCAAATCAGAGTAATGAGAAGTAAAAGAAAATCTTCCATGCCCATTCCTTTTTCCTGGGCTCAGCTTCAATCCCAGTCTTCCCTACCTCCTTCCTCTCCAGCAGTATGGGGGGATAGGGGATGGGGCTGTGGTCAGTTCATCAGACACTGTCTCTAATGCTCCTTATTCTTTAGGGGGTACTCCTCACACACTTCTATGCCCCAGAGCAGGGTCCTTCCCAGAGGAGACAGTCCTCCCCAAACTTCTCTAACATGAGTTCTTCCATAGGCTGCAGTTCTTCACGAACTGCTTCAGTGTGGGTCTCTCTCCTCAGGAGTCAGCCCTTCAGGGACAGGCTGGTCCAGTGTGGGGCCCCCATGGAATTTCCAGTCCTGCCAGCAAACCTGTTCCCATGTGGACTCCTCTCTCCACAGGTTCACAACTCCAGTGTGCGCTTCCCACGGGATCAGAGCCTCCTTCAGGCTTCCACCTGCTATGGCCTCGGTCTCCTCCACAGGTTGCAGGTGGAAATCTGCTTCCCTGTGGTCCTCCATGGACTGCAGGGGCACAGCTGCTTCATCCTGGTTTGCACCATGGGCTGCAGGAGAATTTCAGCTCTGGTGCCTGCAGCACCTCCTGCACTTCTGCTCTACCTTGGTGTCTGTGGAGCTGCTTGTCTCACATGTTCACACCCCTCTGTTCTCTGCCCACAATTGCTATTGTGCAGTAATTTTTTTCCCTCTCTTAACTGTGTTATCCTGGAGGCACTACCACTGTCCCTGATGGGCTCAGCCTTGGGCACTGGTGTGTCCATCTTGGAGCCAGCTGGCATCTGCTCTACTGGACATGGAGGAAGCTTCTGTCAGCTTCTCACAGAAGCCACCCTTGTAATCCCCACCACTACCAAAACCTGGCCATAAAAACCCAGTACAATATGGCACACAGAGAGAGGATTTAGCTGTGATAACAAAGCTGTGATAGAAATGCTCAAAGACACTCCCAAGATTTTAGAAAACATTGCAACATCTGTAGTCTACCTCTGTTTCTCAAATACTCCAGAAGCAAGAGCTACTTCTAGTCAGAAGTGACCATCAAATATATCTTAAAAACTGTGTTGGATTTAAAATAGTCACTGTTCAAAAACCGACATGTTGTCTTTCCCAAAATGTATGGGAAGTAAATATAAAATCATATGGTGTTCACTCAGAAGAGAATGCCATGGTTTATAATTATGTATTTGTCCAGAGCCAGTCCTGGTTTCGGTTAAGAATTATTTTATATAAACAATATTTTTCTTGGACTACTTTGAAAGCTTACCTCTAAGTTCTGTGACTTTATTATGTTTATTACTTGCTTCACTTTCCTATGAAGCCAAAGGCAAAAACAACATCTGTCAAAGAGAAATGATTTCCAAATCAGGCCTTCTACATCCAGGCAAACTACATCAAAATAACAGGCCTTGCAGGCTTGGCATCCTGAGAGAGATCTGCGCTTTAAAAGTATTTGGCAGCCATGATTTTTACTGCCTGTCAGCAGGAGATCAGTGGACAGATAACCTCAATGAGTAGCTGATTAGCTGATCCTTCGGAAGCCATCCCACAATATTGCCAGCCATGCCAATTATCACCTCTTTTTTTCTCTATGTATGGGGATGTTGGGGTGGTACAGCCATGAATCTAAAATCCAGCTGTGTTTGTTCAATCAGATTTTCTTCTGGCCAAATCAAGGAAAGATTCTTTTGATTCACTCAGAACTTGCTCAACCACACTTGATTCCTCTTCAGTGAGTGTATTGCATCACCTTAGATACTACTGGACAGAACTGCCTGGTTATGTCTAATCCCACAGACCTTATGAAGCACATCCACTATATGTGCTTTCCATTGATTAGCTAATTTTATCGGTGTATTGCAAAACTATTGACAAGACTGAGAAATGACTGGGACTTCACCAGCATAGCAAGAATTCTCTCTCTTTAAAGACAAAACCTTTGATCTTCAGACCTGCCTAAAATGGGAGTGTGAGTTGGAGAAAACTGGATAAAGGTCAATTTGAAAAATATGGAAAAGAAACGAGTAGGTGGAAAATATCTACTCTTAAATAACAATTAGAACTGACCAAAATTTGTAAGACATATCTAAAGTCTATGCTGGAATCATGCATTTCCTTCTGATTTGCCCATCCTGTGTCTAATAGCAAGTTTCTTTCTTATTTTCTGGCACAGGTTGGTTGAAGTGCCTTTCATCTTTTGTAGCTGGTAGCCATTTTCTCTACAGTTGTTCCCATTTCTTGGGTTTCTCTCTCATAGGCAGAATATTTTTGCACACTTTTGGCTTTATTAGTGGCAGCATTGCCTTTGAGACCTGGCAGTCCTGCCTCTGCAAGCAAAAGGCTTCCTTTGCAGAAATCAGACCCAGACAAATGTCAGCTCCTCCAGCACCTGTAACCACATCCCAGAAAACAGAATTTTTAAGATATTTGCAGACTAAATCACTGAAGCTTCATAATCAGAATGTTTCTTTCTCCTAGGTTTGGTTTTTTTATATGATATAGAGTAATAGTTAGTTATGGAAAACTAAATGGTACATCTTTATTTCACCCTGATTATAGTTGTAACACATAAAATTTTTTTTGTAAATTTCAGTGATGGAAAATTATTTTATAAAATGTATGCTAGAGTAACTGACACTAAAAAAAGCCTTTGAAATTTCCTACAAATACATGCAAACCATACAGGAAGTTTAAAAAAAAGAAACAACACCAGAAAATTTTATGCTACAGATGTTAGGACATACATATTTCTGGTTAAAAAAAAAAGATTCAAATAATGAGGAAAAGCTTCCCATGACATTTAAGCTTTTTTTTTTTGCCGTAAGTCCCCAGGATGCAGACCAATCTCTGGGTCAAGTTGTGAAATTCTTACTTGTTTCTTCAGAAAAGATACAAGGCATTCCTTCTGCTTTTGCATTCCCAACTGAAAGAGGCGTCAATTTCAACACAGTATAACCATGAACAAATTCAAAAAGAATTTCAGAAAAGAAAAAAACAAGAGATCTGACTAGCTGTGAGCAAATGCCAAGAGAACATGAAACCTTAGAACATATCACATTCAAATGCATATTCAAAGCAGATAATTCAAATTTCATTAACTGGCCAAGACTTTAAAGTTCTTTGTCCCAATTCAAAGTATTGATTGTAGCATACAACTTCTGTCAAACAGAGATTTTAGCATGGAATGTCAATAATCTCTCTTTCTGTTAGGAAAACCAGGCTCTTCACAGAACATAAAAGCTCTCATTCTTAAGACTTTGGCAGACCATTGTCTATGGCAAACTGCTAATGGCAGTATTAATCTGTCCCCAGACAGAGGGACAGGTAGTAGGTTGTCATTTCATCTCCACTGAAGAGCGTAAGTGAGGCCTGAGGTCCTTTGTAAGTTTTTAGGGTTGTTTTTCTTTACGTAAAGGAAAGCTCTCCCTAAAGATAAAGAGACTTCAGCACTGGAGTTTTTTAAGCACTACCATCTCTACATCTCTTTGTGGAAGGAGTATAATGCCCACTAACCTCAAACCTTTCTGTCCATTATTACAGTAGAAGACATATGAATGTGTCAAAATGCGATCACATTTAATTTTTGAAAAAATGCATCTGTCAGTGTTGGATAACTCATCTTTAGCCCAAAGATAGCTTTTGTTTTCACTCTCAAATTATCTCAGGTGCTAAATGTTAATCACATCTTTTTACTTCATTTTTGTTCCTTAGTAGTTTGCCACATTACCTGATTGGAAATTTTGAGGTGGTTTAAACAAGTTAGAGTAGATGGCTGTTAGAACTAATTATGGGGAGAATGTGAAATCTGTACATTCTTTGATAAATGTATCACAGCGTGCCATGGCCCAACTGATTTCAAGACTCATTTACTTGGGTTTGAGTCACTTGAAAATTTTCAGGCAGTTTTGCCATCAATTCAAAAGGAAAAGCTGTTGATTCTTGTAATCTGTATAGAAGTAGTAACCTTTGGGATTTTCCATTGACAAAATTATTAGAGACTGGATTTGTACACTCTGCAACACTGGATTTTATCTGCATCCTCTGAAGAAGCTAACATTCATGATATAATAATTTAAGAAGTCCCACATATTTTTGGACAACTTGTATCTCAAATAGGTGTGAGATCAAATCAGTAACCTATCCTTATACTATATGATGCTAGGGTACCTCCTTTCTCTGACAGAAAAAGTGAGAAAATTAAATCCTGAAATAAATCACTTCCCTTGCTCTCCTATTTCCCCTCCTGTGAGTACTCTGCTGCAAAGCACACTGCCAGCTCATGTGCACTGGTGAGACCCTGAGGTCCTTACAGAAAAGAGAGCTTTCTTGTCTTCATGTCAGACTGCTTGTTCATGGTAGAAATGTCCTTCACTCTATCACTACTGCTGAGCTCCCAGAGTTAAGCTACCTACAGGTGTGCTGCCTAAATGGCAACCCATCAGTGCTGTTATAAAAATTGATCCTAGGAAAGGTGCAAAAACTAAGTTTTTTATTAGTTCAGGTGAGCTGCCTTAACTCCCACAACATCCTAGATCTTAGCAGGCTGAGGTCACCATTTGTCCTTTCACTTAATCTCAAATGAAATAACACTGTAACTTTTATGTCCTCATCAGAGTAAGAATTTTTTTAAGAGCATACAACTATTTTCAAATGCCTGAGATGGAAAGGTGGGAATGCCAGAATCCATGAGGTTAAGTGAGAATTTAAATCACTATCTGGATTACTGACTGCACTAGTTATAATCTGAAAAATGGATGCTCTCTACATAGTAAAATGGTCTAAATAGTAGACACTCAGATACTTATTGAACAATATTCAACTGCAAAATATTTGGTCTTGGACTGCACTTTTCATCCTCTATTTAACCCAATAGCCTGTAATGACCTTTACTACTGTTGGTAGAGACACTGTGGTTTTTATCTCATGAAGGTAAGATTTGCCATTAAATGGAAAAAGAACTTCATCCTTCAAAAAAATCTGGCATATCTATAGTAATTCAAATATTTGATGGCTCCAGAATTAGGAGCTAGGCATCACTAAAAAGCCTTTAGTAAAATATGGCAGGCTAATTCAATGATGCAACTCACAACTATGCAGAAAATTATTGAGAAATCCCACTCCATAGTCTAACAGGAAATAACTTGCACTAAGAAGCACCTGTTTTAAGAACTGCAGTATAAGACTGTCACAGTTTAAATTGTTGACTGGAACTGAATTTGACACACTTCCTAGAATGTACTGTTCTCTCTTCCTCGAGTTGTTTTCACATTAAAATATGATCATCTCCTAAAATAAGGGAGATGTTTGGTGCCCAGGAATGTTGAAGCAATTTTGGGGTCAGGGGTGGGGGGGGAGAATGATGATAAATATTCATTAAAGGATTTTCTTTTCAAAATTATAGTTTTACCATCCTAACTTACAGGGCAAACAAATGATCTTGCCTTTTCCTGAACTTTCTACAAGTAAGACTTGGTAAAAGACTCCAACTGTTTTAATTTACAAGCACATGTAACACAAAGTCTCTGAATCCTGAAGTTTTAAAATTTCTGTCTGGCAAGCCTCCTGAAATTTGTGATTAAATTGCCAGTCACTAACCATGGCAGCTCTTACTGCTTTAGGCAATGACACGAAAATCCAAGGAATGTATCTTCTGCCAAAAAAGGATCTTATCCTATAATAATTGTTCATCATGATGGTATTTTTATGCCACTGAATCTGGCATATTCGTTTTAATTAGTACTTGGACTCCTGATATACAGTTTTCATCTATGACTCATTTAAATTAATGTCTCTCCACTTAATAAAATAACATTCAGATTCAACTTGTATTTAATATATAAATATAAAGCATTAAAACCTCTAGGCAATGAATAAAATTGGGGTGGTAACAGAAAATGCCTTGAACTTTACAATCTGATCTGGAGTTTTATCTGAAGGGAAGCAAATTAGGATTATATCTCACTATATCAGCTGTGACTCAAGCTATCAGGCATAGTTTTGTCTAAAGTTGAATGGGTACCTAGTTTAGATAAAATAATTTCCAAACTGACTTGTTGTTTACTGTTAAAATTAAAATACTTCAAGCCACTTATCTACCTCTAGCATCTCTAACTTGTATTGCGAAGGCCACAAGGAAAGGATATTACTGTGAAATTTTCTGAAATATTAATGAATCTTTTTAGATTCTTTTCTTAATCAGTCTTTTTAGTTAGTTCTAAAAATTGCACTTACTCAAGTTCAAGTCTTTTTATTTGGATTAATGGATACTTCCTTGAACAAAACTTCTTAATTATTTAATGTTGTATTCAATCTTACTTTAAATCAGAGATCTTTGAAAAACTCTCAATTTAGTCTTTACCCTGTACTAACTCTAATTCATATTTTACTAACATTACTGAAATATGCCTAGCAAAAATTGTTTCCCAACCTATATTCTTCTTCTTTCCATATAATGTACAGCATAAGGTGCCAGAAGTTTTCTATAAAACATGGAAATGTCAAGACATGCGAGTGCCTCAGCCTTTCTTAGTGTTAGTCCTTCTCAGCCTTTCTTCTCTTAATGAAAGAACATGTGTTCAACACTGTAATGCAATCTGCCTTGCTGCTGTTTACTCAATAAAACCCTCATAACTCCTACTAGAAAAGCTGCAAGGAAGAAGTTTAGCCAACCTACTATCTTTTCCTTGAAATTTTGGAAGGCAGACTCATGATTTCTTCATCTCCATTCTCAGAGCAAAACAATAGAGATGCTGCTGTTCTGGTAAATTAGTGGCAAACTGGCAGCTGGACAACGCAGATAAGAGGTAACATGAATTTATAAAGCACTTCAGCAAACAAAAAGATCACTTCCAGAGTGGAAAAACACTTCAATATTGTTATGTCATATATCTTACCTATGTATTTTTAATAGTACAATGTACTGATTTTAGCTAAAGAAGAAGCAACATCTGTTCATAGAGTGCTGCTTGTGCACTATATTAAAATGGTAAAAAAGCACAGTAATTTAGTATAATTTTCTGAGAAACCAAGACTAAATTCATCACACTGTCCTAATACCTTCTCCAAGCTGATTTCTAACAAAACTAACAGGAGGTAAAGACATTGTAAAGACATTACATATCTACAAACTTTACAGAAGTAGGCCAGTAATAGAGAGAACAGATCTTATGAAAGCATTATTGAAGAACTTTCCATCTGCATTAAGGAAACAGATGACACAAACAAATTACTAGTTCTGCTGCTTATGTAGCAACTTTTTGATGCTCATTATCAGACTTCAGCAAAGTGACATGAAAACACTAATTATCTCATCTAAGTATGCAAATATTTGAGTGTTGAAGTTCTCTTATATGTCAAGTTTAGAATCTAGTGTAGTATTTTATGCACATGCTATGTCATGTGTTTGAAGTTGAATGAGGAATTTTACTGGCACTCATATCTTAATATACTACATAATTTTTGAATCAACTAAAATGCTAGTGAAACAGTCACCCTTTAAATAAATCTCCTTATAGGATATGCTTTACATTCAGAAATATCACCATGAATTTTATCAGTCGAGAAAGAGGAATAAATCAAAGTAATCAATTAACAGGAATGATGTGGTACCTTTTATGTAATCACTGTGCATTTTCATGTGCTTCCAGCAACACAGTGGTATTTCCGTGGAACATCATGATCTGTGCTTCCAGCACATCACAGAACTGCAGGAACGTGAAGCTTCAAGGACTCATGGATCGCACTGTCAGATTAGGGTACTGTGGAGATCCTTCTGATGCCTGCTCCTGGTAGCCTTATGAAATCCTATGTGCAGAGGATTTAAATGAAAAAAAAGAGCATGGCTATTGCAGTGCTGAACCACACACAAGAATTAATTTTAGGCAGAGCAGATTCTACTCTCACCTGAGGTAGCTATCACGAGCCAGTATTCAATAATTTCATCTGTAACTGAGAATATCAATTAACTGCAACCTATTTCTCTCAGAACAGACACTTCTACTTAAAAAAATATTGACTGATAATAGAGAGCTTGATCTCAAGGGATTACGTGTTCAGATGTTTTCAAGCCACCACCCTAGAGCAAAAAGGGAAATATAAAAATAAACTGATAAAATTTACATAACCCTTCTTTGTCATTTCAAAGAAACACAAATAAACTAGTTCCATGAAATTTCTGATAGATAAATCACATATCAATAATTACAGAAGAAAATTAAAACCAGAAAAAAATTCAAGGCCCCACAACACAAGATATTTTAAGGCAGTGTGAGCTACTGTTGCAAGATGAAGCTCTTCTCAAACATTTTTTCTGAGTCATATAGTAAATATTTCATCTGAGACAGAATTTACCAAAATATGGGATTATATGGAAAGTATGTGGAATGTACACAAGGCAAGGCCACTAAAACATAAGCTTCTTGTCTCAACAGGATTTTTCAAGCTGGCCTAAAGCTGGTATCCTGACACTGATTCCTTAAGTGGAATCTATCCAAAGGAGCTTCAAAAACTGAGCATCCGATTCAATCAAAAGAGTAATAGACATACAAAAGAATTGTGAAATAGTAGGTCAGAATGGATCTCAAGGGATCATTAGTCTCTACTCCTGCCAAATGTCATAGTAGTACCTCCCAGATTTGAAATAGTGGGTTTTGAAAATGGGGATTAAATATATTTCGTGGGAACAAAAATTTCCTGAATCTACCCAAGGAAAAAAATTCTGCATTTTTCTCTGGGGAAACCTCAATCCACTCTAAAATGACACCTTTGTCAACAATTGAGAACACTGCTGAATATTTGAATTTTTTCATGTCAACAACATGCACTACCCTAAATAGAATGATAATCACAACTCTTAGTAAGTTTGTCAAAAAATTAGTTACATCCACAAGCCACTGGAATGTCTCCTGGTTCCCTGGCTGCTGGAAAACTTCATGCCATCTCTATACACCTCTAAATGTCCTGTGGCACTCTGTACATTGCCACCAACTAGTACTGGTTCATGTAGCAGTGGTATTTATACCACAGCATTGTTGGTATTTATACACTACATACATTGGCTTATCTATTTATACCACTGTGCATCCTTTAAGATGCTGTGGTTGTCCAAGTTTTGCTAGGTGTGATTTCATGACCTCCTGACTTTAAGGGACAATTATCAGAATGCAAGAGAAGCTTCATGGCTACAGCACCCTCATGATGAAGAGGGGACATTACAGCAAAATGAATAAAATGACAAATTATTGACCTGTTTTCAGTTCCATTTATTAGGAATTGGTCACAAAAATGCCACTGTGTTCTGTGTGTGCAGGAAAAAAAGTACCTACATATAAGCTTAAAGAGTAAAATAAGTTATGTTCTGTGTCTGTTTCAGTATTTAGCACAACAGGAAATTGAATAAAAACTTGGATCAGAGGTATATATAAAAATAGCAACCTCTTCAGTGCAGACTTTCTTTCCACTTGCCTTTGGTCTAACACAAACATGTGAACAATAAAAATAATTTAAAAATCATATTTTTCCCCTCAGAGAAAGAAAGCTAGTGCACACAACTACTGAGAATAGGGAGAAAGGAAGCATATGGAAAACCTCATTGTAGTAACAGCATTGTGGTGATATAACCTACGGGAATCCATTCATGTAATATAACTATTAACCACTCATGTAGCATAACTAGTAACCGCTTATGTATTATAACTAATATTTTTTAAATATTAGTTATAATGATAAAGTTTTAAAATATGTTCTACAGTCTGCTAATAAAAGACCCCAGTAGGACCATGCATTTACTGTGACATGGAGGAAAATGTATAATGTGATTCATTAAACTCTGTAAAAAATGCTCATTTTTCATCCTTTCCAAATAACAAATAATTAAAAAACATTCCTAATTGTTATAGATACCGTTATCTTAAGAGTAAAAATAGCATAATACAATATATTTTATAAGAACAGATCGATCTCCTGCCGTACACCTATTCTGACCTATTCTGCTTCTAGTCTTTATATTAATGTCTGACTTTACAATCTACACAAATAATTTAAAAAACCCAACAAAAACCAGCTGAAATTAAGTAAAAGAGACCAGTGATGTTCAATTGCACACACACGAGAAGAAAAAAGCAGTATTAAATTTAATCTGACCAAATTAACATAGAATAGATTGGTAGATCGGTACATGTATACTTACCAAATTTGCCTCTCTCCTTTAGCCCTGTATTTAGCCCTTTAGCCCTCCACTTCTGAAAGGCATCCACAGCCTTAGTTTCTATTTGTACTTCTAGAGTCTTCTGTCTTTTTTGTCCCTGTGTTTCTCGTATATCGTTTTTGCTGGGATCTTGAAACTTTTTGTTTTCTCCAAGAGGAGGCTTAAGACAGCTTTAAGAAAGTACAATAGAAGAAAACCTGCTGTGCCCATCCCTTTACAAAGATTTCATCTTCCTGATTTAAGCTCAACACACTCATGGACAGATTGCATACTAGGATGTAGAAAGGTGAGAACTGTATCCACTCATCTAACAAAAAACAAACAAACAAACAAACACCCAAAACCAATTTAAAAACCCCCACCAAAACCAAAACCAAAATAAACAGCCCAGCTCTCTGAAACGACACAAGAAAAATTGAAAAATTGTGTAAGCTTGATTTTTTTCAACAATTCATAGAATGGTTAAGGTTAGAAGAGACCTTTGGAGGTCAGCTGGTCCAACGCCCTCCTCAAGCAAGGCCTCCTAGTGTGACCTGTCCAGGGCTGGTTTTTGACTCTCTCCAAAGAGGAAGACTTGACAACCTGTCTGGGCAAACTTTTCCAGAGAGCGTGAGTGTCTCACAGTGAAAAGGTGTTTCCTGATGTTTGGATGGCTCCTCCTGTGTTCAGTGTGTGCCCATTGCCTCCTGTCTTGTCTCTGGGCACCACTGAAGAGAGCCTTTCTCTGTCCCCTTTGCACCCTCTCATCAGATACTTAAATACATTGATAAGGTTCCCCTGAGCCTTCTCATCTCCAGGCTGAACAGTTCCAACCCTCGCAGCACTTGCTCATGGAGGAGTTATTCCAGTCCCATATCTTTGATGTTTTGTTGGGCTCTCTACAGGATGTCTGTATCTCTCTTGGACTGGGGAGCCCAGAACTGGGCACAGTACTCCAGGTGCGACATCACCAGTGCTGAGAACATGCCTGGAGTACCAATCTCCTGGAGTACTTGATGGAAAATTGCTTTATATTTATGTATTTTTTTGCTGGTTTCTATTTCATAATAATCTGTGCCCATGGAAATCGCACAGTTACAGCATTTTGAACTAGACAAATAATTTTCACTTCCTCCTATAATTAGCCAGCAACTTCCTTGTATTTTTTTAGGTAGTATTATTTCAAACAGAAAATTTGCTGTACTCCAGAATAATGAGAAATTATCTAAGGTATTTAATTGTATAAGTGAAAAAAGAAAAATTCTTCAAATCTACAAGTATTAAAAAATCCATCATTGCTTTTTCAGTTATAGGATATGGGCCACAGATTTTAGTCTTTTTTCCTTCAATATAGAGAAATTTAATGCACCAGTAAATCCCAAATGGAAAGTAATTAAGACTAAAGTTAGTACAAAAGATTCATGTGAAGTTCATTATTGAGTGTTCTATGAAAGAAAGTCTTCACAAATTTCTTATGGAGTTCCTGAATACAGACTGTTGAGAATTGAGATTGATTTGATTTTATCAGTAAGCATATTTGCCACTTCTGACAATAAAAAAAAGAGGCCAACTGCAAACTAAAGACACCTCATGAGTAATACAAAAGTTCTTCAGATTTTGAGGAACATTAAACTTTTGTATAGTCTGTGCCCCAATTTTTCCCCTGACTGCTCTTTTTATCTCTGGAAAAATATGGTGATTGACTCATCTGTAATATGCACATTTATTATGAACATTATGAAGGTTTAAATGACATAATGCACTTCAAAGCACTTTAGAAAGCTCTATTTTTTGCTTTGGCAAATACACATATAAATAATCTTGTGGGGTCTAATTTAACCTTTTGTATTCAAATGCTGGTGCATCAGAGAATGAAACACAGATCAGAACTGGCAAAATTGCACATCCAGGATAATTGGATTATTTTAATTATGTTCATTATGATACCTCATAAATCTCCCAAAATTACTGCTAAAAATATGTACCATAATAGAGCAAAAAATCTGTTTTCATCTGAAAAAAAACATGCTGTAGTGTATGTAAAACCAGGCTGCATTGCATATTTAACATTGATCATTCACAATAAAAAACAACTATATTTTTCCTCCCATTTAATTAGGTTTGGGGTATTTAAGGCTTTTGTTAATTTAAAATTATCTTTTCCAAAAATCTTCACATTTCTTTGATTAATAGATAAATATATTATTTCACAGGACTTGTATTAGAATACTCATAGTTTCTTTAATCTTCTCCAGTTTTGAGCCTAAACTTGTTCCTATTGAATTTAATATGTTTCACCTAAAGGATCTTTCCTCCCAGGTACTTAAATCATCATTCTCACAACTCCCTGAATGTAGTTCAAGTATCTTCTTGTGACTGACTGCACTATTTATATTTCAATCTCCGCTGAAAAGTAGGGCTCACAAATCAGGGGTTTTTTCCTCATGGTTTTCTTTTTAGAGCCCTGCAAATCTTCCCAGGCTGACAACAGCTTTGTGGAGCAAGTATAAGCTTAGCAGCAGGAGGCTGCCTTTTTCCTTTTTTCATTGCGTTCTATAGGCTTTAAGTCAAAAACAGTTCATGAGCCACAGGCTGTAAACTCCAGGTCTGAATTCCTAATGGAGTGGGAGTCTGAACCCTTTCTCAGATACCAACTTGCCCAGCGGGCAAACATGTTCTCACACTTGGTTGCAGCCTGAACTTGTCTGAGGGTCTCATGCACCCAAATTCTCTCTTGCATCATTCCTCTGGGCCAGGCAAAGATTCTTGGGCATACAAGAATCTACTACAGCCCAGTTTCAGCTCTTCTGAAGCTTAGCTGATGGCAAGAAAAGAGCCAACAATACCAGTGTTTGAAGAGTGTCATGGCAAGGACTCAGGGAGCACAGGCCCACTCGGGGCCCCTGGTTCGTTGCACAGGGTCACGTTACATTTCTGTGCATGTGCATTCTGGATTTGTGGTGATGAGGGACATTTTAGCCAATTCAAACTGTGGGTTACAGAAACACTGTCCAAAATTATGTCTGCAGTTAAAAGGCTTCCTCACACAGAATGTTTGTGTTATACACTCCATATTTTTTCTTTCAAAGGATTACCTTTTATTAATGTCACTCTTTTGTATTTCAATATTTTGAAGTCCTCCAAGTCTGAGGAAAAAACTGATTGCAGCCATTACTGTAAAAGGGGAATTCATAATTATTGTAAGAAAAAAACAACTGAGCTCTGAATGTTCTTTGTATACAGCTATTACAGCATAATATCTATTACCTATCTCTCCTGTCATATATTCAGATAAGCTCTTAGGTTAAAAAAAAATTGTGTGCAATGCTGCCACCATTCAAATTAGAGAAACATTAGAAAGTAATATTTGTCTCACTTTCTATTTTCCAATTACAGATTCTCAGATTAATTTACACTCTTCCACTTCTTAAAACAAAAAGTTCTTTTAAAATATGTACCAAAAATTGCCACATTTCCCATGAAACTTTAATTAGAATCTTATTCAGTCAAAGTATTGTTATAAATATTTACCACTTAAAAATCCCTCTCTTTATAGATTTAATGTTCCTGACCTTAAATTTGTGTTCCTGATGTACATTTACTCCTGTGCTTGCCAAGAGAACACCCACAGTTCAGTTTCAGTGATGAAAAGAGCCTGTTCCCTTGTCTGAAGGTCTTCACTTCTCATTATCCTATTTACAGTTTAAAATACTGCAAACTCAGAAATGAAGCATGAAAATGTTTTCCGCCTTGTTTTAATCCATGTAAGAGTGCAGCCAGAGATCCTGCTGTGGACTGGCAAATTGCAAGAAATTTGTATTTTAGTTGCTTCCTCCCACCCCTTGCCACCAAATGACTGTGACATCAAATTTACTAGTGGTAAGAGAAATAGGAAACCTCTGTCCTCCCCACTTTTTAATGTCTCACAGTGTGGCATACAGAGCCTACCTAAACTCTTCACAGCTATAGCACACCTGATGCAGACCAAGTATCATATGTAGGAACATTAAGTTCCTCCAGCTTCTCTTTCCCCATGTTTCCATTGAGTTGCAAAGGCCTCATTTCCAAAAGAAATTTGAAAAAGTAATTCAGACTTCAGATCTTAACCTATATTTGACCTTTCTGGTGAGACCATCAAGAACCATGTCCCTTAAAGAGTGTATTTTGCCATGTGAAGACAGGAAACAGGCACAAGAGGTGAACCACACTTTGTCTTCATTCCTAACCAAAGGGAAATAATTATATTTTTTGCAACGGATATCAAGGTGTTAATCTGGACTGGCACAAATTGAACCTAATGGACTAACCTCAGGTGACTCCATGATACACATCCAGGCCGAGGTCTGTGGTGTTTTGCAGCTGGAGCTCCCAGAGAGATCAGCCTTCCACTGTCCGCTCACTTGCTGCAGGTGTGACGTAACTTTGAAGCTATAAATATTTTCTGCTGGACTGACCATGTGACCATATGCTTTTCACCAACATAAGCCTAAATACATTCTTGTGCTCTCATGGTACCTATCAGCAGCTAATTAAACACGTAAACACCAGTAAGGACATTTTACTGTCAAATTCTGATGTTGAGTTCTGCAGCACTGGCAACACCATTTATCAGTGGCAGATGTCTCTTATGGAACTTGCTCTCATGTGCCCCTTGATAGATCCCAGTTTTATTGACCGTCAAAATGCAACATAAATCAGCACACATAGTTTTGTTTTCATTTGCAGCCATTTGGGAGGCTTTGTGTTTCATCCCAAAGCAGCTGCAGCAGAACTCTGTGAAATGCACTGATGTTACTGCTGTGTTCTTTTTAAGCCAAATTAGTTTTTTGTGGCAGCAGCTGTCAAAGTAGTATCAGCTATATAAGTAATGAAACAAATAATTAAATCTGATTTTTGCTATAAAGATAGCATGAAACTCTAAACAGAATTTTTGAAAACTGCCTTTAAATGTGACAAAATATAGCAGATTTCTAAAAGTGGTCTGTGTAAAACTATTTCCTGAAAAAATAGCAAAAATTTAGGAATAAGTTGGACCATGTTACAGTGTCTAGCAGTTTACCTCTAAAACTATATCTTTTAATGGCTCTGCTAGAAATTTTACCACTGCCAAGGCATGAAGAAAAACCTGCGAAAGCCTCTCTCCCTCCCAAGAACACACAGAAATGATGGTAGGGAGCCTTGCAACTACACATGCATAAGAAAAAGAATTTCTTATGACTGTGTTGTTTGCCAGTAGTCTAACATCAGCTGTTCATCCTGCATTAGTGTACTATTTGAGTAAATTCAACCCAGGGATGGATTATTTTATTAAACGAAAATATTTTGAATTAAACTGTTTTGTCCACAGAAAAACAGAAACTTTTTTTACAGAGCAGAGATACTCATTTGGTAAAATATATTTCTTGCTTGTTACTCTTCTGTGCTTTCTTGTAGACACAAAAAGAATATACAAATTATTGCTGCTCATTGCTGTTCCCAGGAATTTAATAAATTGGCCTCATAGGTGAGCTTGCTCTGTAGCATTCAACAGACAGCAGCTGTTGATATTTAAAATGAAATAAAACAGAAAAACTGCGATGGAATCCTTTCTAATCCAAGAATCATTGCAGTGGGTAGTATTCAGCTGCAGTTTCTAGCACATCTCACTGGTCTTCATCTAAACACATCAGAAAGACAGTGTGTCAGTTTAAATTCCACTACAATAAACAGTTTGAGGGTCTCACTTACATGTCCTAATAAAAAACCAAACTGAACCAAACCAAACCCAAAAAAAAAAAAAAAAAAAAAAAAAAAAACCACAAAATAAAACAATAAAAAAACCCAAAAAACAAAAAACAACAAAAACAAAAAAACAAACAAAAAAACCCAAAAAAAACAAAAACAAAACAACAAAATACTGCATTCTCTCTCATAATTCAAGACAAGTGTCTGCTGTAGTAAACACAAGATGGGTGGACCCTTCAAGCAAAAGGTGCAATGCCCTCTTGTAACAGAATGGGTTTTTTCAGTATGAGTGATCTTCCATTTGACCCTTATGAGGACCAGCCCTGGTTCATAAATCAGGAAATATCTTAATCTGATCACTCATCATATGAACAAGGGAAGGTTGACTCACTCAACCTTGTAACACTGCAACACTGAGGAACACAATAGCAGATTATGCTTTGTTCTCAATGCAGAATTCAGGCTGAAGAGATTCAGTCTTTCAACAAAACCTGGCCACCGGGTTCAAAACAACCTGAATCTTATTTTCATGCCTTTTTAAGACTGTGCTGAATTGTACACACAAAATAAAACTTGTAAGTGTTTTTTTTTCTTTGAGACTGGCAACCCATAATATTATTTCATGTTTCTATTTTTGCACTTGAAGCTCAGGTAATGAAATGGCCTTCAAGGGAAAAACTTCTGTAAAATTTCTCATTAGACAGATATAAAGAAACTTTTGTCTATATCAGCACTAGTAGGCTGAAGTGTGATGTGAATACGGTCTACAAGTTTGGAAGCACAGAGCACACTCATTCCTTTTGCCAAGGTGCAGAATTTTAAAGTAAAGCCTTTAAGGGGATTGCAGGAAATGTTCATCCCAGTGCCACAATCCATGAATACAGAAGACATCAGCCATTGAGAGCTTGTGATTTTGGGCTACTGGTATATTCTGTGCAGAGATCATCTCTAGAAGGAAGAAAAGATGAATTGTCAGATGAGTCGCATGTGAGATTACAATTGGGGCTGGATAAGGTTCAAGAAAAACCTGAGGTGAAGGTCTGTCATAATTTCAAACCATTTTCATTGAGATTTTATTTGATCTGAACATGGACGACAACTAAGAATAACTTGACTGTATCTTTAATTCTTAATCCCCAAAAGGTTTTCAATCACTAGTTTTAGAAAATGAAATTAATTAAATTAACTCATCTGCTTCCTTAGAGTGATGCTGAAATGTGAAGAAATCATAAGCACTAACAAAAAGAAAAGGTCATATTATCTGAAAGGTACTCTATAAAAATACAGACTCCATACAGTACAAATACACATGCTTCAGTAATCACTTGTGAGTTAACTCCTCAGAAGTGTCATTTTTAATTATTCAATAAAGAGTAAGCAATACTAATGATACCTAAATATTCTTGTACAAATATACCTTTTCTTCACTTTTATATTCTAAAAGTAAACTTTTATGCAACATTTCAGTTACAGAAATGTTTATAGCTAGTTTAGTATGAAGTATAAGCAAATGCCTTTAAGCTAAAAACTTCCTCAGAGGCAGTGTCACAACTGTGTGACGCTGTGTGTTCTTTAATGTACACTAGCCTTCCTGGCTGAAAGTGCAAAACTCAAATTTTATAAAGGCTATTAGGAGTGAAATTTTCAAAGATGTGAAAATAATTTGAAAATTTACAGTCACTAAAATTCATATGACATAATCTGTACCTGCATGGGTGTAAACAAGTACGTTTATGACCCTGCATGTGTTCCTGGACAAACATAAGTCAGTTCAGACCAGAAGCCAGGTAGGTGCATTAGTTTTACACCACATTTGACCTGGTGTATCCTGTCAGAACAGGTAAGCAGGCTTGGCCCACAACAGCCCAACATGGTGCTTGTCTGATCAGACACAAGTACAGGCAAAGAAAGAGACGCTCTGCACATCTGTGTCAGCACACACATTCAGCACCTCTGAAAACTTTGGCCAAGGCTTACACAGCTCCCACTTACCTTTCAAAATGCATTCCCATATGGTGCTTGAGTGCCTCCCCAGGCTCCTGTTTGCCCCTTAGCCAGCAGTGAAGTTATGCTGTAGGGAGAAACTTACCCTTAGCTCTCCCCAGACCTGCCATTGGTAGGGAAGGAGGCCAATAGCAGCTGTAGGTGGGCTGTGGACACAACCCAGCATTACACTCACACAGCATGTTCCAGGTTTGGGGTTATATAAGGTTCCCATGTGTCCAAAGGACTCCTCAGTAGGTTATTACCATAACAACAATAATTTGTAAAAAGAATGTTGGCAAGTAATTTAGGTATTTATCATAATCTATAAAAATAAAAAAAAATACTCACATACAGATAATTAAGTAAAGGGATGTTTTACTCACACAGCATTTGCCAAAAAACAGATATAAGACCATGAAACATAAATTGCATTAGAGATCAATGTTCATCTGTTTGAATGCCTATTAAAAGGCTTATATAACACAAAGCAGTAAATGAAACCTTAGTAGAGGACTTCTAACTTTTCCTGCTCTGCTCAAGAATTGTCCAGGCCTATGTTTAATAGATGTTCAGCCATAAACAAAGCATTCCTTTCTGTTAAATCAATCTCCACTCAAGATCTAAGATGAAGGCACAAAACGGTACAGTGTAAATTGCTCTAGAGTAAGGTGATAAGTAGGGAAATATGAATGTTCTTGTTTATGATTTTGTGGCCCTGCACAGATACCATTCTCATAAACAGATCAGTCTCTCAGCTTATGGCTATTGTTCTGAGATAATATGATATGACAGGTCCAGATGTTTGAAACTTGCAGCAATTCACAGAATGGGAGCAATAAATTCTGGTAAAGGATATATTTAATTCAATTTATAGTGTATCTGGCACTGTCAGAGCTGTGGAATTTCTAGCTGAGTATAATATAGAAACCATTACATGCTCCAGCAAACTTTGGAAGTGAAGTGTGCAAGGCAGAGAGGATGTTGTGAAGCTGGTATGCTTTCTATCTGTTAATCAGCAATCTCTGTATTGCATTGCTATCACGTTGTATTACGCTAGATTTTCCTAGTCTTGAAACAATTAGCAGAAAAATCCTTTATGAAAACTTCACCCATGTTGTGCAGACCGAGCTCTTTAATCTCATTCTGAATTTCAGAAATCCATGTAGCATGAACCTTTGAGAGCATGGTATGGACATGGTCTGTGCACTAAAACCAACTTTTCTAAAGAATATATTGTATATCTATTTCATATTCAGTCACCCTTTAAGTCAAGTTATCCCATGAAGACCTTCATCCAGTAATTATTTACCTAAATATATTTTATATACCTGTGCACTGTGACACCATAAGACAATAATTTAAGTTTCTTTGTTACTAGAGCTGTAGAGCCATCAAAAGGGAACTGCTTATTTTTTCACATGATTAAGGGGAATTTTCAGTGTCCCTCCTAAGACATAAGTATTCTTATATAAAATCCTGTATATGTGTATATATTTGTGTGTTTCAACTTCTGTCAGAAATTAGGGATTATTGAATTGCCTGAGCCACATGCATGCCAGGAGACATGAAAAAGAAGTCTTATTTTTATGGTGGTGATCCTGCCAATAATCATCTTCAAACTCTGCACTGTTCAAGCCTCTTCATTCTCAACATTTGAAAGGCTGAATTCTATCATATAGCTGGGACTATTAACAGCACTATTTAACTGACTTGTTTATATTATTCTTCCATCTAGAAGGATAGGTATTATAACAGACATTTTCCACTACCTTTAGAGCTGAAAAGAACATCTCATCAGACCACATCTCCCTGCCTTCATCTCCCTCCTCTGTGTATGAAATGGTCCTTCCCCCTACAATTTACTCTTCTCATTCACTAGTTACATAATACAAGAAAGACAGTGAATTGAAGAATGGCAAATCCAGTTTACTATGCTGCACAGCTTCTTAGCTGCCAACAGGTCTGCTGACATTTTTGAAGCACTTGTGCATAAGGCCTCAATGCAAATCACTCAGAGAGCCTGGATATTTACCTGGCTCAGAATCAAACGGTTCTGTTTTCTTCAGGGATGAGCAAGTCAGGCACCATCACAGGCCTCTGCTTTACCTGAGTTCCTTCAGTACTTTGTAAATTATGCGATATCAAGGACTTCTTTACCAATAGAAAAAGTATTCTTTGGTATTTAGAGTTACCCAAGAGTGTGCATTCTCTATCAGCATTTTCTTCATAAAACAGCACAGATACTCAGGTCATCATAGAATCATAGAATAGTTTGGGTTGGAAGGGACCATAAAGATCATCTAGTTCCCACCCGTCCACACCATGGCCAGGAATGCCACTTACTAGATCAGAATGATCAGGGACCAATCCAACCTAGGCTTGAAAACTTCCACAGATGTGACAGCCACTGTTCCAGTGCCTCACCACCCACACAGCAAAGAATTTCATCCTAATATCTAATCTGAATCTCTCACTTTAAAACCATTCCCCCTCATCCTATCACTGTCTGCCCATGTAAAAAGTCACTCTCACTCTTTTTTATAAGGCCCCTTTAAGTACTGGAAGGCCACAATGATGTCTCCCAGAGCCTTCTCTTCTCCAGGTTTTTCTCAGCCTGTCTCCACAAGGGAGGTGATTCAGTCATCGGATCTTCTTTGTGGTGCTCCCCTGGACTCACTCCAACAGGTCCATGTCCTCCCTGTGCTGGGACCCCAGAGCTGGATGCAGCACTGCAGGTGGGGTCTCACCAGAGCAGAGCAGAGGGGCAGAATCCCCTCCCTCACCCTGCTGCCCACGCTGCTCTGGATGCAGCCCAGGATACAACTGGCTTTCTGGGCACATTGCCAGCTCATATCCAGCCTCTCATCCATGAGAATTCCCTCTGCAAGACTTCTCTCAATGGGTTTGCTCCCAGTCTGTACTCATGTCTGGCACTGTGCTCTTGAACTTGACCTTGTTGAACCTCTTGAGGTTCTTGTGGGCTCATTTCTCGAGCTTATCCCGATGCCATCCCATCCTTCAGGTGTGGCAACCGCACCACTCAGCTTTGTGTCATCTGCAAACCTGATGAGGGTGCACTCAATCCCACTATGTCATTAATGGAGATACTAAAGAGCACTTGTCCTGATACAGACCCCTGAGGGACACCACCTGTCACCAGCCTCCATATGGACATGGAGCCATTGACCACAACTCTCTGCCTGCATTCATCCAGCCAATTCCTTATCTACTGAATAGCCCGTCCCTCAAATCCATATCTCTCCTGTTTGGAGAAAAGGATTTTGTGTGTGAGAATGTTAAAGGCCTTACAGAATTCTAAGTAAATTATATCTGTGTCATTGGTACATCACTAATTAATGGCATTCATTTCCTAGCCTCAGCTAGCTTCAGTTTAGTTTCTATTGTGAGATTTAAATCATTACACTAAAATATTGCTTAGAAATTGAGACTGACTCACTTAAATACTCTCCCAGTTTGTCAGTAAATCAGTAATTTCTCACTGAGACAGTTGTGCAACAAAACTTGTGGGGAAAACATTACTCATACCTGACTTCTGTAGCTTACTTCTGAGATTTTATGTGACAATAAAGAAGTTCCACGCTCAAGATACCTCATACCTGCAGCTTCATTAGGCAATTTCCCACTCAGAAAAACAGAAAACATACATTTACTGTAATGTGTCTTAGACAATTTCATGTTGTTTATCTATTATTTATTCTCCCTATTGTTAATAAGTAATAATTTTTTTCAGAATTGCTCTTGAAATCCATTTCCTCTTTAAAATCATCCATATTTCCAAAGATAATTATTCACCCTTCAGAGACTAGTTTTAGTATTGTTTTAAGAATGCTGCACTAATTTTCATTAGTGGACTTCATTCACATGCAATGTGATCACACTTATTTTATCTAGGCACCTTCAACCTGTTACTTACGTATTCAGGATCATTGTTCTGTCTCCTTTTGAAAATATCTATATAATAAAATTTTTAATTCCATGTAATGCTTGAAAATGGAAACAAAGAAATAGTTCACTGCTTTTTCAATATCAACTGTACTTTGCACTCCTGTCCTGGTAAATGAATATTCCCTTTTCCTTCTCTTATAGAAAACTTCTTGAACTTTGTTACATCATGCTGTTTCTTATCTATTTTCTGTGGAAATAATTTACTACTATACTATTATGACAGCTGCTTTCATTAGATGACAGCTCTTCTTCACTTTCTTCTCTGTCAGTCTGCCTTCCCAAAGACCTTTATGTATCAGCTTCTCATGTTTTCTAATGGTGATTTCTCAAGTAGTTTTTTCAGAGATATGTTTTCCCATGACTTCTTTACTTTGGAATAATAAACTATTTCAGTGTATGATAATTTCCATTCAGATTAGCATCAGTTCTTTTTACTGAAAAATAAGACTAGAAGCTCAGTCTCTGAGTTTCACAGCAAGACTGACTATTCTATCACCTAGCTATCTAGGGAATGGCATACACTAGCCATCAGAGAAAATCAGAAGTCATATCCAAGTCCAAATGGCCATATTTCCACACCCATGACTTTGTAGTTATATCAGGTCTAGAGTTACCATTTGCTCTTTTACCATGGAAAAACCACATTCTGACTGACAATTCAAAGATCATAACTTCAATATCAGCAGATTTTCTTATTCTTTCCTCTGAGCTACTCTCCTCCTGCATACTTCACATTGCCTTTAGCAGCCCTTCTGGGGCACAGGCTGAGCAAAGCTGTGAAAAAACCACAACATCCCACTCACTGACCCCATTTTGCCCTAGGCTACACGTTTCTTCATATCTCTGTTCTGATTGGCAAGCCTATTCCAACTGGAGAGGAAACTATGCCATTAATTAACCATTTCTGGGTTAAGCAGACGGAGAATGTGCATTGATGTGGACATGTAAACAGATACATACCTATCTCAGTATGTGTATACACAAAGGAGATGTACGCACATTTTCATATTTCATAACTGCCCTTGAATGCCAAAATATCCTCTATTCTGAAATCAGGTCTGCCTCAGAGCATGCACTCATGACAACTGCTTAGGGGGAGACTTGTTTTACTGTCCTCTGCCTTTTCTACAATTATGTGGGAATGAGTTTTTTACTATGTTTTGTGAGTTTTTCTTGCAAAGCTCTACGTAAGTGTTGTCACTCAGTCACATTAACATCCTAATTATTTTCTGCTATTTTTTTCTATTCCTTCAGCATGAGACATATCATAGTTTGATATATCAGAGAATATAGAGGATATAGTGGAAGAAAACCAAACCACATCACCCTTTTTAAATGCTGCTAAATTAACCTTATTTGTTTTGGACTGAATTGTCACTGACAGACTACTTTTAAATCTTTTAAAGTTTCTCTGTACCTCCCTAAAGTCAGTGTCTGTGACAGTAGATATGTTTCCCTGGGCTGTAGACTGTTTCCTAGCTTCTCTGTTTGCAAATGTGGATTAAATATCTGTGGATTTGATTTCTCTTGCAGCTCAGCAGTAGAAGATGCAGTCACCTGCATTTGCAGCTGTCTTCCTATAGATTGCAAAATGGATGGAATTTATTCTGTTCAGAATTTCTTTTTCTTCCAGTTGTGCACATCTTTACACAGTTTTATTAGGACCCTTTTAGGCTTGATTTGACTTCTAGTTGAAGATGAAGAAATTATTCATATGGACAAATTTATTACAGTAGTCTGTGATTTTTCTTGCCTGTAGTGATCAGTATCCTCTTTTCTGCACCAAACAGGCAGTTCCTGTCAAAGTTGATAATAACTGCAAATATTCAGACTCTTAAAACTCAGGTTGTCTTATCTAATATGTTTCTGTTTACCTCCAGTATAGTAATTAAACGCTAGATCCTCAAAGATATTCAAGCACCAACATGAAACTGGTGGAACATCAGTGTCAAAATATATTTTGCAGGTTTTTTTGTAAATGCAAGCTCACATGTTTCAAGCACATCTGTGGTTCCAGCAGTCATTTGACTCCCCACTCTCAGTCTACCAGCACTAAATAGGTCATTCAAAAATTCCTGCAAGGGAAAAAGAACATGAAGAATTCATTTTTGGGGGGCCAGTACAACCCAGTGTTTTAATATGGCATCATTAATGAGGCAACAGACCTCAGAACTTGGACATTACCTCAGGAAACTCTGATAATTTTACCTTAGCTCTTGGATTGGAATGGGTCTTTTCATTCATTAATATCTGCTGTCATAATTAATTTGAACATATTAGAAAAATTACCCCATCAACACCACTATCTGGCTAGGAAATGAGTGGATATGAGTACACCTAATTTATGATGGTAAATGAATTTCACCTAACTGATTGTTGGTCCTACATAGGGGTCTTTGGGTTCATGTGTACAATGCTGTAGGGGCAGATGCATCTCGTTGTTGCATGAATATGTGCTCCATTGATTCACGTAAGAAGCATGCAAAATTTCTTTTAACCTCCCCCAGTAACTCTGGATTTGTGTGATAACCACACCTCTAAACTTATTTCTCCCTTCTCAATCATGCTACTGCAGTCTTTCTAATTTGTACACTGGTTCCACCACAGGAAAACAGACAAGCAGGATTTTCTCCTTTTTAAGCTCTGTGTGCACAACTTACATGTTTGTCCAGGACAGCTGAGGATAATGAAGAGTTACATATCAAATGGCAAGATATTATACTGGCTTTGACCATGGCTGGATGCCAGGTATCCAAAGTCATTCTATCACTCCCCCTCCTCAGCTGAAGAGGAGAAGCATAAAGATACTGAAAAGTTCGTGGGTCGAGATAAGGACAGGGAGAGATCATTCACCAATTACTGTCACAGGCAAAACAGGCTCAACACTTGGAAATTAATTTATTACCAATCAAATAAAAGTAGTGTAAAGAGAAACAAATCTTAAAACACCTTCACCCATCCCTCCCTTCTTCCTGAGTTCAAATTCACTCATGATTTCTCCCTGCCAGTGGTGCAGGGGGACAGAATGGAGGTTGCTGTCAGTTTAGTCACGTGTTGTCTCTGCCCCTCCTTCCTCCTCAGGGGAGAACTTCTGAACTTCTGCAGTTCTTCATGAACTGCTCCAGTGTGGGTCACTCTTCCATGGAGTGCAGTTCTTCAGGAACAGGCAGCTCCAGCCTAGTGTCCCCCAGGGTTACAGGTCCTGCCAACAGACCAGATGCAACACAGGCTTCTCTCTCAGCACAGGCTTCTCGCCCAACACGGGCTTCTCTCCCAACATGTCCACAGGTCCTGTCAGGAGCCTGCTCCAGTGTGGGCTTCCCATGGTGTCACACCCTCTCCAGGCATGCACCAATTCCTACATGGGCTCCTCCATGGGCTGCAGGTGGATGTCTGCTCCACCATGGACCTCCATGGGCTGCAGGGGCACAGATGCTTCACCATGGTCTGCATCACAGGCTGTAGGGGAATCTCTGGTGTCTGGAGCACCTCTTGCACATCCTTCTGCACTGACCTTGTGCCTGCAGAGCTGTTTCCTTCTCATTTTTTCACTCCCCTCTCCAGCTGCTGCTCTGCAGTGGCTTTTCAGCCTTCTTAAATAGACTATCACTGAGGCCCTACCACCACCATTCATGGGCTCAGGCTGGATCTGTCACGGAACAGAACTGACTGACAGACAAAGCTTCTGGCAGCTTCTCACAGAAGCCACTCCTGTAGCCCTCCTGCCACCAAACCTTGCTACACAAACCTGATACAGATATACCCTGTGCCAATTGTGTGACTGGGCCAAATTCTGCAAATTCTGATTTGGGCAGACCTCAATGAGAAATTTACCTCCATGAACTGCAGAATTTAAATCACAATACATTCAAGGTTTCTTTCGTTTACAGATAAATTTATATGACTTTTTAAGGTGACAGATGTCCATAAAGTGTATTTCTATATCCATAAGTCCTGTATGTTTGCCAGTCAAATGACTCCAATCATCTCTCAGAATTCCATACGGCTTAAATTATTTTGAGACAAGTTCTTTTGGAAAAGTTGAGATGATCTAACTGAATACAGCTTTCTTAAAAACCTCGCGTGCTCCATCTGCACACTTTCTCATCTTTTAAAGGACGATAGCAAACACTACAGAGGAAATTCTTTGCTGATGACAAAGGTGCATTAGCTTTCCCAGTTCCTGCTCCTCCTCCATCATTCCTTACAGGTTGATCTTTACAGCATGTCTAATACATTAATTTAGTCTCCTTTTAGCTCTGGTAACCTCACTGCCTCATTTTTGGAGAAAAACTTCAGCAGCTACAGCTGCCACATTGTGTGTGTTTGGTTTCACACATCCAACTAGATTAATATTTCCTGGAACCTCTCTTAAGTGTCAGAATTTCTTAAATATTGTGTAGTAAAAAGTGCTATCACAGTGCCACAAAACATTTTGTTATCTGCCAAAGAATTCTTTGTGCAAGCTGGGAAAAATTTATGCGAAGATGGGAAATTATTAATAATATATGACTGAGTATAATTAAAATCTATTTCCATTCTGCATGAAAAAATATTTGGTAATTCAGATATTTTGCGGTGTTTATGAGTCATAACTTTCCCCATCCAGGGGATGACCTTTAAGTAGTCTTTTCTTGGTTGGTACAATTTCAGACATGAATTTCATAACATATAAGAATATTATAGGGTATTTCCACTCATCATTGTTCTGTGTCAAAGAGATAAATAGGATGATGTAATATAATTTTCCTTAACTGAGCAACCACTATGCTATGTATTACTTTTATCATATGAAAGTAATTAGTCAACAGGTAGATCCTATTAGTTGCAATTGCTATCACAAGAAATCTTATCTCAATGCTCAGTGTCATCACTTGCAATGTCAATATCAGTTGCAGAAAATAAGTAATATATACAATTGCTAACTCAAATTGCATGACTCTGGGACTAAGGCTTTGAGGGAAAAATTGTTAATTTCATCATTTTTATTAACCCACTAGTATTTTTTTCCTCTCTTAAGGCCACTAGGACTAGAATATCACTGAATTAAAACTGAGATTCTCCCATATGCAGCAAATTTTGACATGGCACTGCATCTAACATCTGTAAAAGGGATCAGAGATTAGGTGGAGTATATTCTAGGAAAAGATACTGAATTTACACTGAAAGAAAATTCCCAGACCAAAATCACATTCCTAGTTGCCAGGTCATAATTCTTATCAAGATGAAAGCATCATCAGTTTCTGGGTGACAAGTTCTTATGAAAACCAGAACACATTTAAAGCCCAGAATTTACTGTAGTCCAGTTTATTTCATAACTATCAGTATTAGATAAAAACCTCAAAACCCTGAGACAAGCCTTGAAAGAAGCTGCTGCTTCCAGCGTAGCAGACAAGAGGCAAGGCCCTGTACTCTGGGTGGAAGCCTCCAGAGCTCCTTTAAACAGGAGAAGCAGCAGGAAATGAAGAGCCTCTTGGCTTTGCTGGTGTTACCACATTACTCAAGGTGCACATTCTGTCACTGTCATCCCAGTTTACCTTCCACTTGTTGAAGAGTAAATTCCCATAAAAACGGGAAATCACACAGTCCACCTTTCTTCACCTCACTATCCACTCCCACTGCCCAGTGCACTCACTTTTCCTTTGTTCCTGCAAAATCCCATCTGCCCTTTTCTCCCCTGCTTCCACTTTACTCCTATTCACTTTCACTGTTCCCAAGTTTACTTTTGCCCATGGAAAATTTTAGAAATACATACATGAATATTTGAGACTCAGTTCTTTCTGGGTCCCTAGAGTACTGTTTTCCCATTATCCAAACAAGGGATATGCTGAAATACAGCTCCAATTCCTTCCCAGTCCATGCATAGAATTTCATTTCCACAGGAATTTTGTGTAAGCACAGAGGAAAGGACTGGTGGATACATGGATCTGGCCTTGGCACAAGGCTGGAAAATGGGACAGGTCTGCACTCCTGGATCATAAATCTAAAAAGTATTCCCATAAATAGATACATTTAGACATTATTTAGAAAATAATTGTGGCAATGAATATCCACCTACTCAATCTACATATTACCCATCAAGCTTACCACATGCTATTTTCTACATACTTCTGTCGGGAGAAAAACTTTACTGGTGAAGGGACAACTAAAGTTGTGATGCCTGCTCAGTTGTTCTATCTTCAACTGAGAACATTTTATTGTTTCGAAGATTCCAAAACTGTCCACTAAAAATAGGATTGAAATCAAAGTAATTCACAGTGCTCAACAGCCTGTCATCATCTTGCCTCCCAGCTTGCATTCAAAAGTTAAGCACAGAAAGGAATCCAACTGAATATATTCTTCTTCTATTTCATTTGCATCAAGATACGGGAAGTAATACATCTACAAGTCCATGATAAGAGAAAAGTTCACTGTTTGAAATACCAGGTAAGTTTTGCTGTGTTCTCAGTTTCTCTCTTGGTATGTCATTACTGTCTGAGACAGATGAAAATGAACCAAGAATGAATTTCCAGTTTCTGGGATATGGAAACTACAGAAAAGGGGCAATTTTTACTATCTTCTCTGAACACTTTGCAAATAGTCTTGCTTCACTTCAATTGCCAAATCACTTACAGAATTTATGACAGAAGAGAACTAAAAACAACACGTCACACATTATTTGATGCCTTTTCCCAGTAATACTAAGTTATAATCATAACATTGCCATGTGTGTCTCAACATAATAAATTTTGAACTAGTACATAACTTCAGTAAGACAGAGACATGCAAAATGATGAAAATAAATCATGTGAGCATCTGACAAAGACTGCTGCCAGTCCACAGATCTGTGATAAAATAACGGCTACTACAGTAAACAAAAGGAGATATATCTGCTGTAAAAAGATACATTCAAGTCTAAAAGTGTAAAGCAACAGTGCACTTAGAATTACTCTCCCAAGAAAAATTTGGCATAAGGAATAAGAAGGCATTCCTATATGGGGCTAGGTTTTAACAACAGACTTTGAAACACACATGACACCCTTTATACAGATTCAAAATTCTAAATTATCACACCAGCAAAGCCTGGGCTCAAAGAATTAAAAAATGGCAGAAGAATGTTCATAACCTATGGAGATAATCAGCTCTATACTGACTAGCCAAGCAGGAATGCTTAAAATGTTTCTTCTTTTTAACCTTCTGGCTTGCATAGCAAACTGTGACTTACACTGAAATTCTGGAAACAAGTGCAAAGAATAAATTTTATCAAATACCAAAATTTCTTTTCATCTGGATTTCCTGAACACTGGTCTAAAAATCTCTGCCAAAACTCTTAAATTGCAACAAAGCTTTTTCAGCAATTTGTTTTTTGTGGCTGAACAAAAACAGTGACAACGGAAGACAAACACAAGCAATCTCCAACAGAGACACTACTGACACTACCAGCTTCACTGTGAAAAATACAGGCTCGGTAGGTTTATTAATTCTTGTGAGCATGTATGTGTAAACACACAGAGACAGAACTCTGTGAAAAAGCTGTAAGACAACATATTCGATGTGTCATTGCAAACCACGCTAGTTCATTCCTAACCCATTCATGACAACAGAAGAAAAATAAACCAAATCCTAGCTTGATTATACAGCCAGCATTTCAGCTGGAGGTCTACAATAAGGTAGCTTCAAAGGTCAGGCACATGAACTACATTTTCAGAGGTAAGTCCTACATAAGGACGTTAGTTTTGAAGAGATTAATCCACTTTCTAGATTGCTAGTTTTCCCTGAAATACATAATAAGTACCCTGGAAATAAACATGAGTTCAGCTCCTTTTACATGATAACATTTGAATCTTTCTCAAGAAGTAAAGCTCAGTTTCAGAAACACTCATTAGCTTTGTTTAAGTCAGGGGTGACAGAATAAGAGCATGTTCATGTTATAGCAGCAAAATTTTCTGGCTTCCCTAGGTCACAGATGGGAAAGTCCAATGGGAGAACCACGAGTCTGTGAAACCTAGGGGGAAAGTAGCAAGATGTGAAGTGGACCTAATACTAACATGTGTTCCTCAAAACTGAAAAAAGTCTGGACCTCATCTGAGGCAAATAGCTCAGTCCCATTTAACATTTTGACAGGTCTTTGGGGAATAAAAACCTGAAGGGTTATTATGGATGAGTTATGAAGGGCACACAGGTAGATGACACTAGAAGTAATTTGAGGATTGGACATCTTGCAATATAATTTTCTATAACCCAATTCAAATATTAAATTCAGTCTAAAAATTTGGACTTCTTGGCCCTCCCTACAGTACTGTATGAATCCTGGTGTTCACAATGTCTATGTTCTCTGTTAATAATGAGACCGTGCATGAAGCATAAGAATTTTGTGCTCTATTTCTAACTTAATGGATAAATTATCTCAGGCCTCTTGAGTAGCATCTTGTAAGGGGTTCAATTTGCCAGACTGGATTATAAATTCTGTTATTTCATTGTTATTGTTGAAAATTTTAATGATTTTGCTTTATATGTACACATCAATGGGGATTTATGGACCCACAGAAATAGAAGAAAACCATTTGAAAAAGTTTACAGCTACAGTTACCTGTAAGTCACAACCTGGATCTAAAATCACATTTCTCAGAATGACTGATGAGATTCTACTGTTCTTGAGAAACGGATGTTAGCTGTGTTTCCCTGCCCCTCTAGGCCTTACTTGCTCCCATAATATTTAAGTGTTGCAATACAAAAAATATTTTCAAACTTTGTCACATATGAATTTGCACTAAGGAAATGAAGGCTCTCGTAAGAATTTGTCACCAGACTCTTCTGTCATCCTGGGAATTTTAGAGAAATATTCCCTGGAGATATTCATGGACATATTCATGGAGAACCCATGAATATAAAACAAATAGAAACAAAATGTATTGGAAATTCCCTTACATGGTGTTATTTTAAAGACTGATGAGTCCTATATTTGGTACGGAAGAATCTTCACTGGGATACACTAGAAATGAATGAATAATCCCACCTACAGCTTTTCCTACTCTTCTGCTTTGTGGAGGTGCTGGTGAAGAACAGCTGCATCAGCACACAGCAACAGAAGTACCAAATTCTGTGGGTTTATCCCTTATAGCTGTGCAAAAACCTGCTATAAACTACAAATTCTTTTTGGATTTTCTCACCTATAAGGATGGGAGTACAATATCTCACTTGTGAAGAGTGATATGATTCACTACAATTAGATTCAAATTAGAGAACTACTCCTTTTAACAAGTATAAAAAATGACACCATTGAAGAACAATCTGATGTTTATTACATGTAACTGCTAGCCTTGCAATGTGTGAGGCATGCATGTGAATATCAGCACGTCTGTAAAAGTTCAGCAGCAGCAAAGATCCTTCTCCTCGTCAACATTTTTGAACATGATTTTTAATGAATGCAATCTGCTGTGTTTGGAGGGTAAACACTAACTGGAAATAAATTCAAGATTAAAATCTTTATTGTCACCTCTGCCAGGAAGAGAGATGGAGCTTCTTCTTGGCAGAACATCCTGAAGAGTACTGCAAGTATTATTCTGTGGTGCTCTGCCTCTGTCCTCTTCAGAAAATGCTTGAAGGAAGTATTCCACCAACATGAGACTGCAAACATTGAAATTCTGACTGCTTCATCAAATCACTGTTTCAGATTTAATAACAGCTGTCTGTATCCTTGTTGGGCTTTACCAGAAGGTATACAGACCAAAAGGAAGGAAGTATTGATTTAGCGCATTTTCTCCTGTGTTATCTTCGACAGAAGCTTTGCATTTTTAGTGGGTCCCATGACATAAAAAAAAATTCTAATTCTGTATGCTCAAGTAGAAAAGTTCTAACATTAAGATGCTATAAATAGACTACAATTAGAATTATTGCAGTTGTAGCCCTTATCATTATCCAGGGAAAAAATTTCTCTTGTGATTTTTTTAAAAGGATATTGTAGACCTTTCCAGAAAGTTCCTCCCTCAGGAAAGGACTTCTATATAGTCAGATCCATCTTGGTTCTTCTGTCTCTTAAGTCCATCTGCTTTGGACTGTTATTTCATTTTTGGATGTAACTAGGCAAAGGTAAGATCCTAGTACACTGATCCTGCTCATTGATTCTTTTTCATAGTTGCTCGATTGATTAATGGGGAATAAAGAGAACTTTCTTATAAATGCCTAAGAGATTTGTAGAAAAAAATTCTTATCAGTACTTTTATACTCTGAAAAAATATTGTTAACTTGGTAAATTACAACATCGGTATTTTTTCAGAACTAGAATCATCAGAATACTTTTTTCCCCACAAAAACACTAAACACTTCCTCTCCACTTCCCTAGCATCTTCCTTCCCTAGTTTAAAATGCTATTGTTCCCGTTGAGCCCAGCCCCTAACTTCTTCATTTTCACTTCTGTAAAATGCAGATAAAAAGAGCTGCTTACATGGTAAAATATCCTGAGGCCAGTGAATAAAAGATTACTATGAACCCACTCTTACTATGAACTGCCCTGGTACATTGCATCCTCCCTTGTCCATCCCATGAACATTCCTCACAGAAGTTTTTAAACTTTTAAAATACATGTAATGGCTCTGTTAACAGATATTTTCTATCTAGCAGGAGTTAGCCTGGTTGAGTTTGCCTACTGGCTGATGCACTTAAACCTCCTGCTCTGAGCTCAGTCTGTGAGCCTACAATACCTTATTGTTTGGCTCCTTATAGGTGGTAATGAAATTGGCATTCAGTTCCCTCTCCTGAATGGTTTCCATGAGACTTTGAAAAAGTTGTTTGCTTCTCCTGGTATTATATAACGATCTCAGTTTCAGCATGCAAGAAGGCATGCTCTAGTCAAATACCTTATCTCCAGGATTATATTAACAACTAAACGTGAGTCATTCTGGGCATCAGACATGTTTGTCTATACACGATATACAGTTAGGACTCTTTTAAAAATTAAGCTAATTTGGTTAGTTAAATGAATTGTCAACACATTACCTTATGACTTGGGCAGCCCTTCATTTACTACACAAGTGGTCCTGTTGCACTTCTGTCTCCACGCAAGTTAACATTACACTGGAAACTGAAAAGAGTAGATTGCATTACATGATAGAAATCTGGCCTTGTCCAGGTTTAAATTATGCTTTATATTAAGATTTTAAAACTAAATGGTCAGTGCCTAATAAGCTGGGTTGAAAGAGCACTGAACTTTCTGATCCCAGTCCAGCAAAATACTGAACCATGCTTAACCCTAAGGACACAAGTAGTCCCAGAGATTTCAGTGGAATTAAGTAAGTAGTTTCATGCCTACATCTATCAGTAATAGCATTCAGCACTTGCAAATGCAGTCACCAAAGCAAGCTCATAAGCACCGAGCAATAGATACAATGACCATGAATGTGTATCTACCATAAGAATAGCAAGTAACCACAATGCAGTACTCCTTATGTGAGTTGTGAGTGATTTGAAAATAACCGATATTATTTTTTAATTGCAGCTTAGTCAGAACTAGAATATTCTATGAGGGAAAAAGAAAGGAGTCTTTCCCCAGTAGATTAAAATAAGAGGAAAAAATGTTCTGAAAAACAAAGTAGAGGTACATACTTCACTGAAAAATAAAAGAGAGAACAGAAAATTTACACTGATAGAAGCTCTGTGTGTGTGGTCCCAGCAAACTGAACTGCAACTATTTCAGTGTTCTGGACAATCACATTAATATTTTATTGTTCTTTTTTGTTACACTTGTAAGCTAGAAGTATTAAGAAATGCAAAGCACCTTCTATGAACATATTCACCCACAGACAAAAATCTTTGCCAGATATTTCTACAGGTGATGAAATGATTTAAACCTTCAGCACCTTATTTCAATCTATCATGTCTGATAGAATACCCTACCAGGCAAAAAAGGATATAATAAAGCTCTTCTAATCAAGAAATATCTGGAAACATGAACAATTGGTCTGTCAGCAGGCCTTCTCAAAAGGACCCTATTCTTCCACAGTCTTTTTAAATTTTTCTATTTATTATGAAATTATTAAATTAATTGCATTTATAAACTAATGCCCTTTGGTTCTTAAAACAGGATTTTAAGCCTTTAGGACCAACTGAGCATCTCAGAATATCATCCCAGACAGATATGTACCTCATGCTCAGTGCTTGAAAACACTACCACATTCCTCCTTGGCTTGAAATGTACCTGCATGATCATAGTCTTGTGCCACTGACATTCCTGCAATATTCTGGTCTGGACAAGGGATGTTACTCTTACCCGAGATCTCTAGAAAAACAGTGGTTAGATGACCTGGTACCTAAATTCAGTAGCTGAAATAAAGGCATGCTAAATGACAGGATTAGGCTCCCTGCACACACAGTCATGGTGGTGATTGGCATGTCACTGGCAAATGAGAAAGCATTTACATGGCACGTGGAAGATTAGGGATTAAATCACTCACATTCACATACAGGGTCTCGAGTTTGAGTCTCTGTCTGAATTCAGTCTCAGACTCATGTCTGGATCAAGGACTCCTACCTTTTAGGCATTATTTCAGGAATCACTCAGGCCACGTGTCTTTCTGCTTCCTTAGCTAAAGCTCTTCTAATCTGTAAAATAAAATATTTAGATTTTAGTCAGGATAAGGAGCAGAACTTGGGTCACTTCTCTTGCAGACAAGTCTCCAATACAGCTGAGGAACCATCCCCTAACTACACTCAAAGAACATTTTATTCATGAAATACAAACACCTTGAATAGCACGCACACACTGGGGGTGGAGGGGGTGTGTGTCTTAGGAAGCAGGTTCCCAATTGCTGCATGCCTTGCCAAGATGAGGCTGCCCCTGAGGAGCTGCAGTGCTTGGGCAACCCACACTTGGCCACAGACGGCCCTGAGAGGCTGAGTGCACAGGCAACCTACACACGGGCAGGGGAACTGATTAAAAATGGCAGCAGAAGACCAGTAAGAGGCTTAAAGCTGCAGACCAAAATCTGCACAGACAGCACCAACCTCCTGCACCACTCCTCACCTCAGTGGAGGAATTTGTATGGACCAAGTGTAACCCTTAATAAAAATGAGAGAAGTTGAGACTAGGAAGTGGGAGGACAGGTGTTTTCCTGGAGTTGAATTTGGGAAAAGGGGAAGCATAATGTTTCTTTGTTTAATTGTTTGTGTTCTTTTCTTCTTAATACACAAAACATTGATCAGAAATTTCTGTTAATAGGCAATAAAGTATAAATTTCCCATGTTCATTTTGCTCATGGTGTCCACTTAAGCAAAAAGACCAAATTCCTCCACAATTGTATGAAGGTCCTATGTCCATGAAGCACCATCTCATGGAAGGTGAGCACCAAAGTAACCATCATCAACACAGAAGCACTGATACACACATTCCTGTTCATATTTGTGAGTCAAGAAGTGTTAAACTCAACATACCCCCATAATAAAGAGGTATAAGAAATGTAGGCTCACTGAGATGTTTCTTTCAGGGTTTCTACACCACTTGCAACATGAGGATAAAGAGAATGGTGTGTTGCCAGAAATGTGTGTCAAGCAGGCAGGGCTACAATACTTGAACTTGTCTGTCTCATGGATTCATGCATCTATGTCTCAATTTCTCTTCCAGAGAAGACCCTAATATTTAGTAATTTTAACCTTTTTTGACCTAAAAAACTAATCCATTTTTTTGCTGAGGTTCTCTAATTTTGACTTTATCATCCAATTTTAACCTTTGCTGGTTAACCTTTACTTTTCTTCAAAACAAGAGTCAATTATGTTTACTAGCTTGGTACTGACAATCATGGCCTGGTTTGTTTTATACTGCACTGATTATCTTTAAAAAAAACCCAACAAAACAGAATAGCAAAATAAAAAAAAAATCATTCAGACAAATAGCTTTTTTACATTGATAGAAATGTTTAAAATCTTTGAGGCCAAAGAATGCCCATCCCTGAAGTTTTGGCTCCAGAAAGTGACTAATTCTTTGTATGCAAATAAACAGACATTTATCTGTTTTTGAATCTATACCTCAATAAAATCTGTAAGCAACACAGCTTAAAAGTTTCTGTGAAACATAGCACGAAGATGTGAAAAACAACATACCATTTCACTTCTTGTAGTAATTTCAACTGAAGACCTTAGCAGTTGTATTATAGTAAACAAACCATACAAGTCTGATCTGATCATGCAGCCAGTAAGCAGGCACACAGTTCCTCTTAATGTATATTAAAAATTCTTGGCACCTTAATGCAAACAAACTGCAATGAAAAAATATCAGTATGAGTAACCCTGCATGTCGTGCTTAAGATTCCCTTCATTGCCTCAGGATCAGTCTTCCTTGCTTCTTGTGCTGAAATTCATACAACTTCATGCCTCATGTAGGCCTGAGACAAGGAAGAAAATGTTTTATTTTCTCATTGAGAATATTTTCAAGCAGTCTTTCAGAAGTTTCATGCAGACACAGTATCAGCTCCCTCTGAACAATATTCATTTCATGCCTCTGCATCTATAGACATGCTTTGGTATATCTCTGGTGACATCCAAGGAACAACTACATCAAACTTTCAGGGTAGCTACATGTTCAGTATTAGAATTCAAGTTTTAATTTTAATGAATGAAATGGCCAGGCAGTCAGAATTGCCCTAGCTTGAATTTGGTAACAGCGAAGAGAATAAGAGTCACAGGCAGAAAATTTTCCTTTATAAAGAAATTCAGTTTTATTTAGCAGTTGACTTTTGCAACATATCTGCTATTTAAAACCCAACAGCTCTGAATGGCTCTGAGAACTGTTTTAATGCCAGAAATGCTTTTACATTTAAAGTTTAATTACGGACCATATTTTTATCTTCTTATGCCAGACAAAACTTTTAGTAGTCAGTGGGAGTCCTATACATCTAAAGTTACCTCTGCAAAGGAAACACAAACAAGTAAAGATATACTGTCAAGTAGATTTGAAATAGCACTTAAAACCTTTCTGCAATTGGAACTGTAAAGAAAAATTTAACTGTTTAAAATACAGTTTCTCTAAATGGCAGTATGTTTCAAAAAAGTTGTTAGCATCTTCCATGTCAAAAACTTGAGATATGTCTTTAGAGAAATTATTACTTGGCAATTCCAGTTCACTCAAAATAGAATTTTTTGCTGTCTGTGTATCAAACCTTGCACTGATGTCTCTGTTCCAGATGTCAGTACTCCAGGTTTTTCAATCACAACCATTTAAGTAAAGATCAAGTTGCCACCTTATCAAGACTCCTCTTTCTTTTCCTTCACTTCAAATTCATTTAAAGTAATTTATCACGTTATAAACTGTGGGATATGCCCAGCCACTGCCCTGGAGGGATGTCTGCTGAGATAGGAGATTTCGCAATCACCCAGCAGGACTCCCTGGAAAGGAAAGGACTTTGAGTCATGGTGAGGAAAAGTAGACCCACAATCCTTTGGGAGACCCTGTGCAGATCTTTCTGTAACCCATTGGTCTATCCCAGACCCTCTGTAACCCATTGGTCCCCTTGCTGATCCCCTGTATCCATATAAAAGAAGACCAGTTCGCCTCTGTGGAGGAGAGTTCATCACTGGCCTTCCCTTCGCCGGAGGGAACCCCCAATAAAGCTCCCTTCGTGCGGAACCAGCCACACGGGCCTCTCGTCTCTCTCTCTGGTCTGGTTTGGCCTAGAGGCTGCCCTGCAGAGCTGAGCTGGAATCACGAGCTGATATCACTAAAGAGCTGATAGCTTCTGCAAGGGCTCCTCTGCCAGCAGCTGAGAGGAAGATACCAGACCTCGGGCAGGCGATTCCTTTCGGGACCATCTCCCCGGACCGGTCATATCTTCCTGGGTTGCAGCCACAGACCCCATCACCAGCTGTAATAATAAACCCAGTATAACTTCATTCCTTAACTTTTCTTGTGGCCCTGTCAAACTGAATTAGTCTATAATTTTGTCTTCCCTGAATGAAAATTTGTATAAGACAAATATGCACCTGTTCGCAGTACATTTGTGTATAATTTATCATTACATCATAAAAAATAGTAGACATTCAGTTTTGAAAACTAAACACTCTGTTATTGCTGCAATAAATTGGTGCTATGAACAAATAACTTGCTGAAGGCAAGAGTGTTGCAGATGGTGCTGGAGAGGACTTTTCTGATGATTTTGCTCATAAGTAACACTTTTTACCATTAACTGAATAACTTCCTTTATCAAGGATTTCTTTTTTCCATGGCAATTCCTGAAAATATCATATTTACATTGCATATATATGTTATATATAACTTAAAAATAAATAGAGAACATTTTAAATGGTTTTGCATATCTGAAATCAACTCTTCCCTAGCAATTGTTGGGACATAAAACTTCTCTGTAAAAGAATGTAGCAAATATTCCTGTCTTGTAGCTTTCTGATACCAGGTTTTCTCCAACAAAAAAGTATGAGGATTTAAAATGCGTAACACATATGTACAGTTACAGCAAAATAAACTCAGCAATTTTTAACTGTTTGTTTTTATCTTGATTGGTACGTTTTTCTTGCCTTTTCTTCAATACTCCATCTAGTGAAATATAACCTATTTCTTCTATAATACACAAGTTACCATCATCATTAGGAAAATTTACAGTCAATAAGAGAAAATGACATAATACAGGAATAGTTTCTTGTTGACAAGAGGGAAGCTTTTGCCCAAAACAGAACACTGATCTTACTACTTAAAGATGCTTCACAAATAAAACATTCTCCCAAGAAACATTTAAGGTTGCAACACCCAGAAAGTCCCAGAACTCCTAGGAGATATATTGCTAATGCCATACAATGACTAAGATTTCTAAAAATGGTATCGAAAGAATGAAGGTCAAAAGGAACAGACCGAAGACACAAACATGTTATGTGGTTTGGCTTTCCTCATCAAGCAGCACAGCTCTACAGGTCCCTGGCAGATACTTGTCCTGTCCCTTGTATCACACCATACTGGGACAAGTTATACCTACATCATTTTCACATGGCCTTCCAGTTCCTGTCCGACTTGTAATCCTTGCACTACTTGACCTCTCAAGCAATCTCCATTCTACTCACCAAATACACTCACTCCCACCCTCTCTTCTGCATTTTTCCTGGTTCTTATGCCAGGAAATCAATGCTTTCCATGACCCAGCAGCTGGATTTAGAGAGAGAACAGTTCAAATCTAGTACTGTTTATAAGGACAAATGATGCTCTTTGTACATTCAAAAACAACCTCTTGTTGCCTTGTCCTAAAACTGGACTTCTCCTCGGCGAGGTCAACTTAACAAAACATGACCAAGTCATGTCAATGATATTATAAGCCAAGAACATGACAAGAATTTTGAAAAAACAGAACTGCAATGCCATTTTCAAAATGCTTAAATGTTTATTTTAATCTGATTGCTGACCAAATTTCCCAGGGAATTTTAAAACCAAAGTGACATGAGGTGTACAAAGCTATTGGAAGTTTGCTTTCTTTCTGATGACATTGGGGATTATCTGTAAATTCTTGGCATTTGATGACCCTTGCATTGATAATATCTTAAAGACTGAAAGCAGTCATGGGAAGAAGAACAGGCCTGAGGTTAAAGCAGTGTAATGAGCCTAAGGAGAAATAGGATCATTTTTGAAATTTAGCAGACATATAAGGATGTCATTTTTATGATTCTTCAATCTTTCAAAGATGTAGACTAAGAAAAATGATAGATCATCCATATCATATTTTGGGCTCATGACTACTTTTTATCACAGCTCTGTCAAGTACAATGTGCTTAGAATTTCAGTTGAGATCTCCAGGACCTAGGGATATATACAAACCAACAATAAAAAAAAGCTATTAGCTTCTAGCACAAGTAAAAATTAGATTACCATACTGTGGTAATCATTTACTGAATGAAATTACTAAGACAAACTTCTTTATGTCCTTTTAGGATTGTCAAAATTTTAATTACTTCCTGAAATAAATATTCTTCAGCATTTCACACTTCTGTAATTCTTCAGCAAATATTAACTGTTTTGGGTGAAACTTTGGATGTTTTCAGGATGATTCAATTATTACCATCTGAGAGATTCTGATGTCTGCAGAACTTCAACTGAATAAGGCCAGTCTAACCTCTGAAAAACATGAGTTGACTTAGAGTGAAGAAAGGATTGCAGTAACACAACAGATCCTTACTGAGAATTCGGACTGTACTAGGCATGCTCAGTTCCCACAGAATTCACCTTTTGTGTTCCCACACAATTCACCTTTTAGCTGAATTACTGCACAGGCCAGTACACTCTGGTTCAAGTTTTAATGGATTTACTGTATTTGCTATATTTCCCACACTTGCAGTCAGTTACCACTGGGGGGAGAGTACAAGCAAACCAAAGGGCAACTAAATTTTCATATATACTACTGAAATCCTGCCAATCCTAAAAACAATGATACTTCATATCCCTTCTTCCTCCTAGGTTTAAACCTGTTTTCATATTTTAACAATCTTCTCTAGGTTGAGATGGATTGTATTAAATTTTATTAATTCCAAGATTTCTCTTTCAGCAGAATATTGTGGGTGCAGGGGTAGACATGGTGATACAGTGTCAAAATGAAAATTTATAACAGAGCTGGGGCACAACTTCAGTTACTGAGTTATTACTTCCATTCCTTAGAAACCCACTTTCCTCCTCATGCTATGCCATCAACATTCTGGAATATTAATAAGTGGCTTTGAGGTCATCTCCAGCACCCCAGCTATGTAAGGATTTCTCAAAATTTGGAGAGAAAAAACATGAACCTTGTAAGAATCCAGGACTAGAAATAGATCTATTTTGATGCAATCACAACTCAAAGAAAAAAAGTATTATATTATTTGCATTCAAAATGTCTACATTTTTAACGAATACTTCAGCAAAATGCATATTTATCCCACAGGGAAAGAGAGTTAGAGAGGTAAAGAGACTCCACTTCACCACTTCACCTTGTGAGCTTCACAATCTCCTAGGAATCTGCCAGACAGAGAGCTGCAGCACGGAAGGGCAGGGATGGGATGTTTCTGTAAATGATCCAACACTGGAAGAGAAATGCCTGTGACTGCTGCAGCCTTCTTAGTAGGCTCATGCCAATTCAAGGGTAGTGCATTCTTCTTCCTAAATTAAAGGCTTGGTATGAAGTTCCCAAGAACTTCACAAAGTCACCTTTCCAAGCAGTTACTGAGAGAGTGTGGTGCCACCACTGTGGGTTTGTGACATTTTCAGAGACCAGAATTACTCTAACCCAGTTTTCTAGTAGCTGCTTCCCACAAGCTGATGAGCTCCAGACACTGTGGATCCAGACACTATGTCTCCACTCATTCCACTTTTCATCCAAAAATCTAAACGTTCTACATTTGATACCTTTGCCAGAGGTCCCAGGCTGAGATCAGGCATTTGACTTCCTCCTCCCATTTTTGATGCATATGAAAGACTAGTGCCTGATTTCTTTTAGTTTTTGGAGTTTGTTTTGGTTTGTTTTTAATTGTGACTGAAAAATTTCTTGCTACTAAATGAACCAGAAGAATGAAAGTATAGAAAGGTTTTGCCTAATGTTGTATGGAAGTACTACTTGTCACCACAGTAACACAATTTTAGGATGACTAATCTATGAGCTGAGCTGTGATGTGATAAACAAAGCATTAAGAGTTTCAGGATAAAAAAAGATTCAGTAAAATTCTGACTTTGGTCTCTCTCACTATGATACTGAAAAGAAATTTTAAAAATATTGTATTAACCCTGTAATAGTTTTTTTCTTTACCCTGAGAGGTACCTTAAGAAGCAAGGGACAAAGACCTAAACTATTTTCAATGAATTTAATAAATTTCATTTTGAAAAAGATAGTTCATCTTTTTTTTGTTTGGTTGGTTTTTAGGGGGTTTTTGGTTTTTTTTTAGTTTTTTTAGTTTTCTGTACTATGGGGGAAGCTTCTCGCCATCTCCCAGTGTTTTCCAGCTGTATGCACAAAGGCATTCATGGATTCAAGGCCAGTAATAGTGGTTTGCACTGTAGAGCGTTGAAGCCAACTCTTCTTCTTAGTTTTATTTTGTTTCTATCCTTTTGGCATTTTATCCAGCACACTTGTATCTATGCTCTATGATAAACTATGTTGCTAGTGTTACTTTTGATCTTCCATTCAGCCTGGCAGGCTCAAGATGAAATGAAAGTTGAGATATGCAACATGGATTTACAGGAAAAGCTTGTGTAAAGGCACTATAGAGATACTATTTACCCATTTTTTAATTATTGAAGTAATAAGACTATGTTTCTTCTCCCCAAACTTCAATTTAAAAAAAACTTAACAGCTCTCTGTAATCTGGAGTAATGAATTCAAAAAGGACACTCATCTGTATGGTTACTTCAAGTCTGAAGTACCTTTTTCAGATTAATAATAAACTGAATTTATGATTTAAAAAAGATAGATAGATAGATAGATAGATAGATAGATAGATAGATAGATGCATGACTTCAGCACTTGCTGGAAATTAATGTTATTCTATCTGCAATTATTTAAGCAATTTCCCAGGAGATAGCCAAAATATACATGGATATAAAACAAACAAGAAAAACGCTCTCAAAGACAATATTACTTGTAACCATTCTATTTACCCAGCCACAGCTTATCTGATTTAATTTGGTGAGATCTGAAAATTATGCCACTCTAGCATAATTTCGGCTGCTGCTATATTAGATTTTCTTCTGAAAGGCTTAACCCCTTTGATTTCATGACAATTATGTAAAGCAACCTGTCTTGCTATAGCATTGTAAAGCTAAATTCTCTTTTCACAGAAATTCACAGGAACATAACATGATTATTACAAGAGTATAGTGTACAATAAAAATTCTGTAGAGCTAAAAAATATTAACTTGTTTTAAAAAACCAATCACAATCTGGGACAAAACATTAATTGTAGTAAGATCTGGTTTGTGTAACAAGAAATAACTGGAAGCATGTACACTGATTTTAAATATAAAACGGAATAACAATTTCTCAACAGAAAGCTACAGAGGACATTTTTTATGGATTCAACCTATGAAAAAAATGCCTGAAATGATCACCAGGTGAGAAAATAAGTTTTCATCTGTCTGGGAATGGAATTAGTAACAGTTTTGGGTTCTTCTGCCTACTACTGAACACTGGCATAGCAGTGATAAAATTGCACTCTTGATTCAGTAACTCTTGATTCAGTAAACCATGTACAGACATGCTTTATTTTTGGCATGGACTTGAACCACTCTGTTTCAATGAAAGCACTTATTTGTGCTCTTATCAGACTGAAAGGCAGTGCTCTCTTGAATACAGACTCTGGTCCCTATTTAGATGGAATTTTAAATGACATGAAGGACATACACTGCTGCTACAAACCAAGTTTACAAGCCCTCCTTGCTCCCTATATCTCACATTTTAAAAATCCCTTAATAATGAAAGCTTTCATTGAAGAGCTACAAGCCTGCACCAAAGCTTGGAAGGAACTGCTTTCTTAACCACTGATTTGACTGAAAATCTGGCAGAGGGATGCAAGTGTCATAATTTTTCAACCACACTTCGTTTTTGTTTGTTTTGGGTTGATTGGTTTTTGTTGGGTTTTGGTGGGTTGTTTTTTTTTTTTCACTAGAATTTTTGAAATAACAATTCTCCTGAGCACATAAAAACCTGCAATGTGTTAAAAAGGAACAGGATAACCCAGCTCAAAAATCTGATGGGCATTTCAGACTACACCTAGATGCTAATTGCAGAAGCAAGGCATTTTACAGAATGAAAAAAGAAAAGCTACCTCAAGGGGCACGAACAAACATTTATCTACTTACAGAACTAGATCATATGCCAGAAGGTTGAAAAAGAGTTGGAGGAAGACTAGGATTCTCTGTACAATGTTCTGCTTCACCAACAGAATTATTTATCGTGGAACTGATCCATGAAGGGTTTTACCATCACTGTCACAGCACTTACCTTTCCACCACCTCAGGGAATTGATAGCTGTGAACAAGGCAGTTCAGCTAATGTTCCAAGGTGTTGCAAAGTTAAGCAACTAAAAAAGAGTTCCACAAAAGCAGTGCCTCATGTGGAAGACTTTTTTGTTCTTCTCCGTAAAAAGAGAACGAGATTCACAGTTTTTCAAGATTTTTCTGGGAATTTCAAGGGTTTTTTTCTTGGAATTAAAATGAACGTTGATGGTTTCTCACAAACCACAGCTAGAAGAGGCAGTGGAGTAACATAGAAGATTTTTTAAAAAATGCTTGCATTTTTGGTGTAAAAATTTGGCTTTCTTACAACACACGATGCATAAACTGCAAAGTTACAGTGATTCACACAGTCCTGAATGAATTGGTCTGCTTTTAGGGAGAAAAACTGTTAACTGAACACACTCAAAACAAAAGGGCAGTGGAAAAGATGAGTCCAGTAATACACTTCTTAATGTCATTTTTAAAAGTGGGAATCTGTCTAAAGCTCATGAGATTTGAGAAAATCAGTGTTGCAGGTAACATGTTTGACTGTTTGGAAGGAAAAGGTGTTGTAAATAAAACTTTTTAACATTGTTTAAATCAATTATTTGCTGTTATTTGCTTTTCACAGCACGGTGACTTGGGATCAGGAAGTTTGTAACACCTAAGGTAGTTACAATCAGCCAGCCTCCTTTGTCAGTACATCAGATGCAATTTTTTAAATATACAAAGTTCAGATACCTGATTAAAAGTCTTAGTAGTAACTCTCTGAAATTAAGACTTTCAAGATTATGGCTAGAGAAGCCGTGGGATCATAGTGGAAAACAGTCACGGACTCTCACCACTCCTTCTGCGTAGTCTGTGCAACTTCTACTGCACTCAATGAAAGAGTTTGGAAACTTGCAGAAAAAATATCACTGAACAAGCTAAAGGCTGCAACTGTGCTGTTTCTAAGATGAGCCATTGTGCATACCTATCTTGAGTGGCTGAATTATGTCCTGACACTCAACTATATATTTTCTGCAGCACTTCCTTCTATCACAGTCAATGGAATTTGTCAGGATCAAAATCAGGTCACCTTCAGCTATCTCAAGTCTAGCCAACTTGAGCAATGAATGACAAATTAACAAGGGAAACTCAGAGAAATCACGTATTTCTCTCCCCAGTCAGAAAAACAAACATCCTCTTCACAATTTCTTCATACACTGAGAGTACAGTGATTCAGTAAATGACACATCAGGTAGAATGAAACTGGAATATGTGTTAGCACACCAGAGAAAAAGGAGGCTGTCAGGACACTTGGGCACGTATGCTTTGACAGTACTCTCCCTTCAATACTTCATCCTTATTTTAATATGCTGATAATGTCAACTTATACAAGCAGTACCTTTACGGGAGCTTTATTTGGCCAGCTCTCTGTATTAGCCTGAAAATATACCTACATCATAATATGACAAAGATATACCTACATCATCTTGGAAAAAGAGAATGGACTTCATTCTCTGGGTTATTTGATCTTTGATACCTCCCACAAACTCTCAACTGCATTTTGATTTAAAATAGTTTTTAGCTGTGACAAGTGTTACTAAGTTAAGCTGTTGAGCTGGCAAGGAATATAGAAGAGGATCCAGCTTCAATCCTACATAAAAAAACCAACTCCAAGCATAGGTTTCGATTGAAGTTAATTCTTATGTCTGTATTCCACCCCTCCCCTCTTGCAAGTTATAGTGTCTTCCTTGTAGCCTGATAGCAGAATGAATAAAATTTAGACTTAACAGATTTTCATTAGACTACCCAAATATATGAGCAAGTCTTGCTGGAAATTCTTTGGACCATTTCATTATACCAATTTCCCAAAATTTCAGGCCCCATAACTAGACATTGTTTCTGGCAGGTCACTATGTGGAAATTTGCATATTGCACAACAAAAGGAATACAATCCGATCATGGAGTAAGCATGATCCAAAACTGTTGATTAGGGCATCTTATTTGAAGTAGAAAATTGTGCTGTAATCCTTTGGCATAGAAATCAGCGACCCCAGAGTCCCTGTCCCCTCCCATCTTTTTCAGCAGCTCTTCCTCCAACCTCTCCTATGGTCAGTCATTTCATATGACAGGAAAGATGAGTTAAAACTAAATCATTCTTTTCCACAGGGAAACACTGAAAGGATAAATAGCTAGTAGCCTACAATGAGAACAGAAAAGATTTACACAAGATACACTTCTAGATTTATAAGCATAAAATTATATAGAATGACTCCTACTTACAATTTATGTATCCCACAACAGTGAAATTTGCAACATCATGTAAGGCTCTACACACGGAGATGGTATGGAATCATTTCAGTGAAAGATATCTGATAAATACAAACAATATTGAGTCTTAGCTTAAAAAACATACTCTTTTTATGGATTTTCTAAAATACGTGAAACTACTGGTAATTCTACTGGTTTCTGACAGTTATCTAATACAAAAAATTACTTTAGAAGTGAGATACTGCAAGAATGATGTCCTTTCCAGATGTTGGCTACATATTTGTTAAATAAACACACGAAAAATGAGATGATCAGAGAATGAAAAAATGGCAAATGTAAATAGTTATTTTTAACCAGGTTGTCCCACTCAAGCTGCTTACACCAAACTGAAAAAACTGGCATATTCACAGACACCAGGCTGGTTTAGAAAGCATTTAAAAGGTGACTGGATATCTAACTTAGTCTCTCATTTTTTGGACTATAGTAATTTCCAAATAGATACAATCTATGAACTATCAATTTCTGCATCAGAAAGTATTATGAGCCTGAGGTTTTGTTGGTGACCTAATGATATTATCTTCCTCCGTTTTTCCTGACAATTAAGGGGAATAAAAATCATATTACATCTGACCACACAATGTAGATTGCTTCAGATACCTAAGAGCCTTTCAACTGAAATAGTCAAAACAATCTGTGTTCATTTCCACAGGGCTGCTGATGCTCCTTTTACCAAGCCAGGTCAATATTTCCTTGAAGTTTTCACACAACAGGAAATGTTTTACACTCCAGTGCATGAATTTAAAAGGAGACAAGGTTTTATTCCATTCACACTACACATAGCTTTATGTCCATTTTCAGGCACTGGGTCCCCTCATCACACAAAACATGACATGATAAGAACCAAACGTGATTGAAATAAACAGTGGAGATAGGGCATACTTGTGCTGATGAATTTGTTTGTTTCTTGAGCAGGATCTAAGAAAGAAGTGTATTAAAATGAGTCACTATAGAAGTGAGAAGTTCAGCTTCTATGTGTGATTCATTCCAAAAGAAGCTGGATGTCTGTATATGCCAAGGCCTCCTTTGAGAAAATAATGTATTTTGTGATTTATGTTGTTTCTCTATGTAGGTATTGGGCAATAAGTTGATCTCAAACAGATCCGTTTTCCAGACTTTAATTCCTTAATAAAGCATTAATAGGCAAAAAATATGCAATTCAGAAAGTTGTCCACCACAGCACTTAACTTGAAACAGGAATCTGAGATTATCAAGTACTCACATGATTTGAGCAATACTGCTTCTTTTAAAGTGTCTGTGAGTTATGGCTCTTGGAAGCATCTGTTTACTCAAGTGCAGTGTTTGGTAACCTTAGCAATAGTTTATTTATTCATTTAATGCCCCACAGGTCAACGCCTCAAGCTTCTCAAACTGAGGGCAGTTTCTTAAACTGCAGTACAGTTCAATAAAGAAAAATTGAACTATATTTTTGGGTCTTGAATGGTTCAATATATATTCAGTAATAAAAATCTTCAGTTTCCAAAAAAGTTCTTAATCTGGCATATTTGAGGAGCACTTGAAAATAAAAAACAAAACAAAACAAAAAGCCCTTGGAAACAGAATCAATTTGTCTCATTGCCTTACTGATGGATCTATGAAATTCTTGCCAAACATTCATGCCTTACTGTGTCTTCCAAATTTTAAAAGTTTTTAATCTTTCAAAAATTACTCTATAAAATGACAAAGCACATCATTATGCTGGTTACCTCATCAACACAATTGTGTTTTGGGAACCACTAAATTTAAAACTGTTGCATGGCACTTTGCCCTTGACCTGTATCACTCAGAAAGCCAAGCATGCACACATGACTGAGAGGCCTGGAAGTGACAGAAACACTGAGTAACATCTCAAAGTTGCATGATTGATAAAAGCAGACACTTGAAACTTCCTTCTCCTTTGAGACACCTCTAAAGTGCTTGTATACTGGTAATTCTTGAAGTTCTGGTATCTTTCATCCCCAAACTGTGAGAAATAAAAATAGCAGTTTATTAATTTGTTTTGATTTCCTAATCAAGGAATTGCTCTCCCCTTCCCTGCAGTTATTATCTGACTTCTGCTTTCTCTTAGGACTTTGAAGTTTTCTGAAGTGTATTGTAACAGATTCAGAAGCCCCCACGGTTTGAAAATTACCAGTGCAAATGAGGCAGCATTTCCATTTTATTTAAAACAAAATCTGACACCACTTAACTAGACCTGCAGAAAGGCTGTCATCTGCAGCGTCTCTCTGAGGGCACCAGTGCTCTGGTTCTGCCACCAGCTCAAGGGTCTGGTGAGCAGAGGGGCAGCACAGGCTTGAGCAGAGAGGAGAGAGGATGGGAAGAATGGACCAGGGTCACAGAGAATGGGGTGAGCATGAGGTGCTCTGGCCTCTCCTGCCCAAACCACACATCTCTGGTGAGCTGACATGATTCCTCCATTCTGGGCTTAGGAGACAAATGAGTGGCAAGGGCTCTGGCTGAGTGGCTGGCTTGGCATGCAGACAGCAGAACAAGCTGAGGTTAATGCCTCTACCATGACAGGAAAAGTTAGGTCACCAACATGGCCATGGTCCTCACAGACCCGTATCCCCCTGCACAGGCCCTCGGAGAGCATTCCTCAGCACTCCTCGCAGGCTGCACACAGCAAAGGCTGCTACAGGGAGACCAACCAGGGAATTGAGACCTACGCACAGGAATGGCTTCCAGTGCTCCAGCTTCTCCCACTGCAGCAGTTGCTCCACTTCGCCATGTCTGGCAGCCGTGAGAGGAAGGAGGAATTTCTTGCCCTCCCCTTCCCTACCAGACCCCGGAGAAGGATGGTTGAACCATGTTGTCTGAGAGGTGACAGAAAGACAGAGCCAGGGAAATGAAACTCTCTCATTTCTCATGGTTTCTTTTAGGAGATCCTTTTATTATGACTTTGAATAGAATTAGACAACTTCTCCCAAGGCAAAATAAAAATGCATAGTTCCTATTTCCTGAGCTGGAATGCATAGCTGAGCAGACACGTTCCCCAGTACAGCACTCTCCTCTCAGTGCTCTGGACACCTTCAGCCCTGAGGGACCTAATATTGCAAAGGTGGACAGTCACTGAATGGCATCTAAATGCAAACTGGCAAGAGAGATCAGCATTAAAATGGGGTGAGAAACCCAGGGCAAGAATTTAGAAGTGAGATTAAACTTAGCTGGGTGTTTCTGGGGAGGCAGTGTATGACAAAACCAGATCAGATAGTAGTGACCAGGCAAAGGCTGGGCCCAGAACAGAGACTTGGATTTACCTGAGAAATCTGCGACAAGAAAATGCTGAAAATGAGACTGAAATGAAAAAACTGGAAAGCAGAAAATGTGTCTTACTTAAGGGAAGGAATGGAACTGTACAAGGACTTGTAGTAGGGGAGATACAGGACTACAACAAAGACAGCCAGAAGCAGATGAGCTGCAGAGTTGAAGCTAGCAAAACCTGGACACAAAAGAAAATGTTTTTTGAATGATGTTCCTGTGAAGATGCAGACTGGAACCGTGGCCTCTAAGTACCACTTTTTCCTGGATTTCTGAACACACTTATCAGCAAAAAAGCTTGTAAACAATGTTGATATCAAGATGGTGGAATATAAAATTTCTGTATTTACACTCTATTTTACAAAGAGCCTACTTTCACCCATCCCTCTCAGATGAGTACTAGATTCACCTGGTGGAGAAATAAAAGCACATGTTCTCAAACACTGTGCCCGTAATGAGTGGAAGCTTCTAATCTTAACATTTCCACATTTCAGTTTTGTTTATCTGATAATACCCTCCTCCCCTCTTACTGAGACAGTGTGAAAACAAATGAGGCATTCCAGAACTACAGCTGTGGACATAAGGAGAAATACACCATAAAAACAATGACTTGATATTCAGGAGAGAATTTCAATAGCATACACTAAAATAACATGGGGACATCCATTCAACTGCAAAGTAAAAGAAAAAATAAAATAATCCTCTTGTTAAATGAAGATCAGCTAGGTTTTACTGTGAATAAGACAGAAAGCTTCTGAAGAAAACTACCTGTTTCCCTAGAACAAAAATAGTGTTCATATGCCCATTCATAAGGAGACTAAAGCTCAATTCTGGTATTACCTAACTTTTGCAAGTATCATAGTGCTCCTGTTCATCAGACATCCTGCATATGTGTGTGTTTAGACTTAGATGGATGAATGACTGTGCCATTCCATAATGAAGAGTACAAAGCTGAAACATTAATCTTTCAAAGGCTCATAAACAGTGACTTACATTAGCTTTCAATTTTCCAGAAAAAAAGTAAATAAACAGACCAAATGCAAGTGTTAAGAAAATACACAATGCTGAAAAGGTTGTGCTTCTAAGCAAATACTAACAAAGTGTTTATAACACTTGTAGGAACCAAGTGACCTGTGTTTGCTAGAAAATAAGTAACCTTTAAACACAGACGCCTGTGCTGGACATTCAAAGAATCTGAGGGTTTAGCATGTTATAATGATTTGCAGTGAGTTACAAAAAAGTAATCTTGAAGACAAGGATATCTTTCCCAAATAAAAATATTAAATATTACTGAAAAATAAAAATATCTATAGCCAAGTGCTACTTTTAGCTGAAAACAATTCATTCTAAGGAAGTGCAAGCAGATGTGTGTCAAGAATGATAAATGGAATAGGGTTCTGTGTGCACCATAAACGTGAAGCAAGGATTGTGCTCTAATGTGATAACAAGAGAAAAACAGATGACTATGTTTAGAGGTATCAGTAAATCAAGTATGATTTCCTGTACATAAAACTTCTAAATATTCTAAGGTTATCGGCCTTGAAAAGACAAAGTAAATATTTCAGCATTTCAGTAGTTGAAAATGTAACATCTATTAAAGAAATTATTGCACCTGGTGTAAACGTCACTCCTACAATGCAACAATTTTGTTTAAGAATGTCCTATGGAAGCCCTTCAGCCAGAACAGTATACATAGTGATATATATATATATATATATATATATATATATGTATCATGTCCTACAAGGTTGATATAATATATAACATTGGTTTTGAGTTGATCTGCATTTTTTATTCATAGTGCCTTTCTTTAATATCTTCAGCTCTAAAGTGGCACATTCAACCAGAAAGCTTTTGGCTACATTGGAGTTAAATACATGTTCCATAATGCTTGTAACAAAAAGTGGGGTATGAACTCTTGTCATAGGGATAGTCTTACAAGGACTGTATTAACCAGTTACAGACTAAGGAGTTGAGGCACACATCTGCAAGGCACCCAGGGAAGAAGGAATGAAGGCAATTCCACATTTTGCACCCTCATTTTTAAATAGCCCCATTAAAAATAAATAGAATTAATTGAGCCCTTATTCTCTGTAAAACAGTTACTGTAGGTGCCTGGCTAAGGGCTGGGCTGTCCCAAAGCTGCCACTCCAGCTGCACCACAGCCACGCCCCAGCCTGGAAGCATTGCAGACCTCACCACACCCTCACACTGACCTTCTGTCCCGACCTGGGCCATCCCTTTCTCCGGGGGAGTACCCAGTGTCTGGGACTGGGTCTGCTCCACTGTGCCACTCGTGGCTGAGGCAGTGCAATGGACCTGGCTAACATGTCCTGCTGCCCTCACAGAGATGCCCTGTAGCTCCCAGCTCCCCAGTCCACAGGGTGCAACACCCTGAGAGCTGCCATGTAACCACTAGTCCCTTTCTGTTTTGTTGTTTTGGGGGTGTTGTGAAAGTGGATTCTTCCCAACACCAAATTAACGTGAAATGCCAAGCAAGGCAGGTTTTTTTTTTTTTGTGAAAGTCAAATCTGGCTCTAAAGAAAAAGAAACAGCCCTTTAAAAATGCTTGGTAGAAGTCGTCATTTCAGCCTTCCTTTCTCCTTTATGGCACTGTGTTTTGCTTCCATGATGCAAGTAGTACAAGTCTCTTTCTACTATATAAACATCAGTTTGTCATAGCAAACAATAGTTACAATTCATCACAGAAGATGTAGCTTCTCAGGGAATTCTGGTTTAAAGAGAAAAATGAGGAGCTTTACCCTTAGACCTTGACAAGAGTTGTCACATCTGATATAAATGTTGCTATTCTAGATGAATCATGGCCAATTGGTGATCAAGTAATCTGAAATCTGGGATGGCTTTCCAAATCTTTAAAGTATTTAAATGTCTTAAACCCCATTTTCTCCTGGTCTTCAAACAATTCAGGCTTAGCATGCAAATCCAGAGGAGGCAGAGCTCCTTTAGCTAGCTGATGTGAAGATGCACCACATCTCCAATGACACTGAAAGCTCTAGGAGACAGAACAAGAAAAAATATTTAAGAAGTGAGAAAAAATAACAAACTGAAGAAAGCAAGTTGCCTACAACCTGAGATCACCTAAGGACTGCTGTAGCTGTTTCTTCTTCCCATTCACAGAAGTTTTAGCTAACAAAAAAGTGTGCTGGAAAAGAGCTTTGAAAGTGCAAAAGTTGCAGAAGAGTAATGAGTGGTAACCTAATGACTGTAGAGAAGGCAGTTTGCAAGAAGCAGCTGAATTTCCAGATTTCTGCAAAACAGAAATTTGGATGAGACCGATCTGGAGGTTTTTCAGAACTTAAACCTGAAACAGCTGCGTCCATGCACTTTCTTCTGATATCACAGGACCCAGCAGCCTTTGGTTCACCCTGAGAGGATTCCTTCAGGCTTCAATGACTAGAAGATTTGCACTCATGCAATTGAAAGGTGAAGCAGGACATTTGACTTATTACAAAAATGTAGCTGTTTTTCAAATGTTAGGTGACTTGTGTACCTCAGCCTCAGAAAGTTAAAGGTGAAAGGGAAAGAGGAAAAATCCTGGAATGGCTGATGGCTTTTGTTAGTGAGATGGTGTTTGCATTCCTAGAATTTCCAAAATATCCTTAAAGAAGTCTAAAGCTTCAGCAAAGCCTTTCCTCAGAATTGCACCAAAATAGAATTTTGCATTTTAAAAAAAATGTAAAGGGATCACCCATAAGACTTTGAAAATACTGAAGTGTCGATGAACAAATCTGATAAGGAACAAGCAAGGAAAAGGAAACTGATTGCTGCTGAGGCTTTTAATGCAAAACTAAATTTCTTTTTCTATGTCAGTAAACATCTGCAGGGATGGTCAGATTTTTCTGTGCATGTGGAAAGAAAAAAAAATTCAGGAAAAGATACATTAATTTTCCTATGAAAATTAGTATTTTCCTTAGAAAGCCTTTTATCTTTCCTTTTGCCAAATGTTATAAAGAAATGAATTTGAACAAGCTTGACTTGCATTCAAGATCACGTATAATACATGCATAAGATAAATTTGGTCTTAATTTCTCAGCAATCTCTTTAGTTTTTTACTGCTTTCTTTTCCCAGGTTTTAGGAAAAAAGTATCTTGAAAATGATCTCATTCAAAGGTGTACATGAGATCTGCTTAGTAGAATATGTAAAAATGCAGGAGCAAATTTCATAAACAGGTCTGTCTTTTCAGCCTGTTCTACTTGTACATCCTTTCCACTTTAGATCAAATCCAGATGAATTACACTTGTAAGAGTTTTTTGCATTCTCCATGTCGTGTATCATTTTCCAAGGAACCATAAAGTAATTAAGTCTCTGACAACAGTTTCACTTACAAAAAGTCAATTTGCTTCTGAAGGCAGCTATGGGGATTGCAGAATTTTAAGCGTATTTGCTTGGTTTGTAAATTTTTTGTTCTGGGCAGTTACAGGTGTCATCAAAGCAAAGATATATATATTAATTTGCAGTGACATAAAAGAAAATCTTTCAGTTCTACAGGTTCCCAAATCTGCTTTGGAAAGAAGCAGTTTAAATAACCCTAGAAGTGAAAATACTGACTTCACTATGATTCCAAAGCCTTCAAAAGACAAATAGGGCTTGATATTTAGCAAAATTTAAGGAAATAAGCCTAGAAATACCAAGGGCCAAGAAATACTAGCACCATCTTTTTTTGCGTAGTAACTAAATTTGGTTCCAGTCCCTTCCCCAATCAGAATGTTGAAAAGTGAGTGGCAGTGGTCCATTAATTAATGTGTGGCTTAACTCAAAAGACATGAAAAATACCACTAGTGACTTCTTGGAAGACAGCTACAAAATCTGTGCTTCGCAAAAGGTAAAGTTCTGAGTCCTGCCCTTGTATCATAACAATCCCCTGCAGCGCTACAGGCTGGAGGCAGAGTGGCTGGGAAGCTGCCCAGTGGAAAAGGATCTGGGATGCTGGTCAACAACCAGCTGAACATGAGCCAGGTGTGCCCAGGCGGCCAAGAAGGCCAGTGGCATCCTGGCCTGTATCAGCAATAGTGTGGCCGGCAGGATCCGGGCAGGGATTGTCCCCCCTGTACTCGGCACTGGTGAGGTCGCACCTTGAGTCCTGTGTTCAGTTCTGGGCCCCTCACTACAAGACAGACATTGAGGTGCTGGCACATGACCAGAGAAGGGCAACGGAGCTGGTGAAGGTTTGGGAGCACAGGTGTGATGAGGAGGGGCTGACGGAGCTGGATTAGTTTAGCCTGGAGAAAAGGAGGTTCGGGGAAGACTTTATCAACAAGTATCTGAAAGGAGATTGCAGTGACATGGGGATATGGCACTTGAGGATACAGTTTAATGGTGAGCAGGGTGGTGGTGCTAGGCTGACGGTTGGACTTAATGCTCTTAAAGGTCTTTTCCATCCTTAGGAATTCCATGACTCTATGATTCTATGGAATCAAATTAAAGAGAGGTATGTGAATCACATTAAAGCAAAGTAATACCAAAGTGTTAGCAGGTCTACATAGATGGTCTACAAGCTCAGACATGGCTTCTGCAGAGTCACTCTTTTTCCTCAGTTCTGAACAGACTCAGACCCAAAGCAACCCCTGGGGGTACAAGAGCCAGAGCACCACTTCGCTTCACCATAGTGTTCATATTGTATTATTTGCTTCTTTCTCCCTGTGTGCCACAGAATGCCTGTTTCTGTCTACCACCTAGTGAGAAAACCTAGATAATCAGAGAAGCAAGATAATGATAGTCTGATTCTCCACGGCAGTATCATGTTTCGTTGAGCACAGTAATTGTATTGAAATGGGACAGGAAAAGTTAACAGAGCTAAGTTTTTTGCAAGTTAGCAAACTTGTATATCCCCACAGATGGATAGATCCACCTACTGTGATATAGCAGATGCTGGTTAACATAGCAGAGCAATCTGAAAAATAAGGGGGTTTCAGTTTTTACTTTTGCTTTAATCTCGCTTATACGAAGATATCATCACATTTCCTGAATTCTATTTTGACTCTGAGATTCAATCAAATTTAAACTATGAGAAATAAAAAATGCTCTTTTTTTCCCCTTCCAAGTAAGTCTACACATTTTCCACATGAAAATATAAGCAGACACGATTCTGTTATAAAAAATTACACCCCAAAAAAATTCTGATACTTTCAAATTTTGCATGTGATTGATTTTCTCATATTTGATATTAAACAACAAAGCAAAGACCTTCTTAAGTAGTTGTGCTCTGCACACAAAACACCATTCCAGTTATCTAACTGAAGAAGCTATCTGAATATTGTAATAGAGAGCAAAGTGCACCAATTGTCTCACTTTATTGACTATCTTTCTGGTTTGAAACTTCAATAATTTTTCTGAAACAGTTGAGGATTCGCTTGTACTTTGAAAAACAAACTACACTTTTCCAGGGCTGTTCTGATGCAATTGTGCTTGGATTTTTACTCCAGCAATCTGGTTGCACTTAGTATTATTACTCCTATCTCCAAATGCAGGTTTATGGAACTATCTATTTCCAGTAAGATCATTCACTGAAGCCCTAGCAAGAATCAGGCAAGCTGGAACTTCCAGTGTTGTTTAAACTAGAGCCATGTTGTATATTAGTAATTTCAAAACCCACAGCTTTTCATCGTGCACATCAGAAAAACATGTTTAAAAAACATTCTGCAAATCAACTTTATTGAGAATTCAAATTTTTTGTTAGCCAAAATGTTTGACATTTTTCTAGACATGCTAATAATATTACAGGAATTTAACAACTGGCTGCTGGCTATGGCAATTAACATTTAAAACGTACCTTTTGAAATTGGACAGCCTACAGAGACAGCTCCATATTGCTGCACATTAACCAAATCCACAGGTGTGCTAGGTACAACACAAATCAAAAAGCCATGTCACAAACTGCACTTAGCACATGGCTTTGACCACTTTGCCTGTCTTCTGCCAACAAATCCATTTTCTCTCAGACTACTTCTGACATTCCACTCTTCTAAGCAATTCTAAACAACCATTGTTTTCCAAACATCAGCATGCCACAAAAATGCTTTCTACTTTCCCCCAAATACAAAATTTCTCTCGGAAAATAACCCTGGCCTGATGCTGACACTGAGCAATATTTAGTCTTGCAGAACTAGAGTGCTCTGATGCCATTTTGTGACAGCAGAAACAGGAGATTCAGACTATGAAAAAATCCAAGCCCTTGGATGTAAAATATTTTTTAATAGAAAACATTTTTATTTTTAACTCATTTATCAATCAGTATTTTGGTTTTCTTCCCTCTCTCAAACACAGTCTAAAAAGGAGATTTGTAGCTTTTAAAAGTGTAAATGTTCTACTGTCTTTTCAAAGATGAAACTGGGGAATTTTCCAAATGTTCTTTATTTTACTTATATTCTCTCTATTTAGGTACAGTGAAGGCATACTTATTCTGACTCAACTTTTCATTGCTCTGAAATGAGTTACTGTTTTCAGTAAAGCCTCTTCGATAGACCACATTCTGGAAAAAAAAAAAAAAGTTTAATTGTTTGGCAATGCATTATAGAGTATTAATATTCTCTATAGTCTCCAGAAGCCTTTCTCCCTATCCATACTTAAAATCCTTAAACTGCTATTACACCACTAGAATGATACAAAGGCATTCAAATGTAAATGGTAATGCCCTGGTTTTCCAGTCTAAGAAGAAAACACAGTTTTGTGTTAGAGTTCAGTTCCATTAGAAAATTATGGCAACTATATAACTCCTATTTTTATAAATGAATAAAAGAAGACCTGGAGAACTACAGGCTGGTCAGCCTCACATGCGCTCTGAGCAACCTGGTCTAGTGGAAGGTATCCCTGCCCATGGCAGGGGGGTTGGAGCAAGGTGACCTCTAAAATCCCTTCCAACCCAAAATATTCTATGGCCCTATGACTTGAAATGAAAACAAATTGTCCTTGGTTTCATGGGGCCATTTTTTATTGAGGATTTGCAACCCTGTGGGAAACACAAAAAGGTAGAAAATCTTTTAGGTGTGAGAAAAAAGCAGGTTTTAGAAATAAAGCAAAAGAATTGAGGAATCAGCTCTAGCTGCAAATACTTGAAGATGGGAGAGGATACAATTATATAGCAAGCAAGGACATTAAAACAATGGTTAGAGTTTCTAGGTTTGGCCGAGATAGGTTTTGAAGTTACAAAAAAATATGCTTAGCAAGATAGATAAGTTTAAGCCTAATAATGGAATATTGTGCATTATTATATAAGGCATAACAAGCAAGTATTGTGTACAACAGATATACATGCGCTATTGAAGATTAGTTAAAACAGTTGTCTGTAAATTTTAGAAGCACGCTAATTGGCTAAGAAGCTTTTAAGAACGCCCTGTAACAAGGAAGTCTTTAGATGCCTGTGATGGTGTGAGCTTTGTACCATCTCTGTCTCAACTCTGTATGTGAGACTGATAATGGAATAAAATAATAAAGGGCTCCTGGAATGCCTGTCTGGGCTCCCCGTCCCATTTGCTCGCCGAAAACGCCAACACGGCCCTTTAGAAAAAAAACCCAATTAATTTATAAGCCTTTGCCACAGTCTGAACTTACAGAGGATGTGACTACTTGTGAGGTTTTCTCTGTTGAATTATTTAATGAGCTCACATTTCCTTGCTTAATACCCTGTAGTTCTAGGCTAACTCTGTCTTGTTGCCATCTAATTTAGGCATGTACAGAAACCGTTACACAGCAAATATATTTATCTAGATGGAGAATAAAATAGATAGGGTCTATCACATTTTTTTTTAAATCTCAGGTATAAATCTGGGAAGATTTGATATCTCATAGAAATGAGATATCGTAATTACGAAATTAATGTCTACCAGTTTGACTGCACTTGTAAATGGCAAATTGCAGACTGTGGCACAAAGAGAGAACAGCTAGGGTAAATTAGTAAGTTTTAAAGCATTTTTACAATACCTGATGCTTAAAGAACTCTACAACACAGTATCATGAGAAAAAGAGAAAGGTTAAGGACCATGAGAAATTAAAAAATGGATTTTGCCTTGCACGTATGGCACAACCTTCTGTAAAACAATTAGCAAGGGAGCAGCAAATATCTTGTAGGATTGCTACTTGTATACTGACAGGGATAGATACATTTTAAAAATGCATGACTCTATTAGTGTTTTTGTTCCAATTTCCAAAAACATACTCAGGTTTGGAGTACCAAACAGAATGATAGCTCAGTGTCAGGAATTTTGCAACAATAAATTCCCTAGGTAAAATAGCCTAAGGTGAAGCAAAGTACTTCAAATTAATTATTTTCCCCTAAAAGAGACATGCAAAACTCAGCAATGTTAGAATTTCAGTTTGCTTAGTGTCATGAAAATTGACAAATAACAGTGTGACCATAATAAAAATTATTTACTATCATGACTAAGTTAACATTTATTTTTTCCAAAGTTTCAAGAATAAAAAAATAATAATTTCAATAACAGCACAAAGTAACTCTCTTTCAAAATATACCATCAATCCAAGCAAACACAGTGAAAAAAGGCTATGATGTTATAGAAACCTGCACTGATGGGAGAATGCCCCTCAAAAATTGTTAGTTCAGCACAGCAGACTGCAGAGGCAGCACAGTGTGAGGATATTCATTGGTCTACAAACAAGAAAAGTAGATGTAAAATACTCTAAAAATGTCACACTGCATAGGAGGTAGAGCAACGGGAAGAGATGGAGGAAAATGAGCTAGGAGGAAAGTTCTTAATAGACAGAAATTAAAATAATGAGAGGTTTTGCTCACATTTCTTACAAAGATCACTCTGAAAAGCAATGTAAATGACAGTCAAATCAAACACACACAAATTTTAAAGAAACAAAATCAGAAAGATAAATATTTAATATAGACCACAGCATATAGGATAGGTTGACTTCTCTTTAATTGCTGCAGGGTAAGCACTTAGACCTCCAGTTTCAGGCCTCAATAAAGTGTGGACCTCACATAACCTGGGAGAAGGCCCAAAGGGCCTGACTTTCCAGAGCTGAGGATTTATCCTCCCAATGAAAATTAGTAGGGGAAGGATGAGTTTAATTCCTTCCTAATAAAGTCCTGTCTTTATCACATAGAGTGACTAGTTAAAATGGGTTAAAAGGTTAAAATTCTGTAAATTAATTAGGTGTATTAAATATTAAAAACTGTAAAACACACATACTAATAAAAATATTATTAAAGATAAGCCCTTCTGTGGTATTTGTATATGAAAACAAACATGCACTTAAGAGCAAAGTGCCCTCAAGAGATTTAAGGAATATCAATAAAAAATAATGGATTAAACCCTAAAGATCCTATTCAGTTTTTCCTGAGCAAAAACTTTCAGCAGTTTTAATTACAAAAGTCTGTAAAATCCAACAGAGGTTTTAAGTAATAAGATTAAGTCCTGGCACTAGAGTGAAGCAGTATTTGACAAAGTTTTTGCTTCAGAACAAGATGGAGTCCAAAAAGTGGAAATAGAAAATATTTTCTACGTTGTTCAAAGTTGTTTTTCAGTTTTCAGATTTGCTCTCCTTTAGTAAGGACATAGAGTTGCCTGAATTTTACCGATGGAAAACTGAGGTTTATGAAGGAAAAACAAACGGACAAAAAAATCTCCACAGTTGTCTAACACTAGTTAGGTATTAAAAACTCAGGCTGGCATGTAAATAACATTAAAATCTGGCTCTACATGACTTACTGCTAAATGGCTGTGAACCTTGCATGCACAGGACCATGCTTACTTCCATGGCCTCATCTCTGAGAAGAACAAAGAAGCAGCACCATGTAGTGACAGATAAAGAGCAGACTTAGCCTTTCTCTGGTTTGGTTTTTTTTTACAAGCAACTGCAACATGGAGAACCTGGAGTGTTCCTCCTCTTCTTTTATGCACATCAGTACAGAAGATTTCCTGATGATTCCAGGGCTGGATTGTTAGATAGATAACCATTGAAGTAGCCAAACTAAGGCACGAATAGTTATGCTGCAAAAAGATCACACATTAATGCTCTTGAAATCCACATGATACTGAGAACTTCTGAGAACATCACTTTGTTCTTCAGCAAAACAAGTGGCTTTAAAATTTGCAATGAATTTGTTAAGGAAAGATTTCAACCTTTCTCATGCTCAACATTTTTGGATTATAAGCCCACAGTGCATCCTTGCAGCAAAGAATGCAAACAGCCTCCTGGGCTACAGTAGGAACAGCATCTCCAGCAGTCTGAGGGAAGACATCCTTCCCCTCTAAGCAGCACTAGTGAGACCACATCAGGTGTGCTGAATCCAGTAAAGAGGGACACGAAGCAAGTACCCTGCAGAATTTCACTTGAGGTATGTTGCATGATCATGTTAGTGCTGGCAAACTGTTCCAAACGTGCAGCCTGAGCAGCTAATTTGTTTCCAAATGGCCAGCTTATTCCTGCTGGATGCAGCATCATACTCATGAGTGTTTGTATACGGACAAAGCTAATGCTCAAAGAAATCTTTGGGTCATAACCACAGTCAACTCTGCAGCGCACCTGTGGATAAAAAATAGCTTATATTGATGCAAGGTTGTAATTCCACTATATGAGTGCTGGATACAATTATTCTGTTTTAAGATTATTTCACTCTTAAGAGAATTCCCACACCACAGTTTATGTAAGTTTTTGTGGTTCAGCTCTATAAATAGTTTGGAGAATATACCCAGGTAAAGAAAACTGACAAAAGCTAGGTTTAGCTAATACTGGACCCAAATTCGCCACATTGAATGGGTTAGTTTTGATCAAAGAAGTCACCACCTGTAGACACTAATTTTTTCAGATATAAAAAGGCGTTATGCGATCTAGAGCACTTCAATTTTTTCCCCCCACGATTAAGATACTGTCCCATTTTTTCTCCTTCATGAACTTCATGGGTTCTATGGAAAATTTCAATAAAATTGAACAGAATGTAACACAATGTTGTAAGCATTTGGTGGCATATTGTCAAATTTAAGAATTATGTAATTCTAGAATAACGAAATGATGTAGGAAATTGCTTGTGAAGATGTTTGAAATATTTCATAATGGATATATACAAATAGGGACCTCATTAGCTTTTAGAATCACTGAAGCTAATTCTTATTCCTTCTGTTCATTGCACGTGAACTACTTCCCATTAATCACAACACCTTTACCCCAAAATATCACAAGCTCTGAAAAATAAAGATGAGACCTTAAGTGAAAAGCAAAGCCCTAACTTTTACGTCAAATTCTGTCTGCCTTGCGATACACTTGTGTACTTTTGACCAGCGTGAACCGAGCAAAGTTGCTCAGATTGAATCAAACTTAGCTCAGACTTACTTAGCTTTTGTTACTTTTGGTCAGACCCCATAACACTTTTTAAATTTTTAGAGTTTATTTTTATTTGAAGAAAAAGCAAACTATTTTTTATGTTGTCTAGACAATATTGTGTGTAACTAAAAGCCTTTGCAGAATAATTGCAGATGTTGGGGATATATCCTGAAATTGCCTTTGTGTATAATTTCTTACATTTGCCTTTTAGCTGGAATTGAGACGGAGGAAATGAAGATAAAGCAGATTTATGTAGCAATTCCCAAGATGATGAAGCATTCTCTCACCTACTGCACAGAACTGAAACAGATAAGCTCAACTGACCAGGAAGATTTGCCAAGTGAAAAGACAAAAAAGAAGCCTTGTGCAATTTTCTAAATTAAAAAAATCAGAGCCACATAGCTTAGTTTCAGTACTTTGCAGAACCACCAGGTTGCTGCAGCCTGGTGTGTTTCAAAGTGTTTATATGAGGAGATTGCATTGATTTAATCTCAGATTTGATATGATTTGAGGGTTAAGAAGATGTTTGGCTCTGAGAAATAAACACACTTAATACCACCTACTAAGTATGGTTTCACTTTCACAGGACTGCCAGCTTTTGCAGCATGAAGGCTCTGAGCAGAGCCTTGACATTTTCAATGCTGCTCTGAGTGGCAGCTTTGAAAAACTTGCAGCTATCTCAACAGGTGTCCTGCAGACCTGGCCAGGGACAAGCCAACAGAGATAATATGGTCATGGAAATATACTCCAAAACAATGTACTACAAGAACTGAATTAACACAGGTTTAGGAATTCTAGGTCCAGGAAGACTCACACCCAGCCACATAAGGGGTTATGTATAGCATGGTCTATTTTCAACTCTGCAAGTTCATGGATCCTTATGAAAATACATCTTTCTGGTTTTGTCAAAACTTTATTGTTTAACAAAAATAGAATACTTAGGATGGAATATCAGAGCAGTTGGATAGAAATAGTAGGTAGTTATGTGAGGGAAAAATAATCTTTAACATTACAATATCACAGACATCACTTGCACTCAGTTTAAAAGAACAGCTTGTTAATTTTCATCTTTAAAATCATCAGTATTAGATGATGGAGGCTCTGGACTCTGGAGTTCCCAAGCTCTGATGAACTTAGGGTATAATAAACAGAAACTCATGATGAAGCCTCAGCTCTACTGATTGGACTAAATCAGTGGTACAGGACCATGATGATACCACTAACAACAACTTAAAGATCTTCTTGTCACTCCAAATTATGGTCTCTTTATAGTGGTTTTAAAAAGACTCACCCGCAAATAACTATTTCCTAGCTGTCTACTTAGAAAAGTAGGTTTTTTTTAAATTGGGTTAAATCTCCATTTCTGTCCATAATTTCAGTTGTTCTCTGCAATGCTGGCATTACAGGTGAAATCAGGTCATTCCTCTTTAATATAAGTAACTTATACATGGATAAAAGTACCAAATTTTAGATTCCTGCTTAGGGACTAGGTTTGTCATAATCCCCTCATAATTTAAAATCCTAGCTAACAATGAAAACAGAAAAGAACCAATACTTAAAGGATTTTTGTATAAAAAACAAGCAATAAGAACTACTGTGAAGTAAAACACAGGGATACACATAAATAAATCATAAGGGTCCTTTTAAGAATACACCCCATTCAAAAATGTTGCATTTTCTGAGCTAGAAATAGCTCTGTAGATATATTTATTTTCAAAGCAAAGACGACCCCCCCCTCCTGAAAAAGTTGGATTAGGCTCTTAATCAGGAGCTCAGAGACACATTAAAAATACCAGTGTGAGTTGGTTTAAAAAAAATAAAAAGTATTTTTTATTGTGAAATGTTCCTTTGGACTTATAAAAGGAAAATGCTTTTTTTTTTTTTCTTCTAACAGAATAAGCCCCAGACATTTGGAAAGTATCTGCTCTTAGTCACAGGCACAGGAGTCTGCAAAGTACCCCTTTATGCAATCAAAGACACTCACCATTCCAGTGTTATGTGCACGTCAGTACATCAGATGCACTATTTTGGTTGTTCCACAGGCACTCTCAGATCAGACACAGTCTTGGCAAACTCTGCAAATCATGCCTCAGCCTGACCTGACACTTCAGTCTCACAAAGCTGGAGCTCCTAAACACTCCCATGTCACTGAGCAGGGATCTCAGCACAGAGGCTCAAACACATCAAAGAATCCTTTGACTGCTGAGTTATGAGGAGACTCCCTTCACCCGAGCAAAGGGTCCAGGGAGAGGGACAACATACTTGCTGTGTTAGCTTTAGAAGTTTAGCTGTTTGCAGAAGGGGTTATCTTGTATCCACACTCTCTGATCTAAGCTAATGTTTGTTTACAGAGACTGTAAAGCAGGAGAGCTGGAGAGCAGGAATGTTTCACAGCATTACTTGTGGTCTCCTTTATAAAGGGATCTTTGAGACAACCTTTAGGGGTGCAGAGGGAGAAGTCACCTGTAACAGCCACATCAGCAGATGCCTATTTCCAGGAAAAAGTCTAACTCCTTTTTCAGGGTCTGAGCAATCATTTGAGTTTATATTTTGATTTCGATGCTTTCATAGTAAGAAGAAAATAAACCATGAAGTGTATTATAGCTCTTTTCAATCATTTTTACAGCTGGTGAGCCCAATAACCAGAATCAAATACTCTAAGCCATTTACTGGTTCAGTGACTTCCAACTAACTTTTTTTCTTGCTACTAATCACCCTAGGTGGTGTCTGGAATATTTTAGCCCACATACTCAGAGAAAAATGTCCCTCAAAAACTCTTGATTAAGAAAATGGTAGTACTTAATTCAAATGTTACTGACATAATGACTTCTTGACTACAAAAAAGAAAACCCTCTGTCTGCATCATGATTTTCAATTTCTACTGCTGTAAAACATTTTAAATTTCTCCTTCCAAAATCTAAATTATATTTACCAGTAACATGGATGCACTTAAATTCTCTTGAACAATGCAAACTCCGTAAGTGTAAGAATCCTCAGGCTCATTTGGAGTGACCTTTGGATCTGTCTGAATTATATATAAAAACATATTTATTGTTCTATTACTGTTAGCACCCCTCACTGATAGAGAAACTAGAAAAATCTGTTAAAAAAATTCAATATCAAGAGTAGCCAGTCAAGAAGATTAGAGCAAATTGCCACTATAGTAACAGGTAACAAAAATATATTTGGTGTGGAGAGAAAGCACTTTTGTGACTCTAGACTGCTTTCAGTTTCTGAGGTATTTTTGGAGTATACAGCAGTATGAACAGCCAATTCAGTTTGTCACCTGGGAAAGATAATTAGGAAATGCTGTTTGTCTTGATTTATTCGTGATTCTTTTACCTTGAAGTGCAGCCAGGAATACAGGCCCAGTCATGTACTGGATGCATTGGGGCACAAAGGAGAAAATGTATATGGTTGCTTAGCTTGCAACTGTATAAATCATACTGGAAATCCCTCGAAACCGAGCAAGACTACCATTTTTGCAGGCACGTGTGTTTGAATCAGGGCTTGGGGCTATCCAATTCATAAACCAATCAACGCCATTTGTCCTTCAATTTTTTTGTCTGCTCACAGTGGTTTAGTGGGCATACACTATGCTTCTCATAGTATACTGTATTATTCCATCAGACATGAATGTAAAAAAAGAACAAGGAGTCTCAGTATTGCTTTAGCTATAGTATAATTAGCTGCTAACTCTGTTCACCTATCTGAAATTTTTCCTTGTTAACTTCACTGGCTGGTTCATTAAATACTCTATGCACTTTTTATTATTATTGTTTGAATTATTTAGATTAAATTTCTTTGTGTAATAAGAAAAATCCAGGTTACAGTCTGTTACATGTACTGATAATGAAGCAAGGGTTCTTTACTTTTTAGTTTTCCATGTCACTGAACTTTGGGAAAGCACTCTTGTGTATAAAAAATATTGCTGAGAACATAATACTACCTGACCTACCTCGACGCTACTGAACCATTTCCAGAAACACAGAGGAAGAGAGTTTTTTAAAACTGGTAAGGAAACACTGCTTTAAATTTTATTCTACTTGGGCTAATTTTACAAAGAAGTTATGAAAACATTTCAATAAATTCCCTTTAAAAACTATTATCAGGAGCTTCTGTAATGTTCTTTCTCAAGGACTATGCAGGCGCCATGCCTGATTTGGGTATAACATCCTGGCAAGTCACTGAAAGGTTGAGAATACAGCCACGTCTAAGAACACTTAATACGCTGTGAGATCTGTTTGTACTTGAAGCAATGCTTTTGAGACAGGTCCAACTCTGAGAGCTGGAGACCACTGAGAGCACTGAGGTGTATGCCAGTATTTACAGCAAAGAGCTGATGGGGGTGGAAATGGCCATCTCTGAAGACAGAGCTGAAGAGCTCCTCAGAACACCATCTCTGAAGCTGCAGTCCCTGATTTATCCTGATCTCAGGTTCTCTGAATTGCTGTATACATTTAATTCATGGTTTTAATCAAACCTTATCCACAGAGAGTGTAAAATTAAATACAGTGCTCATTTTTTCATCAGATTTCAGATCCCAGCATTTTACAGGAAAAGAGAGAGAAGACAACAAAAAAGCTGTTATGATTTCCTCTTGGCAATGTGCTTAGATTTTAATTATGCTATTAACATTTTTTAACACAGTTGTTTGGAAAGCTGGCTAGTATAATGTGAAGTCAGTGGAGCTATTGCAGTTTACACCACTAACTCTAAATTTCATCATCTGTGGAGAATTTTTACATTTGTTCCCTGCTGTCAGACATAATTTAACACAATAATTTTGATGTACATTCAGCTTTGCGCACATTCCTTTGTTTTGCAGGGACTTTTTCCGCTGCTGTCAGTAATTGACAATATTGAGGTATTCCTCTATCTGACACATCACTTTAGAGTCTGAATAGCTTCTCTGCTGGATGTCCTGGTGGTTCCATGGCCTCTGTTTCACCATATGGGGTAGAGCTCCTTTTACTGGAACCTTTGGCTTTCTCAAAGCACTATCCCTTCTCCTAATCTGAGAGTCATACCAGGGGCCCCAGGAGTTCCCAAAGCTAAAGGCTGTTCAGAGAAGAATTCTAGTAGAAGTAAACTTCAGCTAAGAAACAGGAAGACAGTCCAGTAACTGATGTTGAGATGGGAGAAGGCACAGAAACATTAGGTAACAGGTTTCCACAAGATCGCAGACCATCCTCCTACAACTTGCTGCAGCTGGTTCTAACAGTCTGGCTAAACTCTGCTCTGCATAATAATCACCTCCTTGGCATGAGTATGTGCATTCAGATTACTGCACCTATTGGTTTTCTGGGTGAAAATCAACCTCTCCCATGCTCCCCTATTCACCAAGGTTATTTTAGCTTGCATCAGTTTCTATATGTGGAGAGCCAGGTCAAAGAGCTTAGAAAGCATACTTGAAAGGTAACATAGGCTGGGTCACCTCAGCTTAAGCTGAGTAGCCACAACTTCTGCCAGAGTTTGGGGAATTACATTAGACATGTACACCACAACGATTTTTTTCATTGCTAAAAGGATTCACAGGGGATTAAGAAAATTACATTTAAGAATTTCAGCAAACAATGAGAAAAAAATGGGCAAATGCCTAAATTCATGCTCTTCAGAAACAATTTATCATTCTTGAACCATGATTTATGCACAAATTTGGGATCTAGAATGGAAAGTTTATAGGATAGTCTTAATTTTAGCATGCTTTGTGATGCCTTTCTTTCATTAACAGAATCCATGCCAGTCTCAATGCAGCATTCTGAATAAACAGTAAGCTAACAAGACAGTTAACTAGTGTCCTGTTCATCAAGCCACTCCTTAATTCAAACACCAGTCTTTACACTAGGAAGATATTTAGTTCATTTTCTCAAGTGCAGAGTAGAACTTTTACAAAAAATGTTGAATACCAAGGTGACATGGATGTTTCCAAATCATTTATTCACAAAGGAAATAAAAAGGTTGTTCTCCTAAGACAAAAGCTTTCCATTTGTGGGTTAAAAAAATAAGCACAATGTATCCTTGAGAAAATTATTTCCTGAAAAATCCTTATACAATGTCAGAAGGCATTACATTCTGTCTCGGTATGTCTGATTGAGCCAAGATACATCTGACTTTTGAGGAAAAAAGAGAATCATATTTAAAGTACTTCTGTTATATATTGCCCACTCAAAAGCAGATGAGCACAATATTCTGCAGTATTTACTGAAGAACTGTAATTTATATTTTCAGTCAGTCTTACATCTCATATGATCTACATCTAGATTTGTTCTCAAGTTCTTCCCTAGACACATAAAAAACCTAAATCCCTATTGAGTCAATTTTGCCTATCCATAACTACAAAGTAAGATGACAATTATGAGTGAATTCTACTACATCAGTAGCCTTGCAGAATCATACTTGCAAGATTATGGCCTAGAAAACCTAAACATGTAAAGAAGGCATTTTCTTATATTTCACTCTCTTTGTGAAATATCTTACTCCTTACCCCATTCTATGACTGGCACAAGTAAGTGAGTATGAATTATTCCTTACTTTGGCTGTTCCATGCTTAGTGTTAGCTCACTGTGTCTCAAGAAAGAGCCAGATGTCTTTAATCAGCTCTTTTTAGCCTTCTGTTTACAGCTCTCTGAAAACATCTTTTTTTTTTCCTCAGTATGACACTATGTACTCTGTAGCCATGATTCAGGGATTTTGTCAAATCTACATTAAAAGTCACTACAGTATTGCTGGTATCAGAAATTTAAAAGAAAGTCTTAATTAAATTTATAAATGCATACTCTGTGTATATTTTGCAAGGTATCACAAGACCTCTGTGTTAATTTGTACTTTAATCTCCTTTATACTATTAGTGTCCTCCTTTTTCAGTTCTTTGTTAGTGCTGTTTTTATCTTTTTACTGAGATGATGAACAACAGCTCCTCTACGGGGAATTCTAAGGTAGAACTGGGTTGTGAGCTGTAAAACCCGCCTGCAGAGGCACATGGCAGCACAAAGGAGCACATGGCAGCACAGAGAGGCTTGTCTCCACCGGACCCTGGGCGGAGGAGGTGTCACACGGCAGACCCCTACGGAGAGAGGAGCCTGCCGGGAGCTGACGAACGGGTGAACAGCGAGTGATCACCCCATAGAAGGACACTGAGAAAGTGTGTTGCTGATGTGGCAACACGGGATAGGTCACGCCATGTAAGGAGATGCTGTGCCTTAGAAAGGCGTATAAAACCAGCTCATTCCTTTGAATAAACAATTCAAATTCTCTGCTGGTCTGTGTGCGTGATTCAATCGCCGACAGTCCTCAGAAAGGAGAACTGAAGACTCAGAGGGCTTTACACAAGTCATGGGAACCTACTGCTGCTATTAGTTCATTAGTTCAATGAAAAAACTTTGAGTCTCATTTTTTCAGCACACAGGGATAAGGCCCTCCAGAAAACTTAACTTTGCTGCATTTCTTGGGCATGTGCTCCTTTTTTCCTCTGCAGTATCTGGACCAAATTTCCTGTATTTTGCCCTCAGTAGCTGAGGGTGAAAACACTCCAGACAGTCTAGCTGATAGTAACAAGAGTTTCTCAGAAATTGTTTTGGTTTTATGCAGGAGAGCAGCCAAGAATTGCTTCTCCAATTTGTCTCTAAAGGGTGACATTCATGCTGTAACGTTGAAGCACAATTAAGTCACAAGCACTATTAAACCTCCTAAAGAAGCTGTTAACATACAGTTAAAAATAAGAAACGTATGTAGAAACCCCTTTTTTTCCCCAGAAAAACATATTTTGCAGGCAGTAGAAAAACAAGCCTCCTTAAGGTACCACTCAAGCTATTAGTATGACAAGCTATTGCTAACATCCTACTGGACCAGGCCCTTTTCAGTGCCAGTGCAAGTCAAAAAAGACCTCTAGGGGAAAGCAATCTAAAGTCTATGTTACCCATGGAGGCTGTCAAGAATGCCAGAGGAAATGTTGGTATTTAGTATTGTAGACTCTGATGCTCAAAGTGTGGACAGAGATTATCAGATTAACCATTTCAGGCTGAATTCAGGTCATTTCAGCAACTCATTTAACTCAGTCAACATCTCCCCACCACCAAAAAAGTAAATGGAGTACACTCTAAGGAACACTTCCAGAATCTTAAAGATTGTATTCATGTACAAAACTGTGTTGAACATCTGGGGATTCCAAGTCAAAAGCCTTTCCATATCTTCTGCATTGTGCAATGTTTGTTTAAAGTCCATTAGTTCAAAGTTTAACATGTGTCGGTAGTGTTAACCAAGTGATCATTCAGAAGGGAATATCCATACTACTATTTAATCTATGTTGATAGCTTCTTGAAATGGTTCAAACCAATCTCAATGAAAGGGGTTTTGCAGTTTTTGTTCAAAGAACAGAATGTACTGGGTAGATCATCAAGTTCTGGTGTGTCACCCACCCTCCACACAACCCTTAGCCAAAAATAGGGAATAGCTTACAAAGGCATGAGGTTTCTGAATGACAGCATTACTGAAATATGCATACCCTTTTTTTACATCACAAAAAAACCCAACTAAAATATAGCGTATTAGATCAAGTCAAGCAAGGTCACAGCAGCAGCAAAACACTCAGTTATTAGCTTACATTTAGTCTGAGAAAACAATTTCTTCTAGGCCAAGCCTCTTATGAAACCTGAGCCTGCAAGATTTTTTATGTACACTTTTATCTGAATACACTATAACTCTTTTGCTCTTAAAACTTAATTTTTAGACACCAACTTTTTTCAGCAAAGGAGAAAAGTTTATTGCTAAAGTAAATTTAAGCCTTCTAACAGCAGTTAAGCAAACTCACACACTAAACAAAGCTCTTGCAGCATGAAGGATAATTTATAGGAACAAGGATTCATCCAGTGTTAGGCAGGTCAGCCACAAGTGCCGACGAAGCTCCTCATTTTATGAGACTAATTTATGCTCTGTGTTCCCCAGACTTCTGGGAAGCTCCATGTGACATTATGTAACACTGCCAAAATCATGGAAATTCCAAGTAGAGGAAAGTGGCGCTGCTAACTTGTGAACTCCAGCTATGAACACGCAGTTGTTCTGGGAATGGGATACTCCTAGATACAACCAGATTCCAAATAACTGGGATACCACAGCTGGCCCAGATTTTAACAGTTTTTCTGTCATTGAAGTATCACAATTCTATCTAGCGCAGAAGTGTTTACTTTGGCAAAATGAAACAAAGATTAGCAAATGCAGCAAAACAGAAGTGAGATGGACCTGGATGTAGATGCAACATGATGGAAGGTAGAAAAAAGTTGGTGTGGGGAAATGCGACGTAGAGACAACGTTAGTGTTACACATCCCAAGGAAGCTGACTTCAGGCTTCCCTAAACACAAATGCACTCAATGACCCAGGATTGAATGGCTCCCTCCTACTCCAAGTAGGATCAGAAAGTTGATCCAAGTTCCACAGCTAGGCTTTAATATACACCATTCCATGCATGATCCACATAAAAAGACTCAGGACAGGCTTATCCACAGGCTAACAAAGTTGAGACTTGACTCAGTTCCCATGAAGGTTTTCCCATTAAGGATGGTCATTCAAGAATCCAAGACATGCACAACATTAGTAAGATTCCCTTACTGTTAAAAAGTTACAAGCAAAGGGCAGATCAGTTGTGTGAATCCTACAGATTGAGAGAAAGAAGTAAAAACTTTATGGAGTACCCTAAAACTATTTCTGGGAATGGGAGAACACTGAAATGAGTATAGCTGTTTATTTGTTGTCATGGACATTGTTACAGAACATTGGCATCTGTAAACCAAGTATTGGGTAATTACAGATCTCATGCCCAGCCCTCCTCTTAGTACATCCACTATAGAGGGAAAAAGAACGCAGAGCATCACAAATTTTAAAAGCTTTGCTGTTAGTCAATTTCTTAGTCAAAACCAAGCATTGAAGAAGAGAGAACCTAAACAGCCATTAAAACAGAGAAAGCTTAAAAAAAACATAAAAGGAACAATTTATATTCTGCATCTGTAGAGAAGAAGAAGCAAGAAGCACAATTCAAACGTAAGCAAGGAACTGATAAAGGGTAGTCTTATTTTCTGTTCTCCTTATGGTAACAACTTTTGAGCTTTCATTACAGAAAAGATATACACTGGCAGCAGAGCCACTAGGATGGCCAAGGGCTGGAGCACTTGTCCTGTGAGGAAATGCCTGTGAGGGAGTGAGGCTTGTTCAGCCTGTGGAAGAGACAGATTTGGGGGAGACCTAACAGTACCATGCCAGTACCTGGATGGGGGAGACAGATATTAGGAAGACAAAGCCTGTCTCTTCATAGTGACACATGGAGGAAGGACAAAAGACAAGAAGCATCATTTGAAGTAAGAGAGTTCCTAACTGGCTAAAAGGAAGATAATCTTTACCATGAGGAAAATTGGGCAGATGAAGCAGGTTGCCCAGATAGTTTGTGTCCTCTTCAGCCTCAGGTATATTCAAGATGAAAGCTTAAACAAAGCTCTTGGGCTGCTTGGTTACTGACCCCATAGTCAACCCTGCTTTGAGCAAGAGATTGGACTAGAGACAACCTGTGATCCTCTCCAACCTGAAATTTCCTACACATTCTTGCAACACCAAGCTACATTATTATGCATTTTCAGTATACCGTGTGTGATTAAGCCTTGAACCTCTATACACAACACAGATACCCATGTTAGAGAAGCAAATTCTAAATTTAAACAAACATCTAAAAATAATTAGTATTCTTACATTATTCAAATATTTTATATTACTATCATATTTCTGTAATATCTACTGCCCCCCTGCTTTTATATAAGGACTATTTCTAAATCTACATAGTACCTACCTCTTATATTGCTACTCAGTCTGGATTCAAACTGTCCCTCTAAATCCTCCAACAGACTGAAACTTCTTTCCATGAAAAAACCAAAACAGTCTCCATTCTTTTTTGAGGCTTTGCCTATCAAAATGCTGTGGAGTACATGGATGGAACTCAGGCTGCAAAAATGTGAAACTGAGTCAAATTTCCCCTTAGACCTATGACATCAGCTGGTTTCAGATACTAATGTAGGATAAGTTAAATACATTAGACAAGCAGCACAGGAGACTTTTTAATCTCCCATTAGCTTCCCTTCACATCAGAACCTCCCTTCCCAGATCTCTTTGGAATAAATAAATTAATTAGCAAGCTATTTGCCCTCAGAAACAAATTAGCAGCAAATGGTAGCAAAAAGAGAGAATGGCCAAAGCTTCAGCTTTAGATGGAGCATTCAAAATTCTCTGAAGAAAACAGGAGAAAGGGTAAATGGTCCTCTAGACAAGTTGTCTAACTCCCACACCGGACTGCAACTTCCTTCAGTTCATTTCCTCCCATCCACCCACACACAGAGCAGTTTTGGTTTGTAGAGGCCTTGATATGAAATAAGCATAAAGTTTACTTGCATTTCAGGTCAAATCTCACTGCTAAAAAAAGGGAAGAAAATAAAAAGGAAAAAATAAAAAAGTAGTTGCTGGTTGAGGTTCACATCTCTAAAAATAAGGAGGACATAAACAGATTACATTCCTTTTGCAGACTGGGATGCAAACAAGAAACCACAAGTTTAAAGATAATGATTTGATAGGAGGATTAATTGGACAGCTTTGAGAAAGGAAATATTAAAAACCCTCTAATATTAAAAATGAAATCTTCTTTTTTTCAGATTACCTGTGAGGGCTTTTTGCTTTCCTGAAGTTCCACGAAACAGAGCAACTGGCCAGATGCTACAAAACAGATTAAGCAGCTAGGTGCTATGTGTCCATTATGGTTGTTAATTTTGGAAGGAACAGACAAGGGAGGAAGGCTTCTCAACTCCGTTACTGTAATCATTTCCATTTAATGTCAGAGGCATAATGTGACCTTGAATATAAAAGCAAAGTTATCATCTGAAAGGAAGGAGAAACACCAGCTAAGGCTCCAGTCAAGCAGTACTGAAGTTTTCCATTTTTGGAAAATTAGTTACATAGTATTCAGTTCTGAAGTTTCTGTAGGGTTTGTCAAAATCATATCCACCTCACAGTAGTTGAACATTTGATCCTGCAAACACAGTCACAATGGGACCACTCAAACTGGAAATTAGCATAGGTTTTTAAAATATAGCCTGGAGTGAATAAGTCAACTGCTGTGCTGTGTACAATATGTAAAATAGGGAAAAAAATAGCAATCTACCTGATGTGGATTGTTGGACAGCAATCTTACATCTGTAACATCGAGGAAAGCCAAACAACTACTGACATATTTGGCTCTATATCCACCAGAGCTGGCTGCTGTTCTTACTTGAGAGTGCTGGAGTTCCTCTTAGATTGATTATTTGAGGAAGATTTTTGTAGCGCTTGGCTACTCCAAAAACTTACTGCATACTAAGTACTTAGTAAACAGAAGCCATAGATCATTTATTTGATAAGTGCTCTGACAACTGATTAAATCCAACATAAATTATTATCTACAATGACATGTTTCCTTTCATCTCTTCTTTTGTAGGAAAATTTACAAGAAATGTCCTTACTTGTCTAGATAGTGAATGACAGTATAGAAAGATATAGCTGAAGAACATTGTGCATAATCTGGCAGACAATCACTAAAGGCAATGAAATAATGACAGCTTATATTCTCTATCTGGCTGTCTTGAGTCACAAGGACAATTGTTTAAGCTATTTAAAGTAGATGTTCTTAGACTGCAATTGATTTATTTGACAGCAGAAGTACTCTGCCTACCCACAAGACTCCAGGTACCTTCTGCACAAATACTACTCAAAATTTGTATTAATTCATATTAAAAATTTTGACAAAGTGCTTGTTTGTATGGGATAGTAAGATTATCAAATTTGGAAGACACTTACTCTAAGACACTTAACTCCTTTCAAGGAATGAATGCAATTTCATCACTGAAAGAAAGCACCCTTTAAATAATCTGCCAAACTAATAGAGTTTTGTCAAAAGACTCAGCTCTTCAATGCAATAAGGAAAATCTCATATTTACCCAAAAAAGGAGAAAGAAAGCAGGAAAACAGGAAAACAGAAAGACTTAAAAGCGATTCAGTAGGCTTGTTCTTTGCTGCCTGAGATAACTAAATGTTTATTAAAGATCATGCCAATTGTGACAATTTTTACTTCAGCTGTGCTTTGTGACAATACTGCAAGTATAGAAAATCAAATCAATAAATAAATAAGTAAAGCCCCTTCTAATGTAGAAGAGGAGAGCTCCTTCCACAGATTTACAGTGGTATTTACTCTTCATATGATCTGTATGATGTGACAACATTCAGAGGAATCCAGCTCTGAAACACTTTTGCTAATGTATCATTTTAATGTTTTCTGAAGGAAAATCAAAAGTTACAGGAAACCCAAAAGTTATGGAAAGGAGTGGAATTAAATGTTTTTCTTCCCCTATTTTAAGTCACTTACGGAGGTTTCTTATAAAAACATGTATTTTAAATAATTGTTATATATATATTTTAGTCATTGCTGTAGAGCATGGAGACAATACAAGGGAAATGCTAGGAAATACTAGACTAGTAGATGTGAAAATGACTAGTAGATGTGAAAAAGATTAATCTTAGCATACCAGAAGCAGGAAGGTCATTGGGGCCGGGTGGGAAAGGGGACGAAGTTGAGGGTATCATGGAAAAACAGTCTTGTGGCCAGAATTGAAGGTGACCTTGGACTCCTCCCATCTACAGGATGCAATGCAACAGAAAGTATGAAGAACATTCAACTAGAAGACAGTTTATTGCATTAACTGACTGATTTTCCAGTATAACATGACTCCATAAGAAATAACAAACTGCATTTTTGGCTGCTGTCACACTGCACCAGCAATACATTCAGTATTGCCCAAATATGTATCAAGCATATGCCAAATAGTTGGGTTTGCTTTCCAAAATGAGAAGACAGCAAAATTTTCTCCAGACAATTTTTAGACATTTGCTACCATGGAATTTGGAGAGACAAACTCTCTTGATCAAGTTAAAATCTTCTCTTAAATATGCATTTAGGTCATCAGACTGATGGAAGGTTAAAGGGAAACATACCTTCTCATTTCTTCTAAATACAAAATTCAGTACAGCAAAAACATGTCTTTCTGCTTTCCTCAGGTACCTAAATCTTCCTTCTTCCTGTTTAATGCATTTCAAACATCAATTTCACAATATTCATGAGCCTATAAAAAAAAAAAGACCGCAGCAGTTTCCTGCGAGTCCAACATTTTTATCAGTTTTTTAAGCCCCCTTAGATAGTAGGCAACATATATCCTCACTCTCAATGTGGTTTTAGTAACAATCCTGGCAAAATGAAAACTTTTCCCTCACATTGCAAAATGAGAAACACTTTAACTAAGCACAACCCAGGCCTGTTGCCACCACAGCAAATACGACTTTCATTACTTTTCAAAAGACTAGACTCTTTCGCAAGAATAGTACTCACATCACCTTTAGTTAAAGCCCTTAGCAAAAGAATTAAACTGAAACACAAAAATCAAGCTCATAGAAGAGAAAAAGAATGAAAAAACAGAGTTAGGATTGAAGTTCCAGAATCCTTTTTTTAGAGTAAAATTTTCCCCTAAAGTCTCACCAAATAATCCATTCCACCAAAATTTTTGTAAAGGCACATGAGGAACATTTGACACACTCTCATATGGTGAGACATCTTTAAGATGTTTGGTCTGCTTATCCTGCTTTGTCATTCTTCCTAGACTCCCTTGGCCTTCTCGCTATCTGTCTGACAAAGCTCTGCGCTACACCATCTGCGTGCCAGATTCCTCTGACCGTGATGAACCACAAGCAGGGAAAGACTGCAAGTTCTTCAGTGAGTGTGCTAAGGCACTGTTCTTCTAATTACCTTCTTTAATGAGTTGCTTATGGATTCTTTTTTTTTTTTTGAAACAAAACAATGAAGTCATAATGTTGTTCACACAAAGATTAAAGAACATTTCACTTCTGGGAAACAGCTATTTTACTCTTTTATTGGGCAAGAAAAAAGGAGGAGTTGGATGCTGAAAAGAGCTTGACCTATTTATCACATCCTCAGTTTCTACAAGTCACAGACAAAAGAATGAGTGGCTTTATCCATCCCCTCCCTGGTTCAAAAAGGCTAATTTCCTATGTGGTTAAAATAAAAGCTTTTCTGTATAGTAAAAACCCTTCAAGAATTTTGGCATTTGTCAATACCTTCAGAATTTTTTCAGTAAATCTAATAGACAACTAATCAACAGACTAAAACGAGACATGCAAAGGCAAGAATTGCCATTTGAAAGCACCGGTCACCTCAGATGTTATTACAGCCATCTGTCATGATGTCAAGCCAAAGAAGGTTGGTACAGTTAGTGGAGGAAGAAGCTACCAATAACCAAGCTGTGTGCTGGAAGCCAGAATGCAAGGTACTTCCAAGCAGGGAACTGAACACAGCATCTGTTACAGCATAAAGCAGAAGGTCTGTAGACATACCTGGCTGCAGAGCAGGTCAACCATTCTTAATACCCGTATTACCACACAAGGTCTTTCTGAAGTTCAAAATCCAAACCACTAACTTCAAAAAGTCTCACAAATGCTTTTGATATGCAGGAAGATGATGATCCTGGAATCTTGTGTACACTGCTAGTAGTTAATCTCACTAGAATAAAAAAGGAACACTGCAGTCTACTCACTATATGAGTTGGAACTAAGCCATCCTGGAGCAAGGAGGCAGTGGAAGGAAAGGAATGGTTTTGAGAACATTAGTGTGAAAAGGGCTCTTTAGATGTATAAAAAAACCCAAAGTTACAAAAATAACTTTGTTGTTTATACCCAAATTTTTATGTTATTGTCATTCACAGGTGAAGTCCAGGTCCTACAGACAATAGATTGATAGTTGATTCTATGGTTCTGTGTGATTCTATAATAATTGGGATATTCCCTTTCATAGCTACAGCCTTCAGTCACAAGACATTCATCGATGCCTAGTCTTGCGTGAGGAATCCCAAATATACACCTATATATAACATGGATAAGTCACGGCATGATGCATTCTAAACATATGAGTCAACATATTCAACAGCTTAAGCCACGCATGGGGAAAGTTCTTCCTGTTCACTAATGACTAATATTAGTCAGTCCTACTAAGCAGAACCAAGGGAAACACGTTTGTGACAATTCACTGTCTTGTCGTTTTATTTATTACGCAAAGGTTTCTTGAGTTCATGTTGTCTGCATATTACTTTAGCATCGGGTACAGGATTTCTTGAGGTTTTGATTTTTGTTTCTTTAAAATCACAGCTGTAATAACCCAGTCCCTGGAATTCACTAGGTCATGTTATCATATCTATCAATTAAATAAAGCAAAAACCCTACTAAAGAAAGTTGCAAGCAAAAAGACCTCATTTACTACTCTTAAGCCATATTACAATAAACCACTATGAACCTTTTCATCAAACAACTCCACATTAGCAACATTATGCAAAAAACATACCTATTGAACAAATTAGCAGACTGTTCAACATGCTACTGTTCTGAAGAACAGAATAGGAATAGAGTATGAGAGGACAAAAGATAAACGCTGTCTGAAGATCATAATTTTCAGTGGAAAAGTAGCTCTTCGTCATACTATATGACAGAAGCATGTTTTGCTCAAATCAAGGTTGATATAAAGGGATATTTTAAAACTTTAAATAGTCTGTCAAAATTTTTACTGCTTAAGGTCACACTATATCCTGAGCTGCTGCACATTTATATACTGGAGGTCTTTGAAGTCATGTTCAATTAACCAACTGAATTATGTTTTTAGTATATTTGGTAAGATTTCTGTTTTAAGAGGGCAATTTCCCAGCAAAGTCGTATTGTAAAACATCCATGAGACTGTTAAACAATGCAGCTGTGCTACCCAGAGGATAATTTAACTTTTTTTAGTCACTAGTATTACTGTCATGCAATGGTAAACTTTAGGCTCTGTGTCAGAAAAGTAATTAAGCATGACTTTGATTAAATACACAATACCACCCAAAGTGATTCAAACAGGATAGGGCACTAGCTGGAGTATTGTGTTAATCAGGAGTGCTTTTTTGGGTGAGACCTCAACACAGAACAACATCCAAGTAACCACAGAAAGGGTTTCTTAGTCTTAGTACTTGAACACTGTCAAACAGAGCTCCAGCCTCCTGGCCATACTCTTCCCATAGCAAGCAGCGGGTCACAACAGGAGCACATGCTCCAGTCTTCCCTGTACAAAGTCTGACTGTTTCCTCCAAGCTGCAGAACCAGATCATTCTCTTGCACTGAACCTATTAGGGAAAGACCAGCTTACAGGAGGCAATAGGAGCACCCGCCTTTTAATTTTTCAAACCAACAAGCAAGATTTCTGACCAGTTCATCTGTCAACACACTTATTCCTGTGACATTTGGGGTGACAAATGTGGTGGCCAAGAATTTACCGCAGTCTATTTCTACTGCTAGTACATTCATTTGGCTCCAGCTAAAACACTTAAATCCAAAGGACTCCACAACTAATATTTTCTTCTGTTTTAAATGAACAATTGGTTGTTAATGAAAGGTTCTTGAAGACAAACACCACAGAATGAAATCCTCTCTAGAGGCAGCATAGCAATCCACAACTAAGATTTCCCCATGGCATCTTCTTGCATTTATCATCTCTAAGCAGACAGCTTTTGCCTCTGGGGTAAGAGCAGAGTTCAACAACTGCCTGGCCATCTCCTGATTCTTCTTTCTGCTCTCCTTCCTGATGCAAAGAGCAGCAATTACTTCCATCTGAGAACAGACTGAGTGCTAGGTCACCAGTTTAGTAGCTCAGCTTTAGGAAAAAAATCTTTAAGATGGTCAGACTGCAGTAAGACAGGGTTTAACTAGTTCACTTGGAAAGCAACACAAAAGTGAAGGAAAAGGAAATGCAGCTGCTACTTACAAGCAGTCATCAAACCATTACAGTTGTACTTTTTTCTTGCCAGTTCCTTGGTCACTGACAATTTCTGATCCAGTACAAAGCTGTAAAATTGTATATAAATGCATTAATCCTCTAGGGAGATGTGCTGTTTAGGAGAACACTAACTTAAATAATCTTTTTAGGTTTTATTTTTGTTATTGCACTACTGATGATTTACAGATTTCACAGGAAGTCTTCTATCAGCCAACACATGACTGCACAACCAAAGAATCTCCATATTTCAGAGAAACGTGTAGGCCAATTGTTTGCTGGAAAATGTACAGATGTAATCTGGGAATGCTCAAAGATTCAGTGATAGGTTATTTTTCTTGTGATATTTTTCTGCAGACTCTCTGCTTCCACCGGATCTATGGCCTTATATGTAGAAACCCGGGCTGTAACTTCCTATGACGTGCAGCATGTTACCATACATGCTTTCCCCTTAACTCATCAAGTGTCCCAGGCTGCTACTCACTCTTGGATGTGAGCAGCCAAGGAATGTCACCATGCAGTACTACACTGATGCATTCCAGTGCTCAAGACGTCACCAAATTTTACCTAAAAGGCTAACACTTCACTGTGTACTGTGGGCAAATATTACCATGGATCTGGGCCAGGAGAAAGAATTTTCTTTTTTTTTTTTTTCTGATTTTTGTCGTTGTGGGTTTTGGGTTTTGTTTTTAAGAGCTATTTTTTTTAAATGTCTTAACTGCGTTTTTCAATATGCTGTCCCAGAGTATGTGCCTCTGAATGATTCTTCTTGACTGTGTTACACTTAAAATTATGACACAAGGAAGCTTAAGACACTTCTATCAGGAAGATCAAATTACTTCAGAAGGGAACAAGTTATGAAAACTCTCAAAAATAAAAGCAAGACTTTGAAATCTGTAACAAAGAAAGTCTATAATATAGTATATAATTTTGACTCAGCTCATTATCATCATAAATGTAATAGTTAATCATGTTCTGCTTTGATAAATATTAAGAAGGTCATTCTAATAAATATATTGCAGTGGTTTTCTCTTTCTATGCAATGTAGAAACAATCAACCCATGCTGAACATTCATCTACTATGCAACTGGTATCTACTTCAAAAGACAAGGAAATTAAATAAGTAACCTATACAAGACTTTATTACAGTATGATATCTCAGCTGTTCAGCGCAGCAGGAGTGAACAGTACTGAGAAATTACAGACTTTAAAACTGTGCAAGTGCACTGGAATTCTGCTGTGCTAATTAAAATCATACTGGAAATCTGAACCTGTAAAAGAGATATTCACATGTGAGAAGCAAGGTATGACAAATCCCACAAGTGAACTAGACAACAGAACACAAACAAAAATAATTTCACCACTGGTTGCTCACATCATAAGTTTCTCAAATCAATACCAATTTTTTCCAGTCCCTACATGCTTCTTACCAGTTCTCCTTTTGTCTCCTAATTACCTGTTTTCATTTCCAGACTACTATGTCCAGACTGCAGGTTCTATTTAAATCATAGTGCAGGATACTGCAATTCTTGCGCTAATAGGGCAAGCGAACAATCTCTCACCATTTAGCTCTTTGACTTGTGTACCTTGTTAAATCACTGTTCCACAATCTGATTTTCTAATAATTGCTATGACTTCTACTGATTCTTTTATATCACATTAGCAAGATAAAGCAAACAACGGGTAAACTTTCATAGCACCTTTGTTATTCTAAAAAGAGCAAAGTACTGCAGCCTCCCAGGTGCTGAAAATGAACTGTGAACGTTAATGAAGGTTTACAGCAGCGTCATTAAGAAGATTAGAGGAAGACAGTCCCTCTGATCACAAACATGTGAAATAAGGAAGAAAATACAGCTTTGTTTTTTTCCTGCTTGTGAGGAAGGCACTAATCAATGCAATAACCCAACCTCTCTAGCTGATCCTCAGTTGTTTGTCAGATGCAATGAAGGAAAAGTAAAGAAACTCAAAGTATCAAAACATATACATTTTTACTGCACATGTGATTGTTGTTTGTTAGGTAATAATCATTATCAAGTAATAATAAAAAGTTACCATTTATTGTCACAATTCTTTCCATCCCAAATGCCTCTCTTCCTGGTTGCATTTCAGAGATGAAAGAATCTCAGGGTGAAGGCTAGTTCAGCTTACCCCGTAACTTCACATAGAGAGAAAACAGCTGTTGCAGATTTAACCTAATAATATGGCCACCACCATTTCACAGACTTCTGGCCTCATTTATTTATAAGGATAGTATTAGTTTATTTGTTTTAAAAACCTACTACAAGAGTAGGAGATCAAGGAGAAGCCATTAATAAGGTATAAATTGTGTTTACTGAAGCTTCTGTAATTAAATAATATAAAGTTTTGCTCTCCAATTTAAACAGATATGAATACCATAATGTGAAAAAACCATGACTACAAATGAACTTGGAAACAAAAGGTAACAAATAAGCTGTGAAGTAGAAAAACATGTAATTATTTAAAATGAATACTTGATTTCATTTTTTGCTCATCTCTAAGTCTGTCTGAACATTATGATTGTTGTTCATAACATTAGGAAAAGCATATATCATCTTTTGCAAATGCTGTATATTCAAGATAAATGTTAGAGTTTTGTTCAGTGCTAATGAGTGCAGTATTCTAACAGCAACGTGTCCACATTATTTGGACTCTCACTACAATCTTCAGATTCAAGTAGCAGCAAACCAAAGCCAAGACCTTCTTTGTCTTCAAATCTAGGATGTATTTCTGTGGCTGATTTCATAGAGGTAATTTTTAAGCAGGCCTCAAAAAAGCCAGTGATAAAAAGTCAATAATTTATAACAGTTTCAACTTATTTTTCACTGTTTTCATAACATAATCCAAGATCAAAGCTTTTCCTTTTCTTTTTTTGTTAATTAGAAACTTTTAAAATAATGAAAATATCAATCATATTATGAAAAGTTTTCAGAGTTCATTTTTTAAAGACATACCTCCTTGGACCTTCAATTTTGATTAAAACCATTTTATTTCTAAAAGGTTTTACATATACCTATCTGTAAATCACACTCAGCCACTGCAGACTGGCAGGTTATACAGTGGAGCTCTACCTAATCTTGTATTTTGACTTAAAGGGCTGCTAACAAAAAAATAAAGGCAATTTGCACCAGAGGTAATTCTAGCCTGACAGACTGGAATTGACACAGCAAGGCTTCCTGACACTGCAAGTATTGGATTTTTGCAGTTTCTCCACAGTTGGAGCTCAGTAGGGAGTTTCATCAGATTTGTTCTTACAACCCCGGAAACATGGGATTTGTCCTTACAAGTCCCTGTTGCTTTGTCTTTCTTCTTTCTCTGTATCCACAGAGAGAGATGTAAACAAGACCAGTAACAGAAAAGTACAGGAGAGGGTACCTTTTCCTCCATGTTCCTAAGCAGGAAAGAAAGAACAAGGAAGAGGAGAAAAATATCCCACAACATGATCTAGAGAAGCCATGCAAATTCCAGAAAACATGAGAGAAAGAGCATTACTGGAAAGGATTTTTCAAAGTAAAACCACATAATAACCATATTATGCCTGTTTCTTTGTAAGTTCCTTCAGGCTGGATATGGAAAGGACCATTTGAGATGGCAGCCTGTGGTTGAGAACGTGGAATCAAAGTTGCTGCAGCATTGCACAGAAAAATTAAAGCAGCCAGAATCTGATGTTTGGGAAGAAGAGACAAGCTGGCAATACTAAAGCTGAAAGCAAAGGACAATTTCAATAAAGCACTAGTTAAAGAAAAAAAACCACTGTAGGGCTGCTTTAGGCATGTGACAGGTTACTTAGCGTACACAACCCAAATGTTTCTGCTATTTAGCATTCCTATGGCATGCTTTATGAGGCCTGAAAGACATTAACTTCTGTTTGTGCACTTTCTGTGAAGCAAGAGCCACCTCGTCTGGATGCCATTCAGTGATTTGCACTGCATTCTGTCTTATATTTAGTGAATCACACTTTCAAAGGTTACAGTGGAGTGAGAAGAGGACCTCCAAAAAAACTGTGAAATGTCTCTTTCCTTCTTTTAGCACACAGGTACCTGAATGATGAGAACCCTGGAGGAAGTAAATTGTCACAGTGCAAACTCCCAGAAAACTCTTTGGGTAGAAGATAATTACTTTTTGGTTAGCACATCACATTTCAATCTAATTATGGACAGAAATTGGATATCTAACTACAAAGCTTTTCAGGTTATGCAAGAGTATAAAGAAACATCTCTTTCTCTTACATGCACTTACATACCACTTCCCTGAAATACAAAAACTATCTTTTACATGTTAAAGAGGAGCTATTTCCACTCATGAAAAAAGAAAAAAAAATGAAGAAAAAAAAACAAAAAAAAAGAAAAGCAGGCTGTAAAGCCATCGTTTTCAAAAGCACTCTGGCAAAATATTATCTAGCACTTCACTCCCCTCGTGCCCAGAAATCCAAAATTTCTTTAAGGCTTTTTTAACAGCATACTGCTATGAATGCAGATAACCAATTAATTATTGTCTGTCTGAATCTGCAATAAACCTGAAACAACTCCCTACATTATATTTATGACTTTATGAATCAATCATCACAGGAAAATTCTAACACTGAAGTGACTGAGCAGTTTAAAATACATAAAAAGCATCTTCTTTCCTCTCATAAAACTGGCATTAAACTCCTTTCAGGTACTTGAAGTAGGTGTTTCATGCTGGCAATGACTACTTCTGCCTGTGAACAGGCAAAGGCATGGATTGTCTAATGGTGAATAATGTCTGACCCATCTGATTTTGTTCTATGACAAAATGACTGAATTTTTGGATAAGGGAAAGCAGTTTCCTCAGCTTTAGCAAGGCTTCCAAGCACTCACAATATCCTTGTGCACAGGAAGAAACATTACTGTCCAAGTGGGTGGCTTAGCTGGGTGAATTACAGGGGTCTGTCCTGGCGTCATCCTGATTAACATCTTCCTCTAGCAATCTGGAGGACACGATGGAATGAAGGTTAGTCAAGTTTGCAGATACCACCAACCTGGTAGAAACCAGTTAACACACTTGAGAGCAGGACTGCCACTTACAGAGAGCTCAGCAGGCTGGAGGAAAAGGCTGACAGAAGTTTCATAAAATTCAGTGAGGACAAATGGAGAGACCTCCAGCTGGGAAGGAAAAACTCTTGCACTGCTGGAGGTAGGGACTGAGTGGGAACCAGTGCTGCTGAGAAGGTGGACAGGGAAGGGGTCAAGCAGCATGTGAGCCAGCAGTGTCTCCTGATGGCAGCAAAGGCCTAAAGTATCCTGGGCTGTATTCAGAAGAGCAGAGCTAGAACAGCAAGGGAGGCACTCAGCCTCTCTACTCAGAGCACTCGTTGGACCATATCTAGATGCTGCATTCAGTTCTGGGCCCCTCAGTATATGAAAGACACTAGTAAAATTCATGCAGTTCAACAGAGAGGCAGCAAGATGGTTGGGAGCTGGAGCACTGGAGCGGTGAGGAAAGGCTGATGGACCCATCCTTGTTCAGACTGCTCAATAGATGGCTTTGGGAGGACCAAACAGCAGCCTGTTAGGGAAGGAAGATTTATAAACACATTTAGAGTAAAAGTGAGAGAACCACTGTCTCTCTCCAGGGGCAGCAATGCCTTTCTGCCATATGGCAGCCATTCTGCTCTCTGCTCCATGGCTGAGGTACAACATCTAGGACCACAAATCATACAAGAGCATCTTGGAAATACAGCTCAACTGGGTCACACTCTGTGGGCTTATTTCCTGTAAAATCAAGACAATAGAAGATTCTTGGTAAAGACTCCCAAACTAAAAGCCATCAGCAGTTAAGATACATATTGGTCCTACAGGGAGCCACACACATTCTTCATATTCCTAATACCCACTCCTAAGACTGTGCTATACCTCTGTGGATTCACAGCCAAACATGCACAGGAGTCCACCTCAGACAACATCAGGCTTTAAAGTTTATCACCAGAATTTTCCCTTTTTTTTTCTAAGGTGGTTTGCTGTTCCCGTCCCTCCCAGAGTCCAAGTTCAAAGCAGGACTAGGACTTCTTGCCCCATACGCCTACCTGAGAAGCAGATAGCAGTTGTTTTCAGCTCTGCTGAGCCCCTAGCAGGGCATGCGGCAGAGCTTGAACCAGTTGTACCGACAAGCAGCAACAGGTCAGACAGCCTCTCCCTGATTACTGTAGTGAGACACGTAGCCCCACTCCAGCACAGTACCAGACATAAAAGTTCCATGACTTTCCTCATCTGTTCAACTATTTGGGCTGACTGCAACTTGCTTTTGCACAAAAGTCTACCTCCCTCCTATCTTGATAGCCACATAACAAATTTAACTTTTTCACAACTTTTTCAGAACACAAGGGATAAGCAAAGCTACAGCAGTGGCTCAGTGAAAGCACCACTGCAGCTTTGCCACTGAACTTGTGCTGTGGGGTAGAGTCTCAGAAGACACAGATGTTCTTGGAGACTTCCAAGTGTGGCTAAGCTGCTTCTTTCTCCTGGAAACAAGGTCACACTTCAGCATATGAGCTCTGGCTGTCCTCCCTGCTGGAGAAGGCAGTAACTCATCCCTTGAAGCACAGCCACACCAGCTCCCACCAGGCTCACCTCCCTCCTGACCCCCAGCAATCACAGTAGCCAGCTAAGGACCCTCAAGGCTCCCCACTTAGCCCTTCCCTTGCTTCTCACTGCACATATAGCACATGTGAAACAGCCAGCCACAAAAATTTAGTCGGAAACAGGAGATACTGACATTTAGTGCAGCACTCCTACTCTTGGATACTGTATATCTTTAACTGTATATCTTTAAAGGGCTTTGCCACTTAGGTCGTTTGTTTTGTTTGTCGGCCTGCTGTTACTATGTGCACTACAGTGAAATGGGCTTTGTCACCATATTAAATGTGATTCTGAGGAAATGGCAGGAAGCCCTGTCAGGGAAGGTTTAGGCTGGATTTTAGAACAAGGTTCTTCATGCAGAGAGTGGTTGGGCACTGAAACAGGTGCTGCAGGGCAGTGGTCACAGCACCAGCCTGACAGAGCTCACAAGCATTTGGTCAATGCTCTCAGGCACAGGGTGTGACTCTTGGGGTGTTCTGTGAAGTGCCAGGAGTTGGACTCAATGATCCTTGTGGGTCTCTTCCAAATCAGTATTCTGGGTTCTATGATTCTATTCTATGATTTTGCAATAGCACACTACAAGTTTAAGCAAGGGCATACAGAAATAAAGACCTCCTACGTATCTGACCTAATTCTGTCATAAGTTCTGCCCATGGACATAATATTTCAGTAAGCTTCCTGTGAGGAAGACTTACAGGGGACTCCAAAGCACACTTTCATATTATAATGACCTCTCAGAATTAAATCCTAGTGATCAGACATGTGAGAATGTGGGAGGGGTCTTCATCTAGTGTCCATTCCACAGACGGCTCCACTGAGATTTATAGAAAGTCTCTAAGTCCCCAAGAAACAATTCAGAAAGCTGTTAGGACTACCAAGACAAGATGCAAGTTTAGCATGCTGATGAAAATAGCTTTAGAAAACATGGGTGCTTGGGGAGAGCAATGTTGTTGGGGCTCCATCTTTTTAATTGGGTTTTTTCTCCATTTGATCTATCTTCTTTTCCCTTTTCAACTACATTTTAATGCTCTCCTCTCCTTTTTGAGTCTTTCTACTTATTTCTTTCCCCATTCCCTTGTTCACCGCTTTTTCATAGCCTTCTCTTTCCTAACAGCTGCATGCCAATGAAAAGTGACACCAGATGAGAATCCTGGATGACAGTGACATCGTTGATCCTTCTCTTGCTAATTCATTGAACTACACAGAAAGAAAAATCTCGACTGCTATTCTTGTCCAAATTTGACTTCAAAGAAATACTAGAAGTTAACAATCTCAATAGACCTGCACATTCATTCTTTGTACTTACTACATGTTTTTTCTTCACATTTATACAGTTCAGATAAAGGGTTTGTTCTTGCATTTTATCAACAGAAATAAGATCAGAGATTTCCTTCCATTTGTACTTCCTCCTGAAGCAATTCCCAAACACCTTCCTTCATCCTACCCCAGATATTTGGCATTTTTTCTACAAAGAGAAGGAAAGAAAGGAAAGAAAGGAAAGAAAGGAAAGAAAGGAAAGAAAGGAAAGAAAGGAAAGAAAGGAAAGAACCCCCAACATGTGAACTGACTGCAGCCTCCCATTCCCTGTCCCCCTGCACCACTGAGTGGGAAAAGGTAGAGAACTGGGAATGAAGTTGCACCTGTGAAGGAGAGAGGGGTGGGAGGAAGGTGTTTTTAAGAGTTTTTTACTTCTCGTTATCCTGCTCTGATTTTGATTGGTGATAAATTCAACTAGTCTCCAAGTCATGTCTGTTTTGCCTGAGATGGTAATCAGTGAGTGATCTCTCCTGCCCTTATCTCAAATCATGAGACTTTCATTATACTTCCTCTCCCCTGTCCCATTGAGGAGGGTAGTGATAAAAGTGGGTTTAGTGGGCACCTGGCATCCAGCACAATGTGCTGTCACTAGTCTCTGGAATGCTGTAAGGAATGCAGAAGGATCACACATTTTTTTGTTGAGGATCATGTTATAAGCATAAACTAGAACATATACAACTACATAAGCCTGTTCTTCCTTATTTCCACTCCTTGTATGAATTTTATGTGCCTTCCCTGGTGACAAGACAATTGCAATTTTTCCAGATAGAAAAAAATAGAAGGTCTCAGCCTCAATGATTTGCCAAGTTAGAAAATAAAAATATCACAGATAAAACCATACAGGTTAGAATAAATAAGGAAAAAGTCAAGTTGCCTGGGACAATCATTAACTTCTATTTCTATTACGTCACTGTGCATTCTGCTCCCTTTATTTTAATTTGCATTGTCTTTTACATGAACAAGTCCAGAGCTTTAGAAATAAGTCAGCAAACTTTTCACTTCTCTTTTTATTCTGTGTAAATAAACTTGAACTTTAGCCACAGCAACCTTCACCTTATTTAGCCTTCAGATAACTCTTTTTCAGTTTACCCCAGTCACTCCAAGATAACCTTTGCAGTCAGGAAATATCTAGAGATTATGAGCAGTCCATTGTTTTGATACCCTCTAAAGCTGGTGCCAGTGGCAGAGAACATTATTTTTCATTTTATTTTTAATCAATTTTCAGGGAAAGAAATAACATTCTTAAAAGGCAGATTACATGCACTCTTGTCTTCTTTACAGGCTTGACTTCCAGTGACTAGAACAGGATGCCTGCATGAGCGTAGGACTGACTCCTTACATATAATTCACACTATGGAGGACTTTTTTCCAAAAACATTGTACAGAAAACACCTAAGGGATGGATACTGACCAAACTAGAAATGAAGCAGTAGAAGTCTGCCCTTACATATAATACCTGTCTGGTAAGAGAGCAATTATAAAACACCTTTTGAAGCCTGTCATTTCTCCCAGGTCTCACAGATTCACGTTTATTGCCTTTTGATCTTTGCCTTATGCTGCAACAGTAACCCTGATGTGCAGAGTTAGGGCAATGTCAGTTTTTCCTCCAAGTAATAACCTTGCTGGTTTAAAATCACCTTTACTGCAGAACTTGCACCCTGCGTCTGGGAACAGATTGTGTAGGCTGTCCATGAGCAGAGCTGCCACTGGTATCACAGGGACTATCACACCACATAGTTCGCATGCGGGATTAGTTTGCTAATCCTAAGGTAAACATGGGGAAGTTTATACCTATATGATTTTTCTTACTGCTGGACAACAACTAAAATAAAAACCTTGCTACTGCTAATGATTTATTTGATTTATTCAATACTATTTCAGGATACAGATGTCAAAATCTGGATTATTTTAACAGCTCTGCCAATAAGCAAGCTTTTGCTTCTGATGTGAGAAAGCCTTATCTCTCACAGATGTAGCTGGTTACTTTACCTAATGCATGCTTTTACATAAAGAGGTGGTACAAATTCTGAAAATTGGTGGAGAAATCTGATGAATCTGCAGAAATGCTTTAAACTTACCATTGTTATTTGGGTTCTGACAGTTTTACTCTTGAACAAAACCAGCAGAGTTGTTAATGAAACCACCAGTCTTGATAGTGGAATGAACAGCTCTTGGTGCAAATAAAGCATACGGCACACATTCAGCTTTTTAAAGAAGTACGTCAATGGGACCGTTAACGTTACAGAAAGCCTGACCTTTCTCAGCTTGCACCTCTAGTTCAGACTATAAGGATTTGCTAAATCTTCCACCTGCATTTGCAACATTCTGCAGTAGGAGGTTTGTCCTCCTACTGTTCCAGGGCTTTTCTGTTTATCAGGTTCTGGGGTTTTGCCCTTCTTTCTCACCAATACTTTCTCACCTGCTTTCTGCCTGCCCTTCTTACCTAGGCTAGTCTGTTACAGTTTTAGATAGTGAATAAATATCTCCTGTGAGCCTGGAATTGACTCACTTGAAAGGAGGCTCTTAGTCTTATCTTTTATACTCACATGCCCCTCCGCTGACACTGGCTCTCCGCTCTGTCCTCATGAGTAAAGCAGCATGGAAAGTGCTGATAAGAGGATTAGCTGATGAAAAAATCCCAGAGATCAGTTTGCAACCATAGAACATTCATGCATACCACCACAAAGACTGGGTCCCTGAAGGGGAATGTATCTCACACAGATATTGCTATCTCAAAGTGAGCCAATTAGCCCACGTTTGTCATCTAGTCTTCCTCCATGTCAATGGGGAGAGAAACAAAAGTCATCTGAGTGAGACAAATCTGCCCACCTATTTTAGGCCTGCCTTAGGAGGATATCTCATCCACAGTGGGAGCCTGGTGGTAAGATAGCTAAAATTAGTCACTACAGGGTTAAAAAAAGGACAAGTGGAGAATTCCACATTTCCAAGAGGGAGAAGATTAGGCATCCCAGGAGAAGACAGGCTGTGTTAACGACTGTTGTTGGACTTAGTGTCAGTGACTGTCTCCTTAGATCTAAACCTTCAGAGCTGGACAGCAGAGGAAATAAACAACACATACTTCATTGGAACTGCATGGGGTGGGTGTACACACCATAAAAGAAACTGAACAAACAAATGGTCCATGGGAGCCAGGAAAGCCATCTGCAGAGGAAGCATACAAGAGCAGGCAAAGCAGCAAGCAGTGGACGCTCCCAAAGAGCTGCGCGTGTCTCGCACAGCAGCACATGTGACACAAACCACATGAAAGGGGCCCGGCGCTCTCTGCCATTGAAACTGCCAAAACAAGCAGACACAGGGCAAGCAGGAGCAACAGTTATGATCACAGTCACACATTGCAGATACAGTGGTGGAAGGGGAATGTCTGAACTGCAATAAACAGACAGAAAATCATAGTGCAGCTTTGAAATCCAAAAGTAATTTTTCCTACCCAAGGCTATGGTCATTTTTGTCTTCTTCTATTTGCTAATGTTTGAACTACATTGTAATACCTTTGTGTTTGGTTCATGACTGGGAGTTCCAAACAGAGACTAACAAATCCAGTGTGATAATAACACACTTTCCTGAAATACGAACCTTGCAAAGCCAAGCTAGAAATAATGTTAAAAACAATGTTTTCATGCTAGCTCAGCACTTCTAACAGTTCCATTTGATAAAAAAAGAGAGGATTTAAAAAAAAAAAGGAAAAAAAAAAGTTGCTTGTGTTTTTGAAAGACTAGGAAGCAAGCAGCAAGATTTTTTTTCTTTTTGGTTGGGAGGAAGCAGGGAACGAGAGCTGGAAGGGGTGTCAATTCTTATGTTAGATTCTGTTAGATTCTATTTCATCTGATCCTGTTCATCCATCAGAAAGTACTGCTGCTGCTGTTGCTGGTGTCATCATAGAAGTAGAACCTGGTGTCAAGGTGAGTTTTAACCTCTAAGATCCTAACAAAAATTTCTGAAATAAACTCAAAATACTACAGCTAGTTGGTATTTAGAAGACACAGTACCTTTCTTTCTAAAGTCTTCAAGCACTGTAGGATTTGGTATTAAAATCCAATGTGACTTTACACTAAAATGATCTGACAGAGTATTCTGGTTGCAGCAGCAGTAAATCTGGCACATCATATACACCAAGACTAGAGAAGAAATCTTACTTGCAACAGCCTCTACTGCCATTTTTGCACACAATTGACTCCTTTACATTTCCTTTCCTAATCCTACATACTTTTGTGAAAGAACAGAATTAGTACACAGAAATACTCCTGAAAAGTCTCTGTCAAGATCCCACATAATGAGTTGAGCATGTCCTTAGATTGTCATTATGGAAAGTCCCTTGTAATGCATTCTGCTCAAATTTTGATAAGACAAAAGTTCAGCGTCTAATGACTCCACATCTGAATTCGTCTTTGTTTTGTTACATGATACAGAATGGCAAATTGTACCTTTATAAGTAAAAAAAAAAAAAAGAAATATTAAGACAACTGAACATTTTCTTTTGTGCTTATTTTAATAAGATCTGCTAGAAAGATCTTTAAAAAAAGGGCTTAATTATTGATTTTCCTCAAGCCTAATTTATGAAACAGGTTTTCTCATAAATAAAGGCTTAAAAGAAATATAATGCCAGTCTACTCAGGGGCATTTCCCTCTTTATTGCTGTCTGCTCTTCCAGTGCACCTGATGCTTAGAGAAGAATGTCTTCAAGCATAGTTTAAGGGTTGTACTCAGGCTGTAAAGACAAGTAATATTTAAAACTGAATGCAGAGCTTAAATGTAGCAGAATGTAGGGCTTAGAACCCTTCAGAATGTTTCTCTGTTTTTGCAATCAAGGAAATAAGACATTATGTTTCCTTCTGCTGGCTGCCAAACTGAGTAAATGCTATGGTGCCTGTTTCTATACCTGTCATGCAGACAGGTACCCCTCAGCACATGTTAATTACAGGTCTCTGAAGCTCCTGAGTAAAATCCTTATGTTTGTTCTCATGTCAAGCATGACACATTGTGGTGACAGCAGAGTGTTCCCCTCAGTATCCCAGCTCTGTCTCCAGTGTGGAATTCTCACAGCAGCTTTGTCCCAGGCTTCACGAGAGGCTGCAAGGAGAATGGCCTCCATCCAGGTCTGTTACTATAATGATACTACACGAAAATAAGTCCTTCCTTTCTTTCTTTCTGATATTTTTCATTTGTCATAGAGATGTGCACTAAGCAACACCAAAAATACTACGATCAGTACAAACACGTAAAAAACTCAAAAAAATCAATACTAGTAAGAACAACCACTGACAAGGTTACGAAGTAAAACTAGTTGGTGGGGATGGCTGTCAGAGAAATATAAACATCTTTCATTGAATCATATATTGAGTAGCCATTGCCCAGCTTACAATGCTTACAAGGGAACTTACTGAATCCTTGCTGTGGCCTTACACAGTAAACTTGTTAAATGAGCATATATTAACTGCCCTTTCTGTTTACTTTGATGACTCTCAGAAACAGCCAAAAGTAACCCTAACCAGTAAACAACCATCCCCTCATCATTGTAACCACAGTAATGAACACATATTTCAGTATCTCTTAGAATACACCTTAAAGATAAAAAAACTGTATGTGCACCTAGTTTGGCCAGTCACTACTCCTTTCATTGTTTATGTGTATGTATCTTTTGAGGAAAGATAATGTTTTTGAAAGAACCTGGGCAGTTCCATGTATGAACAACTGCCAGTAAATGTTTGCTTCTAGTCTCAAAAGTTAATAGATTTTAGTAAGAAGAAATATCTGCTCTTTAAATTAGCACAAAACCACTCCAAAAAAACCCCAAACCTCAACACACACACACACAAAAACAACTTGAAAAATCAAATCAGCATGGTTCTTGGCTTCTCAAAATGTATGCATGTCTATGTGCAATGGGATATGTATCATTAACATCTGAGTGAAGCAGCAAAACAGAAAAGGTCTTGTATACTGTAGATAGTGTACACAGGAGAAAACTGTATACCATAGATTGTAGCTCAGTTTATATCATTTAAAAACCTAACCTCAACCCAGTTGTTTCACTAATGAAGCACGATTACTAATTTCATGTAGATTTTCCATTTCCAGATTTTTCTCATGGAACACCACCTGTCATAGAGCCAAGCAGAACAAAATGGCTGTTACAAAAGCATCATTCTAAAGGGAGTTACTTTATCATCTTGCAAGTTACAGAGATTAATGACTGAACAGGATAGCAAGCAACCATCAAGAGTATGACAAAGGGGAAGTTTACACTGGTGAGAAACCTGACAGTGATTCAAGTTCCTGCTTCACGAGATGTTCTCTAGCATCATTACCCCAAAGAGGAGTAAAATTCAGGCCGGTATAAACAGGATGCTCAACCAAGCTGCATTGAACCATCACTGATATGCCTTTGTAACACTCCTACGCATTTTTCATCCATTGTAGCCAGATGCGGGACCCATATTTTCAACAGACTTTGCAAGTTCACTAATATTGTCACAAACCATGCAGAAAATATTTCCTAGACCAGTGATGTCTTTTTCAGAATTGTTGGCTGTTTCTGAAGACACTTCAGTGCTTAAGAAGCAGCACACCAATGTGCATAAATTTTCACAAGTCCTCATGTTTTCCTTTCCTATTCCACAGCTGATGACAATATTTAGTTTTCAACTGTAATACCAGGTTTCTATATATGCAGTAGACTACTACTATAAAAACCAGCTCCTGCAAGCAGGCTTATGTTTATTTGTACCCAAGAGAAATCCTTCCTGGCTTGCACCTAGGTTGCAGCAAAAACTCTGTCACCCCATCAGGTTGTTCATCCCTTTACAATGACATACCTAATGCCATTTGTTCTCATGGGCATAATAACAAGGTGTATCTTCCTGGATCATTTTGTCACCCCAGTCTGTTCCTTCATGTCTTCCCTAGAAACTTACACAGAGTCAAGCTGTCTTTGCCCAGGATTAGTCCACATCCTGTGTACCTCAGCTTTGAACTCCATGAACAGCACCAGAGCTGGTCCTGCATTCTGCTCTTCCTCCATGTTCACATATTTAACTCACAAGGCTGTGGTAACACCCAGATCCCATCCCAGCCTGTAGAGGAACTCCTCGCAGAGCTACTGGATCTGTTCCCTTGCAGTAGGTGCACTTATGCCTACATATGCTGCTTCCAGAGACATACCTTTGGGAGCAGTACAGGGAAGGTTAGATGAGCTTTGGATGGATTTTAGAGACCACGAAAGAGCTGCACCTCTTCAGGTGTGGATGTGAGACAAACTATGATTTCTGCCCTGAATTCAGATTCTTCCCCTTTGTTTTGTAGCTGACCTAAAGGAATGTCTCTTTGCTCAATGTTATATTAAAAAATTAGTCCTGAGTTGTTAGAAAATATCTATTACATGTGCAGCAATATGCTGCATGCTGCTTCAAAAGACTAAAAATACAGAAAACTTGAGTAAAAATTTTGAAAGCAAAATATCTGTGCAACACTAAGATTCTGAAGTGGAACGATGACCATTTTCATCATCAGAAGTCCCTTCTCATGAAACAAATAAGAAATCTCTTTTTAGCTTTTGCCACTGGCAATGAAAAAATAGCATTTTTCAAATAAATATGCACAAAATGGCCACACTGTGGTTTTACCCAAAATCTGAGGCAGATTCAAATCTACATTTTTGAAAAACTTCCAGCTACATCTGAATTGATGCTCCTAAAATATCCAGTTTGTGAAAAAAACTACCAGTTTCCAAGGACGTGTTGTGTAACTTGACAAATCATATTTCTGCAATTATTTCTTTTGCATATAGGTACTACAATGTTTTACAGAAATAGCGGGCTTCCGACACTCTACAAAAGCTTGAAGACAGCCAGTATATTAGGCACCTTCCTAACTATAAAAAGTTACCTAATATTTTAAAGCAGCTAAACAGTTCCAGGGAATCAGCCATAAGGCCCTGTCCCTATGACATTAGGTCAAAGTTTCTGAATTAAGTAGACAGAAACCTCAGCTGGAAAGATTAAATGAACTTTAACTAACCTCTCACATTATACAAATTTTTACTACTTCTAATATTATTATTATTATTATTATTATTGCAATATTAAACCTATATTTAGCTCCCATAGGTGAGGCTAAAACATATCTATAGAGCTACTTAGCATTTGTTGAGCTAAGAAACAGGAGAGAAAAAGAGGAAAAGGGAGAGAGAATCTGAGAGAGACAGAGGGAAAAATAAAAAGCAGGAATAGAAAATAGGAAGGGAAGAGAGAGAGAAAGACTGAAAGAGACCACATGAATTCTGCAAGAGAGCAAAGCACTTCAGAAAGGGAAAGAGTGAGATGTTATTTACAACAAGAAATTTTCATAGATAAGAAAAAATACATGAGTCAGAGTGATGCAATATGATGGAATTTAATCCAGCTGTTTGTGTCCTATGGCAACCCCAGATAAGCAGTATCAGAAAACCAGATGGCAATAAATATTATCTTCATCAATAAAGAACAGATGCCAAGAGTACTTTTGACACATAAATAGTATTTTACTGTGTTCCTATCCTTTGGCTATTCTCTTTCAAGGTTGGACAAGAAAATACTGATCTCTTTTTTAAATTACTTCAGATGCTACTTGGTGTTAATCTCCTCCTGCAGATTAAGTAACATATGTAGATATATTCTTAATATTATAATAAAGCCCCAAATCTAGTGGCTTGAAAACACTACACAGGAGTAATTTTCTTTTTGTGAAGTGGCAATAGCATAGTAATTGTGTAGCACCATTCTGGAATCCAAACACTTTAATGGACATTCTGGTCATATTTTGATCTCTTTGGAGCCCTCAAAATATAAGTCTGGAAAAGATAATTTTCCTCAAAATTAAGTAAGAAACTAAAGAAATATTTTCTACTGTGAAAGCTAAAAAGTGTGAACTAAATTAAGAAAAAAATGGCTACCATTTAATCAAAATCAGAATTTATTGTTTTATAAAATTATATTTAATAATCTTTTTAATACAAAAATAAAAAATAGCTCTGACTAAATTCAGGACTAATAATGATGTTTTCCATTACAGAAAGGACAAAAATTCCTTTCTTTATCAGCTACTGAAAAAGTATACCCTATTCACATTTGTTTCAGAAACAGCATTGGAGATTTTCTCCTCTGCAATGTTATTCAAGAACTTTTTATTTATTATTTTCTTAGCAGTAAAATTAAAGAATAAGTATCAATTAAGTAAAGCTTTGGAAGTGCATATGCCAAAAAAAAGCAGATATGAAGACTAAAGAGCCGCCTAAGCTATGGGGTTCCCTAACAGGTACTCCATTTTATAAATCTAACAGTGTCAACATATGGGCAAAAGGGAGTTGTACATAAAAATCAGCTAACCTGTGGATGAGTCATGTTCTTACAGACATGAAAATAAATCACTTACATCCTTCCCTCACTTTTCCATCATTTAAATCTTTATCATAAGCCCTCTTTTGAAAGTCAAATAGGCATGAAGAGACACTTTGTTTCAGCACCAAATGTAAACATTCAGTGTGGAGAGAAATAGCTGCCTGTAACATCTATGCCACTAAAGGGAAAAGAACTGCTTTTTCTAAATTCCAGCTCCTAGAGGAGACATAGGTGTGTCTCTCTGGTAGGTATGGCAAAATATTACTGCAGAAAGCCAGAAGATTTTCAGTGGAAGCTACCAAAGCTAGCATGTTGTACAAGTTAAAATGAAACAAAGCACCTCACTGCTCACAGTGGCAATGTGCTGGCATTCTTATTTAAAGGCAAGTGAAATAATAAATTGTAGACTGAGAAATTACATCTGCATCGGAAACACTTGCGTAAATAGTGAAACATAACAGAAATAATTGTAGGCTTGTTTTTGCTTTCCTACTGGAAATTCTCTAAAGGGAAATGGCTACCTCTGAAATAGGTATGTCAGACTGAGAAATCTCCAGTGACAGCAAGCAGAGCATTACTGTCTTTCCTCAGACATTGGCATGTAATTCTGCCTTGAAATTCTGCCTACCTACCACATAGCTAAGATATAACATTTGAGACATGTACAGAGGTGTACTGCTGAGGAGGCAGTCCAGACCCAGCTACCGAACATGCAACATGCTAGTATTTACCAAATCCTAGTCTCTGCAGGAGAAACATTAAGAAATTATTTGAGGGGGAAGTGCACAAAACTCATACTAGTCTATAGTAAAGTGCTGAGTGATAAACATAAAGTTCTGTATGGTTCCTGAAATGCAAGAGCTCTTTAGATAACCTACAACATTTTGATCCAGCATTTAGGCTTCTGGATAAAAGCAAGTGGAACTAATGGACATTCTAGAGAATAGGCCACATCTGCTGTTGTTATGACGTCCGATGAGGACAGCTATAGCGTGCTGAATATATTAACAGAGGAAAATTTGGTTAGATCCAGTCTGAGGAGTCTGCCATATCAGTATTTTCTTCATACACACAAAACTGGTGTACAAAAGCAATCTCCTTGGTGAAGGCCAAGATATTGGCCTCCTAACAACTTGATAGGGGGAAATGCAAAATATTTTGTAGGATTAAAAATGGTAATATGACAATGTATCACTGTCATTTCGTACCTTTCCCAGCTGGATATTTTGTATCTGGAAACTTTCCCTTGACACTGGTGAGTTATCTAATTGCACTTAGAATAATCTACTCCTTTTAAATCAGGACATATTTACCTCTCAGTTTTAATATTGGCCATCTGGATGTAACAAGCTCTGTATGTGTGGTACCTCCTGCAGTGCTTGCAAAGGAACTGTAAAGCATTCACCACAGTTGTTCCTAGTTTTAACTGAGAAATTTTAATTTCTACCTCAAATTCCTGCCTTTGCCAGCAGGAAACTTTACCTGCCTAAACAGAGCACAGAGTATTCAATTCCTATATGCCAGTGGCAGCAGGATGTGTGGCCAGAATTCTGTACACACAGAAATCTAAATGCCAAATTATCAGTGCATATTTATCCACTGCCTTTCAAATCCTGTCCTAAAAATAGACACAATCAATATGATGGAAAAAATGGTTTCCTTGGCTTAAACATAGCGTAAAATTTGAAACCAGAAACATATAAGAGACCTATACACACACCATAGCACTCCTTTGCTGAATTTAGAGGGTTATCTAGAATATTTGGCAGCAAAGGAAGTATCAATTAGAGCCAGGTCACTGTAGCATGAGTAAAGTTGGCTCTGGCCAAAAAGGAACTGTTCCAATATCTCTTCTTTTTAATTGCTTCTGACATGTCATGAAGGAAATAGAACAACAAAGAAAAGCATTCTGAAAAAAATATTAAAAAAAGAAAAAAAGTAGAATCTGTTTATATTTCAAATTCTCTGGGGAGAAAGGAAGGGATGAATTCTCACCTGTTACTTATTACCAAGAAACACAATACAGTTAAGAAAATAAGTCTCTTCAGTAGCCATCTTTTCTTGTTGCTTACAGTCCAAAGCTGCAGAAAGGCCCAGCGCAAAGGCCTGAGCTCTACATCAATGCCCTGTTTATTGAGACGGCATTGTGTATAGGCCCTAAAGTTTTGACTTATGACAGTGTCCACCAAGGGGACATGGGTGAAAATATTACAAGTTTAACAAAAAAAACCCCAAACATCAAAAGCATAATACACAAGTATTGTAGGTAGGTTTAGAAATAAAGATATATAAACCTGTTTGTTAGTCTTCAATTGCATGACTTTTAATCACTACACTTGTAACGGCTGTACAGCTCTGAGGAATTTTAGCTGTCAGATAAAGTTCCTGTTGCTCAGACAGGTGTGTGTTTCATATTAGGGCACTGTTTGCTTACCTATTGTGACTTTTTAAGTGGAATATACAGGGTTACAGACTTTGTTGCACAAACACTTAACTACCACTCTTGACCAACTTGGGTCAACTTAGTACCTTCCACAGCACTGTTATTGAGGCACTGCCTCTTCACACCACAATGGGAAGAAATACAGGCAGGGATTCAGGTCATCTGAAACCTAGGTGTCTAGCCCATATTAGTTTCCCATGGTACTTCCATTACCACTGGAAAGTGACAGAACCACCCAGAAAGTGTATTCCTCCAGCTCTTTTAGGCACCATAGTTGCAGAGATGAAACACTTGTTGGAGAAGTGTCCATTTCTCTCTACTCAATAGATTTAGATGTTCAGGCAGCTAGATTAGATTCCAAGTAACTATCAGAAAGAACTTGTCTGAACTGAAGTCTGATCTTTCATATTACTGTACTAAGAATTTTTAATAAGACTGCATCTTTGTCCTAGTAATGCTATCCCTTCAGAAATTCCTGAGATATAGAAAAGGACTTCATAGTTTGGTAGCATCCGCTGGGGAAAATTATGTTTGTGTCTCTGCTCTTCCTCAGAAGAGACTTTTCCATGATCCACAAATGTCTATACATCTAACACGTCCTTAACCTTTAGGAGGTTCCAAATAATTGCCGTTCTCCAGACATGGAGATTTCTGCACAGAATACCATTATTATTCAGACTTCTTCTGCTTTTTTCTGCCTTACACTACAGCGGGAACTCTCATGCCTCTAAAAACTCCAAGAGAAGAAAAAAAGGAGAGCAAATGTCACATATTTGCTATATCAACTCATAAAACCACAACAGAGACATGAAATGGGCTTAAGCCAGAGAGACTGGAACCACATCCCAATCTGCACCCTCCCACAGAATGAGCAGACTGAGATCTTCTGTTCTGGTCTGGATTAAATTCTGCTGTAGATGGAAATCGTTTAGACTGTTGAAAAAAAGACTTGCCAGGAAAACACAACAATGCAGTGAGTTCAAATTCACTATCTTAATGTATCTTCAAGTTCCTAATGTGTCTAAGAACATGCAGAGCTGCCCATATGCCTTGCAAGTAAATCTCTGGGGCAGAAGGCAGGAACAGGCAGATTTCCCTGTACAACTCCTTAGATATCCATTGAGTTGACAAATAAACTCATTGACGCCACCCAACACACTCCTGCCCTAAGCTTTTCCTTCTTGACCTTGTGCTACATCTGGTTCACAAACTGGAATTCTGACTGTTGATGTTTTGATGGTGCTGATATTACTGAGGGGTCTGAAGGCTCCTTCTTGGGTGAAATCCAATACTTTAGAAAACACCTAAGTTAAAAGTTTTGGTTTTCTCCAGATGCTTTCCCTGCTGGCATCAACTGCTTGCCTTAGGGCAAGAAAAAGAGATGGGTCAGGATTCCTGAGGGAGCCCAGAATGTGTACCCTGATACTCTCACACCATCAGGTAAAATTCCACCTCTGACAGGGAGGTACATTCCCATGGCATCAAGGAATTAGTAATGCTAAGGTCTGTGATACAGCAAACATCAAAACTCCTGGACTCCAAGTCTTTGGCTTAAAACAGGCAAAATAAATCAATGAGAACAAATGCAGTGGAATTTTCCTTCATCAAGTGCTTAATCACATGCTAAAACCAATGTTGTTTCTACCATTGTCTAGGTTGTCACTCTTTTATTTTCTAAATTATTTGTACAGCTTTTTCACAGTTTTTAGTTTGTGAGTGGAAGTATTTAATTAATATAGAGCCAGACCATCAGATCGCATTGGACCCCTTAAAACATCTAGCATCATTATGAGCAACATTCACAGAAGATGAAGAGAAAACTAAGAGCCTCCAGCATAAGCTAATATTAATTTTTAAACTACTTTAATGTTTAAAAATTTGAGAATCACAGTGTGCTTGGTTTAGTCCTACAATTACTACTGCAAGGAATACAAAAGGTAGCTCCTGCTTTAATTAAGTTACCAATTCAGAAAAGACTGAACAGTCACATCACTCATCCTCTATATTAAGCCTAAAAATTAAATCCATATGCAAAATTGTAGTATTGTCAGTGAATGTTTTACTCTAAACTGACTCAAGGGGTGTCTCAGTGAAAACTGCAGTAGCCTAGATCTACTGCAAGGAAAAGAGTGTTTTGGCTTATTGGCTTATATGAATGTCTTCTGATTAAAATAGTGAGGAAAATTAAAATAGTGAGGAAAAAACCCGATGCCATAGCCTGATTTAATGGAGGAAATGGTGACAAGTATAGAAAAATATATCTGCACTTTTTTTTTCTATGCACCAATGAAAAAATTACAACATGGTTACTGCAGCTATAAGTGGATCTAAAGGTCTTACATCTCGGCTGGAATCATGTGGCTTTCTGGAGTTAATATACTCTGTGAAAGGCACTGGGATACCATCAGCCATCCTTCTGCTTTAGACATGGGATGCATATGGGGAGGCCATAAAGCAACAAACAAGTTCTTCACAGAAAATGGGCACTGGTGCAAGCAGAAATAGTTCATTGATAACTTTTCCAGAAACATGAGGCCTTACAAAAGATTGGGTTGACTCAAGAGCAAGTAGGTATTTACTGGGCTAGAAAAGTGTCGGGTTTTCCTGAAATTCCTGTCTGAACTTTAAATGAGCTTCTTGACGTTGAACGTCTTCAAGGAGATCTGTAACTGTACCTACTTTTTCATGATAGTATAGATATTCATGTCTTGGAAGTGTAAGCTGACACAGGGCTGAGGTTGAACTGCAAATGTCAAAGCATTACATGGAAAGATTTATATACCCAATTAGTACTTATTTTTTATTTCAAACAATGTATTATTTTAAAAATATTCTTCCAAAAAAAGGACACAACTAACCCAAACCTTTTACCATTAAAAAAAGCAGGTACTATGGTAATTGGATTGCACCAAAATTTGGATTGGGGTTGTTTGTTCTTATCTTCTGGCCTCCAACAAAAACAGCCTTGCAACCTCTTAGCACTGTAAAGGCTGGAAATAAAATGCAAAATGGGAAGTTCATCAACATGCTGGCTACAGTTTTGCACTGCCACATCAGGATTCAAACACAGTTTGACCAGACAGAGCTCCAATAGTCAGTCTGCTGCTACATTTTGCTTCTCTAAGGACTCTGAATCATCCTATTCTTTTGTGTACTCCTCCCACATGCAAGATCCCATATGAGGCAGCTTATCCTTCCCAGCAAGAAAGACTGCACAGAGGTTCCCTCATGAGTATGTGTAATGTTGCTGCTGAATTGGCCAAAGATGTAATGCAGAGCACCAAGAGACTGAGCACAAAGCCAGCCTAGGAGCAAAGAGCAGAGCCTTGGACTGCAGTCCCACCAAGCTCTATAGTGTACCATGGGACAAGGTCAGCTGCTTAACAGATTACTGACATGCTCTGCAGATGATGGGATGCTAAGCAGGCAAAAAGCATGACTGTCTTGCATTAAGTTTTCTCTGTCCTTTAGATGGAAAAAGTTCTCCATTATCACTTACCATGCTGATTTTAGTGATTCTTCCTTTGTTCAGGATTATTCTGGATCACTTTTAAAAATTACATGTGACCTGAGTAGTAAGAAAAATCCAAAGCTGGTGTTTTATTTCAATTTTCTAAAAGTAAGTTTGAGCATATATCAACCAATTAACACAAAATAACTTTTGATATTATCAACTTACATTTTTTCTAAGATGGCTCAGACTTTTCTATAAAGTATCTTTGAACCATTTAGGAATTGGTTCATTAGGCTGGGGGAAGCAGACATGGTATGGAAGATGGTACCACTGTCTATCATTGCACAATAAGGACATTTGCCATGATACAATCGCACTAAATAATGCATTCTACTGAGCTAACTTAACATTTCATGCAGAGATTGTGCTCATGAGTTAGTCATGGTAAACTGTTGAAAAAAAACAACAAAAATCCACCAGAATCATTACTCTCTTCTTCAGTGCAGAATAACATCTTTAAGGACTTGCCAAATAATTGAGATCATGCTTTTGTTTAAAATCAGAGGAAAAATTATTTTAACACTGAGGGAAAAACATGTGTTAGCCCTACAAAAAGCACTGTTTTAAGACAGTGTGGAAGGATAGGGAAGCACCCACTGGATTCCTACTCCATTTTAGTTTCATACCTGTGGTCTCCAGTTATTAAGTGAATCAGTCATCTCAGAGGTCATAACTGATTTTCAGAGTGCAAAGCAAATTCTTTTTAGAACATTTGCTTTAAACCATCCTGCATTAAAATGTGAAGTGATACCTATGCATTTCCAGTCCCAGGCATATAATAAAAATTTGACTTGAATTTTCATGTTTTAGAGGATTAAGAAGTTTAAAAGTAAAACCAGAAGTAAGTGAGGCTTTGCATCATGCTGGGAAGCAGGCCCAACAATCCATTTAGTGTGGATCTTAATAGAAAATATTTTGACATGTCCCTTCATTTCTATTGGAAGAGTATTTGGTTCTGCAACATTTAAGTAAATCAGTAAAGTTTCTTACAGATAACAAATATTTAATCATTTTCTACTTTAAGTTTGTGGGAATCTAAGGTAGGAGGATTTTTGGCAGGCAGAAGGATTTTTGGGGGTTAAAGGAAAGTTCTTGTAGTCATCAGACTTGTTGAAAAATTCCTGGTTTAAGAAAGCTCAGTTTTGTGGTGTTCATTTGGTTTCACAAAGACTTGTCCCTACTCAAGGGAGTACCTGAATTCAGGGACACCTGTTGAGCTTTAGGGAATTCATTGCCTGACTTTTCATAGATACATAATGCAGTATCCTAAGGCAGAGCAAATTAATAATCTTAGCATTATGGTGATGTTGAAAGATGACCTTGTGCCATGAAATTCAAATGTTGCTGTCATACAGAGAGAATGTAATCCAGAAACAGGTTTATTAGTTCTTTGAGGAGCAAGGATTCATGAATACATATTGAAGACTTATATTAATCCATTCTAAAGATTTGCATTAATGCATTCTAGGAGCCCTTTTGTATGACACCAAAAGAAAAACCTTCTTTCCTCCAGGATATTAAAAATATAAGTTAAATTTTATAGATCAGAATGGGATAGCATTAATTAATCTTTTATAATATTTTATAAATTTCTTCTACCTTTTATAATTGCAGAGATTCTGCAATGAGTTTATCATTTCCCAATAATCCTTTCTGCTACAGCAGAGGCATACGATCGCTTCAGTTCTGGATATGACAATCCCATTTCCTATATATCAATGTATACACATTTAACCTTAACAAGCCAAGGAACCAATTAACTTTAAAACAGCTTCCATCTAAAACCCTGTCAGGACACCATTTCTTCTGAGCCTCACTCAACACAGCTGAATGCATTTAGGCTTTTAAAGTTTCACTGAGAAACAGCAGTAACAAACTATAGACTTCCTCAGTCCACTTACAGTGACAGTAGACAGAGAAGAAGAAATTAACATTTCAGGACTTGAACTTTTGCACTGGTGTCTGACTGATCATTAACAGCTTTAGCATTTGTTTAAAAGTAAGCAGACACATACCATAGATTGGGAAACAGAAAAAATATCCTGAGTGAGTAATCTAACCTGAAAGTTACCACAAAACTGCAAAAGAAAACTATGATAAGCAACATTTCAGAGCAATGTGCTTATTTATTTAAACCTTCGGCCTGTGTAGACACTGAGTTACTGATGATTTGCAAAGGATTTGTCCTGTATATATCTGGCATTGCATAAATGAAAGAAAATGAAAAAATAAATTTTATCACATGCTATTTTCAATTGCAACATTTCTTCTCCCTATACCATCTCAGCAACTAAATTACCAATGGACTATTTTCATGGTTTAGAAATGGTACCCTCCAATTTAATGCTACCACTGAGCCTCTCCAAACCATGCTGCTGCTTGCTCACTTCCCCTCCCCCTCTGCCCTGTGGTGGGATGGAGAGGAGAGTTAGAAGCACAGAAGGTAAAGATCATGGGTTGAGATAATAATAACTTACTGGAAGCAGCAATGGGATAAGAAAATGAATGGTAAGAGCAGCAATATTAATAATAAAATCGTACAAAAGTGCTAGAGTGATTCACATGCAAAATGCTCACTGTGGAGCCCGACCTGACCACAGCCACACCACCCCGACCTCTCCCTCCAGCTCAGAACCAGCACCACCTAACTGCTCCCTCTGCCATGCTTTCTTGACTGGAAGAATCCCTTCTCCTCATAAGACACTCCCCACCCCTGGCAGTGATGTGAGGTGGTACAGAATCACCTTTGGCTCCTGACCATGCCCCTCCTGGCTACAGCAAAAATTAACACTGTCCTGGATGGAACCAGGACAACCAGACTGTGCAAATGCTTTCTCCCAGCCCCACTTTCAAGGAATGTGCAAGTTTGACTTTTTGAAGGATCAGTGGAGTCTGATGAGTTGATAAGCAAGGAAAAAGAGAAATGCCTGAAGTGAGAAGCCCTGGTTCCCTTCGGAGTCTGACTGAAGTGCCTTAGAGATGCCAGGGGCTCACTAGAGGTTAATGAGATGCTGTCTGTAGAAAGTTTTCTTCAGTTTTGTTTGGAAATCAAGCTCTTGCTTTGACTTTGGTACATGCACGCAAAATTGGCACAGGAGATGTGTTGGTGCAAATGGGCCAGATTATATTTTTTGCCACTGGTAGGTAGACTTGGCTAAAAGGGACAATGTGCCCTGATCCTGTCACACAAATATTTTATCTCTTCCAGCTCTTCACAAATTCTAAGGCAAATTTTCTGTTACTTTGGCAAGAAGCAGAATTAGCAGATTCACTGAAATAAAATACATGATCTAATTACTAGCATGAAATCACAAATGAACAAGAAATGAATCAAGCCAGCTATATGTAAGGTCAGAAAAGTGCAAGAAGAGACAGGTCTGTCAAACCTTTTGTAAAAGTTTAATACCAATCTAAGGTTTGTTCACGTATCTAAGGTTTTTTTCGTGCCATATACTATAGCAGTTGCTTAACAAAGGACAATACTGGAAGCATGCTATTTATTACTATACACTTGGTAACTTTTTCTTCTCCTTCTTTCATAAACACATTGGCTGAGAATCATTGTTTTGCAGCTGCCAGATGCAATAAATTTCCAGCACACTCACATTCCTAGTTTTAGCTTGTTCTCAAAGAAAAGACAAAGACTGTAAAATTTAGTAAACAACTAGCATGCAAACTGAAAACGCCCCAAAGTCCTGCCTGATAATGTCCTTCATAAAGGATTGAAATCAATTTGAGACAGCAATTCATTATTAATTTTTTAGGCCAGGGAAGGAAGGGGTAAAGTGTGGTTTACATTTTCTTGGGAAAAAATGAAGACTTTTTAAAATGAGTTTTGAATTTGTTAGCTTTCTCTTTGATAGGCACAGTGGCAGTGCTAGTCAAGAGCATCACTTTTCCAGAGACAGAGAGGGACAGGTACTGGTTATGGCATAAAGGAAGTGGTTTGGTGCATTGACCAGAGAGGAACACCACTGAACTTTAGGAAAGGCTGAATTTGAATGTGGCATTTAGTGTTTAGGCTCATTTCTGGAACAAACAGTTTTGCTGTGCATGCTGCAAAAAATGGAAGAGTGATTCACTACAATGTGCTTGCCTAAAACAAAGCCTCCTATTCTGTTCAGAAGTGGACATTCACTCAGAAGCCTGCAGTAGGGCTGGATCCTGATTAAAACCTCATAAAAATGAGTGGGAGATTTCAAGTGGCTGGGAGTGGCTTTGAATCCAGATGAATTCCACTCTGTGCTTTAAATATTCCTCATCCTTCCTCCACACCTGCATATCAGCAAAGAGTCATCTTGAAGAAATCCAGAGGAGCAGGCTGGGACTGGAAGGGCTCAGCAAAAGCTCTCTAAGAGTCCAGTCCTCTTCCTCATCTTGATAACAGTTTTCCTTCCCTCCTCAGTGTTGGTTTTCCCCCTTGTTTTCCAGACTTTTCTTTGTTAATGTAATTTGGATTTAAAACATTCTGGAATTGTAATCCTTCCACATTCTTGCCTTGAAGACAATTATAAACAAAGATATGTTAATAAGATTCATACTCAAATGGACTAAATGGGGAAATCATGGGAGAAAATATGACAGTGATGCAAGACTCACTGTGTGAAAATCTACTGGGTTAGATGACTTTCAGAATTTCCTATGAATATCCTGAAACTATTCTTTAAACTAATGCTTTCATCCAACAGCCGCTCACAACTGGAGAGTTTATAGGTCTGTTATAAGCTTGCCAAGAGTACTGTGGTCAAAGGCAAGTCCAAATAGCCTCTCTGAAAAAATCCACATTGGGACAAAACAAGTTTGGTTTGTTTGACATTTGGACAGAAAAAAGCAAAAGAAAATTCAGCGCATAACTAACAATTGCCATCTGCCATGCTAGAAATCGGTATTTTCACTTCCCAAGATAAAAAACAATGGCTGATATGAGTTTCTTACTCATGACTGCAAGTGACTATTTTGAGGGGGAAGTTGGTTCTGAGTTTAAACATTACAATCTAACTTCAAATTAGCTGACAAATCACAACACTCAGAGTAGGCATTCAAAGACAGGAATGAGGAAAGATGAAAGATCATGACTGAGCAGCAGGCCTTTTGCACATTTCCCAGCAAAGAAGAAAAAAGATAAAAGGAAAAAAGATCCACACTATGAATACAGGCAATGATTCAGCCCAAAAATTTAAACAGCAGCCCAGAAAAGAAATGGGATAAATGTGCCAAATAAACACATATATTTCTGCAGTAACTGTCGAAACTTAAAATACACCTCTCTCCATATTGAGGTCTCCACATTGAAAACTGTCCATGACATAAATTTTCAGTGAGGTCCTCCAGGCCCAGGAGCAAGGATCTGGCAGATCAGGAGGGGATTTGCCTAAGAGTTTTACATTGATCTCAGTTGTGCTGAAGACCATATCTCCCACCATCCAGGTTCAACAACTGGACAGTGCATCTTGGAAAGCAATTTTCTTGTGCTTTTCAAAACCACTTGGAGTAGACTTCGGGATTACTCCCAGTATCTAGCACAGGAGAGATGGATACAGTAGCTTCCTCAGGAAGGCCATTCTGATTTTTTTCAGAAATCAGTCTCTGCAGGGTTTTTGGCAGCAGCTCTCAATCTCTTGCCAGCTCAAATAACCTGCCAGAAGCCTTTGACCATTGCCATTCCCTATGCCAGGCTAATAGTCCTGAGTTTTTGTGCCCACTGCTCATTCCAGGCCATTGTGCTCTGTGACATTGTTATGGGACTCAGATCAGGCTCAATGATTCTTGCAAGGTAAACAAGGCCATAGACAATATGCTAAAGAGCTCAACTAATCCAGAAATAATCCCACTATTAAAGCTGTCTCTTCACAATGAATATTAAAGGAGAGGAGGTGGGTAAACGTCAGGAGCAAAAATGAACATCTAATGAACGTAATCCTGCCAGACTGACGTGACATGCTGTGTTGATTCTTCTAGAGGGTGAGTAGGCAGTTGTGCATATGTGTGTGTTTGAAAACGCACACATCCTGAAAAATTCTGGAATACAGAAACTTTATGGCTCCAGAAATGTCACCATAAATTATATATACACTGACAACAGAAAAAAAAAAAGCCACAGGACTGAATTTCACCTTTTTCTGGAAATCTCAGCCATGACATCTTTGGCACCTCACCAAGAAAACCTTTACTTCAACATGGCATTTTGTGATCCTAATTATTTTAATTTAATTTTGACCAGAGTAAGGTCCTGCATCAGTCTTCCCTGCCTGTCTAAATACCTAGTTGAAGTTGTTTTACTTCTGAGTCTATCACCATAATATATCAGTTTGTTTAATAGGGATAAAAGCCAAGTTTCCTTGCTATCCAACATCAAAAGCTACATGTAATATTCACACACTTAATGCACAAATGCTCAGCTGGTTCAGACTGTCACATTGGGCCTCTCCTCTAAAATCCAGTCTAGGAAAGACATCAAGACATCTTGTCTTAATCCACATACAGAAGATACTTATAAGAAGCATTTGCTGGTGTTAACACATTACTTCTAAGTGAGCAGCAGTTAGGAAGGGCTTTTACTGCAAGAAGGTTTTCCAGTGGCAATATGATGACTTAACTGAAGGATGGCATGTTGTCCATTGATTATCCCATCAAAAGGTTATCAAAAACAACACACTAGAGAAAAAAAATAAAAGACCATTTCTCTTGACATATGGAGTGATAAATCAAATTATTTGAAATAATTACAAGTGTCAGTGTGTATTTGTCAGTTTGCTTCTAGCTAACCAAGGTCAATGACCTTGCAAGACACAGCGAAGGCTTCCCTTTATTATCCAGGACATACAAATAACATGTAGATAAGTGTGGCACTCTAGACCACAGAGAACATTTGCCAAAACTACCTAGAAGAACTTTAGAGCCAAAATTTTCATCTCCAGAAAATATGCTGACCTTCAGTTTCTTATGCTTTTGAAAGTCATTGGATTACAGCTGTAAATCACATTAGACCATCAAAATGCCACTAAAAAAACCAAGGTCAACCGATGTTTGAAGTCTTCTTTTACTAAAAGATACAGATGAAAAAATCAGAGAAAGTTTCTCTTAGACAAACCCCTTGTCAACCTAAGATGCTTCAAGCATTTTAGAGATTTTTACTCTTACAATCTTTGCTAATTTTATGTGTTCCCATCTCCTTTGAATGGTTACCAACTTCTGACCCAAATAGAACTTCAAAACAGACTTTTATTTGGAACAATAACCCTGCCTCAAAAAGCATAATACTATCTTGCTCAATTTACTAACGACAACAAAACCCAATTAATGATTGAATTTGTGCCAAAATGAAAATCTGGGTTGGTTGAAGGTTTTTGTACAAAAACCTGTTAATAATTTCATTTGACTGCAGAATCTTGATCTTTGCAGATACATTTACCCCTCAAACAAATTATCAGCGATAGTGTCATATTCTAAACCAGATGGCGGGGGGGGGGAGGGAGCGAAGACTTTTAAAAGACCACCATCAGAGGAAAAATTACCAGTATTGTTCTCCAGCAACATAGCAACTGTTCGTTTTTCTGGCCATTGCAACACACAAGTAACCACTACTCTTCATATGATATGACACACTCATAGTAACAGTGATTCTCCTCCCATCTCAAGAGGATTATTTAGTATTTCTTTCTGAGGTCTTTTACAAACCAAATATTTGTTCCCCTTCTGCACATCCTGAGTGCTGATCCCAAACTCTTTTGCTAGAAAAGTTTGTTGTAGTGTATGTTCTTTTGTATGAATAATTTGTACAGTAATCTACTTTCCTTTCCCCACATGACTGGATTAAAGTTTTATGGGGCACAGGGTAAAACCAAACAACAAGAATAATCTTACTGTCATTGTCACCAAGTTTCACAGCAATTCTGTTTGCATGTTTTCCTCATTCCATCCTTTTCCTCCTCCCTTTTTAGACAATTAATTTCTTAACTTGCTGTCCCTCTGTCTGAAGTCTTCCCTGCTGCTCACATGAAACAGTGTAAGTTACTGACTGTTGAAAACTTCAGCTGAAATGCAGCCAGGTCAAGATGAGGTTATATAAAAGTTTAAAGGCAACATTTTTAGGTCACATTCTTAGCAGCACAGATTCCAAATGTTTCAGTAAGCAGACTGCACTTAACACTCTAGCTGACAGTACTCATTAAATTAATACTGTGCTTATACACAGTTCATAAAGTGCATTTTTACCATGCACACCCTATAAGTACATGCTGCACTTGTATCATTCCCAGACTATTCATACAGCCAAGCACTTATTTGTACTCCGGCACAGAAAGGAAGAAAGTTTAAAGTAGTTGTTTTTCCCCAGATAATTTAATAAAAAAACTATGGCTTTTCTTTTCTTTCCCTCTCTGTGTGAAGATTAGCTAATCTTGGAAATTACAAACAAAATTAAAGGCCTAGTCATTCTAAATACTTTATACTTTGCATGCTTATTTTCCTTTCCTAATACCATTGCCAACTCTCACCACTGTGAAGAATCTCCACTACGTAAAACTTCAGTTTTGATTTTTTCCCTTAGTAAAATGGCCTTTACGGTATTTTGGTTATGCATTCTTATGACTGGAGATTTATTTGAACATTTCAGATGTGAAACCTCTTTGTAACTCTTGGGAATGTATTCCATTTGGTTGCAAATCCTGAGAAAACATGTATTTCTTCATAGTTTCAATAAATTGAGTCTATGACTGTAGGCATGAATGGACCAGAAAAGGGAAAAAATATAGCTCTAACAGCAGGGCAAAACATATCCTTCAGAAAAAAAATCACTTTCCTTGTGCATTTTCTTAAATTATTTTTGAAGCAGTTTTCTAGTGAACTAGTACAACACATTACCTTCTATTTCCTAATGGCTTCTGACTGAAATGGATAAATCAAAGTCTGGTGGAATCTATCTAAGCAATGTATTATTTGACAGATATATAATTTTTTGAAAGGCTTTCAATTCATAACAGTATTGTACCTTTGATATGCTGTATGTTTTTCATGGCTATCCTACCATTTGTGCTATGGTCCTCATTGATGGGTGATCTGAGGAACGGAAATTGATTGATTTAGCTTGCCACATGGCAACCAAAGCAAGTGAAGGGCCTGGCCCAGATAGGTAGGGTGTTCATCCTTTGTACTCCCACCAAGTGTACTTATAAGTGTTCTCTTTCTTTCCTTTTTCCCTCCCAAGTTCAAATTTTTCACTTCCTACTTGACTCTACAGTTACTCATCTTTATGTGGAAATCTCTGTGGTTGCTTTGTTGCTAGACCAGTTTACATTTTAATAATTGCTTATGCAGAATTATACAAGCTGGGAAGGCAAAGAATCAAGAACAAAACCAACATTCCACAACAGGGTGAGCTTCCCTCTGTAGAAATAACAATGCTAATTAAAAAGAAGTTTTGCAATTATAAAATTGCTTTAGGTATAAAAAGGAAATAAATGAAAATACTCTTGGTGTCGCTAACATCCTTGCATGAAGAAACAACTACAAGCTAAATCCTAAAAGCATTATTTACAGGAGAAAGAGATAAGCCAACAAGCTCTAAAAGCAGTTAGATTAACATACATTAGCTAGCCTTCCCTCCATATACATATCAATACATGTATTATAAACCCTGTCAGAATTTCCTTTTTGTGGTTAGAATTGATATGCCAATTAAAAACCCCATCACCTTTATATACATACTTTCTGCATTTTGTTTTTATGCATTCAGTTACACAACCCTCTTTAACCTATTAATATACTGTTATCTTTTTTACATATGAAGTTGTTCAAGACATAGAATGTCTTTTTAGAAAACTCATGCTTCTTTCCATCAAAACATGATGTGGCTGCCAATATATTCCCCTTACTGAGGATGTCATTAAAGAAGAACAAGAGTGTTTTGACTGACAATCTACTACGCATTAAAAACATGTGGATCATAATGCAGTCAACAGCAGCTAGCTCATTCAGGGCTAGGTCCCAAAATCATGGTCATAATTTGTACAGCAACCTTTGACTACTGGCACATTCCAATCTGTTAAAGCTAACCCTCTCTCACAACCTTATGGTCAGGCATGTTGGGGTGCAGAAAACTGTGCAGAATGTCTTGTTTCCAGTTTAAGTTCATATATTTAGATGCTTGCTTCCAAAATCAAGACCTAAGCTGCCCAAAGAATTTCTCCACAAACATCCCATTCCTTAACGTATTATAGGCAATGGGGTTTGGATTTATGCTTTTTTTTTCTCTTTTCCCCTTCAGCCTACATGAGCTACCTGACCTCAAATAACATCTTCCAACAAAAAAAAAGGAAGTCACCTACTTTTTCATGCCAATCCACATCCCACATTCCACTGCGTTTTTAGTTTCTAACTCCTAAAAGCTCTGATTAAACATGTCTTCCTACTTGTTCATAGAATGGCTATTTTGTGTGGAGTACCAACAGCTCAGAAATGAAACCTTAAACACAAAGCAACACAGAGTGATTTATTCAACAACACAGGGGCAGTTTCCAGCATATGATGAACTGAAAAGTTACATCCAGAGTTATGAACTCCAGAAACTAAACATCTTCCTGATTTTAATCTTTTTTTGTCTATTTTTATCTAAAAGCAGAAACACTGTTTATCTCTCTCTGAGGATACAGACATTATTAAATGCAATAATACACATACTTTATCTGCTTGTGTTTCTGCAAGCGAATTGGAGGCTGAACTTTTTACCTGGCTTGTGCCTATTGGTCATACTCTGAAACATGTTCTAGCAGTTCATTTTCTTGCATCTGTATGTCGAATACTGTTCTGTCTAGCACAATAAAAAAATTGTTCAGAGCTACATTTGGGTTTTTAGGCCTCTTTAGCATATGGAGTACATATGTTGGAAGGGCCATAAAAGGAGAATACACTGAAATTCACAGTTTCTCAGAGAGAAACTTTGTAAAGTTTGAGAGTTGTTTCTCAATCAGTAATTCAGCGATGAAAGAGAAAAGCAGAAAGATAGAATCCACAGTGTCCAGAAAGGACAGGCACTTTGGATTAAGAATGGTATCGTTTAAATCTCTACATGCCTGAGAATGTGTGCAAAGATACTGGATGTGCACAATTGTATTCAGCAGTTAGCAATCTAAAGGAGATTTTGCACTGATGAAGCATGCTTTTAACAAGTACATTTAGCACCACTCTCACTGGAAAACTACAGGTAGTTAGAAGTTTCTGAGAGAAAATTGCAGCTGGTATCCTCAAATCTTGACTTTCATCACTTGCAAAAAATGTTAGGCTGCCAGTGTGAGGCAGTACAGTGCTTTGTCTACCTGTTGAGGAAAAGACTGAAAGCAAAGATTCCGTGTTTGTTTAAATGAGCAGTGGAGATAGTCTTGTATTAAATCCACTCCTAGACTGAGCCAGCTAGACATGCACAGCTGTGGTATAGAGACACTGCCAGTTAGTGCTGTGCCGGATTTAATAAGCATAGCTGCAAGACTGTATATTTTACTTCAGACCTGTTGCCAAGACATAAGATAGTATGTACTCCTAGATACAGACACTCAAATTACATTCCAGTCTATGCCTTGTTTATGCCTTGGCTTGATGTTTTCAGATAGGTTCCTTTGGTCAAAATTTTCCAAATGGCCTTCAAGTTTGGATGCCTTCACCATTACAGGAAACCAGGCTTATTCTTAGGAAGGAAATCGTTTACATTTGGCCAGAACATCCAAGGCTCTTCTGCAGGGGCAAAAATTTTGCACTGGCAGTTTTTGAAAATCTTGTCAAGACCTTCCTTCATGCCTCTATGTTCCACCCCTGCAATTGAATAATATAACTCTACAAATATTTAAAGAATATTCTTGAGTACTTCTGTAATAAATGCTCTAATACTTACAGTAACTTCCGAGACTTTCTGGCTTGCTCTGTGCAGTTATATCAGATTCTTGGTCTCCACTTACTTTAGCAAAGTTGGCTAAAACCATGTTGAAATGCAAACTGCTCTACCTTATAAACAGTCTTGTATACAAAAAACTAAGTTAAAATTCATCACAGTGAAGATCAACTCCTGTATATATGAACAAGAAATTAAATACAATGCAAAAATAACTGGCAAGACAACAAAAAACATTGACAGGACTAGAGGCCTGTATTAAACCACAGGCAGCATAAAAATTAATGATAATATGACACAGTTGCAAAACTAAAATTCAAGAAAAGAAAGAGGAGACCACTGTCATGCCAGTACACATGACCAGAAATATTCTACATACAAGACAGTAAATTATTTTTTCCCCTAAGTCTTATTAAAGCTTTAGATGGAGAATTGCATTGCATAAGAGTTTTCACTGCCATGCTTTTCAAAAAAGCAAAAGAAAAGCTGGAAAAAGTCCAAAGTGGAAATGAAGAGGTTCAGAAAATATGAACTATGAAGAGAGATTGGAGAAATTGGCTTTGTTTATTCCAGAAGGCTGAGGAAAGACATGATAGGAGGCTTTCGTGCATACAAAATTGCTTGTGAGGGGACAGCAACCAATCTTTCTCTACGTCTACTGAAGGAAGGACAAGAAGAAATCATAGTCATTTCCAATACAGAAGCTTGTGCTTTCGTTCTATTTTGCAGGCCAAGTCTGGAGCCTCAAAAGGGCCACAAGAATTATTCCTCACTAAGGATCAAATTATTTGATGTCTCTGAGGTTACTGGAGTTGTGAGACTGTCCTATTTCAAATATTATAAGAGGTTTTATTTCAGAGAATGAAGAGGTGGTGGGATAGTGGAAAACATTAGGTTTATTTTTTTCAGGGGAGAGAGGGAGGTATGTGCTACATGTCAGACTTTTTTAGCTCCTGCATGACTCTCTCCAGAACTGCTTACTCTACTACATGTGCTGTGCAGCTCAGCAATGCTACGGTATCAAGCAAACTGCTAAGACAACTTTCTCAAAATTTCCTCCCATTCCCAACAATCAAAGTAACTAAAGTGACATAATTTGGGAGAAAACTGTAATTAATATAGATATAATGCTATATGTGATTTGAATTTAGAAAGCATGAGTCACAGCAGGCTGCACTTCCGTCACGGATTAATCCAGCAGGCACCTTAACACCACACAGCCACTCACTCCCCCCACCAGGGGGATGGGGTAGAGAATCAGAAAAAAAGTAAAATCTGTGGGTTAAGATAAAGATTAAAAGGACAGAAAAAGAAAGGAAAAATAATAACAGGAACACTGCAATTTGTTATTATTGTTACAAGAATTAAAATATACAAGTGATGCCCAATGTAATTGCTCACCCTCACCAACCAATGCCCAGCCAGTTCCCGAGCAGTGGACCACCTCCCCAGTTTTATTGTATGGCATGATGCCACATAGTATAGAATATTCCTCTGGCCAGTTTGTGTCAGCTGTCCTGGCTGTATCCCTTTCCAGCTCCTTGTGCCCCCCCCCAGACTACTCAATGGTGCAGAGGGGTGACAAGCTGAAAAGTCCTTGGCTCAGTATAAACACTACCTAGCAACAACTAAAACAGCAGTGTGTTATCAACATTATTCTCATCCTAAGTCCAAAACACAGCACTGTACCAGCTAATAGGAAGAAAATTAACTGTATCCCAGACAAAATCAGGATAACTTCTAATAAAGCCGTGTAAGAACCTGATCATGAAGAATTTTTTTCATGTCACTAGTCCTTATTTGTGTAAGCAGGTCAACAGGGCTAATGATGTATCTAAAATCTACAGGAATGGGAAAGGCTTTGCAGTATTCAACACTATTAGGACCTCTGAGATAAAAAACAGCCTAGACATAATATATACCCATATTTTCTACGCACTTTTCACCTCATGTATATACATTATGTGGCTTGCAGTTCCATTAAGTAGCAGACTGCTTGGGATTTCAGCTGGGGTGTGTCAAGGATTCTTAGTCATAAATTTCATAGATCATTTTATTTGCTCAAAATAATCTCTTGGCAAGACATCTTACTTCCCTGCCCCCAAGGCATTGTTTGTAATAAAAGCCTGAAAATAACTATACCAGGCAATTTTGTTATTCAGTCTCCTTCTTCAACACAAAATGGAATCTCTTCCAGTCTGTGTTCTTCCTAAAGTGGTTATTGTTACTCTGTATGTCCACGTTGTGCAATCGCCACTGCATCAAACTGCTGCAGAAACTTGTGCAGAATATGAGAATGACTTAATGCCAGTATTCTTTATTTTACAGCTCAACAGTGAAGTTCATCCTTTGTCTAATCTTGTTAAATCTAGACCAAGTTCATAAGACAGATAGACTGTAATATAGATAGATTGCACTAACAGTTTTTGTGCAAGTGGAAAAAAAAGCAGAGAGCTACACATATTGTGATAACACAGAGAGGACATTGGAAATTACAAACCAGGCTTTTTATTTCATATTTCTGTCCCTTCTAGACACTCCATTTTAAGCAACTGGCCTTTAAGAAACTCCAGGCACATCACTTCCTAGCACAAAGTTAATCTTCCCTCTCATGAGCACATTACTGTTTATTCATCAATTCTCTCAGTTATTTTAAACACATATCTTTCAAGTTGTGTAATGACAGAACAGTCCTTTTTTAATATACAAGTTATTCATTTTTTCTACCACATGACTGCCAGCAACACCCAGCAATGTATTGCACAGATCTTTCAATGCCTTTTTTCCTGATGATTGGAAGACATTATGCAATATTAAGTAATTAATAGCATTTTTAAGAGTGTTCTATCAGATCTGTGAATAATTGATTGCTCCTACCTAATTAAAAGAAGAAAAGAACAGGGTAAAGATTTGTATATGATATGGTATTTTGCTCAAGCGTGGTTTCATGTTGTGGCAAAATATTCTGTCTTGTGCATAATCAATCCTACCTGCAATATGAAGTTAATGGAGATGAAAGATGCTCAGATAGGTGAACAAAAAGTTAAATCTCTTTTTCACTTCATCTGCGATTATGTTGTGAGGAATATAAGCTGTGCAGCTGCTTGTTTACAACTCACAAAAACACACTGGGACACAGATTGCTAACGGATGTAAATGAACAGCTTTCTTTCACTTCACAGGATCAAAGGTCCCAGTATATAAATGTACAAACATGTACTTATGGTCACCTCTGCTGAATAAAACATCTGAAAATGCAAGTCCACAAGTATGTCCACAAGAATTCTAATGAAAACCAAGGAAACTCTACCATGTGCTTGAATTTGAATACATGCTCTAATGATTCACTGACTAGAAATACTTCACTGAGGCAGAGACTAGATGCCTATATCTAAGGTTACTTTTGATCTGCTACTGACAAAGGAAGTACATGAAAAAGCCTTTTGACAGAGAATACTAGGGTTTTCCTCTTTATTCCTTCACAGACAAAGGAAACCAACTAGAAGTCTGAAGTACAAGTTAACATTTTAGTTTCAGGAATAGAGTTGGGGGGTATTTTTTTCTTCATGATGCAAATTCTAAATATTTCTTTAAAAGAAATGCTTTTCCCTTCTAGGGGAGAAAACGGCTTAAAAATTACTGCATGGCTTCACTTTTTCTGGTGAGAAAAATGCTACTGGTATTACAGTGGTACAAAACTATATGCAACTCCGTAAGAAAATTCTATCACTCAGTTAATCCCTTTAAAGAATATTCTTCTCATTAAACTGTAGTACATTTTGCAAACCCCAAAATCTGACTCTTAATAAACAAATGTGCTGCACACCCATTACAATTTAGAAGAAATTAAAACATTTCTGGTTTTTAAGGGGTAAGGGCTCAGCTCAATGAGTTAGCGATCCGTTTATCAGACACTGCAACTTCCCACACTTTTTTTGGTATGGAAGAAGGTCTAATTTTGATGGAAGAACGTCGAAGACAAAAAATATCCAATCTGATTTGTGCATGCAGAGAGATTACAGCTGTGATTAGCACACAGAATAAGCCTGCAAGAAAAGAACACCGATAAACAAGGTATTCTTGTCAAGAACATATGCACCAACATATTTTTTTACTCCAAATTATGTAGAATGACTCTTTCATACACATGACACAGATTTGCCAAACAGCAACGTCCTGGATTCCACCCCAGAGGGGAAGGGTTATGCCCTGCATTGAAATCTGCACTCCTCCAACCTCCCCTGGAAGCCAACCATTAGCTTCCTTACTGTTAGGACAATAAACACTGAGAGATGACCTGCCACAGAAAGTCATAAATGGTGAGATTCTTCTCATCTGACTTTAGCCACTGTTCCACTGTCCTAGTTTCAGCCAGGACAGGGTTAATTTTTTTACAGTAACCGGGAAGGGGGCATGGGCAGGCCCTAATGTTATTCAATACGATCTCATTTCACTTTCCAGGGACCAGATTCCCATCAGATGGAGAAAGCGTAGTGGGCAAAACACTCCAGTATTGCTTTAAGTTCCCTCTGTCATGGGCAGGTGCACCTTCCACTAGACCAAGTTGCTCAGAGCCCCATCCAGCCTGGCCTTCCAGAGATGGAAAACAGAATTTCATCCTAGTATCTAATCTAAATCTCCTCTCAAGTGTGAAGGCATTACCTGTTTTCCCACCCCTACAGGTCCTTGTAAAAAGTTCCTCTCCAGCTCTCTTGTAGGCTCCCTTCAGGTAGTGGAAGGCTGCAATAAAGTCAACCCACAGCCTTCTACAGGCTGAACAATCCCAATTCTTTAAGCCTTTCCTTGTAGGAGAGGTGCTCCATCCCTTTAATCTTTGTGGTCCTCCTCTGGGCTCACTCTGCCAGGTCCATGTCCTTCCTGTGCTGGGACCCCAGAGCTGGATGCAGCACTGCAAGTGGGGTCTCACCAGAGCAGAGCAGAGGGGCAGAATCCCCTCCCTCTCCCTGCTGCCCACGCTGCTCTGGATGCAGCCCAGGACACCATTGGCTCTCTGGGCTGGGAGTGCCCATGGCTGGGTCATGTCCAGCCTCTCACCTACTGGCACCCCCAAGTCCTTCTGGGCAGGGCTGCTCTCGATGTGTTCATCCCCAGCCTGTGTTGATGCTGGGGGATGGCTGACCTGGGTGCAGCACAAGCACCTTGCACATGGCCTTGTTAAATCTCATGAGATTTCCATGGACTTGTTCCCGAGCTTGTCCAGATCTCTACTGGATGGTATTCCATCCTTCAGACGTGTCAATTCCACCACTCAGCTTGGTGTCATCTGCCAACTTGCTGATCCCTTTATCTACGTAATTGAGAAAGACATTAAATAGAACTGGTCCCAGTACAGACCCCTGAGGGACTGATGTCCATCAGGACTCTGAGCCCTTAACCACTATCCACTGGATGTGACTGTCCAACCAATTCCTTACCCAGCAAACAGTGAACAGATAAGCTGCTCTTTCTTGTACTTTACCATTATACTTACAGAAGCAAAATACTCTGTGATACGACATGATATATGATACCACATTCATTGTATTCTTCAGCTTTCTGCTGAGAATACAGACTGTGAGAAGGGAGAAAAATGATCTCAACTAGCATAAAATGTTAAACCTGTGCAGGTTAGAGCAGTCCATATATCTTGCTTGCTCTCTCTCTTGCTGATCTTGTCGGGGTTTTTTTAATGATTTTAATGACATCATTACCATCATTTCTCTTCTCTCTCAGTTTTTTATCTTGAGATGCTTGAGGTTTCTCTTCTACAAATCACTGCACAGTAAAGAGGCCTACTTCAGATGGTATACTTCATCTTCTAAGTTAAAAGGGCAGACAATAATTTTGGCTTTGCCCTAATATACACAATTCTGCAGCTATCTCATTCTTTGGGTCAAGAATTTCCCAGAGCATTTCCTGGGATAATCCGTAGTGCAGTAATTTTTCCTCATACATTAGCCAGTCAGATTGTCTGATGCATTTTACACAGTTCAGAGTCTAACTCAGTCACTGCTCACTCCAATTTTCCCTCACCACACACGCAATCGCCTGACTAGGTCCTTCTCGTTCACTGACACTACTTTCCACAGGAGCACATGCCAAGCATACAAAGGCCGGGGAATGCAGAGGAATTAACCATTTTTGGAATTCGATTACTTCAAAGCCACTTCACACGCTCAAGTCACTTTTAGTCATTCAGAATATGACAAGATGTAGGCAACCTACCTTTTAACCTTTAGAAGATTTCCTATTACCTGGAATTCATATTATGTGGGAAATTATTAGCTGAAGTAGTGCTAGTCATTTTGTTCATTGAACAAAGCTGCTATGGGAGATTCTCAGCTGCAGTACAGCTACAGTCATTTCATTCCTAAGGCCAGGTTGTTTGAGGGTCATCCCCACACACCTTTCTCCAGTGACAAGGAGAGGTGGAGTGGAAAGGAGGAGACGGCAGGTCCTCTCTCCTCTCTTCCCCCATGGGGCCCGGCTCTTCCAAGGCCAGGCAGGAAGAGCTAACGAGAATTCACGTTATTCCCCTTAAGTGAACCCAGTGTCCTGTGTGCTGTTTATTGGAACCAGTGGGCAGGCAGAGAAGGTCTCATTAAGTGAATTGGGTTAATTAAGTGGAGGATGCTGTGACCAGCGCTTCAGGACACACTGAGGCACTGGCGTCTGGGCGCACCTCTCCTCCAGAGCCCCGCCAGCTGCCGGCGGCGCGACGAGCCCCCAGCGCCCCCTCCCCCCCCCCCCCCCCCGCGCCGGTGTGCGCGGCCGGGAGTCCCGGGGACGGAGGGCAGGGCCGGGACGCCGAGCGGGCGGCGGGACAGGCGGGAGCGGGTGCCAGGCGGGGTTCACGGCCGGCTCGGGGAGCGAGGGCCCCCGGCGGCCTCGCCTCGGCTCCCGCTGCCGGCGGGGAAGGCGATGGGAGCCGAGCGGCGCGCGGGGCCGCGGCGCGGGCGGGAGGCCCCGAGGGCCCAGCGCCCCCTCGCGGCACGGCCGGGCGGGAGCGGCTCCGCGTCCGCCCGCTCCCCCGGCCCGCGGGGCGCGCCCGCCCCCGCCCCCCGGCCCCTGCGGAAAGTTGTCCCTGGCCCCGGAGCCACCCGGCTCCCGCCTCCCGCTTCCTGCCCCGCCGCCGCCGATTGGCCCGCCGTGCGCCCAGGAATGCGAGCCATCCCTTTAAAGCCGCGCGCGGCGGCCGGCGCCCGCAGTGTCCCGGCAGCGCCGCCACAGCTGCCTCCAGCTGCTCGCCCTTCCGCGCCGGGACAGTCGGGACCGCCCGTGGATATTGGTCGCCGGTACCCGGAGGCCGGCGCTGACCGCCCGGATCGCTCTTCCCGCAGGTAAGTGCTGAAGCGGCTTCCGCTGCGCTCGCTGTCCCGTCCGAGGGCGGCCGGGGACACCTGCGCCGTCCCCGCTGCGCAGCCTCCCTGCCTGCGGGAGTCTCGCTGGCGCCGGTCGTGGGTGCGACGGCAGCGCGGTGACCTTCCTCGTATGTGTCCCCAGACTGATTCAGAGACAGACCTTTGCCATGGGACCGGCGACTGCTCTCTGCCTCCTTCTCCTCGTGCTCGGCGGCTCAGAGACCAAGCGCACTGCAGGTAAGACCAGCTCTGTGCTGATACCCGGGGCAATCAAGGAAGGGGGGAACAAAAATAAAATACTTTGGTGCCTGTGTAGGCAGATGAAGATGTGCTCGGTGGTAAAGAGCTCCAAAGCTTTCAATGAACAAAAACGTTTTAACCTGAGCATCAGCTAGGTGGGAACAGGAAACTTTTCTCCGGTGTGGAATTTGTGTAACCTTCAGAAACAGGAGTGCAGAGTCTCCAGCACTTGAGTGTGTAGCTTGTCTACCTCTGCATTGAGCAGAGGAAAGGAGGAACATGATGTAGGAACTGACTGAAGAAGGAATGGTGTAGTAGGCTGCCATCTTGGTGCCATAGAGAAGCTGGTACTGTGCTGCTGTCACTCAGTTGGATTAAGCAAACTCACTTTGCCATGTCCTAGCATAGGAATATTGCAGTCTGGGCTTTGCTGTCTATTTCTGCGCTGCTAGAGTGTAATGAGGTGCCAGAATGGCTGCTACCTTTGTGTGTCAGCGGGTACCTGGCACTCCTGTGCCGACTGGCTCCTGTACAAGAATGCACATGTACTGCTGCACAGCAGCTCCTGGTGGGACTGCCGCATCATCGGAGCTACTGTCTGTGCCCTGATGCGAGGCACTGTGCCTCGCACGATGTGCACCAGGAGCCAAAATACTAAGCAATCCTGGGAGATAAGCACCTACTCAGCCTCTTCTTGTCCTTTTCTCATGATGCTTGTCCTGATCTCCCTCTGCAGAGTCCAGGAGTGATGATAACAGTGTCTTCGATCTCTTTGAACTCATTGGCTTCATGCGGAAGGGAGCTGGGCGCCGGGCCCCCGGGGTGTACCTGGTGAAGGGACCAGAATCCTCCAGCCCTGCTTACCGCATTGAAGATGCCAGTCGCATCCCTGCTGTCCCTGACTCAAAGTTCCAAGACTTATTAGATGCCATCCATGCTGAGAAGGGCTTCATTCTCCTGGCCACTCTTCGGCAAGCCAAGAAAAGCAGAGGCACACTGCTCTCCGTGGAACAGAAAGATGGCTCTGGTCATGTCTTCAGTCTAGTGTCAAATGGCAAGGCAGGCTCCCTGGACCTGAGCCTTTCTGGTGATGGCAAGCAGCAGTTAGTGTCAGTAGAGGATGTCTTGCTAGCTACAGGACACTGGAAGAATATCACCCTGTTTGTGCAGGAGGACCGAGCTCAGCTCTATGTGGGGTGTGAGAAAATGGAGAATGCTGAACTGGACATCCCCATCCAGAACATCTTCACTAGGGACCTGGCCAGCAGTGCCAGGCTCCGTATTGCCAAAGGGGGAGTCAATGACAACTTCCAGGTAAGACTTTCACTTACGTTTTTGCCTAGAATTGTCAGTCATCTGCTTTGAAGGTGCATTAGCTACTCAACAAGCCTAAAGAGCGACAAAGACCTCTAAATCTACTAAACTTTACTAATGGAGTTTGAAGGGTAAAGCATTAGATTTTCAGGGATGGTACTTTCTGCAGCAGTAAGAAGGCACTGAAGCTTCCAGACAGGTAGTTGCAGCTTCATTGCTCAGCTTCTTATATGAGGTTCAGAAATCCATGGGTTTTTTCCTTCCTGCCTGGAGAGCTGCCAAGTTCTTATGCTCAAGGATAAGACTGTTAGGAAGCGGGGCTCTTTTTTTATTAAGGAGAATAGAGCAATGTGTTTCACTTTCCCGTCTGTCATGAAATTACTCTGTAATATCTTACATGACCTTCAGTCTCTCCATGCAAGTGGTTCTTTCCGTTGTAGTTGCTGCAAGTAGCTGTAATTCTTCCTCTGTCCACAGGGTCTGCTGCAGAATGTGCGGTTTGTCTTTGGAACAACTCTGGAAACTATCCTGCGGAACAAAGGCTGCTCCAGCTGTAAGTTTACAATCTTCTGCATCCAATGACCTATTAAAAATAAGATTTCTCATTACATTAGAAAGACAAGTTGAAACAGAAGTCAGAAGTATGCTGACATGCAAATCCACATTGCATAAGAAATAAGATTATATTTCTGTAGGCACCCTAATGAATCGGGTGGCAGCTGTTTAGCAGGTGTTAGCCTGGAATGATTAATGCATGTGGTATAAAATGCATTTACTTTATGTCTGTTTTTTTCTCTTAGCCACTAGTGCAATCATTACTTTGGACAACCCCATCAATGGTTCCAGCCCAGCTATCCGCACTAATTACATTGGCCATAAAACAAAGGACATCCAAGCAGTCTGTGGATTTTCCTGTGATGAACTAACAAATATGTTTGTGGAACTGCAAGGGCTGCGGTCCATGGTCACAACACTTCAAGACAGAGTTCGCAAAGTGGTGAGTGTTGGTTATAACTTCATGGTACCTTTCATTAGCTAGCACTTAGTGAATTAATTATAACCTGAGTTTTGAGAGCTTGTGTAAACAGCAATAAATTCACTTTGACTTTTGTGGAAAAGGGTATTTCTGTATTAGATTGTAAATATCTTCTTTTTGCTTCTCACCCCCAAGACTGAAGAAAATGAAATCATTGCCAAAGTAGTCCAGATCACTCCTGGGGCATGCATTCATAATGGAATCTTGCACAAAAATAAAGAGGAGTGGACTATTGATAGCTGCACTGAATGTACTTGCCAGGTAAGATTCCTCACATTCACAAATCACCTGAATATAAATTCATAAGTTGGAATTAACAGATATTTCTAAACAGCATTGTTTGTTAGATTGAATCATACACAGAACTGGGCATACTAGAGAAGCCACAGAGTTACTCAGTTTATTTCATTCTACTAGATCTCTGGTATGTGGGCAGCTTCCATACCTTGTCTCAACAGTTGTATTCTAGAAAATTAATACGAAACATCACTGTGATATACCTATTAACACTTGTAGTTCCTTAATTTGGGGAATGCCTGTATTCTTTACATAAGTCCATCAGTAAACTAAAACTCAGCATCAATAGAACAAATATATAGTACTATCAGCTTTGCTAGATCGACCTTCTGTCCTCACTGAACCTCCTGCTGACCTAGTAGGAGAAGACATTCTGGTACTCGGTAGAGGCTCTTAAACTTGTGGTGTTCTTCTTTCCCTAGGAAATGCTTATAGGTGTGTCCTGTTAGCTTTTACAGATTATATGGAACAGCAATCCCTTTCGGATTTCAGTTTAGCTGTTTAAATCCCTGGATCACCTGGCAAGATACTTATGTTTTGTGTTTCACTTCTGCTGCCTGTTGTAAATATACACAAAACATACAGTTTCAGGGTTTCTTTAAACTATTTGCTTGTTCCATTTAAGTATACTTTAGCAAAAGCATTTTGCGGTACCAATCTACCAAAGAGTGGGTTAACTCTAAGCATGCCACTCTCTAGAAACTAAAGCTGAGTATTTCTGTATGTGCAATACAAGGCAACTCAAATTCTGCATCTGCTTCTTTAGCTCTCTACATCTTTTGTCTTGTACTCAGCAAATGATATTTTGACTTCTGCATGCGCCTCGTTCCTACCATCCTTCTTACTCAATGTTAGCTGTAATTGCCTTAATCTAGTAATTTGCTTGGTGAGATTAAAATAGTAATCATGAGAGCATTCTTCTGACCAAGCTGCTACCTTCAAGAAGCAAAACTACAGACTGCCCTTTAGATCTTATTGAGATTGGAGGTGGGTGTTCTTACCCTGCCTGTTTGGCTTACAGATCAAAAACCTCTAAGTATAAGTTGTAGATTTCATGGCTCTTGAGCAGAGTCCACTAAACTCATTTTATCTTTACCATATAATCATCTTAAATCCATATTAACTGAAAAGAAAGTTGACTTCTCATTGTTTCATTTCTTTGAAATCTGACCTTATACTTTGAGTATCACATAATTGTCATTTACTCTAGCCAGCATCTGCTAGCTACTCTTGATAAAACTTCACCAGAACCAAAATATTTCTGCTTTTGACTAAAAAGTAATGGGTGAGAATGGAAACGAGATGAAGTTTGACTGAAAATACCTGTGACTACCCCTTGAGTTGTATTAGCTCTAAATACAAGGGTCTCTGCTTTAGATATGCTATTGAGTCTTAAAGTTCTGCAGAAAAGGTCTCTATTATTTACCCAGACTCCAGACATTGTTTATATTCCACTTGGTAACTGTAATTCTCACAACTCTTTATAGAACTCTGCCACTATATGCCGGAAAGTGTCCTGTCCTCTCATGCCTTGTTCCAATGCCACCGTGCCTGATGGCGAGTGCTGCCCTCGGTGCTGGCGTAAGTACTGAATATTTTCACAGTTCTATAGCAGTTGGCCACATCTAACTAGAAACATGCTGCTCTGCAATATACCAGAACTGGATATCCAAGGGAAACCTTGCACTACTGAAGTAAGGTTAATCTGATGCCTCTTTGAGGCTAATCACTTACATGATATATGTTCAAATATTTTCTACAATATGCAATATACTGATGTGTTTGAGTTCATGGCCTTTATCTCATACAAGAAAGGAAGATGCATGTGGCCTCTGAGGACAGTTGTGTCCTTTTCGCTGAGAGAGGGGTGGGAGAAAAGCTATGGAAAAGCATGTACCTGGAGTCTTATTCAGAACTGTATCCCTCTGCAGCTAGCGACTATGCAGATGATGGATGGTCTCCTTGGTCTGAGTGGACCTCATGTTCTGTGACCTGTGGTAACGGGATTCAGCAGAGAGGGCGTTCCTGTGACAGTCTCAATAACCGCTGTGAAGGCTCCTCTGTACAGACTCGGACTTGCCACCTTCAAGAGTGTGATAAGAGATGTAAGTACTTAATCTGGTCATGCTGGTAGTAAAACAGAGGCTGCATTTATTGGCTAAATGTTGAAAGCAAAGATTACCATGTAGCTCTGTCACTGGCATGGATCCATGGCTTCTAGCTTTTTAAGGACTTGTATTAATCAGGTAGAGAGGAGCAGAGAGTTAATGCAGTAAACAGGCATGTTTGGGCACTGCTCCCAGGACAAAATTTGATGCCAGTTTAAGTATGAAATTTCTCTAGTTGCAAAACTTGATCTGTGACAGTGAGGAGGCTATCCATTACACATGGAGTCTTTGGTACAGTCCTGGTACTGGCTATGTCCTAGGTGCTGTACAGCTGAAGTCTTCAGAAACTATGAATAACAGAAATCTCTCTTGTAGTTAAACAGGATGGTGGCTGGAGTCACTGGTCCCCATGGTCATCATGTTCTGTCACTTGTGGCACGGGCATCATCACTAGAATTCGTCTCTGCAACTCTCCAGTACCACAGCTGAATGGCAAACCTTGTGAGGGTGAAGCAAGAGAAAACAAAGCCTGTCAGAAAGATCCTTGCCCAAGTAAGTGTGTCGTGGTGGTAACTAGTAGTTGGTAAATAATGGTGAACTTCCTGAGTAGTTACTAAATAAGCTTGTTCTAGTAGTATTCTCTCTTTAAACTTAGAGGTGGGCTACGTAAAACCTCACAAGTTAGTTTCAGATGAAACTATTTTTATGCCTCTTCTTTATGCCTCTTTAATCGAGTCCATTAATTCTGTGATTTATGTCAGAACAATGCCCAAAGTGCTCTCACTACAAAAGTAATAGTCCTTAGTCAGGTAGAAACTCGTTGTAGCACTGAATTTAAAGCTATACATGTCTTCCAACTTCTTCTCCCTTTAGTTAATGGCAATTGGGGACCATGGTCTCCATGGGATGCTTGCACAGTGACATGTGGAGGAGGACTTCAGAAACGTAGCCGTCTCTGCAATAATCCCGAGCCTCAGTATGGTGGGAAGACTTGTGTAGGTGAAGCTAGAGGGACTCAGGTCTGCAACAAACAAGACTGTCCGATTGGTGAGCATCCATTTTCCCATAAACATCTGAAGGTTGTTGACAATCTTGAAAATACCAATGTAAAGTCTGTAAACCTCAAGGGCTAGAATTTTAAACCATGATATCAGCCAAATACAGTACTGTAGCAGCACGGTAAGCATCCTTTATCGTAACACTTTCTCACTTGTTTCACAGATGGGTGTCTGTCTAATCCCTGCTTTGCGGGGGCTACATGTACCAGCGCCCCTGATGGTTCCTGGAAGTGTGGTGCCTGTCCTGCTGGCTACCATGGTGATGGTATTCACTGCCAAGATATTGATGAGGTAAGAAGACTATAGTTTGCTCCTTGAAAGGGAATGAAAGAAAACAGGAAGGGAGAATGGAATCACTGTTTTATAATGCTAACTGTTGTTCTCCTTTATCTCAAACACTTCTTTCAGTGCAAAGAGGTTCCTGATGCCTGCTTTGTCTTCAATGGAGTGCACAGGTGTGAGAATACTGAACCTGGGTACAACTGTCTGCCTTGTCCACCACGTTTCACTGGAACACAGCCCTTTGGCCGCAGTGTTGAGGATGCCATGAGTAACAAACAGGTATTGTCAATTTGAGAATTGTCCTGGGTTACGAAATCTCACAAAGTTTCTAAAAAACAGAAAACACCTATGTGTTTTAGGCAAAAAGGACTTGGAGCATTTAATAAAACACCATCTTCTGTGAGAAGAAGCATTAAGCAATTTCTTTTGGAGATCAAAATGAGTTTTAAATATCAGCCATGGAGGATTCAGAGTTTACACATAATTTTTGGAGTAAATCAGTATTCACTAATGGTACAACAGTATGTGCCTCAGCGATATCTTAGTGCTTGGTTCCATTTGATAATATAGAAGGTTTGAACAAGAAAAATAATTAGTGCAAAGACTGGTACTGGAGTTGAGGACTGGAAGAAAGCCATGTATGAAGCTTCTTTTTTTCCTGATTGATTAGGATTTTTTGAATCTCTGGGGGAAAAGTGAGGGATAAAAAAATGTTTTCAGTGGGTTTAATTTCTGTGTGGTCTTCTAGGTCTGCAAGCCACGTAACCCATGCACAGATGGAACACATGACTGCAACAAGAATGCCAAATGCAATTACCTTGGCCACTTCAGTGACCCCATGTATCGCTGTGAATGTAAACCAGGCTATGCTGGCAATGGTATAATATGTGGAGAAGACACTGACTTAGATGGATGGCCAAATGAGAACCTGGTTTGTGTTGCCAATGCCACTTACCACTGTAAAAAAGTAAGTTTATCCTCTTTTACCATCTACCATTATAACAGCCTAAGCTATTAAAATATTGTCTCTGCAAATAACCTTCTAGAGATAGAGAAGGTTTAGGGATACTCTTGTCAAGGCATTGCTAGGAGGATCTTGCTGTTGCTGTATTGCTTTATATATTCTTGTGATATGGGAAAAAATGAAGCCAGATCATTGTAGATGTTCTGGGAAGATTCTAGTTTAGGCCATACCTGTATCAGCTTTGCTCTGACAGATAGCTGTCTCCAGGGGAAGAAAAGCAGGGTAAGATTCTCAAAAGCAAACCAGCCTTTATTTTAAAAATTATTTAACTGTGGCTGTCTAAGACTTATTACTGTAATGACTAGATTAAATGGAGAGAATTACAGTAAGGCAACTCCTGCCTGGTTGAGGTGTTATGATTTTGCCTAATGATTAGATTTTACCTGCTCAAATCCATATTGTAATCATACCAGAACTGAACACCTCTGTGTACTTCCTCCTTTCTAGGATAACTGCCCTAATCTGCCTAACTCAGGGCAGGAAGACTATGATAAGGATGGGATTGGTGATGCCTGTGACAATGATGATGATGATGATGGCATTCCTGATGACCGGGTAAGAAAACAGAAAAGATTAGCCTTTGAATATGTGGCTTTCCCATTCCCCTTCCTAAAGCTGGGGTCTAGCTTCTAACCTTAATCTTAAAAGAGGACCATAGGAAATTGCTGGCACTGACAGCTATCCTAGAAACCTCAGATATGCATAACTATGCACACAAACCTTCTGCAGCTGTTTAAACTTTGGAAGTGAGTTTTCCTTTTTCAATCAGCCATTCATACACTCATGCCAGCAACAGGGTGTTTTCAGATAGTAGCATTTGAGTTTTAACTATTTCCCCACCTTTCATTTCTTCTTTCATATAGCAGTACAAGCACAAGCAGAATCTTGTTAGAGCTTTAATTTGACTCTTTTTAAAACTTGACTTTTCTTGCTTTTGCAGGACAACTGTCCATTCATCTACAACCCACAGCAGTATGACTACGACAGGGATGATGTTGGTGACCGTTGCGACAACTGTCCCTACAATCACAACCCTGATCAAACTGACACTGACAACAATGGAGAAGGAGATGCATGTGCAATAGATATTGATGGAGATGGTAGGTGGCCTCTAATCGTTCCTTTATATGGTCTTCTAATCAGCCATTAATCCAATGTAATTCTGATTTCGTACCAAAATTTCATCCCTGAACACACAGAAGTTCTCTTGTGGTGGTTTCAGGACGTGAAGGCTACTGAAGGAACAGTTAGGACTAATGGAAATTCCCTTTGGAATATATACACTTTGCCACAGTTCAGTTCTAGCTCCACTCTCACAAGGCAGTAGGAGCAGAAGTGTGTGGCAGAGCTGTTGATGAGTCATCATTCAAGGCTTTTAAATGCTGCTCAAAATGCTTTAAAAAATGTATCAAGAAGTGTGTGGTGGCTTTATCCAGTCCTTTGCAGAATTTAGATGTCTGACTTTCATTCATGAACTTTTACAGGGGTGCTTAATGAAAGGGACAACTGCCAGTATGTCTACAATGTAGACCAGAGGGATACAGACTTGGATGGTGTTGGAGATCAGTGTGATAACTGTCCACTGGAACACAACCCTGACCAGGTAAGGGATTTGAATTGTGTAAGTAGAGGACTGGTGGGCTAAAAAATGTAGTATGTTGTGTGTTGTAGAAAATATTTGAACAAGTTACACCTGAAATTTGACTTGTCACAAATCATTCTTACTACTTTCCCAAATGGTGCCTTTATCCAATAACATGCTCTCAGAGTTTGAACAGCTGGTAGGTATTTTCTGAAAAGTAGCTGTAGTGAAGATCTGTGAGACTACTTGTTTCCTAAACATTTCTTAGGTTTGTCAGTTGTGGTGATCCTCATAGTGAGAATATTAAATACTTTGGGAATATTGTGTAAAATCTGGGTAGTGGAACAACACAAAGTCATTCTTTAAACTTTGTCCCTAAGCTTGAAGCCAACTGCATTTCAGAAGATAACTTCTACTTCCAGTAAGTGGAAGGCAGCACAAGTTGCTTTTCCCTAAGAAAAAGGCATATTCTGACACTTCTAAAATTCATCTGCATAAAAATCTAGGGGGATCCAGACTCTCAGACAACTTACTGATTCAAAAATCAAAGTCAGAAGTAGATAAAGCCTGTGACATCCTGTCGGTTAAAAGACTGTAAGTTTAATAGCTTCAGGGACATATCTGGAATGTTTGAAGGGTTAGAAAAGCTGTTGCAAATCAGTGGAATGTAGTGTAGTGTAGTGTGGCCATGTAGCCTAAAAGCAGTGTTACTTGAAGGGTTTAAACAGATAACACAAAATTTCTTAGTCATTGTCACTTGCTTTACTATTTCCCCACTTGAGGGAGGGAATCACCTGAAGATTCTTTGAGGCAGCTCCTTTCAGGAAGATCTTTCTCTTATGACTTTGAAATCTTAATATAAGACTCTAATGGCTTTCCAAACACTATCCCAATCAAGTTCTAGAAGTGGAGATACTAGATTTCAAGTACCAGAGTTAGTAGCTAATCCAACAGTGTATGGTATGCCTTGTGTCTGCACCAGGGTCATCCACCTTTGTTAACAAGACTACCAGGCTCAACATGAGGCAGTCTCAGGGATGATGGGATTGTTTGTCTTAGTTCAGCAGCTGATTAAGCAAATGACTGGCTAAAATCTGTGATCAGCAAATGCACTAGTTAGTTAATGCAGTCTGTTACCACTATGGGAACCATTGTCTTGACTGATGAATCAAGGGGCATGAAGAGCATTAGAGGCTTTTATGATAAGAGAAAGTTATGCTGTGGTGTAGAAGCTGTAACACCAAGAGTTGGTAGACTGTTTTTATGTTAGTCTCTACTGATAGGTACAGAGTAGTCCAACCCTCATTTGGCCCTTGAAACCCCCTTGCTGCCAGGGAAGGTAGGACATAAAGTACCCTGTTTCCAATATGGTAGATTAGTGACAGAAGAGGCATGTGGCAAAGGCACAAGATAGCTGATGATCACACTGCTTTCTGATGCTGTGGATTCAAACTGAAACCACAACAAGACTAAAGTAGCATAAAACCAGTTAGCACAGGCAGTTTTAAGTGTGTGTTAATCCACTCACTATATCCATCTTAGCTCTTGATAAAGCAAGCAGAAGTCCCAATCAATTCTACATATTAAGGCTCCTATTTCAGAGACTCCTATCTTAGCCTTCTTTGGGTGGCTTTTTAAAATGTTATATTTTTCTCCTCTGATAGGAAGACAGTGATTCTGATCGCATAGGTGATCAGTGTGATAACAACCAGGACATTGATGAAGATGGCCATCAAAATAACCTTGATAACTGCCCCTATGTGCCCAATGCCAATCAAGCTGACCATGATAAGGATGGAAAAGGTGATGCCTGTGACCATGATGATGACAATGATGGTATCCCTGATGACAAAGATAACTGCAGATTGGTTGCCAACCCAGATCAAGCTGATTCTGATGGTAAGATAACCAGTATCATAATAACATTTTAAGAGTATCTTCCAATAGTTTTATGCTATTTTTTTTCACACTATTTAATGTTGGACAAAACTAAGTAACAAAAAACCCGAATGTCTTTACCAGAAAAAAACTGAATGTTGTTATAGTGCTTCTCAGGGTAAAGATTGATGTAAAAATGACCACATATCCAACTTTCTCCTAAGTCACTATCAGGCTGGAGTGAAGGGGCATTTATACAGTAGCTGTTGTGGCTTCTGTCATGTGTCTGCCAAGTACCTGGGCAGTCAGAGATCTGACTCTTTTTAAAACCATCTGCAATTCAGACTTCAACTCTCAAGCTGTAAGGCTCAGAAGCAAACAATGGTGGTGACATAATGGTAAAATTACTTTTTATTCTACAGGTGATGGACGTGGAGATGCTTGCAAAGATGATTTTGACCAAGACAGTGTGCCAGACATTGATGATATCTGCCCTGAAAATGTGGAAATTAGTGAGACTGATTTCCGAAGATTTCAGATGATTCCCCTGGATCCCAAGGGAACATCCCAAAATGATCCAAACTGGGTTGTTCGTCACCAGGGTAAAGAACTGGTTCAGACAGTCAACTGTGACCCTGGCCTTGCAGTCGGTAAGGGGAAAAATTTAATAGGCACTGTTGTTTGGGGTTGTTTGAGTTTTTTGTTTGTTGGGAGGGAGGGGCAGGGGGTTGCTTGGTTGTTTTTTTTAGTTGGGGTGGGGAAGAGGAAGAGAACCTGAGAAAATATTAAGGAGTTTTTTAAGAATTGCAAAAAAGTAGCACCTAAAACTTTATCCTTTAATCTCCCCATAGGTTTTGATGAATTCAATGCCGTGGACTTCAGTGGTACCTTCTTTATCAATACAGAAAGGGATGATGATTATGCTGGCTTTGTATTTGGCTACCAATCTAGCAGTCGTTTCTATGTTGTCATGTGGAAGCAGATCACCCAGTCTTACTGGGACTCCACACCAACCAAAGCTCAAGGATATTCAGGTCTCTCCATCAAAGTTGTGAATTCCACCACTGGTCCAGGAGAACACCTTCGTAATGCTCTGTGGCACACAGGAAACACTCCTGGCCAGGTAAGAGTGGCCACACAGAAGAGTGCTTACTACATGCTGAAGTACTCTTAACATGATAACATGAGTACTCCAGTGTAATAACATACTCTTCTGAGTAAGGCAGGCTGTTCTTCCAGCAACTTAGACACTTAGAGGGGGCTCACACCTGCTGATCATGTAGGCTTCTTGGCAAAGACCAATAACTGTAATTTTTCCTAATCATGCAAAATACTGTAAACAATTAACAGGATTGCTTGCTGCAGACAGGCTTTCCAGCAGCAGTGAATCAATTGTTTCTGTAACTGTGCTGTAGCTTCCAATTTACATTTTTAAAAGTAAATTTAAATGCAGTTGATTTCAGAAGATCCTATTACAGAGCCTAATTACTTACTTGCAGCCTTTAAAAGTAAGGCACCTTCATGTCAAAATAACTGCTGTGTTATCTCTGGCCTTTGGTTAATAAAAAAATATTCTGTTGTAGGTGAGAACTTTGTGGCATGATCCTCGTCACATAGGCTGGAAAGACTTCACTGCATACAGATGGCGACTTAGCCATAGACCAAAGACTGGCTACATCAGGTGAGCATCATCCTTCTATCTGAAGTAAATGTCACAGGGAAAATGGATGTCTGTGAAGATTAACCTCATAGGACCTTGTCAAAGATGGCTGAGCTGTTGTCTCTTGTAGGGTTGTAATGTATGAAGGGAAGAAAATCATGGCAGACTCAGGACCAATCTATGATAAAACCTATGCTGGTGGTCGGCTAGGATTATTTGTCTTCTCTCAAGAAATGGTGTTCTTCTCAGACCTTAAATATGAATGCAGAGGTAAGGATGACATTGCATTTAAGAGATCCTATATAAGTGAATTGGTTCAAGAAAGCTCCAGATGTAAGAGCCAAGAGGGAAAGTTTGGCTGTGACCTTTCATGGTTCACTCTCAAGTTCTGCAGGCAGAAACAGGACACCTTCTCAATAAACTCTTCACAGTCAAAAATTTAAATGTATAAAATCTAAGTATATTTCTATTGTATTATTTCAAAGTATCAGGAATCCATTGAGTTCCAGAAATTAAATACATCTTGAATCTCCTTTAAAGTGCTGACTAGAATGAATGAAAACATATGACAAAATCTAAGGCAGAAATGCAAAATACTGACTTTAGTAAGTGAAAAACTGATTAGTTTAAAAGTAAGCAAAGTAGAAGGTTGTCCATATATTGCAGTCTTGAAGTTCAGTGGAAGTCAGCGTGTACAAGTAGTTCCAGCTGTCCTAGTCTTCTGAAATTGTGACTTCGTTATGTAATGGTTACATAGATTAGATTCTGAAGTCTAACTTAAGGAAGTACCTACATGAAAGTACACTTTCAGTTTTCTTTACAAATGTCCCTAGGCATTAATGACTTGGACATAATCATGCATAATACACAGAAATATTTAAATATATCTTTTCTTTTTTCACAGATCCATAATCACAAGGTTGTTGGATTCAGAGACTATTTAAAAATGCTGGTAATTGCACCTTTTGAAACATTTAGCCTTACAAATCCTGGGATTATTCCTTCCTTTCTTCTTTCTGCGTAAGTGTGGACTCAAAACACATGACCTGCCTCAAGAGAATGCTTTTGAGAGAATGAAAGTGAGAACATACTTGGTATCTGACCTCTGCTGAAGTGGAAGGAAACAAACATGTCTTGCAAATGAGAATTGTTGTCACTGAACAAGCACTCTTCTTTCAGTAGGAAAGATATTTGTTTGCTGTTTATCACAGTGCAGTGTCACTGCCTCTCTAACTGGAGGTCCCATGGAGTAGCATTTTGTAAAAAGAACATCTTTGGATGTGCTGTGGACTACTTAAACTGAAGACCTTGTGTGGGGAAAAGGGGTTTGGGTGGGAGGGGGAACTCTAGGTCTTTCTTTTTTCTTAATGGGGTAGAGAATTTTTTTTAAGGAAGGCTGTGCTACTTTGGTTTACATCCATTTAACTTGGAGAAATTATTGTTTTCTATGTCATACCTTTCAGATGAAAACATAGCCTTACTCTATTTGTGGTAAGCTAGATCAGCTGCTGTATACAGGACAAAACAGATAGCCTAAAACTGATTTCTGTCATGGGAGGCGAGAAAGAGGATAAAAACTGGTACACTGGATCACACCAGCTTTGGGAGAACTGGGATTTACAATTAGATTCTGTTTTTTCCTGATTTAGATGCAGGTCTTGCTTATCTTTAAATGTGTTCTTTCAGCTATGGTGCCAGAAAGCACCACCATCTCAGCTGGTCCTTCAGGAGACCAGCACATGCTTCACTTTTTATGGTTAAAGAGGCACAAAAATAATGTAATGAAAACATTCCTTTTCTACATGCCATAGATGTTTTAAACCCCTCGCTTCTTTAGAGGGGAGGAAAAGGGGCCTGTAGATAAAATTGTAAAATATTTATTTTTGCCTATTCTTGATGTTATAAGGACTGAGGGATTATTGATTAAAACAAGAAATGCGTCAAGACTATCCACCTAATCATTGTTACAAGTCTTCATGACTGTAAGATTGTAAATACAGATTATTTATTATCTCTGTTCTATACTGAAACTAGAGAGGGTTTAGTTGAGAAAAAAAATCTTGTCTGGAGCAGGTAGTGGTGATGTATTTGTTACAAAGAGCAGTTTTCCCATAAAGGCTTTGAGGCACAAGGAAAAGTGAGGGTGTGGGCAATGGGATGTTTGTTTTTCTCAGTCTGAGCTCAATGTTGGCTTTTCCTTTCTTTGTGCAAGGCAGTTGGTAGCCTGGCAGGCAACTGTTCTGTAGTGCTAAAATTCAAGTCTCTTTAGATGGTAGCAGTTTCTGTCCCATCCATTGCACTAGAGGTGAGGGAATGCCATTCACCATCTTAGTGTTCTCTAGTGCTGGGAAATGTCTGTGATGCTTTACCACTGGTCAGTGGGCCTAACCCAGAGCCAGGATAGCTGCCCTGAGGAGATTGCAGCGAGAGGCACAAGGACAGCCCTCAATAACCATTTAACAGGCTCTTTGGGCCACTGCACGCTGAGTGTTGTAACTAGTGATGTGCAGCTACTAAAGAAGGAATTCATTACAGACTAGACAATTTCAGGAGCTCCTTGCAAAAGAGGGAGAGGCCTCGATGTACATTAAAAGACTGTTTTCCCCAACAGAAGGGGCAGCATCCTTATACCTATAATATTGCATTGTCTTTTCAAAAAACGGAAAGAAATGAACATGGTGAAAGTTTTACGTACAAATATTACCTCATTGTTGTGTGACTGAGAAAAACCTTTGGAGTAAGCAGAGTTCAAATCTCTAACAAACTTTAAAGCTACTGTAGTACTAAAAAGTTAATGCTGTACATAGTCAAAATTTCTTTGCAGAAAATGTATTCCCAGTAAGGAAATGGCATTGGAAAAAAAAAAGTCAAATACAATTTCTAATGTTGTATTATATTTTTTCCTGTCATCTTGTATACCATTGCTTATATTTTTATAAATTATTTTTCTCATTGCCATTGTAATAGTTAATCACATAATTGTGTAGATAGGCTATTTAAATAATTTATCATGAAATGCTACCTGTAGAGTTAGTATTTCTATTTTTATAAAAAGTTTGCACACTGAAGATTTTTTTGCTTCCCTCCTCCCGATGTTTTTGCTAGCATAATTTTCTAAGACCATGCTTTTTTTGTAAACATTTTTAACCATTTTTCCATTCTAAAGTTTTGTAAGTTGTACAATAAAGCTTCTTACATACAAAGAACAATAAACCACCAAGGACATTTATATTTATACCTTTGTGCTCTGGTTTTATTAATGTTTTGTAATACATCTCTGGATCACTGATGTGTTATTTGTGTCAAATTTGGCTTCAGTGCAAGATTTTCTCTGTACTTTTTACATTACAACTACACTGAGGGGGTGCACCTGAGCTGTTACCCTACATTAACAGCTGGTCCGCCTGAAGGCACTGCTGCAGTTAACACAGCACGGGCAGCTGGCGCATTTGGTTCTGAAGGCTTCACACGAAGACTCCTAAGCTGTGCTGCCCTTGATGCAGCCACAAGGCAAAACAGTTTTTGAGAGACTGCAATCATCCCCAGCCAGGCCAGCCCTTTCACATGAAAAGAGGCAGCATTATTGGCTCTTTGCAGGGGCAGGTGCATTAGACTCTCCAGACTGAAACTGCTAGTGTGATCAAAGAGCTCATGCCAGGGCACTCAATCAACTTCTAGAACCTGCTGCTAAAATGAAGAACAGTTAAGACTGGTTCCTTGATATTTACTTGCAGCAGCAGCTTGTCCTGTGTACCCCTTTGCAAAGGCAGATTCTAGATACCTACCTGAGAAGTGTAGTTAGGGGGTCCTGCAGTTATTGAAAATTAATCTTTACATCTCCTTTTCCTGAGGATGAAGAGTCCTGCTCAATGTCATTACACTTTTGAGGGCAGTTCTGTATATTTAATTTTTTCCCTGAGAGCAAGGAGAGCAAAGAAAGAACTCCTGGCCTGTTAAAAGGGGCCAGGAATTTCTGCCCTCATCAGTTACAGGCTTGTCTGCTTGACTTCTCTGCAATGAGAGGGGATAGTGGGAGTGCACTGTCAGTGTAACCCGTCTGATCTTATCTGGGCCTGCAATATCATGTCCTGCACTTTTGGTCTCTAACTCTCTTCAGGCCTCCCAAGGACACTGAGAAGACTGAGAACTACAAAAAACAAGGACAGTTCTAAACTGGAGAAATCTCTTCATTTACTTGCAGGAAAAAGGATATAACCTTTAAGCCAAACAGTTTTCTGGACATATATCTGTATCTGAACATATCTATACATGGATATATGTAAGTTTAACCAAAAGTTTGAAACAGAGAACTGCTGATGCTGCTGGGGAAGATAGCCTTGGCAGCCCATTCCAGTGATCTTGTCTGAGCCATGCCAAACTTTCATGCTAACTTATCACATGCATTTATGTAGCTTTTCTTGCCATTAGAACAAAAAAGGCAAGCCATATGCTTTGTGTTAACTCATAGCTTAACTAAGTCCCCCCTCTTTTTGCTTGGTGGATGTGCATACAGTAGGACACAAGAAGGAGTTATAGTTGAGGTTAAGTTAGTCCTTGTCCAAAGAAGCAACTACTTAAGAAAAACTAAACAGCAAGGACATGGAAGATAGCCACACTTCACAGGGCAGAGAAGCCTATGGGAAATTGGCTGTTCCCAACTCCCTGAAGGCTCATCGGTGGAACACGTAGGTGTACCAACCAATGCATGCCATTTCTAGTGTTACTTGGTATGGGCCAACTATTTTTGCATAAGTAATATTTTAATTTCATGCTACTGTAGAGAACACGATGTTTTTCTTCCACAACACGCTCTTCTCAGAGCCCATGCTAATGGCAGCACCTTAAGTTTTAAAGTGGTCATCTGCATCAAACCTATATTCAACAGGTGTAGTAGTTTAACCTGTAGGTATTCATAAGCTATGGAGATAAAGACTGAGATAAGTGTAGAAAGATCTGCATCTTAATGACAACAGTGCATTTTTTACTGATATTGGCATGATTTTTGCAGGGAAGTCCACAGTAATTAGTAGATTTTCAGTAAATTAATTTTGGAAAGATTGTTGAGATTGCAAAAGTAAGCATCTTAAAGTATCCACAAGGCGAGTTCTTATTTCTCATCTTTTCAAAAGAGAAAACACAGGTGCATAAAGTTGTACAGATATTTATCTGCATGAAGCAGAGTAATGACAAGAGGAAGAGAATTCATTAAAAAAAGTGTTTGGCAAGCAGAAGTCTTAAAGATAAAATCTTCCACAGGAAATCCATAAAATTAGAGAAGTATCATAGAGAAACTTGGATTTTCAAATTTAAACAAATCCCAGGAAGCCCAGACACCATTTGTCTTTCATTTTTCAACTGCTTTCAAAGTCAATAACTGCTAGCCTAGGCAAAACATACAGGGCTAAACTGAGGGCTGCTTAGACTCTGGGTCCATCTCCCTTGATGACTCTGCTCACAAAACACATATGGAGAGACCATTTTAGTGTTATTGTAAAATTAGGGTAGAATGCCTCTGGCAATACCCTTCCCACCAAAACTATGCATACCAAATACACAAAGCAAACAATAAGAAAACAATGGCACAGATCAGTATTTCCACAAGAAAACAGCAGATTTTTAAGGGAAAAAAGTTCTAAATACAGAATACCTGCCTATAAAGCGAAATTGTTCATGCACTTTAGCACTCTACAAGTTACTAAATGCTCCAGAATATTCTAGTTTACTGGATTTTTTTTTTTTTTAAGCATAAGAGATAAGGTATTGCAGATTCAGCTGCAAGCAGTGAACTATTTCACATAGACATAAATGACAGGGAGCCTTTTATTCTAACTACTGCATTTGGATTCTAGCCAATCCCTCAATGAAACGTATAATTGGATAAATGTAGGTTATGGCATTAGTAGTATTCAAGCACCTCTATTCTATTTGAAAAGGAAACAGTTTTTCTGACCTTTAAATCTCACTACAAATAAAGGAGCAATTATTTCTCAATAAGAGCATCTGTTGAAAATTAAATTAAATTGAAGAAAAAATCAGTTATTATTTTTCCTTGCTTTCATAAACCCTCCTTACTTGTCAGCTTCCTGAGGGTCTGCCAAACCACCTTGTCTTCTGTGTCTATCCTTCACACTGTGAGATTCCCAGAGGTGAGGCTCGCTCTTCATAAGAGGGGGAGGAAACACTCTTGGAAGTGTAAACTCTGGCAAATTTTGCATGTAAAAAGCAAGAGAGGGGGGATCTTTTTCAGAGCTGTGCTTAGAAAGCCTTCTTAAGAAGCATAACAAAAAGGTGCATTCTCATATCATTTGCTGAAATTTTATCTAGCAAGTAGGGGGTTTAATAAAATATAATAATTCTTGTAGTTACTGAAATCACAGAAATTGAGCTGCAAACAACTGTCTCTCACTTATCTGTCCCTGACCTGGAGGTAAAAAGGCACCCTTTCCAGCACATGAATTTACTGGCATACCTTTTCACATTTCTAGACTAGTTGTTACTCTGATGACATGTTTAAGCAGCCCTTTCCTCTCTGATCTATGCAGCAGATGATTTTTGCACAGCCTGTTTTCACTCTGTGCTCAGCATGCCCACTGGCTCTGCAGGAGTTCTGCTCGGGAAGTGAGAAGGAAAGCATGCACTACAGATCCACTAAGCAGATACCAGCCCACGTCTCTCTTGGAAAAAGGCATTAGGCTGAGAATTTTTGTGGGGTGTTTTCCTAATTTTTTTTTTTTTAATGATGAAACTGAAAGTTTTTTCACCCCTTGGTAGAACTACTTTAATTTAAACTTGAATTCTGAACATACAAGAATGATTTCACTCATTTTATTGTCACCTAGGTTCAAGAAACTTTTTATTTTTTTTTAATCGGGATATTTAGTTTGTCACTTCTCTTTGAAATTAAAGTCCCTCGGCCACTCTAAGTCTGCACAGTAACAGTAAAGCTGGAGTGAACTTCTCACACTATTACATTACACTGAAATCAATGCTGTAGTCCTTTAAAATATCCCCCTCAAGTACTATATTTTCTATATTACATATTCAATTGATACACATAATTTATATATATATATACACACACATAATGTTTATGAAAATGATTGAATCACCTTAATTTTCCACTTTCAGAAGAAAACAATATGCAGTTTGTCATTTAAACGGGCAAACCATGGTGGGATCAAAATATACCCACTGGAGAAAACCAGTATCAACAGCTGAGCACTGGCCACCACGAACACCAGCACTGTATGTGTATCACTGAGGGGTCTCAGTGACAAAGACAGAATGGTTTGGTCACATACTGCTCAGCAATTAGATGCAAGCACACCAGAAATTTTTCTTCATGGCTATGTTGCTTTCACCAATATTAAATTTTTGGAACAAGGCATCTATCTATGCTGAAAAACAATTGTGTGAAAAAAGGTAAGGAGAATAAACAGCATAAATTTACATGCACACGTGAAACTTCTTGTCCCTCAAACATTTCAGAGCCCAAAAGTCAGAAGGATAACTAAAAATCAGTCTCCTGTGCTCTGCTATGTTTTGGATTAAAGGAGCTAGAAAGGACAGTAAAGAAGCTTTTGACAAATACAACTTAAGCTGAATGAAGGTATGTTATTTCAGAAAACCTGTTTCCAAATCCCAAGTTAGGCTGCAAAAGAAAATTCATTTAAATATCTTAATCATCACTGCTGCATCACTCCCTGAGGAGAAGCTGCCACATTCCAGTGCAGCTGGAATTCAAGTGGCGGGCCCCAATGGAGGGGTTATTGCAGGTCACAACACAGAGTCACTGGAAAAACAAAGCAAAACCCATGAATCCTCCTGGGCCCAACTTTCTTTTTACACTGGTATTGGTGATGTTTCAGCAAATGACCTTGTCACTATATTTTATATAATATCTCTGTTATTGTCCACCTTTTACCAGTACTTTATTTTTCCAAATAATTTATTTCCTACAGCTTTACTTAATACTGAAAATACAAAAAGAAAGGAAGGCTTGAATTGATATTTCACCTGCAACATCAAGCAAGAAATAAAATATTCCCAAACAACCTGTTGTTTAATATAATACAGTAGAAGCTAAGCACAGATAAATATTAGGCCACTAATTTTTTACACTTTCTGAGCTTTGGGTACTGACCCAACAAACCTCTGGAATAGCAAGCCATGAGCGCTATGTCCCTGTGGCTTGCAGTGACTACAACTGGTGCAGGGTCCTCAGCACTTCCCAAGGCTAAAAGTTAAGTTACAGACCTCCTGTTGGAATATACCCTTCAAGTCAATAGCCATTCAAACTTACCTGCTTCTCCTTGAAATGCCAGATGTGAATAAAAAGATGTATGGCTTCAGGAATGTTGTAAGTCTGTTAGCAACAGCAACCCTTCCTTGAGGGTGCTAGGAAAAGATTTTCTATAGCTGCAAGTTTCAAGATAAGAAAATAAACCAAGAAAATAAGAATTATATAGTATTTTTCTTAATGTTCTCTAGATATTATACATATAATCCTTAAGCACAATTTAGGTTACTTTAAAAACTGCCCAAGCACTTGGAACACTGCTTTTGAGAAGATCTCTATAAAACACAACCTCCATGTGAAAATAACTGGACTGTGGCAAGATTACAGCCAGCAGACAGTCCTAAACAAATATCATACAGGCACAGAAAATACTCTTGAAAACACTTGTCAGTATTGCTTTAATTATGTTTAAAATAGCAAAATTATGACACCGGTTTAATATTTTTAAGATAAGAAACATATCTAGGTGAGATTTGAAAAGTTCCTTGAAATGTGCTTTAAGCAATCCTATGCAGAACATCCACTATCATAAGGTTTGTTACTGCTGTTGAAGAACAAGTAAAAATATCAGAAAGTAAAAAAAAAGAAATAGCAATAGCTTATTTGAAATATAATGTCCCATTCAGGTTTTTAACTAAAAGCAAGTAGATTCTATTCTGATCTCTTTTGTATCCACACAATTACAACTTTCCCAGGAGTGTGCAACCACTTCTACAGGCAACTCTGTAAATTAGACTAAAATCTGGGCCAATATGTGCATTAATTTAAGTGTTCATATTAGATCAAGTAAACCCTATGCAGTAACAGCCCATGTATAGTTAATATTCTATCCATACATCTTTTCTTGATGAATTTTAAATGACCGTAGGTATAGGATCTGAGAAATAATTTGTCCTTTTTGTTCAAGTCACAGGAGAGCTTGTCCATGGGATAAATCTGCTGAATCTCCTTTGCTAGAGTACCTATCCCCACTTAAAAAAACCCCATGTTTTTTTAATAATGTCTTCTTATTCTGACATTGCAGCACATGAAATGGAAAACTGACCATCAGCTGAGTAAATAAGGCGAAAGTCAGGAAAAAATACTAGTTAAAGACTAGACAATCAAAAACCTGTAATGAATTGTTACTATTATCTCAAACCCAAAACAGCTGCATTACCCTCCCCCTCCCCCTCCCTCCCCCCCCCCCCCCCCATTACTATAAGGTTACACAATCCAGTAGCTGCTGCTGGGGCAAACTTCTGAATGCCTCCACCTTTACTCTCACCAAGCCTTCACCAGGGGCTGCCATCCTTCCTCATTTAATTAAATTTCTTAACTAGGAGATACGAATGTTTGCTGTGTGGTTACCCTTTTCCCAGACAAGAATCAGGCAGACCTGAGCAGACTAGTGCTGATGTTCTGATCCAGCAGAGGACTTGTGCAAGTCGAGCCTTCAACCAAACCAGGGGTCCAGCCAACAGACAGCCCTGGGGCAAAAAACTGGGTATTTGGATGTTTCATTGAGTCAGGACTCTGAGTCAGACAGGCTACAAGCTCCAGCAAACTGTAGTGAGATAACAGAAGACATGTTTTAGCTAACTTTATGCAAAAACTAGACTCTGTGTGTGTGGAAAGAAAATTATTTCACACCCTCTCTAATAAAGCCCCATCAGTACATACTAAACAATTCAAGTTTGGTTGGTTTTTTGCATTATTTTTTCACAAAGAAAGACATGCATGTCTTATCAGACACACAGCTACATAATATCTGTGTACATTTCTTTATTAGGCAGAACACCCCCAGGAAATTTAATGAAATGCAATAGTTTATTTTGAAATCTGCAACAATATAAGATGACATGAATAATTATCTCTAAAGAAAAAAGCAGCTCATGGAACATTTTCAATTATGGTAATTTTTTCCCTTCAGGTTGCTTGATATGGTACTGTATCAGTGTAGTATCACTGATTGAGGTTTAGCTACACTTTCAGGAAAACAGTTGTGCAGAAAAGCATATAGCTGCTCTCCCCTCAAATTTCAATGTTCATATGATCTGAAAAAAAGAAAAGAAAAAGGTGCTGAACTGCCGTAAGCGCAACATTACTGGCAAGAGGAAAACGTAACAACAGTTTGTGATACAACTTCTACTTACAACTTAATATAGCCCCCAAAACAGAGCTGGAAATAATTCTTTATTGGCTCATACAACTATGAGAAATAACAGCCTTTTCGTGTCTGCATGTGGGTAAGTCTGGAGTCTGTTAACCTCAGGAAACAACATCTATATCTACATATATAAGAGCTAGATATAGATTAGTGCTTCTTTCAAGAAACAGGCGTTACTTATCTTTGAAGGCAAATGAGAGTTTCCTTCATATATATATATATTCATATATCTATATGTATATGCATTATGCTAATAATTATGCTTTTCTTAGAATATATAGAATTTAATGTATTACAGTAAATCTATATCACAGACTACAGTACCATAAGGAATGCAAAACTGAAATTGTCCTAAACCAGTTTCACACAATTTTATTTGCTTAACCAGCACTACACAAAACTTAAACCATATCTAAGTGGGCAAGAAAATCAAACTACTTACAGAAGATAATGCAGACGTGTTTAAATGTCCTTTAGAATTAAGACCATAACGAAACTCAAGTATGTGAATATCTCTTAAAAATGAAAACAATACTGGCACTTCTCATACCTTCATCTGAAGACATATTTGCCTTAAACTGGATTGCACTGGGATCTCCATTTCTCAATACAATTAGCGCATTTAATCGTGTTTGAACTAACAAGCAAATTATCTACAGAATACGTTAAGCAAGTTTACAAATTTGATAAATAACACACCATTTGGCCTATGTCCAGGACTAATTGCTTCAGACAGAACTGAGTCACCTTTGTAGAAAACAAATTAATTAGCTTCTTAGTAAAAAATGAAAAAAAAAAAAATCAGGGACTGAAAATTCAGAATACTTCCCCCCTCAAAAAACGAATTCATAAGCAAAAAGATCATAAAATCAAGATGCTTATTAAACATACAGATTTGAGTTCTACATGATTAAACATTACTCAGTCACTCCTGCAAAGAGATAATCTAATTACCCCATTACATTACTCTGACACATATGATTTTGACTCAAAGATATTTAAATTATTATGTGATAAATGTTAACACATTTACCTTACAGACTTCTACAATGAGATGTCCCATATGGAAATTTACTTAATAGTGAAAATCTCCTTCCTCTCTTGTGCAATAAAACTACCTCACAGTGACTATAGCTACAGTTACCAGCTCACTTCACTACCCAGTGGTCACAGTGCGTGGTGTTTTCCTCAATTTAACACATTCCATCTTAAAACACACTCATAATGGGAGGTGGTAGTTGGGGCTGAGTCACACATGGCTCTGATCATGCTACATCTGTTCGGACTAAAGGAGAACTTTAACTCAAGTGAAGGCAGCAAGTTACTGAGTTTTTCTCGCTGTTGGTTGCCAAAGAAGCCTGGTCGTGTAGTATGCAATCATGTTACTCCTGCATGAGATCAAGTTGCCCCTGGCAGAGGTGGTTCTCTGTGGTCTTCCCCATGACCACCACTGCCACCCTGCTCTCCTCTGGGCAGAGCACTCTCTACCCTTGCTCTGCTCTTCTGATGCCCGCATCTACATGAAGAGTAAAACCAGCCTGTAAAGGTAGCTGATAAGTAACCTACTGGGAAAAAAAAGCACCAAAACCACCCAACCTTTTCTACATGTAGTATTTCTGTTTTCTTCATGTAGAAGCTATGGCCTAAATCTCCTAAGGGACAAATAGTTCAGGTAAGTATGGATATACACTTTGTCTGGCAGTGTAAAAACAGCAGTAACATGACTTCCTGCTTTCTGACAGGTGGAATCGCTTTGAAAAAATATTAACATTCCCTTCACTGTAGAAAGATTAAATACAAACAATCAAAGAAAGTGTTGTGATCGTAATTACAAAATTATAACATAGCAGAGGAATATTAGAATCTTCATCTAAATTACTAATGTATGTGAAGAAGACAGTTTCTCTAAATCCAGAACAGATTTCCAGTATAACAAAGATCAATCTTGACAAGCATAGCAAAATGTATTGATTTCTAGTAAGATTAGACTGTAATCACAAACTTCATACTGTCACAACTTTTACGTAAAAAATGAAAGGTTTACCTGCCTAAGATCTGGCTTATTTGAACAGCTGGCTTTCCAGGAAGAGAACTAGTCTCAGGCTAAAAATCTAAATATAGATTTAGATTACAATATCACTATGTAATTATATATAAGTAAAGAAAAGAAAAACAAGAGACATTTCCACAATCTTTTTATCATACCAGACAGAGAGAAATTTAATTTTTTGCTGGTTAAAGTCTATTTTTTCTTTTATCAAACTAAAAGTAATTTATAGAAATTGTTCAGTATTATTAATCTAGGTATCTTATGTGTGTAAATTTGAACTCCCTCAAAGCAGTTTATTATCTTTAATATAGCTATGTTTGTTTCTATACTGCAGAGTTTACCTTATTAAAAACTCCCATGAAACACTTGGATTTTCGTGTGAATTTTTGTACCAGCTACTGGGAGAATATTTGCTCTCCACAGTGAACATGACTTTCTACTACCAAAAAGATAATCCATATGTATTTTCAACACTGTTTTCCAGTTGACAGAATTAATCAACATCAGTGATACATTTCATAAAACTCCTAGTCAATTATTTCAGGGTAAGAATTTTAATAAACATTCTGTTATTTTGTGTGTATTATTTTTGGCAGTTTTATGTTTTCTAAAAGAACATTCTCGCCCCACCATAATAATCAGTGTGTATTGGTGCATACCTTTGGTGAGAACCTGCTTAGGTTTTTTCAATTTAATCAAAAGCCTATTCTAAAGGGTTGTTAAGAGTCTCACCTCCTTTGGTTTGCAGTGGTATGCTGAGAATGTCAGCCTCTGTGGATGGCTCATTGTTCATGCTGATGCAATATAATGGTTCACCCAAGAAAGAGGGTTTCTTCAATCTTTTTGTGTTGAGTGCTCTTGACATAAAGTAACCTTCAGTAATACTCTTATCTTCCATCTTCTGTAAAACTTCTAGGTCATCAGGTTCCTCTGTTTGGGCCAGTGAATCCTTTGATAAGTGACTACCAGCCAATGCTTTGCTGATATAGTAGCCAGGGATTTTGCTCTCTGCATTAACACATAAGCTTTTGTCTTCGAGTCCAGCCTCTTCCTGAGCCATTAACATCCCTACAATATGGTCTTCAACTAACATTTTGGAAAGACTAGATGTGGAGTGAAGAGTGGAGTCTTGACTTGTGTAACAAGGGGGACTTAATCCAAAAGAAAGAGATTCCTGAGACTGTGGCATGGTAACGTTACTTATTGTTCTCTGAGGCTGCATACATTCTTCCAGAAGGGTCTTAAGCTGCTCTTCAGAGAGGCTCGTTTGTTCTTCAGTCTGAAAAAAAAGGCGAGAATTTCTTCTGTCAAGATATAATTAATGAAAAGCAGTGCCATAAAACAGCTTGAGAGATACACTGGCAGAATCCATAAACAAATATCAATGTTTTTCAATTCAAACTGAATTTAAATATGCATTTCCATAATTACAAATTTTATGCAGCATCCTCACTAGGTTCTAGATGGATTCTGTGATGAAAGTTAGGACGGAAGTCTGATGTCCACAAGGCACTGAGGGGCCTTTGATTTTTCATAGTCTTCCATGATATCTGACTGGTTTTTTAATGACCAGAGCATGTACTTTTTCATGTATCTTGGTTTGTTGTGAATACATACAGACACATACATACACACACTTTAAGATTTTAGTTATTGAAAGCAAAATTGCTAAAAGACTGTTGGGGCAATGCAGCTGGGATCAGAAATGGTTTTGGACAGCACCAGCCCACAAAGATTGTCACATACTGACTGAAATATTCCCAGCCTCTCATGGTAGAAATACCACATAGTGGCATTTCTCAACCATGAGACACAAAGCACATCAGTTACCTACCATGGCAAGCATGACCCATGGCATGTGACAGAAGAAAGCTCCATCTTCTGTAGAACAGTTTTAGTGCTTCCTTCAAGCTGTCACTGCTTGCATAGTTCAAAGATGTATCTTTTCAGTTAATTTCTTATTCAGAGAGCAGCACACTCCCATGATTTTTATTACACAGGTCTCCTTTACTGGAAGTTTCTTAAAATTTGTTATTAAAGATAATGACTGATATTAGCTGGTTATGGTGAAGAATAGCAAAGGATATTTTGCTTAAAGAGATTAGCAAGAGGGACTTACTTCCAGCTTTTACAATCTTTAATGCTCCTAAAAACAGAGAAGCACAATATTCCCTGACAATTTAAAGATTATAATGATAAGTACAAGACTATTTTTAGATATGTATAATACATTTGCCTATTAAATAGGAGCTGTAGAAGATATCGTAATATATATTAAAAATGTTGGAAACACTATGCAACATTTAATAGAAAAAAATGCTTTCTACAGTCAAAATCTCAGTTTTACCCAGCCGCCAAGACATAAAGGATCAGCTGATACAGTAGTGAACTCTTAGGCTATAGTGATTTATGTAAAACAAAAATTGTATTCATTGTGTAATGACCTCTACAGAGAATTTACTTTACATTGTGCTAGAGGATGGAGCTACTGTCATTTCAGAGGATCAGTATCAGATGTTTAGCTGATATTTTTTTCCCTGAAGGTCTCTGATCCAACTATTGGAGTCATATTATCCTGTTTGACACATATGAAATGACTTGGCTACAGACAAAGTACCACAGGGTGTATGGATTACACCTGAAAACTGATTATTCTTGTTCATCAGTGGGGACGGTTTTCAGTCAGCAAGGAAAGAGTATTTCTTTGAAAAACTCGTGGCTATTAAAACTTACAAGATGACACTACAAAGTGAAAAAGAATGACATTTTAGGTTACCTTCAGTCACCATTCTGTACTCACATATTCAAACATTAATAATAGCTAATAATCACTGCTACAGACCGAATACTGTACAGTTCAGGCACTAACTGATGTGTATAAACTCAGCTCTATAGAGTTATTTAACCCAGTAGTCTTTTCCTGCAGATATCAATTTCCTTCCCGAAGATACTCCAAGTTTCCTTCTTACACATAAAACAAAAGGCAACTGCATTAAAGAAATCAAGATGTTCAGGGCTTTTAAACGTGCGAAAAAAAAGGTGGGGGAGGGGGAAAAAAGAGCATTAACAGACTATCATTATGGGTAGAGATCTTTATTTAGATGAATACAGAATCAGGCAATTATACTGAGATTCATCTAATCTTGTTATCAATCAGTGTATTTTTGATAATATAACTGAAATCAAACCACGAGCTTAAGCACTTACATAGATAACGTGCAAAATATTATGACATCTTCAAACTTTACTCATGCTTCTAAATTTTAATCCTAGTTCAGAAAGTACTCAGTGATGAAAAATAACTCAGACAGTGGAAAACAATTAGTATGAAAACACTATGATGACTCAAATATGAAACATGAAATTTTTCAAATTTTCACTTTCAATGTAATCTACTGGCCCATGCTAAAGTCCTTCCATGTCTTGAAAAAGTATTTTAATTTGCAGGACAACATTTGTTTCCAAGTAGTGACTATCAGAATGGACTCACTGTAAGAAACACAACACATTCACACAGGAAGACCCTAACATAAAAGACCACTACTGGAAGCACAGCTGCATCGAGAGTATATCCACAGAGCAGATTATGCTATGTAAACATGACTATATTTTTAACACAGAAGATTCTCACATCTGGAAATCCACACGGATTCCCACATGGTTTTGAGTGTGTGGTTCTATACTAATATATTTCAAAGCTCTTGGCCAAGATCATTTAGAGCTAATTTTATGTTAATGACAGGGCAATTCACTCACTGCAGAAAGAAATTATGTATATGGAGCAAAGGAATGATCAGTACAAGATTAACGCTGTGAGGAAGATCATCTTGTCCAGTCTTTCTTTGGTCCTTTCATTTCCCCCATCCCCACCCCATTTATCTGCAGTCCATTTTCCTTCATCCAAAATTTTTTTTTTCTTTTTTTTTTTCTTTCAGGAAAATCATTCGGCTTGTATTCATAGATTACCTTGATTATTACCAGAGGGGTAAGTGGGAAGATTTAGAGCCTAAGACATATGGGGAGGGAAATGAGTAAAACAACTACAGAGTTAAAAAGTTTGGGAACTAGTGGGCTTGTTTTTCTCCAGAGTGGCAGGCCTGCAGCCAAAGCAGACAGTGTAAAACATTCCTTTGTTCCTTCTATTTTCTTTTTTTCTTTCTTTCTCTATTTCTCTTTCTCTCTTTCTCCCTTTGGATTTTTTGTAAGACATGCATGTGAAGATAAGGACAGTATTTAATAAACCTCTCCAAAAATTACATTTCAGAATACTAAAGGTGCACTGCTATTTTCTTTCACCAAACTCAGGAGATGACTATAGGCTTCAGGAAAAATACACAGTGGAGAAGATAAATAGCCATCAGTCATCCACTCAGCAGCCAGGAATTTACATTGAAATGAAAGCAGAAATGCTGCTGTTGAAATGAGGAAAAAGAGTTTAAGGAAACACTGTAGGGAAAGTCATCTCACAGCAAAAAAGGCTGTGCATTTGCAACCAAATGAGCATTTGAACTCATGGAATTGCATAATACAACTGTGTTAGGAGTCTGCAGAGTATATATTTGCACACACCAGAAGCAATCCAGTCACAACTAACTGTAATAGTTCAGAGTCATGACACTTGGATCAGTAACAGTCTTAGGGAGACACTGGATTCTCTATCTCCCAAGCTTTCACTGCCCTCATTGTAAATAATTCACAACTCCTATACAGAATAAATACTTCAAGATATTTCTTTAAAAATACAAGGACATAAAATTAATGTCATTCAAAATGCAGAAACAGCCCACTAGACAAGGGAAAATGAGGTATCAGGTCTGGTTCCCATTAAAAACTAGAAAACCTTTCAATTGTTCTGGCTAATTTTTAATAGGACACTGAGTCCTATTCATTTCCTAGGCTTTTTTACCGTTAATGATCCAAAAAACTAATTCCTAGCCAGGAGTTTAGGAGCCTGCTAATGACCTTTACTGTTTATGTGTGGTTAGCTTCTCACACATTTGTGGCCCTCCTCTGACTGAAGATTTCTTGTTCCTTGCTGAATTCCTCCGTGACAGGAGTCTATAGAGAAAACCTTACTGCATGTGGTAGGAATGCAGACTTGTAGTTCGCTGTGGACAGCCCTGCTGTGACTACAAGTTTTAAAGTTCACATCTTTAGGCTTTCTTTCTACATCTACACAGTAACAAAAACAGACTAACACTGAAAGTCCTTATCAGATTTTACCATGGGGAGAAAGCTAACATGTCAGGATTATTTCTAATTATAGTAAATAATCATAAAATGACACACGGTAAATGAGCAAGCACTAGAAAGTCAGGATATTTAAGGACTCATGTTGCTGGCACGTCTATAAATGTGGAAATTTTTTCCCTAGCCTGAAGGTGCTGCAATCAATAGTTCTCACAATACTTTATTTGCTTGAAATAATTTACTTTGATGCTCTAATTTGCTGATGTTTTTACTGGTGTAAAAACAGTCAATTCTAAGGTAACTGCTTTCTTCCTGATGAACTACTCAATTTTAAGAGAATACTGATCTATTGAGACAGAGTTCAGGTTTTTGACAGATCAGCACAGGGAAGTTTTGTAAGTTTTAGTTATTTAATAACCTATTGACAATTTCTCAAACAGCTCTGTTCTGTTTTGAAAAGGCAATCCTTGCCTTCTGTCTCTATATTACTCAACTCAACATGCACCATCAACTCCAAGGTCTCACCTTTCTGCATCACACCCAAGCATCATGCACTTGTCTATGAACAGTACTGGGCAGTGCAACTGTGGAATATTATTAATATGCTGCATAAAAACCACATGCATCATGTCACTGTGGAAGAGCTTCTTACAATTTCCAGAAATGTTGAAAGCCCGAAATTCTCTTGCACCACAGAAGTCAGCTTGGTGTCCATAACTTGTAAACTGATTCAAATTAATGTAATATGTCCATTGCGGATTAACCCCAGCAGACAGCTAAGCACCACACAGCTGCTTGCCTACTCCCCACCCTCTCACCCCAAAAGGGTAAGAGGAAAGGAAGAGAAAAAGAATGAAGGAAAGAGTAAAAACAATAAAATTTTTGGATCAAGATAAAAATTGTTTAATAAGCAAAGAGAGGGAAAGATAACAAAACAAGCAATGCAAAGGCAATCACTCAGCATCTCCCATGGGTAGACCAACACCCAGCCAGTTCTGAGCAAAAAATGATTAACTTTGTAGAACCCTCTCTTTTCCCTTTTTATTACTATGCATAAGGTTATATTCATTGGCATGGAATATCTCTTTGGTTAGTTTGGGTCATCTGTCTTGTATCCCAGCCTACTGTACACCCCCAATCTATTCACTGGGAGGGCCGAGTGAGAACCAGAGAAGGTGCTGATGCTGTGCAAATGCTGTTCAGCAATAGCTAGAACATAGGTGAGTTATCAGCATTGTTTGGTCACAAATCCAAAACACAGCACCCTACAGGCTGCTATGAAAAACATTAAAATCCCAGCCAAACCCTGTACAGAGACCCACACATCCACTTTCACAAAGAAATTAAGTGCTCAGCATGTTATTTTACTACTTCTAAAGGTTGCTGGTTTGTTTTACAAACACTATGTTAAGAGAAAAATCTTAATGAATGTAAAAGAAAAAAGTTAATCTTTCCCCTCTAAGGCTGTTTCAGAAGGGTTAGCTCAGAATGTCATGACAGAAAATATTAAAGGGAGTAGGCCAGAAACATGCTCACAACTCAATGAGCATGGTTTGGAGAGGCCAGTAATGAGTATGGATTTAAAAATTAAAAAATGGTGTTAAAAATTGAGGCTGAAAGCTGAATAATGTATTCAGTAATTAAGAGCTCCTTGTGCTACAATCATGATTCACCATCTGGTGGTTCTGTACTTATGCCTAGTGGGCTTGGGGACTTCTGTAGTGTTACAGGAAAGGCATAAATCTTCAAGAGTGAACAGGACACCTAAGCCATAGGAGAAAACCTCCTGCTTCTGCTTCTCCCTCCTTCTGCTGTCTTTCCTTCTGTTAGTTAAATCTTCCCTTCTCTTATTTTTTCCACTGTTTCTGTTTGTGCAAGGGAAGAATGAAAAGGTCTACTAGTCAACTTTTGGTATCTGCTTCTGCTAAGAGCCAAAAAGCAGAAAGAACAGAAGTATCTTGGTAAGAAAACAGATGCACCAGCCAAAAAGAGGAGGAGATTAGTGAGCATCTGGTAACATCACTGTCTGAAAAGAAAATTCAGCTTGTAACATTATGAGCCATCAGAACCTCAACATCAAAGTGATTATCAGCCTCATGCAATAATATAAAATCTCCACTAAAAAACCACTTTAAGAATTTTAGAAGAGAAAATGAACTTCACTAAGAAATTGAAAATAAAAACCCAAAAAAAATTTTCCCCTCTTTCTCTGACAAAGAGAAATTTTAATAGAAATCAAAAGGAGACATGAGTTTATACAGTTTTGTCTTACTGAGAATAGCAAAGTAGGTGAAAACTGTGGAGATGAGACATGATAATTGCAGCAGTTTTTTAAAGGTAGCCTATAGGTTATACAGGTAAAAACAATTAAATCAGTTTTGCCTCCAAGAACTTGTCATAAACATGCCTCTTTTCATCATTACAAAGAGGCATAACACTTGTTTTAATTTTATCTTTCTCAAAAATATCAAGTAAATTGCTTGTGGTTTGAATGCAAATAAAGGAAAACTGTGTTTCATCAGCTATGCCACACTGTAAACTTTAGAAAGTGAAAGCAACTGGTTGCCAGAGGTAAGAGAAGTAGGGGGGGGGGGGGAAAGAAGCCAAAAGATCTTTTGCAATTATTTACTTTTCATTTGACATCATAGACACTAAGCTACATTGCTCACAGCTGTGGTGTTTACATGGTACTATACTACGATATAAGAGGTTTGTAAGTGGGATGGCTGTAAGTGGGAATTATTTCTTGGAAGTCTATGGAAATAATTCCATAATTTTTAAAGACCCAAAAAGCTTTATTTCTGAATTTCTGCTACAAGTTGTACTTTTTACCCTTATTTTCAATTTTAACTTCATTTCATGGTAGCTTTTGATCTACAGGTTGTATAACATTTTCTAGGTGCTTACATATTATCAAGTTCTCACCCATGTGCACTAAAATCTAAATTTGTATGTCCTCTACAAGTGTTAAGAAGGTATCTTTAGGAAACAGAATTTGAAAATGTCACAAAGGCTTAAGGTTTCTAACATTTCTATCAGGCATGTATTGTAATAAAAAATAAGTATTTTTCAAGTAACTGAAAATTGCATCATCATTTTTCTCAACTGAGTATATATACATCAGAGGAAGATTATGACTTTGAAGCTCTGTTTCCATTAACTGAACCAAATATGGTACTTGTAGTCTTTAGGCCCTAAGCAGTATTGTATTCAACATAAAGCATTAAAATATCACATATATCTCATTAAAATATTTATTGCTATTAGCATGACAGCTTTTTCTGTCATTTTAGGAGCTAATATAACATAAGACTTATGCATCATGTTATATTGTACCATTTCCCCTAAGGTCCAAACACTGGTTATAATTGTATAGCATATTTGACTTTTATATATATTGTTTAATAAAGATTTACTTTCATTACGTTTCAACATTGTCCTGTTACTCAATTTTACTCCAGCTTTCATCATTAGCATCAGGACACAAATTTCAAGTAAGCAGGAATTAACAAAGGAAGCAATTTTATTCAGTACCTTTAACTGAAGAAAAAGATAAGAACTACAATTCTAAATAAATATATATTAAATTGTCTAATTAAATGTGCATAGAGTATATTTTCCTGGCTAGGGCAAAGAGGTACTGACTTGATGTAAAGAGCCTCTATAACTGGATATCCTACTAGTCCCTAAACAGTAAGAGTTCAGTGCTCCTTAGAGAATGTAATGTCAAAGTTTAAGAATTTTAAAAGCTGCATAAATCATAATGTAAATCCCCCTCCATTTAAATACTAAACTATGAGAAAAGTCTCTGATTTAAATCACTTTGAATTTGAAAATCCATCTGCTCCAAGGTTGTCAACAGATGTTTTGCAAGCTCTTCTAACTTCAGATTAGTTCAAAATTAGCTCTTCTAATCTACTGTGTTTGTAGATAGAAAAAACCTAAGCATTTTTCCCTATATGATCCACTGTAAAATTTTTCTCTCAGTTCTAAAATCTTTCTTAACAAATGGATATCTCCCTGGTTTTAGAGCACTTGATTCCATACAGTTTCAAGAGTTCTTATAAGAGTTCTTATGATAGAAGCAAGCTGGCTTTAACTAAACACACTGACGGTGTGTGAAAATGTTAAGACACGAATTCCTGAACTGGTATTTACAGCCCATTCTTCAGAATAAGACTCATTTTCTAGCCTCTACTGAAGAAGCAGAACTTCTGCAATCTAGGCTATTTAGCATTCAAAAACAGTTTCCTAAACATCCCATTTTGTGTTTTTAACTGTTTGTTATTAAGCATTTAACAGATTTCATTCCATAGAAATCTCTTCCTTGAATATTAAGTTGTGGCTTTAATTTTAAGCAAAGCCACAAAAATGCCTTGATGTGGTTGCAGCTGTTTTCTGTTACAAAACCCCATTTCTTTTTTTTTTTTTTTTTTTGGTCATACTGGCTTAATATTTTTTTCCAATAAGTAGATCATGTAGCATAAGGGATCACCCTCTCATGCAGCAATTTTAAAACTGCAACAAACTATCTAGAGAGTTTAAGAATGCTTACAGGTCTATAATCTACTGGAGGAACAGAAAATGTTCAAGAACAGAAGTGTTCAAGGCCATGTTAGATGTGACTCTGAGCAACCCGGTCTAGTGGAAGGCATCCCTAGCCACAGCAGGGCAGTTGGAACTAGATGATGCTCAAATCCCTTCCAACCCAAACCATTTTATCCTTCTATAATTCTATGAAAACAGAGAAGCCACAAACACATGATTTAGGTGACCTATGCAGTTAAGTGTACTTTAGTCTTACTAAATATGAAAAGGACCGGCCCAAGGAGCAGCAGGGCATAAAGACTCATCTAAAGCAACTACAGACAGAAGCTTCAGACTCAATTTTCTTACGCTCTTTAGAGATCTCTTTTAAAGTGACTCTTAATTGGCCTTGTGTATCAATAGCAACAGGCATCTCTAAATATTTACTTTTTCTCAATAACATATTAACCTATATGGTAAACCTGACCTGCAGTACATATTTTGAAGGCATAAATACTCTCTTCAGATAGGAGAAGTATTACATGAAGGAAGGTCTGCTATATGCAGAATAAGAAGATTCAGAAACCCACAGGGTTCTCCAGTGAAGTAATACAGGTAGGGCACAATCTCAGTTATCCAAGTTAAGGTAAAGCAAAGTCTCTTTGGTGAACATGGTTTTCTAACAGAGTTTTTGACATCCTCTCTCTGTTTCACATTCAGACCACCTAAATCAAGAGCCTCAGAAAAGTGCTAATGTCAACTGTAGCTCCCCACGGTCCTCACAGGCAGCAGAGAAACACCAGTACCGTGGATTGTAATTCAACCCAGCTAAAATTTAAAGACAGAACACTTAGAATTTTGCTTACTAATTACTGTTTTAAAATTTAAGCCTTTCTGACAACACAATTAAAAGGGTACTCAGCCAAAAGAGAATAAATGGGAAGAAGTAGAAATCAGTATTACAAAAGAAATTCGGCATGTCACAGAAAAAGCTATAAAATATACTACTATTCAGAAGCTTATTGTGAAGAAATATATTGAAATATGGAATTGCAAAGACATGTAGCTTTAAATAACAAGACCCATAATGTATCACAGAGATTTAGCATTTCATTGTCTTCCTCCCACAAGGTCAATATAACAGCATGTACAGTATTGCCATGTATCGGCAAATGCAAGAATTCAAACACTGAGAGACAGCATACCTCTCCAAAAATATCAAGTCTAGTACAGTTGAAACTATATTTTTTTTCTTGTTTTAATACTTTAATTTTTACAGTTTTAAAGAAAGGCTTGGGTTTTAATAGGAGCAAAAATTCTAGTGCAATTATGGCACTGCTAAAATCTAGAGCACTAACAGTACTAAAAATTACACAATTTATGGGAATAAGAAAGAGAAGTTGTCAATATCTGTAGTTGTGTGAATTGCAATTACAGAATCCTACCTCACAGTCTCAAGACTATTAAGTCTCTTAAAAAAAAAAAAAAATCAGCTTCCCATTTACTGCTTCTGAAATGCTTCTGACCTTTTCAATTCATGGCATGGATAATTACACTCATAAAGGAAGACCCCATCTAAAATCTATTAAACTGTCATTGTTTTTAAGGGAAAGATCCCTATACATAAGTATAGATAAATGAGTAAGGGTATGGATAGTTGTGCCACATCTCTGTCTCTGCTTGTAAGAGCCCAGAGAAAGGAAATTCTTTATCAGTTCTGCTTGGTGGGGCCTGTTGCCACAAGGCAAGTGCAAAGCTTCTACAGGGAACGTCAGGTTGTAGCTGTGTTTGTCAATGTGGGCATATATTTTATGAAATGCTGAAATAACATTTTTTAAATAGAAAGAGAAAAATATGAAGCTTTTTCTTTACTGAAGAATGGAAGGGTATTTTGAAATGAGGTAACTGCATCTGGCTCTTGTATTTCCATTCAAAAGGAAAACCCAAAAGCCTTTAGGAAGAATGTGATGAACAATACTGCCCCAGGCAAAACATTTTATTTGGAGTTCAAGCCTTCCTGCACCCGTTCTTGATTTTGGATAGGGGGCAGGGCACAAAACCTTTCAGTAAGTACAAGAACAGGAGTTAAAGCTTGAAACATTCAAATATATATTACCACAAAATTCTCATTTACCACATAACAGTAACAATAAAATGCTGAGACTAAGATAATACAAGTGCTAATCTATTGTTACTACTTAATGTCTGGCAGCTGTTTTTACAAAGACACAAAAAAGTGCAAAATTATAACATTATTCCTTTTTTTTTCTAACTACAGAAGGCACCGCTCAGAAAGTCTAGTTGTTAAAGTAAACTTCAGTTTTGTTTATTAAAACACACTTTTTCCTCAGGCTTGTCTAGCAAAGTAAATGTGCAACAGTACTAATGACTACATTCCTGCTGGCATGATAAATTTCATATATTATTATAACCAAAACCCATGTATTTTATGTCTTTGCCAAAATAGAAGCAGCATAATCATTTTAAGAACAGGTAAGAGAGCAAACTTCTCTTTTTCTTCTGAGGCAATGAGGGAAAACCTCAGCTACTTTCTGCCACTAACTTTATAGTAGTTTTCAATTCCCTAGGCATTAGCAATACAAACCACTTTCAGCATCTTCAGCTGTTCTTTTCCTCATGTCCTGTAGAAGGACAACTAAAAAAGTACATGCATTCAAAGTGTTGCAGTTCGTTATTGTTATTATCCTGGTTCATGTAATCAGAAGCACAGGTATCTGCATACAGCTAAAAAGCAAGAAAGCCTTTACTCAGTTTAGAGAGACAGTAAGTTGATCTGACTGTGGAAACTATAGACCGAAAGGAACACAACACATTGCTGTAGTACACTTTCCATTCTCTCCACTTACTTGCTTCCTGGTAAATCCATACCTGATAGATAAGAGATGGCTGCATGTTTGTAACTAGAAACAACAATGGCATTCAACAGGTCACACAATCACAGTGGGCAGGTTCCTGTACTTCTTCCTCATCACCAAGGAGCACGCCACAAGCCAAGTGACAGATGTACAGGAAATCAGATAGCCCAAACAGTGTATACTAAGCATAAGCATACCAGCTTTCCTGCACCAGGGACAAAAAATAATTACACTCATGTAGAAGGCTTTATAGTAAAAAGACTCATAGTTTACAAAATAATGTCTTGATGATAGGAGACTATTCCAGTGTTTGAATTTTTCAACCATTTTCTGCAGAATGTGCTCATATGTAAAATGCAATTCAAAACAGCTGAGTAAATATTGATTCTAAGAAATTTTGCTTTTAGAGAAATTAAAACAATGCTAGAAACAACAAACAAATTACAAAAATGTAAAATGATACAGCTGCATGTAACTCAGGGAAAAGTTAATATTTTGCAGTTTGAAATGTATACTTGCAATAGGAATAGCTAAAATATATTTTTAAATGAAGCTTGTGATAATCCCATTTACACTCAATGATGTACACCATTGCACAAAAAGGAAAAAAAGTCTAATATTTCCCCTAGTAAGAGACTTGAAAGCATCAAAAGTTCATGTTTTTCAAAAGAAAGTTATGTAAATTTATCATGCATTTGGGATACAGGTGATTGCTGAAGCTGGAGTCTGTCTTTTGCCCATGAAGTCAAAGTTCACATGTCACTCATAAGATCTGAAAGATTAATTTACAAAAAGTCTGTGTGATCACATTACAAGGTCAATGGCTTAAACACAAAGCACTGTGCACCCCAGTTGCTTGGAACTTTCTTTACTGCACATTGGAATGTTTTTGCCCAGTTGCTTTGGTAAAAAAGAACAACCAAAGTTCACAGCTGTGTTTCTGATGAATTAATGATGACATTGTTGGTTTTAGAGGACACTACACTACTCTCAGTTGTGTGGAATCACAGCTACTGAATCACTAGGCAGTGAGAGAGTCAAGTGTTTTATGTGCTTCCTCCAGGCAGTTAGGAGAAACCTACTTATTCATTAGGTTAATTCAGATAGAGAGATCCTTTTGAAATACATTGAGAAAAGAACTGATCATGTTTTTTGAAACGAAACATAGGAGCTTAGGGTGAATGATAAATATTTAAAAATCGTAACTTCTTTAACCAAGGATACTCACTGCTTAGGCTAACATGTTTTTCCATTAGCCTTAGTAAAATTTCAAACTTCTAAAAGACTTCCAGGATAGATGGGAGAATTATTCAAATGAACTGTACCAAGGACCAGATTGAAAAATTTGTATATCAAACTAAGACAAGTATAACATATGTTCATAGAAAGATATACATCTGTGAAAACACATAGAGCAACAGCAGTTTCCAGCACTATTATGCTGCATAAGACAAAATAAAAGGAAACTAGAAGAGATGGAAGTTCCACATACCTGATTTTTTTCTGCTAATGACAATAATAAAAACAGACATAAACATCTAACCTGTTGTTACAGACATAAAATGTATGTAAATATCAAGGCTGGATACAGCTACAATCTGGAAGGATGATGCCTTGTAGTAGTATAACCTTTACAATGTCACTGCATGTATGCATACCAGCCTGGCTGGCACAATTTGAGAGTTATATTTAATTCCTAAGATGAATGAGTTTTAATTAAGAAAGAAACATAATGGATCTGAGCCACACAATGATATTGTATCTTTTCCAGAGACATCAGAAATTCATTCCTTCTGGAATTTTAAGAATTAATTGTTGTGGATCTGACTAGTCTGCCTGGCAGGACACACAATTGACTTGCTCTTGCCTTATGGAATCTATTCACACATGTATCCCCTTACAGTACTAAGCACCACTTCATACAGGAATTATTTAAATGCTCTTGATGCATTTGACAGTGTCTATGTTTTATTTTATGCATTATTGGAATATTCCTTACATGGGTGAGTCATTTGTAGCTTTATGTGAGCCAGTTTATATTGGCTACTGGGAGTTATAGGCTGTCAGGCACCATAGTAGAAAGCCATAAAATGGAATACAGAGAAAACAACAAGGCGAGGGACATGACATAAGTACTTTTGTATTTTATCCTCAAGTCACTCTTGGGAAAGAGGATTAAGGCACTTCAGTCTTGCTACTCAGAGCTGGAAGTGCTAAGCACTGTGTCACAACATCTTGCACCTTTTTAGGCATGCTCTCATTGGCTTGGCTTTCTCCACATGACAGAGCACAGTTTCATCGACAGCCATGAACAAGACTGCACCGAATCTATTCCGCACCTTATCAAGGATGGATAGGTTTCTCTTAGAAGACCACACTTTTAGTTTGAAACAGCAGGCTTACAAAGAACTAAATTTAGTTCCCCCATTGCCAAGTGAATGTTTGAACCATGAGATAAATTGAGTCATTAGAAGAGCTCTTCCTTGTTTGAAACAAAAATGTTTTAAAAGTGCCTAGCTTTACAAAATTCCTCTAGGTTTTGGATCTTAAGAAGACAAAGGCACCTGACTGGAGCCCACATAAAAAAACCCCAAACTCCAAAAAGGGTGAGTCCACAGACATTTCGGTTCTGAGTTTGGGTTTTTTCCCCTCTTATAAGTTAGCCTTAGGCTGTTCCCAGCTCAGTAAACTGGATGCTCTGAATATTATTCTAAACCCACATAATCCTCACCCTGAACTGCAGAGAAAGCCCAGGAATTAACATACATTCACTCAACACAGCTTTAACTGACTTGCCCAAGGTGGGAGGGCAGAATGTGCTAAGGCACTGTACCTACCTTTCTTTCATGATGTTTCTAGGGTAGAAATTCACATCTTGCTTTAAAAAAAAAAAAAAGAACACCAAAAAAACCTCAGTAATGAAAAGATGAAAAGGAATCAGTGATTTAAGTCTCTCTCTCTCTCGCTTGATTTATATCTCTGTATGTGCAGTGGGTAAGGGTGTGCAAGTATGTATGCATATACCCACTACACACCCTAATGAGTTAGTTAAATCATTTACTGGCTTATTCAAAAAACCAGAAATATTGGAAGGGGCACAGGAAAAGGCTGCAAATGAAACCAGTACAAAATAATAAAGTATTAAGAAAAAATAAGTAAGTGAAGTGAATGTGTAGAATGCAAATTCCTACTCTGCCGTATGTAATTACAGAATTTTGTAAAGTCCCAATATTTGACTCTAGGACATGCAAAAAAATCTGGATCACAGTATCTTCCAAAACCACAAACCAGACCCATATGTTCATGAAACAAACCATATGGAAAAAAAATCAATCTTTTAAAAATATTCAGGAATAATAACAAGACTCATCAAAGAATTCTAATAATTTCTATAACGAGAAACTTAAGATTAATTCTTCTCATGGAACAGCAAAAAAGTTATGCTGAAATCTTTAAAAGGCTACTCTGGGAAAAAAAAAAAAGGTGGATATTTGGTAATAAAAACAAATATAATGAGATAAGAAATAAAATGAAAGCTTCCCTTCTCCAAATGAGGCCTCTTTGTAACAGATGAGCAGTACTTGATTGAGAGTTTTACCGGGAGGGAATCTTTTGGGTTTTGGGCAGCTGTGAGGGGCAAGTGCTGTATTGCCCATGCAAAAAGGGGAATAGTGGGACACAGAGGAGGAGTAAAAGCCTTGCCATGCTCCTAGTGCTTACATCTGGTTACAGCTACAGTATAAAGACGCCTGCCTGAAGTTAGAGCACTGCAGAAAAGGTGCCAACAGATCCTGAGACACGAACAGTTACACTGTCAAAGAACTAACAATACATCTTATTCAATCCCTCATCCTAATACAAAAGTGAACCTGATCCTAAATTTAAAAAACACCTGTGGCTATTCTGAAGCTGCTGCAAATTAAACAAGAGGAGTTTAACCTGCTAAACTTCAATTGCTGCTAGAAGTTCTATATACAGTTTCTATCATGCAGGAAATAAAGACCAAAGATACTGTACCCATAAAAGGCTAAACTATGTTTTTAATCCAATTTCTATTCCGGCTTTTCTACAGAATTGTTTTCTGTTCAGCTACTTAACTGTATCTCAGTTTAATCTATTTGAAAAAAATTACTATTAAAGGGACAAAATGATTCAGTCAAAAGACTGATTGAGAACTCCGAGTTCCTTGAATAAAATATATTATATGATACAAGAAAGAATACTAATATGGGCAAATTATGCAATATTGTATATGCTAAAAATGAGAACTCAGATCCACAAATCTTTTTGCACAATGCTGTATTTATTCATACAGGTGATCAGAAAACTGAGATTACAGCAAAAAAATTTAGAATTTGAGAAAGGTAAGCACAAAAAAAAAAGTCAAACAATGAAGAGAAAATTGAATTCTATATTTCTTCTGAAATTAGACACAGTATGACACTTCAGGAGATTAAATTTTACATTATTTGAACAGTAAAGCAAAGTATTTTATTGACAACCATGTAACAGTAAGATTACTATAAAATTTTGGAAAGAGGAAAACACTGATGAACAGAGCTAAAAACAAGAGGTGACATACCTCACAAAACTGAAGGAACGTTTAATTCAACCTCCTCTATTATTACTGCCTTCATTACATATTTCATGTAATTTAGGACCATACTCTTAATACTACCATTTTCTCTTCACTTACCTCACACAAAGAAAAATAACATAAGCAGAAAGTCTATGGTCTATTCATCAGCACACATCTTCTAATCTCTGCATATGCATTGACACAGACTGTAATCAGGTCTGATTTATTAGTGCAGTTCAGTGACTCCTTTATCGCTATCTAATCCTGACTGCTATATATCCTACAATTGCCAACTATCTACACAGCACCTATTGCACAGTATGTCTGGCACTATAAAAGTACTGAACTGTAATTAAAATTACAGCATTACTAAACTTACTAAAACCATTGCTAAAGATGAGTGCAAAAGGTAGCTTTCTGAAGGGGATTAGCTTGGACATTCTACAGTACTACCTGATGAGAACATTACATTTCAAGCATATGAACATTTCAGACAATAGAAAATATCACAAGGTAAAGCCAAGGCACTCTGGTATGCTCTTTGCACTTGCATATTTCAGTGTTCCTGTCATATAACTACAAGGAGTTTGAGTAGAGCCACAGACAATATCCAGATGTGAGATTATCTGATGCATCTTTTAATAGCACCAAGGAACTCATAGCCTACGGAAGGTAAAGGGCAAAAGGATTAAAAAAAAATTCTTTTCCTTTTAAATTTTGGCTTGTTCAAAGGGTTGCTGAGGGGCAAGGTGCTTCAAAACCACTTCAGGGTGGTCCACTGTAGTTGAATTCCCCTGCTCATCACTCTCCTTGGCATCTAAATATAAGAGCAATTCTTGTAAAGCAGCATTAAATACTTGTTTGTATTTCCCTGCCTCAGAGGATTTTCTTCCTGTAAATCACAAGACGTTTAGAGTTCATCTATAGTCTCTAGCACCATTACCCACCATATTTTCCAAAAACAAGATAAATATATCTAAACAAAATTCCACTCTTTAAATTTTCAGACATGTACCTTATCCCACCCTTGCCAAAAGTCAAGGGTTACTATCGTGTAATTTGTAATTATAACGTGAAGCATGGTATTCATACACATGGTAGCCAAAGACCTCATATTTATGCTTTTAATGTATTTCCTCCTTTCTTCATAAACATTAAGAATACTGGGTTTGTCTGCTTTGTTCAGTGCAAAACAGTCAACCAATGCAGTATATCCAATAAAATAATAAATAGAAAAATCATTTGGTTGAAAGAAGTTAGTACAAGTAGGTATCAAATACTTAGTCAGATTTCTTCAAAGATACAAACTCATTTTATCATATATAAAATCACAGGACCATAGCATAGCTGAGGTTGGAAGAGACCTCTGGAGATTGCCTGGTCCAAATACTCTCCTTAAGTCAGAATCAACTAGAGTAAGTTGATTGGGCTGTGTCCAGTCAGGTTCCAGCTCTCTCTGGGGATGAAGACTCCACAACCTCTTAGTCACCTGTCCTAGTGTTCAACCACTTTTAAAGGTTTGAGTTTTTTCTCCCTTATGTTTAAAAGGAACATCTTGTACTTCAGTTTGCACCCATCTCTTTTTTTTTTTCTGAAGGAAAAGATACGAAAGCAATGCTTATGAAGCACGATTTGTAAGCTAGTTTCCACCAATTGAATTCTGAGTCTAGTTAAACTTCAATAACCCCGAAATACTTACAAAGGAGTGTCTGAAAAACATTCACACAATGCCAGGAATTTAATACTCTTAACCAACACAAGATTTTAAAGTTCTTTCTTAAAAAACTCAAACAATATGTGCCCTCATCAATAAGCACAAGGAAGACTGTCTATCTCACATTTCATCTTCTAACACCAAGTTAATTAATTTTCCTTTAACAGTCTCAGTAAATCATCATAACAGTTTGACAGCACATTGTTCATGAACATCATCTGCTGGGCTTGCTACAGTCACTATTTGCCTGACTGTTCTAAAAAAGCTAAAAATGTTCTAAAAAATCTAAAATCATCAGCCAGTTGCTGGGTTTCATAAGATGGCTAACAACACAAAGATTCAAAAAAACCAGACACACATGAAAGAATGGATAAAATTCATCTAGTTTTACACTGGAATTTGTTGTCAAGTCAAACATTTACCAAGAACTTTTTAGTACAGAACTGCTCTTTGTCAAATATATAAAGTAAATGTCTGAGTCTAAGGCTGTGCATGGATTGCCATCCAATGTGATGGCTGCTGTTTGTGAAACCTTACATAAACTGTCTTGGAAACAGCTGTTAGAAGGAAAACCATGGCAACAGAGAACTCAACGTAGGCCAGGTATCGTGGAATCTACTCCTGATCTCCAGAGAGTTTGTGCAATGTGTGGTGAATCCATTCTAACGATGGCTCTACTACCAGTGCTAGCACCACTGCCACGGTCATAGTTCCCAATGTCGACTGAGAGATGGCAGAGGGTGATACAATACTCGTATTCTTAATGCTGTATTAACCCCTACACAAATTGCATACTTCTGCTTTATCTCTCCACCCTCTTGGGACAAGGAGTCTTCTCTGCCAGTCTTGTTGATCACTACCCTCAAATATCCTTTTTTTTCCAGATTGTTTTAGGGGCAGCTGAATTGCCAAGCGCTTACTGGACTTGCGCTAAATATCATGTCTGTTCCCACAGCATACGGGCAAATGACTTAAGAGCCACAACCTCCTCCAGTTCACAGCATTTCTTTCTTCAACCACAAAGAACAAGCCCCAGGTTTCAAGTTAGGAAAAATTCCAGAGACTTCTAGTAAGAGAGTCTAGACATACAACATCTGCGCAATAAAACTAAATTGATGCTTGCTATATTCCATCATGAAATCCAAGTGAATCATAGAGTTCAAAGATTATTTTAGGCCTTTCAGTCTTAGCTAAAAACTATTACTTTATTCACAAAACTATAAATTAATACTAATAATCAACTCCTTCATTGTCCCTTTTGCTTTTCTTCCTATCTCCTTTTTCAAATATTAGTACAAAAATGAAAAGTTTGCTTCACTGATTACTAAGTCTATGAGCTCTGTGAGTTTTCTTTGACAATGAGAAATTTACTAGATGTACCTTAGCAGACCAACAATTGGATTTAAAATTGAATTTACTGCTTGGGGAAATACTCTTCTGTACCAGAATTACATTTTTTCCTAAGTGATTCTCTCTATAACAATAAGGTATTCACATTACAAAAACAATTCCAGGTCTCAGCTTAAGTTAATACTGCATAACCTGAGATGCGAAGCATTTTTAACTTTTATTGAGGCTTCATGATTGCTCGAATCCATACTTAATGCTTTCAAATGAACAGAATTAAAAATGGAATAAAAGATAAAATACATCAAAGAAAAAATTTACTTGGCAATGTTATATACACTGTTAATATACAATGAAAAATAAATTACACTACACAGTACCTGTTGATGTACCTTCTTCTCATGAATGAATGCTTATCTCAATTTTCTTCTTTACTAACTGAGGATGTTTTACAGGCACTTCACAGATGACTGTTACTGGAGTGCCTTCAGATATAATTTGTATTCAACATTTCACGGTATAGATTTATTGATAATCTAGGGAAACTGTACCCTCCCCATAATGTCTTATTCAACATATCCACTCTAGATCTTGCAACAACCAATTCTTTTGAGGATTGTAGTTTCCCTATTACTGCTGTCTGTCACTGCATCTAGCTCTAACTTTTATGAAATTCTGTGACATCTCCTCTTGCCTATATAGAAAATTAGACATTTTGAAAAGAAACATGAAAAATCACCTAGAAGAGACTATGAAAGATCTCCTATTCCAAGCCCTCTAGAAATATTTAACTATCCTCATGCCATTTCCAATTCAGCTTATGTCTAATGTCTTTTCAGGCCCCTAGTGGATACAGGTTACTTAAAAACCCAAGCTATTTACTGTTTTCTTAATATCTAATCTGGATTTTTTGTTGTTGTTGTTCTTAAAATGAAGCACAATTTCTCTTTTGTCTTTTCACTATGGAAACCATTTCCTTCATTCCACTTTGCAGAAGTGCATATTTGAAGACTGCTACCACATCCTCCCAAGAGTTCTCTCATTCATTCCTACTCATCCCAGGTCTTTCCATATTGGCGTAGTTATTTTCTAGGTTTGATTTAGGCATCTAGACATTGTTTGATGGTCTCCTTTGCTCTCGCACAACCCAGTCCACTGCTCTTTCACTAAGGTTTGCATAACAGAATACGGAATTCTGACACCTAACAAACCTGCACAGAACAGAAATCTATCTTTTTTATGCATCACAGTATGATAGTTCACAGATTTTGCATGACTCAGGCAGTTCAGAACCTACTATAAACCTGAGAAACTTTCCACCTAAACAGGTATTGTCCTTTGTATTTGTGCTGTTATTTCTAATTACAGCACATTGATGAATTGTATTCTAACTATTTTTGGACCATTTTTATACAATACTCATTTTTTTTAAGATACTGACACATCTGTCAACATCATGCTACCAAAAAAATTAATAAGCATACTGTTCATTTCAATTTCCAGGTCATAAATGAAATTTCATAATAAAATTGAGCCAAGGAAAAATCCCTTCACAGTGATGTTTCACTGACTTTTCCACAACGAACATTTGAATATTTAATATTTCTAGCCTGCATGTGTAAATTGATTTGAACCCAACATCGAGCTACTGCTTCTATCTAAATGGCCTCTGCTACACTGCCATAGGAAGAAGTCCTTTTTCATTATACTATTTTTCTTGACAAATCTGTTTGCTCTTTCATCCTTGTTATTTTTTCCTTATTTTTAAAAAATAAGCAATTCTTTCCCATTTGCTATCTTTCAGTAACCACTCTTGTGGCCATTTCTAATTCTGACTAAGAATATTTCTAAGATTTCTTCTTGCAGTAACTTATGTCTCATGAAGACCATCAACCAGATAATCTGAAAACATCCAGTCTGTGCAGAGAATCTACCTTAGTTTGGGGGGATTTTTTGCTATGGATAGAGATGCTAGTTCACTGATACTAGAAATAGTAAGGTTAGCACTTGTATACAATTTTTTAGCAAAGTATGATGTAAAAAGAAAAAAAAATTATGAACTTTGTCCTTACTCAGCATGACTTAAAACAGGTTTGGTCCTCCTTTTAGTAGAAGAATTTTCTAACATTCAGTATTGCTTTCTTTGACATATCGTGCTCATTTCAGCATCTATGAGCCTTAGCCTTTATGAAAATTCTCTCTCTAAACTGGTATTTTTCTTTTATATTTATCTGTATTACCTTACTAATGCAAGATTATTTTCCCTTTTCATATAATGTCTTGGTGTGTTTGAAATCAACAAATGAGCTCCAAGCCTTCTTTTGCAACTGGATTACCTTCACTTCTGACCTCTCATGTTTAAAATGACTTTGAAAGTTGGGGGGGTTGTTGTTTTTTAAAAAGCTTTCCTTTCAATCCTTATTCCTTTGAGAAGTTTAGTTCTATTAGTTCTCAGAGTCTGCTTCTTGACATCCACTGTTTTTATTTTGTTTTCTTTACTAAACATTGTGAGTACCATCATTTCACTGTCACATCAATCAAGTTGCCTTTCACTTAGCTGTTCCTAGCTGGTTTCTCACTATTTAAAACTACATCTATAGAAACTTTCCAGCAAGTTGCTTTCATTTTCCTTCTAAAAAAAGAAAAACCAAAACACTGTGACATTACTAAAAGGAAAAAAAGTCGCCAGTGAATGCTTGTTAAACTTACTCTATTATACCTTTCTCAAAGGATATCTGGGTAATTAAACATTTTGTCACACCACCAAATCCTAAATTGCTTTGTTAACTGCTTACAAAATTCTGCATACATTTATTGATCTTCTGTGGTGATCTGCTCATTTTGACTTTATCTTATTTTCCCTTCAGACTTTAATAATTCATTCAGTAACTCTAGATTCCATTAAATTTTTGATACGTATGCCTTTTCCCTTCTGATTCTTTGGCCTGACTTGGAAAGGGCTATACCCCATTATAGTATCCCATCTCTTCACTGCCCTTTCTTGGACACACTCTAGCACCTCAGTGTCCTCCCTGAATTGTAGGGCCCAGAACTAGACACAGCACTCAAGGTGTGGCCTCAACAGTGCTGAGTACAGTGGAAGAATCATTTCCCTGGTCCTGCTGGCCACACTATTTTTGATACAGGCCAGAAAGCCATTGGTCTTCCTGCCACCTGGGCACATGCTGGAAGCCGGCTGTTGACTAACATCCCCAGATTGTTTCCCACTGGACAGCTTTCCAGCCACTCTTCCTGCAACACTGCATGGGTTATTGTGGCCAAAGTGCAGGACCTGGCACTTGGTTTTGTTGAACCTTATGCTGTTGGTCTCAGCCCATCTGTCCAGCTTCCTCTGCAGAGTCCTACTACCCTCCAGTAGATCAATACTTCAACTCAACTTGGTGTCATCTGCAAATTTGTTAATAGCAGACCCAACCCCCTCAACCAGATCATCAATGAAGATATTAAACAGGTCTCAGCCCAACACTGATCCCTGGGGGACACCACTAGTGACTGGCTGTGAGCTGGATGCAGTACCATTCACCCCCACTCTCTGGCCCTGTCTGTCCAGCCAGTTCTTAACTCAGCCAAGAGTGCACCTATCCAAGCCGTGGACTGCCAGCTTCTCCAGGAGAAGGCCATGGGAGGCAGTATCAAAGGCTTTACTGAAGTCAGATAGGCTACATCCACAGCCTTTCCCTCATCCACCAGGGCAGTCACCTGGTCATAAAAGGAGATCAGGTTGACCAGCAGAACCCACCTCTCCTCAACCCCTACTGGCTGGGTCTGATCCCTTGACTGTCCTGTATGTGCTGTGTGATCACACACAATGTGACCTGTTCCTTAGCCTTGCTGGGCACCAATCTTGCATGCTATAAAAACAGAATCAGATTCCACTCAGAATTTGTACAAGAGAGACCTGATTAACATCTACTTCACAACTCAGACGGCTTTTTGAATTGAAAGGCCCTCCTTTCCTCCTGTCCTACAGATATATGGGGGTTCTATAACACAACCAGCCTCATCAGGAATTAGATCTAAAACTGGGGGGCTTAATAACTGTGCTAGAGAGATCCCTCAGCACTTTAAGCATATAGGTTTTTAATTTACCACCTAAAATGCCCAAATATTCTTTCTCTTTAAATTCTTCCCATATTTTCCACTGGAAGAGATATTTGCCCTCATTTCCTGCAACAAAGCTGTTACTGTGCTTTATTAAAACAACTGTGCTATAACCCTGCTAACATCTGTGAAGGGTTACATTTACTGGTTGGTTTGGGTTTTTTGTTAAATGTGGTAAGTGACAGTAAAAGCAATTTAAAAGTGCCAGGCATTAAGCCTAAGCAAGATAGAGGTCAGTAGAGCTTATAAGTATTAAAAATTGAAAGGAGGGAGTAAATCTTTATATTTAAAAGACATTGACAAACATACAAATGCAGTAATGTGAGGAAAGCCAGTCCTATCTAACTTGGCTCCCATTTGCTAGATAAGTTTTCACCTTCATAATGCTTCAGGCTGATACTCACTAGCTGGGCGACTAGCAAGTTTGACTTGAGTTTAAATAAAGTAGAAGTTGATCATAATTGGAGAATACCCACTACAGATTTTAAATACCTGTATAATCCTTCTTTTTAAAAAGCACTGGCACAGCCTTGCAGCATTCCTCAGCAACTACTTATTAAGAGATGGACAAGAATCCAAACATGAAGCTTTTTCATTTCAAAACACAAAACATCCACTACAATGGACTAACACCATGTAAACACATCTTTTTTCCTTCATCTAAGATGTAGATATTTAGAATAATAGGAATTATTTCTGTGAGAAAGGCAATAATTTCATGTGAAATATTCCCAACTTCCAGTCAACGTGCCGAAATTGAGCAACACATTTCACACATATACAAGTTTGCCCTCAAAAAGAAAGGAAATTTGCCCAAAGTTGAAGAAGCAAAAATCTGTAAAATGGACAGTAACATAAATGGTAGCAGACAATCCTCTCATTGATTATAAATAATACAATAAATAATACTAAATAATAAAATATTAAGTAATCATATGACTGCTCCTGTAAATACCATCCAGGATGCTGCTGGCTTTCTCTGCTGCCAAGGTATATTGCTGGCTCCCATGCAGCTAGACCCCCCCATCCACCAGGAACCCCAGGTAATTTTCAGTGGAGCTGCTTCCCAGCCTGTAAGTCCCCAGAACTGTTGTTGGCAGTTCTTCTTTCCCAAGTGAAGGACTTCACTTTTACCCTCACTGAATTTCATGAAGTTTCTGTTGGCCCATTCCCCCAGCTTGCTGAAGCTTCTCTGGACAACAGCCCTGCTCTCAAGTGTATTGAGCTAAGAGTTGCATCACCCTCTCTGCCCTCCCCCAATCTGATATCACCTTCAAACTTGAACAAGAACACTTTTTATACTGTACTTTATAAACACCTATGTAAATAATGCTTCACATTTTCATTCTATTCTATGGAAATTATCCAAGCTATGAATCCCATGACTAAGTAAAATCTAGACTCTCAAGAAATCATCCATATCCTCTCCCATCTTCAGTCAGTAGCTAAAGTATGTTTAATTTTCCAAAGTGATGGGATTTTATGCACTAATCAAAGCTTTGTATCCAGCTTAAACCAACTCTGAATATTACAACAAAAGAACCTGAAGTTACATGCCTCCTCCGACCGGCTGGATTTCTGCCATTCATGCCTACTATACAACACAATACCATTAACTGATGTCACAGTAGAAGAATTTTCCTCCCCTGGAGTCACATATTCCAGAGAGGCGAGCATTCAGGACAAATACTAAATTCAGTACCCAATTACATGTTCATGGCAATAAAGACTGAAGAGAACAAGAAAAAATACAGCTATATTAATAATCATAGCGGTACTCCAAATACAAATACATATCTCTATAGTTCACACTCTCAACACTTCCCCACAATATGAAGTTAGAAGAAACAATGGATCAACCCTTTCTCATTGAAGGGAACTTGGGCAGAAATAACAATGTGTGGTGCATTGAGAGCAATAATACAAGAAACAACAGGGGTTGAAGGATTAAAAACAGTTTGAATTTAGACAACAGAGAAACAGACAAAGATACCAAAACAATAGCTTTATTTTTTTTTAATATTTCTTAAAGCATTATCCAGTGATCCACTGTGCACTACTTAAATTCTTATTTCAGTATGAAGAAAAGAATCTCATCAGGGTAGGTATTGTGATGTAGAATTCAACAAAGCACTCATAAGAGACATTGCCTATTCATCTCTGCCACCTGGTTTTGAATCCAGTCTTACTTATGGCAACTAAAAGCTTCCCGAATTTAAAAGCTTTACAGACCTTCCCTAGTAGGGAAAAAAGTGCTTCCAAGAAGATACTGAGAGCAGAGAAAATAATTTCCCATTCTATCTTCTTCTTCTCAACAAAAGGAGAAAAAGATCTTAAAAGAGATTCTTACACTCCCCTCTCTATCTTCTCGACAAAGAGTAGTTTCTACTGTGACTAAAAATCAGAAATTTCTTGCAGGAGACACAAAAGAGAAGGAACACACAGGGATCAAAGAAGGAAGCTACATAAACTAAAGGAGAAAAGACAAAGCATGAGACAGCACTAATGACAGAAATATTTTGTTAGAAATGAAGGGATGAGTCAGTTACAATGATCATAATGGTTCAGTAACAACTCAAAAGAGGCCATCTCTATTATGGGGAAAACAGGGAAAGAAAGGAAGAGGAAAAGAATATGATACCAGAATAGGCAAACAGAAGTTGATGTGGGAAATACTAAGAAATATAACACAATTAAAATTTGAGAAACAAGAACCAAGGAAAAAAGACAATTTTCTGTTTCATCAAAAACAGTTGATTTGCCTCAAAATTCTCTCAACAGCAATGAATCAGCCACACCTCTGATCATCTTATCAACTGCCATGACACATTGCCACCTGAAATCACCTAGGGGGAAAAAAGCACACAAGAAACCACCCTGCACTAAAAAGGCAACTCATGCTAAAAACAAACAGCAAAACACAAACTTTCAGAAAGCACTACGAATGCTGAATGTTCCCTTAAGAATATCATCTCCTCCAAATTAATGCTGTGCACCTCTTGTTACTGGTGTGCTCTACATAGAATAAGAAGTAACATGACACGTGAATAGAGATGTATTTGTATCCCATTTGACTCTGGCTAGTATAACAATGCTTTTAACATTATAAAGTTATATTTTATAAGCAGAGTCAGTAGTATAACTATATTATTTCTTCCTTTATGGCACATTGTTTCTCAGATGACTTCCAACCAGAATATTCTCATAGAGATTTCATACCTAGAATGACTTCTAAAATGTTTAGTAAGAGTGTGTTCTCAGCCACCAAGAACTTATCAAGGGAAAATGTGGTGGATTGTTTGGGGGTTTTTCCCTGCCAATATGACAGCATTCTCTTCAAAAGTCTTGTTCTTTATTTAAGGGAACTTACACTCCTCCTTCTGGACTTAAAGCACATTAATTTACTGAGCATGAGTTACAGACATGGTAATATACTCATTGTTTAAAGGCAGAAATAAAATAGCAAAATAAACATACTTCCTTGAAATAGTCTAAAAAGCTAAACCCCAAAATCTATGGAAGCGATCAAAAGAGGATAAATCCAACTAGAAAAAGGAGGAAGACTGGTAAACAGGCAGGTACCCATGTTCTGACCTGTGTATAGGGGTTGAAATAACCCAGTCAGTCCAAAAGAAACATCATTATCAATTACACAAAAAAAAACAGGTCAAGAAACCAAGTATTTTAACTCTATATAATGAGATTTATAAAACCTAATTAGGAGACTGAATTCCAATTACTTCAGCAAGAGCTCTGTGCTTTCATTACCCCAAAAAAATCTCCAGCCCCAGAAATCATATTTCTCCCTTTTAAACAGTGCATACATCTCACTGCTACTTCTTCAGAGGCATGAAGCATTTGACTTTAGACATACAATTGGCACAACTTAAATACTGTTCTCCCACACTTCTACTCTGGATGTTTGTAAAAATTAGCTCTCTCAACATGAAAAAATAAAAGGAGTTGTTAATTCTATTTCCTAGAGACATGGAATTTTTTCCAACTGCTAGATGTCCGTAATAGGTTAACACTGTGATTTCTACAACCAAAAGGTTGTAGAAAAAATGAGAGTGAAGATCCTTGTGCTTATCCAAATTCTAAGTTAGTTTGACAATTTCCTTCTAAGTTAAAAAAATGCCTTTATGAATTGTATATTTATATGGTGCACATCTGAAGAGTAGTCAACAACACAATTTGCCAGTCTTTCTTTTTGCCTCTATTTGTCAAAAACAAGTGCTCAAATGTCTTTATGTAGGACTTCAAATTTAAAATTGGGTATGTTAAAATAAAAATTATATTCAATTAAATATTTTTAATGTTAGTAACACAGAAACTGGTCATATCTCTTTGCCTACCAACATAAGCATTTTATTGAAGAAAATTAAGAGTTAATTATTATAAAAATAACAATGATTTGCTAAAATCTTCAAATCTGGGGGATGTAGTCACAGAGTTCATATTATTCAAAATCCACACACGTAAAGAAACAGGGTAATTGCTATTTCACCACAGCATATCTGCTTCAAGCTGAGTAATGGCTTGAGGTTCTTTACATTTATTATTTCTAACGTCTTCATCGTATTACAATATTTTTCCTCAGAAAGAAGGCTGATAGCTAGGAAATAATTACAAAGTGTCATCAATGAAAGAAATGTCAGGAATTTTTCTGGGTAAATACAAATTATCATCTCCTTTAAATAACAATACATGTCCAGCCCATGAAAGAAGATTATATATGCACTGCTTATCTGTATTACAGTTATTGATGGAAGTGAAGCAACATTTTGGTTCATTGCTGTTTACAGAAGTGGCTGATATTTAAGTCTTAAGAATAATGTATTTAAATTTCTTAATAATATATAAAGCTAAACTTGGTAAAGTTGTAGGAAGCACACATGCATGCAACAAATGCTTATAAACAGCAACAAACACATGAAATAAAAATACAAGTAATATGAACAACTGAAATATTTAAATCTATTACTTTTTTTCCTTTAAGAAATATATTTCTTCAACAAAAGATTAAGCTACCTCTCTTGAAATTAATCCTGCAGCCAGATATACTTCTTATAGCTATGTAATTTAAGAAACAATATTAAATCTTAACAGTAAATCACCTTCAATATTTTGCATGCCTTTGGGTATTGAATTTTACATCTGCAGTTAGGAAAAAAAGACAACCGTCTTGCTATTACTCAGCAGGATACAGATTCCTTTTTGTAAGTGGAATTCCAGACATTCCATCTGTTTCCCATAAAAGTAGAAAATAGTTGGTCTTAAAGTAGATCAGTAATAGTACATTTAAATAGTGTAGGTAGAAACCACATCCAGCCAAACAATAATAGCAAAAAAGTTTTATTCCTTTATACAAAATTCATGCATATGAACCATTGCTTAAACAATTATATGATTTACATATTAGAAGATTGATATTTCCTGACCAGTAAAGAGACAAAACAAAGTTTTTAAAACCAATTCTACAAAATGATTAAATATAAGTGACAACTACCAAAATGGAAAAAAGGAATATCTACCCTGTTTTCACTGGCTCTTTTTCACAGCCAGCCGTCTCAAGGCGTAATAGCTACTTTGCGATGTCTCATCTGGTCATGCAAAAAACTCTTTTCACATGATTAGAGTTATGCATCTAATTTATTATGTACACACAATAGGCACTTTCCTATTGTGAAAGCAAATCTCCACGTTACTATGGTAAAAGCAGTAACTAGATATGCAAAGAATAATTTGCATGAGAAAATGACTCTGCACACAGCCTATGTGCACTGTGCACAGTTTACTGATACCACAGTGTTTTGAAAATTTAGCCCTGGTTTCGACTGCCTGACTTGGCAAGAGAGCATCTAAGCAAGCATACACATCTAAACACAGAAGTACAAAGCTCATCTAATATAATTTAAAAACCACACAGAAGTCAAACTTCACAGATAGGACTATCATAATATTTCTGTCCACCTTTCAGCGTAACTGGAGGAAGTTCATAGTTGTTACTGCCATAAAGAAAATGCAAAAAAGTATTCCACTTACCAGACAATTGCATTTTTATCTTAGAAGCATGCATTTTTGCTATGTTAAGAAATCTCTGAAATGGTCTTGACATTTTGTTGAATTATTTTCTAAAACCATCTCATAGGGATAGGCCACAATAACGAGTTATGTTACTTTTCTGCCACTTTCATAATTTCCAGTAATGCAAATTACAGGTCTCATCCTAAATAAACACAGGACAAAATGAAATGCTAGGTAATTCTTTTAATTCATATTACAAGCATAGACCTGCAGGATCAGACCTTTATAATATGAATTGAAGTAGTGAAGACAGATTGACAAGATCATAAAATACTAAATAAGTAGACCCTTCTTTTTTTACTTGAACAACCTTAAGCATGTACACCTATTTATGAGAAAGCCACTCAATTTACCCCTTCTCAGTAAATGCAACTATATAATTAAAATGTCTATGAAACTTCACCACCATAGAAATAATCTAAATGGACAAATACTGACAGCATATTTTAAACAGAACTATTATGTTGGTTCTGGAGAAGGAAAACAATTGAAAACAAAAGTGAGGAAATGGTTATGTCTAGAAATATTATATGTCCTTCATATATGATATGAGAGAGAACTCAATAGCATGTCTCTGAAGTAAAACACTTTGAAATCCAATCTGAATTCTTGACACTTAATCACCTTCGCTGTTTAGTCTACTTGTCACACTAACAAAACCCCACTTACAGCAAGGTTTCCCATTTTATTAAAGACTGTTGTGCAGGTATATGTCCATAAAGCACAGTCATAATTAAAGGATGCCAAAAGCTAGAGGTGAGCTACTGACATTTTGGACACCCTAAGCCAAACTATCATCCTGCTGTTATAAACAATAATGTAAGAGTAAAACATTTGTTATGTGTATACATTCCACTTTCACAGAAAATAAGCCTAGGACATTTACTACTACTTTATTTTTTTATATGAATGATAAATCTGTCAGAATGAAAATATAAGCATGGTAACTAAAGATGAAAACGATTTCTAACATCATCTATATAATAACAGCTTTAACAGTTCTTTGATGAATATTCCCTTTTTCCAACAAACCCAGTAACCTACATTTTAATTCTGAAAAAATGAAAATATACAGAACAGATATTGTACTGAGCTAAAGCTAAAGATGTCATTCATTGTGTTCTGTCCTGTACTGCTGTTTCAGCCTAAGTACTATATTTTGAATGGCTAGTTCTTTTTTCTTACTGCTTTGCACAACTGATGTATTACTAATGCTCAAACACTAAATACACTTTTTAACTTGCCACAGTACTTTATTTTATTGATAACTTTACTAGTTAACACAAGTAATTCAGAATCAAAGAAGAACAGTGAAGGTGGAGAAGGATCTGGAGCACAAGTCCTACGAGGAGCTGCTGAGAGAGCTGGGGTTGTTTAGCCTGGAGAAGAGGAGGCTCAGGGGGGACTTCATTGTTCCCTACAACTACCTGAAAGGAGATTCCAAGCAGGTGGACATTCTCCTATGTAGTGAGTGATAGGACAGAGGAAAAGGCTTCAAGTTGCACCAGAGGAGGATTAGATTGGTTATTTCTTTGAAAGGGCGGTCAGGCATTGGAACAGGCTGCCCAGGGAAGTGGTTGAGTCACCACCCCTGGAGGTGTTTAAATGATGTGTAGACGAGACACTCAGGGACATGGTTCAGTGGTGGACTTGGCAGCGCTGGATTGGACTCAATGACATTAAAGGTCTCTTCTAACCTAAATGATTCTATGCAAACCTTCTTAGTCAAAACCATACTATACATGGAAGAAAAAACAATTATTTTTTTAAATTTATTTCCATTTATTTCAGAACTATGTATTCAATACTCTCTAGGTTGAATAAAAATATTTGTGATGTTTAAACAAATGTTTTGAACAACTTGTACACTATCGGTTCACTACAGAAGTCTGAGATAACAAGATCACTGTTTCTATTATCACTACTTTTCTATTCCAGAATTCCTTGTTAAGACTACTGCGCTCAAACACAAAATATCTACAAAGAGGAAGAGAGTAATGTTTTAAAGAAAATTTGGAAAATTCTTCTTTAAATAGGTATTCTGTTCTTTTCCCATCCCATTACAAAAACATAACAAAGAATATGGCTCTTGATTCTCCAGCTTGAATATTTATGGTAAACTCTGTTCCAAAACCCATAAATGTTATGGCTCATTAAACAACTGGCTAGTTTACCTGTAAAGACTATTATGCATGTATATTCATATCTAAATAAACTGTTCAAAAGAAGCAGTCATTCTGAATGACTCATTTACAAACTTGTATGAAAGCCTAAGAAGCAGCAGAGTATCAGGCTATTCTCCCTCCTTGCAAAGATACAGTCAAGATGATACTGTTATAAAATCTATGCCACAGGTAATACACTCCGTTTGATTCATTCAAGATTTAGGACAGGAAATAAATGCTGAAGGAAATTACCACATAAATAACATTCCTCGATACTAGATGGGTCTGAGAATGAAAGAGTTCTTATTTTATCCAAGCTATAATACTCATCCTGTACTCAAAATACAGAATAATATAGAATAACAGTATTCTGCTCAAAATGAGAGTACATCTCTCTACTTTCTAGTTCTCCAGAAGGTAAATTAGACTTTTCAATTTTATTAAAGGCAATCATGAGCATGGATTATGGCTAGTTTTAGTTTAGAACCTTGAACTGACTTAAGACTTCAGCAGACTCCTTAAAAATTTCAAGTACAAACTAAGAAACTGCATGAGGGGCTTTTTTTAATATGTTTTAGGCAACCTGACGCCCAAGCACAAATAGTGTTCACAGAGAGCACATAAATGCACATGCAGGATTAAGTGGATTTCATTTAGTTGAATGCAGCCTTTCTTGCACTGTACACTTGTTTATATAATATCAAGAGTTTCTAAAGTGACTGGTCTTGCAATGACTTAAGCACTTACACATATCTTATCTGAAAGAGATGCAGTATTTTAATAGAGTACATATTAGCAGATTATTCAGGGGGGAAAAAAATCTTAATTATCTAGGGAAAAAAAATAATATTGGACTTACAAATGACCTTATACAAGTAATCTCCCTCTCGGAACTTACCTGACACCTACCTAACTACAGTTAAAACCTTCAGAGTAGAGCAATCTGCATAAGCTACTCTGCTTTCTGTGCATAGGTATTCTGTGAAGGATTTGGCAGTACACAGAACTTTAGGCAGGGTTCCCCTTTCTTAATGAAAAGAAACTCAAAAGGCTGAAATAACACCAGCTTCTAAGATTATGATGTCAGTACTAAGAGAAATAGAGCATATTTGTGTTTTAAATACGTTTCTTTATTTGCATTTTTGGGGCCAAAGTAATACTTACTAGTCCATCAAGTTGAAACACATGTTAATTGTCTTCAGGCATTTTGCACTAGACAGCTATGCAAGAACGATTCAGAGTACTTTCATACAATTTCACTTCAAATCAAGTGTACCTTTATTTTTTTTTCTTCATGTTTTCTTGCAATAACGATTATCCAAAAACTGAATACTTTTCTTCAGAGCAGAAACCATCTGCAATTTTTGACTGTGGCTGACAACTGGCTGCTATGCAGATAAAGTGAACTCATTGCAGGGGGCATTAATTTCAAAAAATTGTATTGATTAATTAGACTATACTTTAAATGTTGTCCTATGGAGAATGTTTAGCTAGTTCAAGCCAGACAGATTTTTAAAATCACTAAATTCAAAATTTAGCTTGCTATACCATAAATCCCTCAAAAATGGGATTTTTTAATCTTGTACATTATATTGTTCTTATACTATATTACTTTATTAGCTTTTACACTCTTTTAAAACTTGTAATAATGACATTAGCAGTTTTGTTGTATCAAAGAGCTGAAAGTCATTCCCATCTTTACTTTATTTAGTTTGTTTCCTTTTGTCCACATCACATTTGGACACCTTTAGAAGAAAAGTATAGGCTTTATTCAGGCAACAATTTTTCTGTTTTAGTGAAAAAAACATGCTATTAAGGCCTAATGATATATGGAGATTAATTAAGACAACTTGATTGTTCTCCCTAGCTTTCACCAGAACATTTCTTCATGAGATTCTGGTATCCTGTACCAAAACGACACCTTACACTACTTAATTTAACCTTACTTAAACTTGATATTTATCTGCAGTTAGCAAATCTGTACATTACCTGGCAGTTTATAGTTTCAAATACATAATTGTGAGGTAAACCACAGAAATTGTTTTAAATTGAGAAGATTAAGAACAAATTGAATTAGAAAGTGTTTGCTGCATGCTGTGTTCCAGAAACAAAAGGAGAGAAAATTATAAATTGGAATTAAAATTGCACATTAAAATCTGTTGTCCTCACAGTGCATTTTGTATTCTGCTATTTGCCTGCTCAATGGAATTTATAAAAGTAAATTCCACATTCAAAACTAACTAAACATTAGAGGAACAGTTGTGATCTACATTGCTCTGCTTAATATGGTTATCCACTAACACTATGAAACTCAAAGAAAAGCCCTACAAATAATAATAAACAGAATACAAACAGAAAGTCTGAAAGACAGTAAAGAAGGAAAAGCTAAAGAGTCAAGAACCCTTTCCAAAAACATAATCCAGTATGTGGAGTTAATAGGTTCTACCAATGTCTTAAGATACTTACATCAAAGAAGTATTTTACTTTTATTTAATAGTATTTTTTGCAATGGAATGACAAGTAAAGTTGTGAATGAGTAACTTTAAGAGTGAAGGACAGAAGTTGAATTCAATTTTTCTACAAGCATATTTAATTTGACAACACTTAAACACATTTTTTCCCCACAAAATATTACTTCCCATGGGTTTTGGTTGAGTTTTGGGTTTGTTTTTTTGGGTTTTTCTCCTCCTCTGTGGGATTACTGGGAGGTCAACTGTGAAAGTACAAGTAAGATTTGGCCTAATCATTTTCCACCTGGCAAAAATCCAGATAATAAGTCAAGTAGTATAATATAATTAGTAGCTTGGAGTTGTTTTGTTTTATGTATTTGCTTATGAAGCAAGCTCAAGTTTATAAAACTTTAACTGTAACACATATCTATTGATTAACCAAGGCTTTTCCTTCCCATATTCTCAGCACCAATTATTGTTTTTATCCACTATTACTTGTGTTCTCAGATGACATCTGTCAAACACAGAAAATACTCTCATGAAGGTCTTACCAAACCAGGCATTCCAAGCTTGGCTGCTAAACTAAGCATTTACTGAAAGGTCTGAGTATCAAAACCAAGTAGTAACTACAGCATTCAATATTAAAATTATTCTGCCCATTCAGATCTCTATGGCCAGTCATACTACTCTGTGACTTCTCAAAAGTTTGTGGGGGATTATGGCAGGTCTTGATGGATTTAAACTCTTAAGAAAAGGCAAGTAACAGAAGAGCCCTAATGAAGGTAATTATATAGCAATAATTTAAAACAATGCATAGAGTAGATATACATACAGAAAATAATTGTTTCAATAGTTTATTTAATACTACCTTCAGAAAAGGTTTAAAAAAATTAGAAAAAAATAGAATTCTTCAAAAGCAAAAAAGTCATTTAACGTCATATACCATCCATCTGGTAAACTGGAGGTGCCTCTTCTCCTTCTTTAACTGTATCAAAATGTATTCAGTATGGTCATAGAAAGATTACCCCAGTATTTAACAGTACAAATACTCAGTAATTCAAAATCAAGCCATTCAAATAAAAGCTTATTTTTATGTAGCACCTTTGTTTCTAAAGGCCACTGCAGTGCTGCATGGAACTACCTAAATTGCCAGTTAGAAAAATAAGTCAATCACCTGTTGAGCAAAGCTTATTGAAGGACAGGGGAAAAGAGGAACAGGATCCCAACCAAACAACATACCAGAGCAGAAAAAAGAAATACTTTCCATCCAAGAGGAGTTTAAGCAGGAATAATAAAATTAGCTGAGCTGGAATTGGTTCTGACTCTAGTGTTTATTTCTACAGTAGTAAAATACAATTCTGATATTTAAAGATCAAAATTCCTATTATTTCAGTTTTGTTTCACTGTTTACACTGCCAGTCTCATGTATGTAAAAGGAAATCCATCTGCTCTACTTGAAGAAAATCAACAAAACAGGGAAAACAGTTTTTATTCCAAAAGTACTTGTAAATTGAGAAGATTGGAATTTTAGTATCTTTTGATTACAAAGACACTTCTTATACATTTAATAACTTAAATACCTTGCACATTATCCCTCAGAGGTAAAAAGTAAGCAAATTTTACTTTCCATTTTATTAAAAGATCAGAAATTGTCTCTAATGCAGTAGTTTTATGGATTCACATTTTAATATAGAAAAAATAGTCTAGTAAAGCAAAAGGGAATTAACTGTAGTCTAACACTGATGGCAAATTTCTGCTCTTGTTCTTTCCATGACACTGAATTTAAAAGAAGAATTTAAATCAAAAGATTGCAGTTACATCACCAGCTTTGTCACTTGCCCACTGAAACCCTGGCCATGTTTCTTTGTGTCCACTACACCATTCATAACATATCCAGTTCTCTAAAATGCTTTGACTTCTGTAATACAACACCAGAAAGGAAAAAAAAAAAAAAAAATTATGTAATAGACTATTTTTCTTTTGAGGCTTTTATTTTCCAACACAATTTTTCTGATTTTAAAAAGCATCAGTCGCTCACATCATCTTTATTTTCTTTGCCCAGTCTTGACACATGTGGTTACTTATCACATGCAAACAAAATATCTGGTTTACCACTGTCATCTGAGAAATTTGCATTTGGACTCTTGATTAGCAATTTCCAAAGCTTCCCAAATGAGCAGAATTAATTGTATTAGGGGAAAAAAAAGAACAAAACAAAATAAAACAAAACCACTACTTTCAGCTTACTTTCCTAGATTTTCCATAGTAGCTTAATCCCATAAAATCCAAAGTAAAGCCTGTTAGATATAAAAGAAAAGTGCAAAGCTCCCCATTTAAGGACTAGTTACAACTCATTAAAGTAGGGACACATATAATTTGAATCATTAGAATGCATGCTGAAATATAATTACTGGCTATGAATCAAACTGGGATGGATTGAACTGATTCCTGGAATGCTATTATGGAGAGTACCTTGTGGAGAAAGAATGATCCTTCTGTTTGCACAGCAACTAAACGGCTTCAATTTACTTTTAAAATTGACTCAAATTGAGATAAAGGTCCAGGATTTCAAAATGTGGCCTTCTAAATCTAATCAGCCTGAATTATGCCTGTTTCACACTGTGATACTTGCAACCTGGTTACAGGCAGCAGGGATAAGGCTGCACTCAGCTTATTTCACTGCTTAATTTATATGGTAATTACCACACCACAGCCAGAATGGAGAGCATCTGCCAAAACTGGAGGCCCCAGAATAATAAAACTGACATGTGCTGTGATATTGTTGAAGTGCTGACTAAGAAACTTCTTTTATCTCCTCTTGAAGCTATAAAATGGTATTCGTGTTATTACTAGCAGGGAATTTTAACAGCCTTGCACTGACAGCAATTATGTAACACATGCACAAAACAATAGAGTTTCACATCACTTAATAAATCCTTGAGCTCTCTTAGCTCCACATCTCTCACTGGCTGGATTTTATGGTCTGGTAGTTCTATCCGACCTTCAGAACACTGAAGTATACAAACCACAAAAGCACTAGAAAATTATTAGAAACAACTGGCTTTTCTCCCTGTTACATCTATTTAATGAAGAGGGCATGATGTATCATGATGGAGGTTAATTAAAAGATTTGTCCACTCACTTTACTCTGTAGCTAAATGCTGTTATGAACCCCTGGTATTAAAACAAGCAAGATACAGATATTGCTTCTCATACTATGATCATCCTCTTATTAAGCAACACTTGCATTTAGAAAAAAAAAAACAGGCAACAATAAAACAAATTTAATCTATCTTTATTCATTTTTATGAAAATAAAAACATGTTGTAAACATAAGGAATCTAAATTTGCAGCTGATTTTCCTGCTAACTTTATCAATTCTGTTTCCAATACTGTGCTTTAGTTTTTTAGCTTTCATATCTTGCACCTGAAACTCCTAACGACAGTACCAAAGTTTTATAAAAGAATTAAAACCATTGCACTATAAATGTTTAAAAAGCAAACTGTCAGGTAAGGAAGGACGGATAGTTGAAAAATAAAGAACACAAAGAAAAGTTAAAAGGCCATTTCTGTATTGGAACTTGCATTACAGGATAGTGTTCACACAACATAAATACTCCCTTCTCCAATCAAGTGTTTGATAGGTGGATCGACTAAAAAGGGAGAAACACTATTTCACCTTGAGAAAACTACACAGTGACTGGAAGTCACTTGGTAATGAGACAGAGACTGAAAAACCAATGAAAGTTACTCATACAATAATTTTGAACACTGATAATTCCGTTTTTGTACCATTCAGAAGTGGAAAGGCACTTGTTTGCTTAATGACTGTTGGCATGAATTCACCATGCACCCCTAATTTATCTCCACCCTTCATACCTATACTATTTACAGGTTACGATCTAAGTGTATCATTCGTAAAGAGTCTGAATAATGTATGCATGATGACTATTTCTAATCTTTCTCCACAAATAAGTCCATACTCTACATTCTATAGAATACTTACTTCTGTCATTCCTTGAATTAACATAATTCAAGTTTATTATTATTGTTATGTAAGTTCAAGTTAAAGACATGCCCCTCTGAGAAGGACCATCATCCCACAATACTTGAAATTTCTCTTTCCAATACAGGTTACAATGCCTTCCTTTGCATACAACACCAAAAAGATCACCATTCTTTTGCTGCTTTACTAAATTAAAAATTCTTAGCTGATTTGTTGCTATCACTTTGAAGTCACTTACTTCATTACTGTTCTAGCTTTGCCTCTAAAAATAGTAGTAATAAAAACACTTTTTGGTACTTAAAATGGATTTTATTTCATGAATAAATTATCTTAAACAAAAAATAAGTACAAGATACTGCATACAAGTGACAATTTGAACCATAAACAACTCTAATTACTTTCTGAATTACACACATATACCTGTTAAATATATAATAAATCAAAAACCTGTAAACATGTGTTATATTTATATGCAATTACACTGAGAAAGTAACATACATGGCTTCAACAAAAAAGGCTCTGTAGACTGCTCCTCACAAACCAGAAGCTTCCAGCACACTCTTAATAGGCTTCTATTACATTTAAGCCAATAGTAGAGGACAGGCACAAAATGTTTGTTTCCTGAAGAATGAAGACTCCCTGCTGAGAGACATCACTCTTCCTTGATATTTCTTTGAAGGAAGGCTTTGATTTACAGAAAGAAAAGCAGCTAGGGAGAAAAAAGATCTGCTACAACCACATGTTCATGTTTGTAGAAGCAGTTATTCAGTTTTAATCTTCTTTTCCATGAACATCCCAGAAAGTGAAACCATTCAGAACATTTAGAGTTAAATACTCTTCTTAGCAAGAAATATTGTTTAGTGTTCAATACATATACATCTATACACGCAGACCACAGTATAATTACATTTTGTATTGAGGCACTAGAGAAGATAAATGCAATCAAAAGAAAAATACATACCTTTAAACAAAGGCCACCAGTAGTCCAGGCAGAAAACAGCATATGACATGAAAAACAACTGGACCCCACCAGAATGGGATGGGGAGTTCCCTGCATGTCAGAAAATTAAGACAACTACATAAGGAATAGGGAAGTGCTCTAAAAAAAGGGTAATGACAGTGCATAAAAAGGGACATTATTAGTATGGAGGAGTGTTTAATTTTGACTGAGTTTTGCATTTGGGAAAAATAACTAACTACACAATTGGTTTACTCTTTAAATTATAATGAAGGGGGGGGAAAAAAGAGCCTATGAACATAGAGTACAAATACTCTTGAACGAATAATTTAGAAATGTGAAACTTCTACAGAAGAAATTCAAATAAAACTATTCACTTCTAAACATAATTGGCAGAATAGAAAAATAAAAATGGGTCAAATTAAGAGGATTTCTTACAAAGTCCATGCAGTATCTTCTGTTTTCCAATGTCGACTTAGTATAATGGGCTTCTTTTTTGGTACTACTTGAATAGTTGAAACTAAAGGTAATACACTATATAGAAAGCAATTCTCCATAAATCAGTAGTACATATAAAAAGTAGTCATTATCATCTAGTATTATGTAGCAGTGAACACTTCTCAGAATCTGTAAACAGAATGGTGCCAAAACGATGAAATAAGGAGGTGAATCACACAGAATATTCTGAGTTGGAAGGGACCCACAAGGATAATCAAGTCCAACTCTGAAGTGAATGGCCCATATGGGGATCGAATCTGTGCCCTTGGTGTTAATTCGCATCCTGCTCTAAGGGGAAATCAAACCCAAAACCAAACCAGACAAAAGAAAAAAGACCCAAAGAGGAGATCCTACAACCCTGCTTCTTTAAGAATTGGAGGACTGCGTTAAAGATTAGGATTTATCACAAAGTATGTGGCCATGCTTCTTACATGGACACAATCAATTTGTGTGATGACAGCTACACTTGCCCTGCATAGCTACAAAAGTACATGACCAGAACTCAGTTTTTAAGTCTCAGCCTAATTCGTCTTTTTATGAGGGGAGACCTTGATGGCAAGGACATAGGCAAGTCTGAATAAAAACTTTTCACCACAGCCCTGAAACAAAGCACTAGAAGGAAAAAAAAATCATGGTGTTAGAAGCCATTAATCTAGATTAGATTAATGGGATTAGATTAACAATGAGACTGTCATCAGAAAAAGGAAGTTCCTAGTCTCCACACAACAATCTGTTCATGCATTTTGCATGAGAGATACAACCAGTGCTCAATATTCCACCCATCACCAGGCCAGAGGAATATCGTCCTTCTAATTTATGCTGGTTTGCCCCTGAATACTTTGTTCCTGGATGAATATCATAACTTCACCATGGGAAAGATGATGTCCTTCCTCCTCTAAATCTTAGAAAAATAATGATGTAGGGTTTGGTCACTCTCTTGCCTGAAGCACAATGGAAATAAAGCTACTGAGATGAAATTGTTGAGGTTGACTAAAGTGGGGACGTACTCTAAGACAGGTTGTGTTCCTGAAAGAAAAGAGGCATAATTTTGATCATGCATGACAACATGATTTGTACCTATGCCTGCTTGAGTGTACTGGCATGCTCTGAGCATGTGTTGCAAACAGAGGCCATAGACAAAGGAATGCTCAGTCCAGCATCAAAAAACAGACTTAAGCATGAGACAGGCCACGAGGTGCCCAACCCTGCCAAACTGGCAACCAGTACAAATACTCAGTAGCAGAATACTGGGCATCTACATATTTTTTCCATCAGAAGTTTATATGCCCCTAGCTCTTCAGATTCCTAATGAAAGGGCCTATTTTAAGTGAAGATTTTCTGGAAAGGAGATATCCCAGCCTCCTAAGTATTTTTGGATACTGACCTGTGCTGTGCCGCACAACTAAAAAATATGCATAATCAGACTACTTAGATATATGAGAAAAAACTTCCAAAGCTTTTCTCCAACCAACTTTGTTTGACACTGTAAACAGGATTATCCTGTTTCTGAAAATAAAATTACTACATTCATGCTAGAAATACTGCTGTTGTCACCCCAGGAAACTGTTTCTAGAAGACAAAATTCCATCAGAAATGCTTCAAGCTTTCAACTGAGCTTTGTCATAAAACTCTGATTATCACATTTATCACAGTATGCTATCACTTTGCTATAAAATATTAATTGCAGTATCCCTCTTATCTAAAAATTCAATGGGATTTTTATATTCTTAGGGATCATACTGAAAATAACTTTTTGTTTACTGCTACTGTCTTTCATAGGTGAAAATACATAAACTATTATATAGCTTAAACTGAAATAAACAACATGCCAACAGCAATATTACAAATATTTATAGAATTCACACCTTGCTAGGACATTTAAGAAGGTTTTCGCCTAGGAACCCCATGCGGCTGTCAAATAGTTTGATGTAGTTTACAGGAGTTTCTCCAACCTGTGCATCTGCTATGTGCTTTACATGTTTCACTACTAGAGATGCTGTATGATTACACTTCCATCCTGGCCTAGTGAGCTAAAGTGTTGCAAGAAAAAATCAAAGCTTGACTACACAGTTAGTACATGCAGACATACAGACACACACAGGTATAAGATAAATTTACAGCCAAAATTTTCTATGTTGACATTTATCACAGACTCAAAATCACACAGCCACCAACCATAAGATGGAGAGATGCATTTATATGCTGATTATCAAAAGATTATGATGCTAATACTCAACCAAAGAGGATAAATTACACCTAAATATGCATTGCAAAAGGTTTCTTCCACAGCAGCCCTGTTGTTTTTAATTTCTCATTTTGAATGGGACATCCTAGGGCAAAGCAGAAACAGCCTTCCCCAACAACATTTGCATAGAAACAGGGACTTTTTCCTGACTATTTCACTTAAGAGTACAGAGTGCAAGCAGGCCAACAACAATAACACTTCTTTCCTACAGAGATTAAAGAACAGTGCAAACTTGCAGCAAGGAATGAGGAAGTCTTGCATTTGCCAGGAGAGATGTGTGACAACAGGTAAATACTTTCTCCTTGCCTCAGAGGGACATGCAAACTTCAACGATGAAAATTTTCTGCCGTTGACACCTACTAACCAGAGAATTGTTAAGCATTACTTTAGTATTACTGCAGCTAGAAACCATAGTTATTGCACTGAAATGTGATGCTACATGTTGTACAAACAGGGAAGAGAAAGGAGAAATGAAAAGCCCAAATAAACTGTTAAGTATACATACAAAAGGTACAAGCACACAGATAGTGAAGTACCTGGAAAACAACGAAACTCCACTGATCTATAAGACTTGACTGTCTTTAACCAGAAAGCTTTAGGCATGAGCAGACCAATTGTTTAAAAATATAACCATTAGATGAAGTGCACCATCCTGCTTTGAAGCCATGTATTTATCTCAACCATGAACTAAAGATGACGGATTGAAAGGAGAGTTAAGAAGGAATGAAAAAGAGCCTTACAAGTAGATATATAAAACCCAGGTTGGACATCATGAGAGAGGTCAGTAGGCAGAAAAATGGATGACACAGTGCAAAAAAGTAATAGGCAAATACAACAGCACTGTTGAGGTCAGAGAGGACAGCAGAGTGACTAAGATATACTGAACAAATAACACAAGAACACAGAAGAAAGTCTGTTTCCATGGACTCTTTCACCATCTAAGCAAAAGCATGTTTCCAATAATAATCCGTCTGATGGTGTTAAATGCCATTTATAAATAAACAAAATTATGAAAGCAGTGCAGTTACAGATAAAGCCATGTTAGAGACGTAAAATGGGAGGAGATCAAATGATGACTATAAGTAGCAGTACATAAATTTAGAGGTGGGTGGGTAGTCAAAGATGCTTTGTTATTTTATGATGGCAAACACCATAATATAGCAGAGTTGTAAACCAGCAGAGTTGTTATCTTAACTAGAAATTGCATTTTGGGGGAAGGAGGATCAGTACATTGAATTGACAGAAAATTTGACCATTCTTACCTAGAAACCCATTATGTTTAAAACAGGTCCCACTGCAGGTATCAAATTCCAGCAATGATTTCTCATATGCAGTATCAACACATAACTAATATTTATGATGCAACTGGCAATATTACTTACCACCATCACATGGATGCAGTTTAATTTAATAGGCATTTACATGAATATTATCTTAATTTTCCATATAAACTAGAAGCATCATTAAGACTTTAACTGGTCAATATTTTAATCCAATTTAGTTTTTAAAATTTAACATTTATACAAAAATTATTTAATTATATTGTATCTTAATGCAACATGTAGCTTTTAAATTTTTTTTCTAAATACTTTTAGCAGCCACTTCATTCTTATCCACAGTAGAGTGAAAAACAATCAATATGCAGTAAATTTATCTAAATCATGAGTGAAATATTTACATTTTGTCAATCTACTATTAGTCTTATTGCTCTCTTCATGTGTGTAGTAGCTGTTAAATGAAGAAAATAAGATTTTCATACTGATATTTTCCCAGGTGGAAATGCTACCGCATTTCATTCTGAAACAACTCTGTACAATCACATAATTAGAATGAAGTCTTGTAAAACCTAAATAAAGATCTGTTTGAAGCTTGACAACAGCTTGACAAGCAACTTTAGCACCTGCTAGATACTTTTTGGAGAAATAATATAGGAAGTGGCATATCTTTATTTAGATAGGTTGTCCTTTTTCCCTTTGTTGCAATGAAATATGTGTTATGAAAATTTTTTATTAAACAATTTCTATCTTTATGGACAAACACATGCTTATTTAGAAACCAGACACCACATGATACCATATGAATTAAAATAAAGATGTTTGCTATTTATCTGCTTCTGCAAAGCATATCAGAAGAACCAATGACTACCAATGCACAGAGTAGTTAAAAATATGACTGTGTTTCTGTGTTCAAAAGTTGTAGTTGTTAATTTCTGGAGAGACTGTGATACAACAACATATTACAGTATTGTCTAGTTGACAAATTACTTTCCAGATATGTGGTAGGACTTAATGTTACTGTCCTCTTCTCTTTAAAAGGGAAGAAAGGAACTATGGCAGAGGACAGGAAAAAATTATTCTTCTTTTCTGGAAGTTGCCTAATACAGACTCAGGATCAGGTACACTGAATTCAATCAGTATCAGGGAAAAAACTGGAACAAGACTATGACTAACAAGAAACCTCCTCACCACCCTGATGAAGAGTAAATGAGGTAAATGATCTGAGACTTTCTCTAGGATCAAACAATACGTAATTTTATCCTGAGGTTTCCCCACAGATATACTGTATTTTGCATCAAAAAGATTGGAGTAAGCTCCTGCAGGTAATCAAAGCTCTTGACAGCATTGTCACATTTATTATTTTTGTTCTTCATCATCCTCTCCAATTGCTCACATTTCTGCAAATTTCAGCTATTCCAATAACAGAATGTGTATTTTCCTAATACTACTTGATATAAAAAAACCCTTTATAATTAACAATCACACAATAGATTTGGCCACAAGATTGAACTTGTGAAAAAAATAATTCCTAGAGATGTAGAGACATCTGATAAATTTAAATTTAAGACTAGGGTAATTATATTTAGCTTCTGTTTTAAAAGCACTTACTAGAAGTAAGAGGACACCTTTGTTTTTCAAGCAGGTATCAGGATCTCTGTCATGCTGAGAGGTAATTGGCATTTATACTTACGTGTGTGTTTACACACTATTACATGCATATATATTCAATATGCATTTGAAATATTTTTGATTGTATGTATTTAACCAAAACCCCAAAAGAGACATGTGTAGGTAGATTTTTGGCCGGAATTAATCAGCTTCCAGTGTGACAGATTAGAAATCAACACACATATAGCCAGGAAAGGTGAAGCTATCTTACTTAATAGCTTGCTTTGATGTGCATTTAAACCTACCGTCTGCCATGAAGAAACCCAACACATCATCAAACCTGCCACTGGATTATCACAAACGGCCAACTAGACAAAGCCACAATTGAAAAATAACTACATTTATTATTCTTTCTATATAAAATTCTTTTCATTAATGCTCAGCAACACGCATTTGGCAGCTGAACTGGTTTTTTTTTTTGAAGCAGCAGTGAACAATGCAATTCACAAAACAAAGATAAGCTCAGTGGTTTCCAGGAAACTGAAAGATGAAAGAATGCAGAGAGAGTCGGACATGGTTTCAAATGAAGAACAAGGGAACTAAGGTCAAAGTGAAACCTAAAAGAAATTCAGCAAGGGCCCAGAAACCGTGGTACAGATACATTTCAGTTGGATTGAAATTTCACAATGCATTTCAACAATGCATACAATACATTCTTGGGCATATTAATTCACTAGGGACAATTTTTTCAAACTAAAGGAGAAGCTCAGATTCCAAAGCCCTTAGTTTCACTAATTCAAGTGTAATATTTAGCAGATTTTATGCATTTATGTCAAATGTAAATTAGATTAAAGTTTTATCTTCCATCTTTGTTTTGTGAGTTGACTCCCAGATTTAACTAAGACCATGAAGTCTTACGCATACATGAGGTTGATTGTAGTGGAGGAATCTGTAAATGTTATAATTTCAGAAGCCAGCACCTAATAAATAGCCTCCTATAGAAATATGATCAATGTATTCATTCCCCTTGAAGAGAAGGTCATTACCATTATACAAATAAATTTAAAGAACCCATTTTGCAGTAGTGAAAAAATACAACATTCTACCATACACACCAAAAAAGGCTAATAGAGTTACCTTTATACCTACTGCAAGTAATGCCCTAACACACAGAGCTAAATTCTGCTCGGTTAAACTATTAATTATTTCCACCTAGGAAGCAAAAACAAAAAATACTTTGTCCAACGGACTTTTTAAAATACATTTTAACATAAGTTCTCTCAGACACTAAATTTGTAAAATACTGTATTTTACAACTATCAGGTATAACCATGCATTCAGAAATAACATTCCTAACTGCTGGAAAATCACCTCCTCTACTCACAGCACAGAATTTATTCATAATTTTACATATCAAATTACATAGTGGTTTAGGAAAGAGTAAAGGAGAAATTGAAATGTAATGTGAATTTTAAGAACATGAATTTTAAATATACAATTTTAAAGAAAGCCAGAAAAATAACAATGCTAAAAGCTGCACACACGGACTCTTGCCACAAGTGAGAGGCAAATGTCTCACAACCTGCATTTTATAAAGCAGAAATGATAACTTTATCACCAGTCAAAGTAGCCCCTAGAACCATGCCTAGGCATTCCTCTTCTGACATACAGTGAAGAGTGCCACCTACTGAATAAAAACCAGTATTCCAGAAATCATTAAATTATTCTGGAAACGTGCCGTCTATGTACTTACTCCCTTCCTCAACCCAAGCTTTCAGTTTAGTTTTTCATCATGCAGTGTCCTGGCAGAGACCAGATTTGTCAAAATATGACTTTGATATAGAAACAAGGTCCAATGAAAACCGCATATAAGTCACCTGATTTAAGAAAAAAAATTATTCAATTATGTTGCATTAAAAAGAAAAAAAAAAAAGCACTCTTTTTCTAAGGCTGTTCTTTTTTCACACAAGAAAGTGTATCTTTTCTATATATTTTACTGTACTGTAAGAAGGAAATAACTACTTACATTCAGACCTGAACACTTCTTTACTTTCACTGACAACTGAAGTATCTCACAAAGGACCACATACATATTTCACATCCACATGCCATGATCTCAGTCATGCTACAGAGCAGCAACAGATAAGAAGACACAGTGTGTCCCCCTAAAGAAGCCCTACCAGGTACTGCATAGCAGGCAGCAATGCTACACATTGGTGCAGGTGACATTCTGTATTTATAAACACTGTAAATTGGCATTACAGTCTATCAATTTAGAGTTTTAAATACACGCAATCTAGTCAAGGAAAAATGTGTGGTATATTGCAAGAGTCTGCATGTAATGTGATACCAAACAAAACTGCTGTAACCCAACCAAGATTTGGAACTGATCCATTTATACACAAAATATTTGAATGAGTCAGCAACCCACTGCATTTCCCAGGCCTGCTGCAGACTATCAGACAATTCCCAGACGTACTTCCTCAGATTGTGCTTGCCTCATGAACAAGGTCAGTAGTGACAAAAAGTGATATAAAGGTCAATGAATAGAAAAATATGACAATATGCAAACTTACTTTATCTGATTACCCATTAACCTACTCAATATACTGAAGTTCACAGATTTCCCCTATTTATTTGTCTCTCTCTTTTAACTGTTTAATATAACAGAGTAGTGTATTAAAATGAAGTACTACTATTTTTTTGGTACTATGAATAAATAAGAATTAAATATGCTGCCTTACTGTAGTCACACACACAAGTGAACAGCCTCTAAAACAATCATTGTTTCCTTGTCTGAAGTCTTTGTTCCCATACTCCATATATACTCCAGCACTGCCAGAATAAACCTTGTTTATGTAGAGAGTGGCTGAAGCTTTTGCAACTATAGCAATGGTGCTATAAGCAATTGAGATTACACCACTGTGGTTATGCTGCCACCTAAATCTCAAAGCTTTTGATCTGCACTGGAGATCCCTTTCTGAGGGGGATAAAAGATAACAGGAACAGTATTTTGATTATCTCTGATTATTGTGGAGAGTAATCCTACTGCTGAATAAAGACCTCCAAGAGAAAAAGGTAGGCTACCTGGATTTTTGGCCTGTCACAACAAACTTATACATTTATGTTTTTCTTACTATGTGAAAAACTCTAAAATCAGCTACACACAATGTAGTGATAATAAACAAAGATTACCACAATAACTTAGTGTATATAACATTCCCATCAGACCTGGTCCTTTAAAGGACACTGAAGTACATGAGCCATTAAGAAATCCTTCTAGGATATATTTATATATTATTGTTTATGCTATGCCCCTCTGGGGAGGAAGAGAGAAGGATAATGTCTTTGACTTTGAAAGACCCTATATTAAAGGTAAGCATGCATCACAACTGAAAAAAAACATTTCCCAGATTAAGAATAACTATTTTAGACTCTAGCCTGCAAAGTTTCCAGACCAAGGGAAGAAAAATACCATAAAAATAGGAAACTTACAAGATTTCTCTCTAGGGATTCCAGCTGATAATCTATTTCTTTCAGACGATTCTGTTGATCACGTTTTTCCTTATTGTCTCGCAGAACTTTTTCACCTGGAACTGTTTCTAGGCTTCTGTTTGCATAAACCAGAGACTCCTGAGAAATGAACAGATAGAAGTTAAACACATGACTTTATATTGCTTCATAGACAGATGAAGGTTCTTTTGATTTCTATTAAGAGAACACTGAAATGCTTAGAATAATATGTCAGTGTCAAATTCTGTAAATGCATAGTTTTCATTATGTACATTTTCAAATACAATAGCTAACCATCAGGCTAGACGTATTTCAGCAGAAGAATTCTCACCCTTTGCATTTTAAGACGAATTTCTTAGTCTCCAGAGCTAACACTTGGATGCTGAATTTCTACTACAACAATAAAAAAGCTCTGAGAATAGGGGTGAGTGAATGACTGGTTCAAAGCTTGCTCCTATTAACCACACTGGGATCAGAATTAAGCCAGAAGGAAAAGTAAGAACTGAGCTGAAATGACAATAGCTTTTGTTTTGATTCTGAAGTTTGTATCACTCCCACATACATTCAGGTATTGGCGAAACTGCGAAGCTATGTTGCAATCAGAAAAAAACAGAGCTTTCTCTTGCAAACCAAAGATTCTATAGAAAAATCCAATAGTGGCAGAGGTAAAAAATCCTAAGCAAAAAACCTTCTCCCATCTTGATAATCAATTTAACCCAAAGGGACATGACCAGCCATAGAATAAAAAAATACTCTATTCATTCTTACTTTCAGAAGCAGCTCAAGAAATTTTAATATGCACACAAGGAAAATAATTCCAAGTAGCATGTCTAACTGGAAAGAAAAACAACCTTCACAATTCGACATCCAACAGAAAATTTCTCAGCTACAATATACAAAAAAACTGTATCTATAAACAACTTTTTCTAACCATCAAGCAAATCTATGAGTTCTGACATTTAAATGAAACTATTAGTTGCCTGAAAATAAACTTATTTTAATACAGTAAAAATTTTTGAATATATATTTACAATCAGCAATAGTTGGCAGTACCACAATGACAGTAAATTTTCCTGTAACAGACGATCATATTTTCTGCTTCTTTCTGCATTGCTTTCAAAATTATTCATAACAATCTATTTGATATTTGACCACCCTGGAGCATTAAGCTATTGCTTTCTCTAAGTAGTTCTTACAGCCTCACTTCTCTCATCCCTGAATAGTAACTGACAGAAACTCACATAATATGAGTAAAGTCAAAGCTTTCCCCACTTACTAATATTTTAACATTTTTCTCAAGATATCATGAAATAAATGTAGAAAGTATTATATCAAGGAAAACTTTTTATTGTCACTGTTTCACATACTTCAGAATACGTTATATTTCAATTATATAGCACATGTACATAGTAGAAGTCCTTTTGAGATTACTTCATCTTTCATCTCTAGATCTGTAGAAAATAAGACTGTTAAACATTTTACGTAAGGGAAAATACAAATACTTAGCAACAGCCAAAGCTGTAACAAACATAATGCCAAACAGAAATATGCAGTATTTGAAATATCTATAGTTATTTGTTGCACTCCCTTTTCTCCAAATTTTATAAATAAATAATAACAAAATCCCACCTAATGAATCTTCTTAAGGGATAAAACTGGCTGATCAGCTCATTAACCTGCTTTTAACCATGCTCTTGAAACAGAGATATCTGTGAAATTCATCTGTTTTGGTGAAGCGCAGGCATAGAGCATAGGCTATCAAGGGGTTCATTGATTGAAAAATTAGTGTATCTTGTGAATTTTGAGCATTTATTTAGTCTTAAACTGTTAACTATAGTCTACTTCTATAATAGGAAAAGGGAATATTTTCCTGATAAAAATCCCCAATCCATTATGAAAGAACTCCTCACGGTAATACACAATAATATCTGTAGGCTTGGTTGTCTTAAAAGATAAGTAATGTTGTGTATTACCATGAGGAGTTCTTTAAATACCATCTTCATTTGCTTTAGTTTTCAGGTAGCTTCCCAGTTTTTCAAGCTGGTAACTGTACTCATCACACACAGTCTTACACTTCATATTCTCCAGTCTATCGTTTTCCTGTTTCTTTCAGCATTACATTCAACTTAATTTATTCTTCCTCAAAAATATTAAATAAGACAGAAGCATTTTTAAATATTTAGTTTATTTGGCACCAGAGCAAAGAAATTTTTCAGAGAGAAACACAGTTCTGATGAGAGACATTTCCATGTAAAAGAGAACATTAGTCATGGAAAAGCATTCTTAATCCAGCTGGACTCCTTGTACAAAAAGAGGAACACGTCTGCTCCCCTGTTACAGCTCAGCTATGGTAGTGCAGGACAATTAAAGCCCACTATTAAATATTTCAGAGTGAAAGAATAATTCCTATATCCTGTCAAAGTATCCATCAGTGGCAAAAAGCACATCTCCCACTGAGACAACAGTGACTAGGTATCTGCATTTTCAAAGTTATATCTAATGCAATTCTTAGAAGAAAAAGAATTTGCAGCTTCATAATACGCTACCCTAAGCTAATTCTAAATTAAAACCACAGAACTACAAAGCCTTTTATATGCTGCAAAACAAAAGGCAACTGCTTTTCACTAATGAAAGGTAACAAGGAATTAACTACCTCTTTTTGGTTGTTAGGTTTAATATTACTCAAAAAAGATAATATGTTACTCTTCAATTAGCATACACCTAAATGCAAGTTTCTATTCAAATACTTCTGGGCTATTACCTGAAAGGAAGCAACAAAGATAACTTGGACAAACACTTCCAAACAGAACATTCATTATCACAGGCAAGTCACGTTAACTTCAAGCTGATGCCTTGTAACATTGAACACAAGCTCAGGCAATCATTGGCAAGCTCAGAGTAACAACTGCATTTGTTAGGTGACTACCAGCGAGGGGGAGGTGCTTTTTCACACATTAGATCCCAGCTGGTAAATGATCAACATCAAAATGTGACTCCTCTGGAACTGAGCTACAGAAAATACTACTAGAGGTAAAACAGAACCTCACACTCAGAAAGAAGCCAGCAAAAAAAATGACATTAAAGTGCCCTTATAAAAGCAAAAAAGAACAAACCCACAGGTATTTTAGCCTTTCAAAGAGATGTTTCTCATACCCTGGTAACTGAAAACAGTTTTGCCAATGAATATTTTTACAGATATTCTCCAATATACCAGTTCTGGCCATAAAATGAAAACATTACAGAAGTAAATAAGCTTTGTGCAAATAAGTGCAAAATAAGAAGTAGGGTTTTTTAATTTAAACCCCATTATAGTAGAGGCAACAGTACCAGGGCATGGGATAAATAGGAGTCTTCTAAGTACAATATTCAGACAATCATTTCTCAAGGCTGAGACCTTGATTCTTAATCTTCAAGTCTCAATATTGCTGGCAAGGGAAAAAGACAAAGGCCATTAAAAACAAGGGACATAAAATTTCAATCTATCTTCTAGAGTCTTTAACACTGCTTATCAGTCATTGCCTTATCCTTCAGATTGTAAGTGAATAGGCACTTTTGGAAACCTGAGACAAGAAGAAACTTAATTCTAATTCCCAAAGGTAAACTGTCATAAATAATTTGTTTCTATGCTGAAAAAACCACCCCCATGCAGTTAAAAATGTGAGAGTTACCAATTTCTGAACATGAAGTATCTTGGAAGTATGGAATCAACAACTGCTAAAAACAAGACAGTTCTTGAATTAAATATGACTCAAAATAGCAACAAATTATTTTTCCATAGTTTTCTATAGCTAAAATTTCTCACTTCATTCCTTAATACATATACTTTAGGAATAAATAGAAGATTCTAAAGAAAAATGAAAAAGATACAAATACAGACATATGCTACATTGGTCTCAACACACACTTGAAACAAAATATCTGCAGATGAGCCCTGTTCTTTAACCTACCTGGTAAGTCTGGCTTGGTGATTTTGAGCTAGAGCTGGAAAGTGCAGAAAACTCCCCATCAGATAGTAGTACTTGGAGCTTATTGTCTATCTCGTTCAGGACATGAAATTCCATTGTTTCAGGTGTGTACCCTTCTCCTGGTGCCAGCCAGCCAGATACACTCCCCTGTTGAAAGATACAGAAAATACTTAAGCCTCATTTGCAAAGGAAACCTTAAGGGTAGTTACATAACAAGTTTATTTATTTTTCAGATCAACCATACTTAATAATAAAATGTACATTTTCATCCATCTCAGTATATAGCTAAAATCTCCCAATATTCATGTAACTGGCACACTTGAGAGCAGCTATGGGCAAAATAAGTAGAGATATTCATACAGTCATCGTTTTTAAACATAACCAAGGAGCAACTTAAATGGACAACCACTTTCCATCTGATAAAGGAATCAAAAAGTGAGAAAGCCTAACCAAAACTAGGCTTGGAATGAAACTGCAGAGGTTCATGCTACGGCAGAAACCACCTGGAGCCAAATCTCAAATAGAAGGTATGAGATGTAATATGACATTTGCAAGGTACCACCAAAGAAGAAAACAAAGCATTCACAGGAAATCAAAGGAACTGCTCTGAGGTCAGTAGCTGCCATCCTTCTAGAGCCCCTATATGTTATCACAGAAACTCTGGGAGAGACAGAAAGCTGAGTTCTTTTCCTGATCATGATTTACATGACTTTTTCCTCTTGATAGCAGTTAACACCTGAATAACACATACAAATAATATACTCCTACTACATACAGTTGCATATTATGAGTGAGCTAGGCCACTTAACCCAAGCAAATAAGCTCATACCCACAGACAGATGCAGGTTCTCCACAGCAACTTGGCACTCCTGCCTCACACTCAGGGAAGCAAGTCTGCACAACCCCCATTCACTGGGTATGAGAGTAGCAGATTACATCTCTGTCCTGATCACAACGAAACACCAGATAGGACCTTAGAAGAGCAAGGATGTGTGGAAGGACATGAGTGTATTGCTGATTTCCTTTCTTTTTCCTACCAGAATAGGACCAGCACCTTGCCCTAAGACTCTAACATCTGTCTTGCAAGAAATTCATGTCCACCATTTGTTTCCAGCTTCCAGATTAGTCCTCTGGCTATTCAAGCAGTTGCATCCATCCAAGAGGAGGACATATCAGCTTTCAATTACAATACCACTGCTATGAGGTAATTCGTGGTTCATCCCCATTACCATAAAGCACACTAGTTGCAAAAATGTAAAAAATTTTTACCCCAAACACCTGTCATAAATTATCTTCATAATAAATGCAAAAAAAAAAAAAAAAAACCAAACCAAACCAAGAGGAAGAAAAAAAGAGAATCCAGAGAAAGTCATCCTTTTTGTGAAACAAATGCTTTCTCATACAAGTATGATGAGACACAACTAATGAGCCTGAGCAGACCTGAGCTGACTCCAAAAGAGCCATTCACAAATGTCTTAGATGCTTGCCAGCTTTGTGGAAACATCTCTTCAGGTGAGACAGTAACCACCAAAACGTAAGTACTCAGCATGGTACTACATTTGTGTCAGGTGAACCATCCCCTAATCAGAGAATGAAGATCACAGTGCAAAAACACAGAAATGCCACTACAGGAGTCCAGTAAGATGTAACCAGGCTCATTAGCTACAGCTCAGTGTCTCTACCCCATACTCCAAATACCCAAATTACCCCAGTAGTTGTTTTACTCCAGGGTGAAATGGACTCACACATTCTCTTTTGTATTTTCAAGATGGCTTTGCTTGGAAAATAAGCTTCTGTCCTGTCAATGTTTCCTGTGTGTTAACTCAGAACAATACTTTTATAACAGCATAGTGCTTTCTGTGGAACATCTGAAACAAATTATAGCCCTGCAGCTTCGGCTTTGACAATTAGATTAGCATGAATATGTGAACTTCTAAAATATTTTAAACACTCATAAAACATTCTTTCAAAAAGTGAGAAGTGCTGTTTGGATATTTGGTATATATAGTAGTACAAGTCAAATGAAGCTATTTAATCCACATTACTACATACAGAGGAATTCATACAGCATAACCAGATCTGCCTTGATTGACAGCCTCCAAAATATTACTTCAGCCAATGTGATTGCACCAGCTTTTTAAAAATCAGAATAAAATAAGATGAAAGAGGCCATCAACTGGATAGTTACCTGGGCCAGTTTGAAGCTGTCTAGATTACTCATTAGCTGATCATTTCCTCATGATCTTTGTTATGAAGCAGCCACAGGAAATGCCTTACCCATAATAAAATTCAAATGTGGGAGAGGAAGAATCCATCACCAGACTAGACAGGTCTAAGTAATTATTATCCTTTCTTTTACTCTACTTTGATAGCAGAATTAGGAGCTTTTTTCTTTAAAGAAATTATCTAGTACAGACTAGAGTACTAGATGCAAGCATAAACTACCATTCTTGTCCACATTATCAAGAACATACAGCAACACACATGTCCTGTGAGATGATCTACTTCGTATCTAATAATAACAGTAAAATCTCTATGGATGTAGAGACACGACAACATGATAGTGACATGTGCCAAATACAAAATGTGGACAAATGTTACACTTTCCCATTGCCTTGATGCCTTGAGAATTGGTGCAAAAAAAGGTACATGTGGTTAGTTGGAATTTGCATTAGCTATTCTGCATAAATACCTCTAAATTTTGTGACAGACACTAGCTTAAAGAGAAAGAAAACCTAGCAACTACACATTTTGAGAGACTACTTTTGCAATCAGTAAAACAATTTTTTTTAAAAAAGCCACTATTCCCTAGGTTGGAAAGCTATGCTTACTAAAAGAAGGTTGTTTAAAACATCTTCAGATCTATAAATGATGACATTTATCAAATTGAAGACCATTTCCTGGGAACAATGATTGGTGGGACACTCAAATACACTTTGTTACCCTGCATGAGGACCATTTTTACTCACTTCAGCTCCTGCTATTCACTGAAGTATGCAGACAGTACACTGTTTAACAATATTATGTTAAAGCATAGATGTCTAATGCTAAGCAGACTTCATATATTTTTAAGAGAGAGTGAGATGGAAGCCACAGAAAGATGTCACGTTATCTTTCTAAATGGACACATAAGCTTCATAAATGTGTATTCCCCAATTGCTGCAATTTGAAGTCCATTTATCAGTCGTCAAAAAACTGTTGTTGGGAGTTTTTTGCAAGTAGTTGCTGGCCTTTCTCCCTGAGACTACAGCACTAACCACTCAGATTGATACTTCACAACTTCACATTTTATGCAAAGAAAATAGGTGATTTTCTCCAAGTGTAGTTCTAAGGTTCCTTCCTTCTCTTTTAGGTTCTGCTGTTAGTAAAATTAGCAAAGAAACCAGTAAGAATTCTTTTTTGGAGACAAATCCAACAGGATTTGTCCATCTTCTCTCTCATATCTCAGTAGGGTACTTCATGGTAGGACTAACATCAAATTTAGATTTATTGTAAAAATAAGCCAAATACAACAGGACGGTACAGATTAAATTTGTCATACCTCAAAATCTTGCAATTCAGTTCCATCTTCTGTATCTTTCAGTAGTTCAATTAGCCTTCTCCTTTCTCCCTCAAGCATAACAAACTGGTTTCCTGAATCCTTTGCTAGCTGAAATATTTACAAAAAGAAAAAAACCCATACTTCAGAACTCCACTAGCTCAAACAGCACCAAAACAAAGTTTTTAAACTCTATGAAATTAACACCCAAATCTTGTTTATTTCCATGATACAAATTATCACTCTGACAGAAAAATACAGCAGCCTACATACAATAAATTTATAATCTTATCTTAGTCTTTGATATAGTGGGGAGGCAAATATTTTTCACTGGATGAAAAATCGTGATAGCTACTATGTCCTCACAGGAAAAAGAAAGCAGGAAAATCAAGGGATGTATTTTCTGACAAAGACCACTCCCATGCAGGCTACACATGAACAACCTGTATATCTATCCCTTATTTATGCAAAAAAGGACATAAACATCCTTTAACTTAACAGTAAATACTTTTTTTAAAAGTCTTAGGATATTGCCCTTAAAACAAGCTATGCACAAGCACAAACAGAACAATTCAGTTTCCAGTACTCTTCAGCAAGTACACAGAAACAGTATTATCCCAACCAATATGAGCACTCAAGTTGAGAACTACCTAATTCAGCGCTCTGCCATAAATAACAGTTTTAACAGAAAGATAATTTTTTAAATTTATGCCTAATTAGTTTTAAATCTCCTGATTTTAAAAAAAAAAAAGCCTGTCTTCAAAAGTATTTATAGATTAATTTTCAGCTAATATTTAAAAATATGTTACTGTTTTTATGCTTTAATGCTTACCTCAATGTTCTTTTTAATGAAATGCTGGCTGGTTTTGGTTTTGCTATGCGTTTTTTCTGCTGTTTTTTCTGATTCTAATTCACTTGGACAATCTGATGTTTGAGGAAGAAAAGTTGCTACATTATAATCATTCATATTCTGATTCAACAAGAGCAGTAGTAACATCAATCCCATTCAAATCTTTAGCAAACATATAAAGTCAATAGACAAACTTTTTGTATGGTGTTTTCATTATTTATGTAAATAATATTGTTATATTTAAAACATACTATTGCCAAAATCTAATTTCATTTTCAACTTTTTATGAGATCACTCATTGTTACAAAGGCTAAAATACTTTTGGATTTCTGACCTCAAAAATGTTAAACATGGTGGCCTTAAAAGCCACGGCATTCCTTCAAACCCTATCATCATTGCAGTTTTCTCATCATTACAAAACCAGACAATAATTTTTTTGAAAACCACAGAACTATCTGGAGACATATCAAGTACATTTTTCTAAATAAAACAGCTGAAAAACAGATGATATAGTTGATATTATTATAACACAGCTTATAAAACAAATTTCATCAAAAAATGAAACTCATCATAGAGCTATAAATCTATTAAACAGAAACATGATATTCTAATAACAATGGATTTCTATCCATGACAGAAAAAAGGGCTTGTATTCTGTTTTTCAGAGACTTCTACCATGCTTAAAATAACAATTCCTTTATGAACAGCAAATATTTGTCACATTAAATAATCAGTCTAAGAAAATATAATCAACTTCTAAATCTCAATAACTACTTCAAAAGCAGGCATTGTAGTTTTTGCTTTTCTGGAAAGCAGAAATTTGAAAAATGGGTGGGCTATTTCCCTACAGAAAATGAATTTGACATGTTAGATAATAGAAGACAGGCTGTGAAAGTTTATAGGGGAGTAACTCTTTATCAGAGTGAATAGAATGAAAGCAAACTCCCAACGATATGATATAAATTCCATGGACACTCAAACCTTAAAGGACTGAGGTGTTAGATCTGACCAAGAAACCCCCTCACAGTTCAAATGCACAACTGTTCACTGAAAGCATCCTAAGCTTTCTTTACCAGGCAACATCATGAATATGTCAAGGAACTGGATCATACAGGAATTTAACAATATAAAATGACAAGTTGCATCCTGAAATGAGAAGAACTCACCAAACACCAACATAATACACATATTACTTTTAAGCTATATCTTTCACTTGACTGTAGAATAGCATTTTTCAGAGGGAGCTATCATAGAGAACATCTCAGAACATTTAAGTAAAGAAGGGACACACATGGATCATTGACACAAAGAACACACTGAAGATTGCCATGGGTAATTAAAAAAGAGATTCCACCTCAAAAAATTTTGCATATGCATTTTGGTAGATTTGGCACATATTTCAAAGATTTGGTACAAATCTTGATGAGACTGATAAAGTAATAGCATAAAACTAGTGCATACAGTCTTCTTCACAAGCTCCTCTTGTTCAGGGTCTGCCTTTATGACAGCTGTGACACAGAAAAGCAACCGAAACAGTAAGTCTTAGCTATTCAGACACGACATCAAAAGCCTCCAGCCAAAACAGTAAAAGTAATTTAAAGCAATATATTGCTCACAAGCTGTAAGCGATCTCTGCTTCATTCCCAAAGTAGGAACATGCAGAACATCTCAAAATAGTGCAAGTGATAGCAGCTCCCAACCATGCCTGTATTGGAAACTCCAGAAGTCAGTGCTGTACTGAATACTGGTAATGAAACCTGCCATTGCTACTCAAGGGCACTCCAGCACAACTCAGAAATTTTGAACGAGGAAGCTGAGGGTCAAGCTTCGTTTTAAGGGAGGAATGAAAACACATGGTAGAAAGACAGAAATGAAAAGCTCCAGCCCACAAAGTTAAGGTCACATACTGGTGAACAAAGACAAGTGGTAAGATGATAAAGGAGCTGAGGTCCATGCTTAAAATGAAAACATGCAGTCACATTCTACAAACTGCAGAGATATTGCTGCCATCTATGCTTCAGCCTTGAAGAATGCACTTTTATTTTGTCTTTGCCATCTTAGCCAGTCACCATGAAGATAGATTCCTTCTGTTTACATAGAATGCTAGTTGACAAAGAAATAAACAATTGCAGCTGATAGCAGTGGCATCTGAAGCTATTATTCTTATATCACAACACATGTGAAAAGTTACTCAACCACACAAACTTGAATTTCAAATAGGGAAAGAACAGAGGCATACAAGCACAGTTCCATTTATTTTGATATGTTGGACACACTACACCACTAACAGCATTTGAAATGTCTATACAGTGCATGATAACACACAGTCTCTAAAAGAATCAGCAGGTGTTTGAGTTTTGCCAGAAAGTACTTGTTTCATAAAAGCAATGCAGACTTTACAATAATCAGCATAGCAAAATATAAAATACAAGTTGTCTGAAGATTTTTTTGACACAAATCCATACAATTTCTGCTGAAAACAAAAAAAATATAGAACAGTTGCAGTTAGATTCAGCACCACTTGTCATTTCTAAATAGTGTCTTGAATATAAGCCTATTAATAAAAGCTACGATACCTTAGAGTAATAGCAAAGACAGGTTTTAAAAGAATTTCCATGAAGAATCAAATACACATTTTACAATATATCTGTTACACACCTCTTCCTTTTGAAATGAAAGAAAAATGGTTTTATAAACCCAAAAGTAAAAATTTTCTTAGCATGTTGAGTAAAATGTTTTAGATAAGTCACAAAACTATTCTATTCTTTCATTTGCGAAAAAGTTAAGAACTGTCACCATTAAGTAACCTTGCTTTTTCCCATTTCACTGGCCTTGCCACAAAGGCTGAGTCTTCATTACCCACCCATTCTACATGTTGTTTTGCCATTTCTAAAAATACAAACTTTACCATTAATAAAGCTTACCCTGGTTTTCTTGGGCTTTATGGCAATCATAATCTTCAGGATTCATGTGTGTGTGAAATACTGAAGTACATATTTCATCTTCTTTAGCACGGGAGGGATCTGCAAGGAATTTTTTCTGGTAAAATTTAATTGAAATGTATTTAAAGAAGATCTACCATCATGTGTATCATGCTATAAGACCTCACACTTGGAAAGCAAAGAAATTCACTTGGATAAATTATACAAGCACCGTATTTCTCAAAATAAAGAAACAGGAAAGTGTCAAGTGTTAATCGTAAGTATGCTGTTTCTTATGGCTGTGTTCTTGTTTTTAACAACTACTGCCCATAGAGGATAATTCATCACATTCTCAAAGACATAGCCCAAGGCCCTAAAGTTCAAATGCCTCTGCAGACACCATGTGGCAAGTCATCTAAAACTTTGAATGAGAATAAAGCATCCAGGTTTTCACAGCTGGTGTCTGCCTGTACATGAATTATTAGACTTCCAAGTGGCTTAGGTCAAGGGCATAGTCTAGAAAAACAGTGTTCAAGCATCCTAGTTGTTTCAGTTACTCAAAGAAAAAAATATATCAATTGAAGTATTCATATGTGTCAACTGGAAATAGAAGTTAGAGCAGTAAGTTGCAGTCTATACACTTAGCACTTACAGAAAAGGAATCATATTGCAAAGAACCATATGAATTACATGTGATTTTCACAATGAAAAAAACCACACAATAAACAGTAATAATGAAGTGTAATGGACTCAACTGAACAAATGATGTCGTTAAACAGAGCACGGGGTAAGGAATTTAAGGCTGTTTAATTCCTGATTTACATTTCTGCTGTGAGTGTGAGGTTTTGTTGGGCCTGAAATTAGTAACATTTAAGTTGCTAATGATTTTGTACTCAAACTTGTGCTTGATTTCACAGCTACATTAAAAGCTATAATAGCTTTCATATATAATTTATTTAATATAGCTCTATCAAATTCAAGTTCTGAAAAGCAAAATATATGAAATGTATTCTGTTTAAATATCAACCAGGGCAGCCACCAAGATGCTCATTTAATTAAATAAATACTTAAGTAAATAAGTAAGACACTAGCATGTTACAGAAAAGATAAAGATCAAGCTGGAGGAAAACTGTAAATCTAAACCATACAGGTTTGTCAGTGCAGTACACCAGAAACCACATAATGCACATGGTCTCTACAGGAGTCCCTTTGAAATAAAGGAGCAGTCACATAAATGAAATAAAGGAGTTAGCAGTCCTATAGACTTGCTTGTCTACTGTTATTTTAATATACCCTGACACCTACTGGAGACTGTCTAAATATCACCTGTATGAAATTCTGTTTTCTTCCCTTAGCAACCCAAACTTTACCATAGAAATAAAAGCAGATTACATCATAATAGCGAGTTTTGTTGAAATATTTTAACTACACATTGCTACCATTATTATGCACGTACTTCCAACATTCAAGCTGATAACAATAACCATTCAGATCTCAAATCCTTATTCTCTCCCCAACAAGAAAAAAGATAGGATATACCACAATTCTATTTCTCTTTACTTACCAACTGCATCATGCCACGATGAGAACAAAGCCAAAAACTGGTTTGTGTTTTCCACCTCCTCGTGGCTTCCTGTGGTTCTGATAGACTATTCAAAATAAATAAACTGTGAATGTATGGATACGTGCATGTATTTAAAGTAAATTCTTTAAAGTGAAATACGTTGTCTGCTTATCAGATCTAATGAAATTCAGACCCTATCAAAAATTACTCTTCCCACTTTATTTTCTTCTTAAGGCTATCTGAATATCTCCTGAAGTTATGATAAAAGCATGGTGAAACTTTAAAGCCTCTGTTACATACTGTCTCTTATTTGGAGACCCACTTCACAAGACAAAGTTCTGTAATGTGGTTGTGGTTCCAAATCCAAACCCAATGAAATTATGAAACACAGTCAAACCAATCATGGTTTTTTAGCAACTCGTATTTCTTTTCATGTAAAACAGAGGAAATAGTAACTTGTTTCAAGGCATTTAACTGCTAGAGGCCAGGATAGGGATAGGATAAAGGAATTTGTGCTGTAGGATTCTTATGCCTTCTTAAGCGGGCATCTCTAATTTCTTCAATAACAGACAGTCCTGAAATAGATGGGGGTAAGGAGGATCACACTCGAGCAGAATAAACCCTTTTTGGCCTGGGTTCCCAGACATTACCTCTTGACATACCTTACCCTCTCTGCAAATGGTGAACTCAGGCATAAGACTATGCCACTAAACCACACCCAGACAGCTGTATATTTGGCAATCGATCTTATCAACTTTTAAGGGCCATGTCCTTCTTTCAAAGCCTGCCTAGCCAATATATATTAAAAATTATCCAATCTTACTTTTTGAGATCCATGTCTTAATTTTAGTTGGCCAACTGTGAGTTATTTAATAACTAAGCTTCTGTGAGATATGATAATTATGTAAGACAGTACTCTAAGATGCATCAGTCACAAAATAAGCAGAACACTTATAACCTGAAGTTCTTCCCAGAGCATTGCCCTCATTTCTTTGCCTTGCTTCTTAATTACTTTTTCCTTAATACGCTGTTTTTCAAGTATTGTGTCAAGTTTATTCATTTTCTTTATAGCTGCTTGAATCTGAGCATTTATATATGTGTCTTCAGAACATTTCAAGTCAGAAGAGTCTGCTGTAGAATATATTTAAAACTAATGTTAGCTTGAAGCATGTCATCTTAAAAAAACAAACAGTAAAAAGCAGTTCAAGTAATTTGGCAGCAACCATAGACAAGAGTACAACATTCTCAAGCATATATTAATTTCTAAACCTGTTTGTAGCAGGGAAAAATACAGACGTCTCTGCTACAGAGTGCTGAATCATACTCTGAGCTGTAGCAGCTGGATATGGAGGTGTGGAAGAAGAAGAGTCACCTAATTTGGGCAAGTGATTTGATTCAAATTTATAATGGAAGAGTGAAAAGATCTCCACAGTATCAGCAAAAATCACTAAGTTTAAAATTAAAAATAATTTCTTCAGCCTGACTAGTAGAATACATGTTGAAATGAATAATTCTGGGGTTAAGAGAGATTGTAATATTTCTGCCTTTAAACATTAGAGAAGTTTCAGTCTTGACTTATGTCTTCACCAAACCAGATTCTGATACTGGTTCTAGAAAAATGTTGCTATAAAAAATAAAAATCTGTGAAACATGATGGAAGCTACTTCACCATTACTCAATTAAAGTATATTTCGATACTGTCTCCCTTTTTTTCCTTAAATATATATAGATTATAATTATAACTTTTACCTTTTCCCCTTCCTATAGCATCCTCATACTCTGTCTTCTTTTATGGCTTCCATACTAAGAGTAGAGGAAAAATTTGTAGCACTGTCCCTATCCCACAAACTTCCAAGTTTTGGAGTCCTGCAACACTCTCTTTCATTTTCCAATCTTTTGAGGTCAAATGCTTTACATAGCCATTGATTCAAGCATTTACTGTGATGCATTGGTCTACCTTATGCCATAAAAAAATGAGTGAGAAAACAAGGGGAGAGCTATAAAAATCTTAAGTGAGATACAGGGGACAGATGGACCCAAGGACAGATGGTAAAAAAAAAGAGCTCTTATTTCAACTAGCCTGAACTAGGCAGATTGATTTAAACCTAAAACTACTGAGTGAAGCTTTAGGTTGAGTTCTATACAATTTCTGTTCTGTAGATATTAATATCATGTTTGGTGACCAGCATTGCTGCACTGGATAGGATCACCACTGAATTCTGCCTTATTAGACTGATCGAATCTATGGAAAACTCAAATTCTATTATAACATTAAAGAAAATGAATATCCATTAATAAAACAATCTCTAAATAAAGAATTCATCCTATGCCTCTTGAATAGCATAATTCATATATATATATGTTCAATTTCTGGTATTCTTTTGTAACTATATAATATACACACAAATACGCTACTGTTACAAACTCTCTTAGAAGCACTAATAAGAAAAGGAAAAGGTTTTATTGCACTGCTTGCTTTATACACCTGAAATGCACTATCTGATTTGGTGTTACCTGGTTTCCCTGCAGAAGGTTCACAGAATTTCGACATCTGTGTTTCAGTGCCTTCATCTCCAGAATCTGAATTAGAGCTACATCCTGAAAAACACAGGGAAAAGCCTTTCACAGTAAACCAGATACATTTTTGTCAATTAGGGATCACCACAGAGCCCTTGCAGTGGATTAGTTTAAAAAATAGTACGTACTAGTACACCGGGACTCATGTTAAAAACAGGAGCAGGAATCAAGGGATTTCTTTTGACCCTAATTCTGTCATGAAATCTTAACTAAACTTCAAGATGGTATCCAAATATCTGCTTCATTTATTGGCATTTGCATCTCTACTTGTAAACAGTCAGACACCCCAGAACATTAATCCATTACCATTTACAGAATGACACAAGAATGCCATGAAACACTTCTGCAAGTGTTTCAATTAAAGTTATACACTGCATACTTATATTTAAAGTATTTTATTAGTACTAACATTTTTTAGTTGTTAAATACTGTAACTTATAACCATAAATTCCAATCTTTTGGACAGGTGGACCATTATTAGGATACAATGTTTCTAACAAATGATCATGATTACTCTGAAAAGTTTAATAAAAACATCTTAATGAAAACACTTTCTAACATGATTCCATGGAACACAGACAGATTGGTTTTCCTGATCTTTTAAGCCAGCTCACAGCTTATGATGCCACAAGACATTTACTGTGTTGTACTGGCAGTAATAATACATTTCTTTAAAGGGTGGATTCCAAATAGTGAAGAGAAGTGAAGATATGAAATTTGACATCTTCTTTTCTAGACTTCTACCTATTTGCAATCTCTTTTCCCTCCATCAATAGAATTTTACCCGAACTATAAAAATGTGATATTTGGTCTAGTTACAACACAGGAAGATATTAGTTATTCCCACACCTGACAACTCGTTGGGATTCCATAGACACTTCTGAATAAAGATGGTCATACTCTCCACTGAGGTTTGCTGATCTGTTCTTACTTCCTGGACATCAGATTTATCTCTGTCATCACCTTTGTTTTCTGCTGGACAGCAGTTTTCTAGACTGCCTCTCTGATAACCATCAGCCAAACTGACAGGTGAATCAACCTATGAAATGCAAATTATTACCACCATGAAAACAGGGATGTTTTGGGTGAAGAAGAAGATAACCACAATACTCACAAAGGACAACAACAATTCTGTACAATATTGCGGTGTACTTCTTAAATAGAAGAACCATTTTCAGGTCTGATACACAGCTCTCTTTCTTAGATTTCACATTGATTCTCAAGCTCATCATTCCACAGATTGTCAGATTTGGGATTGCGAGGCTAGGAAATTATTCCAAAGGTTTATGCCATTTCTGGTGCAGCAAAGAGTACAGATTACCCCTTAAGAGCCTGTGTGTACAACAGCCTCATCTTTTTCCTGACACTATGAGAACTCTGCAACACATAGCATCCTAATCTCTTGCTCACTCTACAGAGCTTTTTATAGTCTTTGAAGGGCTGAAAAGCTTATGATTATTTCATCAGTCCCAAGAGATTTCCATTTCTATTTTCATTCAGTAGCCGATAAAGTTCAGGTCAGAACTCGGGTTCAGAGCTAGCAGCTGTTAACCTCAATATCTGACTGTGAACCTATAAAAAAATACTTTAATACTTCTGTAAAGCATCCAGGTATGATCCCATTCTACAGACAAGAGAGCAGAGGTACAACACAATCGGAGTAAGATAAGAAAATCAATCTAAATGCCTAATTCCCAAGTCCTAGTTCCTACATCCCAACAAATTTATCACATATCTGGTCCCCAAAATTAAGTTAATCCCCAATATTAATTTTCTCAGAGGATGAATGAACACCTGCTTCCAATAGACTTTGCTGAATCCCTGAAACTGACATTTCTTAGAGTACTCCAAATTGGTTTTTAAAACTGATTCAAAAATAACTCAAAAGAACCTTGTAGTCAAAAATTCAACGTTTAAGGATTGCTCACATCTTTCTTTTAATAAGAAAAATAAGGTTTTTTCCAACTGAAATTTAAAAGCACAAATGGGATGAAAGTGAAATTATTCATACACCTCTCATCCACCAACAAACTACAGTTGTGCATTTACATATTAGTGAGAGAATTCAAATGTTTTTCCTTAAAATAGAATTTATTTAATAATCCAATTAAATATAAAGAGGAAGAAAACCAGTTTTCCAGGTTGCAGTCCTGAATCATCCTTTTTGTGGCAAATATAAAAGCAACACAGATTCAAAAAAACTAAACTAAAAATCATTCTATTCCTGCATAAGGAGCAGACCACATTCATGAACTTTCACACAAGCCCTTAGCACACCTGCAGAGACCAAAACTACATGTGAAACTAAAAAAGCAGAATATTACTTCTTCAGCATTCTACAATGAAGAATTAAAAATCACCTTTTGCAAACACGGTTCTGGTGTTAATAACTCCATGGTTTTATTTAAAGATCTACAATTACATCTTGAGCTAGATGGAGGCCTTGAAATTTCATCCAAGCTCCCACTTTTAATATCCACTGTTACCTAAAATTGGGGGGAAAAAAAAAACCAATCACAACATTCCAAATTAACAGTTTCATAATAAATCACTACAAGCCTTGCAGTATTTCAGATATAGATCATGTAAGTTTCAAATGCTTTCTAGCAACTCCATGTTTTTCCAGTTTAGACCAGCTTGTCACTCACGTATGTGCTTTTTAATATATATATAACTATATAACATCAAGCCAACCAAAGTATTCAAACTTGCTGGCTATAAAGACACTTCGAATGGCGTACATCTTACATGTAATGTCACAACAGAGAAATTATCATGGCTCTTCTTTTTCTTTTTTTAATCATTGGACTGACAAAGTTAGCACCAACAAAAGAATGAGGGCATTTTAGACACATCCTGAACACAACTCAAACAGCCAAAGGCTACTTATGTTCAAATGGGAAGTTCCTAAATCTAAGTGATCACCTTCCCAGTCTCAGTTCAATTTTGAGTTTAATCCCCAGATATGCACGTTTCTCTGCAAAAACTGTGTGAATTCCCAGGAATTAGACATGTCAGTGCACGACACGTGCTGGCAATTCTCAGAAGGCTCAAGTGAATACAAGTCTTTATTTCAGGACAAGGCAGGAAGGTAGGGACGCAGGCAGGGAGGAAAGGAGGGAGGGAGGCAGAAAGGGAGAAAAGTAGGGAGGCAGGCAAGGAGGAAAGCAGGCAGGGAGGGAGGAAAGCAGGCAGGAAGGGAGCGAGGAAAGTAGGGAGGCAAGCAGGGAGGGAGGAAGGCAGGCAGCAAGGGAATAAAGTAGGGAAGCAGGGAGGGAGGGAAGCAGGCAAGCAGGCAGGCAGGGAGGGAGGGAGGAAAGCAGGGAGGCACGCAGGCAAGCAGACAGGGAAGAAAGCAGGGAGGAAAGCAGGGAGGCAGGCAGGCAAGCAGGGAGGAAAGCAGGGAGGCAGGCAGGCAAGGGAGGAAAGCAGGGAGGCAGGCAGGAAAGGCAGGAAAGCAGGGAGGAGCCCCGTCCTTACCGCGGGAGCACAGCAGCAGCAGCGGGCGCCGCCGCCGTTGCCGTGACGACCAGGCCAGCGAGGTCTCGCGAGAGCTGCGGGCTGTCCCGGCGCGGCGCGGGCCCGGGGATGGCGGGGCGCGTGTCGCCCTGTTCCCGGTGCGTTCCCAGGGATCCGGACGTGAGCGAGCTCTCCCTGAGCCACAGGGAGCCCCTCTGGAGCGCTGCCCTCTCCGTCCTGGGGGAGAGGAGTGCTGCCTGGAGGGCGCCTCTTTCTCCGAGCCCTCCGTGCCGGGCCCGTTTGAGCAACAGGAAAGAAAAGTGACTGTGCTGACCCCTCTGAACGGTGTCCGTGCTGTGAATTATTAATGTTTCTTTGCGTAGTCTTGTTTGTCTTCTGCATTGTGTCGTGTATACTTGCACACAAGGCTAGTTGAATCACTTTTAAATAAACCCGTTAAAACTTTAAAATTACTACTGTGGTCACTGTTTTTACGTGAACACTCACTGTTAATACGGAATTAATTAATATGAGGAGCGCGATTGTCTTCCTAATCCCATCCCTTTTTATCTTTCCTTTATTTAAACAAACTCTGAGGACTAATTCCCCTGGTCCAATTAACTTAAAAAAACTGCAGAGACAATTCCGGGCTCCTACTGCTTGCTTTGATACCTATGTGTGTTAAAATCAGGTTTTCATTGGCAGTAAAAATTCATAAGAAACAATTTCTTCTGAAGAAACAAAGTTCATCTCGTTCAAAGTAAGGTTTTGATTGACAGATTTTTGTGCCAAAATAAATCTTACTTAGCTAGTGGTATGTAGTGGGGTCTGCAGTAGAGTTTTTATTGATGCTTACAGTATATGGTGTTTTACTGTCACATATGCCACTAAAAGAGCAATTTTTCCTGGTATTTAGTGTAGTAACGATGCAATGTGGTTCACAGTTTAAAACTGAAGACAGAGAAAATGCACTAGTGAACCCTGTGTGGTTTTGCCTCCTCACTAAGCATGCTGAGCTCTGGTATGTTAAAATTCTAACATGTCTTGTGACTGCTAATGCAATACCATAGTGGTGTTTGGAAACTGTGATGCTTTCCATACGCTGCAGATGATGATTTGAAGCAAAAAGCAGAAAAATGCATGTTTACATCTGCAAGCTGCACGTCTAAGGCCAGTAATGACAATGCGAAAGCAGTAGAATGGACAACATCATTCAGAACTGGCTAAACTAAAATACAGGTTTTCTGTATTAGGAATTACATTAGCTATGAATAATGAGCTATGCCAAGCAGCTAGGTATACTGCCCCAATATTTTTTTTTTTCGACAGTACAGTGTATATGCTTAACAGCTGACAGAGTTTGACTTATTACCAACTTCCCTATTACCCTTGCCTACAACCTCACAAGAGCCTGTGGAAAGAGACCATCCAACTCTGGATCTGGTTACAAATGGACATAAAACTCCTTTGGATTTGGTGCAGGAATGGGGTTCTTATTGGTGTTTGTCCACATAGAATCAGTGAAGTTTTCCTTCCAATGAGACTGTCACACCTGAGATTGAGTAATAATGTCTTAGCAGGGATATCTCAAACTACAGCTGATCTTATGATCTGCTATGTGTCCTAGAAGATCCAGAGATGAAAAGAAGAGGTTCGCAGAGTTCATCTCAAACCCTGTAAATCAGGTCATAAGAGTCTTCCTCTCCAATAAGAACTGAACTTTAGTAACATTAAATAACTTTAATAAATAATGTTAATAACATTAAATATTACATAATCTCAAATATTGTTATAGGTGGCAGGTGTACTTATACTGAAGCTTGAACTAAAAAAGCAGAATCAAGGGTGTGCTTTCTTTTTTGCCTTTCCAGGAACAGGTCAATTTTGTTCTGAGACAAACTAGATACTTCTCTGAAATATGAGTTTAAAAAAAATAAAAAGGTTGGAATGGAAAAAACTCTTGTGTCTAGGAAGGGCACAGCAAGAAAAGCACTCCAAGATGTGCTTTTCATCCTAAAAGATGGGTTATAACATGATGAAACCACATTTAGACAAGCCGTCTTGATACTCAGAACACAGTTGTCATAGTAACAGAATTCAATCATCCTCTTCTCCCTAATCCAGTCAAAAAGAAACACAAATGAGGGGGGAAATACAGGGAACTTGTTCCAAATTACCACTGCTTACCTTCATACTCCTCTTCTGAAAAGCCTTTTAATACACAAATAGGTAGCGAAACAACTTTCATTTCATTGTCTCATACATGTTGAGAAAAAAAAATCAAGATTTTTAATGCTCAGTAGTTAGTTATCTTTGGTTATTTTTTAATGTCCTTCTATGTACTTACCTGAAGTGCTTTTTATTTACCATAGGCAATATTTCTAAGGCAGACTGTAGCAGTTCCAGTACTCAGGTTGACATGCAGAGCTAATATTCACTATATTAATTCCTCTAAATATTAGGCAATAAACAGACTCTTTTCTTGCAAACAACAAGTGATTATGCAGTAGTATTTTTTGACTGGCATGTGCCAAGTTAAGGGCAAAGAGCCATGAATTTTGGGCTATATTCAAATTTTCCCAGAACCCTCAGTGAGGATGAGTAGAGCTCTGCAGTGATACAGCAATCATCAACAGTAGTGGTACAGCAGAGCAACGTGTCAGCCAAGGGAGACAGGCCAAACTAAAATGCTAAGGCCAGAGTCAATGGTAAAACTCCCATTGTTTATTAAAGCCAGGTTTTAATCCTTGACTTGCATTGGAAAAGCTCCTGTCTTGACAAAACTGCCGTCCATGTTGCCACACCTGCTGCTGCAGGATGAGAGCAGAGTGTGGAAGCAGAAGCTCAAGATGGACTGGGTTGTGCTGAAATGCCTTAGTGCTACAGGCGCAGAGTGTTGGGAGTTTGCAACCAAAAAGGTGCAAGGCAACCCAAACAATTCAACCCTGCACGTGTCTCAGGACATTCTTCTGTGGCTTAGGATGTGATCCAGGCAAAAAGGAGAGGGTTTAGTTTTACAGAAATGGAGGCCAAGAAGTTATAATATCGCTTAGTCAAGTAGTGTGCACAAAGGAGTTTTTGGAGTAAATCACCATCTCAGCGCATTATGCTTAGGCATAGGGAACCTTGGGATGCAGAACTGCTGCTAGAGAAACCCTGGTTTGCATAAACAGATGTATATTCAGGAACTGGATCTCATTTGGTATTTCTTATGGTTCCTTTTAAAAATCGTCCACTTTCTCCTCACAGAGAAGAGAAAATACATGTTTTTAAGTATTCCACCAACATACCATTATCTAGTACTGAAGGACTGTTTTGGTTTTTCATTGGGTTCGGGCTTGGGGTTTTTTTAATTTTTACATGATGTTTGTTTGAATCTAACAATATTTCTTAAGGATATCTCAGAACAATAAACTGACATTGTCCTCATAGTCTTTTCATCCTTTTTAAACAACTTCCTTCTTTGTTTAATGTGAGCTCTATTTTCCTCCCTTGTGCTAGAATAATGGGTTCTATCTTTCCTTCCTCCAAGTTTATTCTCCAGTAGTAAGATTCAGCCTTTAAATCTATTTGCACAAGCCAAATTACCCCAGGCTTTTTCTTCTTAAAAGTCCCATGACTTTGCTTTGTATTTCACATTTGTTCAATAATCTAGAAACATTTATTTTACCAACACCTGTGGTGGTTAAAAACTACCATCATTACAAAAAAAACCAACCAACCAAAAAACCAAAAAACCACCCCAAAACTCACTTCTGCCTAACTTTTATGTGATGTTATAACAAGACTTGATTTTTTTTTTCCATGTTGGAGACTGGAAAACATTTTGCCCAGTCAGATTATTTGAGCAACAATCCAAGAGACACCAGTAATGACTCAAAGCTACTACTGTCTTAAACTGAGTTAAAAATGAAACTCTACAAGTGAAATATTCCATCTTGCATAAAAAGTTTCCTGGATTACTGTCTTCTGATGGCAATTCTAGCATAGAGGCTACTTTGTGAATTTTACACAGATTATTTTTTCTGTAAAAAGATGTGCTTTTGTGAATTTTTCCACTTCTTTTAAACATTTGCATGGATAAATTGCTGAAAGATGGACTAAAAACATTCTCAACTAATTCTTGAGGCACAGAAAACCATTGTAGTTAATTTTTTGTTGAAGGGTTTCCATGTCTTTGGATACAATCAGCTAAAAAAAATACAATCAAGTTTTTACATGTATTCTTTTTGAAAGAAAGACGTATTTTTTTCTCAACAGTAAAAACCCATCACAAACCCTTCACTTTCCAGATATAACACAAACTTATATACAAATTAACTCTTTAAATTTATCAGTGGTATTTCATTCAACATGAGAGTTGAAAAGGACAAAACCAAGTTTGCTTTCCTCAAAGGACTTCAGATCTGAGTCAACATTTATCCACATTCAGTAATCACAGAGATTTTGAGCAGTACCTATATGTAAGTGGGACATGAATGTTAAACTTAGCTAAAATTCATAAGGAAACTACAACTCCTACTTTGATTTTTAGATTTTCAAGATTTTCTCAATGGCACCTGTTCTTTCACTAACTTTGGAAAAACAAACACTCCATTAAATTACTTTTTATTGACACTTAAAAAAAATGCGTGCTGTGGTACTTCTCCACCTCTGCCACAGAAGGACCAATTTTTTCTGGAATCTTTCTTCTGTCTGATTTCAGGCAAGCTATGTCTATATTCTCATCTCTGTATCTAAGAAGGGCAGCTCAGGCTCCCACCACCCATTGAAGACTGTTCCTCACTCCCAAGCTGAGAAGCTTTTGAACTAGCAAGAAATGAAGTGCACTGAAACCACAGAGGAAATGGAGAAAAATATATTTTACACACTAATTTATACACTTTTCTTTAAATACATTTTTATTAAAACATTTGCTTTTAATGACTTGTAGAAATACCACCTTGGAGCCATCAGAAGCTGGTGACTTCCTTCAAACATGTCAAAGGAAGAAAAGGTACATTCTGCTTTAGCAGAATTTTTTCTCACTTTTAAGATTAACTGGTTGGATTTAGTAAGTTACTGTAAACTTTTCAAGATTCTTCACCTTGTCCCTTTTAAAATATGCTTTAAAGAAAACTACTTTCATAAACAGACAGTAACCACAGATAAAGGTTCAGCATGCAGCAAAGGGCTGAAGTACAGGAAAACCACAAGGAGTAAACAGGTGTTACGAGATTGTGCTTTTAAGAAACTACCCACAGAGACAACAGTGAGTGCAGATGAAAGACTATTTGCAACTGAACAAGAATGAAAATACCAGGGCTGCAATAGTTTTAGGTCACCTAACAGACAGAAATAGTTTAAAGTTCACATTCAGTATAAATGAGACAATATGCCTGTGATTACGCTGGGAGGCAAGCGGCAGCACAATGTCTGAACTCTCACAGAAAGGCTGCTGAGCTGATACCAGGGTTGGCATGACTGTGACTCAGAAATTAGCCACCAGATTTGCAAGTCTTGTTGTGTTCATACACTGGGCGCTCTACTCTGCAAGAGGAGTGGAGCAGCATGGTTGGTATCTTTATCTGTGAAGACAGGAGGAAAACCTCTCTACCTCTGGCAATATGGAGCAACAGCATTAATAAACCTTTGCCTTTTGAGGTCTGTTATCAGCTTCTTCACCCAACAGTTCAGTTGTCACTGAAACACTCAGAATCCCTCTCTGTGAGTTTCTGTGTTTGTGAGTGAGAGACAGACTCGGAAACTGAGACTGTCGTACTCAGAGAAAGGCTACTAGCATTTCACACCCACTTCTTTCATTTGCTAGCTGTCCCGTAAGAAAACAGCAGAGTGCACCAGCAGCTTAGTTTATTTGAAGGCTTACCCCATAGTTACTTAATACATACATTACACTTTAGGGACATTTGTACATGCCCTTTATCACAGGATTCTTAGCACATATATATTTGGATTTGTCCTTCATGGTCTCCAAACCAGTTTTTACTTAGAACTACAGGACTATATGTGGGATCTTTATAAAAAAAAGTCTTTCTCAGGTTTAACACACATGATGATTTGGGTATTCTTGGCTTTGTGGATGTTTTAAGCCAAAAAACATCGGTTTAGGTTTTAAAATAATTTAGATGTTTGGCAAATGCTTGGTAGCTAATTTGTGCAAAAACATCCAGCAAGTTTTAACACTGATCAAATAAATGCGCTTAACAGAAAACAAATGCACTTAATAGTCCATCTTACTTCATTAATGAAATGTGCAGAATCTTGCTGTGTCTACTTGCAGGAGAGTAGGACTTACCCATGCTGCATGTCTTCTGCTCTCTACAGCCTCTCCTGTTAAGTTACTTTGATACCCAGTCCATTTTAATATACCATGAGGTTTCCCAGAAAACCAACTGCCATATTTCCATAATCCAGCTATAAAAAGAGTTGCCAAATCCATATGTACTTTTGAAAGTTAATAATAAGACAGGTATCATTGTAAGGATTTCAGAGATAAAATTACAAATTTCCGTCATTTGATATATTATTTTCATGAAGTATTTCATATTAATAAGGAACATTTGTATATATGTTTTTCTTTTGTTTGTTCATTTAACTTATATTTGGCAAAAAAAATCAGGCTGTAACAAATTTCAACATAATAAAGATCCATGGGATCAAACATGTAATAGAAAGTGACCTTCCTCTGTCACTTAAAACTCCTGCTCTTACTAGGAATCCACCTTGGGAAAGATACTGACTTTATTGTTTCTGCTGACTTTTCTTTCTGCTTTACACTTAGGCTGTTTTGTCTGGATTAGCTCTTCAGGGGTATTCCCCAAAGGAGGCAGGAGTCGCTTCTTACTGTTTCGGTTTTCTGAGAGCCACTGTGGAGGCAGCTCAAAGGGTCCAAAACCAAACTGCATGGAATACTTGTCATTTACTGTGTCAGCCTCTGTGGGCACAGCTAGGGCCACCTGAGCTGCAGAGTCTGCAATCGTCTGTGGTATAAACCTGTGAACCAAAGTCTGTCCTAGCTCTAAACTGGCGGTAGGAATTTCTTTCCTTTGAAAGTCACCAGAGCCAATGGATTTGGTCTCATTCTCCTCATCTTCCGTAGGCTTGAAGATTTGTTGTTGCCCAATGTGAAACATCTCCAGAAGCTGGCTTCCTGAATGGACACTGGGCTCCAGATTATCATCTGCAATACCACCCGAGCTGACAATGTTTCTCCTGCTAAACCTTCGGTGCAGCTGTACTATTGTCCCCACTAGACACTTCCGTACTGATTTGTTAACAGTTAAAAATAATAAAGGGTTGGCCAGCAAAGAGACCTTGGGCAACCAAATAGCGGTGAGGAGCAAGAAGACTGATATATCTGAAATATTGAGTATAGTGCGGTAAATCACCAAAGTCACATAGGGGACACTGCAGAAGATAAATATCGTAACCATAGAAAGCAGCATGACATGGAGCTCAGCTTCTCGCTGGGAGGCATATGGGATAGAAACTGTATTCTGAGGGGTCCTTAATGCAGCTATGATGACTTTTTTCTTCTGGCTGGCACTCAGCGCTCTGCGAATAAGAATCATAAAGAGAAATACCACAGCCACTGGTACAATCACAGTGGTGATATTATAGATGATGACATATATCAGGTGGCCAAGGGAGTAACTCCAAGATTCAGAGCAAGTGGACATGGCATAAATATCAGACACATTGGTCACAGCAAATACTGGAATGCTGGCCACTATTGCATGGGCCCAGATATAGATGACCAGGTCTCGAGATTTTGCATCAGATATTTTTCTTTCCAGAGGGTACAAAACAGAGTAGTATCTGTCAAAAAAAAAAAAAAATTTTAATGAGCATACTGCTTAAGAGAAACCTCTCAGGAGCCATCTGAGCACAAAGCTCCAAATCCCTAACTGAGTTGCCAACTGACTACCTGTTTATGAAAGGAAAAAAAAAACAAAAGCAACACAAAAACCCCCCCAAAGGTCTGCCTTTTCAGGTCTGTCTGTAGAAAAAACCTGAATATTTAAATGTCAAGCTACATTTTTGGTGGTGAAAATTTCTTTCAATATATCACTTTGGCTGATGCATATGAATATTATTTTGAAAATTTCACCATTTACTTACTTGTAAACTAGACAGGACATTGCACACACTCAAAATTTCAAAAGACATGATGGAGGCACATGTCACATTCAAAGGCCAGACTCATTGTTTTAAAAGTTGCTTTATAGCAGATTTTTTCTGGATATTTGGAAAAAGCTGTTGGTCACAAATTACATGTATCCATCTATTGGAAGCACAATGGTGTTTTGCTTTGCACAAACTGTGGCTGGCAAGGCCCTGAGCAAAAGCATTGCTGAACATTGAATATTCTGTGTGCATTTAAATAAAACAGTGCATCTCTGACATGCACTTCAAATTTCAGACGCTGATTGCCTGTTTGCTTACTACTAGAGTACTGCTGTGGACTTTTAAGCTCCCAGAGTTTTCATGACCGACCTAACTTTACACACTTATCATTATAAGTGGTAGGAGTTTGTGTTTTTTGTGAGGCAGATCACAAGTCTTCTTGGAGAAGGGCAAATGATAATGCTGTTCCAGTGGCAACACTGGTGTGCATTACAGACAGTGATACCACATTTATCAAGACAGAAAAAGAAGAAAGAAAAATCCAGGATCATGGCAAATTTTCCCCATTACCTGTCAAGAGCAATGGCTGGAAAACTTAGGATGGTCACTGAGCAGAAGACTTTGTGCAGAAACTTGGCAATTCTGCAGAAGAGCATCGTATAGATCCACCAGCAGCAGTGTGGACTGGCACTAAGAGCAATGTCAAAAGGCACACAGACTAGGCTGGCACAGATCCCCGAGCAGGCCAAATTCTTAATGAATCGGTTTGTTACAGATTTAAGTAGCGATGTTCTGCAAGTCGACCACAGCACCATGATGTTACCTGTGAGTAGAGACAGGAAGCATAAAAAAAGGAAAACAGACAAACAAACAACTATCCCCAAACCCCAGTAACAATAATCTTAACATATCTGAATGTTCCCTAGTACTGCAAAGAAAAATAATTGTTTGGAGTTTGCCAGGTATCACTGATTTGCATCCTCATGCTGCTCAAACTAGGAAGTCTGTAATGGCTAGTGGCTTTATAAATTAGAAGGCCGAAAACAATCACACCCCAGCTGCCTCCTCCCAGCTTCTGGTAATAAATGTATTAGGGGATTTCAGAGGCAAACACCTAAGATAATTATCCAAACCATATTTTTAGATACTTAACGTTGATTCCTGTATTAAATGGTCCATCCTGAGTATTCAAATACAGACATTGGCTAAAGTGCTTATATGTTAATAAATAGTACAGAAATCTTTTTTAAAGATAAAAATATACTAAGTAAATACAAATATAATTAAAATATAAATATAAGTATGTAGTTTTAATCTGTTTGTAAGTGGATCACAGCAGCTTGCTTTTCTTTTCACTGACATTTCAGTGGCACAGACAGGCCTGTGTAAAGCCACATCCAGAAGAAATCTACCTTTCCACCCTCCCCCAAGACATTCTCTATGTACCTAATAACAAAACAAATGGGACAAACAGAACAGAAAAGACTTGATGCACGTAACTTCACAGAAGAATACACAGAATGCAACCCACTGTTTTGGATATGCAAGCTCTATACATTTGTTTCAAATAGTCTGGATGGATGGCAGTGAAACAGAAGTACAGAAAAAAACCAGGATTAGCTATGACAGTATTTTTCCCTTATCATTGCATTCCATCCAGATCTCAGAAAGAAATATCATATGACAGACACAAGTTCTCCATCACAAATTTCCCTATGATTCTATCTCACACAGCATCAGCCCAAGAGTAAATTAAGTGATCTGTTCTTACAGCATGCGGCCTTTCTAATGCATATCAAGATACCATAAAACTCATAGGATTTTCTCTCTCCTTTAAGAATCTGTCTTTAGAAAGATCATAGAATCAGGGAATAGTTTGGGTTGGAAGGGACCTCTAATAACATCTCGTCCCAATGCCCCTGCCATGAGCAGGGACACCTTCCACTAGACCAGGTTGCTCAAAGTCTCATTTAACCTTGCCTTGAACACATCCAGGGATGAGGCATCCACAATGTCTGTAGGCAACCTGTTCCAGTGTCTCACCACTCTCACAGTAAAGAACTTCTAGCTAATATCCAATCTAAACCTGCCCTCTTTCAGCTTAAAGCCATTCCCCTTTGTTCTATGACTGTATGCCCTTGTTCAAAGTCCCTCTCCAGCTCTCCTGTAGCCCCCTTGAAGTCCTAGAAGGCTCCAATGAGGTCTCCCAGGAGCCTTTTTTTCTCCAGGCTGAACAACCCCAACTGCTTCAGCCTATCTAGATCAAGTTCTTCAGCCCCTCTGATCTGTGGAGGCAGGATTTCTGCTAACACAGCTGAGTGGGGCACACATATTCAAAATCATGTAACCTAGTCCCAGCTTTCCAACCCTGACTTCACAGACATTATTTTTCTCCTTTATTTTATTTCTCCCAAAGCTGTACTGTGCAGTACCACCAGATCAGTCAAAGCATAGCTGCCAGCATACAAATACTGCCTGACAAGACAACTCCATTTATTCTCTGTAGCTGGACAGCATGCAAAGTAGAGTTTAGCTTCCCACCTCCAAGCAAAGTTAAATTGTTCTTACTGCAGACCATATCAACAGCTATGTTGTGGTTACTCTATATTGTTGACACTTACCAGAAGTTCTTTTGAGTTGAAGTGTAATTGATTTATGTGGCAGATTTGTTAGCGTTTTTGTAGGTTACCTACAAATAGACATAATGAGAGAAAACAGCATCTTAAGCTGCTGATTGAGATACAGAAAAGCAGCTGCAGTCCCCCAACACTTCTCTCTGTTGGCACTATCATTCTTTGCCTTGATTTCTCCTCCAATCAATAAAAACCCCCAAGTTTTTATGTGCCAAGTAGAGTTTTCCTATGGCTGTCCACGTAAAATACCAGCAATATCATATTCTTGTTCACGTGGCCAATGTGTAAAGCAAGTGGCAAGTACCAAGAACTAGCAAAAGGTCTAGTTCTGCTTGCTTCTTGATAAAACAGCACTGTTTCAACAGAAGCATACTATATTAACTTTAAAATCTACCTCACAGACCTCCTATTTTGGTCTGCAGTACTTGAATATCATTTGGGATTCAATTTTCTATATATTGTGTCAGGTGTTTTATGCAAATTCCTTTTCGATACTGACAAAATATTGAGTTACATCTCTACTATCTGATGTCTTTTAAAGAAAGGAATCATCACCTGGTTTTGGCAGGTGCTTTGGGCTTGACAAGGTATTCCTCAGGCAGTATTCAATCAGTTGTATTTAAGCTTTCTAAGTTGCTAGGAGATACTCAGTTAATCAAACCACTTGCTTTCAAAAGTATCTCCAACTCCCCAGCTATTAGAAAGTACTTCTAACAGTAATAGTATATTTTTACAATGCCCTGGAAAGGGGAGAAAACAGGCTTTGTGTGTGTTTCTGTTTGTTTGTTTGTTTTATATTAATTTAGATCTTTCATCTAGTTTCAATTGCATTGATATAACCTTAATTCCCAAGCAAGTTTCACCTGCATTAGAATTAATATAAATGAAGAATGGAAAACTCTAAGAAATCAGAAGTGTTTTCATTAATACTTTAGAAGCCTCTAGAGAACTACTGAGCTACTCTTCAGGGTCCTGCAGAGGAGCTTCATTCAAGACTCCATATTCTCAGCTGTTGAATTACTTCTACAAATTATGTCATATTGTCATTTATACATCAGTCACAGGGAAATGAAATTAGCTCTGGTTCTGACTGATGCTAAATGGGAAGAATGAAGTGTGTAAAAAAAAAAGTATTGGTTCAAAGATAAGGAAGAACTCTTCAAACAGAAAATAAGTCAGAGCCTGAAAGGCAAAAAGAGATAAGCAGACAGAAGTGTCCACTTGGGACACTGGAAAATTAGTCAGGGAATATCCCTCAGGGAAACATTATTTTTTCATTCGCAACTATAAGTAATTTATCTATTAATAAACTGCTCTAATGAACCAGATAAGCTTTAGTATAGACTGGTAGATCTTTCTGCTGACACCCTCAAATCAGGTATTTCCCTTCATGAATTCCAAAGCAGAGGAAAAATTACACCAGAAACTTTGCATGTTATCAAATATAAGAAGCTTTGGAACAAAACTGCAAACATTTCCCATTTCATTGTGCCTCACTTTTCCCCAGCAACTCCTTTCCATGGAAGAGGATAACACTGTTCCAGGCAACAAGGCAATTCAACAAGCAGTTGTGCTCTGAATACCAATTGTGCTATGAATCTTTTCACAATGTCTAGAGGCTCTTTTCCACTCTCCATCTATTAGTCATTCACTGATGAACCTGGGAAAAATTTATTCTCCTGAGGTTACAACTATACTGGGCTGTTGCACATCCTCACAGTGGGCAAAGCTGTCATTTTCTACCATGGGTTAGTTTCAGAAGGGTTTCTGCTGGATAACTGGTCTAGAGCTACATTACCTTGGATTCAGACTTTCCTAAGGGGTTTGTACTGGTTAGCTGGGAGGCATCCAAGAAAAGCTGGAGTGAACAACCAGCTGGAAAATGCAGCATCTTACAATTTCCTGTAAGTCAATACTGTCAGGGACATGAGTGTCATTTATAAACAATCACATGTCACAAAGCATATCCCATATTGCCAAGTTCTACCACTAACGCAGAAAGATGAAGTGTTTTTAATTTAAAAAGGAAAAGCATATCTTTGGTCTTCTCAGAGAGTGAGCTGTGTCTGCATAAAACCCTTACGACACCTGACATTATTTGACAACCTTCTCAGTACACAGACTGACTGAGCAGGACATAAATATCAACCTTAGAATAGAATAGCTGAAGTTGGAAGTGAGGTTCATTGACTCCCTGCTCCTCTCAAGACTGCCTACAACTAAACCCTATGATTAAGAACATCATCCAGAAACTCCCTGAACCCTGTCAGGCTTGGTGCTGTGACCACTCCTCTAGGGAGCCTGTTCCAGTGACCAATCACCCTCTCAGTGAAGCAGATCTTCCTAATGTCCCATCTGAGCTTCCCCGATGCAGTTTGATTCCATTTCTTCGTGTCCCTTTGCTGGTCACCAGAGAGAGGAGATCAGCACCTCCCATTCTTAGCTCCCCTTGAGGAAGGTGTAGGCTGCAATGAGGTCACCCCTTTGCCTTCTCTCCTCCAAGCTGAACAAACCTCAGCTGCTCCCCATAAGGAACTCATCTGTGCCTTTGACCATTTCTCCAAGTAAAAAAGAAGTAGGAAATATTAAAGGTAACCACTGCATGAGAAGCAGCTCTTTTCACATTAGAAACATGTTTAAAGCCTGCCACAATCAGAGTTCATTTTATCCTGTTATTATCATAACTATCAGCATTCAATAAATCTCCATGTACTATATACCAACTCTATTGTATGAGATTGAAAAAATGGTTGTTTCCAGTCATCCTCTACTTTTTTTTTTAATTGAGACACATCATAGATAAGGAGCCACACAGTACATTAAGTTGCATGGAAGTACACTGAGAAAGTAAATACAATGGCATGCTGTCCAGAAGTCCTTCTAGCCTTTACTGTGGTAAATCTGAATCTGAACATACTGAATCTACAAACAGTAACATTCTCTGACCATGAAATGTTATCAGAGTACATTAGTCTGATTCAGAGCAGCAAAAATTACTTTTGCTTCTCCTCCAATCTGTACTCCTTGAATTTCACTGCCAGACGCAATGTGTTTATGCAGGCATCAACAGCTGAGATAGTCGTGAAGTACTAGCTCTTAGCAAGAGCTTAGCTCTTCAAAGAATGTGAAAGATTCTTAAAAATACCTTTAACAAGCAGAAGTAAGATCACCATGGAAACCAGAAACAGTTATCTAAAGAAATGTATTTGCCATGCAGTCATCCAAAAAAAAAAAGAATAAATACTGCTGTTTGTTGATTAATTCATGGAACTCAATCCATTAGATGGGTATGACATCCATCTTACATCTTTGTTAACTTTAATCAGTACACAATTGAATCAAAACAAAGTCCGCACTCCAGCAAAATCCTCCTCCTCACAACCTGCCATCCTCTGCTTGCTCACCTCCCTCCAGAGCAGGTTCCAGGAATTCAGCCATCCTTCCTAGCAGAGAGCCTCTGTGTACCCCACCCACGCTCCCTGCATTGTCACAGGGAAGGAGATGGCAGCCTTCTTTATGAAAAAACAAATCAGGAAGCCACAAAAAAGGTTAGAAACTAGGCTTTAGCCATTAAAATCGTTCATTAAAAACAACTAACTGAAAAAGTCACACTCTCCGTGAACATGATGAATAGGAAAAACTTCTTGTGTTGAAACACCAGATTACATTCCCAACTCTCCCAACTCTCTTTATTATTGTTTTTCAAAATATTTTGACGAAAGAGTTTTTCACAGAACTTACTCTGCCAAAAGACAAACCACATTCCAAAAAAGTGGTTAATTGGAAACATTTTTGGCAACCCATGATAGGTAGCTATTAAATACTGTTCTTATATTAAGATGTATGTTTACCTATTCTTCTCCAGAAAGAATATGGATATATCAGGATACATTTTGGCTTACACAGCTTGAGGAAATGTGCACGTTTATCAAAGAAACACAGAATGGTTGAGGCTGGAAGGGACCTCTGAAGATCATGTGGGCCAAAACCTGCTCAAGCACAGATAAATTCTTGCAATACTTGGTAATTCTTTTTATTTTAGTTTGTATGAGTGTAGCCATGAGACTGATGGAATAACCTTTTTAGATGAAAGAAGACCATAAAACTAAAACAAAAAGTAAACTTCCTGAAACCAAATCCAACCTTTTCTAACATTTTAGCTACCAACTTCAAAATTCAGTGATTAAAATAACAATTGCAGTCCAGTTAAAAATAGTGGGAAAATATTTGTCATTTTAGAACATTTCTTTCAATTTCAGTTTGTACATATGTGCAACCAAATGTTTTATATCCAAAATGAAGTGTCTGCTGCAAATGAACTACCTTGGAACAAGGTTTGCTATATGCCAAACTTTCTTTTCCCTTCATAAAACAGGAGAACTCCCTAATTTAAAGTTGTTTCTCACTCCTATTCTTATAATTCTCATTCACACATTCCTACTTTCATTGTAACTATTGATTCAGAAGTATAATTATGTAAGAGATTTATCAGGTCAAATGAAATACACAAAGCAGGAATTTGCCCAGCACAGGGTAGCTCCCTGCAGAGCATAGATTTAAATTATATTGGAAGCCCTTTCATTTAAAGTGATACTTGTCTACATGGTTTCTGTTCCCAACCATGTATAGTTACGAGGTAGGAAAAATTTTATGGAAGGAGCTAGTTCATAGCAGCTTAGTCTCAGAAAGTGAACAAAGATTTTCTTGCAGGAACAGGTAAGTCACTGGCTTTTGTTGCAGCACCACTTACAATTAGTCCAAGGCCACAACCTGCCTACATAATCCACTGGCAGCAGCTACTGTGACTTGCTCTGAAGGTGGAGCAAGGTAGAAAATATATATGAGGAAATTAAAAATTATACTTACAGAAAGCATAATTTATGTGATATGATGGTATTTTTAATGTTAAAATCACTATGCAAAATTATCATTAATGTATTTCCATTTTGACTTTTATTTTACTGTTGTCCTTAGTATTTGATATGTTTATTGTCTGCAGGGAGATTCTAAAGTAACTGCATCATGCTAATGGTCTTGTATTCCCACTTGCATTTCTTTCAGCTATGCTTACTTGAAGGAAGATAAAAAAGCATTGCAGTGATAATCTTCCAGTTCTTCATACCCCCTGCCACTTTTTCCCACCTCACCTTTTGTATTTTCTATCCCACTAAATGGAGAGAATTTCTAGACAGGAACAATAATTTTCTCCCTTTTGATAAACTACGGTCCTTCCACAGCCATCAAGATCATTTCAGCCAATCAAGAAAATAACCAAACCCACTTATTTTGCTTCAGTACACTTGACGTGCCTGAATTCCTGGCCTCTATTTTAAAACCAATCTTCTCAAAGAACCTGAAATTCTTCAAGATCCTTGGAAGGAAAACAAGTTTAAAGAATATTGCATCTGCAACTTCAGAACCATGGATTGTTCCCATGTCAGGAAAATATGGCCACAAAGTGTAGCATCACCTTTCAAACCTAAGCTAGGAAATTGAAAAACTGAAAAAAGAATGTCCAGATGTACTGCTCTAACCATAACAGGAATGTAAGTCTTTTCAAAGTTAGTAACTTTTTGAATCACAGTTCCTAAGGGACCAGCTTGTTCTACTTAGAACCAAAATATAAGCAAATTTTTTAAACCAAGGATTTTACATGACCTCTATGAGAGTCCCCCATGACCTCGGGACCAATGTTTTGACCAATTCTATAGAGAAAGGAAATAGAAGGAATAGATATAGACGAGGTAAAAATATTGGATGCCCACATCATCAACATATATGAAACCATTAGTAGAAGCATGAGATCCTGAATCTCCTTTGCCAACAAAGGATCATATCTAGTGGATCCCCTGGCCACCTTATACAAGGCCTCATGCCAGTCACCCTCAGAGAGCAAATCTGATGTTGTCAGTAAAACACTGCAAGGCCTGGAATGCAAGTGAAGCCAGTTATCTCTCTGAACAATCTGTCTATTCTTCAGCATCCTTGGCACAAGAGGAATAGCCACTGTCCCCTTGTTTTATAAAGCAATCACAAAAGGGCTATTTTGAACCTGTATTGTCATGAGAGGACTGTGTCAAGCAACAGGGTGATTTACTCGAGCAACCCTGACCACTGTGCTGAATCTAATTGCAAACAGCAGTCTTAACACAGGAAACAAGCAAGTTTTAAGATTTGTTTTTAAATAACATTGCTGTTTGCCTCTTTGTACCTCTTTCTTTGTAGAGAGCCTGCAGTCACTTCTGTTGGTAACCTCACTATGTAAGTGCAGCCATGGCTCTTCAAATGCTCCTTTTTTGTCTGGCTTCCCACAAGCACCTGCAATGCATAGGCAGGTATGTTGGTGCCACTAAAACATAAGGTCACAAAGATGTGACTTTTCTCATCACAAATGCTTCATTTAGAAAGCCAGCCCTAGTCCCTAACAAGGTTCTTTTAGGAGAAACATGCAGGACCCCTGCCATCTCTGCATGACATGCCAAGGACAGATCCAGGAGGAGACTGACAGTTTTGCACTTGTGAGGTTGTAAAAAAAAAAATTGTGTTTTAGAGCAACTCCAGCATTTGGCCTGGGCTTTAAGCTGCTCCACCATCAACAGCTGACAGGAGCAACTTCCCATCTTCCACACTCAACCTGATGTCCTCCTGTGCTGTGTTCAGAACCTTATTCCCTCCTGGCTTCACCCTTATATCCATACAAAATGCTACCAGACAAGAATGCAATGCAGAAATGGTCCAACAATGTCATGCAGAAAAAATAATTTTGCATAAGCATGATATAACAGAAATTAGTTGGTGTGCCATATTGTAGTATAGTGGATATGTGAGATCTATGCAACCTATACAACCAACTGGACAATTTTAATTTTACTTAATTACTGGGTAGCTGATTTTCCCTGGCTTGCTTATTGAGGAAAAAAATGAGAAAGACACACAATTTAAAATGAATGACACTTAACAGAGAGCAAAAATTTAAAAGCCTGTGGTAATTTCTAGTAGGTGGAAGACAGACTTTATCTTTTGTTTGGAAATTGAGGCTATCTTGCACTTGTGATTTAAAAAAATTCCTACCCATTTGCCCCAATTTTCATCCGCCATTACAGCTGAAATTAGGGAGTTTGTAGCTGAAAGACACCACACTAACAGCTATTTCATAAAGCAGAAATTATTTCCTGACCTACCCCACAGTCCTGCGACTTTTTTTTGCTCTATACAACTAAGAAAGATCTAACATCATTCCTGCGTTAGTTTGCCTGTGCTTCCCTTTCTCCAAGTGCCAGTTTCCTACAAACAAAATTTTATTTTTTATATAGTTTTGCCATGCAACCATTCACCATGCCACCAGCTGGGCATATTTGCTCTTAATTTTTCAAACACAGATGTCTTCACACAGAAATTACATATGCCTAATACATCCTGTGCAGTGGGATTAATTTACATTATATTTAGAAACAAGCTTTTTCCCCTCCTTGCCAGCTGACTGTCATGAATGGTTCTCTCTGCTCCTCCCAGCCCTGTGAATGGACTCAAGCAATACTCACTAAGAATAAGAAAGTAGAGCTGGGACTCTGACACACATCTGATAAACCATGAGTTATACACTGAAAAAAATCAGTATGACCCTAAATCAAATACTATTTAGAAAATCACATGGAAAAATATTCTATTGAGTTACCAAAGTGCGGCATTCCTCTGAAGAAATATAAATTTATGGAGCTGAATCAGATTTATTCCAACTTGTCAAAGAGAAGAGATGTGTTCCCATTGGACAACTCTGGGCAGGCAAGGTGCTTCACTGTTAAGATGATGGTGGCATTTCTGGCCTGACAGAATGCAAGAAGTGAGGTTTGGTTTGACTTGGTTTGTTTTTTTCTTAAAATATATAGAGGCCTGAAGTATAATTTTAGATTTTTTTGATCAAGTATTTCACTTACAAAATCAATTGTTGATTGAGACTTCACAGATTTCCTCTCCCTTTTTTTTTTTACAGTCTGCCATCTGTTACAGAACTCCACTATTGGACTTCGTATTGTCCAGTCCCAATCTGCTTTCTTTTACTCTTCTTATAACTGAATTCCCTTTTCTTTGCTCAAAATCCTCCCAGCAAGAAGCAGTTCACAGGTCCATTCTCTGTTAGACAGCACTGTTAAACCCAGAATAACACTGGGCTTAGTGAAATGGGCCTCAACTTTTAAATCTTCAAATGCCTTTACAGGAAACACTAAAACAAATTAATATTAGTACTTAACACTTCCCTTCAATTAAAAAAAAAAGCCAGAAATTCAGCTTATTAGGACTGATGTCTTAGAATCCAGAGCAATATGCAAGTGCCCAGGATTGACTGTAGTAAATGGAACCAGATTAAGATACAAAAACTGGAGAATACTGACACTTTTCTTGACCTCAAGAATAGGAATTTTTTTTTAAATTCTAGGTCTGGACACCATCTAGCGGCAAAATAGTTCTGATGGTAAGATAAGCTGTAAAACTGCCTAACAGTCACCCCAAATACACTCCTGATGTGTGGAAAGAATTTTTAACTTTTCTTTTAACCTTCCAATAATCCAGATGACTGCCATAGTGGCAAAGGAAAAGAACATGGTCATTTTTGCTTTAGGTCTCCTTTTCTTCCCTAGTGTTAGAAATACAATTAGATATCCATATTTGAACATCATAAATTGCTGGGCACAGCAGGAGATAATGTACCCTGAAACCTGCCATAATATTGCCAGTACTTTGCTGTGTGTTACATTGCACTACTGTGCAGCAATGCATGACATATCATGTGCTGGTGACACAAACTCCCTCCTCAATCATCCACATGCAGTATGTAATTTTAAACTTGTGTTTTGCTGATAGATGCAGCTCAACAGAATCTCTTTGCTGATATATGGAATTTTTAGGCCTCTTAGCATATTAAAATCAAACTGATTTCAATAGGAAAACATGATAAAAAGCTGGAACAATGTAACATAAAATTAGTTTCTAGTTTTATTTTCTGAAACTAAAAAATTATTTCATTGTCTTCTTATATGTATATATACATGACCTGATAAGGTCTATCCTATATTAGCCATCTGCATGTAAAAATTAAATGAACCTAAGACCATGCAGCATAGAGCAAATCTTGTAAAGGACAGCAGCCTCCAGCAGAAATGAGAGTGAGGAGCCATATGTGCATGTCCTACCTCTTCCACCAAAAAGGATACACTGCACACAGGCAGTGACTTGTTTGATTGGGGCAAATCAGCAAGTGGGTGCATCAAATCACTTACAGCTTGCTGTGTTTTCCTCCACACATATACAAATACATGCTCATTAGCAAAGCTTTCCACAGTTCTTGCATCTGTTCTCTGCAGCCATCTCTAAAATATTTCTTGTTGTGAAAGAGCCAGTAAATCCACAAATAACCAAGATGTTAGCTGCTGTTTCATTGACCTCTGCTTATTAACATTCAACCCATCTACTGCTACAAACCAAGGCATGTATTACTTATATTTCGTCTTTCATATTTTTGCATTTCTCACCCACTTTGTCCCTTTGCTTTCCTTCAAAAACTACCATGTCACACTGGTTGGGAATACTTGGATGACACATTTACATAATTGCTCCTCTCTTGTACTGAGTCATCCACTGTCAGCAGGTGAAAAGGTTTCGTATCTCCCTATGCCACATGAAAACAAGCAAAAAGTGAAAACAAACCAGCAATTTCTCTTGACTTCAGCAGATGAAGTAGCAACAAAAACATATGCCAAATATCAATAGTGATTTCAGCTCTTCTGTTAAGGGACTAAAATGCGTCCATTAACAGATGAAAACCCTTCATGTTGTGCCTCCATTGCCTGGATGTAGTATTTTCAGTAATAACTATATAATTAGTCATGTTACCTTAAAAACAAACATGGACATACTTTGTGCCTTCAGGGGGAATATGAAGAGCAAGATAAAGATTGCATATTTTAGTCCCTCAAAAATCACTATGACAAATCCAAAAGGTCTTCCAAGATAGCAGAGACAAAGAAAAAGCTCTTGTTTATTTAACTACAGGAGTTTTGGCATACTTCAACTTGTGACCTTAATACAAGAAAAAGTAGTGGATCCTTTCCTGAGCCATTTAGGGATTTGTCTGTGGAGACCTGCAACAGAAATACCAAGATCAGTCTGAATGAAATGGAAACAGAAGCAAATATGTGTGAAAGCATCAGCAGAAACAATAAAGCAAGAATGTTTTATTAAAAGAATGTTAAAAGAATGTCATGAATGGATACTGACAGCAATTCGTAGACCACAGTAACAATATTACATGAGATAGAGGCAGTATAAACCAGTTCTGCTTTTTTTCTTGGTCTTGGTCAATTTAAGCTGTTGCACATGAAAGACTAAATTCTTCCTTACCACAGTGGTTTTGATAATTTTCAGATGAAACCTTTCAGAAGCGATCAAAGATTTAGTTTTCCTTAACCACACGTTATTTTTGATATGGACAACATTTCAGTTTTTTCACAGAACGGTTGGAGTTGGAAGATACCTCTGGAGATCATCCAGTCCAACCCCCTGGTAAAGCAGGTTCACCCAGAGCAGGTTGCAGAGGATCACATCCAGACAGGTTTTGAGTATCTCCAGAGAAGGAGACTCCACACTCTCTTATGGCAGACTGTTCCAGTGCTCTGTCATCCTCGAAGTAAAGGAGTTTTACCACATACTCGGATGAAATTTCCTGTGTTTCAATTTGTGCCCCTTGTCCTGTCACTGGGCACCACTAAAAAGAGTCTGGCCCCATCTTCTTGACATCTGCTGTTAAGATATTTACATGCATTTATAAAACATATATCTTCAAAACATATCTTCTTGATTCATTTGTGAGGAAGATTATTTCAATCTTGAGGTTACTTTTATTTCACCATTATACTCATTTGTATCAGCAATAACCGCAACAACAATTTAATAAATACATTCACAAATACAAATGTAAAATCACTCTACAATTAAAACAACACAGTTGTATTGTTTGGATTTGGAATGTGTTTGGGTTATTATTAGTATAAGTTACTAGACATAAAACTAGCACTGGAAACAAGAAAATCCCATCGAAAACATGATAATTGAAAAAGAAAAAAAGTGGAATTGTTAAAAAAAACCCAACAAACAGTAGTGTATATGGTGAACCATGTCATGTAACAAAATTACTCACAGGTTTGTTATCAAACTGTCATTGAAGTTCCAAAAGCAAACTATCAGCATGCTTACACTAAGAATGTACTATCAAAGAATCTTAAATACAAATAAATGAATATGTATGTGAGTTGTTTTGCTCATGTTAATTCAATCTCAGTAGGGCATTTTATTCAAAAAGCTTATTAAGAAAAAGGCATTCCAGAAATTCTCTTCACCTAAGAGACATTGTAATAAACCATTCAGGTACTGAAGTGCCAATACAAGCATAATGCTTAATGAGGAGGTACTCAAAGAACAGCATAATCCACTGTCAGAGGCTACCTCAACTCTTGCTTATTTTCCAGTGGGAGACAACCCATTGTCAGTAACTGTTCAAAACAATTTGCTTCCAGATGTGTACTGGGGAAAACCACATGAGAATCGCTGTGTAAACGTCAAAGGTAAGTTTAATACAAGCAAACAGAAGACTTCACTGTGACAGTAATTTTAAATTGCCTAATTTTAATAATCTCTCATATTTTGAAAATTATATAAATACAGTAGGAAAAATAGCCACCTGTGTTCCAAAATGTCTTCAATAAGATGCTTTCATTTTAGCAAACTAGCATATGGATTTCTTTCAGATTCTGTTGAAGCACTCCCTTTCTGTTTTTTAAAAACAAGGTATTTATTACTGACAGACTGCAACATTCCAGTGCTTTCCTAGAAAAATATTCTGCACAGGAAACCATATGACAACCCTTTGCCCTGTCCTGACAACCCACTCCTATGTACAGAGAAACCTGTGAATGCTCCATATTCATGACCAATTTGGATCTTTGTGCTAACATGGTAAGAGTGACACAAGCTATAATGCTGCTTTAAAAGCTTTAATTTATGAGAATTGCATTCAGAAACAACCTCTTTTCTAAGAGCACAATAGAGGAAGACTTCATCAGTCAAGTAAAGTCTTGAAATTTAAACACTATGTGTTCTAGACTGAAAGTAAAGAAAGAAAAAACAAAAAGCCCACAGCATTTTAGTGAGAGTCTGCAATTGCCTCCGGAGCCTACTCAATAAAAATTAACTTCAGAAATTAGCACTAAACGATGCAAAAAAAATCACTGCATCGGAACTCAGAGGCGTTGTTAAAACCTGACTCGTTCGAGCATTGCTGGTCTGAGCTACTCGACGGAACACAGTGGAAGCTGCACACTGAGGAGAGCAAGGCATCCCAACCTGCATCCTAAAGCAGAATTTATGTGACTTCCCTGATTCCTCTAAAATTATTTTTAGTGGAGATTATTAATTTTTTTGTTCATGCCTCGCTGCTCAACAGCCATCAATCAAAAACTCCTGGTATTTCAAGGATGGAAAAGTTAATTTACCATTTCAACCTTTATTGGCAAAATATGCTAATAGGAATGGAACTGACAACTACAATGGTTAAATAAATTCTTCAGAAAGCATCTAGTGTAAGCATTAATAAAAAAAAAGTATTGAACTATTAATGTTTGATTTTTATATACATTACTGGTTATAAATTACTTATTAATAGCCTACTTAAAATAGTCTTAATCAGACAGTATAAAGCAGTAAGTATTGCCATGTGTAAATAGCCTTTCCTGAATTTAAATGGTTAGACTAAACAATGCATCCATTATTTCATATCTAATTCACAGCATGTCTGAGGGTTTCAATTTTTTGCTTGTGGGTTTTTGGTTTGTGTGGGTTTTTTTTTTTTTTTTTAAAGAAAAGCAGCTCTTCCAGATCAAACACTTGGCTAGTGATTTCTACCACAGGGGTCATTACGATATGACAGCAGTCATTTAGCTTTATTTTTTGCAATGTTTTGAAACCACAGACGTATCTGCCTGGGTACAGAAAGTTCCCTTACAGGCATCAGTAGAAGGCACTACTCTCTCAAGGCTGTATGTTTTTAATGTGACCTGATAATGATATTCTGCAACGAAAATGGAAATTAAAAGTAAATTTTATATTGCCATACACTAAGAGAATTGGGGAATGAACCAATGGACTATTTTCATTTTTTGGAAATGAGCAGACTTAATTGGGAAGCATTTTTATATATCCTATTTTTGCCATCCCACTGATCCCAGGCAGCCTGATTTATGAAGTAGTTGTAAAATATTTCATAACTAGCTTTCCTTTGCTGAGATGATAGTGTCTCTGTAGGAAATGCAAGATTTACATTGTAAACAAACCTACTCAGAAAAGATAAAACCATCACAAAATGCAAAACTGGGACCTGAAGCCCCTTTTCATTCTTGAAGCAAGCCACTGTTGATGAATTTGGCTGTCCCAGTACTTGTCTAGAGGAACATAATCACAAAGCTACACCTTACTGCCTTCACAACCATGCTAAGACTGTGGCACAAGTCCTGACAGGAAAGCAGGACTTGCAGGTCATCTCTGATTCTCCCTGCTATGGACAACAGAATGAAGGGGAGAAGATGGACAGTTTTCCTCTACTCTTTCAACTCTTTCATCAGGTTAATAAATCAAAGTAATGCAACCCATAAAAGAGGGACGCAGGTGTTTTTCTTTGAAATACAAAATGGGGGGGAAAGGGAGAGGAAGAGACTGCCCCTTGTATGCCCATCACACATGGCAAGTCCAAATTCTGCTGGGAATATTAAAAGAGCGTTAGCCTCCCAGAGACACAAAGTCAGAGACTGATCTGTATTATTCTGATCACCATTTTTCATTCTCTCTGCAACAAAGGACCTAAGCCAAGCTGCCAGCAGATGCTTCTTGTGTCAACAGCTCACTCCTCACATCACCTTATGTCCCCCCAGTGTGATCAGCATTGACAGACCCCAGTGATCCGCTCCACAGCCTACCAGAGGAACCATAAGGCTAAACTCCATTTCTTTCAAACATCATATTTAGATGAATGCTGTACATTGATAGTACAATTACCAGATTACCACTACTCTGAAAATATATAAAAACTGTCATTCAATGCAACTGGCACTGAAATTATTCCCTTCCTCTATTCTAACTTACGTTAACTGATTTTTTTACCAATTTTACATTGCTGAGAAACAGGACAAATGTTGAAAAAGAAATGTGCAGCTCTGCCTCTTTGTCCACACATATAGGATAATTTTAGGGTAATTTTTTTTATTTCTGAGCATTCTCTATGACATTTAAAAGCATGAAGATTTACTAAGACTGTTTTCATGCTGTGTTTGTTGGCTACAAAAGACATTAGCAGATAATTTTTTTCTCTAAATACACTTTCTGCTAGGTGTTGTGTTTGGGAACACTATTAATTCAAATTACCTGTTAATTTTACACTTTCACCCTATTTGAATTGTTCATGGCTGTTTGGGCTTTTTAAAATACATTTTCAATGCCTATTACTAAAGCTATATGGAAGTGCTCTTCAGGTGAGGTCTTCACATCTTTTCAGAGGATGAAGCAGAAAAAAAAAATCTCAAATTACCATTTCAGTACAACAAACAACAAGAATCATGGCTCTGCCAGGTAAGGAGAGGCAAAGATGGTATGGGAGGCAATCTTTTATTAAACCAGCTGCAAAAGCTGGGGGAAGAGAGAAAGAAGCTTTCAGGCTTAAGACACACCACTCTTGGACATGAGATTTGTTCAGTACTCTTTGATTTGTATTGTTTTTTACATAAGTTCTTTTTTATCTGACTTAGCACAAACCTAGTAGGATATTTCTTACATTTACTGAAATTCAAGTCAACAAAATGCAAGATAAAGCAGATTTATGAAAAATGTGAATAATAAGTAATCTTGAAAGCTAGGTTTTGTGACTCTAGTGATGCTGTCATTGAGACAACCATTGCATTAACACTGCAGCGTGTACACAGCTCAGCTGCTCACATAGAGTAACAGTATTTAGCTTTTTTCATAGACACTTTTCAGCATATTTACCTAAGAACCTTTATGTATGTGCCTTTAAACTTAATTTCATCTATTTGGATTGTCATTACACACAGCATCACACAGCTTGCAATCAGAGCAGGTGGAAGTAACACTCCAGTGTAATTGCTTTTTTTTTTATACCAATGCAGGATCATCAAGAATTCTCTGTTTTGCTTTCTGTGGACAAAACTGATTTATACTTTCGTGATCTTTAGCAAAAAAAATACATTGAAAAACCCACAGGGGAACATACAACAATCAAACATGTTGCAGAAAACTCCCATATTCCTCATTCTGCACCTTACAAAACGGAATCTTGCATTATTTACTAGGCCAAGAGAGGTTTAGTTCTAATCATGTTAACTAAATTAACGATAAGACACTGAAAATAAACTAACTTGATTAAAGGCAACCTCTTTTCACACTGGCAAAGTTGAAAGTTTACAAATTTACAGCTTTAACCATGTTTTCTAAGGAACAAAATTTCATTTATCATGAAAAACCTATATAAATGCAGAAAGATGTTTTTCAGTACCAGAATGGCAGACCAACATTTCTCTTTTTTCAGAAGCTTTGAGGCACACCAAACTTTAGTAATCTATTGTAATAAAAAAATGTTACAAAATGAGCCCTCTCAGTACTGAAACATGCCACAAAGATTTGATTTACCAAGAAACAACCATGAGGAGTCCAAATGCTTATTTCTTAAGCACAAATCTCATTTGTGACTTCTTACTTTTGAATGCAAAGGTAAAACCAAAGCAAACTCCCATACTTTGTTGGTTACAGTTCCAAGGTCCAAGTTGGACCCATAGAGAAAAACTCAGATCTGGCAACAGCTCCTGAACTCAAATGTTACCAAAAAATACAGGCTGCTGTTCTTGTTAGCAGCAGTAAACAATTAAAATGTTGGCCAGTTATAAAGTCACATTTAGAATGTTTGGGCACTTTTTCTGTTCTATTTGGAAACATTTTGCTCTGTTAACTGATTTCCCCATAAATCTTCCTATGAAAACCTTCAAAAAAATTACCCAAGGCCTCTAGCATGAACTAGATCAACACATGCAAAAGCATATGACCTGGTATAACATCCCATAAAAGGGTGGCCAGCAGCTTTATTTACCTAAGATAGGGATTTACAGTAATAGCCGAGAACAAATCAGCAAAATGCTTCTTTTCCCAAGAGAAAAAGATATGGGAATGGCCCTCTCTCCTGCTGAAACATCACCAAGGCAAGCTACAACACCTATCACTTCCCTTAGCTTTTAAAATGGGAATGCAGACTGGGCAAGAAAGGCAAAAAACAGGCCATCTTCAAGCTGCCAGAAAGATGTTCAGAGAAGCACTAACCACTGCCACTACCATTCTCCATAGAGCTACAGACATACCTTCACACAGACATCATGTCATGCATTAACATGCACCCATGCTGTTTACAGTTATGTGCAAAAGCAAATTTCACAAAGGCTGACTACGAGAGCATCAGTGGTCCCAGCTGGCCTCACCTGGGAGCCCCACGTCCTGCCCATGGCTCTGGCAGCTGTGCTCAAGCTCTGAACTGGGCACACAGTCCAGCAGGTGTGCCTGCCTCCTGTCTCTGGGTTGGATCTCAGACCTATTTCACTTTATTTTCCAGTTAAAGTGATTAAATATTGTGTGCTTCTTCCTCCTTAAAAGAAAAGGAACATCAAAAATATGGCAGAATTTACTGTTAACCTGTACAAAGTTTGGGGGCTTTTATGTTGACCAGAGAAGCTCCCTCTCTATTTCAGTTAGGGTAGATATTTCTATGGCTGGTTTTCCTAACATGAAAATTAAATACAGGAAATCAAAATCTCTCATTTGTCCTTAAGGTCAAACCAAGATTCCCCACTGCTTTACTGCATTATATGGCACTTTGTAGCATGTGTTCCTTGCTACAGTACAGTTCTATGATTTAATACTCCCTAATAACTACTAACACACTACTAGTGTTTGAGACTCCTATTACATGCTGCTGTTGCAGTAGTTACCATGCCAAAACCAACAAATCTCAAAAAAAAAAAAAATCTCTGATTGCACTCAGTAGGTCTAGCAACAAAACAGTCAAAAGGCAACAGGAAAAAGGAGATGTAAGAAAACTCTTTGGTCTGCCTGCTGTCTTCTCCATAGACCAAGGTAATTTTGTGCAACTCACCTCCATATCTACAGTCGGATTATTATATTCCAGTTATTTACAGTCTTTGCATCCTAATTTAAAAAGCACAGAATTATTTTTTTTTACTGCATGCTCCTGTGATGATCTCAGTTTATAATCAATCTTTTAGGAACCCCGAAGCAGCAGCAAATTGTTTAAAAGACTTTGCATGTCAAGGCAGAATTATTCCACACAGTGGTAGTATCTGATTAATCAGAATTACTAAAAGCACTCAACACCCAGCAGGGATTTTCTAATTAAGACCCTTCCAGTGTAGTGAACCATTTTTCAAATAAAAATTTATTATAAAAATAACTTGACTGAAACATGATAGAAGTGTGTAGGAAGGAGAGCGGGGGGATGTGGGTATGTGTGGGGGTTTTTTCTAAAATCAAAAGTATATGAATATTTAATTTCTAGAGTTTCCAAAGGTACAACCTGGCCATTGTCTACAACGAGACCACAAATAGGAGTATTGAGATAAGATCACAGTGTTCCCTAAGAAGCCATGTTATCTTTGGAAGTCACTTAGGCCCAATTTTGCAAAAGCTGAGGGTTCTTTGGGTGACATCCCAAGCCTGATCCTCAGCAGATGGTGACCATCCATCTGTATGGCTTCTCAGGACAGACAGCCAAAACTCACTCATAATTTCAAACAATTTCAACTGTATGAGTTTATATGCGCATCACAACCATTGCTCCTTCTGCTACTACCTTCACATACTCTAGCTTCTTTTACTCTTTCCTTTGCTCTCTGGACTTCAGTATCTCTTTTCTTCTGCTGACTGTGTTTTAAAAAACAAAACAAAAGGATGTCTTTGCTGTCCTATTCCAGAGGCTTGTTACAGTCAGAAAAATTTTAGTGTGGTGGCAATTTATTCTTTTTTCCAAATTAAACTGCAGACATAGAATACTGAATACTTAATAGAATACTTAGCCAAATCTCACACAAACACTAGAGAACTGCAGTGGATGAAAATAAGGATAATAGATAACAATTTTTATAAGTGAACTAGAAGAACATTCTGTAATACACTATTGAGTTCTGCAGCTTTTTCTGTAAGTATAGTAGTAATTCCGTTGACCTGTACATGATGTTCCTTGCAATGTTCCCATTTCCTATTAATGCGTCAGTGCTTGTGAGGAGTGGGCAAAATAAGCCTCTTTTAAAATATGGGCTCAAAATAAAACATGGACATGTCAGAGAACAGTATATGTGGCAACATCCCCCCATTGTTTCCTGATGATTAGTAGTCATATACACAGTGTTACTGCACACATATAGGTAGTTTCCCAGACTTAACTTAAGCAAGATAGAGACACAATGGATTTAAAAAAAAAAAAAAAAAATTGGATGCTGCATCCACATCCAGCAATCACAGGGTATCTGTGCATGCCAAACAAAATAGGAAGAATGCTTATCTCTCTGTGGTGGGAGTACATGTAGCAAACAAAAAGGAATCAAACAGGGCAGGTGGCACAGCTGTTTTGCCCAGGAAAGACAGGAACAAGGAGAAGGTCAAACAAGACTCGTGAGTTTGGGACTGGCCTGCTTCCTTTGGTGGCCACATGCTTCTAGGTAAGTGTGAGTTTGCTGAGGCTACTCCAAGTGTTTGCCAAGAAACTACATCTTACTTCACTGCTAAGCACCTTACAAAGACACCATCCTACAGTACACTAGAGGGTCAGCAATCTTAGTCACTGAAGCAAGACAAGCTAAACTAATAAAACTTCTAAAAACTAACATGTTAAGCCAGCCAAATTCTGGAAAGAAACAATGCTACTGGCCAGAGCACAACATATGTGATTACCTGCTCAGGGGCAGAGAAGTCCCTAACTCAGACTGACACAATCCAAAGGGGTTGTAGCTAATGCTCCTCTGAAAAGGCAATGAGAAATAAACTGCCTAATACCACAAATGGAAAAGGCAATCAGACTACTCTTTTTTAGTCTAGATACTCCTAAAAATTACAGATATTCAACTGAAACAACAAAAACCACCCTACCTCTGTGTTTTCCACTCGTTAAAATTAATTTAGGCAATAGCAGAAGAAAATATATTTTAGCCCCTTTTATGACTGAATTTTTTATTTGTTCTACGGTATCAAAGAAATTATCCACACGAAATAGAGGTACAACAAAAGTAAGGCCTGCTGGAGTCTGGAAACATGCCAAGTGACACAAGGTTTGTGGACAAAGGTGTAAGAGGTTACACAAGAAGCAAGATCACTTCATATTTTATCAGTCTTCTGGAAGAAATTCATGAATTCTTCTCTGTCTGCTTTGACAGACAAGAAAATAAGTCAAAGGTGGTAGAAAAAAGCATATTAAAAATAGAGTCTCTGCCAAACAATTACAGGCTTTTTTCCCCCCTCCCAAGAGAACTGGCAGAACAGAAGGAAGGACTGTATTTGCCAGGATGCCACACTATTCATGATGGAGAGGAACGTCAATTACAGCATTGAGTATCATAACTAACAAACCATTTTAAAAGGCAGCAGTCCACAGCAATGTCCCAGCAATCGCCAATGACAGCAATACCATGAGCAGGGTAATAAGACAATTAGAGCTCTCCCTGCCATCACCATTTCAGCTTCACTACTGCTTTCGTTACTACCATAATTGCCATTTGCATTGTCTGGCTAAACTAATGCCTTACCATGAGAGGTTACACAATTTCTTATTCAGCCAGCCTTCCAGTCCAGGATATTTTCCTCATTGCAATGTTTCTATGGAAGCTAGCTGACTACAAGGCAGCAGTTCTTCTCCCTGCTTCCAGCTGCTAAATCTAATTTAAAGATGCTAAAAATAAAAAAGGCTTACATGTAACAGTACTGTTCAGAAGACAAGAGACTGTATTTCCTACAGGGAGAGCATTTAACCAGCAGTGAGATGAAGGGAGGTACAATATAATAATTGTTTCACTAGTATTTCTGCCATTTGAAAATTTTCGAGCAGTACCTAGCCCACTACCAAAACATTTTGACAACTCTTTCCTCATTGGATATTGAGACAGCAAGTTAGGAAACGTAACATGGAAAAATCCCAAGTCTTTTGGCATCCAGTTTAGCTACTGCCCCAGTGACCACCCATACCAGACACCTAAGACTATTTAGAGTAATTTACAAATTCTGTCATGGGCCACGTGGGTGCAGGCATCAAAAACAAGTAAAAGAGGAAAACAAAACATTACTTTGGCATTATGGACATTTTTCCTTAAATATATACATGATGTATATAAAATCCACTTTTGGTTTTCTCTGCAAAGCACTTCACAGTGATATTCCCATTAGTATACATCTCCTGTATGATCTCAGAGCCTCATCCTAACCAAGTATCAAAAAGAAGTGTTTTGTAGCCTATATTAAGAAGTATGATTACAGGCTCACCTCCATGAAGATGAAGGAGCAGAGAGATGGCAAGTGTGGGAACCTCAAAATCCTACTCAGAGAAAGGAGCCCCTGCCCCAAACCCTCCCCAGAAAATGAGGCCATTTGCCAAAGCCGATAATACAGATTTTATTTAACGATGAACGTGAGGTAGAATGAAATAGAAGAGGGAGGGGGACCAGTGGAGAGATCAAGTAGAAGATGGTCACCACCTGCGGACCCAGTGATATTCCATTGGTTCTTCTTCACCCTGAGCTTCTCAGTGGTGGGGGTCCCAAGGTCGTTCAAAACTTTGCTATTTATACATCCTAGCAAACAAAGGAGTTAATACTCATTGACTACACAGTTTTCTTATTCTATTGGCTAAATTATTTCCTCACCCCTAAGGCTAATTAGTCCATGTGCTTAGTCTTTCTCTTCTTTTGAGCTGGTGGGCTGTGAGTCAGTAGTTGCAATCTGCTCCTGCCAGAATCACCTTTTAGGGAATCCAAGCTGATTTCAGCACAGTTGCCGAGTTGGTTTTCCTTGTGGCTTTGTGTCCATTAACAGTGATAGATTCTTCTCCCCAAGCTTTCTTAAGATGCCCCTAGGTCTGAGATAACACCTGGACAGTAGTATCCCCTTTAACTTATCTCAAGTTCCCACTGTACTGGTTTATCTTACAGTCCAAGCTCCAGGTATTCAGCCATGGTGGTTTGGGCAGGAACAAGTGGAGGAGACCAGAGGGAAAATGAGATAAAAGCCATCTATAAATTGGCACTTGGTTCATACACTGGTCTGGCCATGCCCTGCACCTGATCAGCACAGTCTGTCCCACCTTCTCATTAAATGCCATTTCGAACTCTTCTCATGGGTGAGGGGCTCTCTCCTCCATGGACCTGTGAGGAAACAGAAATCCAAGTGCAGTAACTGGGGGAAGACCATGCAACATCAAGGTTGATGCATCAGGATGGCAATGCCTGGAGAGACCAGAGAGTGAGTATTTGTGTGGGTGTGTGTCAGTGTGTGATCATGACTGAACATCAAGGCAGACCAGCCAGCAAGTAGGAAACACTCAGGAGGTAAGTGTCGGCATGGCCATAGGTGTGATCCAGGTAACCATGGGGGGACAAGAGGGCTCTGAAAGTTGGCCAGCAGAGGACCAAGAGCTCCAACCCAGCTACTGGAGAGAGCCATCTACATCTGTGTGTCTGTGTGTGAGGCAACTGGGAGACAAGAGGATCCCAGGCCAGCTACTGGATAGACTGGGAGTCTAGGACCAGCTACTATGGAGTGATCCATATTGGCTTATATATCTGTATCCTTAAGTATTTTATACTAATGGGCTTTCATCCTGAGCAGCCAGAGAAGGGAAGAGGATGAGGCCATTGATACTCTTTGTGTTTGCCTGAATGCTGCATCTTCTCTCTGTGTCAGTCTGTGTGGCTGCTTATGGACAATAGGTATAGATGGATTGTGTGCATGCCTGCCTCTTGGGAATTCGTGCTCAGCCTTGCTAGTCCTCTGTTCTGATGACATGGGGCTGCAGCAGGTATACCTCTATCAGCCTACAGGATTCAGCAGCACTGCCAGCACATTCTGTGGAGATGTATACAATTTTTTAGATCTTGAAAAATGTTTCTAAGTGGCAAGCCTACTTTTTCCAACATCACACAAGAAATTAATTACTAAAGATTAACAGAATAGAATAAAAGCCTCGTTTAAATGCTTATGATGCCTGCCTAATAGCAAGCCAATAAATGAAATTGTAACAGAACTAACACTATTTGAAATTCTTGCTAAGTGCGTGGGTTCATTCATGCCTAAAATGCTAACTTACTGCCCATAACATCATTACAAAATCTTGTATCTAGATTTTCACTGAAGTTCGAAACAGTCGAGTGATATACACCAGGAGGCATTTCAGCGACTGTAACTCACAGTGAAAAGCAAAACATGACATCCAGTCACTTAGTTAAAGAGCTGTGGTTCATAGGTCTCATTAAAGTGTTCACACAGGGACTACAGACAGTAAAATGACAGGTATGAATCAGTTTCTCCCTAAATAGTAGCAGTCTACAACTTCCTCACAAGAGGAGGCGGAGGAGCAGGCACTGATCTCTTCTCTGTGATCACCAGTGACAGGACCTGAGGGAATGGCCTGAAGCTGTGTCAAGGAAGGTTTAGGCTGGATATCAGGAAAAGGTTCTTCACCCAGAGGTGTGGTTGGGCACTGGAACAGGCTCCCTAGGGAACTGGATACAGCAGCAGAGTTCAAGAAGCATTTGGACAATACTCTGGGGTACATGGTGCAATTCTTGGGGCTGTCGTGTGTAGGACCAGGAGCTGGACTCAATGATCCTTGTGGGTCCCTTCCAACTCAGGATATTCTGTAATTCTAGGATAAATAGGGATCAGTTTAACATCCTTGACATACATGATCATTAGAGACACTGATTAACCCCCCCAACACATGTCTGAGGAACTCTTCAGCACACAGTATCCCCACAGCATCAGGCATGTGCATTTCAGGTATAAATCACTGCATCTCATGCTTCCAGGCTAGGTAAAGGGCTGTTTTCCCAAAGCCTCTCTTTTAAACGGCAGCAGCAGTGCTACCTGAGGGGCCGCTCAGCCAAATCCGGACACAGTGCCTCTGCTGAAGCTCGGGGAGAAGAGAGGTCTCCATGGCAACAGGGGCCCCAGCAGTCTCACAACCCCTCTTCTTCATCTTCTCCTGAAACTCGATTTTTCTTCCAAAGAGAATTGCTTAGTAGTTCAACTGAACACACATAAAAAGCAAAAGCATAACATCTACTGCAGATAGGCTTTACCAATGCACATCCTGAACTGAGCTTAACTGCTGCACAGTCCATGACCCCTGAGGCTTAGAACCAGCCATACAGAACCACAGGGGAAAATTATTACTACAGTGTTATGATACTGCAATATGTTATTACCATGCAATTATTACATGCAACCACCACTCATATCATCATTTGCCTGATGCTTCTTTTTAGACTTGATTTTCAGTCACTTTTTGCTTTGCCAAACTTTATTTCAGCTAATCAGCAATTAAGTTCATCTATGCAAAGTGCCTGGTTAAGAAGATTTCATCTAAGACACTTATTGTAAGTGTGATACCAGTGAAACAAAACAGCATCATTCCCATCCCCAAACCTTTTTGTCTCTTCCCTTCAGATGACTCTACCCTTTTTGTGGGCACCGCCATAATTTTTTATTGGAGGTCTTGCAGACGTGACCCTCATTCTTTAAAAATTCTCTCAGTCTAGCCTTGAATCACATACCTGCAGTATCTTTTACTGCAAGATTCCCTGCTCCATTCTGTATAGAAGATGCCTATGGCAAGCTTTACTGGTAGCTATTCAAAGACAGGTATTTATTCCTTATGCTAACGTACATTTGCCTTTACAAGCATGTTACCTAGGCTGCCAGTTACTTCAGGTTTGTACCCCAGAAGGGACCTATCCCTTTACAAATTAGTTGCTGCAACAATACCCTTTTACATCTCTCTCCAAAGATATCAAGACAGGGAGAAGAAGATCAGTTTCAGGGGCAGAGAGAGACTGGGAAATCCTCATGAAAAGGGGCAAGCCTGTCCTCCAGGACACTGGGAAGGCAGCAAGGGTTCAGTTTGCACTGTGATACTGGATATCTCTTTCACAGCACATCATTTTCCTTTAAAGCATGGCTAGAAATCAGGAGGTAACCAATCTAACCCATGGCTTTCCAAAAAGTGCTAAAACCACTGAAATAGAGTTGAAACTTTAGCAGAGCATACTCAGCTTTTCCAGTTAAATTTCTTTCTGTACAGGACAGACTAAGGAAGACAAAAGAGCAAGTAACATAGAGCCTGATTCCCAAAACCTCAAATAAGGCACTGATCTAAAAGGTCTGGGAAAGTTTCCTGGATTTGGGATTATGTGGGATACAGTTAGTAAAAAATGAATAGAAAGTAAGATGCATATTCAGTCTGGGGAGTAGAGACTAGCAATGAGGACATCTCTTTCTTGTTATAATTTGCATCAATTTTTGTGTGTGTGGATTTTTTTCCTAAATGTCCAACAATCTTTTTTTTTTTTAAAGAAGAAACTCGGTTTTATCTAGCATGAAAATTGTGAACATATTCAAATAACCTCAGGAACAAACACTGATTCTCAGACCCTCGAAATACAAAAAGAACAGAAACCACAAACCACAAAAAGGGGGAATTTAAGTTAGATATTTGGAAGAATAAATTGTGAGGGTGGTGAGACACTGGAACAGGTTGCCCAGGGAAGCTGTGGATGTCCCATCCCTGGAAGTGTTCAATGCAAGGCTGGATGGGGCTCTGAGCAGCCTGGTCTACTGAAAGGTTTTCCGGGCCATGGCAGGGGCGTTGGAAGGAGATGATTTTTAAGGTCTCTTCCAACCCAAATGCTTCTGCAATTCTATTCTACAATTCCATAATGGGATATAATCTTACCTAAACCTAATGTGACATGAACATTCAGTTACACCGGTCAGTAAAAGCATAACTCATAAGCTCCTCCATTAAATTGCAGTGACTTTATATGCAAGTAAGTAAACTGTGGGAAAGTCCAGGTTAAGAGTGAGAGAGCCCAGATCCTCGTCTACCTCATAACAGTTATTTCTGGTCTTCCTTTCCCTTCTCCTGAGAAGGTGCTATTGTCCACTGCATTTCACCCATCATTTTTATCTCCCTTTCAAGCTAAGCTCACTGTGCATACTGGTTCCAAGAGCTCTTTGGAGACCCTCTTCATTTCCCAGATCTCATCCCGCTGCTCGCACTCAATGGAAAGCAGTTGCAGCCACCTTCAGTGACCTCTCCCCACCAAAACTCAGAAGTAATACACTCTCTTCCTTCTTTCAAAGCTAAAGTAACAATTAGTCTCTGCAGACTGATTCCTTCTAATGGCAAGAGGAAAATATGCCTTGCAGATCAGTATTGCTGTACTCCTATATTCACTACAAAACAAATCTCAAGAATTTTCTTGGATAAAAAGAAAGCTATTAAAAATTTAATCACTTGGAAAAGGAGCCTTATATCATCCCAAGCTCAAAACAAAACAAAACAAATTTGATGATGTGCTTTCAATGTATTTAAAAGTAACCATGAAAAAGAATAGTTTGACTCTTCCTTGCTTTCAGCAGGTATAACAAAACACTCAACACAGCACTGTTTTGTCATATCGCAGTGAGAACTAACACAAGAATTTTTCCTAGTGTTCCAAGTCTGCCCACAGGTCTCAAGTAGGGGTCTTAAATGGAAGAAAATGAAACCATAGCATGCATCTCTCTCAGAGCTGACAACATTCTTCTGTACAGCAGGTACCTAAATTAAATTTGCAACACCGACCGTGACTCTCCCCTCTTGCAGGACCTGGACTTCTCCATGCCATAGACTCCTGCTAATGTCAGACTCCTGTAATCATTATCAAGACTGAGTCATATAGGTTTGTTCCCTTTCAAGCTGAAACTAAGAAAACTAAGAATAATTTCTTCCTTTAAAACAGTAATGCTGTTTTATCAACAGCAAAGTGGCTTGGGCACGCACTGATGCTGTGAAATGTACAAGTTGCACATCCACCCAAACCAGAAAGGATTCAAACCCACACATCCTACCTCTGAGGGGTGTGACCCCCATCTCAGGCTCTAGGGAGAAGGATAGTCTTATCCACCTACTGAAGGGCTATCCCTCTGCAAAGAGGAACCTGGGACTCACTAGAACAAAGAACTGCTATTCTGCAGCTTAACTGAGGGGCTCATCTGATGGAGAAAAGAGAGGGATGCCACTCATGCTCTAAGGACCATGGCAGAGAATAAATGATAATTAACAGTGTTTGTGCAAGCATTAAGTGTGAGGTAAATATCCAGTTGTTAACCCTTGCTGATGCAGAGGTCCTGTGCAGCATGTGCACATGCAAAACTTTTGGCACATATGAGAGTTGAGCACACAGGCACCAAAGCCCTGAGATCCTCTGGAGATGTGGCTTTCCTTCCATTCAGTAACAAAGAAATAGTAGTACATTTATTGGGTTGATAGGGGAAGACATTTTTAAAGACTCCAAAGTTTTCAGCTGTTATGATAGCGTGTATCATAAATGGCTTAAATTAGCATTTCAGGGACACAGGGAGACGAGAAGCGAAGACTGTTTCAAAAAAATAGTTAAAATTGGTTTCCATCACTGTAAATTCACAAGGCCCACTGCTAACATTTGTCATTGGACTAGTGCATTTTCATGATTTAAAAAAAAAAAAAAATCATTTCCTCCCCTGTTTAGCTCTTTGATAGGCCTGGAAAAGTTATTGATCTGGAAGTTTCATCAGTCTCCCAGCCATCCAATCAGAAATAAACCCCTTGTGACATGTTGAAATCTTTTCCCAGTTCACTTCTTGAAAACAAATTGCAGGAGGGCCAAACCATAACCTGTATTAGTCTTTCAAAATTTCTAGCTATAGTTATTTTTTGGTTGGTTTTTAAAAACTCCTAGCTGCTGAAGGAATGATTACATTATAATGTCTGTTTTCTTCTTCAAATAAAATTGGAGGATCCATACTCATTAAACTAAATCTGGACATATGACTCAAATTTATTCTCTGAAAGGTTCAAAACCCAAAAAATAAAGAACTAAAATTCTGACTTTTCTCATCTAGTCTTGTTGTTTTAGGACACTATTTGCTGGCTATTGTTTTGTGACCGGTACTATCCAACATACAGGAAAAGACAAGAGTACCTATGATGTTAATAGTATCCTTTCCCCACACTATGTGCTAAATAGGAAAAAAAAAGCAAGAACCATGAGGATTACCCCCACTGCACAGAGGAATAATTGATGCCAAAAGACTCAGGGATTTACAGTAATAACCAGTAAGTGCACTGTTGACTGGGACTCGACACCGTTCCATGGCTATGCTTACCATCTTCTTAGAAATTATTTAAGTGATATTGCCAAAAACAGGTAAATGTTAGAATTCACTACCATGACCACAAAAATGGATTTTAGCATTATTGAAGATCAGGAAAATCCAAAACAAATCCTTGATAAAATGAGCCAATGACCATCAACAAATTCCGGCTGAACGCCCTTAAGAAAGCTGGACGTTTTCTCAATCAAGCCCTGTGTGTAAAGCTTTGACTGTTTGAGATAGTAGTGACATTTTACTGAAATCCAGCTTACTTTTCTCCCAAACAGTGCTAACTTGACTCACCATAAAGCTTATTTTGCCTTTTTTTTTTTTTGCTAAGAAATGAACACATATTCCTAAAAAACAATTTGCTATAAGCATCAAGAAAGCAACTGTACACACTTTAGTAAAATTATATAGCAATAGCTTACTATCACATATCTAATCTATGATCCCTACTGTAAGGATAATGAGTAGGCAAGGTTGCACATGGTTATACATATTTACAGTATAAAGTACTTCCAAAGGATTTATTTAAAATCTGCGAGACACAAATACCAAATTACTGCAAAGTGAAACAGAAATTCAGCAAAACTTGTTTAAAACCCTCCACACCCTCTTTTATGTTAAAGAGAACAGATCCCATTGCAGCTGAAAATAAGCGTAACCAAACCCATTTAATTTTTGCCCGTTTACATCCTGTTGTAAAAGATTATTTAGTAATACATGCATCTAATGTATAAGTTCTCATCCGTGACGAATACATTTTAGAGTAACAGCTTTTACACATCAAAACCCACAAGGAACTTGAAACCATACGCCTGAGGACCAGAAATGCAGTAAGACGAGTCACGAAGGCAGTCAATGATGCCGGTTACCATTTGGTCTGCAGTCTCTGACCGCAAGGATGGAAAAAAAAAAAAATCAACAAAGAACTCCAGCAACTCTCACTCACCCAGCAAAGAGCCCACGAAGATGACAACCTGCACGGTGGTGGTGAAGTGCCGGTAGCTCTGCTCCTCGCCGTGCTCCTCGCTCTCCACGCCGCCCGCCTCGCTGACATTCCCGCCCTGCCACACCATCTGCGCGGCCGAGGCGTTCCCCATCTCCAGAGCGCTGCTGACAGCCTGGGACGGGGCACGGTCGCTTTCATTCATCAACACCCAGCTTCTGTCGTACCCCATCGCGAAATTCCCGCCTTCCTTGCTGCCACCTAGTATCACAGGTTGTCCAGCCCTTGCCTTTAGCGAGTGAATGGAGCCCACAGGCACCAGGGCGCTTCTGAGGATAAAGCCCGGTCTCTGCCTCTCGGAAGCACCTTCACCACATTCCTGTGTCCCGAGAAGCAGGGCTGGCTGTTCGCGTTTCCACCTTGTAAGTCATGATAGCCGGTAAAGAAAAGCAGAAAACAAGCCAGGCTTCTCCTTCCGGTCAGCTGTCCCATAGTTTTTGCTTCACACCGCCACAGGTCTCCTCAGCATATTTTACCGCAATAAGCGAGAGAGGGAATCACGGTCCCCAGAATCACACCCCACGCCGCGGCTCATGTTCCCACCGCCGCCGAGGGTCGCGGCGCGCCTGCCGCACACACGCACGCACGGCCACGGGCTCACAGCACAGCAAAACCGGCCTGCAAAAGTGGAGGGGCCACGAACTCTGTCCCCTCACTCCACTCTCAGCGTTGCCGCTGGCTTTGCTCACAGCCCTGAGGGAGGAAAAGCATGGCTTTCCCTGTGGCACATCTGCTCCCGCTCTCTCCTCTGCTCCTGCTCTCTCCTCTGCTCCTGCCCGCTCTGCCCGTGGTGAGACAGGGCTCCCTCCCGACTCTGCGCGGCGCTGAATGCCGCGAAGACCCTACACAGCGTCCAGACAGGCCAGTGACTGCTCAGTAGCTTCCCCTGCACTCCCGCTATTTCTCGGGGAAAATGAATTGGGGTTTGAATCGCAAGGCGGGGACGCTCGAGCGTCCAGTGAACCGAGGCGGCTCCGTACGATCCCTGCGCGCCCCGCACTGAGCGCGGCTGGCAGCGACACTCCTGCTCCTTCGTGCTCCCACATCCCGACGCGGGCGCCAAGCTGCTGCGGCCCCGCGCTGCCGAGCCCCGGGGCGACCCCGGGCCGGGGCAGGAGCCGCAGCCCCGCCGCGCTCCCGAGGGCGGGCGCGCCGCCATCACGTGGCCGCGGCGCTCGGCGGCGCCGCCATTTCGCTCGGGGGCGGCGGGAGCGCGGGGGCGCGTTTTAGACCGGTGTGTTAAAACAGGTCCCTAATCCTGATGACAGGCTTTCAAAAGACGGTGATGGGTTCTAGATACGCATGTTACTTGTTAAAGTAGATTTTTTTTTAAGTGTATAGTTTTCCAGAAAAGCTCTTCAGGGGACGTAATAAGTTCGGGCATTGATTGTACAGAAGGTGTGCATCCATATAGTGGGTACACGTTTGCCTTTAATTTGAAGACTTTAGGGGAAGTGCTAGCTAAAAATTAAGCCAAAGAGGTTTTTTCAGACACTGGACAGCCAGTCTGGAAGTACCCCGGGAAGAGGAGCTATCCACGAGCCCAGCCCCTGCACAGCAAGGCTTCCTCAGGGACCCCATGTCCATGAGATGTATCCCAGTGACATCTGCCCAGTCTCCTGCGATGTGAACTTGGGTGATCCAGGACGGAGCTAGGTGCTGTGCCATGGGTTCAAAGACATTTGCTGACCACAGGGATAGGGAACTGCCATTGTCCCATCCCACCATAGGTCCTGGAGGCTGTTGGCCAAGCCTCTGCTTGTACCTCCGTGTGTTTGGGCCCTGCCATTTGCAGCCTCCTCGCATTCCTCTGGGAGCTCATTGCTCCAGCCTCTTTCCTAGTAATTCATGTCTCTGACTCACTCTGATTGTGGCCTCAGACTCACTCATCCCTCCTACTTTTCCTCTCACCCATAACTCATTCACCTTGTCCACCCAGTCCCATTTTTCCCCACTTTCCCAGGCAATAATCAGCAGCTTTTGCCGTGCTTTCCCCTCATCTTTCCTTTCCTGAGACACCTGAACAGGTTTCTTCCTCCTTTTGGTCCTCCATCATTCTTGTGGCCAATCTCTGTAAAGAGTCAGACCTCAGTCCCTTCACCTCCCAGCCACCTGCAAGGTGCTTTTCCTCACACAGCCGTCCCTTTCTTCAGCTCCTCCGTGTGGGATGATAACCAAGGAGCCAGGCAAGAGCTAATGCTTACTGTCTACAGGCTACACTTTGTACCTTCTACATTGTCTTTGCATCGATCTGTATAGTCAAGAAAGGATGAGTTGGCTAAAGGAAAAGGTCCTGTAGAGATAGCATGATCTGGGTTTGACTTTTGAATGGAACAGAACAGAAGTAAGTTGTACAACTGGACCTTTAAAGGACACCAAAGCCAAAAAAGAAATGTTTGCCTGATTAAAAGTCATTTAAATACTAAAACACTCACACCTGCATATGCTAATAAGCTTAATGAAGTACATGCTACCACATAAATGACTGTATTACTCAACTATCTGCTTAGACCATGTTACAGATAACCTAGCAGGAGGGGGATCAGATTGGGCTGTATGTAAGAAGGGTAGACCTGTTAGGAGAAAGACCCTAAAAGACATTAGAGAAAGTTCACAGGCTACTCTCCTCCTCCTCCTTCCAAGTGGAAGTGCTGTAAGTGTCTACCTACTATTATTATTATTACTATTATTATTATTATTACTACCCAGGTTAACAATGTTATCATAAGAGCTCTACCACAGCTAGTGCATTTATTCTGACTTTGTATTTCTGTTGCTTCAATAAATCTCATTTTTTGTGAATCTGTGCTTGTGGAAGTTCCCATTGAACACAACCAGACATATAATGCCAATTTGGTTATAATCAGAATAAGCCCAGCTGCACCCAGCCCCTCTGATCTCTGGGGACCAGCTGGAATGCAAGAGGGTTCATTTTCTGCCAGATTTCTTACTCTTAATACTCTGGACCCTTCCCCTTCCTCCTGCACTTCACGTAGGAAGACTGACTTCTCCTCACCATGCACATGGGGAAGTGAAAGCACATTCTCACAACTCAATTACATTTTATTTGCTTGAATTAAATTTTATAAATTTTAATGTTGTGGGACAGAGTTTTAAATTTTGTCTTAAATTTGGGAAGGGAAGCTTCTGTCCAGATGCAATCTGGCGCATGTTTGGGGCAGGTGGATGTTCATTGTATTCCAGTAAATCTGTGCTGAGCATGTGAATACGCCCTCCAGTAATATAATTTGGTTTAGTTCTTGAAGGTTTTCACAAGGTTAGCTAGCAAAGCATTGAAGAAGGTTCTCCTTCCTCTCTTCCTTCCACCTATCAAATTTTCACACTCCTGCTGAAGTGCAAGACTTTTTAAAATAAATTCTCAGAATGTTTTTATTATTATGTTATTTTACTCTGGCTTTCTTCTTGGAAGCAACAAATCATTATTAATGTAAGTAATTACGGAAAAAACATAGTTTGAGGTAGACATCTGGTCTAGCACATTTCATCTTAACTGGTTAAAATTTTACCAAGTCACAAAGTAGGGCAGCTTTAAAAGGCATGATGTTATCTGTCCCACCCACTGCAATACAGTGTAACAGGGGAGAAATTTCCCATGTGCTGGGCTGTGTGCCTCACTCCACGTGCTTGGGAAGTATAAACACATAATTTCTGTTAAAGGAAATTTTGCTGACATTTCTTAATTACTTACTGCATCGTGTCTTCTAATTGGCCCTTCTTGCTGTGTCTTTGTGTGGGAGAGAAGATGAATCTGTGGCCTAGACACTTTTATTTCCAGTTTTTAACGCAGGGAAACTTTTTATACAAATTGATAATGAGAGCACTCAACTGCACCAGAGGAAACTCCAGTGATCAGTTACAGTGCCCCAGGTCACAGCTGACTGAGCAAAAGGACGTCTCTGTTGTTGCTAAATAAACACTAAACAGCTTTGGTCATGCATTTCCCACCAAAAAGCAGATGAGATAGAAAGACCCTGCTGAAGACACATTCTAGGAATGGTAAGGAAAAGAGACCTGCATCATCACAACAGTGATACAATTTAACACTTGGTTTTAGTTAGATACTAACGACATTATTGAAGTGCAACTGAAAGATAAAGTATGCATGGAACAAGCTTTGAATTTCAGAAGGACAAATTGAGGGCTATAGAAACCGATCGTAAGTGTAAATGAGTGGTCTCTTTTTAACAAAAATTCTGTACTCGAAGGTCAGGGAGTAAAGGGAAAGTCAACAAAATTCCATTCCTATATCTTGGTGCATGGTAGCAAGCTGCAGTCTACTGTAACACTTTTCTTTCCCTGGGGATTACTCCCTTAATAGATAAACTTGTACGTATGAATTTACTTGGGGTTTCTTTATGAAGATCCCAAAACTTTAAAGGCTCCATCCTGTGGCCGTCCTTTTCAGTAGTTACCGTATGAGGTGACAGAAGGAAAGCACGTTTTCTTCTCTGGTTATCACTGCTCCCCTGACAGCTCTCAGCTGCCTGTCTCTGGCAGGTCCCACCAAGGATACCCGGGGACTAAGGGGTATTCACCTGGTCTGGCCTCACTTTGTGTTTGTAGTTCAACCAGACAAAGACTGTTCGCGCTCCACCTGCTGTTAGTCACTACAGCAATTGTCGGTGGAAACCTTTTTATAGTTTTCACGGGAACTTGTATCCTGCCCCAGCTCTATATGAAATCTATTCTGATATTCTTGGCTATTTTTTCCCTTTTGTGAATCTTTCTGAAGGTCAGTTTAAAAAAATCTACACAGTATCCAACAGTATTTGCTGTGTATTTCTGTATTGCAGATATACTGGAGGTATATCTTGAAGGAGTTCAGACTGGACATTTGAAAATGTTCTTCACCCAGAGGGTGATTGGTCACTGGAACAGGCTCCCAGGGAAGTGGCCATGGCACCAAGCCTCCCAGAGTTTGGACAGTGCTCTTAGTCACACTGTTTAGTTTTAGGAGTGCCGCGAGGTGCAGGGCGTTGCACTCTGCGCTCCTTATGGGTCCCTTCCAACTCGACCCGTTCCTGTGGACGAACGGCTGGGCCCCACGCGGCGGTGGCGGCCCCGGCCCCGGCTCCTCCTCCTGCCGCCGCGGCGGAGGCGGTGCCGGGCCGCGCTCCGGCACCAGTTCCAGGCTGGCAGCGCGGGGGGCCCGCCATGGCAGCTGCACGCCCCCACCGGCGCCGCTGACATGGCGGAGCTCGCCGGGGAGCCGCCGGAGAGCTACCAGCTGCGGCAGGAGAACGAGCTCCAGGTGCTGGAGTCCATCTACGGGCAGGACTTCCAGGATCTGCGGCAGAGCCAGGCCTGGAAGGTAGCGAGCGGGGTCGGCTCACAGCGCGCGGGGCGGGGGCGCGGCGGGCCGGGCCGGGTCCCGGTGCGGAGCGGGGCTGCACGGCGGCGGGGACGCGGCTGGCGCTGCCTCGCTGCTGCCGGTCCGTGTCTTCCTTGCCTGCCGTGTCGCGGCTCTCGCTGCGTGCCCGCGGTCCTTCCTCCAGCCCTGCAACCGGCCGCCTTTGCGATTAATCCTCCAGATAGACGCGCTCGCTCTATAATCAGTGCTGTGCTCGTAAATCGCATTTTAATTAATTGTCAGGCTTTAAAAAAATTGTTTCTTAATTCATTCCTTAAGATAGTAATTACACACCTGTTCAATTAATTCATCTCATCGGTATACATGATGATACTTGCATAGTTCTTATATGCTGTGGTTTTGTCACAGTGCAGCTCTTTCCGTGGTAATAATTTTGCTTTCATTTTTATAGGTTTGGGGTTTTTCAATTACAACTAGTTAGTGCTCAGGTCTGGTACTTACTACTCTCTTCCATTTGTCTTTCGTGTCCACATTTAATTGATACTTCCTTTCCAGCTGTGTCCGTGATACTGTTTTCCTGTACCTGGAGTTAATGGTCGCTCTCTTGTGTTCCACAAGTTCACTTTTACTGTTGTTTCTTTCTACATTCTTTTGTCTTGAATGTCTACACAATATATTCTCTGCTTTCTTTTGTGCCGTAGACTTGAACTTAAATTTTTTGCAGTAACTAAGGACTTTTTTTCTCTTTTATGAACTTTGGTTTTTTTTCTCTTTTTATGAACTTTGGTAAGAATAAGTAATTTGTTGGGTTTCCAGAAGGGTTCACTCTGTATTGAACGTCATATCTGACATCCTCTTGACTTGGCATGTTCTCCTCCTTGCTAGAAAATCAAAGGGGGTAGTTACCATCTGTTTCTGTATTTGTTATTCCATGTGGTCTTACTTCCCTATCTGTTTTTCATGTCACTGAGGGCTGGGTTGTTTTGTTGTTGTTTTTTGTTGTTTGTTTTTAAACCTAATTGAAAAGAAAAAGTTGGGAATGCTTATATGGGCATATTTTACTTTATTCTGATTTTGAGTAGGTGATTTGAACAGGTTGGGGATGAGGAAGGCAATGCTTGTTAAAATTCTGGTTTATGGCAAAACACAAAATACAACTACAAAAAAATTACTGTCCATTGGTTTGGCCATGTAAGGTGTATATCAGTGTGACATTATGGTCCGTTGCCATGTCAGAAAATAAAATAATGCCTAGTGTTAATGATCTAAACACAAAAGCAAAAATGCTGGTTTTAGAATGAATGCTTTAATTTGTGATATAAATAACGTGTGTTAAGTTTATTTAATTTTTTTCTACTGCTACCTTACAGTAAGCAGAATACAAAAGCTTTATTATAAAACTTCATTTTTGCTCAGTCTGAATCATCTTTCTAATGACTTTAACTACACTTATCTGAAGAAGTTGTAAAAATATGCTGGATAAACCATGATAGTAAGTGGACCAGCTCACTCCTATTGAGCAATGTCAACACATTAGCATATTTTTTTCATGGTTTGGATGGTCTAAGCTGTATTCTACTATAATATAGATTGAGAGTTGTGTGTTTTCATTAAAACAAAACCAAACAACCATTTTCAATCAGAAGTTTTGTTTTGTATTTTAGGTACGACAGCCTCCTGAAATTAATTTAGTTCTGCGTCCTCAGGGATTGACTGGTGCTAATGAAGTGTATGCCAAAGTTGACTTGTGGGTTAAGTGTCCACATACTTACCCTGATACGTAAGTGAACATTCAAATATAACCTTTTTTCTCTGCTTTCCGTAGTAAAGTGTAAGTTGAAAAAAACATGGAGCTTTATTCATCACTCTTAGTCTTGCTTTCTGCATGTCAGTATTTATTAAGCTTGTGGTATTTTATAATATGCAACTCTAAACCTTGCACCTGAATTGGATTTAGTCTTTTGTGCAATGTAGAATAACAGGGATGAGTTTGTCAGTGCAAGACTGCAGCCCCAGTTTGTAGCTTGGGAGATACATAAACACAGGTGTACCTGCCACTATCTTAGTGCCCTTGTTAAACTTCTTCAACTCCTGACTCTTTCAGCTAAGACAGACTGAATTTCCTTTTGACTTAAGGCCATCTGCTGTTCTGTTTTCTGCTGGATTACCTTTTGTAAGAGTTCTCCATAGAGAATGTAGAAGGGGTTGTGGGTGACCAGCCTCCCCCAGCATTTTGTTGGCAAGTGATTTCTGGGTGAACTGTTGGTCTGTGCCCCATTTTGTTCAGTCCTTATACCACTGATAGTCCAAAGCATAACTCCCTTCAGTCCATCCATTTGTGCTGTGGCATGAGTGCTGTAGAAGGGAAATGCTGTTCCTTACTAAGTAATTGCTCAGTTATACCCTATAGGAAGGACATAACAGCTACTCTCATTTTTTTTTTTCATTTTAGTTTAAAAGAGTATACCTACAGATATTTTGTTTGTTTACCTTATTTTAAATATTTTTAATTTAACTAATATTTATTTATTGCATTTGTTTCTTGGTGTTTGTGTAATCTGTATAGTGGTGATAAATAAATTTTAAACGTCTAAATGTTATGCTAGTAATATTTTAAATGGCTTGTTCGGTAAGTTAGTGGTTAAGTGCTGGATTATTAGAGTCTGCAGGGTTTCTTTGGTAGTTCTACTGTTAAGTGTAACCAACAGGTAATCTGGTAAACCAGAAAATTTGATGGTAGGGAATTTAATACAGTATTTCTGGCTTTATCTTGTATATGTAGTATTTATATTCTGCTTATTTGACCACTGACTAATTGCCAGGTAACTATGAACTTTATTCCTTTTCCCTCACACACTGTTTTTATCAACAATCTGTTGCTTTTTACACTCAGTTTTTCTAATAAGGGTTTTTTTATGTTTTGTTGCCATCCCTCAGAGTTCCTGAAATACAACTAAAAAATTCAAAAGGCTTGTCAAATGAGAAAATAAATGAACTAAAATCCAGACTAGCTGAACTGGCAAAACAGCGCCGTGGAGAGGTAAGAGCTTTTCATTTCCTTGAGAAATATACTCTGGACTTAAGTAGTTCTAAAAATGTATGGTATAATATAGTGAAATACATCCACATTGGAAGTGTAAGTTGCATTGCTTTTAAGGAAGGAGAGACTGTCTTTCTTAGGAATGTTTCTAATTAATGGAAGTCCAGACTGTGAATCCTCTTAAAATCCAGTGCATGTATAAATAGTGGAAGCTTTATTCCTGTTTAAAGGTTCACGTTATTAGGTTTAAAGGTTCTAAGTTATTTGGCAGTATGAAAAGCAATGATAACTGTAAAACTGAGAGCTTTCTGCACTTTCCAGATTAATTTGAATATTGTAAGAGGCTGTATCTGTTTAGGCAAACAGTGGTTACCTGGGGAATTTTTCCCTGTGATCTTGTTCACCTAATGCTGAACTGAAGGATAAGAGACCTTTGTTCCAACACCAGCTCAACACTTTGTAGCACAGTCACTCCATGCCATTGTGCCTTTTTTTCTTCTGTGTTTAGGAGAAGTGATAGTTGGGTTGCCCCGGAACAGGGTAAAAAGAGAAAGATGGAGAAATATGTGAAACTTAGCCCTTGTATCTATTTTAAGGGATTTTATACATCCTCAGGTACGTTTAGTATTAATGATATCTTTCTGTTGTTGCTGAGGACTGAAATGATTCAAAGAATTATGAGCAAGCAAAGAATTCTTGGTGCAAGCAGGGGTTTTGGTGTTTCTTACTGCTATTTGGAAATATTGCAGGTGAACATGCTTGAATAGCTCCATTTGCCTTTTTACAAGTGAGAGTTACACAGCTGTGTACATTATAATAGGCTGAAATGGGATAATATTTTGCTTTCAGTTTCCCAAGCCTGTCAACTTCACAGGTTTAGCAAGAGTTATCTGTCATTCAGTCCTGCCACATCAAGCCTTTTTTTTCCATTTGAGTACTATACTTGTATTTTGATTGCCAATTTTTCTGCAGATACTTTCAAAATAACTCTTTTAGCCAGATATTGTTTTGTTCATTCTGTTCAATAACCAAGAATTTCCTCAGTTTTTTCAGTATCTTTGGAAATAAGCAGTTTAATGGTGTATTCTGGAATTTAGGGAGTGGGGTTTGTTGTTTGCTGGTTTTTTCTAATGACGGTGCTATGGACAATTCATCGGAAGTACAAGGGTTAAATTCTCTAAGTAACCACAAAACCATGCAATATATACTTGGTCTGCTCACAACGGACCCCAAGAGTTATCAAATCCCAATTTGATTTCTGATCTCATTGAAAGGACCTAAAATATATCATACATCTTCCTAATGTTGATTTTCCAAAGCAAGAGTCATGCTTGCTCCAGCAATGTGTAGATGTGTTTGTGAGTTACATGTATGTACATGTTTTGTATGAATGGCATATGCAGTTGCATTTATTACTGAATTACTTTATCTGCAGCAAAAGGGAGATAACTTTTTGCTCTACGTTGACAGCTATTCCTTATTAAATTCTATTCTGTGATATAGAAAGTTTTTCAATACCTCAGCCACCTGTTCAGACTGAACAGCAAACTGTTGGTGTTTTTTTTAATTATTGAAGCTTCTCTTGGTGGTTTTTTTTTGATACATATGTCTACATGCAGTGATTGCCTTGCCTTCTGAACAGTAACCTGGGAAAGATATTTTAGTTGCACATGTCAGATTTATGCATATTGTGCTATTCTTTCTATTTTGAATTGCCTCCTGGCTTCATTCTTACTTTCAAGCAGGGGATTCAGTGTTTGAGAATCTTCTAAATGTCAGCCTGTTACAGGCAGATGGTACAATTTAATTTGTCTGATCTCCCACCTGTACATGCAAATCCTTCTCAGTGCTCCTGCTGATTGCACCTTTGTTCTGGACTATTCTTTAATTTTAGAGCTAAGATGGTCTATTAGCAGTGTAGATTGCTTGAATTAATAAGGGGATGCTACTAGACTGCTGAAAGCTTAAGCCCTGACAGGTCAATAGATTATCAATACATACACAGGTAAACAGTAAGTGAAAATTGATTCCAAGCTGGCAAGCCATAAAGCAGAATTCAGCTGAGCAGAGTTTTCAGTTTTCTATTTTAGTAGTCGTGGTTATATGAATATGGAATGCCTTATGTGACTTACAGTTCTAACTGGGGGACTGCTTTGTGCAGGAAGGGTTGGATTTGCTGTTACTAGAGAAATAAGTAACTATTTCGTAGCAGTAGGTGCACTAACAGATAAGTGTAAAAGATTTGTTTTGTTGCAGCTCGTATGTCATAAACCCATATCTTTGGGAGTAGAAAAATCATGCCTAAAAGAAGATGAGAATGTGATTTTTAAATTTTACTTTTCTTTTAGAAAAATAAGATGGCTTGGGTTGTCTGACTTCCAGTAATTTTTGCAATCTTTTCTACTGTGGTCAGGGATTTTTCCTGTTACAGTTTATTAATAAATAGAGAAATATGGTAAATTTTCCTTGGTAAATAAAAAAATTGGCCGTCATGCTTCTGCTGTGTTGCTTTTTGGGTTGGGTATCATTTGGCTATCATATGACTGTGCATGTCATTAATTTTTTTTTTTTTTTCAGGTGATGATATTTGAACTTGCTGACCATGTACAGTCATTTCTCAGTGAGTATAATAAACCACCTTCCAAGTCTTTTCATGAAGAAATGCTAAAAAATCATCAAAAAGAACAGGAAAGATTGGCTCAGGAGGAACTGCGTAGGGCACAAGAAGTTAAGAGAAGAGAAGAGCAGGAGGTAAGAGAAAACAAAGTATGAATAACCATATATTCTCAAAATAACATAGTTATGATTTTAAAATCACTCTGCGTAATGGTGAGTTTTAGTGAATTATTAACTTGTCAGACCTGCCAGTATGAGTGGATCAATATGTACTATATGAACAATCTGCTGCTGTAATTGTAATATTTTAATGATGTGGTTTTAACCCTGGGGAATATTTATGCCTGAAACAAACCTAAATGTTGATTTCTCATCCTAGGCAAATCACTTATCAAGATGACCTTATACAAAAGTGTAAGCAAATGTGCATATTAAATGCATTCAATCTTAAACTAGGAAGCGTTAGCCAGGCAGACAGGCTATCATACCTTCTTTTGCTCTTAGGGTGACTGGAACATTCACTGTGACAGACATCTCTAGAGAGCACCAAATTTAATCTAAGGAGAGGTCACACCACCACCATCCTTCACTAGAAATGAAGGGATTCATCCGAGTCTCACAGGGGCTGGTAGTGTGAGGTTTCCACTCTGTGGGGAATATGGATAGAATAGCTCTGGTTTTTAAAAGATTGTTTGGGTTTATCTCCCTGTCTTTTTTTGTGTGTGAAACTTTATTTTTGGGTCTGGCAGTAGAAGTAATTTACAATTTCATTGGCAGTAGAAGTAATTTACAATTCCATTCTCCTATATCATACAATTGATACTGTTAACTTCCTCAGGAGAGCTAATTTGACTTCAATATTTTTATTCCTGTGACATCCTCTAAGTCCTCTTTTAAACACTTCAGAAAAATCAGCATCATAGCTTTTTTCTTTTAAATCAGGGTAAGATTTTAGCAGTTGCACTGCATGTACTGTTGCATCTCTAACAATACTGAAATTCATTTCAGCAACGTGAAATCCTTAATGAGATTCAGAGAAGGGAGGAAGAGAAAAGGGAAGAAAGAAAAAAGAAAGAGATTGCCAAACAGGTATTCTTTCTAAGCAGGTGTGCAAAAAAACCATTGCAGTAAGTTCTTCCCAGGACTGTAACAGTATGTGTAAAAATTTGAAATCTTCTAGGACATCTTCTCTTATTCAAGGCCTTTAGTAGATCTGAATTAAAAGAGGTTCTTGATTATTTCTGGGGTTTATATCTGGAATAGACTAGCATCTTGAGTGTACCAAGGTGGATATTTTTAAACAGGAATAGAAAAAAGCTGGTATATTAATGTTTCCAGTTTCTTTACATTCTGCCCCAGACAGTGTGGAAATGTACTTTCTGAAATCTCAGCACTTCTTCTTTGGTCTCACATGTACATTTATTATGAAAACGTATTTCTTCTGTCATCTGCATGACTTCATGGAATAATAACTAAGTACTTGCATATGTGAGGATAGGAGTGACTTCTGTACTTACTTGGTGTCTTTCCTGATGTATAGGAACGTTTGGAAATAGCTGCTCTGAAGAATCCAGAAGATTCTCACAGGAGAGATACTGCAGGACACAGAGTTGCTTCACGCTTAAATGGGAGCTGTTTGGAACATGGAGGGAATAATAAACACCGACCAAATTCAGCTGGACGTTCAAAGTATGTCAGTTTGCATACAGATTTTTTTAGAGCGATTTATTTATTTATTCTGTTGCAAACATTAGATTACAAAGTGAAATTTGAAGGCAAGAGAATAGTGTGCCATGTTGTTCACCTGCTCATTTTGGTCTCTTTCCTGTCCCCTTCCCCCACTACCTTCATTTGTCATGGTTTAACTAAGCTATGTGCTGTGGGTAACTTGGAAACTTTCCAATTTTTAAGGTTTGTATTCAACTCCTGACTTTAAATATACTTTATGTCTGAGTTGGAGAAAAATGTTCTCTTCCCATTTCAGACGAGAACGCCAGCTTTCTGTTAGTAATCATGAAGAGTCCCCTGGAAATCATGAAGTTTTGAACTTCAGCACAAGTGGTGCTGGACAACTTACTGTCCATAAAGGAAAATGTCTAGGTAAGCAAAATTACAATTGCAGCTTGAAATGCTGGTGTTTGGGATGCTTTCAGTAACATGTGAAACCACTGATAAGCAGAGGGCTGGAGATGCATACTTACTCTGCTTCTGTTGCTGCTGATAGCAATGGCATAAAAGCAGCAGGTTTAGCAAAATCATTAATACAGGACATCACAGGAGACTTTCAGAGCTGGAAGACCTCCATGAAGTGCCCATGTGGACAGACCATCAAATGTTTTCACTGTTTGTTTTCAACATAGCACTTTCTCAGTGGATGGATGAACAGCCTCAAGGTCTCTCAAGAAAGGAAAACTTTATTGTTTTGCAGTTTGAGGATGAACAATTACGTTACTATGTGTAGAGCTGGCATTTGCTAGGCAGGAAGGTTGTTCATTTATTAAAACTTTAAATTCTTGAAGATGTGCAGCAGTTTTTTGTCAATGTGCTATTGCTTTCTTTTGAGTACTGTTACATAGCATTCAGTCTCATCAAGCCTGATATTTTCCATACTTACAATATAGATATGTCTCTTGTCTACTTGTAAGTAGGTTTATGTTTCTGGCTTTAGAAAACAGGCTTACTGGTATTTATTTAGCATTTGCAGGAGCTCTTGCCAGATCCTTAGAAACAGAAGAAGCCATGTTCCTGTTCTCTCCCTTTGTGTATAGGAAAGGATGAACAGCTTGGTAAATCTGTCTACAATGCCTTGGAAATTCACAGTGGAGACTTTGTTCTAATATATGAGTGGGTTCTGCACTGGCAAAAAAAGATGGGAAGGTTTCTTACAACTCATGAAATAGAAAAGATTGAGAAGTCTAAGAAACAGGTAATGCCTGTATTTTGCATTTGGCTTAATAAAGTTTTGGTTGAGGTTCAGTGTTTTTCTTCAGGCTGCAAGTTTATATTAAACTTGAGAGGGTAGTAATTAACTTGAAAATGCTAATCTTTTAGAGCATCTGCATGAAAGAAGATGAGATGTTGGGGTATTCAGGAGTTCCCTTTGCAATAATACAAATGCAAGAAAGTGTTTGCAAGTATGCATAACTAAAGAATAAAATACTAAAATTCTGAAGAAAGAGGGAACCAAGTTCACTTGTTAGAAAGCAAAGCTGTACTTTCCCCAGTGCACAGTACTTCCTTTTAGAAAAGTATGAGGATGTCGTGTATTTTATACGTATTTTGTATATGCTACATATTTTATTGGAAGTGTGTTCCAAGATGTGACAAAATGCATGTTATGTTGTGTTTCTCTACCAGCTTCAGGGAGCAGAAACAGAGTTCAGCTCACTGGCAAAGCTAAGTCACCCAAACATAGTGCATTATAAATGTATGAACCTCAAAGAGCGGGACGACTCAATTGTGGTGGATATTTTAGTGGAGCACATAAGTGGCTGCAGCCTTTCTACGTACTTACACAAGGAGACTCCTGTTCCAGTTGAGCAGCTGCGCCATTACGTGATCCAGATCTTGTCAGCTCTCGACTACTTGCACAATAATTCAGTAGTGCACAAGGTCCTTTGTGCTTCCAGTGTCCTGGTAGATGCTGAAGGAAACATCAAGGTCACAGACTACAGCATTTCCAAGCGCTTAGCTGACATCTGCAAAGCAGATGTTTTTGAGCAAACCAAGGTTCGTTTTAGTGAGGATGGTCTTCCCAACAAGCCTGGAAAAAAAGGAGATGTATGGCGTCTGGGCTTGCTTTTGCTTTCACTGAGCCAGGGTCAAGTAACCAAGGAATTCCCAGTTGCTGTTCCTACCAGTTTACCTGCTGACTTTCAAGACTTTCTGGAAAAGTATGTTTGTCACATTCCTGTTTCTTCTTGTCTTTGATTTTCCTTTTTTTTTTTTTTTTTAAGATTTTAACAGCTTTTGCAAAGAATAACTAAATCCTCCTGTGTCTCTAGTTGTAGTTTTTGTAGAAGACATGATTGCTCTCATGGCTTGGGCTGCTAATCTGGGATTTGGGAGAGCAGGTTTGGTGCTCTCTTTTTCTCTGCTCTGCCACCAACTGTATATCACTGTGGATAAGTCATTTAGTCTGTCTTTGCTTCCTACTCCCGTCTGAATGGTGGGGGTAATAATTTCTTAAATATAACTAGAACTCTTCTAACATTTGTGTCAGACATGGAATAGTTCTCTCTGTGGTTTGCTAACAGGTGCGTTTGCTTGGAAGATAAAGAAAGATGGACTCCTCAGCAGTTGCTACAACATAGTTTTATAAACATTCCACGAATAAAAATACCTGTAGCTGATGAAAATCTAGATGGTAAGGAATTTAATTTAATTTCTGCTAAATAAGTGGACTACATGCCTGCAGTAAGAGAGAAAAATTGAGCTGTGCTACAGCTTCACAAGACTGCACAAGTGTGTTACATTAACTAACCTAAAAGGTAGTGTGTTCTTCAGCACCTCTGTCCAAGACTGGCTGGGGTGGACTGACGACTGTTTTTTTCTTCAGTAGAAGCAGCTCATGCTTTAAAGAAACATGTAAACTCATTCACCTCCTGCATGGTGTACATGTAGATTTAACTTCGTCTTTGGAAGAGGGTGTTCCAATGAGACTTCTTTCCTTCTTACCTTCTTACCTTCTTGTTAAAATCATTCCTTTGTCCAGCATCATTCATGTTTATAATTAAAAACTGTATTAAGGTTTATGCTTGTACTAGAACTTAACTCTACACAGCAGAGCACTTTTGTATTTTAGGTTTTAATTGCACTTGAAGTTATTTAGGTTTTGTCTCCTTGATCCTTATTTGACAGTCCCTAGTGCCTTCTCCCTCTATTGCCAGCAATGGTAGCTTTGTCTTCATTACAGATTCAGCAGGTATAGATTGCATGGAGACAGTTGTGCCCAGCAGTCGGATATCCAGCGCTTCATTCTTCACAGAAACACAGAGACAATTTTCACGATACTATAATGAGTTTGAAGAGCTAAAATTACTTGGTAAAGGGGCTTTTGGAGCAGTCATCAAGGTATGGTATAAAAATTGTTTCCTCTGTGGAAATCTTTTTGGGGATATGTTTTGTTTTCTCTGAAGCAAAACAATATATTCAATGTTTGCATGGTTTTATTTACTGTGTGCTAGTGTGCTGTGCCTGTGTTGAGGTTTTTATCTGGAACTGCGAAGTCTGAAAAGTTTCTTGCAAGAGGTTGCTAGGAGATTGGGGAAGAAACCTGTCAGTATGGGGAACCTTGCATTTGAATTGTAGTCATTTTCCAGGTGAAAGGAAGACTTCCTATACTGTGAAATTATTCTTCTTCTAGCTCTGCTTGGTAAGGCGTTTGTAAGTGTTTGACTTTACATTAATTTGAATTTTGCAGGTGAGAAATAAGCTTGATGGTTGCTATTATGCTGTGAAACGCATTCGCATAAACCCTACCAGCAAGCAATTTCGGAGGATTAAGGGGGAGGTAACTTTACTCTCCCGCTTGAACCATGAGAATATTGTGAGGTATTACAATGCTTGGATAGAAAAGCATGAAAGTCCTGTTCCCACTGTGTCAACATCTGAAGCAACCGAAGAGAGAAGAATGCACCCCAAAGCTGGTCTCTTCATCCTTTCCCCTGAGGAGACAAGTGATGTGGAAACTAATGCTCCTCCTCCGTGTTTGACAAGTTCAGTTGAGTGGAGTACTTCATGTGAAAGATCCTCCAGCAACAAATTCAGTGGAGCTGATCAGGAGTCCAGTGATGACGACGATGATGGTGATGGCGTGTTCTCGCATTCAATTTTGTGAGTAGGCTTCAGTACTGGCACTATAGGGAGCGTGAGCAGAGTTAGTTTTCCCAAGTTTGTGCCTTATTATCATTCTTGTTTCTTTTGTCAGCAGTAGTTCACGGTATGTTTATTTTGTCCCCTTGTTCAAAACTAGTGTACTTGCCAGCAGTCAGATAGCCAGGAAGAGGAAATTTTCTAGATAAGATTGTCAGTCTACATGGAAAATTTTTTGGTGTAGTCTTCTTGAAGCTTCTTATTATTTCTGCCAGAATGCATGACTGTTATGTTTGGTTGTCTTTTCCAGCCTTGAGATTCAAGTTTTTTAATAAACAGTAACAGAAATATTACAAATCTTGAAAAGTATCAAACTTGCCCTTTCTTTTTTGTTTTGGTTTTTATTAATGTATTCCATACCTTCCTCTGTGTATGGTTGGGTTTTCTCACTCACAGTCATTTTTTTGTATAAGCGAGTAAGTAAAATTATCTCAGTTTTGCTTACTGGAAATAGTAATTAAATTTTACTGATGCAAATATATACCTTCCTTTTTAGAGACTGGACTGTCAAAGGAAGTGTTGCTTTGTAAGCAGGATGCTTTTCTGGTATTGTTTCGTTTTGCTTTTTTGTTTAAGGCGTATAGAAAGTCTTCAGCAGAAGCTTAGATTTTCTTATTTTCCCCCAAATAATTTCCAGATTCTTTAGTAAATATTTCTTGGTATGCAGAACTTTTGAGGTTTTTTTCTTTCTATTTTTTAAACAGGCCAACCACAGATTCTGAAAGTGAAATAATTTTTGATAATGAGGATGAAAACAGTAAAGGTCATTCTCTGGTAGGTGTAAAGATAAAGTTAGTGAAAATAAAAATATAATAAAATAGCCTTTGACAAGTAAACAGGTCAGTTGGGAAGTTTTATTTAACTTCTGATGTAAGTACAGAAACATATAGGGTTATGTTCTGTTAGAGTAAGTGTTGTGCCATTGTGAGCTGCATTCCATAAAAATCAGTCTGATGCAGTTAATCTGGATTCTGTTTCCTATAGTGTTTATTGAGCTAAATATGAGGGATTTTTAGTCATGACCCAGGTCATTGCAAATTTAACACTTCAGTGTGTTTATGACTTAACAGTTAGCCATATGGATTACACGGTCTTACACCATCTCAAAGTTGAAATTCTGTTCTGCACTTAGGTGCTTTTAACCAATATATCTGTTCATAGCCCCTTTTTAAAGCAGACAAAATACGTATTGCTGGCAGACAGAAAGGGAGGGGAAGTCACTGTAATGTCTAAGGTTTTAGTTGACTTTAAGATTGTGTCAGAGCACTTGCTGTGGACAGTCAGTGCCCTGTATCACTAGAAAGCTAATGCACGCTTTTCTACAGCCTCTAGAATATGTCACTGCCAGTCCTGATGATCTGTAACATGCTTCTATTTAAAGCTTTATCCCTTTCCTCTTTCTGTTATAATGTACATTGGCATGAAAAAGTTTTCAATATATAATTTAACAATATGGCAGTGCATTCTTTTGTCATTATACATATATACACACACCGTACCAAAATTTTTGATTGAGGGTGGTAGTTGCATTATGTATCAAGCAAGCTTTCTATCTTTTAGTTTCAAATTTTATCTTTTTCTCTTTTTTTAATATGACACAGCTTGAAATTTAAGCTTCATCCAGATTTTCCAGAATTCTTTCTCTTCAGTGTCTAATGATGGCAAAATGTTACTCATTTTCACTTTGAGGGTTCGCCACTCCTGCTTTTCTAGTTTATTTAGACACAGTGGTATTACAAAAATGTCATTGTATTATTTTGCTGTTTTTCAAACCTACCCATAGAAGCTGAGTTCTCATCAGTGTATTCCAGCCATTAAAAAATAGTAGTATGCATAATAAAAAAGTGCACAGCTTTCTGTAGCTAACTGTTCTGTTACTTTTATTGTGATAAAGAATGAAGAAGGCAATGAAAAGAGCAGCCATGGAGGAGAAGACAGGACACCAGTCATTCAGACAGTGCATTATCTGTACATTCAGGTACAAATGTGCTCGTGTGTTCACATGAAAGGATACTGTTTATGTCAACCTGCAGAGACTAGTTGCTGCTTTTCATGAGAAAAGTAATGACCTTTAAAAATGCAAATGAGTGAGTTCAGTGCTGTTTGTGCAATGGACTGTGTTTTTGAAGGCTTACATGGTGGAAGGCACTGTGCCCATGCATGTGGTTTGTTATGCCTTCCAAGGCTCTGTATTTGTGACTGGAGAGAGCGAAGTTTTTTACTACTATAGTGCATAATGAGGTAACTGGTGTTGCTCATGTACAAGTAAAAGTTGGCAGTTCCTGACCTAACCACAGTACAGCCCAGGCAGCCAACCTTTGAGTCCATGCCTTTCAAAGCATTCTTTTGCCTTGTGCGTATTTGTTGAGAATATCCATCCCAATCCCCAACACTGTAGCTGGTGTTCCTTAGTTTGGTTATGGTGTTAATTCCCAATGTAGACTTGAAGTCTACTGTGTTAAATTCCAGAGGGGAAATTGTGTTTCACAGATGTGGAAACTTCCTCATTCTCTTCAAAAGCACAGCATTGTGTATGTACTTTATTTTAATAGAAATCAGTAATCTGTAAAGCCATTGTATGGCTCTAACAATAGGCACAAGATGAAACTCCTGCAGGGTTGCAATTTCAGGCTATTCTACTGGCACCTCCTTTGTGTTAGGAGTAGTCAACTTCTCCCAGAAACAGTCTATCATAGCTAACTATTCTGTGGTACTGTGCAATTTTTTATAATGCACTTAATGCTAGAGCTTGTCTGGAAGGAAGTTACAAGTAGGTGGAATTACATTTTAAGACACTTGTTTGCGTGTGTTGTGTATATTCATAATAAAAGCAGCTAAGATGCCAAGTGAAATAAAGCTAGAGATTCTTTGGGGTTTGGCTTTATCACATATTATGGCTTGGCTGGTTTCACCTTGTTGTTAATGTTTATGTTAGCAAGCTCCTAGGATTGTCCCAGAAAATGAGGTAGGACCCAGAAGTGAGTGCATGTTTGTAGCTAAAAGACAGCTGTCAGGAAAATTCCAAATAGCTGAATGTTTTGGTGAAACTATTTGCTCCTGAGCCCTGACATTAATATGTGTACAGATACAAGTTTCTGATAGTGTCTTTTCTTGACGAAATTGTTCTTTCTTCCTCTGTCCTCTATGCATGCACAACTGAAGATGGAGTATTGTGAAAAGAGCACATTAAGGGACACTATTGACCAAGGGTTATATGAAGATACAAGTCGGCTTTGGAGGCTTTTCCGAGAAATTTTGGATGGGTTAGCTTACATCCATGAAAAAGTTAGTAAATATGATAGTTATGACCTGCACACAATATCTGTGTTATGCCTCTTTCTTTATGGGTTTCTTCATGTTCATTTATTAGCAAGTTTCCTCTCTTTGCCCTTTCCATTATTAGTCTATTCTTGGGGTTTATTGTATTTTATCATTAACATGAATTTTATAATGAACTGCTTCAGATTTTACCCATTTGTCATAAAAATATGACCATCTTTTAAAAACATTCTGTTAGGTATCTGGTAGCACTGAAAATTGTTTCTAGCTTCTGGGCTACAAACTATAGTCAGTCTTCAAGACTGATCTTCAGTGACTTAATGCAATAGATTTCCCACTGTAATAAAAATATGTATTATGATTTTCCAGTCTATTATAAAGACTTATTTTGAATCTTGTTTATTGTTTAATATGCAGTGGGTCTTTTTTTATTCTCCTCCTGTAACAGGGAATGATCCACAGAGACTTGAAACCTGTGAACATTTTTTTAGATTCAGATGATCATGTGAAAATTGGTGATTTTGGTTTAGCTACAGATTATCCAGCAAATGCAGTAAGTACAGCTTGAAGTGAATGAAAAAACCCCTTGAATTTGGTAATGTAATTACTTGAAAAGTAAAACATAAGTTAAATGATCACAATGTTCATATATTGAGAATGCTCTAAACTTCTTTTAAATTTGTGAGGTTATAGAATTAAACCATGCAGTGCCAACAGAAGTAACAAGAAAAGCCAACAGAAGCATTTCACGTGTCATTTACAACATGACTGTTTTGCTGGTTTCAGGTGGTCTCTAAACAAGAGGAAAATCTCTCGGATGGTTCTGCTGTGTCTGACCCATCAGGTTAGTTTACGTTGCAACTTGCTCTAAATTATTTTAAGCAAACATTATATTCACTGGTCTTGTACATTCTGTTAGAATTTTCGTTTGTTCTTTGAAAATAAAACTTCTCTTTACTGAGGCCAGGGGTGGGACCCCCAGCCACCAAGTTGGGTGCCTGTGTTATAATCTGGTAGTTTTGCCTCTTATCTAAGAATTAATTTGTTATCTCTGCTAGCCTTCTGCCATAGATCAGTGCTTTCCTCATGGTGAGGTATATAGAGATCTGGTATATCTGTTCCATCTGCCCTTGTATTCTCTTGCCTATACAGGACAACATCAAGACTTCAGCGTCCTTGGTTGGCTTGGTTTTTGTTAGAGTCTGAATTTGTTGTTTTAAGGAAACTTTAGTACATGGTACATTTAAAGACGGGTGTAATGGCAGTGAAATTTAGTTGTAATATTTGTGTGCTGACCTACTACTACAAATCTGTAAAGCTGTAGATAAGTTTAGCTACTACAGATAGACACAGATACTTGATGTGTGAAGGTAAGAACTGTCTGTTCGTCAAAGTATTCTCAGCTGGGTCTCTCTTAGTAAGGACTGCACTCCAGCCTAGAAGACAGAGAACATGACTGAGTTTTTTCTGGACGTGGGTGCTGCATTTCTCTCCCACTTTCTTGAAACTGGTGCTCTCATCTTTTGCCACACAGGTAACTTGACAGGGATGGTTGGCACTGCGCTGTATGTCAGCCCAGAGGTCCAAGGAAGCACTAAATCTACATACAATCAGGTATGATTGAAGTAGACCTAATGGAAAGGTAGCATGGAATCTAAGATGTACCAGCTATGATTTGGGTCATTTCTCCTTGACAAAGATGTGTGGTGGGACTCCTGTGATAATCAGGGGGATTAAACATTCCTTCAAGAGGAAACCAAGGGTAGAAGGATGTGGGCAAGTCAGTTTTTCTGCCTGTGCTTGGTCATGACTAGATGCAAGCAACTTTAAGTTGGAGGCATGTAATCATGGAGGACCTTTATAACTGAATAAGATAGAAATCTTACCATCTTTAGTTAAGGTAATAAAGCGTATATTGCTGTTCTGGATTTCTAGACCTTGACTGTGGGAGGTGGGGGTGCATTTTTTCTGTCAAAGAGAATCCTGTTTATATGCAGAGACAGACTGAATTTCAAAGCAAGAAAATGTTTTCAAAGTGGGGATCATAGAATTATAGAATGGTTTAGGTTGAAAAGGACCCCAAAGCTTATCCAGTTCCAACACCCTGCCGTGGGCAGGGTCACCTTCCCCTAGACCAGATTGCTTCAAGCCCCATTCAACTTGTCCTTGAAGACTTCCAGATGCTAGATGATAGGCTTTAAAGTCTAGCAAATCTTAATGGGTTGTGTCTTCTAACAAAAAAGCTTTAAAAACAAAAATAATAAAAAACACACAAAAAGACACAGGAAAAAACCCCAGCCTTCTCTCCAGCTTTAATAGACTTTGAAATTTAGCCTAAACATTATTTTTTTTCCTCTGCTATTTTCATCTGCAGAGAATTGATAGGTACTACATACAGGTTTTTGGGTTTTTTTCTTCCTTAGAAAGTGGACCTGTTCAGCCTAGGTATAATATTCTTTGAGATGTGTTACCATCCTATGAATACTGCATCAGAAAGGATCTTTGTTCTTGGTCAGCTAAGGCTTGTAAGTACCCAGATATGAAACATACTAATTCTATGCATCAAATAGTTTGTTAAGAGAAGAAAAATGATGGAAAATATAGCAAAAAAATGTTGCCATGGGGAGTGCTTAAAAACAAGGTTTGTAAAACATATCTTGAAAAGTGAAGAATACAATTGGAGCTGATACACTGACATTCCTTTAATGCACTGTGGATTCTAATGGTATTGCCAGCAGTCAGTGTTCTGTCTGTGAAATTAATTTTTACATGTCAGATAAAGGAATCATCTCTTTAGTATACCTAGCTTTAGGCCTGGTGGGCCTTTCTCAGGAATCAGTTGGTATTTGTAGTTGGTAAATGCTTGGATTATGGGTTGTATTTTCATTGTACGAAACAACATCAAAGCATTCTTTTTCCTTTTAGCTCTTCAAATTAAATTTGCCGTGTGGGGGGTTTGTTTGTTTGTTTGGGCTTTTGTTGTTTATTTATTCATGGGCAGTGGAATGCTTAGTTTCTCTGTTTAAATATGTAGAACCTAAAAATAAGGCTAATCTGAGCAATCTGAACTGTCTGTTAAAATTGAAATGTGGATTTTGTTTTTGTTTTGTTAGCCTGCAATTGTATTTCCTAAGGACTTCGATGAAGTCAAGCATGCAAAGCAGGTAGTTTTGATGATATTATAACTATTAGGTATTCCCTGTCAGGAAACATTAGTTATAATTTTGCCCCTTAATTTCCCACTTAATTCCCCACTAGTATTCTCTGCCAAGTTCTTACTACATGATATTAGAACAAGGTAAGGAAATGAAATCTCAAAAGAATGTTCTAAGTTGACATGGAAATATATTTACCAACAAAATTCTCAGAGCACAGTCATAAAGAAATGTATAGTTCACTGGCATGCCTTTCTAGCTCTGAGGGACAGTTTTGACTTTTTATGCTCAGAGAAGTGGCAGCTCAATTGTTTAACTTTTAACTTAAACTTTTTGAAAGAAATCTGTGTCACAGAACAGAAAGAGATGTGCAAGCTCAATTGGCTGCTTGCAAAAGCTGCCAAGGGCGTGTTCTGGAGGCCTCCATGGCAGAGTAATGAAGTGATAAGGGGCAGTGTAATCTTCTCTGAACCATCTAGGTAGCTTTATCCTTCTGCTAATCAACTCTTTCGTTGACCATTAGTATTAGCTTTTTGTCTGTTACGCTTGTAAAACAGCAATTTGCATGTTACTAGTACCATAAAAACATTTCCATCTTGTATATTTCACTGAAATATGCCAGAAAGATTCCCCCTTCTCTAATATTTGTACCTCTCAAGTCTTTGATTCTGAGCATGCAATTCTGCTTTTTCTTAACTTTGTTGATAAAGAGATGTCAGAGCTAGCATACCATGGAACAATAAAGGATAAGGATACTACATATTTTGTCATCCCAGGAGGCACAGTTCTAATAATTTGTGTGGTTTAGTAAATTTGTTCAGATGATAATAAAAGATATTCAGAATTTACTTAGCAAATAATATACACCCAAAAGATTTATTCTGCTGTTCTGTCCCCTGTAGCGTCTCATAGTTTGTTATTGTAGTGGTGTGACTACCAAGTTTGTTGTAAATACTGTTAACTTATAAAATGTTTCTAATCTGTAATATTTTGATTTAATTTGTAGAGATTGGTTATTACATGGCTCCTGAACCATGATCCTGCAGCACGGCCAACAGCTGTGGAGCTGTTAAAAAGTGAACATCTTCCACCACCACAAATGGAAGAGTCTGAACTCCATGAAGTCCTCCACCATACCTTAGCAAATGTGGATGGGAAGGCCTACCGGACTATGATGAGTCAGATATTTTCACAGCGTATATCTCCAGCAATAGACTATACTTATGACAGTGATATGCTGAAGGTTTGTAAGTGTTCAGGGGATGTGTGGGTTTGGCTTTTTACCCTGTGTTGAATTTTTCAAAAATATGCTTATATGGGTAAACATCTAGTGTGTTTGAGTGAATTGCATTAACTCAACATTCACCTTTCCATTGGTTCCCGTTTAAAATTACAGTCTCTACTGTGTGGGTTTGAAAAGCCACTTCCCATTTGAACCTTACATTCATTCTTCAGTGAAGAAACCAGCAGTGTTTGATTGTAGCAGCTAAAGCTTTAAGTTTATGTCCTTTACTCTGAATTCCTGTCAAACTAATCGTTGACTGGTTGTCAGCAGAAAGTGTTGCCTCTGGATGTTTTCTTCCCTTTCTAGTTGACGTGATTTTTCTTAGTTTATCAGCTCTTGAATCTTTCTAAATCCATAGAAATTCAAGGTAACACAGTACAATAATGCTTCGTATAGCTGTAGTTCTTTTTTATTATGTAAACATTTCAGTTTTTTATAGTGGGATGAGATAGCAGAATGTTTATTGCCTGTATTACATGGAATGATTGCCTACATGGAGTGTTCATCGCACCTGAATTATATATGTACTTTTTATTTGTGATGGTTTCAGGGTAGTTTTTCTATTTGGGCAGCCAAGATACAGCAGCATGTATGTGAGATTGTCAGCCGGATATTTAAAAGACACGGTGGGTGTGTTTACAAAAGTCATTAATTACCTTTTTTGTGATTGAATGGAATGGGTTTACTGCTATAAGAGAAATCAGAAAATATGTTCAGTAGTTGCGCATCATTTGAAGTTTTTATAATGTTTTCTTCTGTTATTTTGTCATTCCAGTAATAGCTACTAATCTGAATGATTTACACAGAAAGAGGAGTAAAAATCTTCATCATATTTTTGAATGTATACAGTTGTTCTGATAAATCTGTATAAGCTTTTAGAGGTGGAGGCTGTTACGCAAAATCTGGATCTGAGTATAAGGGCAGCTCGTAGTGGCAGACCAGGCATCCATGTAGCACAGCAACCTCTCTTTGAACAGCCAGAATGGGAAGGGCATAAGGGAGAGCATGGAAACAGAGCAAGCGTGTAGTGGTACTTCAGTGATAGTATTCTTGGCAATGCTGTGCTGTTCAGGAGTTTCCCGAGCCAAAGCTGATGCCATGATGTCTTCTGTTTTCCTTTCCAGGAATCTATCCAGTCATTAATATTAGTATTTGCTTAAAATTATTTTTTGAAAAGAAGAAAATTTATGCAGCTGTTGTCACACTTGAAATTTTATAAATTGTGTTGGCTTACAGGTGTTCATGATACTATTTTATATAAAAATAGGGAATTTTGAAATAGAAACTAGAAGTTTTCCTAGTAAATCATCATCTGATTAAGCATGATCAAAGTTTGGCAATACCAAAGAGTAAGAGACTGAGAAATGCGAAGTCAGGGAAGAATTTACTCTCTTCCCCCACTCCTTAAAGCTTGACAGACTTGGGAAAGTGTTTGTCAGCTTTTTAGAGACTGAAATGTTTTCATTCTTTTGGAAAAATAATGGGGATTGCGTATTTTTTTTTTTTCCCCATTAGATTGTCTCTGACATCTGTGATGGTTAGAAGAATTCCTTTCTATCTGAGAGATCTTTTTTTCTCATTTAAAAGTTTATATTGGAATCTAATTGAGTTAAGCTTCAATAATATTTGATTGAGAATCACTAGAGACTTTAAAACAGGAAACTATTTTTCAGTAATAAGTGGTATTATTAATAGTAATGAAGATTGGATTCATACAGATAGATGGTTGCAAAATATAGCCAGGAAAAAAAGGTGTTTGTGACGTTTTACAAGGAAACACAAACACTTCTAGTATGTTTTTGAGACAGAGGATGCAACATGTCTGAACAATATTTGTTCTGTATGGAAGTGCCTCTAGACCAAAGCAGTACTTGCTACTGGTAACTGCAGAGTTTCTCATCTGTTTCGTATGCCTGCTTTTGTGAAAGTGGTGTTTAAAGAGGGAGGGCAAAGTGAGGATTCTGCTAGGCTGTGGAATTGGCAGTTCTCTCTTCTGTGGCCTCCCTGCTGAGCCCAAGAAGCATGCAACATAGGCATAAAACTTTGACATTCTTTCTTTAAATATGGAAGAGGCAAGTCTATTAAGGATATTTATTTTTTTTTAACTTATGGATTGATGTAATTATGCCCTGCAAGGGTGTTCATGAACTTGTAAAAAGCAGGTGTTACTTGTGAAATGAGAGGTGTTTTCTGGTTTTGTGCAGGAGCCATCAAGCTCCATACTCCCCTGCTGATGCCCAGAAATAAAAAACTATATGAACATAATGAAGCTGCATATTTCATGGATCACAGTGGGATGCTGGTAATGCTTCCTTATGACCTCAGAGTAAGTAGCATCATCTCTGCAGGCAAAGCTTGCAGAGGGTTTGAAGGGTGCTGTGGTGGAATTTGGTTTAGGCTTGCACTTCTTTTGACTGCTGAAGTAGTATATCTTTCAGTGTCTCTTCTTGTACTCCTGAGTTCTGTACTCATGCTCTTGACAGCTGGAGCCCTGACCACATATTGAATAAATAGCCTTTTTTTGTTTGGGTTTTTTTTTAACAAAGGTGAAAATAATGTTTTTATTTAAAACTTGCAGCAAGGATGGTCGGAATACTATTACTTAGCTATGTCAAGTACTTTAACCATTATATTAACTGTGTAACTGCACTGTATAATTCATCTCCAGCTACAGAGCTCCGTGAGACCAACTGTTTTGTTTCAACAATTTTCATGTATTTTGTTTTTCAGATTCCTTTTGCAAGATTTGTAGCTAGAAATAACATATCAAACTTGAAAAGGTAAGAGATGTAGAGGTGATATTTTGCACTGATACCATGGTTGGACAGTGACTTCTGAAGAGGCTGATTGATTCTTCAATGTTTCCTTTAGATACTGTATAGAGCGAGTTTTCAGACCTCGGAAGTTAGACCGCTGTCATCCCAAAGAACTCCTAGAATGTGCATTTGACATCATTACATCTACTGGAAATAGCTTTTTGCCTATAGCAGAAACAATTTATGCAATTTCAGAAATCATTCAAGAGTTTTCAGTGCTACAGGTAGATTTTCTAATCAGCCCCTTTCCTCTCTTTTCCACCCAAAATTTTAATCTAACTAAATTTTTAGTTTGATGTGTTGTAAAAGGATACTTCCTTTAACCTTTAATCTGTAGTCAGTTATGGAACACTGTCATAAAAATGTGTTTCCTAGGTAAACTTAAAATGAAGCATAGGTTTATGTGCAAAGGAAATATTAACTGAATCCTTTAAAGTACCATTGAAATAATGTCTTTCTTCTGTCAGGCAAGTGATTATTGTAGAATGAGACAAGACTTGCCATTCTTTAGTTAGAAATGGAAGGTAAGGTAGTGAAAGAAGAGGTTTGAAGTTAATTTTGAGCTATTATTAAATGTTCAGGAAGCCTCTTTGTTTTGTGGGGGTTGGGGTTTTTTTAAGCAAAATAGAATGTAAGTAAAACCTGCTTTTTTCATTTCTTTCTTCCTTTCTTTTTTTATTTATGCTTTGACAGGAAAGAAATTACAGTATTTATCTAAACCATACTGCCTTACTGAAAGCTATACTTTTGCACTGCGGGATACCAGAGGACAAACTCAATCAAGTCTACATCATTCTGTATGATGCTGTGGTAAGGCATTAGTTATTAACCCAGCATCTATAATCATCACTGCAGAGTATTCTATTTTGTGGAGCTTTTTCTAAAATGACTAACCACCCATTGCCAACATAACCAGGAGTATACTCTTGATACATAAAAAGGCTGGCTATCTTTGGACTGTAAACGTAGATTACTTACTTTTTTGTTACTTCTGGATTGGGATGGTTTAAGATGATTCTTGAATGTGTATTTATGAGAGAATTATTCACCTGTATGATCAAGAATTGACAGGCTAATCAATAAAAACTTTAAAATGTATTCTAATATCAGTTAGGTCTTTTCTACTTTATAAACACAGAATATAGATGAAATTAATTTGAATAATTATGGTAATGCATTAAACCCAACCAAATGCTGTTTTAATCTGTTTTTCTTGTAGACTGAAAAGCTAACTAAAAGAGAAGTAGAAGCCAAATTCTGTAATCTTTCTCTCACATCAGCTAGTGTAAGTGATTTTAATTCAGTGTTAATTTCCCTGTAATTTGCCATAAGTCAGTAGTATTTTATTTTCTTTGTAATTTAACCAACCAGAGTAAGAAAAATAAGTTGTTGCATGTGCTGTTCAAAATAGGTCAATCTCCTTGCAAGTGGTCTGACTTTGTTCCCTGCTTTCTCTGGAAGTCGGTATTGCAGTTTGTTCTTTAAACGTATTTCTCAGGCTGTGGAAACTAATAAAGGGTAAACGGTAGAGTGCTATTTAATAAAACAAACTGAGAGAAACGTTAAAAAAACTTCTCTGCAAATGTTGTGTGTGCATAGAGTTGAAGTTAACTTCTGGATAGTCTGAGACTTGTGTCTGTCTATTCTTTTCCTCAACTCCACTAGGTAAAAACAGGCTGCTAGACAAAACAAACAAAAAAGGCAGATGTCTTACTCCCACAAATGTCAAGTCAGATATTTTTCTTTTTTTTTTTAGATGGGACCTGTTATGGGTGTTGTCTGTGTTGCTATGTGTGCTTATAATTTTTTTTGTTTGTTTTTAGCTTTCTCGACTCTACAGATTCATTGAGCAGAAGGGAGAAGCAAGTAATGTATTTCCATTTCTAAACACAATGATAAAACAAAAGCCAGGTGTCACTCAGCTGTTGAAGCATGGTATGAAGGATTTAGAGGAAATCATTGGTCTGTTGAAACAACTGGGAATAAAACTTCAGGTGTGTGAAATACTCTGCTAATAAATTAATGGATTGAAAGGCTTCCTGGCCTTGTAATTTTCCAGGAAACAAAGTAATGATATTTTATAATAGAAAAAGCACATGCAAGTGTCTTTTGATGGCCTATAATAGTACTGGCATTGATATTTCTTCCCTTTTTTTTTTTTTTTCCCCTTTTATTTTTTTTTAAGATGCATTTTAAAAATAAGACCTCTTCAGTCAGAAGTCTCTGGCTTGACTTCTGTCTAATGACACTCAGACTTCTTGTCTTCCCCCAACCAAGACTGAAAGCATTACTTAGAGCATAAAAGAGGGGTTTTATTAAATTTTGGAACAAACTGTAAATATTTTAAAAATGCAGAAATCTAATGACTGCTTAAGGCCTTCACCTTCCCTGAAGCTTGCTGTTTGGGTATTGTGCTATAGGTTTATTGGGATCTGTAAGATTAAAGCACCATTTCCATATTTTTCATTGTATTTTGAAGTTTTGTAGATAAGGAATATTACCATGTATCTTCCTTATGTAAAAACAGTGTTTTTAATCCATGCTGCTAACAGGAAATTAATTCTATATGTGCACATATTCATTTTTATTTTACAGATTTCTATAAATCTGGGACTAGTTTACAAAATACAGCAGCACAATGGTATTATCTTTCAGTTTATAGCATACATCAAAAGAAGACAAAGAACTGTGCCTGAAATTCTTGCTGCAGGAGGCAGATATGATCATCTGGTATGTGCTCACCTCTTCTAATAAATTTGGATGGGGTTTTTTAACCCATGAAAAAGATGGCATTTTGCCGAGGTAACTATTTGATCTTCCATTTTGTTTTTTTTCTTGTTTTGAGATTCCACAGTTTAGAGGGCCACAGACGGTAGGACCAGTTCCTTCAGCTGTTGGAGTCAGCATAGCTATAGATAAAATAACTGCTGCTGTTTCCAGTGTGGAGGATTCTGTAAGTCTCTTTTTTGGGAAGTGGGGAATTTGTTTGTTTACTTCTCACGGTTCAATAACCTAATCGTAGCTGGAGATTGACAAAAAATAAGATGTTCAGATGTGTTCCAAAATAATCCCATACTGAAAAAGAAGGCAGATATCAAGATGGCCTGTTTTCTTTTGTGTTTCTCCACATGGAACTATTTAGTAAATGACTGTTAAGGGAAGACAGGATCTTCAGGCTTCCACCATTTTATTTTCAATTTAAATGGAATATTTTTCTCAGCCTGTGTATTCTTTCAGATGGAAGAGTACAACTGTAGGTATTTAGTGTTACTTTCTCCTTACTACTTCTCCCTTTATCAAAATATAGAAGATGGAGATGGAAAGAAACTTTAAGAATATTGACTACTTTGTACAGTGTCACACATCTTCAGTTGACTGTGGAATGTGTATTTTATTATGTTCATAAGAATAAATTAATGTTGCCAAGGAGAGTGGGAAGGAAAGAACAGAACAGGCTGGGATACTTGGCAAGCTGAGGCTGTGGAGGTGCTTTGCATCAAAGATTGAGCTTCGGTGACTTTCAGACAGACTGAGGTAGATTGTAACTCTCAAAAGAGGTGGATCTAACCCCTTTTTTTTTTTTTTTAGCTTGATGCACTTTGGCAAATGTTGGTATATTTGTCCATCTTTGTTACTTTAACTGCCTTATGAAGGGGGAAGGGTGGTCTTGTGACTAATCTCGACTCCTTGGTTTTACTTTCCCTTCAGGTTTCTGTCAGCTCGTGTGACCTGCTGGTTGTAAGTGTTGGTCAGATGTCAATGGGTAGAGCTATCAACATTGTTCAAAAATTCTGGACTGCAGGAATTCCAGCCGAAATAATGTATGACTGGTCCCAGGTAGAACTTTTATGTGTTAACTGTATTATTGTTCTCCAAGATCAGTGCAGACTGAAACCATACTTTTTCAGGGTATTTTTCTGTTTTTGTGGAGGTACAGACTCATAAGACTGAGCATGTAGGGTGCTAATTCAGACACACTAATGTCAAGAAAGTCTCACTGGCCTTGCAGCATTCTTTTGGAGTATTTAAAAGTGTAAAGAAGGATCCCTCAATTAATAAATTTAATACTTAATTAGGGGTACATCAAGAAGAAACAGTAGCATCAATTTTAAATAGCCAGATAGATAGCTGAAGATACTCAGGTACAGAGGGGATATTGACATCATTCTACTGTTAGAAATAAAGTTTGGCAAACTGAGCTACCAGATGGGTCCCCATGTAGTCCTTGAAGAGATGTGTTGTGGGAGGGGAAGACAGAGTGACAAGCTGAGTTGTGCCCTTTTATGTCCAGCTGAAGCCAAACAGAGCTTTAGCCAGCACTGCCTCGATAGAGTGTAGTGAGCTGTGTGACAACACTGAAGTCCCTTTTAGAGGTGGTGGCACTTACCTGAGGATTATGAGTCTACTTCACCTTTAAGTGTCCCAGTTGGTGACTAACAAAAGAGGGACTCTGCAGTTGCCCCTTCCAAGTCACGTGTTGCAGGGCAGGTAGTTTTGAGCTCATTCAGTACATTGTCTGACGTTTTTGTAATTTTTTGCTATAACATTTCCTACAGTTTCAATCTCTTGGGACTGGAAAAAATATAGATCATATACTTTTCCTGTGATCACCTAGGCTGGAGTTTCTTGCTATAGGGTTTTTTGCTTGTTTTTTTGATTCATAAAGAATGAAGATTTGGGTAGTTCTTGGGTGTGTCTAATGCTGTCCTGCAACCCAGTGCTGAGTAAGTCAGCATAGCCATAGGTTTACAGGAACCCAGCTAGAGTCAGCTTTTGTGGCAGACCTCCAACCATGCAGGACTGAAAGCTGTAGGCAGCAGGGTGGTGACTGTTAGACTGATGTTATATTACACCTTTTTACAGTTACTTAGACCCTGCACTTCTAGGTGTAGGTAGCCCTTCTATGTGGGAACTGGGACTGCAGGGCCTAGGTATTCTCTTTATCTAAGTGTAGACTTAGATTTCAATTTTAGCAAGCATTAGGTGGATAAATATATGCATCATGGAGTTTCATCTGCTCAAGTTGTTAATAAAGCTTTTCTCTCTTGGAAACAGTGTGACTGTTGTATATCAAGTTACTTTAATTAAAGACAGGAGACTTTGATTACTTAATTGGTCATTTTATAATCTGTCAAATTAATGTCTCATTCTCCTTCCTCTGTTAACACTTTAGTCCCAGGAAGAACTGCAGGAATACTGCAGATGCTCTGGGATTACATATGTGGCTCTGGTGTCAGATAAAGAAGGAAGTCATGTGAAGGTAAGCACGGGAACTGAGGATGCTTGATGATATTTCAGATTTCTACTCTGTTATTTTACATTATTTTATTTTTTTAAGGTCATTATTAATATAATATAAATTATACTTGAGTAAGTGGAGTTGAGGTAAATACAGTTTCGGTTGTTAAGTCGTAGAAATGTTATTCCGAAGAATTTCAACATTTTAAACATTTTTTATCCCTACATTACACTGTTATTCACAGACCTCCTTCCCTCTAGGAAAGTCCAAAAACTAGTGCAAACGTTGCTTGACTGTGCCATCAATGGTTTAACATGGAAAAAGGTTTCTCTTGTCTCTGATTTCTTTGAATCTACAAAATGAATTTGTTGAATTAGCAATCTTTGCAATTCGCACCTTTTCATGTTACAAAATAAATACAACTAAAATGTAAATCTAAAAAAATCTATGTAGTTCCAACAGACAGTCAGAACCACACTCTTCACCTCTCTAAACTCAGGTTAAGATGCAAAGACTGGACTCTGTCACAACGTGAATTACCATCTTCTGTACTCTGCAGCCTGTGATTCTGGTGCCTTTGGTTTTTTGAAGTTAAAAGTTTTAAAATATTTTGGATGATTAGAGAAAAGATTATCATTTTTTGGATAAAGATTCATTCTTTGACTGAAAAAAATACTAACTCATTGACAGCATCTGGCAAGGACAGCCAATGTGCCTTACTAAAATGTTTTTCACTTCTTATTCGCTCTGTTATTGTAGCAACAATAATTGCAAGAATAAGTAAATCATGATGATGACAATGTGATATATCAAAGTCCTCCACAAGCTTATTATAGAGTGTTCTTTTAAAAATGGCTTTATTGAAGCAAAACCAAGAAAGGAGATATTAATGAGGTGAATGGTGGTGTTACTGATTAATCTCTTGCCAATAAAGATGGTGCAGATTCCTAAGTTTTGAATGTTTAACTTCTGCAAACTGAAAAGCAAGCCTTATTCTAATGTTATTGCTTAACTAAAAATATTATATTAATAATATGGTATTTACAGTTATAAACCATTCTGCTTAGAACTTAATTATCACATATTAAATGCAGGGAGCCGAGCTAGTTTACGCTTTGGGAATGCAGAATAAATTAGTTGGCTGAAAAAAAAATCTAATCAAAGATTTAATTTTGATTGGTAATTTATGTGATTGATTGGTAATGATGATAGCTTCCTACCTTTGACTCTTTCACCTTTAATGAGTGAAACAGTTTGGTTTTTATTAAAATTGGTAAGTTGATTTGTATGCCATTTTAAGAATCAACAATCTTATGAACTATTGAACTACATCATAGGTGAAGTCCTTTGAGAAAGACAGGCAGACAGAGAAAAGGATTTTAGAATCTGACTTAGTAGATCACCTGATCCAGAAACTGAAAATGAAAATCAGTGATGAAAGATGTAGTAGGTAAGTAGCATAACATGTCAGTGATGTGAATAGTCAAAATCAGAAGTGAATATATGTTTGCATGTGCTCAGTTAAACATTAATTTTATTTGGCAAAGAAATTGCTGAATTTCTTTTGAGAGGAAAAGAAAGCAAAAGGCTTGGTTATAGAATTGAATTGAGATAAGAAAGAAACTGATTTCCCTAGCTGCTGCTATATTCACACATCCATAGTGCTTCATAAGCATAGTGCCTTCAAAAGGCCACAGTTATCCTAATGCTGCTAGAACAGCAGTATTGTTTGGCTGGCTGCCTGCAAGTCCCTGTTACTGAGCAGAAGTCCATTACATTTGTGTACTGTGTAATCAAAGAATTAAAGCAGCAAATCCCTTTCATTCTGAGGCAGTACTGGTATGGTGAAACGCAGGTGTAACTGTAGCACACCTGTATGCTCTGGTGGCACAAGTGAAAGTAACACCTGGCAAAGACTTGAGGTACACAGGAAAACCCCTTCATCCTGTTGTCATTGAAATTGCTATTTATTGTCACCAGTGGAAGTTAGTACAGAAATGACAGGAGAGGCTAGTCATTCCTGGGTGGTCAAGCAGTACAGCTGTTACTTACACGTAGCCCTCTGTAAGTCTATCATTACAGGTGCACCTAGATATATTTGTGTGTGTGTGTATGTATGTATGTGTGCATTGGAGGCAGGAATAGACATGCATTAGTCACACAAAGTAGAATTCAGAATTTGGATTTGCCATCCATAGTTTTTCTGACTAGGCTTAACAATAAAGGAAATCATTGAGCTTGGAAATGCTGAACTCAAGCAGTAGTTTATACAAGTAGTTGATGTCTCCAGCTACCCACCTCTCTTTCTCCTTTTTCTGGCCTCAGCCAGTCTTAGTGTTTAACTCTGCAACTAACCTGATCCTCAGGTGCTTTGTGACAGATCTACTAGAAGCTGTGAAAGAAAATCATTCTTTCATAATGTTACCTTATTTCTAAATCCTGAAAACAGAATGGAAAAACCCTTGCATGGTGCTGCTAAACAGAGAAATGCAATAGCTGATTTTGTAATAGCACTGGCAAATTTCTCTTTTAATGAATTCCTGAATGTGGAAAGTAAAGGTATCCAAACTAATTATTGAAAGCTTCTTTGAATAGGTGTGCTCTTAAATATAAATACTACCTTTTACACGTGAATAGTGTTCTTTCACAGAAACCTGTGAGAATTAAATTAATAATTCAGAGAGAATACTCTCACAATATATTTTTGTATTAGGATATAAATCACTCTTGCATGATATGGAGGACATTTTTTGTATCCACAGGAAGCACTGCTTCTAGACTTGATTTTTTAATGTAATTTTGGATGATTTCCTGTCAATTCCTGAATAGAATTTATTTATGAATAATAAATATATGCTGGGAAGTATCTGTAAACTTCTTTACCTGTTGGAACTAAGGTTAAGTATCTATGATAGTCTGAAACCACTGTCTTACTACAGTATTTCTTTATGATTGTAAATCTGTTTCCTTAACTGTCTTTGTTTATTTTTAGAGAAACCTCGGATAATCTTTCAATACCAAATCAAAAAGGATCATTTACTAATATTTCAGGTATTTATTATCTAGTTACAGAACATACAAGCTGTTCCTCTTTCTGCTCAAAAACTATTTTATAGGAAAATATTACCAAAGGCAAAGTAAGACAATGTTTTGTAGCAGAGCTCTGATTAGAGACACTGCTTCTTAATCTCAGATATTGTTCCAAGTGATTGAAAACTGAATTTTTCTCCAAACTAACAAAATCAGTGCTCAGACCAATGGATAGAGTATTCTCCATACAAGCATTTGTTGATGCAGTGATCCAAGAGGTTGGGAAAGCCAAAACTCACAAGTTTTTCCTAGCTGAGGAGAAATTTAAATGTCATCTTGATGAAAAATAACTTGACTTGAACTTGACTGAGAGCGTATTGAGACCTGTTTACATTGACTTACCAAAAAAATCTACAAAAAACATTTTTTTCAAATGAAAATGCCTTTACATTTCTAGCTATGGTTTTGCATTCCTTATTATGATTATATAAGTTTGTATATAAAGAATAATACTAAGTACTTACTGTGTGGCTCAAGTTTGGCATTTTTGATAGTTGTTTTATTGAGCACTGCTATAGTGGGTGGTGGTGGTGGTGATTTTTAAAGAAACACTTCACACACAAACACTTCTGCTAATAGGAAGGGAGAGAGGCAAGGTTTAACTGGGGGGGGGGGTATTTACCAGAAGTGGCAATTTAGATTTCAAAATAAGTAATTTCAGATTTTAATTATTGATTTTGGGGAAGCTGGAGTTTACTGTTTGTTTCGTCAGTGATTCTGCTATGGGACCAAGCATTAAATAGTTGCCTCATTCTTGTAATAGCTTTTCTTTTTTTTTTTTTTTTTTTTAATATTAGGTGCCCTGCATTCCTTTGTAAAATTATGCAAGTCATTTGGAACTTTTTCTTAGTTTCAGGGAACAGTGATGTAAAATACCAAATTTCTTAGTCTTAACAACCAGTCCTTCAAAGTCATAAGTGAGTGTTTGAGAATTTATGTGCACGTGTCTCATTATCCTGTCAGATTTTGGAGTTTTTCAGCAGCTTTTTAATCCCTGTTCTGCACTGATTTTAGCTTATTAATAATTTGTGAATTTTCTGTTTCTTGGTACTTGTTGTATAAAGAAATACTATAAACTAAAATTATATGTTTGCATTTTAGGTGTGTTTGAATCACATGGATCTCTTGTAGTGCCTAATGTTAGTGTTATAGCTCCTGAAAAATTATCTGCCAGTGCCAGGCGTCGTCAGGAAACTCAGGTACACGCACATCAAATAAGTATTCAGAAGTGATCCTTTAAAGTTAAGGAATGGTAGAATTCATACTTCCATGATCACCTAACTTATACAAATTGATGCTGTTTGTTCTTTATTCATAAAATAGACTATGAATAACCCAAAAGGTTGAAGGCAAAGACTGCCCTTTTTAACAGTTTGGATGTTAGGGATTATCTGTGACATCGTGGCTCAGCTATCATTGTGCATACATATTAGAAATCTCACTTTACTAGGAACCGTGGTTCTGGAATTTCCCTTTCTTTTTCTTCCTCCCTAAATGCTGAAGTGTGTTAGAGGCTGTCGTGGTTTCACCCCAGCCAGCAGCCAAGCCCCAGGCAGCCGCTTGCTCACTCCCCCACCAGTGGGATCAGAGAGAGAATCAGAAGGGTAAAAGCCAGAAAACCTCTGGATTGAGATAAAGACAGTTTAACAGGGAAAGCAAAAGCCATGCACACCAGCAAAGCAAAACAAGGAATTCCTTCACCACTTCCCATGGGCAGGCAGGTGTTCAGCCATCTCCAGGAGAGCAGGGCCCCATCATCTGTAATGGTGACTTGGGAAGACAAACACCATCACTCCAAATGTCCCTGCTTCTTCCCCCAACTTTGTATACTGAGCATGATGCCATATGGTCTGGAATGTCTCTTTGGTCAGTTGGGGTCACCTGCTCTGGCTGTGTCACCTCCCAACCTCCCATGCACCCCCAGCTTCCTCACCAGTGTGGCCATAGGAAAAGCAGAAAAGGCCTTGGTTCTGTGTGTTACCAAACAAGTTATATCGGTTTTAAAAAAGGAGTCTATGCAGCAGTGGGGGAAGATGTTAGAAAATTCTTTTAACTTTAGTACAATAGTGTTTGATCCCTGCATCTGTGACTAATAGTCTTGCACTAGCTATTGCTTCCTTACTTACCTTTATGAGTGATTAGCTGCTCAGCAATAACAAAAACATCTCTATGTTATCAATCCTGTGTTCAGCAAAAATCCAAAACATAGCCCCATACCAGCCACTGTGAAGAAAGTTAACTCTACCCCAGACAAAACCAGCAAAAAGGTACAAGTTCATCATACTTCTAATTTGTAGTATGTTTGTAAAAGATACTTTATGTATTTTATTTTCATTATGTTGTCTCAAACTGAAGGCCTAAGAAAAAATTGCAGATTTTAAAAACCATACAAAAAGCCCCAAACCAAAACAATAACAAAAAAACCCCACAACCCTGCCTAAAACATGATACTATAGTAATGTAGAAAAGATTCAGTGATGCTAGAAACAAATGTCAAAGTTTTCTCATTTAGGATTATTAGCCTCAAGATATTTAGAGTACATGGTAAAGCAGAACTGTAATCTTACCCCCTTTTCAGTCCAAACTTGGATGTGCAACAAAAAAATCTCCCCAATTAATAGTTCTCAGAACTCAAATAAAGAAGTGGATGTTACTCTCTGAGCTTTGAGCTAAACAAACTTGCTGTTTTCAGGTTTTGAATATGTAAAAGCAACTCTTCCAAGGTACAAAAGACAACATAATGCAAGGGTGCAACTACATTTGTAAAGTGCTACCTTTGCAGGACCACTAGCTTGCTCTGAAAAAAGGTGTTATAATGCAGGACCCATATTTTAGTTTGGCTTTCAAAAGCCATCCTCCTTCTTTAGCTAGAGGTGATTCACTGTATCCAGTCACAAGTTCTCACTTTCCTTTGAAAGTTGTCTAACACCCAGAAACAGAGGGCCGTTTTCACTAGTTAGGCAAGCATGCACATTGTTCTGTCTGCTTTAGCACTGTGCCAGTATTACCAAGTGTGTACCATTGCTTCAAGTGTCTCAGCCCCAGTTTCCTTCCTCTCATCAAGGATCATTGTGAAACTTTTACTGAAAATTATATTAAACAATTGTTTAAATATGATGTAGTTCTACGTCTTGTTAGATGCAGCCTCTTTTGCTCTCGTCTATGAAATACAAAATCTAACCTGTGTCACACAAGCAGTGTATCTTAGTTTTGCCCCTCTTCTGTTCCCAGGTACAAACAAGACTTCAGACATTCATTTCTAGCCTGCAACAGAAAACAAGTGAGATTGAGATTTTAGCAGTAAGTATTTAGCAGAAGCCTGAATTAATTCCAAATTCTTAATTGCAGTGGATGATGCTGTTCCTATCTGGAACAAACTATTGCCAATTGCCTCACTTTAGAGATACCAAATGAATCAAACTTCTGGTTAAATAAGACCCCTGGTCTGTTTCTCTTAATACATGAAAAGTATCTCAAATTGCATCTATGGGACAGTTCAGTTGCATGGAATAAAATTTTATATAAATTTATATATAAGTATTTAGTTGTAAGCTCTTAAGCTGTAATTAGATGAGCTACTGTGGTAGCTGTAATAAATTGTTCCTGCTAGATTTGCACTTCCATTTAAGCCAACATAGCTCTTGTTTGTATATAGCTTTTAGACTTCACTGACCATGTCACAAAGGACTTTAAAATGGTATATGCTTTTCAGGAAACGTAACTGCCTGTTTGCCTGCACCTATGTGCAACTTTCCATAATGTAATCTGTCATGAATAGTTAGAAAGGTTTTAATCATTTCAAACTAAGTTCACAGTTCTGTCAGCATGAGTCCTTCTCTGGAAATCAAAAAGTCTGACTCCGTTCAGTATAGCTGATCTCTAGCTGGCAAACTGATAACAGAGAACTGTTAAGTATTGATTTCTTGGTATTTTTACAGGTTGATCTGCCAAAAGCAACTGTGATACACTTCTTATCATTAGAGGTAAGCAATTAAGTACTGTTGTTAGAACTCTACCTGAACACAAGACATGATAAATTCTGTTCCCAATGAATGGAGTAAAATTCACCCATTCTAGATTTCTCTTTCAAATTTGAATTAGGTTTAAAACTTAGAAGGATTTTTTTACCCAGGGAGCTTGACTGAGGCTAGAAAAAACATTTTGTCAAATGTCCGAGTTACACAAGACAACATTAGGAAGTCCTAATCCAAAGCTCTGAGGTTTTTTCCCCCCCAAGAATAGTTACCTAAAATTAAATGTTAACTGCTCTTTTTCAGAAACCAGTAAGTATTAATAGCAGTTTCTACAAACGTGTTCCTTGAAGCTCTTAATGAAAGAGAGCCCAAAATCCAGAGGCAATTGTTTCAAGTACAGTAGCTGAAACATCCCTTAGTGAAGCCAGGATAAAAAGGGGATGTATAAGTATTATATTGACACCTTGAACAACTCAGGAACTGGTCAGTAGTGGGTGGGAGAAGACAACACCAAAGACAAAGCTTTCTTCATTTCTCCACTGACAGCACTAGCTTGAGAGGGATGCCTCTCCACCCCTAAAAAAACCCAAACTCAAGAATGGCATCCTACCTGGAAGTACATTTAGTACTTTCATACCTTTTATCTGGTGCTCTGAAGCAGTGCTTGTCTGGTAATCAAACCCCTGTGAAACATATCAAGACATTTTCAAAATGCTTCGTTCATCCAGTCTATATAAATCACAGAGGTAGTTTATCACCTTGTATTTAAAAAAAAAATATATATGCACAGGATCAGCTTGCATGATTCACTTTTGATCACCATTACATCTGTTGTTATATTCTCTCCAGCACTGCCAAGATGACAGAGCCCTTTCCATTGCTTATGCCTTTTTAGCACTGAAATGTGTTAAGAAACTGATCACTAAATTAATATTTTTTTATTAAAAATAAATGAAGTTGCACGTGTTGTTGACATTGATAATCTTTGAAAGCTATTTAATTAAAAGAGCATTGACAGTACACAGTATTCAGAAGGCTGCATCCTACTGGGAGAAGTATTTCCTTCACAAAAGAATTTAAGACTAGCATAGCTCCTTGTCAATTTCTTTTTCTTAGCTTGATGGAGACAGACAAGCCTTTGATGCTACTGTGAGACAACTGATGTCACGATGGCCCAAACAGAGATGTTCATATTTACAAGCAATTTGTGATGAAATTTACAGTATCAAAATGGAAAAGAGGTAAATTTGTTAAGCTCTTATGGGTACATAAACTGCCTCAATTATTTCTACATTCAACGTAGTAGAGAAGCTGCTCCTAACTTGTCTTCCTCTTTCCCCTCTGAGGCAAAAAGAAATACTCAGGAAATGTGTGTACTTCCTTCAAAACTATAGGAAGAGTTGACTGGTCACTAACCCTCACTGATAAAATGTAAATTCTTCATTTTTCTAAGTCTTTTCAGGAAGCTCTAGAATGTATTGCAACTTTCATCTCGCTGCTGTGTTAATAAAACTGAATAGCTGACAATTACGTACAGCCAGGTATCCTGCTATACACAGTAGCTATACTTCTATATATGTAAATATACAATACATGTATATACTGCTACATAAAAGGCCTCTTTTCTGATGAGAGGGACTCACCTTGTCTTTTAAAACTCATAAGCACATTTAATTCCTCCTGCTTTGAAATAATACGATGGCAGTCAGGCACAGGTAGGAGAGTGCCCAGTTTTGTGCAGACACAATGCATGCTCTCCCAGCATGTACAGTAAAGCCCATTTCTGTTTTGTAAGCATAAAAACATTTATGTCCAACTCATAGTCTTGCTGTTGGATGCTGGCAAGGCTGATACATAGTCTGGACACATCCAGTATGTCCAGTTTTAAACCTCAAATAGTCAAATGTTGCATGTACTGGTAAAACTGAGACCTGGGTATTCATGCCCAATTACGGGTTTCATTTCTAATACATTTTCTTAAACCTTTGTTCCACTTGAAGGTACTACTTAACCTTTAAATAAGACTAAAACTTTGGTTCCTTTTTCTGAGATGCACCAAAGTTGCTTCAGGTTTGCTGTTTACCAAGACAGCTAAATACCAAGTGAAGCATTTCTTTTCTTCATGGGGCTTACAAGGCTGTGAGCAACAGAACTCAAATATTACATACATATAATACTCCATACAGTGCTGGGTATGAATGTAATACAGTCCCTGACAGTCTTCCTCTCCCATTCAAGGCCTGAGCACTACTTTGCTGTAAGCCTTCAGAACACTGAAGTGAAAACTGAACAGGCAAAATCAATAGAAAGAGGATGAGGGGAAAATTGAAGTCACAGCCAAACAAAAACTTACTGATTTTCTATTCAATCTTTGATGCTATCTTACTGTGAGGATTTGTCACAGGAACTGTAGCATTTGAACCCGCAGTTTCAAAATTCTAAAATTCTTTTTTCCTTCCCTCTGCAGGGTTCCTGCACTCATCCTGTACAGTTACCGAGATGAATACAAGGTTTTGTTTTAGTACTTAAAGCATCGTTTGTGGGATGCTTCTACAAATGGACAACAGTGTTTCATCAAAAGGAATTTCAAAAAGCTGTAATAATGCAAGAGGCAACTAGTCCTTCTTTCTGTGTCCAAATGGCATTTCATGTATAATATTGTCCTGGTTCCAGCCAGGACAGGGTTAATTGTAGCTGGGAGGGTGCATGGCCAGAGGCTGATCAATACCACCCTCACACCCCCAGGCCCCTTCCAGGTGGGCACATCGTGGCAGAGGGAGCAGTTGGGTAGTGTTGCTTCGGGGGACTCTGTGTTCACCTTTCCTGTACCCTCTGCCATTGGTATTGTTACTGTTTTCTTATCTCATTGCTATTTCCAGTAAATTGTTCTTACCTCAACCTGTGCTCTTTACCTTTTGTGCCTCCGGTTCTCCTCTCCAGCCACCGTCAGGGGGAGAGGGTAGCGAGCAGCACATGGATTCAACTGGAGCACTAAACTAGAGAATGACATTCCTAAACCATGACAAATATAGAACTAAATTCTTTCAAAATGTGGAGGTAACTGTTTTATAGGCAATTAAGGAACAAGTCTGACTATAGCCACAGATATGTATTACCATGTAGTTCTTGCCCCTTATGCTGCACAAATCAGCTGTACAGATGTAAAACTACTTATTTTTAAATAGTTTCAGAATGCCTTAGTACTGCAACGAGAAACGTCAGTTCTAGAATGATGAGAATGAATTACCTCTAACAAATTGTTTTAAACATTTTTGAGTTTTTATGTAATAAAAACTGCTGAGCTTTATTGAAATACTCATTACAAGCCTTTTGTGTGTCATTTTTGGTTCCGTTTTTTAAATCTGCTGTTTTAATTTATATATAAAATATGGTAGATTTCAGGCTGAAAGTTGTTACAAGCTGGCTGCCTGTGCTTGTCCTGTCTGTACTTTTGCATGTAAATTAAGCAGCAGCTTCTGCAACATCAACACCTGATAAAAGGAAACACTTGTTTCAGACCTGCAGAATTTAAACCAGACTAAAGAGAAACAGAAACCTGCATGTGCTTGAGTCATAACCAAAGTTTTGAACTAACTTTCTTTACCCGAGTGGTCAGATGACGTTTGAAGTTAAAATCATAGTAATGATGGAAATATTATCATTACCTTCTTGAAGCTAAACAACAACACAACCCCGTCAGGAAGAATAAAGCTGAGAAACTATGATTTACAGCAGCTATAGTTAACTACGCATTATATTTCACAGCAAAACACTGGATGAATATGCAGAAATATTAAGGATTTCTGGAACTATACTGGTGTTTGCCCTCCCTCCCCACTTGGTACCTTCTGTTTAAATAACTTAGACCTCTTTCTTTCTCTAATGACTGCCATTGTAGGCTCATTACATTAATAAATACCTACTTACTTTTTCTACCCTTTCTTGTAGCAAAGAGAAGGGCAAAGTTAAAATATGTAGAGGTAACTTGCAAGACAAACAAAAACCTTCTGAGAACTGTGAAGCTTCTACCAGCAATGCCCAGCAGCAGCAATCCTAAAGGCATAGATAGCTGTGCCATTCCTACCGATTCACCAAGACAAGTCACAGCTGTCATTACACTCAATCCATTTCTCATTATGTTTAATAGGAGCAATTACAGATTTACTTTTTGCATCTGCTTATATGAAGGAAGGAAAATTCAGATCCCTGCATATACTGAAGGATACTGTTTTTAAAAAACAAAAAGTTTAGGAGACATGAGCATTTTAAAGCGATGTCTGAGGGGAACATTACACAGTCCTACTCTCCCCCCACCCTGAGCCGGGGTCAGAACAGCTGGATCAGCATGGAGTGAAGGCTCTGCAAGAACTCAAGCACTGTGCTGGCTGCCTTGGGGATATCTGCATTGCATCAGGTAGAGATGTCCCTCAGCTTAAGACAGAACCAAGAAAGCAGCTGTTCCTGATAATATGTTGGCACCTGCTTTCCCTCAGACTGCTGAGGCTCATCTATAAAACTGAGCATCTGTCACTGAGACTCCTGCTCCAGCCTTGTTTTGCTTCTGGTACAGAGCATTTCTCTTCACCCTGTGCTACACCCGCCCCCCCACAGGTTTTACACTGCAGAGTAAACAGCAGCAGTGTAAGTACAAACCAGCTGACTGTAAAGCTATTTCGGTATAATGCTGTACATACTCCTGCCATACAACAATCCAAAAAGCACCTCTGCTCTCAGTTTAAACAAAAGTACTGATCACATCCCAGTATCCTGCTGGAAGGAAAGCCAAAGACAAATGATAAAAAGAAATGGACTTTGCTTTGAGCAAGGGTCAAGTCTATTATAGTCATGGTAGTACGCTGTCCCATCACTGTGTTGCTTTACTCTTCTTGGTCTTGCTTTTCTTGTCTTTCTTCTTCAGGCCATCCATGTTAGCTCTTAGCAAATTTGAATATGCCTGAAAGAACAATTAGAACCGTTTAGAAGAACAATATAAATTACAATATGCAAAAGGTAACATTTTATGTATTACTTATGGCTAATTATCTCTGCCTTTTCGCAGGGAATCATGCTCTTACACCCTACACCAGGAAAATACTGTTTCTAAACCAATGTACAAGATGAGATAAAACAGGATTTTTTTTTTAAACAGATTAAGACAGATGGGTAGTCTAAGTTAGTTTCTGTGGCAGTTCAGCACAGAATCAACCTGTTCACAGCTGTCCAGTGCTTCCAACTGACCACTTCTACTACTTACAGAAAAGAAAGATAAAAGGCATACAAAACTTACCATCTGGAATTTATTTACTTCCTTTGAGCTCACCTAGGAAAGTAATACCAGAGGTTAACCATGGAAACTCTGGCTTCTATTACAGACCAAGTATCAGTATGTGTTTACCCACCAGTTACCATCTGGTCTTTTTAGCAGCAGTTGGATCAACTCATCACATTCAGTGTTCAGTATGCTGTACTGGTATGTCATAGGGATTTAGAAAACTGAAAACACTCCTTGATTAATAAAACACCCTACAGGCCATTCATTCCTAAGTCACGTGTTTTCAAATGGGAAGAATGTGAAGAAGCATTCAAAGGTCTGATTCACTTGTAAGGCCATAAAAATGCAGCTCAGGTTCTCAACTATTTCTCAAAGCAGCATTTTTCCTTGTGTCATATCACAGAGCAGAGCTAAAGTCAGCTAAAGCCTTTCCCAATCCCCCATTCAAAGTAAACACACACCAGGTTTTCAACTTTCAGTTAACATTTTCTCAAGTTTCACTTAAAATGTGGAGCATTAAATCAAAAACACATAGAGCCACTAATCTTTCTAACTTAAAGTTGTCACTTACCACTGTGCTAATTTTCTTCTTTCCATCAGTTGCTCTTAGGAGACACTTGTTGTCTGCTGGTTCAAAACTTTCTACGTGGCCTTTGCGTGGGACTGGTTTTGTTCGGCCATCATCTGTATTGAAAAAGAATTTTTACTCTAATTTTGTTAAAATCAACAGATGCCTTCTGATGTGAGATGTTAAAAACTGCTCATGAGGTCTGTAAAACACCTTGGAATTTGAGGCCATCAGAACTAACACTGCTGCCAAATTGCCCTTACTCTAGAAACCAGAAGGATCTGTTCCATGAACAACATCTGCCAGAAAAAAATAAAGTAAATTCTCCAGAACGTGCTGCATGCCCCGCCTGCTCGAGTAGCAGCATGCTTTAAATGCATGTCACCCTGCTGCCTCAACACATGGCCTCTCAAGTAGTGCCAGCTAGCCAGGAACCAGAGCAACATGAACACACAAAAACAATAAAACTCTCCCTTTACAGAAAACTAGCGATTTTCAATTATTGTTTAACAATCAGAAAGTCCCAGTATTTCCTGCAGTCTGAAATACAGTCTTACTCAAAGGTTATTAGTACTAATAGTACTAGTACAACTAGTAGTTGTAGGGCTAATAGTATCAGTACTGCCATCAGTACTGCCATCAGTAGTACCATCAGCTGACTGGTTTGTCCTATGGCCACTCTTGTTTTCAGATACCCTGGATTACATCTGTATCGCTTAAAATACCTGCTGACAACACTCAGTCAGATTTAGAGGAACACCTCTTTAATCCACTAACAGACTCAACACTTACATTTCTTCAGCGTTATGAAAACACTGCCGGAAGTCCTGCACTTTTGGAAGAGCCTGGTAAGCTCCGTCAGGAACTGCAAGAGAAAGAGACGCGCCCGTGGCTGGGAGCCACCACACGAGCGCCGAGCTCTTCCCCCCGCGCAGCGCCGGCCTCGCCCCGGCCTGTCTCCTGCCCGCGGGAGGCAGCGCCGAGGGAAGGCGAACTCCCGGCTTTCCCCACGCTGAAGCTGCAGGACACCAGGTCCCAGCCGGGGGCGGCCCGGCCCGCGGTTCTGACTCCGGACACGAGCTCTGAGCCCCCCGGACCTCCCAGGGCCCCGGCCCTCCTGCCTCGCCGAACCAGAGTCCCCGGCGACAGCGGCGCTCGCTCCGCTCCCCTCCCCCGCAGTGGATCCCACTCCGCCGGGGCCGGCACGGGCCCGGCGTCGCCGCGGGACTTTGCGGAGCGCCCCTCTCTCTCTCTCCCTCGCTCGTTCGGTCCCTCCCTCCGCGGCGGCACACAGGGCTCGCCCCCGTTCCCGGCGGGCCGCGGCCCCGCACCTGCTCGCTCTCCAGCAGCACCATCCTGCTCCGCTCCGGAAGGGCCGCGCGCGCACGCGCAGCGCGGGGGCAGCTCCACGTCAGCGGCCCGGGCCGGGCGGGCCCGGGGCGGCCCCGCCTGCTCCTGGGCGGGGACGAGTGCGATTCCAGCGGCCCGCCTCCTGCCGGGGCCGGGAGGCTGTGTTTCCTAGCGCGCGTGCCGCGGTGTCCGTGCCCGGGCACCGGGAGTCGCTCGCAGGCTTCACCTGGAGCCGGCCCGTCGCTGCCAGTGAGGCGCTGAAGGGGCTGGCGTAAGGGGCGCCGCTGAGCGCGGCTGGCGGTGAGGGGCGGGATTTGAGACTAAACGAGGCAGACCCCTGGATTTGTACAAAAAGAGCAGAGGGGAAACCTGCGCCTGATAGGGCCGAGAGGGCACTTCGCACCCCTGACGCTTGAAGCTCCTGAGGGGTGGGTTCTGTAACAGGGGAGTTTTCTGTCAAGCCCGTGACAGTCGGTGCGGGAACACACAGAAGTAGCACGTGACCTAGTGCCTTTTCGTGTTTATCATTAGGAAAACAGATCTATTTTTCCTCCTTGGACCTAACAAAAGTGAAAGATAATGCCTTAGAGATTAAAAAGAAAAGCTGCTCTCAGGCTGATAGGTGCTTGAGCCCCTGAGGAATTCATACTGTTCATTTATGAGCTCTGGTCTGCATTCTAGACAGAACTGAAATACCTTCTTGCATTATCATTCTCATGGTGGAGGTGTTGTTCCATATATGAAACAACGCGTGATAATCAGAGAGCCTAGTCACTCCAAAAATCCTTTTTAGAGTTCACAATTATTCACGGTGCTTTTGCAGGTTCAGCGGGAGGCAGTAGAGGGTGCTATGATTGCACACACAGAAACGAAACTGCCTAAAGAACAAGGAAACAAATACCCAAGACGCAGGTCATTGCAACACGGCCATGGTTTATGAAAGTCTACGAGGTTATTAAGGTAACTCCATTATGTTAAGAGTCAAGGGAAGTGTAGAGATCCGACACTACTTTTCTATATCATGGATGGTATTATCCTCCTGATGCTTTTGCACTTGTATTATTTGCAGTTGAGGAGGAAATACTTCAGTAAAATAAATTCCATTGTTCCTCATAGCATTAAAAATCTCATAAAAAATACGGAATGTATGTGATTGAAGCCTCCTGAAAATAGGCATTCTAAGGGGACACCATCAGTGCTGTGGTTACAAGTACTGATAGGCCAAAACCCTGTAGAATTTTAGTGATGGTCCCTGCCCCTACCAGCTTACAGTCAGTGGGTACAACAAGCGAAGATGGGTGGATGCATGGAGTCATTGCTGACACGTACTTCCTCTAACACTGCCTGATTGCTGGAGAAGTCATAACACACTCCTGACTACAAGAGGTTGTTTTGTCAGAAATCAGAGTAGGGTTGTGTTTTCAAGAGAGCTCTGAACATGGACAATGTAAGAGTGTTGCAGATTTTTATAGACAACTTGTGAAAGAAGAGCAGAAATGGAAAAACTAAAACAATTGCAACATACTCCCCCTTGGAAACTACCGTGGTCACAGACACTGGAAGGCAGAAGTACATTTCCAGTCGTGCTTGCCAGAGGAGAAGATGGGTGGTCTTGTAGCTGTAACACAGGGACTACAACTCTCACCTGAATTCTGACTCTTGAGTTCACCAGAGAAGTCTTGTGTTGCCATGAACTGGTCTCCTAACCTCTCTGTGCCACAGCTCCTCATTATAAAGGTGGAGCTTTATTATTGAAAAAAGCATCAATGCCTGTGGGAAGGGCATCACAGAGGTTTCTTTCCCTTTTGCACAAAACTCTCCCCCCCTCTATTAGGCACTACCTCTGTTGCTGAGGTGTACCTTTGGGACACTGCAGCTGTAGTGGTGCCCACCTTGATGCAGCTGAGGTGTCAGCAGCAGTGTAGCTGCCACATCAGAGACTGTACAAAGATACAGGGCATCTACCTCTGCAGGCAGATTCCTTACAGGAACCAGTGGCACTAAAGCTCTGGTTCTGCTGTATACTGGAAGAAGGGACAAAGAGGGAAATTGCCATGAAGAAATCCAGAGAAGTTTATGTTTTTCAAATCTGTCGTTTTATCAGCAATTTTTTGGAAAATATATTTGTCTCACTGCTAATAAAAGAAGTGGCTCCACTGAACTGCTGAATTTCTTTCCACAAGAAAGAAGGAGGATTTTTTTTTTTTTTGCATGTGTGCATGTGTGTTAGCTTATCTTCCCAATCTTGAAGCTGTTTTTCAAGCCAGAATGTCACAATTTAATTGGGGGAGAAGCCTTAATCACAACTTGCAAACAAGGTGAAAATGGAACATTTTTAACGATTCCTTTCCAAAAAATAGATGGAACAGGGGAATGCTGACATTGCTTTACTTTTGCCAAAGGCTGCCAACACTCCAAGGGAATAAGCTATTCAGCTGGTGAAAAAGTGCTGAACAAACACTGAAGGAGCTAAAGGGATACTCCCAATCATGATATACTTACTTTTCACTCTATCTCCTGCCCCAGCCTGATGTCTTTCCCCTCACCCCATGCCCTCACATAAAAAAAAAAAGGGGGGGGGGAATAGAAAAAAATAGGAAAAAAAAAGGAAAATAAGAAAAGGCAGGTTGGATTAAAACAGTAGCAAGAGGAATTGGTGGATCCTGAGAGTTGGCAGGGGTATTAGTATTTTGTAACCTGATCTGTCATGTGACTAGGGCCAGGCAATAAAAATAAGTCTCCTACCAGCCCTCCTGTTTGCTCAACTTTATTATATGGTGTCGGTGAAGAACTACTTTTTTTTTTTTTTTTTTTTTTTTGGCAAAAATTTAGCAAATGAAGCCACCTGAATCATTAAATCCTGAAGGAAATCTGGCAGAGAACTGGAGGAGGTTGTTGCTGTGCTTCCAAGTTTTCCTGGAAGCAAGCATGTACTGAAGAGAAAAGGAGAAGGTGAAATCTTCTCTCCTAAATGTGGTGGGAGGGGCAGGAAGCAGAAAAACAAAACTATTAGAAGTAAATTAAATTCTTGATCAACCTTAGTAGAGGTTGGCAAAGATCTATTTAAATTAGCCAGCAAAGATTACTGCTCATCATGGACTGGCACACACACATATTCAGCTGCTGCACACCACAGCAAGCAGAAATGTAATAACATACTGTAAATTACAGATTGCTCACCACAGTGCTCAAGATGAGTTAATAACAGATAATGGCCCACAATTCACAAGTGGATCATTCTGGTAATTCTCTTTGATCTATAAGTTCAAGAATACCACGTCAAAGTATAGCTATGCACAGGAAAAAGAGTCAGTGTTAGAGCAAAACCCTAGTAACAGCCTCCCCCGCTTTACAAGTCTATCATTAGCACTGTAAAAACAGAGATGCACACCTCACTGCCTTACTGGCCTCACCAGATCTGAGATTAGCAGGCAAAGGAAAAGCCTTCCAGAGCCAACATTTAACAGAGGTTGAGCAGAAAGACTATTAACCCTGGAATAGCTACCAAAACATCCCTAAGCCCTGTGCCAGGGGAGTAAAAAGAAGTTTTAACAAGAGGAAGGAACAGTTATTCTTTTTTTCTGGTATTAGGTGGATTTCCAACAAAGCTATCAGTGGGTTACATATGTACCGGTGAATGTCAGTTCTGAGATTGGGTCTTAACCTTCTTTGTAAGTGGCTCTTGTGAAAAGAAATAAAGGACATGCAAGGGGGCAATGATCAGAGACTTGTTGGTCAAGATAGATACAGAGGCACCAAGCAATGTTGTTCACCTCATCAGCTGGTAACCCTGAAAAAGAGAAAGATTCTGAATACTTAATAGATTCCAACAGAGAACTAAACAAGGCATTTTAGAAAGATCTTTCTGAGACCACAATATGCCATCAGAAAGCTGCTGAGTGAGAAGCTTCTCCTAATGAGAAGGCGAACTTCCAAAGAGAAGATCTCCTCAAGAAACAGGTTCCTTATGTCTTAGGAACCAGTCAGTTTACCCTAAGCTCTTCCCTAAGCATTTCTGTTCATTTTAGTGAATCCCTCCTATTTTATTTAATATCATGTTATATTTACACATAATGAGTTTCAAAGATAGGTTAAGTGTAACCTTGAGTTCAACAGACACTGATTTTCGTTGTGTAATAGCAATGCTAACAGTGATTTATATTTTGTGAGGGAGACCAGGAAATAGATATGGATACATTTCTTAAAACTCTAATGCACCACATTACTATTGTAGTGCAAACCAAAGCCCATCTGAATGAGATGCTAAAAGATTGTTTGTTGGACAAGGCCTACATGGTTTTGAAGTACCATCCAGATTTTAGAAAGTTTCCCTGTCAAGGAAGATGAGGGATGTATATTTACCATATTAGTAAGTGTCTCACACATGCTCGAAGTGGTTTTGTGACAAGCCCCCATCTCACAAAAAATGGGGGGGAAAAGGCTGAAGGAAAAGCCCAGATGCAGATTTGTTCATCTGTACAAGTGATAATGTCACCTGTGCTCTCTAAGGAGACCCTGCAATGGCATGTATGTACTGAATCCAGGAATAATGCTGTAGTGCTCGACACATTTCTGGGAACAGTGAAATTAAAGAGCCAATTCATTTAACTCCCGAAGTGTGAGAAAGGGCCTAGAGACAAGAAGCAACATGTTATCATATGTGCTTAGTTTGAAGGACGGGGCAAGCAAAAGACAATCTCACATACCTCCAAATCCAATGCAAAACACTGGAGGAAAATGGTCAGATAAAAAAGGAGAGAGATGCAATTTGAACATCCACCGTGTGTTTTGACTGATCCTGGTAACTTTCAGCTGTGCATAGAGCAGAGCAGAGTGTAAGAACAGCCTGTTCTGAACGAGTGCACCTGCGAGGTGACACAGCTGAGCTCTCCTGCCTGTCCCCTCCTCCTCTCAGTCCTCAGTCTGTGGCTGCTGCCACCACTGCTGGGAAGTGACACTGCACTGCCCACAGAGACATCAACTAGAGACTGTGTGGCCATGAGTGCGGCACCGTGGGTTTGTGACATAAGCGCTCAGCATGGTTTCAGTGGGTCTTTGTAAGTCATCTGTGAACTCCACTAGTGCAGGATCAAGCCTGTACAGTATCATGCACCTTCTGGGTGCTCTAGAAATGGTGTTTACCAAACCTCACATCTCCTCTCTCCAGCAGGAAGGGTATATATAGTCATCACTTCATTTAGCATGGCAGATTTTTAAGTAGACACAAAATGTCTGGTTAAGAGCTGTGCAAAGCATCAGGGAGGTAATTAAGTTGGAGCTCAAGAGTAATGAGGTGACAGAGATTAGGTTGAGCATCATTTCTTTCACATCGATGTGTCCTACTTTCAGAAAGACAGAAATGCACTTGTGAAAAATTTCCACCAAACATTCCCACTGAGGTTACAGGATTTTTTTTTAACTATGTAAGTATTTAAAAGACCAAGTGAAGAATATCACAACATTGAAAAAAACAAAACCAAAAACTAAACCAAAACAAATCAACAGGAATTCTAGGTCAGCAGGACGCCACCAGGGAGGATAACATGTTATCAGAGATCACCCAGGGATGTGCAATTATAAAGGGAGCCACGATGTCATTGCTATCCTCCATTTGCAGTCCCATCAGAAGGACAGAAACCCCAGCAGCATGTATTCTCTTGATACCATGGGGTGTTGCTGTCTCAGGAAGAAAAGGGTCACCTACCACCTCACCAGCACTATTTCCTGCCTCTCTTGAGAATGCCCAGCAAATCTTATTCAAGATTTACTGGTACGTTTTGCTCTTCCTTAAATACTCCTCCAAATGTCTCGACACTTTCTAGGAACAGGGTGGCGTAGGGAGGCCACTCTGCACAGCCAGCAGCTGCCCTGGGTTCGATGGGTCAGCAGCTGGAGGAAGCAGTTTCCTGTTTTGCTGGTGCTCAATGCCACTTAACAATAGGGGGAAAGAAAAAACTGCAGGATCTAGGCATTGCAAAGCTGTTTTCTACATGAGCTGTCCGCCTGCCTTCCCCTCTCCTCCGGACACCCCCACCTCACACAACCAGCCCCAGCTGGTGGATGGCAGCGCAGGAGAGGAGGCAGAGATGCTTGAGACTGAGGTTACAAGGGCTTGAAGGGATCTCTACCATGTAAGCAGCCTGGACCCCATGTAGGTGAGTCTGAAACAGCAGGCTGGATATTACTAGTTTGTATCTTTTCTTGTGCCTCCTGTGAGAGAGAAAATGAGAATCATGTGTAGTGCTTCTGGAGCTTTAGTGTCAGCAAGCGTCATTCATGCCTTCTTACAACACCTAAAACATCTCGTCCATCATAGTAGATGGGTTTCAACAATATCCTGAGATCCTGAGATAACCATTTCCAGCAGTGGTCAGTTCATTAGGGCAGGAACAGCACAGGCAGTGATTTCTCATTCTGCCTTTCTGAAACATGTCCTTCTTTAGTGGTTTTCTCAGTGCCAAATTCTTAATCCGCTCTTATCAGCTCATGGAGTGCTTTTACACTCTTACTTGGCTCCTACTGCCTACACACTCAGGAAGCATCCCTTGCTACCGTGACAAAGTTTGGTTCTGGTGATGCCTCTCCATATCCAAATCCTACCTCACTTACTGGCTTTGTTGACCAAAAGCTTCTTCTGACATTAAGGGTTGCAGGGGGTACCTCTGTAGAGCAGAAGAAACTAAGCATTGTAACTGTGAGTGGAGCCACTCAGAAACAGGAAGTGCAGGTGCCCAAACCGTAATCTGGGTTTGTTGCTATCCCTGTCCCTTTATTTCTGCCTCCCCCTCTGTTTCTGAATACATGTTGTCTTCAAAGGCACACAGGGCAGCAGACAGGAGCCCCAGGCAGATGGGAAGTCACAGGCTCTTTGTTAGTGCTCAGGCTATAGAAATTCCAGGTGAGTCACCCCTGCTTGCAGGAGCAGGTAGCCTAGACATTGCCAGTCAAGCTCGTAGAGCCTTAAATGCAATCCTGACAAGGAAATTATCAGAAGCAATGCAGATATTACAAATGCAGGTCTTTTGTTATTTCCTGTAGCCTTAAAAACTTCTGTGACAACTGAGCCCTACAGCTTTCAAAGTTCAGGAGTGGCATTGCTTGAAGATACAGTGTGCAAGTATTGCACTAAGTTTACCAAATACTGTGCTAGAAACCTCCTTATTGAAGGATTTATTTTGTTAAAATTTTTGTTTGTCTGTTTTTGCAGTGAAACCTCAATCCCACCTGTTGGTTTTGGTTTGGGGTTTTTTTTTAGAGAAGTTATGATTGGGTTATAAAGCCAGTAAAAAATCAGTAAAATCTCCGGGGCTTAAACTGCCAAGCACACAGTAAAGTTTTACAGAGAACTCAGACAGAGAGACACAGTAAATGTAGGGCATCTACCATGCTTAAACTTGTAATGACCCAACATTGTTTTATCATCATCTGAACACAGCAGGAGAGCTAAAACCCCACTGAACTCCATTGGAGGAAGAGTACTCTAGGTCTTTATGAAGCACATTACAGAAAGGATATGTTTGACACAAAAAAAGCCCCCACAAATCCTAGGATGAAAGTGACTTTGTCTATGCTAAAGGTTTACCTAACATTATTTTGCAATCAAGGTATGGTGTTTTCTCACCTTCGTCTTTACTTTCATTGTTTTCCCAGACAAGACTGAAGAGTATCATTAATGCAATTTCTCAGAAGACATCTGTCATCTGTCACATGTGTTTATATATCCATGCCTACTGTGTGCAGTCTGGGAAAATCCCCTAGTGTTCTTGAGGGAGAATAAAGACCACAGGGATGAGCAGTGGCATGACACCAGCTACCCATGGAGCAGCAGTGTCTTCAATGTTGTGTTGCACTCAGTACTCTTAGAACAAGTTAATTACCAGGTTAAAGGAAGATAATCAACATAGGAAACAACATCATTATTCAGCAAGACATCAAATGCTATCTCGGGTGCCTGTTACTCTTGCTCGACCAGTTCAGCTTTTAACAGTGTATTAGTCATCTGACCACACTGAACATCAATCTTTCACTCCTCATTACACACTCAAATACAAGCTACAGTATAGACTTGCTCCATCCTGTAATTACAATATATAGCCATGCTATAAAATCTATTATGTCTAGAGGTTAGACTCAGAAACAAATTAATTGATTGCACTTTCTCCACTTCTAGGCTAAGATAAGATTTTGTTGATTCTTTTCAGTGAAAGACTACTTTTTCTGTAATTAACATGGTTTGCCATAATAAGTAGCATGTCAGCAAGAAACTCTTCATACAGAGGCAAGCAACAGGCATTTTATCATCACAAGGCACCTGATTATCAGTATTATAAAGTTATCTTTTGGCAGAGAAGTCTTGGCAGCAAATAGCCTCTTCAGTGTGAGATTAGCAGTTCTGCACCCCTTTGCACAAGTCAAGTGCTTTGCCATTCCACCTGGTGACAGGGGTAGCAGCTCGTGCCTTTCAGAAGCGTACAAATTGAAATGCTGGATTTAAATAGGATCACATGATTTGTCAGATGGCAAATGTCAGGGTGGCCTGTGGACTGTTTGAACACAAGAATCTGGAGAAAGCTAATATTTTGGCGACTCTGTAAATAAGATTTTCCTTGTTTTTTGCTCTATGGAGGACAGAACTCCAAAAGTGATTCCCCAAATTCTCACTGCTTGGGGATCAGTAGTTTGATCCTACTAGGGACCAGGACTGTGGTGTGGCAGGAGAATGCACAGGTCTTGCACTCATGGGTGTTGTGGTTAGGCAGTGTGGGTTCAGAGAGGCACCAGAGAGACAAGCCTGTCCTGGCTGAGGAAGATGCTCATTTTCCCAAGAATGATTTTACCTTTTCTTTTTCTCTTTTCCTACAAAAATTGTCTTAGGGGGGTTGTTTCAGTTCCTTTTTTCCTTCAATTTTTCCCTTGTTTCCCTCTGTCTCAGCCCTTTCCTCCCCATCAGTCACTTCTCTGTCACCACTTGCCATTCTTCACTACCCCGGTCATGTACCTGGCTGTCACTCAGGATGGTTTTCACTAAGCAGGGCAGTGACCTCACTAACATAGGGACTTCCCCGCCCCTCCCTCTGGTGTGAGCTGAGGCACTAATGTCAGAGCTGGGGTAGCCATGGCACAATCAAGCTTGGAAGATGAATCTTTTTGCTATTCTTTTTGCTCACATCCCAGCACAGCTGTGTCCAAAGGGAAGAGTGTTGTGCTGCTTGTGGTGTGGTGGGGTGTTCTGGTGCAGTGGTTCAGGCTGCTGTAGGACTTAGGCACGCCTGTATAAAACAATGGTTCCCTACCCAAAGCACCCACAGTTTAAGTGACTTTCATAAGCTTAGCATGCTCAGAATCTCTAGTGAAAGCTGCAGTGCATTCGAAGAGCAAGTTGGGAAAGTCCCACTCTCTGCAGAATGAAAGTCCCATCTCTGGGTGAGGAAGAAGGTATCACTTTCTCTCCTTTTCTCCACTGTTTTGCTCCTGATCCTAAGCTACAAAACAAACCCAGGATATCTCAGGGAACATTCAATCTGCAGCTTGTTCTCAGCTGATCCTGTTGCAGGGAGCAAGTTTCTGGCTGATTCACGAGCAGTAAAAATAAACAGTCTGGGGAAGGCAGGGAGGAGGGAGGGAGACTGGTGGTTACAGAGGAAAAAGTAGGAGCTACAGCAGCTGGTGTTTTCTTTGCTGGTTCTTTTCAGAGGATTTAGGCAGGTTGGAGATGTAAGTGATTAATGGAGAATGATAACACCTCAACCCCCTCCTCCTCCTTCTCCTGGAAGGAACATGAGTCTTTATGCATATCAGTGGTCTCTCAGCTTTAACCTTTCCAAGATTTACACACTCCATCCACTCCAGTGCAGTGCTGTGGAGCTGACAGCACATCTGGGTGTATTAACTGTACACTCTGTGGTTTTTACAAATGCTTAGGGTTTGTTCTCAGCCTTTGGAAACGCTGCACTCAAAGCTCTGAGACTTCCCCCATGGACTGACCAGACTGAAGACGAACTGCCACACAAACTCAAGACTCTTTTTGGGTGTTTTTTAGCCTCTTCTGTGCATGGAGTAAAGGCCACAGCTATGTATTGCTGAACCCCAGTAAAATGTGCCTCCACAGTGGCTCCCAAAGCATATTTGGGAATATTGTACAAGTAGCAGAAATCCTTTTCTGTCCCCCTCCATAGGTATGTCAACTGCTTTGCCAAGTACTTCTAGGGATCCTACCCCCATCTCTGCTCAGGGCTGATCATATCATGACACGCTTCTGTTCTCTGCCACATGGTTAAGAGGTCTGCTTTCCTCCTGGCTTTCTTGCACTGGAGAAAAGTATTTGGCAGAAATAGATGGGCAAAGGCGCATACATAGCTTCTGCCATTGATGAAAAGGAGTTGCAACAGAAGTATTGTGTTATAAGTTTAAAGATGAGATTCCCACCAGGAACAGTATAAGACAAAATTTAAGGAGATGTTATTTATTATTTCTCTTAAGCAGGGCTGATGGAGGCATAAATTTAATAATAATAGTGTGCTACTGAAATTACTAAAGTACTGAAAATACTGAAGGTGAGATGGCACATAACAGAGAGGATGAGTAGGATACCAGGAAAAATGTGATGACTTCAGAAATTCACAGCATAAAGGTCATACTCCTAGGCAGCAGGAGCTCCTGCTGTAAAGACAGGGACACAGTATTTGTAAGAAACAGTGGTGAATAAAGACCAAAACTTTTTCATCCATTACAGGATAACTGAGCCACCAGTATGACACAGCCATGGAAGAGGTGAACACAGTCAGAGGATATATTAGACAAGATACTTTAGTTGATTAGAAAAGCATTACCACCATTGTATAAGGCAGTATCAAAACTTCATCCCAAACAATGCATACAGCCCTTGTTACCCATATTTACAAAAATAAATAGACCACAACCCCTGATGATCAGGAAAATGAAAACTGTCCTGAAGACTGTAAAATAAACTGATTTGAAAGCAACAAAACAAGAATGGATAAGCAGGGACAGGAGCATTTAAATATGTCAGAAAAGAAAACAACAGGGAGAGAGAATTAGTAATTGAAATTAAATCATGACCTTAACACAAAAACAAGATGTTATATGAAATAATGGCCAGGAGAACAAGCTTATATAAAAAATTTCCTTTAAATTTAACAAGGGGGAAATAGAGCAAACTTAGGATGGAGCTTCACAAGTTATTAACATTTTATGATGCATAAAGTCCCACCAGACCTTTTCCATCCCAAGTCCTGGCATGGACTTTGCAGATGCATATGCATTAAGAACAGCATACATGTTTACTCACAGGGTGATTTAATCTTTAATGATCAGGACAAGACACTGTGAGGTACCAGGGGTGGGAACTGGAAGCTGTCGTATCTTGGTTCCTGGTTGAAATTCAGACCAGACTGAGTGTGGCTGAAGGAGAATCACCCAACTGTTGGTTGGTAGTTTCTTTGGAAAATGAGCTGCTTTGCAACTCCAAATGGACAGTTTTCTATGTCACGAGATCACCACTGCTAAAAGTGGTGATGGTGGAAAGATTTGCTGGCAGTCTTTCTAGTAGTGCCAGAGATTGCCTGGACAGGGAGAGCAAACAACCGTGTGTATGGTGTAGTGGAGGGCGGTGGGTGGAAATCACACAGCCATCAGCTGATGTTACCTGCCCTGAGTCCAGAGAAGGACCCAGGTCCCTATCACTGCCCACAAAGCACTTGTTCATTTGACTTCACCATGGAAAGTACAGACCAATATCAAACTGAATGGTAGCACCCTCTTACTGTCCCATGGCTTGTGGCATCTGTTCATGCTCTGCCAGCATGCATTTACACACACTTCCCATTCCCTGATTTATGAAAGCCTGAACTATGTGCTTTGCAAGGGAGCCATGTGCCCCTCTCTTGCATCTCCCAAGAGCACACCCACCACCACATACTCTGCTCATGGTGCAGGCTGGGGGGGAGGACAAGAGGCCTGATAAAGGCTGAGCTAGTCACAAACTCACTGGAGTTTTCTTCAGTTTTAAGATCCAAGGCTGGCTTTTGCCAAGACAAATGCTGGCACATCCTGCAGTAAAAGGGAGGGGGAGTGCAAGGGCATGAGGGAGTGGGGTGGAGAGGGAGACCAAGAGAGACAACTGATTATCTTTTTTTCTACCATGCTGGTCCTGTGAGATAGGAGAAATTTTTAATGCATGTACATACTCCAAGTTTTTCAAAGGCTGTCTTTAGCTGTATATCATATTTCCAGGGGTCAAATGTTTATACATTTTGTCTACAAGAGTAAAAATGTGTCTTTTTGTCGGGGAGTGACTGATCACAGGAGTGAGCCAGAGTGCAATACATTAAAGAAGACGCAAGTTGCTTCACTTCTTCAATGAGGTTAGCTAAGTGGTGTAGGCTCTGTGCCCCATCTCGACCAGAACTGGTTTATCAGTCAGACCACAACACCTTGGCTGCATTGCATCCTTCCTTCCGAACAAAACCAAACCATCTTGAACAACACCTGAGGACGCTTGTTTATTAAGCGTATACCAGTTTTCAGAATTCTTACATCTTTTGATATGTAAATGCTTTCCTGGAATCAGTCTGACCACATAACTTGTTTAACCCACAAGACACTGCATTTGCAAGCAGCACATCACACAACTTACATGTAAATGATGCTGTAGCCATACTGATGAACTTTGTCCAGATGGGCACTCTGTAGATCTTGAACACAACCAAACTGACTGGCTATCTATAAATATAATATTATTAAATTAGTTTTCTAATTAGGTTCAACAAAGACAGGTGCCAGATTCTGCACCTGGGGCAGGACAAATCTGAGTGTACATACAGACTGGGGAACGAGACACTAGAGAGCAGTGCTGTGGAAAGGGACATGGGGGTCCTGACTGACAGAAAGTTGAACATGAGTCAGCAGTGCTCTGGCAGCCAGGAGGGACAACCCTGTCCTGGGAGGCATTGGGCACAGCATCGCCAGCCGGGCAAGGGAGGGGATTGTCCCTCTCTGCTCTGCACTGGGGCAGCCTCACCTCAGGTGCTGGGGGCAGTTCTGAGAGCCACAGTAGGAAAAAGATAAAAAGTTCTTACAGAGCATCCAAAGGAGAGCAACAAGGATGGTTAAGAGTCTAGAGGAGAAACCAGAAAAGGAGTAGGTGGAGTCACTTGGTCTGCATCCAGGCAGAGACTGAGGGGAGACCTCATAGCTGCCTGCAGCTTCCTCATCATGGGAATTGGAAGGGCAGGCACTCATCTCTTCTCTGTAGTGACCAGTAACAGGAGCTGAGGGAATGGCCTGAAGTTGTGTCAGGGGAGGTTTAGGTTGGATATTAGGAAAAGGTTCTTCACCCAGAGGGTGGTTGGGCACTGGAACAGGCTCCCCAGGGCAGTGGTTGCAGCACAGCCTGACAGAGTTCAAGAAGCATTTGGACAATGCCCTCAGGCACATGGTGCGACTCTAGGGATGTCGTGCACAGGGCCAGGAGTTGAACTTTGATGATTCTAGTGGGTCCCTGTCAACTTAGGATATTCTATGAGTCTAGGTTTTTAAGAAGTAATGTAGTCAAATCTTTAATGTTGAGAGAAAGAGGGGAGATTAGAAGATTCTGGACAGAGAGCTCTTTGTTTACTTTTAGAAAATGATAAATTCAAGCACCATTTGGATGAACACCACTATGAATCTGTCACTATAGGCCACTGAACACTGGATATTACCCAAACAGGTTTTTATCCAGTTCCTTCTCAGGATCATGCCACCATTCCTTCACAGGGTAAAAGAAGAATCGCTGCTTTGAAAGACAGATATTGCTTATAACTCACCTTTATTGAGGAAGTTTTAGGGTACAAGGTAGGATTTCTAAGGCCTTGAGCAATCTGGTCTAGTGGGAGGTGCCCCTACCCATGGCAGCAGGGTTTGGGACTAGATGATCTTTAAGGTCTCTTCCAATCCTTAACATTCTATGATACTTGTGCTAAAGCCAGAAGTCCTATGAACAGCCTACAGGCAAAACAAATTCACATTTCTCACAGGATAAACTAACTGCTTCTCACTGGTCCTGCTTTAGTAGCTGCCTCCAAAGGCAGTTTTGTTGTTGTTTTTAAACAGATTGCCTCAGAGTTGATGGAGAGATACTTCCCATGGAATAACAAGCTCTGTGGCCCTTTGGTCATCCTGCATGCATCAAGCATGCAGCAGTCTGAAGAGATCTTGTAGTATTGCCCACGCCAGATCTACTCTGCCTTCTCCTGACCCCTGAGTTGCTTAGTGCTAGGTGCTTGTTTTCCATGCTCAGCCAGTTCAAACTCTTCCCACTCAGAACTGCAATACTTGGGGTCTTTTTGTAGCTACCCTTAAGATAGGAGGTCTGTCCTACTTGGCCTCAAGTACCTTGCATACTACGCAAACACAGGCACTTGCTGAGTTACCAATTCAGCCAGGAGCAGGCTGAGGTGTGGGCTGTGAGATATGGAGGGCCTGCAACAACTGACAACATGCTTGGCACAGCACAAGGCATTAAGGAAGACAAAGCCCAACCTCAGCATGAAACCATACCTGACTTCCATGTGTGTTTGTGTAAGGCAGGCAGCTCTTGAGGACGCTGTCATGTTTTTATGTGTGTTTAAACAGAGCCTAGCACAACAAAGTCCTTAATCCAAACCAGAGCTCTTAAGTATCACAGTAATGCAAATTAAATAACATTAATAATACACTTTCCCTCTCTACTCACCAGGTCAGGCCCCTTGTTGTCATTGTTGGGAAGGAGCTGGGCTTCACATCAAGCTGGGACACATCTTCAGGCTAAGGTCAGTTACTGCCCGTTAGCCAGGCTGCCCTGCTGGACCTGCAATCATGACTCCTCCTGAGAGGAGAAGTATGTTTAGTCTATACCCAAGAGAAAAGTTAATGTCATTCATCCTGTGTTTGCCCCAGCTAAAAGCACATGTTTGTACAATTACCAGGGTTTAGCTAACACTAGTATTTTTGCATGCCACAGCAATTTGGCTGTGTCAGAATCTATAGGACCTTTTTTTAGAAAACAAAGAAAATGGAGTTGGTAAAGTTCTCAGCAGACATTTGCTGAATGTGTACTTTTTAAAATAGTCCATGCTAGTTGCTGTCACTAAATTTAATGAAAGTTCTAAGACTTCTAGCAAAACATTTCTGATCCCAAAAGAAAATACGTTTCAGTCATTTCCATCTATTCTGTAATCCAGCATTATTAGTTGGCCCATTTCCCACAAGCAGAGTGCTATACAGCAGGTAATCCTACAGACACAGAGTTTGTCACAGTTCATCTTCTTCCATGAAATTGCATTAGAGTGAATGATAACTGATGATCTGCTCGTGAATGAGTATCTCACCTCTTCTAGTTACAAGACGCAGGGAAGAACTATTAAAATAATTAAACATACACAGCTACATTATTAATTAATAACAAAATTTTACTAAAAAAATTACAAAGAGTATTTGACCACTCACTGAACTTGGCTGACAGCAGAAAATCACCTTCACAAATAATATCACTGTCAGAAAAACATAATTAAACATATTATTTCCAAGTAATATAGAAAATAATACGTATAGAACAAACATGCAGCATTCAAACAGTTACATTCAACAGATGCCTTCAGTTAGCTGCTCCTATATATACAGGCAATATCATTTCAGAAGAGGCTCCAGACAGAACACAAAATCAGCATTGTGCCTTTTAGCATTGCGAAGCTTTAAAGAGGTTTACGAAGGGAAGCAAGACTGTAAGTTTGCTTATCAGTAACAGCTTTTTTGGAAGGCAAATGTTGAGAAAGATGAGCGATATTTTCATAAGATTAAAAGTATGTCTTTTGATAGGACATTTGATGGTGAGTTCTGTAGGTAAATGCACTGGGTTAATGGTCTCCTTCATGTTGAAACAGTATCCTCAGCGGGATTTGCTTTCCCGGCCGCTCTAGGTCCCCTCCCCCAGCTCTGTGACATGAGAAATGCAGTGTACTTAATGACTGGAGCAGGAGGGATCTTGTTATTGTGGCTGCATCACCCCTCCAGGACACAGTTCAGTAGAAGTTTGTCATGTGGCTGAGCAGAAACGATGAATGCAGGTTTTATGAAGTTCACTCCCCAAATACAAAGGAACAGGGGAAAAAAAGCCACCACATTCATGGCTACAGGCTGCGAGAGTACACAGTTCACAGCCGGAGCTCTACATTGATCACTGTCAAGCTACTGGGCTGCAATGCACCTGCGAGCTGTCCCCCACTCCCTGAGCAGCAAGCCTTTACCTGCACTCCCACCTGCATTTGCAGCATCTCCCCCCTTACCCATCTCCTTGTTTCTCACCCCTCTTCTTTCCTAGCTGAGGGGCATTCAGTGCTTCAGTATCCCTCTGATACCTAGCGTGGATCTGAGGAGAGCTAATCACCCCCCTGCTTAGAGGCACGTGGAGATTCACCAGTTAATACCCCCACAGGCTTGTTTCTCTGCTGCCCTTGCCCTCCTTATCTAGGGTATTGCTTCATTTCCTGTTTGCTCCCAGCAGCAGCCTCCTTTGCTTTAACTCCAGGCCATTATACAGGCTAATATCAAACAGGTGGAAGAGGTAAACATTAAAAAACCTCAAAAAACCTCAGAACAACCCAACATGTCCTTCCTCTCCTCAACGGGCATGATGATATTGTCAGGAAATGGGTAATAGCTGCAGGTGCTAGAAAATGAACTACATGTATAGGAATGCCTGGAGTTTGAGTGTTGAAAATACACAGGCAAATAACTTACTTGTGAATAGTTTATTCTAAATAGGTAAGCAAGGTCTCCTTGAGAAAGCACCCCGAGCACGCTTCTGGCATAACAGCAGTCATCTCGCTCTAAGCAAGTCCCCCAACATCATAGAATGGTTTGCATTGGAAAGGGCCTTAAAGATCATCTCATTCCAACCCTTCTGCCATGGGCAGTGACACCTTCCACTAGATCAGGTTGCTCAAAGTCCCGTTTAACCTGGTCTTGAACACTTCCAGGGATGGGGCATCCACAATTTCTCTGGGCAACCTGTTCCAGTGCCTCACTACCCTCACAGTAAAGAGTTTCTTCCTCATATATAACCTAAACCTACCCTCTTCCAGCTTAAAGCAAATCCCCTTTGTTCTATGACTGTATGCCCCTGTTCAAAGTCCCTCTCCATGTCTCTTGTAGCCTCCTTTTTCAGGTACTGGAAGGCCACAATAAGCTCTTCCCAGAGCCTTCTCTTCTCCAGGCTGAACAATCCCAACTGTCTCAGCCTCTCCTCATAGGAGAGGTGCTCCAGCCCTCTGATCATCTTTATGGCCCTCCCCTGGATCTGTTTCAACAGATCTGTGTCCTTCTTGTGCTGAAGACCCAGAGCTGGGTGCAGCTACTCCAGGTGGGAGGAATGAGAGTTTGGGGCAGCCAGGCTGGCTCCCAGTGACGGCACAGTGCAGTCCCCAAACACACATCAGCACAGGGTCAAAACCTGGACTGGGAACTGCCACACCCTCACCTCCCTGGCTGCCACCTTATCCTGATCTGTTCCCAGTGTGTTTCTCTCTGCAGGATTTGGGGCCTTGGTTGCAGGAAGCAGGTGACAGTACTGATAAAAAGCAAATGCCCTCCTGCTGTGGTATGTCCATAGGCAAGTCTGAGTGTAACTATGTGTGCACACACTTGTCTGATCTGACCATTTGAGGTTCATGAATGCATCACATGCTAGGCTTTATAGGTTAGGCACTCAGCTTAAGAATTTTCTGACATGCTGGATCATTTAGTTTGTTGGCATCTATGTGACAATAACTTAAGGTGCTCTTTTCCCTAGAAGGAGGACAAGCAAGGCATAACGATATCAGGAATTGCTCCCTTGGCTTTACTTGTCCACTCAAATTTGGGAAACTATATCCCTGAGCCCATTTCACCAGGTTTACTTTGGAAATCAGTATCATTGTTAGCTGTCAATAACTCACTCCATTTACTGCTCTCAGCTGCTCAGGAGGACACAGCAGACTCTGAGACGGGTAAGGTTACTGCATGATAACAGCAATTCTTAAGTCAAATAGGATAATGAGGCTCTCCCTAGATGGTGACAAGCTTTGGATTTCCCATAGAAACGTGTGATTGTGCCTGTGTTGAGGACTCTCCCCCTCTTCTCCTCCGCAGGTCTGGTTCCCCAGCCCCAGCCCCAGCAGTGGTGGAGCTGAGTGGCTGTGGGCACTTGATGCTGATTAAATTCTGCTGACTGAGGAAGATGTCAAATTCTACCCAAAGCAGAGAGCCGCCAAGGAAAAGCTGCTTTTCTTTGCTTTTGACAGCTGGAGCCATGAATTTAAGCAGAGGTCTCACCTTCAGGCAAGTCAACAGCTGGGCAGGGAGCAGTCTTTCTTAAAGAGAGAGTGCACTGTATTTTGCTGGAGTTCAGTGTTGCCAGGAGGTGAACGAGTTGAATTGCAAGAGAACATTTATGGAAAACCCCAGGTGCAGCTGGGTTTTTTGTTGCCGGGTTGTTTTTGGTTTTTTCTTTTTCTTTTACTAGAGAAAGACCAAGTTACAAACAAGAAAGAGGAAATGAAAACAGTCTTAATTCCCACCCTTGGTGTTTCTTGTCTTTCATTTCCCCTCCTGTATGAACAAGGAGAAGATGCAGCTTGTGTCTGTACAGGAAGTTCCTGAACCCGAAGTCCTTTTGCTAAGATGTCCATGCACTGCGTCACATCTATTTTATACTTTTTTAATGCTATTTTTATATGTATGCCATGCCATTCTTCAGGAAACAGTGGCTCTATTGATCAGTAATGGGGTCCATAAGACTCTTCCCTGTTTCTAAATCTGTCTGTGCACAATGGCAATCCAAAGCTCTTTCTGCTGAGGAACTGCTTCTTGCCTTTGCAGTGTGAAGCCTGCATGCTCAGTTCAGGACCCAGTGGATGGGAGTTCCCATAACAAAATATCACTGCCCTAACTAGATGCCCATTACTGCAAATATTACTGGCACTATCACCTGAAAGGCTGAGGGCTGAATGGCACTAAAATATAATTAGGCTTCACTTACACACTATACGTTCTGAATCTAAAAGAGAAACTTTGTCACTGCAGGGCCAGGCTTTGTGATTTTCAGTCCCATGGAGCAGAAACCAGGACCCAGAGGAGGTTCAGACCTTCTAGGAGGCTGGGACAGACACAACTCAGATCTAAGTGCAGTTGGAAATACATAGCACACAGTCACACGGCCACTGTCACATAATGTAATTCATGTGTGTGTTATCTTAGCAGGTGTGACCGGCCAGAAGTGTGAAATGTAGTGGAGCCTTGCTATTGCCCTTTCCTACCCTCCAGAGGTACAGCTAAAGCCACAGCTGCTTACAGTACTCTGGCCACCAGACAAGAAATTTGGGGGTACTCCCGAACTCTCTTGTGGGAAAAACAGCATTAGGAAAGGACTAGGTACTAGTTGGACCAAAAGGAAAGTGTATAGCTGTCTAGTTTGCAGTCAGATGGTAAGGGACATCCTGGGCTCCACATGCTGATGTCAGGGATGTTTAGGTACTTCATGCGTAGCTGCCTAGTGCAAAATGCAAAAGCAATCCTGAGCAGGGCAGGGAAGCCAAGGCTCTGGCTAGTGAGGGTCCTAGCCAGTAGGCATCATAACCATAACCATTCTTTTTCTTGCTGACATTTCCAATTTTATTTTCCTTCCCAGCTGAAGACCTACAAGAGAAGAAATGTCCCACCCCCAGTCTCTCCCCTGATCCTTATAACACTTTCTAGGGAGGTGGGAAATGTGAATTTTAAACCCTTCAGGAGGGAATTATCTGTCTCCACAGTACCTCGAAAATATGAAATGAGAGCTCTCCCCTTGGTTAGGCGCTCTCCCCTTGTCTGTTACTTTGGGGCGTTTAAGGTATATCCTGGGAAGACTCACAACTGCCAAGCTCTGTTGTGAAAACACAGGTTTATCATCATCATCGTCGTCGTCGTCATCATCATCATCAGTGCTGCTTTGAGGGGGAAGAAAGCCCAAAAAAACCAGCAAGCATCATCATCCAGCCCAACAGGGAAAAGAAGGGAATGGCAGAGAGAAGAAATATTTTGTGTCTTGATCTCCACCACTACTGTTGATAATGGAGTAGAAGTCGCAGTTCTCTGGCCTGCAAACACTGAAGTGCTAGTAAGCACTGTAAGAGTGCTTAAATAGGATTTTTCTTTGGATGTTAAAAGTTGAAACACCTGTTGAAAGTAGGTATTTGCAGAGTTAAACATAACTGAGGTTATCAACATTAAAATTTGTGGTACAGAAACCAAAACTCCATCCAGATCCCAACCTTGATACAGGCAGGCCCTCTTTGGATTTAGCCTGATCCATTTCAGCATTTTTTCCTAAAATTTTTCATCTTACTTTAGCTCCATCAGTGGTAGAACATTGAAGATGGTTGTGAAAAATGTGTTGTCTTATTTATCAAACAGACAAGGAGGCAGACAGAAAAAAAGTTGTCTTAACTATTTTGTTATGATGGCATAGATGGCATAGATGGAATTTCTGCCATAATAGTAATAACTACCACCCTTAAATCCTTTTCTGAAATTCATGCCACATCTCAGCTTTTAAACATTTTTAAGTGCAAAGGCATTTGGAACACCTGAAGAAGTTATATTTCAAGTAGAATTGAAAGACAGAGACCACTTCTTGCTTGAAAGCAAGACAGCATGGAAATCTGGTGCCACACTTCTTTCTTGCTAGATTTTCTGCCTCATTTTACAGCCTCCTGCTGTTCAGGTGGCGCTCTGTAAGAGGAAACTTGGATGGCTAAGTATTTTTCTGAATCCCATTTTTAAATTCTATGAAGCATCCACCATCACCATCTCAGGTAAGAAAGATCCTGGGTACAGTTGAAACCAGAAAGACATGAAATGAAAAGAGACAGTTTGCTGTGAGCATTGCAGCTAGAACTGCCAGCTTTGTGATTTTAGAAGAGAAACTTAACCATCAGCACATCGTGACGTTTTTGGTGTGATGCATGATGATGTGTGGGTGGATTGCAATGCCACATGTTGTTATTTCAATGTATTGTCATCATCAGGGTTCACTGAAGCATTGCTCTGTTTCAGCAGAACATCATTATCTCCTCTAGCAGCTTCAGCTCAGCCAATCCTAATAGGTTGACAGGTATTTAGTGTATAAAAAAAAAATCTACTTTGCCTAGATTTGCATGTTAATATTCTAGCAAACCAGATAACTGGAAGCAATTTCATAGAAAATGATTTTAAAATGTAGCTGCATGCATTCATAGTAGAGGCCTCATTCTCACTTCAGTCTTTTCAGAGAAGGGAAACATGCCTAGTTACTTTTGCAAATAAGCATGTCGTTTCCATTTCATACAGTAATTATAATTAAAGAACATATTAGAAGACTATAACAAAACAATTTTCTCCTAAAGACATAAAACTATTCTAAAAAAGCATTGATTATAAATTTTTCTTCTAGTTCCCAGGTACCTTGTGGGAACAAAGAATGATCCTGCAACTTTTTGTCAAGGAGAGATGCAAATGATATGATTAGCTTGCTACACAAAATGGATCTGATCTTGAAATACTGGGGTAAATATCAACCATGCCTTCTAGAAATAAAGCTTTAAACTAACACTAATGGAAGTCATAAGATGAAAGCTTTCCCAGCCACATTGAAGATACAGGACACAATGTACAAACCTAGCTGAATTTGAAAGAGAATCCAGAATACAGTCTGCAGTTAAATAAGCTAGGATCTGTTAAGCACAGTTGTTTATTCATTTGGATAGTAGCTTCCCACACAGGCCATGTCCTGGAACTGTGCTGAGATTATTTGAGCTGTGTGAAGGACCTCTGTGTCCCTATTACCAGGAAATAGTTAATATTCTTCCCCGCTGGGGCCCACATGCACCTGCACAACTGTGGTGTGTGGTTTCTTCTTGCAGCTGCATCTGTGACTCTGCTGCTGCCGGCGCAGAGGTTTTAAAGTGTAAGTGGAGAGCTGGTAAGGCTGCCCTTCAGTGGCACTGCAGCCTCAAGGGCTGCTGCAGAAGCACTGAAACCACTCTCTGACGAAAGAAGTGGGTTCAGCAAAGTGTGTTTCTCAGCTGTTAATATAATATCTCTGGAAAATTCAACACTTATTATAAAGATACCAATTAATGAGGTATCCTCATAGTGCCATTCTGGAGTTGCTGTCTATTATTATCTCAGTTTTTCCAGAGGAAGAAAATGAGGCTGTGAGACTAACTAATTTGCCTAAGGTCACTGAGAGCAAGCTTCTGACAGATCCAGACATATGATGAAGATCTTTCCCAGCCCTGTAGTGTGGCTGTTCAGCCTCTTTGCTTCTCCCTTAGTTTGCTATCTGAATTCCTTGAGCAAAAGGAGGACTATTTTTGTCCCAATTGCTAAAACTCATCATTCACAATATCTGCTCCCTCTCAGGAATGAGAAGATTATGGGGGTCAGTAGTCAGAAGAGAGAGTTATCAGCTAGCCCTGGGCTCCAGGAGTAGTGATTAGGATCATCTGTTATTAACCACAGACACATGCTCTGGAGCAGAAGTGCTCAATTCTCCTCTGCATTCGAGATCTGTCTGGTGTGAGGGTGATATATGGGAGGGAAGAGATTGTGTTCACTGATTCCACAAGGTGATGTGATTTAGAGGAGCTAGATGGTTGTTTTACTCTATTCCCATCATGTGATCCCCTCAAGGCTCATATACCACTGAAGGATCGCCAGAGTTGAAGGACTGCTTGCCCTTCACATGCTTTTTCTGCACCATTCCTTCCCCCAGCATGCTCCCCGTGGTGTGGTGGGAAAGTGACAATTGGCACATGAGCCAAATCTGCTGCCTTTGGGCTGATGGAGACTTTTTCCCCCCAGGCAACATTTTTAAGCCAAGGATTTCAATGTCAACCTTGCTTTTAAGAGAGTGTGTGCTGTTATCTTTAGGTTTACAACTTTCTGAAAAGAAAAGATTTATAGGAAGAAATATGATAGTGCATATGTGCACCTTATCATGCAAGACAGGCAAACACAGCTACATGAAGAATTACTGCATGTGGTTGTTGGTGCATGGTTGCACAGGGAGTTTTACTTACGTTCATGCACAAGGCTACTTGTTTCACGCAAAAGGACTGCCAGGGTGAGAGATCATGTAAGTGGAAGAGATGCTGTCTTTGATTTTGTGTGTACCTTTTGGTGTAAAAATTCTCCCTGTCTGCTCTAACAGTAGCTGTATTTAGGTTAAAAACACAAAATGTCTCAGCATAAATCACTGAAGTTCTTCCTTCTCTTGGAGACTTGGTTTCCCCCTTTCCCCCCTGCTTCTTGGCTTTGTTTTATTTAACCTAAAATAAAAGCCTACTGAAGTTTTTTTTGAGTAGGAAAAACCTAACCCTCTGTGGCACAGCAAGTGACCCTCACTTTATCTGGTTTCGAAGAACAAAAGTTATAGGAAAGATTCCTGGGAAATGTCTTATTACTGCCATAGCCCTAAGCCTTGATAAGAGCTCCATCAACCTGATACACCCACACAACCTGATACACCCACACATACATATGTAACAGGTGGCCACTGCTCCCAACCAACCTGCTTCCAAAAGAGATGAGGCATTTTCTCACAATATTTAGATTCCATAAACATTTTGAAACTCCTTCTCCGTCTTCCTGCATGCTTTCAAACCCCTGCCTAAAAGGCCAGGCCACACTGCAGCAAGTTTGATTTGGAGGACTTCATTGTCACCAACCCTTTATCACATTCAAGCATTAGAGTTTCCCTTAAAGGAATTGAAGGATCCACCTCTGAATTTCTCTTCTGGTGTTCAGCAACTCTCAGGAGAGCCGCTTTGTCATTAGGCTCGCAGCTGTCCTGGGCAAGTCACTCATCTGTGAGTTTCCAAGCTTCTTCATATAACTCATGCATAGGGAGTCAACATTCTTGCAACTCTCCTGCAAAGAAATACCCTCTACAAGAGGCAAGAGAATCAGGTGGGTTTTTCTCACATTCATTCCATATCTGGCTCATTTTAGGCAGAAGCCAAGAGCTTCAGCAGGAAAGCAAATACTAGTGAACCTTTTGTGTCAGATCTGGAGCACCTGGATCCAACATCTGCTGCCAGCCAGGCCGAATAGGAATTAAAAACAAGAGAAAGATGGCACTACTAATGACTCAAATCATGGTGGGAGGCTCCCAGTGTGCACACCTAGTCCAGGAGAGCCTCACAGGTGTGAGCAGTAAGGGAAAAGCAATCCCTTCATCTGCTCTGGAGCTAAGGCACTTGAATACTTTTCTGACACTTGAGGCTAAAGGGTGTTTGTTGGCTGGCTTGGCAGCTCCTCAGCCCTTTGCTGGACTCTGAGGTTCCTCCTCTCCAGCAGGTCTCCCATTGCCTGGTAGAGAAAGCCTTGATGCCTGGAGGTTTTGCCTCAGCCAGGGCCTCCACTGAGCTCTGCTGGGCATAAAGTGCTGCAGCAGCGCAGCCTTCACCTCTTGCATCTGCAGGCCAGCAAGCACAGGCTTGGTCCCCAGCACCTCAGCAAGTGTCACGTTTTATCTGTGCCCCATGCATTTCAAAATTGGTACTAAATGCAATGAAGCCATCTGCCTCTGGCCATACCAAAGAAATTCATGTTATTACCAGTAACACCAAATAAGGCAATAAAAGACATTGCTTAGTTTGCACAACCTTTTATTTTCCTTCCTAGAACTATTTTTAGTTAAACAATTTTCTGCCAAAAAACCTCTGTCTGTGTCCAGAACTGCCCTGGTCATCTGCGCTGTTACCAGGGACTCGGGCTTTATGGCCCTCATAACTCCAGAGGGCGAAAGGTCGAGCTGTGGAGCCTTTGTGTCAGCTCCACATTTCTCTTTAAACACATGTGAGAGACAAAGCTCCCCTGAGACCCCCATGGAAACTGCCTCCGGGGGAGGGGAGAGGGTGAGAGAGCACTGGCCTGGCAGATAAAAGCAACATCAAAAGGAGCAGGGAGCAGCTGTCCATCTGGAGAAGCAAGCTTTTTTTTTCCTTCTTCTTCTTTTAGGAGAAAGAGATTGTCTCAAAGGATAGTCTCAAAAAATTTTGCATGGAAGAAGAAGAAAAAAAAAAAAACCAACAACCAACCCACCGGCAAGGGGGAGGGCAGAAAAGCACCCGCAGCAAACAGAAGGAGGTGCTGCTTGGCAGAAGTCCCAGGCTGGATCATTTAAATCACTTTTAGTGCCTCCAAATGCCCGTTGCTGCCTCTGTTTATAGAGTCACAGCGAGAGGCCTGAAGAGAATATGTTTCCCAAAGCAACATCTGAGCTTGGGAATGAATCAAAACTCACTTCATACACTGCAAACCCTCTTTCCTCTGACCAAGCTTTTGTTCTGTTGCTGGGTTTGGTGTCAGTCTCCAACCCAACAAGAAAAAGCCCCCACCTTGGTGACCAGATAGCTGTGTGTGTTTATGACAGGGAGGGTTTCACTACACAGGCTTTCCAGTATGTGTAATTGCCAATAATAAACAATAAACAGTCGGCGTATAGGTATTTGTATATATCAACACAGCAGTGTAGGTGTAATTCTTCAGTGTTTCAAACTGACAAGTTGCCCATCTATACCATTAATTTACAGACACAGAAAGCTCTTGCCCTAGGCTGTGACTATTAAAATAGTTACTCAAACAAAACAAGTACCCACCCCAAAATGGCAAGAAAACTGCAGTCAAACTCAACAAATTCAGCAAATCCCAGTCAATGTCATAAATGGGACTGACATTGGCTACCTCCCACTCCAGCCCTTGTTCAAGGATTTCCCATCATGTTTACTTGCACCTGAAGACACTTAAGAAGATGCTGACAATATATTTCACATTTCAATATTCGTTGAAAATATATTTGAAAAACCAGTCAGTCATATAAAATCAAGAAAGTCTAACTCATTTTTTGCCAATCCAGCTCTCTCAGTACTGTGAAGCTGAAGGTTTGAAATTATTTGAGTACCCAAGAGGATGCCAGGCTGCAGCCATTGGAGACTCTTAAACTCTGCACTGGTGAAGATATTGCAAATGGCCTGTAACACATATTTATCTATCCTGGAGTCTTCCTAACATGAAAACACTGAAAGATTCCCACATGTCCAGCAATGTGCCTCATACCAAAGGGAGAAGGGATGAAGGATAGAAGCAATAGCCCTGTTCCTTTACAAGGTGGACAGCACCCTGGGGTGCTCCCTGCCTGCAAAGTCCAGCGCAGCATCACTGCCCTGATGCAGGAACAGGAACTTCCCTGCAGGAACAGGATCTTCCTCTCAGCAGTGTGGGTACAAGCCACAGCCAGGGGCAAGCACCCAGCCAGCTGCACCAGACAAGCAGTCAGCCCTGCCCTGGTGATCCCTGACACCCTGTGGGGTGCTTCACAAGTGTGCCTTGAAACAACTTGGCTTGTGCAATACACATCTATGCAGGGCTTCTGCATCTGCAGAGAGCCGAGGGGGAGCACACCATTCACAATTCACCCAGGGACCCTGATCAGCATCTCTTCATGTCTGCACAGTCTCCCACAGTGGCAGCCTGGGTTGCTCCTAAAAACCTGTGGTGGCATTCAGAGGGCTGGCAAATGTGCCTGAGTGTGCCCAGCACACTCCATGCAGCATGTTGCAGGCAGCGCTGCAGACCTTGCTAGGCCGGGGGACAAGGGCAGGAGCTGTGGGGCAATCTCCTGGTAACTAAGCTGAGATGTCATCCTAAGCAGTGAAGGGAGAGGGTAATGCCCTCTGTACTCTGTACTGACATGGATTATTGTAGCCAGCTGGCAACAGGCACGTGTGCACATTGGAGTATCTTGGGAAGACAGATACCTCCATCCGCAGTGCTATCCATGACTCCTGCGGCACCTTCCTGTCCCCAACTCAGGCATCCCCTGTGCCAAGGGCAGAGCCAATCCCTGCCTTCCTAACAGGTCCAACTCCCACCTTCTCACTGCTGGGATAATAAATACTTCACGCCTGAGCACAGTGCGGGGCCAGGCTGCTCTCCCGCTCCCTGACAGCACGTCCAGGGGCAGCAGATTGGCAGGTTGCTGGAGGAGGAGAACCTCGCGGGCTGGCAGGCAGCCAGGATGCTGTGGCCTCCTGCCACAGACCCTGCATCTCGCAGGGCCAGCCTGCCAGACACGTCCCCTCGTCGCGTGACAGGCCACTGGGTTGTTTCACAGACTAGAAAAGATTTGAGAAGGTTTGCTTCATCACTGAGAGGCCCATGCAGGGTCCCCTTCACTATCCTCACTCAGCCTGGGGTTTAGAGGGGCTGGTGGGTGAGCCTTTTCCTGGTTCTGGTTAAGAATTTGTGCCCAGGGTGCTGCAGATGATTTTCATCTCGCCATGTTTCTGATAGGGATACTCTGTATTTACTCCTGTTTGTATTCTGCCAACATCACCAGGGTGTAGACCTTCCCTTCCTGTTCTCCATCAGTGCAGAAAGGCACACAGCCCAGGAGAATCCAGGACTCACATTGACCCACCCATTGGGACAGCGGTGCAGGTGAGCTCCTGTCAAATCTGGATGCAGAAAGCCAGTGGCTCTTTATACCTCAGGTGTGTCTGTAGTCACTGGTGGTCTCTTACCCGAAAGCTGGGTTCTGTAAATCTCCACATATCAAACTGCTACTTGCAGCCCCACTGTCCTGGCATGGCTCCAGTCCCAGCTTCCACAGTGGGAATAAGCAGAGAGCCTCTCCTTCCAAAGCAGCTCCAGTGCCCAGTCCCACTCACAGCCCCACAAACCCGAAAGTTGGCTCTGATGGTGTTGGTGAAGAAGAAAGTGCTGTTTTTTCCTCAAGAATGGGCTATCTGCCATGAACCACAGATTCAAATTGTGGTGAAGACTAGGGCTGCCCATACATATACATTTTCAGATGTGTCCTCTTTTTCTGCAGATAAGTATCTCCAGTTGGATATTTTTGGATATTTTTGTTTTCTTTAAGCTTTATAGATTTCTCATGGTTTTCTGAATATTTGGTTGGCCTGTGAGGTCAAAAGCCCCTTGCTGCACTGCAGCACATCTCAGAGTCTCAGACAGGTGTCCAGGAGCCACCCCAGTAAGTCAAATGCACAGACCCTACTGCATGTGTACTGCCCCAAATATCTAAATATCAGTCTAAAACACAAAGAATAACTGTACAGGACACACACATGCTGTGCATCTGCCTGCAAAGTCTTAAACAGAAATATGGGAGCCCTGGAGCAGAATTTGTTGCAAATGTGTTACTCAAGCCTACTTGGTCTATTCTTAGTGTCTTTTCCTCCATAGTAACGGGTCACATTAACAGATTGGTACTTGCGTGATCTCTTTGATTCCTCATGATTATCTCCCAGCTGTGTCTGGAGCAGAAGTTTCTGACGTTGCTCACTGCTGTGGTGGCCACTTCTGTTCCTGTGGTGCACACTGTACAAAGGCTGCTCATCTAATTTCCCCATGACCTCATGGCACAGGATTTGTACCCCACAGCTCCAATGGCTTAGATGGAATTATCCTAGATATAGCTGAATACAATTTCTATCAGAATCTGGACTGTATTTTAACCACATTTAGCCGTTGACTATGTTTCAATTATGTTTCACCTTCCACAGACATTTAAAATGCTCTTGCACTTGCACACTGTTGCAATGAGTGCCGCCTACGAGCTGCTCTGATCAGCCGGGCAGAACGTGTCAGTGCAGGACAAGGTGTTTCTGATGGCTGGACCGAAGCTGAGACCTGTGCATCTGCTGGACAGCCATCTGAGCCTGAGCCTTGCCCTTTTTAGCATGCTTCGTTTGAGCATGTGAAAAATTGCTTGCAAAAACAACATCTGAAAAAAATCCTTCCAATTTTAAGGGTAAATGTCCAGAATATTAATTTATTAAAGTAAGTCCCACCAGACCATGCACAGCCTCTGAAGAAATGGCCCAGAGGTGCATAGTGGACTGAGAGCAAATCCTGAGAGTTTGTCAGAGTAAACTCTTGTACAAGTTGCTTTCTTGCTCTTTCCTCACTGAGCACCCCTGGTGCTCCACGGGATTTGAAAGACCCAGAGGAAGACTGCACAATGAAAGTGCTCCTGTTAATGCAGCACCCTCGTCAGGCACATGAAACTTTCCCCAGGGCCTCAAGAAACCCCTTTCCTGACTTTGTTTTGCTTCACCAGAGCTCTGCCTGTACTGAAGGGGTTACTGTCTCGTACAATATAACAGTGGGGCTGACTTGGCTGGAACAGACATTAACTTCCACAGTAAATCTGGCAGGAGCTGGTAATTACAGAAAAAGCAGCCAGGGGTCATGGCCAGCCAATGCTCTGGAGTAACAGAGCAGAAAATCAAAACAGAGGGGGAAGGGAAATCATATTCATCATAGTCTTAGGGCTGAGGTCGGTCTTCTCCGAACTATCAGGAGCCTGTCGTCAATTGTTATGTTTAGAAGGAGCCTCTGGAAGATGAGGTAATAATAATGTTAAACATTAACTTGTTAGTGCTCCCGCTGCACTGCAAATTCACCTCCACCCTAGCACAGCTGGGAAGGGGGAATGAACACTCCGTGGAAACAGCCAGGAATACGGGTCACTAATTGCACTCCTGCAGTTGTCCCATTTCTGGCAGTTTCTAGTGCTAACACGCAACCCAAAGGCTCCTGCTTCATGAGTCCTATGCTCTGCCCCCAACCTGCATTGTTTCAAATCCTCCAGCACATGGTTCTCCCCTTGCCACCCCTCGGGAGAGCGGGTGACAGGGCAAGGGAGGTCTGCCTGCCTTGCAGCGCTGCCTCCAAGCTGGCAGGAACAGCACCCATGTGACTCCTGCACAGGGTGGCAAAGCCTCTTGCATGAAGCAGGAGCAAGCATCAAGTTGCCTTCATGGCATCCTGATAAAGCCTGGGAGAAAAGAAGACTGGCGATGTTCCTGCTGTCCTACAACTCCTCATAGCTCTGCCCTCCAACACTGCTCCTTCCAGCATGAGCTAAAATAGTGGCTGCCCTGTAGCTGGGTCTGTAAGCAGGGCTAGCACTTCCTGAGAGTCCATCCATGAAGTTGTGAGGTCACAGAGGATGTGAAGGGTTGTAAAACACAGGGCAACTAACAGGTAAAATAGTTATTTTGACACTGGAAAAGCCAAAAGCACTTCAGCTTTGGACTTTGGCTTGGACTCTCACATGCATAGAAGCCATCACAGCATCCTGATGGGAAACCCCATCCTTTGACAGAGTTGCCTAGATTAAACAGAAAACATCCCATTTCAGAAACAGAGGAAAATGGGGCTTTATCCCTGGCCATGGTGCAGTTTGGCACGTACCCTCTGACGGCTGCCTGGCCTCACCCAGACCTTCTGTAAATGGAGGGTATTAAACTTGCCTAAAGATGTGCTGAGGCTTAAATAATCCACAATTACAAAGTACTGCTGACATCTACAGAAGATGAGAGCCATTAAAATGGAGAACTCAACTATCAGTGGGAATATAAAAGAACTTGAGGTCTAATGCACAGAAAACATGGATTAACTGATGCAGATCGAGCTGGCCTCCAGAAAAAGTCATTGGCACGGGTGGTCCTGCATGCTGTGTACACAGTGGGCTTGCTCGTGTGGCAGCCCTGCTCCAGTTCGAGGGAGAAGCCCCTCACCAGCTGCTGCAGAGGGGAGCCAGAACAAGAGACCCTTTTCTGCCAGGCTGGCTTTCTGGCTCAGGCTGACTGATCCTGGAGAACGCTGGAGAAATGATTTGTTTACTCATTAAATGACTAACAAGGTGGCCCCTGTCTGGCTCTCTGCATGCCGGCCAGTGCTCAGTGGAGCAGAGGTGGCGGCCGCTGGTAGAGGCAGTGGGCAACCAGCTCAGAGAAGAGAGGGCAGGAGCTGTGCATGCCAGCCCAAGGCCACTGGACCCACCCCACTGGCTGTATCCCATCAGAGTTTACTCTGTAAGTAGTGCTGGTGTTGCAGTAACCCTGTAGACAGTGCACAGGGTGGTAAAACAGACACCTGTAAGTACATGTAACACAGGAACGTGTTTTAAAGCCAATTATGGCTTTAAAAAGAAAATTCAAAATAAAATTGAAAATTATGCACACTGCCTTCTACCCACTCTCCTGCATCTCCTCCTTGCGTTCATAAAAACCTATTAAAAATGGGGAAAAAAGGAATTCTGGGCTCAGACTGGTTCTTAGCTGCTGGTAACCACTCACTGCAGTACGGCCTGCAGCACACACCACACGGCACCCTGTCTCAGCATTCACATCCACTGTAGCCCTCTGACACACAAGCAAGTTCTCGGTGCAATTTGTGACGGCGAGTGGAAGGAGCCTCGGTAGCTGTGTGCCCCTAGAGGCCGGGCAGCAGTGCATGTCTGCTCACAGCAGCTGTGATCCAGCCAGCCGAAGGCAGCTTATGAACAGGCGAGAGGCAGCCCTGGCACTCGTGGGCCAGGTTGCAGCTGGGTAATAACCAAGCCATGGCACCAGACTGTGATGTACTTGTATTTTCAGACTGCTTGGTGGGCTGCGGTGCATGCTTGGGGCTGGGGCTCTGGCTCCTTTTCCTTGTATTTCTGTTCAAATAAAAACCAGGAACTACGATCATCTTTTTCTTCAGGAGAATTCTAGCCCAATCTTTGCAGGCCCAAGGTGTTAACATAAGCTTCAGGTGTTCACACAAACTCTGGAGTACTTCTCTGAATTGCAGCCTGCCTTTGTTCAGGTGCCACACCATTCACAGAAATGGGAGCCCACACAGCTGCCCCCAGGACCCACCAGTGCTCTGCCACCCAGGCAGGGTCTGGAGGAAGTCAGTCCTGTCACTGCCCATGCAGCTCTCCTGCTGATACACAGGCACAGTTCCCACCACGTAGCACTGGGGAGGCATCATTTGTTAGAATTAAATATCTCCAGGGTAAAAGGTTCAGGTTTGGACCTCTCTGAGGGGAGCCAAGCCAAGTGCCACTTGAACTTTTTTGAACCATAAAATGTAAGGACATACAAAAATAATAGTCCAGGAATCTTCAGAAGATGTGGGAAAAATTCTTACTTTAAATACAAGTGCAATTTTCTCTAACCTCAGTGTCATGATTCAGCATTTCTAATGTAAATTATTTACAATAACAAAGGCAAGAAACTTAAGGGGGTTTGTGTGCGATCAAGGTAAAAATGAATTTTGCAACATGAGAGAGATGAAAGGTAGATTATCATGGAAAGAGAACATCTTAATCCTACCACTAAGGAAAAGCTGAATCCTCCACCACAAAACCTAGTCTGAGTCATTGTATAATGAACCAAGCATTGCTCACAAAAACTCAGCTCTGAGCTCTTTTTTTTCAGATAATAAAAACAGTGCTGATATTTTTATATTGAGTTAATGGTCTTGAAGAAGAGCCACAAAATTGTACTTTGCTCTACAAACCCCTGCTGAAGAAGAGAAGTAAATCTGGAGGGTAACTAAGAGATTCTGGATGCACTGTTTACTTATCATGTCATCACACACACACATCCCCCAACCCCCACCTGACCACCGCCCCCCCAGACCTCTTTTTTCCTCCCACACCAGCACCTAAACCCACTTGTGTGTTTGTTGGGAATTACAAGGTCTGTTCTCAGGGCTGTGGTGATTTACAGTATGATTCAAAGAAAAGTAGAAACCCTCCTGCTCTTTCCTAGTGTTTGCCAATTCTACTAACACTGAGGAGGAGAATGCCAACATAGCTTAAATCTCAGCAGACCTTTACAGAGCTCGCTCAGTGTTTCTATCCACATTTTACAGCTGGAGAAACACGTTCAAAGGCAGGACCTTGACAGTACCAGTGTGCTTTTACAGAATGGATTCAGCTGCCTCAGAGTTAGCAAGATGAGCCCTGGCACAGGCAAGGTCTCCTTTCCTGGCAGCCGAGTCCCAAAGGCAGCTGAAAGCCCCCCTGTTCACAACCATCTCCCAGCAGTGCTAATGCTTCTGCTCCAGTACAAGCAAGAAGAGATTTCTATGGACATTTTGCCTGGGTGGGGCAGAGATTAAGTGGTTTGCCCGGGACCCGTGTACAGGTTATTGTCACAACCAGGAAAGGTAGCTAAATCTCTGGCTCATGCCGTTAAGGATGTGTGCAGACAATTGGGCTGGGAGCTTGTCATCACCTCTTATGAGGAAAGTGAAAGGGGGAGGCCTCTTGGAGAGCATTAGTGCTTTTATTGCAGAGAGATATTACAAAAGATTGCACAGTGGAACATGTTCCAGAATCAGGAGGGAACTCAACCCTAAATCTTTTGATTCCTTTTGCAGCTGGAAACATGTCACAGCAGGATCCACTGCAGGTCCTAGTGCTGGAAAACAATGGAAATAAATGTACAAGAAGGCTTTTCTCATATAAAAAGCACAGTTATTTTTTTTTAACATGAAATTGTTTTCACACCAGGCCTCTCCCTAACACTAGAAGGATTGTGACAGGCTCAGGAATGAGCAGATGTGGCACGTGACATGAAGGTGGAATTCAACAGCTGATGGAAGAGATATTGATCTAAATTATACTTCACTTTAAGGGTGTATGACCCTTTTTGTTACCCTTTGACTGGACTTTCTGAATGCTTCCGACACAGATTCCCATACAGATTTTCCAACACAGAGTTCCTTGAACTGGAATATTTCAGACACTGCAACTGTAAAAAATCTGTGAGGAGCAGCCTGAGAGTTTGATTCCCTCACCTTGAACCTCCTTGGATGTGGTCAGGGCTAGCCAGCCACTGATGTGTGAAAGCCAGCATTTGCTTGCTCACTCATTTGCTTTCAACCTCCACCCCCCATAGCCATTGAAATGTTGCTTTTGGCAAGAACTGGGGCACAGGGGAGGGACAATTACCACGAGCACTCATTGTTTGCAGAATGTTTTTCTTAATGCCTTAGAAAAAAAAGAAAAGGGTCAGGTTGAAAGGTCAGCCGACCTTTTTGTTTTCTTTGGAATGAGAGATTCAAACTCTTCAGAAAATGTTTTATTAGCTCTTCTGAATTTCACTTTCCGCAGAGGTTTTCTCTCCAGGCGATGTTTAGAGGCACCAGCAAGGAGTGCCCATGCTCATCAAGCTGAAGGTGATTTAAGGAGAAGGACAAGATCTGCACTTTGGGTAATGGAAAGCAATTCTTCGCTTCAAGTTTTGTTATGAAAGAAAAAACCCACTTGCTTACTGAGGAAGGAGGAGCTTGGAGAGTGAGCAAAGGGCTGTGGAGTCAGTTTTACATTAGCCCTGGTCAGCATTCACTGGAAACTCCTCTGCCTGATTCAACCACCATCTACTCTCTCACACCAGGAGCATTTGCAGTCTCCTGCATAGATAAGGAATGTTTATCGGACAAGTCCTCGCAAGTGACATTTCAGCATTTCAGCCTCTGGAGCGGGGTGGCAGGAGAGGGCATGGTCGTGTCCTGGGAAGGTAGCACAACAGCAGGCTGGCATTGAGTGGAGCGGTGCTCCGGCTCTGCCTGCGTGACCCCTTTTCTCCCTGTGGAAAAACACAGAAAATGAGATTCCTCTCCTTTGTGAAGGGCTTTCAAACCTGATGACAAAAGGCAGTATTCAGAGCTGGAAACTATTATTGTTCTTCTCTGGGGGCATTCAGTCCAGGACAGGTTGGAGATTCAGCAGTAAAGGAGGATAAGAAAATGCCATTTGCTATAGCATACATGTGAAATAAAGGATTTCATTCTCTTCATTTTGGTAACTTTTCTTACCACCTTATATTTGGCAAAATGTGTTTTCAAAGTAATCCATGTGTTCTATTCATGTTAATGGCTCTAAGAAAGGCTGATTTCTACTTTTTCATTTTCAGAGTTGCAGTCATTGAGATGTAAAAGACATGGGCACCAAAAAGAGATGTTCCTGAAATTAGGGTCATCAGAATGGTGTGGAGGCTCTCAGGGATGGAGGGATGGAGTTCATACCACCATTTTCTCATCATGAGTATATGAATGAGAAGAGTGGTTTTGCATACAGCCTCTCTTCATCAGCAGACCCTGAAAAAGCTTGAGTTTTGCATTCATGCTTCTCAAAATGCTTCACAGCAGGAGCAGGCATCACCTCCCCCTCCACCAATACTCTAGCACACAAGTGCCAAGCCCACCTAATATATTGCTAACAGGTTTGTAGCTGATTGTGGGGATGCGAGTTGCAAACACAGGCATGTCTGTGCATGGCAATGAGCAGCCCCATGTCAGAGATCCAAGAAGCAGGTCTAAATAAACCAGTGCAACACTGGGTGCAGAAAGTAGCTCAGCTCTGAGAAGCAGAACAGCTGTGTCAGCAGGGCATGCATGCTGGAGGTGGCCCAGATGATAAACCTGCTACCTGAGGTTGCTGCAGTGCTCATCCAGCATGGCTGCTGGGCTTCCAATCTCCAAGAATGGTTATTTTGGTTTGGGAGAGAGCTCAGGGGCTGCAACACCACAGTCCATGAAGCAACACAGACACCTTTTCTTTGGAGGTGGGATCAGAGGGGATAGCTTACCATTTGTCCATGGTCCCTTCCTATTTACACCTCCTTCATCCGTGTGTCTGGGTGACAATTCTGTCTAGCTCAGGAAGAGGCTGGCTAAGCAGTGGCTCCCCACGGGTTTCAGATGACCCCAGTGCAAGCCATTAGGAGGACTTTACACCCTCAGCAGACCTCCTGTCTCTGGATTCAACCTGCAGCTCAGAAGACAAGCCCAGATTGAGCTTCTCTTCACAGAAGGAATTCTTGCTTCCTCACCCAGAACAGTGCTGCCCCGCTGCGTGGCCCAGCTGTCCCCTGCGCAGTACCACAAGCCCTGTTCCACCCACCCACCTCTCTGGGTGCTGCACAGGACAGGGATGGTGCAGGCTCATCCTCTGTAGTTTCACCAGACAGGCATTTTGGTCAGCTGCCAGGGTTTGGGATGGCAGTTTGATCCTGCAGAATAAACCTATGGATTACAGATCAGAGCAGTGTGAGTTTCAGAGATAGGCACCCTACATGAATCCAAGGTACAAAAACAGAGCCCTGACCCTCTCCTCAGGCAGGGTAACCAACGCCCTGGCAGCTCAGCGAGCGGGCGGACTCTGTTACCTAATCTCCAGCTGTGGGCTCCACGCCGTGCCAAGTCTCCTTTGGCTCTGTCTAGTAATAATCGTTTCTGGAGTCCCGCCAGGGCCTCCTGCCAGTTCCAGTCACACTCTACTAATGCGAGAGGCAGAGTTTATTAATTCATCGCCAAGGCCCATTGTCTGGGACACTGCCTGGCTGTTTATTTACTCCAATATGGTCTGTATTTACTCAGACAGAGCAAGCGAGGGGACTTTGTTTAACTTTGCAAGACCTTCTGCTGGAGGAGACATGTGACCTTATGCAGAACTTCAGATAAATGTGCAGAGCTCGTGAAGGACCTTTTTTTTTCAAGTGTGGCCTCAAATAACACCGGTAGCCAGTATTGACAAACTGTAGCAAAGTGTAATAAAGGAAAGGAAAACATAATAGAGTTCTCATTTGAAATACATTTGTGAGTGTTTTGAAGATAAAAGCAGAAAAACAAGCATGTACCCTAGGACTGAGGCCACGAGATAGGGATTTGCAGCAAAGGGAAAAGGCTTTGCCTACAGAAAGGGACAAGTCAAGACATGTTAACCTGAGGCCACCCTCCCCTTTCCACCAGCCTCCAGCAGCATGGGGCTGCAACTGGAGGTGAGAAGAGGCTTCTGCTGAGGACATGTAATGGTACCTGATGGCAGCATGCCAAGGGGCACACAAGAAGACCAGTTGTAAAACCCATTAAAGCTTTGTCAGTCGGGAGAGTAATTTTTCCAGGTAATCCCTCTGTACTGGAATAACCCTTGGTGTGAATTTCTGTTGACATAAACATGTCTTCTGCTAATGCAATTGAAACTGATGGCTAAATGTGATGTTTTCTTCAGCAATAAAACCTATTTAAGGAACTCCGTCTTCTTGTCATTGGTCTCACCTTCACACTGTTCTTGGTTGAACCTTCATTTGTAGTGAAATTTTGCTGTGAACTGAATCTTTGCAAGAATCTCCATTTGGGAATGAAGAAAATAAAGCCAAACATTCTCCCCATAATATACAATATTTGCAGTCCTGGCTAAAACACCTTTGTGTACTTGTATACTGGGCCAACTCAGTCCAGGGAAAGGCTACTGTATTCCTTTAATTGCCTGGTTTATTCAGTGTGGTAGGAATTGTGCATGCATGTATGTGTATATACAAACATACAGCTACTTACATGCACATGTGTATTTGTAGAGACAATTGCCCTGGGAGTGGGGGTAGGGAAAAATACGACCATCTGAACAGTGCATGCTCTAGTCTGGCTTGTTTTAAGTCAGATCCTCAATGCTATTGTAACATGGTTTTGTATTTAATTTCCTGTGTTTGTAACTCAAGCCAACTTCCAGTGTTGCTTGTGTGAGTGTTTGTTTGGGTTTCTCTGAGGGCCTTTCTTTTGTTGGAAAGTGTGAGGATTTTAACATAGCTGTTAACACCACACTAAAAAGCCTGATCTTGTTTTCATTGGGGCAACAGCTAAATCACCCTCGTGCTCACAGTGAGAGCGGTGCTGGTTTCCATGTCCAGCATCAGCATCTCTGCACACCAGCCCTGCCTCTGTCTGGGCACACGGTACAGCCGTCCCCGGGGAAGGTTTTGCTTCTGATTTGCACCGCTCTGAAAGCCCTGTGTGTCTTAAGTGGCTGACAGAGCAGGTGGATTTAGTTCCTGCATCTCCAGTTTTCTTGCCTTTGGTGGACGTGCCCCCACCTCTGCAGGGGGATGAGCAGGACACACTGCACTGGCTACCCCGTGCCGCTGCTTCATACGTTTGTGCAATCTGGCTAAATGTGCCCAGGTGTCAAGTCAGCATGGCAAAGCCCACAGCCTGTGTACTTCTCCCTCTGGCCTTGCCAGTGAGGCCTCTCTGGGCAAGAACAAGGGCACTGCTTCCTCCCTGCTGCCTCAGGCCACCCCTCAGCATGCTGCACACTTTATGCAGGGACAATGGACCTCAGAGCACTGGTGGCACCACTCATAGGAAACCATGTTTTCTGGGGGGGGATGGTGGTTTCTGTGGCTGCCAGCTGACCACAGCACCGGCTTCCCTTTCGGGGGTGCAGTGGCTTGACCCCTGTCCCCACCACGCCATTCGCAGCTGAGCCAGGCTGCAGCACAGCCACCCGTTCCGCCTGCTGCCAGCAGGGCTGTTTGCACTGCACGTTCCCATCGAGGGCTGCTGCCCGTCCTCCTCCACAGGCAACGCTGCCTCTCCAAATATTCACAGTGGCTGATACCATTTGTTTGTTTACTGGAGAAGTTTTGCAATGGAGTGTGAAGAGAGGGATATAAATGTCAGGGTACCACACGTGGAGTAGTGCCAGAACAGCGGGAGGTGACGGGTGGGTTCGCGTCTCTGTGTGGGACGTACACATTACCTTCCCTGGGATTTCCTTTCCAAAGGGAATCAGCAACATCCACGGTGGAAGGATGAAGGTGCTGTAGAAGTTCAGGATGCTCTGGTCTTCTGACATGTATTGTGTGGATCATGTTATTCTCCTTTGAACTGCATTCTCCCAAAATGCCTAGGAGCGAAAGGATCGGCTCTTGGGAAGCGGGTACCTGAGCCGGGCAGAGCCCAGCGTTTCTCTGCCATAGCACACCATCCCTGTCACTCCTCTCTAGGGCTCATACTAACACCTGCTGGTTCAATTGTAAGACTGGCCTGGTGCTATCCATGAAGGGTTCCCATATATACCAGCCCACTTTAGTCCAAATTAGTGAATTTTCCATGCTTTTGGGGGCTGGGGCTGGTATTCCCCAGTGGTTTATTTGGAGTAGCATGTGAATCCTAGAGGATGTGTAATCTTATGTTGACCATTGGGCCTCATTTGTGTATTTTATTAGTTAATTTTTAAACACTGACCTAGAGCTCTGTATCCATTTTAAAATAGTCCAAATTATAAATAAACAGACTGCCTAGCATGGGTTTGGAACAATAAATCAGGAGAAAAACAATTAAACACAACAGAAAAAAATTGGTCTTGAGAGAAAACAGACATTGAAAGAAGAAAAGGCACACCAACATATATTCTAGAGGGAGAAGGAGAAGTAATACAAGACTTAAAGGAAAAAAAAGGTAAAGAAAGTTCACATGCTTAAAAAATTAAAAAAAGAAAAAGAAGGATTGAATTCAGGCAATTAATAATGCAGCATTAGCACGAACATCTCCGTTAGGCTTAATTACAGTAGATTCATCTTAAAGAAAAATCAATCCTCTAAGCAGCTCTTAATATTCACCTTCACTGCTTGTACCTGCTGAGGCTGTACCCATATCAGATCAAAGATTACACACAGCTGAGATTCCCCTTCCCCAAGGGGCTGGTGAAGGCAGCCTGCCTGTGGGGGCAGAAGGCAACCTGGGAGCAAGGGGACCCCAGCAGCTGTGATAAGGAGCAGGGGGCCCATCATCCTCCTGTGCAAGTAGCCTAGGCTGTTTACTGCAGATAGGGGAAGAAAAAAGCAAGAGTGGTTTTTCACTTGGTCAGCTGATCTTTATTACCTCTGAGTTTGGTGACACAGGCAATGGTATTTGGTTCTCACTTCAGAAAGCACGTCTGGTAGTGCAGTGGGTGGGAGCCATTTGCTGGCACTGTGGCCCGGTCACTCATGGACCTGAACTGCCACACCTATTCACACTCTGTTTATTCTGTATCATCTCTCTGGCAGCAGCCAACATTTATTTTTCCAGAAGATGCAAGAAATCTTCTACAGTAATCTGTCCTGGAGAAAACTGCTTCTCTCTTGCCAATAGCAAGAGTTTGATTTATGTTCTTCATATCACATCTCTAATTTAATGTTGAAAGTCAATGATCTTGCACAGGACTATCTGGCTTCATTTACTCACTCTTGGACACAGTGATGTGGCAGTAAGTCCCTTGATTAATTACACACCGTATCTGAAAAATGAAGGCAGTGCTTAGGTGGCCCAGCACACCACTGGACCAGCAGTGGAGTGGTGCAAATGGACTGCCATCATGGCACTAAAGGGAGTGAAGTCACCTCCATCCCTCCTGAGACACAGACACTTACTGCAGATGTGCAGACACAACGCCAAACTCTGGGCATTTTGCTAGATCAGTGGGGTCGGAAGGGACAGGGCATCCCTCGTGTACCCACCAGGACTGGCATTCACAAAGCATCCATCAAGGTCCATATAAAAAAGCACAGAGGACTCACTTCTCTTGAGCAAGACATGCTCAGCATACCCTGCTGCTGCAGTAAGACCAGAAGGGGGCCTGGTGGCTGTGTTGGTCTGTAATCCACTAAACTATGAATCCTGTCATTTAAATGGGTACAGAACTGTTTCTTCTTTCACTTTTCCATCTCTTCCTCTCTCCCAGGCAGCAAGTCTGTTACATCCAGTTGCCCTAAACTCCAAGGACCAGTCAGCTCTCAAGAGACCCATGGTAGCTCCAGCACACCCTGCCCCAAAGCTACAGGCTTGTGTCACAGGATGGTTTAAATGTTCATGGAACACACACACTGAATACAGCACATAACATGCAGACCTTCCCCAGGACCCTGAAACAAGTGACAACAATATGTAGACCTTGGTGAGAGTAGTGAACATCACCAGCCTTTCCCCACCTTGGCTCCTCTATACTGCAGAAGAAGCTCTGAGCTAGGCTCAGGCAGGAGGAGGAGGTCCAGAACCCTTTTCCAGCTTGTGTCCTGTGAATACTTTTTGTATACTGGTTCCACAGTTTACATGAGCATGTTCCTCACTTCCTGACTCATTTTTCCGACCTTCCTGCATGGGCCAATGGGTTTACCTGACCCAGGCTCATCTCTGTACCTTCCACAGGCAGCACCTCTGACCCTTCCCTCTGCAGTCAGGGGTTTCCCTGTCTTTCTGTGAAGGAGCAACTTGCTCTCCCAGCTTTGGTTAAAGCAAGCCAATATCCCAGGGAGTTTCCAGCTGTAAGAACTGCCGGGAATATACACTATTTCAAGAAATATACACTGTTGTGTCCTAGATCACACCTGACAGGGATGTAAAGGAGTAAAGGCTAGAGGGGTTTGCCCATATCCTGGGTATTTCATGAGACACCACTTTCCCCCCTCCACCCGCCTTGCTGCAAGCAAGGGAATTCCCAGTGGGATGAAGATGGGTGCCTCCTCGTCCTCATTCTCTTCACACAGGATGGAGGTGGTGTTTCAGGCTGGGGAAGCAGCACCCTATCAGTGTCTTACGGATTGCTAGGCACTTAGAAGACTTGCTTTGGATGATAGAAGCTAAACCAAAGTGACAAATCTTCAATTTAAGTATTCCAGACAAAAACCTTAAATTAGATGGGATGAATCAGGAGTTAAATACCATTTGTAAAACACTTTGGGATCCTTCCTGCATTTCAGTGAGCTGCACGATATAGCCATCTTTCCCAAATATTTAATCAACAGGCCTGACAGGAGCAAACATCCAGAGATTTGCTCATGTGATGCTTGCAGTTGTGAGGCTACCAAAGCACTTGGCAAGCTGAAGGGCAAACAAAAGGGACAAATGGCTAGTGCGGTGCATTTGTGGTCGCTTCCTTCTGGAAAGCAGCAACCTGCCTGTCCCAGCACAGCACAGCATCTAGGAGAATAATATCCCAAAGCAAGAGTGGCAGTGGTTTGCATTAAGGAATGGTCTCCACGATATCCACAGGGATATTTATGTCTGACTAAATAAACACAACCGTATGTGGTACATTTAGTGCATTAAGTAATTCCAAAGGGAGGCTGGAAGCAAATATTCTCAGGCACTTGAGGGGATGCCAACACTGTAACATAAAGGCATGACCAAAGGATGCCCACATTGCAACATAAAGGCATGGCCAGAGACTTTGTAGCTCTCCAAGAACTAGCTTTAATTACCTAGCTCAGGTACTGATAATGCAGCACAGATTAGCTGCTCAAATATTTAGTTTTCTTGGGCCAGTTTTCCATCCAAGGCTGACTCTCACATCACTATGGATAGACTGCAAGTTCTGACAGACCCTGCCTAAACAAGCTGTACTCCATCACTCTCCTGGAACAGAAAGGCTGCTCAGTCTTTCACTTCTCAATCAATGATTGGAAGCTGGTATACCATGCCAACAAGTACAAAGCAATCCAAAATTCCCAGCACACCACCAACCTCTTCCCCTTTTTTCCTGAGTATGCTCCACAGGCACTTTTGGTGAAGTTTCGTGAAAGGCAACCACAGGCCTGCTGCCCTTTCCATCCTTGGCCTTGTGGAACATTTGATGTCCATGCCTCTGGCATGATACACATGATGCCTTCCACAGATGCTGCTGTCGGGCCAGCACGTTGTTTGCAGGTGGATGTGCAGCTGATGGGCTGTGGAGCCAGGACCAGCTGGCTGACTGGATTGCTGAAGCAACTCTTGCACAAGGACCAGGGGTTTTTGGGTGGCAAAGGCAGAGGGTGAAGCTCTGCACTGAGGCAGCTGAGGCAGAAAAAATGGTGGTTTCAGCATTCACAGACCAAACCAGAGTAATAAATAACTACTATAAAGGGTTGAACTGGGGACTCTATGTACCTGAAAAAAGGCAGTGTTTTGAAATGAACGGCCTCTGGAAGCACTGAGTAAACAGGTTAGAAGGTTTGGTGACTTCACATATTGGAGAGATAAAAATTACACACTGCAGAATGAGGAGGAGCCAAATTCCATTCCTTACTGACATCCAACCAAAGGCAAACATGGCAGCGCAAACTCCATGCTCACAGAGATTCAAAACCAGGCCTTTCACCACGGCTTCCAAGCACCTGCTATCTCTTTGTTATCTTCTTAGAGGAAAGGATCAGGGCTTATTTTTCTGTATTTCCAGCTACGTTTGCTAGGGATCCAACTGACTTAGTCTTCTAGCACAGAGAGCAAGAAGCAGTTATTTGCTGGGTCAGCTTTAGATCCCTGGCTTCTCTATGAATCTCTCACTGGGCTACTTCTATTCTCAAAGAGCCTTCTAAATAACATACACAGTTTCAAGCCAAAAGGGAATTATGCTGTCCAGGCAGCTGTGGTTTATTTGTGTCAAGGTGGGGGCACTAATGTGTATTTGGCCATTCAGAATCACAATTCTTTCAACGTCTTCTAAATCTCAGCTTCATCATTCCTACAGAAACAGTGTCTGGTAACTATTCCAACACCTTAACTATTAAGTTGCTGGAATTGCTTTCGTCTTTCCCTGCCTTTGTGTACACACTTTTTTCTCCCATCAGGTTAAAAAAAATGCATGCTCATAATTTCCCATCCAAGCATCAATATGACAAAACTCACCATTTGCATGTTAAATGATGTAAAAAAGTTGGGTGCAAAATTATATCTTTCAAAAGGTGATGTTTTTATGCTGCTATAATTTCTCCCACTAATATTTCCTTCTGTTCTCTAAATGTTCTTTCCTTAAAGCTTTCATTTTGTGGCCCTGCCAAACTGTCTATATTTTCTTAAACTCTCATTTCCTCTGGCACACAGTTCTTGCTTATAGTTACAGTAACTAAAAAAAAAAAAGAAAAAGAAAAAAAAGATTTTGCACTGAGACCAATTTCCAGGATGTAATCTTCTTTCTTAATATTGCTTCACCACCCTTTTTGTTCTCATGTTTCTGATTGCTGCAAGCTTACCTGTTAGGTTTGGAAACTATTAATTCACTTCATTTTCAGAGCTGTTAAAAAAGAACTAAGCAAGAATCATCCTGGTCTGATGCCTTTTATAAATTCCTGCTTGCTGTGCAAAGGCTGAATCTGTGCTTCGTTCTTGCTGGTTACTTGGATGCTGCATCTCTCTCCTCTTACACCTCACTCCATTTTTTACAGCACCAGGGGTTTTCTGTTACTCTGTCTCCCCCTTCCTTCCCCCCATCCCCACTATAAATTGGGGGGTAGCTGTGTGTCTTAACAACACTTAATGCTAATTCCTGCAGTGGATGCTAAGCTTCCTGGGATTCAGTGCACCAGGTTAGACAGAAAGGTGTTTTGTGATTCAGGATTTCTTTGGGCTATACGAGCATTCCCTGCTTGTACAGGAAGTGGCAGAAAAACAGTATTAGGAAAAAAGCAGTGAAAGTACTACTCCTTTCCTATGGAGCATTAGCATTATGAATGCAGTGAATCACCAAAGATTTAATTTACAATAGTACTAGGAGTAGCAATTTCCTCCAAAATGCTTTTTAAAGTATTCTGATTTCTCACAATACTATGGAGAAAAAAGTATATTTCAGTCATTCTTTACAGAGATAAAGTGAGTCATCAAGATGTTATTGCCCAGACTTCCAAAACAAGTTCATACTTTGTGCATTGAGTTCTCTGTGTGCTTACCATAATTGCAGACTTGATCACAGTAGGGATACACACACGTACAGGGGTAGCATAGTCAGGGACACTCCCTTTTCCCTGAAAGCACTGCACCCGTGCTGATGGTGAAGCGAGAAAGGACCTCAGCATCCAGCTCCCTCAGGCTTCACAGAAAACCTACATGTCTTTCAGTAGCCTACAGCCAGGATTTGTAGAAGACTTTGCTTGTATCAGTTTCTTTCACCATGCAGGAAAAAATAGTGATGAGTTGATGTTATTTTCCTAGGAAGAGTAAGAGGAGGAACATAACAAAACCAGCGGCAGCAAACCAGGACTACCTGTGACAAAGCAGAGAGCGGAGAACAGCCTCTAGGGGAGCAGGGAGATGAGCAATAGGAAAAACAGGAGATCATAATTTTTCACTTCATCTAAAATTTTAAGTCTCCCCCTCCTTTAAACATCAAAAAATCTGGCATCTGACACACTTCTTTCAGCCAAGGCAGCTTTCCCTCCCTGATGCTGTTTTGCGAGGTGAAGGAGCAGGTGACAAGAGGCTGTTGCATGACTTAGTCAAAATGAAACCTTGCTGCTCCTTGGAAACCAAAGTGTGCAAGGACAACCCTTTGCTCCTGGTATCTTTTAGACACACACCACAGCTTTTTGTAGCTACCAAAACATCAGAGCTGCTGGCTTTGAGCTGGTGTGTTTTCGCTCCTGGTGGGAGGAGTGCTGTTCATGAAGCCTGCTCTGGGATTGTTTACATTCTGTCAGAAAGAGCTGCTTCCGTTAGGAAAGTCTCTCCCCACCAGCCATCTTAAATATTTTCAGTAAGCTTTTCTAATCAAGAAATATTAGGAAACAAGTCCAAAAGCCAGAGTTAAATCACACTGCTCTACCTAAAAGCAAAGAATATTTATTTTTGTCTCTATTTCAATATCTTTTGCCCTGGTGATGAAGGAGCTGATCCTGTTTTCAATTTTACATGTACTTATCTTGCTGACTTGAACTGTTGCAGAGAGACGGAGATGCTAAGCTCTGAGCTGGGAGTTACTTAACAATAGCATCTCCTTTTGGAGACAGAGCAGGAAGTCCCTTTAAGGCTGGGTTAGAAAAAGGTGGTAAGGCATAAACAGAAAGCAAACATAGCCAGCAAAGCCCCCCAAGGTAAATCCTTCTTGGCTGCAAGTCTACAGCACAAAGCTGGGCTCTGATGAAATCTATTACTTTATGAGCGGGGTACCTTTAAATGTTTCTGAGTCAAACATCCTTAAGCCATTTTCCTCTAATTTTGTGATTTTTCTGTATAGATTCAATACACTGCAAAGGAAGGCCAACATCCCAGTATGCGAGAGACTTGTGAGGGCACAAGCAGATCTTGGGAGACACCACTGGGAGCTGAGGAGTGCTCTCCTGGGCAGAAACACTTTGGTGGCTCTTGCAGAATGATCTGTAGTGACTATTCAGAACTCTACTTGAGAAGACCCGGCTTCTGGTGTATTCTTAATGGGGAGTGAAAGCTTTTGATAACTCTATAGGAACTTGGCGTTCGTGCGTTTTTCTCCCTCTCTGGATAAAGTCTTGGCAGCCGCTCGAAGTCTATTTTAAACAAAGCCAGTGATTTCTGGAGAGATGGAAAACACATGAAGGGCACAGTGAATAACAAGCAAAAAACCTGACTGCAGGACAGCGGGAAACAAAAGTGATAAAGAACTGCTTCCTCCTCCTCCTCCTCCTCCTCCGGCAGGCAGGGCAAAGCGCCTTGCACTGCACACCACCACACCAGGGCTTCTCACTACTCTGCGGGTAGTAGAGTAGTGTCACGGGTCCTGCTCAAAACTCAAGAGCTTTTCTCTGCTGAGCTCCCCTCCCCTTGATGGTGACTCTTGCTGCCCCTCCCTTGTGCCCAGCACCCAGGTGGTGTTGGTGACCGGAGGTGGCCGTCACAACAGAAAAATGAGAGCATGGGACACAAACAGTAATGTAAAGGCCTGATCCATTGCAAAAGCTCTGGTAACCAAAACAAAAATAAGTTATCTACAAAGAATGTAATTATGGTCAAAGCCATGCCTCTGACCTAGGGCCAAAAAAGAGTTGTTTATAACTGCCAGTATGTAGAGAAATGAACCTGTAATTTATGTATGCTGAAACATTATAATTTTTGATCTAGAAGCCTCCTTTCCTGTTGAAAAGCTTGGTAATTTAGTCTGGTCACTTGGATCACGTGGGATATCCATGCAAATCCTTTTACTAAGCTCAGTTTAAAACATTACATATGTGCACAGTGGGGCAGTGGGACATGTCTTGGCCCAGTGACCTGCCTGGGCTGCATCCCTCCTGCCCCTTGGGATGAAGGACTGCCCAGGGCTGTGCCCTGGGAACTCCAACAGGCCAATAGCACACACAGGCAACTAATATGGCCTCACATCTATCTTTAAGTCCCGCCTACACAATCCATATGATCAACTGCCTCCGTTGCTCCCCGTATGCACACAAGATTGCTGTTACACGCTGGGTAGTCTCTGCACTGTAACCTCTCTGGGACAGGGAGGCTATCTTTGCTTTGTTTTGGAAGGCACCCAACTTGCTCTCAAGCATTCAACAGGCAGTCAAGAAATTATTCAGATGGAGAAACAGAAACACGACTTGCCTGGGCTTGACAGCATTTCTTTATCAGTTCTCTGTTCAAATCAAATTAGGCTGACAAGGACCGAAAGAAGTGATTGTCTGGAGACTGTTTGGTAGCCCCCAAAAGCTGTTGCTGCTTTGTTATTTTGGTACAATACTTCAGGAGATGTCCACAAAAAAAAAAAAAAATGCTATCACATCTGCTGCTGGTTGGTGTCCTTAGAAGCCATCCCAAAAGACAGATCAAGGACTGAATAAGCATGAAAACTTTGGAGAGAGGTTTAGATGAAGGATAAAATATATTAGGTTTGGCCACACTATAACCTACCACAAATCTAAAAATTGTGAGTCACTCAAAAAAAAAAACCAACAAAAAAAACCCAAACAAAACAAAAAAATACACCAAAAACAAGATTAGAGAATGTTTTTAAAAATACTCTTTTTGTTTTGTTCTGTCTTCTCATTTCCAATTCAACCTGCCCACTCCTGGGTCCTTGTCAGTTTACCAACATTGCCAATGCTCCAAAATGTCTTGCAAGCAAGACAGCTTTGTTGAAAATCGAACATCAGAAATCTTGCTGCTATTCTTGGCTCTGGGAGCAGATTGTGGTCTGGTGGTTACAAGCACCATGGCCAGCTGAAACACACCCGTGTTTGGGTCATCTACGAGACATGAACCATGGATGTCTGGTTGCAAGAGCATGAATTTCCAACCTAAGGGCTAACGAATCAGATGCTAACACAGAAGTAGGAACAAGGTCAAATTGCTTCATGAAGTTCTCTTGCAGAAGGGTGACAACACGGATTGTAGAAGGTCCTAATTTGGGATTTCCTTTTAAAAGGATATGTAGCAAGTAGCTGAGATGCAGTTCTGTGAAACAGAGAGCTGGGTCCCGTTCCAAGCTTTGCTCAAAGGGTTCTCCCTGTTAAGTGGACCATTAACCCTCCAAAGCCTTACTGTAGGGCTGGAAATGCTGAAAGACACTAGGTGCTGGAACTGAAACTACAGCTGACAAGGCCCTTTTTCCCCCCTGGACTGTCAGGAGGTTAAACTGTATAATCAGCATGGAAATTCCTGCAGCAAGGGACAAAACCACATTCTATATGACAGCTGACAACACCAGCATAGCACAAAGAAGTCTGTGCTTGAGCTGCACTGTGTTTGACTGAAGATAAACAGAAGTCTTGGAACTTCCCACTGACATTCCCACTCACCATGAAGTTTTTTAAAAAATGGTATCAAAAAGGTAGGGCACCTTTCCTTATGTGCTTTAAGGGCACAGATTCTAAAATGAGCAAGTGATGACCCATTTTTAAATCCACTTAGGGCATGCTTCTACTCTAGATAGAGCACACATTCCTCTACCTCCTCTGGTAAACGTACAGAAAAGTGTTGAACCTTTCAGTACAGCCAATTAATCACTAGTTGGCAAGATGAAGAAGTGCTCTGGACAAGTACCAACTCGAAGAAAGAAAAAAAAAGAGACATTAGAAATCATATCTTATCTCAGACAAAGAAGTGCAATGTACAGAAGTAATGTCCCATTATAGAACTGTGTCTATTCTGAGATTAACGAAATGCACTACCCTGTTTTCCACAGTAATGAGCAAGCAGGAGCATAAAAGGCAGTTAACAACTATGAACTCTGCAGCACCAACTTCTAGGTTCCTCCATCAGTTCCACTGCCCTGAACCAGGTGCCTGAGCTGCTCCTCAGGCAATGTAGGAAGCAGCAGATGTCTAAGAGCAGAGTACATCCATCGGTGTCCTCAGCAGGGAGACAGCTGGGAGGGCCATTGAGGCACACAGAACATGAGAAAAGTGTCAATAAAACACTTCTCTCCAGACTTTGAATACCTCACAAGGAAGACTCTCTCTACCTGGTTCAAAGACTGAACGCTCAAATTCAACCGACTGTAAACAGAAACACAGATTTTACATTCACACCATGCTTTTGCTAGCCCTAAGATGGTTGCATCCACTCTCTTTAGCTGCTTTCTGGACTCCAAAATAGCTGTGTTATAGCTGTGACAGAAGGAGCTTAGAGCAACCCATCCTGACTGATCACATGCATAGGGCCCTCCTCTGGGAACAGAGAGCACCAGGCTCAGAACCTGTCTGGCAGCAGACAGTGACTCTGGGTGAGAGTTCAAATGAGAGTTGTTGGCTGACAGCAGAGAAAGGATCACCCTCCCCTGCATCTTTTGTGAACCCTGCTTTGGTGGCACGCTCTGAAATAGGCTGCCCCAACAGGTATATCAAATGAGAGAGCCAGAAAAGCACCAGCTTAGTAGATCACACAGGACTGTGGCATGACATTTGTCCTGAGACGCTCAGTGCCTCCAGCAGAATTTTAGGATGGTGGGGAGTATGAAAACACCTTCCAGGGTTAGGCAGCAGCTGGATGAGATTGTGGGGTTGGACTTCAGTTTCAAAAGGGATGGGTAAGCACCAATGCACCTTGCTGGATCTGATTTTGTGCTTTATGTTACAAGAGAACTTAACAACCAGGAGCAATAATGCCTTGGCCCACCTTCCATCATTCTCTGTTGTATCCGCTCTGAAAAAGTGACAAATGTTGACTGACTCCAAGCACCTTTAACTAAAGATCACAACAGAGTGGGATGTTAGCAATTACAGGCCACATCTACCAAGTCAAGGAGAGTTCAACTGCAGATGTGGGCTGTGGTAAACTCCCCCAGCAAGGGAAACTCCCCCTGGCCAACTTCATGGGCAGCTGGTACAAAGATGGATATTCTGCTTTGGTTCTCCTTTTCCAAAGGGCAAGCAAACTACCGCACCAGGAGGGAGGAGGGATTGGTTCTGTTTCTGTGGATGAGGCTACCTGAAGGAAAAGTGCCTAGTTCAGATGGAGGCATAAAGACCACATAATGTAACATGAACACATCAGCTCCAAATAGCAGCTTACACCAACAAATGTTTCTTCTTCTGATAAATCCCTGATTGATTAAGTATTTGTTCATGTTTGGGAACAACTCGAAGCACTGTTTGGATTCCCCTGTTACTGGCTCCCAAGAACCATGACTCACAATCATACAGGGAAGGAAGTGAAGGGGAAATGCTTTACTATGTCCAACATTGCAGGAATGAATGTCATGTTGTTGTTACTAGTGTAACCCCAGGCAGGGATATTGCAATGCAGGGACACAGCCAGGCTGCCAGACCGGCAGTACTTGGGTGGTGGAGCCAGATTTCTGTTCCCAGGTGAGCTGCTCCCAAGACATACAACCATCCTACTGGAGCCTCAGCCCTGAATCCCACAGGCTGCCAGCACCACCAGGGGAGCCAGTGTCAGCAAGCAGGGGGGTTGGGCACCTCAGAAAGCCTGAAGAATATCCTGGGTTATACATTTTGTCCACTTTCCTACCCTCACTGAAGTCTTTGGTGGTCCCAAGCAGAAAGGGACTGAGGGCAGCAGTGGAAGGGCTGGGTGGCAACACTAACTAAGCCTTGCTATGCCACACCATGCTGGCTCCAGGACTGCAGGCTTGCACTGAGGGTAAATGCAGAGCTTTGCCTGAAAGCCGGCTGCAAGTACACTGAAGTCAGCAGGAGCTTTTAACAAGGAGTTCAGTGAGCTCTGGGGTGCATTACTTACAGAAATGACTTTGCTAAGGTTTCCTTGCAAAGTGACACAAGGACATACAACTAGGGTATTGGAATATAATTAAGAGAGAAAGAAGTTAGGATGGATATTGGGAAAAACCTTTTGTCAGTAAGATTTATTAGTAGGTACAGCAGTCTCTCAAGGGAAATAGTAGAAAGCCATTCACTTGGGATATTTAAAATTAGACTAATGAAAGTGCCAGCAAATATTCCGTGGAGAGCATGCTTGCACTGAGGCAAAATGAGCTCTGTGACCCTGTCCTGTCGAAGGAGGGCTTTGTGCAAGTGCTGAGGAGACTGGGCAAACTGGCTGCTGGCTGCAGAGCCCTGGGCCTCCCTATGTGAAGGGGAGTAGTGTGGAGAGCTCTGGGAAGCTGCTGCCCCAGTGGTGGAAATGAGGGGCAGGGTCACAGGGAAGACTCACTGGAAGACCACTGAAATATGTTTTATATTGACAGCATCTTAACACCTTCTTGCTAAATCATGGCAGCAAGTTCACTGAGGACACAAATCTGGGAGGAGTGGCTGGTACCCCAGAGTGCTGTGCAGCCCTGCAGAAGGGCCTCGACAGGCTGGAGAGATGGGCAGAGAAGAACTGTCTGAAATCCAACAAAGCCAAGTGCAGGGTCCTGCACCTGGGGAGGAATAACCCCATGGACCACCACAGACTGGGGGCTGACCTGCTGGGAAGCAGCTCTGTGGAGAAGAGCCTAGGGCTGCTGGTGGACAACAAACTGTCCATGAGCCAGCAGTGCCCTTGTGGCCAAGAAGCTGCATTAGGAAGGGCATGGCCAGCAGATCGAGGGAGGTGATCCTCCACTGTGAGTTAGCAGTGTTCCTGACACTTTCCTTCACATTTGCAAACCTGTCACTCATCACCCTGTTTCCTAAGGGGCTGCTGGTCTCCTTAGGAAGAGCCATCCTCCCAAACAGCTCCCTGTTCAGTAGTCATGGCAGTAAGTCTGGTAGCAAAGGTCCAAAAATGGGAATTTCTCAGTGGTGTGGGTGACCCTGCTGTTCTACACTCACTGCTGGATTGTGGAGAGTCATGGTTCAGGCTGATCACCATAACCAGCCCTGAAATGCAAACATAAGCCCCCTTCCCCTACTTGTGCCCTTGCTGTGTCAGATTGACTTGGTGTATTCCAATACCACAGTGGACTGCTACAACAAATCATACATAATAATTTTAAAAGGCGGTGAAGTAAAATGATTGAAACAAGCAATTACTTTACATATTCCATTAATCTTTCCTGGCTATTTATTTCTGTTGAAATTTTTTCAAAAACTTGCAGCGTTGTAAGAAGTCAAGCCTCATTGTCCTCTTACTAAGAGCTAACTGTCTCCATGAAAACAAAGTTTCATGACTGCTGCTGTCGTGATTTGAGCAGCAGACGTAAACAGGGTCATCTCCAGCCATAGTGGGTGGATGTTTAGTTTATAGCGCTGAGGTTAAGAGTGAAAGCGTGTGACTAAGAGCAGAAAACAGAGGAGTCTTTGTATACATCAAGAGCCCTGAGGCAAAACACAGAGAAGGAGAATGCTGACACAGACTTTAATGGAGAAAGAAAAGAGTCCATTATGAACGTTACAGAGAACATAATTCATTTAAGAGAAATCAAGATTTAAAGGACTTATAGAGGGGAATATGAATACTGATGTCAGTGCGTCACGCCTGGTGGTTTGTTGTCAGACTCTGTAGGGTTAGGGTACCATGCATCATGTCAGGTGGAAGACTCACTATCAGAAATTATTGTCACCTCTTTTTTTGATTCCTGTTGGAAACAGATTTCTTTCAGTTCAAGCCTCTTGACAGAAACCAGTAATATGAACAATGAAACAACTGCAGCTCTTGCATTTTAACACCAACCTCCCAAAGCTGTCAAAAATTACTTTCAGGATGCTTTTTCCTCCCCATACCCCATCTCTTCATAACTAGAAACAGGAGGCAGGGCACAAGCAAAAGAAGGAAATGTCGGAATTACGCAAGTATGAGGGCACAAGGAGAAAGCTGGTTAGTAGAGTTGCTTCCAAGCTTGCATATACATTGTGGAGACTGAGGACAAGCACATTTACTGCACCATAAAACAATGTTATGAGTGCTTGAAAAATGTTCCCCAATCTATACACTATAGTGGCTTCTAAACTTCAGCAGCCAGTCATGAAAATAGAGTGCTTTGTGCAGTAGCTTGCGCAACCAAAGAACTTTCTTGTCCTCAGAGTGCTTTATTATTTTTAACGAGACAGGCTGAGCACTTCTTGATAAACATTTTTTCCTTGAAGCAGTAATCCTACTTAAACTTTTTACCTTTTCCTATGGCATGCAGCTAGGAAGTTAATAACAAAACTCATTTTCCCTTAAAGTGCTAGTCATGTTAGTACTGAAAGTGAGGGACATGTGATTGTCATGAAAGGGGCCACAGCTGGAAATAAATTGAAAGTGCCCTGTTAGTATGCAGGCTTAGTACTTTAAGAAGAAAGTTTTCTGAAGCACATTTTCTAGGATATCCAGTTTCTCTCAAACTAACAATTAAAAAGAAAAAATTAAAAAGTAATCATGTTGCAATAGGAATGTTCCAGCCTGTACTGTTTGGTCCTGATGCCTAACCCTGAGTCTACTTTGCCACAGGCAAGTTATGGCCAGCCGGTCATGACAGAGCCAAACCAAAGAGCCAAGAGTACTTCAGGAGGTCTCAGAGGAAGGGAGGCTGATCATACATCTGCACACTTGCCTTTGCTTTGTGAAAGGTGCAATGCATCCTGCTGCTTTGGCAAATGCTTCTGGGGTAGCATTACAAACCGTTCATTTTTAAAAGCCATTCTTCTCTTTGGTGCAAGAATTATTAAAGCTTCTGAGAGTTTAATTAATGGTGGGAATTAAGCCACATGAAAATGAGAAAACCAGGGCCAACCCACCCATCTAAGTCAATCTCACGTCTGTCCCCTTGTATCAGTGTGTTACAACAGGCTCTTTCACGGTCACATGAGGCTGACCAGGGGACACACTTCTCACTAGATCTAATACAATGAAAAGAAAAACTGTCTTTTTCCCCCTGTGGTCTTAGATGCACATGTGGCTTTTCATACCACACACATCATGTGTTCATGGAATGAAAGGCCCTTTTGTAACACGCACACACCAGTCAAGGCAACTTAACATCGGGTAGGATTGTTAACTTGGTTCCCTAAAGCCTCCCATGCACACTGCAGCAGCACTGCACTGGAGGAACAATGTGGTTGAAGGAATTTGACCAGCTATATTATAAATAACTCACAATACACATATCACCATTGCCGCTCCACCCAGGTTAACTACCTTTACTTAGTGGAGGTAGTTTTTCCCAATAGGAACAGAGGAAAACTTGAAGACAGGTCTGATGATTGCTGTGCTTGGGATGGCCAAGATGTTCACATGTCTGTATTTCAAGGAGTCATTACCACCCTACAAGTACTCTCAAACGTGGCCACCTTCCTCTGCTGCCTTTATGTCAGAAGACCAGTAAGAACCATATTTCCTTAATAGGATTACCAAGCAATGAGCCTTTATTCTTTAGGCCTCCATGCCTTTGAATGTACCTGTGTAGGCAGAAGGTAAGCAGTCATCAATCAAAGATTACATTTTGCAAATTTGGAGGATGTACCTCATGTGAATCTTAACAAGATCTATTTGATTTGAAGCAGCAGCTTAACTGCACAGTTCCAAGCAGCAACAGTTCTCTATCCAAGCATGGAAATATATCTTCTTGAAAGACTATTTTATAAATCAAATTATGCTCAAGGAAAGCAGACCAATCTCAAAAGGAAATCTTGTTCTTCTTGCAGGGCCTGGTATAAGGGTGCACATAAAATGATCTACCAGATATTTTCAAAGTTGAACAACCCAAGTTGTATCACTGATTTAGGTAACTCCAGAACGGGCCAGCTGTGTAAATGCCCTTCATCCCTTAAAAAATAAAACAAGGAACACAGACAAATTTAACAATTTTATTAAAAATTGTACCAGTTATTAGAAAAAAAATCCAAGTATTAAAGTATTAAAAAGCACCAAAGAAGAAAGCACAAAGCAAATATACTGCACAGATACAAAAAAGGAGCTCTGCCCAGTCACCATTGGTACAGGCAGGAGTCCTGGAGGCACACAACCAAGATAAAAAAAATGCTACATTCTCACTGGGTCTCAGTCCATGGCAAAGAAGGTGTGTGCACTTCAGGACTAATCCAGACAGAAATCTCACAGGAGAGCATCAGGTTTACTTCCGCAGCAGGACAGTGTCATACTCTGCTGAAAATCAGAAGGCATGGGGAAACCCTCCACTGAGAGGAAGTTTATTAAGTACATAGCAAATTCTAGCTCATCTTACCCTTTTTGTTTTCCAGATGAAGGATTCTGAAATTTGTTGTTGTTGTTTTTTAAATATCCTACTGAAGGAGAACAGTCATGCAGGAAGCAGGGGGGGAAGGAGGGGAAGAAAATGTGAATCCACATTTCACAGTATTCTCATCAGTGAATTTCACCTAGAAACATGGGAGACTGTACTACATACCATGGAAGAGAACAGAAGAGAGCCATGATTACTTTAACCAAAAAAAACCAACATCTACATACCCAAACTCAAATTTAGTGGCAGGATTTTCAAATGCACCCAGTGGAAACAGACATACATATCCTGTGGGTTGTTTTAAAATTTCCCTTTCACAAGCCTAACTTCTGACATGTATTTAAGGAGATACTGACAATGTCATCTTTCCATCACACCAATCTCTCCCCATTTTGCCATCAAATACTCCTTTCAGGATAGTCTCATCTAAAACTGAGTTGAGGAATTGGTGATGATGCTCTCCTGGAGCCATGTCCACAAACTGGGGAGACTCCTTTAGATTTAAGAATAACTTTATACATGCAAAATTTCCATAATAGATTTTTAAAACAGTTTAAGAATCTACCCTTCCCACCCCTCTGTTCCCCAAAGGCAGCAAAAAGTCTGAAGACAGAACTGAAACATGGCTTTAAAAAACAGCCCACAGACATTAGGTTTCGCTTCCCAGAAACCAACTTCCAGCATGGGATTCGCAGGAAGAGACCCTCCTTTCTGTGGCTAAGGGGGAAGGTGAGGCACATGGAAGAAAGAAGGGTAGGGGATGTCAGACTGCATTCAGTTCAAGAACACACACACACACACTCTCGCACACACACATAATTACATTCCAGTGCATTTGATGTGTTTGGTCTTTTCTGCTTTTCCTGGTGGAGAAGAACTGAGCTGTGTAACACCTGTGTGAACACATGCAAACCAAAGAAACAGAGACCACTGAAGTCTTTAGGAACTGTAAAAGATTGTCCTAGGATCTTTTATCAATTCCTTGAGGTATTTCTTCTTGCTAAAACAATCAAAGGCAACAGGTAGGCATTTTGCAAATGATCACAAATGCCAGTTTGAACGACAGACTCTTTTGAAGGACACTATTAAAACCTTTGTTGTCAAATTATGCTAATACTCAACAGTGCTCGGTTCATGTGCAGACCTCCCATTAATATGAACCAGCATTCCATGGTTCTTTTATTTATGATCCCACAGTAAATACTGCTGGTAAAACAAGGCAAGACCTCCACAAATCTGCATTCTTGTTTGATTCTAGCACATATGCTGAGTGCTTTCTCTATTTTTCCCTTTAAAAATACCCTCAACAGCACACCATTCAGCATGTCACAGTCTCACCATTCCCACAACTTCAGCAGAGATATGGGTCAGGACCAGCAGTGGAAGGGTGGAATTCATTGTAGAGTTGATAGGGTCACATTGTAATAACTGCCTCAAGTAATTTTGCTTTTTCTTAAAAAAACCCCCCAACCTTTCCTCCTAGTCTACTAATGGTCAGGATCTGCTGTTTCCCAGAAGAGTGCCAAGTGCCACACCGAATGAAGTTCCACCTTGGGTACAGCTCCAGTGACTGCTACGGAGCAACTCCAGGACTGTAGTAACCTCACATACACACATAATCCAGGCTTGAGGGGACAAAATAAACAGCCAGTAGAAAGAAAGATGTCTTTGCAATCACACTTTCTACGCCAAGAAAGACTGGGTTCCTCGCCTCTATTCCCTTGCTGATACACAGCTCCAAAACAAAGGCTGACAAGGAAGTTTCTTTCAGGACTCCTCAAACAAGAGTTTAGCCAACAAATATTTAGTAACAAGCTATTTAAACTGAAATATGTGATCAGTTATGCAGGAATTCAATGCTACCAGAGATCATCAGCACCTTGACAGAAGGCTGCAGCCCTACACAGATCCAGCAGCAGCCCTTTCCATGAAAATTCATCCTCTCCCCTGCCTTTTTTGTATCCTATTTGCAGCAGTTTGCAGCTATCCCTGGGCAGTCACTTTGTGATTACTGGCTCAGCTTTCAAGAATTGCAGGAAACAAAAGTAAAGCTAACTATTCCTTACTTGTACCAGCCTTGCTGGATCCTAGGATGGGCAGGTTACAAAGTATTCAAAAGGGTGGGAAGCTGGGAAGGGATAGGAACAACTCCATCCCTCAAGGAAAGACAGTTGAGGTCTGAAGCTGTTCTGGAGATCTGGGGAAGGCAAGTAAGATATTTCAAGGCTGCTGGCACCATCAGCAGCAGCTCAAGGTTTCCTTAGGAACTACTCATTAAAAACAGGAATTTGTTTTAGGAGAAAGATCCAACTCTTCTTTCTAAATTGTTAGACTCTAGTTTTACAGCACAGAGAGAAACAGTGTCCCATTCTTCTCACCAAAACAAACTAATATCTAAAAACCTGAGCATAATCCTTCAGCAACAGGATTTAAACCATGTTCTTTGGAACCGTTTCTCCAAATAATCAACATATGTCCCACGCTGCACTGCAGTAGCTACTCTGTGGGCAAGATCTCCCCAGCAGGTGCTCAAGGGGCCTTACAAACATAGAATGGGTGACACATAGATGAGTGCTGAGCATCCATGTGTTTGTTGATAAATGTGTGAAATCTTCCCACTGTTTCCCCAAGTAGGTGAGACTTTAAGTATTAATTAGTTGCTTTTCCCTAAGGGAATAACCAGCCTGCCCCTCCAAATCTACATGAAGTAAAGTAAGACTTTGGGGTTGACAGAGCATATTTCCTTTCTCTGAGACACGCAGATATGGAATATAATTAAATATATTATCAGTGGTTGTAAATCTCTGGCACCAGTAACCAACACGCATATTGCAGGAAGTCGGCCTTTGTCTAGCATTAGCTCTGTGTCTCCATTACAAGTATTGTTGTTCAAGGAGATTTTAACTCGAGACCCTGGCATGACCAATTTTGATAAGTCTGTTGTTGCAGTGGGAAATATGGACTGGCAAAGATGTGTCTTTCCCTGAGCCAAATGACTTTATTGAGGCCAGCAGCCTGACTGAGGAACCATTTCAGGTACTTGTTTCTCCACGGTAAGAAGAGTCTTGTCCTAGATAAACTGGTTGGGTCTCAACACTAGAAAGTACCAGACTTATCCTTCCAGCTTATGCATCTGGACAGGCCTTATTGGCCTGTTTAGCTGTCAAGTCAAGGCAGAGGGGAAGGGGAAAGCTCACAATGGTATTTAAATGTCAGAAGCAGTTGCTGAATATTTCATAGTTTGCAGGGCTGTTATGATGTAGCACTGACTGTTCCTGATAAAAGGGTCCTGGCAAGCAGAGGAAAATGCAAGCATCATATCCAAGGGCGCCACACAGGGAGGCATCATTGCTTCATTGCTTCCTGAGCCTCTGCACTTCCACTTCTGCCTCTTAAAGAGCTTCTTACTCAAGAGTCTTCTCCTCAACATTTGGCTTCTCAGGGGTCCCCAGTTCAGTCTGTGCTTGCACTACCCCTCAAGCTTTCCACCTAAATTTAAGTCGTCTTTCTCCAACGACCAGCATTTACATCAAGCAGACTGTGCAAAGCAAAGTATGGGAAGCCTCATCTCTGTCAGCATGGGCAGAGAGAGGCTTCCATCCCGTTGCAGCATAGTCAGCAACAGCTATCACTTAGATCACTCTGGGTAACTCTGTAGTGCACATGCTTAAAGAAACAACACAAAACCAAAAACAATCTCCCCTCCTAAAAAAAAATTCCCACCCTCCCTCTCCATAAAACCCACCCCCAAAAATATTACTTGAGATTCACTTATATGAATTATTAACCATCGTGGACAAACATATTACTCTAGCCCTAGCTAGAAAAATAACACAAAAGGAGAAAAAAAAGGCTTTTCTCACATAAACTCTCTCCTTATGTTTAAGGAGAGTGACTGTGAATATATGAGGGTGAAAAAGGCTTGGGGACCTCTTTCGGGGAGCTAAAATACATTTTGCCCCAGTAGAGCAGGATGCGAATCAAGAGAATGGGGCTGGGAGAGAGCAAGAAGGTCCAAATGTAAGCCTGTTCAGCAAACTGTTACCAGACGCTACAGTGCAATGATGAGATTACACAAATACCAGAGAAAGCATGAGTTAGAGACAAATATGCAAAGAGGGGTGGAGAAGGAAAGTATATGTGCAAGTAAACTACTCTTCCATACAGCAATGCTTATTTTTCAGAGTGGATCAAGAGCAGAAGAATTTCTCAACACCTGCAGCTGACATTTGTAACACAACTGAAGAGCAATTCTCTGGACAGCTCTTCCTCATGCTGGTTGTATCATTTGAGACCTACAACAAGGTGCGGTGGCAATATGGAAATTTTTGGAAAAAATAATAAGAAAAAATAATAATTGCTTCTCTGTTCATGTTTTACCCTAGTTGTTACTGGGTTTGTGAACTAAGTATATTTAAGGCTACAGAGAAGTAGCCATCAATATTTAAGGCTACTTCCTTTTGGTAGGGTAGTTTCCCTGTGCTGGTCCAATAGTGTCAGCCATATGGACAAACCTCTGAGTGCATACAAACTGGGAACTGATAGAAGATCTCCCTTGAAATAATATTACTGCTGCTAGTCAGGATATGCTTACAGCAGCCTCCAAACACTACATACTAGAGTAATGGACACACTGCTTGTACAGTGTACATATCAGACTAGATGCTAATTAATTTCCCTGTCAAATCCTGAAGCAAGATTATCAGATGCCTGGGATCTAAGCCTTCCTGACCAACCACATTATGGTGAGAGCAAAGAAAACCAAAACAAAATAAACATCCATCATAAAACTACTAAAAACATATACATTAGCATTGTATAAGAATGACACTTGCGCCATATTCCATGGGTTTTGGCTTCCTGCTGGCTCATGGGCACTGAGAACACTGAACTGAAAGCAGGCAGTGGCAGAAGCTAATAGCAACCAGGAACCCCAAGAAGGTTTCATTTTCAGACTGTTCCACTGGATTTTTTTTTTTTTAATTGATGGCAACAACAAAGAACAACTTGTGAGAGAGCTGCAAGTGGTGCCCAATGGAATGGCTGAAGAGGTCAGATTTCTTTGTGATTTTCTCTCACACAGGGTACAAATAAATAAACAGTAACCAATGAATAAAACAAGTAACCTGATGGATCTAAGCTACTTGAATGTTTTTCATTGCTAAAAATGTGGAGGAATTGAGCATCTCTGCTCTGGAAGATACCCAAAGTACGTTTAGTCATCAATCCCAGGCATCATTTTTAACTAGCAGCCAAAATGACACTCCTGCACTCTACTATCGACTACTACACAGGGCAGAGGAAGCCGTCAGTCGAATACCTGCCTCCCTTGCACAAAGGTCACCGGTGCGGGGAACCAGCAGCAAGCTTTACCAAACACACCCACATTCTGGCTTTCCTTCAACAGTGTTGGACAAGAGCTCCCTGCCTCGCAAGGCAGGCAGCAGCAAAGAAGAGTCCATAAAAACACCCAAACTTGAAGACGAGTATCAGAAAGTCAGAGTCCTCACATCCGGCCGGCGGTGTGCAATGTCTCGCCCCCGAACCAGTGTTTGTTCAGTGCTCCCTGCAGACTGGATGTGGCCTGAAACAGGCGGGCGAAGCTCACCTCTGCCCAGTGTGGTTCCTGTTCACCTCTGCGTTTAAGGCCAAGTTGTGTAGGAAGAGAAAAAGCTGCCACCACACTTGATTTCTGTTCTGCTGATGCTGTAGAGAAGAACAGTTAAAGCAAGGTTATTTATATTTCTAGAATTGCAACATACCACTTCTCTTTTCCAATAACAACTCAGTTACACTTTTCAAGAGCAGACACTTTAATCCCATCAGCATAACAAGGGGGTGCAGCAAGGGATGAGGGGAGAGAGGGAAATGATAAGTTCTCCAGAAATAATTGTAGCTCTAACATTACAAAAAGAAAAGAGCAGACCCTTTATGCATTGTGCACAAGAGGATTAAACTTTTTTTTTTGCTTGTAGGATTTCGCAGAGTTTAGCCAAGTGCTGTTTTTAATCAGATTGGCTTCTGAGCCTTTCAAAAGCCCCAGCTGCATGAACAAACAACCTTTTTTTTTTTAAAAAAAAAAAAGCCCCCCTTCACCCCGAAAGTAAAAAAAAAAAGAAAAAAATATAACTGGTGATCCATCTGTAAGTGATTTGACACCGTGAAGGTCAAAGGGTTAATCTTCAATTTAAACCACACTGCTGAGACAGCAAAACTCTGATTTCATCTAGTACAAGAAAACACATTCGTGCACACACACACTCCCCCACCCTCCCCCCACCACATTTTCCTTCCCAGCATCTCCAAGATAATACTGCCCTTTTTATAGCCACTTTTGACAGTAAGCCATAAATAATCAGCCTTGGAGCCCTTTCCTACTGACTGGAGCCAATTAAACCTTAAGCAAGAACATACTTGAAAACACACAAAAAACCAAAACCAAGAGGTTATTTCAGGTCCCATTGTCAAGGAAGAAACATGGGAGTTGAGTTTCAGGGGGACACCAGACTACATAATGCAGCTTTGGGACAGGGACACTGTTCCTCCTTTTGTTGTATGTAATCACCCCTGCAAAAGTGGCTCCGATTATACCCCCACCTTCCTGCTCTTTAATAGCATCTCATACAAACAGGTGGGTTTCTCTTTACATTGCCCAGTCTGGGATACTATTTCACCTCAATAACCGACCCTCTATTAGAAGTCAGTCTTCATTTTCTCATCCAGAATTCCATATTTGCTAAGCAAGCATGATCATTTCTGGAAAACAAAACAAACCAGCCCAAATCTCCGCCCCCCCTGCCCCCCTCCCCAATCCCCAGCAGACAAGGAAACAGAAGACTGGCTTCCAACAACTTTGCCTCAGTACACAGGAGTTCATAAAAGAGCACTGAAGCACATTATATGAACAAGATGTTTCAACCCAGATTAGCCCAACAGGGCAGAACAACACAGTTGCAAGGCATTTTTTACATAATCACAAATAAGAGAGTTGCAACTGGAGTTGGTGTATTGGAGATGTGTCAATAGACAGCTCTTCAAAGCCCTCCCAGATAGCCACTAAATTACGTTGTATTCCAGTGTGAGTAGATCTGTGCCATTTGAATCACAAGTACACACAAAACAGGCTTCCAGAAAACCTGTGTTCATCTCGCATCTTAGCAGTGGGTCATTATTCTTGCCATCAGGACTTAACAAGATGAAGAAATGGATTTGGAAGAGTTCACACAGATCCCACCACACATTTCAAGAGCACTGTTTGTAGCATAACCTGCAGGCAGTGGCTCTAGAGCCTGCTATTATTTATTTCAAAGTAACTAGTCCTGGGTTCAGTCCTTACTGACTGCACAGGCATTGCTAGGTTTACAGGTGAAAACAATCTTTTATAAACGGTCCTGTAGGGCTGGGTTAAAAAGCACTCAAAAAGCAAGATGGTTTTTGTTTTGTTACTCGCATCTCAGTTTGATCAGGTTTGCCCCTCCTCATGAAACTGCAGAGATTCTTCTCATCCTCCTCAATACAGCCACACTCCTAAAACTGCTCAGACATGCACAGGGAATCACAACGTCCCCGTGACATCTAGATACCCGTGTTTTTATCAAGCCATCACAGCTTAGGCAGATTCCTTAAACAGAGATCTTTGGGTAAGATGTCAACGAAGCGGCGTGCAAGAACAAAGTGGTCTTCTGCAGTGTCCACAAGCAAGGAGCTATGCTAGGAGAGCACAGTGGACAAACATACTGCAGAGGCTCTGAAGACAATCTGCTTTGTTAGATTATTTTATTCTACTGGCAGCCAAGAGAATAAAAAATTGTCTTATAGAGACTTAATAAGGGAAATGCAAAGGGATGTTTAAAAATTGGTACACAAATCCTAAGCTTGAAATACATCTCAGCTTCACTGGTGGACCCTCTCTAATGGAAACTCTCATGGAATTTTATAAAGTGGGTTAATTGGGGGCACACAAGAGGAGTGCTGATCTGGCATGTACAATTTTACTATTTCACACTGTTGGATGATAAACACATATAAGAACCCCCATATTAATGTCCTTCTTCATGTAGGAGGTTGCTTTGTGCTTCTCACACCTTAACATGTTTCTAATTATTCTGTCTCCTCAAGTTTTATACATCACCTTGGGAGAAAAGGATTACCTGCTCTTTCCAGTGATAAGTAAAAGAGGCTATGTTCTGAAAAAAACAGTGGAAGGACTGAACTCATATGCCTCTTTTTTTTTTTTTTTAAAGGGGGGAACTTTTTGAGGAAGGTATTGAGTTTTGTTTTTATTTGGTAAATAAGAGTTTTAGAGCTGTACTTTAAGATGGGTTACAGGCCTGCAAGAGAATCAGTGGGATGAGAAAAACTCTAATGTATTTTAGTTTATATTCTATTGTGTTTACTTCCCTGCCTCTTGAAGTCACTTTTTGGTACAGCATTTTTGTCCTTTTCCAATTAAAAGTGTTTCCCATAATTGCCATATACACTAAAGGAGATTTCCATGCAAGAGCAGAATAGGAAATATTTTACCCTTGTTTCCCCTTGCTTATAAGAAGCATAACATCTCAAATAACTTTTTGAAGAGTGGTGACACCATTTTGTTTTGAAGTGAAAAAATAGAGCACTAGATTGAGGGCAGCTTTCCAGATTTTATTCCTAGACCTAGGAATTGTTTGTATTTCCCTAGGTCCATATTCAGCCAGCATTTTCTTCCATGGTGGTGTGGTCCCACACACACTTTCACTGGCCCACACACTGGAGCAGACCACTCACACTGTCCTCTCCTCACAGCAGTGCTGGAAAGTGAATTAGAGCAGCATAATGATCAAGGCCAGAACTAAAATCTGAAAAAAAAAGTTGCCCTTACTTTTGAACACATCATCCTAATATATCCGATCCATGGCATCATCAAACTGATGCTTGTGCCAGGACAACAGAAACATGATGACCTGTGAAGAGGAGCAAGGTGGGACTACCTGCTTCAGCAGCAAGCCTAGCTAATAGGGTTTGGAGTTATAGCTCCACTTCTGGGCTGATCTGCTTTCTGTGGTACTAATTCAGCATGGGACAAAAGCCACAGAATGGGAATGGCAGATATTATTTGCAGTAAACAATTTATGGAAAGAACTAAAAAAAGTCCTTTTCACAAGTTTCTGTGTCTTTTTTCCTAGATATGCCTCAGCCAAGACCAAAATTCTCAAATATTTCAAGACTGAGGGTTTTTTGGTGTGGTATAATTTTGCTGTCAGGAAGGACAGAAAACCCAGAAGAGTGATTCCATGAATTTCGGTTGTTAGGTTGTTTGGGGTTTTTTTCAGATGTGATACATTTTGAGACATTTTTCTAAGATTCGTAACTATTGCAACACTGGTGTATAATTACCCTAAGCTTCACCAGGCCAATTTGTCCTTTATGAAAATAATTCAATCCTCAGGGTCACTACTGCACAAAAATACCAGGGATGAATGCTTTGCCACCTCCATGGGAAGCACCAAAATAACCCTTTTGAGGCTCCCTTCCCAAGAAGGAAAGAAGCATCTTTTGCCCTCTATACTAACTGTAACTAAAGAAGAGTAGACTTGTGAATACAGTAAGTCAACACAAAGCTGGAAACACATAAAACCATTTCCTATTGCAGCTGCTGCTTTTTAAAGGGGATATCCTTAAGAGACTGTCTGTCTGAAGCGTTAGCATGAATGCTTCAATGAGTCACAGGGAAAGGCCATTTTACAGGAAAAGTGTCCTCTGTAGCAACAGTACATTAGTGAAGCCTCTTCCATGAACTGTGCTGAACCAAAAGCCAGACTACTTGTAAACAAACACAAAAAAAACCATGCAAGACTTTTACTGGAAGCAAACGAAAGAGGAACATGACTGACCCGACGCTTATTCCTTCCCTGTAATTAATTCCTAATACGTTTCACATTGTAAGCATACAGATATATATCTGGCAAATAACACCCCAGATGTCAAAACCTTTTTTACTCCTACCGAGCTTTTGCACGGGGTGATCATAGGGAAGATCAGGACAGGTAATGCACTTCAAAGAAAATGCTGTCTGTCTGACACAGCTCTTTGAATCCATGAGCATAAATGTTTAACAGATTAATAAGATTCATTTTTACTCTTGATGCATATGTGCCATAAACACCTCTACTTTAAAAGTACATATGTTTGTCATACACACATGTTGTATGTGGGTCTGTCTGGTACACCCTGTCTACCCTCTCGATCTCATGGGCAGCTTCTGACTTTGCTTCACAGCTTCCAGAAAATTAAGAGTCATATTCTGATCCCATCTTAACTAGAAGAATTAATATGGCCCTAAACGGTGCTGTTAGAGAAAAAGAAGAAGAATAGCATATGTGTACATAGAAACATTATTCTTCCTTTAATAACTAATACAAGTATTAGCAACAAGTTGTTGGGTTGGGATTTTATTTATTCACTGAATACAGAAATACTTGCACACCGGGAGCAGTTGCTGACTCATCGCTGAAGGCTGTTTTGGCTGCCAGGTGGCTGGAGGCATATTGTGCTACTACAAAATATGCTTTAGCTCAGAAAGATTAGAAAGTCACAGTCCCCAAGGCAACAGAAGTTACAGAAGATGTCCCCTACTGGAGAGAGAAATGCAGACCATTGGAAGTCAAATACAAACCTTTCCAGCTGTGATTCCTAATGACCAAAGTGTAATACATGTGTAAAAGCAGCAGAGAAAAAAAGGAGGCAATAACAGAGGAAAAAAATGACAGAGGAGCTCAGAGACATGGTTTCTCGTGGCGACACAACAAAGAGGATGAGAGATCTTCCTTGGGAAACTCCATCCTTCTGGCTCGCAACGACTCTTACATGGGACTAAGCCTGTGGTAGAAGAAGGCATCATCTCAAGTACTGCTTCCTTTCTCACGAGCCTCCATCAGGCTTTGCGACAAGATAAGCAACACGTGTGTTTATGGAGAGAGGATATGCAGTACTGGGCAGAGCCGAAGGGATGCGGGGTGCAGGGACCCCCAAAACCCACGTATGGGCTGCCCAGCCCAAGCATGGGAGAGGGCACGGACTGAGGCGCTGGATCCGAGCAGCAAACAGCGACGGCTGTTGCCCCAAACCTGCTGCCGGCGCAGCTGCGCAGGTGAGCCCTTTCTCAACTTTCTCGTAGTTAAACAAACACGCAGCCACTCGCGCCTTCCTCTCCAGCGCAGGCAGGAAGGGGAAGCAGACAGCCGCCATGGCAACAGCCAGCTGACGGCAACCTGGGAAGGGCAACCACCGGCCACCGCGTTCCCAGGCCCCCGGCCTTCCCCTCCTTCCCCATCCCAAGGGGCACGCTGGCTTATTTTCCAAAAATACAGTAAATAACGATCCTGTATTTCCACAGAGCCGCACCTGATACCACTCTGTACCTGTGGCACGGGGTCCGGCACGGCTCGCCCCCATGCTCTGGGTGTGTGCGTGAGGGTGCAGGAAGAGATGCCCAGGAGAGGACACCCCACACCGCCCAGCCACGGCCAGTAGCTGCAAGAGTTTTTGACTCTTTTAAGGGTTTATTGACTGAACCTGCGTGTGATGGGGCAGAGCTGTTCCACAGCTCCCGGTGTTCACCGCCTGCCCTGCGCGGGCCGCGGGATCCGCTGACCTGTGTTTGGCATCCGTTCCTTCGCCAGCAGAAGGGAGGTGCTCACAAAACTGCTCAGTGCTGCGGAGACCCCCCCTAGTGATTAAAGTCTGCCTCGGGGTTTGCTTAAAATAACACTTTAAAAGTTTTTACAGGAAAAATATCCTGGCGCGGGGGGGAAGGGGTGGGCGCGGGGCCGCCCGGCTGCGCGGGGAGGCGGCGGGAGGGCAGGTGCAGGGCTGGAGCCTGCGGGCAGCGCAGCCTCTCGTCAGCAGCGCCGATGACTCAGAGGCTAAATTTAGCGAGCGATATAAACACAGCCGCCGAGCGCAAACACGGCCCGGCCGGGCCCTCGCACGCACCGCCCGCTCCTCCTCACCCGCCGGCCGGGTCCGCCGGCCCTCGGGGGGCTCCAGCCGCGTTGCCAGCACCTCCTCAGGCCTGCCTCCCATCAGGGAAAATCTAACTGGGGTTAACAGGAGTTGCCTCACTGCTTGGTTTTGGATCACTATTTTTTCTGCCGTGGTCCGGTCCTGGGAAGGATTCTTTTTCAATTGGCGAGGTAGCTACTGAGGAGAAACAAACAAACAAGCAAAAAAAAACCACCAGCATCCAAACGGAGACTATGAAAGGCTGGCAGGACATTCTTCCTCAGTGGCTTGAAACAAAGGAGGACTCTGCATTTGGGCACTTGCTTTCCTGCCTTTCCACCATAAAATTTAATTGAGTAAAATACAAACATGTACACTCCTCACCATAAATAATCAGTCCAAACATCTCATCATCCCCCTCAGAGATGGCACTATCTTAATAAGATCAACCAACCGTGGTGGAGGACTGGAGGCAGAACAACTGGGTTCCTATCAGCAATTCTTGCACAATCTCAGTCAAGTTATAACCTGCATTTTCTACTCTCCCACAATAAAAAAGAAGTGGGGTGTTACCATAATTATTTCTTAATTGAAAAATAATTTCTCAGCTGTCATACTGCTACAAGCAGAAAGCACGTTACCACTGTCACAGTGCTGCAAGAGCTGAGGAAGTCTAGAACCTGTGGAGACTGAAGGGGTTGTACAGGAGAGACAGCAGCACTGAACACTGATGTTAGAAATACTGCAGAACACTTCACTTGTACTGTCCCAAAGAACTGTTTTGTGCTCTTTATTGTGAGCAATCTTGGTCTTTTGAGGTTGTGGCCCCACTGCCTCAAGACAGCCCTGTGTCTGGCAGGGTGAAGGATTCATGGCACACAGTTGCACAGCACTTGCATGGCTTTCCTGCCACCCAGCTCCCTTATCCTTTGCCCACTTCCTCTACCAGAGCTAGGCAGGAAGTTTTGCTTTTTAACATTATCCCCTATTTTAAGCAGGAACATACACGGAATATATTTAAATCTTTTGTCAGCTGAAAGCATAGAGAAGGCTAGATTAGGATGATGTAGAAGTTTTTTGGTTTTTATTAAACTGATGTACAATGATTCTATGGGACTTGCATCAAGAGTTTGTATGGCCCAGCCTCCAGCAGCAGCCTTACATGGCTGCCTGAGGAAAAGCTGGGAGCAAGTACATGCAATAGCTTCCACTAGTACTCTCTTTCAGCATCTAACTAGTTTGAGCTTAGGACTTCCTGAGTCAGATCTGGTTTCTGTTTATTTAATGTCTGCTTCAATGGCCATAAACTTGTCTCAATTCCCCTTGAACCCAGATAAAGCACTGGGATGCACAATATGCCTTGACAAGGAGCTCCACAGCTTTCACCTGTTGCATGAAAAATGACCTCATTTACTTTGACCTGGCTCCTACTAGTTTGACTTAATTTTGCCTAGTTCTTTTACTGGGAGAAATTGGTCTATTCATCTCCTTCATGTCACTTTATGTTTATGTTTTATGTTTATTCTGTTTAATATTGCTTCCCTCTTGGTTTGTATGTTTTTTGTATGTTTTAGCAGTCCTAGCCCATTTTTTTATATGGAAGTTCCATTGTCCTTCTTGCCCTTCTCTGAACCTTTTCCAGCTCTGCTGCATCATTTTTGGATGAAGAAAACCAGAATTTCATGTAATATTCAAAAATGGTAGAAACATGGATTTATATAGCGGCATAATTATGTTCTTGTTCTCAGTTTCTTTTCTTAACATACCCAAGAATACCATTTCAGATTAGATGTGAAATGGTCCAGCAAGTTTCTGTTAACCTAAATGTCAAGTAATCAGCTCCACAGGCAGCAGGACTTCAAAACAAGTGCTAGGCAAGGGGCAGCAGGTTGTTGTTGTGTCATTTTTATGCATGGAGAAGGCACACTTCCAAGCCCACCTCTTCCTTGTCATTTTTCAAAATAAAAAAAAAATAAATAAAGAAAAGAAAATCTAACAACATTAAGCAAAAAATCTATCTCCACTCCCTCATATCAAATTTCTGACTCCGCTGACCATAAGAATGGCCCCCTCCTTTCCTCAAGCCTAGGATTCTAGGTCCATAGCCCTGAAATAACTTTGTTTTACATCTCAGTCTTCCCACCCAACCAACCCCCTACCCTTTAAACTGGGCTCACTCACTTCTGCAGTTCTCTCCCTCACCATGGTCATGCATCCTCAGCTGGAGATTCAAGTCCTGCACTGATGGGCAATGAGCAGAAAGCAGAGCTGAAGAGTTGACCCACTGCTGTGCACAGCAGCAGCAAGCACCAGCCAGCAGGGAAGATCCTGAAACATACTGACCTACTCAGGAAACAAATGAACAAAAACACGTACCCCAAGTCTCAAAGATATTGTAGGTACAAGTGAAGTATGGTGCTACAGGCTTAGCTGCAGGACAGTCTGAGTCTTTGCATTACATTATTAGGAAGCTTTTCTGAACATTTTTCCTAAAATACAAAGTCATCATAAAGAACAAATTCCTGCAAACAATTCCAGTGTAAAAAAAGCAACTGTTAAAATGCCCCAAACGTCCTTAGTAATGAAAAAAGCCTGATGGAGTTTGGGATAAATGATGCACATGTAGTGCTGTGCACCCATTCTCTCATGCCATTAAGTTTCCGACAAGTGACACGGGCTCCTTGTTGCATAAGTAGAAGTGTCTCAGAGGAGGCCTTGATAACTCTCATGAGAGACAGAGAGGAAAAGTATGCAAAACATAACACATTTCACTTTCAAAGGAAAATAACATTTCCTCCTGGACATTTTCAGTGTCATTAGCTTGAGGCAAACAGGTACATGCCTAGCTGTCTGCCCACAGCTGGTGTGGATGCAGACATTTGTGTTCCATGGGCTGCTGAACCCTGTTGCAGTGATGGTAAGACTTACTTGCTGAACCAGCTGGGGAATTTAGAGAAACTAAGTTTTCTGTAGCTAGATCCACAGAGGCTTTTTGAGCATGGTCAGCATATCTAAATCAACTGCAGGATTCCTGATGTGTTGGAAAGGGACTTTGTTGTTGTTTGTAATGCACTTATTTACTCAAGAAAGCTCAGCTCTGATTCAGCATCTGGTTCTCATTGAGGCTTAGCTTTTTTTAAACTGAGCTTTCCAGATGGGTTGACTGAAGCACAAGGAGGTCAAGAGACTTGTCTGAGGTCATACAGCAAGCCAGTGGCTCTGCTTGGACCTGAGCCCAGAACTGTTCAAGGCTACCACTCCTTGGCTCTTAAAGAGACAATTTTATCCCCTGTGAAGTGATCTTATCTCCATGAAGAAGAGATGCAATAAAAGCAGTCCCCTCAAAGCTGCAGCCTGCTTAAAAAGAGTTATTTTATTTGGAAAAAGCTGTAGCATTCCAGTGTCTCGTTGAAGCCTGTCAAACTGAAGGGGTGTGACACTGATATACAGTGTCATCCACCCCACCCCTATATAACCCTGTGCTCCTCTGGGGCGGCTTTACACTGCTGCCACCGCCATCCTTGATTGTGTACTCACATCCCATCTAGCAACCCCTCATGTCATGATATCCACTGTCCATTCAGCACAGGTCGAAGCTCCTCCTCAAGGCAAGGAAACTCAAGTGCACTCAGGACCTGAAGCAGAGCCCAAGCACTTGTTGCCACAGCCTGGACATGTCGAGTGTGGGAAGCACATCCCAGCCAACCAACCAGCAGATCCCCTAAGCTCAGCTCCATTCTCCATAACCTCAGAGCACACTCTTGAAGCTCAGCTGCAGGCTGGGCTACAGCAGCAGTTCACAGATGCCGTGGCAAAGGCACACTTGCTTCAAACCAAGGAGAAGGTAGCAGGTACTGCTTCTCTTGCAGAAAGCATGGCTTGTCTCTACCTTTGTTTTCCAAGGGCAGGGTGAAAAAAATACAACAGAGGGAAGTTTGCCAGAAGCTACACAGCCTCAATCAAGTAAGGGGCAGTAAAGAACTCAAGAAAACTTAGATGGGTCTCACATGTCATTATGCAGAGCCCTTGCAAACTAGATCAACCTGTAGCAGGCTCTGCTACTTAGGAACACAGAGCATTGCTCAAGTCCTTTCAAGAAATTCACCATCTTAAGGAGATGAAAGACACCGAGTTCTAGGGAATGTTGTTATTGCTCTAGCACTGTTCTAAGGATGAAATAGCCAGGTTTTAAATTACTGTTTTCTGTTTAACATATTAATAGGAAATGAAATCCTGAAAGTGGTGTTCATGCCAAAAGCAAGCATAGGTGCAGCCAACTTTCTTATTCTTACTAGATGCATACCCAAAAATCTTTTGTATAGCCAAGAACCACAGAATAAATACCATTTAGCTCCAGAAGCCCAGAGAAGAGATAACAGTGACTCTCCAGGGTTCCCAGTGTGGGATGGGGTTAGACCATGCATGCAGCTGAGTCCAATGACAACGCAGTGATGTCAGCCTCAGCAGCTATTGCCTGCTCAGTTTCTCTCTCAGCCAGGGATGTACATTAACCAGCAGCCTTTGTGTCAACACAGCCTTGCTGCTGCAGCAGCAGAATGGGGGCCACACCTGAACTGCTGAAGAGTCTCACAGAACTCAAGAGCCGTGAGAAGGCAGCTCCTGAGCTAGCTGGATGCACCATTCCAATGCTAAAAGCCTCTCCTAACTTCCACTGAAAGAAGACACACATTTTCTTTTCACGGGTTCACAGATAAATGTTTTGTAGGCTCTGAAAACAGGCATAGCTTGTTGAAAACCAAGCTTGCTCTCTCTCAGGACTTCACAAGACCACACTGGTGTGACTAACTTTGTGGTATTCTAAATCTGATTCAAGACACCACTCTGGAAAGTTGGTTTTGACCAAATGTTTGAGACAAGCTGGAATGGGGCTTCCAAATCAGGGATTAGTTTCACAGCAAGATAAACGACAGCCCAGTTTTCCATGTCTCAGAGACTGCCCCTTCCAAACCACAGCACATTGTGAACTACTCACGTGTCTCCAGGGGCAGACCGCCTGCTTCTTCAGCACCGGGCTGGGCAGACTCATTGCACATAGGACAGAGGGGTTTCTCCACAGGGGATTCATGCCAAAAGCCAAAGGAAATCCTCCATGCAGGACTGGGAGGGAAGGGATTGGGCATGACAACAAAACACTCCACAGGGAACGGTGCTTTGGACACCAATATGTGGCTCAATACTCAGTTTCCCTGACAAACAAGAAAGAATCCCTTAGCAGATCCAAATGCCAAGGCCTATCCCAGGGTCAGGCTGTGGATAACCACTGGCTGAACTACTCCGTCCTCGGGTTAAGTTTTAGAGTTGGTTTGGTTTTTGGTATTTTTTCCCCGTTTTGTTTTCAAATTTAAATGGCTGAAGGCCCCCGCTGCCGTCCCCTTTACAACTTGTTGCTGTTCCAGTTCAAACAAAGAACGCAGAGCCCCTCCTCTGGCGGGCCCCGGGGGCCGGGCCGCGCCGCCCAGCGCAGCCGGACGCCTTTGTTTACTACGGCTGCACACGCCGGGCTGGCCGCCGGCCGCGGCTGCGGGGCCGGCCGGGCACCGGGAGCCCCGGCCGGGCACCGGGAGCCGGACCCCGGCTGCCGTAGCGGGGCCAGGGCGGGTGGGCGCTCCTGGACGCGTTTCCAAGGCCCGGGCATCAGATAGGGACACTCCCCCGAGATGAAACGGGTCAAGTTACAACCAGTTCCACCAGTTCAGAGCAGGGCTCCTCTGCCAAGTTGGTTAAACCTTCCCTTTCCTGTGAGACAGCCTGGCGAGAGAGCGGGGCCTGCAGCTAACGCTGGCAAAAAGGCGCCACCGGGGAAAACCCCATTCAACCACAAACAACACATGTTAAAAGTCTCGTGGTAGCTCTTTATTCCTGCACTTTGCTAAATGACATTCATAGCCCCATCTACATTTCTACAAGCTAATCTTCCTTTTCCTTCGTTAATCCTCCACCTGTTAGGAGATGAGAAGTCCCAGAATTTCTTCATCTCTCAGATGACACAGAGAGGACCAAGCCTTTGCCCAGCCACAAGCCACACTCTCTGACCAGGACAGAGATCCTCACTTACCTTTGAGAAGGGCTGCAAACGATCCCACAGTTAACAGAACACAAACTCACTTGGAGTAACATAAACTTTCTGTCCCTTTCTGAAGTCAGCAAAATTTCTTAATATACAAGCAGATACACCCCTCTTGGGCTTGCATGGAAGTGGCAAACTGCTGCCTGCTGCCAAGCCTCTGCCACCTCTGACCATCTCTGTATGGGCTGAGATCTCCATTTCATCTCTACTTAAAGAGGAAGGAGAGCAAGGAAGAAAGAATCAAGGGTTCTGGGGTGATGGTTATTTTGTTTCTTTGAACAGCAGTGTTTGGGGTTTTTTTTGGTTTTTTTTTTGTTTTGTTTTGTTTTTTTGTTTTTTTTAAGAAAACAAAATCAAGAATCTGGAGTGTGGTTTTCAGACCTGATGGCATCTTACAGCTGTCTTTTTGTTGTGAGGAAGTTAGTCACAAGTCTGAGACACTAGCTAGGACTGTCTGACTAGTAGCTGCTAGCAAGTCTAGTATGATGTAAATATACTTTACAACATTACATAGAACTACCGTTAGACAACAAGGAGTGTCAGAACAGACTCCAGGCTTGTTATTTCCAAGACAAGGAGCTGATATAAGCCACTAATGGCTACATGTTCCACAGAACAGAAGGTGCTGATGGTGAGGAGGCTGGAGAAGAAGAGTAAAAGCTGTAATAAAAACCATGAGGAAGATCCCTGGGAAAAGCCTCAATCCCCACTGCTGATGAACTGGAAGAGCTGGAATAGCAGCAGCTAACACAGAAGAATTCCCTTCCCAGGCAGTAAACACAATCCCTCACAATCTCTTCCCTCCACCTGCCAATCCTTAGGAAGAGCGACCAATCTAGCATAAACAAAATCCATCAGGATACTCCTGCCATTTTATCGCTGTTGGCGGTCTATTGTCTTAAACAACAGCTCACTTAGCTGATGCCTGGAGCCACTCTTCAGAGTAACACTCTTGGGCAGGTAAACCCCCACCTTCCCCTCCAGAGACACCCTACCCTCTGTATGTGGAGCCGGTGGAACTGGTCGGCAATGCACTGCAACTTCCGTGCAATCTGCACCTCAGCACGTGCTTCCCGCTGGCCTTCCTGAGGTTCCTCTTGGAGGTGCGGATCCAACGCAAAGCCAGCTGGAGGGACATGTAAACGGTAACCAGCACTCCCTACAAAACAGATCAGAAGAGTGATTCTTCTAGTGCAAAGATTAGCTTTTCTACTCAGTACACCTCATGGAGGAAAGAGCTGCACATAATCCTAAATTTTTGACTTTGAAGTCTAGTTCCTGAAGCCCAAACAATGACCGTGTATTGTAACACAGTGCAGTAAAACATTTGCCCAATTTCAAATAAACTTATATCGATTAAGCAGAGAATTGTGCTGATTCCCATAGTCAAATGAGTGGCAAGATCTTAAAATTGATTCCTTTTGCTTGTTTATAGTTCAGCCAAGTGCTGTGATTTGGGGGTTTTTAATGGCAGTTTTGCAATTTTACAGGATATCTCCCTCAAGTTGTCTCCCCTTAAAGGTAGCAGTATCTTTTCTGTCAGTCTTTTCTCAGTTTTCTGGCATTTGGTGATATTAGTGATTGGAATTAAAGCTGAATTGGATACACAAAGCTGAGTGGTGACCCATCAATTACTAGTAAAATACTGGATGGACATGCTACTTAATCAGCAACTTTAACTCCAGTAAAGAGCCTAAAAGCTGTAACTTTTTGCATTTTCTTCTCTCCACTGAAAACTTCTAGGAGTTTCCACTTCCTATGTGGATGAGACCCACCATTGGTAGTTAAAAAATGTAGGCAAATTGTAGGATATGAAGTAAGGTGAACATTTAAACATCTAGGAGTAAAATCAAATGTGATAGAATAAAGCCAAAAAGAGAGAGAGGGAATATCAAAGACAGCAGAAGCAATGAGCAAGTGTCTGGTTCCTGCAGTGAACAAGCAAGGGTAAGAAAATACAAGTTGTCTTTCTTGAGGGAGTAGGACTAAAGCAAAATTTCAGTCCTTTAATAAAACACCCTAATGAAAGAGACCTTGCTTGATTGGGGATGTGCTAAAGGGACAGTTTCCTTGCTGCAAAGCTAGTGACTCTGGAGTGCTCTTACCATAGAAGAGTCTCCGTGGCTCTTCAGTGACTCCACAAGGCAACATAACATCCTGACTGGAAGAGGATGGGCTGAGTGTTTGAGTTGCCTTGTCCTGCTGCTCAGGATGCCTGATACCGGGACCACAGCAGTGTGTGAGGGGGAATAGTTGAAACCTCCCCAGAAGGCAGCTGTAGGACTGGTTCTGTGTGAAAAAGCCAGTTGCAGTCATCTCACCAGGCTGACCTGCAAGTCCAAAGTCATCAGAGTGAAACACGTCATCGTCCAGCCCATCCAGGCTAGAATAGTCCTCTTCCAGGTAGCTGGGGCGATCCATTGCTCCTGCAATAAAGGGACATTTGAGGAAACAGCTAAGACACAACAAGAATGTTGTCCAGGAGAGAACGCCTTCTGCTCCAACAATAAAACACAGCTGATTTTACCACACCTTCCCTCTTCCCCACTTCCTGTTGCTGCCCATCTGCATAGATGAGAGAGGTGAGTGACCTGTGGTGAAGGTCAAGGCTTTGCGGAAAGTCCTCAAGTGCTGGGCCAGAGAGAAAGTTCACGTGTGTGTAAGTCCACCCACAGCTCCAATTCCACAACTGCTCACAATTAGATAGCAAATCCCCAACTTCAGCACACAGAAACAGAAAAGATGTTTTAAAAAGCAACCCAAATCCTTTCAATAGCCCCATGGCCAGTCAGTTTCTTTGGGGTCTGCTTTGCTTTAGCCTGCCATATTTGGACTTTATTGTGTATCCCATTTACTTTTTCCCTACCTCTTGCTTATTGATGAAGAAAAGCTCTTGTAACCACAAGGCTGCAAGGCCAGATTTTTTAAGAAACCCCAGTGGCTGCAAAACTTAAGAACTGTCAAAGCCACTTCTGTGAAGCTCTCCATTACTTTTCCCTATGAGGGCCAGCTTTCCTTTCAACTTCTCATTTCTCCCCTCAGCTCCACTTAAGATGTGTCCCAAACTTGGCAATGTAGTCACTTCCTTACCCCTCTTACCCTCAAGCCTACATGCACTGTCAGTGCAATGATTCATCCTACTACTAAAGAAAAACAGGGCTGGTGTCAGCATTTAAAGCAGGATTTTGGTAGTTGCCACAGTAAACACTCCTGCGCTCTGTTGCAGCACAAAGCGGGACAAAGATGGTGGAGAGGAAAAATCCCCAAACAACCTAAATCACTATTTCAGAGCTCTTTGTAAACATAAAGCAATTAGAAGCAGTATTACCAAAAATGCCACAAGTCCCTTTACTGTTACCTGTGCTTCTAACCCAATTGGAAGACAGACTCCTAAGAGATCCATCTCCAGGATTTCCACCCAGTTCCAAACAAGGCAGTGAAATTCAACTCTTCATGTCTCTTCCTTTGCTCTGGTTTGCGAAGCATTTAACAGAATGGAAGACTAGCAAGAGGAATTTCAGGCCTGAAGGAGACATTAATAATAATTTTATAAGGATGTGCTCAGTGCTGCCCCTGGTGCTCCCATCTCCCCCCAGGTGAGCAGCACTCAGGACACCAGCACGCTAGAGACAACAGGACCGAGTAGTGCCAGAAATGTTTGTGAAGGGCTCTGGCTTGGGCACACTATGGCTATTTAAGTTGCTGCATCTCAGCAGTTCACACAACTGAGCCACAACTCCCAAATAAGTTTCTGCAGAGCAGAACAGGTACCTGCCCCAGAGCTGGATCCAGCTCTGCTATACAGCAACAGTGGCAGAGCACTCCTAGCATTCTCATCCATGGCTTAAAGTAGCACACTGAAAGGAGTTATGGGCCCCAAGAGGCAGGCATGGATGATCTCCTTGCCAGCTCTTCTGCTGGATCACAGTCACCTGACAGAGAGGCAGGCGGGAATGTACTTCGTCTTTGCAGGAAGGTTTGCCAGATCTCATCTGTCAGCCTCACTGGGACGCGGGCATTCCTCAAAGAAAGTGCAGCAAAGGCACAGAGCAAACCCCGAACAAAAGAGGGTTTAAAGAGCAAGAAGTTTAACTCGACCTCCTGCAATACGGCCCGACCTTTTTGCAGAGCTCTTCAGAAACGCCGAAGAGAGAACGCCGAGGCAGCGCGAAGGATAACTCGTCCTACAACTCGCTGGAACTCCTTCTATAACCTCCAAACGCAGCTCACGCTGGGAGCCACAGACACCGGACAGCTCGGGCTCCGGGTCCCTACCCGACGGCGGGCACACGGGCACGGCAGCCCGCGCGTCTCCGGTGCCGTGTGCTACCCACGGCGCTTCCTTCCACAAGCCAGCGGCCAAAGCCGCGGGCCGGGGCAGCCGCACGCTCGCGCTGACAGGCAGCGGGCCGCGAGCGGAGGGAGGGCTCAGCGCACACGTGCGTGCCAGCGTCCCAAAACAAAGCTGGCCGGCCTCGCTTCGCCACCGCCGGCCGCCTTTAACTCTTCCCCGCCCGGGCTCCAGCCCCGCAGATGTGCCCCAGGCCAAGAGGTAACGCGGCTCCTCCGGGCAGCGCCGTGGGACGAGACACCCGAGCTCGGCGGGGCGGCCCGGGAGGGCCAGCGCTGGCTGTGGAATCAGCCATCGCCTACATCAGCAAATAATCTGCCTTCTCAGTGCCTACCGAGCTCATTCCTAGCCCGCACCCTCCCTCTTTCTTCCCGCTCCCCAGCAGCCGCGGGACTAGGGGCAGGACTGAGCAGGACCGGCCGGGCGGGGGCTACTCCGAGGCGACCCCCTTTCCCTGTCAGGATCGCACCCAGCCTCGGAACCGCCCTCACCGACGACCTGGCTCAGAGCGGCCGGCCCCCAGTGGCGAAGGCGCTTCCCGGGCACTCACCGAGAACCGGGACGGGCGTCCCTTGGGGACGGGGCGTCCCGGCAGAAGCCGCCGCCGCCGCCTCCGCACCGCCAAACTGCGGCCGGCGCCGGCGGGCGCGCCGCGAACAGCTGACGGCAGCCCCGCCCCCGCCGCGCCCCGCCCCGCCCCCGCTCGCCAGCCAATGGGCGGGGAGGGGCGGAGCCACCGCGCGGCAGGGGCGGGGGGCGCGCCCGGCCCGGCCCGGCCCGTGGAGCGGCGGGGGCGGGGCGGGCCCTTTCCAGCCCGCTCCAGGTAGGAAGCGGGGAGGAATCGATGCCTATCGGCCCTCAGCGGGACGCGCTGCTGGCACCACGGCCCGGAGCCGAGCTCAGAACAGTCCCACAGCTCGGCAGTCAGCCCCAGCCAGGGGCTCAGCCGCAGGCACGCTGGGCTAGCTTTAAACCTGATGGGAGTGTGACTCCAGCTAGTTTATTATCACAAAACCTCTGATTTCTCAGCTTTAAATGACTTAGAGAGTTCTTAGAAAGTTCTCCCTGGCTTGTGAAGTCTGAACGCTGAGGTGTGAGGGTCAAGGAGTTCGCAGTGTGTCGTACTCTTTCCTGTGGATGAGTAGTAAAATACACAGGACTAAAGAATTAAACTAATGAAGATAGTTTCTCGATAGCGCTTTCTGTGAAGCCCACTCGATGAGATTAGGATAAAAACTCAAGCCTCATGCTTCTAACAACAGCTCAGTGCATTTACCCATGCTCTGCCCCTGATTTATCAGCTCCCCCTGTAATCAATGGCAAAATCTCACCATGTTAAGAGAGGCAGGACCCAGCTCCTTGGCGCAGAGCGGCACCCTGTCAGGCTGTTTTTAAAACCTACGTAACAAGATCGCTTGGAAGGGAGACTTTAAAACCCAGCTGGCAGCTGAGTAATGTTAATTGCTGTCAAGTCTGCCACACAGTTACTGAGGTTTGTAACTTAAACTCAGGGGAGGGGTTAGATTGCAAACCGATGGCTAGCAAGGTGAGGCAAATTACTACAGTTTCCTAGTATCACATTGTCCTGGGCAGGCTCTGCGAGCCTCAACAGTTAAATGTTTCAGAGCCACTGTGATTTTGAGTGAGGTATTTACAGTTGCCATTAATAGATTAACAGGCTAATAATGTTCATTGTCTCTAAGAACCTATTTCTTGATGGTTCTTGTCCAAGGGTTCATTTCAACTCTTTTATTTGCCAGAAGGCCTGAGCCTTTGCTTATTTATGAGAAGATCAGCTCATGTTTGACTTGTACCTCACCACCAAGTAAGAAAGAAAAAATACTGTTTTCTTAGATTTTTTCAGTAAGGGACAAGGTTCCTAAATTAATTAAGCCTCATTGTTCACTTTTGATAGTCAAGGGAATTGTGAGTAGGAGCAGAGGAGATTGGTATATATATATAAAAAAAAGGCAACAAAAGGCATTCTGTATCTTCAAGATAGTCAAATTTTATCACACTGATGGTCAGGCCCGGGCAAAATGCCAGCTGCTGGAGGGCTACTTCTAATTTGAATGTGCATCACTATAAATAAAAAATGAATGTGCTATGATTCCAACCACTTATGTCTTCCAGACTGAGTAATAACTGCCTGCTGGTTAGGCTCATTAACAGTAAGAACAGTACCTGATCGGCTTTGTTTTCATCTCATTGAGCTGCAGTTGGGGCAGCACTTTATATCCCCAGAGGCTGCATTTTGGGAACTCCTACTGTGTAGAAAATGTATGGAAACTGAAATCTATGTATATAATCAGGCTGGATGGTAAGAGGGCTCAGGAAGGATATTTGTGCCTTTCAGTGATTAAAAAAAAGATATGGCAGCATTTCTAAGAGAGGGGACTCAGAGGGATTCCTTGAGGAAATTAGACATTGTTAAGAAATGGCTCCGAGTAAATAGACCGAAACCAAGACAGAGACAGCGAGTCTGAAATGGAAAATTGTGAACTGGGGGCAAGTTATACCACCAACCTCACTGCACTCAGCTGAGAGAGTTTGTACAATAGTATGGAGACAAGCTTCTTACCTGGGAACAGGAGCCCAAGGGACGGATTCTCTGCCAGAGAGTTTTTGCTCATTAGTGTACATGGTGACATTTTGATTCAAGAGATTAATCTTAAATCACGTGCAGTTGTGTCCCTGTGACATTTGTGGATGGAAATACTGTGCCATCCTATAACCCTTCTGTCAGCCTGCCCTATTGCTCAAAAGAATAGTGAACAAAATTGCTTCTTTTATTTAGTTATCCCCCCGCTACATATTCCTTACATGTCTTCACAACTATTTCTTCTTATTTTACTGACAAAATGCTATTGTCAGCATTGTGCTGTAATTGCAGAGTACATTGTGATCTTAGGCACAGGCCTTGCAAGCTGCTCTGCCTGGGTGGGCTCCAAAACCCACACAGAGCCAACTTAACTTTGGTGGGGGTAGTCTTGTCTGATGAGCTCAGTTTTCATTTCTATTTTTCTACTTTTTCAGCTCTCATGGTTGAAATAGGGAAATTAAGGGTATCCTCATGGATCATAAAGCAAAGGATGAACAAGAAAAACATTCAGGGTTGATTCTATTTATTTTGTTATCTTAAAAACATTTGGCCACTGGGATGATTTTTCAGGGGGCTCAATCTGAGTGCAAAGAAGTGGAAAACAGTGTCTTCTGCCCTGACACATATCAGTGGATTTACTAAATGTGTTCTGCCACAGTTTATTGTTGTGTGAGGCAGAAAAAAATGTCTTGAATTTCATGTTTGACCATTCCTGTGTATTTCTCACATAAGCTAGACTCCTGGAGAAAGCTGGCCTGTGTCTTGATGGAAGAGCTCACTGTGTTCAGCACCCAGTGCTGGTAGGAGAAAGTGCTGCACATTTCAATAAGTGTGTTTGAGAACAGGATCACTTGCTGACTATAAATGAAAGTGAGAGGATATTACTGTTGGGGTTTTCTTCCGAAGGGAGCAAATTTTAAGGCAGCCTGCCAGGGTTACTCCTTCTTGCTTTTGTGAAACCAAAACTGAAATACACTTTTTCTACCCAGATAATGTCATCGGATTAGGAAAATGCTTCACCCTCTCTTGGGGTGCTCTGCTTGATTCCTACTGCCAACAGCAAAGACAGGAGTTTGCATTTTCCATACAGCCTTTCTACAGCCAGTCCTGCAAATTCAGTCATGCCTTAGAGACAATGGACTGAGGGAAACACTGACAACCAGGCTTGAGGTGTCTGCATTTCTGTGTGTTACTGAACATGCTCTTGTATGCTGGGGTCAGCCTGAATTTTTCCTGTGCTTGCTCTTTTCTCTCTCTTTCTTTCTCTCCTTCCTTTCTTTCTCTCCTTCCTTCCTTCCTTCCTTCCTTCCTTCCTTCCTTCCTTCCTTCCTTCCTTCCTTCCTTCCTTCCTTCCTTCCTTCCTTCCTTCCTTCCTTCCTTCCTTCCTTCCTTCCTTCCTTCCTTCCTTCCTTCCTTCCTTCCTTCCTTCCTTCCTCCCTTCCTCCCTTCCTCCCTTCCTCCCTTCCTCCCTTCCTCCCTTCCTCCCTTCCTCCCTTCCTCCCTTCCTCCTCTCAGAAACACTTGCTATACAATATCATTTTCTCTAAGCAGTTGTCCAGTTCTGCAGAGATTTTGCACAAAACAGAATTTCTAGTGCCTGCTGATAATGTAGGGGGAAGTTCCTAAGAAGATTTTTCTTAAATTTTTTGGAAAAAAAAGAGACCAAAAAGCAGCATTTGCCCACATCTCTGAGTTTCTTCCATAGCCCATGTTTTTCCTCCTGATTCTGTACTCCTGTGCACTCTCTCCTGCTTTTTCCCATCTCATTCTTTTGAATTTTCTACTCCTTCATCATCTTTCTTTCTTGGATTCTGGACTAACTCCTGGAGCATAAACTTCCTCAGATGTTTGACTCCACTACTGGGATTTCATAAGGGCTATATTAAAGGAAAATCTGTATCTGATCTTTACAGAGTTGCAGCATCATTCTGTAAAGGCCTGATCCAGTCCTTGCAAAGATAAACTGATTTTAAAGGGGTGAGATCAAGAATATTTTTGAGTGTGATTGCAATGAACACTGAATATACTCAGGACTCACCAGATATATTCAGGGTAGGGCAGAGTAAGGTCTCTATCTCACTGCATGAAAAGTTATGGTGCTGCTAAATGTCACAGCTAATGTGGGTAATGTGTAAGCTCAGAGCTTGACACCACACTTCACTGCCTGCAAGTTTTGCCTGCCTGGTTGAGACTATTTGATTTTGGAGCTCAGTTATCAGAAAACTGCAAAACAGCTGAGGTGGAAGGGGCCCCTGGAGATAATCTGGTCCACCCCCCCTGCTCAGGCAAGGCCACCTACACCTACACCATGTCCAGATGGCTTTAAAATAGTTCCAAAGATGGAGACTCCGTAACCTCCCTTACCAACCTGTACCAGTGCAAATCAGCTTGGGTGGAAAATTCTTTTGGAATCCCAAGTTCAAAATACCTAACTGATGCGTTTTTGTTACATTTTTTAAAAATTCCCAAATCTGTTTCTTCCATTTCTTCTAAAACTAATGACAGTGATTGTTCCTATTGTGGGGTGCATACAGAGATTCCAGATTCTCAGATGTTTCATTATTCTCAGTGTTACTCACAGGACATCAAACAGACAAGTCCTTGCAGTATCAGGTCCTAACAAAATACATTGCACATGATCCCCATACAGATATCATTGTCTTGTAGATGATGTTGTATTGTTGTCATTGTGCTTTTTTGCAAAGAACTGCCAGAGACTGCATGTTTTGCTATGTGGACCTTTGTCTGGAACCAGCAGAGAATTCATTTATTTTGGTAAATGCTCAGTGTTAATTCTTGAGGTTCGACCTCAAAATCATTCATATTTGGATAGAAAATGGTGGTAAGTAGCACTCAGCTATCCTGAATATGAAGATAAAGCAGAGAAATTTGACCCCTAGTGCTGACTGTTTATGTTGCAATACAGGACCGTTCAGGGTGTTCAGCACACTGGAGCATTGAAACCTAGGTGCAATAAAATTAAAACTGAAGCTAGAAAGTAAAAGTGAGAATAAAACCAGAATTGCCTAATTCTGTCAACAGTTCAAAAGGAAGATCTAGTGCTAGAAGCTGCTGAGTACGTCACATTGTTATCTATTTAAAAATATATGAAAAGAAAGATAAACATTAAAAAAATAAAATAAAAATATAATTTTTTTTTTCTCCAATTGCAAGTTTTCCTATCATAAAGGACTTACAGGACATTGAATATTCAATCAACTCAGAATACCTTTGAGCAGTCTCTGTCAAGGGACACTGTTGTTTGCAAATTCAGACCCTCCATTTTCACACGTAAATCTATGATGTACCCTGTTTTGCCACCCAGAGAATATTCTTAAAGTAAGTTTTGATCTTTGTCTTTATTATCTTCAGCTAATGATATTAATATACTCTCCTTGTTTTATAATTTTTTTTTTATAAAACACAAAAGTTTAAGTTTGCTATGTAGGCAAAAAAAGCGCCACTTTCTATAGAAAAATTTCCTTTTACTGCCTTGAGTTTTTGTTTTCACTGTATTCATTGTAAATGCAGTATATTTTAAGGCATACTTATGAGGACTAACATAAAACTGAGGACATTTTTCTTCTTCCAGTGAATCCAGTGGCAAATCATCTCCAAATTCCAGTAAAACTATAATGGATAGACTTTACAATTTGGGTGGGAAGAAACAAACAACTTCCTGACAAATCTCAAAACCTGGAAAACAAGTCTGAAAATAATTTGGCAGAACAGGACACTTTACAATTTTTCTGAAGGAATGTTTGCAACTAACAATTCACCAGTTCATCACAGTATCTCTAATGCTCATGAAAACCCATTCCTTCCACCAGCCTGGGGAGTTGCATAAGGCAGTTTTGGGAAGAGGGTTTTCTTTGGATTTTAATTGTGAATGGGCAGCTCAGCCCTCCAGGTAGGCAGCACCTAAGAGGAAACACAGCATTTTCTGTGATATGTAACAAGCAACATAGCTCACCTTTTTCCCTCTCTGCAGCCGAGTGCAGCCGTCCTGATACCAAGATCACAGGAAAGCTTTATCTGGAAAAGGTCCCTCTGTTTGGCTCCCTTTTAACTCTCCCCTTTTTAACAGCTGGTGTTTCCAAGAACAGAGTTGAAAGGCTGAGACAGATTTTCATTTTTAATAACTGAGCTTCAGTTTCCCCGGGAAAAAAATGTTCTCCACTGGAGACAAGAAGGTCCTGTGTCACCCAAATTCTTTACTTATTAAAGAGATAGATGAGATCCTCTTACAAAACTACAGTAAAGTATCTCCTTAAATCTGGAGAGGTGTTTGCTATTTCTTTTTTGCAGTCTTTGTTTCATTTTTGTGGCTACCTCATAAAGGACCAGCAGGTCATCCACTGCTGGGACTGACAGGGCAAGAAGAGCTGCAGAGGGCACGGAAATGGTGAGGTGATGCCTGCATCCCAGCTCTTAAAAGGCCCAATACTGCAGTGGGAACCATTCACATGGTCTGTGCTTCAGGTTCTAGAGGTGTACAGTAGTACATGGACAATTCTGTGCTGGAAAACATGCCGAGCTCCTTCAAAAGGTGCCAGCAGGTGGCAAGTAGTACTTTTGTCCATTCTGTTAAAGGGACGTTGTCTTCCTTCAAACTCCCATCCTCCCTCCCTGCCTGGTGCTGAGGGTGTGCAGAGACAGAGCAGATTGACACATGTGGAAAACTCATAATAGAACATGAAACTCTCTGGACCAATTTTCATTACTTGCTTCCAATTATTTGAATGATCTATTGAGAAGAAAAAAGAAAAGAAAAGAAAAGAAAAGAAAAGAAAAGAAAAGAAAAGAAAAGAAAAGAAAAGAAAAGAAAAGAAAAGAAAAGAAAAGAAAAGAAAAGAAAAGAAAAGAAAAGAAAAGAAAAGAAAAGAAAAGAAAAGAAAAGAAAAGAAATCTGGGGGGTACTCAGTGAAAATGGAGCCGTCTGGAACAAACAAACAAACAAAACAAAAAAAAAAAACCCAAAAACCAGTGAAGCACAAGAGTTGTCTGCTCTTTAAAGGGAGACTTAAACATTATGGCTTAAAAAATTCCATGGAAAAACAATCAACAATTGAACAAATAGCACACTGGTTCAAAGGACTGCTTTATTGAAAAGTCCCAAACCCCAAATGGTCAGCTTTTCAAATGTTCATCTGTACCTTGGGTACAGAATTCCCACCTGAGCATTGCCTCAGATTTTAAAATCTTGCCCAGAACTTGTGATTAGAGGAAAACTTAGGGGGAAAACAAAGTGGGGAACGAAAATGGGGAGGTTGAAAGCTGATCAGGCACCCATGCACAAGCTCGGGGCAATTAAAGCTCTCCTGAGCGTTTCACACAGAGACCGGGCTGACTGCTGGCTTCAGAGGAGCGGCAGGAGGAGAGGGTGGAGAAGTGGGGAGAAGCCAAGGTGAGCAGAGGCAGGCAGTCGCGGAGAGACGTGGATCCCACCTTTCAGTGGCTGCAAGGCAAGGGGCAGGGGGAAGCTGTGGGAAGATGGGCAGGCAGCGCCCTGCCTCTGTATTTGTGGCTTAGGGTTGGTTTGTTCACACCCTGGGGAGTGAACTCCCTGCCTTCACCTCTGGTGCTGCATAGCCCCTTGTCTCACCTGGGTCATCGCTCCCCTTCTAGGGGGGCTAGCCAGGACTATTTCTGGTTAAATCGACTTTCATATTCTTTCCCGCCTTTCTTTTGTTAAAGTTGTCTTCTACTTTTTCACCTCTCTGCTTATTTGCTAATGTTGCCTCCCCTCTCGTCTTTTCTTCCTCTCGTCTGCTTTGCTGCTCCGCCAGTCTCTTTGCTTTCTACCACCACCTGGTCTCATTTTTCAGTTGTCTTTCTCTTACTCTCTCCTGCCAAGGAAGGGGACCAGCGACTGGCCCCCAGCACCGCCACAGAGTGCTACTAGCTGCAGTTCTAGCTTTAGTGCTTTTTGTTGTCAAAGTGTGTTACAAATAGTATTGTTATGGTAACTGAGAGGCAGGCAAGCCAGAGTCTGACCTACTTTATTGACAGGAAAGCCGACATAGCTGCCTCATCTGCCTGCCTAGCGATTTGTGGTATCAGTCCGAGATGCCAGCTGGCTTTCCAAAATCACGGGGCAGGTTTGACGATTATGTTATTTCTCTGTATGTTTTCCTTGAACGCCTGTTCTTTCAGCATCTCCCACGGCTTATGTGTCAGTAGCCCCCGGCAGCTCAGCGCAGCACTGACAGGAGACTCTCTTACCCAAGGCTGACCGCGAAGTGAGGTCCAAAAGCAGGCAGCACTGGAATCTTCTGTCGTTCAGTCACCAGCAACAACACACAACACCTTTACAGAGCCGGCTTGGTGGCCTGCAGATCCAAACTGCTGAGTCATACTATTGTGTTTCGGGCTTTTTGTAAAGCACGAGACTATTTTCGAAGGGAAATCACAATGGAGGGATATGGCAGCTCCCGCGCAGGGCCCCCCTGGGACCGCTGGGTCCCCACAGAGCCGTGCTCGCCTTTGTGTGGCGCAGGGCCCGAGGAAGCCCACACAGCCCCGCGCCTGAAGAATGCGCAGCTTGCTTCAATATTTCCTCTCAATTCACTGCGGCCACTTTGGGAAAGGGTGGGTTACAATATAGGAGAAAGGTTACATCTCCTGCCTTTTTGTGTATCGCTGTGCTGCGATAGCAATTTTTACAGGCTTTCTGCCGTAGCTGAGTGCTAGGTGATTCTCTCAGAGCTCCCTTTCCCCATCCCCAAACTTCTACTGAAATCAGCAGATTTCTGAATGCAAGCTTCAGTCCTTATTATTTATTGTGGTTTACAGCAAATAACACTTGGGAAGTTTTTCTGAAGAGCTAACTACCAGTAAATTAAATTCTTAAGTGGAAGCAAAATTAGATCTGGCATGAGGAGAAGGCAGAACAAAGGAATGAAACATGGCTCAAAACTAATCCATAGGCAATCTTAGGCAAATCACCTTGCCTGGCTCAGGACTCAGACTTTCTATTGCTAAAACAAAGATTCAGTTTTAAGCAGTACCCTTACAACTCTATGAAAGCAGAAAGCATATTAAAGATATGAAAATGGTTATTGCGTATTATAGGAAAGGTAATTTTCTTAATTTGAAGTCAAGTTCTAGATTATATCTGTGTTTATCCCAATTTTATGCTCACATAACACTACTAGGTTTAGGGAATTTAATATTAAGCTGTGCTTACTGCAGAACAGAAGTAATAGATTTAGGTTTTATCAGTAAATCCCATGGCATAATAATGTCTATGGTGTAATTTTATTCATTTCACAAAATACTGGCTCTCCTCAACCTGTAAAGTCTTAAAACAATCAGAAGTGTTACCCAAATTCCAGCAGGATGTGTGTTTCTGAACTTAAATAATCTAACAGCACCTTGTTGCACCGCACCTCTATAACCTAATTTTCTGTTCAAGTCTAGTACTTTTCCAGGGTGTTCCACATTTAAGAGTATCCTACAAAGTTTTTGCATATATTTATTGTATTAAAATGCCCCCCCCCCAAAAAAAAGCACATTCCAGGCATTTTGATCCACTTGCATTGTGAATTTCTACTAGTATGAAAGCTTATAAGAGATAAATTTAAAGCCATGTATTTGACTATTCATGAAAAGCACATAATTGGAAGTTAGAGAACTACTAGATAAGACAAATAACTGTGCTTATTTGAGTAATTACTGAAGAAGTCTAAGTGACCTACTAGAATTAAAATATGATTTTTGACATCTAGCACACCTACCTAGACCTCAAACAGAATTCTCCTCAGCATGGAAAAGAGGGAATTTGAGCAAAAAGATTCTACTGAAAAATTTTAACTAAAACTCACTTGTAACTATTGTCGGATGACACTGTGTACAAAGGGCAAAGGCTAATTTTCTTTGCATCAATTTGTTATGAATGTGTCTCTAATGTTTAGCACTTAGAGGATTGAAGGAAGGCTGTCACCAGTGCCCTTCAGCACTTGAATCAGGGGGCTTGGAAGACCCCTGTGGGAAGCTAAAGAAACAGACACCCCAGTTTGTGGGTCGAAGGTGGATTGGCGTGTTCCTGGTAGAAGCCTCCTAACTATGAGGAAATGCTTACACGAGGGATAAACAAGATTTGTAAAAACAAACATAACTACAGGCAGTCACACTAAGCCAAATTCATTCCTAGTAAGCCTTGCCCAGCTTACACTGCAGGGGTGAGTTTGGCTCAGTGTGTGACCTTATCTAAGGCTGGAGCTGTGACATCTAATATGTACAGATATTAACAGTCTATGTACTTGGAACCTTTCATTTCTAAATGGACTGACAGATAAATTCAGTCTGGCATAGAGAAGTCAGGGTGCCCTGGATTTGTGCACGCGTGTACGTGCCGTGTGGCACACCCTATGCTCTCCGTGAGTGCCTATATATAGAAAGTCAGTCTATGCGGCGGGGCCGTGGGGGCAGGGGAGGCTTTGGCCCTGATCCATTACACCTGGCCTTTCTCGCACACCATGAAAATTTCATGTTGTTTTCCTCCAGTGTCTCCCGCAGTCTTTGTTCCTCTCAGGCCAGTGCTGACCAGCGTCCTCATGGCCAGGCAGGCGGTGAGCTCCGGCTGCTGCAGGCTCCCTTTTGTTGCTCTTGCAACTTCTAATGAGCCGTCAATCAACAACCTTGTTTCTTCGAAGCTTATCTCGTGACTGCTGAGAGGGGCCAGGACTAGGGATAATGTGCAAGCTGGAAGAAAATACACCAAGAACATATTTAAAGTGCTTTTTTAGTTTTACAGCTAAGATTTTTCTCCAAATTATTGTCACATTCAAGCTCTCACTGTAAAAAAAATCACTGGGGATTACAGCATATAAACAACTTGGTACTTTAGGATAAAGGAAGAGCAGTAATCTCTATGCCTTATCGAAGTCATCAGATAAACAGGACAAATTACCTTGCGTCAGACTGGCTGGCAGGTCACCTTTTTTGGCAGAAAGAAAGGAGGCTCGTTTCTAGAGATGAGTCAAAAGTGGAACTGTGTTGTTAACCCACAAAATTTTTGGAGGGTTGATTACAAAACATGGTCTGGCTCTCCTTTAGGTCCATCTTTATTGTGTTTGTAACTTAGCTTCGTTGCAGATCCATGGGGAGAAGTGAAAGACGCTGACAGGAGGTAAGGTGAGCTCTGAGGCAGGCAGACCCAGAGTGATGGTGTGAGGCACGGGGTCCCTGGCTCTGCTCAGACGGAGCTACTTCCTGAGCTGAGGTTTGTGAGGCAGTCTCACTGGCAGAGCCTGGCCTCTCTTCTCTGCAAGGAGACCAGCCAGACTGTTTGAAGGTATCACTAATATCTCAGCTGAATTAAGGCAGCACTGCAGACCTGTGGAGCTATTTCCCATGAAGTGCAAAGACCTGAAGGGAAGGCTGATGAAAAAGACAAGTGAGATTTTATAAGGCGTTTTAGCACTTTCAAGTTGTAGCTTTTTTTTTTTTTTTTTTTTTGAGGGAGGGCATGGGAGATGGAGGAAGGGAAGTATTTTACTTAATATCTTGGTTTCCTGGAACAGTTTTAACGTGATAAACAATTTCCATTTCTGAATGGAGGCTAACCAATACTTTGGAGGCTCTTTATTACTTTGACCCTGGAGAATAAATCTTAGAAACCCTACTGCCTCATCACATCTCCCTTGTAACATATCTATCTCCCCAGCTCCTCTGTGCAGTGAGCAGATGCTCTATCTTTTACAATGATAAGGAACTGAAGCCCAAGGAAGCCATGTGACTTGCCCAGGGCCACACAGGAAGTCCATGGCAGGCAAGGGACCATGCAGGCAGCTGGCACCACTCATCCTTCACTGCACTTTACACCTTTGCAAAGTCAGCTACCATTCTGGTCTGACAGCATTTTCTACCCACTTCAGATTTTTTCATGCACTGGGTTTAAATGCCAGATAGTCTTATAAACAGCTGAACAACATTGTCAATTCAAACAATTCATTGTGAGCCTCTAGATATCTAGTGGTTTCTGGCACACCCAGAGCATGGACCAAAATATTATTTCTAACTATGGTGGTGGAGGACAAAAGCTTGGAAGGAAGTCTCAATACTGAACTGCAAGAAGTCAGGTAGAATGTATCTTACTACACAGTTATTACTTCTTACAAACATAGTTTTAAAGCAAACTTTTGCTTTTTTGTGGCTTTGTTCTTGACTGCCAGATTTTTGGCATTGCTAATACTGCTACTCCCTCATACAGCCACAGTGAAAACACACTGTTAGCAAAGCTGGTGCTGTGATTCAGCTAGAACAGCCAGAGATGGCCAGAGCAGAGGTGCAAGGAGGTCGTGTGGTTATGTGGTCAGGCAGGTGTGCAGTACAAAGTATTACAAAGAGTACAGAGTGTTACAAATGAGTCTGTGCTATTCATGTGTAACCTAAACAAGACTGACTATACACACAGACTTTGAAGAGATGGAAATTTAGGAAAAGTTGTTCCAAGAGTTTTATTTTTCTTATGTGTGCCTTTGTTCACAGTATGACTAACTTACAGGTGTCCTGGAAGGGACATGAATAAGAACTTCACACAGCCTACTAGGCATGATGGCTTTCACACACTCTGAGTCACTGCCAGGCTCCTGCTACACCATGCTTAATGTAACAGAATTTGCAGGAGCTGTGAAGATGTGCAAGACCAGGATTCAAGGATGCCTCTTTGTTTCTTGACATTTCCCTGGTGTGGTAGCTATCCACCAGCAATGACACACTAGGCATGTGGCTCTCTCATCTTCCAGCCTTGCTTTTGAATGAAAGTGATTACAGCTGCTCTATCTTGTGCTTTGCTCTAATTATTACATTGGTTACAATGTCAAGTACGTGCCTGATGAGCCAGTTACTCGTGTCCAGAGGGATGACTACTCTTATAAAATAACTTGGGGTCCATTAATACCCATTGTAAGAAGCAGGTACCTAACTAAAGGCCACTCAAATACTTAAGTTTTAGGGAACAATAAGGCTCCACATTCATCCCAGCCTTCCTGCTTTCCTTTGGTATTCCCCTGCTCAGCACCCTGGCTGCTGTAAATCTCATTCCAGCTATCAGCTGCTCTGGGGCGTTGGCCATCTAATCGGGGCTCAGGAACTCAAAAGTGAGTGCCTATAAAGCAGCTGTGAAGATGTTTGACAAAACCAGGACTTGCTGTGTCTGGGCTTGGTGTATTAAAATGCACCTTTTTTTTCCCAGCTTATGTATAGTAGCTGCTCTTAGTGCAAATAATCCCTTACTACACAGAAGAAAGCCAACCAGTGCTATCAGCACGGATACAGCTGATGCCAGTCTGCCCTTCTGTCTCCTACAAAGCTCTGCAGGATTTGAATGCAGTTAAAAGCTGCATGATCTACTGTCTTGCCGACCCTGTCTGACCCAGCAGTCTAGTGTAAAACAAACTGTGTGCTCCCCCACACATGCTAGCCATGGGTAGGACAATACAGCCTTTACAGGTGATCCTGGCTAAATCCCTCTGTAGCCCTCTCCCCACAACCTGCCATGCTGGTCATGTGGTTACAAGAGTGGCAGGCCCTGACTCTTAATAATTGATTATGTACAGGCACCATAGGGGTCATTCAGCTGCTGGGCCATGCGTGCAGTACTAGCAGATGTTCCCCATTTCCAGCAAAGCAAAAGAATTTTCTGTAGGCAGTGTGGCCCTTGAGCTGCCAGTCAGAGCACCCCTTTTATAGGTGAAATCTGATACTTTCTGGGACTATAATGGAAGATCCTTTCTAAATGTCATCTCTAATTAGTCTATCACATAATTTCTAGTAGTCCAGAAAGACTCTCTGTCTGACCATTTGGACATTTAGTAACCCCAGCCGTGCTGCACAGAGCTGGCTGCTGCTCGCAGGGTTCCTGTGCAGTGATGCCAATCATCGATCTTCTCTGAGGGGTGTGAGCACAAGAGCAAAGTGCTTCTGACAGGTCACAAGGAACCAGCAACAGTCCTAAGACCAGACTTGGAACAGTTTGGTTTGGATTCTCAGGGTCAAGGACAGCAAATCCTTCAGCACAAAAAGCAGCTTTACAAGGACAGGGCCCTTGTGTTCTTAAAACAGAAAACACTGTATAGTAAACCTACAGAATATAAATGCCTCAAAGCTCAGTTGCAAGCCCTAAGGTCCCCAAAGTCCAAGGGACAAAGGCCTCTAGATTTGCTCTTGTTTAATTGACAAATCAATTCAAATGGTGAAAGTCTCTCCTAGTGCGTTCCACTAAAACTGTCTTTGGGGTTGCAGCTGATACAGATTTCCTTCTCAAAAGGGTAGGACCAAGAACGCCACTTACAGTAAATACATGTCAGCTCCTGAGACCTTTCTCTGTGGTCAGAGGAGAGCATGTCTTATTTAAAAGAAAAGTGAGAGAGAGAGACTGCCTGAGCAGCAAGTAGCACAGAGCAGTCCCATGTGAATAATTGAAGTGGAATCTGGAATGCACACCGCCACATCGGGAACTTCTGGAGACCAGGTCTCATCGGAAGAACTGACTCTTACTGGAGAGGTAATGGAGAAGTTTCTGGCCAAAACCTCTGTAGTCTCAGCCTGAGGTGGAACAGAGACTCCAGGGTCAATAGGGACACCCCTTGTAGCACAAAGTATATGGGATTTGAAAACCAGGCACTGGTCCAGGACCTAGACACAAGTTCACAAAGGGATCATTCAGTGATGCCAGGGATAGCCAGAAGCTTCCTCCAGAGGAAAGAATTCTAGGATTTCTGAAGCAGGGATGCCACAGGAGATGAGAGACTCTAGAAATCTCCTCTTGCTCACTTCAGCGCTGAGCATCCCTGTAAAGAGCTGGATGACATGATTTTAGAGATACTTTTATTCTTTGGTACTGCAGCTCTGAGTGGTACAGACAGCAATACAGCCTCAGAAATGTCACAGTCTAAGGACATATGGCTACTCTGACTGGCAATTTCTTCAAATAACTAATGACGTTGGTACTTCACTAGCTCAGTGCAGGGGGATGTTTCTTTGCTCTGCTGCTGGCATGGCCTCTGTTGTGTGCTAATCTTCAAGTCACAGAGACTTGTCTCAAGAAGGAACTCCAAGAGAAGTTTGTGGTGCACAAAGTGTCCTTCTTCTTCAAGAAAGTAGCAGAAGCCTTTGCAATCACCCTCTTCTGCAGAGAGGGTCAACCAGCACACCCAGGTCCTTTTGTGCTGAGCAGCTTTCCAGCCACTCTTCCCCCAGCCTGTAGCACTGCCTGGGGTTGTTGTGACTCAGGTGCAGGACACAGCACTTGGCCCTGTTGAACTTCATACCATTGGTCTCAGCCCAGTGATCCAGCCTGTCCAGATCCCTCTGCAGAGGGATCTTCCTACCCTGCAGCAGATGAACACTCCTGCCCAACATGGTGTTGCCTGCAAAATGACTGAGGGGACACTCAGTCTCCTCATTCAGGCTGTCCATAAAGATACTAAACAGGACTGGTCCCAGTACTGAGCCGTGGATACCACCTCTGTTTGCCAGACACCAACTGGATGCAGCGCCATTAACCACCACTCTCTGGGCCTGGCCATCCAGCCAGCTCTTAGCCCAATGAGCAGTGCACCTCCCCAAGCCATGGGCTGCCAGCATATCCAGGAGGATGCCATGGGAGGCAGTATCAAAGGTTTTACTGGGGAACAAGAGGAATACAAGGGGAACAGGAAAGAAGAGGAGGATGACCTGGGATGTTTCTGAATGAAAGGATTTGAAATGCTTCTCTAGTATTTTGTATTCATGTAGGAAGACTAGATTTTCCATCTTTTCCTCACATCTTTCCCAAAAATACTTTCAAGCATTTCAGAAAAAAATAATTCCAGCGACAGCTTTTGTGAAGGTTTTCCTGGAAGTAAGTAATGGCTTTCTAACCGTTGATCAAAATTAGATGGCAAGTATTACTGCTGAGATAAAGATTTAAATCCCAGTAGAGCAGTACTCTTCTGAACTTACTTAGTGTTAACAGGCTACTCACAACTTGTATTCTGTGGAATCCACCCATTTGAACAAAATGTATATCCAAGCCTTTCCAAGACGTAGGATTAGTTCACAAAACATTGTCAAGTTCAATCTGTTAACAGAAGTATACTTTGCAAGTTTTCTAGCTCTCCAATCAAATATCCTGGAATTAGAATAATCATCCTTGCTAATTTTAAAAAAGGATAGAATTTTTGCTAGTGAATTTTTAAAGTCTCATAACTACAAATTTGCTTTTTTTGCTACATACTTCTCTTTAAATCCAGTTTTCCAACAGCCACTGCAAGAAGAAAACAAGGAGCCAGAAATACTATACTTAGAGACCCAGACTGCTGTGTCTCGGGAATAGGGAAGAGATGAATGGGATGGGGGACAGTGTCTGCACAGTTGCAGTTCTAGGAGGAGAGAATGGTTTATTTAGTTGATTCTCAGTGACCTATCTTTCTTAGGTGTTCCCAAGATGCCCATCATATTAGCTCCATCTCAACTGTCTGGAAGGTAGTAACAGAAAACTGCTATTTGATCTCACTCCTTTATCTAATCTCATCTATCAAGAATGTGCTCAGCAACTCGGTATCTGAGCACCTCAGAGAAATTACACAAAGTCAACGACCTTCTTCGGCATCTCCTTTTTGTACTGGACAAAAACAGTGCTTATGAACAAGGAAATCCAGATCAGCGCTGTGTGATTCAGCCACACATACCCACGGGGAAAGTGCAGAGGATGAATAGGGGGAGCAGAGTCGTTGTGGATAAAAGAAGCTCCAATTTTTGTGGAAGTCTTCCAACAGCCACATCATAGCCACTCATTAATTACAACCCAGCTGATACAGAATCCAACATGTTTGACATTCAGCACAATTGTCTTAAGATGTTTAACAGATGGTGAAAAGTGAACTACAGGTAAATTGTTGGTCCCAGATTACTCAAATAGCAGCAGACCCAAAGCTGCACTCCTTGGGCCTGGATCCAGGACAATAAATTCTCTGCACTGGACTTGAGGTAGCCTGGCAGGGAAGGTTTTGTGCCTCAGTGGACTCCCTCAACACACGGATCTACTATGGAGGACAACTGTCACCTTCCTTCATCCCATCCTCCAAGTATACATTAGTGAAACATCTATTGACTGTGTTTTACACAGGTGCAGCATATCCTACAATATCCCACTATACCCACTCCCTGCTCACACACCAGAGATTGGGACAGTGGATGAAGTGTGCCTGGAAACACCGAGCGTGACGCTCGAGCAACCTTCAAAGCTGTCTCTAGGCAGAAAAGGAGCAAAGATCCCAGGGCTTCAGACTGCTAGAACCTAGTTTGACAAGGATGGCTTTTAGCAGCACTGCTGGCTCAAGCCCTCACATCCCCTCTCCTTCCCACCCTGTGCCACCCTCTCCTCCTTTTTCGTTGTAGCTGTTTGTGGGGTTGGATGGTGACCCAGACTGACCAAGGCACATCTGAAAGAGCAGCTCAGGGGTAAGAACCATTGGTTTGGGCTGTTTAAGCCAGCACTCTACCAGAAGGAACATCTGTCAACTTCTGCCATAGTTCAGTGCTTAAATATAAGCCCATATACTGATGAGGCTGCTTGTCTCAGCTGCTGTTGCTAAAGCTTCTGCTACATTGCCTGTTGACAATAAGTCATTTGCTATGTAAATTCTCGTAATTTCTATGCTTCAAATTAATTTTAAAGTCTGCTGTGATAAATGTTGGCCTCTTGAGGAATAACAGAACCCTTGATTTGTGCTCTTACAATTACCTCTGTTAAGTAGTCACAGCACTTAAAAAAAAGATCTTAGAGTGGCCAAAGGCTATTTTGTGCACCTCCAGGTCCACAGTTCAAATGCCACATAAAGTTTAATTGCTTTCCTGATCTGGGCTGATCAGTCCTGCTCTCTGCAGCATGGTCCTTGCTGCCGTCCTTGCTTGCCGTCAGTGCCAGCTGAGAGGGGCTGGAGCCTGTGGCACTGTATCTACAGTCTGGCTGAGGAAGTGGTGCCTGCAATTTATAAGGGATCATGTGCTCAACTTCCATAAATAAATGAAAGGGACAGAGTCATCCCTAGGAGCCTCATCACCTTTTAGGCACTCATGCATACCGTAAGTGCACTGGGCCAGCACAACAGCACAGGAACAAAATGAGCAATTAATTAAACAAATGCACAGTAACAGAGGTAATGGAGTAGCTACCTCACAGTGGGAAAGCTTCCCAGAGCCATCTCACCTGACCAAAGCCTGGATTAAGCCAGCAAGATGGAAAGGAAATGAGCAGAGAAGAGCTAACCAAGTTTTAAAAAGATCAGAGGTTGTGACTGAAAACCAGGAATACCTAGTCCTGTCCTCAGGGTACAGACATATTAAATCATCAAAGCCTGTGAAACTTCCAGTGCAGAGACATACTCCTGCCCACAGCCAGCATAGAGTAACCTGAAACTGTTTGGTCCTGGGAGGAGGAGGAAAGGCAGCCACCTCACCTTTGTGTTGGGCTGTGCTGGGTGACTGCTTGACAGGTAAGAACTGTGCAGCTGCTGCTGGCACCCTTCTGTTCATGGCCCAGTTGTTTGTGTTGTAAATTGATGTGTCCCTATCCTCATTTACACCAACTGGTTGGTGGGTTTTACACTGCAATTATGGTTAGTTTCCTGCTGAAAGGGGGATATTTATGTTGATAAGTTACATGTTTATGTACCTCAGGTGCAGCATCTTCCATCAAACAAAGCCTACAGCAAAGCATGGTGGCTCTGAGCAAAGTTATGGTAGGTGATGGAAGTGCCCTAGGGAAGTATTAAGAGGTCCCACTGTATGTAAGAATTTCTTCTGTCTTCAAAGCAACACATTCAGGTATCATTTGTTGAGATTCAATGCTAGAAGCTTCAGCAAAGCACTGCACATCTCAGAGCCCGAAATGAAATGGAGAAAACATCCCCAGAGTCTTTAAGCTTGAGATGAATATAGCAGCATTGATTTGGGCAAAATTGTTCCAGTACCAATATCAACAATGCCTAAGTCCCTCCAACACTCCTAATGTGGCAGAGGAGTCATCTTTGAAGCCACGTGCCTACAGGTGGTACAATTGACTAGTCCAGGAGTGCTGAGTGTTCATTAAATGTTATTGATAATTAGTTCTTGAAACACTCTGGAAAACACTGATTTTAAGGAAACGTGTTACAAAAAAGCACTGCCCAGCAGCTCTAGTGTAAGAGCATTACCTGAAATGCTAAAATGATCTGTGAATTTATTTCCAGCATAGATGTAAACACAGGACACACACACTTTTTTGCATATATGTAACTCAAACATAGATGCAAAACGAAGGAAATGTGGCATGAAATAAATAGTTCCTAAAAATATCTGGTGGGAAACATTAAATTTCTGTTCAAATAGTCAGCTTTGCATTCTTCAGCTGGAGATAGATGGATTAATCAGTCCTCAGGGAAGTGCTAATTAGAGTAACTGGGAACAGATAAAACAGCCAGAATAAGACCAAGTGGTTTAGTCTGCACTCATGTAATTCCACAGTGATGCTCTTGACTTCATTGGAATAGATCATGGTTCTTTGTTGTGGCCTGGTGGACCCTAGATGTGATATTAATAAAGGAGGTTTTTCTTTGATCCAGTAATAATGCCCATCTTTGTTGTAGAGCTGCAGAAACTGCCTGGACTGTATTTCCCTTGGTGGGATGTAACCAATGATGCAAGCAATACACAACTCCCTCTCCAATACAGGAGACAAAAGAGATTAGAGACATACACGCACACTACAATGGTGGCACTTCAAAATAAAAATGTCATGTGTTCACATTTACATGACTATTACAGTTTACTTAGAAAAAATCACAATGTAATCCCCCTCTCCTATTTTTTCATTAACAAACTAAACTCTGATTTTGACTAGCTCTTTTTGTTATGGGAGTAACCAAGAAATTTAAAATATTTGTATGTTCTCCATACCTTCGGCTAATGCCTTCATTAGGTACAGCATATTTGGTTGGCTGAGTATGGCATATCTAATTGTTCCAGCCTCTTGGAGGGTGATGGGCCCATTGCCTAGGAAGCCCAGGACATGATGCACCACTCTCAGCTGTATCTTACATCGATAGAAGAAACTGAGCTTTCCCCAACAAAGTAACAGGCAAAACAGAGGAAGCATGCTGATACTGTGATCTTCTCCATAGTTAACAGCATTTTGACTAATCCCAGTGAATTCACAGCAAACGATATTGCTGCTGTCCTTTATCTCAGGCTTATAAAGGGAACATGTGGCTCTGATTTACCTTCTCCTCACACAAATTACTGCATGGGGGAGTAGCAAGGGAAATAGGAGGCTAGACATAAAAATTACCAAGCAGTCTTTGCTATGTCTAAAGAAGCCCTCTAAGGGAAAAATTATAAGAATGTCAGAAAAATTGAGCGAGAAGGTTGCAATGGTGTGTTAGGTCCATGCAAAAGCATGAAAATGTTAGGGCAGGTCCTTGGCTGCTGTAAGCAGTTGTAGCTTCATTAAATAAATGGGACCAGGTTGATTTACACTATAGGGGATCTGTTATGGTGTTCCATGCCATTATAATTTCTAATGAGCAGTTTTCACTGCTATTAATTCATCTGGTATTAATAATTTAGCTTTTGGACTGGCCAAAATAAGCTATTTTAACCACCAAGAATAAGATTCCAAATTGGCATCTGAAGTTGTCTGTTGAGCCTCTGAAAGGTGCTTTTGAGGATTGCCCTGACAAAATGCCTGAAGGCAGATCTGCATGTCTGCTTGAAAGGCCTGTCTAGACTAGGAAAATGAGCAGCTCTTACAGCGTGCTAATGGGAACATATTGGTTGGCATAGTTTAAAACACCTGAGAAAAAGAAGAAGATGCTCACTCAGGTTATAGTGCTGTGTACACTCAGCTAGGTTCAAGTCTTTCCTCTGATGAGGAAAAATAATGCTCCATCTTCCCTTCATCTTCATTATCCTGCCCAAGCACCTGTAGTTGTGATTTAAAAATTATGCTCTCTGAACCCTTGCTATGCACCAATTCACTAAGCCAGCAGAAAACTGATCACAAAAAAAGAATGGATATGTTTGTGGTAGTTTAGTGAATGAGATCAGTTGATGAAAGGTGTGAACAAGTGCCAGAGCCCAGTAAGTGTCCAGAAGGTGCAGCTGGGAGGGTAGGAAGGCACAGAAAATCTCTACTTTTCTTCAGCAGTCAGTTGGCTCTCTCTACACAGTAAAACTGCATTCTCTATCCCTGGCATGTGTGTTGAGCCTAGCAAGGAGGAGTCTCAGTGGTTGTGTGGGTAGATGACCACTTGTTTCACACCAGCCATGGAGACAGGTATACAGACATCGGCTGGCTGCCTTAGAAACTGTAAATTTCTAAAATGGAGATTTAGTATCAGTCTTAATCTCCTCTTCAACTGAGCACTTTTCTCATACATTGTTAAAAGACAATCTTCACCCTTAAAACACAAGTCTCTTCACAGTTTGTTCAGTCATTCCACAATTTGTTGACCTCACTGTGTGTGTGGGATGCGTTCACCTTTAGCCCCACTCAACCCTTGTCATCCCACTGCAGGTCACCTAATGCACCTCAGCCCACATCCAGCTGCTTGAAGCCCCCTCCCACCCCTCTCCCTTCCATACGGTCTGTTTTATTTCTTCCCTTTTTTTTTTTTTTTCACTAACTAAACTCAGTGTCTCCTGCTTTTGCACTCTGTGGAAGCCCAGTGTTTTTCTCCTCTACCTCCTCGGCTCAAACCTCTCCCTTCACATCCAAACATACTCTGTTTGGGCCTTATTCACCTATTTCAGATTGCTGTTCCCCTTCAGGAGCTCAGATTCACTCAGCCCCTGGCTCACAGGCTGTTGACACAGCTGTCCGTAGAGTATCTTTCCTTCAGATGAATAAAAACTGATCAAGATTTGGCCCTTGGTGAATTTTTGTAAGGCATGTGGCCTATTTTTCATTATGGTAAGAGTGTTTGTTCTGTCCTTCTGGTTACAACAGGAGCTTGCTTACTTGGACAGACAGAGCTGCATATTAGGAGTGTGTCCCTGTTCATTTTGGCCACACTATCTGTATCCAGCCCTTCTTTGCAACAGGCAGAAAAGGAGGGGTAAAACACCTAGCCTGGGGCATGAGCTGTTAGTTCAATATAAAGAGATTTAAGTAGGAGCAATGGGAGAAGGAAACAGGCTGAATATCAGGAAAAGCTCCTGCCAGTGAGACGTGTTTGGCTGTGAAATCTTCTCCCAGGGGAAAGAGGTCAAAGCCTCATTGTTTGGAGGTAGAGCTGGTCAAAACTGTTTTTGGAGCAGCAGCAGCAGCGGGAGTGGTGGAGGTGGGGAGAAGAGCAGCAGCTGTGCATGGCAGAGCGGCAGATATACGAGGGGAAGTGGCTGGATGCACAGCGAGAAGGAGCAGGAAGAGCAGAGGAGGCTGACAGAGGACTGGTGCTCGCACCGGCATGAGGGACACAACAAAAGGATTAACAGAGGCACAGTGGGGAGCAGCAGACAAAAGCAGGAGAGAAAGCAGGGAAAGCAGAGGGGTAAAGAGGCAGGAGCAGCAGAGATGCAGGACATGAAAGAATGGTGGGAAATGCCAAGAGAAGCACTGCAAGGAGCAAGTGTGAGGCTGAATGACAATAGCAAGGTCTCGTTTTGTTTTTTGAACACAGTGGCCTCGGCTAAGCAAAGCTGGAAGATACTAAAGGACAAAGACATCAGGTTTCCTGATTACATGATCTGAACTAATCTCACAATCTGGGATGCTTTATGCAGTTTTCTCGTTCTGCATCAGGATAAAATTAAGGTATTCCAATGCATTCTTGGCAAAGACAGGGAAAGGTAGATTTGAGGAGCCACCAGCCCATTGTTTTGGAGCAGTACCTTAGATCATGAAGGATGGGCACAGGCCACACCCTGACATTTCCCATCTCCTTGATGATATTTGCGTGATGATATGAGCTGAAGGAAACAATGTTAATATTGTACCATAGTTTTTCATTTAGAAATTCCACATGTTCAGTGACATTTCGTTCCTCTCACTGGAGTGAGCTCCCCACCAAGCAAATCCTATTATTATATAAATTAGCTGAGGTTCTTCGGCCATCCCTATCACAACTCACCATTACATGGTGAAGATCTTCACTATTGCAAAGAAGGAAATTCCCAGCTCAATTTCTTTCACCCTAATATTATTATTAATGTTTCCTTCACTCTGAACCAGGCTGCTCATTTAATTTTGCAGAGGTCTGCTATGTTGTTTCTATACAGATCTGCAAAGCAGAAAGCAAAGTTTTGGCTGGTCTGCAAAAAACTTCACGGGCTTGACTTTTCCCGGAGGGATCAGGAGAAAAGATACAGGATCTCCCCAGGACCAAGTGATATATTACATGGCTAGAGCTGCACTGAAGTCCTGATGGAATTTACCCAAGGTCACAAACCAAGACCATATTGCTGCTGCTTTGCTCTAAAGACTTACTTTTAATTCTTACAAATCTTTTCAAATGCCAATCCACAATGAATATTGCACACTGAATACAAGACTTGCCAACTTAATTTGAAGAAATTGCTGATAATGACAACAGCAATTGCCTTCTCATTCTGCTCTTTGTCTTCATTGTTAATCCTTTCTCAGAAATGAAACCCTTCTTGGATTACTAATGACAGTCTCTTTATTCTCCTTATTTTTTTGTTTTCCTTAATTGCCTTCAGAGAGCTATTTTAAAAGAATATTCATGCCAGAAGTACAAACTGGAAGAAGTGCCATTAAGAGGAAAAGCCTTCTGTAATCTTGTTTCTGGTGCAGTGACCAGGACCTTCAGAGTCATGTAACTAAGCTGCCAGTTTCGAGGCTAGAACAGTTTCGTGATAGTTCAGCACAAATGGAACTAATGTAATAAAAATCTGTTGAAGCTACTGGTGCTTTTTTCACTCCGCAATCACCGCAACCAAGATCAGGATCTGATGCCTGAATTTGTCTGCAGCACTCAGAAGGAGACTGAAATTATATGGATAAATCAGTTTTGTTAAATTCAAGGTTTGGTGTCTCTTTGAGAAATGAATGTATGAGAGCCTGGAAATGCGATGTTGCTTGTTATCTCTACCTTAATTCAGATCAGTCGAATCATACCGTGTAGTCACTGAATGCAAAATGACTCGGTCTCTGTTAGTCCCGAGTGGATAACTCTCAGAGGCAATTTCACAGCTGTTAGTAAGTGCTAATCTGAGCTAAAAACCCAAGTACTAGGCTTTACTTCTCTAATTCTGACATATTCCTGGATATCAGGGTAGTGCAGTCTTGATGGAGTAGGGCAGCTTGTTTGAGTAGCGCCAGGGCTGGGGACGGAGATTCTTTACACTCCGAGCTCATTTTCCAGGGCTGGTGCTTTAACCAAAGGCAACAGTGCCCCTCGGTGATGTGATCGTGGTGTAGCATAGGGTTGACACCTCACTCGGTTTCCTACGTCTGGTATGCCACTGGTTCGAAGCGAGACCTCTAAATTAGGTACCGAGAGCAGCCCTTGTGTCAGGAACGTGTCCTATAATTCGTTGCAGAAGAGCCCAAACAGACAGGCCAGGCCACGGGTGTCAAGAAAAGCTGGAAGGGACTACCCAAGACCACTGAGGGCTTCTCTGGAGAGCTAGATTCCACCCCATCTGTTCAGCATCACAGGGGGACAAACACTCCTGTTCCTTCTGGCTCCCAAATCTGGGATGCATCCTGCAAAGGTACTGAGCCCTTGCAGTAACCAAAGCCAGCTTGGGCTTTGAACACAGAGTGCATTAAAACATGCTCTAGAGTACCAAAGTTTGTAGAACAGATTTCTTATACTGGATATGTGATTATATAATTTCACTGGGAAATGCTGGGTTTACCCTCTGTAGCTCAGCTTCTTTTCCACAAGATCAGAATACCATCATCTGGCCTTCTAGGTGCTATCCAGAAAAGCTGAAAGTTTATTAACCACAGGTAGAAAATGAGGATTCTGTGAACACAGAAGATGGCATGAAGACATACACAAAATTCTATATTGAACGCAGAGCTCATATGGTTTATACAATAAATAAGGCAGAGTATATATGCTGAAGTGACGAAAAATGAACAAGTAACATTTTATGTGCACCAAACGTGGTATCCAGTCTTTAGAAAAAATCTGATTATTAATTTAAGGAGTGTCATCATGTATGCACTCATGGACCAAATCAAGACAGTACACGGACTTTGATTCTGGAAATTCTTGATTTTTTGGGAAGTTTCTCCCTGGTATTCTTCTAGCTTAAGGCCTTCTCTTTGTTTTGTTTTTATTGTAAAAGAGCCCGGCTCCTGCCTGGCGGCCGCGAGCATCCAGAGCCGTGGGGCTGTGCGAGCATCTAGTGGCCAAAGGGAAAATTTCACCGCCACGTCAACCTCGGCTGGGGTTTCCCTCGAAGAAAAAGTAAAGTTCCTAACTACGGAAGCAAACGAGCAAACTGAAATCAGGCATTCGCTCTGAGAATAAAGGAATTATTACTTTATAAGAACGATGACTACGAAATGTTAAAATCAGTTTGTATCTGTGCCTCTTCTCTGTCCCACCCCATATACCTTCCTGTGCACGTGCGGAAACTATCACTTTGATTTTCTGCATTAGACAGAAAAGCTTAGAAGTTGCCAAGGGAATACTGCCTTATTGAAATGTTTCCTGTATTTCACCTCTCACATGATAAAAGTTCATTTTCCTCTTTTCTGAGTAATTCATTAGTGTTTTCTCAGAAGGTTGCAGTGGCCAGCAGAAAACAGAGAGAACAGCTACACTTAAGTTTTATCATACTGAGGCTATGCAATATTTTCTTAAAGGAGACTTATGTGTGGATGGTGAAGTATTAATTTAATTTACAAACATCACTTCCAGTCCAGATTTGTAGGAACTTGGCAATGTAACTGGAACTACATTTCCAGAGAAGAGAGTAATGCAGAAGCAGAGATACAGTATAAATATAAATAGTTTCTCACTCAGAACAGTCACATTGTCAGTGGGATTTTCAAACACACTCAGCACAACCTTCCCATGTTTCCCTGAAAGTCAAAGTTCCCATTCAGATGAATAGAACCAACATTAATAATGCAATTAGTAATATTAAAAATAATTTGATACTGTCTCTTGCCCATAAAAATGGCTACTCCCTTCTCCTTATCTTCATTACAAGGGCTGTGGGACTAAGCAGGGAGTTTAGTCAATTCACCTAGACATATGAAGAACATGAACATCAGCATATTAGGCTCAGAATTCAGTAAAGACTAAAATTAGTGCTCCCATCAGAAATGGCCTTCACTTTACAGTTATGAGTGAGCTTGCTTTCTTTCTCACAAGTCATCCAGTCAGAGCATTGGGAGTTTTATTCATCACCTTTGATCCATTAGTTCCTTCACCTTAACATTACCAACCACAACTAAGTAGATATGCCTTTGCGAGGCAGCATCAAGGTGACAGCATGTTTGTACAGGATGCCAGGAGCCCCTAAGAACAGGAAACCTCGAACGTCAGCTGATTCTACCAGTGGGCAGCATCTCCCCATCCTTTGTTCTGTGTGCTTCTAAAATAAATATCAAATGGCATTTATCCTGTGATAACAGACTGCAACCACTTAAACCCCAATCCAGAATATTTTTCATACTTTTCTTATATTGCCCAACCTTGAGATCTAGCAAACTCCAATTTTTTTCTGAGAAATTCCACAAATAGGTGTGTTAATTTATTTTCTTTTGAAAAAGCATTGAACTGTTTATGGATCATCCATTTCACTGCAGCACATGGTACGGCATGGCAATATCTTAGGCAGGGCCACTGTTCCCATAGAAGTCACACATGGACAACTTAGATGTCAAATAGTAATCTGTAGTAAGAGAATTTTAAAATCAAATCAAAGAGATGTACTATGATGTGAAACTAAATATAAATCTTAATTACTTCTTTGTCATAGATGAACTATGTCCCACAAATTTCACGTCCAATTTATAAGTATGATGATATTTTATGAAATATGCAATATACAACTTCATGTTTAAATTGCATTTTTTGGGAAGAAGTTGAAAAGCTTTAGGCATATTTTGTGTATGTTTCTGTTGTAAAGTGCTTACATAATCTACTTCTGCCAAACTCAAGCTAACTTGATAAACATCCTCAGAAGATCTCATTAAATAACATCCTACAACTGGCAAAGCAGTAGATGTCGTTGAACACACACCAGCTGTGTTTATATCAAGGCTCTGATCCGCAAGTTGATAAAGAACCAAAATATTCATTAACTTCAATGAGCACTTCCCGTCTTTAGAAGTGCATAATCAAAGATATATGAATTATGGCCTGGATTTTCTAGAGCACTTATGCACTTATCTTCCAGTCTTATTTTAAATCCATCTATTTAAATCTTTTTTGGTTGATTTGTAAGTCTAAATTGTTTTACTCTATTAGGAAAAGTATCCATAGTAATAAAACTATAGAAAGACATTTTTCTTTAGAAGTATTCAGTAATTGCAGTCATCCACCCACTGACAGCAAGCTGCTCTACTGATATATTTATGAAAAATGGAAATTTCGTTTAGTAGACAATTTGTATTATGATGATTTTTTTTACTTCAGACTTGAAGTAAGGAATTTTTGCTTTGCTATCTTGTCCTGTTAAGATGTAAGAAGCTTCACAGCTGCTAAAAATAGCCATAGGATTGCTTTGGGGACATTTTCCGGAGGCACTGACGTGGAAAAAGAGATGCATTAGACCTTTCTCTCCTGCCCTTCAGGCTGCTGGCAGGGAAGGCAATTGGGCAGCAGCAAATATAGACAGGACTCCCTACGCTCCAGTGTCTCCAGGCTGCTGTACCACTGGTGTGCATATGGTGAGCGTATGTACAGCAGTAAGTTGGAAGGAGTACCCCAGCCTGAAGAAAACGCTTTTCAAAGAGAATAAAAAAGGCTGTGCTGAGACTCTGACTCAAGGAGTTACCTACTTCACTGAGGCAGCAAGGTCATGACCTCCAGCAATGGTGGCTAGGAGTTCCCCAGACTGCAATAATTTTGAATAATTTAATATACATTTATGTGGAGACGGTACATGGGTTGATGAAATGAACCAGCTTAAACCCTGATGGAAAAAAACCACATGCTGAGTGGCAGAATGTTACAGTGGGGATACTGTAACACGATGTATCAAACCAGGAGTCCCGTGGAAAAGAAGTATCTATGGACAGGTTCTTGATAGATGTTTCAGAGAGATGTTTATTTCTCCAGCCGCATGGCCGGGGCTCTGCCCAGGAACTCTCACAGTCTGGGTTGAGGGTCCTTGCCCGCGCAGGGAAACACCAAACCACCAGTGGGGAACGAGGCTGACCAGGGGCTGGGAAATCCCGTGCCTCCCCCCTCCCAGGGCCCCTCTGCCAGGGCTACACAGCAGGGGAGGAGACCCTGACAGCAGAATCAGAAATCAAAGTCTTTTTGAATAGTGGAGATCTCTGGGGAAAAAAATGAGAAAAATCTGACAGACACTGGCTAAAAACCTCAAGCAAGAATAATAAAACATACAACTGGGGTAATAATAGGCAGAAAATGGCATTGTGCTGTTGTGGATTTTACACTGAGTGGAAGTCTTCCTGCTATATTGCCCTAATACTAAGATGGAGACTGCAGTAGGACTTCGTTCTTGCACACAGACTGGGACAATGTTTACAAGAAATACATGGTTCTCCTGGAAGAAATTCACATGGGATGGACAAAAATGAAGGTACAAAGTTTCTGACTTTGCGTTTTGTGAGTATCTATGTATTTGTCATTTAATAACCTTTAGCACACTTTCTAGTGTGAAGGGTGTTACGTTTCAACCACTGCAACTTCCTTTATGGGACTGCACTGGCCACAAAGGCCAAGTTCCTGAATAATGGGCACAAAAGGTGCTCTGTGAAATAATGTACATCACAGAGATCCCTTTCAGAGATTTTACATTGCAGATAAAACTGTCTTCTCTTGTGTGTGTATCTATTGGTATGTGTAAGCACAGAGAATGAAAATGCTATTATGATATTTTTAGGGGATTAAAATACATTTTAATTAGTAGTGTAATAGCAGATGTAATGCTGCTTTCTGCATCATTCAGCACACTTGTGGCAAGAGCCACCAGGGACTATGATTCTGGCAGAAATTGCAGTGACTCAGGGTTGTGATGCCTAGCTCAAAATGAAGGTAGCTATTTCATCTTGTATGGACAATTTTGGATTCAGTCTCTAAAATTAATGTACTATCTATTCAAATGCAAAGAGTAACATAATTGCATATTTTTAATTAAATCAGAGTACCTTATCCTGGAAAACAAGAATACCTTGTTGATTTCAATAAGAATCAATTGTGGAACCAATCAACAATATTTACCTGCAGACTAAATCTGTATTTCTGATCTATATTCAACTGTAGATCAGAAATGACATCTGACATTTGGAAAGAAATTAAATCTTGTCATTATATCTTAGGTCTTCCAAGTCTGCTTATTGAGCTTTATGATTCCATACATAGCATTGGGAGTCAAACTATCTGATAAAGTTATTTTTAGGTCTCAGTAGGGAAAGTTGACCTGTATTTCCAGAATACTGCCACAAAAACTGTACTCTAAAATTGTGTGGACAGTTCAACACACAACTTCACTTTTTCCAAACTGTTTCTCTGCTTGTAGCATTGTACTGTCCAGCCAACTCACACTTTAGGGCTCTCACATGTGTTTTAAAACCAGTCTTACCAAACTAAAATGCTGAAGTACTAGTTGAACAGTGGCCTGCTCTTAATTAAAACAAGGCATTGCTCTTGCAGCAGTATGACCACGAGAGGGCACATCTCCAGTTGTGATGATAATGTCTCACTAGTGCTGTACGGCTCCATGCAAGACTTTTATTTTTGCTTTATCTGCCTTTCCCTGTCTTTTTCAATCACACGAGGAATTTAGTAACCTTATTTGTTAACTAAATGACATAATTCTCCAGGAAGGTTCTTATTCATCCCACAAGTGCTATCTCAAAGCAGAAAAAATAAAAGCAGAGATGATCATCAAGCTAAGATGTAGTGCATCTGTTTCCATTTAGAAAAAGAAGCAATGGATAAAAAGCAGATAGATAATATTTCTGGAACAAATAAGATAGAAGCATGGAAAAAGAAGCAGGAAAAATTAGAATAGGCAAAAGACGAATCTGAAAAAGTATAAAGGGTGTTATCACAAAAATCAAAATTTCTAAGATTTTTAAAAGTACTCAAAAATCAGCCACAGTTTGAGAATGATAAATGACAAAAAAGGTAACTGAATTCATGCAGTGTTGTTTTTTTCCTAAATATCATACATGATTTTAGTTTACCAATGGCCACAACAACAGAGCCACTCAGGTGTCAGCTTCATCTTTTAAAACTTCTCCTCTCTGGCCTCCCCCCCCAGTTCCCTCAGAGCACAGGTTAGAAATTGTGTTTTACATGCAGGTGTACAGACCTGACTGATTAAACAGTTTACTTACCCCTGAAGTGTTTATTCCCTAGACTTACTAGTTTCCTATTATTTTTAATGTGATCTTATTATTGTGCCGAATTCTCTTGCAGCAGTGGTAGCAAAAAATGGCTTCTGTTGATTTAGAAATAAACTAAATACTGCTATTGATGACATGAATAGGAGTTAAAACTTTGTAAGCAAGGAGAGCACACAGTATTATATGCAGAAGCAAAATTAGGTTAGCTAGTCAGCATGTTTATGATCTCAATTAAAATGAGATTTATGCTTTGCCAAAGGATTCTGCTCTGTTTTCTTTCCCATGGGATAGTAGGTCCTTATAATTCTTAGGATGTTACTGAAACTCATTAGAGGTACTTAGTTAATTGGTTCTTTTTAGGGATCTCTTCTGAATTTCTCTCTCAGAGCAAATATTTAAACCAAAGAGTAATGGTTGTTTTACCTGATATTAGCTAAGGATGATAGGATGATGCAATTTGCAGTAGCAAATTGCTATGTTCTCCCACTGCACTCAAAATTGAGGAGAAACAAGCTTAGACCTACTCTATCTGTACTAGTAACACTTTTAAACAGTATTATTACTTAAGCATGATGTTACTACATGGAGGTATAATTCAATTATCTACATAAGGCATAAGAGATTCACAGCTTTCAGTCCCTATTTAATCTAGTTTGCAGCTTTAGGAAGGGAACTCTGCCACTTGGCAGTGAGTGTGTATCTAAAAGATTATCTTTTCAGCAACTGAAAAGTTTCCTTTTAAAGGAAATTCTGGATATGCTCGAGTACATAATATCCAGCCTGTGAGACAATCAATGTGGCACCTTTAGTTCAGGCTGCAGTTGAAGGAGTACACCTGCATGTCTAAAAGGAGGCTATGGAAGGAGGGCTCTGGTGGGTCGGTGCCGCGTTTGTCCCTGCTGGGTCCCCATGCACCGCTCAGGCGGCGCTCTGCCAGCGCCTACGCGTGCCCCCCATCTCCCCTGCGCAGGGGCTGCGAACAGCCGCTCACACCCACGGTCTGTGCCTCAGCTGGAGACAGAGGGGCGAGAGGGGCTCTCTGCGTGCAGTTCCGAGGTGTTTAATGGCAACACCCCAAAGGGAACAGAGGCAAGAAGAACCCAAAACTGAACGCCCACGCCGTTTTATCGAAAACTCCCAAAGGCGGGCAGAGCATCCAAAACCGATAGTCTGAGGGCTCGGGGGCAGAGGCAAGTTTGAGTGACATAACAGGGGCCAATGGGAAAAGGGATGGGAGCGGGGAGAGGGCCAGCGACCAGCAGAATCTAGACAAAGGGAGAACTTTCTAGCGCGGTGTTGTAAGGAGAGACCACTTTTAGGGTAACTTGTGGGGTGTAAAGTGGACTTAGCTGCCTCAACAGGAGGGTTTACTTCTCTTGGCTGAGGTTTCTTTGACTACCACTATTAAAACATTTAATAACAAACAGGAACTTAACTGTCTGTGCAAGCCTGTCCTACATCCTTCCTTGCATCTTACTTATTTTTCTAGAAAAAATGTTACCATGAATCCTTACCGGCCTACTAAATTGGCAAAAGAGCATTTTGGGGTTCTGTCACTTGTATGTAATTCCCTTCAAAGCCAGACACAAGAAGCTGCCATTCCAGCTGATGCTTTCTTTGCTGACACAAAGACAGTGCAGGTTTGCCAAACAGCACTCTTGAGAGGGCAATTAGCAACCTGCCTTCACCTCCACGCACCCCAAGCCATCACCTGCTCAGATGAAGGGGAGCTGTCAAAAGCCAATTCACTTCTAGCCATCAACACCTGAAATCAGGTCAGTGGCTTTGCAGCATAAGATGTTTCTTGCTGTGCCCAAGAAACTAAATTTGCCTTGCTTGCCAGTATGTCTTGACAGTCTTAATAAGACTAAGTCAGTGCAACCCAATTTCTTGCAATCTTATTACCTCCTTTGCAAGCAAAATGCTGCAGGAGAGAGGTTCATATTTTCGTGTTTCCTCCAAAGATGGAGCCATAACCATTTATACTCTCAAATTTCAAAAGGTTTCTGAAAGGCCAGAGATGATGTGTCAGTCCTTACATTAAGTTTTCCAATATCCTTTATGATGTTTCATGACTGTCTCAAAGGTGTTTTGTAGTTAATATTATGCCCCCAGCTAGATTATTAGACAGAATGCCTTGCAAGCACAAGGTGGTTCACATCTAGTTTGAATCATTTGGCTTGGTAAAATAAACAAGCCAGTGAGAGCATAAAATTTCATATCAACTCTTACAAGACTTTCTAGATAGTTTTTAAAAGCCATTATGATTGCCATTGCCCAAGGTAGAACTACCAGAGTAGTGTAATATGTCATTCCTCTTCAGAAACTAACTAATACAGCGACTTTACCAGATTTAGTATAACTAAAGTGAATCAGCTAGAATCTGTAAAACCCACCAACCACTAGATTCTTGACTTTCTTACTCAGCACACAGGTCTTGTAAAAGGATATTTTAGTAAATTGCCTGAATAACATGGAATGAGCTCAGTAGTGTAAATTTGTTTGGTCAGGATGAAATGAGTAATTTCTAATTATTTTCCTAGGGACAGACAAGATAATTTATGCAGATAAAAAGAAGTAGAAATTCTTGTCTACAGGATATTTTCTGTAGTTTTCTCACTGCAAGCTGCCAACCACTACTCTGAAGTAGATTCCAGATAGAATTTATTACAATTTTTGTATATACAGATCCATATCTTTCTTGATAGAGAGATATTTAGCTCTCTATCAAAGTATAAAATAGACCTTGATAGAGATGATCAGAATTATATCTATACATTGTTATATAGGATAGTGTTATTGAGCTATATAATTATTATCCACCTATATTATCAGAGATATCTGAATCAATATGCATTATACATTATTACACAGTTATATGGTTTACCTCTATTTCATTGTAATTTATCTATTATCTGTTATTGTTAGCATAATTATAGGTTATGCAGTTTAGGGGCTGCACATTTTTGTCACAGATATTATGTAATACACTACAGCAAATTCCATGCAGCACTACTAACCAGCATCTGTCTCCAAGGCAGAAAACGAGGGTCAGCTCATCTTCACAATGCTATTCAAAGAAGTGAGCAAAGATTAGCTTCAAGCTACAGCAAGTTCCCTTGAGGCTGCTGAGGCAGATGGGCTACGTTTCAAGTCAACTTGTCAATGCAGCAGTATTTTTGCCCAGAAAAATACTCGCTCAATAAAGACTCAACCAGAAAAATCAACACAGTGCCTTACACAGAACTGTAATTCCTTTTCCAAGCTAAGGCTAAACTGATAAAACTGCTCACAGATAAATCTCTGATTTTTTTCAACCCACATCAAACATTTTATCATCAGTCACGCACTGGACACTGCACAAACACCAACACATGCTCTGTAGAGCTGGATGGCTTCTTAAAAGTCTGGAGAATCTTACAGTATCCAGGCAGCTGGAAACTTGCCTTTCACATCTCAGGGCCAGCTGCCTACCTTTGGATGACATTTTTTTTCCCCTCTGCTCAGTACTTTTTGAGTCTGTGGCAGATTATAACCTTGACCAGGGAGACAGGCACATGAAGACCACAATCAGTAGAAGAAAAGTGATGTCTAAGTATTTTCAGCTTTCAAATGTGTCAATCATTTCTTATTTTCTTCACTTGTGAGGTTCAGCACACCAATAACCTCCAAGAGCATATTTGCATAGGGACACCTCAGAAATGGGGTTTTATGCCTAAGCTGCATAACACATTTAACTAAAGTTTATACTTTAGTTAAATGTGTTAGATCAGCTCCCTTCAGACCTAAACATGCTCTTTCCTCCCCACAGGAGCCCAAGGGGGCTGTGACTTGGACAGGGCCCTGAGCAGGTCAGCAGGCACTGATTACACTGGCTAGCCCCACGTGAGCCCCCACCCATCCACCAGTAACCCTTTGGCCCTGGAGCTGCATTTAAACCTTGGGGGCTGGGGGTTTAGACCTTGCTGGAGCTGGAGTGTCTGTGTGCTGTCCTGGGGTTTAAGTGACCCTGATCCTGCTGGCCATGGGTACCCTGGCTCTTCTTGCTCAGATACAGCATGACTGTACCCTTTTTGGAGGCTGGGGAAAGCGTTTGTTACTGCCTTGCTGCCCTCCCAGCCTGCTGCTGCCCTTCCCTGACAAGGGATTTGAGTCTCCTATCGAAATAGACTTGGCCTGCTGCTATGGAAATGAAATACCAATTTTGTATCAAGTCTTCAATCCCTTGCTGAAGAAGGGCCTGATTTGTGCTAATTGCTGTGGTAATTGTAAATGGAGAGAAACACTGGATGCAGAGTAAAAGTGAGTATTTAAGCCTAGATGATAGGCCAGAGAAGGAGAGGGAGCTGCACATGGAGAGAGCACAGTGACTCACTATTTAATACCTACTGGCTACAATAGGTCAAACCACTTTTTTTCTGTGTGGGTGCTAAGAGAATGCATTGCAACATAAAATGGTCTTGTGTTCATTGCCTCAGTGGCTTGTACTGGGCACTAAACTGCAGTGAAGGCAGGTCTTGTCTTGTTTGTCTAATGCTGGGTAGTGTAAATGCTAGTTCAATTGATTTGCTTGCTTCTGTTTCAGAGACAAGTACCTGGTTTATCTGATACGTGTACATCACATAGAGCAAGTCCCCAGGGTTGTGATATTTGGAGATATTCTGTGGCTCTGCAATTAAATCCTCACCCTCCCTAAAAAAGACCTCTAAAAATAAAACAAAACCCATCCAATGTAATTCTTTAGATGGAAGACTTGTGATATTCTTGTCATGCTTTGTGTATGATAGTCTGATGATTCTTACTAAACAGTTCTTCTGGATAGCCTACAACTTCTACCAGAACTTGGTATACCTTCCACAAAGATCTTGTCTTGATTTAAAGAGCTCAGATGGAGAAGAACCTGATGTGTTTGATCTAATTTTTGTCTTTGTTGCAGCTTTGTCTGGTAGATGGAAGAGACATCCTAATTGATAAGTGTCTTAATATTTTTATTTACTTCTGCCTGTTTTGTGGTAGTAGCAACACCATAGTTGTGTTGGGTGGTACATGGTTACTTTTGGTTCCCTGTTAGGCCTTTCCATACGATGCTGAGTTCATTCAGAACTTCCAAAATAGCTCTTCTCATTCTAGTAGTATGTCCTGCCAGCTTGGGTAGAAGACCTCTGGTTTTCTGTTTAACTGTATTGAATTCTGAGTACAGGGCGATGGTATTTAGTGGGAGATCCAGAAAAACTGTACAGTTTCCCTGTCTCTATAATATGCAATGTCACAAATCTGTCTTTCATAACCTTTTGTAACAGTGATTTTATTTTGTCTTGTAAGCTCCATAGCTAAGATGCAAGTAATCTATCAATTGTAAAAATAAAAGTAGATGTATTTAATAGTTATCTTAAGTCTTGCTCTTTCTCTGTGCAACACAGCTTAGGCCTTGCACACTCACTCAGTGATTTTTGTTTTTCTTGCTGTTTCAGCAACTCTTCTTCTAAAGAACATATTAGGTCTCAGTTAAGCAAGTACTGCGCTTCTCTATCTATTTTTCCTATCCTTACTTTCCTTTGGTATCTACCCATTTTACTGCTTCCCTCACCAACTTCAGCCAAATGACCTGGGCTAGCATAAAAGTGTTTAACATTGGATCACGCCAGCTGGATCAGGCTGGGAAGAAAACGCGTAGCTTTGGCGTATCAGAAGGGATGTTGGGTTCTTGCAACTCAGGAAGCAAAGCTGCAAGCAGTTAAAGGCAGGAAGAGGCAGCTTCAGCTGCAAACAGGGTGAGCTATGACTGCAGTCTCAGTTCACTGAAGATAAGCCTCTCCAAATCATCATTCTGGCTTAGATTTGACTTATTCCAGCCAATATGTGCCAGATCAGGTGATGTAGCACTCTAAAAATATCAAAGTCATCAAACAGTATAGACCTGGCACAAGCATAGCTTGACCTATTGGCATCCAATTTATACTGCCAGATAGGGTCAGCAGCTGAGAACAGGTCAGGCGTTAACAAAAAAGTCAAGGCTTTATAGTGCCACAGAAATACCACTCCCACCCTTCTGTAATTAAAGGGCAAAAGAGATGCCAAAGCCCTTCATCATAGGACACTTTAAACTCGAGCAACCTGTAGTCTACTTGCACTTCTACGTATTCCTTACCTCACTCTAGAAAAGCTCTCTGCTCAGCTGCAGAAACTAAGCTTTACATGTCTAGGATAATTCTGTAGGGTTCATCTGTGTTACTTACTAGAGATTTTACAGCACACTGCAAAAAAACCTCATCAAGATATATGGCATTTAATATCCTATTTGAGGAATATTGATTTTTTTTTTTTTTTTTTCACTTGTATGTAGGGTCTATGCATATAATATAAGTATGTAGGTCTGGGCTTGAGCTGTCTCCAGAAATGTGAGAAGTTAAAAGAAAATTCTGTGTTTATTAGGACATGTTCTGGAATTTATTCAATATTTCTGAATAGTGAAAGATTCTAAAAATAGCAGTGCAGCTTGGGTTTCATCTGTAGTTAGGTGTCTTACTTGGTGAAAATTAAATACTTCCATGAGGAAAGAGGATTTTAAGTCACCCTTGGCTTGGGTAACACTCATAGTAAGAAAGTAAGTTGTAGTGTCACAGCCTATATACAAATGCAATGTGACATTGTCTGTCATGGGACTTGAATTTTTGATGCCTACAAACTGCCTCATGGACTTCAAAGTTTTGTTTCCTGCTCCAAGCTTTCAGGTATAACCTTTCATCCCTTTCTTTCCTGTAGAAGCACAACTTTCTTTTATGACTCTGATTCTCTTTCTTTATTGAAGGCTTAACTGAAAAAAGACGGCTTTGTAATTTAATACTTTCAAACTCCATCTCTTCAAAACTGTTTTGTAGCAATAAACCTTCAAAAGTATACATTCACTGCAGTATTCAGCATGGGGCCAGAGCAAGTAGTAGGATAACCATTCAGGGAGAGAGGAACTGCAATTCAGTGTGAGGGTCAAAACAAAGTCTGGCATCAAAAGGCAAAGAGGATTTAAGTTGTAGGGAAAGCCCCTTTGTGTATGGGGAAGATGGAGATTCTCAGTGCCTGTGTTTCAAGACAATAGTTTCTGAAATGTCACATATGACAGCCTGGCCCGTTAGCAGCCACTGACTCTTTGAGGGCCCCCTGGAATTTAGAGCTCTGGGAGATAGGAAGGCTCAGTGGTAGGACTTCAGGGACATTATTTTTTGCCTTCTGCTTCGTAGCCCTTCCCTGCTGAGGAGGCATCTGCACTTCAAGACATCAATCTAGAAAGGGGGAAAAGGGACAGACTAGGAGGAAGCTGTTAGAGATGGAATTTACATCAGGTAAACATTGTTTTGAAATTATATATAGTTTAACTACACTTGGAAAATTATCCTTGCCCTTGAAATAAATAGTTGAGGTCACATAATTGAATTTAAGTAGTTACTGATCTTTACAAACATCACTGCCAAGTTAACAGTGTTTCTCTAAAAGTGCTACTGTAATTTCCTGTAATGTTTTTTCTTTAGCTGTGTCTAATAATAATATTTAATTTTTTCTTCAACTAGAATTTTCCATTGTTGCTAACAGCAGTTCACCTCAGAGGAGGGAGCATTACTGTACGCAGTGCTCCAGGCAGCAACTAACATTTAAAGCAGTCCAACTTCAAGGCAGGGCTCTGTGACCTCCTCTGTAAAACACCAGCAGCTGTCTGCATGCTGTTTACTCCAGCACACTTGCTGCTGCTTCTGGCTGAGCTATTGCTACAGTTCATCTGTACTGAAAATAATCAGGACAGGCATTAGGGAATAACTGCTTTGGTATAAGCCTAGAGCTATTACAAGCCCAGATTCACACCAAGAGCCATTTCAGAATGTCCAAATGTAGTAAATTTACACTCATAGACAAGCCCTTAGCATGGGAAAGAAACTTCAGCAAATGCTTCTTGATGTGGATAGTCTCTGCAGCATTCTTGTTGCTTGGAGTCAACTTACTCTGAAAGATTTTGAGGGGTGAACACTGACAACCTACCACCGAGGACAACAGAAGCTGAAATAGCTATGAGCTGCTAAATATTTATTGCTTGTGTACTCCTCTAACCTAACTGCAGTAAGATGCAGAGCTCAGATTAATTTCCAAGTAGGCAGGCCTTTAGCATGCAGCTCAGATCTCAGAGGAATGAATGAAGTAATAAGGGGGTGAATCAATAGACTCAATCAGGATCTCAGATGGGTGGGACCCAGGAAGCTCTCATAAATTAGATACCCCAGAAACTGGTAATTAGAGGGAAGAAAGGTCTTAGTAGCACCAAAGTCCAGAACCCTGTGCCTGGGGATAGTGGCGAGGAACTGACTTTTATCAGCAGTTTTGTGCCTATGTTAATTTTGTCTGTTAAAACCGGTGAAGGATAGTGCTCAAAGTAGAATAAAAACACCCTGAAGAACATATGTAAGTCTATGGGACCTGATGAGATGCATCCCAGAGTCCTGAGGGAATAGACTAATGTAGTTGCTAAACCACTGTCTGTGGTGCTAGAAAAGTCAGGGCAGAGAGATGAAGTCCCAGGTGACTGGAAGAAGGGAACATTGCATCCATCTACGAAAAGGAGGACCCTGGGAACTATTGACCTGTCATCCTCACCTCTGTGCCCAGGAAGATCACTGAACAGATCCTCCTAGAAGATAGCTAAGGCACTTGGAGGACAGGGAGGTGATTCAGAAGAGCCAGCATGGCTTTACCAAGGGCAAGTCCTGCCTGACCAACCCAGCGGCCTTCTGTGATGGAGTAACTCCAGTGCACAAGGGAAGGGTGCAAGCGTCATTTATCTGGACTTCTGTACAGCTTTTGACATGGTCCTCCCCAGCATCCTTCTCTCTGAACTGCAGAGACATGGCCTTGGTGGGTGGACCATTAGGCAGGTAAGGAATTGGTTGGATGGACACATCCAGAGGGTGGTGGTCAACAGCTCAGAGTCCTGATGGACATCAGTGACACGTGGTGTCCCTCAGGGGTCAGTATTTGTGCCAGTTCATTAGTAACATTAATCTTCATTAGTAACATAGTGGGATCGAAATCCTCAGCAGGTTTGCAGATGACACCAAACTGAGTGGTGTGGTTGACACACCTGAAGGATGGAAGGCCATCCAGAGGGACCTGGACAAGCTCAAGAGCCATAGGAACCCCATGAAATTCAACCAGGTCAAGTGCAAGGCACTCTGCCTGGGTCCAGGCAACCCCTCGTATCAATATAGGCTGTGGGATGGACAGACTGAGAGCAGCCCTGCCCAGAAGGACTTGGGGGTGCTGCTGGGTGAGAGGCTGGACATGACCCAGCCATGGGCACTCCCAGCCCAGAGAGCCAATGGTGTCCTGGGCTGCATCCAGAGCAGCGTGGGCAGCAGGGAGAGGGAGGGGATTCTGCCCCTCTGCTCTGCTCTGGTGAGACCCCACCTGCAGTGCTGCATCCAGCTCTGGGGTCCCAGCACAGGAAGGTCATGGACCTGCTGCAGTGAGTCCAGGGCAGGGCCACAAAAGTTATCAGAGGGCTGGAGTGCCTCTCTTTATGAAGATAGGCTGAGAGAGTTTGGGATGTTCAGCCTGGAGAAGGATCTGAGGAGACCTTCTGGCCTTTCAACAAAAGAGGCCGATACGAAAGAGGGGCTTTTTAGCAGGGCTTGTTGTGATAGAAAAGGAGCAGCAGTTTTAAACTAAGGGAGGGTAGATTCAGACTAGATACAAGGAAGGATTTTTTTTTTTTTTTACAGTTAGGGGTGGTGAAATATTGGAACAGGTGCACAGACAGGTTGTGGAAGTCCCATCTCTGAAAACATTCAAGATTGGATTGGATGGGTCTCTGAGCAACCTGATGTAGTTGAAGATGCCCTTCCTCATGGCAGGATGGGGTGGACTAGTTTCTTCCAACCCAAATCATTCAATGAATTTCTATTTCACTGAGTGTAACTGAGCCTGAGGTATCAAAATGGAAAGAAATACTCGTGGTTAAATACATTTTAATTGAATATAAACAAACGGAAGCAAACCTAGAAAAGTTACGGTTTTAGGGTGTATGTCTGCAATCTTCTACTGCAAATTCATGAAACAATACTGGGTGCTAGTTTGTTTACAGGTCACATTCATTTGTAGGCTTAGTAAGAAAGATTAGTAGGCAACTTTGTCTGAGGAACCATTCAGTAGTTAAAAAATGTTGTTAGGTCTTTAAAATTCAGCCTTATTGAAAGCTTTCACTGACTGATTGAAACTGTCCTGTGTGTGCCTAATTCTTCCTGAGATTGCCTGTGGTGATTGTCTTAAAAACTTCAACAAATGGAGAAAAATGTGTGGATTCCCTAAGGCAGCTAATCCCTGAAATGGGAAGAGAAACATGAGGGGCGTGTAAACAGGTGACCTAAGCTTCAAGAACATGTGAGCAAATTAGAAATATAAGTGCAAGGAATTGAATTTTTTTTTAAGGATTCACTGTAGCATCCACTGGAGTGACTGTACCACTTAATTACCTGCTTCAAAATGCCAACACTTCTCAGCACCAGGAAGGAATATCTTTGCTTCCACAAAATCAAATTCCAAGTTCTGCTTTGTATGAAAACCTTTACATGAAGCTTCAGGACTAGTATGTCAGCTAAAACTGGCACTCATTATTGCCATCACAATCCATAATCATCCCACAGATAAAACTGCAGTTAGCATCCTTGCTACTGCAAGCAGTCTCCAGATTTGCTTGAATTAGACCTGCCCATCTTCCTTGCCATGCCCTCTTGTAGCTAACTAGTGGACATGAAGGAGGTCAGGAGGAAGTTTTCATCTCTGCTCCTTACTGAAGGTCTGGCACAGCCTAAGGCACTACACTCTGCTAAAGAATGCACTTTGAGACAAAAACCCTCCCATGTTCCTAATCTCTTTCTAGGGCTCTGAAAAGAGTTTAGATACAGCCTCACCTTATATCTAAAATCTTCTGCAAGTTTTAAAGCAACTATGATAAACTTGCTTAAAGGATGATATGCCATATTTTTTCCCTGCTTTCTATACTGTATACTTGAATTGTCCAAATTAATGTGAGGCTCTATAAAATGGTTCATCAAACTTTAAAAAATACCAAACAAATAAACTATCTATTTGCATGTATTACTCTTGCAGATTGCATCAGATCCTTCTAGTAAAAGTTTCTCTGAAACAGCACAGGGTGAGAGTCAGGGGCCACATTTACCAGGTAAATTCTGATATTCTTTGCAATAGGAGTGATCAAATATTGTGCAGCTTCTTTGGCCATGACCACCACCAGATTTCTCTTAAATAACTTTCAGATTAGTTAGATATTAACTGTCAGTTTGGCATGCTTGTGTTTTACTCAGAAATTATTTCTGCTCAGTCACTCAAATTGTTTCCCAACCTGTTCACTCTTTCTTACGTGCCCTCATTGCTTCCTTTCCAGAAATCCTGGGAGTGCTGATGCAAGGAAAGTATGGAAAATATGAGTACTTAGTAATGGATGAGAGTATCAATTTGACTATGTGGTTCAGCCACACCCTGCTGTCTCAGATTTGACAGATAACAGCTTCAAAAGTGCAAATTAGGTCTCCAGAAGACTTCCAGCTTTGACCATTATCACATCTAGAAAGCACTTGGATCCAACTTTTAAGTTGTTCCTATTTCAATGAACATTCTGCAGCCTTTAGTCCATCAACTTCAAGAAAATTCAGGTGAGGATCAGGCCAACAGTCCAGAAACGGGATTTTTAACTCTGTATTTTGTGGGAATTTGCCCTTTGAAAAGGTTCAACAGTCCCCCAGGTGCACAGTTTTCTGTAATAATGTTTACAATTCTTGTAGCATGCCAGATGGCCTGTATCAGGCTCATCTGTCTTTCTTGGCTTGGAAATGTACACTGTAAATAACTTAAGGGATTTTTCTTTCTTATTCCTGAAGCATTTTTATCCTTTGGCTATAAATTCAGTTTCTGGGCTAACTCATCAGGCAAAATACAATTTTGCTTACAGTCTCTGCACCAAGCAATATAAATTCTTAATAGTCATTCAAAAAGAAACCCCAACCAGTCTACCAGTATTGCTATTTCCCTTCCATCAGTTTTCAAAGTATCTGTGGCAAAACATAGTCATTCATACAGAGAAACAACTCTAATTAGAGCATAAGGAAGCACTTTTAAAACTCTGAAAATGTCAGTTAGAAAGTTATTCCCTCAATAATAGCCCTGTTCTGCTTTATTTCTTGACTGTATCTGAGTGCAGTGCACGTTAGGGCTGCTTCCAGGTATCCTATGCGGAATACCAGTCAGGATAATATACATATATAACTGTGAACAACCGCATATACACCAGTCTGCAAAATTTGACTGCTGAGGTTTTTGAAAAGCCTGTCTCAGATCTAGCTGTGTTTAATCACTCTTGCCCATACTGACAGGTGTTTTCAGAGGAATATCTTCAGATCTTTCAGTGCTGCTGGGTATAATTGCCAGCTTTTTTCATTCTCTCAGAATTAAGAGAAACTCTTTGTTCAGAGGCAGTGGAGGCTATTTTGGTTTCCTCTTATGGCTCTTTTTTTGATGCATCTGGAATTTCTTATTACTCCTGATACTCAGGTCTTCTCACTTTCACAATATAATAATCACTGCAGACTAACCACCCAATCTAAGTAAGCTCCCTGTCGGCCTTATCCATTCTTGTTGGCTGAAAAGGGTTTTACTGGGACAACTTTCTTGCAGCTGTTGTTAGATTTCTTTATCACAGCACAGTTCTACTTTTTAGAAGGTCCTGGGTTTTGTGGCTGTGGAAAAATGGCTGGGTGTAAAATTAGAGAAAATCAAAAAGCTGTATTCATATCCTAACAGAAGTTATAGTGGTATGGAAATTATAGGATAAATACAGTTGATGTTCCCTGTATGAAATGTGGTTGGCATGCTCAAAACATATTCCATAATGATTTCCCATACACACAGTCTGCAACCATAGCACCTGCCAAGGAGAATGGAATGGAGGGTGGAGCAGAGTGGAGACACCGTGGCCAGGTTCTATAGAAAGCCTTACAGGGAGGGGAACTGGATGGTACTTTTTAGCTGATGAACTGCATAGCACCTGTCAGCCAGGGGAGAGAGGAGATGTCTTGCTGCTGAGTCAACAGCTGTGAAGAAATGGCTCTCCTGAGCTGAACTTGGTTCATTAGAACCTAATTGTAATATTAACACACACCTCCATCCCAAAGTTACTCACCCCTCACTGAGCATGTGCTCTATGTTTTATTGACTCTTTAGCAGTGAAGCAACAGAATTTTACACCAATCAGTAACAAAGGTATGTATGACTAGAGTCACTCAAGCTCCACCTAAACATAAAGAAATAGTATAAAACTAAGTTGAGAATGGGGAAAATTCAGGGAAGACTCCATTGTAACTACTGGGGTCAGCTGACAGACTGAACCTGTTTTCTCACCCAGAGGGGTGCCTATTGGATAAGAACCATGATCTGTGCATGCTGGATGCTTTTACTGGGGATTAGAGCTTGTTAATATTGCTTTGAATATGTTTTTGCAGTCAGATACTACCACCGATAGTTCTCAAATCTTAACCTGGCACAATTTTCTGTTAGTAAAGAGAGTTGCTCCGTAAACTTTTTGTTTGAGTCCTTCATGGGTGCTGGCAGTTGGATTAGCCCACACCAACCCTGAATGTCTACAAGGAGTACTGTCATTAGTTTGGCTGTAATACTATTTTTGCTGTACATAGTTGTCTGGAAGCCTAAATTTTGAGGATAGCAAATCAATAGATTGGATTTATGATATTATTCTATTCATAATATGACAATGCAAAACCTCTTGACTCATAATCAAGGTAAAGAATGGCCATGGTCCCAGGTTGATGCTAAATATACCACAAGAGTTGGGCTTCCACCCAAAAGTAAGGCCAATCTGAACCTTGCTGTTTTGTTTGTACGTGAAGATTAATTATATCTCACAAGTGAGTGGGATGGAAAAGCAGCTCATGACAATCATGATATTTCTGGAATATTAGCACTCCAAGCAATGCCTAGAGAAGAAATAAAAATAGGGTGCAGAGCAATCAACGGGTCTACTCATGAAAAGCCCACTGAAATTAAAATATACCACATTGATTTTACTAAATCAAGTAACAATAAGAAATCCCATTACGATTTTACTTTAACAGAGCATGTGCTTGCATTTTGTTTACGGGGAAAAATTGATTTCCTAATTGCAGAATGCAAACTGTGAAATTTATGTGCAATAGGGTGGCCATGGATAGAAGAATATGTACTTGTAGACATATCTATGCCTGGCCTAATTTGTTTGCAACGGCACTGCAGTATACCATCACCTTTTATAGGCTAGGGTGGATCATCACAGATAAGAGTGAAAATCAACACATCCCATCTCCAAGGGAAATGAAAGGCGACATCACCTCAATAGGATGCCTAATTCAAAGTAACACTGAGTGCCTAACAGTTGTTGTCACATTGTTGTAAGCTATGTGGAGGAAGTAAGTGTTGTAAACTATGCCGAAGGGAAAAAAAACATAGATACCTGGTCTTTTAAGCATGAGTGCTGGCATACCTTTAAAACATCCCATCCAATGCTTGTGATGTGTCTTCGGACAACCCCCAACTCTTGATTGAGCTTGGGCCTTCAATTTGAAATTCTTGTTGAAGAACCATATTTAACAACTCAGCCTCCAAGAACACAGCCTCCTATTGAACTGTCTCCTCACATCTATGACATCATGGTCCCTCAGGTGAGGTGAGCTGTTAATGCAGAATAATGTTTCCATAGTCAACCAGCTTGCTCCTGAAAACGTATGCAGGATGGACAGCATGGTTGCATAAGCAAGCCCTCCCTTCTTCCAGGCAAACCAGAAGGGATGTGACTGGCATTCTGGGAACAGGACTGGGAGTTCTAAATGACACAGATTCTGAGGTATTAATGAGCAAACTTGTCACAATAACTAGTGACCTAAATAAACTGAAACATTCTGTGCAATCTTCCTTTTTTATTTTGAGAACTAATCAATGGTTTCTAATGGACATATTAACTCAGTGGGAGGAAATTAATGAAAAAGACCTTCCATTTATCAACATGTGCACTTAGCATAGTCCGAACCAATGTTTCTTTAGCTCTTAGCTGTATCCAAGCTCAGCTGTGGATGCAGTCAATGACAGCTCCCTCCAGTCAAAAGGGAAGGTGAAGAAGGTACCTTATCTGTTGAAATTCAAAAGGTAATTTGGGATAATATTACTCAATTTGAAAAGAAATTCCAATCTTGGTGTTATCTAGATGATTCTACCTATGATCCCATCAACAGCACAGCCACAGATTTTGTTTTACCAATACACAAATACTTCAGTATTACAGCTGGTGATGGGGTCAGTGGCTCTGACCCAGGAAGCGGTGACCAGTCCGGGGAGATGGTCCCGAAAGGAATCGCCTTCCCGAGGCCCGGTGTCTTCCCTCAGCTGCTGGCAGGAGGGCCTGTGCAGAGACTGTCAGCTCTATAGTGATTATCAGCTCATAGTTTCAGCTCAGCTCTGCAGGGCAGCCTCCAGGCCAGACCAGGGAGAGAGATGAGAGGTTCGTCTGGCTGGTTCCGCACGGAAGGTAGCTTTATTGTTGGTCTGTACTCCAGTGAGGGGGAAAGCCAGGGACGAGAACTCTCTCTCTCAGGGGCAGAGGCCTTAGTTTTTTGGGGATACAGGGGGTGGGTGACGACCAATGGGTTACAAAGGATATGCATAGGGTCTCCTAAAGGATTGTGGGTCTGTCTTTTCTCTCCGTGACCAAAGAAGTGGTTGCCTTTCCAGGGAGTCCTGCTGGGCGATTACAAAATCTCTTAGCAGAGATCCCTCCAGGGCAGGGGCTGGGCATACCCCACACTTCAGTATATAAAATATATACCCAATCATTGCATTAGGAGTAAATCACAATGGAACTATACTGTCCTCTGAAGCATGGAACTATACTGTCCTCTGAAGCATGGAGTATGGGCCCAAAAAGATGGAACTAAATGGCAGACTATTGATGTCAATGCTTGCGTTGTATGAGAGCAACAAGGATTCAATTGTGAAAGTAACACCATCAGATCTCAAGATATTTGTCTTGATACTGAGCAAAATGTTTGTTATTTTGAGATTCATTGTAATAAAAACCTGGAAACTGTACATAGGTTTGCCTGGAATCAGCTGTTGCAGATGTATGGTGATAGGGTCTTCCATTGGGTTGTGCTACTAATCCCATGTAGATTTCCAATGTTATTGCTTCTTCTTGACTTCGTCTATTTTATTTTTTTTCTGCCTGCCTTTCCATCACTGTAGGTGGCTACAGTGCAGTTCTCATTCTCTCTCGCTGACTTCCGGAATGGAAATATACTGGAAACAGAGATCAGAACCCAATTCCCAGAACACCAAGGAACCTAAGCTTCAATTTTCTATATTAATATCCCCTTTGCTCAGTAATTCAGCAGCAGAATGGCACATTGGTTTTGACAGCTCCTCCCTTCCCCTTTGTCCTGTGGTTTACACAGTGGAATAAAGGAAAAAACCAGAAGTGACAATGCTAAAGGGAGCCTGAGCAAAAAAGTACCACCATGCAAGGGGAATAAGAGGGATTTTGCTGCAGGGGAAACAGATTTATGGCAGGAATGAGTCCATGTGCTTCAGTGATGATGGCTGGAGTTATTTTCAGCAAAGTTGTTTCTCACGTTACTTCTCCTTAGCTATTTAGCCATCAGGGAGTAGCAGCCTGTCAGTCAGTGCTCTCCTGGGTTGTTATGAAAACAGCAAATGCCATCATTAGTTTTTCACTTTGGGTGAAAGAAGTGCTCAGTAAATAGTGTCCCCACCTAAGGCAAATTTTATATTATGTTGAGAGGTAACCATCACTCTCTTGCTTTCTTTCATCAATTCACAGTATATTAAACAGGAAAACCAGTAGCAACTTACATAGCACCTTTCATTTGATGAACCCAAGGCTTTACAGGGATAGTTTCCCCTCCTATTGAAACACAGTCTTTCAAAGCACCCAGCAATGTTGTAAATAGTATAGGGCAAGAGATGGAACACAAAAGTGCTGAGTCTAAACTAGGCTAGCAATTACTTATTTGTTTTTGAACAGAGATACAAATCTTCTAATTAACCCAAGAAATCCATCCCTTCCCATTTTGAAACTGTCCTACAGCAATCCACACAACAATCTAAAGTTCAGACTTCACAGTCCATGTTTTACTCAAATTGCTATTAAATTATTTCCTATTTATTGCATTTGGGTTGCCTCTTTGATTTAAGCTGGGAAATGGCATAAACCCTAGTAACGATGTTGAAATAGACAACTATCCATTAAGGATCAGCCATGCCATCTTGTTTACTGTGAAAAGACCTTGTGCCTAAAATAAAAAGACACTAGGTAATATAAAGCAATGCATTTGTGAAAACAGTAACTCATTGCTAGTGGTAGCAGAGGTAGATGAAAAACCAAAGCTTACAGCCAAAATCTTGAATAGATATAAAATAGTAAATGTAATTAACTCCTAATCCTTGCCTTGAAGTTAGAGGAACTCCTCTGAAACAAATTGTAAGCTTGCCTGAATAGGTTTACTTGTATGATGTTGATTGCTCATTATATTTCTGGATTGTTTGTAGCATAAAGTTTTGTGTTAGGAACTGCAGAAATTATGAAGATGTAAATGTAGGAAACAAAAACTAGAGATGAGCTTTTATTCATCTCTAATGATGACAGATCTACTGTCATCATTACATATAAATTATTTAATTGAATTATTTCTAGTAAGATAGAAGGGCAAAGAGGAGAGACACATCAGAGCAAAGAAGAGCCCATGTAATCATGAAAGCTGAAGATGTCAGCTTAGGTCACAAAGCTAGAAAAAGGACGGGAAACTACTTCATATTCTAAATAAGTAGGGATATTTTGTCAGGCTTGCAGAGTTGAAACCCTAATTTCTTCTGTTTTGTACTGCTCTGCAGGGCCTTCATTTTCTGTATCTGAATGAAAACTAATATTGTTGTAGATCTCTTCCAATTGAAACAGTCTTTTCTTCTCTAATAGCAACAGACAGCCACGAAAGCTGCCCATGGCAATTTAGGAGGTTGTTGCCAAGATGTGCCTCACAGGCTGCTGGGTCTTGGAAAGCTTGTATATATGGATAACTACCAGTAACTTCAGGTCATTTGAACTGTTTTTCACATCATGCCTTACAGTAATTCACACAGGAGTTCTTGGTTCTTCTCCAGAACCGCTGCAGAAATTGGTGTCATTTTTGCTTGCTGGCATCTTTCCATTTATAGGTTGCCAGGGTGGGCACATGGACAAGGATGTTTGGTCTCTGTCTGACAGACCCCTGTGGCAGAGACTACATTGTCCAGGTGAAGTCTCTGCAAGTCATGGGAAGTAGGAACATTGGGAGTTAGACTTTTTCTCAGGCTTAAATGTTCAGCAGAACTTTCGGGCTTGGACTGGGAAGCTGCAGGTGGGAGCTGAGCTAGTAGTATTTTATACTACTATACACTTGTCTTGGGGTGACCTTATGATGTGTATCCCATATTGCTGCCTATGCCCAGAAATTAATTCCTGTGCTTTTCTATGCCTCTAAACTGAGCCTGAGAGGGGGAAGGAAAAAACTGAGCAAAACTTTTTCAAAGCAGTTTGCAGCTTGTTCAAGGTCACACACAGATAGCAATTGGTTTTCCCCACTGCAGCAGGCGAGGGAGGAAGCACCTGGCTTGCTGTGCCCAGAACAGGTTTTTTTTGGCCAGTGGTTCAGCTGCTTTGTTCTCCGGAGAGAGACTGAGAGTTGAATTTTTCCTTCTCTGGAATTTCGGATTTTCTCCCTTTTCTACTGGACTGCTTGATTGTTGTAACATCAGAGCACATGGGGAGGACTTTCCACCAGGCACAGAGGGCCTGGCCCTGGCCAAGCCCCAGCTCCGAGGAGACCAAAGGGAGGACTCTAACGCTTTCCCAGGTTTTTCCTCCACAGTGAAAGATTTTATCATTTAGCATTATTTTCCTTTCCCATGTGTTTGTTAAATAAATAGCTTTATCTTCTTCACTTTCCTTCGAGGAAAATTTATTTTTTCCCGAACCTGGTGGGGGAGGGGTGGTTGTGCCTTCTCTCAGAGGATGTATTTCTAAATTTGGCCAAACCGGAACAACACTATATATTAAATATTGAGGGCTTTGGGGCAGCTGCCTGTTAGATTTGTAGGGAGAATGCAGTTCTTTACTTGTCCTTTCCGAACAACTCAACAGACACGAGAATAGATACCTGGTTTGGACCTTGCTAAAAGGGATATCCCAGTATGTTCTGCTGGTCCTCCCTTTGCTTGTGCTGGCAGTAGGTAAGAATATGGCTCTACACAAACCTCTCACATTATTCAAAGCCTAATTAGTTGGATGCTTCAACTGAAAATTTTTAGTATTAATATTTTATTAGCATTAATAAAATTTTTAATGTTTTAATGTTAACACTAACCTTGGGGGGTGTGAGGGACAGTTGCTTACATCTAAATTCAAACCCTTTAGGATCCATGTAGAGTATAGAAAGTTCCAGGTGGCTGAGCTATAGCACTTCAAACCTTTTTTGTATGCTATGAATAAAGAGGTATCTTGGTCTGTTTGATCACCCCACCTCATCCTGCAGTTGTTAGGGCTAACTATCTGCCACTGAAAGGATTTTTTTTAGCAACATTTTTCTACAGCTGAATTTATTATGAGGTATTACTGTTATTACTGTGCTATGCTCCTCCAAGCCAACAAAGTCAAATGCTGTTGCTAGCTTGAAGAATATAAATTGGTTTTAAAATAACACCTGTATTACTTGAGATAAAGCAGGGTAAGAGCTGATTATGCTTGGAACCAAGAGGGATTCCAAAAGGCTTGGGAACATCTTTCTGCTACTTGGAAAATACTAAAATTTTCCTCTTCCAGCTGAAAAAATCATCAGTAACCTGCTGATAAGTAGCAACACATCACCTTAGGAGCCTGATAGTCAACAGTACCTTCACTATGGGAATCTGACTCAGCTTCTACCTCATCCAGTGCTGTGGCACTGAAATTTGAAGTACTGCTGCCATCTGCAGGGGTATGACGTGATGTCATTTCCATGTTTTATTGCTGAGCTTGTCAGGAACAGAATATTCTCCAGAAATTTGCCCATCAGGCGTCAGATTCTGTAATGATTGCTTTCTGCTTTTATAGGCTCCAAAGGCCAAACACCTCCAAACCGAAGCTGCAAAACATATTTCAAAGGGATTCTTTTGGTCTGCACTTGCAAGGAAATTGCCATGTGTTATTCTATTTCCCCCTTTATACGGTACATCTCTCCTGTAAATTTATTTCTAGTACTACAAAATAGACTGCTACCAGGTCAATGTGACCTGTAATCTTTAACCTTGTAAATCTGATCAAACACCATTTATCCCAACTCCTTTTCCACAATGGAAGGTGTGATTTCTTTTCATACTGCTCTGCAGCTAATTCTAGTCCTGTATGTGCTCATGGACTTGTACCACGTATACATGTGTTTTAAAGAAAGCTTATTGGATCATGAAAAAGAATCTGGGTTGAAGGAGAGAGAGAAAAGTTGACTGGAGTAGACTGTGTATAACAGTAATTTTTAGATACTTGATAGCTAGGTGAGCTAATCTAAGTCCAACTTCTTAGAAAGGTTGATACTGGCAGTGCATAGAGCAAGATGCAACCCATACTGCCTATACCAAAAGCAACTGGAAACATTGGCATGAGAATTGCAACTGTTATCATGTTAAGGCAGAGGGAACTTGATAATCGGAGAGAAAAAGGAGGTATTGAGTATTTGATGTTGAAATTGCACGTAAATCAGTTATGGAGTTAGGTGTGAACCTGTAGGATACTAGAATGTGATGAACAACTGTGCATACTGGAAAGGCACAAAGATCACTTGGCCTGGGGCAGACGCAGCAGCACAATTCAGGACTGTAAAGATGTAGCAGTGAGTTAAAGATGCTAGGCATGAAGTCATTCAAACCCTGGGAGTATAGAACTTGGCAAAACTTCCTTGTCAGAGTTTTTCTAGGAATTCATAACAGAAATGAAAAATAATGAGGTCAAACACTTGAATGAGTATGAGTTTCAGATATGACCCCATTATGTCTGAGGTGTGAGGATGTAAAAAATGATGGAGAGCCCCCACTTGTGTGGCAATTAAGAACACTTCTAGCTTTGTATCTGTTTTTATATTGTGGAAGTGATGGTTGACGAGATCCCATTTTTCTTATCCTGAACAAGCACAGAAGACAAATGAACTACCTACTCCATGTAGACTTCTTGGCATCTAACAGATTGTTTTGCTTCTTATTTGAAGAGTTCAGTTTCAGGTCATTTTCTGTCTCCTCCTGATATTTTCTGAAAGGATTCTCCATCTATTGTACATTCAGTACAAGCTCACTTTCACATCAGAGATAATTGTTCAGGATAGGAGGAAAAAGATTTGTCTTTCCATGAACTGAAGACAAGATTAGAAGGCAATTCTCACCTCCAAATTTTTCTTTCATAACTGTGTTTTCTTCTTGAAATGGCCTTATTAATATTTATTTAAATTTATTTTTATAATTTTATAATTTTATAAACAACAGCAGCTTGTGACTGTGACAAACTTGACCTATAAGAATATGTGAAGTTATAAAAGCTTTAGAAGGTCATGTTAAGGAGTAATTTCTAGCTCTAAATCTGTGTGATTCAATCACTAGGCACTGCAATCTTGAACTGCTGAACAAACTTCATAATGAACCTCATAATTCTTCCCTGTTTACTGGAAATTATTTAACTTACTCAGTGATGATTTGGATGAAAGGGCAGCTGCCTCCTCAGCAAGTTCACTGAGGACACAAATCTGGGAGGAGTGGCTGGTACCCCAGAGTGCTGTGCAGCCCTGCAGAAGGGCCTCAGCAGGCTGGAGAGATGGGCAGAGAAGAACTGTCTGAAATCCAACAAAGCCAAGTGCAGGGTCCTGCACCTGGGGAGGAATAACCCCATGGACCACCACAGACTGGGGGCTGACCTGCTGGGAAGCAGCTCTGTGGAGAAGGGCCTGGGGCTGCTGGTGGACAACAAACTGTCCATGAGCCAGCAGTGCCCTTGTGGCCAAGAAGGGCAATGGGATCCTGAGCTGCATTAGGAAGGGCATGGCCAGCAGGTTAAGGGAGGTGATCCTGTCCCTCTACTCAGCCCTGGTGAGGCCTGACCTGGAGTGCTGTATCCAGTTCTGGGCTCAGTACAAGAGAGACAGGGAGATCCTGGAGTAGGGCCATTGAAGGGCAACAAAAAGCATCTCTTACAAGGAAAAGGCTGTGGGTGCGGGGCCTGTTCAGCCTCAAGAAGAGGCAACAGAGAGGGGATCTCATCAATGCCTGTCAGTATCTGAAGGCAGGGTGTCAAAGGATGGATCCAGGATCTTCTTGGTGGTGCCAAGCAATAGGACAAGAGGCAGTGGGCAGAAGGAAGCAGAGGAAGTTCCACCTGAACATGAGGAAAAACTTCTTTACTGTGCAGGTGATTGAGCACTGGAATAGATTGCCCAGAGAGGCTGTGGAATCTCCCTCACCGGAGATACTCAAGAACTGTTTGGATACAATCCTGTGCCATGTGCTTTAGGATGACCCTGCTTGAGCAGGGAGGTGGGGCCAGATGACCCATTGTGGTCCCTTCCAGCTTGACCATTCTGTGATTCTGTTGTTGTGGTTTGAAGCTGGCTAAGTGCCAGGTACCCATGAAAAAAACATCTACTTATTTTCCTCCATTATAGCTTAGCAGAGGAGGGGGAATCAAAAACTTCATTTTCATGAGTTGAGATAAGGATTATTGAAAAAAAAACCAAAACACTTTAAGGCAAAGCAGGTTCAAAACTTAAACAGTATAAAGAAGATTTATTATTAAAATAATTAAAAGTAAAAAGGGTAATGAGAACCAAAGCAAATCTTCAGAATACCTTTCTTTCCCAGTCCCTCCCTCTTTCCACTGACCGCACAAGGAAACAAAACATGGGGTTTTGGACAGTATTTTACTCCTTAAAAATCTTTCTTCAGTATGCTTAAGGAAAAGAGTTTCTTCTGCTGTGCCATGGGATCCTTCCCATGGGAGACAGTTTGCTGCGAACTTTTCTAGCGTGGTTTTAACTTCCACAAGCAACAGCCCTGCCTGAACCTGCTGCAATGTGAGTCCCTCCCATGGGCCAAGCAGTCTTCCACAACTGCCTAGCGTGGGTCATTTTAGTTCATGGGGTTTAGTCTTTTAAGGATGAGCTGTTCTAGTTTGGAAGTGAAGGCTCTCTTCCTCTATCTCTAAAAGCAAGAGTCATCTCTCTCTCTTCGAGTTCCTCACTAGATTACAGCTTTTCAGTATTCACACGCTCCAGCATGAGTACTTTTCTTCATGGGCTGTGCATGGATTTCTGCAGCCCCCCCATGCACCTCATGAATTATAGGAAAACAGTTTGTTGTATTCTAGTCCTCACCACGGCTCGCAGGAGAATCTCAGCTCCAGCATTTGGAGCACCTCCCTGCTTCTCCTTTTTTCACTGACCTTGGTGTCACCATGTTGGTTTTCCTCACTTTTCTTTTTTCTCTGACTTGGAAGAAAGTTGGTGTCTGTAAGTTGAAGTTGAGAGGTTGATCTCGTCTGGGCTCTGCATCGGGGAATTGCTTGCCATGTCTCTCGCTGCTGGCCACATGGTCCCTGCTGGCACCGCACGGCTCACCCCGGACGCCTGGTCCTTGCTGGCACTGCACGAGCAGCTCCGGCCTCAGGAGGGTCCCAGCCACGCAGTCCTGGCCTTGGGAGGACCCCAGGTACATAGTCCCAGCCTCGGGAAGGCCCGGGCCATGGGACCCCCATTGGCCCCTGCCGGGATGGGCCCTGGCGGCCCCCACTGGGATGGGTCCCGGCAGCCACCTCACCACGCTTTAGGAGAAGAAAGAGAGCTTCCCTTGCTTTTTCTTTTCTTAAGTATGTCATCACAGAGGCATTACCAGCTTGTCCAATTGGGCTAGTAACCTGCCCATCATCAGACCCTTCAGCAATTGGCTCTGTGCCAGACATAGAAGTTTCGAGCAGTTTTTCTCCTGCCCCTACCAAAAGTCAGGCTGTGTTAAACCAACACATCTGTGAGATATGGTCAATAGAGTCCTGAAACGATTGAAATAAGCCCAGCAGTGTTACTGAGCCTTCATCATAAAATGTTACCTGACTCCAGAGCAAGGCTGGACCAGTTTGTCTTTCATAAAGGTAAGTAAAACATTCTTGAAAAAATGTATGTGCTTGGCATTGTGTATGTTTAGATGCCTAGTTGGTGAATTTGCAACCAAAGATGGATGTATTGAAATTGCACTGAGAAATGTTTGAAAAGAGATTGGAGGTACAGGGTGTTTCTCTTGATCCTGCAGTCATCTTGTGCCCTCACTGAAGTGCTGTGTGAAGACAGATGGGGTTAAATCCTGAATGGGAATAAAAGCCACTACTGAATTGCAGCTGAAATACAGCTTCAATTTGTATTTCAGCTTCAATTTGTTGGCTGGAGTGCTGTTGTGAGTAATTATACAAATTCAGTGCTAGCTTGGGACAAGTGACCATGCACCATTCACAATCAAATGAAATTTATGGCGAATGGGAAAACAGAACAGAAACTGCCTTCTCTCTTATGTAAAATTAAAGGGAATTATTACTCTGGAAGCCATATTAGTTTTGCCTGTCACCCTGAAGATGAGCTGTCTCCCACTTCCAGAAGATAGTGCTCTCTAGACCAACACTATACATTGATTTTTGTCATTATCTAAGAAGATAAATCATTCTTATCTGAGCAACCAAAGCAATACTCTGGGGTTTCTTTAAAACCCAAGTACTTATCTATGCTAATGCTGCTACAGAGGGAGAGAAAATTCTTTCTTGCTCTTACAGGAAAAGTGTGTTCTTTTTTCTTATCTCTGTTTCATATATGCAGAAAAATCTAACTAAAGCTCAAGACATCTGTATTAACCAGCTGAAAAAACAAAACAAGGGCTTTAGAGACTTCAGAACAGAAAGAGCTGTGGAAGTTGGAAACTAGCTGGACTTGCTTGTTCTCTAGCAACTACTTTAGCTTATACCACTCCATAACATCACTGGGCACATCTTTACATTGAGAATACAAGGCAAAGATGTAAGAAACAGGATAGAGAAGTTAGAGGAAAAACAGGTACCAGGAAGAAAAAAATGGGGTTTGTAGCTGTGCTATGTACATATTGTTTTGAGTAGCTGCTTTAACTCTCTAGGTGGGAGTACAATCTCCAAAGACCTTGTTACCCTTTTCAGAGCAACTGTGCAATTTGGTTTTATTTTCCAGCCTACAATTCTTCACAAGATTTCTTACTCTAAGCTAAATTAATACCTTCTGCTTCACAAAGCAAGAACAAGGACTTTTTATACAGTGTTGGGACTTCGGGACTGAAAATTTGAAACTCCTAAAAATAACTGAGAGTACATAAAAACAGTAACTGGAAGAGAAGACTTGGGAGTTCTGTGAACGTTAGAAAGTTATTAGAATTAGAGATGTTAATAGGGATTTACTAATTGAAGGGTTATTCTTTGACATGAGTAGTTGCATAGTTCATGTCTTTTCCAGGTTATTTCTCTGGAGCAGTACATCTCAGTAAGAACACTAAAAAAGTTCCACTTTCCTGAGGCTACCTGTAAGAAACATCAGTAAGGCATATTGCTCATAAATTCAGCAAGGCTTTTCTGTGTAGTACCAGTAGTATTATAGTACTTCAGGGAAAAAAAATAAAAAAAACCAAAACAAACACAAAAAGAAACTTCTTGCAAAATTTTTGTCATAGTGCTAAAGTCCATTTCAGTGCTCTCAGTCATCCTGGATCAGAGGTGAATACCATGCATGCAAGACTGTTAGAATGGCCAATGGACTCCACAGATCTCAGTAAGCTTCTGCAGAGTCACACAGGCAAAGAGGTAGTGAAACCTGGGATTCCTGGGGTTGAGAGAGCTCAGGGAAGCCACCCAGAGACCCAACGATGTCCTGATGAATCTGCTGGTGTCTTGAATGCCTTCTGAGCTCCCACAGGTGGGAAAGTCAGAGCTGCTCTGTGTTTCCATCAGGTCGCAACAGTCATAGGAACTTGTGAAGTGGGAGAGAGTTGCTCCCTGCATTCACTTCTGAGACAGTAGCTCGATAGCCAGTGTCCCTTTGTGCTTGCCACTTGCTAGAGTTAGATCCACTTGAATGTATACACACACATGAAAATGTGTGTAAAAGATAATTGTATTCTGTAACACTCTTCTGACAGGATTCACAAATTGGACCTACCATGAGCATGGCTCAAGCACTCTCATATTCAAAGCAGGCACCGTTCTTGCCAATCTGCTGCTTAAATTGATGCTGCAACTGTGGACTGTCACTGGCTTCCCCCGGGCTTGGCAAGCACTGTCACTTGGAAAGCAGCAGGCAAATGTCACCACTATCTCATGACAGGATTCCTTTAATCCTTGGCATCCCCTCACATGGTTGCTTGCTACTTAATGAGTTGCTCCTAAGCACACAGTTAAATGGAGTTGTAAGAAACTGAAAGCTCTCATTGCTTCAGCTGTTGCTTTGGCAGGATTTTTTCAGCAGTTTGCTGCCTTTGACAGCGTCTGGAACACATGCTGTTCTCTAGATAGGACTGAGGCCAGCCTTAAACTGCAAACGTCGTAAATGCAGATACTGAATGCATGCTTCAGCCAGTCACTTCAGCTTTTTCCAAGAGCTGGGCCATGGGCAATTGGATTAAATCCCTTATAAAGTTCACTTCATCCATACATAAAACATGCAACTATGCATCTGCAAAATAAATGCCATAAAATTAATTTATGCCCAGTTTTTCCTCCACAGGCACTTTTGCTCTGGAGATGATGCAGTATATAGCAGAGTAAGCACTGTCTGGGGGACAGTGTAGCTGCCTTGTTAGAGAAAGAAAGTAAAGTGCAATGGAAATAAGCGGAAGAAACAACAGCCCCATGGTTAGGCAGTTACGTAATGTGCTGGAGAAATGGATTTAATCTGTGCCATAGAGTTCCTAAGTGATACTCATCAAACACCAGAGCATGAGCCACAGCTGTGCTTATGTGGAGCCAGTGGGAGCTAACCCACCCTGGGGACCTGGGTCAGCCCTGATTGCAAACAGCTGTGGCACCTCTGAACCTCCAGTTTAATCAGCAGCTCAGGTAGACTGTCCATGGACAGCTGACAACTGAACTGCTAGTGCAAGGACAATGAACAGTTTGAGTATCTATTGTCAGTATTCCCACATCTGTATCCATTATCTCAGACCTCTCCTACCTCACAATCTCTGCTGCAGTCCCCTGCTACCTTTAACTGCTTCTTTTTATTTCCTCATGCAAAATAACAATTTAAGAGCTGTTTGTTCAACTGTCATCCACTTCCCACACCCTTTCCAAGCTCAGGCTTAGGCACCTCTTAGCTGCTCTGCAGGATTTGTCCAAGGCTTTTGTTGTGTTCTTTAAAATCTCAAATCCAAATAAAACATCATCCCTTTTACAAGTCAGCAGGCAGGAAAACTCAAAATATTAAGAATTTTGTTTGAATAATAATGGTATTAAAGCATTTACCAGAATTAAGAAAAATTATATAACTCAGGTCAGGGAGTTCAAATATTTGGAGACCTCGCTTTATTTTTTTCAAGCCTACAGACTATTTAGTAATAATTTTCTTCTAAAAATAAAGAAGTAAATTTTTGCCATCTATGTTGATAGTACCAGCTGTTCAAGAGAAAATGAATCTCTTTCCAATCTTTGCAGCTTTAAAGAACAATCTATTTCAGACAGAAATGGTTTGCTGCTTCATGTTGGGCAGGCTTCCCAAATTTTCAGTTAAAATAATATCACACATTTGCTCATAAAGAACTTTGAAGACTGTTATTTACAACATTGTTTTTGAATGCAAATGACACTGTCTTCAGCTGAAAGGTGATTTCAGCTTTGAATTAATTTACCACTTTGCAGCCAACTAAAGCACTTGTGCTTCCAGTAAACCTAAATGTTTATGCAAGTCCTAGGTCTAGTTTAATGAGGTTGAGAAGGTTCTAAGTACATGGCTGCTAACACTCAAATACTTGCTAATGACACGACTCAAAGCAAGACAATTCCATCTGTCTGCAACCACTGCCACAGGAAGAGTAAAATTATAAGCTTTCTGCTAACCTATGTTGACTCTATTTATCCAGGAGGATCCAGGGCCACGGACCATGTGTACTGGTCCCCTCTACCATGTGCCTGAGCTCCCCATATGGAGACTATGTCCACTGCTTTTTGTATGTGTGACCATTACTGTGTATGTCCTCAACAAATCCCCCCTGCCCAGAACAAGGAAAAGAGGTGTGAGAGGAGGTTTGTGAATCTATGTCCTTTGTGCGCAATTATTTGACGCTCTCTGATGTAGGAGGAAGAGGACAAGCTGTACCTATGTACTACTCTGCTCATGCACAGTGAGTCCAGTGTGCTGGGGAAAGCATCTGGGCATCCTGGCAAAATAATAGCTGAGGACAGGTGGCCACTGCCAGCCACAATTGCTCTCTAGCTGCTTTCCTAGGAACAGCAAAGAGGAAGAAAGGAGTCCGGAGCCAGGGGAATCACTCTGCTGTTTACAGTCTCAGATCTAGACTGAGCTCCCTCAGGTTGGCAGGACAGCTGTTGTGGTTAAACATTTAAGTACAACAGCACAGCTCTTATTTTGCTTATTATTTTTGTGGGTCACCATGAAAATGATTTATTTGATTTTTTTATTTCCTGGTTCCCATTAGAATCAAAGCTAGGAGGACAAAATAGATGAGAGGTATTCTAGGGCAGCAGAAGTTTGCAGAAGAAATTGTTCTGCTTTTATGGTCTTATGGTTGTCTCTGAGGAGGTGAATGATACCAATATCACTTGCACCTCTCAGCAGCTGAGGTAGTGTAAGCTGGGAAATTATTTCAGTATTGCTAAATCAAAGAGAACAAAGGTCCTAAGTCATATTGCAAAAGAATTGCATATGTACCATCAAATCAGAAGACTGAGCAAGCACAGTTAAGATGATGCATAGTGCTCTTCTGATTTGTCTTGGGTATGTTTTTATTCCATGAAGAGATGTGCATGGGATACTTCGGGAAGATGTGTGCATGAGAGTGAAACAGTGTTTCCTACTCTCACAGATGTATTTAAGAACTTACTCACTCACATCAGTGTTTCTTTACCAGTGATGGTGATAATCCTGCTTCAGACCTGAAGGCTTCCTTGCTTCCCCTTCCCCTGGCTCCAGGAGACTGTTCTCCTGAGTGAGATGTACACCTCCTGTTCATCACACTCTGGATGCAGAAGCTGCCATGTCCCACACACCTGGCCTTGCTTCCTCTTTACCTCGCATGTGTCAAGGCAAGCTCCTCCACTTCTGCACCTACCAAACCCAGGCACAACTACATGGTGAGCACTACTGGCCTCGTGCAATGACCAGCTGACCATAGAGAAAAGCCAGCACCATGACCATCTGCCTTGGGGGAAAATGCTTCTTTCCCCAAAACAAACTTTCTCACCTACATCTCTTCTTAACTGTCGGATTCTCTCATCTGCCCTGAATGTAGATACTTCCAGAACAGTCCAGTTGATTCTCCTATGTCTTTCTGACAACACTTTCCAAATTTCAAAAACCAAACACGTCTAACCTTGCATGCCTGACACTATTCAAATGCATTCAGACATTCTTAATAGCTCTGTGTGAAAAACGAGGTTCACTCTCCTGTGAGAATTTAAAGGGTTTAATGTAAAGACATTAAGAGACACATGAAATAAAGCAAAGACGTAACAGCCGGGTGCCTTGGCGCTCTGCCAAGAGCACACCTGATGCTCGGTGAGTCCTTTTTATACCATTTTTACTGTCTGTTCTCTATTAATATTCAAACTTTTCCTGGAGCTGTTCTGCATGGCCACTCCTTGGGTCCGCCTTTTTAGAGCATGCGTATTCTTCTGCCTTGCGGTTTTATTTCATTTGATTCTTGGGGTTGGGCCCGCTAGGTAAGGGTCGATGGTAGGGTGGATCTTTTAATTCTCCAGTCAGGGCTGATTGCAGCTTTGGGCCTCTTTGCCCCCCGGGCAGAGCGGTGATAGCAGCTCTCGGACCCTCCTGGCCGCCCGTTCTCCGGGTGGAGCAGCCTTTGGGCCCTTTTGTTCTCTGGACAAAGTGTTGATCAGCAGCTCCTTGGGCCTCATCCTCTGCTCGCTTGGAGGTTATCTTACTTGCTCACACTTGCTAACATTCTCGCTAAAAAGAGAGAGAACTACATCCACACAGCAAAAAGTATTTCTAACATTAAATAATATCTACCTTTATACTTTGCGAGAAGCCAATATTATAATATATGGTCATAACACTCTGCAACATTTCTCAGTTATTTGTTTTTTCTCAAGTTATTGAAGAACTTGCAAGGTTAAATGTGAAATCACTCTGTGAAACAGCAAACTATGCACATTTCTTCACTTTCTGCCACCCAAAAGGAACAACAAAAAGCTATTACTTAGGAAACCCAGTTAGTGTCCCTTTTGCTGTGCCTGCTGCTCTCCTGGCAAAGGCTTTGCTGACTCACCAGCTGATTCACACAGACAGCAGCAGCCTTATTTGGCTTCTGAGGAGCACCGCTGTGCCTGTGTGTGGTCCCCTGCAGCCCCAGGCCAAACCTATATATAGCTGCTGTCTCTATCCCCAGTGTGGTCAGCTGGACAGAGCCTCCAGAGGATCAAGTGTGTGTCTTTTTCACTAACAACCTGAGAAGGATTTCTTATTTCTGTTTTGTTGCCAATAGCTGCCTATTGGTCTGCTCTCCCCTTCGGTGAACATGCACAGTTTCCAGGAAACCAGCTCAGGCCAAGCTTCAGTAACTGCACAGGCTCTTATTTAAATAAAATCACTGGCCATGAAACATTCTAAAATAATTTACACATATTCTGGTAAAAGCAACGAGAGTTGAAGCTGTGGGGGCACACGCTGTCTTAGTTCAACTTTGTAAAATATTGATGTTGGCTTAGAATCTTTTTTCATGCTACATCAGTCACAAAAAGAGAAGATACACTTCTCTGCCAGATGGACTGCAATTCTTCAAACAGAAATAAAGGTATAAGGGAAAACTATACAGTATAGAAGCAGAAAATGAGTGGTATGTGTGTCTTGTTTCCATTTTATTTTCTTTTTAGTTTTTCTCTTCTGCTTTTCCCAGTTTGTAATGTTTCCACTACTTGCAGCTCTTAAACTTTTTCTTTAAATCTTCATCTCAACTACTTTTCTTAGCTTAGTAAACTACACAGCTGTTCAATTAATGGAAACGTTAAAAAAACAATAATTGGTCCAAAATAGACTGAGCTAAAATTGAGGAATGGTAGGTTTAGGAGGTTAATTGTGCCCCTTACTTTTTACCTATTTTGTTTTAATAGGTTTAGCTTACTGAGAGGCTTCTATTTCTGTGCACAAGCTGACACTGATAGGCTCCAATAGGGTAACTTGACAAGACACACTAACTTGGCTGCCAGCTTTTTTTCTTCTGATGTGAGTTTGTCTCTCACACAGAGGCTGATGGGAAACTGCCCAGCAATATCAAGTGCTTGGATGAAATTGCCCCAGGACAAAATGTTCTACGAGGCTGCTGTGGTTCTTCTGAGTTTCTGTATGTGGAGAAACAAAAAGGCTGAGAAAAAGTGGCATTTGTAATATGGGAATTAAACTGCATGGAGAAAAGAAATTGGAAACAGAGGTGTGTATAAGGAAAAGTCATCAAACACTGACAACTACACACCTTTGCATTTGTTCTCAAAGGCAGTATATTGTCTGCGACTGGCATCCAAAACTGGATTTGAGGCAGCACTGGAAGTGGTGGTGTGGGAGTGATAGTGCATAAAGTATCCATAAGTAGAGGTATACAAATGCTATATAAGTGAGCTATAGATGTATTGAACACTGTGTAATAATGCTTAATATCTGGGGAGTCAGCGTCTGGATGTCAGTTCCTCATGGGGATGTCCTATGAAAATCCCCCCAACACTGGACACATTCAGACTCAAAGGCAGGAAAAAACATCTGGGGAGAACCAGAGTGTAGAAGACTGCAGGGTCACAGAAAGACTCCCAGTGAAAGCCCTACCATGCAAAAACTTCAGTAAAAATTTCCACCATATTATTCTCTGTCTACTAAATAAAATAAATAATCTGAATATCTTCTAAAAGGGCCATGGATGTTCTCACACAGAAAAAAATCTGTCATGAGAACATAATTTGCTCTGGTATCTTCTTCAGTCCCACTTCTGACTATTAAAGAGTATTAAAGCAAAGCAGCAGCAATATCCAGGAGGAGACTACCCAATGGTTATAGATAAAAAGTAAGTCAGAGGGAAAAATTGCTGCTGCAGTTGTGTAATAAATAGTAAAACAACCAAGAGGAGTAAAATCACGTTTGCATGTGCGTGAAACATAATCTTTGCAAGATGCTCTGATGTCCTGTAGATGTATGAGATGCAGGTTGATTTGCTTCATAAATGAACTTTTCATCAAAATGTCATGATCTTCCTATATGACAATAGAAGACAGTGAATATATCAGCTGAGAACATCAGGAGATTTTATTCATTAATACAAAATATTTAGTGACTTTACAAGAGCACTGATATATTTATTCTCTGATGCTCTTGATAACAAAATTTCAGATGTGAAGTAATCAGTAGCTCCAGAATTCATTTTGCATGCAGAAAATTTGGTCTCTGGGTGCCTGAGCACCCTTCAGTATCCTGAGATATTTCAGACTTCAAATGCCAAGATGCATTTCCCCTTCCCAGTTATTCTTTTGTGAAAGCCTTCCACTGAAAATGCAAACACCAGATTCCTCCCCTTCAGTACCCAGCTCCCTCAACTTTGCTGCCAAATTCTTTACTCTGCCCTCCCTATTGGTTCCTCCAACATCTAGAAAACAACTCCAAGGCATTGCTAATTTCACGTTCCTCTCCCAAGAGAAAGGTTTCTTAACTGCACAGAGATAAACCAGCAGTGCTGGCTGGCAGTAAGGACTTTGGCCATCTCAGAAGCAAGGGGGATCATTACAGAGTCTGTTGTTCTACCATGTCTTCAGGTGAAATCCTTCACAGTTATCCAGATACCACCAATCTGCATATGCCATCTACAGTCCCTAAATATGAACTGTTTTTTCAGGTACTAACAATTGAATTAAAGTTCAAAGTAGATTCAATTAAAGTTTATTCAATATATTGTCCATTAAAAATTATTATTATAGCATAGCCTCTGTCCATGACCAATATTTAGAGAAATCACACTAAAAATGCCTTGCACTCCTGTAATTGTCTTTAATTTGATTATCTCAAAGTACTTTCTAAACAATTACATAACCCTCACAACACCTTGTAATGAAAGAATTGTAGTGTTTACAGTTAGGAAAACATAGAAGCAATGACAAGATAGAGCCAAGACAGAGCCAAAATTATCAAGCATGAATGATTAAATACAACAATTTAAAGTCCTATTTATTTTTTAAAGTGTTAAGTATAGATCTGTCACTGACTTTACAAAAACCAGAAGATGATACAAAGAATAGACAAATAAAGCTATTCTCTTAAACTGTGTAAATCCATATGTAAATGCCTGATTTCTAGTAATACCTTCCTAGGCTTAATAGTGGTTGACTGTGTTCTTTAGTTACAAAGGATGTGAGAGAAATCTTACAGCTCAGGGCCCTACATGGAAAGATCCCAAAGGATTTAATAAATGTGTTTTGCTGCAATGAAGCCATTTCTGGAGTGGACTGTGAAAACTCCTTCACAGCTCATAGGGATTTTACACAGCAGTGTGAAAGACCAAGTGAAGAAAGTTGTACTGACCTGAGTCTGCAGGGAGAATCTGGGTCAGAATATTGCAATTACTTGAGCTACCTGAGCAAGAGGAAAAGTGCCAATGATGTTTATCTGAGCTCTGAAATAATCAAGGTTTACTTTCATTTGCCATAGCGAATTTAAGCAAAAGCTTAAGTAGTAGCAAAATGTATGTTGAGTTTGATTTTTCACAATACTTGAAATGTGAAATGTCTTTGTAAGATGCAAAGTAACTCAGTAGCGAAACTGTATCACTCAAATGACTAACCAACACTGAATTAATGTCGATGTTAGATAATAAATATTCACAACAAACTGTTCACAAGATATTCATGTAGTGAAAATATTTTCCAAATAAATTCACAAATACATACAGTAAATTAATGTGAGCATTTTGAGAGCAGGAGAAAGAAAAGAATATGGTGACTAACTTATCTATCAGAAATGGCTTTTTATGTTGTGATCTAAGTCTTGCAGAAAATGTCATGGGATTAAGTACAAAAATCAGCATATCATATAACGAAACGTTAGGTGGTCTAAAATCCATTATAAAAGATAAGCTTTATTTAGCTGACTAGCATGCATTAATACCCAAGGTTGCTAATGTCCTAAATACTATTCTAGTGAGAAAAGAGCTGCATAGCCAGTGAGGAAGAGGCTGTTTTCTTCTGTCCTGAAAAGAGCTTAATCACTATTGCTACAACTGAAATAGCATTCACAAAATAGCTGAAACAAAATCCTTTACTTGGTGAAACCTAATAGTTGACCAGTACAAAAGAGACAAGTAGCAAGCAAGCCAGACACACACTTCACACATAAGCAAACTACAGAAGCCTTTTGTAAAGCGACTTATTTGGTCATTGTCTTACTATATTCAGAGCATAAATAGAAGATTGTGGAGTAGTACTGGTGAGCTTAAAAAAACTCTATTACTCCACATCATTTATAACACACCTTATAAATACATCTGTAACAAAAAAACACAGAGTGATAAATTTCCCAAGGATGTTTAGAGTATCTTTTATCCACAGAAAACTGATACCAACAAACATGAAAAAATAATGTTATGAGTAGTTGTCCATCAGCTGACATCTATAAATTTCTTAGGATGAAAAAAATCCAGGTTTGTGATAAAAATTATGTGTTTTAAAAATAATAATAAAAAACTTTTCCCATATGTTTTCATCTGGAAGGAAACCAAAGAGAAGCCTACATGGTACTATTTCAAATATAGTTAGTGTCAAGTCTGTCAAAATATCTTGCATCTTGTTTTATTGCTAAAACAGGTAAATTTAATGACTACTTATTTTGTTTCTAAAATAAAAAATATGTATGATTTTACTGTTTGTGGATACCGGCGCAGATGTAAACTATGTATGACGTATTCCCTCTGTAAGAGAGCTGTTCAAGTACTCTAACAGGCAGCTATTTTAGTTCAGAGGATATTACACAGTTCTGCCATAGGCCTTTGACTGAACTCTCCAAAGAGGGACAGTGGAAGCTAAAGTTAGGTTTTCTATTAAAAGAAAAAGAAAAAAAAAATCATTCCAGGTTCTGTATTCCATTGTTGCTACTAGACAAGAGCAGCAACAACCAGTTTAACAATTTTGAGACTGAAATCATCTCCTCTTCCATCAAAAAGGATGGATTAAAAATCTTAAATTTGAAACTTTAAAGGTAAGCTATAGTAGCCAGTACTTCTCACTTGCAGATGTTACAAAACTGTACTTTCTAACGATGCATTTTAACAAAACTCTCAGCAATCTCTGGTCTTCTGGTAGGGGGTCCAGAACTTCTTCCTCTACCCACATCTGCTGCAGTGCTTCAGTTCTCATCTGTAGCCTTCTGCTTATCAAGTTCTGGTATCTCCAGTCTTGCTTACCAGTGCTCTTCAGTTTCATCTATCCTTACTCCCTGTGGGATAGCTACTCCAGTCATAGCCTCTATTCTGATATTAAACCTCAATCCTAACTCGCAGTATTTGATATTATTCAATACTTGGCATCTCATAAAGCTTTAGCTGCTAATTTAAGCAGTTCCTCTCCTTTTTCAGCTGTTATGTATTTGCAATCCTGAATCTGTAGTCAAAACAGTATTGAATTTGAGTTTCTGCAAGTGAAGTCCAACAGGTGCACCCAACATAATGATTTTACTTCATGAGCCTTTATCTCTTTTTCACTTGAGCAGTAATTTGCAACTAAATCTATGAGAACATTTAGGTAGTAACATTCATACATTTTACAGCTGGCTCTAAAAACAGTGTAGGATTTATCCAGGCCAATGGAGAACCAATTTTGTGAAATTAAGAAGTTGAGGATGACCCAACAAGTCTTCAAATATTTTTGCGTAATCTTCTACTCTAGAATATTATTTATGAATTTCCATAGAAATATTTTAATGCATCTTCCTAAAATGTGTAAAATTTAAAAGGCCTCTCCGCTATACCCAGTGCATAAGTTTCTTCAGGACTGCTGTATACAAAAAAGAACAGTTAAGTAGTTTGTAAATGGAGGCTTCAAAGTCAACAGAAAAATCAACATGAACTGCCCTGTGTGCATCTCCTGTCACGGATTCCAATTTAAATAAATTATGCACAAGACAATACGATTCCATGATCTCATTAAAGGCCCTTAATCCAGCAGTATAATATTGAAGTTGGAATGGAATGCAGGTCATGTATAACCATTTGGAATGGTTATACATTAAGGATAGCAGAAAAAGCTAAGGTCTAGAAGAGAACTATGTAATAGAAGCAGACAGGCTACATGCAAAAGAATATGAAGATAGGGACTAGAAAGAAAATAAAAGCTTTTGCCATCAACTACCTTGACATAGGAGGGTAAAAAGAAATATGCTGATAGGACTATAAAAGGTTAAAAAAATAAGAAGGCAGGGAAAGCATGGCAACAAATTCCCCATTAGCAGCAATAGCACATATGGGAGATTGACTTGAAAATCACAGTATCTAAAGGAGTGACCCAAAGAACCCAGCACAGCAAGTGCTTTCAGTAAGGGCACAAAAAAGACAGACTGACAGCCCAGCTTACATAAATGTGCAGTGCAAAGTATAGATTGCAATAAGAAAGGCTTTGGAATAGGGGCCATGAAGTCAGCTGCACTTTCATCATCCTTGCAAATAATTTTTAGCATTAGGTACCCATTTGGCTTTATGACGAGTGAATTTTGCCGGAGTATAACACCTGAGTTACTCTGCCTCTCTAGGCTCATTAGGGTTTCAGCAAAGTCTGAAGGTGTAAGCTGTTACACTTAAGCCTTCCACTGGAGTAAAACAAGAACCTATTAATGTTGTCTTTGCAATACAGGAATACACCTGCCAGTAAGATGCAAAAATTTGTAAGAGACATCTTTCTAGTTAAGTACTACAAAACTGACCAACAATTGCAGTGTAATATTTTTCTCTTTCCTGTCAGGCACTTCTACATTTGTTAGCATTCAGATACCAATTTCTCTGTACGCGAAACCATGTACATTGCTAACCCAGTATAGGCAAAATGCTGGATATTTAAGAGCACGAGCTGACTTTGTAGCTTGGAGGTCTTTTAGTTTTATTTTGTTTCAGAAAAGTAATTGGTGAGCCTGTCTCTTGCCACATGTAGAAATAAAACATATGGGAAAAGGGAGGGGAAAATGCCATGCACTTGGTCAGTAGACATCTCTGCTTCTACACAGAAGACCAGCCTTAAGGCAAAGTACCTACCAGGTCCCTTACATCCACTTATATTACACATGCATGCAATACAGTTGAACAAGGCATTTCAAAACAGTTTCACATGTTTAGTTCCAGGAAAAACTTCATGCTAGTGCATGTTTTGGCATAATCTTTTTTCTTCCAGACTTTCTTGAAGCAGGGTTTCAAAGACAAAATTGAGACTTTTCTCCAAAACAGGCACAGACCACATGGCATGCTATTATTCAAAAAATGCCAATCTAACAGCCTTCATCCAATAAAGGAATGTCTTGCAGAAAACAGGTATAATGATGGTGGTATGCTGTTATCATACTGGCACATTAGAAACTATGTAGCCTTTCATCATGAAATGACAAAAAACCCCCAAAAATGTAGCACACTTAAAACCACTACTGTTTCAAGGTATGCATAAGCAGAGTGTGATGCCATGCTGGAAAAAGAAGTTGAAGTATTGAAAGGAAATACCCTTCCTCTATGTCCCAAAAATGTCTTGCAGAAGAATTCTGTGTTTTCAGCTACACATGATTACACATTTATTCATATTTTTATTGAATAGATACATATTTTAATTAGACACTTCTGATTTTGAGAAATGCTGTAAATTTAATCTAAACAGCTCTTTTCCCTTCAAGTAACATTATAAGTCTATTAAAGGGGAAAGCAGAAGTACAATGGAATTCTGCTCATGTACCTGGCAGAAGAGACACAAGCTTTACTGCAAACAAAACACACAGTAACAAAAGGAATGAAAAAAACCCAGAAACCAAAAAATATGTAAGCCTCATTCAAAAGTGTCAGCTATATGTAAACGTTTTCCAAATATATAAGCAGATTCAGGGAGTCTGCCTGCTGAAAGAGTCAGATTCGAGTGTTGTTTTCAAACTGTCCTGTGCCTGTCAAGTGCAGCTTGTCCTATCTTACTAAATCCCTTTCTAACTCTTTCCTGCATGAGGGATTCTATTCTGTGTGCATGTGTGAGCTAGACAGCCTGTAAAGCCTTCAGTAAAGGTTTCTGTTCAAACTTCAGTAAAATATAAAGAGAAACCTTTCAGCTCTTGACCAATTCATGAAATATCAAGAAATATAAACCAGATTATCTTTCTGTGTTCTTATTCAGTGCACATTCCTTCCTCCCTTGCTGCTCAAGAGTCACTGGCATTTCAGCTATCCACATGCTGCAGCATTTAATCAATGATTCAGTACACAGCCCATGAGATATGCCACAACACTTCAACAAGCACCTTGTATCTGTCCATGGGGACAGAGGATCTGAGTTTGTGTCAGTCTGTTCTTGTCAGTTATAATCAACCATACACCTATTTACATACATAAATATTTATACACAAAGAGAAAACTTCCTAGTGTTTTATCAGATCTCACTTTATCACAGTGGATTCTGATGGCAGCAAAATACAATCTAGTTTTGTTAAAAACTCAGAGAGAATTTTGAATCTCATAAATATAGAAATCATGGCCCAGATTTTGTGATGTTAAGTACCTGACGTTTCTGGGGACACCTGGAAATTGTAAATCTATGCTATCCTTTTAATTTTAAACATCTGGCCACAGTCTTCAATGGAGACACAGGAAAATGAGTGACATTGTACAGAACTTTTATGAGACTTTCAAGTTTTAATCAGGCTTTTTAAAAAACCCAGGAGGGATGTCTGTCAGGTAATGAGAGTGGCAAGGAAGAAAATGTGTAATGGATCTTCAGAACAGCCCAGAGTTACTGCCTGTGTTATACTGGGGTGGGACCAGCTCAAGACAAACCATCTAAACAGTGAATATTTCATAAGTCACTGGCTAAGCTAGATGACACCTACTGCACAAAGAATTCAAATATTATAACAACCTTATGCTAACCACTAGCTAGTGTATGAACTTGGAAAAAAGAAGTGCAGAATATACACTGAGCCATTTTTAGTTGCAGAAAAGCATTTTTTAAGAATGTAACCAAATAACTTCCACCTGGTAACTTTTGAAGTCTCAATGACTTGTTAACATCCATCTAGATACTGGGAAAATAGTGATAATGTAAAAAAAGACCAAAATAATAGCATTTATTGTCTACTTTTTATGGCATCCTCAGTGGAGGCACTTAAGGACCAAACAGACTAATTTGTGACTTACATTCACCGTGCACTGGACTCCACATGCATGACTGCACAGACTTCATAGCCTGACAAAAGTTGACTTTTGCTAAAAAGGAACAATTCCTCCTGCCAGTTCTTCTCATCACCTAGACGCAGTGTTCATGCAGCTTCATGCTCAGCCAAATCAGAAAACAGATCTAGACAAAAACTAGCAATTTGCGACAGCAAGTTGCCCACCTCCCCCTTCTACCGGACCACTTTAACCAGGACAATCACTTTGTTTTAATATTTCTATTCACTACAAGAAAGCCATTGAGATGCTGGAGTGTGTCTGGAGAAGGCAACAAAGCTGGTAGAGGGTCTGGAGTACAGGTTCTGTGAGGAGTGGCTGAGGAAGCTGGGGCTGTTTAGCCTGGAGAAAGGAAGGCTCAAGGGAGACCTTATCAATCTCTGCAACTACCTGAAAGGAGGTTGCAGGCAGGTAAGCATCAGTCTCTTCTCTCAAGTAACAAGTGATAAGATGAGAGAAGATGGTCTCAAGTTATACCAGGGGAGGTTTAGATTGGATATTTCTTCAAGGAAAGAATTATAAAGCATTGGAACTGCTTGCCTAGGGAAGTGATTAAGTCACCATCCCTGGAGGTATTTAAAAGGCATGTAGATATAATGCTTAGGATTATGTTGTGGACATGGTAGTGTTAGGTTTATGGTTACACTCAATAGTCCCAGATGTCTTTTCCAAGCTACATGATTTAGTTTGTCTGCACACGCAATTGTTTTGCTCAGCTCCAGCTTTTCTTGACAGTGATGAGAACCATCTTTGTCATTGGCATAGCTGACATATTCCAACCTGAGTAAGAAAGATCTGGAGAGAGGAATCGGTCCAGATGCCTGGTTCCAAGTACAGCCATTTAGGTCATTTTTATTTGTTTTTGAAAGCCTGAATCCACAACCTGAAATGGAAGTTATTAAGAACTGAAATTAGAAACTTGAAAAAGTGCTGTTGCTACGAACAGCCCCTCACTTGGAGAAAATCTGGAGCACACATTAGGAATTCTTGGAGAGATGCTAAGCCGGTGGAAAAGAACATGGCTGCCAAACTGAAGCTCTCAATTTTCTAGCTTGTTTTACTGTTTTAATGTTCATCTCCCAAAGCTGTGAAATGGTTCCCAAAGTCAGGTTTCTAATTATTAAATTATATGGTCTAAAATTCATCTGTTTTTTTCCACGGATCTCACGTGATCTAATAAAAGATACTCTCTCTTTTTGGAAGTTAGACAGTGATGATCACCACAACATTGTAACTAAAAAAATCTGGTTTTGTTGTTTTGCTGTCCAAAAGCCATGCCCGATGACGAGTTAAGATTGCCCATCTCACCTGGTGTCCCTCATGGTAGTGAATCCCAGTGAAGTGCTGTGCACAGGGACCTTTGAGAGTCATATCCCCACACCCTCCAGGGCACGTTCTTACAGGTGACACAACAGGTGACTCAGGTAATAAAATATTTACTGTAAGGGAGAATGGGGTAAATGAGTCCCTTTTACTGACAGTAGCTGGGGAGACAGCAGTCAAGCAAAGCATCTTGTAACAGTTACAAGTCATCTGTGTTGCCAATGCCTGATGTGTGATCTTTGTTGGAGATCATTTATTTAACAGAATATATGTTTAAAATGTCTCAGATGATACTAAGCACTCAGAAATAGATCTCTAAGAAGAGATTAAATACATAAATTATAGAAACACTCTGATAAGGAATACTTTAAAAATGGAAGGGAAAGCAAATGTAATCACCCTTAAGGTCACAGCTAAGGGCAAAATAAGATCTGTCTGCCCCTGCTGTGTCCACAGTAGACAGCCACCAAATGTCAGGGAGATGACAGGAGTTTGATTTGGAGTAGAAAAAAAGATTTGATTGGAAGAGAATTATAAAGAGGCACACAAGAAATAACCTGAGGAAGGGAAAGAATGTAATAACATTGAACTGATTCAATTTGAAATGTAAAATATTTCTGGCAGTTCAAGGGTATCCATACTTTCCATCATACCTCTTCCATACAAATTTTTGTTCATATAAAATGTATGGCCAGAACATAAAGAAAGGAAATGGTTTTCCTAGAGGTCTCTTGGCTGTTCTGCAGCCCACTGTGTGATATCACCAATTTTAGGGCTTTTTTAGGATTGCAGGTGCTATGGAAAGGGAAGGTATTGATAGTAGCATTATCAGAGAGCAGGGTCTTCAAAAGTCTGAATGGAATGGGAACCTAGAGCTACTACTAGGCACTTGTATCACCTTTTAGAAGCTCTTTTAATTTACCATCCTGACCTTTCATGGTCCAGAAATAACTAGGAGAGCATATTTACTCACAAGTGCTCTAGCTCCACTTAACACAAGTGATGCCAACATGGGCACAGGGAAGTGAGAGACAGGACCTAACTCTCATATAGTACCTTTTCCCTTTCCTAAAAATCCAAATCCGTATTTGCTACTTGCAGGCAGCTCCCCAGCCCAGCTGCTGCTGCTTTGGTCTCTCCTTTACTTTCTGTTCAGAGAATTGAGCTTTCTGCATCTGACTTGTAATTCCCAAGTTATGGCACCTTAGAAACATAACTTCTAACTTCCAGCCAGCCCCTCATTACTATTCAGATCTGGTTTTAGCCAGGATACCTCACCTTTTAGGCCAATGAACACCTTTAAAGATCACTACAGTCAAATCACTTGACAAAAATATTGTTCTTTCGACAGTATTCCTGAATTCTTTGCAAATCAACACACAAACTGATTCCATTTCTATCACAGAAATTGTTACTCTTAAACTTTTTTTATCGCTGAACCTTTTTTAAAAGCAGTGGCAGGCACTGCCTGAATGCACAGTTGCTGCACTAGAGGGAGTAGGAAGCTCATCTCTGCAATGGCCGCTGGGCATTGCAAGCTGCTCGGGCAATGTGCTGTTTAGGGGCCCTCGGAGTGAGCAGATTCCTGACTATTGAACACTGAACTGTGAGTCAGTCACATCATTAAAGATCAAAGCTCATGCTCTGTGTGGGAACAAGGCTGTTCTGATAATCTCCGCTTTGAACACTGCTAGTTGTTCCAGAATATTTATTTCATAAAAAATCATTCATGTTTATAATTACTTGTTTCTGATCCAGGATCTGGGTGTGTGCTGTATACATGCCTCACCTTATCATGATTTTGATTTTATGTCTTAGAACAAAATTAATTTGCAGTGTCAAATACCCTCTGACTTTTCTTCTTTGTATAGCAAACAGTCCTCCATACTGGAGACTCGTTACGAATTCCTCTTCCAAAGATGAAAAAAGCACTAAATTGATAGTATAATCTGTTTCTGTCCTTAAATTACAGGCAAAATGACCCATGCTACATCAGTTTAAAAAGTTTTTCATAGCTGACAGGCATGGTTTAATCACTACAAAAAGCATCTGCACACTTCCATCTAAAATGCTCTAACAAGGGTTTTTCTTGAGAAAGAAAAATCCATCAAAATTCTTGAAGGAATCAGTGAGGAATAAATCCTCACGTATGTGTTTTCTCCTTTACTGTGTCAAATGGATGCCTGCATCTGGAAAATTGTAAATGTGAAAAAGTAGTAGAGCACAACAAACAGAAGGGATAACTTAAGAAACTGCTTCTCATATATTGCTGCAGTAACTGTAGAAGCAGATTCTCTATGCCATCAATATGAAATAATGTACTTCCAGTCACAAAAGCTATATATATTATTTAAAAATCACAGGGCCAAAGTAAAAATTACTGTCATGGTAAGATTCCCATGTCTTCAACCATTGTAGCCTCTTTTACAGTTTCAGATATTTTCTAGATTTTAACCAGCTTCTTTTGCCTGCTTCCCTTTCACATTACTTTCTGACCAGAAGGCAATAGCAGAATTCTCTACTTTCACTTCTTTGCCATCCCTTCACCTCTCCCTCCACACCCGTTTTCAGTTGTTAGGTCGCTGTCTTTTTCTCTTGCTGAGTCTTTTGACTGTTTGACTATAACATCTCCATATTGTCCTCATGACTTTCGTCTCTCTAATTCTTAATCCTGTACTCCTCTCCTGGTTCTTTCCTTTCTACCTCCAAGCAGATCACAGGCTCCATTACCCCAGAGCAATTGTACCATAACTCCCTTTCCACAGCTCCCTATCTTCTCCTTTGGGACACGCAAAGCGTGTAGCCTGTTTCCTCATTTCTAGTTCTCCATAATCCATAACCTTCTGGAAACAAATGAAAAATGCCATTAGTCTAATTAGTTTGGGGTTTCAAAACTTTAAAATGTTAACTAGTGGGCATAGTTTTCCAGGGCATAAAGGGGATAATTCTGATGAAAAAGAACTAGAATACCTAAAAAAGAAAACCTCTCATAAAAATACTGAAGTGCTTAGAAGTAGCTTTGCTTTCTTTTACAGTGCTGTGTGAATTGATGAGAGAAAGATATTCCCATTCCACCATTTCCCTCTGCTCTCAAGATGAGCAAAAATAGTCAGAAACAACTAACCTCTGTTATAACATTGGAGGGGAAGGGCACCCTACATCTTTGTGGACATATAATCAATATATTGATTTGCCTGTATTACCCAAATCCATTCAATTCAAGCTCTGATTTGGGAAGCCTCTTCTTCTCTTAAGACTGTAGGGCATATTTAAAACCCCGTTTTCTTTAATAAATGTGGAATAGTTCTGTTTATTACTCCACATTTATTTATGTAAAAACTGTCCGTAGGAAAGAAAATGGAACAGAAGAGTTTTGAACTTACTCAACCACTTCCAAAGTTATTTAACTCTATGACATTGGATAAGTCACTTGAACATTCCTTTCCCAGTTTCCTCAACTGTAAAATGAAACTTATACAACTTGCCCATTTTTGAGATGTCTGGAGGACATGTACATTCCAAACATTCTATGAAAAATTCTGCCTCATATTCCTGAAGTTATTTTGCCAGCTGTACCTACCACTTAAAGGTAGATGAAACCTCTGTAAGTAAAGTTCACACAACTCCTTGAGACCTCGCATTAAAAAGTAAGAATTAATTGCTGATGTAGAATTTCTTTAACCCATCTGAAAGAAGCAAGATGGATTTAGCTCTCAGTTGGCCCACACTAGGTCCTTTGTTTGAGATCCATCAGAACTGTGACTGTTGAGTTTCATAACTGGAAAAAACCTATCATTTGCTATCATGTACAGATATGTAATGCAAAAGAGGGAAGAAAATGTAAGAAAAGATCTGCCAACAATCTTGTGAAGATTATAAATGCAGATTTAAGAAACAATGAGTTTCTTTTGCTTTCAGCCTTACTTTAAATTATACTAGCAACCCCTTCTGAGCATGAGTCTTACTGCATATCTCAGATTTCTCTTCCTTAGAGCTGTAATCATAATCTTGACCATTAATGTACACCAAGCCTGAGACCAGTTACTCTGCCACATACTCAGGCTAGTTGGTATGGTGGGGAGAATTCCCTTCAAACAACTGTGTGATCCCCAGCAAGTCCCTTTCTCTGAAAACAGTGCGCCAGTGCCTAACACAAAAGATATTATGTATCATACATCACAACAGTTAAAGCACTCTTGTAATGCTGTTCAGGATCAAACAATCTGGCCACAGAGTGCTGCTGCGCATGGTCCCACAGAACTGGGCAGAGGTAACCCTTCAATCTGAGTCCAGTAGTACCTGTCTGAATATTTCAGAACTAAGAAATCAAAACCTGAGAAAGAGTTTGGCTTAGGCACCTTGAAGGAAAAATTGAGCTGTTTTTTTCTTTTGATTATATTTTCGAAATGTCATGTCAATTTCTTAATTTTTTTTCCCAGCCAAGAACGCTGCAAGTCAAACTGAGATTCAGTTTCCAGGAGCAGGGAATCTAATAAAATATCACATGATTTGTGATTAAATAACCATGGCTTCCATCTCTGCTGCTGTACTGTCTTCTCTAAAACTGAACAGCATTTATTTACATGATTTGCTGTGTTGGGATCAGTTGGTTTATTCATGAAAGTGTTCCTGATCCTATACAGTATATACATAGCAGACAGGCTTTCCCTTTGAAACCAAGCATATTTATGTCTATTTGCCAGCTAAAGAAATACAAAGTGCTATTGAGTACTTTATTAGGCAGAAAACACTCTTGCCTAAAAAGCCTCTAGAACTTTTGTATAATATATCCCTGAATACATTTAGAGAACAATTTTTGTCACAAAATGGCTAAATTCTGAAACACACAACAGCTAACTGCTGCTGTTATTCTGTTTTTCTTACTTGTGAGTATTTTTAGAAGTATGTTTGCCTCCAGAGTATCATCATCATGCTTGTAACTCTATTTCAATGACCCAAAGAACAAGAAGGAAAAGACTCTTAATTGTTAAGTATTTTCCCTCATCTTTAAATTAAAGACTTGCATGGGGCCTTCAGCTAACTGCAGATACCAGGACAAGGTGGGAGCTGAGGGACTAGAAAGCAGCTTGGCTAGAAAAGCCCCTGGGAGAGCTGAGGCACAACTTGATGAACATACTCAGCAATACCCTCTTGCAGCAAAGAGAGGCAACAGCATCCTGGGCTGCACTAGGCAGAGCCTTGCCAGCAGGCTGAGGGAGGCGATCCTTTCCCTCTATTCAGCACTGGTGAGACACACCTGGAGTGCTGTGTCCACTTCCAGGCTCCCCTCTACAAGACAGACATGGACATGATGGAAAGAGTCCAGCACAGTGTCATGAAGATCATTAAGGGGCTGGAACATCTCTCATATGGGAGAGATGGGGAAGATGGAGCCAGACTCTTCTCAGCAGTACTCAGTGAAAAGACAAGTACACAAATTGAAGTACAGGATAACTAAACATAAGAAAAAGATGTTTTATTGTGAGGCTGACTGAGCTCTGGGAAGAGGCTGCCCAGGGAGGTTGTGGAGTCTCTATCCTTGGAGATATTTGAAATCTGACTGGATACATCCCTGAGCAACCTTCCCTAGTTGTTTTGAGCAGGAAAATTGGGCCAGATGATGTCCAGAGAGGCCTTTCAACATTCTATGGTTCCAAGAGTCATAAGAGTGGAGTACAGATTTCTGGTTCACTGAAGTGAGCCTTACTGATTTAGGAAGGCAGATGGTGACTGTTCTGCTCAAAGGTGTAAAGAATCTCATTTTAGAATTTGAATTAAGGGAGAGTAAAGAGGCCAAGCACTTGCAAAACTCCTCCATTTATAGGGTCTGTGGAGTGAAAAGGGAGTCACAGCTTGCAAGTCGTCCTAGAAGTAAATCAGAACTCCCACAACAAAAGGAAAGTGGGCAATTAGAAGAGAAAGAGATTAAACCAAGAAGGGTCATAGGAGCTCTGTGTTAGAGAGGACACAGTCAGAGTGCAATTTCATATTACAGCAGTAATTTTCTCACAGTTCTACATTTAAAAATAACACCACTGTCATAAAGTTTCTTAGAGGTAAAGTTTCACATTATGTTACCAATGAAGGGGACAAGCCTGTCCTTCCCCTCCAACACCTTTTCTTCTTTCTTTCTAACCTTTTCTAATTACTGCCATCATTAATTATACCAACTCATTGATACAACAGAATATTGAACTAGAAAATAAAAAGAAATTACTGCATTGGTGCCATTTGGTGACTTTGATTCTCCCTGTGTACATGTGGTTGCTAGAGCTAATGCCAAACAGGGGATGAGGAAACACAGCCATGAGAGGTAAAAGCAGCAGTAACTTCCAGTTTAACCACATGCTCAATTGGATACCAGTGAAATTTATCAGACATGAAAAAGAAAACGTAATTTTACATAATCTAGACTATATGTGAGCTATTGCTGTCATCAGGCAGCCTGGCTGCAGTACCACCTCACACCCTAAGGCAGTATGTTCTACTCTGCACTGTGCAACAGGGTCACTGACAATATCTATCAAGACTTAGAGAATCCCTAAAAGACCTAAGCAATGAAAGGCACAAAAGTACTTTCAAACTGCTGTAAATTTCTATCTGTCATTACAAAACCCATTCCACAGTCAAGAACAGCTTTGTATGAATTTACCACCAACTGATGAATTGACATGAATTGATGGTGAAAACCTATCCATAATTAAAACTCAGTATTGCATACAGCATTTGCCCTTACCAGAACCAGTTGTGTCAGATAAAACAACAGCTCAAACAACTGTACTTGAATTCTAACATTAATTACACTTTGTATCAATATACAGAGCATAATTTAGAAGATCTCTTTTGTGGGCATCTCTAAAGGCATCTTATTTGTATAACTGATGATACAGTGAGGAAATTCCAGGGTTTTTTTTCTACTTGAAAGGCTACCTCCCTTATTCCTAGCAATGTAACAGTAAAAGCAAAAAAATCCAGTTTGTTTCTACAAAATAAAGATGAAAATCCTTCAGAGGTCTCACCTACTAAACAGATATTTTTCTATACTTAGCAGTTTTTAACAGTTATACTGCAGGCTGATCACTGAAGACAGAAAAGGAGTTCCAGAGATACGAAGATATTCTCCTGAAATACACAGAAAAAGAATGGTAAACAATCTCTTCCAAAACTAAGTTCAAGAAAGAATTGCACTAAGTTCACAGTTAAGAAAAGTGTATTTTCAAATAGTGAGGTGGGATCCTAAGTAATACAAATATTAACTACTTGGCTTTATTTAAATACTGAATTTGAAGTTCTAGGTCAACTCAACTGGCTTTACTTACTGGTGGAAAGAACAGGTGGAAAGGATAAAATTCCAATGTATCAGCAGAAAGTTTTCCTGTTGGTTTCCCAAAACCCAATACTTAACTAATCTACAAAGTGAAGTTAATATATCTCATATAAAGAACTGGAAAATTCCGTACTAAATGTAGCTTAGGAATATCTTGTTCAATAAAATGTACAGTGCTGTGTAAATGGCTGAAACAAATTCTTGCTCTAGGAGACTAATCTGCTAGATTAATGGGTGTTGGGATGCTAATAGTCTTATCAGAGAGGAAGCTAACTGGCAGAAACAAACTACACTGCTACAGAGTGAGCATTTTGAAATTGCAGGACCAAAGTTGAAAGACAGGCTGAGCTTTCTGCTGTTGAGAACAAAAAAGAATGCTTTATTTTGGCAGTATGTAAGTCTGAAAATAAATTATTTTTAGCCAAAATGGAAATTGACAATGACATTGCAGTTTCTTTGATTTCAGAGAGACAATGTAGTAAAATATTGTCCTGGTTTCAGCTGGAGATAATAACAATAATAACAACAATAGCAATAACAATAATAATAATAATTATTATTTTCTTAGTCGCTGGTACAGTGCTCGATTTTGAATTTAGCTTGAGAATATGACAAACATTCAGAAAGGTCCTCCTAGTTCCAATGTATTGTCTTCTCTAAGGGGTTTTTAGAGTCAGCTTGCCTAAACAGCTCCTGAACTGGGATGGAAAATTTCTGGACACATGTAGTTTTGACTAAGTTTCTTAATCTTTAAAAGATGGATAATAAATCTCAGTTAATTTCCAAACATTTCAAAGAATACAAGCAAAAATTGATACATCAGAATTACACAATAAATATGCACATTATTAACTAACTTCTTGAAACTCCTGTTTCTATATGAATAAGTTACATGTTGTAAAATACAATTTCAAGTGATGCCTCTATTTCAAATTTGATAAGCAGTTACAGCCATAGAAAAATAGATAAAAATTTCAAAATAATGCAATTAAATATGAGATAAGGTTAGTATGAAGTGGTAAAATACCAATCTTTCTAAAAAAACTGGCTGAAAGGAACAAGAGTTTGACCATGCAAACTTTTAGTGTAGTCAGAAATACCACCTTTTTCCCACAATCGGTCTGTTTCGGGATGCCATTCCATGAAGAGTTGCAAACTAATAAAAGAAACCAAAGAGGCAGATCCTTTCCTCTTTCCAAGTTTCAACTGGCCCCTTCCTCCCATTCACACTGATTGCTGTGCTGTCTCTGGCACTCCTCAGACCCATCTGTGAATGAATTTTCTGCCAGACCATATTAAATCCTGCACAGATTTTTGCCATAGGAGTGAAATGCATTGGCTGATAGAGGACTCTGATGCGTGCAGTGCCGGAGAGGAGTGAAGATCAGGTGTGGAGTGAGGGTGTGGGGGGGCAAGAAGAGTGGAATAGGATGAACCAGTGATGCACCTGCAGCTATGAACCCCATCTCTTAGATACAGCAACACTAGAACGTGAAATGCTAACATTTTCAAAAAACATTTTCAAAAGGGACAAGAAGGATTTCAGTTAAGTGGGGGAGAGAGAAAAAATTTAGTTAGGTGATTAACATGGTTCTCTTAGAAGCAAGGATCTGGAAACAAATACTTCTAGTCTCTGTTCCAGTTTTAGATTAAACGTTGATTAAAATTGTGATTAGAACCCAGGTCTCCCTTTTCCCAGTTGAGTTCTTTAATACCTTGAATAGTCAGTCATGCTTGGGTATTCACCCTCTGACTTAAGAATAATTATTTACTTACTCAAAGTACAAACTCTGTAAACAAGAAGGACCTGGCAGCCTTACACATCTGGAACAGCTGACAGCTTGCTCCCTGGCACACTTGGAGCTGTAGATTTAAATCCAGGTTTCAGCCACTATTTGACTGGAGAGCTGAAACACTTTTGAACTTTCAGGTCCCAGCTGAATGGCCTGTCTTTCTATTGATATGAAACCCAAGTGTGCGTCCATATGCTGCTTCAGCAGGAGCCAAGGAGACTGTGACAGATCCTTAATCAGGAAACCATAATAACACAGCATCCATCAGCTGGTTGTGATGCAGCCAGCAGCTCTGTTACCCTCCTCTCTATAAAACCAGAGTAATAGTGGCTAATCTTCCCTCAGGATAAATACAATGATGGTGATACACCTGGATACTCAAGGAATGGCTTTTACACCAGCATTTCAAATAAGCTGTGCAGAGGGACAGATGGTAGGTAAGTACATACAGGACTAAAGACTGTCATGGAAATGTAAATACAAAAAAGAAAGCTTTTTTTACTGGAAAGCGTGTTTTTCTGCTTGAACTTTCATTAACTGTGGAAGAGGTAGTCTATTGATACCAACAGTCTGACTATATTGGAACTTTAAGAAGCATCTGATATGAAGCTGAGGTAAGAAAGAGTTCTAGAGCAACACTAAGTGATCTAGAACAAAGTGTATCCAACTATTTTTAGCCCTGTCTAAACCAAGAACATATGAAACCCTAATAATACACATAGGATACATACTAAAATCTTTTTGCATTTTATATGATTACATGCAATGGCTTGCAAATGTGCCATGCCATTTGTGTCACTTGGTAATTTTGTAGTCACACTGCTGGCAACCCTCTTTATTGGTCTACAATGCAAAGATATATTAGCAGAAACAGGAAATAAGGTACTGATTTTGTTCTTGAAGAGCAGAAAACCAACCAAACTCACAGAAAAGGAACAGGCACCAAATCTTCTCATACAACCACTGACTAGGCATCAAAGATAGTGCACATGACTAGTTTTATAGACATAGTCTATGAATCACAACAAAATTATATTTCTGGGTGTGATGGATGCACTCAGGCCCTTAACCAAATCAACAGTACTTTGGTACAGGCTCCAAAGAAGGTAAAGACTTGAGCCACAGCTGGGCCAAGAACTCCTCTAGAAAACAAACCCACAAAGGTGCAGAGTGACCTGGTGAGCATGATGCACATGAGCTTGGAACACCAATCATGTGGTTATCACATGAATAATGGGTGTTCTTTCCAGGACTCATTTATCAAAGAACAAAGGAAGTTGTGGGTACAAGGAGTCTCATGTGCCCCATTGTATGCAATTTGACTACAAGCCAACCACTTTATACCATAAATATGACATAAATGTCCTAAATCAGGATTGACAAGACTGGAGAGGGCATGGCCACTTGCTTGTTGCCTGAATTTTATTTGTTGATATAGCTGCATATGTCTGAAGGTGGACAAACCCTCTGAAAGCCACTGTCACATTGTTCAGAACTGAAACCCAATATTTGACAATGCTCACTGGTGAATTTGCCTTTAGTCAAGCTGACAGGAGGCTGCAGCTGCCCTTTGCCATACAGTATCCTTTTCTTCCTTAGAGGATCTATTCCAGTAGTTTTAATGCTTCTACTAAGTAAGAGCAAACAACACAGTAAGGTTTCCTGCAGAAAAAAAGTGTCATTTTTTCACTTTCGGCCACAACATGGGATGAACACTTGTGGTTAGTTCATTCCAAAATATTATAATTTAATTTGGATTCAAAATACTTACCTTCTCTTTCCTTGTTCTCCCTTATTTCATACAGTTTGGAGTTGTCTTGCTTATTAATCAAGATCAAGATACATTAAGGTTTTATGTCATCTCTTACACAGAAACAAGGAGAAATACAGATAAAGGAAAATAATGTATGGAAAGAACTGATTCAGCTCATCAGAATTCTGAATTTAGTTTACATGAGATCCAAAAGCATTTTCCTGCTTTTCATATCCAAGTCCTTAATGAGGCAGTTTTGTCAAAGTGAAATCTCAAAAATAGAATGTTCCAGTAAGATGTCTTTTAAATCTGTCTACTCTTTGTGTATGCTAAACTCATCAAATACTTTTCTAAAATAGCTACTGTTTTGCAGCAAACGAAGCACAGACAATTGAATGTGTCAACACCACTCGTGGAGTCACGCTAAGATTCATTTATTTTTGTCAGGCACCCATACTAGTAGTGAATCAATGGCACTGCATTTGTAGTCAGATGTCACACATATTGCAAACTTATCTCAAAGACTTTGGTTCTGCTCTCAGATGGGTTGTACACTGCAGTAAGGGCTGCAGTGACCCAGAAGAATTGGCATATGGGAGCATCAAGATTGCCTTTGGCTGGCCCCATTTCCAAATTATTCCAAAATAAAGGAAACCCTTTCTTAGTGTACTGCTATTCAAGAAAAGCCTACTTTTTCAGATTAGAATAACTGCAGCAAAATACATGGTGCATGTTTTTCAAGGTGGGGCTGTGAAAGTAGTAGGACCAGCTCAACGGATGATGGACAAAAGGATAATGATGATAAATCAAAAGATAATCCTTATCACAGGATCTGCAGGACCTCCACTACTCCATAGTGATGGGTTCAAACCTTGTTACCAAGGTGATGATATACTTCAGTCTGGAACTTCCCTGCCTAGGACTTCTTGAATTCTGTCTGAGAAAGTCTGGACAAAAATTTGTGTGTCTGCATAATGCAAAAAACCACAGTGGTCCAACATGTCCTGGACGAAGATCTACAGAACATTTTTTCCAAAGACTCATGGAAACAGAAATATTTCTTCAACTGAGCAGCAAAACAGTAACATCTGAAATCACAGATAAAGAAAAGACAAGCCGGATAGACCTACTTTGTGCATTGAATAATGAGAATATAGGGGTTTGCTATAACCTTTATTATGGGAAGGATGATGGGAAAGGAAGAGCTTTTGCTTTTTTGGTCTGACTAGGTATGAGAGTAAAAGAAAAAACGGCTGCAATGGGTTTGAATTGGAGGCAACTCAAATGGTTGTCTCTATCACATCCATCAAAGTCATACCATATAAGTTCAGTAAATTTCATACCATATAAGTTCAGCAACTCTTCCAGATGTTGCTGTTTCTAAGAATACATGTGAGGTTGTATCCTAGAACATATGGTGCCATTTCAAAAGTTGCACCACAGTAGGCAGCTGAGTGGGAAGAGGCAGGGAGGGAAAGAGCTGTATGCATGGATGTCTGTCAAAGGCCACAGTTCCTTTGGAGCTTTCCACATGCCTGTCATTGCTGCAAACGCCCATACTGCAAACAGGAATCAGCTAAATTGTGATGTAGCTTGTTACCAAGTGGAAGAGTTAACAGCTTCTCTCATCTTGTAATCTCACAGACACAGGTTATTTGCTTAATAGACAAATTTGACCTTGCAAATATTGGTGCAATGCAAGGAGTAATGAAGTTTTACTGTAAGCAAAACACATTTCACCTCCCACTAATAGTTAGAACAATCACTGGGTTCCTACTCATGACTGGAGGTGTAAACCCAGAAAGGGTTCTCAGGAGGCCTCTGGCAACATTAGGGTGGCAAGGATGGACTATGGTATAGGCCACTAGGACACATGGTGCATGTTCTGTATTTTTCCTAGATGCTTGCCCAAGGAAAGGGATTGTTTGGAAAAATCACCTCTTGCACCTTCTTTTAGAATGATGAATATTGTGCTATATCAGTGGCTACACATAAAATGTTTATACTATTCCTTTTCAAAATTTATAGATCAACACAGAGTATGTAAACATATCAGAAACCAATAACCTATAATAGACTGACTTTAAACAATTGAATTGGAAAATCTTTTTATTTTAAGGTCTCAGCCTTAGTCTCCTGACCCTTTATAGACTGACGTGAATAAGCTGGAGGTACAATGTTGTTTCCTATTACTTAATCATTGAGCCAGCTAGTCTCTTGACCTCACCTGGATTTGCACCAGTGGCATAAATTAAAATGTTTTAAATTTGATTAATGATTTTTTAAACCAGCTATTTCATGTCTTCAGCAGGATCTGCACCAATGGCACACATTTGAAGAGCCATGTCCCACTGCTGATCCAAACATCCAACCAGTTGAAAACAAAACAGAATAGAGTTAAGAAATTATAGTTAAGGAGTCACTGAAAAAAGAATCAGACCTACGTGACAACAAAACTATAGAAATTATACTGAACACCTAAAAAAGAAACCTAAGAGAAAGCCACTATGTTGCCCAGTAGACCACATGAAACAAACATGACTGGCAGAGCCAGCTTAATGAAAGGGCGGTGCTTTAGTTAACGAAGAGATATTAATAATTAACACCTGGCAGACAAAGTAATGTAAAAAATTTGCTGAGAGGTTACTGAATTGAGTTATACTTCAATTCTGACATGACCAGGACAAAATGTGACTATCAGTTTTATATTGACTTTGATGAGGAAAACTTGTTTTTCTCTGGATAGTCAACATGAACTCCAGTGTGGACTGACAGCACATTACCTAGAATATATCCCTGGAGTAAAAGGTTTCTGCATCACACACACTTGTTTCCTTACTCTGTCACAAATTTGACTGCAGGACATCATCCCATTTGCAACCTTCTCTTGAACTATTATGGATCTACCATTGTAATAACCACCTAGTTTACAAGGCTTTTCACATCACAGTAACAAAACCCCTATTATCAATTTCAGCTTATTCTTTACTCAGCCTCTTAAAAATTTGTAAACTTATTTTGTTACTTTAGTACAATCATCTACTACATTTCTGTACAAAAAAATCTCATACAAATCCCTCTAGTAGGCACTTATAAGTCAGGAAATAATAAACCTAATGTTGCCAGTGAAATGTGAATTTTGCCCCTCCTTCTCACCATCCACAAGTGCAACAAATGAACAGGCTAAACAGGGAGACTGAGATGCTCTGAATAAACAATACTGTTTTTAGTGTAGGGTGTGAGAATCCTCTGCAGGAAGCTAAAAAATGTCAAGCTATTTGCTCGCACTTTAGATAATTTCAGATACGTTTGCAAAAAAAAAAAAAAGTCTTTTTCCCTTGTCTACAGCAGAATATTCAACACATAGTGACTGAACCCGTGAGGGAACAGCAGTATGAGCACCAACGATGCAGTATATCTTCAGTAACCATGCTGTTTTGGGTTCAGGCTTACACCCACCCACATATGTTGTATTATACCATTGCATAACCAGAGATCCCTGGAGCCTGGATTCTCAGTCTCTATGGCTGCACACACTGCAACTGCTGTGCCAGTACAGAAATACTGATATCGTGTGCTAGTGCACCCCATCAAAGTGCTACTAGTGCTACTTTCCCTAAGACAGAAGATATTTCTTCAGCCCTTTCTTTTTTTTTCTGCGCTGGTCGTCCATCTAAGAAAGTGATATGCTAAGGAGAAAACTCCTGAAGTGGTTCATTTATGTATATGCTAATTACAAATGCTTTCAATAATTGCTTGTTAGTAGGCAGTCAAAAGGAGACTAATACAGAGTCTGCTGTTAGCAAGATAGCATTGAAAATGCAAGAGGAATATCCAAAAATATAAAGATCTGCTGAAGTCAGGGGACTTGAATTTTGAAAATGAGTTATCATTTGTAATTGATGATGGTGCTAGTAAATGTGGAAGACGTTTGCCTACATATTCATTCAAAATGAGTTAAAATATTTACTTCCCGAGAGTGTCCAAGGTCACATAAGGAAGACAAAAAAAGATGAGAGTAAGTTGCTTTATCAAAACAACTGTTGCTGTGTCTGTGTAACAACAGCTTTAGTCTCAGAGAAAAGGGGGAAGGCTCACAGGTGAGAGAAGAGGCCTGGGAAGGCACGAAAAACACCTTGCTGAGCCCCAGGAACTTGGTGGAAAAATTTTGTATCTCTTTGTTTCTAGCCTGGAGAAGACAAGGGTGACCTCATCACTCTCCGCACCTACGTGAAAGGAGGCTGTAGCCAGGTGGGGGGTCGGCCTCTTCTCCCAGGCAACCAGCGCTAGGACAAGAGGACAGAGTCTTCTTAAACTCTGCCAGGGGATGTTTAGGTTGGGTTTCCGGAAGAAATTTTTCACAGAAACGGAGATTAGATATTTGAATGGGATGCCCAGGGAGGTGGTGGAGTCACCGTGCCTGGAGGTGTTTAAGAGGAGACTGGATGTGGCACTCAGTGCCATGGTCTAATCGACAAAGTGGTGCTTGGTCATAGTTGAACTCGACGATCACAGTGGTCTTTTCCAACCTAATTGAATCCGTGATTCTGTGATTTCATGCTACCCAAGAGCAGGGATCATTACCATCCTTGCTATCTATCTTTTCCCCTTTTCCGAGGTTTGAGGAATTGAATTGTCAGCCCCTTGTAACCACGGACCCTGACAGTCGGCTCGGACTCTCGACGCTGGATTGGTGCTGCCTGCGCCGCGCCCCGCGCGCCAGTCTCGCACCCCCTCCGCTTCCTCGTAGCCCTGGCCCCGCCCCCGCCCCGGCCCCGCCCCGGCCCCGCCTCCGCCCCGCCCCGCCGGCCCCGGCTCCGCCCCCTCTGCGCCCGCGCCGCTCCCGCACCGCCCCCCCCCCGGCAGTGCGGTGCTGCGCCGCGAACATGGCGTCGGAGGGGATGATCCTGACGAACCACGACCACCAGATCCGCGTCGGCGTCCTCACAGGTACCGGGCCGCGCCGGGCACTGCGCCGGGGACGCGCGGGGGGCGGCCGCGGGCGGCGGCGGGTCGGTGCGCGCTTCAGGCCGCCCCGCGGGGTGCCCCGCCGGCCGTCTGTCTCTCCCGTGGCGGCGCCTCCGCCGCTGCGCAGGGAGCGCCCCTCCGCCGTGCGTGCGGTACCCGAGGCCCGGAGCCGGGGTCGGGGCGTGGGGGCGGCGCTCCAGCCGCCGGCGGACAGCGTGAGCGGGGCCGGCCGGCGCTGGGCAGCGCTGCCGCAGGCGGGCGGGCGCCGCAGCCGCGGGGACTGACCCGGGGATAACCCGCGCGAAGGGGACGGAGCGCGCGGGTGGGCGAATGCCGGAGGGGGTAGGGGCCGGTACGTGGCCGGGCTGCCTCCGAACGCGGCGGAGCCGTGAGTGCGAAGGCGCTGGAGAAGGGAGCCCGCGGCCGGCGCAGGCTGCGGGCCGGCAGGTGCCGGGCCTGTCTTCCCCGGGCGGGAGGCGGCCTCGGCTCCCGGCCTCGGGAGTGCCCGAGCGCGGCACGCTCCGCACGGCAGCTCCTTTGGGATGGCTTCTTCCCCTCCCCCTCCCTGGCCTTTACTTTGGAAATTGGGAGGGGGTGGGTGGGGATGCTTGTGCCTATGTGCTCTCTGTTGGGAGGGGGAGGAGGGCATTTATGATGCTGCTGCTCATAGCGCACGGATGATCCTTTAATAAACCCGTGGCACATGACCTGCGGTGGTTGCACAGAAGGGCTCCCGGAGCCGGTACGTGTGTGACAGGCTGGGGGTTCCTTTGCCGGGGTCTTGGCGGGTATCCCGGTGCCCCGCGGAGCTCGGCGCTTCGGGGGACGCTCGGCGCGCCCAGGAGCGGAGCCCCGAGGGGTTCCAGTGCATACGGGCGTCAATGCCGTTTCTGTGCAAGGAAGGGACGAGAGATTTTGGCGAAATTTTTTAGGCGTCGAACTCAGTAGGTTTAACCGGGAGCCTGGGAAGACATGACTGTTCATGGAAAGCAGCGTTGTGAGCTCGCTTAGGAGTAGGAGGATGTTCGGAGCGAGACAGGGGACATTCATGGGAGAGGAGGCCTGGAGTTAACCCGAAAGTTATTTTATTACCGCTAGCGGTGTTTAACCCGAACGGCGCGTTCGGAAGCGCCCCTAGCCCGCGGGAGCCCCCGGCGCTGTTCCCCTGCTGGGTGCTGATCCCGCCGCCGGGAGCAAGGGATGTCGCGAAGGCTGGAGCCCTCCCCTCCTTCCCTTCCTGGGAAGCGCTTGGCCGCAAGGTGATTGTAACGGTAAACCACTAGAAAAGCACGATATATACAAGTGGAAATCCTTAGCGTTGCTTTCAAATTCCAGGCAGTCAGATCCTTAATATGGGTAGAGCGTGTTGGACCAGATGCAAAAGTCACATGGAGGGATTTTTCCCCTTTCTTCCTGAAGGATAGGACATGCGTCCCACTACCTATTATTGTAAAAGTTAAAGTGGGAAGGGGGTGCTAACAGAATGCTCTTTGCCTATTTCGTACAACTTCATGATGCGTAACTTGGGTTATTATTTTCTGTTGATCAGAGAGTTGTAATAATTTTTGCTTGTAAGTGTTCCCAGAATGCAGTACCAGAAACATATGGTGTTATGATAATTTAAATAACAATTTAGTCTCTCAATAGATTGAGATAATCTTTCCGAATACACTTCTTTTATTTTGCACTATAAATCCTGTTTGATCATTGTTAAACTCTTTTAACTTTGTATCATAATTTGCAATTTCATTGAGAAAACCTTCTGGCCTGATTTTAATATTTTGTTTTAGAGGAAAGCCAAGTGGCATAACCAAACAGGACAGTTTTAGGGTTTTTTCCCCTTAATGTAATTGTTTTGAATTCCAGGCTGAAACATTTTGCAGATAATTATATTGCCATTTTGAAAGGGGACACCTTGGTTTCTTACAATTTTCCTAGTCCCCTCTTTTGTGCGTGCTTGTAAACATGAAATAAAAATTTATACAAATGTCATAGCATATATTTGGCCAGCCTTGATTATTTTCCACTCTGGCATCTCCTTTAACCCTGGAAGAGAATATCTGTACTTTGGAGGATTTGGACCCCCTAGCTGTTTCTGCTGTTTCAGCTATGAAAAGACAGCAAATTAAAAAATGCACTCTTATGAATTTTTCTCATAGAAATGAACTAATAATTGCCTCTTGAACTAATAATTCCTGGTGAATGGAAGAATAAGTGTAGAAATGAAAAGGTCAGGTAGGTTTCTGAACTATTTTTTTTATCATTTAGAATAGCTTAGTGACCAGAAATTAGATAATTAACATAACATGACTCCTTTTGCTTTTCTAATTAAGATCATAGGCATATATTTGTTTTCTTAGCTGTATATATTTGTGGTCTTATCAGCACAGGCATACAGATTTATGCTTTTGTTAGACCTGGTATACTCAGCTTAGAAAATAACCAGTACTGCACCTTATGGTCATATGCAGATGGAAGTAAATTTACTTGGGAAGGAGTAACTCCATTGAATTAATTTGGAGTAAAGTTGGGTGTTTGTTTTAAAATGAGGACATATAAAAATAATCTGGGCACATTGTTATTCTCATCTCTTGTAGAGACTGATGCACATGGCTCCAGAGTATATTGAGAGTGAGTAATGTTTGTCATATAGTTTAGTTTCATTACATTGTTTTGCTTTGAGTAAGTTATTGTATTTAGTTTTGCTTGGTAGACCTCTGTGTTTCTGTATGTATTGCTAGCTTCCATCTAGAAACAAATGTTTTTTCACTTGTGGTAAATTAAGGCAGGTACAACGGATTAGAGAAATAGACATATTGGTTATTGTTTGCACTAAATAACTTACTGTGTTCAAATGCAAAATTATGCAGAATGCAGCATCTTGGGCATTTTTTTACAAAAATTACTTGTTAACTTCTCTTATACCTCAACTGTCGAGGTGTTTTAGTTAAGAGTCAATGATAAGAATAGAGTCCATAATTAGGACATTTTCTCAGTGTGAAAGAACTGTCTGCCTGAAATCAGGAAAAATACTGTAGTGTATACAGCACCTATGGACTTGCAGGTGACACTTATGTTTATTTTTGCATCTACAGAAAGTTGTGGAGTTAAGCTTCTTTACTGAAATAGGAGGAAATATACAACTGACTGATTACAAAACTGTGAAACTTGCAAACTAGAGGGTTATGTCTTATGCACATAGGAAGCCTCACTAGTTTGTGGATAGAAAATTGAATTCTAATCTTTGTGTGTTATCATTTCAAGAAGTTTTGCAATTTGTGAAAAGCGTGGAACTGTGAAAGTGTAATATTCAGCACCAGTGTTTAATGAAGTGTTCAGGTTAAAGATACTGCTCATTTAGGTTACAAACCTAGGTTTTCCCTCGGCAACCTTTGATACGTAGTGCAGGCACATGAGCTGCTGATAGAGCTTCAGTGTTATGTTGCCATGAAGTTACTCTTATGGTAAAATACATTTTAAAAGGGCTGTGATGCTAACTGTCAGATTGGGATATTTTTGTGATGGAATAACAGAGTTGGACTAACAATGTCCAAAACTTTGTCATTTAAGTGTTCTGGATATCTTCTTTTGTAAAGGAAACAGTCATAGAGAAACAAGAAATGTGGGGTAGATAAATGAAAAAGAGGCAAGATCTCTACATTTACGGTAAAGGTTGGATTCTGTGTGTGCTCTGTATAGTACATGCACCAACGTGCACCAATGCTTCCTTAGTAAAATACAAGTACAGAGTTACTCTGGTTGCCCCTTGCAAGCCTTTCATATTTGGGATATCTCTAACAGAACAGTTGCTAATCAGTTACCAGTGGTGTCAGGTTATTGAACCTGGTGTACTAAGTGCAGAATTTTGTAATGTCGAAGTTGGCTAGAAAAGAGGAGAAAATGTGTTCTCTGCCCAGAATTGAATCAATATTAGATCATCCTTCACTGTGGTGACATTGGTAAAAGTTATATAATCTGTGACCTTTCTTGTTTTGTCAGGGTCTAAAGCAGACCCATGACTGGAACCATCCAGAGAGATCTGAGTGCTGTTGCCATCTCCACTAGCCCAATGGGAAAAACAGGCTCTGGTTCTCTCTGGTTGCTCCTGTTTTGTGGTTTTTTCCTCTCCATCCCCATTTTCTTCTTAGTTGCCTCTCTTCTTGTTTTCTCTCCAGTAAGCATGTAATGGAGTGGGCCAAAACTTGAGGTTTTGTTACATGTTTGGTTTTTTCAGAATATTTGTGATAAAAATTCGTCATATTTTGTGTTGGCTAATAACTCTTCATTCAGTTTGTCTGCTTTTGAGGCAGGTCTGTGAGGAGGAGTCATCACCAGACACAAATACCATTTTCTGTCTTTGTTCCTCATTTTGTATTTTTTCCACCTTGTTTCAGAAAAAGCTCTCAGACTAACTTTTTTTTGGGGATAGCTTTACTGTGTTCAGTGTTGCTTTAAAACAGGTACAGCCTTTCCCTTTCATAATGGGAGTAAGGGGTTTTGGCAAATTTTTCTTCAGATACATTGTTCTTCCTTTCTTCCTCTGTGTAAAGATTAAAACATTTTCCATGATAGCTGTTGCCATAGGCCTACACAATAAAACAGACAAATGTTTTGAATGTGTAACCTCAGACCTTGATGTCCCTGTGTAACACAGTAGTGAGAAAGATTACACTGATGTCTTTGTGTCTGAGACTCATTAGTTGGTTGAAACGACCCTGAGTGTGGACATTGTGTCTGAATGTATCACTTTGAAACAAGCTTTCTTCTGAGATGGTGAGGGTGTTATCTACTTGAGAACTGCAACCGAAGAGGTTGCCTGGGCAGATCTGAAGTTCAGTGATATGAATGTTTTGTAAAAATTATCTTTGAGAAACGTCAGAAACGAAATGCTTAAAGTGTCACTCTGTTGGTTAGTATGTGTTAGAAATGGATAGGCTGTCTGTTTTCCAACTAAAAAATCATATGCCTGTCTCCTATTTTATGAGATACTTTCTCATGACTTTCCTCTTTGTTAATAACATGCGAATTGCAAGATCTCTCCACAGTGGTGGTGCTGTTCATGTTCTGGACATGTATTGGAATTTGTGGGAAACTTTCTTATAGAGGTGTGTGTGGAAGGGGGAGGACTGACACTAGGTTTGCTAAGAGTTATTGTCAAATTGTCCTAATTGTCTAAATTGAACTTGCTTCATTTTTTCTTTGTGATCTGTCTTCTCTCCAGAATTACAACTTATTGGGCACTCATCTTCAAAACATATATTAAAGGCAGTAGCTTTTCCTGGGAGCCTTAGTTAGAGAAATGCTGTGCTTCCATTAAAATATTCTGGATTTGGAGTAACATTGATTTTCATCTTTCTCAACTGTAAGACTGTAACAATGTCGAGTTTATCCTAGAAACTAGGAGATATCCCTCTTTGCCATTTGTAGCTGTATGTCTTCACAAAAGCATTTCTTTTTGATTTTTTATATGGCTATGATGATGAGCTTTAGTGTGTCATGAACGTGATCTGTAAAATCGCCTCATTTCCTTTTTGTAGCCTAACTGTGCTTTACCTTTTAAACATAAAGAGGAAGAAAGTCCTTTTTCCCCCCTATTTTTTAGTGTACAGTGTGGAACAAAAATAGGTGGCTGAAATCTCTCTGATATAGCAGACTCTTGTACTTAAAACTTAATTTTCTTGCTACAGTACTGATTCTTTTGAATGGGAAGAAGTAGAAAAACTGAAACTAAAAGCATCTAAAGAAAGAGATTTAAAACATACATGTATAGTGGGGAAATAGTACCTACTTATGTAAGAAATGGCCGTTAATTTGGAGGTTTGTGTTTTTATAGATGAGGGGTAAGAAGTCTTGTGTACTCAGTGTTTCTTGATTTGGAGTTTACTTATCCAAATGCAGTTGAAAGACTTCCATCTTCACCCACGCTCCATGTCTGTAGTTCATATTTAGCAGCACAGAGCATACCCATTACAGCATGTTTTCATTTACTTTTCTGGATTTATACTTGTCTCCTTTTCCAGTGCTGCAGGACAACTTTCCATGTTATTTACCTTAAAAGTTAGTGATTGTGAATTTCATGAGAACCAGCTTATTTCTGGGATACCTACCTTTTAGTTGATTTGCTGGCTTTGTTAACTGGACAGTAACAGAATATGTGATCATCAGGCCATGTTTTGGGGAGTCTAGCATACAAAATTCTGATACACAGACACAGAATTCCACCTTTAATGTTGATTTAGCCATAGCTGTCTGGATTTTTTTTGTAGACAAACAAGTATAGATTCTGTTGTCTGCAATTTGTGAGATTGTTATGCAAGAAGAAGACATGATAACTAAAAATGGGAACAAATTTTAGTTCTTGTTAGATATTTATAAATCTTGAAGTGTGGATTAAGTAAAAGAAACAATTTACATTCTGTTCATATACGTAGATGTAGTATGCAACTCTCCACTTCTTACAATGCAACTCTCCACTTCTTACACTGAAGTGGTCTTATAATTTTTTAATGTTGTGTATGACAATTCTTCTTGAAAGTTTAGCAGAATGCCTGAAAAAGGTATCCTTGGAAAACAGGAAGGTAATTACCATAAGAGAAATGAGCAGGTAGCAGCCTTTTTCCTGTGGGATGTTTTTAATTAATAAAAAAAGCATACCCTTTTGGCTGTCTTATTTTTTTAAATTTTATTTTATTTTATTTTTTTGTTAAATCACAAAAAATTGAAAAAATAAGTTAAAATTGTAAAAGAACAGTGATTGCATTAAAAAGTACTTGGAAAAAATAGACTTAATTAGGCAGTTATCTTAGAAAATTTCATTTTGCAAGTAAGAGATTTGTATGTGATGTTTTGTTTACTTGTTTTGTTTTCAAACTAATTTACTGAGGCCTATTTTATGCCTAACATGTCAAGTGGAAAAAAATTAGCATAAACCCTTAAGAATAATCTTCTGTGTACATTTTGCAAAATCCTGCAAAACAGGGTTCTATCCTGCTGTTACAATGTGGGTGAATGATGTTTTGTAAGGAATAAAATGCATTGTCTGTTCCTTATACTATGAGATAAACAACAAGACTTCCACTGTCTAATTTCAATGATTAGGGAATAGCTATGTATAACAAAACCTATTTTTGAGCAGTAAAATGTTTTTTGATATATACCAAGACCTCAAAGAACTGACTCAACATTAATTTAGCTTCATATGTGAGCTACCTAGAACAGTAATTTTAATAATTCCGTATGTATTATGACATTTTATTATGTATTTGACATACAGATTGTATAAGTAGACCAATATAATGAATATATTAAGTATTGCCTATGTACTTATGATCACAACTACAGAAATACATGTTTCTACTTTCTCCTTTTCTAATTAAATTATATCACTTACTATGTACTAAAGTGAAGAAAGAAGCAGAATACACTTGGACTTTGAACTATAAAATTTTTGTGTCTTTTTAGTACTTACTGTGTGGTTATGAAGTTGTTAGTTTTCTTTTTTGTCCTGTATATTTTAGGGAATTTATGTGGAATATTTTTCCTTTAAAAATCTTTCATGCATGTATTTTGTTTGTTTTCCTGGCTATTGTATGTGACTTTTGAGATCTAAAAGTGGGAAGTAGAAATTAAAGTATATGGTGTGGTTTTGTTTGGCTTTGTGGTTTGATTTTTTATCCCAGGTGTTATAGTTTGGATTTTGTTGGGAGGTGGGATTATTGGTGCTTTTTCTTTTTCAGATATATGATGGAGGGGATTTAAATTCATACTGAAATCTAGGAAGTAAGTTGTTTCTTCAGAATTTTTATGGGAAGTTGTATGGATGAAAAATAATACACATTCTTTGGGAATTAAAACGAATTGCAGTAAAGTGTTTTGCAGATCTGACTGAGAAGGGAAAAGCTTCTAGAACCTCTACAAATGATGCTTGCTGTTAAAAAAAAGAAAATCCCATGTACTCTTATCAAGCTGCTTTTAATGCCATGGGATGGGCCACTTAGGAAGGAATTGATAGCAAGACCTAAGATGAAGTCTGTAAAGTCTTCATCCAATAATTCTTGAAGAAACATTGAATATGGCACTTAGTTAGGAGTTCTGTGAACCAACACACTTCTACATTGTTATTTCTTATCCCTTCTTGAAACAGTGTTTATGGGATTAGGAAGACAAATCAGACTGCCAAAGAGAAGATGGGCATGTGTGTATCCTTGTACTAGGTACTTGCGAATCTTGGCCTAGGAAAGTGTGGGCGGCAGCATGTTTCTGGAAGTAGAAGATTTCCAGGTGTTCAAACAGATATTATGTAGTTTCCTACTGACATGGTTCTTTCATATGATGTAGAGTAGTGGCATAGCAGTGTAGATGGTGAGAAACCATCAGAAACTTCATCTCTGAAAAAATCTGGGAGAAAGCAGCAAGATGCCTAAAGTAAGTACATATCTGATGAGAAAAATGTTTGTTGTTTCCAGAAAAAAAAAAAAAGAACAAACCCCCTGTAAGATTAAAGGGAATATGTACTTCTCATTTCCTCCTCTTTTAGCCTAATTTCTCTTTTTAGTTGTGTGAATACTCAAGGCAAGACATTAAATAAGCCTACAGCAAGTCAAGGATCCTCAAAATCAACTTCCTTGAAGAAATAAGCTGTAAATTAAACATAGTGAGGAAAAAAAGTGGTGAAACACCTTTAAAAGAGAGTGCAGGGACAAAGTGTTTCTGTAGATAATACTCACAAAGCTCCAGGGATGCTGAGATAAAATTGCAACAGGTGTTCCTATGTGTAACTCCTGCTGATTAAAACTTCCTCATTGCTGATACAGTCTGATTTAATAAGTAAAAAAAAAAAAAAAAAAAAAAAAAAAAAAGAGGGAGAATATTATAAGAATATTATAAAACAAGTAGTATAGAAATTGGAGGCTTTGGAGAACGTTTTGTAGTCTCCAGGTTTTTCTCCTGTTTTTGTGATGTCCTGAAAGAATTCCTTCTTAGATAGTTACTCTTATGATGTTCCATTCCCTTGATAGATGTAGTAAATTGGTGAGGCGTAACTCCATAGCTACTAGATTTAGTTAAATCTAAATCTAAGTACTTCTAGTTTTTGTAAAATATACTTGTTGGTAGGCTTTTTTAATGATTGCTGTAATCAGACAGACTGAAAAGTCTGCAGGGGAATTGCTTTCCCTCGTAACCTCCTATTATAAGAGATTCCAAACCATTCTGGTCATGCAGACATTTATTATGGCATTAATTTAACAAAATAAAGAAAAGAAGAAACCAGTAAAAGATATGTAGAATAAACCAGGAGGCTGAGGAGGATTTTGGGATTTTTGAGAGAAACCTTGTAATTTTTCCAAGTAAATGTGACTGTAGGGTAGTTCTGTGTGACATAATTCTTTGGACAAAAGGCAAGGCACAAATCTTTAAAAAGCTGGGAATGGCCTGTTAGTAAGATGTATGTGGTTCAAGTTGGGTATATTTGTTTCAGAATCTAATGTTTCAGAATCTAATGTTATTCTGATATCTATTTTTTAGGAATGTGCCTTGTTCCATAGTAGGAAGGTAAGCTGTCAAGGCTTAAGGTCTGATCTTGCAGTTAAATTTCAGCATGGTAAGAATTAAAGCTATTACCAGTGTCTCCAGTGTGCAGGACCTTCTTATCTGAGTGAGACTCAGGCTTTTTTCCTATACATCAAAAATCAAAATGGAAACTCTAAAGTTCATGTTAAAAGCAACTGCTGAAAAAAGCAACTGATGAAGAATTTCCTGTGATTGTCAAGCTGCAAGGAAGCTCACCTGCCTGTTCCTATTTCTTTATTCCAAAGAAAGGATATAGCTCTAGTTTATGCACAATGGTTTCAGTACATGACTTTTCTCTTTGGCTTGGCAGTTGATCAAAGAGAATTAGAGAAAATACTTGTTGTCATTTCACCATTGTTTTGTCAGAAAAGGGTTCAAGTAGACTTTCTTTGAGTGCTTTGATGAACAGAACATCTTTCTGGAAAAGGCATCTGAGGCAAATTTCTGTATAGCATTAAACTGGGACGTCACGGATTATCTTTAATATTAGAAAAATCTTTTAATTCCTTGATAGTGTGTCTTGTATTCCATTATTGCTATGTGTAAGTTGCTGTGAGGACTCATCAAATCATAAGGGAGATTTTAGATGGGAAATAGTAATAAATTTCAGTATTTCTTACCAGAATAGTAGCAGCTTTTAGTGTACTCCAGAATAATTTTAGCAGATCTTCATATTGAGATTATTTCTAGGATCCTTTTTCTGCACTGAACAAACACCTGATAAAAATGTTCTACCTGTGCTTCAGCCTCCCAAAAGTAAATTCAGCTGTGCATATGAAAAGTATGCTGAGATGAACTACCTCAAAATGAATGGTTGAGATCTTACTAGCATCTAGAAAGTAGCTAGTACTGGGCCTGGGGCCATTTGAGACAATAGTTAAATATATATTCTAATTCCTTCAAAGTATAAATTTAAACTCCATAGGTGCTGACATTCCAACTAGCAGCCATTGCAGGAAAAAACCCCAGACAGATGCAGAAATCCCTTTATTTGGATAATTAGGTACTCTCTCAATTCTTCAATAGTAAGTACACAATTAAAAAAAAAAAAATTGTGCTGTATCTACGTAAGTCTTTGTCATGGGTTAAATAAGTAAGTAATGAGTATTTTGGACCAAACTGCTACAGTCTTTTGACTGTAATTCAGTAGATTAATTTACCTTCTGTGATTTCACTCAATGTAAGTAAAGTCCTTGGTAGCAAGTACTGCTGCTTTAGAGAAACAGATCTTAGTACTGGGGACTTCATGTGCAGACTGTTGAGTGTGTTTTGCCTCACACTAGCTCAAAACCCATGGAGTGACCTCTGTAATTGTTGGAGTGCATCAGGTGCACTTGAGGAGTGCATCTCATTTAGTTTTGTCCAAAGTGAATTCCACATTCATGCTTTGATTCTTCTCTGCAGTGTCAGCTGAAGTGTGGTGACTGGGGACTCTTGGGAGACAGTTTAAAAGCCACTTTCTTGAACCAAGCACAAGAACTAATGTAGACTAGTTGTTGTTTTTTGCCTCCGTGGGGTTGTGTGCGCCTCTTAAAATTCTTGTGCATGCCAGAGAAGTCTTCCAGTGGGTAGCAATAAGGAGGCCTTCCTAAAAGTGGAAGGTGACCAGGAAGATACTAGCTCTTGAACTGTTTCTGTGCATTTTGTGAAGGGGATGTGGGTGACGGCATAACCTTTGAATCTTTGGATACTCTAGAGGAAGAGAGACATGTATTTTGTTAACTAGCCTTGAAACGACTCTTAACTTAAGATAGCCCAAAGTAAAGTTCAGTAGTATGTAGAATTATTTCAAATGTCCAAAATTAGCCATAGAATTACAATTTTTTATGAAAGCTATAGATGAGGAAATGACAGAAAAAGCGTGTTTAAATTAATCCTTCATTTGAACAGGCCCTCCTTGTACCTATCTGACTTGTCTGTTAGGAAAATACGTGCAGCATCTTGTCAGGGATTTTGTCTTCCTGCATTCACTACACCTCAAGGTGAGTTATTCAGAGATAATTTTCTGCTGGTGTACCATGCAGTCTGCTCTAAGTGGCCACTGCTTTAGAGCCCAAGAGGACTCTGTCCAGGTTTAATCTTGGGCATGATTCTGTCATCACTCTTCTTGTTCACTGCCATGCTGTGCTGTGCTGGCATAACCTGTTGTGTGGCTGTGAAGGCAGGGAACTGAAACAGCTGAAAATTACCCTGCCAAAGAAAAAGGATCCTTTTGAGCTGAATCAGCTATTGTGATCTGGTTCAGCACAGAGCTCTGCAGACTTCTGCTCCAATAGGTGAATGGTGAACAAGGCTGGCAATTTTTACCTCTATTGTGAATTTTTTTCAGTTCTGTTCTTTCTTAGTACTCTTCTATCCTGCATTTTTCACTCTGTGCAAAACAAACTTAACTGGCTAACCTAGTGGAAAACTGCTCTTCTTTTGAGAAATTAGTTTTCTGCAGCTGGAGCAAACTGAATCAACTCGGCAAGGGACCTCAGGAGTGCCAGTTTGAGGGAGGAGCTGGATTGTACAGGTGGGACAGGTAAAGGTGGGAGATAGGACTTCTGTTTTCAGGACACAGCTCAAACAGATGTAATCATGTGCTAATTTTATGTAGTTCACTTGCATCAATTGCAAAGGTAGTCTTGACACTCCTTTATCTGGCTGTGCTGCCTCTTTTCTTGCAAGTACTGCTTTGTCAGGCCAGGTGTCCTCTTGGTTCTATTTACTAGCTTGTCCTCATGGACAAGCAAAGACACTGCCTCTGCTGAATAATAAGCAGTAAAAAAATCATAGTGAAGGAAGGGAAGGATTTGTGTATTACAGGAAATTTTTTTGAGGAGAGGGTAAGCCAAGATACATTTTTCCATTTGGTATGTAGAGGTCTTTGGTTCGTGTAGTAGTAGGTGAATATGAAGGCTGTGCTAGGCATTTTTGCTTAGCAAAGAGCTGAACATCTGAGAACTTGCATGTTAGGTAACTAGAAAAGCTGAACATTAGATTTCTGCAGTGTTAAATTTGGGAAAAGGTGAACACTATGTTACACATTTACAGGCAAGTAAGGTCATTTTATGAATGTATTAATTTTTTAATAGTCAAAATTTCTAACGTTTAGTTTTTCTAACTTACTATCTTGACTATAGTATGCCTGACAGAACTAATTTGAAGATTGTATACATATAATTAATATACATAAACACATAAACGTTTATTATAGTGTATATCAGTAATTTTAAAAAAAGAAAAGTGACACATTTTTGCCAGGTCTGATTTCCCTTTTGCTTGAGGGATTTCTTTGGCACCATTCAATCTGTCATCTCGCTTGCACTCAGTATAGTTTTTCTGAGCATATCTCTACCACTCAATCTAGCTATTATGCTGACTTGGAGGCTACTGGCCTGATATGTACTAAATGGCAGATGATGTGCTACTGGCTTATTTTTTTTCTGTTTGACATCTCTACACCAACTACTTAAAACATCTGCATGAAAGATCATAATCTAATTTTGTTTCTGTCCTGCATGCCTTCTTGCTGATGTGAACAGTCTTACCCTTTCTCTTGAGTGGACTGTTACCCATTGGATCACATTGTGATTAGTGGCAGTAATTGGAACAGCCAGTCACAGGCATCAGCTATTTGGGTAAGTCAGGCTTTGAGATTCTTGATATTTCTTTAAAATAGGGGAGGGATTGGGATGAAGATGAGGATAGATAGTTTAGTTGTATAATTGTCGTCAGTGGACCATGTGCACTTATTTAAGTCTTTGACTGCAACTCAGAAGCCTGCTGGTCCGTGCATTTGTCTAATACTGTATGCTTTCATGGTCTCCATGGCTACTAGTTATGTACAGACCATGGTTTTGGTATCGAAATGCAGTGTTTGGAGATAAAGGTAGCTAGCTAAACTGGGTTTTGTAAATTGCAATATAAGTAACATCTTCAGTATTAAGGTACATTTATAGCAGAAGTGTGATTTTTGAAATAGCAGAAAATACTGAGATGCTGTAGTCACTATAAAAGCAATCATAACATAAAAAACAGTTTGGCTAGAAAAAAGTTAAGGATTAATAATAAAAATGGGATTTTACAAGAAGTGTCAGAAAAAGAAACTATAGAAGGAATTGATAGCCACATTATGTAAAATCAAAACTATATCATAAAGGATAGCCTCTAGTAAATAATGTAGAGACTGAGGTTATACAAATGAGGTGTAAAGGCTGTTAATGGACAGCAGACAAGCTAAACAGGGAAAAGATTTGTGTGCTTGAGGATTATGTATCTGTAGGTATCCGCAAGCATCCTGTTCACTAGAAAAACTTAACAAAAGTAAAATTAGGAAATTGTTTTTATGAGAAGAATAGAGTAATAAACCAAGTATACTAGATGTTTATAATCCCAATAGTCTCTCCTTAAAAATCCCTCACTGAGCCTTATTGAAAGCTGACAAGTATTGAATCTTTTAGCTATTCTTTATGAATTCATTTTTTACTCCATTGTATTAATGGTGAAATTAATCCCACCTAGAGCTCTCATCTGTCCATGAGCTCTCATTTATCCCAGCAAAATTATTCCTATATATGGTGAATGAAATGTGAACTGATCCAGATGATGAAAGCCAGCTTTCAGTGAATTTCTTTCAGTTTACTATGAGTAAATGCTTGTGCCCACACAGTAGAGACGGGAACAAGTTTCTGCCAGTGTAAAGAAGGTGGGATTTTTTTCTTTTGCTAATAATGCATGAGAAAAACTGATCTTTCACCAAGGCATTAGTGGCCCATGTTCTTGGGAAAATACTGTTGCCAGGCCTTCAAAGCTTGTATTTTTACTGTAGTGCACTTCTATCAAAATCAGAAGGTACAATCTTTAAAAAGATTGCATGGATACGGTTACACTTGGTAGCCTTATGCACCACCCATTGACCACTGATTCCAGTTTCAGAGTCAGTTACCTGAGGCTACATATAGTGGTTCAAAACTCAATTACCAGTCATTCACTTAATCGTGTTCACAGATGCATGTGCTGTTTGTGTGTCTGTAGGATATTTCTCCTTTTTTTTGGACATTAAATGATCAGCTTCCTGATTTTGAAGTAATTGTGCTACTTCTGTTGTCTGGTTGATCTGTGAATCTGCTGCTGCTATACTAATGTCTCATCTTCCTTCAAGAGACCATTAGATTCTGTTTATTTTAATTACTTTTCTTTATTAACATGTATAGAATTATTGGATATTTGTTGAGATTTCAGAATTTAATTATAGCTCCTATTACAACTGATAAAAAAAAAAAAGTTTTGAAAAAAGATGAGGAGTGGGGAAGTACTTCTAAGACTTTCAGCAGTCCCTTTTCCCCCTTCATCTCCTCACCATGGAGCAAGATGCTTGAGCATACTACTCTTAATGACTGCAAGAGAATAAAGCATTAAAAACCTTAGCTCTTCTTTAAAAACAGTGGAAGATAAAGATGTGAGGCCAACAGATGCTTTTGCTGTCATTTTCTTCCATGTGTGACTTTTCATCTTTGTATTTGGTTTAGATTGTGCTGACTAAATACTGGAAATGGCTTTTTAGTGCTTTTCTGCTATTTTTTGCATTGAAAATACTTTTCAGTTACTCTTATTTCTGTTCTTCTGCAAGTCTTATTCTTTTGTGAATTGACAAAGGCATACTTCCTTTGGGACTGACTGTAATATCTTTTGTTTCCTGTAACATGACAAGTTAAACTGAAATCTTTCTCAGCAGTGTTGTTTTCTTGTTTATTTTTTTTTCTTTGGGTGTATATGTCTTGATACAGAGTCTGTTGATCAAATACATCATAGATCTCATTCAGATTATTTTTGGTGTTAGAGGAAGAAGTCAATCTCTTGAATGCAACTAGATTGAGGGTTTTCTTACAGAATTTCTACTAAATGTGAAGTGCTTCTTTTCTTGGAACTTTTTTATTTGTAACTGCTTTGAATTGACATCTCCTGGAATCTCAAGATTTCATTATCAGGTTATCAGGTCAATAGTTTATTTACCTTTGTTTTCTCATTTCTTTCTTACCTATTTTTTTTTTCTTAATTCTGACAGATGACAAGGCATTTCTTCCACTTTGCTTCACATTCCTGAACAACTTCATAGGCAGCTCCATGAAAGGCTTTTCCCATAGTCCATCTTTCCTGTATTAGCATAGCTCTGTGAAGAATGTATTTTCTGTCTATAATTGCTTGTAAATATTACCACATTTGACCATGGTTGTTTCTTTCAAGACTTTTTTTCTTTTCTCTGTTTCTTTCATTTTGCAGCCAGTGATCTCTCTAATAGTCTGTTGTCCAGGAGGATATATCTGGAGAATGTACTGCTTTAATGCAGTACAAAGGAAGTAATTGAAAGAAATCACTAAAGGAGACTGTGGTGTGTTGACCCTGTGCAGCAGCTAAGCCCCCACCCAGAGGCTTATTCACTGCCCCCAAGCAGGATGAGGGATGGAATAAGAAAAGCCAAAGTGAGGAAACTCATCAGTTGAGGTAAAGGCAGTTTAATAAGTGAAGGAAAGGTGTATGCCTTACTGAGATCAAGCTAGAATACCCGCTGCTCTCCATTTACCAAGCCAGTAGAAAGTATATTTTCCTTGTAGAAAGTAGATTTTTGTTAGGCTGATCTCTGTGTTCTGTTGCATTTTTTTTTCTACCTCTTAGCCAGACAGGTAGAAAAGTCCAATTTTCCTTTGTATCTAGCCTTCTACCAGACAAAAAGCACCATTAAGAAATTTTATAGCTTGTTCTGCAAATCTATCTACCCCCTTTGTTGAGGAATACAGGCAATTTATAGACCAGTGCAAGGAAGCAATGCCCCACTGTATGGCTTTGCTATCTGGTACACATCCTGTAGGATGAAGAAAGGCTCTTATGAACATCTTTTGTCTGTTTACATTGTTGGCTAATGGCTTTTCTGCAGTTGGCAAGTGGCATTTTTACTTCTCTCATGTGTTAGCTTTTTGTAGTTGCTGAAAAAACTTCAGTGATTCACCTCCTTTTCTTGTCCCTTCAATGGAATCAGAAATGGAAATTCAGCTGCCATACTTTCAAGAAGTTACCTTCGTAAGGAAAAGAAAAAGTATACATTGTAACTGTAAGTTCCATTTAAGTCAATATTATATATTGGCAATGTTCCCCTGGGCTGTTACACAAATATCTAATGTCAATTACTGTGCATTGATGATACACCTTAAGATATAGACTGGTTTTTTTCTTAAATTTTGTATGTGAATTTAACTGAAGAAAATCCTTTCACTGCGTGCCCAAATGAGATAATTTGAGTAAGGATGTGGTTTAAAGATATTTAAAGCTCACAGTACTTCACAGCTTGACACAGTTCTGTGATTTATTCTATATCAGATGTAATTTCAGATACTAGATTGTGACTGATAGCATTGTTCACTGTGTGTGAAGTTCTTTTCTGCCAAACTACATTACTTTTTATTTATTCATTATGCAGATTTCTTTTATTTACATAAGTACTTTGCAAATGCTCAGGTAAAAAGCAAGTCTTGAAACTCATATGCTACATAGGCTACATGTTAAAAAAAAGAGGTTTTAAGTCTCTGAGGACAAGAGCCAGCACTAAACCTGATATATAAGGTCATGAAATAAACTTGGAGTCTTGTGTTAGCTTGGATTCACTCATAATTAACTTTGGCTACTCTAGCTTGACTTTTAAAATATAGCTTACTAGGTAAAAACCCACTTGTTGGTTATTTAACAATTTCTAAGAGAACTAGTATAATGTGGTTATTTAACAATTTCTAAGAGAACTAGTATAATGTGGTTATTTAACAATTTCTAAGAGAACTAGTATAATGCATTATACTAGTTCTCTTAGAAATTGTTAAATAACCAACAAGTGGGTTTTACCTAGTAAGCTATATTTTAAAGCTTAATATATTAAGTTAAAACATCTCTAGGGGCCACAGTCAATTTGAGTATTAAAAAAGATTTCATTTATTAAATATGTATATAACAGTCTCTGCAACAAGGGCCTACAGATCATTTATAAAAACAAGATTTAGCAGTTGAGAGTTGCTCTTAGAACATACATGATACTTTTATTCTGTTCAGTTTTTCTGTTTTGAAAGAAAGTGAGGAATTTTTTAGGATTTTTCTGTGCTTGAATATGGTTTCTTACTAAGCCTTTCCACATCAAGTAACCAGGATCAGATGTCTTGAAAGCATTACATGGACACAGCTTTGTTCTTGGACTTAGTCTTTTTAGTTCCTCATGTTTTTAACAGAATACTTTTGTATAGAATTGTTAGCTCAATAGCTAAAATTCTGCTGTTGAGCTCGAACAGTTTGTCCATTCCATTTTAAACAAATGCCTGTATGAACTCACTAGTCTGTTCAAATTAGCTAATTCAGAGAAGTATAATCTGTATGTTAGAATTACATAATGCAAGTTTTTATTGTATACTTTGCTCTAACAGAGTCAAGAGGCTTTGGATTTTTCCTCAATGTCTGTCATATTAATATTACCAAAGCTTTACCTTTTTGGATGAGGCCTAAAGTACAGTCATTAAACGAAAGGGAAGACATGAAATTAAAGAAGAATATTCTGAAAGTAATAATTATATATTTCTTTGATAATTAAGGTTTGCAAACCTCTTAATTTAATGAGGCACTACTAGCTAATGGAAATGACATACATGGAATGATACATTTTGCCTTTCTCTTACATCTGAGTTTTTACTTATGACTGCATCTGTTCTTGCTCCAGGGAATAAGAAATTTGAGATGGGAAGTTGAAGAAGCTCCAGTAGATTTAACTTAATGTGGTACTCGAAAGTATATAACAGTTTCTAAAAAAATGAACAACCATTTCACAATTAATTTATCGTATTGATCAACCTATGTGAACATTACCTTTCTTGTTTATCTTAAGGGCGGGCTGAAGATTTTTGAATGAAGACAAACAAAAAAATAGTACATGATCCAAAAGATGCAAGTTGCAAAAAAAAAAGAAAGAAAGAAAGGAAGAAAAGCTGCGGTTGACACAAGAAGGTGGTTAGTGTTAACATATAGTGTGATGATGGATGTCAGGGGCAGAGGAGGGTGTTAAGCCATTGTTTTAGACTTGTGAGGTGGATTTACTAGAGTTTGTGTGTTCTCTAAGCAGGGAATATTGTGTTGATCCAGTAATTTGGGGATATTTTGGTTGCTCCAGGGAATGCTGCATTAAAAGTAGAAGCAGCTTTAAATATTGTTTAAAATGGAATGCATCTTTATTCTCTCTGTGGAGCAGTGCTATTAGGAGCTATATCCCTAGCTACACACTTGTGAAATTAAAAAAGCTTTGTGGCTGGAAAGGTGCCCAAAATCTGAGAGATCTTGTATCTCTCTTCTTTCTGAAGAGAGAGATCAATAGTCAATCAAAACCAGATATCATTAACACTTTGTAGGCTAGAGCCAAAGAGAGACATAGATGTGGTGATGCTTCAGAATCTTAAACTTAGCATTTAGACCATGCAGTGGGATGGAAGAGAACAGGGTTCAGATACTTGCATTTTGAACTATTGATGAGTTTTCTTTTCATGTTAAAGGGCAAGTAACAAAACAGAAATAGTCCATGGAGCAGGGACTAGAATCTAGGTCTTCTCTCCCAGTTGAGCACCCCCGTTTTTAGGCTACAGTGTGATCCTTGTTAATTGTCCAGATGCCATAGCATTTTAATTTTTAGCTGGGTAGTTACCCAGCTTTAGCAGACAAGAAGCTTGTTACTATCCAGCCTTTTAGTTTCCTAATTAAAGTGCTCTTCTGGGAAATAAATGCATGTTTTTGAATCCCCATATGCTAACAGGGAATTAAACCCAAGTTCCTTGTCTCTGTGGTACTTGCTGTAATCCAGTATGTATCTACAGGAGAAGTTCTGTATTGGTGGTCCCAAGCCATTTGCAGACCCTTGCGTACCTTGCAGTGCTGTTACACAGCCCCCGCCACTGTCCTTTCACAGGGGGTGTGTTTGCTGCCGCAGGTGGGACCTCTGTGTCACTTTGCACATGAGCCTCCTAGCATGTGTCTTGGTGGAGCTTTAGCCTTCTATAAAGTGTCCACCAGAAAAATTAAGTACATTTATCATGTCTATTTCTAGGGAAATCCTGTGGTGTTTGTTAGATTACTTTGTATAGGACTTCAGGGCCTGAATTGTGCTTGTATGCAAAAATACTTTTATTACATGCTGCCAAGAATTCAGATGACATGCAGATGATGAGAAAACATCATGCTTACCAGGTATTTGAATATGGTAATAGCAGGAGCTCTGTTTTTTGTTGCCATTTAAGTAAAAATATCTTAACAGTCAGAAAGTTCTGGGGTCATGCAGCCTGGATGCTTCATTAATACACCTGAAGGAATTAAGCTGCTGGACAACCAGATTTTCCTTTCAGTTGTTTAAGTTAAATAATAAGAAATATTTTTTTAAGAAAATCAAAATAACTAACTGCCTGTTTTACTTACAAAGCTTTTCCTTTCATGGCTTCTCTGATGCAGTCTTCTTCAGTGTCTTCTCATAAGAAAAATTATTTGGGTATACTTTGAGATTGTAGCAAGCAGGAAAAAAATTTTGGGGCACTCTCCCCAGCAGTCTTCCCCACACCCTTGTTTACATGCCATATGATTAAAAAAAAGATGAAAGAAAAAAGCATTTGAAATCAGTCCTCCTCCCCTCAATTTGTTGCCTTCCTAGATAAATAAATCCTTGGTAGTTCACTGCAATTTAAATTATGTACACTTAGTATTTTCACTATTATCATTTTCCATGCTAATTTCTTTTTTAGTAATGGTTCTATGCAAAATCAAAACTGAAGTTACTCAAAGTAGTTGGTGTCAAGTTTTTTTGTGAGTTTGGTTGGTTGGTTGGTTTTGCTTTTGTTTTGTTTGGTTGGGGTTTTTTGTTGGTTGTGGTTTTATGTTTGTTTCTTCGAAAAACATACTATGTTTTTGCTTGTTTGCTGGACTTCTTTTAATCTGATAAGGAAAACAGTCCTGAAAAACATAAAAAGTGCTGATGTGACCTTGTCCATATCTTAGCTAGCAGGTGCCTTTAGAATAAGATGGTACTGCATCATAATTTCCTGATGAGTTACAGCATCATGATGGCATGTGCTCCCACTCAGAATCTATTTTAAGAAAGGACTGAAGCACTTTCTTATGAGTAATCTTGTACTCAAAAATATTGGATTGGAGTGAAGAAAGTCTATGAAGTAAAGATGTTCTGGAGATCAAAAGAGAACTAATGGAAAAGTAATTATTTAATCTGTATAGTTAAAAAAAAAAACTTAGCAGAAAAAAGCTTCAGCAGCTTTTAGTCTATACATCTGTTTAGTCTGTACATCTATTAGTCTATATATCTGTCCATATAACAGATTCATACAGCAGAAGAAATACTAAAGACTTCCTCAAAGAAGCTCGTGGCCCACTTAATTAGGCAGAACTTTCAGAGGCTGTTTTATGTTTACCACTGTACTGGCCTTAGTAATTGCAACATGTGTTTTGGAAATTTGTTATCAAATCTTCTGTGTAGCAGAGCATCTCATCTCTTTGCTAGATGTTCCTATTTTGATACTGGCTTCAGTTTGTCAAGAAAATGTAGTTCATTTCAGCACAATAATTGTAAGGGGCAAGTCTTAAGATAAAAACTCTTCAGTATGCTGCAAATACTGACCCACTCTTGGACAACCCTTTATTTTCCCAGAATATAAGGGTCCTGAAAGAGTTTGAGGATATTCTGTACAATTAATGTGCCTTGAATTGACCTTAATAAGGTGAGCACAGGTTTTATAAACCTGTTAGTTCAGATTAGCTGTATTTTAACCCAAGATCTCTTAACATTCAGCTGCATACACTGTAAACTGAACGTAGAAAACCTTTTGTTATACCTTTATATTGCACTTAGGAAACAGGGCAGCTGAGTACTACCATTATACAGATTAGTACTATTACAAGAAGAAAAACCTAATACAAAGCTAAATATTTCAAGTCACGAGCCATAACATTCTCTGGTGGACTAGAGTATTTTTATCTTCCTTCTATGCTATTTTCCTGTAAGCTTCCCATTATCTGAATATAGCTAATTCAAGTGTGCTATTAACACATCACTATTTCTTGAATGGCCTGTGGGAATAATCAAAATTTGGGAAATGGAGCACAGAGGGGACTGACTTCACCTAGCTTGCTTATTTTTACATTAAAAAAATGTAGGTAAGAAGTCTTTAGGTCTCTGCAGTCTTGACTTACAAAATTAGGACTCTGTATTTAATGAATGAGTGCAGTGAATGTGTATGTAGCCAGAATTGCATGATTAAATTATTTGCTATGGTAAGTTTAAAAGGCTATCACCCCATAGTATCAGAGGCTTCCAGCCTTTGACATATGAAAATAACTGATTTTGAGAAACACAGAAACTTCCTAAAGAAATTTGACCTATAAAGCAATGTTATGTTTTTAAGGTTTAATTAGTGGGGATCTGCTGTGAGTAAAAAAGGGGTCTTTCTTTGGAAGCAGATATACCAGTTTTACAAAGCATACTTTTCTATACATGTAATAAAATAATCTCTCTGTAGGTATTGGAATTCTACATTTTACAGAGAAGAAATATTTTTGCGGCAAGCTCCTTCCTAGCAGCAGGCTTGACGTGTCAAGAATAATTCTGGTGGAGGTAGTGTACTGATTCAAATCCAATCAAGAAATTTAAAATTACTCAGAGGATGCAGTTTCTCGTGGGTCTCCAAACAGTATGGTGTTTTGGTCATGCTTATTTTTGTGACCGGGTAGGCTGCAGGCTAGTTTTTAGGTTTCTGTTTAGAGGTGCATTGTACACAGAATACTCATTTCATAGGTTCAAAGGGAAAAAAAACACCAAAAAAAAACCCCAAAAGCACACCAAAAACATGAAGAGGAACATTTCCTTCGTGACTGACAGAGCATTTCATGTGAGCAGAACACAAATGAAAGCATATTGGAGATAACATTTTTGAAACACTGTAACTCTGTAAGTGCAATAACTTGCTTTATTTAGTGTGCTTGATATTGGTTTTTGTTCTGTTAAGCAGTTCATCCATCAAGGTTTACTTGAGGTATGGAAAGGTCATTGTTTTGATCTTCAGTAGTGATGTAGCTTGAGGAACTTTGCTTGTTTACTGACCCTGTGTGTGGGGGGGGTACCTTTCTGAAGCTCAGTTTCAGATTAACTTGAGTATTGTGTGAGACTGTAGTGGGAAATTGGACATACCAGGAGCTAGGGAATCCTGGTGAGGTCAGCATGTTAACCTGTGCCTGTTGAGTTGGTTATCTGAAATGTGAGTTAACAATAATGTTTGCCTGATTCCATTGCATCTCAGTCAAGCTGTCAATAAGTCAGTGCTCTCCTATGTACAGTTTTTTAATGTGAAAGAGAATATTGCCTTCTGGGAAGTCTCTCTCTACATCTGAAAAAATTTGAGCATACATTTCAACTTGTATTTTCAGTTTCCACTAACAGGATAAATTCCTATTTTCCAGCCTGCCATTTGTATATAACACTCAACTTTTGTTTTCCGTGCAATGCCCATGGTCAAAAATTAGGTAAAGGCTGAGTGGCAGCTGGCAGATGTCAACAAACTGCTTAATATGCTATTCATAATTTCATATTCTCTGTAGATCATATTCTAAAAACCCCTCTGTGTTCTAAAAAGTGTTATAGAAGTTTATAGCATTAAATAAAAGTGATGATGTTTTCTACTTTATTCAAGTTATACCAACATCAGGCTTTTATCTTGCATTTCTTCTTTCTTTTTCATAACCTTCTTTCAGTTGCTTCCATGCTCACTCCCATTATCCTCTCCTTAGCCCAGCCTAAACAATGATGTGCCATTTCACTGACATCTTCTCCTTCACCCACTACAATTATTCTTGGGGGAAAAAATGCAGAAAAAGTAGTTGTAAAAAGAAATTGGATTATTCCCATGCAGTCTGAGTTAAGATCACATTGGTGCAGAATGCAAAGACCAAAATTCTAGGTGCTAAGGCAAATGCTTCTAGGAAGAAGTAGTTTGATGAATTGTAGGAAGAGAAATAACATTTTACTTAGGGTCTTTTGATTACAGAAGGTGTAGTCTGTAATTTTTAGTCAAGTTCAGCTTGCATTAAAGGGGAAAAACCCCAAAAAATCATGCTGAGCATATATAAATTGAGGCAGCTAGCTAAAGGGAACTCAGAAAGAGCAGCTGAATGGTTTGTGATGCTGTGCAATCTGTTTAAAGTTATTGTATGAGACTCCGAACTGCGCTGTGGGCTGCAAAAGGAAAGGCTTCAATTGGCTGACCTCTAGCTTCTGTGAATGGTGCAATGTATTAGTCACAGTTTTATCTGGATCAGAAGGCCATTGCTGTGCCTTGCATCTCCCATTTAGCCTGGGTACCTGCATTTCCATTCTGTGAAAACCACGCTGTGAGGGTGTGGAGCACTCCCGTTTCCCCCAGAATGGAACTGGTAAGTAGCCATCATGAGCACTATCTGCAAGAACTACAAAGTACTCCTCTGTTTCCCCAGGCTTTGATACAGTATCAGAAGATCAAAAAATTAAAGGTGACATGTTGAAACTTCAGGAGAAAGGAAGTTGTTAATAATAAAAGGATGTAATGTGGAGGGGAAAAATAGATCGGAGAGGCTGTCAAGTTAAATGCAAAAGAAGGCAAGCCCAAAAAAGACTGTTGAGAATCAACTTGCTAAAGGCATAGCACCTAATAATAACTAATGTTCATGATATCAGGGAGCTGAAAGTTTGTCAGTGTTGGTAGGGTCAGTAGCTGATCAACACAAGTAACAGTTGAAGAAAATAAAACCATCATGTAAAAGTTAAGTGTGTGTGTGGGGGGGTTGTTTTTATTTTTTAACATGATGTTATTTCACCTTGAAGGTTTTTGGCAAGTTACTAATTCTGAAGTAACAGAACTCTGAAAGGAAGCGCTTGGTTGCTTTTTTAAGGCAATATTTCTGGTAATTGTAGTAACTTTAGACCAAGAAGTCTGAATTCTGCATTGATTTCGCTTCAGAAGCTATAAAAGAAATGAATATGTTTTCAGCATATTTGCTAGTATATTGGGGAAGGACTGAACCAGCTTTTCTTGAGGTTAATTCACTCAGTCTGCTGGAGGTTTTTTAAAATATCTCATGATGCCTTCAATATTAGGCATATGATATAAATTTGCATTTTCAAAATGCTTCAAATGGCTCTTAAAGAAATTGAAGTGTCCTGCAAAAAGAAGCAAAGTCCTGCCACTTAATAGTTAGTTAGTAATTAGAAAAGTGTAGGAATAAATTGTCAGACTTCTCAGTAGAGGCATTTACAAACAGAATTATGTAGGAATCAGCTCTGTAGGCTGTCATGGTTAACATAGGATAATACAAAACAGCTTCTGTACTACTTACTGCTTCTCATATGTCAAGTTGCAGGAGGCATAAATGAAATAATGCGTTAGTAGTTTTAATTATAAATATTGTTACAATGTCTTAAAAGTTAACCTATACTTGGATAAAATTTGTACTTCTAGACTTTATAGTAATAATAGTATGTAGTAGTGATCAATTAATTTTTTACAGTAGCTGTAAAAAGATTTTGCTTGCCTTTTTTAGAATCAAGGTAGCAGGTGCCTTTTATATTTTTACATAATTTTATGGAAATTAGCACACAGATTTGCCCAAGTATGAAAAAAATAATTTGGCAAATTACAAATATTTAGAGGTTCTACTGGTTTCTTTGAGATTTTGAAAACACTTACTCTGTAAAATACATTTGATATTGGTTTCCATTAAAACTGAGACTTTCCCATTGTTCTTAATGATGCTAAAAGCTAAGTGGTCTTACTAGTAGTCTTAGTTTTAAGTTCAGAGTTATTAATTTGGGGTTAGGGAGGAATTTTCTAACAGATTAGGTTGAAAACAGTTGTACTTCTTTAGTCTTCAGTTGTGAATATGGTTCACTTTCCTAGGGTTGTCTGGATCACTGGATGTATTTCTCCGTAAGAATAGGCTGGATACTTGGTGCCAAAGACAGAAATAGAATGCAAGGACTTGGGAGGAATTGAGTGGTGAATGTTAATATGTTGCATTCTAAGCTCCTTGCAGAAGAATCTTCTAATAAGCACCAACTGTCACACTGAAATTAATAGGAATGCAAAACATCACACTCTTTATTCAGTCTTTATGTAATACAGCCCTTTTTGCTTAATTGTCTTTGTCTTGTCTGTTTTTTTAGACTGCAAATCCCAATCTAACTTGGGACCACCAGCTACTATTCCAATGCAAGTCATATTTAGCATTAGGAAACACTCTCAATGTCTAATTTGTTTTACAGATGCTTAAATACTGTTACAAGTATATTTACACTAGAAAAAAATGCTGCTTAAATATTCTAAATTTAGGAGTGGAAGAGCTTTGTGAGGACTTATTACTTACATATATTTAGCATTTTGTTGTGAATTTTCCCATTAACTTCAATTAAACATGTTGGTGCTCTCAGTGGAAATGAATATGTAAGTCTTCACAGCACTGTGGTTTAAGTGGTGAGGGAACAAGTTGAATACAAGTTGGCAGAGTGTAAAGTAACAGCACGTGTTTGCCTGCATAATTGTCAGTGGTCAGAGCATGCAAGTGATCTGCATTGCAGGACTACAGAGCAAACAGCCAGCATATTTGCACCCTAAATGGTAAATAAAGTTTTGTTTCAGATTATCACAGACATACATGAATTCAGTGCAAAAAACAGAGGTGTAACATGAACTGCAAATGACTTACACTAGGATTTTGTTGATGTTTTAAAAGCTACCGAGACTTAGATACAAGTCTGAAAATACTAAAGTAGCTAACTATTTGTAAACTCATTTACTTGGTATGCTGATTTCTCATGCAGTGTTACTCTGCTGTCAAGCTGTACTACTTGCTTATGATTGGTATTAATAGCATTTACATTCATTAATATTTATGAGTTAAAAGTATACATGAGTTTTTAGAAATGTTGTCATGTATCAGGATCAAAAATCAGGAGTAATAAACAGAAAGTATTCTGTTCTGCAGAACAACTAGAGAAATTGGACCTGGGAACTGTTTCACAAACAGATTTGATTTGAATATTAAATTCTTTTCAATGAAAGCGGGGAAAAGGTGCAGTCAGTGTGACAATGTAGTGAGACAATGATGGATGCCAGAAGTATCCCATGCATCCTTCATGCGTTCTTTTGCCTTTAAAGATGAAGGCAGAATCTGTGCCATAACTCATCAAGATGTGAAATGCTGCTTAGGCATTTGGCCCAGTTGGATCTGGTAAAGGCCTGTGGTGTTGGCTGGTATGTGCATAGTGTGTTCAGGAATCCCAGCCCCTTATGTGTTGTATGTGATCTGATATACCTGTAAATAAATAATAACCTAAACTAATGTGTTTGTTTTAGCTCTGCACTTCAGAAATCCAGGTTAGACCTAGGCTTATTCAGTCCATCTGTAGCATCATTCTTTGATAAGGTTGTGCAGGAAAATGCAGATCTTAACCAGAACAGCATTGCCCAGCATGTTGGCCATCTGTAAATACTGGCTTCCTGCCTTTTGCTACAGACTTCACCCTAATTTTGGCAAGGAAGTAAAAGAGTTCAGCTTTATTTTCATCAAGTAGTAGAAATTCTTGCCAGTTTAGTAATACATGGATAGAAGGCTTGGCAGTATTCTTGATGCCCATTCCCCTGCTTCCAATCTTGGCCTTGAGATTTTGGCAATATAAGCTTCCTGTGCTGTGTATAACCATCACTCTACTACAGTTTTGATCTCTAGGCATGGGAAAGAAAAATTTATAGTAGATAGCAATTATTCAATGGGCATCAGGTTCAAGTATTTTCAAAATAAACATTTTATCAAAAAAAGCTCCAGCATTTTTTACTTGAACATTGCTCTCAAGAATCCCATTAATTCAGCCTGCTTGTCAAGGTATGCTTTTGCCTTCAGTAATAATGAAGTTGGTCTGGTTCTTACTTTGTAAGAAATGTTGCCATCCCAAAATTGGCAGGCTATAGGTAGTTTCGTGAAAGGGAGCTGATGCTTTTGAAGAACTGCAGCTTGCAGTTCTATGCAAGTGACTGAACAAACGAAGTTCATTTTGCTTTATAGTCTGTTTTACATTTGGGTTTATTTTGCTGGGGTTTTTTTTACCATTGTGGGGTAGTGCTGCCATGGTCTTGATTGCACAGAACAGGTCTAGAGTGTGCAGTCAGAGAAACACCTATGCTTTCCCAAAGATGTTTTCATATTCCATGAAAGACAGTTTGGACACTGTAACTTGCTTGTGGTGTTTTTTGTGACAATTTGGATCTGTGCTCTACAGATGAATAGCTTTGGTTTGAAAAACACAGCCCATTGTTCTGCTCAGAATTTGAGAGTTCTGCAGAGAATTTTAGAGTTAGTCTGAGAGAGGGTATCAAAAGATGGTTTTGAGACATGTGCATGTGTTAAATGTAAAACTTCTTACAATGCTAAGCATGCCTTTGGCATGTTTCAGATTTTTGAAGTGGTAATTTTTTAATAAAAATTATAGAGGCATATATCAAAATAGTTTAAAGATGATAAGATGCAATGGTATACTATCCATAAGAAAGAACAGATTACAGTTGTACATTTCTGTTACTTTATTCTTTCACCTTTCTTAGAGTCCTGAAGACAGAACTGCATGCTGTTTTCAGTAGCTTTTCAGGGTAGAGGAGCATGTCTTGTTACTTCAGGAATGCAGTAGTGCTTACCTTTTGTTCAGACCTCTTGATTGTTGTCCCTCTGACAAATTGACACAATACTCACCAATTATTTGAATCTAAGCAAATTCTTATAAAATACAACAGTTGATTGCTCTAAATTATGGAAAAGCCTATCTAAATGTGCTGAGTAACTTCTCTGTTGTTAATGAAGTTTTTTTTTTTTTTTTTTTGCTGCAACATAGTTTTGCATGTTTCAGGTCAATGATTAGGAAAAAATCTCAGTGAAATTTGCTCATGCGGTAGCAGAACGTAGTTATGCTTGCAGATCTCAGGTTTGTCTATCTAGTGGAGTACCTTATTGGTGGTGTTTAACCCCAGTCAGCAACTAAGTAGCCAAGCAGCTGCTCGGTCACTTTCCTCTCTCTTCCGCCTCCCTGCTGTGGGGAGGAGAATCTGAAAAAAAATAAACTTCATGGATTGAGGTAAGAACAGGTTAATAACTGTAACAGAATAAAATAGAATAATACTAATTATGACAATTATAATAATGGGGAGTGAGGGGGACAAGACGGGAATTGAACAAGAGAGAGAGAACCTGTCAATCCCCTGAAGTCTCAGGAAAGGCCTCTTCTGCTAAAGAGACAAGAATTAACAGAAACCACCAATATCCCACCCAAACTCCCCATAAATAACACTAATAATACAAAAGAGAAGCCCAAACTCAACAACCACCTGATCCTGCAGCAGAGGCCAACATCAAACCTGTTACCCCATAATAAGGTTAAATACTGGATCCAACTGCCAATCCTCCCAAAACAAGACACAAGAAAAGCACCATGTATGGAATAATAGTTCCTACTTGGCTTCTCTCCAAGGCCTACCCTGATAAACAATTGTTGTTAAATCTCAAATACAGGAACCCCCCATAAACCACTAACCTTTCTCTATTATTTGTCCCAATAGGAATAAATTCCTGTTTATTCCAACTGGAATAAAACTGAAGAGGAGCAAGTGTTGCACAGTACAGTGGCACACCACACTGATGCCCTGCATGTCCCCCAGCAGTGATCAGCCTGTTCCAGGTGATTCCCCCTAATTCATATACTGGGCATGAGCCTCAATGATATGGTATTCCTTTAGCCAGTTTAGGTCAGCTGTCCTGGCTATGCTGCCTCTTGGCTGTCTCATCATTCAGGGTGCTGATTTAAGGAAAAAAAACCCAACCAAATAATAAAAAATAGGAAATAATTTAAAATCAACCATTTGGACCCCAATATTAACCTCTTTGGTATTCTGGTCTTTACAAGCTGCTAAATGAATGTTGACTCATTTATTGTTACTTTTTGATCTAGGCAGGATGTCTAGTTTTCAACCTAACAGTTTACTCTTCCGCTCTGTGCTTCTCAGCTTCCAGACAATGCTGTGTGAGATAGTGCCAAAAAACCTCACTGAGATTTGATTCCATGAAAACCATAGCTTTTCCCTTAGCTACCTAAGTAGTCACATCATTAAAGTAGGCAGTCAGGTTGGTCAAGTGTAATTTGGTCTTGGTAAAACAATGTTGGCTGTTTCTGGTTACTTTATTGTCCATCTTGTGTTTGAAAATTGACTCTAGGAGGGCATGCTCCATGTGGGCTTCTTTGGTTCTTTCTCGTTCAGGTTATCTGGCCTGTTCTATGGGTCTCTTCACCTTTCTTAGGGATTAGCCTTTTTTTGAAACCTTAGGACCCCTAAAACACCTCAACTCTAAGAAGTTTTGGTAGCTGGTAGCAATCTCATAATCACATTGGCAAACCTTTTCAGCTACCTTAGGTGAATGCCTTCTAGCCCCAAGGGTCTGAATATAGCTACACTAAGTATTCCAAAACTGTTGATCCCATACTCTTGGTTTCCCTTCCCTTTCCCAAACCCTGTCAGTACCTGCAGTTATCTGGTAGCAAACTGTTTCTGTATGGAACAGGGGAAAAAGAGACGTAGAGTACTTCAGTCTTTTCTGTATTACTATCACTGGGTTGTTTTTACCCATCCACCAGAAGAATCTTGATTTCCTGAACTTCTTTTTTCACTAACAATACCCATAGGATATTTTCTTGTTGTTGTTTATGTTCAGCAAAACAAGTCTTCCTGATTCTTGTCAGTGGGTGATGCTTTTATTCTCCTCCTTGGTTGCCTGTTTCTACTTGTATGTTCTACAAGTCATTCTTGTCATCTTCTTCTAGAAAGAGAGCATCTTATCCCTAACTATGTGGATAAGCATGTTTCAAATTGCTGTGAAGAGCAGAGGGGAGAATGTTTTTAGCATTTGCTTGTTAATGGAACTCTAAGTGGTATAGAATTTTTATATTGCTTGTCTGTAATTAAGCAAAATGTGACAAAGTAAAAGGGATTCAGAAAAATATCCACAATGACCTTCCTACTCCTATCAATGTGCAGGGCTTGGGAAGCATGTTTTAAGCAGGTTTTTATACTTGTGTTTCTAGTCAGTCATGAACATCATTTTACCTCTGAAGACTAGGAGAACTTACTGTTTGAGCTGAATAGTACCACTTACATTAGAATTTAAAACATGGTAGTTGAGACGAATTATGGAGAAGGTTTCAACTTTAAGTGGCAATGCATTAATGCCCCTTAATAAAATCTAAATATTCTTTCTTTGACTATTGAGTTCTGTTTCAGAATCAATGGCTTCAGTAGTCAATCTTTCTAAGAATAGAAATAAGTGATCTTAAAAGCATAAGTCCTCCCCTTACACATGATTGTTATTTATCCTTTAAAATAAATGGAATACTTACTATTGATTTGTCTTTCTAGAACATAACAGTAGGCAACGAGAACTTTGTTTTCCAAAGTGGACTTTGTGTTCCTGTTCTGACTATTGCCTACCTGTCCGTGCCTAAAGCACCTATAGAACAAGCGTACTTTGGATGTGAGAGCACTGGAGACTTTCATTAGACCAAACTGAAGCTCTTTTATTTGTTTGGTGCTATCTGCCACTAACAAACAGGGGAATCTTGGAGCAACTGATATTTCCTAGATAGATAAAAAGAAGATCTGCTCAGCCAGAAATTGAACAGTGCTCCTAAGAGCCATGATATTTACATGGCCAGAAAATAATGTGGAAGAAAATTAAGAACACTAAAATTGTGCTGTCTTTCAAAAACAACACTAACAACAGAACTCCTTTGATTTTCTTTCTAGCAGAGAGGTTATTTAAACATAACTTTACAGTCATTAGCAGCAGTTATTTTTTTCTTAACATAGAATTTTTGTTGAATTTTGCCTTCCTCAGTATCCTCTACTGCTTAAATCCCACTAGTGATACCTGTATACCTTCTTGTGTGAGGGGAAAAAAGATCTACTTGTTGAGTTGAAAATTCTTTCATGTAGTATGAAAGATGGTCATATATGTAGCCCTCAAGGGACAGGCTGTGAGAGAGTTCTAGTTTCGATTTTGCTAAGTGAAAGAAAAACTATTGTTGTAATGAAGTTCTTAAATCCCCTGTAAAATGAGTTTGTTATACTGAGTAGCTATTTATTGACACTTGTGGTCAGGCAACTAAATTTTCTACTGATAAAATCTTATTTTTAGTAGTATGTCGTTGGATGATTTGCAGTTACATATGCATTTGCCTTTGTGATATGAATAATTTTGAATAAGGACCTCCCCTCCACACCCATCAAATAACTCAATTTTATTTCTGACGTGCATCTACCATCTTTATCATTGCTATGCTTTGCCCATGTCTTGTACTGTTCTCTCTATACTTAAAACATTGCAATTCCAGTCTTGCCTTCTGCAGCAGACAGACTCCCTTAGGTCTATTTCTCAACTTCTAATGTTAAAGAAAACCATAACAAGTCTGGATACTTTGCTTTTTCATTCACTGAAATTGTTGGCAGGGATGGAAAAGGACTTCTGATTTGTGCAGCATTACCTCGGCAGGAGCAGAGACAGGAGTGGCCGTTGGATGTTAGACTCTCAAGGGAGCTGTGAAGAGTCCAGAGCAGCCTTTGCTATGTTCTCTGACTTGTTTAGATTGACTGTTTTTCTGAAATAGCTACAGTTTTTACAGATACTGTTTTCTCTTATGTAATATTCTAACTGGATCTTTTTATTCCAGAGATCTTTACAAGTAAAGCTTTCTATTCCAGGATCATTTTCCTGTGCCTGGTGTTGCGTCTTGATAACACGGGCAGAGCTCTAATTACAGATAGTAAATTAGCAAACTGTTCCAGAGACATGACTAATTTTTTAATGGCCATACTTCTAGAAATCATACAACAGGGACATGAACCAGGCACAGTTAATGTTAGTATAGAGATTAGTATTTCTGCTTTGAATTGCCGAGCATACATGACATGCTTTATACAGAGTATCCCCTGGGTCACTGAGTCATATTTTAATACCGCACCCTACTTCTTACAGCCCGCAGTGGGTAAAGTCAGCTTTATAACTCCATATTATTTTTTTCTAATTACAAGGATTATGGACTATTGTCTGTATCCTAAATTACTTATTTCATTAAAATTTATTCTTTCTTGCTTGAAATTTGATAAAGAATTGTCTCAGAAGATAAAGCAGCATTGAAATCACAAAGATTGAACATGAAAGTATGATGTTTCCTTTTGTAGCAATTGTTGTTCTCCCTCTCCTTTACTGGGTGTTTTTTACCATACCAAGACCAACTCCCTGTTTGTGCCAGCACAGCAGTTTGTGGAACTGCAGTGTAAGTTAGATTAGTGTATCCTTTCTGGTTTTTTTTGATGGTTTAGTGACTGTGTTTGACTTATCTGTTGCTTATAAAGTTGCTGCAGAAATTGTCCTGTTGGCACAGCAAAAGGGACAGTCAAGGTGGGAGCAAAAGACGAGAATTTGACACTCCAAGCTGACATTTCTGCTAAAGTTACAAAGTGTACTCATGACTTTGTTCTTTGACTTTGAAAGCCATTTCTTCAAACTAACAGACAAAAAAACTTGTCCTGGAAACCCTTAAGTGCCAAATTACTTCTTTTACTTGATCAAGTTTTAAAAGACTTAAATTTCTACACATATCCTGAGAGAAAATGATTTAAGTTCTGTGGTACAGAACTTTCACGTCAGTCTGGCGTGTGCTGACCATCTTGAATCCCTTAAGCTGTGACCCAAATCTTGCTTGGTAATGCAGCCATGAAAAGCATGCCAAGAAGCGTGTCTATGTATTTGGAATGCCAGTGTCTCTTCCACCCTGCCAGGTGGATGCCTGGGCAAAGATGTTAGAATCTGCATTATCTGACAGGAAGAGATAACCTCCTTGTAGGGAATTCTGTTTTCTAATGTCTTTTCTTTCCTACTTACCTCTCTGTGTATTTGAGGAATATTACTGGGATTATTGTTACCTAGCAATGCCTAGCTGCTCTAAATGGCCCTGAAAATACACTGCCAGTTCCAAGATGCTTCAAAATTACTTTTTGAATTGTGCTAGGAACTGATGCTTCATTATGTGATTTGATACATGGTCTGTAGTGGCTGTTGCCTGTCTTGGTGTATAATGGATGGGTTTTTTCCCCACTGGTCTCCTCCCTTTTGGTGGAACAGCTGCACTCAGGACACCTCTAGGTTTTTGGCAGTTACTCAGGGCTGCTTACAACAGGTAGAAGTACAGTAGTAAAAATACGTTTAAAACAAACTGCTTATTCAGAACCTAAAATGGTTCTTGAAGATTTCTTGTTTTCCTTTTGAGGAAACACTAGTTTTAAGAAAGTAGTAAATAAAAGTAAATAGAAAAGTCAGTAGAAAATGATTTGGCTATATAATTAGCAGTAGGTCAGTAATACCAAACTTGAAAGTTGGACTGAGATTATTAAAAGTACTCAGTTACAATTGAGAAGTTTATTTTAGAAAGCTACCCTGTAAAACCTAGTCTAAATATATGGTGCTTTTTCTCCCTCTTAGATCTGAAATACAGATAAGTGAAGTCTTTCTTGAGATAATTTTTTAAATTTGAAAACCTTCACTGTGGAATAATGCCCACTAATTCATTAGTGCTGGTGAGTCCTAGGAACATGTGTGGTATGTAAGAATCTCACAAGGCGTGATGAACTTAGTTTGTCTTTATGAAAGGCAGATCTGCTGCCCACCAAAGACAAACCATCTTTGAGCTGTAAATGGGAAAATATATATATAAGCTGTTCTGTTGGATAAAAGTGTAAGTAGTTGCTGAATGTGCTTGTGTGTAAGCTCTGGGTACTTGGTGATTCTTTCAAGGATATGTATTCTACATAATAAGCATCCTGGATCTGAGAGCTTTTTATCAAACAAGCGATTTTGAAGCAGAACAGAAGCTGTAATAAAAAATTGCAAATGAATTGAGTTTTGCCTCATGGTTGATGCCAGAAATTTGTCTTCAACAGGCTTTGCACAAAACAGTAAATACTTCATCTTGATGTTTGAGAACATCTGCCAAAGAAGAAGATAGCTGCCCACGTGTGTTTCTCTCTGCATCCCATGGAAACCTTTTGATATTAAGACATTTCCTTTCTACTCTTCTAAATTTACTTCTGAATATGCTTTTTTAGTCTGATATTCTAGAAATTGTTCTAGCTGTTTGTTCAGCCAGTCATACCTGTCCCCTTCCCTTCTTTCTGCTCATGACATGGCCTAATGTTTCAAGTAGAAATTTGTATTCTTCATGACTTCTCTGATCCAGAGGATTTTTTTTCAATTTGTTGCCTTGTTCAAAGAGTCCTTTGAGGAAAAAGTATTTCATTCTATAATGTTACTTCAATGTTACTTCATAATCCAGCATGTGTCTAGTTTTCATCATCTAGTTTTCCTGAACCTCTGATCCCTAGGACTGAAAGGCACTTTCAGTTTGGTAGTACCTGTTCCATAAGAATGAAGGAAATTAAACATTTGCTCCTGAGTACTTCCTAGAACACCCATTTGGGTGCTGTTTTCTCTCCATTCCTTGGCCATGATAGGGGTTCATTGGCTGACAGGTTTTTTGGGGTGGATGGTCTCAAGAGGAAATTAATATTATTTCTTCCCCCTTAAACCAGTTCAGAAGTGGAATTGAGGGATATGACAGGTTGGTCTTATTTCCTATGTAGTTTATTTACTGTCATAATTTTTTATTTCCTTGCTAAGATTCTTAATTATTAATCTCTACTTCCCTGTAATCTGTAGAATTTTTTTGAGGCAAGCAATACATATGTTGGCATCAGCTAAAAGACGCATTTTTAGTTTTTTGAGGTATCTAGAATAGTAGGTATTCTCCTCACTGATGTAAGTAACGTAGAACAGGTTGTGGATGAGCAGGATATAGAATAATACTTTGTTTCGAGCAGTTTTGAAAGAGGTTAATGGGCCACAACCTACAAGACTACCACAAAAAGTTTGGACGTGGTTTTGGGGTTTTTTTGATGCTTTTTCATCATCTTACCAAAGTGTGACACCAAATACAGAATGAATTCACTTTCATACTACATAGGTGTAGTATCTTTAGGTACCCAGATAGTGCAATATAAGAATTCGTAAGGTGGATGTGATCTGCTGTGTTTCTACAGAAGCTTCATGGTCGCCACTGTCAGGATGTTACTTCACTGATAATGAGAATTCTTCCTTGCTGGCAACTTATCAATTGAGTCATTTGTGATTATTAAAACAGGGACTGCAATAAATATATAAACTACTTACTATATGGATTAATTGTGAAGGATAAAGTTACCTATTTTTATGTCTGTATTTCTGCGTGATTTTGAAAAGTGAGTGAAAAAGGTTTAGTTGCAGTTTGAAATAACCAAAATCCTTTATTTGACTGTGGATTATTAAACTTGTTCCAGATTCTCTCTTGTAAAGTATTATTGTTACGGTTTTGGGTCTGTGTATATGTTTATGTGTACACATATATTTATATTTAGGTTTTACTTGTTTGTTTTAAGTAAGCTGTAGGTATGGCAGATGTCAGAATTTTGGCATGGAGAGAATTCTTGAAAATTGGTGCTGGTGCTAACTTGCATACTGTAAAATTTGAGGTAGTACTTCATTGTGAGAATGTCTTTATCTCATAATACATGTAGGCTTTATGTACGAAGAAAAGACTCTTCTAGAAATCATGAGGGTTCTTGTAGCTGTTAGGGATCAAGAAAGATACAGCATAGAACTCCCTTTTTGCTTATGTAAAATGAAGTAATACAGGCAGATGCTGACCTGAAGATGTTACATGATCTCTATAAACAGTAAGATGAGGGTATGGTTATGTTTTGGGACTATTTGGCCTTGCACTGGCCTACTGCAATTGCTGATCTCTTAGGGAGGATTTATGTGGGCAAACTGCTGCAAGATTTTCAAGATGAGAGAAGGGAACAATTCACTGGCTGGCTTCATTTCTTTTCCTTGAGAGTCATTGTTGTGTGTTCTACATTAACTCCTTGAGTTTGGGGATATAGTACTGTATCTCAAACTTCTGAACGTGCAGGAAATAATTTAAAAAAAAATCCATTCAGATACATTTAACTAGAATTTGCTACTCTTCTTCCTTGAGCTTCTGATTTTCAATCTGTTGATTTATGCAAGTGTTTACCAAAAATGGAACCCCCTACAAATACTGCTGAACAGCTAAAAATGTTACGAGTGCAACTCTTGGTGAGACTCATTTTTAGAGATACAGTGATGCAGTATTACACTGTGTTGTGCATGGCTTCTAATAATATAGGTTTGGTGGGGTTTTTTAGTATTAGCATTTCAGTTATATTTAAAAAATTGGATTTTTTTTTTCAAGGAGAATTTCTTACTAAAATTCTTAACGTATGTGGAAAAATTAATATTAGGGTTGTAAAGCAGAAGATCTTTCACTTTTGTATGATACATACTTCTGTCAAGCAAAAGGTGGATCTTAAGTATTTTCTTAGAAGTATGATGCATTTGCATAAGCATCCAAAATAGATGACTTCTGGTAGGATAGCAAAGCCATAAACAGCTTTCTGCATATTGTTGTTCATTGGTTGGGGTTTGTTTTCCTTTTTTTTAATTTTTATTTTTTAATATTTGTTTGTTTTCTTTTGTGCTCATATTTCACAGTGAAATGAAATAATCTTTAAGAACGTGTCTAACAATACAGATTAACTCTTTTGAGCCATGCATTCATGTTAAATTGTATTACATGGTAAATATGTGTAATATTTTATGTTAGAATCAGAAAATACAGAAATCAGAATTAAATTAGCTAATTTTGTAGCTCACGTGAAACTACTGTTGATCATAATTTGATATTAAATAAGAACATAAAGTTGTCATATTTTATCAAATCTTACATCTTTTTACTTTACTATCCCAGTCCCGATGGTGACTAATTACAAGTGCTAAGAAGACAGCAGAAGTGTTCTAAAGTTGAAAGGTTCTGTGCTTCTTCACTAACCTGATGTTTTTTTGGGCTATTTGCCTATATGCCCCATATCAAGCATCTTCCAGAATTACATGTGTTAGTTTTGAGACTGTTACAAGAAAAACAAACTACTTTTGGACTGATTGTCTTTTTGGTTAGTGATTCCTGGCTGTGAGAGTTTGCACACTTACATCATACTGCATTCAGATGTATTTCCTTTGTGTGCTTATGAATTTTCTATCTTCCTGAATATCTTACGCCTTGTTTTGCAGTGAATGGGAAGCACTTGAGATGCCAGTTATTCTGTTGCCTTTTTGTTCACATACAGTTTTATTAATTTTCTTTTCAATAACTATATCTTCCTAGTAATTTGACACATTTTTGTGTAGATAACCTATGCATAGTTTTTAAGAAGCATCTGAATAGGACTTGTTTATGCTGGTGTTGCAACAAAATAGTTGCACTTGTCGTTGGTAATTGCTTTGAATTTTTTTCATTTACGAAACCAGCTATTTTATTTTGCATAACTGTATATTCATTGCATTATTTGTAAAGAGGGCATACATTTGAGCTGATAAAAAGAGCCATTTATATTAATGGAATTTTAAATTTTGAATGGAGAAGACAGTAAGTCATGCAGAAAAGGTTTAAATCCCTTCTGACGTGGTAGCAGGAAAAATAATCTTTCGGTAGTCTTTTCTTCTGGCTGTCAAATGTGAAGCGCATGTATTACTTGAACAACTTGCTTCCATTTACATGACATTTGTGTCATATAGCTGTAGATATGAAAATTTAGTGTCTTGCATCAGACTAATAAGTCAGATTCCAAATACTATACATTTTTTGATAAATAGTGTATTCTGTAGTATCATCTTTATTAATATGTAGCACTAATGTGCATTTTTGATAGCAATTTGAATTGGAGGTGGCTTTTCATTTTGCTGCTATGAATGCATTAATCTAAAATACCTGATTTCTTAGAATGTGTTTAAAAATGTCTATAGGTATGTAAGGACACGTTTAGGTTGTACAGTGAAATGTGATGCAGAAGGTGGCAGATAAGTGCAGTATAGCACCAGACATGGGAACAGTGCATTGCATTGCAGTCTGTGCCTGAGGTAAGAAACCCTTTCCAGAAGAGATTGTGGCTTGTGTTTGAAGACACATTGTCAAACTCCTGCTGCATTTAAGAAATAGGCTGCATTAATTAGGGGTTCTTTGTATAAGACACCTTCCCTCTCTCCTAACTTTATATATTTCTTTTTCGACCTTGAAATGTCTTGTAACTTTGATGTAATTTTAAATCTAAGATACTTTTCCTTGCTCTACATTAATGCTTACATTCTTAAAGAAAAAAAAAATCTAAAATTTATATTGGTTTTAAATTTAATTTTAATTAATATGGATACAAAAGTAGGAACTGAATACTTATGAAGCTGTTTGGTAATTGGTTGTCAACTTGAAATTGAGGAATATCTTTCATCTTTAAGTAAACCCTTAATATGCTGAGTGACTACTTAAACTGAAAATGAGATAATGTAATAGGAGAATTCCACAGTGATTTTTTTGATTTAGTTCATGCCCTTTCATATTTAGTGAATTTTATGAATCTATATGAATACCACAGGAATTGGTAAGTAAATGGATTAAAGAACAGGTAGCTGTGAAAATAGCCAAGAGAAAAGCTAGGATGTCTGTATGGATGGCACTTCTTGGCAGCTCTCGTAATCACACCCAGGGCCTGTTTCCTGTTTGTGAGTGTGTTTCTGCAGTATATTTGCAATTGTTATTGGTGGTAAATGTCATGGGATGTCTTCAAGCATTGGAAAAAATGGAGGAATCTCATTGTATGTGGAAAGTTTGCGAAGTACATTGTATATATAGTTATTTGCAAATTTATAGTGGTTAATTGGTCTTAACTGCCAGCTGTCATTAAAAAATATTATATATATAGACACTGAATATGAGCGAGAGATTTTGAACTGTTTTGGTTTAAGAAAAAAAGGTTTTTGATAGGTATACCATGTACTGTAATCCTGTGCATCTGTCCACGAGACTGTCTTACTAGTTTTAATAAAACTCTGCCTATAAGACCGTTTTGAAAATATTTTCTTAGTATTCTGGGTTTGCAGGCTGTGTGTATATTTAGAAAGAGCTGTCTTTAATTAGTCTTGTCTGATTCACTTGGTGATACAATATACCAGTGAGTTTTTCCCATCACAACTGTTTCCATGGAGATGAATAGTGACAATACTCAGCGAATGAAATGTGAAATTCATGGTGAGTTTAAAGGGAGAACACTCACTTTTACATCTTGTTGATCGGCATCATTAATGGGAAACTGAAATAATGAATTTTTATGTCACTGTATTAAAACACTTGAATGATTGGTAGAGGTCTCCCATTCTTTCCTGACATTTGCCTGTTTTCATTCTTGCTGGTGTGACTAAAACCTGACCCACAGTGCTCTGTGTAAATTTGTTGGCACAGCAAGTGACTGGGTTATTGCGCATGAAGCTTGTATTGGTTTTGTCACTGATTGACAGGGAGCGGAGCTGGGGAGCTAGGGAGCAAAACTAATGGGGGAAATTCAAGTCTTCTTTCGATGTTTAGTAGAGGATATAGTCACCCTAGTTTTAATAATTGGAAGAAACAGGGGCAACCAGCCTCTTTTCTTGATGTTTGTTCTAGTTATCCAGACTATGCACAGTTTTCAGGCCCTAGTTGGATGTCTAGCAATTTCTAAATTAGCAGTTTCTAAAACCTGAAGTTAATCCATATTGCTCAGAATACTAGAATTGGTTTCTAAATATCATACTTCTTTTTTCACCTACTAATCAAGATCCTTCACACCATATCAGAAGTTATTTTTGCAAGCTGGACTGTACAGCTGGGCCATTTCACCAATCTGTAGATAAATACTCATAACTATTTTTAGGAGGAATTTTTTTTTAAAGGGTATATTTATATCCATTTTTCTGTGAAGGAAGAGTATAGCAGAGGTGGAATGCAAAACAGATAAGGAGGATATGTATTTCCAGCACTACGAGACTGGTGTTCCCAGGAGAATAGTTGTCAGTTTCCACAGATGATTGTCAACAGCATATACATGGAATCTGGTACACGTTCTTTAAGTAGGCTTGGCATTTGTACAGATTAGAAAGACAAACTTGTTTCAGTCTGTCTGCTGCATGGATAGTGCATTGTATTCATCAGCACTCATGCTGGTTTCACCTTGCTTGCTTAAAGGTTTAGGACGCTTTTGTAGATCTTGTGATTCAGTTCTTGGTATTTTTTGCCACAGGATGTTACATCTGCTACCTTGAGACATCATGAGACAAATGAATGGAAGAAAAATCCCTGAGTGCAGTTAATATACAAGCGTCACTTCTTGTTCAGGAAGCCCTTAAAGCAGAAGATTGGCAAAGTGGGAGTGTGGTCTTGGAAGCATTAGGACATAGTGGGTAGACAGACTGAGGTATGGCACGATGACACAGCAATGCCAAGATGCTTGATCCACCCTGCCAACCAGGGAAAACTCCTGTTCCCTCCTTCCTGACTACAGAAGCAGGTTTCACAACACGTGGACAATGATTTGGTTTGTCAGATTAAGGCTGTGGCAGAGCCATCTGGCATATATTCCCAGGCAGCAGTAATCATGTAATTTACATGCCTTGGTACAGATTTTACAATTTTCTGACCCTCTATCTCACTTCTTACACCTGTCTTTCTCTAACCCAGGCTTCTTCCAAGTCAACAGCTCACCCCTAATTACTTTCTCCTCAGTTGCTTAGTCACGTAGCTTAGTGGAGCCTGAATTGCTATTTCTGATGGTGTTGCCAAGAAGTTTGTGTTTGTATGGTATTATTTTAAGGTAGCAAAAGTTTCTTGTGTCCTGCTCATTTATCTTAAGCTCAGGCCTGGATGTGGTTGGCAGCATGGCCATTTTCCTGCAGCCGTGACAGGAGGTACAGGAGTACCCTTGGAAAGGTCTGACTGGTTTTGGTGGTCACACCTTCCTAGGTGTTTGTTATTGGTGAGGGTCTGAGGAGCCATATAATCAGACAGAATCACAGACAAGCCTTTGCTCTGCCCACTTCAGCTATTCTTAGTAAAGAAATCGTTCTGTGATGGAGGCTGGAGGCTCTGATTGCACGAACACTTTAATTCACTATGCTTCTGGGCTGTTCCTGAAGAGCCTTCTCTTACAAGTCTTCCAGGCTGTGTACCTGCTACAGACACCCAGCTCAGCTCCCCGCAGGCATGAACACATTCCCTCTAGCTGCCTTGGAGCTCTCCTCCCCTGCTGAAAAGGTCCTGCAGAGCTTACCAGGCCCAATTCCTATTGGGGAGGCTGGAATTGAGCCAAAGTGGAGCAATCAAGACACACTAAGAACAGAACCTTCTTGGTTGTGCAATATTCTAAATACAATATATGGTGTAGAGAGCTGGAGTAAACTGTGTCCAAGGTAAATAATTTAAAGAATATGTGTAGTTGCAAGAGTTAAGGACTGGATGGTAATAGAAATGTTTCCACTGTACCTCATAATTCAGTGTTTTATTCAGAACACCAGACTGTCAGTGAATGTGCCTTCCAGAGAGCGTGCTCTCTCTCCTTGTTTTTCTGTACTTCATAGGGAAAAGTGCAGGAAGGCAGACTTCTCAATCATATATAGCAGCAATAAGGTAAAATAAAGAGGATTCCAATAAGATAAATGATAATTCAGATAATAAGTATCACTTATGAATGACATTTCATCTAAGCTTTTGTCTTGAAGAATGCGTGGTGTAGTTGCTTTATTTCATGAAGACTGGTGAGTAGGGCTATTCAGATATTTGTGAGGTGGGGTGATGATAGCCAAAATATGAACTGACTTTTCGTCCTAGTGCAAGCTGATTTTTAAAGAAGAAAAAAATCTGTATATTTCCTTTGGCTGTATCATTTGCCTCCATGCCTAGACTCACAAATGGTACATGAAATCTAAAAATCAAAAATTCTGTCAGGATTTAGAAAGCAAGCCTACTGGTTTGCAGACTCGTTCCATTTAGCAGGTATGCTTTTGTGGTTGAAATGCAAATTGAGCATCACTGATCACAAAACATTCACATCATTTGTGAAATATAGCTGTTTTGATCAGGTGCAAGGTGCATCAGATTTTAGGCACAACTTTTGTTTTTGGGGGATTTTCAGCAAAGCTGTTGGTCAGTGAAGCCAGCAGATTGTACCACAAGGAGCTGGTAGCAAAAATAATAGTTTCCAAAAAATGGTCTTAACTAGTGATTCTATTATTGGGGACGAGTTAGTATACTGTTTTACAGCAAACAACACTGTGCTTTTATATTTTATTGTTTTGTTTTGTGTTGTGTTTTTTAATTACTGAGTTGGGGCAAAATATCACTCCCATTAAGAGAGATGGAAATTTCATGTGTTCTTTTTTTTCCCTAGTCAAAATTGACATTTGGAAAACAGTTCAATGTTTCATTGAGAATTGTAGCAGTTCTAGTGTCTGTTAACTGCAGCACTGTTTTATGGTGACATTTGAGAAGCAAACAACAGTGGAGATCAAAGGGATTTTTTGTTTATTTATTTTGAATCTTGTCAGCAACTGTAGAAAGCTTTTTGTAGTATTTGAGTTCTGCTAATAAATAGGTTTTGTGGTGGAGAGACCATTTGATACTTTAGTGCTGTGAACTGTGAATTCTGAGTAACAAGTTTACGGGCACCAGTGTTAAGTTACCAACATCTCGTAAAAGAATAATGATGAAGTAAATATTGCTGTTCTGCATATTATGTAAACAGTGTTTATGCCTCATTAAAGTTTATGATCTCTATTGTAATGCATTATTCCATTAATAGTAGCTTACAAAAGTTAAGGAATAATTGCATTTTCATTTGTTTTGACTCCCCTCATGCCTAGATGAAATTTACTGATAGTGGGGAGATGCTGTGTGTGTATGTTCTTATTCATTACTGAAATTGTTTGGTATAAGTCCTTAAGTGCCCCATCTGGGTAGTCGTGGAATTGAAGTGGGTCTTGCTGTGCTAGATTGAAATGAAAGGATAACCTCATAAATGTGCAGCTCAGAATCCAGCAATGTGTGGGATGCTTGCATACTTGCTTGCTGCAGGAGATCTGAAAATGCTGATAGCGATTTGCTTATTGCAATGAACAGTTGCAAACTAATGAGTGAGCTGTGTGACTCAGAAAGATACCTCAAATCTTCACTTGGCTCCTAAGATGCGATGAATTTCCAGAACATCTCAAAGAACTGCATGATGCAGAAGGTGGATGACAGTTGCCAAACTGAGAGGAAATCTGAAAGGAAGGTCCCATCCCCTCAAAGGCACAGGCTATAGTTTTTTTTTCAAGTCCTTTGCTTTTAATATGTTTTATCCAGCAGATCTGAGTTTCCTTATTTCAAAGCTTCCTTGCTATAGTTTTATTTTCTTAGAAGAATAAAGCTGTAGAGATGCAGACCTCTTGCTGTGGTTTTTTTGTTCACATTTCAAGGAGAAATTCTAAAAGTTATGTCTCGAAATGTTGACTGACTTGTGGTCTTGCCATCACAGTTCAGAGGGTTTTTTTTATCAGATTCTTTAGAGTAACAAGTGTGGAAACTTACAAATTGTGTATTCCTGTCTATTTTAAAAGTGGATTTATTCTCAGCTTGATTCCAAGTTTAGTCACTATCCAAGTTTTTTGCGTGTGTTTTCAGTGAACATCATATGTCTCCTTATTGTGTATCTTAGCTCTAGCTCATTGCCTTTCTTTGGATGTTGTGGTAGCTGTCATGTTGAACAGCTGCCTCTCTCAAACGATGTTCTGTTCAGGGCCTGGAACAAAACTCCAGTATGCATTTGTTGTGTAACTTAGTTGCTAAAAATCACAGCAGAGAAGATCCATCTTGCATTTGCTAAATTGATTTTTGGTTGAATTTTGGTTTTGTGAGGGTTTTTTTGTGGTTTTTTTACACCCTATTGGGAGTGAAGCGTTAACCATTGTAAGAGCGTAAACATTTTCTGTTTAACATTTATACTGAGAAGTTTCCTAATTAGTCATCTTGCTGTTTTTGAAGAAGAAATCTTTAAAATTTCTCTGCAGGGAAAAGCATTTCTGTTGTAGCAGCAGATGCTCTGCCTTGTTAGTAAAGGCAGAAGTCTTTCATATGCATTTAGTGGCTCTTGGTGGAAAAAGGAGTCTTTGTAAAACACTTAAACCAGAAAAAAAATATTCCCAAATGTACTGTTCCACTTCTTTAGGTGAAAGAGGAATTTACTTATTTCCTTTAGCTTTTTAACTAATCAAGAATCAGTCAGTTATCCTGAAAAATTTCACAGTTGCTTTGGCATTGCAAATTCTTAAAGCAATTTTGCAAACAATTAGCTCAAAAACCTCTGGCCTCTTTCCTGTGAAATTTCTACCCCTTTCTTGTCCATGAGCTCTCTGTATCTTGTGATAATTTCCTGCTCTATGAACTTTTGCTTTTCATTTGGGTGATTTGTTGTTGTCTTTTACTTCTTGTATTCTTTTTTCTTTTTCACAAGGTCTGGTCTTACACAATGACAGGGAGGATGTCCAAATAAATATCTGTAACTATTATCTTTATACTACTAGTTCTTAGAATGCTTCACTAGTGGTGAACTGACATTTGTCTAAACTAAACCTGATGTCTGTAATATCTTTGTGGCTGTCTAGTCATCATTTTAAACACATGCTTAAGGTCTTGATAGGTGAGAGGCTAGATAATTTTAATTAACATATTACTGTTGCTAAGCCTGACTGATGGCCACTTTCGCTAAAATTTTAACAAAAAGTCACAAGGTTCTTAATCAGAAATCAGAATCAAAGCAGACTATTTCTAGCTAATTGTTATACATTCCATAATATCTAGGAAAAAAAGATAATCAGACTTCCAAAAGTATTATGTTTAGGAAAACAAACATTTCTGAAACATATCACTGTATAAGCAAAATCATCTCATGTACATACTTTTTCATAATAAATTTGGGGTTCATACCTCCTTCCATTGTAATTTATTCTGGTACTTCTTTGATACTACTTCTGATGTTGTTTGTGCCACCTTACTGGTTTTTTACTACTCAGCTGTCAGATACTCTCTCAAACAGTTGTAATATATTTTATCTGCTGCCAAGTTATGCATGGAAAGAAAATCTAGTCACTGCATTGACATTTTAAAATTCCTCCTCAAAATTTGCTTAAATATCTGAATCTCAGAACTGCTTCGGTTTAAGTGAAAACTTCTGATTTTGTTGGGTGATGTCAAATACTTCCTCTAGTTTTCTTCCTGACTTCACAATTTAAACAGGATATTTTCGGCTTTATTTTCCCTGTCTGTAAGCTAGCATTTCTTACTGGATGGAGACGAATATTGGAAGGGCTGAGAAAAATGTTAATGACTTTGAAATATTCTATGGAATAGATTGGTTTCCTTCTGGGAAACAAAGAGGCTTCGTATCACGTGTTTGGTTCATATGCTTGCTTTAGCGTTGCTGCTTGAAGTGATGTGGTGAAGTTGGTTATAAAACGTGTGGACTGAATGTAATCTTGTGTCAGAGTTTATTCACCTAGTGGTTTCTCATCTGCAGTTCTTTCCTTAATAATGCTGTTAGCAAGAGTAAATTCATAGTGTACAAAGCCAAAGGAGAAAGTGTTTTAAGACATGCTGCTTCATCTGTGAGGCATGTTGCTTTGTCTTGAAATTTTCAATAGGAACCCTAACCATGGTGCCTAGCCCGCTACATATCTGGAGTCTCACGAATTTTCTGCTTTTTCATATCATGGGTTTTGAGAATTAATTATCCTCTAGTTTTCCCAGAAGGTAGTCTTCCACCTGATATATTTGTAGAATTTGGAAAGCATATTTGGGACTCTTAGGTGAAAATTTCCCCACTTATATCACAGAAGATACAAGTTTTATTTTAAATAAATCAATAAAAGGAATTGTAATTTCTAGTGTTTAAATAATTATTCTTTTAGTTCAGCATTAAAAACCATGCATACTAATTATGTTCTCCTGGCTTCTTTGGACTATAATCATTTTATTACAGACTGCCAATTTGCTACACTGTTTCCTGATGATTTTTCAGTGATGCAGGAAAGTGATCTCGCTGCTGCTTCTAGTGCTGGAGCCCCGGCTTTAAGAATGGGTTCTGCAAACTCTTTTGCAAATTATATGATTGTTCATAGAGCATTAAAAGAAATTTAAAAAAACCCTCTGCTCAAGAACATTAGTCAGTACTAGCTCCATAGAAGTCTTTTGATGTCCAGTGTTTTTCATAATTGCCTATTAAAGAATTTCTTGCATCAGCATCATGGAAAGCATGTGCAAATGAAGACACTCCTGGCATGGCTGCCCATGGTGAAGGCCAGCTGTGCAAGATACAGATCACTGGATTCCAGCTGACCCTGACGTGCTCTGTTCTAACTTGGGTCTTACGGGACTGCACCCTATGTTGGAAAGGTCATTGCCCTGCCCAACTTTTACTTCAAGAAGAAAGGACCAACAAATAAAAGTAGTATTTGGCATACTTACACCCAAACAAATGGAGATGGTTCTTGGCATGCAGCATAGAATGTAGCTTCTTGTGGTATGATGTTGCAGATACTAAGTGTTTTATGTTTAAGAACTTGATGAAAGAAACATTCACTGAAGAAAATAAGGATAAATACTTCTTCAGGTCTTGGGGGCTCTGAAAAATTGGGTCCTGACATAGTGTTCCTTAGCAGTATCACTGCATGCTGGGTTTAATATTACTGAGGTGTCTTCTGTTTGCCACTGTAAGAGAGCCTGAGCTCAACAAACATTTGTCTAACCCAGCACAATCATTCTTTTGTTCTTAATGTAAGGTTACTTAAATACATGGGGAACAGCAGTGGCATTCATGTTATGGAATACTCTTGATCTGATGTTAAAGAAGAAAAAAGTTACTGCTATCATTATCATAGTATTCTCAGTACAGTTCATTTAGCAACAGCAATTGGTTTTGGTTTCCTCCCTGCATCTTGTAGGTAACGATCCTTCATTCTATGCAGTTACAACACTGTGAGAGCAAACCAAGAGATCACATTCAGGATTAGCTAGGGACCCACTTCACATTCTTCCTGATCACTTATGGGGATTTTCTTTTTCAGTGCTTTTCCCCCCAAGGTTTTCTGTGCATGCAGTATTAAAAATATGACATTTTAAAATCTAAAAGTAAACCATTACTGTTTTGTGTCTGGAATAATAAGGTACAAGAACAAGGCACAAATGAGGAAGCACTTGTTTCAAGATAACTGATCTCCATCAGAAGTACATAATTTGTATGCTTTTGCTGTGCTCCCACAAATAATGTCTGGTTTACAATGGCCAAACATTTGAAAAGCAAGAACAAGCTGTAATAAAAAGGATGAATGTGAAAAGGAGAGATTAAAATTTTCAGCCAGCTTGCAGGTGAAGATACAGTTCCATTTGAAGTGAAACTTGAATCTTCTTGAAATATGCTCCCAACAATTTTCATTTGAAATCAATCTTTTACTTTTTCTGCTTTGTCCTTTAAGGCTTGACCTACCCAGGAGAAACAGTTGCATGTAGTTGGTGTGCTATTTTTGTAAACTTAAACTTGGAAAGAAATTTGCTATCTGCTTGGGTGATTCAAAAGTGGGATCACACCCTAAATCTAGTAGTTTAAGGTAGCTAAAAGTAAATTTGGCATAAAGCTGTGGTTAGATCAGTGGAAAGCTCATTATAATCATCCAGATTTAGTGAAAAGTACGTCCCATTTATAAAACCCCAATAAAATAGTTAATAGTTACTGACAAGATAGTATCTTCTCTTTTGTTTTATAAAGAATTTATCAACTTACTAAGTTGATACCTCTCTGTAGCACACATACCCCTTCCCAATTTCACAAATTAAAGAGAGGGGGAGATACTACTTTTTCATAAAATCCTGCATTCCTTCCATCTAGAAGGCTTACGTATTGTTCATTATGATCTACCTGTCTGATAGCAGTAGGTTGTTTTGAGGAATGGAGTCAGTTTTGTTTCCTTACACATAGTTTTGCCATTCCTGAAGCAAATGTCACCTGCTTTATGAAAACCCACATTCTCATTTATTTTCCTGTTTCTTAAATTGACTGAATTGGCTGAGTTTGAAATTGGTTTAATCGATTATTTGTGTTTATGATGTGCTCTAGAAGAGTATAAGAATTTTTAAGTCTGTGTGGTTTTTATGTTTGGGGTTTTTAGTGTATCCCACTTCCAACCATTCAGGAAATTACAAAAATATAATATTGTCATTTGGCCTCAGTAAGTACTTCTTAGTAATTCTGTAATCATGGTAACTTTTTTAACAATGAAATTTTGCTATGGGTCTGTTTGATTATTGGTTTTGTTTTTCATATTGAAAAGACTGGAAGCTGGGAAGATGTGGTAGTGTTGGTGAGGCAGAGCCTTTGTGCTAGAACAGGCAGGAAAGTTTCTTCTATTGAAGAACTGTTCAAGAAAAAAAAATACTATTTAGAGAAGTTAATTTTATTGTAGACTCTTTTTTCCCCCAGTTAAATAAATAAATAAATAAATAAAAGGAATTGTGAACATAGCTGAACCCTTTGCAAACAAGTCTTACTTCCACTGTTCTCAAGTACTCCTGTTTTATAAGAAACATCTAAAGGCAATGGCCTTCTGTTTCTTCTAGTCAGCAAACACAGCATACACACAGTGTGGCTGCCTCCACTCACATCCTCGTTCAGTGTAAAAAGTATTGATGAGGAGGTGAGTGGTGCAGTCATCTACTATTTTTTAAATCTGACAATCTGCACAGATAATACAGGCTGGTCTTGCCATTTCTTTATCTCTGTTATATATTTAAAACTATTGGGGTGATATTTTTTTTCCTGAGTGTTCACATGTTTTCACATGGTTTAAAAGAATTTTTGTATATGTATGTCCAAGTCACCAAAGCGGTTCATGTCTATTTGAGCTACCCCATCACTAGAAAGCTGTATTTCTTTCACCATACTGTGTGACATTCTCATATCTGATATGATATTTGCTTCAGAGTTCCTCTTGGTGTAAATTAAACTAGGGTGTAAGTATACCAGAGGTAAAAATCCCAGTATGTTCTTCTAACTGATGGTTTTCACTTAACAGGATGCAGTCATTTGTTTCTATTTCACAGATTGAGGAGGACAGCGTTATGCATGTGCAGTGTATACCCTGTATTATACAGTGCAGTGAGGATTTGCTTATGAAGCCATTGCACCATGGAAGCAAACCTATGCAAGGAAAATGGAAACAGCATCTGGCCATTTAGGGATATTGACTTCCTGCAGGCCCATTGCTTTTTCATACCTCTTTTAGCTGAAGAAACTTTGCAAAGCTTTTTGGAGGGTGAATGACTTTGTGGTAGTGTTCCCATAGAGGAAGTTATTGCCTATTTATAATTCTTCCTCTCTAAAGACTCTCCATTCTTAGCCATCTCCTTCAGAGAATTCTGATGTTGCCAAGAGCTGTTTTTGTAGTAGCATGTGTGGTGTTTTGAAACTGACACCTTGCTTTTACAACTGACTTTATTAATTTTCTAAAAAGAACTCCTTTTGAAGTGACAGGATTTTTAAAAAGGAAAGATTTTTGTAGGTACTAGCTTCTTATCTGGTTGAAAAAGTTGGTTTACCATCTTAAAGAGTCAGTTTTTCAATATCTATTGTGTTTTGGAATAACAGTTTGCAGGTGGGAAACATTTTGAAATAAGTTTTTGAATTACGTTATTTTGAATGATAGAGATTGATATTTGGGTTCTTCCATAATAATACCAAAATACATAATAATAAAATGCTAATGCAGACCAGATATTCTACTCTAAAAGAATGTTCACCATTCAGCCAGTGGGGATGTCTCAGCTGACTGAGATGTTATTCTCTTGCATTTCTGAAGACTCAGTAACTGAGCAAGTTTTATATCTGAGACTGTTCAGAACTACTGAATGGAAGTGTAAGTTCTCAGTATGAGTGTGCTTTTATGTGGACCTCTGATGTATTTATTTACTTTAAGTAAAGCATTTGAAAATATATGAACAGTTAAAAGACATTTTGAGTTATTTCTCCTTCTTACAAAGGTAGATATTAATGTCTATTACATCATCTCAAGCCTATTTCTGCTTTACCAGTCAAAAGTTATGGGTTTTCCTGATAATTGGCCCAAATTAAAATCCGGTGATAATTGCATGTATTAATCCCACCTGTAGGTTGTATGAAGTGTATTTCTTAATTTATGTGATGTGCAAGGTTTTATATGAAATACAAACATGAAATATATCAAATTTTAGGATCTGTATCATGCAAATACTTCACACTGAGTTTTGAATGTTGTCCATAGTAGAAAAGAAAACTGTTTTCTTTCAATGCAAAGCCAGTGTTTGCTTATAATTTCATCTAGTTGGATGTCAAGTATTTCTTAAAAAGTTATGGTAGCTGTTGCGACAGAAGACAATTGCATCTAGGCTTCCAAAAGGTAATTATTCTTTCCAGAATGGTAGAGTCACTGAGTAATCCAGAAGTGTTTTGAAACTGCTTTTTAAAAAACCTGGTGGTCAGTAATTTTGAGGGAACAAAGAAAATGAGGTTTTTAATCCGAACAAAAAAGAAGACAAACTTATGTGCATTTATCACAATCTGTCAAATCCTCGGCTAACATAGGGGTGCAAGTCTTACATAGGAAAGACTCATTAGCTCCATGGATGGGAAACGTCTCATTGTGCAAAGAACGAGATTTGCTTTGAGATTAAGAACTGTCTTAAATTTGACCTTAGATCAGAGATGTGAGCATCTTTCTAAACTCTCTGTAACTCTTTCTTTGTAACCCATGGCACTGGGGATATTTTTATTTGGAATATTTCAAATAAATGTTTTGCTTTGATTTGTATTTAGGTTGTTTTCAGACAGGATAATATGTCTGTTTGTGGGAAATCCTGCCGCAGTAGACCCTAAAACAAAACTATTGCACTGCTCTTGCAGTGTTGGCCTTTGCAGTCCTGATCTCCAGGGATCAGGATGAGATGAAAGTAGAGCTGCACTAAGTTGCTAGTGGCAGTGATAGAGCTGGTAAGGAGAGTTCTCTGTGGACAAACAATTCTGGTGGTTTCTCTTAGGAAAAGAGGGGAACTTTTAGGGATTTAGGAAGATAATAAGGAACCTATATTTGCCTGTTTGTAAGAATAGCTTTTAATTATTTTCTTTTAATATGAACATTTCTTTTAAGACATGGATAGGCACTTAGAAAATTTTTACTCCAGGAAATGAATATTTCTGATAATCATTCTAAGAGATATGTAGACATATGGGGAAAATAATAGTATGGTGATAGGTAACAGGTGTTTAGCAAATGATTTTAATTTAGTCTTTTTTTTCCCCCTTTCCTATTCATTCAGCTGTCTTTTGTAAACTGCAAACAAGTATTTTTGAACTAAGGCCACCCAGTCTTATTCTTCTGCTCCTCCAAATGGCACATTAATTGATTTATAAAGCAGCATACAGTTCTAATAGATAATGTGTAATTAAATATTAAATTAAAATTTTCATCAGGACAAAATGAATATGCCTGTTGCCATAGAAGATCTTACAAGGAGTATCCATAAAAGTAAAGTTATGGTCGGTATCAGAAATGTGTTTACCTAGAAGGATGTTAGTCAAAACCAGTAAGGCTTCTTTGGATTTCTTTGTGTTTATCAAAAGATAATGCAAAGTATATTTTCTTAATTAGAGAAAAAATAAAATTATGCTATAAAAAAAACTTAATGTGCATGCACTTCCACCATGTATTACTGAATCTAGGAACCTTATTCAGCCTTTAATTATGCATTTAAAAGCTATGTTAAATGTTGTAGTTGTAAACCTCAGCACATGAAATTCAGTAAGAGTCTGTATTTAAAATGCCTGTCTCCTTAAGTTTGGACAAAATGTTAGTCTGTACTCATAATTTCCTGTGGTGAATTTCATCAATGCTGTGAATGTGTAGCTATGCATTTCTTTATTATGTCATCATTTTTTGTGAGCAATAAGCCGCCTTCATCATTCTCAGAGTATGGTGTTAAAAAGAAACGAGTTTTGCAGGGAAGTTTTCTATAATTTTTCATCTCAGCATGTCAGTTTGTCTTAAAGTGGAATTTATTTATCATTGCCAATATAGGGAAGTATTACTCCTTTTCACAAATGGCAAATACAGAAGTAGAGATTTAAAGTTTGTCTGGTCAAAGACATAATATTATTTTGTTTGCTTAGAGACTGCCTAGTATTCTAAATTCTTCATATTAGTAATGTATTTCATTTTTTCAGTGATTTCTTCTTGATGACTGTAGCTGCTGGAAGGGCATGGCCATTTAGGAGTGGTTTACAGGGAGGCCCATGTCAGACAGCACATGGGAAAAGGCCCAGTGATTCATAGCAAGTTGGTGGCAAGGCTAGAAATGAATGCTCCAAGGAAGCAAATTCTTCCCTGATCCAGGAGAGCTCTTCTGCACTATTGATGTTGATCACATTTAGAAACTTCCTATTTTAGACAAAAATAAAGAAGATGATGAAAAACACATTTAAGATCCAAATGATTGCAGTCTGCAGCATAAGCATATAAATTTTATCTCAAGAGTTTCTTTTGAAGTGGAGTAGAGAAAGAGTCTTTTTAATGCATTCAGTCTTGTAGGTAAGTAGCAGGGATTTTTAATAAGTTGGGCACATAGCCACATAACTACAAAATAATAAAATTTTATGCATGCCTTTAGCTAGGGGTGGAATTACCAGGCATTTTAGTTTAACTAAGGGGCAGTAATATTCAAATATTAATGAAATAATAATTCAAAATAGGGCCGCAAACAAAAAGTAGGATGAAATTCATTGTTGACAACTAGATTTCACTAAGGGTAAACTTTCTTTTGTTAAGTCGACTGGATTTTCTTTTTCCTGCAAAGTAAATCTAGATTTCATTTGGCTGATCTTCAGTCAAACAAGTAGTAACAGTAGTACATGAGAACTTAGTTAAACTGGTCAGGTTTAGAGCACTGGTACTTATCCTCCAGCATCCCTTGGTTACAGTGTCTTATATACCAATAGAAGAGGTTGGAACATTGGGAGGATGTCCTTCTAGTTCTGCATAATAATAGTGTTGTCATGGGACAACATGAAAACAACAACAGCTGGAAAACACCACTGATATAGGCCAAAATATTATGTAGAAGAATATGAGTCTTCCTGGACTGACATGAAAGGTTAAGGTGTTGCAATGCACAGTGCAGGTTTATGTACTTGATATCTAGAAAAATGTTGCAATAAATTTCTTCTATGAACTGAAAATGGCAGAGAAGAAGAGCGAGTTTGAGAAGTGAGTAAGTGTTGATTGTGAGATAATTGTAGATTGTCAATGTGATGTGGCTAAGAAAAAAGAAACTTAAAAAATTAGGCTGTGGTAAGTCTTTTTTTTAAAGCTTTCAGCAATAGTCTCTGCTTCAGGTCAACACTGTTTATTTTGTCCCAGTCTTGGAAGGAAAAGAGCCCAACTCCAAACCTAAAATCAGACACTTGGCAATTACACTGAGCATGGTAATCAGGTTGTCCTGGATCAGTATTTCCAGATTCCTTTCCAGGATTTCTTTAGAAGAGATTCACTGTGGATCAGGAGTCTACGTAAGCAAATGCCAGACAAAACTGTAGGCATGAAATACAGAAGACTTAGGGTAACTGGCCGTTGAAATAACTTTTGTCAGGACTCTGGAGAAAAGGGTAGGTATCTCCACTGAAAGTCTTTGTCCTTCAGCAGCCATAAGACCCAGACTGAGGATGCAGGTGAAAAATTTAAATTTTTTCAGTCTACATTTATCACTTCTGAAACAACTGTTCCCTGTCTGTTTTGGGAAGAAAGCTGTGGATCAGATTCTTCAGACTAGTCAATGCATCCCTGCTGGCAGATGAATTAGTTGGATTTTATTAAAAAATGGTCAACAAGATGATAAGAATTGATTTAGGACCAGAAATGACAGCTGACTTCAAGTCTTGCTGTGCAGAGTAATTTATGTTGGAAGCAGGAAAGATCATAGAGATACAGAATGGTTTGGGTTGGATGTGTCCTTAAAGGTCATCTCATTTCAACCTCCCTACCATGGCCAGGGACCCCTTCCACTGGACCAGGTTGCTCAAAGCCCCCATCCAGCCTGGCCTTGAACACCCTCAGGGATGGGGCATCCATAGCTTCTCTGGGCAACCTGTTCCAGTGCCTCACCACTCTCACAGTAAAGAATTTCTTCCTAATATCTAATCTAGACATATCTTCTTGCAGTTTGAAGCCATTTCCCCTTGTTCTGTCACTACACACCCTTGTAAAAAGGCCCTCTCTGTGTCTCTTGTAGCCCCCTTTAAGTACTGGAAGGTGCTGTAAGCTCTCCCCAGAGCCTTCTGTTCTCTAGGCTGAGCAACCCCAACTCTCTCAGCCTTTCTTCACAGGAGAGGTTCTCCAGCCCTCTGGTCATCTTCATGGCCCTCCTCTGGGCTCACTCTGCCAGGTCCATGTCCTTCCTGTGCTGGGACCCCAGAGCTGGATGCAGCACTGCAGGTGGGGTCTCACCAGAGCAGAGCAGAGGGGCAGAATCCCCTCCCTCTCCCTGCTGCCCACGCTGCTCTGGATGCAGCCCAGGACACCATTGGCTCTCTGGGCTGGGAGTGCCCATGGCTGGGTCATGTCCAGCCTCTCACCCAGCAGCACCCCCAAGTCCTTCTGGGCAGGGCTGCTCTCAATTCATTCTCCACCCAGCCTGTATTTCTACTCGTGTCTCAGCTATCACCTGAGCTCAAAGCTGTATGCAGCGCTTAAGTGTAGTCAGTCAGCTCCTGACCTGCTGGTTTTTCCTGCCTCTCCTTTCTTGTAGGGAGACTGGCAGGGGGGTTGACAGCATGGTTATGTGCTGTGCACTTTTTTCACTGGGATAGAAGAGGTTTCAAAGCATAATCCACTATTGTTTTCACTTTCCTTCTAAAATGATTCGGAGTTGCTTGGTAGCAGCAGTGAAAAGTTTAAGCCATCCCAAAAAAGAAGTTAATTTAGTCCATGATGTTACAAGGAAATTAAGATCCACATTAAAATTCTCTGTTTCATCCCAAACCTCCAGGGGTTCTATCAAAATTTGACAATAAAACAAATTTAAGACTGGTGACTGTGCTAGAGTATGACAGACTTTTTCTGTATGCTGCTTATATGCTCTCAAATAACTACTTGGAACATTAGGAATATTCGTGATTTTTAAGGCAACAGCTCTTATAGTTAGTGGTAGTGTTGTATTTGTCATTCTAAAAAGAGGTGATCATGTTATTATATAGAATAGAAACCTCTATGTTCCCTCTTTTTTGTTTTTTTTTTAATTTGGAGAAGAACAGACTGTAGAAAGTGTCAGCACTATGTGTCAATGGAACTGAAAGAGTCAACTTAAAATATGTAATTTGTCTTCTCACAGAAGACATCAGTTTTATTTCAGATTTTATACAGTTTGCATTGTCTGTGTGAGTCTTACAGTTCCTACTATGTTCATTGTTCACAAATCATATTTACATACCTGTTAGATTAGTGTTATAATATTTCTGCCAGATCGTATCAATTTCTTGGACACACCATTCTGGTAGTGACAGCCCATTCTCCATTTATTAGATTTTTAAACTTGCTAACAACCAGATAGACCTGATACAGCCTGGGGGAATGCAAACAAAAGAATTCTTCATCCTTGAACTCCTTATCCTGGGAGCTGTGATAAGCTAGTAATGCTGCTAAGTGTTGTGTTATGGAAGAGTTAGATAACTAGGGTTTCTCAGAGATTGGAGGTTCAAAGGAAAGATCCTGGCTGGTGGCCAGGATGCCAGTGTTTTACCTTGACTAGCAGTATTCAACATGTTACTTGCTTCATGCTCTGCTGGAAATTTCACTTATGAGAGTGAGCTTTTTTATGTTTCTGGCTATTATACGCACTTAGCTTAGAAGGAAAGCACAGTGGCAGACAGACTGATCTATGCTTGATTTTCATGTGTTGCTTTTGAATCCTGGATCAGTAAATAAAGTTTGTAGTCCAAGAAAAACAGAGTATCAGTCCCCAGGCTGGAAACTGCTCATTTTCTGTTGCAGTATGGCAAAAGGATGACAGTGCTAAGAGTTCTCATATAATGTCCTAAGGTCAATTTTGTCACATACAGTGTAAATCCCAAATAATTTTATGGGACAGTTTATGCTGTAGTTGTTTATTGTCTGTGTTGCAGCAGCACCTAGTGGTTCAAATTAAGATCAGAAATGAACTTTCATGGCGCATGATCTCTGCTGGGCAAGCTTTCATTCAAAGTAGATAGAATGGAAATAGGGGGATATGGGAAGCCAAGGCAGACTACAGGGAGATGTCCTTTTAGCTACTACAGGAGAGCTGAGGTACAGCCAGCAAGAGACCTAAGTTTCCATAAAAGGTATAATTTCCCTTTTATGTAGAATCATGCTTTTTCCTAGCATCAGTTCCTGTTAGCTCACTGCCTTTGGAAAATGGACTTTTTGGATATGGACATACCTGCTTACTTCTAATCTTGGTTTGAAGTCTATAATTTTAACACTTTGGTCAGATTTGGACAAATACTGCGGCCCAGCTACCTGTTGTGAAATATTATCTATTGAAATTCGGAGCATGGCATTAGGATTGCTCACTGCATCCCAATGCATGATGCTTCTCTCACTTGGCTGCTCTAAAGGCTTTACAAGCATCTAGTGTACATTAGTATTCCAACTGCATTGACCTCCTGAAAGGGGGTCTGTAAAGAGAGTTTAGTTGAAATGTCCAGGCATATAAAGGACAAGAAGGTCATAAAGAGCAATCAGCATGGATTCACCAAGAGGAAGTAATGCTTGACCAGGGATAAATTTATGTGATTTAATTGAAAACTGGTAGAACAACCAGTGATTAGTGGCACAAAGTCTAGTTGGCCGCCAGTAACTAGAAGTGTATCCCAGGAGTCAATGCTGGGTCCAATCCTGTTTAGTATCTTCATTAAGGATCTGGAGAATGGAGCAGGGTGTACCCTCAGCAAGTTTGCAGTAGACACAAAACTGGGAGGAGTGGCTGATACACCAAAGGGTTGTACTTCATGGTTTCACACAGTGGGGCACACAGGAATATAATGAAATTCAACATGGGGAAGTGCAAAATCCTGCAGCTGGGAAGGAACAAACAACCACAGGCAACTGGAAAGCAGCTTTGCAGAAAAGACATGAAGGTCCTGGTAGACACCAAGGTGAAATAAGCCAGCAGTGCACCCTTGTGACAAAGAAGATGAGTGGTGCCTGGGCTGTGCTGGGCAAAGTATTGCCAGCAAGTTGAGGGACATCATCCATCCCTTCTACTCAGCACCAGTGAGGCCACACTTGATGTGCAGTTTCCACTTCTGGGCTCCCCAGTAGATGTGGAGAACCTGATATGGGTCCAGAGAGCTCAACGAAAGATCACAAAGATGATTACAAATCTTGAGCATCTCTTTAGCGAGGAAAGGCTGAGAGCTGGGACTTTACAGACTGAAGAAGAGTATCTGAACGAACTGTAAAAACCTGACTTTTTCATGGCTGCCCAGTGATGGGACCAGAGGCAATGGGCACAAACTGTAACTTAGGAGGTTCCCTCTGAACATCAGGAAACACTTTTTTACCATGAGGGAGACTGACCATTGGCACAGGCCAATGGAGGTTTTGGTCTCTCCATCCTTGGAGATAATCAAAAGGGGTCTGGACATGGTCGTGGGCTCTAGGTGGTCCAGCTTGAGGCAAGGGGGATGGGCCAGGTGACCTCCAGAGGTCCCTTCAGCCTCAGAAATTCTGTGATTCTATCATATAATAAGATCTGTAATTTGTTCAAACAGGATGTTGATATGACAACATTTTTTGTACTATGGAAATCTGAACAGCTTTTAGTGATTTTTGGATCAGAGCCTTGATCTTACTCTTAAATATTTATTAAAAAAATTTTTTTTAAAGTGTTAGCAGACTTTAGTCATGATTTGTTAGCAAAGGAGGAGGAAAAATTAAGTACAGAAACAGGGAGTCTATACTTGTGGCACAAACCTGGTATTCATGCAGCTCCCTTCTGCTAGTTTTCTGAGGGTTTTGGAACATTATTTTGCTTTGTGAAAACCCGATGTGTTACATCATTCACTATGTAGAATTATATAACAATGTTTGTACAACACTCAACCTATTAAATTTGAAAAAAATAGTTTAGAAAAGTAACACACAAATTTAATTTTTATTTCCAGTCTCACAGCAAGAACTGCATTTTAAGTCCAGCACATTCTCTGATGGATATCCTCAGTGAAGGAAACAGAGTGGCCTCTCTCTCTGACCATTTTTGTGTGGTTGAGTTATAAGGAACTACTGTTTTGAGAAAGTTGACAGAACCCAAATGATTTAGATTTATTATGCTACTAGGGCCTTATTAAAGGAATTACTTAGAAGCTAGGAAGTGACAGAAGGTAAACTAAAACATGAAAGACAGTATATAACTATCACTTTCTGCTTACGCTTCTCTTGTCAAGCTTCCTACTTGCTTGTTTGTCAACTTTTTTCAGACTCAGTTTTGCTTTCTGCTCCGCAGCATCAGTGCATGGCACAATCTAGAAGAATTCGTCTGCTGGTTCTTCCCCTCCAGGCATCACCCTTTCAGCTTGTCACCTTCACAGTTTACAGGTCAATTTTGTTGTGAGACCAGTAGTAAATGTAGATGTTTAGCATGACTTGTTAATTTTGTTTTTCCCTGACTTGTGTCTATTTGCCTGCCTGTCTTCAGGGTCTGAGCTCCCTGGAGCATGGGCCATCCCTTCTTGGATGTCTGGAAAATGCTAGCACATAGTGGCTACTACCATGTACACAAAAAATTCCGTGGCAAGCAAAGATTAAGATGATGAATGAGATGAGTAACTGGAAGAACTTCATCAATCCTGTTAAACTGTAGGAACATTTTGTATTTTAAGGTCAGGAAGAAGCTCCATTTTTACTTTGCTAATATAGCTCTCATAACTGTATTCTCTCATCTGGGATGACTTCTAGACATGGAATACATATCTGAAATAATTTTCCCTTCTTGTTACTTCTTGGAAAATCACTGCCATGTATAATAAAGTAGTTTTTGTGGTAAGAGAGACAGAGATGTATGCAGTAATACATTTATGTCTTGCTTTTGCAGAAGTTTTTTCAAAATACTGCAAAGGCTCCTTATGTTTTTCAAGTTAGTTCCTTAGTGTAAATCAAAAAGATAAATTATGTCAAAGATTGGAAAGCTTGTGTTAATTTAATAAAAATCACATTTGTTTATTGCCCTGTTTCATTGAGTACTCAGAAAACTGAATTACTAGAATTCACAGTGATGTATATGAGCTTGTGAGTAAAGGACTTGCAGTGACAATTGTTTACTGCTACCATTGAAACAAAGAAATGTTTTGAACTTCTATTGCTCTTGGATTTCCCTTCTCCATAATGCATATTTATTGCTCAAAGTTTAGGATTATGCAATTATGGAATATCCTACAGCAGGAACTGAAAAAGCTGTATGTTGGAGGAGGGTTGTTTGGTTTGGGGTCTTTTTGTGATGTATTTCTGCACTGAACTTTCATTCTTATATGATCTTTCTCTACCTGTTAAAATTTTTAAGAGTCTTGTGTGAAAGTGTCATTTTTATATGACTTTGTTTCTTTAAATCTGAGTTTAGAATTGAAATGTGAAATCATCAGATACGTCATTATGGACAAGGTTATGAGAAGCAGGCATGTTTTTTAACACTACTGAACAGTGCACATAAAGTTAGCACATAAAATTGCCATGATTGGAAATAAATCCTATCTCCCTTTCATATATAAATTCTGTAAATCAAACACTGCTTCTTGCTTTTTCTCTCATTTCTACAGAGAATTTGTGCCAGTCCTTACAAACACTCTGCTAGGAACAGCATCCATTTTTAATAAGAAAGATATATTGCAAATACTGAAATTGGAAACAAATTAGTATTGCAAAGTGTGTTTCAAATTGGGGTATTAGAAACATGTGCTTCCTAAACTGTATTTGCAATAAAGCTGGAAAAAATAATTCATTTTCTTTGAGCAGTAACCATGTTTTTATTAGTTTGATTTGTAGACTGCTTGTTTTTCACCTTTGCTATCTGTTAGCCTTAATAACTGTTAAACAGCTCTTGAAAAGTTTACCTCTTAATTGCTTAATTGCACTAGTGTTATTTTTTAGGAAATGAGTATCACTAGTCGAAAGATTGTAGTTAATTAAAGTTTCTTTTTTTTCTCTTTTCAAAGACAAAACTGAGGTAGACTTTGTTATAAGCGTATGAATATGCAGACTGACGGCTATAAATGCAAACATTTTCATTATGAAATACTGAAAACTGCACTGCAGCTAAAACAATCACACATATACTTTCTTTGCATTCTGTTTGTTGAAAACACATTGATTTCACTGGATTTTGGAGATGATGCTATGTGGGCCAGTATTTGGGTCTGATAAATTGCTTTCCTGATTGGTTAATTATTGAGGCTTATGTGAAAAGATTAAAATCAGTAAGACAGATACTGTATCACTTCAAATTAAATTAGCATAATAAGTTTATTAAATATTGGATTGATTTATGGGGTTTTTCTGGCTGTATTACTGCACCAAATGCTGGACATTGAGAATTATACTCAGTGCAATAAACTTTTGAAATAATGGACTGTTCTTCTCCAACTACCTTAGTCAGGAGTTGTGTACAGGGGAATCTATAAAGCTGGAATATTTCTAGTTAGTATTATGAAGAAAAAAATGAATTTATAAAGCCTAAAAGGCTCAAACTCCAAGAAGATGTAAGTATTTGTAATTAACAAACAAACAAAGGAGGATGAAGAGTGGCAGGTTTGAATAATGAAGTGCTCAGGGGCTGTATCACTGGCCTTGTGTGTGGTAGGATGCCTGCTGGGCTGTTGTGCTGTAGCTAATGCAAACCATCCTGTCTCACGTGGGGGCACAAGCTGTGGCCTGGCAGTCACTCTGGAGCAGGCAGCTTTATTGTCACAGTCGGGATTTTGACTGGTTATTTGGGGAGTGGGTCCAAATGTATTCATTCCTTTGCCCTCTTTATGATCTCTCTTAGGCAAGAAAGTACCAGAAGAAGAAGCAATTGACAGTAGGTAGGTGGGGGACAAAGAAGGAATGGAATACCTGAAAGAGGCTTTTTCTTCTTTTTCAAAATGAATGGGCAGGATTGACTGCCTGCAGTATTTATTGTAGTTTTTGGCTAGCATTACTGCATACCCAATAGCTTACTTTCTACTACATTCGATTTTTATGAGATGACTGTCAATGCAGTCGGAATGCATTTTTCCTTATGATTTATCCATTATTCTGTTTTACATTTACACTTCACCTTAAATCAAGTTAACTTCTGCTTCTGAATCAATCATGTGTTATTTTAGTCATGCTTGAAGAAAAATTTCATGTGTTACCATTATTTCAGGCTCCTCCTGAATGCTCAAAAGTTGTTCTGTCATTCAGGATTTTTAGTTGACCACAATAACTGCTGCATGGGTGGGAGCAGGCCGAGCATTCGTGCAGTGGTGTGACTGTGGGTGTGTCCACTGATTGTAACCAAATGAGGGATTGGAAACATCTGCCTCTTTTTTCCTGCCAAGTTCTAAGAAATAAAGACTGTAAAATTAGAAGAGAAGTATACTACAGAGGTGCAACATGTTAATTTCTAGAGCATTGGTGAATATGTGTCTGGGTGAATGCGTAGTCCCTTTCTGAGTAATCATAACATATAGTACTGGGTTTTGTGAGTCGTCTTACAGAATGAAGTAGAGCAATTACCATTGGCTTTGGTAAGATAATTCATGTAAATTAAGATTATAAATGTTGTAATTCATATACAAGTGAGAAGAACAGCTCTGGTGTTATTTTAAGATGAGGAGCTTTAGAAGGGAAAGTTTTTTCTGCAAAAACAGCCTCTGGTGTTGATTTACCCACCTTGTATTTCTTTTTCCTGCCTCTCCTCTATCTTCATCTTTTCTTATTGGAAGTGTTTTTTAGAAACTTGTTTACTGCCTTCTTCTTTTTTCACCCCTTCACCAGTTTATAAGATATGTAAGTATTCCTTATTTTACTGGAAATTGTATTTCAGTGCTTTTCATGACATGGGATGTAATCATAGTTCTGGTTGCAGATATCACTTCTGTCAGGTTTGAATGCACAGTGTTGGTGTTAACAGCTTAATTTTTGAAGAGCCTGTAAATTCTGAAACCTATCTTAATCTGTGTCCTTTACTCCTGCAATTGTGGTTCTGCTGAATTTTATTTGTCTTTTGTGGTGTGTTCCACTTTTTTTGTAATAACTAAAGTTAGAAAGGCATTAATTGCTCGCTTCCATGACTGTTTTAGATTTTTTGCTGTAGTGGTAGATGTTTTGGATGTTCTGATGAGCATTATTAAGAAAACGAAATTTGTTTGTAATCACCAATTGTCTTCAATTAGTTGCATAGGGTTGAATAAACGATTTGATTTCAGGGTTTAACGTATTTTCCAGATTACTCTCAAAATTTTGTTTACATTTGATATTGAAAGTAGTTGTTTGCAACTACTGTTGTAAAGGGGACTTTACAAGAAGAGAACAGAGTGTCTGTTGGAGTTTTGGCTGAAGTGTTACAGTACTGTCTTGCATTTGCCCTTTCATTGTTCACAGTCTAGATGTCTTGGCAGAATGTATACTGTTTGAATTGTTGGGTTATGACTTTGGACTTGGATTTAATCAACAGTTGTATATAATTTTAAGACTGTCTTTTAGCAAAACATAATTTTATTGTAATTTTAATTTTTTTATGGTTTTAAAGAACATTTAACCCAATACCTTATCATTTTAGAGTGATTATACTAAATACTGTTTCCAACTTCATTATATTCACTGTTAGAATTTTTTTTTTCCGTAATACAGGAGGATTCAGCCAATGATATATTAAACTGTATATACATATATTAAACTGTACAGCTTATATAAAGATTATACTTATATAGCATATCTAAAGTTGCATTCATAGCTGTATATAAACTTGAGAGCCCAGAAATTGTAAAGCAAGTTCAGAGTGGGAAAAAAAGATAATGAAAATGAAACAGATGACATGGGGGCCATATAGCTCAGCTATTTTTCTTGTTCACTTTTTGTATTAATTCTGCACCAGGGGGAGGGAGGGAGATGTTGTAGAGTTCTTTTTGGATCTCACTAAGAAAGACTGGCCAATGAACAGCATGATACAATAGCCATATTAAAAAGGAAGAATAAAAAGAGAAATGCAGCAATTAAATCTTGTGTCCCTTCAGAGATTTGGAACCCCTTGATCATGCAGCCTCAGATGGACCCTGGGTGGGTTTTCCCACAGTGTTCTGTGCGTGTGGATATCTGCCTGTGGATAAATTCCTCTTCCCTCTCATGGTGCCTTTTATTTTGTGTAACAAGCAGTCGTTTCTCCTGATAGCCTGGCATGGCATCTCTGTTGTGTCATCCACCAGTGCCACCTGGGGCGTGCCAGCAGGTTCCCTGACAGCACTGCTCATGCCAACATAAGGGCTTCTAAGTACAAGGACTGATAGGGTGTGCATTGCCAGTTCAGGATCCCTAAATCCTCAAGCACAGTGTCTTGCATGGAGCTCCCAATACAGTGCTTCCCTTGACATGGGCAAGAGGATGATCTCTTCTGAGGGGGAATGAGTACAGAAAAAAGACCTAGTGATAGCTTTCCAAGTGAAAATCTTGGTGCAGCTAGCCAATTCTAATGCAGTTTGAGATTATAATTTTGCAGTGGATTAAACATTTGTTGGTAAGCGGATGAAAAAGCCTCTGTTGGCCCTTCAGTGGTAGCTTTCCCTTGCTGCTACTCAGATACAGCTATGAACAGATGCAAAAGGCTTCTAGCCTGTCTGCCAGGTATACACATTATTCCTAACTTTATACAGATTTAAACAAAACTCTGCAACTCAGTACAAAACAAAGAGTACCAGGTCACTGACTGTGAGATGTGGCTCACCCAATTTATTTTATTTTAGTGTCTGATCCTTAGACCTGTCTGTAAGCATATAACTTAAGGAGGTTGTGCTACTTTCATTACATGTACATTCATCCTCACAAGCAGTAACTGTATCCCATCTTATATTTTTTAAGCTTTTTTTGAGAACTTGCACTTCTGAAAGCTCTGGTGAATTTAAAGTCCTACTGTGACTACTACTGCTCTTCAAACAGTACAGAAGCAATATTTCAATCCCTGAAAAATCATTTATTAAAGGCATTTCTGAAGCATAACTATCAAATCCAAGGCACTACTCTGGCATTTTTTTTCTGTTATGCAACTATTTCGGTGCTGTAACAGTTGCAGTGTCTCTAGTTTTTTTCCTTTTCCTTTACCTGACATTTTTAGAAAACAGCTAATTCATTATGGTAGAGAACAGATTAGAGAAAACCAGCAGCAGGCTAAAACAGTGCATAAAAGGTGATGATATGAATGCTGACAGCAGCAAAAACTTTTGGGAGCCTGCATCTGGAACAGAGGTGCTCTTCGTGGAATTCTACATACAGAACTCATTAAGCATTCAGGGTTGGAAGTATTCAAATTTATTACTAGTGATTTCTATTTTGTTATCTCATGTCAATGTTGTTTAGCATAACACACTTAGGAAAACTGCTGAGTCGTGGCAACCAGTGTGCCTTTTGTGAAATTCATTGCCTTTCAGCTAAATAATAATATTGCATTAATAATGCCTGGGCAAGTTAGACATAAGCCCTTAAGAAAGTTTGCTTTAAAGCATTTTAATAATGCAGTGAAGGCTGTGAGGGTCAGTCATTCTTTTCAATCTATTCTTTATGCAACTCCTCAAAAAAAAGGCTCTTTAACAACTTGAAGATGCCAGACAGAATGAGCTCAGCATGCCTAGATTCTCACCTGAAGTTTAGAGATGATGTGTATGGTTCAGAACTGTTCCTTTGCCACAGTGGAGTGTGTACGGCAAGAATAAAATCTATTTGCCCCCACAGACTTTTCTGTGGTGCTTATCCAAGGCTGTGAAGCAGAATCTCAGATGAGAGCTGCAGAGATGAACACCTGCATTCTCTGTTTCTGTTGGAAGGTATTCTTCTTTTTGTAATGGAGGGTGGGTACAAAGAACAAAGTAATCTTAAGAAATCCTTAAAACTACATAATGTCTGGGGAAAAAAAAGAAAATGTAGATTAAAAGGAAAAGAATCTAAAGCATGTTACTGAACTGACTTTTGGAAAGTGACTAGGTGTTACCATAAACAAGATGTTATACAAAGATGATTTTTATTTCGTCTTAGAATTTTACTCACTCATGTTTTCTCCTTCTGTCTAAACGAGTGTTTTAATGATTTCATGCTTCCCAGGGTGTCTCACTTCACAGCATGCTGCAATCACCTTGCCTTTGGCCCTAGAGGCTGAGGAGCCCTCCAAAAATAAATGGGAAAAGCCAGAAGCTGTCTCCTCGACTTAGCATTTTCTTTTAGCTCTGCTTAATGGCAGAATTTTGTAGGGTTTGGTCTCAGGATGGTGTCTCTCCAGTGAGAGCTTCCTCTGGCAGCCGCTGTCTGCTGCCTGCTGCTTAGGGGCATCAGCTGGGACGCTGCGCACAGCTGTCTCCCACAGAAATGCCTGCCAATGCCTGCTATAAGAGCATTTTAACTATTTGTCCTGTAGAGTATTGGCTTTTCAGCTAACCATAAGTATCAAGAAGTGTTAAGACCATGGTAATTCTGAAACTATGCTGAGGAAGTAAATCTATTGGGTTTTTTCTTTACAGTTCTGTACTTAGAATCGAAACAAAGAAGACAGGCTGATAGTCATGAAACCCTTAAATCTCTGAAAATACATAGATGGATAATAAGTAGAGGTGGTTCTTTCCAAGCCACTTTCTTTCCATCCAAGGATGTGCCACTGAAATCACAAGGCTGAGATAAACGTATTTTTTGTTTCTACAACACCAAGAGAAATGCCTTGTTGCATAAGAAAATAAGTGGATGGGAAAAATATAGCACTTTGTTACTTTAAAACGATGAAGCAGGTATCTGATTAGTGTCACTCTAATACTGAATATTCGAGATGGATATATTTAGGTTTTTATTTGTAGACACACCTGAGTTGCTTTGCCCATACTTCAGCCTAGGTAGCTGATGTCAGTGTTAACATGGTAGTTCAGTTCTAGAACTGACCTTGGCAGACCTGTCAGTTCAGCTCAGGCATAGCACCTCTTCAGTGGTCTGGCTGGCTTTTGGAGGAGGTCTGGTTTATGTCCGCCCAGTTAAAATATGACTAAAGTATGTTTGTATAGGTGATCATATAAAGTCATTAATCTTTATTATTTGATTTATAATTGTCAACAGGGAGCTAGTATAACCCTTTATGCACTGCTTTTGTATCATTACATGTGAATTTTAAATACTTAAACTTCTTCAGAATCATAAGGGAAAATCCTTCTTCTTGATGGGTATGTAATACATTGTAGATTGTCAATGGTTTCAGAAGACATCTTTCAGAAAGTTAAGTAGGCTTCACAAACACCTACATCGAGCTTTGATTGTTTTTTTTTCCCAGATTTTGGGTTAGTTTTATTATATACTGATCATGGATTAGGATTAATGATTTTGGACTTGCGTGCCAGAAGCAGTTTTCCATTTAGTCACCTAAGAACATTTGTTTGAATAAATTTCTTACATCTCTTTTGGCAACAGCCATTTTGTCTTGCTTGTTTCTATTCCTTTTTTTTTTTTTTAAGGAAAAAAAAAAAAAAGTAAGACCTTTTAGACGACATGTGAAGATTTGTATAGTCCTCACCCAAAGTTAAAATGGAAACACAGAAACTACTGTCCTTGGTATATGGAACTTACTGGCTGATTGGCTGGATGCAGAGAATAGTGATCAGTGGCCCAAAGTCTAATTGGAGGCTGGTGACGTAGCGGTGTACCCCACGGGTCAATAGTAGCTCCAGCCCTGTTTAACATCTTCATTAATAATCTGGATGTTTGCAGCAGGTTTGCAGATGACACAAAATTGGGATGAGTGGTTGGTATGTTAGAGAGTCATACTTCCATGCAGAAGGATTGTAGAAGGCTGGAGAAATAAGCCAGCCAGCTTGTCTCTGAAGCCAAGACCTACTGGTTTTGGTAAGAATTTTCATCGTTCTAATACAACTCTTAAAACACTTTATGCTTCCATTTGACAAATATGAAGAAAGAAATTATTCTTCTTAAGGTTACACTAATAACTAACACAAAATAACAACAATGATTGTTGCCTTCCTTGGGAAAAATAAGTTTGAATTAATGGAGTTTTAAATTAAATCCACTTTAAATTAAATCCAAATTAAAGATATCCTGTACTCTAAGGCATGGAGGCATCTCGTATTTGGGAGGAAGTGCTGCCTTTTTCAGTTGGAAATGTAAGATGAGATTATTGAGATACAGGGGGCTTTGCACATTTAATTGATAGTCATAGCTTTTAGAAATTTTAGATGACTATAATTACAGATTTGACAGTGGGATAAAAATTTATTATTCTTTAAAAAAGGTTGTATACACTGTTCTGGCTTTAGCAAATTCTTTGGAAGTTTGCAATACAGATATTTGTATAGAAATGTTTTAAAGCAAATAAGCCACATGTTTGACCCAATTTTTAGTTTCCCTGGTACTTCTGACATCACAGAAAAAGTATATGAAGTTTTGCAAAGTCATGAGATTTTTCTAAATGATTGTGTATGAATGATTGTAGGTACAGAGAGAAGGAGCAAAATAGCCAACACTGCTCTGCAAGTCATTAAAATACCTAAAAATGTAATTCATGTCTTCTCTGTTGTAGATTTGTAGTATCTTCAGCTTGTCAAAAAGTGTGCACTAGAGTAAGAAAAGCAAGTTCTCCAGTTATACCTCATTCCAGCCCCCCTGCTCTGACTCCCTACATTGTTCTTGATTTTTAGGTCTGCTCTTCTGTAGCCATCTGTTCACTTCCAAAAATAGCACTGCTTGTGTCTCAATTTAGAACTTTTCTCATTATCCATAATACATTTTAACTTCCCTTTGAATGACACTCATTTTGATACTGAGTTTTTTAATGAATTGCTGAATATGTATATGTTAAGAAGTTGAACAGCAACTTTGACGTTCATAATTGCACCAACATGTTTTGGGTTGTCGAATATTAGAAATAATTCTCGGTTTTCAGTGTTTTCTGTTGGTGTAATTGTTTTGCGTTTTTCTAAGTATTACTTCATTTGGAATTAGTTAAATACTAAATTATAAATACACTAGCAAGCTGAAAAATAGTAGCACAAAGTCACACAGTAATTCCAGACTGATCCTATGTTTGCAGTGATTCAAGACTATGTGCGTGTTGCATGACTGACTGCTGCTGGACTGGGGATGGACTAGAATAGATAAGAGCCCTATCTTTGTAAGGGTACTAATTTGCCTTTCCTCTCTCCAGCCATTGATTTCTCATGCTTTCTATCATACTATCTTTCATGTCTCTAATTTTCTGTAATGATTTCCAAGCTTTGACAGCTCTAATTTTGTAAAATCCACTTGAAGTCGGTCATCAGGCTAAAAAAAAGTATTAGGAAGGAAACGTGAGGAGGGGAAAAGGGAATTCGGCACAGAGAAGTGGATGGACAGTGTTTAAGTAATTTTTATAGGCAAAAGCAGGCATTATTACTGAAGAATTAAAAAAATATGTTTAGTATGTATGTCTGGCAGTCAGTTTTTTTCTGTCATAGCAATGCTGAAAGCCTTATTCATGGCTGTAAATTATAAATGTTGACACTTAAAGTTTAGTTGCTTACCTGCTCCATGTTGGTGGAACAGTTCTTTGGAGGAGCAAAATGGCCTTTCTCAATGAACTGGTGATGTTGCAAATGTGGGCTTTGGTTGTTCAATAGTGATTATGTTTCCACTAAGACATTTAGATTTTTTTTTTCAGGTACTTAGGAACATTTTCAATATCTGTTACGATTTCTTATTATACTTGTGCATATACACAGAAGTCATTAGTGGAATTCATGAGAACTGCATGGCAAACATGGATGTCATGCATACCTATAAATTGTAAGACCTTTTAAATTTTTTTTAATGACTACTGATTTTAAGAAGAATTGCAGGATAAACTAGGAAATTGTGCTATCCATTTGTTCTCCCATTCAGTCAACAGCCCATTTAAGAGGGAATTTAATAATATTGCAGATCTCAGAATACTGTAAAAAAAAAGAAAAAACATTTGGTAGTGTTTTCTTCTTTCCCAGTTAAATTACCCTGATGTCCATTTCTATTTTTATAATCTTCAAATGGCTGGTTTAAAACATAACAGTTCAAAGGTTTCAGTAAGGACAAATGTAATTATATAATGATAGAAAATGACACGAAACTTTTCAGTGGCATACACCATTTGTATCCATTTTTGCTGGCCATTTGTGAACCACGACGATTACTGATGGTGCAGTAAAAAATGATGATAATCCTATAATTCTAGTTATCCTTCCCCTCATTGTTGATCAAGTAAGAACTCAGCACAAATAAGGAAAACCAGTATGCATTTATGACTTGGAGTTTCAGAACACCCACAAGAACATTATTCTTGATAGGGCTGTTAACAGTGGCAGACAATGGATCATAACCTGCTTAGCCTTCCTAACTGAGACAGCCACACATATTCACAGCCTGAGACTGGATCTGAGCCTGTAATGCCAAGTGCTGTAGTGTGCCAGCAGGCAGAGGCACCAAATGCAGGGAGTCAGGCAGGAGGGGTCTGTGATTGCCCGGGAATACTGTTCCTGTGGGCTCTGTCAACAGGAACCTCTCAATATTGTTCTGCTGCTCTGCTTGTGTCCTTTCCAGGACTGCTGCCTTGGCTGGGTGCATAGGGCAGAAACTAGTGAGGGAGAACCCTTGGCAGGGTGCTCCTCGTTGCCATGTTACAAATGTGGCAACTGCTGGGTTTCTTTTGAGCTACAAGAAATTTACATGGAGTGTTCATATGGGGTGTCATTCTCCTACAAATGCCAGCATGGTTTGGTGTGGTCCTGACAGCTGATTGATTGATTGGATTCACTGCCTGGGTAAGCAAACATATGAGACATGACAGGCTGTATGGGCTTTAAAGACTTCTCCCATTTTGTTGCTTGCTGTGGGCTTAGAGTTAAATATAGTTAAAGATTTGGAATCAGCAAAGAGAGGGAACTAAAAGTTAAGAATAAGGAGTCAAATATCAGTGTAACAAGATTATTTCCAGAATATATAATTTTTTCCCTGTTCAGGAGAAGAAAAAGATGGTGTATTTATTCATATCAAACAAACAGGGACAGCAGTAAGATGACAATATTTGTATGTTGCAAAGGTGTTTAGGAATAGAAGTGACTGTGAGTCCGTGAAAGATGAGGTAAATAAAGTAAATCAGCAACAAGATTATGTCAAAAGTTATGTTTAGGTAGCTAAGACAAACAGGAGAAATAATCTAGGCTACCTAGTGCATCAGTAATTCTACTTTCATTTTAACTGATAAGGAATGCAATTTTGAGCATGGCTAAAATACAGTAGCTCAAAAAAGAATCCAGTACAAATAGAATGATAGGAGCAAATGTGCTTAAGCACTTGAAGGAATGTTCACAGGTGGAAACATTGGGCTACAGTTCTCTGGCCTCTTATCGGATGAGGGTTGCATAGGGCCAGAAGGCACTTCTACTACTGCCTTACACGTGCTAAAGTAAGCATATTTTAAACTAAAATAATATTTCATATGCAACTCATGATTTGCCACATAGAATTGTTTAAAATATCTGATTGTAAAAGCATAGCAAGATTCCAGAAAGGGAATAAACAGCAAACTTCACCCTGTAATCAGGACCTGAAATCAAGGACCGGCAATCAAGACTTTGTAGTCTTGAATGTTGCAACTCTGTAAGTGAACATAAACAAAGGTACACTAATATAAAGCTTACTCCTGTTATAATTTCTTAGACTATTTTTAGTCTCCCTATTTTTATTCTCTGTATTTCAGGTTTGGTGGAGCATATGTTTCAAGTGGTATATGTAGCATGACTTCTAGTACTCTGGAATCATTTGAGATTGTAATTCTAATAATTATTTGAATGAGTGAGTGATGAAAACACTTAGCATTTAAACTGATTTTCAGGTTTTTCACAGCTCACTGAGATAATTGGCTCAGTTTCAACTATTTACAGCTTTTCCAGGATCCTCCCAGCTGGAAGAAATGACAAGAGGCTTTGGTTCCCATTTTCAAAGTTTATTCATAAGCGTTAGGAACAGACATGTGGAAAAAAATGAACCCAGAGATGAAGGATTGATGATGTCAATTCTTTGAGCCAGTTCACTGAAAAGTGGTCAGCTCCCGAGCTGTTAAAACAGGCTCAGTTTATAAGCATAATGTTAAAATAAACAAAACATTGGAAAAAAAGTTTAACTCAAAGAAAGGAAAGGTTTTAGAGATTGGGAGTAAGGGATAAATCTATGTTTCTTTTAGAGTTGCTTCATGAACTACAGGCTTTCTGGTGAAATATCCTCTCCTCCCATGACATCTGAGTGGAACTTGTCCCACTGAGATCTTCACCACTGCTACCAGTAGAGACAGCAGTGAACAAAATGTAAACAGTATTGAAAATCCTGTTTTTTAGAATCTGCACTTTTCTGTGTAGGATTTGGTATCAGCAGTTTTTCGTGGATGGCAGCTCAGTGTTCTGGAAAGACCTGTGGTACATTTCCAAATCATCGTGTAGAAACAGTTTCCCACTGCTTGTGGTAATTGCGGAGCCCTGGGAAGCCAGCAAAAATCTGAAACAGCATGACTAGTTCAGCTTTGTGTGAATGTGACTATTTCTTCCAGGAGCTTAAAGGTTCTTTAGATGCCATTACTTCACTGCAAATCTGAGCTAGTAAACCCTGTCATGGCTGAGTTGGCACCATGTAAAGTTAGCTTAGGTGTATCTGTCTTGATGTTTCCTGACCTAAGCTTATATAGTGGCTTATTAGCGTGTACAGAGTCAGTGAATGTTGATCGGTATTTAATGTATGTGCCTCACTGCTAGTCCTGCTGTATCCAAGCTGGCACTGGTGGTGCTAATGTGATGTCTCTGCCTTATGGTCTAGATTTAGCCAGGCTCTTCAGTTGAAACCGAGCTTTTGCCAATCAAATGCTGCATCTGGGCAAATAAGACCTACCAGAAGCAGTGTGAGATAGCCTGGGTTGAACCCAGTGAGGAGAACAGGCTGTGTCGATTGATGTGTTGTGCATGCTCAGTAATAACCGTCTGCAGGGATTTTTCCCTCCATTACTTGAGGTATTATTTTACTTCTGATAATGGGAAGTTGATTGCAAAAAGAAAACAATATGGTGGTAGTTGCTTTTTAAACAAGGAGTAGGATTTATGCACTTTGCTTTTTTTGACCACTTCTGCTATTGGGTGTTTGTTGCTTTTTTTTTCCTAAGTAGAGTTGAAAATCGCTCCTTAAAGTGTTTTTGAAACAGTCTGTTTTGTACTACCACTAGTTTTAAGAAGGCTCAAGAGTACTAGTACAAAAAGATACCTTAAGAAGTACTTATGATTTGGACAAAAAGGAACTGTCCTATTTTTAAGGATTATTGCAAGCACTTTTTATCATACTGGTTTTTTCCACTTTCATGAAGAATTTTCCCATAAACTGTCAAGAATTCACATTTAATGAATTGAAAATTGTAACCATATGGATATAATTTACTTGATAATGAGATTTAGGGAAAAGTAGTTAAACAGTTACATTGTCATCTAAACAATATTTATACTAAATAAAATATAAAATACAAAATTTATTTATACTGAATATATTAGTAGTTTTATAAAATTATTTTTACTCATATTCTCATTTTACATTATTAAATTATACTGATTTATTTAAATATTTAATATTCTAATCGTGAAAGTCAATAGTTTAAAGATCCCTTTGCATGAATGGACATCTTTATATCCAATAAATAAATAGCTACAACTGAATTTTAGTATCAACATCTTTTCATTATCTCTGCTAACAGTATAAAATCATGCCTTTTATACCTCAGTATGATGTTTGTAGGGCCTCAGTTCAGAGCTCTGCATACAGAGCTGTGCTAATAAATGGTTATTGTGTAATTACTTACAGGAGACTCTTCTGTCTCAGGTGATTCATCCAGCAAGCAAACCAAAGGGGACAGATACACCAGACTAGGCCCAGATGCTAATTTTGCCTAAAAAATACAAGAGATAATGTCTTTTTATTCAAGTCCTTGCCTGTAGTGGAGTTGTTTGTCTACACTACGTTTATGTGCTAACTGGCATTATTTTGCTATGATTACACCTTCAGTTTGAAATCTTATAGCTGCAAATGATTTAACACCATTCAATCTGGAGTTGCACTTGATTGTCACTGGGATTTCTGCAGTTTTATTAGCTCACTAATACATTTCATGTTCTGCTTTCTCCTAATTTCTGTTGATTTTGGCTTGCGTCACTCCCTTGGTCCAGTACTGTTGGTGATCTTTAGCTGCTTTTACTTAAACTCAGAAGATGAACCCAAAATCCTCAGTAAGACAGCTGGCTTTGTGATCTGATCCTGGATCTCCTTCAGCTCCATACCTTGTCTAAGTGTTTCCCTTGTGCCTTCCTGTAATCTTCCGTGGAAGTCCTGTAGTGCATAGTTGTATGTCTGGATTCAGGGAAAGCATCTGCTCAAGCCGTGTATCCAATGACTAGCAGAATCATAGAATTATAGAATGGTTTGAGTTGGAAGGGACCTTAAAGATCATCTCATTCCAACCTCCCTGCCATGGCCAGGGACACCCTCCACTAGACCAGGCTGCTCAGAGCCCCATCCAACCTGGACTTGAGCACTTCCAGGGATGGGGCATCCACAACTTCCCTGGACAACCTGTTCCAGTACTTCACCACCCTCACAGTAAAGAATTTCTTTCTATTATCCCATCTAAACCTACTTTCATTTTAAAGCCACTCCTTGGCCTATCACTACGTGCCCTTGTAAAAGGTCCCTCTCCAGCTCTCTTGTAGCCCTCTTTAGGTACTAGAAGGTTCTATAAGGTTTCCCTCTCAGAACCTTCTGTTGTGCAGGCTGAACACCCCAGCTCTCTTAGCCTGTCTTCACAGCATAGGTGCTCCAGCCCTCTAATCAACTTGGTGGCCTTCCCCTGCACTCATTCCAGCAGATCTAACTCCTTGCTGTGCTGAGGACCCCAGAGTTGGATGCAGCACTGCAGGTGGGGTCTCACCAGAGCAGGGCACAGGGGCAGAATCCCCTCCCTCTCCCTGCTGCCCACGCTGCTCTGGATGCAGCCCAGGACACAACTGGCTCTCTGGGCTGGGAGTGAACACTGCCAGCTGTGGTGTGACAAGTACATTACACAATATGTGTCTCAAGAAGTACAAAGTACCTTCTGTTTTTTCCTGCTCTTTTCTACTATGTGTTTTTGAGGTGGTTTCTTTTAACAGCATTTAGGCGGCTATGTTGAACAGTGCAGAAAATACCTCAGTTTCTTTAAGGATGATTTCCGGTGCCTGGGGCTGTATGAGACATGAGCAGAAGGAAGACAGGACACTGAGGCCCTGGGATCTGTGGGTTGGTCCTGGAGGATTATCTACCTATCAGCAAGTCTGTATGCATTTATCTGTGCAGCAATGGAGCAATGCAAAGAGGGGTGTTGTTCCAAGCCACAATCCTGTCATTACTGAATGATGCAAGCCTGTGATCACAGGTTCCTAATAATGGAGTGGTCTCTGGAGTTGCTTACATAAGAAATTCAGTGTTTATAGATAGAATATATCATTAGGAAAATGGAGTATAGTTTTTCATGTGATTCTTGGGGTTCTTGATCAGGCTGGCAGATAATATGCAAAATGTGTTAGCATCTTGCATAGGCATACTTTATCATATTTAAAAGTGCATCTAGCTGAGGTTGATTGTAGACTTGATTAGTGTACACTGCAACCAAGGATTCATTTAAGATGTTAAAATGGGCCTATATAAGATGCTGTAAATTGTTTCAAGTGTTGTTAGCTAAGAAACTAAACACATTCTCTTTCTGAACTAAATAACATACAAGAAAATTAAGTTTAGAGATAAGAATTTTGTCTTTTTTGAGGTATTGAAAAAACTCAGACATCCTCTGAAGAAATCAGAAAAGCTGAAAATCAAGACCTCCTTATAAAGATTAGAGGAATGGTTCTTGACATCTGCTCTAAGTACAGCTGTTCTAACCTGTGATAGAACTAAAAATTTCAGAGAAGTCTAAAATGAGATATTACTCTTCAAAGGTACTTAGCTTTTAGTTGTTGCTAAGTCTTCTCTTCCCCTCTCTTGGATGTGCTTGTCTTCTATATTTTTCCTTCCCATCATGGAATTTTTTATGGTTTTATAGTGAAAGGAGGAACAACACAAACTTCTTACTGGAAATACACGTTGGGGAAAAAAATCCAAACAAAACATGAACTAATTTATCTCCAATAACAAGAGCCCAAAGAAAAAAAATCCATCAAGTGCTTAGTATTTGTAGCTTCAAGGAACTTAATTTTTTTACTGGTTACAAACAATTAGAAATATTGCTAATGCTGCATCTCCTATCTTATTGATATTTTTCTTCTGAAGTTTGCCTGATCACTACAGTGATCACAGTGACAGTGGGATGTAGTTGATACTCAAGCTTGTTAGAGATTAAAGCCCAGTGCAGAATTTGTAGCCTAAGGCCACACAAGTATTGTAAAATTTAAATGATAAATCATTTGAGAGAGGTATAACCCACTAGACTAATGGATACACAATAAAAAATGACTCATTTAATTGCTGTTAGAAAATGGGAGAAACCCTGGGGGGATTTAGAAGTTCATAGCCTTCAGAGAAACTCTAACATAAATTTTACAACATTAGCTACTGTGGTACAGAAGGCTTCAGATCTTCAAAAACAATTTCTGTGTCATTTAATCTACCCTTAAATCTGTTTGCTTTCCTTGCCCTTACTGTTCTTATAGAAGGATTATTTGTAAAGGCTCACCTCTCTTACTCTTCAAAAATTTCTGCTGTTTCTTATGATTTCCTCACAGTAATTTTTCTTCTGCAACACTATTCTTTATCTTTTCTCTCTCTGATATTTGTTTTGCTGTTGTATTTACATAAACACACCAGCACCTACCATCTAATGGTTGGGTTTTTTTTGCTAAGCTAATCCAAAAAGTTCTTTTCACTTCCCCTGCAATGTCTTAGTTTTCTTTATCATTACAACAGCTCTCCTTTACATCTGGTTTACAAGTGACATTAGTGCTTCTCTGTTTTCTAGAAAAAGAAAAATTATATATTCAAATGTCTAACTTGTATTTCTGGTTTATGATCACCCTGTTTTTCAGCAGGTCACCTGAGCCTTTCACTTCTGTTGTTCCGGTAGCTTAGCTCCTTTTTTATAAGAGTACTTCTTTGTCAATCTGTGATGATACCATTCTGGCACTTCATAACACTTTTTCTGAAGGGAAAGGGGGAGAAGATTTGCTCTGCTCTGACATCCAGTAAAGCCTGGGGTGAAAAGCTTGCTATGGGATGTTCATAAAGGTGGATGTTAAATTATACTATTTTGAAAAAATATGCTTAGACTTTCTCTGTGCTTTTGTCCCGGAACATTCATCAGATGTGCAGGACAGGTGTATGCAGGGAGTCAAAGTAATCACTGCAGTTTTGTCTTCAAAACCTATGAAGCTGATAGTTTGTTTGCTGTGTTAACCTTTACATTGTCAGAGAAAATAGGAACAAATACATTGCACTGGTGTTTTCTGATGTGGTAGAGAAGCAGAAGGCAGCTCTTGCTGGGTGGATGAGAAAGAGGCTACTTATGGGATATTGGTGAATCAAAATAACTGGAATAAAATAAGTGTGTTCTTGCTCTTGTCTGCTAAGAGCTTATACTCAGGAGTTAATTAGACTATATGAATTTAAACTACAATTAGTCTTGATACTATGACTAGCTCTGAGTACCCAATGAAAATTAATTTTATTAATTAATTAAAGATACTGGTTTATTCTCGTATTTCAGATGGGTTTATCTCAATGGTGTGCTTTCTTTGATTGGAAGGCTTTATCTGATAGTTTGCAGAAGCAGCTTTTGGGTTTGTATGCAATTTTTAACATTGTATCTTACAATAAAAATTCCCACTGGTGGATACATTCCATAAAGTCTTCTAAATTGTGGCACCTCAGCCTTTATATTTCCAATGACGTGCTTTTCAAGGATAAGAAGAAAATGAGCTCAAACAGTGATGTGATCAGGACCTTCTCAGCTACTTTCACTTTTCTAGAGCTGTTGCTGTTCATGGTACTTTCTCTAGCAGTAGAAAATAAAGAATTATGTAAGTTGAAAGGATACAACACTGTCTTAGAAATGCCCTGCTTATTTTTGGAGTGCAATTTGTTGTTCTCATGGGTAAAGAAAAAAAAAATTGAATCTGGACTTATATGAAAAGCATTAGCCATCTCTGATACTGTGTGTCCTGTACATCTTATTTTCACCAGCACAATATTCTTTGTGTAAAATACTTTTAACAGTATTTGTTAAAATATAATCTGTATAAAAGAGACGCTTTTTTCTTCACGTAGCTACTTTTGCTGTTTTAATTAAGGTGTTGTGTTGCCATTTTTTGCACAGCTCTCAGGCTAGAATATGTGAACCTGTGGAGTGGACGGCATGTTACCTGTTGCCTGACCCTGCTCACATCCAGGCAAATTTTTGAGTGCTTTTTATTTGTGTGCTGTAAATGCCACCATGCTCTAACTTAATTTTTAAAATTGTTACTACTGTGGCATGTTTGGGCAGATATTCCACAATCTATTAACTATGCTAAGGTGTTGCAACTATTTTTGTTGTTAAATGGTTGTGGGTTAAAACTAAAAGTGTTGCCGTTTTATGATTTTGTTCTCTTACGTCGATTTTTAGCAAATGAAGTTCAAAAGGGAAATCAAAAAGGGAAGGAAACTTGAAAGTTGATGTGCATTAATGTCTTGAAGTTTTGAAAATGGTATTTAGATTATTTGCCATGGGAGAGCAATGTTTATATGACCAAAAGGCAGTGCCATCCTTCAGTCTGTCCATTTGTCTTTCAGGTTCCCCTTCTTAAACCTGTTTAACCTGTGTATGAAAAATGTGATAACAGGGTAATAGAAAAGTAAACACAATGTAACAAGAAGAAAATTCTAAAATTATCTCAAAATTAAGTGTACATGAGCAGCCAGGCAAAGAGGAGACTCAGATTATTACCCCCACTGAGGAGAGCGCAGGTTGTTGACTGGTGTTTTCACATGCATGGTTTTGTATTAGCTTTAGCTCTCTTTCTTGTGTGGGTACTAAAGGGAATCTGGATTTATATGGTGATAGCAAATGGCATTTAGATCACAAGTTCTTAGGAAACCAGCCTGCCTTAAGTCTGCTACTCACAGACAACGTATTTTCTTGGCAGTTTGCATGCAGACTCGTAATTCTTTTTATTCTGCAAATACGTCAGATTTGTGTGCAGATATGCAAATAGTATAAGTGCTGCTCTTAAAATTAATTTGCTGTCTTCTTTGATAGATCTGGAGAAGGTGCTACAAAATTTCTGTAATGTGCCATCTGTTTTATGTATGTTTTCTGGTTGACATGTAATCACTTGAAAAATGTGACAGTAGCAGAGAAAAAAGGCAGCATTATTTATCTCTGGTGTTACTGTTCATGGAAGCCATAAAATACCTTAAAATCATTTTAATATTAAGAGAATCAATCTTCTGGTGTTTTCTCCTTCCTTTGCTGTCTGTAAAGTATGCCTTATAGGACATGTATAGGACAGGAATTCTGTGTTTGCAGAACAGGCTTTTAAAGAGAGATGTTTTGAGGTCTGAGAAAAAATTCTGTTACCTTTGTATATCCTAAACCCTAAGACCCTAGGCTTCCCTAGCAAAGTTCATTATTTCTTGAAGTCAATAATATGTATAATACGTAAAGAAGGTGCTTTCTGCGTTGTGTATAAGCTTGGGCCCATAAAAGCAAAATACTTGAATCCTGAAATGTTTGCATGCAGTACATGGACCAGAACCACCTGAATCTGGAATGAGACTTCTGAATAATGCTTGTTGCAAGCAAAACCAGACTGGAATACAACAGTGTGCTAGACCAGTACTTTTCAGAACATCCCAAGTGTACTAAATATTTTTTATATTTATTAGCTGCTGAATGAACCTGTTATAAAACCTACTTACGTAAATGATCCTGTAAAAAGAGGGGTAAGGTAAAGTCTTGTCAAAAATACTGTGGGCAGATGAAGAGGTCCTAAGAAAAAGAACTGAACTTAGGAGATGTTATCTCTAAAAGACAAAAATGTGAGAAATTGATATCTTATACTTCACTGCATACTGTTCAATGTTGTAGTAGTCCATTTATTTTCAAACTAATAGTGCATCAGTGACTGCCTTCATGAGTGTAGCATTTTTGTTGTCAAGATGATTTTTATAAACAGGTAGTCACAACTAATCTAAAAGCAGTTCTGAATTCTGGGAACCAAGAGGAAAATCTGGCAGGTAAAAGTAGTTTTCTGGAATCTCATATTTAGATGTGGAGGAGGTAAACTTAACTGTAAATTTACTTTACTGAACTGTAGATATTTGTTCATTTTTTGAGGGCAGTTATTGCATTTTTTCTAAATCATAGAAGTATGAAAATGACTGTTATCAGCTGTAGATTTGGAAGTGATTTGATCTAAAGAGGCCTCTTCTTTACTGGGTATACTCTCTGTGTGGGGTAAGAGATTAAGTGACATTTTTAATGAGCTACATGGTTTTCAAATTGTCAGACATTTAAAAAATAAAATTTTAAAAAGGATACATTTCACAACAGATTATGACCTGCCTCTGCTTGAAGAAAATATTAGTTTGTCTTCATAGTTAAAGAACCTCTCATTCTGAGAATCAACAGGCTAATAATCTGTTTCTCTTCAGTATATGGTCTCATTTAAAACTCTGCTAAAGAAGGCAAAGGAAAAAAAATCACATGGACAAATTTAGAAGTTCACAAATGCCGAGTGGGAAGGCTTCACAACTGTTGTAAATTGGACGTTTGCACATTAGAGTGTGAATGCTGATTTTAACCTTTCCATCAGGAATTTTGTATGCTGTGCAATTGACAGGTGACAACTATATTCCTTTATTAGCTTCCCATCTCTGTTACTTCCTAGTTACAAGACTAGACAGGGGTCAGAAACAGAACATCAGTAATAGAAACCAGGAGCTGGAAGTAGGATGAATGTTGGGAAAATTGGAGCTATTGCTAAATCCTGTTTGCTTTCATACATGTAACCGCTCACTTGGAAGTCAAACTGTTCAATGCATGTTTAGGGATTTTGCCTTACTGTGATGTTTTTCAGACTATGTGTTTTGTTCAGTCGATGCCTGTGATATTTGTGCCAATATTTGATGTATTAACAACATTTCTGGCACCTTACAGATTGTCATTATATGTGCAATACTCCATGGAGCAAATGTACTTTAGGGAGCTATTTTTGTTGTCATTTGCCATGTCTCTAAGGAAGTACCTGTGGGGGGTGTAATGCAGATCAGAGGCTCAGCCACTTGATGTATATGTAGAAAGGAACAGCTAACAGTTCTCTCTCTCCAGAAACCATCCACACAACAGTGATTAAAATACTAGCTTTTACAAAGTTTTGGAGGGTTAAAAAATAAAAAATTCATTTTGAAGCAAGACAATAAAATCCTGTATGGGGACTGTGTTCATATAGATGTTCTATGCAAAAGTATCGGTTGTGCTTCAAAAGTTAGGAATGGCCTAACTGTGTCTGTAGTACAATTTGTAGCTGTGATGCAAAGTTTTCTTCTATGTTTTCTTCTCTCAAACCTTAAAGCACCATTGGTCACCCTGATATTTCTGTCATCACAGAAACCATCACAGTTTCACTCTCCCGTTTAAAATAAATAGCTTGCATTTCGATCAGGGTATATGGGTTTTTTTAAATATGTGCAGTGTTAATTTAGAGTTTTCTAAGCTGTGAGAAATAGAGTACCTGCTCTGCTTGATTGCTTCCACCTTGCATTTATTGCTGAACATTTGTTTTATTTATTTACGGTGAGAGTTTGCAAGGATGTGAAGAGGCATGACTGTGCTTGTATGCAGATCAAGTGCTTCTTCAAGCCTATTCCAGTGAAACATTTCCTCTCACTGGAAACTCTCCTGTTGCTATGCATGCTAGTCATTTTATTGACAGTTATAGTCAAACGTTAGTATTAATTAAACGATTGGAATTCTTGACTGTTAAAACCAGATTTGGAGTTTTTAAAATTTATCTGAAGCATCTGTGTTTTCTAAATCTGGCTAGTACCCTAAGAAGAGACTAGCTTACCAGTTTCCAGCCTTACATTGTTCTTACTCTCCTACAATCAAAGAAGAAAACCAGGGAGACCAGGTTGATACATTTTTCGAAGTTTGTAGATATTTGATGTTGAGTTAGTCTTTTTAGCAAATGCTTTTATTGCCGAGGTCTGCTAAGTAGAGGGAAGGTTTGCAGTTTTAAAATTCATTCATAAAAAGAGTATTATAATACTGGCTTTTTGTTGAGACAAGTAAAACAAAGACTGTCTCTGGCAAATCTAGGCATTCATTTTAAACATTTATTTGAAACACATTTTGTGTTTTAAACATCTTGAGTTACAGATAAATAATGACCATTTTTACTGATAAGATAATTTTATGTTGTCATTTCCATTTCCCCTTTAAAAAAGTTTTGAGATAATGACACTAGTTTCCTCAATTATCAATGTGATTGCTTTCCATGAGGAGATTGGAGGAGACACTAGAGGAAATGCAGCATATTTTGATTAAATATTTAATGCTTAAAAAATGTTTGATTTGTCAGTAGTGAACAGTGTCTAGCATAATTTTTATTCATAATGTATTGTGTTAGCATAGGAGATATGTTGATACACTGGTAGTGTAGGATTTATTACAAGACTAGGTAAAATGTTCTGTTTGTTGTTTTGTTGCCAAACTTGACAAGAAGCAAATACAAACTATCAAATATCAATGTAGGTGGGAATTCTTTCCTTCCATAAAATCTAGCATGTAGATTGTTTGTGAGTCTGCTGATCTTGGAGTTACTCCTTTAACTCAAGAGTTAAGACATCCACTCAAGGGTCTTGGGTTCAGTGTAATAGATGGGGAGGGAAATGAAAAATTCCTGATGGCTCAAGCTGCTCAGTGAGAGCTTCCCTAGCAATGGGAGCAGTGCTTTTGAACTCTGTACAGGTAACTTTCAGTTTGTTATAGAGACAATTATTAAGTTGTCATGGGAGGAACAAGCTGAGAGTCTGGGCTTCGTTAGCACAAGTGGCTGTTGTTTAAACTGAAGATCTGAGACAAGTACCTCACAGACAAGAGACCCCTTATGAAAGACTGATGGCTTTCACGGTTTGTGTGCGGCGAGCAATTGGTACGTACTGTGTTCAGAGGCACTGAGTAAGAGAAGCTTAGGATATCAGTTGGTTATTTCACTGTTGAGGTGAATGTTTTCAACACTTGACAAATACCTCTCTTACAGTCGCAAACTGTCAGGCTTTGTCTGAGGGCCAGGGCCAGTAGCTGTTCCATCAGCTATGCCAGCCTCTTCTGGGATGCTTTCTTCCAATACTTGTCCTTCCCACCAGACTTAACAGGTTTCACACTTGTGAGATGCATTGGCAATGAGAGGTACTAGTAGAAACATTTTGCAGTTTTGTAGTATGTTAGGTAGGTCTGTCACTGTGTGTGTTGTAATCTGTGAAAACAATATATTTTGGGAATGATTTGCATTTTCTTGATGCTGGTGATGTACATGAATACTTAGATATGTAAATTAAAGAAAGTATTTTGCATTTAGAGAGAAAGAAGTAGGAACACTTGCTTTTGTAGATGATTTTATTCATGTCCCCTTTCACCAAATTTGAGGCTGTATTCTGTGTTGAAAGATGAGCAGTAATGCATTTCGTCATAAACTTTCTGTCTCACAGATTACCTTGCCCGTTAAGGCAAATTGATCCTTACACTGATTTTTCCATATTACAGCCTTTGTGTTCTTCAGAAAGTTTGCTGCAGTCAGAAATAACTAATTCCTTTAAACTGATACTGTGTTACTCTAAAAGTATTTGTGCCACTACTTTTTTCCACCTCTCAAATTGACTGTGGTATTAATTAAGAGAAATTAGATGGCTTACAGGATTGGGGTACATGTGCTGAGAGACTTAGCCAGGAGAACAAATTTGGAGTTTGAGGTTTAGGTCTCTTCTCTTTTTTTTTTTTTTTATTTTTAAGTAGTGAAGAAAATGAAAGCATGCTAATATTCTTTTAAACTTTTGTGACATTTACTCTAATTTCAGTTATTAAAGTAACTAGCTGCTTTACGTGCACTTTATAAGTTATTTATAAGTTGCTTGAATAAATTTTTGCTCTTAATTGCTTGTTTTGGTTATTGCTCATATTGAACATTTTTGCTAACTCATGGATAGCTATGGACTTAAATACATAGCAGCTCTCACTGTTTCTGATTAAGTAAAGTATATTGATCAGTGCATGATTAAAGACTCTCCTGTTAAGTGTATGGATAAGTGTATACCTGCGCATCCACTGTTGGTGTATGAGACTTCCTGTGCCCCCAGGAAGACAAGTAGTGAGGACACCACCCGAAATTTATGCAGTTTATTTCTGCATAAGCTGTGATACAGTGTTTATCACTTTCCACTGAGTTGACTGATCTTTGAATTAGGTGGAAGCTCAATGAAAATCAGACTTTATATATGAATGTTCAAATTCTACCCAATGCCAAAAATCATTTTTAGGTAATCAGAAGAACTGTGTTCTGTTCTTAAATTTCCACCTCTTTTTTTTCCTATTTTAGTTTGTTTGTTTTATTTTGTTTTGTTTTAATTTTATTTCTATTTTTTTTAGTGAGTGACAGTTGCTTCAGGAACCTTGCCGAGGATCGTAGTGGGATAAACCTTAAAGATCTGGTCCAAGACCCTTCTTTGTGAGTATCTGGCTCTTATTGCTAAGCAAAGAAAAGCTTCTTCCTGATATCCTTGTGAGTAGTTTTGTAATTATATAAAAAAGTAGTATGATGAAGTACACATAATGCTTTAGTGGTATATGCTTGCCAAGTTGTCTTTAATACCAGCGGGTATTATTGAAACCACCTTGTTTTTAATGTAATTCTGTTCAGGCAGTAACATCCAGAGAGCACATACAGTAGAGGGTGCAAGAGTCATCAGAGGTAACAGACTGTACATGCTGGTATTTCTATAAAGGATTTGTATGCACATTGTTGCCCCTCTTTTTTTAAGGATGAACTGCATATAAATTAGAATATTACTGGACATTACAATATTACTGGGTAATATAATTATGTTATTGTCAGTTATCTTAACATCTAGAATTTGTCTTTTTTGTAGCTCATTTCATACAGCTAATATTTGTTTCTTCCTCTACTACCTGTTTCAATTTAAGTATATAAGCACATGATCTAAATTTTGCTTCATCACAAGATTACTGGTCTTTATCTCAGTGTTGTATCTTTCTGTAAAATAAAATTCAATCACATGAGCTCTGAGCCAGACTTAAAATTGTATCAGACCTTCTTTGTGGTTCAGTTTTTTGTTTGTGTTTTTTTTTGTTTGTGGGGTTTTTTTCTCATCTGTTAACTTTAGTACTAGCTGAAAATGTTCTTGCTAGTGTGTGTGTACCACTTGTTATAAGGGAATGGAAAAAGAGAAAAAAAATTCACATCTTTTATACATGAATGACAGTGCATTCCACAGTGGATTCTAACGTGATGGTCCTTGATACTGAAAGAGCAGGTTTTTCAGTACTCATTGAGAAGTAGTGAAAAATAAGGTGTACTTGACACCTTATTTCAGTTACAGGGATTTATAGTAAATAAATAGATGCAGAATTTATTTTGTCATGTTGCTACAGGTAAATGACATATATGCACATATACATGCATTCTTGGGCAATTTTGACAATTGTAAATTGGTGATTATACATCTGAAATGATAGAGGTACAGGGGGAAAGTATAATTGTTGCTTGAAATGCAAAGAGTGAATGCTATAGGTAAATTTTTAATGATTACTATTTAAGTGTTGAAGTCAAGGCTATTTTAAAGGTCTTAATTTTCAACCAAATTTTGTCTGTCGAGTGGTATTTTTTCGAGTATTTTTGACTGGTTGCTTGCTTTTGTTGATTTTTTTTGTTTGTTTGCTTTATAATTATATGTGGGTTTTGAAGCTGCAGGTATGCTTACATGCTACACATAGTTTTGGGCTTGCACCTCTAGAGTTTATTTTCAAAAGGTTGAATTTGTTGTAGAATGACTATTTTCTGTGGTTTTTACCAGAAGTGATGGAATCTTTTCATTTTCTTCCTTGAGTGTAACTGATGTGAAGAATATTGTAATAAGTTGTTGTAATGTTCAAAAGAAATTAAATGGATTTCTGTTTCTTATAGCATAAGAAGCATAAGTGACTGCAATGTAGCAGTTTTTGTCACTTTGAAAGACTGAATAAAGCTTCAATACATGTTAGGTTTCAAGGACTGCTTATGATACTTTGTTATATGACAGATTGTAGTGCAAGAAAGTCTCCTTCTTCCTGCCAAATGATAGGAACATATAGACTTGGGTTTGTCTTTCCAAATCGACATTCCTGCCGTTTTATGACTGAGCACCTATTAAGAGTTCTTGCAAAATATGTAGTAGTGCGAGCGAATCTCCGAAATGAAGAAACCATCTAAGGCAATATTGTTCAACCCAACCTTTTGTAGGTGACTCTTAAGGTCCCGTGGGATCTGAATTCTTTGTTATGCGGAAGACAGCATGGGGATGAAGCATGAGAGTGCCAGACAAAGAGATGTTTTAATCTTTTTTTAAAATAAAGAATAAAGTTTAATTAAAATCTTTCATCTATTTGGCTATGATTGACACCTGTAATAATACCTGGAATCATACAATAGCATTTGATTAATCCTCTTACCAGTTTAATATTTACACTTTAGGATTTCCTTGGTGCTCATTTGTGCTGACTGTAGATGACTGTAGATGAGCCTCTTTTCTTTGTAATCTCAGATACAAACATTAGATTTACATAAAAAATTCTCATGCTTTCTCTGCAAATGCCTCTGTCCCTCTTTGTTTGACACTCTTGGTTCTGTAACAAAACTTCTCTTTTGTTATTTCAGAAGGCTTTTTTTTTTGACAGCTAGCTGAAATGAAACTCTATAAAATAGACAGCATTGTAGGGTTTTTCATTAATGTTCGATTTATGTCTAGTATACCTAATTGTCAGAGTAGTCTTTTTCTCAATTGATTTGCCAGCCAGAGCAGGACTGTAAACTTAATCTGCTTTCAGTTCTCTCAGCAATGCTAATAAAACCTCTGCTGCTCAAATCAGTAGTTCGATCACCTATACTTGTATGGGATTTACTCACAATTTACTCTGTGTCAATAAAAATGAAAATTCTGCTAAACGAAAAAAACCCAGAACACCAAGCATATCAAATAAACCTGAAGTGAGGAGTTACAGATTGTGGGAGAAGGAAGCATGTAACAACTTTAAAATTAATTTTATTTTGTGGTTAATTACAGAAAAATTTAATTTCTGCAGAAAGTTGATGATAGTTCAACTGTAAAGGTGGTTTGACAGTTAAGTGCTTGTAGTGGTTTGGTCTAAAATACTCATTACTGTTTATCTTCTGTGAGATAAGAATTAGGAGAAATGCAAAGCAGGCACCAAACTTGAAAGAATATAAAGAAGTTTATTAACAGACCTAAAAGAAGGAAAAAAAAATATTATACCACCTTCAGAACTCTGCTCCTCCCCCCACCTTCCTCGCTTCTTCCACTGACAATGTAAAAAGAACACCCTTGAGATGTTCAGTCTGTTTACCACTTCCATAATAACCTTGTTCAGTCCATTTAGAGAGAGGAGTCTCTTCTTGCTCGTGCTATGAAAGCATTATCACAACGAGACAGCCGCCCACTTCCAAATATTGTTCAGTCCATTTAGGAAGAGGAGTCTCTCTGCCTGCGTGTGAGTCCTTTCCCCCGACTTGCAGCTTTTCCCACAACTGCTTTCGAGGGTCCACTCTTGAAGTTTTTTGGGGTACAATTTTAAGGTTGAACCGTTCAGAAACAAAAACAGAGGCCCTTCTCCTTCCCTGGGAGCAAAGGGTCTTCATCATCTTCATTGTTAGGACTATCTATGGGAACATCTCTAGGGACTGAGGTTTTCTCCTTTCCCGTTTGGAGCAAAAGTCCTCATCTGGTCCATCTCTCCCTGTCCAAACTTCTCATGAAATTACAGCTGCGTCAGCATCTGCCTATCTCAGCACAGGTGCTTTTGCTTACGAGTTGAACACTCCCCCCCCTATATCTTCATGAAATTACAACGGGATACTCTGATATATCATAGCTTCACAACAGAATTTCAGCTTTAAGCATCTCCCCTCTCTTCCCTCAGGTTTTCAGCTCTTCACAGCAGTAAAAGGGTTAATCTCACCTCGGCCTTGCAGCTTTGCAGCTGGAATGTTGAATGTTTCTTATCGCAGTGGAGAGGGGGGAGAGCCGAGCCGCTCCGGCTGCCCACGGCAAGGCAGTGGGGGGGGTTCCATGGCTGGAACAGGTCCATGGCTCCAGGATGGCCGTGGCCCGGCCCAGCCTAGCCTGGCCCAAGCAGGGCCTGGCCGGGCCCGCTGGCCCCACACGGGGCCCGCAGCCACCTGTGCCAGCGCCGGAAACGAGAGAGAGCTTGGAGGGGGAGTTTGCCTATTCTTAAATGTGGATCACAGAGGCGGCCACAACTTTAAGTGGGTTAAAGAATTGTCCATATTCAAACTGGCCAGCTGATAGGTTCTATCAGGTCCCAGAGGAAACTGTAAGCACCCCTCAGCAAGGACATCCCTTCCGGGACTGTGCTTGCTAACCTATGACAGTGCTGGTTTTATTCATTGCAGATAATCAATAATTAGGTTGAAAAGGTCCTTTAAAGGTCACCTAGTCCAAACCTCCTGCGGTGAGCAGGGATGTCTTCAACTAGATTGGGTTCCCTGGAGTTCAAGGATATGTCTGCTATACACAGTGTCCAGTTTTGGACACAAAACTTAGAGATCCAGAGGTGCATAGAAGAACAGAAAGAAGGCAGTTAAAAAATTAGATGTATGGCTGGTTAATTAATTGAGAAAACAATGTCAGAAGAGAGCAAGTGTGAGTTGTCTACAGTATATAAAAGATTATTAAAGGGTTTGTTCTGTTTGGCTGGTGAGAAAGAATTAGTTCAATTTATAGCAGACAAGATTGATTGGATAGTTTGAAAAAATTCAAAATGTCAGCGTGGTGAAGAAACTGGAATCTGTATCTAAGAATGTCAGGGAGAGTTCTGCATATTATAGTCTACATATTTGATCCTGTGTACGTGTAGAGAGCTGGAAGGGCAAACTCTTTTTTTTATTTCCTCCCTTTTTACTTTTTCCTTTTCTTCTATGAAAATGTATGCATTCTGGTTTGTCTTCTGTGTAATTAATAAGACAAAAAAACAGATGGAACTTGCTTTGATTCCTATAAAGGTAACTTAATGTGGCTATGAATATTCAAATCCCGTGACTTGGTTTAGATGATGCCCTGGCTACCATTCCAGTAATTCATAAAAGATATTTAAAATGTTGCATTCTACAGAGGAGATTATTTTCCATGAGAAGACTAGGTATTTTTCCATTAATTGTCCTAGAACGGCAGAGCTGCAGAGAGCAGGTGCAATTGGAGGAACTAGGCTGGTGGTTCTTAGATGATGGTTCAGACTTTATTCAGCTGAAGTAAAATGCTGTAGAACAGCTTAAGATGCAAGAGAAGTCCAGCTTTTGTGGGGAGATCTTTGAGGCGCTCTAGCAAGGCAAAAGGCTGGTGCAAAAGGCTGGTGCTCATGCAAAGTTAAATATATTGATCAGTGCATTTGACTCCTTGCTCATGAGCAGACTGTATGGTCTGCTCCCCTTTGTCTTCCTGTCCTTTTCCATCCTCAATAGCCAATCTGTGCTCAGGAGAGAAATGGGTTAGATACCATTCAATATGTCTATCACCTGAAACTTCTCCTAGGATTTTTACTACTGCTTTTCTTTTCTCACTGGAAGTTACTTTAATATGCCTGAAGAGTGGACCATCAGATCATTCGAATGTTAGGTATACATCCACCTACTTCAAGCAGAAGTTCTGCGTGTAGACATTGCCAAGTTGTAGTTCTTAGCATCACTTTATAAGATGATCCTTTCAGTTCTAGCCTGTATATAGACATAAAGTTCATAAAATACTTGTCTAAACAGAAAGGAGGATGCTTTTAATCTTTCTCTGCAATTCAGTAGCTGCAGCTTCAGATAGTCACTTTTTGTTTTGGAAACATCTTCAGAGCTTCTTTGAGATGAACCATATCCAAGAGATTCTGAATAACTTCTTTCTAGGCAAAGTCACATCACAACTAAACTGTATTTCATGTCTCCTTCAGACTGATTATGAGAGTAGATAAATCTAAAATGTAAGAACAGGTAGCTTTTGACAGGAAATTAGAACTTGTTTAATAAGTATGCACTACAGAGAAGAAAAGGTTAGAAGAAAATGTTATTTACCCTCCATGTAATTGTATTAGAAAGACAACCAAAATGGTAATAGGTCTATGTTAGAAATTTGTGGATTAAGTCTGAGTTCCATTTTTTCCATGACAGGAGATAGAAATCTGACAGAAGTCATCTTTATCACTTACTGTATTTTATAGCCCTAGAATGAGGAGCTAGGTAATTCTTCTGGGAAGCAGTTGTGAGATCCTTAGAATTTGTCACTTAAGGACTGAACATGATAAAGGAACTCTTGAGGAGCTGTAATTTTTTATATCTTACTGAGTACATAAGATATACTGTAGGATGAAACAAATACCTGGATGGTTGAGGGAACAGCAGTGGATATTGTCTGCCTTGACTTCAGCAAGGCTTTTGACACTCTCTCACATCATTCTTGTAGGCAAAGTCAGGAAACGTGGGCTGAATGAGTGGATAGTGAGGTGTTTTGAGAACTGGATGAACAGCAGATCTCAGAGGGTTATAAGCAGTGGCACAGGGCCTGGTTGAAGGCCATCACTGGTGGTGTCTTCTAAGGTTCAATGCTGGGCCTAGAATTCTTTACCTTTATTCATTTATTTCTTGGATGAAGGGGTGATGCCTCCTTGGCAAGTTCACAAGCAAGATGACACAAAGCTGGGAGGAGTGGCTGATACCCCAGAGGGATGTGCAGCCCTTCAGAAGGGCCTCGACAGGCTGGGGAATAGAACTGTCTGAAATTCAACAAAAGCAACGCAGGGTCCTGCACCTGGGGAAGAATAACCCCATGGACCACCACAGACTGGGGGCTGACCTGCTGGGAAGCAGCTCTGTGGAGAAGGGCCTGGGGCTGCTGGTGGACAACAAACTGTCCATGAGCCAGCAGTGCCCTTGTGGCCAAGAAGGGCAATGGGATCCTGAGCTGCATTAGGAAGGGCATGGCCAGCAGGTTAAGGGAGGTGATCCTGTCCCTCTACTCAGCCCTGGTGAGGCCTGACTTGGAGTGCTGTGTCCAGTTCTGGATGCAATCCCATGCAGTGTGCTCTTAGGATGACCCACTGTTGTCCCTTCCAGCCTTACCCATGCTGTGGTTCTGTGATTGAAGGCTTGATAGATGCACTATTAAGTCTGTGGATGTAAAACTTCAGTTTCCATCATCACATGGAGGAACCTCTCTAGAGGTTGGAAGTATTGTAATTTATACTTTCTGGGTTTTGCTCATCATTTGAACATCAGTGGCATATTCTGTCTTGCTAAAGGTTACAAATTCAACGTCATGAGGATACCAGTTCTCACCCTCTCCCCTTGGTGCAGCCTTCCTGGCTTTTCAATGCCTGTTACAATGTATGGATGTCATGCCTGTTTCTTTTATTGAACTGCTGGTCTCAGTAATGCTGTATAGAGAGGAAACATTTATTTGGTAATTTTATCCACAGTTACCTTGTTGTGCAGCAGCATTCTAGTGGGAGTTCATGCTCAGTTGTTTGTCCATTATTTGACTGTATTAGCATGTTTTCCCTTAATAGGCTTACAAAAATACTTCTCTGCTTCTCTCATCTCCTGAGCTCATCTATAAGCATCGAGTGATTTTATCAGGTGATCTTTATTAGGACAAGTGGAGAGCTGTCTGTAGTAGCGCAGACTACTCTATTATGCAGAGGAGCAATGCTGAGCATTACAGAAGTGATGCCTATTTTAAGTATTGAATCTAATGAAAAAGTTATATTTGACAAACTTCCAAAGATCTGAGACCTGCCTGAAGGGATTCATGAGGGTGAGTCTAATCTAATAAGCATTTCTTAAAGTTGATATACATAGAATTGGCTTCATGCTATCCTTATGGTTTCTTATTGATCTGGGAGATTGAGACAAGCCTTTATCTGCGTCAACTGCAAGCACAGTTTTCAGGTGCCTTAAAAATTGTATTTGCCCTTCCTTCAAGATAATTAAAACATGCTTAAGACCTTAAGAGGCCAGGGTTTATTCTCCAGCCAGTTTCCCCACTTGGCTTCTCTGTAGTCCAAACAGCCTTCATCAAAGGTATCACAGAGGATGTTCTGTAGTTCATTCGCCAAATCATTTTTACCTCCTGTCATATGGACAAGTCCCTACATGTTTTCTCTGTTACTTGCACTTCGAGAAAAAAATTTGTTCAACCTACGAGATTCCTTGGCAGTTTCTAGCAAAAATGGCTAATATTGCATGTGTCCTTTGGCTGTTGAAGCTTAATGACTCATAAATCTATAGGAACAACTTCATCTGTCTGAAGCAAACCCATAGCAGCAGACTGCAAAGCAGAACATAAGAAAATGTCTTTTTTAAGCACTTAGTAACTTTCAGCTCTAATAATTTTTACATCTTGGCCCAAAGCAGTCTCCTGTAACCTCTTTAAAGCTCCATGACGGCTTTATCTACCAATAGTAGTTTCATTCAGGACAAACATGTCTTCTCTTACCACACAGTTACCAAATTCTTAGAAGGGAATTTCTTCTTTTTGCTCTTACAATGCCCTGTGGTAGCCTGCAATTAAGAAGTTTAATCAAGTTGCAAAAGTTGTTCTAGATCTAGAGGCTGTGCAGACCCAGTGCTGTGTCTGGGCTGATAAGTATTGTTGAGGGGAAAGGATTGTTTGTTTGCATGGCAGCTGCAGCTTGGGTGTTCATCTCTCTTTTCAGTTCTAGTTTCAGAATTAATTCTTGAACTTCTCTGTGGTGCAGGGATGCACTGCTTGAGGCTTGTTAGCCAGGAACCTCTATATAAACAAGTTTAGGGATTTTCTCTACTTATGGGTTCGGTAACATGGAAATGTGATGTTTGTTGAAATAAGAAACTTCATCATTGGTTATGGATATTTTTTTCTAGATCCTTCATTTTCAGAGTTAAAGTTTGTTGTTATTATTATTAAATGTGCTTAAACTTTCATTTAGGAAAATAAATGGAAATGTTACAAAATTTTTTTTTTCAAGTTCAAGAGAAAAACTGTGCCTTTTATGCTCTGTTTCATTATGTTTGCTCTCTGGTGTCTGAAAAGAAATACATAGGACACAGGTTCAGAACTCTTGATCAAGTTTCAATCTAGACAGTATCACAACTGATTAAAAGTTGTTCCTATGTTTGTTTTAAACCTTCATTTTAAAAGTGACCACTCTGCTTCTGACTTCAAATTCATGCCAATTTTTTGTTTTTCCAGTTGCAATTTTTAAATCCTGCTGTCTTAATAACTTCTGTTCTCCAATAGTACAAGAAAGAGCCTTAATACTTCCCATAAGCAGGCAGATAGTTTGCCAGTTTCTGGGAAGCCAAGCCTCAGCACGCAGGAGAATTGCCTGGGAAGACAACTACTGCAATGTCTAATGTTACCCCTCTTCTGCCTCCTTTCCTTGAGCGTTTATTACTGAGCACAATGTTATGGTATGGAATATCCCTTTGGTCAACTGCGCTGGCTGTGCTCCCTCCCAGCTCTTTCCTGTCCCTAGCCTTGCTTGCTGGGGTGGCAGAGCAGGGAATGAAAAGGCCTTGATGTTGTACAAGCACTGTTCAACCATAGTGAAAACATTGGTGTACTATCAACACTGTTCAATCACAAATCCAAAACACAGCAACTGTGTTGCAGCCAGCTGCTGTGTAGAAAGCCAACTCCATCCCAATCAGACTTAGTTCACATAGGAGTAATACTACAATTGTAGCTTTTTTCCTTTTGCATTGGGAAGGAATATAGACAAGCTCCCTGTGTGTTTGGGTATATTCAGGACCAGACCAGAATGACTTTTACAGAAGAAACAGGAAAACTAAGTATGTACCAAGTACTGTCACAGTCTCAGAATTAAGTACCAGAAGACTTCTTTCAGTATCATCTGCACTAATAATTAATAAGAATAGATTAGAGTAGAATGTAAAATGTTCATTTGATTGAATATATTTTACAGCCCATCATTTACTTTGGAATTTAATGGCATAGCAACCCAGCTTCCTGGTCAATATTCTATTTTTTAAAATCACAGTCCAAAATATTTTTAATAGCTTAATGTATAATGATAGGTATTTCCTTGAGGGATTATGCTGTACCCCTCTCTGGCTTTGCATTTTGTCTTCTTATCCAACCCAAATCCACCACAGCTTCTAGTTACATTCTTGGTGACCTAATCTTGCCTTACTTGATGTTCTAACTTCAGGCTTCTTTTGGAGGGGTCTTTTCATGGCATTTTCTATTTTCGTCAGCTTTCCATTCTCTGAGGATCTATGACTCTCAAAACTCAAACAGCTTCTTCTAACCTCTTTTGCCACCTCCAGGCTTCATCCAAATCTCAGCTAACCTGACTCTCTTCACCTGACTTCATTCTTTCAAACTTTAGTCTTTGTTTCTCTTTATATTCTAATCTTTTCTGGGTAATTAAAGGGGATTGTCTTCTCATAGTGTCTACACTATGAACAACTTTTTTTTTTTGTATCTAGAGGTAAGAAATGGTCTAGTGCTGATCTTAGCTTAAACTGCATTTGTTAAGATAACGCTCTGAAAAGATTCTCTTAATACTCAGTAATATATTTAGTGTGTTTCTGTATACTCAGAAAAGAAAATAAGAAATAAGGACTTACTAAATAATCAAGAACCAAACAGAAGACCTATTTATATGACTATAAACTTTGGATGTGCTTAAATCTTGACTACTTTATTAACTTCTAATAGGGGTATGGTATGGATGATAAGATTCAGCAGAGTTTTGAAACAGCTTCCACAGAAAGAAATTAAATAGACTAGAATTTTTCACTTTAACCAAGAAACAACATATGGTGGAGGTATACAGAATAAATAGCATTTTAAAAAAAGTCAGAGGCAATTATTCACAGTTTTTCACAGATCAGAAATTGTGACAGGAAAAAAATTGAGCAGCAGGTTTGAAATTAATAAAAGTACATACTTGTTCAAGTGTAGCAGAACTGGATGTTTCGTAATTGATGTAACATCATATGGAAGCCTGGAGTATAAATGATAGATACAAATAAAGACATTAGGCTGATAGACCTACTATGGCTGTTAAAGCTGATGAATTGTGTGCAGCATCTAGGTCAGGAATGCTCCTGAACCAAAGGCAGCAAGAGGTAGTAAGTGTGTCCCAGGAAACAAATCATGTTCTGTGTCATGTGTTTATTCCCTAAGCGTTTGTTTCTTAGCCCCAGCAACATCATACTGAGTTGTGTGCACATTTAGACTGAGCTGTTATGGCAATTTTTATGTACTTCTTTCAGGAGTAGTACTTTCATAAATAGTGGAGCGCCCTCAAACTTGAAAAATTTTTCCACTGAATGAGCAAACACTTGTCCTTCAAAGTAGAGCGGGCTTCCCTGACATGGCTGAACTTAAATTTGGAACTCTCAGTAATGGAGGAGCAAAAGCCTCTCAACAAATGGCTTTTGGTAATTTACTACACAGTAGAAAATCTCTCTCCTCTAATCTCACTATTAAAAATCACTAAATGATCTTCTGAACTGCTCTGAAAAGCAATTGTGAGCTGACCCCTGGATGTGATTCTCTTTGTACAAGAAGCTACATTTTGTCTAAGCTATAAATATTTGAAGGAATGCCTTATTTAGAGAAGGCCTCTCTGCAATTCGTGTGTTTATTTGCAGTATAGATTAGGTTAGAAGGGGGATTGCATAATCTGCTGCTGAAATATTACAAAGGAAGCCATTGCTGCACATCCTAGAACAATTCTGATACTGAGATACAGAAAATTGCTATGCACAGATGTGTTCACGCTTTTATGCAATATTATTCACTGCATTTAAATTCTACATTGCTTTCTTAATTAGAATTGTCCTGCCGTAACTTTTTGGGGGGACACTTACAATCGCTTTTTAGCACTGTATAGCAGAAATCTATACAGACAGTGCCTTAAGGAAGAAAAGTATAGTTTTCCCACAGTGAATCTTGTGGGTTTTTTCATGTACACTTTTCTCACCTTCTTTTGCTACAGCTTGAATTTTACCATGGCTTCTTCACTTACACTTTTTCCCTTTATCCATGCTACCATATAAACATCACAAGAGTGTAACTAGGAGTTAAGTATTTTTTTATGGATGAAGACAGCATTGACGCTCAAAACAGACATATTAAGGGTTCAAAAATTACCTCAAGTGGTTTTCCACAGACAGTTATGTCAAAGAAACACAATTATACTACAGCAGTAAATACTTCCCTTTATACCCTTACTAATTCTGTTTTAAGCTTTTTGCTCTTTTTTTTAACTACAGCATCTCTCTTCCTACCTCCAGATTCATCCCCTTCCTTGTATTCTAATAGAAATTTTTACTCTATTAAAATTCTATTTTTTATTGCTTATTTGGTTTCAGATACAAGAATGTATCTTGTCTATATTTGGGGTTGGAAATACAGTGCATCCTTTTGAAATTTGTTATTGGTGTCATTTTCAGATAGGTGATTGACTTCGAAAATACAGGTTGCTCTGGGGTGAGTGTCATTTGACTGACTGATTGTAACACCTATTACAAATTTTTCTTTTCTCAACCCCTCTTCATTCAGTATTTTTTCTCATTGTCACAAGCATTCTACACAGTTAATGTGCTCTGTAGGTTAGCATAGTATGTGGAAATGTTCAGTGGCCAGTGTTCAAAAACAGAGTAGGTCATGGAGGAACTATTAAATGTGGGACTGCATAACTGCCTTCTCCATTTTAACAAAACATGTAATTATTAATAATGAGGTGATGATTTTTAGTCTATTGTGTTCTGTTTTTCCAAAAGGTGCACTAAAAGATACAAGTGTGCTCTAAAGTAAAGATATTTTTAATGTATTCTTTCCCTTTTTTTTGCTAACTTAGAAAGCTGTTGTTCTAACAGAGCCAGGAAAGCCATTCACTATATAGATTGCGAATAATCCAGGAAATACATTAATATGCAATTTTGTTTTGATTTTCATATCAAGAAAAAGAGAATACAGGGCAATGTGACTGAGAGATTTTTACCACTGTAGTTCTGGAATGGCTGCAGGATTCAGGACTGAGAAGCAGTGTGTGGTACCACGAGCAGCTGTTGTGTCCATTTTGTGCCTGGAGCTCTAGTTGTACCCGCATAGTTGGCATTTTATTCAGGAAACTCTGTATTGTGCCTACTCTACTGCATTTGCAATGCTGTGAAAATTAAGGAACAAGATTTGAAAAAGTTTTAATGCAACCTCCCATAACAGTTTCATACAGTTTAGAACCTCATCTTCATCTAAACATGCATGAATTTCAGGGGAAGATCAGAGGCTTCAGGAGTATTATCCTGTCATATTTCAGGTTTCTGTTGCAGAGTCCAAGCCATGAAAAAAATTCAAGAAGGTATTTGAGTTTTGAATAATCTTGAAACATTGAAGCTTTTAAGATCAGTTTTCATAGAATAAGCAAAAACCCCGAGAAAACGCTCATCCCAAGTGGGGTGATGCTTATCCAGTCTTCCCCATTCACGATGGATCATCTTGGTTTTGTGTGTATAAGTTAGTGCAAAATTTGCTTTCCACCAAGCTACAATAAATGCCCTTACCCAAAATCCATCTAAAATGGCTCTCTCAGAATCTTTACTTTAAAAACTGACCTAAGTATAGTTACAATAAAGTATTTTAAGTTTATAAGAAAGTTACTGTATTCAGACAGTATTCTTGGAGTACAGTTTACTTTAAAATGCATTTTTTTCAGAATCTTTCAGCATTGAATCCCTTCTGAAAACAGGAATTTGCCAGAAAAATGCGAAGAAATACAGTTATTTTAGTTTTTTTACTACTTCTCCCTGGCTTAAGAAGGAATGCTGCCTGCCATGAGCCTTAGGCAAATAGCTTTTCAAGGGCAATTCTTTGCATGAGGGGATGAAGCAACACACTTCACAGACTGATTCATATTTTTAACAGTATGCTCGATATTGTTTTTTAAAAGCTAACAACCTTAAAAATACATCCTCAAGGAATGAATTTGTGACCAAAAGCTGAGTAAGATTTAAAGATAATGTTTATGTTCAAATAGATGGGGTATATGTGTGTACTTCATTATTTGCTAATGCTTATACAGGCATTAGTAACAGATGAGCTAGTAAAGATTTGGAGATTTCAGAACAATTTTATATTTTTAATTCTAATATTTTGCATTTATGCAAATAATTCAGTTATATATTGTGAAAGAATTTTGGGAAGTGTGTTTTAAAGAAATCAAAACTGAGAAAACTTCTTCCCTTTTTGCCTGTGTCTCAAATGCCTTTGAGAAGTGTGTCTGCTTCAGCCTGAATGGTTGAGCAGAACATTTTGAAGCTATATATGTGAAACAAAAATGCCCCCAAGTTTTTCTAGATCTAGTAAAAAAGAGATTATCAGCTCAAGGTTTTGTTCAGAAATCCCAGTGATACCAGTGAGTTCTACATTTAGGAAGGTGGTTTTTTCTTTGTGCTCCTTCTGGAGTTCCTCTTGTCCTGCCTTCTGCACTCTTAAGCCTTTTAATCTCTTTAGCTAATTTATTGTATATGCTAAACAAAAGAGTTTGCTTATCATTTTTTTTACAGTGTGTGAATGTTTATGATGCTCAAGACCTCTAATATTAAGGTGAAATTTTCCTTGGGTTGAAACCCTTTTCTCCTTAGTCACAGGTTTTATCATCTTTGATTTGGTACTATTATTTTCATAGTGTACATGAGGAAGTAAACATTATGTGAGCAGTACGATGACTGCAGCGTGTATATACACAAGCTATTTTTAAAAGTCAGATAGTATTCCTGTATTACTAATAAAAACCTTTCCAGGGAGGTTTTGTCATAACTTTTGATTTCAGTCACACCACTGTTACCAGTATCCAAGCTTTTCATTAGCTCGCCAGCTTGGGTATTTCTGCATAGCTTAATACACTGACTTACTGTGAAGGGGTAGCAGGAATCTGTGCAAAGTTAGCAGTACTTAGAAATGCTTTCTTACTATTATTTCTCTAATGCAGCAATGACTTCTCTTAAAATTTGTTTCAGTGTCGTCTTAGCTGAAGATTGCAATCACTTTTCATTCCCCAACAAAGAACTGATTTAAGCTTCTATTTTTAACCAGATCTTAATACCCTTTAACTTCAGATGAGTTAGAACTGTTCCTGTACAAAACCTTATGTTATGTGGAAAAACAGCTCTCAAGTGAGAGCTTTTTTTAATAGAGTTCCTTTATTTATCAGAGGGCTCTTCATTCACATCTTTTCTTTCTGTCTGTCTCTCCCACAATGTTCCTCTTCATTTGAGGCAGTGATCTATATATACAGAGCCTTCTCAAGACCATGAATTTTTGGTGCTACTTTGGCATATGAAATGGATGCTTTCTTTGTACTATTTCTGTTCTTCTGCACAGGGCAGGACACTAGCTGGATATTTTAAACAGAAATTAGATTCCCAGATTATTAGCTACTCTAATAGCAAGCTTTTGTGTTGCCCTGTCCTCTGTAATTCTATTCAGACAGTTTACAGAAGTATTATGTTGGAACCATCACTGGAGAAGAAAGAAGAGATAAATTAAACATCAGTAATCATTAATGAGAAATTATTCAGGCTTATTAAGGGCAAGTTTTGAAACAATGTATTTGGACAAGAACTGTGACTGTAAGTATATCCACAAAGAGGTAGGCATCTGTACTTTCTACAGTTAGAGTGTCACAAATCAATGTTTATTTCTTAAGACACAGGAATACTGAGTAATGCAAAGGATCAGACCACTGGCAGTCTTATGACAAGGAGGTTTGTACACATTTGACTACTTCCAGAAATGATGTCCCTTCCTTCAGCAAAGTTGGACTCCATGCTGGTAAATGTCCTTTCTATCTCAGCAGAAGCTGCTCTTGAGGAGAGACTTTATCAGAAAATGCTTTGACGTTCTATTATTCTGGAACAGGAGTGAACGATCAAATAATACATTCAAATACATCTCCACTATTCAAATTTTACAACTGCTTCATTTTAAAACACATGGAAGAAAATGCTAACCGAAGTTATTGATCATTAGCCTGTGTTGTTCCTGTGTTAAACTCAGGTCTGCCTCTTTTTCTTCTTTTGAGGGTGCTCTTGTAACAATCTTACAGGATTAAATAAACCATCTTTTGCAGTAGCTAGTTACAGGAGGAAAACCTCACAATCACTGGAAGAAAGTGATGTACTGTATGTTCCTCAGCCTTGAGAAAAGGAAGATTAAGATTTGAAGGGTTTTGTGCTGAGCAGAGGCAAGAGACTGGTCTTTGTAAAATTGCTAAAAATGAGTTATTCTCACCAGAATCTAATAATCACAAGCCTTTCTAAATACTCTGTTTCACACCAATAGATCATGTTTTCAGGCAGCAGAAAATAAAACTTTTTCTGACTGGTACTGTTGATTAATTTGTAAAAGGAAAGCTATGTCAAGAAATAAGACAAATGTTTGTTTACAACTGCTATTAATATAGAAGTCTAGTAGTGGGATGGGTTGGGGGGTGTGAGCATGGGTTAAGGGAGGAATACTGAATGGATAACTTAAATTTAATATGCTACTTTGATCAAGTGGAGCTAAAAATACTGAGAAAACACAAGCAAGTCCATGAGGAACAGGAAAGCAGATGAACTAAGCAATAAATATTTTGTACTTGCCCAGTAAAAATGGGTGAAATGTTGAACATGAAATGAAACTGGTGAACCAAAAAATTGAATATTTGATTCCAGGTCAAAGTGTTTATAAAACCTTTCTCTGAGGAACTTTGTTAAAATTTTATGATGCACAACTGTTTTCATTTCAATTGAATTACATATTTAAGTGAAAAAGAGTCACCGAAAATTTGTCAAGTAGCTCTTTCCCAGTTTTAATTAGAAAGATCTCGAACTGGTATAAATGAGTTATATTTGCTACTAACAACTATTCCTTTGCATCATTTTCATGGAACAACACACTGTTTCTAATTACACTGTTATAACATGCAACATATTTTACAGACTTTATAAATAAATTATGTCATTAATGTCATTTACCTATTGCCTTGTTAATAGCTTTTGACAAATAAGGACAAGCAAGTACTCCATACTCTGAGCTGGCTGGTTGTAAGAGAGGTCTGTAGCACAGTGCTGAGTACAAGCCAACATGCTTTTCCTCTCAGCATGGTTTATTAGTTGTGGCTCAGTGCCACTCTCACTGTGGTACAGAGTTGGCTGTGATCGCATGTGGGATGCTGGTATAGTTCCCTGAAAATAACAAATAGACCCAAGATTTTGGTGGGGTTTTTTTTTCTTCCTTCATCTCCTACATTTAATAGTTCAGTTGTTAATAAAAGCTCTGAGAATTCTGCCAGAAGAGGTAGTAAACATTTTAAAAAACAAGTAGCAAACTTGCATTGTGATGCATCATTCAAGTATCTGTCACTAGCAATTGTTCAGAGTTATGTTTATTACCTTAATTTATTGTAAAATCAGAAGACTTCTAGTGCCTTCTATTTTCTTTAGTGCAATTTACTGTAGATCTGTGTCATGGATTGCATTGCTCTGTAAAAGAGAATTCTCCAATAATATGAAAGCTCTCCCTGTATTATAGCTACTTAGCTAATTGTGGAAGGGGGAAAGATTGAGGGGAGGGAAATGGTTAGAAAACTTTTGTTCTGTGTTTTGCTCATGTATGTATCAGTGCAGTTCTGAGGATGAAACTGAGCTGGGGGAAGAGTAGAAATGCCAATAGTGCTACAATACTGTATGAATTTATCAATGTAAACTCAATGAGAAATTTAAAAATCTGCGTATGGAGTTTTATGTTTTAATGGCATATGTGGCACAAGTGGAGTCACCATGCTTCACTGTAAAGATCTGGCCTCTATGGAGTAAAGATTTGCTGAACTGTGAGCTAATCAGTAGATGTGACAGAAAGATAACCTTGAAATGAGCACGTTAGGTATCAGGTACTCAACTTTGTCTTTTATTCATAAAAGGCTTCTCCCACATTTTATTTATTCATTGCAAATGGTTTTGAATTCAGTACAAGTGGGTTTTGGACAAATTGTTATATACGACTTGTGAAGGTGAATCAGTGAGGGAATGCTTCTACTGAATATTTACTTTTCCTTAAGTAAGATGAAAGAGGATATTCTGTTTTTCATACTAAAACATCTGTAATCTAAGCTTCAGAGCATGAGAAGTCTATTTTTTTTTAAAAGCCATTTATTATAATTATTGTCTGATTTATGAAGCCAACTAAATGTGCACTGGGTAATCATGTTTCTCAGCTTTAAAGAGCACTGCTGAATTTGGAGAAGCATGCTTTCTTAGCAGCTTAAGGTATACAGGCACTGCAGCTATGAAATGTATCTTGACACTTATCTGGGGTAACATTATGCATCAATGAGCATTTAAGGTCAGGTGATGTGGCTGGAGGAAATAGGAGCTAAAGCGTTGACTGCTGTTGTGGAGGGATAGCATCACTATTTGTCCTGACATGTTTTGGTTGAAAATATAGCTGACAATATAGTTTATGTTAAAATAACCTAGTAAAATCTACCCATGATGTTCTGCTGGAGGGAAGGGAGGGGGGATATTTATAAGATACAAGATCTGGAGCTTTCTTTTAGTTTGTAAATGGTCTTTGGTCCACCAGCTTTCTACATCCACCTTTTATGTTTTAAATTAAAGAGATTCTTCCATTGTTTGACCTGATGGCACCACCCACCTACCTCTAAGCTCTTTGATCACAAAGGTAACTCCAAAATAGAATAAAACTTTGTAAAGCAATTATACTATGGCATTGTCAGCATAATATGATTTTGCAGTTTAACCAGAGGTTAAGGTCCTAAATGTATTCTAATGGCATTATCTATAGCGTTTTTTCTATCAATTCTTTAAATGTTCTTTCTTAATGCAATGCTGCATCTTAGCTCAGTTCCTAAGTTTATGTATCACTTGACTCATTTCAGTATAGACTGGGATTATTTCTGGGCTTCTGTAACTAGCTTTTTTGGTTGTTACTGTTACTGTCTAAAGAGTGAGGATGTTTAGTGCTAGTTCTGGAAGGAAAAGGCAGGTTTCATAATAATAATTGGGTTTTGGAGTAAAATAGTAAATTGTGATTTGGCAAGAAAAATTGCAGTTTCTTACAGTGGTTTTTTCATAAAGCCCAGCTATCTCTGTACACAAACCTCATGTATTTGTTTTTTATATCATTATCTGTGAGAGTCGTGCATACACTGTGCTGTCCTCACTACCAGCTGGCAGATAGACTTGCCCTAACCATATTTGATTTCCTTTCTGCACCATGGCTCAGAAAGTACTGTGGGAAGTATTAGCAATGTTAGTGTTGGTCACCTTAGTCATCTGACTATTGGTAGTCAGGAATTCAGCCTTTCAATTAATATAATGTGGTTCTGGGTGTATAGTCTAAGCAAAATCCATGGTGCTTAATCTTTTCCGATGGGATTCTGTGATCATAGTTTATATAGTGGCTACTTCAGATGCCTCAAAACACATCTCAGCTGTCTGTGGTACTTGCTGGTAGGATTGCAGGTTGAGCATTTTTCAAGACTGTTCTCCAGATATATGAAATTGATCATTTGTGAGAAAAAGGAGACCAACACAGACATGCTGGAAAATGAAAGATCCCTACTGCTTTAATTTTTTTTTTTCAAACCTGTGTGAGGTTATAATTTCCAAATACACTGATAAGTGGCAGAGACTTCTAGACTAAAATTCTGCTTTGGATATGATACCCTCCTCCTGTCACTTTTGCTGTATTTATCTAGACAAATTGACCAGGCCTCCCTGACATGGAATAAACATGCCAGTGGTCAAGGAAGTTACTAATTTTACACAAATGTAAGCTCCAGGATTCACCTTATCTGTTTTTACTCCTGTGTTGGAGCAGAAACTGAGGAAGAGATCAAATCTCTGCTTTGTCCATGTTCTTCAGCTCGGGAATTGCTGGAGGCATGTTGAAGTTATGGGGCATGTTATGGTCACTGTCACACAAAGGAAAGTGATAGTAAGTACTGTGGTGTACTCAGTAACCTTGCAGTCTTATCTTAAAGTCATATTTATAGGGGGAGCAGTAAAAAGAGAGAAGGGCTTCAGAAGATGGAAGCAGAGGGGATTGTTCAATCTAACTATTATTTTTGCTTTTAAGAGAACATCATATAGAGTAAATGGAGAACATAGCTGATAGTGACTTACAAAGTAAATTAAAGCTGCAAATAACGAGGAGTAAATAGTTACATTTTGCCAATGGATTATGTTTGTGCAAAGTATTTAAAAATTAAAAATAGAAATTATTCTTGGGACCTGAATGGAAAAAAATGTGCGAATAGATTTAATCAAAGCCTTCTTAAGTTGTCAAAGATCAACATATCCCCAGCCTCCCATTTTTCTGAATATTGAAAGAGTCAAGTTCTTGTGTTGTGACATGAATAGCAGAGACATCAAGTGGTTTTTAAATTAATCTAGAAACTTTTTGTTGACATTTAAATGATCAGATGCAAAGAAAAAGGGAGTGACAGCTACAGAAAACAAAAATGAGTTCTAAAAACCCATAGCCAATAATATATGAATAACAAAGAAGTGCTTTTCAGTATTTTAAGTTTGAACCATTCTGACGTATTTTACAAGCACCTGTAAAATACGGATGATGACGACTTCAAAAGTAACGGTAAATTATCTGGAATGGAGATATCTATGTGAGACATGCAATAAAATCTCACTTGCAGCATTGTCAGTAATACTGTTTGTTTATAGAAAGTTCCTTCTAGGTATGAAGACAGATAGATCACATGTGGTATTGTTTTATTCCTACGACTGCGTTCTGTGGCTAAACAGATTTTTCTTTTTCCATTGTGCATTCCCCAGCACAGAGCATACACTAAGAAAACTCCCTTTGAGTCAGATCACTATTTTAAACAGAGTTTAATTGACCCATTTAGGCCACACAGGGCAATATATGTGTATATATGTGAACACACTGATGTATGAAGAAAGAAGAAAACCAGCAAATTCTGCTTCTGAATTTAACTGTCTGGAGAAATATAGACATAGCAAGACTGCCACTAGTTGTATGCTGGATCATAATCATACTTAACATCTCTCTGGAATGTGGTGGAGCAAAATGAGGCATTAGAGCTTCCAGAAGGTGAAGTATTGTGTGAACAAGTTTGTTAGCCTTTCTGGATATTGCTAGTCTCTGAGACTCCTCTGTCATTCTTGTAATTTCATTGTATTATATGTTTTGGGGGTTTTTTTTAAACAAGTTATTTAAAAGTTCTGGTGGTCATCCATAAGCCCTGTGATATGAATTGTAAAGAAAAAATTTGATCTAGAATCTGGAATGATCAGACCATTCCCACATATTCTCCACATTTTATTCTTTCCAACTTTGAATCATCCTGCTCTCACCTTTAATTGTTACTGATTTTTTTGGAATGAAGATATTCTCTGAATGTCTTTTTGCCTAATCATAGAAAGTGCTCTGACTGCTCTTTTCAACCTGTGGTCTGCAATTCATTCCAGCCTGTTCTCCAACATCAAGTGTTCCTCTATTACTGGTCCCACTTTCTGGTTTTATGTATCTCAGTCAAACTTCCTCTCTTTAAATTAAACACTTAATTTTTTTAACCTTGCCATAAGCTGGCACATGGACTTTGTGTGTCTAACCATGCTTTACAAGCATGTTCACATGCTCAAGTGTCTAAAAATGGAAGAGGAAATATGCACTAAAGTTATTGGAAAGAAAATTATAGTATGGTAGTGGAATGTGAGCAGCATATACATGGAAAAAGCCTGAAGGGTACATGGGAAAGTGCAATATTTTTAAAATTCATTTAAAAGTCCATAGGGGAGGTAGACAATGTTAATATATACAAAAATTAGCTCTGCAGTTTCTACTAGTTGTGGGTCAACTTATTCTCATAGAAGGAATCTTCTTAATACTTGATTCAGATGGTCTCTCTTTTATGTTTGGGTAGGAGCAAATAGAGCTCAACTGAAATGGTAGAAGTGTCAGCAAAAATAGCTTTATCTGCCTGCAAAGGTTTCTACAAGGTGCTATGGTAATTTACCAGTGAAATCTTTCATTTCCAGGCGGATCATTGCAATCCTTATCATATCGCCTAAATCCTTTAATTTGCAGTGCCTTCCAAGGTAGGCAAAAGGTCACTCTCCAGCACCCAAAAGGTGGGTGAGGATTTCCTGACAGGGAATTGCTAGCAATATATATGCAAATGCTCTGTATCTCTCCTAGGTATGTACTTGCTGGAAAAAATGCAAATACATGCTTTGCCCTACCATGATATTTCCTATAGGACAAGGTAAGATCAGCATTTATTATTGTCTTGGCACTTACTAGAAATACTTCTTTTCATACAGTGTGTTAAAGTCCTCAGTCTACTGACTAAATCCCAACATGGATATTAAATATCTATTTCTTTGTCTAAATTGTGAGAGTTTTACTGGTTCTGTGATAATGATTTTTGTCTGCTTCTGCTTATTTTTTCTCTCAGGAAATTTCAAATCTTGCTCATGTTGTTTAATGAGCTGGCTGGTCAAGCATCTGATGCCCCAGTGGGAACTTTCAAAGTCACTGAACACAGTTTTACTTAAATCTAGCTGACATTTCTGTCTGTTTGATTTAATGTATGATTTCCATATTTAGATTACCAATCAGATGGAGCATAGTACAATCATTCCTCTGCACTATAAACACACATGCATCCTGCACAGAAGTGGGCTCTTTTGCTGTTGGTCCACATGGCAAGAGCGTTTTTAGATTCTGCTGGCATTTGGGAAGACTTTATAAGTCAGTTTTAATTATAAATACAATTTTGAATCTGTAATGAAAATCCTAAGTGCAGAATTAGTCTTCAGTACTTTATTCTCAGACCATTTCAGTTGCTATAATCTGGTAGAACTAGCCTATTACAAATGATGAAGTATTTATTTACCAGTTAAATGCTAAAATCCTAAAAAAGAGCTTGATGTTATAAATATCCATATTTTTTATACTCAATTTATTTTATTCAAAGGTATTAAAATATTTGCTATTTGCGTGCTTCAAATTCTTACCATGAAACATGCAAGTATTGATGAATGGACTTTTGACCAATTATTAATTAATTCTTTTAGTGAAAATCAAAACTTAAATTGTTTTTGCTTCACATGGAAGCTCAGCATTCCTCCTGATTTTGCACAGAAGGCACCTCCCCATGCTGAGATTAAAAAAAATAATAAGAAAATTGCACCACTGAAAAGTCCATGTATTCTAAGTGTTCTCTTTATCCAATTTGTTTGTTTTGGGTGACCATGCCTGCAAGCCCAAAACTTCTTGGTGATGGTGCCTTCCTGTTCCCCTTGTGCGTCTTTATTAGGCAGTAAGCAAACTGATAAACATTTTCAGGAGGAGGCAGTCCATCTATCGAGCTGTCCTTTGGCTGACAGCAGTGTCACCACAAACTGTCATATAGGGCTGTGCCCCCTGTGCTGAGGTAAAGTTACCCCCTAGAAAACTACACTAAGCTCTGAACTCATGTGGGCCTGGATAACTACACAGAGGTGTGTATGTTAAATTCATATACTTTATAACAGCTCCAGCTTTCCTCTCCAAAATTAAATCAAGTCAGATTAATTCTGCTAGAAGGGAAGAGTGGCTCCTGGTCCTGGGATTGCCAAATGACCTACATATGCCCTCATCCCTAGTTTCTGACATATGTTGAGGACAAAGATCCTTGTACTATTCTCTTCCATTAATAGACTGTTGAGGTGATAATATTTTCCTGCTGGAAGTGTCTGAAAAATTAGCCTCTTCTGATTTAGTTTGCTTTTCCTATAGTAAAATTAAAAGAAAACAAAAAAACAAAAAACAAACCAACTTTGAAGAGTGAAAAAGAAAAATAACATGGCTTTCTTCTGTAAAAATTATGTTTTCATGTAGTTTGTTGCTTTTCTTGGGAAAAATAAAATCCTGAAAGCAACAGAAAATGTGGTATACTTGTTACCCTTAAAACAGTGATAAGGTAGGGGATAAAAATTTTTATTGCCTCCCTCTTCTTTTTTTGTGTGTGCAAAGAATCTTTGGGACCTGGTGAGGCAGAGGGCGAATCCTGTACATTTGATGTCTTAATCTCAGAGCTGTTGTTCATGAGAGACATGAACTGACAGAGGGCATGTCTGCAATAATTTGATTTCTGTGAGGTTTTTCCGTACAGCATGTTGAAGTTAGCCTGAGACTGGGGGAGGAGGGAAGTAACTTTTCAAGGATCTAATTATTGAATCCATTAAAATAATAATAGTAATAGTAATAATAATGATAATAATAATAATAACGATAATAATAATCAAACCCCAGAAAGAAACAAAATACCTGGGGTGGATCTTCATCAAATCATTTTACACCTCCGGGTAAGTAAAGCTGTCACCAGGATCCTCTTTGGAAGCTGTTTTGCCCAGTTCATTGCTGGCGAGCAGCCAGCAATAGGAGCTGCAGCCCAGCTTGCTGTAGCTGCCGGTGTTCTGTTGTGTAGGAAGGGAGCCCAGAATAGCAGCCTTCTTATTACCTCCCTCAGGGTGCTTTAACAATTTCTCAAAGGTCAGTAGAAACTAGTTATCAATTAAAGGAGCTCTGTGTCTGCTTTTAATGTATCTTACAGGTAGTGGAGACAAAAGCTGCTTTCAAATGCTTTCAAATCCTGCTACGTCTTTCCTTGGAATACTTTGTGAGGATGTGAGGATCCAAGGCCGGTTGATTTGTTGATATCACAGGGGTCAACATCAAGGTAGTCCAGTTGAGTAGGCTAAGGATGCTGCCTTGGTCAGTTTGCTTTGGCAGGAGAAGTATTGTAGCAAGTATTCATTCAGTAACCTGTAATAAAATGAGCATGCCCGTAGCATTAGAAATAGCCAGTCTGGCTCCCAGTCATTTGATCTGCTCCCAAGAACAGTCTCTCCTGAATAATCTGCTTGGTTTGTAAATCAATCAAAAGACTGAATATCCTGATGGCAGGTAACAAATACATTTGTGAGATGGATCTGGAAAAAAAATGCCAAGTAGAGGAATTTGAGTTTTGCTTTCATTAAAAGATGAAGCAGAGTTTCACTGGGAGGCTTAGTGACAACTTGATATTGTTTAGACAGTGATCTATCTGAAGAAGGATTAATGTTAATTAAAGTGGCGTTGGAGAAATTCAGCAGATGACAGCAGCCAAGCTGGCTACAAGCTATTTTTAGAAAATTTACTTCATTGCATCTAGTATGACTCATTTATTAAGTTAACGGATGAATCAATAGCTCAGCTTCTTATGACAGTCCCTGAATGTGGGACTTGTATATAAAGACTGTGTTCATATCTTTGGTCAGAATTCATATTATAAAAGCTGACCTGTATAGATTCAGTCCAAGTGCACAAGTGTCTTGCACAAAATGTAGTTCTGCAATAATACTCCAGTGAGTCCATCTGAACATGGATATGTAGAGGGGCACAGGGGAAAACAGCCAGAAGTCCAACTTGCATTATTTGGGAAGTAACACAAACAGCAAACAGGTCAGCTTGTTAAAATAATGTAACAGAGCTGTAATTTATTTCTCTTTTAGTTTTGTCGTGAGTGTACTTTTCATTCAAGCTGTGGTTCATTGTTTCTTGTCTCCATTTGAGCACAGTTCTTCCTGGTTTTCAACTTTGCTTAACTTGGGTGTAGTTTTCCTTCTTCCATGGTATTCTGCTTTAATCTGTGAAGTAGTAAAGCATCCATCTGTTCCAATACAACTGTGTTGGCCTTAGTTCAGTTTATTTCCTGTATTTTGCTAATTTCTTAGGTTGCTATAGAAACCTTGTTTTTCACATTCTCCTGAATCCTTTTTGTGAACTTTTGTGAACCCAGTCTGAAAAGATAAGAAAGGCACTTAGTTTCTGTTATTTTAAAAACCTCTGTTAAAAATAATTATATTTATTATTTCCTGATTATTTTTATGGAATTTCTATCTTATCTTTTCTGATCCTTCCCTCAAAGGCCTTCACCACTTTAGCCCAGTATAAGGTGTTGTTCTTCATTATTTATGTGTCAGCTCTTATTTCTACATCTAGGAATAATTTTGTTTCTCTTTTGCAAAGAGGTTTGAGAATTGGGCTGTCTGTATTACATGCAAGGTATGATACAGAGCTGATAAGACTGATGTCTATCAAAATTTGAGTATAAATTGTGGCACGTTTGAGATTATCTGTTGCATATACAAGTGAAACATTAAAAATAACTAGTATTTAAAATAATTTCACTGTTAAATAGCATGGCTTGTTATAGTGTGAAAATACTGCAGTTTGAGAGAGAGACTTTACACATTAGGTCTCTCTAGATGAAGTTTGTGACCATCTTTTCAGTATGCTGGAAGTAGCTGGCTGTATATTTCGCTTTGCTCTTGATTGGGTGTGTATTATCAGAGAGAAAATGCTATTTATATTGGAAGATGCTGGATGTTGAGTTGTTCAACTGGAGAGAAGTATAATAAAATCTGTAAAAAAACTAAAACATGTGAAAGACAAAGAGTGAATCTGCACAAAAACTGGGTTCCTAGTGATCTGAATTGTGGCCATTCTGACACAATCTTTGCTGCAATATATTTTAGCATGCAAAGCCCATTGTAATTATTGTATACCCAGTCATGCTAGCTGGTTCTTTGCTCCTCTGATCACAGTTACTTCTTGAAACATTGTGATTAAGAATGGTACTGTAAAATATTCTTAAAAAACCAAGGTTTTTCTCAACAAAGTGAAAAAACATGCCGCGTGCAAGCCCTCTGTCATACTCTGTGTATCATCCTGTAGCTGAAATCTCCTGTGTGTAATTGTCTGGTCTCTATTCTTTCCGATGTCAGTAATCAAATCAAGGATTTGCACAATGACAAAGCAAGCTTCCGGACAGGCCACAATTGATGGTTACACTTAAATGCAATTCAGAGAAACACTTGAAATATAAAGTTTTCCTCAAGTTGGACACATCCATTATTGCATTGATTTTCAATTTGCTTTGATTTGTTGTTTTTTTCTGACCAGTCATCACAATGTTTTTGTTTTTCTCTGTAACTTGTGTGTGTGTCACGTTGTCTAGTCCCTTACATTTCAGACTTGGAGATTTGTAACAGTGATGTGGTAGCACCAAATTAATCACTTTCAAATTTCTCAGAGCATTTACCTTGAAGTTGGAATAAACTGGTATTTATGGGTTTTGGGTGAAGAGTATGCGACATGTTTCACAACTGGTTCTGCCTCTTTAGTTTCTTTGGTGAGTGAATGGTACAGCATAATAGTTTTTGCATGACATTGAAACTAAGAAAGATATTTTGCAAAAAAAAGTTGAGTGGTTTTAAATTTTGTCTGTATCTTACTGTTCACTACTCACAGCCTGCCAAATAGGTAGCTTAAATCTTTTTTTTCTTATGTACACATTATTATATAGTAAAACAAAAGTTCTGTTTCTTACATATCATACTTCTGACCAGTAGAAGAGTTCAGTGTGTTAGCTGCATCCTCCCAGTGATGTGCCTTTAAAGTTCTGTGAAACTCACAGCCAAACTTTATACACAAAACGAAATGTCTTTTTTATGTCCTTTGTCAGTTAAATCTGTTACTATAATCTGCTGTGGTGGATCTCTTTCAGAAGTTATAAGATTGAGTGAAATCTAATGTTCCGAGATGAAGGAAGTATAGACTTCCTTAAAAACTTCGTTTCAAATCTGAGGCATTGCTAAAATTGTATATTAATGTTCTCTGATTCTCTTTCAGCTTCAAATTTGTCATTGTTTATGTTTGTAATATGGATTTTTAAAATAAAGGTGTCAGTGTAGGATTGTAAATGGCTTAAGAGATATGTGATCTGAAGCTATCAGTAAGAGATTGTTTATTTAAACAGTAACATAATTTTTAATATGTCTTTCTCTTTCAAAAATGTGGAATTGTGGTAACTGACATTTTACTTTCAAAAAGTGGTACCATTTGAACTGCAACTTGGAGATTCAGTGTGTTAAACTCTTGACACAAAACTTTGCAGAACTATTTTGCATAGTGATGTTAATTAATGGTTTAAGCAAGTCAGATGACTTTACTGAGTAATTTTTTTTTTTTTTTCTGATATTCCAGGAAAGTGCTTAATAGTTGTGCCAAGGGTGGCCAATAAAGAAATCTGCCAGGTGGAATTCCATGTTGCTGGCAGCAGAGATTCTGTATTCTCCTTTTGCTAGAGGGTAGAAAGTCAATGAAGTTAATTTTTTGGGTACTCCAAAGTGCAGGCAGGAATGGATCTGAAAGTAGTACATAAGTTTCTCTCTCATGGGCCTCATTCTAGTAGCAATAGGTCTGGTCAGGTGCAATGTTAACATGCCATCTAAGCCATTACTTGTCACGGGGTGATGAAGCAGTCTTTCGTCATGATGCTAAAGCCAATTTCTTGTAGCTCTCCCTAGAAACACCAGTTGAACAAAAGCCATGAAAAATAAAAACTCATGTCTGTACTTGCACTGGCAAAAGAAGTTTCCCTCCAACTTTAAGCTCACTTAATGAATGGCAGCAATGGAAGTTGCAGAGGGAGAGAGCAATTGCTACACTCTTTGTCCATGATGAATTTGGATGTTGTGATATCTGAACCCTGTCTCTACCTCAGAAATCATAGCTGATGTTACCTGGAGCAGTGATGGACTTCAGACTTTTCCTGTGCAGACTTAATCCTCTGTGTAAAGCCTTCAAACAGTTCATTTACAAGAGTGACTTGCTTGTAGAGATATGGAAAGGCAGGACTTACATGGAAAATTGTAACGTATTTTCTGTGTTATTCTCTTCTTCCTTTTTTCACCTGAGTAAACAATATTTATAATAATTTCAAGATATAAGAAAATACGTATGTGTAGAAATGCTGACAATTGGAAAGAAAAATTCCAGTAATAGGGAGATAATTCAAATGCACATTTGAACCAGTCTACTGGTTTACAAAAAATAGTTTCTTATGTGACTTCCATTTTTGTAGGATCCAGAAAATGAATAGTATTGCTGTGCAGAGCCAGCAGGAGGTCATTAGTGCACTTATATTTTTAGGTCTGAATTGTCACTGTTGATGTCACTGCTTCATGAAATAAAAGTAGCCATGTCTGCATGTCTCTGGGAAAAATGTAATATTTACCACCATTTATAGTACATACTATTCATGAATCTTCAGTATGTGAACTGTTCTTTACCAGGATTTTTGTAGGATTTAAAAAAGTCATTTCAGTGAGTTCCATGTGGAACAAAACCCTCTATTTTTCCATGTCAATGCCAGCTGTTGCTCATTACCCACTTTTTATTATCAATCATTAACTGCAGAGATTTTTCAAACATGGAGGCCATAGAGTCTGTGTGATTTGTGATGTCTGTATATGCACATTTAATTTAAAAATTCCAATTTGTAGAATTGTATTTGGATGCATTTCAGACTGTATAGCAGCATAGTGAAATACGCAGTGCAAAGCACATCAGCCTTCAAATATTTAAACTCATCCATATGCCTTAGACAATCAACAAGAAATCACAGAATATGATTGCTGATGGCCATTAATATAAGAAATACTATCCTGGTAATGGTAATTCTGCTTGGTTGACTTAATTGTTAAGGTGATGGACACCTTGTTTCTAGTATTTATGTTAATCACAAAGATTTTTTGTTGCATAAAGAAAGGGGTTTTTTTGCTTTTGATTTGAGACTTACTGGGTTTTACCTCTAAATTGGTAGAAGGAATATTGTGTTTTGGAGCAAGTCATGACACTATTAACATATTGTATTTTCTGTTACTGATTTTGAGAACATTTTTCTTCTCCTGATTTCAGGTTGGGTGGGACTATATCTGCATACAAGATAGTGCCAGACGAAATAGAAGAAATCAAGGTACAGTATTACTGCTTTTCCACACTGAATTTCTTTGTTTGGAGAATTACGGAAATGTTACATTAAAAAGCCACGTTATTTCTTGCTTTGAAGTGTATCATAGGGGAGAGAGGAAAGTGTCTAAAGTAAAATTATTAGATCCATATTTATGCATCTAAAATAGAACTTTAGTTATTTTTACAAGTACAGTTTACCTTCAGCCTAAGCTGACTTCAGCAGAATTTGTTTGATGCCAGAAACCTGTGTAATTCAATCTATTTCTATTTTGCTATGTGAAGACAGATGCAGGACTATGATGAACACTGAGTTATATTTTCATAACAAAAAATATATGTAGCGTCCTTCTGCTTTTGAGATCAAATGCACATCCATATTTTTCAATATTGTCTGTCTTAAGGGGATAGTATGAAGTCATGGGTACTCAAAATCATTATAAGCTCTTTGATTGTGAATAGTGGTAACAATAAATACTGAAGTTTACCTTCAAAGTAATGTGCATTTTAACAAAATTCACTTTAGCCAAGTCCACTCATGAAAAGTACTTCAGCAATTTGTGTCAGTTTTATTTTTCAGTGGAGTTAAAGATGGGTACGGGACGGGGGGCGGATTTTGGCCTGGATCTGATAGCACAGTTTGTGTAGCTGGTTCTTTATTTGGTTGTTAGTATCAGTCATTTGGTTGTTAGGTCAGTCTGATATATTGCTTGCTCATTGTGACTGCTTAACCCACTGTGCTGTTTCACATACTCATTTTCAGCTGTGCAAAGAGAATTAAGAGTGGTTCTAAAATCTTGTGAAGGGAAATGACTGTATAATATCTGATGTAGACGTGACTTCGCAGTGTGTAAATGGTGAGAATTTATTCCTCTTCAATTAGTATCAAACCCACCGCAAGCAAGTCGCTGCACAGTGAGTGCGTGTATCTGCATCAGTCAAAGTTATCACATCATCATGATCAAAATTTATTTTTGTCATCTAAGATTCATGGACTCCTCTATCCTGAATTTTATCAAGGGGAGCATGATTTATTAGGATAGATCCAGTGTTCAGACTTTGGTCTTGGAATAAAAGAAAGAAAGAAAGAAGGCTTTCAAAATTTTTTAGTGGTATATTCACGATGATCAGAGAACTGCTCCAAAACTATTTAAAAAATATTACAAAAACCCTAAACCACACTCTTTTTCTTTTAATATAAGAAATCCAATTCCACTGACATTTTGCTAATGTTGAAGAGGAAGAAAGCTGGTATTTCTGGCTTCATCGTACTAAACTGAGTTCAGTGAACAAAGAAAAGTGGAATGTTGGGAAATAAGAAATAATTTTACTTTTAAGAACTTACTGCAAGATTACTAGTCACAGGAATCTGTCACCTGCTTGGGAGACCTGTTCTGAATTTTCAGCTTTTTCTTATTTAGCTGGTGTTTAAGTGCTTGAGATCCTAGGAAGCATCAAAGGATGGGTTACTCATTAGTCTCAGTTGTGCCAGGATATAAGTGTGGAGGAAGGATTTTATTGTTCAAAGTCAGAGCTATTTAAAGTGTTGGGGGAAAATCCCTTCTTTTACTTGTTTCTGGTAGCTGTCCTGTCTTGTTCAGGTAATGGGTTTTTGAGGTTGTGATGGAAGTCAGGCCGCTTCAAACACCTTAACTGATTTAATTTCTGAAGCTGCAACACATGTTACTTATATGAAACAAGGCACTTCTGGAAGATGCCAAAACAGACAGATATATATTGGATATCAAAAAGTATTATTTTGTACATATGTATTCTGAATAGCAACTGGTAAACCGGGAGATTGAGTGTCCTTGCAGTAAATATAGGGGGTAGTTTTAACATCTGAAAGGCTCTCCTAGCTGATTTGAGTAGAAAGAGGAGAGAGGAGAAAATAGAAAGCAAGTCACTGGAATATTAGTTCTAGAGAGAACAGAATCTTTTCCCATGCACCTTAATTCAGTTATTTTGCTTCACAACTATCCCTCCCCTGTTTAAGCATGAAATATTAAGGGAGTTAATTTGATGAAATATGCAAAAATAATAGCTCCACTTTTAAAATATGATTTAACTTGGTGGATTGTTGAATTGTATTTAAAGGAGTTGTAATTTTCATGTGTTCTGATAGTCCTTAAAAAAGTATACTGCCTTCTTAAATGGCAAAGGAGGTACTTTATCAGACAGAGAGCAATAATTACTATGACAAATAAATAAGTCTCTTAGCATTTGCATATATTCTAGAAAAGGTGGTAGATTAACCTCTTTTGCAGCTCAAAATAGCTTATGAGGAAAACCAGTGTATTGGTTTTGTTAATTAATGTAATTATATCTTAGGTAGAGCACTACTGTAGGCATATGAACGAGGAGTAGTTACGGCAGAAGTGAGAACATGTACCCTAACTAGTCTCTTGCACCTTACCAAGGTTAGGAAGAATTGTGTGGAACCAATCACCACTACAATTCCACAGCATCTGTATCAGTCTGAAATGAAGTGTCATGAAACTTACCTTCCCTAGATTTTTGTCATAGGTGCTTAGGTTCCCGAAGTGAGAACACTCAATAGGTAGCCTTACCTAGATGCCATCACAGGTCTCCCCCCTGAAAACTCTTCTAGAAGGTCTTTTATCCCATGATCTACTGCTCCATAAAAGAAGCTTTCAGAGAATGCATAAATGGATATACTACCATCTGCATTCTTGTCATTCCTCTACACCAGTTAAAGCAATGTCACTTCATTTTCAATACCTCTTGGTTTTAAAACACTTCGGGAACGGATAAAACCAGTAAATATAGAAATTGCAGCACATTTCTGAGAAGGTGTCATTGTTTCAACTTTCCCTAGACTTCTGTTCTCATCAGAATTATTCATCCTGTGAGCAAGAAGCTTTCCAAACTAGCAAAAATGCGGTGTCAGATTTCATCCTTGTTCCTCATCTACCATAATAGTATGTGCCTAAAGGAGAGGTCTTCCAAGCCAAATGCTTTTGTGTGCATAGGGCCCGGCAAGCGTATCAGGCAGCACTGGTTTTGATGAACAACATGGATGTTGTTTCAAGAATAAAGAGAAATTTATGACTTCTACAGATTAGGGAAAGTTTGCATGATGTGCCTATAGATTTATGTCAACAGTATCCTCTTATGGTTTATAGTACCGTGAGAGATTGTCTTTTTGATTTCAGCATTCTGCCATTACAAAGGAAATACATGATGTGATGAACGGTGGTTATTATAGTAGAAGACTCAGTGAATGAGAAGACTGCTCATTAACAGATTTCTAAAAAAAAATACTTGGTTTGCTAGGATTTGCAAATCAACAGCAGAAAGGAATTTAATTGTTTTGTGTTGGGTTTTTTATGTGCTTTCCTATATACTTTTCATGTAGACATATGCATGCATCTCATGTCAAGACCAGAAATTGATTTTGTAGCAGGTCCTTAATTCATGAAAGTAATATGCACAAGAAAGACATTGCCAGAACATTTCATTCCTATAATATTTGTGGCACGAGACAGATACTCCAGTGTAGAGAATAAAGTCAAATGTTTGCCTCCTGTGGTAGTTAGTTTTAAGAAATCTTGTTCAAAATACTTTGTTAGTGCTGGTTTTAAATTTTAAATTTAGATGTAAAGCAGTTCTGGAACAAGATGGGAGGGGTTTTTTAATTCCATTAACCACCCTTTCACAAGACACGCTTTATGCTCCTCAAAGAACACTCCTAATTCTTCTGTAGGTACTCTTTAAATGAAGGTACATATGCATAAAGTATTAAAGGTTACATTTAAGACTACAGACATTTTCCCCTGAATAATGATAGGATAGCTCTCTTTTTTTCTTTAGAAGTATGTGTTAACATGTGTTTAATATATGAAAATTTTTATGAATTTTCATATTTCAGCATAGCTGAAACACATTCTTCTCAGATTGTGTTAAGTCTTTTGAGAAAGTAGATTCCAGTGATAAAGACCCAAGAGTAGAAAATGATAAAAACTGTTGCAGTGGGGATACTGCAACACGCATCTATCAAACCAGGAGTCCCGTGGAAAGGAAATATATATGGACAGACAGATTCTTGATAGCTGTTTCAGAGATGTTTATTTCTCCAGCCGCATGGCCGGGGCTCTGCCCAGGAACTGTTCCAGTCACGGCACCCGAGGGTCCTTCTGCCCGCACAGGGAACACAAACCAACCCATGGGAACGAGGCTGAGCAGGGGCAGGGAAACCCCGTGCCTGTGCCCTCAGGGCCCCTCTGCCAGGGCTACACGGCGGGGGAGGGACCCCAACAAAAAACTATGAGGGAGAATGAAGTAGCTAGAAGGGAAATGGTGAACATTGTGTCTTCTTAGAGGTCAGTTGCCCTAGATGACTCAGGAATTCAAAAGATTTTAACTTTTCCACACAGTCATTTTTAGGAACATTGTAGGAACAAAGGAAGTCGATTTCCATGTCAGTGAGATGTATTTCAGAGCAAAGCTGTACTCCCTGCCATCAAAAATATGCAGCTCTGATATGATTACAATTAAAATCAGTCTATTCCAAGACTTTCTCAGAAATAATTTGATTTGCTGGCTTTGTGATGTCATATACCTACATAATGCTGTATCCCAGAATCTGTTCTTTTTGCTGGTAAGAGTAGCTGATGAAATTCGTGCTATCTTTGTGTGCACCTAAGAGATGCTGGCCTTGATCATTCAAAGCATTTCCATATTTATCAATGTGTGGTAAAAATAAGTAGCAATTTGTCAGCAAGTGCCAATTTGTAGTCCCAGTTTGTATAAAAAAACCCACAAGTTAAAGAAAGGTAGTCATAACTACTGTGGTGGATAGTCCACAAGAATAGGACTGTGGCTGGAAATATTTAGACTTCACAGAACTAGTTTTGTGTCTCCATACCAGAGACTGGGGGCAGTATTTAAATATCTCTTGCATCTTCTGCAGAATCAGCTTCGCTTTACATGAACAAGGAGATGTGCTGTTATTGCAGTTTTGCACAGGAGTTTAAGTCCTGGATCTGGTTTACTTCATCACTATATGGATATTCATCTGCTAAGTGTATCAGCACTGGCCAAGGATCTTCACAGAAAGTTTACCCAGGGTTTATGATGGGAGACATCAGAATTTGATGACAATACTGAGATTACTGCTCGTTTATCTGTTTGGATCCAGCACAAACAAAAAAGGTTTGCCCACTCTGAATAAGTTTTCTGAAGATGCTCAAGCTGTTAAAAGTGTATACTCCCACTAATCCTAAAGCACCAAGAGACCTTGCAATTAACTTGCAGGAACGACAATCCTGGTTCTTAGTTTTTCTGCCCATGTTTTCTTTCTTCTAGTTCTCAAATTATAATTACTAACAGTACAAGAGCTCTTACTAAGCATGACATCCATTGAATGTCTAGTGAGTATTAACAAGTAGCATCTCCATAGACTCTAAAGCTTACAGATACAAGTTTAAAAAGATTTAAAGGCCATATGTGGTGGTCATGTGTTCTTCCATTAGATTGCTACTTATGCTGGACTGTGTGTTGGCTTAAACTGAGGGCTTGTCTTTGAACTCCCTTAACATGCACTCAGAGGCTGACTATCCAGTAGACAGTTTCATTGTACTCCTGCATCCAGGTAAAGAAAGTCTCTAAAACCTTTTGCAAATGTCCTAACAAAAAATTGACACTGAGATCTCAACTAAGTGTATGAAATCCCTGATAAACTTGCAGGTTTGATTTTCCTATTGCTTGTTAGGTTTTCGTGAAGGAGACTTTCTTATGGATGTGAATCCGTCTAGGACAATTGAGAAGTGGGATGTGTTAAGTTGAAACACCCTTATGTCTCATCATATTTCCCTGTAATCAAAGTTCACCTGGTGTACACACAGATTTCTTCCTGAGTTAATTTCCAAATCCTGCATTAGTAGAGTTAATCAGTGACTAGTGTTCTTTTTTAAGCTACATATGACACTGTTTTCAAGCTACATATGTCATTGTTTAGATGACAGAAAGAACTCTAAGTTTTTACTTGCTGTATTAATCCTTAAATGATGTTACAGATGTTATTGTTTCCATGCTGGGGAGAACTAAAGTTTTGTGTGTGGGATGATGTGACAAAATTGTCAAAAACTTTATATAAAACAAAAAATTACTTTAGTTTAATTTTTCGTTCACATGTATGCATTTGTGCAACAAGCTAGAGATTTGCACCCCCTGCAGTATTGATAATGTACTCTTGGCCATGCATTTGTGCATCACTCTTGTAGTTCTTGTCACCAATGGATTATTCATATTATATTGTATCATTATATTGCTCCTTGTTGACTGTCGTTTCATTATCTGTTGTATTGTGTAATTTTTTCTTCTCATGACTCCTTTGTTGATCTAAGTTTTGTTTCTTCTAAAACTGATTTTGCTCCTTTTTCTGGAAAGTGCAGTCTGTATTACATTGGGTTCTGGCTCTAGGCTTTTGGTGCCAACCGTGGCTGTGCAAGCCTGAATAGTCCAGGCACACTCTCACACCAGTGAAATATGAGTGTTTCATAAGAATGTCTTTTCTATTGTGGGATTTTTTTCCCCACCTATGAAGCCATTAGTAGTTGTGAATATCAGTTTTGACTTTTGGATTGTTTCTGCTCTGATAGGTTTGAGACTGTTTCTGCTTGAAGGACATGACTGTTCTTCATGCTATAACTATTGCTATCTCAAGTTTTCGTATAGAAACTCCTTAGGGAGTACTCACTGAAGGGGCTTTTCATGTGTTTCACTCATCTTCTGTGGATGATGGATACTCACTGCAATCACAGACTCTCAACCAAAAAAACACCTTTACAAAAAGAATGTAAAATGAGAGATGGCTGAAGTGTCTATCAAACTCTGATATAAGACTGGTGAATGTATCAAAAGCATTCCTCTGCTTTCCTGGCAAGGGCATCAAATGCCCAGACACTCGTATGAAAAAGTATACTCACTAACTTTCCACATGAAAATAGGAATTGTCACTTTTTGTTTTCCTGCTGTCTTCTATCTTACGTTTCATAGGCTTTGTGGCTTCAGAGACTTCATGTCTCTAGAAATGACAGATGAAACCACCTCACCAAGTTACCTTGCTCATCCAGGCTGTCTTGAATATAGCAAATGCTGAAGCATTGTTATAAATTCCTGTTCCCTAATGTGAGTAGGATTTAAATGAATGCATTTTATATTGTATTGTGTAACTTAGTCTTATGAACATATGAAAGTTTAGCCTGTGATTTCCAGATCATGGAATATCGCCACATGGGGAAGGGAAAAGTGGGAAGACCGTGCATCCATTTAAGTTGAAATGCAATGCTAAGACAAAATCATTTTAGTATTATTATTTACTTTCTAAAGCAAACAAAATAGTTCTGTAGTTCTCCTGCAAACAGAGAACAAAAATAGCTGAAAGTTAATTTACAACAAAAATACTGTTCATCCTTTAAGCATTTCTGGTTGCCCAGCATTTAAGCTGTTGCCCTTAGGGACATCAGTGTGTATCAGATTTTTCACTACCACAGACCTGTTTGTCTATTCAGTCTTTCTTAATTAAATACATTAGAAACAGGATTTAAAAGCTCTTGTTTTCCAGCATAAAAATACCTCTGCCCCCTCTGTGACTGTAGCAACCAATTTTGTCTGAATTCCTCCTGAATTTCTTTTATTTTCCATTTTTCTAAATACATATCTCTGTACCAGCCATCACCTGAAACCTAGTTAGTTCCTAGGGCATCTTCTGACCAGCTCTAACACAGTACTTTTCATCTGACCCCTTATACTGGGCAATGTTTTCAGTGCCTTCTGTTCTCACTGGAAAAGTAATTTCTTAAATGGTATGTCACTTAGCATGAATGAGAGGAGAAAACATGCTCAGCTTCATTAAGCAGCAAATAGCTTTTGGCAAGTGTATAAGTAAATCAAGTTTATATAAAAGCCCTAATAATTTTCCACGTGACCTGTTACATTGAGTTTTGTTTGGTTATATTTACCCTGTAAGAATATGTTCTGATGATTCTTGAGATCTCTGAAGGAAACTTAATGTTATCCTATCATAATTGATAATATCAGAAGTGATTAAGGGCTTGACTGAGTTTGAGGGAGATCAATATTATTTTCATTTCTTGTGGTAAATATATTTCTGAAAGTTCTTTCTTTTTATGATAGTGACAGTAGGGGAATGGTAGACCTGTATATATAAGAAAAAAGGCCATCATCAGGGGGTTTTTTGTTTGCCTTTTTTTATAAAAAACCCAAACCTTCGGGTTATACATGCTGGTCCTTTGTATATAGGGAAAAAGAGATCAGGAGTGTTGTTTGGTTTTTTGGTTTGGGTTTTTTCTTACAGCTGTACAGCTATTTACAGGTTGTATCTTAGTGAATTATGAAAATTATTATTTGTAGAGAAATGAAATATTACTGCAAATAAGGGCATTGAAATACTGAGTAGTTGGGTGACAAACCATCTGATGAAATTCAGCAGAGATTAATGTTAAATGATGTGTATAGGAGATGTGAAAAAAAACCCAATTCCAATTTGCATATAAAATAGAAGTCTCTAATTAGGCTACTGTGATCCAAGAATGAGTGCTGAGTAGTGTGCTAAGGTGGTTACTATTAGCTCAGTGTAGAAGAGCAGTTGAAGGGGTGGAGGCATGGGAGCCATGGGGGAGGAGTGAGGAGAAAGGAACCAAGACCAGAACACTGAAACTTTTCTCTTATTCATGAGCCTCTGGTGCCACACCATATACAATGCCATGTGAAGGGCTGTTCCCCTAATCACAAAAATGACACAGTAGCACTGAAAAAGATTTAGGGTCAGATTATAAAAATAATGGTATTTATAGAAGCACTTTCATGTAAGGAGCAGATGAAGAGACTGGGACAGAAATGTCCACAAGTGGCACATTTGGTTGCATTTCAGCAACATTCTTCCTTATTTATACTGCACTTTTTAAATTAACTCTCATTCTTAATTTATGCAAATTTTAAGACTGCCTGAAAGCAGGTGCCAGAGTTTTGATTATGTGTCTTCTATTGGCTGATAATGTACTGATTGTAAAGAAAAAAAGAGAAAGAACACATAGAGCATCTCTCTATCAGAAACCAGTTTAATACACTGTTTTTCTGGCAACTGGTAGACTGCAGATAATTCTGCTAGAATAGCATAGTTTATTTTGCTTTCATAGTATTTTTTAGATTATTTTTAATGTAGTGTTTTAATACTTCATTGGAAACCACAGTAGGAAGACACCAAAAACTACACAAGCCTCCCTATGATATGCAAGCTTGTAAACTGTATTAATAGAGTGATGCTTAGTACTTCACTGGGTCATTGCACCTAATTCAACTTCTCTGATAATTAATTGGGTTTTTTGTGGTACCCTAATCCTGTTAGTGACCTTGTCATATCTAAGGTCCACCGTCTAAAACAGAATATGAAACATTAAATATTTTTAACGGAAAACCAACCAAAAACTTCCTTCAATGAGACATCATAAAGGAATGGTATAAAAGTACTGGCATGTTGGACTGTGGCTAGAGGCATTTTATTTTCTCCAATACTTTCTTTTATCAGATGCACAAGATTGGTCTAGATGAGATTTTGTGCTGATGAGCTGTATTTGAGCAATGATGTAAAATGAAAATTTTTATGTGGATTCTGTCTTTTTTTGAGTATGTTGGGTAAGTGGCTCTTCTCATCTCTGATAGTGCACAGAGCTGGAATGTTGGCTTAACTGATGTCCTAAAGGCTTCCAGAAATGGACGTCTTCCAGCAAAACAAAATCAGAGCCAAGTGTGTAGAGACAAATTTAAAAATGCCTGCTTTAGCCCTAGCCACCCTGTCCTTGGTGCCAAGAGCCGAACATTTATCTTGAGTCATGTCTGTGTTACCAAGTCACGCAAACCAATAGAATGCATCTATCTATAAAGTAAAGCATGTGGTGCTGGAGATCCAGCATACATCATATGTTCTTTGATAAGTTTTATTTCAAACTACTTCTAGTATTATTCTCTGTGCCTTTTAACAGCTGGAGTGGATTACACATGCTGCTGAAGTCCATCTTCCAAATGAGTTTTATCTGAAAGGATTCCAGTTCATATGATCAAAGGCTACTCTGCAATATAAGCCAAAGTCTGTTAAGCAGAGAGGTATTAAAACTGCTGTTTTGTACTAACAGACTGTGGTAGATGTGTCCCAAGCCTCCAGCCAACACATGTATTCCCATAACACAGCATGTCAGGTTGCAAATGTGAAATTCATAATACAATACCATCATTACTAGTGAAACTCTGTCGTCTGAGCTAAGTACTTGGAGAGTGCCCAGCCCTTCTGGCAGACTAGTCAAAGAAAAAATTATGGTCTAGACCACTGGTCTCTAAATGGTTTGATCATCTACCTTATAAGTAAAGAATTTTTGAACATTTACCCTCCAATAATGTATATTCTAATATTTTATCCCTGCACTACAGTGGATCATAGAATCATTTGGTTGGAAAAGACCTCAAAGATCATCCAGTCCAAGCATCAACCCAGCACTGCCAAGTCCATTGCTAAACCATGTCCCCAAGTGCCCCATGTCTTTTAAATACCTCCATAGATGGTGATTCCACCACTTCCCTGGGCAGTCTGCTCCAATGCTTGATAACCAATCTAAACCTTCCCTGGTGCAACGTGATGCTTTGTTCTCTTGTCCTGTTACTTGTTACCTGAGAGAAGAGACTTGTCCCCACCTTGTTACGATCCCCTTTTAGGCAGCTGTAGATTCCACCTGAGACTCCTTTTCGCCAGGCTAAACAACCCCGGCTCCCTCAGACACTGGTCTGCTCCATATTAAAAATACTGTATTGCAACAGTTTTAACCAAGGAAATCCAACAGATATGTTATCAGGCTGAAAGAAATTCTTCCCCTGAAGTTTGCTTCTGTAACATGATCAAAAAGTTTTCCCAAGAGCTTCCTCTGGGTTTTTTGGTTTTTTTTCTGAGATAAAAAGCCTTATTGTGTTCATTAACATTGCTAACCACTATATTTTGTCTGCTGTTTAGTTTGTGTGGTCTTTAGTTTGTGTAACTATTTCTCTTCATGGCTTTTACATGAGGGAACTAAGTGGTGCCATCAGATAAGGAAAGCACAGAGACAAGACACAAGAGCAGGGTGCATCTTGGGTGGAGGCATCAAATTCCTAAGGAAGTGGGATTGATATGGACAAATTATCTCAGAGAACTATGGTTCTAACAAGAGCCTATTCGTTTTGCCATGGTGTGTGTAGAAAACACTGAATAAGTATTTGGACAACAGTAGCATTATATATTTGGATGCAAGATTGTGTGCTTTACCAAACAGAATGTTTTGATATTGCAAGACGTAACGTAATTTGTTGTGTCCCAAGTCACAATATTTGCTCTTCTGGATTATCTTTGAACTACCTACAGAAGTGTTTCTTGGCATGCACCTATTAAGGCAAGGAAAACAATTCTTTTCAAATTAAACACTAATACAAGATTAAAGTGTAATGTTTCTCCTTTTCATTTCCCCTGTTGTTTTGATATATTTGTTTTCTGGATTACCACATGATAAAATAGGCAGCATTTTGATATTATTTACTGTAATACTGGTTCTGTGCTTTTCAATTACAGTAGGATTTCAGAAATTCTGTCACTTAATTTTCCTAAAGGAAAAATATAAGGGAGAGAATGCCATTGAATCCTCAGAGTTCAGTAAAGGTGGAGTTGTTGAAGAGTTTCACTTTTTAAAATACATTCTTATAAAAAACCACAAAAAATTCTAGAATTGTTCTGTCAGAAATGCTTGCGTTCAACTTCAGCTGCCTCATTGTTAGGACAAGATTAGGTGGGATTCTAAGACTGCAAAGGTAGCACATATACTTACTTTCAACATTTCTGCATAGAATGACATTTCTATTTTCTCTAATTATTTATCACCTGCTTTGTTACTGTTATGCTCTATCAAAATACCCTTGATTTTAAAATTACAAATATGGTAACATTTTCTCTGAATAGCTTCAGTAGCATGATGACATAAAGCTCTCTTTTAACAAAAAGGCTGATCCCCTATGGAAATCTGTTCTGCTCAGTTCTGTCATTTTAAAGGGTTCTTCTGCATTCTTGGTAGTTGAACATGATTTAAAATGAGTGAGAATTACCTCAGCTTTATCATTCTGGAAAATGAAACTATGTATCTGAGGATACCTTATGACGATAGCTTAACAACAAAATGTTTTAAAATTCTTGTCCTTTAACAAAGCAGAAAATAACCCTTCTTTATGTATTTGGAATGTGTTCTGTATTTTAATAAGTATTTCTAGGGAATAATGCTATATAAACAGACAATGTGTAAAAATAAAGCTGACTGTCATGTGGGACACTGAAGCTAACGCTTGAGTTTTGCGGAGTATCTGGAGGCTCTAAATGACAGCAGACAATTATTGTCAGGCTGTGTGGAAGGAAAGATGACCCAAGTTTAAAGTCAGAGAGCTATAAAGAACTGCTTTACATACAAAAGCTCCAAATGCCTCTAAGTATTGTTCCCAACTGTGAATGCTTCTGTTGGCAAGAAATCCAAAGGGATTGTTAAGTTTCAAAAATGAAAAAAAGAATATTTGCGAAGTAGTATGGTCTAAGTGTAATTAAAGCTTTTGCAAACATGATACCCTTTACTGAGCTGACTTCTGAAACACCCAGCAAAAGAACTAAGAAATCCAATCTCAAAGATAATGGAAAATTCTAAGTTTTCTGGGGATTAAATATTTTCTGCAGACCTGATTATGAAAACTGCTTAGGACAAACATTTTGACCATTTAGCCAATAGCTGATATACAGGCATGAAGCTTTCTTCATAATGACACCATTCCCTACATTTGCCATTTTGCTTTAATTAAAACAACTGAGTGTATAAGTAAATAAGTATATATTATATTATATGTATAATTATAAGTAATACACCTCATGTGTTTGGAAACCAAGGCATTTTTATAATGTGTTATTATATTTAAATATTTTATATGAAACAACATATAGATTTTAATACGTGTGCATGTTCAGATTATTTTGGATTTCGGTATTTTGTTGCACAATTCTAGTATCTTAAACTCTTTAAAAATCAGTCCTGTCTTTGGAGAAATAGTATTTTAACAGAGTTGTAGTTTTGCAACAGGAAAAACGGAACTAATTATGTTGCAGTTCATCTAACACTATGGCGATTTCATAATGTAAAAACTGAAATTAAAAAAAAAAAGCCTTTTTCTCACTGGTAGAATAAATAGCTAATTTCAGACTAGCTTTTGTTGAAAAGCTTTTTAAATGCACTCTGCTAGATCTCTACCAATGAAAACAATATTGGATATGTTTGAGCGCTTATGTTGCCTTCTGAGAATAGCTAAATCATAGGGAAAGAAAACCAAAGGAAATATTCTTACTGTCCTTATGATTGCATATTTTGAATATGTATGAAACATTAAATTAACACATGATGAGTTATTTTCAAATTTTATCCTTTCTTGTGGTTTTAATAAGAATCTGTTCTGTCATAGAATCATTTAGGTTGTAAAAGACCTTTAAGATCAAGTCCAGCTGTAAAACCTAACCCTGCCAAGTCCACCATTAAACCATATTCCCAAGTGCCCCATCTATATGTCTTTTAAGTACCTCCAGGGACAGTGACTCCACCACTTCCATGAGCAGCCTGTTCCTGTGCTTGGTAACTCTTTTGGTGAAGACATTTTTTCATAAGATGCAATCTAACCCCCCGGCACAACTTGAAATGACTGCCATTTCCTCTTATGTCATATTTTTTTATTATATGACATAAATATGTAATTTATTTATTATTTATTCCTTGTTACTTGTGTAAAGAGACCAAACCCCACCCCTCTACAGCCTCCTTTGAGGTGATTGTAGAGAGTGGTAAAGTCTCCCCGAGCCTCCGTTTCTCTAGACTCAACAACCTCAGCTCCCTCAGCTGCTCTTCATCACAAACTTGTGCTCCAGACCCTTCACCAACTTCATTGCCCATCTTTGGATACATCATCAGCAGTCACAACCTAGGTCTTCAAAATTAACACAAGGGGCACAATGTGTTTTTTTCTCTGACTGCATATTTAATGTCACACTTAAATCACTTCAGCATCTAGGTTTCAAAATCAGGAATAAGATGCAATGCATCAAGCCCACTGACAAATAACAAGTTTTTTTTACACACTGGGTGGATAATCGCTTACCAATGCCAATTAAAAAAAAAATAACAAAATTAATTTGAAATTGAAACTTTGGTATAAACAGTTAATTTAAAATTATTTTCTAGATTATTTCTACTATTTCTCTCTTGCAAAACTCCCCATGGAAACCTGATTTTTTGCTCTTTTCCATTGTAGATTATCTGCAGGGAACTGAAGGTAACATCCAAAGTACAAAGTTTGCAAAAGAATTAAACATTTTCTTATCAGACCTCAGTCAGACACTGAAATCTATCCAAAGAACAGAGATTACTGATGAAAATTTTTGTACAAGTAGGTCACTGAGAAATTTAATATCTCCCTACAAAAACATCATTATAAAAAAAGGAGCCTGAAGGCATGAAGTCTGTCTATTCTGTTATCCTGCAATTATTTCCTGAGCTAGTATTCTTTTGTCAGTACTCTAAATTAGGATGGCCAGATGTTAACTTGCTAGTTTAGACCTTCAACTGAGTATATTCAATTGAAGTGGTAGTCTGTTTTCCTGTGCCTCAGTTTTATCATGGGTTTTATTAGGGTTTTTTTTCCCTAAAGGGTCAAAAATACAGGAAATTCAAATTTCCCCAACTCAAAAAATGTGATAGATAAGTTGCTGTCTGAAAAAAACCCCCATCTTGTCACTGTTGTTTTTTAGTGTAGAAAGCTATATGCTGTTCTTTCAAATAAAATATATTTGGTGTAGCCAATGGTCTTATGTTTTCTTGGTGTTGTTTTGAAATTTGGGTGACAGACAAGAATTGCTTAGAGTTTCCTGCTAAATATATCTCTGCTTTTGGAGTTAGACAGAAGTGAAAGCTGAAACAGGAGCTAAAGACTTAAGGGACTGCTAAATGATCTGTGACATTTAGGAAGGAATAGCTGTGGTGGCTTAAAAATTGGCTTAAATTTTTGAGTTGATCAGTATGGATGGCTACAGCTGCAAAACCAAAATACTGTTCTTAGATTCATGGGTACAAATGGAAAAGCTCTTGGAAGGTTGCCACTTTAGCATTACTGGATCCCTGATAGACCTGATACTTAACCACAGGTTTATAACTCTTAGCAGAAGAAAAAAATCTTTGATTTCTTTTAACTGTTTCAAAATATCATAGTATTAGTGGGCCTGGAGAGAGAACCCTTAAGGGACAGAAAAGACTTGAATAGTAATTGCAAGAAAAAAGCAAAGATCTCTCCTTCTGAAGAGATGGGTCTTGAAATGAAAAGGGAATTCCGTGTGTGTGTGTGTGTTTTCTGCACTGGGGCAGAAAGCAAGAGAGAGGGAAGTGCCAGGTTCTTTCTGGATCTCAGTAAGAAAGGCCTGACAACAAATAGCTGAATAAAACACCTGCTTTCATAAAGCAAAGGAAGAGGAGGAATATAGGTAGCAAGTAAGTCTTACTCCCTTCAGATGCTGGGAACTGTGTGTTCATGCAGCATCAAATCAATCTGTGGATGGATTTCTCCACTCATGGGAAATTCTTGCTACTCTTTCAGATAAAGGAAAGCCATGCTGGAGATGTAATCGCCAGTACTGAATCAGAGCTGCCTACAGACTCCTCCATTACAGTGAGGTGGATGACTCTGTCCTTTGGCCAAAGGGGTTTGTGCAGCATGATACATTCCTGAAAACCGTGCTGGACATAGAGCACAGGGCAGCCTTCTATGGGAACTTCAAGGGAACTGTTATGTGGATTGCTAACTCCTTGATGTACAAGAAACATTATATTAGATAAATATTAGAAACATTATAAACGTAACATTGTGTGGTCCTTGATTTCCAGAGGGTGTTGCCCAGTTGTTGCTCACAGATGAAATGTATTGCATATCTCCTTCATCCACTAATGCCACCTACTCTCTCTTACTGAAAATACTGTCTGAATGACTGCTGCCTGTGTAGGCTCTTCATCACTCTCCAACATTAAAGAGACTAATTGTCTCTTCAAGGGAAAGCAGTAGTCTGGAGATAACATATACTGCATGCATCATAATCCTCAAAGTAGGATGTGTGGGAGATGATACAACTCTTTGAAAGGGGCAATATGCTATTTTTAATAATTGAGATGAAGCCTTTATTCCAAGTTGCATTGAGCAGTTGACTGTAATGTGATTTGAACTTGTTCAGAAAGGTAAGTTTTGTAATTAAATAACCAAAAATGACTTACATAAACATTTTCATGTAACAGACCATATGTTAGAATAATGGTATATAAAGCAGGTGATACACAGTTGAAAAGACTCATTATTTCTTACACAACTCTTCTTTGAACTATATAAATAACTCTGGATTCTGGTAAAGGTTACCATGTGTGTCTTCTTAAATCTTTAAAATAACAAACAAGTACTTCTAGTCCAGAGGGCTTTCTTTGAGTTCTGGAAATTACCTCTAGAAATTACTCATACTTTAGCAAGGAGGGTTCTGATCAGTGACACAGGATCTGGTTGGAGGGCTGTCATAGTGGAGTCTTCTGAGGTTCAATATTAGGCTCAGTATTCATTAACATACTCATCAATTACTTGGATGAAAGTGCAGATGCCTCCTCAGCAAGTTCACTGATGACACAAATCTGGGAGGAGTGGCTGATATCCCCTAGAGCTGTGCAGCCCAGCAGAAGGACCTCAGGGGAGTGGAGAGATGGGCAGAGAAGAACTGTCTGAAATCCAACAAAGCCAAGTGCAGGGTCCTGCACCTGGGGAGGAATAACCCCATGGACCACCACAGACTGGGGGCTGACCTGCTGGGAAGCAGCTCTGTGGAGAAGGGCCTGGGGCTGCTGGTGGACAACAAACTGTCCATGAGCCAGCAGTGCCCTTGTGGCCAAGAAGGGCAATGGGATCCTGAGCTGCATTAGGAAGGGCATGGCCAGCAGGTTAAGGGAGGTGATCCTGTCTCTCTACTCAGCCCTGGTGAGGCCTGACCTGGAGTGCTGTGTCCAGTTCTGGGCTCCTTAGTAACAGACATTGGAGCAGGTCCAGTGAAGGGCTATGAAGATGAAGAGGGGACAGGAACATCTCCCTTTCAAGGAAAGGCTGAGGGAGCTGGGCCTGTTCAGCCTTGAGAGGAGGCGACTGAAAGGGGATGTCATCAATGTCTATCAGTATCTGAAGGGAGGGTGTCAGAGGATGGAGCCTTGTGTGGGAACAGTGCCAAACACCTGGCATCCTTACCAAGATTAGAACAAGAGAATGTTAACCCCAAAGGCCCAGCTAATTCATGTGTTTGCTGAGGATGCTGTGGATCTGGGTGGAAAGCAACCATATGAGTATGTTACTTATTGTGATTGAAAACAATCACATGCATGGAATGCTTGAGACAGGTTTTGTGTGTTTCAAAATCAGCAAGAGACCCTAGGGATCAATCAGAAGGCAGTGGTTTATCTGTAACGAAATTAAATAAAAGGGAGCTCTCATGGGAGAGAGAGAGTAGGAAGATAAAAACACCACCTGTGGAGCTAAAAGCTATTGCACTGTGTCAGTGTGTTTCTTCATCGCTGACATCTTGATACCAACATCTTGATATTTTACATTTAGATTTTTTATATTTAGATGATTTCTTACATTTAGATTTTTCTTTGTATTTGGTCCCATCACCAACAGCCAGGCTCTTCTTGGTGATGCTAAGCAGTAGGACAAGAAGCAATGGGCAGAAACTGATGCACAGGAAGTTCCACCTGAACATGAGGAAGAACTATTTTACTGTGCAGGTGACCGAGCACTGGAACAAATTGTCCAAAGGGGTGTTGGAGACTCCCTCCTTTACACAAGATTGTGTCCAGGTGGTTCTTGAATATCTGCAGCAGTCAAGAGACTCGATATGATCACTGCAAGCATTTGTAAGGGGAAAGCATTCTATGCTTCTCTTATTCTGATACTAATGATTAGTATTTCCTTTATGATTTAATAAGTAAAGCTTGGTGTATATCTTTAGAAAAACAAGAGATGACAAGTGATTCTGCTTAGAATCGTCCTTTCCAACTCTTTTCTTGTATTTCCTTGAACTTTCTTTATGTCTTAGTCAACCTATGGGGCTTTGTTAACATTAAGAGACTGGGTTGAGCTAGATCTCTTCCATGAAGCAGTTGCTTTGTTAAGCTTCTATTTGCTCCATTTGCAGCAACTTTATCAAATTAGGAAGACTTCTTACGAAGTTGTCTCCACTTTAGTTGGCTCAGAAAGATAGATATGTTTTATTTTTATATATATATAGTCTTTATCATATAACAAAGTGATAACATATCTTTCTTTATAGCACAAAAGGATTCCAAGGATTTAGGGCCTTAGAAATGATAGGGATTAGAATACAAAGAATTTTTTCAAAAGTGCTGTAGGTTGTTTGAAATTCTGTATATTATTTTGCCTGAGAGATTTCCAACACTGTAGAGGCATGTTTGAACAATCTTAGTACCCGGGCAGGTTTTAGTTTCATTTATACCAGCTGCAGAAACAGTTGGAAGGTGATTTTGAAATCTCTTTAGTATTTTGGATGCTTTCATTGCCACCTGCTTCCAAGTAATTTTGTTGTTAGGATGTATCAAGAAAAAATGAGCATTTTTAAAAAATGTTCCAAAAGATAAATGACCCAAAAGTTTCAGCTTTTAGGGAAAGAAGTCTTTCTGGTATGAATTGTTCTGCATCAGTTTTCTCCTGAGTATAAAAGTTGAAATCTTTGATTGCAGTGGGATCAGCTAATGTTAAGACACCTCTGCAAGCTGCAATGGAAGCAGATGATGGCTCATCAAATTCTATGGTAACGGCTTTTACCCATTATTATGTAATAGCTATAATCCTTTGGGCCTATAAGAGAGATTCTGCATGGGCTGAATTCTGAAAAGGTCTTTCCTTTGAAGAGAATGGCCTTTCAAGTTCAGTAATTCAGTCACTCTTACAAGTTCGGTTCAGTCTTATAAGTGCCAAAAGGTTCTTTCACTACATTTTGTTCTTTCGATGCTTACACTCACTTAGGAATAAGCAATAACCTAATCAGCAAGGCAGCCTGTTACTAGTTCATTCTTTTATTCTTTCATTCTATTGTGCTCTATCTTTATTTTAAAAAACCAAAAAAAACCCCCAAGGGCACATAGGGAAAAAACTTTTTTTCTGTAGTGATCGCAGTTACTCATTTTTCATTGCCATCAACAGCTGTCAACATGTGTTTTGCATTAATAACCATCAATGAATCTCAATTGATTTTTATCCTTTTCTTACCACTTTTGAGAACCATTTTCAGGGTCTCCAGGATTACTCCTACTCAACAGATAATGGAGAAGTGCAGACAATCTAATCAGTTCCAGAAGACTCCAGTCTTCTTTCTTTTGTTGCATATACCTTTCTCTTTGTTGTTTGTGTATCCCTATCACAAGAATGTATCAGAGCAGATGTCCACATCTTCCTTATATTTAGGGAACTAAAGGACATTGCTTCATTTTGAATGAGGGGGCTTCTTTACTGATGCTTTATTATTTTCTGGAAGCTAAATCTAGCATTGATTATTTGACCTGGAAGGTCAGTCACCATCTAAAATTGACTCTATCATAGATCACAGTAAGATCATAGCTTTAGTTGTAAGGCTACATGGCCTGTATGTGCACTGGTTGACTGAAAATGTCTTATGCATTGTAATCAAATGTTAGAGAATTAATATAGGTGATAGATGGTAATCTTAAAATCTCTAAGCTGGTAGGAGGATCCACTACAAATATGTAGAGATGTCAGCTAGGCTGACTTCTTTATTGCACAAGAGGAGCATTTTTAGGATATTCTCTGATTCTAATAAAAGGTACCAGGCAATATCAGAGTGCTGTTCTGGATCCATACACTGATGCTCAGAACAGTGATTTTTTTAGTGAATAGCACCATCATAGTGCACTGTAGAAGCAAGCATGGAGGTGCTAAATCCATCCGTTATGTAATTACTCCATCTGTGGAACTGTTGTGCTTGACGTAAAATAATTGTTACATATCTTCAGGATCTTCAAAATATGCTGGCACATCTTCTTAACAGCAATTTCTCTGCATATTTAAATAGGCAATGGTATTATAATATTATTCGCCAGGGAGTAATCTATCATAACATCAAGAAATTAAAATATGTCTTCTCTAGAGGGCAAGAGTTGGTAGGGAGATATCTTCTGATTTCCATGTGTTTCAAATCAGTGCTTACCTACCAATACCCTTGTTCTGTTGTGCATAAGAAAGAGCAGTGTTTGTGTCACCACAGTCACTTCATTCTGGCTTGAGCAGTATCACTACTTGGAGTTCAGGAGCTTGTGAGAGTCTATTATAGTCATGCTGACTTTTTTTCCCCACACTGATAATTTTAACTAATAGACTCAGGCATTATTGAGACCTCATTTTTCATACAGTGAAGTGTAATAACATATTTGACTATATAAACATGCAGAACATTTTGGGTAGGGAGGAGACCATTGCTACAAAATGGCAATGGTTTCACCTCAGGAGGAACATATTATCTGTTAAGACCTTGTTTCTCAGTACTCTAGAATATTGGAGTTATTGGAAACTCATGAGCCTAGCATCCATCCAGCAGCTGTGTCAGCACTTCATCCACCAGTTTGGTCACATGGAAATGGTATTCATCCTACACTGATTATCAGACTTCCATTTAAAATAGAAGAGTTAAGTTTGGAATATTAATGTGATTCTTCTCAGTCCTACTTGTTTGAGGTAACAATGTTTTTTGATGCACACAGAGGATGGTGACCCCTCATGTAAGTGACTTTGGCTCCATTTCCAGTCCTTTGTAAGATAGATGTGATACTTTGGATCAAATCTCTACTTTTCTTCCAAAAGCTTGGATTTTCGTTTAACCCAGTTTAGTCACCTGCCCTTCCAGTGATTGTTTGTCCAAAAGTAAAACATCTACTGATCTTTAAGAGTATGTTTTGAATACAGGTGTCTGTCAGGGATGACAATATAATACTGAACTGGATGGAGAGAGAGAATAAATGAGATCCTATCCAGGCTCATTTTAGTATATTCTTTAGAATCTGATGAGCTAGACTTCCCTGAAGAAGTTTCTGTGAGGATACAATTGACCTTTGTTATTTCATTCAGGGGGATTATTTAGAGGGCCTAAGGAAGGTGGTTTTTTGCAATGCTGCCTGTGGTTGTGCTAAAATATACTCACTATTTTGGGGTGTCATTCAGATGCCTGGTTTAATAGAGCCATACAGCAATTTTACTTGGATTAGGCTTGTAAAATGGTTCTCCTTTTATGGTGTATTGATTGTAAGTTGCCACAATTGGCAGGCATAAAGAGAAATATTCAGTAAAGACAAAACTGTGGGGTTTTTTGTTTTGTGATTTCACCATGTCCTGATGGGGGATGTAGTCATAAGCATCTAAGTGAGAAACTTCTTTTGTAGTCTGCATAGACATTGCATTTTAGCTCTTCCCTCTCTCTTCTTCAGTTTGTGGTAATCTTAGGACTCTCAAACCAAAACATTAATCTATCTCTGGGGTAGTCAGTTTTTGCTACTATCCAGAGTAATGATAGCCAGTAGCATGAAAGTATAATCTAGACATGCATACTCTATGAGAAAATGATATTGTCTGTATGACATGTTTGTTGCTGCTTTGATCTCAGCTCTCTGAATATTTGTTATGTGTAGTTCCTTTGATTTCTCTCTGTACTTTGGTGAGGGCGCCAGGTTGCTCTCTGTGATTGAGTACACTGATTTTCACACATTTCATAGCTCACATCTTCCTAACTGCTGATCAGGATATATTGAATTGTTCATGATTGATGATAGTTTCCCACTGTTCATGCAGTAGAAAACCACTGTATTACAGTGGTTGCTTCTCCCCTTTTGAGCTCTTAAATTCTTACTTCTGCTTACTCCCTCTGCTTGTGTCTGTGAAAGTGGTACATTTGGAGACAGTTTTCTCAGCCAGCAAGTGAAATATATGCGTCCTTACAGCTGCTATTTTATATACTACCTGTATATGGGCAGAGTATCTGTTCTTCAGTCATCCAGGAGTCCTTCTTGAAATGGTGCTGAAGTTCCAGAGTAGCAAGAAAATTAGTCCTTCATTACTCGTTTCTGGATCTCGTGCTTCTTTGAATTTTGTACTTTACATTTTTGATTTCATAAGGCCTTTATAATTTCTCTTCAAAGGTCCAAGTTTTCTAGATTGTTTCTTTCCTTGTTGCACTGTGGGAATCTCAAAAAGTTTGGCCGACTTCATACAATGATTGTTCAGATGGTTTTCTGTCTCTGAGTGGACTTGAACTTCACATGGCCAAACCAAAATCTGTTAGATCTCTGGACAAACTTAATATCTGTATTGTATGGTATTTAGACATGTGCTGTAAGGTCACCTGGAGTTCTCTCTTTGCTTTCATCCAGCATTGTCTTAGTCTAATAGTATCCAGAGCTGTTTCAGCCTTCAGGGGAGTGATGCTGCAGTTGTTTGTGGGCATCCTCAGGCCTTCTCCTGGATGGGAAAAGGCAAAGGTCACTGATCAGAGTGAGTCATTGTGGGAATGTACATGCAGACTCAAAGAAGAAAGGTTACTCATCAGTAACTGGTGTTCTTTGAGAGGTATAGTCTGCATGTACATTAGTCTCCTATCTGCTTTTCCCCTCTTTCTGAATCTCTTTCAGGTTTGATTGTGCATTTAAGAGGAACTGCAGTGGTGGCGGATGCACTCTGCCCTGTGTGTCAATGCCTCAAGCAGGAAGAGGGGAGGAGTGGGAGTTGCCCCTCCCGGGACACTCCAGGGCAGGCCACAAGCCCACCCACTCTTAGAGTATATGTATGGACTAAGTGTCTCAAAGTACTGCAGCTGTTCATTGGTAGGTAAATTTTCTTTCTTCTCACAGGTAAAGCAGTAGATTTTATTTTTAAAACCAATTACATTCATTGACTCTATGGATGATATGCATGAAAAATACACGGGGGGAAATTTATACCACAAACTGCATTACACTAAGTAGCTCCCTGTCTCTCTAATGGTTTCATCTCTTGTCTTTCCCCCCTCTCCTACCCTTATTTAGATGTTTGAATATTTTCATTCTGTTCAATTTGTCATTTCCATTGAGAGTTACACAAAAAATTGAGATCATACAAGTTGTAACATAATTTAAAATATAAAAGGAAATTATGTCTTACACAATTGTAGCTAAGTGTGCAAACTAACATCTAAGGTTGTATTCACTATTAGAAAATTAGGCTAGAAATGGAACTGGATTCTGTAAGAATCAGTTATATTTTTACTAGTATATTGATCTTTAAAACTGCTCAGTTGCAGGAAAGCAAACATTTGAGTTTAAACATTTTTTCCACAGCTGACTTCCTCGTGTGGTTTTTTTTTCTTTAATCATAGAAGCCTTGTAGTAATTTTTAAATTCACTACACTTCCTGCCAATTTAAAAGGTAGACGTGGGGTATGACCTGTCTTAAACTGGAGATGTACTTGTCCCTGCATGCAAATATGCACATGCAAATTCTGCAAGTGGTTATTTTCAAGTATAGTTTCTAAAAAGTGCAGGTTAGATGAGTTGAAGGGTGTTACAGAAATATGATTCTGAGGTGTTTGTACTGGAAGTTCTCTGAGACCTATCACCTTTGCAAATAATGTGGATGTGCTCTTACCAGTTTCTTAGGGTTGTAGCAGTTAATGTTGCATTGGCAGCTCAAAGAAATTTACAGTTGGTTTTTTGTCACTTTGCCATTTCTGTAAGATTAAGATGTAGTTCATCTGGGCTTAGTTACAGCCTGCAAACTTTGGTGAAACTTCTCATCTGTGGTGCATAAGATACATGTGCTGTAGATATTGGTACACATAGATAAAATACTATAAAGTGCTCTAGTTTTAGAAAGTTACTGACTTTTGTGTAATATCAAGCTGTCTTTGCACATTCTTAGAAGAAAACCCAAAGTAGACAGTTTTCTAAGCAACCTTAGATGAAGACTTAATGTATGCAAAGGGGAAGAAAATGTGGAAAAAACCATCTTGTTGTGCCAAATAATCTGAAGTTTATGGCTCCAAAACCAAGCATTTATTCTTGTGATAACAGGTCTCTGAAGTGCTGTTTTAATTTAAGAATTTAAAAATTTAAAAGATGAAGAGAGAAAGTTTCTGTTTATCAGTGGTTAGTGAATAGTATTGGATTAATTCACTTGGTTTTATGCTTTTTTTCCCCCTTTCACTCCAGTTGCTATTTAACTTGTATTGTTGAAGGAATAATCAAAGAAATATATATTAGATGCTAAGATTCTTACTAGGAAAAGTGATACTGGCAAGGAGGCATTATGTCTTTCTTAAATTTTTGATTGTTTTCAATTCCTAAGAAAAGCAGAATTTTTATCACTCTAATATTTATTTTAGTGAGTAAATATTATATTTTAGAGAGATGCCTTTTATGCATAGCAGAAATGAGAGACATTGAACTGTGGTGCTTTTGCTAATACATTTTTATTAGATAAAAATGAGCACATGCACACATAGGCTCATACTTATGTATATATCTGCCAAATACAGAGTCAACAGTACAGTTCTTTCTAGATGCAGACACATTTGGAAAGTATCTAATTCTGACTCTACGTTCCATCTCTTCCTCCAAGCATCTGAAGAAAACTGTTATGCTAAGTACCCAGTCCTTTCCCATGAGAAACCTTAGCTTGACTCTAGGAAGATACCAGTGGCACCAACATTAGATGGGAACAGATTTTTGTACAGAAGGAAGAGGGTCTTGTGCCTTTGTGTCATGTAGGTGCATGGTTTGTTCTGACCTAGATCTACTTGTAGTTTTTAATGCAATTTATTAAGTCATACAATAAATTCACTATCTTTCTTGATTATACTAAGACTAGTATGTCAAGGTAGGTAGCTTGAAATAAGAATCTTTCCTTTGTTTTTCTGAGAAGAACTCAACAGAGAGCATTTAAAACTCCACTTTTATTTATTTTGTCAAGTCAACCATGTACATGGCCTCTACAGTTTTTACCTCTTTCCATCAAAATAATTAGAAATTCTTTCACCAGTCTCAGCCCTTAAAAATTGGCACTTCCAGTCATGATGGTTTGACCAAACACTTCAATGTTTGCACATCTCTCTGATAGACTTCCCTTACTCGTTTGCATAGATGAACTTTGTTGATGATTGCACTTCAGTGGCTACTTTTTTTTTTCCCCTCTGTTTTAGGGCTAATTATCATGAATAGTAGGTTTTAGAAGACATTAAGTACTTTTTTAAAAAGGTTATGTTAGAGACTGCATAGGTATGTTGAACCTTGAAACATTTGATAGCTGCAATTTACTTTAAATGGAAAATGCCTGTAATTAAATTTCCGTTTAAAAAGTAAGTCATTTATAAAGTACATTTTTATTGCTTTCCTCCTTTAGTTTTGCATTTCAATAAAACAGTTAAATTTTTATGACATCTTTTTATACATTAGCTTAGTATTTAAAAAAAACAACTGCAGCATGACTGATGCTGGAAACTGCAAATTTATCTGTAGAATCTTTGAAAGACTACTTACTATGTTCTGTAAAATCTCAAAATTTGAAAAACTATTTAGACACAGTGAGATACATACTTGCATTTCATCCAAGTCTCTTGACTGCAGTGATTACACTGAACATAATCCTAACATTTCTCTTACTTTCTGCCTTCTGCTGGTGGGGGAAGGAAAAAAGGAATGGAGGAAACAGAAAACATCGAGCATGTTTTCATGGTGTTTTAATGTTTAATTTTCTGAAATTCTTAAATTATTTTGCAATTGATTATTTGGAAAGTTATTGCTCTACACATGAATATCCTCAGGTCTCCACATTTCACATTTTGAACAATAAGTAAAGGATTGTGAGCATAAGAAATAAAACCTTCACAAGAAGTAGGGCAAAAAAATACAAAATTAATTCCAAGATTACATTAACATTTCTAAGACCTTCCCTCCTTTTCAAACGTAGTGTTGAACTCTGCTTTTCCATCCTTGCCTTTCTTTATGGGTATTCATGTTCTTGCATGGTCCTCAGTACATGATTTCCCTTTTTAAATTAATACACAAGCCATGGTCCACTGAATGGAGAAGACTCAAACTCCTGAATAATACAACAATGAGGAACAAATGGGTTCCTTTTGCCTTTCATTCTTCTTTTCTCCTGCTTTGTGTGCTGTGACATGAATTTCTGATTCATTCCGTTCTGTATGCTCTCTCATGTCATAGAATCAGGCTTAATCTTTAGTGAGCTGGGGTTTAGAGTAGTTCAAGCTACATGACTATGTAAGGTTGTTATGAGATCTTAATGTGCCAATTCCTATATTCCTGAAACTCAGTGGTTGAAATTACATCCAATTTTCATAGCGAATCTGTGACTATGAAGACTTTCTCTTTTTTGATCCGTTTTTCCATATTGTCATTCATTATAGTTTCTTTATTTTGATGACGTTAAATCATCATACATAAAAATATCTGGTACACGCTTTTAGCTTGAGCCCAAAAGGTGTGAAATAAAAGTAAACTGGTATTTATTATGGTTTTATGTTTATATATGACTTTTTTTATTTAACTTGGATTGCTAAGGAAAGTTATCATTATACTTTTAAGAACATATTGTTCTGTTTCTCCTTGCACTTAAAAATGTATTTTCCTAGAGTAAACAGGATTTACCTGTAAATACAGAATTACATAATTTTACGAAGCTTTTCTTTTTGAGATCTGTTCTGGAGAACACAGATTTCTGCATCTCTGAACACTATCAGTAGTTTGTCCTGGAAGCCACTGTAATCTTTTAAGTCACATGAATCTGTTTTGAGAATACTTCTGGATAGTTTGCATGTCTGTAAACCATCTTATACTCAGTTACCTCCACTTCAAAGTCCAATATAAATAAATAAATATTGTTTCATAATTAAATTTCATATTTAACATTTATATTTGTTCGGCAGTTTAAATTAAATTTTTATGTATTTTACTTAATGTGTGATTAGTGATGTATATAAGGTGAAATAACTTCACGATTGCACTGTGCTGGAAAGATCTAGCATGTGCCATAATGCCAAGTATCTTTATTGACTATAGAATTAAGAATTGTAGAACTAGTTTCAATACTGAATATAGAATGAAGGAACTCTGTATGGATTCACTATGAAAACCTGCCCTGTTTATATTGTTTTTAGCATTTCCCTGTTCTTTCTGGTTGTTTTAAACTATAACAGTGTACATGTCATGTTCTAGTGGCTAAGGTATATGAAAATATGTATGTGTATTGAGAATTACTTTTGCAATATCTGTATTGTTAAGTAAAATATGTATTGATAAGAAAAAGGTATACATGTTAATCTAAGTGTTAAGCACCAGAATACTGACTTGAAGGAATGTATTCTAGTAATTTTGGAAACGTAAACACGTGGGAGTGTTATCACACTCTCATAGCAGTGATGGCAAAAATAGGACAATAAAAAAAATGCAAGACATATACCATCGACTGTGGCATCATAGAAAAGGAAAAGTCATCAGGACTTCAGCTCTTCTGTGTAGGCACTTAGTCTGATCCACAACGACCATCTTTTTGTTCTTCGTAGTAGTTCTGCAGTTAAGGGTCACAATCTCAATATCTATGTGGAAAATCACCATACAGTAGTGGTAAGAGGACTGGAGGAGACTTGCAACCTGTCTCAAGCTTAAAGTTCTGGCTAAGATAAGTAATCCACAAACCTCAGTTATCTCCAAAGGTCAGGGCACTGTTCTTTTTGTTCCAGGAAGGAATCCCTATTTGTTTTTCTGGTTCACTTAGAGATTAAAGGATGGTACATTAATGGAGGTGCAAAACAGCCCACTTTCCTATCCACTGTCACTGTGTATTCTGTGATCAGGTTTCCTATGTATCATGATGGGGCATTATCCCACAGAAATAATTAGTAAGGAAGAGTTACTAGAAATACAGCAACACTTTATGATAATCATGAAGACTTGCTTGAAAACCCTACCAAATAAAAGCATGATGTATTTTCTCTCTCTTGAACCCTCTAGGTCAAGGCAGGGTGGTGTGGGGAAGAGCCTGAGTCCTAGAATTAATTTTAAATACAGAAGGGAATGACCAAAATTTTGTGGCTTGCTCATTGCAGCTTAGACTAATGGCAGTTTTCATTTTGGACACAGAGACGCTTAAGTTACGTCCACAGAGGGAAGTATGTCTGTGAGTGTTCAAGCCATTCACTGACTGAAATGCCAGGTAGCACTACCTTAGGTGTGGTGCCACAAAAATGCATCTGCACAGCTTTTGGATTTAGTGTATCTTAATGTGGTGGTGCCTTTATGAATTTGCAAGCATGTACCTGCCATAACCAGAGGGTGTCTGCACTGTGCCACATACTGTCTACATTTCTTCCGTGAGGTAATGATCTTTATCAGTCTTTAAATCAGTAAATTTACATGTAGAAAACTAAGCACTCCGAGAAAAAATGGGGCAAGGTATTTCTGCACTGGTGAAATTAACACTGGTCATGAGAAAATTCAAACAGATCATAAAGCTTTTGATGAGTAGTGTTATAATTGAAGTATTTTCAAAATTGGGCAGTGCATAGGAAGTCCAGTGAGAAGTTCCAGGCTGCAGCAGAGCGGGAGCTGACAGAAGCACGAGCTCTTTGGAGCAAGAGATGGAAGTAGTTTGTTTGTTATACCTAAGAATTTCTTACTCAGGTAAATGAAAGAAATTCAAATGTATTTAAAAGAGGAAATACGAAGAATTAGGTAAAGAGGACAGAGCACTAGATGTAATCTAAAGCTTAAGGAGACGACTGGGCTGACATTTTATTTCTGTGCAGCAGAAAGACATAATGAATGCAGTTATTCTAGGACTTCGGTGAAATCTGAAAAGGTTGCGTCCTTTTGAAATAAAATTATTTGAGGAGGAGCTGTCTACTGTAATGACTTAATTTCTTCTTGTCTATCCTGACACTGGAAAATAACTGATAAAGCCTAATTTAGGACACTAATTGTTAAAAATATTAAGCTATTTATTGGTTGGGGGTTTTTTTCCCTGGCGTTCTGTAGCTTTGTTGTGGCTTTTTAAAATTTGGTGGTCATTTTACAGTACTGTTTTCACAGCCAGCTACTGTATTTTGTATCCATCAGCATCATTCCATTGGCTTGAATGAAATAACAGTGCTTTACATAATCTGTTGACCTAGTCATTTTCTCTTGAAAGCTTATCATCAGTGAAACAATAGAAGAGGAGAAATATGCATAAAAATTATTAAATGAAATTTTCTTTGGTTGAAATGTTACCATAATAATTTTGCTAGTATAGCATCAGTAAAGCCAAGTATCAGGTTGCTTGCCTAGGGAAGTCTTCATTTGCAGTTCCCTGCAAAAAAGCCAGTACAGAATCTACCTCGTCTGAGTCCATAATTTGTTCACAACTGATCAGTGTGGGGCTTCCTTTTTTAAATACTTAAAACATCAATGAGAGTATTTTGTGGGACACAGTTTTGTGGGTTAGAGAGAAAATAAATAAGCTGAATATAAGCCTCAGGTATTTTTCCATAGTTTTAAAACATCTAAGTGATAAATTTGCACTTCTAAAATACAGTGAAACCCAAACTTACTGCCTCATAGTTAAAGGTCTTCTTCCTGAAAGCCTTAAAGTTTCTTTACTATAACTAGAACTTCATGGAGTATTCTGCCTAGGAGTCTGCCTAGGTGCACTGATGGAGTAGCAGGAATAGGCACTTAATTATTGCTCAGTTTATTTGAAGAGTTAGGATACTGATTTCTTTAGCCTTTTGTAGGATGTCACTTGACTCTTTCCCCCCTTATTAACGGGAGTATTACTGAACTGTATCAAAATGAGAACAGCAGAAGGATCTATTTTCTTGTTAAAAGGAGTTTGGCAGCTTTTACTTTATCTAAAGATAGATTCTGCTTTTAAAAACCAACCCAAACCCCCAAAATCTATCCCTCCTGCTTTATGTAGGAAGTTTTTTTCCTGACTATATTAATTCTTCAAATGAATGCAATTATTAAGGTCTAACTTTGCCAAACACTGAACTTCTCTGAAGTGTTCACTGAAATTTGTACCTGTTTAAGTCATGACAAATACATTTCTAGATGATAGAGAAGATGCCACCTGTTTGAAATAAATTTCCCAATGCATAACTATGTTATTGAAGCAAACAATTTTAAGACCTAAAAACCTTTTTACTACCATAATTCACATTTTTTCAAAATATATCTCAAAAGCCAGGCTTAGTAGTTCTTTTATGTATGGGTTTGAAGCATTATCCTTGTTCCTTGCTCGAGCTTCTTTGAAATGTTCATATAACAAAGTTCTGGTATGTTCACTTACAGCCCAGTTAATTAGAGAGTTATTCTGCAAAGGGGTAGAGTAAAAAGATGAATGTGATTTTAATAAAGGCAAAAGAGAGAATGCCAAAGAGAAAGTGGAAGGAATGAGTAAAGAAAAGAGAAATAAAGACAGAACCTTTGGCTTGGCCACTTCTTCAAGTAATCCTTGGATGTATTTGCATGGTGGGGCTTGCAGTCAGACACAGGTTTATTCTAGATGCAATTTTTAAGTGTCTGTATATGATCCTTCTATTAAATGGAAGTTGCATAGCAGTACTAAGCCTGCAGAAAATACAGCTGAGGATTAATCTAAATTGGCTGTACTTTTTAAAATGTTCCAGACAGTTTTATTTTAAGCTTTTAAAATCAGTGTATTTCTCAGAGCTAATTTTGTGATAAATAATAAGCTTTAAGCCAACAATCTCCAAAACTATTCCTTCCTTCCTTCCCAATATAATACTCCCCAAACTTAAATGTGCCCTAAACATTTTCAAAGAATGTTGTTTCTTTGCTAGAATATGGATAGCTGTCTCTATAACTGATATGATCTGTGCAGATGGATACTTTACTGTGTAATGAGTGTACTTAAAGTAACACAGGTAATTTTGCCCTCCAAGCAGACATGCTCCTGCTGTGCTGGCCCACCAAGAGATGCAGTCACATTGAGATTAAATAAATTTTCTGCTATGTCAAATTTTTATCATAGTTTGAAAACTAGTTTAAAAAGTCATTTGTAAAATGAATGCAAATCAAATGAAACACTTCTGTAGTATCATTATCCAGTATTGTAAGTCATTGAATTTACAGATTGAATAACAATGTCATTGAATAACAGATTTCTTAGTCCATCTTTGGAATGGGTATACACACTCCTATTGAGACACTGGGGGAATGTAGGAACGATGATTATAGATCATCACCGGCTGCATTTAGTGCATTATTGCCTCTTTTGGTAGTTAAGCTTGCAGATACATGGTTCATGCTTTTTTCAGGCTATTAAAAAGTGCAGCATGGAAACCAAAATTACTGTAACAAGAATCAATAATGTAATCTGAATTAAATGTACATACTCTATTAACATGTATCAAAGAATATTATATTTATATATCAAAATAAACAGTGGTAGAAATTAATAACTGTGAATTCTTGTTTTCCATTTCAGGTCAAGAGATGGAGAACTGAATTTCAGTTTCCATATGCAAAATAATATAATGTGAATACTTGCATTATTCTGTCTTATCTTGATTAAAATAGTGGTTTAAAATCTGTGTATAAAAAGCCATGAGTGATTTATAATTCCCTGTATATATTGTGTGTGTCTGTGTTTTTAAGACATTTCAAGTCTTCATGTATTATCTGAGATAACCATTTCTTGCTAAATCTGACAGGATTCATGTTCTCTTTCAGGAGACACTCATAGACTGGTGCGATGAAAAGGAACTTAATTTGATTTTAACAACTGGAGGAACAGGGTTTGCACCACGCGATGTCACTCCAGAGGTGAGATAGTCCCAGAACAGAAAAATCTGCCCTTTGGTGTAGAAATGCATGAGTCTGGAGGAGGGGGATGATTTTTTTATTTCCTCTGTAACTTTGCAGTATCTGTGGACCAGTCAAGTGATACACAACTTGGAAGCAGAAAAAATAATGGAAAATAGAGCACAAGAGAATTCTCTGACCTTGGGTTCTGACCGAAAATGATTTTCAAACTAAAATGTGATATAGTATAATGGTTTTCCAGTCCCCTTACAAAACAAAATTCTAATGGCTTTTAGGCATAATTTTCCTTAGCACTGCAGTACAACAGTGCTAAGCAAAATCTTGTGTGGCTTTTGTTGTGTCTTGTACAAGGAAAAGTGGGATAAGTGAGATCCTTTAATTCTCCCTTGCAGAACACTGCATTGACAACTACTGCATTATAGGTAAGAGTGTGAGGCAGATAGTAGGGGGAAAAAGTCTATGCAAAGGTTCTATGGATCTGCTTGGCAAAAAAATCTAAGCAGGCACAGAGGTGGAGGTAACCTGCACCAGTAAATGTTGCTCAGGAAATTTGCTTACATTCCACTTATATGGAGCTAAAGGGGGGGGAGGTGGGGGGTGGGGGAGTGGTGTAAGAAACTTAACCTAATGACCTCATGGCCATGAGTTGTCATTTGAAATGACTGTGTGATTGTTGTGAAATATTTTGCTATTTATGGTTCCAAATTAGATTAATATGAACTTTTAAAATCACATACGTTATTTGGTTTGATTATGTACACTAAAGGGCAGAATTAAGATTGAGTGAGTTGTGTTTATTTACATAATTTAACATAAGTAGATTTCTCTTAAGTACTCATGTAAGTTTTCAATTGCTTAGACCCTCAAGTTGATTTGAGATCTTTATAGCATATCTACAATGCTTTTTACTTACAAATGTGTCCTGTCACATGGTGCAGTTCAATTTTTCTTTTCCATTACAAATTAAAAACATTTTTAAATTTATTGTAAAACATTTGTGTAACTAAAGAAACATGTAAACAAAATGCTCCTGTTCATTACTTCTGATGGTTTTAGATTATATACTAGAAACCTTGAGTAACTAAAACCTGGGGGTTTTCTGTGTATCTGGAAACAGGAACAATGTTAAGATGAACACACTGTGGTATCTAGTGAAACTGATTTTGTAGATTATTCACTGTGCCACCACTTCACTGTGCTATTACAAAGCCACCACAACTGAAAAGTGAGTTGGTTAAATTTGTCTCTTGCTTGCAAACTAACGTAAAGCTTTTGAAGGTCGCGTTACCAGGACTGTGTAGAAGGAGGGATGAATTTCTGCTTCAGTTTTCCTTTGTGCAGGGTCAAGCCTAGGCAGCAGTGCCAGATAAAGCATTGCAGCCAGTGCTAAAAATTAGCCACAGATTCTCAAGCAGCATTTGGGACAAGAAATAAACAAATGAGAACTTTGCACATAAGCACCTAGTATTTTCTTTACACTGCATTGCTGTTACTCAAACTAGTTAAGGCAGGCAGGGATGATTTTATTCATCAGTTTTGTTGAGTAAGGCATTTTGAAAGTTATCTGAGTTGTTAATGTTTCTCCATATAATAAAAACACATTGATATAAAACTCATTAATAACTTGTACTGAAGAAAAACTGCATGTTTTTTAAACATAATAGATATGCAAGACTTGGACTGATCATAACGGAAACAAGTGTTCTGAATGTCAAATTATTCCCATATTTAAAAAGAACTTTTATAGGAGAGTATTTACTCGCTTTTCACTTAGTTAAGTTGGATTAACTTGAATCACAGTGGAGATATTGAATCACAGGTGTATTACAAAGCGTCAATGACAAGTGTTCCTATGGTAGGATTTATTACATCATTCATTCAAACAAATGTTTTTATGGGAAGAAAATCAGTTTGCCAGTAAGTGTCATACCAAAAACATACTAAGAAGCCTAAGTTTTGTCCCCATATTTTATGTCTTTTGGGTCAATAGAAAATCAATTTAAAATGGAAAATTCATTATGTCAACACGAAATGTGCAATAACAAGCCTTTAGGAAAACTTGCATTGATGTAGGAAGTGGTTTTCATCTCTTCTGTGTATGGTGTTGGTTCAGCATGCTCTCATCACTGAACTGATAATGAAAGAATGAGATCATGGCATTGTGCTATTGAGATCACATCTTTAAGATGTGATTTTAAAACTTTTAAGAGTTGAATCTGATAATGGAAAATGTTTTAGTATTTTTCCTTAGAATAGAGACAATAGTCAGTTGAGTCATATTTCTGCTGGTAGGTTTCCATCCTGCTTCTCCTTAATTCTCCTGTACTTTGGATTAGAAAGCACGTTTCTGCTTTCTTTCCTACTATAGATAAACAGTTGCTATTGAACATACACAATAAAGGGAGCTATCAAGAGTAGTTGCAACCCAAAGACTTAATGTTAATTGAATTTTGTAATTATTGATAAAACTGGAATTAAGTGCCTAGCATAATGTAGCTAAAAATGGCTTCTTGCTACCTCAGAAATATGTAATTAAGAACCCAAAAAAATTAGTAGTTTTCCCACTCACTTTGCCTTTTGAACACTATATCAGAACCATTCCAGGTTATTGCAGTTGTTTCAATGATGTGTAATGACATTTTTTCTTGTAACAGAATAGAAGATTTTAGGAATATTTGCAATATCTGATTTTCCTTGCATGTTTCTGATTTCTATATTTATAGCCTTGGTCTAGTCAGTAGGTGGAGAGAAACTTTTGAATTTGTTCCTACGATTCACATTTTGAGAGGCAAGGCCAGTTTAATTAAGCAATGTGAATATCCTTCACTTTCTTGACTACACAACTAGAAGTGATGAAGTGCATGTGGATATTTAAAAAACCAAATTCACTCAATGGATGGCTGAATTTGAAAGTAACCATGTCATAGATGTTATTAGTGAATGCTGGAATTCTTAATTGTTATGGCAGTTGGTGGTAGTTTGCATTTGTACTAAAGCTGAAGTGCAAGCTTAATTTTGTAGATACAACCACATTTTTTTTTGCAATGTAATTTCGCATATAATTTATGAGGATAGTCTTTAAATCTCTGCTGGAGTTGCTCATACAGTCTGCTTGTTGATTTAAGAAGTGTTTGTTGCTGAGTAGACATCCAAGTATGGCCCAAGTTAATTTATTTAGGGAACTTTTGTTTTATATTTACAGATGGAAACATTTATTTCTTGGAACTACAATACTTCAGTGGTAGTTTTTACAGAATGTTGATAACAATATACATTAACTTCTGTGAAAAAAATTAAGTAGTGTTGCAGCATTTTTATCAATACTAGGAATCCTTCTGAGATAGAAATGTGTTTTCTCTGTTGCTGTTGCTCAGTACAGAAGGGAAAAAAAAAATCTCATGTATAGAGGTGCTCTGCTCAATTTTCTATCTTCTGTCTTCTCTACTTTTACATTTATTCTTTTGCAAAATTGTACATCCAAAAAATTCACTTGTCTGTCTCCTAACAGAGTCTTGTAGCTGTTTTCTTATCCTTTGTCTCTGGTATGATTCTGTGCGAGTCTTGTTTGCCCAGCTATGAGATTAATTTTATGTACTTAGATAATAGCAGTAGAAATCAACGTATGGTCCTCAACTGATGATAGACATTCTTGAACTGTCTCACAATGTGTATTCACAAGTAGTTCATCCACACTGCAGATAATTTTGAGTCCTAAAAATTTAAGATAATACTTCATAAAAAAAGTAGAAGAGCTGTTTTCTGGCATGTAACACCAGACAGATGTTTCCTTGAAGTCTTCCTACTTTTTGAGTGTTTTGGAAAATTTATGAATGCTTCTTTTGGTTCTTGCTGTTTATATTCTTCAATATTTATGGACTGATTTAAAATGTATTTAGGCACATACTTGTTTTCATTTAGCCTGAAAATATATGCATATTTATTTATTCTTCCACCAGAGTTCTCTAGTCCATGAAAAGAAATCATTGTTCTCTGGAAATCTCTTCTATTTGTCAATGTTTCTGAAAAATCATGCTCAGAATGAACAAAATACCCCAAACATACCACACAGAAGCCAGGTTTGGAGAGAAAAAAGTCTCACTTCTTCTGTAATATGTCTTTTTATATTCAGTTCAAAATTGCACCAGCATTTTTATAATTATTGCCAAATGCAAATTTTCTATCATGTGGCTTTTCCCCATTCTCTAAGGTATCTCTCATGGATTTTTCTTCAAATTCCATTTTACTTCCACAGACTGTTTTAATATCTGTGTCCTTCCATTTCTCTGTCTCAAGTAATGTTGGAAACCCTCTTGATCTCTATTGTTTTTAGTTTTCATGTGTTTTGTCTGTTTGCTTGCACTTTAATTCTGTTAATGAAATAAGATGCTTATGACACAATAAGGATATGTCGTGTTATAGCCATACTCTCACAGCAACACATTGCATCAAAGTAACCCAAATCCACTGAGACTTAAACTTTTCAAATAACAATTTCCATTTAATAGGCAGCAACTTAAACTAGCAATAATGTGGTTTTGTCCTCCCTGGTTCAAATAGTGCCTTTCCAGAGCAGCAGGATTTCTAGTATTGTTTGTTGTGTATATAGAAGTACTTCTGTTCTTCCTCAGCAATATTGTAGTGTTGTCACTGGACCAAAGGAAAATAATTTCCTTTTTACAAACTGTCACTTCAGGATGGCTCCATAGTGAGGAGGAATGAAGCCTTCATCTCACATGGGACATAAGTAATTTTGTGGTAGGAATAATATGAAATTACAGCCTCTAATAGCCCAAGCTATTATTTCAGTTTTTCACTCTTCAGTATTCCAGGTACCCTCCAATTTAATAGCCTATTTAAGCATACATTTTTGTAGTCTCTTTTAAAACTGTAGCTTTCCGTATCTCTTAATGGAGGTCTTGCTCTAAGTTTGATTTCTGTGTTGAGCTATTGTATAATGATATGTGCTATATGTGAATGACATCTGACCCTGTAACATGCCATTAGACTTTTTGAGGCCTTCATATTTCTTAGAAAATTGTTTCCAACCCAGCTTGCTCCTAAAGGGCCGGAATTACAAAACTTTGTCACATGCATCTAAGCAACAAATGTGCTTCAATGGAACAGATGTGACAGTCTTCTTCCAAATTCTGTGCTACTCTGTTAGAAGTTTATCAGCAACTCTGTAACCATTCCCTTTTCTCGTAGTCCGCCGGGCAGTTCCTAGCTTCTATGATTAGGTCTTTATCTGGTCTGCTTTAATTTTTCAATAAAATTTATTATTTGATATGCCATATTTGGTGTCATAAAATCCAAACATGTTTATATGCCTCTTGAGAAGGCCTGTTATTATAGCAGAATTGATATGTTTGTTGCAGAACACTTTTCATTACACATCTATTACCAGTTTCTTTGAGAAGCAGCAGTATACAAATTATTTGCACCACACAGCACAGTCACAGTCAGTATACACAAGTACCTGTGTCTTGAGAAATTCCACTCTGATTTAGCTGACTTCCAAAGGGTTAAAAAGTGCCTTTCTCTTCTCTTGTTTGAGTTTCTCAGGGAAACTTGGTAGCACACCATCATCACTGAAGGGCTCAGTTGTGCTGTCATCATCTGCAGTCACTGCATGAAAACGCCTGAAAGCTGTTTGGACACCTGTAGTAAGAACTGTGAGGGGGAAGAAAGGCAGATCCCATTTCAGCTCCATTTACTCAACTATCAGAGGTTACTCAAAAAAATAAGACCATAAAACAAACAATACAGACAATACTTGTCTGTATATGGGATTTATGTGTCTAAAATGCAAAGCTGCATTTTTTTTCTGACATTGCCTTTTAAAAAGTTTCAACTGTCACAGTGGATATAAAAAAAAGTCAAAAAACTATGATGGCGAGGAGAGATGCTTTCTGTGACAGTTACACAACTCAGTCTGTTTAGTTTATTGTAAAGAACACTGAGAAATAACTTTATTTTTACCTGTACTTTCTTTGGCAAATAATGTATGGTACTAAAGGCTTTGTAAGGTAGCAAAGACTTTCTTTACCTACTAAAGAGAATTGTAAAAATAGCTGGTGATAGAAAGCTTGAGCCAAAAAAATCTAATAAAATCATCATAATGAAAGGTTTTGTGTGTTTGGGTTGGTTTGTTTGTTTAAGAGATTATTCACACAAGCGAATTCCCTAAAGAGCTGTATTCTTCGTTTTAATTCTGTCAGATCAAAAGTGTTGGCAGTGGGAGAAATATCTTATAAAAGCAAGTTATGTTATACTCCTTGCAGAAATCATGGATGATGTTAAGTGAATTATCCTGCACTTACAGCCTTATGTTCTGTATGTGTTAGATGAGAAGATAGTTTGAATCAAATGGATCCTGAAATTAATAATTAAACTATTTTATATCCTGAATTCAAAAGGATTACATGAATTGCTTCAGTCTCTTTTTTGAAAATGCAAAACCCTGATACTATTGGCGGTGAATGCTGGGGCAAATATCTTTCTAATTACTTAACTAACGTGTTAACCTTCTGTGTAAAGTTGTCTGACCATCATATCATAAAGATAATGCTAATAGAATTCCTGTTAAGCCTTTGGATATTTTTGCTTATTTGAGGATCAGCTTTCATTTGCTTTTCTTTTGCTGTCCTTAATACTCTTGAATAGCAAATAGAAACTGTGTTTTCTGACTTCCAAACATGTACAAAATATTTGCAAGCTCTGCTGAAGAGTAAAACAGCAGTAAGGAATTTGAATGTTTCAAAAAATGAGAAGCAAAACCACAGTAATGAGCCAGGCAATCTCACTTTTTTTTTTTTTAATTTTTAAATTAAAGATTTTTTTTTTCCAATGTAATTTAGGAATGGCAGTTGGAAGAAGGCTGGCATGTCCTAAGAGTGAACAAATGGTTCCAGTACTTCCAAAAGTACACCCAGATGAACGATATGATAATGGTGTGCTTTTTTAAGGGGGTAAAGAGAAGGGGTTTCCTCCTCTTGGTTTTACTGATGTCTTTTAGCTGTGTTTTCACTGTAGAGCCCACAGCTCATTTAGACATTTCTCTGTTAGTTTAAATAAACTGGCTTGTCTCCTATTAGTAGTGTAGCCACAACAGTGAATGTATCTTGCAGTCGTTTCTGTAACTGGGGAAGAAAAATAGGCCTGCCATAGAACTTCTGCATAATAAAATTTTCAATTTGGAACTTTTGGAGTTTTTTTTTTCCTCTTAGGCATTTCTAAAAATAGTTTCCATTAAAGCATCACTTTGGAGAAGATAATAGGAAACTGAACAAAATTAAACATCAAGTTAAAGCAAAATAGTCTTGAAAACATTGTCAGGCCTGTAATTACACAATTTTTGCCCTTACTGTGTAATTTTTTTCTGGTCATGGTCTATTACAAAGAGTTTAGTAAAAGCTTAATACAGGGAAAATTAACAAAAAAATAATATAGACATGTTAGGAAGACTTCTCTGTGAAGGCAGCTTAAAGACGTGATAACTAGAGGGATATCCAACTACTAGTTTGGATTTAAAATGTATGAAAAATTGAGTGAGTTAGTCCTTTTGACATTAGCACACCAGAATAGGAAAATGACTCACTATTAAAATAGTTGATCATTAAAACTAATACTTATTAAAGAATAGAGAATTTCTCATTTACTTCTTCCCTGCTGTTTAGGAGCTTTTCCAGCAACTAAGTGGAAAGAAACTAGGAGAGTCTTGGAAAGCAGCTGGCTTCAGGAGTTATTCTTAGGATTATAACTAGTCCTTCTCTTGCTTTTGCTAATTGCTACCACATGGAGCAGTGAAGCTTTAGCAAAATGTTGACTCAGTGTAAGTACCAAAATAGAAAACCAAAATGACTATTGTCACGCTTAGGCATGAAAGTCTTACCAGTTACGGACAAGAAAATAATTACTTTTTAACTGTTATTTAGACTATATTTTAGTTTCTTGTCCCTTCATGCATATATTATTTTTCCACTTATTTTGTCATTGAATACCTAAATTAGTAGTGAGGTGCATAACCTACTGGTTTTTATTGTTGAGATTTAAACTGTCACTGAATTTTAAAAGTCCGTATTTTCCTCCACAAATAAGCATTTTCTTATGGTATGCTGAGATCAGTTTGTCATAGTTCATTTTCATTAAGCTTGAAAAATCTCCCTTCAGTGAGAAGGTGATGGCAATTTTGTTCTTGATGCGGTGCAGCTAATTGTAGTTCCTGCTGGCCACAAAATCACGGGATTTTATAAAGCTGCCACTGTGGGCCCATAAGTACCTTGTACTCTAATATCTCTGGTTCAGCCAGTATTTGCAGTTCCTGGCTGGTTTGTGCCATTACTAATCACATGATAGAAGTCTCTTGGTCTTCTTTGCCTAAATATTTTGCCATTTTGTTCTAAGTCCAAATAGTAGTGTTCAATACAGGAAAGTTTGGGTATGGAAGGAATTCCTATTCTACGACACAAATTTCTAAATTCGAAATTCTATTAACCTCTGTTATTCTTGTGCCTTGCTCTGCTAGAAGAAGGATGAGTGGCTGATACCCAGGGATCAGTATAGATGAAGTTCCATCAGCTTAGCCTATCACTACTGTATTCTTTAAAAACTTCGTTGCGTATGAGTGCATGGCAAGTCCGTACAGATTCTCTGTGACCTTTTCAAATCCTAATTCAGCAAGGGCACAGCAAAGCTAATGATTCCTTTATATTATCTAAGGTGCTCTACAGTTTGCAGAAGAGGGAAGAGTTGGCTTCTTGTTTCGTATTACTGCATTGTCAAAGTGGAATGTAGGTTTTCAGTGTTGACAATAAGAACTTAATGTGCAGGTAGATAAATGCATACACAATGTAGACTTCTAAGTAGACAGAAGTAGTGAAATTTGATTCTTGGTTGATTCTTTTCGTTTCTAGCTAGATACTGAATAAGAAGTCTCATTACTTAAATGACAGATGATAAATCACTGAACTTTATTAGTGCTGGTATTTTCTCAGTTCTTACATTTCAGAGTTCATTGCATGTTTCTGAAATAAAACAGCAGCTAAGATTTCTGAAACAGTTTAATTTGTTTAAAAAAGCAACCATGTTAAATAGCAGAATGCTTAAGTTAAAGGGAAGAGGATATTCAAGGTAACAGAAAGGTGCTGATAAGTTTGATACTTAGAAGAGGGTTACCCCACAGGATTCATAAGACTAATTCTTTTCATGAGAGTGTGGGTGTGTCTAAGCCAAATTCAAACACCAACCTACACTAATAATGAGTAACAGTTAATGATGATTTCCGTTTATCTCACAAATGGCCAGCAGTGGCTAATGGGTACTCCTGTTCAACTTCACAAGCCATTTTGCAGTGGATATGGGAATGAGCTCACAAGACCAGCCCCTTTCCCCTCTTATACTAGAGGTGCTAGAGGTAAGTGTGGTTTTGGGAAACAAGGGTGGGAGGTCATGAGATGGAAGTGATGTGGGCTTCTTAAATTTTTCACAAACCTCAATAAAGGCATGTATCTGGGGATGAGCAAAGATTCAGTTGAATTCTTATTTTTTGCCCAAAGAGATTACCCAGTCCTAAACTGACATGCTTTCCTTGAACTGGGAGTCAGAAATCCCTTTTCTCTTCTGTTTTTCTGCTGCAGAAATTCCCAACATTCCCATTATGTGGGCTCCAGAGAGGGGTAAGCAACATCTTCAATCCCACCCAATCATTTCCAAACTAATTCTTTGCTAGTATTTTTTTGCTTTTTTAATCATCATCAGAAACAGTTTTTAGACACATTTTTCCCATTTGTTTGATTTTCTTGTGGATTCTCATATTTTTGTTTTATAGGAAGGTCCCATGGCCTCCCCAAGTGCTAGGGTCAGACTCATTTGCTGTTTCCATTTGTGTGCTATTCTCCTGTGGATTTTCATGGTTCAGTCTGATCAAATTGTATTACCAAAGGGTGAGCATCTAGATTCTTGGGACTGTTTCACTCATGGTATCCTAAGTTGTTGAAAAAGCACTGCAGCAGCTGCTACCCTGTCAGTTGTTTAGCAGGCTTATGTTTTGTTCTTGCTGACAGTTGCATCTGATTATTAGTGGGCTTTGGTCTTTTTCTGCCTTTTCTGTCTGGGGACTGCCTGACATTCACTACTGTCTTATATTCTCTCTACCTGCTGGCTGTGTGGCGTTGTCCTCCTGAAATCTTGGCCCTTTGCCTGACTGTCTGGCATTGCCTCTTGACCAGCTAAATGCTTGACAGTGACTACCTACTGTCCTGTCCATCTGTTGCCCGGCATGTATCGCCTCCTTATTGTCCTTTCAATGGAATTGTACATGGGCATTGGCCTCCGGCTGCCCTGTCTCCTGCTCCAAGTGCCTGGCATTGCCTTTCTGCTGAGTGCATCTGCTGACTTTGTGGAATTGCTCTTCTGCTGCTTGGCACACCTGCTGACTGTTTGGTACTGCTTTAGCAACTTGCTGAATGTTTGGCATTTTCCTCATGCCTTTTCACCTGATCCTTGAGTATAGTGTCCCTTTGCTGCTCTTGGAGTCTGCTTACTCACTGATACTTGCTCTTTTGCCATTCTGTCCACTTGCTTTTATGCCTGGCATTTCTATCATATCGTCCTACCCATCTGCCTAGATTTTATTTCTAAATATGCACCAGTCTGAAAAGATTAAGAAGAATTGTAAGGAATGGGGAAAACTACTGTCTGGCTCCTTCATGGTCTGATTCAGTTTAACATACCAGCCAAAAACTGATCTCAGTACCAACATTCAGCTTTTTCATAGAACTACTCAAAACCCTTTCCCATGTTATGAGAAAGAAACCAAACCCAAACCAAACTGAATTGTATTTAGTCTTTGCTTCCATCACTTTATTCAATAGGTGTATTATTACAGTAATACTGTATTAAGTATTAAATTCGATTGTAATTAAATACTACAACCCTAATATTACCTAAGGTATCTCAGAATCTGTGGAAGGTAGGTAACAACAGGAGGGAAAAACAGTCTGTTGCTCAGCCTCAGAAAGATTAAGGTTTGACTGTAGAGCTGTGTTCATTAAACACAGTGGGTCAAAGAAGCTAAATAAGAAATTTTACAGGTCTCTTTATTTGAAACAGAGGGTTGCAGCTAATCTAAATAAACCCTTGGATCAGTACAGTATTACCAAACTGAACTGTGTCCTAATTGCTGCTTCCTACTCTTTCTGTACTGGGAGAATGGTCAATTGCCAGTTTACAGAAACCTTTTGTGACTCTCACTGATTAAGAACAAGGACTTGACTACATCCATAAGGTCCATAGTAAGAGAATAAATCATTGTCACATCTTAGAATAAGAAGCAGGATTTCCTGCCTCTTCTTTTAGTTCAACTCGTTTGACCTCTTTTCCTAGCTCTGCCACAGTTTTTAGCTTATTATCGCTGTTTGTGGGTTTAACTGTGTTTTTGAATCCAGTGCCAACTAGGAACCAGAGAAAATATTCTGTCATAATGGATCCTATCATCATTTCTTAATAAATTCTTATGATACTTAAATAAATTGTATTTAATGTTCTTTTAACCTTAGCTTTTAAATCTCTTCAGATATATTATTACTGCTTTCGTTATTTTCAGAGGTACCTTAAATATGTGAAATTATGTCTAAGCATAGAGGCAGGGCAGCATCCCTTGAGTCAGTAGCAGCTTTCACCAGTGTGGGACCTGCTGTGGAATCCGAGAAAGACGCTGTGAGAGAGCACCTTGTTCCCATGTCCCCAACACCAGCTTGCTGCTGTGGAGGATGGCTCCCAGGACAGTTGACACTGTTCAGAGGAAGAGCTAGTAGGACCCTTCTCCCAGTTTCCACATTAGCATCTAGAAACCAGTTAACTCGTATTTTGCTCCAAGGAGCTGGAGGATGTGAAGTCCACCTTTATTTTACTCCTTTACCATCTCCTAGGCTCTCCTGTCCTCTCTCTTCTCAGCCTTTCCAACCCTCCCTTGCTTTTCCAAGCATATTTTTTTCACAACTTCATGAACTCTTAAAGATGGTAGGCTGTCAGTCTCTCACTTCCCACCAGCTTCATGTTGTTGAAGGGTGTGGTGACATGAACAGGTCTCAGTAGCAAATCTCTTTCTCCAAGCTTTAATTCCCAGTGTTACTTTGATGCTTCCCTAGGCAGTTGTTTGAGAAGTATAGCAGGGGCTGGAAGGGAGGAGGAATATTCACTCTAGCACTGTGGGGCTGCAGGGTACTGCTAGAACTCACTCCTCATCCCAAGAAACACAAGTAATTTGTTCATGTATCATTTTAGTTATTTTTAATATAGCTTTTTATTTAATTAATATTACCTCAAAATTTTTGAGGGATTTTTTCAAATAATATTCAAATTACAGAAATTTTAAATGCAGAAAAGCAGCAGGAGCTGGAGGAAAATAAACACTAAGCTTTTTCTTGAACTTACGGAATTTTCTTGGCTGAAAATTATGCCTACCACAGAACTGATGCAGTGCTGTCTTAGGCAGCTTCACTGTAGCATATCAAGCTAAATCAGTTTTCCACGTGAAGTGGTCAAGTTATGGTACAAATATTTAAATTAGTTTAAAAATAATCTGTGGCAAATTTAAAGAATAATTTTTAGGTTTTTTCCTATAAATGAGTCAACATTTGGTTAAAGAAATAATGAAAAATTTGCACACAAAGCCCTGGGAGTAACATCTTCTCTATAAAATCCCTATAACAGTGATATACAACATTATTTTATCTTTTTTTTTTTTTTTTTATAGGGGTTTTGGGGAGGTTTTCTAAATCTTTTGTTCTTGTTATTTTCAGGAGGGGTCGGGGTAGGGTTTGAATGTATTATTTAGTCTATCCTGTGCTAATTTTCAACTAAAGAGTAGCTTTTGAAACAGTCATGAACAGTTACAAGCCTTTTCAGCTCATAGAGTTTCCCTTTCCAGAATAACTAAATTTCCTGTTATCAGCCCAGTTATATCTCAGTTTTATTCCTCGTTAGACTCTTTTCCCTCCTTATTATCTCTGATACAAAACCCCTGTTACAGTTCTCAAAGTCATTTCCTGAGCTACAGTATCTAAATCCTACAAATTATTTGTCAGGCCAGAGAGTGTTTGTTGTATATTCTCTTTACTTCAATGCAATTTTTAAATTTCCATTTATTTTTTTACAGTTCACTTTCTTTATTCTTCTCTGTTTTCTAAAGGTATCCTTTCTGATGATAGCAGCATTGCGACCTCTAAGCAACTAATTTCTTCAGTTGTTTCTGAAAAGAAAACAAATTCCTAATTAATACAGGTCTTTTGAACTCAAAAAGAAAGAGACTTATTTTTCTGATTATTTTTCTACCTTGGGATTTCCAGGTATTTCACTGCCCTGATCCATTTAATCCCTGCTTTCACTTTCAGTTGAAGTTTTCTATTTTTTTAAGAATAATGTGTCTGACAGTGACTCATGTCAAGCTGGAATTCAGATTTTATTATGTCCGTATGTTGCTTCTGGATTCAGATTGAAAAATGTATTTGGTTAGTTTTAGACAAGAATGCCTTAAATGATACATGTGCTAAAGAACATACATGCCTTTTGGTTCATGCTTGTCATCACTGACAAAGGCTTTTGCTTTTACAACTCACATAACAATTTGCTGAATAATAGTAAGTTCCAGCGTCTCTCTACTGTTACCTCTTAACTTAGTTGGCCAATGGCTTTTGTTGGAAAAATGAGGAGATGATGTTGCATTACAAGTATAGAAATTTGACAGAAGATCAATCCCTTGCTTCCCAGCTGTTCCCCAGAGATCAGAGGGTCTGGGTACAGTCAGCTTACTCTCTGTCCGCGACCAGTTTGACACTTTAAGTCTGGTCACATTCAGTAAGAACTTTCATGAGCACAGATTCTCAAATAGTGTAGTTCATGAAAATAATATGTTACACATTCTTGTTAGATTTACTATAATAAATACACTAGATCTACAAAATATAAGTGCAGAGCACTATGTACAACTCTTCCCAGGTATGGTCCAAGACAGGCAGAGGCTCAAATCTTACAGAGGCATCCCAGCTTTGGGGAGAGAGAGAGGAGCAAGCTTGTTGACTTGTCTGCAGCATGGGGTCTTATTCTCATCCTCTGCTAAAGAGTATTTTAAATGCCAAATTTATACTTTTGGGAGAAGTGGAGATGAGATTGTAGTCAAATATCCAGTTGCTGCCTTCATAAAAGGTGGGGGGGCAGCCATTTGTATATGAAGGAGGGATTTCGCACCCCTAGCAGCAGGCCATCATGCCCACACTAATTCCTTTATCACACATCTCACAGCATCTCCCTTGGCTTTAGGCCTTATTCCCACAGATGGATGTGCAAAGTAATGAATCAGTGACTGTTGCAGAATTGTTCCCTCCTGTACATTTTGCTGCTGTTCTACCCAGACAAGTTTTAGATTCAGCCTTGAGAAGAGAAGGCTCCAGGTAGGCCCTATTGCAGTCTTTCAGTACTTAAAGGGGGTCTGTAAAAAGTGGGACCAAACTTTTTAGCAGGGCCTGATGTGATAGGGCAAGGGGAAATGATTTTAAGCTGAAGAAGGGTCAATTTAGATATTAGGAAGAAATTCCTTATTGTGAGGGTGGTGAGGCACTAGCACAGATTGCACAGAGGAGCTATGGATGCCCCATCCCTGAAAGTGTTCAAAGTCAGGTTTGATGGGGCTCTGAACAACTTGATCTAGTTGAAGATGTCCTTGCTTATTGCAGGGGGCAGTTGGACTTAAATGGCTTTTAAAAGGTCTCTCCTGACCCCAGCTATTCTATGACTTCCTGGAGCTTCTTCCACTTCATTTGGGAGTTTGATGAAGTCAGATTTATGTAATTGTTTGGAAATTTTATGTGAGACTGCACTTAAGCTTTTGTTTGATTCAGCCTTCACTGCTCTTATGGAACATCATAGCAACAGTCATCAATCTTTTTCACCTTCATTTTTGCTTTCAAGAAATATTTGTACACCTTTAGACTTTTTTCTTGTAACCTTTTGCAGATAGACTGAGTAGTAAATAAGCTTTATTTTGTGTACTGTTGCAATCACATGCATCACTCATTCAAGTGAGATCATCATCACATTCAAGCGGCAGATTTTGCAGATTTCAAAGCTGAATGAAACCTACTCATTGCACCTTCAATTTTGGCTGAATTTTCGGTCTACAACTCCCTCTTTAAGAGTGAAAAATTATTGGGTTATTGCCACTTCCTACTAGGAGCTGACCTGTTCTTCATTTGAAACCAAATAATGCTTAGGTATCCAATGGTATACAGAATTAATCCATGAACAACAAGGCTTGACGCTATGGTGTCTTTCAAACTCTTGCAATTCATCCATATTTTACTGATTTCTGCTGGTCAGCATTGGGCATTCCTGGAAGAACAAAGGGCACAAAGTTCTTTCAGATGTGTTTGTCTCCTAGGGGTTTTGTTTCCTGCAGAATCTTAATGAGAAGCTGCTGTTAAATCATGATCATTCTTTGCAGACAAGAGAGAGTAGTTTTCTTTTGACTTTAAGGTTAACAAAAATGGATTTTCCACTCTAGCTAGAACTGTGGGATTTTTTCAATAGCTTTTACACTGTTTAGACAGTCTAATATTTTCCCCAGAAATATTTTGTGTCTTTGTTTATTTTCATTGTTATCTTTTGTTTTAAAAAAAGGATTATTATTTAAGATGTAATTTGTTTCATCAGATGCAAAGTATTGGGCAGCTAACCATAGGTGCGTTTGATTTCTGTGTTATTCTGAATTGTGGTCTTTCATCACCCATATAATTTATATAGGAATACAGCTGTCTGAGTTTTTACTTAAGTTAGTCTGCCTAGAGGTATGATGTTTGTAGTTGCTGTACACTTAGTGTGAGCAAATTTGCTGTGGTAGTGAGATGCTGTGAAGGTTCTCGCCCCCCACATGTCCTCCCCGGATGGGGGAGAAAGTCCTTGCCAGGAATAAGAGACAAACGGGTCTTTTGGAACTTCTCGGTTTTCAGGTTGTTTATTATATCTTACCAGCAATTTACATGCTGGCAACATAGCATGAAGCAGAGCAAATACCAAAAGGCAAATGCAGGAAAACTCAAGGCTTTTTAAAGGTAAACTAACCAATGGTCACTAAAAGTGCACATTATTTTTACTCTTCTACCAATGCCTAAGGAACTATCCTTTCACGTAGCCCTGTACTACAGCTAACCAATCTAACTGTTTTCTAACCAATCATTCTGTACTACCCATACTGCAGAAAATGGAGTAGGTGAAGAAGGAAGAAACCTGAAAAACTACAAGGGATCCTCCATCTTGCCTTCATCTCTACTTACTATACTAACAAACCTAAAAGCTCTAGATTTTTCACTCTGTAACAAACTAAATATTATACTACCACCTAACTCACACCCTTGTAGATTCTAATTCATCCCAGAGCCTTGGCAGCTTTCTCCATGGATAAAGGTCAAAACCAGTGTTTTCCAGGGGGGATGGGTCTTTCAGATGAGGCAGAGAAACACTCCCTGCACTTTGGGTTCCAACAAGATGCTTAGCATTCAGCGCAAGTGTCTTGTGTACATTTTGAGTACAGAGCAAGAACTAAATGTGATTTGTGCCTATCTAAGAATCTCTTCTGCCTTGTAATTTCTTAAAAGCTACTGCCTTTCCTCAGTGATCCAGTCACACACTGCTAGTGTAAAAATCAGTTTGCTGATTTGAAAAAACAGTTTGGACACAGAGGGAATTTTATTAAAAAGCAAGAAGATCTTTCTGCACAACATGGTGTGCTGCTTCAAGCACAGCAGAAGTGTATATGAGGGGAGATGCTTATATATCTATGTTGCTGTATCTATATTAATGAAAAGGTGTGTATAAGAACCCTGAGGGTTTCCAAATTGCACTGTGTGGCTGGGAGGTAAACTCAGAATTTGTCTATACTGTGCAAAGTTGTATTAATGTGAAAGCATTGCTCTGTCACAGCTGAGTAGTGTCAATAAATTATTCTACCAGTTTTACCTAGTGCATGAAAGATATTTCAACATCTTCTAAAACTGAAAGAAACTGGTGTTTTGGAAGCATACATAGTAAACATCTTAGAAACAGTGTTACAGAGAGAATATAGTCTATACTGGTTTTTATATATATATATTGTTCACTATTACTGTAAAATACTGTAAGTCACTAATTAAAAGTAAAATAAAATTCCAGAGTAAAAAGGTAAACTTGATATGTTTAATATTCCTCACTCAGTATAGATCAGGAATTCTACTGTCTTCCATTTCAGTTCTCTGTGCTACATCAGTGTCAACAAAATACTTCCCATCTTCTCTTTGAGAAACCTTTTCATTCAGTTGTTTGAATCTTGGAGGTAAAAAATGTGATTTGTGCCAGAAGTTAAATAGTCCTATATAGGGAATCATTTGACAGAATACACAGTAAGTCACTTTGGATTTTAAAGTCTGTTCACTTGTTCAGTTATAATGAAAGTGTCATTTGTGCATACCAAAACCGACAACTGTTCAGACTATGAAAACATGAATTGCATCACTGGATGTCACAAAAGAATCATTTCTATGAATTTTTAGGTTATGGAAAATGTACTTTAAAGCTACTGTTATTAGAGATGCTTTATCATTTAATTGGGGAGTAAAGATACTGTGTAAGAGAATCTTAAGAGAAAGTATTTTTTGGTAGTTCTCCTGTTGCTATGGTGTATCCTTGAAAAATTATCACTCATTAGTCCACCCTTTGTAATGCAGAAGTGTATCTTGGGAAGGGTCGTTTTTTATTAAATCTTCAACATTGATGATTTGAGATCTGAAACTGTTTAGAGGAGCTATTGCACCTGTGGAAGAATTTGACTGAAGTTTCAGAAGTGCAAATATTTCATATTTTTTATGAGACAGTGCTCCCTAGTTGTTACTCTGTTAGTTAAAGCTCATCACATTGTCAGTTCAGTCATGTAGAATTCTTATTGACGTAGTGCAGATACCCATGCTTATTTCTCTCATTTCTCCTGCATGAGTCTGTGATTCTCAGAGAACAAAATTTTTTACTTCTCATGTTTTGTTCCTTTTCTTCAAATTTTAGAGAATTATTTAAAGGTTGGGCTGGATTTCGTAGATTTTTACATTTTATATTAATAGAAAGCAGTTTGAAATAACTGAGGGAAAACTTAAAAGAATAGTAGTTATTAACAGATAAAATTTTAACAGTGTTTTTGTAATAGCAGAGTGGTGGTGTATTTACCAGGAAGTCTTCAGCTGTACTACCTTTGCTGAACAGAAAGGGATTTGTTCTTGCACAAGTGGAGTTGCAGTGGGAAGCACAGCAGTTTGCACATGAGAAAGAGGGCTGCAAGAGGAAGCAGACACCTGACCCTTCTTTGTATGAAGTGCAGTGTCTTGTTTCCAGCTGCTGTTTTAACAAGTTCGTCGTAACCTCCCTACCATTGCAAATACTCTGCCTTTTGACACTGGCTTAACACACACCTTTAGACAGCTGTAATGTACTGCATCTAGTGGGCTGTGTCCAACTTTGTAGAGCCTAAGTGCATTCCTTGTAGTGCAGAAAAGCATTTAGTGTCTTGTTTGCTTAGCAGCTACTAAAAATGATTGTTCTAGTGGGTTTATGACAATGTATGGGGATAGGCAGTATCATAAAATTAAGATCAGTTTTTATGGCGTAAATATTTTATATACATTTAAGATCATAAAACTTCGTTTAGCAATCAGGGATAGAAAGATATTATTACCACAATATCTATTAGAAGTGATATTTAGAAAATGTACATGACTGGGTGCCCGGATATGTCAATTTCATTAACACTTCAATTACACAGATGAGGCAAGCAAATCACTGATCTATGAAGTTTATATAAATCATATGCAACCAGATTTAGCTAAAAATTTAGATCTAGATCTGCAGAAGTGGAAGAATAATTTACAAATTCCACAAGGTTGTTTTTTTCTAGTGTAATAATTTAAATTTTCAGCTTCTCTATTGTGTATAAAATGTGAAGCATCTTCCCCCAAATATTTTGCAAGCTGTAAGTAAAAAAGAAACTGAGTGTTTTTATGTAAATATTCTAGTGATTTTGATTTCAGTTGAAGAAAACAAGGACTTTTAAGGAAAGTTACAATGAACACTAAGATTTTTATTAACTAATATATATTTTATTTGATGATAGTAATAATAATAATTTATTTGTTTACAAAAATAAGAATCATTGGAGTGCTACCATTGGAAATTAAATATATTCATGGCTTGGTCATGCATAAGTCATTGAGTGTTCCCAGAGGTACCTCTACTTGCCACTTGCTTTTTATGGTCATCTACACAGTGGAAGTGTACTGATAGACTCGTTCGCTGATACCAGTTTATAAAGAAAGCAGACACTGAATTAGCTTCTGGCACTTGAGTCTCATGCCATAGGCATTAGGCTGCAATAAATGGTATGATGGGTCCCAGTGGAAGGAATGAGAGAATTCAGAGAAGGCAATTTGCAGGCAGAGGGAATCATGAGTATGGGAAGAAATAGAGAAAACAGAGTCTGTATTTAAGCTAGCAGTAGTTATTGCTGTGACATTTTTGTTCCTCGCACTGCTAAATTTTGTAGGGTCATTCTGTGATATTTTGATTCTGGGTGGCAACAGAATCACTGCAGGTGTGCTGAGAGTGCAAGCAGCATTCTTCTGCTGCAGAATCATTGTCAATGGAAATGTGTTATTGGTGTGTGCAGATACACCAGTTTGTAGAGTTCAATTTTAGCTGGCTACATTAATCAGGATTCCATTCACCTTTGGCTGTTTGTAGATTTGAGTTGGGAGAAGAAAAGCAAAAAGAAAATGGAATCAGGTCAGTTAGCAGAAAAGTATGTATCAAGCTTACCATTGATAAGAGGGAAAGGCAGTAGGGTAAACCACCCTAATATGATTAGATGTGGTTTTTTTTATTTTGTTTTCTTTTCTTTCATGTAAAAAAAATCTACAAAAGTCTGAGAGTACTCTCAGTATGTGTCTATGTGTACCTGACACAGGTAGTTGCATTCAACATCAAAAATTCCCAACAAGGATGTCAAAATGGAGGCTCACCAGTCTCGGTATGAGTTTCTTACTGTACACTAAAATTGACAGAAGCTGGATAGTCACTTCATGAGGAGGAACAAACACATGTGTCAGGGTTAGCACTGGCCCCACATCTGCTTAGACACCACCACTCATCCTGTGAGCCCAAACACAGCAACTGCTGTTCGCTTTAGCCTTGTGTTTTTACAGACCTGCTTGATTTTAGTTGTTTTGCAGCAATAGCAAATGTAGTCAGTTTCATCCATTTGTCAAGTTAACTGAGCAATTAGCCAAGGAAATTTGATTTTGGAAAACATCAAAGACAACAAATCCCGTCATGCCTCACATCCACCAAAAAAAGACACTGAATGTCACTATACAGGTTATTGGTGACAAAGAATAGGAAGAATTCAAGGAAAGGCAGCATAACAGTGAAATTGAGATGACACAAACTTCAAAATCCTTATCCAAAAAGCTTTTCAGTGTATTAAAAGAAACCAACTGCTAAAACCCATATTTCTTATTGTTCATGGAGGAGAAGTAGATATGTGGTTTTTTGGTGAGAAGCTCTGATCAGTCTAGCTCCATGTAAGCTCTATTTTCTCCCTGCAAAATAAGAGCAGGGAAGTGGACAATAAGCTGAAATAGCTGATTTGTGAAAAAAAATTACTGGCACATGTGTTGTCTCCAGCAAAGGTATTCTGAGTAACTTTGAAGAAAGCATCTTATCTCCAGGCTGAGAGATGCAGTTTTTATTCCTAAAGTACACACTTCTTACACAACTGGTTGACAGACACAATTGACCTTTTTGTTGCATATTTGACTAATCTGTCTCTAGTTCTTTGTCTGCTCTTCTGTGGTCTGTGAGCTCTGTTGCAGAGGTTATATAGGTATTTCTTTGGTAAAGCCCTTCCAAGATTTCAGCTTTCAGTGGAAAGCTCAAATAGGTAATGAAATGTTATTGATGCTAATGCTATAGTCAGTTAAACATAAATTATCTGCAAATTTGTCCATTAACTTGTACATATAGCTCTATTTTATGCTAGGCAGAGTCATAGGTTTTAACTTGTTCAACAGAAATAATATTTTCCACAGAGGCTGTCTCTGTCAATTTAATTGAATTTATTATGATTTCTGAGTCTCATATTTGCATTTTAGTTGAAGAAGTAAAACTATATTACTGCCCAAAACCAGCTGAAGAGTATATGATATGTCTCATCATTACTTATTATTGAGGTCAAACTTTGCTATGCTTAATATCTGAAAGACAAAAAAAAGGAGTTTCTGACATTTCCAGAAGAGTAGTCCTAGGTCTTTTAATTAAATCAGTCTGCATTAGGTGTATCCTCCAAAAACTGCCTGGGAGGGCTTCCACAGGTTAGAAACTGAACTAACAATTTATGTGGAGGCAAAGAAAGGCAGTGAAGCAGCAGAGAACTCTGTGAAACCAATTGGCAGTGAGCCATCTGTTAAGCAACCGCAACTACGTCAAAGATATCTAAAAATATACCAGTTGGTTTGGGAACATAATGCCCTAACTCCAATAAAAAGGCACTTTGTAAACAATCAAAAATGTGCTTTAAAATCAATTGCATTTATTCATATAGCAATGAAATATAAGAGGTACTGCTCTCATAGATGTTGTTGGTAAATCCTAAATAATTAAATTGTTTGTCCCTACTTCTCCTCTTTGGAGCTGAAACTAACATTTTATTTCAATCCCATTGTCTCTCTCTGTGGCTCCCCCACATACTGACACTTCTGTCATGTCTTGTCTTCCCTTTTTGCTTCTCCTGAGTTTCTCCCTCATTTATTTTCTGCCCAGGCTGCCTTGGGCAGTCTTTCTTTGTAGAACCATAGAATTGTTTGGGTTTGAAGGGAACTTTAAAATCCTCTGGTTCCAACCTCCCCGCTATTTCCCATCCCACTCACTTCATTCACTTGCCCTCACTCTACTCTCATTTCTCCCCCTCTGAGAATCCTACTGCTTGGATTTCCTGCAATTCTGCCTTTCCATTTTAGCTTCCTTCTTCCCACACTCCCTTCTCCTATCTAAACTACAAACCTTTCCTTTCTTTGTAACTTCCAAACTGGACTTTCTTCGTTTCTGTCTTTCTCTTGAACTCTGGCTTTTACTTTCAAGTCCTTTCGTTTCTGTGGAACACCTCTCTTCCACCTCCCCCTTATAAGCACCTGTCTTCTTTGCACTACCAGCTTATCCATCAGAAACTGGAGACACTTCTTTGCTGTCATTTTAGTGGTTTATGCAGTTTTGTTCCAGTATTTTCCTCCTACCTTTTATACAGTCATCAGCCTCAGGTTTGAGAATCAATGTAAAGGCTCAGTACTGATTAAGACATCAGTGTGACATCTCTTAATGAAATATCATCATTTTTTCCTGCTTCTGCCCAACAGTGTCATCACTACTGTTGTAAGAGAGCCGAGGGCAACAGCCTTGATCTGTGATTCATTCTGTGCCAATACTATGGTCCCCTGAAGCAGGCAACAGCTGGCTGATGGTGAGACTACCAACAAAAAAATTGCCCACGAAGCAAGGTGGAACAGTCTTAATTCAGCCTTGCTAGAGTACTGGTAAAACGTGAAGGTGCTGAGTCACTAATTCCTCAATAGTTTCCATGGATGCAGGTGTTGGTACCCAACAGTTAACTCCTGAACTGGACACAGATGAAAATCTAAGTTTGACATCTCTCTTCCACCCTTCCTTCAAATGAAAAATACTGAAAAAAGTATCAGAAAACTTGGCCACCAGCACTTTGGTACATTGTTAAGTGAAACAAAGAGTTGTTACACATTGCAGCATTGCTGATTTCATTCGTATATGTATGGCTAATTTAGAGTGTGCTTCCCAGTGTGATGGTTATTTCAGTTCCTGTTCGGGGCACATGTTAAGTCATGTTATTTGAGGACATCCCAAAAGTGGACTATACAGTGGCTGATTTCAAGAGCAGATGTCACTGTAGAAGTGGTTTACTTAGCAGCAGCTTTTTTTGGTTGCATCCATCCAGTCAGGCTGCAAACATGAAAACCAGAAGCGTTCCCCTGTTTGTAGAGGTCCATCTGCAGTAATAAATATAAGCATATATATTTTGAGCCAACTATTTTTAGAAACTTGTGTTGAGGACTGTACTGCTGTTTGGACTTTATGCCCTTTCAGATTTTGTTGCTTAGTCTATACATTTTTAATAATCACATTGCCTGCTAGCAGTGACATTTTGTGGAGGTCATTTTTCTTGTGAAGTTGGAGAATGGACTTGAATTTCATTAAAGGACTCCCTGAGCTGCAGGATCGTTGTTTATGGACTGTCTTGCATCTTGTACTACCTTTGAAGCCTGTTTAGAATTTTAACTAATGATATCTTCAAAGTGTCACTGTGCTCAAGGGCAGAAAATAAATTTCAAAATGCACTTTATATTTAAAAACAGTTTTGAATATCTTTGAAGCATGGTATTAACTGAAATGAAAAGGCATAGATACAGACTTGCTATGGATGCGCACGCAGAGAGTTCCATGTTTCACTAGCCTTTTCATGGTCAGCAAAGTGTCTCTTCACCATTGCAATGTCTTCATCTCCTATATTATAAGAATCATCAGGTCTATGGGTGTCTTAGGAATTTTTAATGTAATTGATGATTTCATACCTCAGCAGGTATCTTAAGGTAATCTCTATCCATGAAGGAGTTTTATTTTTGTCTACATCATTCCAAGCTCACTTCTTCTTATTTTCCCTGTGTAAAACACAGTCACTGGGTTGTATTTATATGACTTCTCTGTTTCTGAGTAGAGGATAGCAGATCCTAAAACCAACATGCTATACTTCAAATATATGAGACTGTGGTGTCAGCTACTAAATTAAAATTTCTTGGTTTTGTATAGACCAAAGTTCCAGCTTCCCACAACTGAGCACCTAACAAGTTTGTTTATTAATAACATACTCAAAGGTTCACATAGTAGCGGTGTCTGATGTGTTCTAATATTGATATTAATTTCTGATAATTAATATGCTGATATTCCTTTAAAACATGTCAAAAGCTAGTGACCATGTTTGAGAATATGGCCATTTGAATATCTGTTCTCTTCATGGATTTTTTTTTTTTCAGTTTTATTTATTGCTTCATGTAAGCACCCTTACATGTAAGTGTCCTTTTTTTAGAGACGCTGTCGGGTTAATTCTGTAATTTTCCTTCTCTAGGACTTTAGTTTTCTATTAGTAAACTAAGGGCTTACAAAAGTACAAGGATGTGATTGATAATTGAATCTTTCCCACGAAATAATTTGCCTGGCTTTTTCTATTGTATTATTTTGCTATATCAAACTGCGAAGAAAATTCAGCTTATTCAGGGTGTCCTTATGTGGTGGGTTGAACCACCAAACCACGACACCTTGTATTTAAGATGTTCTTTTCTATTTCTGTTTTGATAGCTGTACCATCAAAGCATTGTAGTTTGGCTGTATGTTATACCATGGATTTCACAGTTTTTTGACCATTTCTACCAATTTAGTTGTGCTAAATAAGTTAGAATCTTGTTTCAGAGCATGAAGCAATGTTATCCACTAAACAGCAGCTACTGTGGGGGAAATGAAGAGAAGATAGAACTGTAACCTGTCTTTAGGATGTTATGTCCTAGGTAAAGGTAGATGTTGGCAGACTGGACAGATTGTGCATTTGAGAAAATTTGTGTTAGGAAGTAAGGACAGAAGGTTGTGCATGATTTTCCATCTGATTCCCTGTTTGGGAAAAGGACTAAAAAGGCAAGAATTTTCAGACTCTGCTTCCAGACTTTTCAATGCCCACTGCATATGGACTGCTTATGAATAAAAGCCACCAGCCTGTTTGGAACGGCTGTTTTGCTGACATGACCAAAAGGGAAGGCCTCAGCCTCCGGCCATTATCATTACCATTTTACTCTTTTCCTGCCTGCCTGCTACATGGGCTTCCCTTTGCAAATTTTTTTTTTTTCTATCTTCTGCGCAGACTGATTCATCCTTCTCATGCCTGGGAAAATCTCAACAGGAAAATGCACAAGATTGATGAGGAAGAGAAGGCAGTTACATTGGACCTTTTCTTTGCTTATTCTCAAACATTTTTTCCTTTCTGTTCAAGGCAGTTGTTATTTCTGTGGTGTTGGTTAACACTTTTTATATTTATAGAATCCTGACTTTTATAACTTTCTATAGGAATCTTCACAGTGCTGCTAACAGTACTTCATCCCAGCTCCTTGTCTTTCCCTATTTTACACAACCAAGAGAAAATTCTGTAGCTTATTTCAGTTGAGAATTTAGCAACAACATTTCTTGGCAGAAAAAAACGAGGAGATATTCCTACCCAGTTTTGGTTTCTTTTTTTTCTTATCCTTATACTTGTTCACTCACTTTGCTATTTAATCTTTGATTGCAGGCCACTAAAGAAGTAATAGAGCGAGAAGCCCCGGGGATGGCACTGGCAATGCTGATGGGATCACTTAATGTTACTCCTCTGGGCATGCTCTCTAGGTAAGAGTACTTCCTTCAAAATATGAGATGAACTATTTCCATAGAATTACTTATTGTTATCCAATGACTGTGCACAAATCATTGAAGGTTGTTATCAAGACTAGAAGTCTTAACTTCAGAGAAGTGGCCAAATTCAAGTAATGGTAATTGCATAGTTTCATTTAATTCCCTTTGTTGTCTCTATTAGAGACTGTATCATCCTGTATTTTCTATGCCAGGTTATTTGTAATATTGATGCACACTCTTAAACAGCTGTCTTTTCATTCTAGAACTGTGGTGTTTTGGTGGTGAGGGAAGAATTTTTCTATATTTTGTTCATCAAGTATTAAAATGTTTTGTTGACAAAAAATTCCCTTTGATAAAGACAAATGTGTTGTACTGTCCTGTGTCTGGAGGAATATCATTAATTTATCTCTCAAAGTACCTGGAATGCATGCACATCTGTGTGCTTTTCTTGAAAGCACACATAATACTTTCGCAGTTCTTAAGCACTTTTACTTACTTTTGCATTCTCTCTAGAGAAATTTTTTGGCAGCTCCATTTCTCTCTTGAGCCACTAGGTCTGATTACTGGCGACTGAAATTTGAGTTTCATCCTGCTGCTTTAGTCCTTTTTTTATTATTGGTTGGTTGTACTGGTCATTTAGCTTATAATGCTCAGAAATATTTAAAGCAGAGTAGAAGAGCCAAGAAGACAACTGCTAAAGGAGCTATCTGCCAAACACAATTCCACCTCATTTTTATTCTTCTGTGGACAATTATTATTTCCTTTGTTTTAGATCTGCCATAAACTGTAATCCACGTATGAGATTTGCTGGACTGAGTTTGCACTCTGTAAGCTTGACTACTGCAAGAGGAGGAAATGAACACATTTCTTTAATTCAGGCTCATCTCTGTGCTGAAGTAGAGCATTCCTCAGCTACCTGGAATTCTTTCTAAACTGAGGGCACATAGTGTGAAAGAAGGCAATATGAGAAAAGAGAGGTTAGGAGTCAGTCAATATTCAAACTGCCAGTTGAAAACAACACTTCAGACTGGCTTGAATATGATATCAAAAGTTCATTTAGTGGCACAAAAACAATCTCTGTGCTATTTACTTGTGAGCATTGTGACAGCTGTCGCAGAAATACTTGCTACCCTGCTAAAAAATGCCATGAAACCAATAAATGATGTTAATCACTGAGAATTATTTGTATTAGAAGAAATCCAGGGAAGTTGGCTACCCAACAAACCGTGTAGTTTGGCTCAAAATTTTTGCTAATGCCGTAACTGGAAATTATTTTCTTTTCTGTACTGTCTTCACTAATAGGTGATATTTTTGTTCGATAAAGAGAATTTTACACAATTTCTCTTAACTGTAACCTCCGTATCTTTGTGGTTTAGTTTTCTCCTTTTACATTTTTCTTATCCTTATATCCCAGCCCTGGGTTTTTCACCTCAGCTTTTGTAAACAGTGGAAGCAACCTCAAGACAAAACTCAGTAATTTAATTTCTATTTTTTTATTATTATTTAGCTAAAATGTTGAATAGTCAAACTCTAGACAACAGAAAGCATTCAGAACTTGAGTGTTCAGCCTTGCATCAACACCAAAGGAATTTCTAAAAGACAAAAAAAAAAAAAAAACAAAGAAACTTCTATCTTTGATAGTTGGTCTTGCCTTTTCTTAAGGGAGAGGGAAAAACTATTAGGAAGAATTATATATGAATTGCATAAGTACAATTTTCACTTGAGAATTACTTCCTTCTCTGCTTTTCTTGTGTTGAATCTTTAAATAAAAAGGACATATTTGAATTAATGCAACAAGCATGACTTAGGGTTTTTTTGCTGGCCAGGGACATAATGTTTGACACAGTCAATTGCATTGCAAAGGAACCATGTGTATGACCAAATAGGGACTATATCAAATAATGTACTGGATGCAAGTAAACAATGGAATTCAGGGAGCTACACAGGTCTAAATAAAGATGGAAATCTAGCCAATGTTTATACTATCAAATGCATGTTAGACCCTGTAAATCTCGTGTTATGCTTTTTCAGCTCAGCTTATCCCAAGTTCTTTTGTGAGAACATAATCAGAAAATATATTGGAAATTAAGTTTACAAAATCTGATAAATCATAGAATTTGTCTTAAATGCTTGCCTTTTGTTTTGGTAGTAGAGATAGTTGCATACAAGAATTTCAGTCTGTGTTTCTTTCTTTTCAGGCCTGTGTGTGGAATCAGAGGGAAAACTCTCATAATTAATCTTCCAGGTAGCAAGAAAGGTTCACAGGTAAGAAAGGTTCTTACTGATCTGCTAGGAAGGAACTATGATGAGCACTTCTCGTTGTTTTGAATGGTAGAAAGTGCCCACTACAACAAATTTTACAGAAGTGAATTGAAATGCATATTCATGTTAAGTGACCACACCATCACTCTTAGTCAAGGACCATACAATTCCAGTCTGATTTAATGGTGTTATGTGCACACCAGGACAATATTACATGTAGCACAAGAGAGCACTCACTTGAGCAGGCAGTGCTAATGAAGAGTCTAATTATCTCTTGCACATTCCCTTTCTTCTCTAATGAGCTGTACCTTATCTCTGGGTTGTCTCCTGCTTCCAAGAAATCATTCTTTTTCACACAGAAGTGAGAGGAATGCCTAGTATATGGTAGAACTTGCTGCAGCATGTGGAACACTCCCAATTTTTCTCAGCAAGAGGGAAGAAAGGGAACATAATTTTTAGGAGTTTGAGGATGTTTTTGAATCTTCTCTGTATGGGTATATCAGACTTTTCAGTCTTTATACAGTTTATTTTCTTCCTGCATTTTGCTCAGTTTGGACAGAGAAGTTAGAATTTTTGTCTTTATTCGTGCTTGCTTTCTGACTGCATAGCTGAAAGAAACACAATTAAACTCCAGGAGGGATTTTTGTGTGCATCTGTGAGTAAGGCTAGATCTTTCACTAATTTCTTCGTAGTTGGCTGATAGAAAAACAGTCTTCTCCATACAAATACTGCTAAGCTGAATAGTGATCTGTACAACCTAACACAAAACTGCTGAGGTAGGTCCCCCATCAGTCACGAGAATCTATTTCTTGAGGGCTCAGACTACATCTGGCCTTGTTAATAATCGTCTTCACCTCTGGCCTCTAACAAATGCATACCTGGTACACATCTCCTGAACCTGTAGTGCCCAGGCACAGAGCAGGCAGTACTAATGTGTTTAGCAGCACAGCCCTGAAGTCGCTGCTTCTTGAAAGACTTCTGTCATTCACATTATGTGGGCTGTCACCTGGAAGTTGAAGAGGAAATGTTTTGAGTACTATGATATTAAGCAGCCACCATAGGTTTTCAGATACACTGTTGACATGTTTCAGTTCAAGGACCCAGTGTGAGCCCTCCTATGATTCTCCCATTCCTTACAGCGTTTTTAGGAAATCTAGTGAGGCTGTAATTTAAAGGAAATTTAAAAGCCTTCAAAACACACAACAGGCATTGGAGAATGGTGAGGTGGGAATATACCTCCTTGAAATTCTTCCATTTATAAGCGGCAAATCATATGTATGTACATGTATTTAACACAGCACTGGCCCCACATTTTAAAGAACTGATGCGCCAATAAGAAGGTTATTCCACAAGTGAATACTTGTTTTGCTGAATTATGAGAGATGAAATAGCCTACAATCTCTAGTGGTTTTTATTGTGTTCAGTAGCACTCCTAACCTACAGGAACAATTGTCATTTTCTGTCCTGAGGCAATCAGACTTTGAAGATAGGTAAATTGCAGAAAGCAAATGAGGAAAAGAAATGAAAAAGTATTCATAAGTATTTTAACAATAGTTTGATATAGGGTAAGTAATTGAAAAGGTAATTCTGCTGGAAAAGAAAAAAATCCTATTATTGCATCATACAAGCAAGCTTCTGACAAACTGATTTTTATTTGTTCCTGTCATGATGATACTCTGTCCTGTCACAATTTCTTTTAGTATGAGACATCTTCGAAGCGCCAGATTTCAGCAAAGACTTTTAAGATGATGTCATGGATTAGCAAGCATAGTCCTGGAAGTGAATACTACAGATGAATAGTAGAGAAAATTGGTCCATTAAAGGCTGAATCTCAAGAACCAAAAAGGACAGATTGTTACCAGAAATTTCCCTCATTTTTCTCTTTTACCACTTGTTAATTTCCTTTTCATTGTATAAATACGATCATATGAGAAGCTTTTCATAAGCTTCATGAAATTGCAGCAGTATACATATTTCTTTAATAAAATGTTAAAATATTAATGGAAAATGACAGCAGTGTAAATGCATCATCTCAAAAACGGACTGCATGCCAAACATTTTTACCAGAGAGCACATGTGGCATGTAGCATTGAATCCAGATCTGTAGAATACTTCCATTTTTTAAGTCTGGCAAAAGATAGTTTATATTATGGAAGAGAGCGAAGTGTGAAATTACCAGATGTTAATTAAAATCATTTGGTCTTTAACAATTTTTATTATTGTAGTAACAATTGCCTAAACCAATGAGTTTCATATGTAACACGAGCTTTTAGAGGACTTACTGGGAATCTGTGCATCAACAGTCAAGCCAACAAGGCTTTATTTCAGTGCCAGGAGTGGGGAACATGCTTCTCTGATTAGTCAGTTATTAGGGTACTTTTTCACAATTATTGCTCAGTTCAGAGATTATTGTTCTCGTTTCTCACTTACTTGAGGTCTGCGTCTTTGTTAAAGTAATGATGCTTATGTGCTTCATTATTTTAACCCATTTTAAAAGTAATACTGTGGAGGCCCAACAACTCTGCAGTTTGCAGTTATATACAAGTCATAATCTTTATTATCTTTACAAATATGTTTTAATATACATTCATTATATACAGCATTTGTACTCAACCAGCTTACTCCTGTTCTTCACAGTACCAACTTGAATGTTTCAATTCACAAATGACTTATCATTCATTACTCTTAAAGAAGCAACTGAAAGATGTGTTCTTATTTAGAAGCTTTGAGGAAATACAATGCTTGTGAGTCATGTCTTACTTAAAAAGTGGCATATATAAACTCCAGTAATTTCTGATGGATTTTTTCCTTTTTATTTTGTATACATAGTCATATTTATTTATTGAATATATTTATTTCATTATCTGTTTTTGAACTTATTTTTTATTTTCTGGGTACTCTAAAATGTCAGAATACATTTTTTTAAATCATTTTTTAAATGAAACAAAACTGAAGTGCCACAAAAGGAATAGTACCAGCTTTGTCTGTCAACTTGTGTGTTCCTGACTGCATTGCCGTGGCAATTAATCCTTGTGACCCTGCCATCATTTTCCAATATTTTAATGTTTATATGCAGTCTCCTCAAATGACATAAGAAAACTTTTTGTTGAGGTGCCTGGGAGGAGATTGAGAGAAATAGTCATAAATTGAATGAGATACCTTCCAGATGGATGAAAAGAAATGGAAAAACAAAACAAAACTGAAAAAAAAAGCCCAAACACTTTGAGGGTAATTAAGCATTAAAGCACATTTTCAAGAAGGGTTGTGCTGTCTCTGTTCTTGGATTATTTTTCAAGACTTTACTGAACAAGCCTTAAGAAGCCTGAGTTTCATAGTGACCCTGATCTGAGCAGGCAGCTGCAGCACATGACGTCCTGAGGTCCCGCTTGATTTGATGAACACCAGTGTATTTTAGCAGTATAGGTAGCTATATATGGTAGCTATATGTATGCCCGTTATGGAGCAAGAGTGATTGCACAGCCTCTGCAGTTTTGCTTTCTCCAGCCATCTAAAATAATTTTTTCATTGTTTTAGAGGTTATAGAACAAGGAGAGGTTTGAAAAACTGATTATTTATGAAATATTTTTTCTGAGCTACATAGAATTATAATGACATCAGTGTAGTTTGTCATTCTTCTAGTATATAATAAGTCCATGAATAAAAAAGGATATAATTATATACAAGTGTAATTATGGAAACCTTTATGAATTGTTCTCTAATTGTGAGGGAGCATAGTAGGAAAGATTTGAAGCTAATATTCCTGCAGGTATATAGTTAATGTTTTTATTCTGCATTTTTGTAGCATTCTGCCAGCTGCTGTGAACTGTTTTCTGTATTACATATTCCCAAAAATTTAGCTCTTGTTTTCTGAAGTTCTAGTACAATATTAGCTTAATTGCAGTAGCCCTGTTTTGAAATGTATGGTATTTGCATGAAAAAAAAAAAAAAGACAAAAATATATAGAATTGTTACCAGGTCTGTTTCTGAGTTCGTTTTTTACCTTTTAAGAGCAGTTGCATAGGACATGTTATGTTTTATTTATGATCAGATAGATCATATAAAGGTGCATCTAAATCCCAAATATATTTAAAGAGTAAATTCCTATTTGCACCTGCAGGTAACTTTTCATAGTGATTTCTCTTCTCGTTGTGCATAGGAATGCTTTCAGTTTATACTGCCAGCCCTACCTCACGCCATTGATCTTTTGCGGGATGCCATTGTAAAAGTAAAGGAGGTACACGATGAGCTTGAAGATCTACCTTCACCACCACCTCCTCTTTCTCCTCCTCCAACCACCAGCCCTCACAAACAGACAGAAGACAAAGGAGTGCAGTGTGAGGAAGAGGAGGAAGAGAAGAAGGATAGTGGAGTTGCCTCAACAGAGGACAGTTCTTCTTCACATATAACAGCAGCAGCCATTGCAGCTAAGGTGAGTCTGGCTTCTTCCCTTAAGAGACCATTCAGTTTCTGTCTGAGGCACTTTCCACCAATATTCATTTGCATCTTAAGACTATACATTGATGTCTTCATGTCAAACAGATGTATTTTAGGTACATTTTGTAGAAGTAGACCTCCATAGAAATATATGAATTCTGTTTCGGTAGGTGATTTCAAATTCCAGTGGGAGACATATTATTTATTATTGTGGTATTAACATATGTTTTATGATACCATTCTGATGTGCCAGACTGGTTTTAGTAGCTTTTTTTAAATTCAAAGTACTCACATGCCTGAACATGCAAAGTTCAGTAGGCGGCATGTTCAGGAATCACAACAAAATTTTCCAACCCATAATATCTAATTTGAAATTAAAATGTTAATTTCTGAAAACAGCGATAAAAGTATGACAGACAGGTAGCATACTAAGTAATAAACTATCCAGATTACTGTATTCCAGTGTGCCTGTCTGCATAAGAGATGTGAAATTTTGCCAACAAACTAGATATCATATTGTCTTTATAGCCTTGCTTTAACTAGTAATCATACATCAGCCTTACTCAAACTAAAATAATAAAGTGGAAAAAGAAATAAAAGAAATAATAAAATAAAAAAATGAGGCAACACTTGTAAATAATTTCAGTTTGAATTTTAAATATTTTCCCAAGAATTATTCTATTATTTGAAGCAATATATAAATATTTACCTCAGTTTTATGTGTTCAGTTTTCAAATGGAATGATAATGTATCCCTGTGTGTTTGGAAACAGTTTTTTCCAAACTGCTTTGTTCTACGTCTACTCCACAAGTTTTGCTTTTAATTCCTATTATGAGAATTGAAAGTCTAAGTAAATCAAAATTATATTAAACAATTTCTAAACCAAAGCAGCAACATTCTAACTCCAGAAATATGAATTCAGGTCTGAGACATCTTGACATTTCTAAGACAGCTGCAGCTGGAGATCATCTCCCAATATGCAGAAAATCCTGATTACATATGTCTTTGCAGGGATGAATTAAGGTAATTATTGTTTCCAAGTATCAGTTTTTATTAATGCAAATTTTAAATTGTTTAATTTCTTTTGATGCAGGCAAAGATAAATAATATGTGCCATTTTTAAAGGCAGTAAATACCTGACATCTCAACTGGCTGTGTTCGTATGAGCTTGGCATTTCAGTGTCAGTTTTCACCTCATTCGTTTTTGGTCATTTGCTTGTACAGTTTCATGTTTTCCTCTCACTGTACTCATAGCTGTTATGTGTTGTGCATTAGAAGCATCCATCCCATACCAGTCCAGCTGTTATCATGGCTAAAGGTCAACAGCCCATCCCTGGTCTCATCAATTATTGCCATCATGCAGCAGGCAGTGCAGGAGAACTGGTAAGAGACACTTCCAAGAGGCTTTTGCACTAACACTAACTAAAAATGCTCTGCCTGCCTCCTAGTCTGTGTATGAACAGACAGTGTTATTTATTTTCTTCTAACAAAGACACATCAGTGCTATCTTTGAGAGCACATGTTACAGAAAATACCTATTTAAGATAAAGAGCTAAACAAGGTAAAGGTCATGTGTGTTGTCAGTTTGAATCATTTAACTCTGAGATAATAATTGCTATAAAGCCTATGTTTCTGATTAGTCATTGGTTTTATCATCTAACAGACTCAATAATTGAGTATAATTAAAATAATCTCCTAAAATTACTGCATTAGAGCTATGAAATTGTAACTTTTCCCCCTTTGTCTTGCTTTGCTGCTTTTCTCTCAGTAGTTTTTTTGTCAATACAACATTTGTGCTGGGTGTTCATAGTTTGCTTTCATCACTTGCAGTTTCTCCCTCATTTTTTTTTCTGTTTAGAATTTCTCAAAAACAGAAGACTTCAGAAGTCAGCAAACACTGGACTTATTATAAATTACTGGGTTTTAGTGAATAGTAGAAAACTATTTCAATGAATGGTAAAAAAGGACCTGTTCCTTTAGGCAAATAGTAATTTAAACCATCAGTCAAATAGCCTAACACCTCTGTACTTAAAACATGATTCTGTGTCTCTTGAAAAGTTACTTAGGAAATGCGAAGACTTTAAAGTTCACCCACGTGATGATAAAGCTATATATAGCTTTATAATACATATACATACATACATACATACATACCCCCGTTTCTTGCAGTAGCTCTTTCTTTTTTTGAGTTGAGGTTGCTGAACTAGAATTTGCACCATATTCTTCAGTATCAGTAGAACAGTGAATTTAGCCTCTATGAAGAACACTGTTAAACTGTCATCCATGTTTCTGTGTTCTTTTGGAGATTACTCTTGAGCTATTGCTTTATGCGTTCTATAATCCAAATCAGATCTTCAGACTCAGAGCAGAAAGTGGTTAGTTTTTTGGCAGGTTATTGGGTTTTTTAAGTTGTCCTTTCTGTATGTTTTAAGACATTTTTTTCTCTTGTATAGCAGTCATAGTAATTGCCATCTACAGATTGTTTTCTTACCTCACCATCATTGTCAATCTTTGTTTCAGTTCTGGGCGAAAGAGAATAAAAAAGTCATATCTTTTCCTTTTTCCCCTTCTTGTCAATGCTCTTGTCAAAGTTCTCTAATATGAAAACACAAATATTTAAACCAAAATAAAAGTACTTCAGAGAAAAGCCAGGTCAGATAAAAATTGTAGAAGCAATGACTGATGGATATGGTGAATATCTTTCTCTGTCACTTCATTAATTTCTCATTCATTTCTGTCTTCATCAGTATGTTACAACAGGTTTTCCACTCCAACTAGTGCAAACGGAAATTATTTTCACTAAGAACTAAGAATTTGACTGTACCCCATTTAAAGTTTTGAGATCTCTACTCTGTATTCAATTTATTTGAAGCAGGAAAATTAATAAAAAATTTTAGGGAGACACATCATAAATGCTCAGTGTGGCTTAGTGAAAGTTAAAAGAACAATCTATCCAAAATGCAATAATATTCCTGCCTTACTTCATTTCAGGTTATTCGTTTCAGGACACGCAGAAATTTCTCATGGGTTTATTAACCTCTCTAACAGTTAACAAGAAGTCACCTTGATTAGAGACTTAGATTGCCTGAATTCAATTTTTTAATAGTAAAATTCAAAAACTTAGTAAATGTAGGTGAGAAAAATGAGAAATTCCCCATGTCACATTATATTTGTATGTATTTCTGTTAATGGAATAGACATACCTTCTAGGTACCAATAGTACCTTCAGTGAATTCAGCAGGTTGTAATGGTTTAAAGAATGCTAGTGCTGCTTTTAGCAATACAGCGCTTTCCACTTTCATATTAGAAAAAGAGCAAAATTTGTAACTGTGAACTAACTTAATGCTCTCAGTGAGAATTTTTTCTCTAGAACTTAGAGTTCTAGATAAGTTTATATATGAATTATTTTTTTGATAATTGCATTTTATGTAAAGGTAGAGATTTGGAAATAATTTTCATTGAAATTAAATGCCTGTGATCATCTTTTCCCTTTATCTTCAACTTCCTTTTCTGATTAATATCCTGGCTGAATTTTTACTTAAATTCTAATTTTCTCACAGGCAAAAATTAATATTACACATGCAGTTCAGGGGAAACTGGGATTGTCTCAGTCATTTTATTGTAGAGAGAGGTATCAGATAAAAAAAGGTGGTATCAGATAAAATTTTAGAAGCAATGATTGCTCAATATGATGGGAAATTTAAAAAAAGTTTCTTGCCTGAAGTGTATGAGACACTATGAAATATCTGGTTACTCCAAAGTACCCAGAGTAAATCTAGAAAGACCTGGATCATGATATAATTTTCAAAAGCAACATTTGTTATTTGTTTTGTGCTGTCTAGGAGTACATAAAAGGGGTAATGGACCCATACACAACCATATCAAGATGTGTGCAGCTTTTTATCAGAGGAGAGTAAAGAAAAGATATCTTATTTGAAGACTTAAAACTATTTGTTCTTTGTTTTTGTCTTTTTTTATCTTATGCCTGTCTCAAAACTTTTTTTTTTTTCTGTATTTTCCTTAGGTATGGAGATTAAAAGGAAGCACTGAAAGTTGTAGGGACTATCTATGCCAATATAAAACTTAGGAATGTCAGCCTGTTTTGCAGTTTAACAAATTTAAGATGGGAATTCAGGAGAAAAAGTGGACAGAAGGGAAATCATGCTTCTCTCTACAAACCATTTGAATGTTCAGAATATCATTGATTCAGTTTACCTCTAAGATACATCTCTGAGATGTGATTTGCAAATCAGAATATTCCATGTAGAGGCCAGTTAGGCACTGTTTCTGAAGAGGAAGATATCCCCAGCATAGTTGTCCATCGTGAAAAGAAACTTTGCTGACTTCATAATTTACAATGGAAATTGTAGCATGGATTGCTTAGCCTTGAAAGATCCTCTGAGGAGAGCTGACAAAAACTGACTGGCAAAAAACACTGTTAAGTCTACAAACACAGCAGAGCAGAAGGGAGGCAGCTGGTGTCACTCTGAGAACAAAACCTGTTTTCACACTACTTACAAACAAGTTAGAAACAGAAGAAACTCTTAACATGGGGAGGAGAGTATATGGTGAAATAAGATCCCCTAGGTATGACCCAGTATGTCTAAGTCAGGGTTGCTAAATTAGACAAAATCCTTATTTATAGAGGGGAACCAAGGAAGTTGAGGAAGTGGGAAATCACAATAAAAAAACAGTATTTAATGACACAAGTATTAAGATTGGTCATTTTAACTACACTGAGACAAGCAACAAAACTCTCTCAATGTTCTAATACTGTAACACATACTAAAAGCTAGGATTCAAGCTTGTTCCTGGAAGGACATACTTTCCAGTGGCTTCTGTCTGCCCTAAATTCTTAGTAGGCAGGAGTGCTCAAAATGCCTGGATGCAGAGTGGGTAACAGCATCTCCGTTTATTAAAAAAATCCTGTCTGGAAATGCCCAGCATTCATGATTTGTCTTGTCACTGGATCTTCCTTTCTTCCTTCCTTTTATTGTCTGCTACTGCCATCTTCCCCAGAAACAGGGGTTCTTCTGATGGTTCTCTCAGAACTTGAACATCAGGCTGAATTAAGAAATTCTTAATGAGGAGAAAGATCTTAAAATATGCATGTGTATATACATTCCTTCAAAGATCTCGATGTCTACATTTTCTGGTTAGTTGTGATAGAATTTTCCCAGGATTTTCCCTCAGTCAAGCCATGCTGGCTGCTTCAGATCACCTCCCTCCCCTCCATATTCCTTATCAGATCTTCTAGGATGATCTGTTCCATGATCTTCCCAGGCACAGAGGTGAGACTGACAGGTCAGTAGTTCCCAGGGTCCTCCTTCCTACCCTTTTTTAAGATGGATGCAATGTTCCCTTCTTCCAGTCACCTGGGACTTCATCTCTCTGCCTTGACTTTTCCAATGCCACGGACAGTGGTTTAGCAACTACATTAGTCTATTCCCTCAGGACTCTGGGATGCATCTCATCAGGTCCCATAGACTTACGTACATCCAGGTTCCTCAGGTGGTCATGAACTTGATCGTCCCTTACAGAGGGGCTTAATCATCCCTCTGGCTTAAGGTCCATCCATTCAAGAAGTAAGAGAAGAGAGGTTGCCAGTGAAGACGGAGGCAAAAAGTTGTTGATTGCCTCAGCCTTTTCCTCATCCGTTGTTACCAGTTTGCCAGTTGTGCATCAGGAGGGATATGCTCTCCTAACTGGCACTCTAATATATAATGTGGGAAGTAAAAAAAAGACTGAGTTTTTATTTTTCTCCTCAGAATGTATTTTAAACCAAGTGTTGGCTTTGGATGGTGGTTTCTAATGCTTTTGCCTTTACTTGCTCCAGAGAGGCCTACAGCTTTTGCAGCACAAACCTTACACTGAGAATTTTTGTAGCTGAAATAGAGTCTTCATAAAGGAATGAAGAGTATTTACTCACTGCATGACATTTCTTGTGAGAAATTTTCTCACTGCATGACATTTCTTTAGAGGGGTTCAGTCAATTGCTAGCAAATAGTTTTCTTTTCAGAGTATTGTGCCGTAGTTAGTGAATGGAAAGTCTGCCTCCCTTCGTGCCATGGTAGAAATCATTGTTGGTCATTGTTGGGTTTGAAACAAAGGTTTAAAAGGAAACCATTATTTTCTTATTATTTCTTGTTGTAGTATCTTTGATTCATAGGTTTTTCAGGACAACTAGTATGTTCTATGCAACTTCAGTTAGAACGTGACCTTATATATTTGTTAGGTATTTGTTACTGAAATTAGGAGACTATGCCATTAACCACTGCCAAGCACTGAGTATTAGGCAGTGTGCAAGCTGAGGAGTGGGGTATTCCTTGTTTTTGAGGTAAGGTTTTAAGGAAGTTATACATACAGTATATTTTTTGCTATTAATTCCATCCCTCTTCTTTTTAAGATTCCAGATTCCATCATCTCTCGTGGTGTTCAGGTTCTCCCACGTGATACAGCCTCCCTCAGTACTACTCCTTCAGAATCTCCTCGTGCCCAAGCCACCTCTCGCCTCTCCACTGCATCCTGCCCAACACCAAAAGTAAGTACATTTATGCCTTGCAAGCTCCATGCTCAGCCTTGTAATCAATCAGATTAATGTATTGCCTCTGCTGAACAAGGTTGGTTCGCATGCAAGGGTTGTGTCATTCTATATAATAGATAAATGCAGGACAGTGTAGCTTGTCCCATGTGTACTGTTGCACAATTTGACATGTGGGTCCACCAACACCTTATGGTTACTGAAGTTTCATGTTATCTCTTGCAATATCAATCATGAATATGAAATTGTTAGCACCTTGAATGTATTTAATATCCTTTAGTATCCCCAGGAACATAGATAATCCTGCCACTGAGTAACAACATTAAACAAGTAGTATTTTGTAAAAAAAAAGTATGTGCAAATTTCTAGCCTGGGCTGGGGCAGATCTGTGCCCCACTTTATTATTGTTCAGTTTAAGACTTTCAAACCAACTGGCTTTGCTCAAACTTAGATATTTGCTGCCTGACATTTGGAAACAAAAACCAGCCTAAATTCAATAGAAAGAAAGTTTTAATGCCAACCTTGTGGGATTATTATTCAGTTCTTAGTGATTAGACTATACTATTTAATCATTGAGGTGAACTCTCTATGTTCTCTTTTTATCAAACTTAAAATAGCATACATCAAAAACTAAGCAAATTGACCAGTGGCAAGGCCTGTAATGTTTACCTTCAGCAGAATTCCTTTCAGCAGAAGAAAACTGTCTAAATACACTTTGTGCATTCACATCACAAAGACCTTCTGTGGCACCAGATGCTGACATACTAATAAACCAGTAGCAGATGACAAATAATAACATTCTTCCTTATCTAACTCGTGATCCTTGAAGATTGTTCTGCTTGCTAAAATGATTGACAGCATCTGCTAGTTATTCTCTCCTACTGTCTCATTCTTTTCTGTGAGCAAAAAAGATGTATTGGCAACCACCCATAGAAATATTTTGGTTTAACCTATGGGATTGTTTTATGCAGTACTTACCTTCACTGTAATAGAAACAAAATTATTCTGATAGACAGTAAACTTGAGCTTCATTATATAGTCTACTTTTCTTAAGCTTGTTCGGTGAATTCTATCTGTAAGCATCTCCTTCACTTTTTTCCTAAAAAATTGTGTCTTGTCTGACAGCTTAAAAATAAAAACTCTGAGCTTTTTACATTAGAACGCTCAGAGCAGAAGAGCAAGACAAAACAGAGAAACTGCACTGAGCCTTATGCCTGTTGATAAAACAAAATTGGCCAAATAACCAAAGGTGACTAGTAACAGGCATAAATAAGAGACAGCTCTGCTGAAAAATAGCTCTAGATGAAGCCTGTATATTTTCAGGAAGTTTGTCACAATGGGAAGGTGTAAAGCCTATCTGTTATGAAGCAGAATGCAGTCCTCTAGACTGTCTTGAAAGATTTAGAGATTACAGAAGGAATGTACAAGAAGTTTGAAACAGATTGAAAATCTGAAACTGTGTTTGGGAAATTAGTGGAGATGAGCTCATTTCATAATTAAATCATGATTTGGTATTTCATATTGAGACCTGCTTTTCATGTATTATTGCAAAATCTGGTTCTGTTCAAAATGTGTGAGACCACACCACTTTTATAACAGGAACTGCCATGCAACATCTAGCTAGATTAGATTTTCTGTCATGTATTTTACAGTGGTTTGTTACAAGCTGATATAGGGAAAAATAAAAAAAAAATCCAGCTGGAAAATAAACCTGACAGGTGATGGCATCTGTTCCGGTTACTTAGAAATTCAATTTTGCACATAAACTTCTTTACCACTGAGAGAGTTCTTGGTCCATTTTATGTATTACTTTTAAAAAAACAAAGAAACTACCCATTATCTTTTTGTTCGGTCCTTTACAGTATCCTCAAGTTCTCAAACATCATCTGAATTTATCAAGAAATATGGTTCATTCAGATTCTTCAAGATTATCAACATGTCTAAATGTCTTCACTTATTCTGTTTTTCCTTCTGGATTCTGGCTTTCTAATAATGCAATATGAAATTAAGTTTACACTGCCCTCTTCCCCACACAGTAATGAGAATAAAAGTAAATTGAACTTCAGCATCCAGGTGATGTTCCAAGGTGGTTTTTTTTTGCTTCTTTAATCTGCAAGTGTGTATCTTTCCACTACTCTCATTTGCTGGTCTAGGAACTCATTTCAGGGCTCCAAAACGTGTATATATGACATGAAACAAAGATGAGGAAGTGTCAGGGGAAAGAAATTACTTCTTTGATTATACTAATTTTTGGAGTGGTGGTCTAGCCACAGAGCAAGTGGCACTATATTTCTTTGTCAACTGCATATTCCAGTTTATTTTGTTGTACCATTTTCTTGTTGTATTTTTTGTCCTAAGTGTACATGAACCCTTACATCTCTTTTACTGAATTTGCTGAATAACAAAAAGTTCTGTGTGTCTCAGAAAAAAAAAAAATCAAGCTTCTGCAATGACGGGAGCACCTCTATTAAATGAATGTAAGTAGCAGGTTACTAATGCATGAGGATATTGGAGAAAAGGCATGGGAGAACACATTACTAATGCTCCTGATTGATCTGTTAGAAGATTTTACCTTTTCATAATCATATTTTGGAAAACCTAACGTTGTTTATGTATACAACCAGATCATGTAGACAAATACAACATTTAATTGTAAATTTGCTTTACTGTTTACAATTTACCATCCAAGTTTTCTGAAAGTCTCTGTTTCTAACAAAGAACTAAATGATACATATTGAACCTGGATATTTCAATTAGTCTTCAAAAATGTAATTTCCTGGTAAAAGAAGTAATTCTATTTCTTTGGAGGTAAGAACTTTTTAAGACAAATTGCCGTTGGGACTACTCTGTGTCAATGATTAGGTACATCCCCAAGACTAAGCAAACCAGCTTTTGTTAGCTTTTAATAAATCTCTGTAGAACACCTTTCTTGTTCTCTAAATTGTATTTGAGTTTCAAACAAAATCAACCACTGCACAAAGAGCATTTAAACCATATTTATAGTAGATGGATTCACATATAGAGGCAATCTAAGTTTTACTCAGAGGAAAACTGCACTAACAGTCCTCTCTTTTTCAGTCATTCAACCATAAAGTTGATAGTGGTTGTGACATATTTTTATCTTGTTCAATATAGTTTTGATCGTTTAAAAGTTTTACTGCTTTCTTGGTTGGATGAATTTGCTGAATATTCACATGACAGAAGTTTAGGATGACACGGTGTGGCTTGCAAGTTTTTCTTGTCATTTCCAGTAGCTGCTCAGATTCTAAGATCTTACTATGTTTTCGTCTGTGTTTGTGGTTGACATTTTCACGAAGTAAAGTTCTTTTCAGACACAAAAGCAGTAGGGGTACCTAGGGTAAAATACTTTTACAAATATGGAGAATTTTTTTATATTTGCATTAATGTTGACTCTTGGGATTTTTTTAAGCTTACAGGATAAAATTTTTGATCTGTAACTTCAGATAACTTAAAAGAATATATCCAGAGTATATGACTGAGTCATTATTTCAAACTTCCAATTTTGTTCCACTCTTAGGGGGATCTTAGTATAAAAGAAAATTACAGTTTTCAAGTTGAAATTTCCGCTTCTCCCATACATAAATGATGTAATCCGTACTTAATCTTTGGCAATGTTGTGTGTCAAAGTCAAATGAAGCAGATTTAGGAGACCAAGGACAGGTTTTTAATTATTGCCAGGAATTCATTTCAGTGACAAGAGGTGTTCAAAGTATTTCACTTTGCAAGATCATCAGTCTCACTGATGTTCAGTTCTTTCACTTCAACATGCAAAGTTTCTTTCAGAGTTATCTTTGATGTGAAGGATCCTAAGGAACTTGTTACAGTACTTTTAAAATGAGAATGTGGGGTTTTTTCCATCTTGCTACTTTGTTCCCTTCACTCCTTATATTCTGCTTAAGAGAAAATATCTCTCTGCTTCGCTTGCTACTTTTTTGTCCCTTCCCTAGCTATCCATTGTTTAGTTACACTGAACCAGACAAAACCCTCAGTGGTAAGTTAGATCCTTATGTATTTGTAATTGCCATAGATAACTTTTGATTCCTATGTAATGGAAGTTTATAGGCTCTATCTTACAGCTAAAATGAACAAGCAAGTCTACTTTTCAGAATTTTTTTCAAGTCCAGCAAAACAGTCATCTCACCTCTCCACTACTCCATCCGTCCATACCTTCTTTGTAACACAGTACATTTAATTCTGCTAGTTGGTCACTTTCTGTTACTTTTTGTCTCCTATGAAGCACTATTGTCTTTATCATTCATAAGTAGACATTCTCTCTAAAGACCTAATATTCCCAATGCAGAAAGTATGACACGTGTAATTTATGTAAATGTTCCAGTTGCAGAGAATTTCTGAAATGAAATAGCCTAAAAGAATACATTAAACTTTTTTTTAAAGAAAAAAATGCTGATGAAAGTTGTTCCTCTGACAAAAAAAAATCTTATTTCAGTAATTTCTCATGCTTACTGCTAACAAAAAATGATCTGTCATGAATGACCACTTTAATATTAAATGTGTACATTGATGTCCACACAGTCAAATGAATTACAAATTAATACTAAACCTAATTATGATTTATGTTTTCAGTCTAGTGTGTTTTCAATATAGAATTGCTATGTGAAGTAAGCACATTAGCAGATGGGAGCAGGTGGAGTTGGAAAGATGTTTTTGGTTTTTTGTCAATTACTGTTGTTACAAATTTTTCAGTAGAAATATTCAGTATTTATCAGTAAAAGATCAGGTTCCTTATCAGAAATTCTTAGTTAATAATAAGATACTGTTCAAGTGTGTTTTGGTAAGCTGTAGTTTTATCCACAGTGTAGATATTTTGTGTTCAAGTGCATAATTTTTTTTCATATTGATTCTTACTGTTTCTTCTTAATTCGGTCATCCAAGTGACATATGGCAAGTATGTGAATGTATTTTAAAGTTTGAATGCATATACTAAATTTCCAAGTGAAGTTTGTTTCCTTTTTGTTTATTAAGTTTGCATAAGCTGAAGTTTATTCTACCTAGGAACTTGCTTGAGCAAGTAGCAAGTGCCTTGACATAGCTGTTTAGTTGTGATTAGGTTGAGGAGCATGGAAAAGTGGAAAAAATGTTTTTTAAATTGTTAGGAGGATCTACATACACCCCAAACACTGCAAGGGTTTCTTGCTTTTTCTTGTAAAAATACACACAGACATAGTTAGATACTTGCTCCTGCTGAAACTTCCAATGTTTTCATGATTATTTCTGGGTTTAATTTCTTCATAATTTTTTTCAATGCACATTCCAGGACTACAGAAGATTATATTTAGTAAAAAAAGATGCTAATAGAATGTATATTTGAGTAGAAAGAGCTGTAATTGCCTTAAGACAAATCCTGCTTCCTAATGCACATCAATCTACTGTATCCTCCTGGGTTCTTCTCAATACATTGCAGCACTGGTTTTCAGATCAATTACTAATTAAGATGCCAGAATATTTTCATAAAGTCATTACCTTTTTCCCTCATTGTTTAAAGTGTATTGTCTTGGCAAAACATGTGGATAATTGAGCACTAGCAAGTTTTATTTTTAGTTTGCATTTTGGTTACAAACCCTGGTGGTTGTCAGTTAACACATGGTGCAGCTTCAAAAGTGAGACATTGTAACTAAGGGAGAAGCAGCTTGGTATGCTTGGGATATTAAAAAAACCCTCAAATACATCATAGTTACTAAAATCCTTTCAAAAATAGAAAATACACTTTGCAGAAAGGTCAAAGACTTCAAGGGTAGTCTTTTGGGCATTTTTTGTTGGTACCAAAATAAAGCCATCAACAAGTCTCTGGAGAAGAAAGACTGGGGTAAAGTGCAGGCTGAACACTGTATTTCAGTAGAAGTACTTATTTGTCTTAGCTTTCTTTATTGAATATATATGCTTCAAGTAGTACTTTATTTATTCATACCTGGAGTCGGTATTAAATAGCAGCACCAAAATATAGTTCTCTTCCCTTATTCATGCTAAAGAACTGTTTATAGCAGTAGTTAAAAAAGGATGTTAAAGTAATTGGGAATTCAGAACATCCAGAACAATTCTTGCAGTTGTAGAATCAGCTACTTTTCAGACCCATTACATATTGAATCATACAAAGAAGCTCTAATGTGCAAAATTTCTCTACATTTGTATGTCTTAATAACTAGTTGATATTTATTAAGCTGTGGAATGTCATTCTTTTCCTGAATCCAATGAAAACTTTCAAACAGGTGAAAAAAAGTTTCTCAGTCTTTCCCTGGAAATACTTTTTTTTTTCAAATTGTAACCATTCTGCATGTGTATTCCTTCAGAAGGGAACAATCTTTCAATACATACATCCTGGCTCACACATGCATTGCATGAGTTCTAGTATGAGTTCTAGCATGCTAATGCTGCATCAGCTTGTCAGTTCCTTCTTGAAATATTTTTTTCAATTAGCTTTGGAAGCACGAGTTTGCATTTCTTACTATGCTGTCTTCCAAGGCCGAGTGTTTTTTTTCAAATTCTGGTAACTTCAATTTGTCATTTCTTGAAGACGGGGAAATGATGTGCATTCTTCTCACATTAGAAGCCTAACTGACATCTTTTCAGTTCCTATCCAAAACAAATCTCTGGTTTGAATTCTGATGTAACACAAGATGAGGGTTTGGGGAGTTGTTTAATGGTTTGGGGTTTTTTCATTGATGGCTGTGTAGTTACATCTGTCTTTCATCCAGTGTCTTCAGTTAGACATTACTGTGAATGCACCTCTACAGAATTGTTTGCAAGCTACATTTTAAATGTATCTAGTTTTGGTTTTTTCAGTGATGCTTGTTGAGTTTGCTGGCACCTGGTGATCCTTTTGATGTCTTGCTGAAGATGGCATCAGAGAAATATTGACTTCCCATCTCCATTCAGTCTTTTTCCTTGGGACTATTAGTTGCTATTACATATGTCAATTGACTAAATCCCGTTTCTTCATAAAAATGGTTTCAAGAGTAAAACTGTGCATCTTATAGGCTGACTTTTCATATTGTCTTATGTTCTGTGTGTAGCAATTTGGTTTTCTTCTGTTCCTCTTCTTTAGTGTCTTACAGTCCATTCATACATTAACCTGATTTAATCAACAGCTTAACTCTGAGCTTCTGTTCCTTCACTGACTGTTGACCTAATAAATCATCCACATCACTTATTGTTGTATTCTTTTCTGACTAAATAATGTTTTTAAAATGTACCTGTAAGGATAAACAGCAATCTTCTAGTTTCTTTCATATTAGAGTAAACAGTTAATGATGGTGTAGCAAAGTTCAGTGCCAGATGGTATAGGAGAGATCAGTGGTGTTATTTTAAAACTAAAAGGATTTCATTCACCTTTTCATGTCTATGTATTCACAAGCACAAAGATACATGCATTCAGTAGTCTGTCCAGCATCCATATGTGTGTGTCCAGCTGGAATGGTCAGGATAGCTTGAAATGATGGAGAGGATGTGGAGCACAGCTATGACATTCTCCACTTCTCTAGCATCCTTCTTATGCCGGTATCCATTAAGTCAGTGTTGGATGCCACTGACTTAGAAGTAGCCTTTTATACTCCTTAGGACCTGACAGTAAAGGGGATATTTGTCACTCCATCTGCTTCTACCTCTTGAATATGTTGAATTTTCTTGCTGTACTGTGTTCTCCTTATGTAAACCTGCTATTTATCATTCCAATTTCATCTCTCAGCAGCTCAACTCAGTTTTGGTCTGTAAATCATTTTAAGTTGTCTGGTTTTACTGATTTGGTATCCCCAGAAGCTGCATGAAGTGCTGTGAACTAAATGAACTACTAATCTGCATGCCATCAACATTTTTCTTATGTTCCCTCCACTATGCTTTGTGGTGCTTCCCCATCCATACATGTCCTTTCTCTTCTCTGCCACTCTTAATATGTCTGTTAGATATTCAAGGAGGATTCTTATGCTGAAGTCTATATTAGCTTGCTATTGAAGCAAGCATGTCACAGTTTGATATTGTATCATGCATAGTTTTGCATCATCCTCATCATCATCATATGCATTTCATGTACATTTTGGCTGGGGCAGAGGTAGTATGGGGCTACACAGCACTACAACAAGCATCAAAAGCAGAAACCAGCCACTAAGGAGCACTGGACTAATAAATACACAGTCAGTCAAGTGAGCCCCATGACAATCACAGGAGCCTGCTGATTATTATCTGAACAGAAATAACAGCTATAAATTCAATCTAGCACACTTCAATCAAATCTGTCGTTATCTCAAACACTTTGAGCCCCATGTGTGGTGCCAAAAAGACTGTTGTGGTTTAACCCCAGCTGGCAACCAAGCCCCCTGCAGTTGCTCACTTTCTCCCCCACCAGTGGAGTGGGAGAGAGAATCAGAAGAGTAAAAGTGAGAAAACTCGTGGGTTGAGGTAATGCCAGTTTAATAGGGAAAGCAAAAGCACACACAAGCAAAGCAACACAAGGAATTAATTCAATGCTTGCCATGGGCAGGCATGATATCATCAGCCAGCTCCAGGAGAGCAGGGCTCCATCACTCGTAACAGTTATATGGGAAGACAAACACCATCATTCCAAATGTCCCCACCTTCCTTCTCCCAGCCTTACAGCTGAGCACAACTCCATACGGTGTGGGATATCTCTCTGGCTGGGGTCAGTTGTTCCAGCTGTGTCCCATCCCAAATTTTTGTGCATCCCCAGCCCATTTGCTGGTGAAGTGAGGAACAGAAAAGGCTTTGATAGTGTTGTAAGAACTGCACAGCAATACCAAAACCATCTCTATATTGTTGACAGTGTTTCCAGCATAAATCCGAAGTATAGCCCTGTAGCAGCTACTGTTGCACAACAGGCAACTGAAGGTAGTCTAACAGCAGCGGGCAGGTTATGTGTTCACAGGAGCCAAAACTGATATTTAGACTAAGAAAGCTCTTTCAAGGCATGCATGTTGCTGTGATTAATCTATCATCTGCAGTAAAAGTTTGCTGGTTCCATCACAGAAGTAACATCTATCTGACGCAAGATGTGAGAGAGAAACCAGAATCTGAAGCACAGACAATACTTTTCTCTTGATGTAAATATGCAATTCCCTTCAAGTGGTAGGTTCTTTAGCAAGTGTACTAATAGTCCCTGAAGTCCAGTTTCACCTTTAAAAAGGGGTTTAGGAAGTAGAGGAGTTGAAAGTATGTGGCACCTAGTGGTTCTACGATCTTAACTCTTATTTTGAGCAATATCTCATATTATTTAACATTATAGTGTGTGATACCATCAAAGATCAGCAAACTAAAAATAGATTTTCCCTTCTGCACAGCTGTCTCAAGCCTTGTTTTAGAATCTCACTATCTCATTGGTCAGTCTGCACTCTGTTGCCTTTTTCCTTTTGACTAAAATAGGCCAATCCTTTATTGTATTCATTCCTCAGCCAGACAAACAACGGGGATGCATAAAAATTTTAGATTTCATTTTCATTAATTAAGTGAAGCTCCCTCATTTTTATGCTTTAAAAAAAAATTCGTTCCAAAGTCTTTTCCTGCATCTCTTGTAGATTTCAACTTCCTTGCATGATCAAAACTGTATATTTTCTTATATGAGATTTTATCGGTCTTTTGTAGAATGGATTTATAATCTCAGTCTTTTTTCCAACTGGTAAGTCCTTGCCCCTGTATCAAAGAGCTTTATTAGTTCAGAGTTTTGTGTTAAATTTCGCTCCGTTTCTCTTACAGCACTCTTAATTGTTATTGAATACCTGCTGATAAGATTACTTTAATATTCTGTAATGATGATGCTTCTCATATTTATCTGAGAGCACTCAAAATCATTATTGAACATACTAGATAGGGTCAGTTTCTACATCACTCAGTTGCAAAATTCTCTTTCACCTCTTCTGCTTTCAGCAAATAAAATTACCTTCCAATTAGCAATTTTCTTGCCCTCCCAACAATTCTGCTTTTACTTCTATATGTTCCTGTCCTACATTTCATGTTTATAGGAGCAGCTGCCTCATCAAATGTAATTATATTAATCCTCATTGATCACTATGCCTTTGTTCCTGTATCATGTATTACCATCCCCAATCAAAGTTCACTAAAGGTATTATTTTTCATTACCCAGTTTACCACTGATGTCTTCCCAGCCTCAAATGATGGTATTTCTGCTTTCTCTTTTCCTATTTCTATGTTTAAGGAGACTTTTACTCCTTGTTTTGAATTCCTTTAACTCCATTTTGTAATTAATAGTTTCTAGCTTAGACAAAATAGTATCTTTTATTTTCATATCTGCAAGGCTCTCTATCTAGACCTAGTAGCCTTCTTGGCATGTTTTTTATTCTTCACTCAAAAAAACAGAGTCAAAGTATTTCAATAATGGTTTTTGACTGTCAGAGTGGTACTTTAGCAAAAGGCTGATGAAAAGTGGTCATTTGTCTCCTTTGGTGCATAAAATTTTGTCTGTTGATACAGAAAAGTATATTTTTCAAAATAAGTCTTGTTTGAATTGAGTACCTCTTCATTTTCGATCTCTTGCATCCATATGAAAAACACTTCTCCTTTGAGAGCAAATCCGTCTTCGTGTAGTCAAGAAATGAGGCAATTTCATTGTAGTGTAAAACTGCAAAATTGTTCTTGATCTGGTTTTATAACAAAGGCATTTAGCCAAAAAGTTAGTTGTTTCTCTGAAAAACAGATTGAGCCCATTGTAAGGCTCCTGTAGACCATTTGACCATTTACTCTAGAATATGTGTGTGCCATCATTTTGCATAGCACCTATAGGGTGCCTTCTACAAGGCACAGGAGACATAAACCTTATCTCAATTTTGGGAAATTTTTTTGTAATGACTCCTTCATATCAAGGTCTTGTTTCTGGTATCCTTTTTACCCAAGCAGATAAGCTTTCTCTTTTACAAAAGGTAGTTCTCAGAATCATGTTATCATTGCATCTGCAACAATGCATTAAATGTGAATATAGTCATTAATTTTTTTTTTCAAGAGAGAAAATACAAGGCATTTTCTTTTAGGACTTGGCCTGAACAATTGCTAGTAGAAATTGAGAATTTCTTTCGTCAAGGAGATTCTTACATCATCTTGATTATCCAAGTTTTTGAACTGTAGCTATATTTAACAAGTATTTCCCCAGAAGGTTTTGAGAAAAATGTACAAGATACTTTTTCTTTAGCATTCTTCTGCCAAGTTCCCATGCCTTATTTCTTGTCTGTAAAAGGAGGACTTAGTTATGTGGCCTAATGTCCTCACGTCTACCTATTAGAAGTGTGTAATCCTCATTCTGTGCCTCTCTATTACTCGGATGATTGTTTTAAAAAAAAAAAAAAATATGCACATGTTTACAGCCTACTGTGCACTGTACCACCGTACCACAGGAAGATTCATGCACTGTGTCAATGCTACTGTACTTCTTTGGTGTGCTCCTACCCTATCTGTTCTAAGTGCACTAAATGACACTTTAGAGTACTTGGAATGAACACTAATCATTAAGCAGTTAGATGAAGTCAATTTATCTGGAAAGGTTCAAACATTATTGTAATCCCTAACATACCAAATTCATTCCATTAAATAGTCCTGTTAAATAGTATCAATCACTAAACATCAAAGTATCAACAAACAGTGCTAGGAAATGAGGGAAAAAGATGTGATGGAAAAGGTAATGGGATTTAGAATCAAAAGACCATTTGTCACAATCGCTTTTCCAGACTTCTCATTCTAAATTTTTTAATACAGTTCATCTTGTTAAATTCAACTTTGCTTACCCCTCTAATTACCTCCTTTCTCACATGGATGTTAGAAGCACTTTATTTTGTAAATAAAACTATGTGAGGCTTAGGTCACTGCTTATCCAATTCTGTATTCTGGATCTGCAAGGAGTATTCAGTATGTGCCAAGTGCATTGCCTGTGTTTCAGAAATTTTTTATTTAGTTGTGCCTTTTTTGTTTAGTAAAATATTAATCAAAGATCGTTCTCCTTGTTTTAATTTTCTACAGCAGGAAAAAGGAGAAGGCACTATAGTGCTCCAGGGAATTGTCCCATTTTTAACATCAGCAGTCATTTTAACTTGTTCTGTTTGCTCCTTGAAGAGACTGTGTAAGAAAATAGTATTTAATTTTTTTCTACACTTCTGTCTTTGTAAAATTAATAAGCTGTAGCAGTACAAATTACGACAAAATTCTGATGATGTGTTAAAATCCAAGTTCAAAATTGTATGACCATGAAGATACTGTTCCATTCACAGATGCCTCAAGATTAGGTGTTAGAATATGTTGTGATGATTATTAGTAATGGCAATAATGCAGATGCATCACCATTTTTATTGCACTCAAAATTTGGCTTTAATATCTGAAATTAATTGCCCCTATTTTACTCACCAATTTAGTTTCATTTTAAAAGGCAAAATATATATTATCTCTTTATAAAAGGTATTTATGAGTAGGGTAGAATTTGATTTCTTCAATTAGTTTTCAACAGTATGTTTACTTGTCTGAAAGGAAAGGAAAGGAAGTGGTTATTTCTATTTCTGATCACTTTCACGCCATCATTGCCTGGTTTTGGACATGAATTTCTGTAGGCATTTATTGATATTTACACTTACTGAAATCTACATATGTTTCAGTATATTGCTTTTTATTTAAACTACCAATACTAGAAAAAGTCCATGAAAATCTGTATGGAAAAAGTCCATGAGAAAATAGGGATCCTTAAGGTGAGATATTCAAAGCACTTATGCTTGGAACATATTTCTCTCCAATGGCTGTGTTGGAAACAGGGCTTCCCACTTGATTACCTTACAGTAGTTTTATGGAAATTGTTCTGTAAGAAACAGTAATGGGTTTGGCAAGATTTCAAACCAGCTGCTGGCTTTTTTCAAATTTGCACCATTCATTGCAGTTTATTTCTTAAGACTGCTTTTTTTCTTCTGTGTGTAGTTTTTCAAAATGTGAGGAGTGCCTTTGAGCAAGGAGTTCTTGTGTTTGCATGGCAGTTCTTTGCAACACAGGGTTTGCTTTATGAAGTTCGTAGACAGCCTTGTTGGACAATGGTTTCACTCAACAGCACTGTCAGTATGGACAAAGATTGACCTTGGCCATTTACCAGGTTATTGTTAGTACTTGGCCATTTAAAGGTCATATTGTTTTAAGCTTCTGCAAAGTGACCTGAATATCAGGTCTTTCCACCTTAACTTAATCTTCTGATGTTGTCCTCTCACTGCTTTAATTGTTTCCTGTGGCATTAGTGGATACATCCTTTTCCAATATCCTTACCCACCCTTCCACTCCTCTTTCGTAGTTGAACTCCTCAGGATGTATAAATGTGAGGAAATACATGTGACAAGATGTGTTTACACAGATTTTCCAAACACAACCCTGTCTAGTCAAATGGATAAAATACAGGTTGTTACAGACATTTGAGAAGAAACCTTAGAGGCACTTGTCCTCTTCCCTTTAAAATCCCACTGCCCCATCTGTTTTCAGAAAGATGAGATCTTCCTTGTTACACTGAACCCCAATGCAAATATTTCTCCCTTAATTTTGGTGCTAGAAGTGATCAAAGAGAGCAGATATTTGCTTTATAACCCTACCAGAGAGCTGGTTTGCTTTATAATCTACCTGTCCTGCCATCAGATCACCTCTAAGTGATTTCATTGGTGCAACAGTTTTCTCCATGACCACAAAGGTATCTTTGATAGGAGCTAGCTTAGTGTCTAAAAATGTTTAAAGGACAGTGTCCTCCACTATATGCACTGTAACCCTATATCTGCTGCGGCTTTTAAAACTTAAGTTCAGCTTGGGACAGCAAGGCAAAATAGCGCATTCAGAAGTGAATTGTCAGTTTGGGAAAGGTATATAAAAAGAATACAAAACTTCACCATGCAGGACTAGGATGTTTTTTTTTTTTCCTTAAATATGACCTTTCCTGCTTGCCAAGACAGGTTCCTGATATATGGGACTCTACCAGGAGCATGAGGTGCAAATTCTGCTTTCCTTTGTGGGGAAGGCCAGAGAATCACTGAGGCTGCAGGCAGAGGTGAGGAGTGAAATGTGCTGGCAGACAGTGAAAAAATGTTCAAATGGGTCTGAAATGAAAGTATTGATTGAAAATATTGATTGAAAGTATTGAATTGAGAAGAAATTGGATGTAAAGGTTGAGTGGTAAAGGTCTGATATAGACCAAAGCAATATTTGTGCCTCTTGAGTGATGAGGCTGCAGGACTTAGAGTGTTTGAAGAAGAGTAGGGAGTAGCTCGGATGCAGGACGTAGCAGTAGCATTATGAGAAAAGGAAGGGCTGTGGTCTGGAGGAAGTGGCAGAAAGGCAGCGTTGAGCAGGTAGAAGGGTTTGCAAACCTTCAGCTGTGTGACAGGAGAGTTGTCCAGCTGTTCACTGCATATGACAGTAAGGACCCAGGTCTTGTATGCCCACATATCTAGTTCAAATGAGATTTAGGACATTAAGTCACTACAAATAGAGGCATACTATGTAGTATTTGTAATTATTGTAGTCTGTCTTGCCCTGGCTGTGCATTTTATCTACCAACTTTTAGATTTGATTTCTGAACATTAAATTTCACTGAAGTCAATATATGTTTTCAAAGAACTGGGCTGACACATGTTGGTATAAAATAACCAGTGTACAAAGTCTCTTGTGTAAGGACATGGTTATATTATCTTTGCCAATATGTGTATTAACAGAGCATTTGATCCTGTGATGATACTAGCTTGAAAATAGTAAAAAAATTGCAGTACTTTTTACCACTGCTTGTTCCACCTGCACTGTGTTTATTCCCCCATCTGCACATGGAACAGTGTGAGTACTAGTGCCCATTTGAAAAAAAAAAAAAAAACTGTGGGTAGTGTGACCAAAATTTGAGATGGTATGATAGTGATGTTTTATTGGCATTCATTAGCCTTCACCTACATTACGCTTTTATAGGTTTAACATTATTGAGAAGTGCAGCAACCTTAATAAAACTTCTGTGCCATACTGTGGTATAATGCACAGGCATGAATATGTTTATTGGTTGAGAATGTATGTCATTGTTATAGGAGCCTGTATTCCCTTTGTTTGAAATATTCCCCATTTATTCAGGAAGCATCTTCTAATTGATGATTGTCTGGCATAAAACAACAGAAGTAAAAATACTTTCAAATGCAAATCTATTTTTTATGCATGGATGTAGAAGTTATACATAATGCATTTTTTAACTTAAATTGATTTGCTGCTATATTAAAAATATGTAAAGCTCTTTGTTAGCAGTAGAAACTGCTCACTTGATGTAGAACATTGTTCTTATCAGAGAAGAGAATTTTAGTTGGAGTTTGGATTTCTGTATCAGAATTTTCCACTCTTGATTAGGCAAGTAAGGGTTGTAAAAAATGCCACCTAGGCCAGAATTGTATTATATAATATTTGGAAGTTGACAGTCACTGTCCCCACCATCAAAGTTGTTCACAAGTAGTATGTAAGTACTTCACTAAGTAAAATTACTTCTTGCCAGCCATGGAATTTTTACAGTTTATTCCTTTTTTTTTAATTGGATGTCACTACCCTTCACTTATCTCCAGTTTGTTGTATACCTTGAACTTGATTAACATTCTTAAGGGTCAGAAAATGCATTTTCCATCTTCATAAGTTTTAATCTCCTTTGGATTCAGCTCCCTTATGTGATCTGGCCAATACATGAGATTTTTTGTTCCTGGCTGACTGATGTGAAATCATTGCCAGTTGGGTTATACTTTGGAGATATGTTTCTCTGTTAATACGAATTGTGTGAGAAATTGTGTGAGAGATTTCAATAATATTTATTTGGAACACAGTGGTATAATTATATGTATAGTATAGCTTTTGTAGTTTCTCTTCATCAACTTGACCTCCTCCTCTAGCTGAATGCACTTTATCAACTCAAGAAATCTCTAAGCTTTTAATACAGATTCCTGATGGCTTCTAAATATCCCTGTTCTTTATATGTTGTATTCTTTCAAAGCATACAACATAAAAAGAATTACATATAGGTCATGTGGGGGCTGTTCAAATATATGCTGATTCATATTTAGTTTATCTTCTGGTATGTTTTTAATGTTTTTATCTTCTTAATGCATTTATCTTTAGGATCATTTTAATGCTTTTTTATACATCCGCCTACCTTTTCACTGAGTCACAAAACACCTCTTTATTCTGGGCTGGAGCTTATCCCCTTGTTTTTCTTCTGTATTTTGCATTGGTTAGTGGAATGGTCCTTGGGGAAAAAAAAAAAGCAAAAGCAGATTTGGGGTATGTTGTGGAATTCTGCCGAAGGAAGTAGTGAACCAAAGTAGGAACATCACATGTGCAGTTTTGCTTTAGATTTCCAAAACTGATCATTCCTTTCTCAGCATGGTGCCCTGCACTTTGAGATAAAACAGTAACTGGAAGGAAGTAATGGCAGGTAAAACTGAAAAAACAGAGGAGGTCTTATTTTCTCATAGCACGTAGAAACTTGTGAGTGTCACTATTTCACGTCCAAAAACTTCTTTAAAAATGAACAACTTCATAAATATTTATTAACCACATGTGTAGTCACATTGATAAATACGATGCAAGGAAGTTTTATTATTTAGGATTCAGTAGAGGATATTCACACCATTGCACTGCACATTCCCTAAGGCAACTAGGTAAGAAGCACAAGGGAACTTCCAGCTAAATGCAGTAAGAAGCCATGGCTGGAAACTGACAGGGACTATTTTTGTGGGAGGAAATAGAAAATGCTTGTCAGCACAGTTGCCAGGGATATGTGGTATAACATACCTGCCAAAACATCTCTTTGCAAACCCAGTGATGTTCCACAAGTAGTATTAATAGTTTTCTTTATTCACCATTCATTGTTGATCTCTGCAGTAGTAATGAAGTGGGAGAACAGCTATGTTTTTCTTATGAAAAATATAATCTGAACTTGATTTGGACGCTGTGTAGTATAATCTCTTACTTTTGATTATCATAATTCCAACATTGCATGCCCAGGTCATCAAATAAGGTACCTGACACCTTTTTAAACTACTGCTGTAAAAAATTTCCATAGTGAGTTTTGCATTTATTCAATTTCAGTATTAAGTAATTTAATCATATCAAAAAGGTGTTCTCATTATGAACCATTCATGTGTTGCCCAGGATTTTGGAAAGAAGTCTGACAGAGGTTTAGCTTTTTGGTGAATGTGGATGGGAGAACACTTTTCTGAAAGACTTAGGTCCTGCAAAATTCCAATTTCTTTGTCAGAGTGTGAGCAGGGAAAATTTAGTGTAGCACAAATAGAGTATATTATCAGAAAGGGGAAGGACTCTAAAATAAATAGTGTTAAATGTTTGAGGCTATTTCTCCTGTTGTGGAACTCTTCCTTGAAATAAATCCAGCAAAAGGTAGAGTCTCAGATTAGCTAATTGTTCAGAGATGTTCTTTCTTTATGACAAGTATAACTGATAGATTAGATATATTAGCTATGTATTTAAGGTTAGATCTTCTAAATTCTTTTTTCTGGAGTAAAATTAAGGAGGAAGAATTACAGGTTCATTTCTCATGTGCTCTATTAACTAGAAGGTAGCGGAAAAACACTGAAACCATATGTGAGACTTTTGCTTAGAAAACATTTTCTGTTCACCCATCTTCTAACAAATCCATTAACCATATTTGAGCATTCCTCTTTGCTCACTGGTTCTGGTTCCTAAGTTTTCTTTGACTGGCTTCCTATCTCATTCTACTCCAACTGTAACTCCTCCTTGTTCTTCAGATATCAAGATAGGGATACCTGTAACTGATTTTTAGCTATTAACTCCTGCTGTTATTCCATTGTGAATAAGAAAGGGGTGTAAATACAAGGCATTTATAAACTGTCAGTGCATTATACCTTCCTAGTTTCCTGGAATGTTCCCTACACAGCACCCTTCTTCCTTCATTGCATTGAGTATCTTCATTTATCACCTTCAGAGTGTTCCAAAACCCTCAAGTTTTTCAGGTAATATTTTGCTCATAGCTACTTGGTGTTGCTCCTGCACCTCATCTCTTATTCCACTTATTTAGCTTGTGTTGTGGTATAGATACTTTTGATTTAGACCACTTACACACATCTTTCATCTTAATCTTTTCTATTTACCAGTGTTCATCTATGATAGGGTTCTTGTGTCTAGCTGAGTTTCTGAAAATCAAGGAATGTGTGATCTGTGCCACTTTCTGAATTGTAACTTCTAGATCATCCTACATTTGACCAGAGAAAGCTAAGGATATTCCTTTTTGTCGTATTTGCCATGAACAAGATACGGGGTTTTGTTCCTGCTGTCCCTTGCCTTCTTGTTAATACCCTATTTAATTCCCAGAGCAGATGTAGTATAGTTTGTGCAATACTCATATAATTCTGATTCATCCCTTGAGAAGCATTCAAGTTGCACTCTGCAATGTTCCTGTAGAAAACATGCTGTCATATATATTAACTGTGCCATGGATGTAAAACAAGACTTGAACTTAGACTATCTCCTTGTAAATTATATATGCAAGCATTTAGAACTTCATTGGTCTCAGTTTACACATTGTACATGTATTTCTATCTATATTTTGAAGAAAGACTAAATAATATTAGTTATATTCACGTATAAAATCTCCAGTCTCATTTCTGTCTGAGTCCTAAACTTTCAGAACAACTTGAGCAGCCGCAATTGGTGAGTAATGCAAGAAAACCTTTTTCCCTGAGGGGCAATGCATATTGCTGTCACAACTTTTCCTCAAGTTTCTGTGTTATGTAGCACTTTTCTTAATGCCCTAGTTCCATATCATTATGTAAGATTATAAGCATTTATTTTTTCCTATTTCTCAGTTTCCAAACAAACCTAAATTTATTATTCATTTTAAAAGTTTCAAATTGGAAAAATGAATCGCAGTTCTACTGGATTATGTCTTATTATCTGGGACTGGTAGTGCCTCAACCAGGATATTGGGAAAGCATCTTTGCTGTAGCTCATGGTGTTTTCTGTTCAGATAAGGATCTTTTTCCAAATTGAGGCATACCTTTTTTCTGCAATTAGGAAATACATAGCTGATGTGTAGTAACTCAGTTACAACTGCGTATATTTTAATTGAATGTGTCTTCTGAAGGAGACATAGTTTATTTAAGAATGATGGTTTCTTCTTGGTCTGTATACTAGAATTGATTGGAGATTTACTTGGAGTCCCATGATAACAATAATGTGGGTGTTTCACTTGAGAGTTCAAATCAGGTGCTATTTTAATGCTGTAAGACCAGGGAAGGAAAGCAACAATTAACATAAATGTTTCCAGTGTATTTTGCTAATGGACATCCTAAAAGAACTAAATACTCAAATTGTTAAAATGTTTTTTAGTTGCATTGTTTTATTGAGAATCAAATACAAGCAAAAATCCAAAGCATTCCATTGACTGTTTTTTGAATAGGAATTTCTCTGTTTTGCATGGGTTAGGTAAAAACAAACAGGACAATTTAACTTGTGCCTTGCTAGTGTGCTCCAGAGAGCATAAAGCATAGTTGAATTTCCATGGTTCATTCAATCTTTGGCTTCCTTGCTGAGTTTTCTTAAAGACAGTTACTGTGATTTGAAGGGATTCACCTCAGTTGTGTGGGATTTTGTTTTACTTAAGATAATAAAAGCTTTCAGTTCAGTCTTGGCTCAGACTAGTAGGATGTCACAAAAGTAATTTTTATTGTCTTCTACCTCTCTATTTCAAATGACACATGCTCAGTTTATCAGTAAAAGAGGTTTATTTACCAGATTAAGAAATTCTGAAAAGAACTTTTGCTGTAAATGAACTTTTTTTTACATGCTTCTAAAAATATGGAGCCTTTTGAGCAGCTACCTCATTTATTTCTTCCATCGTCTGCATCATCTAGGAAAAAACATACATAATAAAGGAAAAGTAATCAGATAGGAGATGTTGGGGATCATATACATAGTGTATTTAAATATTTAAAATAAATATCTAATGTTGGTCTGGCATTAAAATTTTCTGGTTGGGCAGCATAATTTTTAACTGGGAATCTTGATAGCAGTGGCTAAAATCTCTAGGCCTGGGCCAATAGGAATCTGTATTCATTCTGTCAGGTATCAGTCATGATACTTGCAGGCTCCCAGTTATAGCATACTCTGCTCATATTATTTGTAGGAGGTATAGGGTGGTTTTTTCTTCAGTTAGCATTTTAGAACTTCATTATTCTTAATATCCAAATCAGACAAGTAACATGTATTCTTTCAAAAATGTTAGTGAATTCAGCATGCAACGTATGTGCCAGATTGGTAATATACTGGGAAAGACGTGATCAACAAAGCAAGTTTAAAATGCCATGATAAAGCGTCATTTATTCCAGAAATTAGAGTCTGTGTCTTTGTCCTCTAGAGGTGTCTCAGAGAGTCAAATTGATGTCTTGCATGTACTGCTAACTGATTGTGTGGAAATTTTTTTAAGTTCACTTTTTCTTTATTCTTCTGTCTTTTTTACCCATCTTCCCCCATTGTAGCAAATTAGACGGCCGGATGAAAGCAAAGGAGTTGCTAGTAGAGTTGGATCCCTCAAAGTAAATATGTTTCTAACATTTATTTTGCAAGTTTTCTTCTATACCCTACACTTTTCCTTTTGAAGGGGGAGGTGTGGGGAGGGAGGGAAGGGGCTTTTCCATTTCTCACCATCCCATCATTTTTATTTCAGTATTCTTATTGCTGTTGGGTCACATTTTGTTTGTTTCTGTGCTACACATAGAACAACCTATTCAAGGCAGGCTGCCAGTTAGGTAGCTTTGGATGTCACTAGAAGTAAGAGATAGTAACAACCTTTTTAAAGTGCCTATAATTTAGTGATCATGATTAAACCACTTCTCTGATCTATGTTGTTTGTTGTCTTATAACTGCCTGTTACATGGAGAAGTGATTTACTCATCTTCAAACTACTACTGCTTCCCGTCTTGTAACATAATTAAACTTTTATAGCGTTCACACTTCTTGCATTTAATTCTGCAAAAGACCATTACAAGAGAGTTGAATCTTTCATATATATAGCCTTTAAATCAGAAAAAAAAATCAAGGTAGATAAAGATGAAATGAAAGAGATTCACATGAGACTAATAATAAGAATGGAGCCACTGTTTTATTGATAGTAAGTATCTTCTGCCTTTTAATGTTTGTATAAACATACACAAATATTTAGATTGCATAACAGAACAGGCAGATATCTAAACCAGTACCCACCATACAGTGTTACACCCTGATAAATGGTTTTAACCAAGGTGCTGATCATATGCAGTCCAAGCCATTTTGATCTCAAGAGTTTCCTCTATTTCAGCTATCCAATTTTTCACTTTTTTCCTACTTTATTTCCTTTTAGCACCTTCTCAGCCACTCATTATTTATTTTTTCTTCAGCATTCTCGTTGCCTTTCCTGCCTTCTTGGTTTATGATGTTTTGGTTTGGTTTTGGTTTTGTATGTAAGTGTATGGCATTTGTTCCAGGACAAGCCATCCTCTCTGTTCTCTAACACTGTTCTACAGCTGCTCTTTGTGAAAATATTATTTCACTGAGCACAAAGAAGGGGAGGGAAAGGATTAATTATGCACCTCTTTCCGGTAATGCCTTCATTTAAATTGATCTTAGCATAGAACAAGAAGCCAGTTGCTACTTGTTTATACAAGTTCTAGCTAGAGGCATCTGTAGCATTCCTCACTGTCTGTGAGGCTTTATCTTTTCATCCTGTGATTTGGGAAGATGTTTTAATTACAGTGTAGATGAGAAGAGCAGTGTACATGAATGTGGCTCTGTTTCAGTGAGAGACATTCAGGACCACTGAATTCGCATGGAGAAAAATACAAGGCAGCCACAATTTCTGTGCTGTTTTTGAGAATCCTGTACGTAATTGCAGTGACCCGGGCATTTTGAGATGATTGTGGGTCATCACATACAAATCTAGATGCATGCACATATGCAGAAGATGTAGCTTATTTAGATGGTGGGTTTCAGCTATTATTACAAAGACCCATTGATAGCTCATTTCAGATTAATATTTCTTTATCTGATTTCCCAGGATTTAATTCCATGACCTAAATTCCATGACCTGTTAGTAGACAGAAAATCTTCCTTATAGAAAATGGGAAATCCTAACTGAGGTTCCCAAACATGAAAATTTACCTCTAAAAATTCTTTATATGGAAATAAATTCTAGAACACAGACTTACCAATAAATAAGCAAATAAATAACTAAACAATGTAGCAGAGATTCAGTAGCTTTAGAATTATAGTTCCCTTGATTTTTCTTTTTTTTTTCTGTAGTGAAAAAGAGCCATGTTAAGCAAAGATGTCTTGCTTCCAGATTCCAAGTTTACTGAGCCTTGTATGTCTGTGTTGTTCAAAGCACTTTGATGTCTTGAAATGTTTTGGCAGAGACAGTGAGAAATGCATTATGCTATGATTTATTAAAAACAAAATAAAACAAAACACAAAAATAAAGAGCAAAAGAAAAATGAAGGGAAAAAAAACCCATGACAGAGAACAGGTTGCTTTTTCAATTCATTTTCTGATGTTTACATGTAGCTCCATCGAAAGCTGGAGGAGCTCAGAGATCACCCAGAAGTCAATGTCAAAGGATGCTCTCTCCGAGTAAATGTACGATTTCACTCGGTGATCTGATTTTTTTTTTAAAACTTCTGCTGGCTGGTAACACCAAATATGATTGGTTTGTCCTCTCATCCCCATCTTTTTCCTTTCTCTCTATTTCTTCCTTTGTGTTTTCTTTCTTTTCTAGCTGGGTTTTCATTTTAATATATGTGAGAAACCTGACCTGATTGACAGAGTTTGTTGTAAAGAATATCCTACTGCATTTTAATAAATGCTAATCAAACTGCTTGACTTTACAGAAACTAAAAAAAAATCCCTTTCCAAAATCAAAGTTGCATATCTAAAAGTTTCCTGAATATTAGACTTAGCAATGAGTAAAACAGATACCTTTAATTTAAAGGATAAAAATACCTTCTGCCAGTGACTGATAGTCTTTCCTGAACCAAAACTATGGCTGATATAAGGTAACCCAAAAGCATATAGGTTCACATGTACCTCTGTCTTTGCCGTCAATCTTTTTTGGTCCCTATTTTATCTCACAAAATAGGTCAATATTTGGTTGAATGACAGCTATGCAAATTTTGTTGCTTGTTTTTTTAGCAGACTAATGCAAAAAATTCTGCAGCATATTTCTTCTGTGTCACATTCCTTGTTTAATGAAAAAAAGTTGTGAAAAAAGAATTAGGATCTAGTATATCAGTCATGACACCCTATAAAGTCACCCAATTTTCACAGAAATATTTAATAAAGCAAGTCAAATCCAACATGACAATACAGACAGCAGTGCCTCTTGTTTAGTAGTTCACCTCATAAATTAGGAGCAGCTTTTCAGCAATTCTATATAGAGGTGTCTTTAAGCCATGTAATTTTGCATATAATGAAAATAAGAAAAAAATTTGTAGCAGAGTAGATGTGAAAGTTAATAACACTTTATCCCTTTGTACATCCATCCACTGAAGGGTATCTCAATAATTTCTTTAGATTCATGTCCTCTGTGTCTTCCATACACTATGATTGTTGTCATTCTCAGAACTATCATTCTAATGCATAATCCACTAAGGTTATACAGTACAAGATGGTTTTTGTAATGAAAATGATTTGATAATTTTTGCCCCTTTTGGGTGCTTTTGTATATACAGCTTTGTATCTGACATACAGTTGATTACTGCTTATTGTCAAGTAGAAATTCTTGAGTTTATAATCTTTTACAGGTCAAATACAAGGAAATTGAGCTGCTAATATTTTGCAGTTTTCTATAAAATCAATCTGATTAAAAGACAATATCTTTTTCCTGGCAAATCTTTAAGGAATCAAGTTTTGTGGGGGAAAAAACTGTGTCATATTTTAGATTTGGAGATAACTCACAATCAGGACAAAGCAAGTTCCTTTATTTTAGACTACTTTCTTAAATTTGTGATTAAATTTAGTACTTAAAAATAAATGTAAAGCCAGAAAAAAAATATGCATGAAGCAATGTACTACAAAAAAGATGTTCTAATCCTACATTATTTCACAGAATGTCAAATGGGGAAAGATTTCAAATTAAAAGCTGTGACTACATTAGCCATGGCAGCATGACAACATTAGTTGTCATGAAATTGTCCTGTTCCTCTGTGCCACTTTATCTGTTACTTCACGACCATACCGTCCGTGATGGAAGTCAGTCAGTTAGTAAGGAATGTAAGTAAATAAAGAAATATTCCATATATTCTGCATATGCCTTTGAGTTTCTTAAAACAAGCAGAACACATTGCTAAAACTTGCTGCTTCGTCACTGCTGCTCTGATTCATGCAGTAATAATGGATGTTCTAGAGAAGAACATTTTAAAAGACAGTATACAAATGACTGATCAAAGAGAAGAAATAGTGGACAAGTCTCAGTAGTGGACAGTTGGAGAAAAAAATAATGAGGGACCTGTTAATAGTTCTTTTTTTCAATGATTTTCATTTTTTCCATAATGCTTTTGGAAAGGGTTTTAGATGTGGGTTTTTGATACTCCTACAATGTGGCAAAAGTATTGAATAGTATGGGAGGGGGAGCATATAGTATCTCATGGCCAGCCCCATAAGTGAAAATTAAATGCTATTGCACAATACCGTTAAGGTGGAACCTTTATTCCAGAATGAATTGCAAAGACATTCTTTCCAGATTAAATTCAAAGGCCATTGGAAATATGTAGGAAACACTGGAATTCTGCAGAATATCACAGATGCCACCAAAAATTTAGAAAGCTTGCCAGATATCTGAAATAAACTTGCACTGAAAACATGCATGAAAATTTAGTTAATTAAGGAATTTTGGTGATTGGGTAATTTTCAGTTTCAATATCTTTTAATATCAACAGTGCATAGCTATTTACAAGGGAGTTATCCTGACCTAAGGTTTGGTTTTTTCATTTCTTCTTTAGAAGTTCATTCGTCTTGCAGTTCTTTTCGTGACTTAATACTCTGACCCTTGCAGTGACCAGTTCGACACTGAACTGTTTAGAAAATTTAGTGTTCTATCACTTGGACATGGTAGCATTCCCCCACTGCTGAAATTAATGTAGCAGTAGCAAGTAAGTGCAGTTGCTACTGACATGAGAAATGGTGAAAGAGTTGACTTGTTTATATTTTACCACTCATAATACCTCCCAAATCTGATACCCCTCTGGAAGTGTGGAATTACTCTGAAATTCAACAGAACAATACTGCTTCAATCTGTGCTTTGAAGATTTTTTTTAGATCTTTGGGTTTTTAGGGTTTAGTTTGGGGGTTTTTTTGGTAGTAGTACAGGCTGTGAATTTTAAATACAAGTTTAATTTCTGCAGAAAAATATTACAGAAAGCCTATGAGAAAAAAAAATTATATCCGAGTACAGAGTTCCCAGGTAATACGCCAAGCAATTTTTTGTGGTTTTTAACCAGTATGGTTCCAAGTCAAAGATTCTGGTTCTTTTCTGGAAAAATGTTCTCAGAATTCATAGCAGTGGCCAAATACTTTCAATAGATCATGTTAAATGGAAACAGGTTTCTAATTTTTCATACAGACCGGTGTGTGTCAGAGTCTGTGGTCTCCTGCATTCATTTTCTGTCTTACTTTAAGTACCTGCCTTCTTTGGCTATGATGAATAACATGAATAACATGACTGTTATTCTTGATCCTAACATTCACTTAGTTAAAAATCTGAGTCAAGTAAGGCCTTCAGACTGAAAACAAATCACTCTTGCAGCATTTGAACCAGGTTCTCAGTTGGTGTAAATAGCTCTTTTAAAAGAATTCTCACAGTGGTGAATTTCTGTGACTGACAATTTGACCCCTTAAATTGAAAGTTTTTGAGGGAAAAGAGCCCAAATGCCAGCGCATTAGCTTCACCTAACATAATATGTAGGGGTTGTCAGGTAGCATACCAAATAAGGACAGCTGCCCCCTCTCTCAAACTGGACAAAACAGTCACTGAAGTTCATATATGACAACAAATCATAAGTAGAGTAGGTGATAGATTGCAGAAACATAAAAGGAGCTTGGAAACATATTGACATTTAATTTTAATAGCACAGAAACAGTACACTAACAAAATCCTGAAATCAGATAGATGCTTAAAAATGGAGACCAGTTAGCAAAAAGGCAATGACATAGAAATGATCAGGAAATTATAAGTGTGCAGCAGATTAAACAGTCACACTGTGTGATCCTATTGAAGATAAACAGTAATCCCCATGTGCTGTGAGCATAATCCTTTCCTCAAGAATATTAGGTCAGTTTGGAACTACAGCACTTCTGTGTATCTTTGATTTCATCATTATGAAAAAATGAAATGGGTACATTGAGAGTCTTGACATGTATGAATAAGAAGAGAATTGGAAGTAACATTAGGAGATTAAGGAAAATTGTGTATGTGTGTGGTTTTGAGCATAGCAAGAAAAAATATAATAACTGCTATCTTATTGAGGGGAGTATTATCATTTGCTTCTATAGAACTGGAACTGGAAAATACAATATTACTTAAAGTTATTAAATTCTAATTGGAATAAGACTGAAGTTAAATGGTTCCATTATTAATAAAAATATGGATAATTAGATTACAAGATGCTTTGACAAGGAAAGTGATAGCATTCTACTTAAAGTAGTTGCCTCAGAGAAGATGAAGGTGCACAAGTGTCTAGCATGCCCCTTGTAAGTTGGTGTGAGGAGTAGACAACATGAACCAAGTTCTTCAGATTTTTGTGGAGTATGGTTCCAAACCTTCTGATCATTGTTGTTTCTGTGTATCTAGTTTCTGATATGTAAAAAACTGATGCTGTGATGAATTTTGCTATTCATGCATTCTTTGGATCCTCACCTGCAAAACCGAGGCTAATGTTTTATTCCATGCTGTTGGAAGACAAACCATGGAAACAGTGGCTGGCCATTATTTGTGAAAATCTTGATTAGAGCCTCATCCAAAAGTCTTACGTGAATAGCTGCACCCCTGTTCTGAGCAAAAGCACACCTTATCTTTCTTAGAAAGATTTCAAAGCAGTATTTCTAGAAACAGTTTTTGCTTTGTCAGAAGAGGATCTTCCTTTCTTCTTTTTTTTTCTATAATTATAAAATAGACTGTTTAAGAATAACAGTTGATTTCCTAAAACTGTGGTTTTCAGTCTTGCTGTTTGTCTGAAGGAATTTTCTATTTTTGTCTTAATCCTTCTGCAAATCACCTCATAAAATCAGTTTAAGAAAACATTTCACCAGTTGAAGAAAATGCTGAGTGTGTGTGAATATTTAAGATGATGTGAAGTGATTAAAATTTCCTTAGTAATGTTATCTAGAAGAGCAAATGAAATACAGAATGCCAGAAAGGAGCAAAAATATTTTTGGAGTATTAAAAACTTTTCAAGGAAGAAAAAAAAAATTGTATATTTAATGGAGACATAAATTAGCCCAGACCAATGTGACTGTAGAAATTTCCTGGAAGTGATATTTTATATTTCAATGAAAAAATATGAAATACACATTCAAAACTGAAAAATATTCTTGAAAAACTTCTTATGAATATTATGGTCTCTGCTAAGTCCATCATATACCTAAGTCAGCAAGTGGTCACTAATAACCTGTGTGGAAATCCTTGATGGATTCATCTTTACCACAAATGTATCCAAACTGTTTGTTAAGTCTAAGGAATTTTTGCTAAGGCTTCTGATAATTCATTTTTTCACTGCTAGGAAAAAATGAAGACATGATTTTTAGTACATTTATAAGAATCTTTTTTTTTACATTTCATTTATTAGGCTGCTTTTATTCCTTCTTCAGACAGTGAAACATGAAATATTTTCACCCAAATAAAGGATTTTCCTATAAATTACTGGAGAGTCCTTTTACTTGAGTTATGTCTGAGTGATTAATAGTTTACAGTAATGACTATCGTGGATAAATAAAATGTGTCTTAAGCAATCAGTAAAACTGTAGTGTTACCAATTAACTGGTGTTAACTTGCACTGAAAGCTGTTGACAGTTGACAGAGTCCCTCAAGGATCACACACTTTACATTGCTTAGGGGCATCATCTGCAGATTTCTACTGACCTATATCTGGCCATTAGTCGTTGAACTTTGCAAGTTATTCTGGTTTTTGGGGCAGTGGGATTGAAGAAAAACCTCCCTTGTCAAAATGCTGTTTCTGAGTATGTCAACACATAAAGATATTCAGAACCTCTTACGGGTTTTCACCCATAAGATTATATCCTTTGCAGAGTTAGAATAAAACTAATACTTTTAAATGAAACAGGTCAGTAAAGTTTCATCCTAGAATACCTTATTGTCCTAAAGATAGTGTTGTCAGACATTTAGAGGAGGAAGAATTTATATTTGTCTTCAGATTCATTATTAGTTTTAATTATTTTTCAAATACAATTTTTTTTTTTCTTTTAATAAGCTTCCACCTTAAAAGGCATAAATTTAGAGTTTCTGAAATAGCTGGTCATGGAAACTTTATGAACCCCCTGCCACTATCTCAGTGCTGGAACCACCTATACAGAAAACCTTCTGAGACCCTTACTGTGCCACCATTTCTTTTTTAACAATGTTTTCCTTTTCCCCACTGCACAACCAGGCTCGACTCCCTTCGTGCTCATCCACCTATAGTGTTTCTGAGGTATACTTTGCACGTGTTCTCTCACACAGTCGACCTGCTCACCCATCACACTTTTTTGATTTTATTTACTTTTTTCTTTTTTTTTGCATTGCACTGTGCACAAGTGGGGAAAAATCAGCTGGGGGGGGCAGATTTTGCATGATCAATCTGCAACCATGTTCAGCATGGTTTTAAAATCACTGCACCACCATGATGTCTAGTCCAGTAGTTAGGCAACTACTACATAGCATATGAGCATAAATTATATGATAAAAGCATCCTTATCTCTTACATTAAGTAAAAATAACAAACATACAGATGTCAAGGCTTCAAAACACTTCACTTGTTAGTCTGACCCATTTTTGGGCAATGAAACTGGAAGGACTCTGTAAAGATGGCCATCAGGTTATGATTGTTAATTACCTGTCTAGATATAGGCAGGTTTATGACGCCTGAAGTTCATTATTAATTCCCAAAGCTCTGGCTCGAGTCGGTACCTGCCAAAATGCATCTACCATTTTAAATACTTCCATATCAGCTTCTTAATGGTCTTCTATAATGAGGTATGAACCATCTTAACAAGAATTAAAAATGAAAATACTTTCAATTGTAATTAGAATGGGGAATAAAAAAGAAATAAGATAAACTAGAATTCACCACATCATGGAATAAAAACAAAGTTTATAAAACACTGTAAAATTAATTCCATGACCTACTGTGTAAAGATTAGGTTTAAGCATATGATTATAATTGATAAATGGATAAGTATCAAAACGATGGACTTAAGGTTTTCTGCTATACTGAATCAGTGTTGAGCATGTACAGTTATTTATTCTTTATTTTAAAAGAATCTCTTAAAGTTGACAAGATCCCATAAGTTAACAGTTTGCTCTATCTCACGCCATGGGCCAGGTTCTAGACCTGATCTGAATGTTCTATTCATGAGCAATTTAAAAAATGCAGACATAAAGAGCTCATCTACTCAATCACTTTGTTCCTAAGCAGAAAGACTTGAACATTGCTGATTGTGTAATTTGTTCTCAAAAGTTTCAGCTTCAGCAAGCAATTGTTCCTAGAACTTCCTCATCCTTAGTAATAAAAGTTTATTATAGTTTCCGTGTATGAATAGGAAAAAGATGTAATAGAACAGTTCTTAAGAAGAAAGATGCATACCAGTTTTCCTGTCATAGGTCTGTATAGATCAATAGTTGCTGTCTGGCTCTACCGGCAGACAAGTAGTTTTAAAACTAATCAAGTATATGTTCTTAAAAGCACCTGATATGTATTCTGCAGTTCATCGTGCCTCATCACTGTATTATATGAAAGCCTCGCTGTTTTTGTCATCATTATCATCAAAACACCAATATGGAATAAATAAATTATACTATACTCGCATACAAAGACACTTTTCTCTAAGCTAATACCGGAACAAGAAATTAAGTTTAGTGCTTACAGGTGCAAGACAGAAGCCATCCTCACCTCACTCCGTTCCTCTGAATATCTGTATGAGATTAAGGAGTGCATCAACAGGCGTTTCGTAGTTCATATCAGCAAAAAGGATGAACATGCTCTTACAGATGATGAAGTCAATAAGTCACTTGCAGGGAAATTGGAGTCTTCTTGCTTTGCCTGAAACTTCAGCCATTTGTCCTTCCCTCCACTTTATGGAGGGATCACTGTCTTCAGAAGAAATGCAAACCAACATATTGCAGCTGGTAACTGATCAGCATGTATGAGTCTCCTGCTTGATCAGATTCCAAAAACTTTTTTGCCTTCTCCAAAACTATCACTGCTTTGCAATTTGTGCTAAAGAATCTGAAGTATCAAGGTGGCACTGCAAGACTGTGCAAGCAATTCATCCTTTATACCCTGTCCAAAGGCAAGATCTTCATATCTAAACTGCAAATAGCCTGGCTGTCTGCTGAGCCTGATCTTGTGATGCAGTAGCTGATCAGGATTTCATGCTCACAAAACACACAGTACAAGATATAAAAAGCACAATGTATAAAAAAAATATGGATACATTATTCTCTAGTAGCAGACTACCACCACGTGTATTTTTCAGCAGAACATTCAAGCCACTGACAGATCCAAAGGAATAAATCAATTGAAACTGAGGATACCTGTGGCCATCGTAACTATTTGAAGAGTCAGGAAGGGATTGGAGGTTTTCTGAAGTCCATAAAGGATTTGTAGTCTAGTTTCTATCTTTTTAAGAGACTCTTCATTCAAACATACAGCTTAATGTCAGGATGCACATCAAACAATGCTCAACCTCATCCTCTATTATTTTGGAAAATGGGAAGGGCTGCTATGAGTAAACATCTTGACTTCTAAATTATGTGATAGAAAATCTCCCAAACTGAAGTATTGTTAAATCAACTCCAAAAGCCTGCCAGTAGTATTGATCATGGGAAGAAAATTAGTAGTGGTGTATTACATGACTTCTCATACCCGGGGGGGAAAAAGAACCACACATCTGATAGGATCTCAGGAGGTTTTTTTGTGTCCACATGTATTTCTGTGGTTCTTATTCCAAAAGATATTTTTCTTAAGCTAATTCTTAAAGCACCAAGTTTGGAGTTTCTTAATTTTCTGCATCTGAGCCATCATCAGATAGCTTTGGACCATCAGAGGATATCTGGAACACAATGGCAAGAGAAATGGAATCAGTGCTGAGATTTCAGCTGAACCTGCCTTCTGACAAAGGTACAATGAAAGATAAAAGAAAGAACCTCATATAAATGATTTCTGAAATCTCTTTTTAGGAAATAGGTGTATTAGATTCATTGTAAAAAAATTCCTCACAATTTTATTTGTTGAGAAAAGGTCTGGAATTGGATTAATTGGCACTTGCAGAACTCAGATTGTCAAAAATGAAAGTCAGTCTACTATCAAGGATTTCCTGTCACATAGAAGGTCTTTGATTGAGGAAGTAAAAGATCTTCCAGCAGAAGACAAATAGGACTTGTGTATTCTGCATTGTGAAGAATTTGAGGTAGAATTTGCTGCCTGTGTTTTTCATAGTAAACATCCTTGTAGAGGCTTTTTTGCATCTCAGAGTCCAATAATTAGAAAAAGCTTCTTTTCATCTGTTCCTTTTTATTGTCACCAGTAGCATGAGTGGAACTGCAAATGTGGTCAACTGATGCCTATTTGAGAGTAATGAGCAGGAAGATTTTAGAAACTTCTACTTGCTTTTAGGTATAGAGAGGTTGTTGAGTTGCAGGCATTACATTATAAGACTATACATTATATACTATATAATGTATGTATATAAGACTATACATTATACACCCTCTTAGCCCCAGTCAGCCCCTTAAAAATTCCCCTTGTCTGTAATGAGGTCTTTTCTTTGGTTCAATTCAGTGAAATTGAAGTTTCTTTAAAAAGAGATTTCCTTGTGTTAAGAGAAGTAAAGCTTTAATTCTCTAGAACAGTATGATGATAAAATGTAAGTTTATATTCTCTTTAAATTTCACAGTGTGCAATAAAGTTTTTCACTCTTGGTGAAAACCAGTTAGCTTCATGCCTGTAATTTTTGTGGATGTTAGCAGGACTACTTAAAGGGTTTGTCTAAGAGTTAAATGATTCATTAGGATTTACAATGACTTAACAGTTGTGCAGTAAAGTATGTGTAGAATAGATTTCTAATTTACTTATTATTCAGTTGCCACAAAACACAGTAATTTATTTTTAAATAGTAGTAGTTCACTTAAGGTATTAAATCAAATCAGCTTCATTTAAATATTTAGAAGTACTCTGACATCAGCTTCTATCTTAAAAATATCATTCCCAGTGTAAATTGAACAGATTATTCAATGAAGGTCCATAATCTAATTTATAAAATTACACTTAGGTAGTGTTATGCAATGGCACCATTTTTTATTCTCATTTCTATCTCAAACTTTCTATTAGCAGCATCAGTTTTTCTCTCCCTCTCTCTCCCTGTCCTCTGGCTTTTGCATGCGCTATGTGTTTGGCTAAAAGCGTAATGAAGGAAACCTGTTGATCTGCTTGTTGGAAGGATAGTGGCAACAAAATGTTTATTGCAGTGCTACTCCCTGCTTTCTAAAAAATCAAGTTTTTCAAAGAGGAAGACACTCAGGTCCATAGTTTGTAATATGTTTTATTTAGCCTTATTGAGTGGATCTGCAAAATACTGCGTTAGTTCTCTCTCCCACAAAGAATATTATTTCCATAAAGATAGGTTTGGAATATATATTGGCTGCATACTGATTGATGGGATTTAATTGTATATTTAGCATTGTTAATAACACAGCAGAGAAGTGTATTATTTTACCTGATAACAGAGAGTCAGCAGTACAGGGAATTAAGAAGCAATATTCAGAGGACAAGAGGAAATACTATTTCCTGCAATAGGTAGTTGACTTCACAAGACCATTCAGAGACTGCATGAAGATTCTCAAGTGCTGTAGGTTAAAGTATTTTATATAGTGTGCATTACAAAATGTTGTAAATAACTGAATCTTGTTCTTCAGAATTAAAGCCGGGTAAGAGACTGGTTCTCCTTCTGTTTAGACTAGTTTGAATAGAAGGCAATACTGAAAGACCACTAGCTGCAACTATGGCTTTCAGATGTTTACCACCAGCATAGACCCTGAATTCAGTTTTAGGTACAGGATGCTAAGTTCACTGTTGATATCTGTTGTAAATCGGTTCTACATAGCACAAACTGAGTAAATATAAGCAGGTCCCCTGTTCTTTTCTCTGATTTCATGCAGAAGTCCAGCAGATAGAGAACTTGGTTCATTACATCTGACATACTCATATACTGAGCCATTGAACAGAAATTTCTGCATTAAATTCAGATTCTCTATCTTGTTGACTTGTGAATGCCATATACTTTGTAGAGGTGCTCTTTCAAATTTGAAATAATGTTTTTCCGAGAAATAAATGAACACAAAAGAGCCAATAATCATTTGGGGGTTGTCCAGTTATGTTGGCTCAATCTACTCCTGGTTTTCTGTGGTTTTGATTTGGGTTTTTTTGCAGTTGCTAATAGAACAATCAGTTTTTAAGTAAAATTAGAATTTATAGACATTTCTCTTTCAAACATGAGCAAGAACTCAGAGCTTTCTATTTGGCAATTGCCATTTAAAGGATTGCATTTTGATTTGCTAATAGTACCACCTTACTCTAGGCTTAAGAAAAATTAATTAATTAAAATTCTTACTTTTAGAGAAACAGTTTCCTCAGTGCACATTAAAATGCAAAAATTTATGAAAAAAGAGTGATCTTCCTTATTCATAGAAAATAGCTTTGCTAGTGCTATCTTCATTCATGATATTAGGATTCATTTGGGATTAGGATTACAAAACATCTTCTCTAGCATTCTCTCTGCCATATGAGAATAGAGTATGGCAAAATTTCCAAGTTACATCAGGAAGGACAGTGTGTTATTGCAATAATCTGATCAAAGTGTACTTTAATAACTTTGATTAATGATATCTTAGCTAATTTTTTTTTAATTCTGTAACAAATGTTGCTATATTTGTACTTTAAATACTATTTATCTTTGTTCACCCATGGCCGAATCTCAAATTAGATCCATTATTAGTTCCTACATACAAAATAGAAGCAAAATTTTACTTAAACCTACAGCTTCTCTGTGCATGGTACTTAGCTTTTGACTTCTGCCAAATAAAATTTTTCCTTCACATTAACATTTTGCACTTTCATTCTGTACTAATAAATTCAATTCAAGCACTAAGTTAATTTACAAAAAAAAAAACTAATTAACATTTGGAAGAGTGGTAGAAGATGAGGTTTTGAACAGCATCTCATTTCATGTTAGAGATTTTGGCTTAAACCTTATCTATTCAACTTAACAAAATTGTAATACTTTTTATTAATTTTTATTACGGTAAAATGTTTTCCAGGTCTGCATTTATCAGAGAAATAGCACATAAATAATTTCTATCCTTTCCCATCTGGAATTTAAAGGTCCTTTAAATTTAATTTTTAATTTTTAAATTAAAAAAACTTTTTGTTTCGAGACAAATCTTTATGTTTCATTTTTTAATTAATATTCCCCCTTCTTGTGCCACAAAATAGGAAGACATTTCACCTTGCCTTATGGTTGAGATGTGCAATCCTTTATGAAACAAATTAGATCAAGCCAAAGAGCTACCAATGTCATTTTCATTTTGTTTGATTATATCTTAGACTCCTTTGCATTTTCCAAAGTCAGTCTTACCATTATTTCACTGTAAATACATCCATTTAAGCAAAGGGGTTTTTTCTGTTTTCTTGTGCTGTACCATACCTTGGACTGTGTGGCAATAAAATTGACTTGATTAGATGTAACTGTGAGGGTTTTTTCCTAAACCACTGTTTTCTTTTTAAATCCAGTATTAACGCTGTTCACCAGCATACATTGTTTAGAATTTATTTGTTTACTACTTAAATCAGCTTGTTTGAGAAGCCAGACATTATTTTGCATTGTGTTACAGTAGTAATAACATTTAGTGCAACTGTTCTCTAGCTCCCGCTCCCAAAGCAATCTAACTCTGAAGAGTCAGCTTTAGTAATATAATCTATAAAAAATTAGTCTGAAGTCTGAAATAACAATGAATCAAAATACAGCAAAGCTTCTACTGCTGTTACAGCTTTTGGAGTAATCACTGATGTAAAATGCCATGCATGTGATTTAATTTACATGTATCTCTAGTGGGCAGTGTCTGTTTAAATACATGGAAATCAAATTAGATATTCACAGCAGTGTCAGTATCAGTAATGCACAGCCCAAATGTCAGTGGGTTCCCATCAGTGCTCCCTAAGTTATCTTCCTGTTTTTCCCATTTTTCAAATGCCACTTTTTAACATGGAAACAACTTCTTTTTGCTAAGCATTATTGCCATAAACTTTATTGTTAAGAACTAGAGGGCAGAATGAATGTCCTTATTCACAGTATTTTCTATTTCCCTTTCTCATCTTTGGCTTTCCAAAATTCAGTGCTGCTACAAGCCCAGCCAAATTAGTGTTGTGTTCTCAGGTGCATAACTGCTGTGGAGAGCCTGGTGGTTGCTGTTGTGCTGTACCTTGCAATACAGACTGCCAAATTCAAGACAGCACTAAAGGAATCTTATCCTGTTGAGCCTTTGACACTCAAAGAAAAATCTGAAATGCAAATCCTCTTTCTTCATTTGCATTTCTTGTTACTTTCAAAAATAATTTCTAACTTGGGTTTAACAATAGCTTTTAGTGCAACGTTTGTTCAGTTCCAGCCTCTCCTTTCTGTAGCTTATGAATCCTCTGAAATCTTCGTGTTATTCATCCACGACCATTCTGATTTCACTTTAAGGATTCTCCTCAGAGGTATGTGTTCTGTGTGCCTGTCTCAAAGGCAGAAATCTAGCTCTTCACACAATAATTCACTGTCTGATATTTATGACTCAGATGGATTCATGAAATGAAGATTTATTTTTCTTACAGTTGTCGCTCCTTAGTTTGAATCTTAAACTTGAAAGAGCTTTATTTATTTTTATACTTTAAAGTGTACAAGACTGAGGTTTTGATTGAATATTGTATACATCAGAGATTATAATATATGCCAGATATAAGATTATTATTACCTGTGCTTACTAGTTTTGCCTCTTGTACTTGAAGCCCTTCAAATTTGATCCTCCTAGCTCAAATAAAAATATTAAGCTTAACTAAAATCAACTTCTTTGAAGTTATGCTAGTGCAGAAAGTGTGATCATACTACATGGGGAAACATGTTTTGTTCCTGCTCACATAGGTGAGTTTAAAAAGTAGTCCAACCATTCACTTTAGAATGATAATAACTATAAAAATCTCCAACCAAAATTTCTAGGAAACACCAATGGAAAAAGGTGAAATTTAACTTAAAAGATGCTTTAAAAATGTAAGAAATTGGGTGGTTGCTTTTGCTGACTCTTTTGGCCTGAAGGTTCACTGCTCATTTGATTGGTGGCTTTTGAAGCCACAAAGTCACAGAACAGAGTTTATAATTGTTGATTTCTTTGTTCCTGTTTACGTGTGTTCGTACTCCTTTAACATAGAAATACAAGGAATGTTGCCTGTGTGGTCAGCTTCAGGAAGATAAGACTGTAAGCATGAAATAGGAGTTGTAGGCTTTGTTAGCCTACAAGTTTGAGTCAGACTTCAGTGGAGAGATGCTTTTTCACTCTGCAGATCTAGAAGCAGATAGGACCAAAAGCAGTAATGCTAAAAATTCCAAACATGCCTCTGCCAATTCCCCACCAATATTTATTCAGATATTGACAATAACTAGATATTAAGAAAACTGAGTCATGTTTCCCAGCAGTAGCAGGTGTGGTGAATGGTGACTCCATCTCTGCTGTTTCTGGAACAGAAAGCGCAGTACTGTAGCAGGAAGGCTTGAATGGGTGCCAAGGAAGCCTCTGTCACATTTTGTGTCTCCACATTAGTGCTGACTTAATTTTTCTTGCTGGAAAAACTTCTTGCAACATTTTCAGGGGTACTCATTTTCTGTGTGTCCTTGAGACACATATTGTGTGATTTTCATGTCATGCCACAGCTGACTGTGTTCACTCCCAGCCCAGAGAGCCAATGGTGTCCTGGGCTGCATCCAGAGCAGCGTGGGCAGCAGGGAGAGGGAGGGGATTCTGCCCCTCTGCTCTGCTCTGGTGAGACCCCACCTGCAGTGCTGCATCCAGCTCTGGGGTCCCAGCACAGGAAGGACATGGACCTGCTGCAGTGAGTCCAGATGAGGGCCACAAGGTGATCCCAGGGCTGGAGCACCTCTCCTGTGAAGACAGGCCAAAAGAGTTGGGGTTGTTCAGCCTGGAGAACAGAAGGCTCCACAAAGGCTTCTGCAGCCTTCCAGTACCTGAAGGGGACTACAAGAGAGCTGAAAAGAGTCTTTTTACAAGTGCATGTATTGATAGGACAAGGGGAAATGGCTTTAAGCTGAAAGAAGGCAGGTTTACATTAGATGTGAGGGGTAGTGAGACACTGGAACAGGTTGTCCAGAGAAGTTGTGAATGCCTCATCCCGGGAAGTGTTCAAGGCCTGGTTGGTTGGGGCTCTGAGCAACCTGGTCTAGTGGAAGGTGTCCCTGCCCATGGCAGGGGGTTGGAACTCGATTACCTTTAAGGTCCTTTCCAATGCAAGCCATTCTGTGATTCTATGCTGAGCATTCCAAATGCAGTTGAAATAAATGGCAACTGAGGATCTAATCTCTGCAATCCGACTGTAGGCATGTCAGGTTAAATTTAGTCTAGATGTCTCTGGGCCTCAGTTTTCCATTTCTAAAATCAAGCCATACCTCTACTTCACAAAGATTTTGCAAAAAGAAATTCCTTCATGTGTATTACAAAGTTTTGTTTTGTAGAACCGAGCCCAACAGAGAAATCTATAAAGAATTAAATAATTACCCATTTAGCAAACAGTTTGAATAATGTTTAGTAAGTAAAGCATGGAACTAGTCTTTGAGCAGGGAGATTAAAATAAAGTAGCCTTATCTTGTCTTATGCAGAAACACTGCTGATAATAGTTATGATGAAGTTATGATGCCTTCATGTCAAAGGAAAAATGAGTTGCACACATAACATTGGTCTGTCCTAAATGTTGTTTCACTTAAACTTGCCAGTTTTACTTGACTACATTTGAATAAAGAATTTATTTTAAAAGTTTATTTTGAGAGTTACACAATTAAGAAAAATAGTTTAATTTTTTTTTTTTTTTTTTCAGTAATGGGGATATTTCACTGTTTTAACGCTGCATTGAAATTGGCTGTTCCTGGGTAAAGAAATAAAAGTGTGAAAATTGTTGAAATTTCATTGAAATTTCACTGAAAAGCAAAATACTTGTAATAGAAATTAAGCTTTTTTAAATGTCAACCATACTAGTCAAGGGTTAAAGAGTAATTTATAGTGTGCTTGAAGACAAGAATTTTTATACATCACTAATGTATCTGATTAAAAACAGCTTAAGAAGTTGGTTAATCTGGAATGGACAAGGAGTTCAAAAAGTCTTAATGCTGGTCAGATAGGATATAACTCAGACATCTAATGCATACTTGTAAGGCTAAGTGGTTTGTCAGTCAAATTGCCAGGGTGTGAAATTATATGAAAATAGGCAAGTAAATACCATTTCTGTGGCAAACAACAAGGTTAACAGGATTTTTTTTGCCTTTGTACCTCTTAGGAAATACAGCTTATTCTCTTTGCCTTTGTTTACACTAGCTACTTCTCAAACTGGAGAATATTTCCAGGGTATTTGGAGAATGTTCAAGATTTTCATTCAAACAAATAAAAGATCTTATTCACAGTTAGTAATACAAGTAGAAGAATGTTTTATTTTTCTAAGTGCAATGTTTTCTAGAGATTTCTTGTGTCCTACAAATCCCTCTTGAATTTTGATAGCACAGGTTAGAAATACTTGTTGGAGTTCATGCACAAATGTTTATGACTTGATTTAATATGGGCTTTAGCTTATACAAGATACTTGATCTCTTCATATTTGGGTATTATAATTAATGCAGCTTCTCCGAACAAAAAGCAGTATGATCTTGAACAGCCCCTGAAATATCACAGAAACGTGCCATCTTTCTAGTGCTACTCATACAGCATTATCTGTATGCTGTCCCCTACTCCTAAAAACACAAAATGCATCTCGTTTTTTTTTCTCATACAAAAGTAAACATTTCATTAAAATTACTGTGAAGAGAAGAAATCCCTCTTTCCTCTATTAATTCTCAACTATGAAGCCTATACTGCCAGTTCGTAGTAGGCAGTTTGCTTTCCTGTTAGCTGACTGTGGTTTGCTATTTTGTCTCCTTTTTTTGCTGTATATGTCATAGTTACTGCTATTTTCTCATTGTGAGGTGTTCAGCTAGCACTTTTAGTTGGTGTGTAAGATTTCATTGAATCCTCTTCTAGAAATAAATGTGTTGATTTTACCTCTCCAATGGACAATGTCAGTTTCTGTTGAGAGGTGACTAATCCCAGAAAACTGCCCTTTGCCTTTTCATTCCATATTGTTTGAAATATTGGATAATACCTTTTTTTTTTAATACTGCTCCTGTTAAAGGAACCAACTCAGCCCTTATGTTTCTATGGTGTATTCATCAAACCACTTCCACTGTCCTGTTTGAATAGTGGTTAGGATGAACAATAATCTGGCCATAGAATTACATGTGTGTGTTCGTAGTCTACTGGGAAACAGTTATCAAAATTAAATAAATCTGTATGTAAAGTGTAGGTGATTAAAAAAAAACTCAGAAAAGAGAGATCAGTAATATATGTATGAAGACAGTGACATATTCAAGATTTAAAATTGACTTTTGTTCATGTCCAGTCTAGCAAGCATAACACTTGATAAATTGTAAAAATCTGCTCCTAATGTGACTTTGGCTTCAATTTATTTTCTGTTTATTTCTTCCCACTGACTCCAAATGAGTGATTTCTTGTGTGGAATACCACATTATTTTTTGTATTGTAATTTTGGTGAGCTGAATCCCACCATCAGTAGTGCTTGTTTTAAAAATTGTGTTAATGAGTAATGTCTGCTGCTATCAAATTCCTCATGCTCACTTTTCTTTCCATTTCAGAAGTGGTCTCAGTATAATAACAAAAAATTATTCTGTTGTTTTGAATTGATTTTAGTCCTGATTCAGATGGCCATAAAGCATTCTCTTACGACCATGTGTGTTCAGCTCAGTGTAAAAGTGTTGTTTGAATAAGAATCGATTCCTGAAATAGGAAGATTGCATGTTGTAATAGGATTATTTAATCCTCACATACTTTACTGAATGTTTTCTGAAGTACACAATTCCAGATGCACTTTTTTTTTTTTTTCTAACTGGAGGATCTTTAAGGTCCCTTCCAACCCAAGCCATACTTGTGAATGTTTTTTTAGCAACTTCATTTTTATATTCTATATTAATTCAGTCAAAGCTATTCTCTCTGTTCTTCAGGTTAGATTTAACCCAAATTTTTTAATGAAATCAACAATGTATTTCATTGCATTTTTTTATTTGCTCCCAGTTTAACCTTATGGACATTGCTTAGAATAACATGCTGAAATCAGTTTTTAAAGTATTATCAGAGAAGCTTGAGACATTGTTATTCATGGTTTGGTTTTTTCTTATTTGTTTATTTAGAGACACTGAATAATTTATCCACTCTTAGAGGATAAAAAGTATTTTAGGCAGAAGACACACTGCAAACCCCTCAGTTATAAATCAGATAACATATGATTTGAAATCTATTTAAAGCAGGCAAATATTTCAAAGACCATTCAAATGGCGTGTGCACTGTATATATTGTACAGAACTTAGGTCATGTAATCACTAATAAATCACATGCAGAAAAAAAGCAGCAGCAGCATACTTTCCCACATCATTGCAGATAAGTTGTCTTCATAAAGCTGAAGTTTCAAGGAAAGGCTGTATGAGTTACACACTTTCTCACCAGCAGTAAATGTAGTAGTCCAATACCTCATGAACAGGCCTGCCTGGTGTTCAGGAGAGTGAGAGGAATACAGTTCTGAAATTGTTAACAGCTGCTGTGCTTTGCTTACCCTGCTTCCTTCATTACAGCTTGGCGAACTCATTCCCTCTGCTGTACCTTAGTCCTCTGTGTCTGCGTATGTTTGGGTTTCTGCTGGTGGTTCCACATTCTGCATGCTTTCCTCAGAGTGGAGCAATGTGCTTTCCCATAAGTGCTAAAGGTTATGGGGTCAGCCTCCTACAGGCACTGTGTTCCTGAAAAATGGGCTCTTTCTGTTGATGGTAACTCATGTTTTGATGTCATTGTTCTGAATTGTTCTTCATGTTGTAATATTGAGTTAAAATGTACTCCCGTAAGAGTTAGCTTTTCATATTGGGCTGGAAACTCTTCATCTTTGTCTAGCAATTTGTTTTATTATAACCAATAGCTTTTAATTGTACCTCCCATAATGAAGAGCTGACTTAATACACTGTGCTAATCTTGTTATGACTTTAAAAAGGTAAGTAATTTCTCTAACAATTCCTAACAGTCATGGTAAAGTGTTAAAGGGTTTCTCAGTTTTCTTTTTTCATTATTTTTCACATAAATTCTTCACTTGTAGCATGAACTTTTCTTTATGTCTTTTTCTATTTTTCTTGTAAAAAGAATTTTAGACTGATTTTTATTTGCAGCAAAACATATTATGTAAATTTAAATTAATCCAATTTAGCCAAGCCACTGGGGTTTTTTTTTCAGACCAATCATGACTGATAGATAGAAGCTGTCAGCACAACTCTTTATTTTTACCATTCCCTTTATTTATTTTTGAGTACTTTATTTCACATTCTATTTACTACTTCAGCCTGTGGGGGAAAGCTTACTCTGCATTCCAGCGTGATGAAGTTACATCTTCAAGAGCTTAAAATACAGAGTAATGTGAACTGAATGCTTTGGGTTTGGTTCTATTTTGTCTGAACTATGCAGGGGAATGGTACTGGCTGGTAGCCCAGTGTATCTTCTACCAAGATAGATTGGGAGCCAAGAGGCTGTAGCATGGACAAACAATAAATCTATACTTTCCCTGTGAAAGAAAAGACAGCCATAGGTTGTTATTTCTGTAACTACCTGTGAATGAGAAGAATTATAGTAAATACTACTAATAATAACTCTCCCCAGTCATTCATGGTACTATATGCAATGTAGTATGGATTCTTCACTTAACAATAGCCGTGAAAACAATATAGATTTCCTGTAAATGTCACAAATAACAAAGTAGTAAAACACACAAATATTGAATATGATAAAAGGCACTTAAAGCACATGACCCCATTTATAAAAAGCTCCATTGCTGCCAAAACTGTATGTGTTAGGAAACTGGTGGGTTTTATTCAAAATCAGTTTACTGGAGTTTTGATTAAAAATAACATTTAGGATAAGAATGTGTAATTCATATTAAAGAGAAGTATTATGTAATAACTAATTTTGATGTCAGTTATGTTAAAACATGGTTTGTATTCTGCAGCTGTGAGCATAGGTTGGGAAACAATCAAGTCTGGCTGATCAAGCCTTTATTTTATTATCATGGATTCCTCTTCCACAGCTGCTTTTAAAATTTGTGGGAAGCAAATTATTTCTCATACTGCATATGTTGCCCATCAGGTGAGTGATAACATGGAAACTTTAGGCTGGGTGTAAGAAATCAAAAAGTAAATATGAAGTCCTCTGTGTGCACAGAATTAAAAAAATGACCTGTAAGAGGCTGTATGTGAAGCCAGCTGTCTTTTGTTACCATTGTCATTTGGACATTTTAAGAGCAAAACTTTGTCAGCACGTTTTTTATATTGCAAGATTTGATCTGCAAATCTCAGCTGCTCTGTTCATTATAAATCTCTTGTTTTTGTCCATACACTAGCTCCACTATAGGTTGGAAGGGCTTAAAGATGAACTGAGGAGGAATAGAGGCTACAACTCGAGAGTAACTATTACTGCTCAAAGGAGCTATTTTCCATTCGCAAACATTGCTTTGCGCTATGGGTTTGGGCTCCTTCTGTTCCTCCACTTTGTTGAAAGACTCTCTCTTGACTTCCATTTTACTTCTTTAGCACTGTCTTTGTCTGCTAACATTTTTCCTCCTTCTCTAGTAGCTTTTATCTGTGTCCTTTGGATCACATGTTTTACTTAGTTTGTTTTAGTAGATCGTTTCAGATGTTTGTGTTTTGTATTTTTGGTTTTTTGCCTTTTTCTTTAGGACTATGTTATTTCACTGAATTTCATTCCACAGTTTGCTGAATCGCTTGGTTATTTTGCAGCAGGTCCATTCCTCATTTTCTCTTTTCATGTTTTTCAGTGAGAAATAAGAGAGCCTCTTCCATTTTAAACAGTAGCCTTACACACATAGGCCCATGTCTCCTTTTGCATACACCATCTTCTGCCTTGCAACATCCATCCTGCTTCTCTCTCCCTCTCAAACTGTGCTTTTCTTTCTTTTGTGTTTTCTTTCCTACCATGATATCACCTTTTTGGTCCAGAATTGTTCTTTGGTAAATTATAGTTAAATATTCACTTCTTCCAAAGAGAGTTCATTTTATGCCTTTGAAATCTGGTAAAACAACTCTGGGCCAAATTTGGGCATCATTAATATTTTGTTTGCAGTTTTCTTGTATAGTAGTTTTGGTGGGAAGGAGGGAGGGTGTGGGGTTTTTTCTGTTTGTTTTTGTTAAACAAGAGGTTTTTTTCAGGGAAGGACACCATAACCCACTCTAAGTTGCAACATTACTTTCCATAAGTTATTCCATTACAATAAGTAGACCGTGTTGCGCTGTAGAATCCAGTTTTTTTATGTGAATATCTATTTGGGGCAAGCTGCTGTGGAACAGAAGAAAGAGGTTTAGAAGCTGGGGCACAGTTCATTTCAGCCTTAAATGGTTGTTCCTTTCTGAAGACAGCTTTTGAGGGGTTGGGCATTTACCATTCTTCATCAGTTGTTACATCATACATATTCACTTTCTAGGCAATTTTTCTGTAACTGCAAGTTCAAAGTGAGGTCTGAAAGATAAGTGGATTCACTCCTTTGCTTTTGCAGCAGAGACAAATGTTCTGCTGGGAAATTACACCCTCAGCATCACCTGTGCTATTCCACTTCTTTCATTACGTGTCCACAGTTTTACTTTATTAGTGTTCTCATTGAAATTTAAAATACCTTTGTCAAAAAAGTCAAAAAGAGAAGGATTCAATTCTTATAATCTCAGAGCTTTGTCTTCCTGTGAAGTTTACTTTAGCTGGGGTTTTGTCCACACAAAATGCTTTTTATTCAAGCGCTGCCAGTTCAGTCAGCTGGCCTGGCAGTAGAATCCATCTGAAAACTTGCAACTTCAGGGTTATTATACATGGTGCTATCTTTCCAAACCTGAGAAGAATTAACAGGAATTGATGCTTCAGTATAGATAAAATCTGAAGAGTGTTGTGTTTACAGGGCTGATACTCTTTAAAAAAACAATTCTTTTTTAAATCTGCATGGTAAACAGATAGAATTGTAAATATCCAGTGTAACTAGAATATTAGATCAATATGAATTGTCCAATTTCCCTGTAGCCAGACTAATCTATCTGGAATAGCACAGTGTCAGCTAAGCATCAAGGAAGAGGATTTGTTGAGAAACCATGTCATTCTCACACAGTTACTTTTTAAAGTAGAATTCCACTATAAAATTCATACTGAACATAGCATTTCTTTTAACCAAATAGGAACAGCTGAGTAAATTTATCTGGCTCCAGCCAGGAGCCATTTATACAATTGTGAGTTGCTTATACAATTGTGAAAAATTCATATTAAACATCTTCAGAATCAACACAATTGAAACCAAATATTTTAAACTCTCTACAATACCTGAAAATAGCAACAGAATTTTCAATCAGGTCATATAGTTATGTTAGTATTCTGTCTAATCATCAAATAGGACCTAGATTCAGAGCTACTGTAATTACAACTGTGTAAGAAAATGCGGGTTTTCTGTTGGAAACTGATGCTTAACACGTAATTTTAAGCACTGTTATTTGATTTTTCTCTCCTACTGTCCTTAGGCCATCTTGTTTCTTATGGGAGGGGTGTGGAATCAAATTGCTTGTATCAGATTCTGACCATCAGCTTACTACCCTTCTGCTTAAATATACTTACCTCATGCAAAATATGTAAGAATGTTGCTGAAAATATGTATAGCCTCTGTCTTAGATCCCAGGAGCTTGCCCATTTTATCTCTGTATTTTGCATTCTTGTTAACTTCTGTAGCTCATAGACTCTGTGCTCTCTCTGCAGGTCCAGTCTAGGTGCAGCAGCAAAGAGAACATCCTCAGAGCAAGTAAGTACAGAAACTTTCTACCTCTGTTGAGAAACTAAGACTTCTCAGAAGACAGCAAGTGATAGTCAGATCAGAAGTGGGACTAAGTGGGTTTGCAGAAGAAATTTAATAACTTAAGGCAGTGAAATCCAGTCCAAAGGTAAAACTGTAAATGGTGTTCATGTATCAATGGAGAATCACCCTGTAATTTATTCTTGTTTTTTTAATGACGTGGAGGTCTGTGTTGTTTGTGAGGTTTTGTTGTAAATGAACATGTGTGTGCAGGTTTTATGGGCAAGAATTAACACTCCAAGACAATGAAAATGGAAGTTCTCAAATTAAATATACTTTTTTTTTTTTTTTCATACTTGAACATGAATTTGAATGTTGGATTACATAGAACCAAACAAAAAAATGCAAAGGTTAAGAATTGACATTTGATCCAAGTGATGTGTTGTTTAATTTGCGCAATTCTTTTTCTTTGTGTTGTGGGAGTCTTTTCTAGTCTAAAATTTGATCCACCCTCTGTGTGTGTATATATATATATGTATAATGACAGGAATAGGAAGTTGTTTTGGTGATAAAAGAGAAGGCTGTCAAGAATTTTCTACCTTATGCAACCAATTGAATTAGCTGCTTCAAAGCCAGAGGATTATTTTGTCATACAAAATGCAGCTTAATGTAAGTAGTTATTTTTAGAGCTATCTGACATTTCACATTAGTGAAAGATAACTTGGTAAAGTCTGAGGAGTTGTTTCATGTCATTTGCTTGTAATTAAAGTACCATTCAGTAATTTTAGAACTTTAAAAAAGTCATTGTTTATCTCTGGGTCTGTTTAAACATGTGATACCTCTAATAGAAGAGTTAGCATTTGTTTGTAGGAAGAAATAGGAGAGAGAGAGGTTAGTAGTTGCACCAGCATCTTTCTTTCTTCATTAAGGTTATTCATGCTAGTGTTAACCTAAAGGGCCTCTATTTTCTTGGTTTTTCTTGCAGAAATAATGAGTGTTACTTTTGGTGTTGGAAAAAAGATGTCAGAATTTAGGGAATTTTATCTATTTTCCAAAAAATCTATGTTGGAGAATGTATTTCTCAGAAGATTTTAACAGAACCTTAGTCTTAAGCAAATGACTTGCATTAGGGACAGACTTGCGAATCTGAAGGTTGCTCTCTGGGGACCATTCAAAGCATTCAAAACAGTGAATTCTGTCACTTTTTAAGGGTTGAAGAGGCGAAATGTGAGTTTCTGAAGTAGCTAACTGAGTTTTAAGTGACAGTGAAACTACTGGTAGTAGCAGTAAAAGCAGCTAGTGGCAATACCATAAAGGTTGTTTACTGCCACACAATTCCCTCAGCTTTCATTGCTGTGATATATTTTTTCTTAGCATCTTCCTTCGTATTTTCCAACTTAAAACAAAACATCAGGAAAATGTTTTTTGCATATACTGTGTGGAATCTGCTGGGCCTGCAGGAATGACAGTGCTGCTAAAGCAGGGTTTCTCTATGCAGAGGTGGGTATGGGAAGTTTGACTGTATTCCACAAATACTTTCGTTTTCCTTTTTAATAGTGTTGTTAACAAAAAACAGGCATAATAACTGGAAATGTAAGCTTGCTAAAGAGATCCCTGTTGTTAAAACCAGGAATGCAGTTTTTCCATTAGTTACACTTTCCTCTTAAAATTGTTTAGTTTGGATCATTTCTCCCTAGTTTGCTTATGAGAAAGCTAGGTTTAAGAGTGCGCAAAGTCTTAATGTAGTTAGAAAATGTCTCATCAGTTGTTTCTCTCTTCCTCAGAATGTTAACTGCTATCTTAAGGAAAGGAATTAAGTCAATTAAAAATTATTTGTGCTTGACAGATTCACAGTGCCTGCTTTTATCATCCTGTTACCTTCTAAATACGCACAAAGAGATTGTTCAAAAAATTTCTTCCAGAATCATTCCTGGAAGAATTAGGTGGGCAGTTTTACTTGTCTCTACTTCTTCCTCGGAAAGATAGTTACTGTGTTAATAGCAAAAATAATTAGTGAACAATCTCTCACATAAAAAGGCAAGCATGTGTTAGTGCTGAACAAGTTTTTTATATACAGATTAATTAAGAAGCCTTGTCTTCTGAAGGAAGGAGTTAGACTCTGTGATTGTTGTGCTATTTTTTACTTACTTTTAATTAGAAGACTACACTTAAAGCAATAATCTGGTTTTTTTGCAGAATCTGAAGGCAGATGTGCAACAACAAATTAGATATTTATGTAGTGACTGCAAAGCAAAATCATGTCAATAAAAATTAGTTTCTATTATTTGTTAATGCTTTCTGTATTGTGTTACTTAGGAATATCATTACATATCACATATAGAACATCATCTACTTTGGCTCTCATAAATACCTTCTTGTCCTAGGTAAATCCTTTCAAGATACTCTGCAGTTGTAATTGTCTTCATCTTTTGGTTTTTATCTGTTACTCTTGTTTATGTATTCCTGCAATAGTTCTCTCTTCAGTTGCTTATCTTCACTTTCAAAATCCTTCAAAGCTTGTTGTCCCCTTGTTTAATCTCTCAGTAAGTATCATGGATTCAAACATGCTGTTGGCTTCATTTTCAAACAACTTCTGTCATATTTTCTCCCTACCTGTCCCTCACACTTGGGAAAAGTAAGCTTTCCTTAAGCTGTCCTACTGCCTTCACTCTAATCATACATTTAAACAACACTTTGCTATGGTGACAACAAAATCTTGTCAATTGGTAGGATGCCCACTAGCCGGAGACACTGTCTGCTGTCTTGACTGCCCAGTGGTTTAATTGTGCTCTATCTTCCTTTTGAACCTTTTGACTCCCATCTCACTCTTGGATTGTAGGTTCACTGGCACGCTTTATCTGTGCATGGCACAGAGCATGTTGAGATGTTTGTGCAGAACAGAATGGAGTGAATTGTCCTGAGTTCATAGAACTGAGTTAGTCTCAGATTATCATCATCAGTGTAAAATACTGCATCACCTTGAAGGGTTTCTAGTTTAGATTAACCAATCTTTTCATGTTCATCAAGACTTCTGGTATGTTCTTGATTATAAATAAGAATATACACTCTCTTGATTCTAGTTGAATACAGTGTCTGACATGAAAGCTCAGTAGTGATAACTAACTAATTTAATTTGCTCCGAAGTGCCATATTAGTTTCAGTAAAATCGTTTAAATGAACATCATTACCTGAATCTGCTCATTGTAGCACACATAAACTTGCTTCTTTCTCATTGCAGGTCACAGTGCTGTTGACATTACCAAGGTAGCAAGAAGACATCGCATGTCTCCATTCCCATTGACATCTATGGACAAGGCCTTCATCACAGTTCTGGAGATGACCCCAGTGCTTGGAACAGAAATCATCAATTACAGAGGTATTTTAAGTTGGATTCTTCGTGAGCATCAAGGCTAGGCATTATCTGGGAGATTGTTCTTGATACATAACAAAACTATGACAGGAAATACGCTGAAAAGTGAACCTAAAGTAGGTAGGGAAGCAGAAACCTCCTCCAGGGATTCTTCCAGATTGTCCAAAAGTAAGGTGGTGAGCAAAGAGATTGTGGAACTGTAAACCTCAAGAGGCAAAACATTTAGGACATTGGTGTGCTACAGACAGCAGAGAGATATCAATGGTTTCTGAATTGAATATTCTGTCTTCTGGCTTGGAATTTCAAAGTTTTCATGCTCTTTGCCAAATCTTTGTGCTACCAGAAGCCTTCAAGATGTCTTCATACTGACATACTGATTTAGCAGACTATATGTGATATCACACTTGTGCATTTAGTGACTCCAAGCAGAGTTCAGTGCTCCCCTGTGCCTTGGCAGCACAGTTTCTGAGAAGATGCTCCATATCCTCCATTCAGAACAGCACCAATACTGGATCAACAAGGAATATGCATGATACACCCTGCACTTTCATAATGGTGTGCAGATTAGAAGAAGGCATTAAGGCATAAATGCCTAAGCATAACTATTGTGCCTTTTTGGGTAGCTGTCAGTTAAATGTCTTCGCTAAGACAGCCCTTTGTGAACAATATGATGAGCTGCAGGGTTGGGTACATTTAGTCCAAATAAATGCTATGTATGCAACACTGAATTCCTGAAATAAAGGATGAAAGACTGGCATCTGCCTCCCTGAAAAATAAGCACATCATGTATTTATTTTGGTATGTCAGATACAGTTATGGTACTGCAGGATTATGATTCTTCTTTGCATAAAAGAAGTTTTGATTCTAATTCCAGAACATATGTATTGTTACTCCTGACACTCTTATTCTTTCAAAAATAATGAGCTGAGTCTGCTGAGTCACCATAGTTTTGACTCTTCCCTCTCACCCAAAACACAAGTGTTAGATCCATGGTAACATTAGTAGAGACAGATTCTTGATTTAATGTTCACATAATTGTACCAACAATTCCTTCATATTTTTGCACTGTAGTGCAAAATTTTGTCTTGCAATTTATTTTTAAATAGTAGTATACACTTAGTAGTATACACTTATTTTAGCACTGTAAGATTTCCAAGTATGTAGTATGAAATTTCAGGATTGAGCCTATAAGAGACAGCCTTAAGGACATGTCTGTGTCTGTGATACTGCAAATTCAATTCTCGTAATCTACAGATACAAATATCAAGATGGAAATGCATTTTCAGAAGTTCTGAAGTGATCATCATAATGTTATAGACATACATAGGATTGTTTTGTATAGGCATCTGTGTGTGTGTGCACATGTATGTGTTTGATAAAAGATGTTAATTTTGAAGAATGCAATTAATTAAGAACCAGTTTTTCATGTAGCTACGGGTTTACTTATTTTTCTGTTCATATACATCTAATTTCAGAAAATAATAAGAAGTAGTCCTGGAGGTCTGAAACTGGATTCAGAAAAGCACTATTGTGCTGTGTCTGTTTTCTTTGTGAGTTTGTGTCTTGATTTAACACTGAGCTTCTGAAAACTATCTTTCAGGAGTACAGTTTCTCCCTAAGGAAAGTGAAATGTGTAAAATTCTAGGAGTGCTAATTGCCTAATTAATTTAACCTGATTTAGTTACACTACTAAACATATTTCATAGCACTCATCCTGATAAATAAAGCTGCTGAATGTTATTCTGTACAGATACCCAGTACAGTCCTGATTTTATTCTTGATTAAGTCAAGGTATGCTGTATCACAGATCTATCTATTCTCTCCTAACATGAGGGAGAGGACTATTAAAGTTATCTTTTGAAACATGTCTTTCATGCTGGTGTGTTGCTCAGTGACTGTATAGGTTATTTAACCTCTTTCATATTTAAAAAACAGAAATGTCATAAACCAAAAGCATCTGAAGCATGGTTCTCACCTGCCATCATTGATATCTTGCATGAAGCCCCCAATTAGCCTTTTATTCCAAATAAATGAGGTTACCTGAATATAGCTCTGTGGGCGCATAAGGTTAAGTTTTTAGACAACATGATTATGATTATTCTTCTGAAACTAAGAAGAGGCAGCGGTTTAATTGATAATAAAATTGTAATGCAGAAGCAATCTACATTTTATGGGCTGAAGCCCGAGAACAGCACATTTATTTTGGTCTAGTCCAAGAGCCTAAGTGAATGTTTTGATAGCATTGACTTTTCATGTCATGCTGAAGTGCTACCAGGGCAATATTTACAAAATCCATCACCTCCTAATACAAGATCTGTCTTATTGCTGTGCCCCAGAGAAATCAAAGTTCTTCACAGAACTGTACCAGTTTCACCACCTAAGCTTAGCAAATACCCACATTTGAAAAGTGACTTTAATGTAATTTTCCATTTTGTGTTAGAAGGCTGTGAGCTTCACAAGGGACAGTTTGATGACATTAAAATAATTCAGAACATCTTTCTGAATTACAATTAATCAAAATAAGCTCAAACTGTATTTTTAGGATAATTTCTTAAATAAGAGAGAGTATAAAGATACTCAGGATTGTCCTCTAGTTGCTGACTTGCTTCATTTTAAATGCCTAAGGCTACTTCAACAAAGAATTCTTACCTTTTTCTTCTTATAATGAAACTCATTCCCGTTACTGGCTAGCCATTTATTCCTTTCAAATATTGCATGGCAGTATGCCAAGAACATACTGTTCAACTTTGCTCTAATTGGTGTGATTTTGCATGCAGACACAAAGCAGAAGGAAGGCACAACTTGCCTGCTAAAATTAGAAGTATCACTTTTGTATGAGATTCTATGTATCTGTGAACAAAGGATGTTTTTACTAGGCCTTTGATAGCTGCCTTTTCTGTGCTATAATTTAAATGTATGTGTCTGCATTCTTTTACTCAGTATAAGTGTACAAGCTTTTGTGAGCTTTCTAATGACTTCTGTATTGTGTATCACAGGCACTGATACACAGGTTTGCACGGGTGAATTAATGGCCATCACAAAAGTGCTTTTCTAGTTGCTTTAATGGGTTTCAGCAGCATTTTCATGGCAATGGTTATTTCAGCAATGCAGCATGAATATTGACTTCAGGCTCAAAGTTGATATATATGGATATGAGTACAATGATGTTGTAGTTATGATAATTAATTGCTAACTAAATCCCTTTGAGTTAATAAGCAAAATATAATTTTAATTATAATACCACTTCACTGGAACTGAACATTTTCAAATCGAGTAGGTGCACTTTTTAACAAAACCTGTCCATTTAGTGTGTGGCACTAGCTCTTCTGCCTTCCCTGGGAATCCAGAACCACACTGATTTCCCTGTCTGTAAAATAAGAAACACACTTTATGCACTTTTCTTTTTTGGCACATCTCAAAGATCATAATCTCTAAAGTACATATCCATGCAAATTCTCCTGGCAACAATAATCCTGCATCCTCTCACTCCGTCATTCTTTCAGCTGGATGTTGCCTTCCTGTGCCACAGTGCACCGTAGGAGCAGTGGCTTCTATTATGAGCAGGGCTTCCCTTCTTCTACTTAGGCATACTGGAATCAAGCCAATCTCAGTAGTTCTGACCCATGTGTCCCTTCCCAGTATATCTAATCACACATGTAATAAATCGGCTTTCCCTCTCACACCGTATCAAGGGGTAAGTTACATGTTTTCCATTCTGTTCTATATCATACTAAAAAAAAGCTCTTGCTGGTGCCATAAATGTATCAGCCACTTGACTGAGGGAGAAGTAATTCATATTAGTCTCTACAGGGAGGCTGAGACAAATTACAGCTCATCAGTCATAGTTGCTAAGTGTAGAGAAAGAGTATGTTTGAAACAGCTATTAAAATATTTAGAACTATAACAGTGTAAATTTACATAAATAATTCTGTCACTTATGTGCACTCACCCTCCATTAAGCAGAAATGCTCTCAGTGATTAGGTGAAGCTAATCTATTGCAAAACTTCTTTGTCAATTTATGAAAATTTGTCCATCGTTGCCATTCTCAATTCATCACCTCTCACCTTTTGTGCACAGGATTCACTTTTGAAAAGTCATTTTAAAAGTTTTTAAAAAAGAAATTTAATAGAAATTCAAATAAAGGAAAATAAAGAAAATACATATGTTTAAGAGATGTTAGGGGGAAAAATTGTCCTGAAGAAACAAATACTTGTTTTTCTGTCTGATCCTTAATCAGAGCTATCACCTTTGGGTTTGGGTACTTGGTATTCAAATCTATTGTGAGCAATTTCACTATAACCAGGAGCACAGACTTGAACAAATCCTTTATCACTACTTTCAGACTCCATTCTTTTTTCCTTTATGTAGAGTCAAAAATCAAAAGCCGGAGAGATCTCTATGTCCCATACACATACATTTCACCTCTTGGGAGCGCACTGTTGTTAACTTCGTTTCCCCCTTTCACTCACTGTAATGACACAGAGCATCGTCTTTTCTTTTTTCTCTAGATGGAATGGGCCGAGTCCTTGCTCAAGATGTATATGCAAAAGATAATCTGCCACCATTTCCAGCATCAGTAAAAGACGGTTACGCTGTCAGAGGTAAGCACTCTCTTTGTGGACATGAAGTACAGTGTCTGCCACTTTGTAGCATGTTAATTCATCTGGTTTGGATCCATCAGGGGTTATTTTGGTTTAGATTTGATACAGATCATTGCTGAGGTCACAATGATATAAAATGCAACTGTCTTGAAGGAAGGCCATAAAGCTGAGCTCAGATCTTTTAAGTGGATACATGTGTACACAAGCAAATGTGCATCCATGTGTGCTCCTAGATGTGGACCTCTGTTCCTCATGTGTTTCTTGGAAACATTTAAAATTCAGGAAAATAACAACATCTTTTTCTGAATTACAGATTCATCTTCTATTCCTCTGTTGTAGATTTAATGAGGATTTTCTTATATATCTTGTTACAGATAATAATTGTTACAGATACTGATTGCATCAGAGAATTTTCAAAAAACTTACCGGAATGTTCTCTTACAGAGACATCTCAAAAGAAGAGGTTCTTACTTTAAAAATATTGCTGCTGACATATATAAATAAAATTAGTTGTATGACTTTATTCATTGCAAGCAACGAATGTGGTTTCCCAAGAGACCTGAATTCATACTCTGCTTTGCCAGTAGGTGCTGTATCATTTTGAGCCAGTTGCTTCTCTGTGCAGCAGTTTTTCCCTTTGTAAAGTAAGAACAATGATGCTCACCTCATATATCTATGAAGGAAATTTAAAATATACAGAATTGAACATTATACTAGTAGTGATTTAATTCTGGTAGTGGTTGAATCATCACAAGACCATGTTGAAACTTGTACGCAATAGCTAACTTTCTTCTAGGGACGTTAAAATATCTTTTTTGTTACTGGCAGCTGAAACCTTGGCAAGCAACTGCCCATGAAATAGACTGTCTGCAGACTCATGCAATGGATGTAATCCAGTAGCTTCCCCATAGATTTGATATAAAAATAAAATTTCAGGTCTACAAGATGAGTGTGTGTGAGAGACAGGCAGACCAAAATGACTAGTAATAGCAGCAAGGGAGTGCATATGTAGCCAGAGAAATACAGGTAAATGTAACACTGGGAAAAGCTAAGAGGGTGAGCTCTGAGTAGAATGCTGGGTGACAAGGGCCTTGGGATCAAGCCAATGCTGTCTTGCAACTTGATTGCTGCAGGGTAAGGCAAAGCACGAGTACAATTTCAGTAAACATGCAGAATGAGCAGAGTGATCATGAACTCAGCAACTTCTGTCAGAACCAATACACAAACCCTCATTTTGGTGGTGGATTCAAGTAGAGTAACACTGAGATATTTGAATGCATCCAGAGAAGGATACTAAAGCTGGTGAAAGGGCTGGAAGGAATGTCCTATGAGGAGTGGCTAAGGACTTTGGGTTTGTCTTGTTTGAAGAAAAGGAGGTTGAGAGGTGACCTCATGGCTCTCTACAGCTCCCTGTAGCGGTGAAGGGCACACGTTGTCCAGCGACATTATGTGTGGAAATGGTTCAAAGCTGTGCCAGGGAAGGTTTAGATTTGACATTAGGAAATATTTCTTTGCCAGGAGGGTGGGCAGACACTGGAACAGACTTCCTAGAGAGTGGGTTGATGCCCCAAGCCTGTGTGTCAAAGACGTTTGGACAATGCCTTTAATAATTTTCTTTACATTTAGGTCCGCCCTAAATTCATCAGGCAGTTCTATTCTCCTCTATTGTTTTGTTCTAATCTTATTGTTCTTGTGAACCTGTTGTCTTTGGATATGAGGAAAAAAAGCTTTTAGGCAGAGATAATATTGACTACATTAATGGATACTTCTTATGCAAAGTTAAAGATAAGCTTTCAGTGGCATAAAATGTCTGCCCAAACCCCTATCTTTTTCTCATTTTATATCAGTTGTACATCATCTATAAACTTTGTCTCCATATTATTATTAGTGAGGGAATAAAATCTAATTCAGTAGCATTTTATCAGGTTTAAAATAATTTAGCTATTAGGGGTTTCTTTCTCTTCTTTTGCTGGATCATCCAAGCGCATTTTTTTCAGTGAAGGTCTGATAACTGTTTTCAGTAGTATTACATACATTATTCAAGCATATCTTAAATAGTTGAAGAGTCCATTTCTACTTTGTTATTTTAGCGTTCGCTCTAAAGCTCATAGATTAGTCTGTTTGATAGGCTTTTAAAGTTAAGTTAATTATTAGTCTTCAAACATGACTAAGTACCATAGATAATGATCTGCAAAGCTGCAGCCAGTGCATGAGTACAAATGTGGTAAGTCATTATAGACTGAATGGGCATCCTTCCTGAAAGCAGTTATTCTCTATACAAGGTTACCTAGGTGGATATTAAGGGTGCCTGAAGTAAATCAGAAGTTATTAAGATAAAGGTTGTCACTGATTAGACTTCATCTCTAGGAAATCAACTTTTGACAGCTACAGATTTAAAATTAATAATAACACATATTTATATGTGATCATTCAAGCCCAGTTTGTTTGAGCATGCTTGGCAGCATGACTGCTGTGCTTGGAAAGGCAGAGTTGCTTGTTGTTCATACATGCTTTACACCATGGTAATGCCTATAATACTACTAATGCAACTTGCTGAAAACCTTTGAGGCAGGCAGGAGCTTAAATGCCATTAGTAATTGTGCCTTTGTTGTCCCTGTAAAAATGCAGATTTACTAAATTGGAAGTCCTGAAGACTTGTTAAATCAGTGACCTCTGACTTTTAATTTTCAGTATTGCAATACTGTCATGAACACTCTTAAATCTTTGTTATTAATGTAATTCCTCCTAGTCTTCATTTACATGACCTCATACTGCCCAGAAATTTTCAGTTAAAAATACTCTGTTCTCTAGAACCTGTGTTTTTGAAAATAATAAACACATCTCAAAAGGACCTAAAAAGTAAAATGTTTGCAGAACTTCTATAACCTTAGTCATGATGACACTGCAGAACTGAACAGTAGATCATCTTTGCTCTTCTCCTGTTCTTAATTTACAATGCCATAATTTGTTTTGGTTCAGCTTTTACCATTTGTGTTGTCCCTCTTAACAGCTGCTGATGGCCCAGGAGATCGATTCATCATAGGGGAATCCCAGGCTGGTGAGCAGGTGAGCACAATTTCTTTTCTTTTTTTTTTAATGTATTTTTCTTCTGTAAGATTTTGCTTTGTATTTTTACAAGCCTTGCTAGTGCTTCAAAATTCAATAGTCTTGGATGTGGTGTGAAGTAGGACACAGCTGTACTGACCCTCCTGATATGTGCCTTGGGATGTGATTTCAGAAAGTGAGGTAGTACAGTTATATAAGGAACTAATAAGGATATCCCAAAATACTTCAGTGCATTGTGCTGACATGTCTGATAGGAGTGCATACAGTAACCTTCTGCCCTGGTACAATGTTGGAGGACATGAGATTTCTCATGGTGCAACCATTCATAAGCAGAGAAAAGCATGATTTATCCCCCCTCTTGCTGACAGATTTTTAAAGAATGCCAGCCCAATAACTGTTTTTGTAAGATGCTTCCATTTTTCACACTGATACCTGCAAAATGAAGTGTAAGAATTTTATATGAAGCCTTTAAAGATAGGTAATGATCAAAACAATCTTGAGGAAGCCTGTTTGAGGCTGGTTTGTGAGAAGAGTGTTTGTGCACCTTTAGTAGATACATGGATTGATTTTAAAAGCAAGTTGAGGCATGACCCATTTGTGACCTGCTGTGCTCTATAAATATTCACTAATAGATACATTTTGTGATTTGCTCTCAAATTCAAGAGTGTATTTCATGAAATTTCTGTACTAATACTGGGGTACTGGAAAAAAAATCAGTTATGTTCCACTGCTGTTACTCTGTCCGTTTAATCATACCTGCCAGCTCTGTTCGGGAGAGCATGAGTTAATCCAAAATGTTTCTCCAGCTATTTAAAGTCCTGATTTATAATTCTATGTATTTTATGTGAAATGATGGAGAAAAGGAATAAGTAACAGGCAAAACAAGGAATTGATAAGTTTTAGTGAGGATTTTATAGGGTGTCCATTTTGAGTGCTAAACACAAAAGCCCAAGTAAAATTGATGTATTTCAAAAGTCGTATCAGGTTTTAGAAGTATTACCAGTTGCAGGATTATTCCATTTTTTTTAAATGGACTTGAACTGCCTCTGAATGTGTAATAGACATTTAATTTGGCTAATCATGATAGATAGGGCGAACTGTGAAAATTGGTTTTGCTTTAGGTCCCATCCAGCATCATGAATTATACTTTGGTGTAATAGATACCTTCTCAGTACTGAGACTCATGTGAACTTAGATTAATGGATCTGTTGCACAAAACATGTAAAATTACTTTAAAGTCTAAAAAAAAAAGCAAACTGATGAATTCAGCAGTTTTTTAACCTGCCTTGTATTTTTAGCCCTTCTGACTGCATTTTTAAGCATTGGTCCAGAATCCAAAGTACTAACAACTATTTTTACAGCCCTTTTTATGGTCACTATAAAATATCAAGAACCAGCAGAGCAACCCGATGAATTATCACCCCTATCACATTCCCCTGTCATCAGTATTATCCTTTTGCTAGTTAAATATCACAGCAAAGTGTTGCTTAAAAGCAGTACTGTTGAAGTTGTCTGTAATGGGGAGTACTTCCCATTAGAGGTCTGAAGTGTTTCAGTGTCCTAATCAGTTCAGCAAGTTTGTAGAAAAGATAAAAGGGCAAATGGAAGCCTCCTTCCCTCCGACAAAGTTCAAGAGCTCAGAAATGTCTCTCTACAGGGACAATCTGTCCTCCCAGATTACTGGGAATAGGAAGGCTCAAAAATTGGGTGGGGGGGAGCCATGCAGAGAGAGACTATTTCTGAAAATACCAGTGGCAAGTTAGAAAAACAAGACTGTTGACCTCAGAATAATTGGTCAAAGTTTTTTTCTGGGGCAAACACATCTTCAGGTTCATCTCCTTCCCAAGAAATTATTTATAGCCTTGGAAGGCTCCTCAGTCTCATTTCACCCTTCAGTCACTCTCAGCAGCAACATTCTGCTTTTCATGTTACAGACCAATTAACAGAATGATTCACAGCAGGGAGTTCAAAACAGATTTAGATTTGGCTTCTCCTGTAGGGAAAAAGGTTGTGTAAATGCTAGTAGCAAGGAAGAAGATGCAGGGAGGCCATACAGCCAAGTTGGACATTTCTGTATCAATTTTTAATTTGTGTATTTTCTGATTTCCATCTCCAGATGGTCATGTTTATGTCAACCCTTTTTTTATTGTATATCAAGGAAGGCTTTCAGACACTATCCTGTTTTGGGAAGGTTAGGGCACACTTGAGATTACTGGTCATGAGCCATCCACAGTGGCCTGTGTGTGAAACACTTAACCATAGGAAAAATGGCTTTCCTTCTGTAGATTTACATAGTCAGACCATAGCATTTCCTGCAAGACTTTCTAAAGGGGTTTGTAAGAGGCACTATGACTAACCAGCTACAATATAGGATGAAAAGCAGACATTTTCCACTATTCCATTAACTTGTGCCTTTTTACAGAAAGGTGCGTGGATCATTCTAAATCACAGGAGAGGTGTAATCATGTGCAGGAGAAAATGCCTGAGATACGGGCTGTGCTTAGTAGATTATTTCTGGGGTTTATTCAGTGACTAAAATTGAGTAGATTATCAGTAATTAAGGCAAAGGACAGAAACCAGTATTCCCCCATTGCAGGTAAAAGTGAGATTTCAAAGGCCTCTAAGAGAGCTGCTGTGAAATTTTTGTACATTAATACGTTTTCTGAGAAGCAGTCATTTCTTTATCTTCATAGTCTCTGTCATAAAGGTACACAGCCCTGGAGATTCACAAATGAATCTGGTGGTTGACTTTTCTTCATAAAGTTAATCTGATCAAATTCTCAGCAGACAAAAAGGAAATTAAATGTATGAGCAACATAACCAGTTCTAAAAGCAACTGTTCTTGTATCATAAATTTGTTTAAATGTATCACATCATTGCATCTCAAAAAATTCACTCATCTAACAATAAACTCCAAAAACATGGTTAGTTACAGCACGTTTCATCACCATAGACTCTGATTTGTGGCAGTGGTAGACATTTTGTGTTCTTTGTGGTGCTTTTTAAATGGGAGAAATTTTTTATGCAATACATTTTTCCTCTGAAAATTGTCACTTAAGTCAGCAATACTTAGTAAGTTCGAAACAATATTACCTATTTGTAATGTACCTTTAGATTATATCTACAATGGTATGCAAAATACATAATCCAAGGCATAAGTTTTGCCTTTTGTAACATTTCTTTTCATAAAAATCAAAATTACACACTAAATAGCATTCTTTTCCCTTTTAAGCTGCTTTAATATAAATGGCAGTATCTCTGCTATACATCCACAGCTCCTTGAATAGTCTGTGGTAAGGAACAGATGCCATTTTCTTAAAAATATTATTTTTATGTCATCTGGTTTAGATACCTAGGTTAGGATAACATGAATCTTGCCCTAAAAACACACTAACTGTGACATATGGCAAGTGTGGGGTTTTTAAGTTTATATTAGCATTTTATTTATGTTCTTCTCTGAGGGTATTAGATTTCCATTACCTGTAGAAAAGGGTCAAGATTCAGTCAGTTCCAGGCTCAGTTGTTTCATGGGATATGTAGGTGGCTGTGGTACTGTGATAAGCCAGATAAAAACCATTCCCAGCCTCTTCCTAGGGCTTCTGTCCCAATGAATAGCCTTTGAAATACACACATTTCAAAGTAAGACTCACCTTTCAGAGGTTATGACAGCGCTGGAGTAGAAGAATAGGCGAGGCAAACAGCTTTATACAGCTGAAGTGCTGACCACTGGTCTGGAGTTTGGTAGTCTCTGTCAACCTCCTGACCAAAGTCATGGAGTAAATGCCTGCTGGGCAGGAGCAGGTAACAGCACCTGGGCAGTACTGCCTGTGGGCCTGTGGGTTGCTGTCAAATATCTGCTAATCACAGTTTGAGAAGTATTGGGTGTATTCCAGTGCTGCATATGGAATATAGAGTCAATCTGCACATGAATTATATGTGTGACACATACAGAATATGCTGCTCTGATCACAGCTGTGTAGATCTGTGTGTAGCACATGTTCACTACTAACAGTAAAGCCTAAATAAACCGGACTTACTGCAGTGCCATGGGGAGCCAGCAATGAAATCTCAGCCATCATATCAGCTTCTTTTAGTTCCATTTTTTTAGGAATATTTTCTTTAGTTATTTATTTCTTAGGTAGTTATGGTCAAATTATGGTTTTACCCTGGATTTTGACAAATGTTTATTAAAATAGTCTTCCTGGTGAGAAATGTTATTAAAACCATGTCATTTGTTTTATCATGTTGTTCTGATATTTTTATATTCTTTGTATTGCTCCTCCTGAAACTTTTTAATGCTGTGACTTTATAGAATTGTAGAATATTATCAATTTTAGGCTATTTGAAATTGACCCTCACAAAGATAGGTATTCTCTGTGAACTAGTATTGAGCCGTCTCTCAGTATTAGGAAATCTGCTTAAAAATTAAGCAGTTGGTTACATTACTATTATATATTGGTTTTCCATATATAGTGTGCTGGTAAAATAAAACAGAACAAAAATCCAACCAAAGCAAAGCAATTTCAGCCCTGGCGACCAGAGTATTCTGCAAAAATATTTATGTACTGAGGACTGCCAGATTTTTGCTCATGGAAGTTTCCAGAAGGTCACCATCTAACAGTTAGATTTCTAAGCCAGTTATTTTTCTGTGCCAAGTATTCTTCTGAGTATCAGTATATTTCTTCTTCTGAAAGTTGTTCATGTGATAGAAATACAAGGAGATAAAACTGAAGCCATATGTGGCCATATAAATAAAGCCAGGTGTGAATTGGAGTTTATTGTACCTGTTGATATCACTCACAGTACATCAAGAGTAGTGCTGCAAATAAGAATTCTCGTCTTTCAGGTAGATTACTTGCATAAAGTTCAAGTGGTTTGAAATTTTTATTTCAAAAGTAGATTAGTTTCTGTTTTTTTATTTTTCAGCCAACTCAGACTGTGATGCCTGGTCAGGTAATGCGTGTTACAACCGGTGCTCCAATTCCGTGTGGTGCTGATGCAGTGGTGCAAGTGGAAGATACAGAGCTCATCAGGGAATCAGATGATGTGAGTCACAATTTTAAAAACTCATTTTTCTTTTGTGTGCAGCAGAAAATGGCACATGATACAACACTGTAAATGTGAAAGACAGTCATACAGAAAAGCTCTTCAGTAATCTCAGAAGTTTGAGGGTTTTTGCATCAGTTCCTACTGGCAATTCTCACTTTTTCGGGCTGTGTTAACAGTACCACAGACCTTCCTGTTCTGACTGATTTTTCATCAAAATTGTTGAATGCTGACTCTAAAATACTTGGGCGCATGATTTGAGTGGAAGGCAAATGCCTCCTGGAAATCCATGCCTACAGTCCAAGTACAGGCTAGTGGAAATCTCACCAAACAAGAAGGGGGAGAGTTTTCTTAAATTACATATTGATCTCAGAATAATACATTGAATTACTGCTGATGTAATTAAAGCTGAATATGATTTCCTGTGGGAAAGTGAACTGTTTTAAGTGCTGCAAAATCCATGGGATGACATGGGTTCTTTTAAACTGTTCTATGAAGAGGGTTCTGTATTATCAGAGTTGATCTTGTTTCAGCAAGGGTGAATTTGGTGGATTTTGGAGAATACATCTTGTACGAATACCTTCCAATGAATCTGTTTAGAAAAAGAGGTTTTGTTATGAAACAGGGGAAGTAGATGCTTCCCAAATTTTTTTAAACTACAACTAAGAATTTAAAAGACCTTTGTGCTTCTTTAAAATGAGAACATTACTGAATTTAATGTTCTGAAAATGTCCTGAAAACCAGGAAATGGTTACAGTGCATATTCCCCCAGAATGTAGACATAGCCCTGGTTTTGAACAGATTTTCCAGCCTACCTATAAATCATACTGGTGCACTACCTTACAGATGCTGCAAATATGAACATAGAAAGAAAACTCATTAAAAAACACAGAAAAAATATGAATACTGTAGTAGTAGTTCATTATGCACAGTTGTTTCAACATAGTGAAATGTGCTTTTTATGAAGCAGAGGAGCTCTCTCTAGACAACTTTATTCCAAAGAGTCCATCTTAAACTTCCTTTATGTTCAGAGAATTGCTTCTGAATCCCAGCTGTGATTTCAGGGCACTATCATCATGTTTGCTGTCATCTGAGAGTCTTAAGGCAAGAAGATACGTGTCTTATTGACACAACTTCCAAGTTCAGCTTTGGAATGAACTATGTGTATGGTTCTGTGCTCAAATCAGCCTTTGCTCTACTGCTGCTGTTCTGACAAGCTGTTCCACTTCACTACAGCTCAGTGTCAGCACAGTGATTGCAGCTGGGGTGTAAGAGATGAATTCTAGTGTTCAACACTGATAAAGACAGCAAAGACTGAAACACTAGGGATTCTTTCTCATGCCTTATTAAATGCATAGATTTTTACATCTAATGAACTCAGCAAGCTGTCTAGGCTGTCCTTCAGAGGACAGAGGAATTACTGAAATTATCCATCCTGCTTTGAGGTTACAGATGTATATGTATAGATTTTATCTTCCTGCGAAATACACCATTGCCTTCACTGCTTGTTAATCGCTCCATTAGCCTTACTGAGCAAGTTTTTTGTGGCCATTGCCCACCTCATCATGAGAGGACTATCACATTGCAGAGCAACACACATGGAAACCTTTTATTTTTCTACTTCTTCTTTGGATGACTCTGCCCTGCCTTCCACTTTTTACATGCATGCTCTCCTCTGCATGTGAGAACAGGTTATTTGGCTATGTGCTTAAACTCTGAATATTTTCACGAATGGTCAGCCACCTTCAACTTCTTTTTCTTGCCTGTAAGTATGAGGTAGGACTCTTTAGTTTCTGCTTGTCTTTGAATAAACTGCTCTATGAATCCTGTTGATAATAATTAGTATCATTTAATTAATATGTTAATTTTTTTCTCCTTCTTTTCATGTGTGGGTGGCTACATATTTCAAATTTTTTTTTTTTTTTTTTTTTTTTTTTTTTTTTTTTTTCAGTGTTAAGAACTCCTTAAGGAGCCCCTTCAGGGCTGGGATTTAACTGAAGTGAAATCTTTAACATCTGAAAAATGTTCTTCTGGAAAGAGATTACTTTTCAAAGGAACTCATTCCTTGAGTTCTAGTTGTGGTACCAGTATTTAAATTTCATAGCAAGCATTCCCCAAATGACCTTAGAAACCATAGGCCTGAAAGGAATTATGTCCATACATCAGGAAGAAAAATTCTCATCAGCTTGCCAAATGCACATTCATTAAGAAACATGTCCACACCTTTTTCATTTTGAGTTTTTATGTCACCTTGTAGGAGAAAGGAGCCCAGTGTGATCAACCAAAACAAGAGTTAGATCCTGCATCAAGCCCAAGCATCAGTGTATCAGCATGGATGCCAACTGTTCACAGCCACCAGAGCAAGCCACTCAGATATAGTTCAAAATGTATTAATACACAGCAAGAATGCTGCCTGACACACACCAAATGAAAGATGTTCTCAGCATAATGCCATACCTCCCTGCAAGCCCTTCTAGCCACCTTGAATTATGTTGTATTCCTTAAGCATTCTGGGATATCCATCAGTTCCACAGACATTAATCTCTGTATACCACTATGTTGTCCATAGTCACACTTTCCACGGTGCCTTCTAAACCTGGGATTGCTGAGTTCCTCAAAAGCCTTTTTTTTTAGTTATTTCCCCTAATCCAGCAGTCCTAGATAGGACCTTTTATATTAATCAAACGTGTCATTCCCTCTCCTCTTGTTTCTCTTAAAATCTTCTATCCATCTTTAAATGTTATCAAAGATACAGAAATTTCAAACCTTCATGACTGAACAACCATTGCCAGAGTGTCATAAAAATAAAGTAATTATGGGACTAACCATTGCCCCAAATTTTTATTGCTAGACTCAAGTGTCTTTTACAGCCTCAGGTGGCAATAAGGGGGCAAAAGGCCATCCTGGGCACCAGCACAGCCAATTTGATCACTCACAGCCAAAAATTGTCTCTTATACAAAAAGGGTAAGTACAAAAGAGACAGAGTTTGCAATAAAAGCTTCTGAAAAGCATATGAAGATACTGGGATGAAGTAAGAAAATTTTTTGTTAGTAATTTTCTGGTTTTCAGGGGTTTAAATTCTCACAGTAGGTAAACAGAATCATAATCTCTTATAACACATTCATTAGCTTTAACTTTAGGCCCTTAAGTTTAGACCATTTAGTTTGAACTCAGAAACTGAGGCCCATATCACCTTTATGAAAAAAATCCCATTGTCCTATACAACGCTTCTGTTTTTGTAAAAATTCCAAATAACACTGACCTGCCTTGTTTTTCTTGTAATATTAGTGTCTGATTTATAACTTCGAGGTATTTAAATATGAAGCACTACATGGCAATGTAAAAACAAAATTTGTTTCAGTCTAAGTTTAGATTTAGTGCTACTGACAGGCTGGCACTATCTCAAAGATGACTGTATATATCATCAACCCATTTGTAGGGCTTAAAATTAAATATTAACAATACAGGTTATGTGCCTTTTATTGGCATTGAATGAATCACCAAACCATTGACATTCTGAGCAAGGAAATGCATCAGACTTTTCAGGCCATTGTCTCTTGTTCACAGTAAATAAACAAGATGAATGAGCCGCTTTCTGACTTGTACAAGGCTCTCAAGTAGGAGTATCCAGTACAGGAATCTATATGAAAATCCTGAAACAGCTGCAGCATATAGCTTCTTCCCACCTTTCTGCTAATGTCGTGGCCTACTGTCTGCCAGCCTAATGGTCTTTTTGAAGTGCCATCTTTGAAATGGTTTGGCCAGATCAAGTTGGTTGAGAGGAGTAGAAAGAATCCACTCAGTATACCAGATCAACAGATTGTAACACAGGAAAGCTGTAGAAACACGGGTATCATTAAAAAAAAAATAGGAAGCTAAAACTACATATTCAGTGCTGGTCCTCCCCAGGTGAGCTTGTCATGAAGAACATTTCTTAAAATGCTGTTCAGTTTTAGCACACATTATGTTACAACCTTGACAAACAAATCAGGAGAACAATATGATGCTTAAACCATAATGTCTCAGTGTAATGAGTGCTATAAGCTGTGTAGACTTCTGAGAAATTAAACATTAATTTTCTTTTAATAGCTCACCTGACCATATGTGATGTCCTTGTGTTTGTTCCTAGGGCACTGAAGAACTAGAGGTTCGAATTCTGGTGCAAGCTCGACCAGGCCAAGATATCAGGTCTGTATTTATTAAAATATCTCTGTAAGGAACAGAAGGGCTGATGATTTTTAAAGTAATTTTTAAATCATGAGTAGTACTGACATTTTGACAGTCTAACTAAGGAGTGTCCTTGGACACTCCTAACCTGGAGCAGGACCAATCAAGGAAAGGTACTTTGAATTTCATTCTGTTTCTCTGTCATGTTGTTTTTCTGTCCTGACTTTCAGACCCATAGGACATGACATTAAAAGAGGTGAATGTGTGCTGGCTAAAGGAACCCACATGGGTCCGTCTGAGATTGGTCTCTTAGCAACTGTTGGAGTAACGGAAGTAGAAGTTAACAAGTTTCCAGTGGTTGCAGTAATGTCAACAGGGAATGAGGTAAGAAACATTTGTTCAGAATTCTAGTCTGAAATACTATATTTTTTTGAGGCAGTATTTTGGATAGTGACTTCCACCCTATTCCCAAGCAGACTCACTTTTTGAACTGCAACTCGTGCTGACATGAGCTATTTTTGTGAGGGATCAACCCATAATCATCTGCTTGTGTTTTCTCCCTTAGGGGCTTTCTCACAGGTCTCACATTATCTTTGCCAAAATTTTGGTAATGTATCCAACTATGTGCCAGCTGCTTTCCTCCTGCCAGTCATGACTGAAGAGTAATTTCTTTTAAGCAACACTGTTCTATAGCTATAATACAAATGGCAGACAAGCTGTCTTTGAAAACTGAATAGTACTACCAAATGCCTTGCTGCAGTATTGTGTCTCAGTGTTCTTTCTCATAGTAGCACACATTGAAATGCAGACACTCTCATGTTGGTAGAACGGCAGACCAGCTTTATAATTGTTTTAACTACATCAGAAAAATCAGGTTTAAGATTAACTTAATTTACTAATTTTACATATGATGTGTGTTGACCCAGGCCAGCAACTGTGTCCTCTCACTTCTTCCAGCAGCAGGACAGAGAAAGAATAGGAAGAGCAAAACCTAAAGAACGTGTGGGTTGAGATAAAGTCAGCTTGAAGTTTAAAGACAGCATGAAGTTTTGACTGTCCTTTAAGACAAACTTTCTGAAATACAGCCACAAACATTAACTCAATAGCTGTATTTCATACAGCTTGAATATGTTCAATTTTGAAAACTTTTAATAGGTTGAATTTTGTCACCTGGTGTACAGAATCTTACCAGATTTCATAGCATAAACAGGGTGTGGCAAGCAGGAACCATACCACTAACTGAAGAATAAATCCATAGAGCTATAAGGATTATAGATGGTGATTTTCCTGATTAGTAACTTCCATATGATTAAAGATTCTTGCATGTCATTAAAGGGTCCTTTATTGATATGGACATTCTCTTTTGTAAAATGTCAAAGAGATCCTGTACAGTGGGTTTCTTAAATGTCCTATGAAAGTCTTCACAGAAACAGAGTTGCAAGCCAAAGCATGAAGTTTACCCATGCTCCATTTTTCATTATTCTTACCTTACTACCTAATGCTGTGATTTTGACAGATACAGTCTTACTAGTAGTATTATTATTTACGTCCTGTCAATACTGTATTGTCCCTCTGTGTCCTACATAAGAATTTCTAATATATATAAACCATACATTTACATATGTATGTTTTGTAGTTTCACTTCCAAAATACATAACACGTGTGAGGTAATTGCAACAATATACTATCTTGAGAGAAAGCTTTTCATCCAAAACAGTAATTGATACAACAACTAAGCATAAGGCTTCAGTCTATTAATCCAATGCAGATCGTTGTATTTAAAAGACATCTTTATTGGTAGGCAGACAATGAACTTCAAAATGTCCATTAATACCTTTAAATCTGGTTAACAACATCAATGAGATTTCCTTAAAACCATTTAAAGAGGAACAATAATGTGAAAACTTAAAAGTTTTTGTTTTGATTGGTAATGTCTGAGATTAGAAGCCACATACTCATAAGGAGTAAGAACATTTTGCAGACATGAACCAATAGAAACAAACTAAACAACACAAAGGACTGGACTAAACAAGCACATTACAGATCTTATTAATTTAAATTCACTAAATCACTTTATACGTGTTTCAGGATATGTGTCTAAAAATATCCTGTCCAACCCAAAGAAAAAAATTCTCACTTGTGTAAAGCACAGTATTCCGAGGAGACTGACTGAGAGTGTTTCTGGTTTTATAGCTGCTGAATCCTGAGGATGACCTCTTGCCAGGAAAGATTCGGGACAGTAACCGTTCAACTCTCCTAGCTACAATCCAAGAACATGGCTATCCAACAATCAATTTGGGAATTGTGGGTGATAAGTAAGTACCACATGTTAGTAAAGATGTCACTTCATATTCATGCGATGCCCTTTATGGCATCCATGGGAAAAAGAAATACCAGAGAAAATGTCACTCATTACAAGTGTCACAGTGTTGTGACAAGGCACATCTTGGAGAAAGTATTTCACCCTTTTCATTAGAGCAAGAAATAAGTCTATTCTAATATTAGGACAAATCTTTTGAAAAAAATTTTGTTTAATTTGTTTTGCATTCTGTTTGTTGAAAGAGATCATCCATTTACTGTTGCAAATTGAATTTATTGCTGCAGTATCCTTCCAAGCACTATACTTAAAACACATAAGGGGAGACAGTTCTTCAGCAACTATACTTTTTTCTGGTCGAAAAAAGGGAGAAGGAAAGTTTCTCTCAGAGTTTGTTTTCCATGCCAAAATTAATTTAGAGTATAAAATTTTGTCATATTTTGAGTAATTGCCTTTTGAGGAAGGCCCCACTGCTGCATATTGCTCAACATTTCCAGAAATATGTGGAAGAATTTTAGGGTTTTTTTAACTTTACTGGTCTTTACTTTGATTGCCACAGAGTAGCACCCTACTGATCAGTCTTTCTGTTCATCTGACAGCAATCACTACTTGTTTCCCAGTGGTAGTGAAGTGACATCTCTTGAGAGCTCTAGGATAAGTGATTGAAGTGTTCTGCTTTTTGTCCTTCACAAGACTGTGCGGTGACTGCCATCCGTGGCTTGCGTTTCTCAGCATAACCTATTTCCTCAATTTATGGAGACCCAGAGGCTTTGAACAGGCTTTCTTGCTTTGCAGTTTGGGTAGAAAACCAACTGACAGACTTGGTTTGACAGGGTGTTGTCCAGGTTATCCTAGTGGGTAGTTAAAAAAAAAAAAAAATCCCAGATGACAGGGTCCCAGTCAGGGACTAAAAGGGAATCCAACCAGGTTACTATAAGCAAACAGGCATTTCAAACCCAGTCTTCCATAAAGCAGTATTCAATATAAAACATCACTAGCTTGACAGAAAGTATATGAATGGACCAACCACTGCATGGTTTTACAATAATTAAACCAACCTGCGTGGTGGCTGCAGGAAACACAGTTGAATTTGAAGTACTCATACAGGGAATGTGACATCCCAGTTGTGATCTTAGGGAAGGCAAACCCTTCTGGATACTCTCAGTGCATCCAGGTATCCCTTTTTGCTTCTCTAGCCTAGCAAAACACCACTGCAGTTCCAAATAGCAATAAATATCAAGCCCTCCTGCCCATGAATGCTTCCAGTTTCAGGTGGTGATGTCATACAAAGTCTAAATTCATGAGACTGTTCTTTCCAGGAATAGTATCTAAACGTTCTGGATGGCTAGAGTTTTCTATATTATAAGGACCTTTTTAAACTTTAAAACAAAGTAGCAATGTTTTCAAATAAATCTATTATATCCAGAGATCAGGTTCTAGATTTGAGTAGCTAAGAAAAAAGAAAACAGCCACAAAAAGTCTCTCAGCTCCTGAGAGTCATCTCTGTGTAGAGGGGATTGGCAGGGGTTTCCTTCAGCAAAATACTGTAGGTGGAACTTTTTACCACCTGCAGGACCAAAAGTAACAGCGACTGTTATCAACATTATTGTCAATGACAGCTTACATCCTGTCATTACCAGTGTGTTCATCCAACGGAAAAGATGCTTTCCCTGGTATTCCCCTCTGGAAAAACAAGAGTGTAAAGCTTGTTTGTTCTTTATGGTCTTGTCCGAATGAAATAGGTATAGTCTCAACTTTGCTGTAAAGTCAACGCTTAGGAGAGTTTAACTTAAGGTCATTTTGCAGAGCTATAGCTAAGTACTCCATTGCCTTCAGGAATTGTTTCTGTGACCTCCTAGGCATGGAGAGTCTGTGAAGATAAATAATCTTGAAAGCCCTCAATAATAAATGGCAAACAACTTTAGAATCATAGATTGATTTAGGTTGGAAAAGACCTTTAGGACCATCAAGTCCAACCAGCATTTCCAAGTCCACAACTAAACCATGTCCCTAGGTGCCATGTCTACATGTCTTTTAAGTACCTTCAGGGATGGAAACTCCATCACTTCCCTGGGCAGCCTGTTCCAATGCTGGATGACCCTTTCATTGACGAAATTTTTCCTAATACCCAATCTAAACCTCCCACGCTGCAACTTGAGGCATTTCCTCTCATCTTGTCACAAGTTACTTGGGAGAAGAGGCTGACCCACACCTGGCTACACCCTCCTTTCAGGTGGTTGTAGAGAGTGATAAGGTCTCCCCTGAGCCTCCTTTTCTCCAGGCTGAACAATTCCAGCTCCCTCAGGCACTTGTCATCAGATGTGTGCCCCAGACCCTTCAACAGCTTCACTGCTCTTCTTTGGAATGTCTTTCTTGTGGGGAGATGTAAGGCCCAAGAGAAAATTTTACTTTCCTATATCTTTTACAAATATATTTTGTGGCCCTTTTTCACTTGTCAGATGCTAGCTGAACACCAGGTAGCAAACAAATGTATTAGTCTAAGGAAGTGCCTGCAGCTTTGCTTTCAGTTATGAGAGAGGTTGATTCTTTTGAATCTTCACTATTAAAATAATCTCAGAGTCTTGAGATAGTATTACCTCGGCAAAGGTAGTAAGAGTTCTTTTTAAATGTTTGGTTTCCTGCTTTTTTTTTCTTGTTTCATGCTACCAAAGCAGCTTCTGCAGAGGTAGTTATTTTAGCCTCATAGAAAAGAAATAATGAGCCTCCAATTGCAGAGTGTACTTTGCAGTAAGTTTTGAAAGAATAATTCAGTACTGTTGACTTAGCTAAAAATCTTCTGCACCAGATACCAGGATTCAGTCTTAGCAAGTCTTCTGCTGTTCTTCCACACTCACATGCCCAATCTGTATCTTTGCAGCAAAATGCATCTGCAGTTCTCTTTCACTCAAAGGGAAAATCTGATCGTGTAAATCAGTTTGATAAGAAGTATGGTGTGATTTCATTACATAATAAAGCTACCAACAGTGTAGCCCATATGAATATTTCAGTACATGACTGATTTGATGGAGTACCATGGCACTTGAACAAGGAGACTTACCAGAAAGATGTTACAAAGGGTATGATTTTGACACTTTAGTTAGCATGTTTGTAGAAGAGAGGAACAAGCCTTCAGTGTGTTTTATGGTTTACTGAAGTTAAACCATAGATTGTGTTTGTGTGTGCTCATGTATATGTGCATTTTGTATGTATAATATGTATCCAGACATTGAAAAACAGAAAGATTTTATATGCCTGCAATATCTATTGGTGTAGTAAAAATACTGGCAAACATACTTTTCAGAAGGAAAAATTAAAAACTTGTACTTTTTTTTTATTGTGTCATGGTAACATATTTCTTCCTTCCCATACTTTAGATTTGGGGTGGTTTTTTCCTATTTCCTTTTTTTAATACAATTTTCATGGGGTAAATTTTACTTCATTTTACTGGGAGTATCATTTCCTGTACACCATAAGCACTAATGGCGTTTGAGACAGCAGCTAATAGGGAGCACAGTTGAGTATTAAAATTGCTGTAGTGGGTCAAGGCTTTTAACAACCGTGGAAATCTTTCTCTTCAATCCTATTTGCAGATCTAATATTCAAGTATGAAAATTTTTTTAGAGTAGTATTTGCAAAGACAAACTTAGAGGTTATTATTCTATATCATTTCAGCATACAAATCGCTCAGAGGTGTTTAGGTAAAAATCCAGCTTGTCCAGCTGCTTCAAAGCCCTGGAGCATGATACATGTAAAGACATTCCAACAGAGAATGTGAAAGGATGGGGAAGCACACTGAACGTCTGATTTCTGAAGAGTAGTTAGAAGCATTTTAAAAATGCCTTTGCATATTAATCATACATGAAGTTACATTTTGAACTGACCACTCAAGTCTGACTTCGCCTACAGCTGTATTTTCATTTGAAACCAATATTTTATTTCTTTTGGGAGCATTTTAATTATTTCTGAGATTGTCACCATTGTTTCTGTTCTCATAAATTGTACATATCACTCAATATTCAAAATAAAAAACAGCAATTCCAAACCCCATAGATAAAGTTTACAGTTGAAATCCTAGAAGAAAGCAATAGGAGAAAAAAACAGACCTGGGAATGTGATACAGCTGAAGTTATGTCTGGCTAGAAGCCAAGATTTTCTCTATTTGTGTTATTAGCACATAAAAGCCAAGCTGTTTGTAAAGCACACATCTCTGAGTAGAAATGGAAGATATATCCATCTCCAGAGCTACTCCAAATACAAGAAACAAATGCAAAACTAAGGAAACAAGAACCCTTCTGATATTGTTGTTGCTGTTGTGTCTTACATTTTTTGTCTGAATCTCAGACTCAGATGCTAAAAAATAAAAAATACAACTGCCCAGTTAAAGCTGGTATTCCAATGTACTTTTGAATGTTGCCTCCTAATAACAAGACCAGATTAAAAGGGCTTCTAATTTCATTTGCTTTGCTTATAGTCTATGAAGAATTTGGTTTTTTGGAAACCAATGATAAAAATAAGTTGCATTTCTGATCTGATCTGTAGAAGTCTAATTATCAGGATATTTTTGTGTCTGATTATTTCATTTGTGTTGTTCTTTGTATTCCATTGTTTAAAGTGTAAACTTTAGCCCTAGCAAAATCTGCTGTAGTGTGGGCCTCTGTTTTACAAAGTGATCTTCCATTTTGACAGCTTTTCTTCTATGAGGGACTTTCTTATTAAGCTTACTAAGGAATTTTTGTCACGTATGTAATGAATTCAATTTCCTCTCCTTTTACCTTTGTTTATATGAGTGCATTTTCCCCTTCTCTACATTCTTTTCCCTATTTTCTAATTCTCTTATCATTTTTTTCAGAGACATGTATAATATTTAATGCTTCCAACAGCATTTTCATTTATGAGCCTGTGACTTCACAGTGGAGAGGGAAAGAAACTCTCTCTTTAGGAGAAAAATTTAGGAAATTCACTTTTTTTCCTCACTTTCTTGAAAGATTTATCTGAATAGTTATTAAATCAGCAATTTATGAGAGCTTTCTACATTAGAAGTGTTTAGTCTCTTACTTGTATACCTCCCCTTTTTGGCATACTGTTGGACATAGAGCTCCTAAATGACAGGTAAACCTATTAAAAATCACCCTTGCTGCTGTAACAGCATTAATCTGTGATATCCCTAAAATAAAAGCTTTGATAGAGTCTCTCCATACTTAGAATGGATACTGAGACCTTGCTGAAGGCTTTAGTCTGCTTCAATTTTAGGTTTGCCATCCCAAAAAAAAAAGGTTGAAATCTTTTGTACTTGTGTGGCTTCCCTGTAATTAGCAGTATTACAATATAGATGGAACATCTGGAGTGGAGGGAGGAGAGTGGAGAAACTGCTCCTACTCCAAAATTTCTCATGCAATATCAGCCTGATATATATCATTATATGAGTTAGAATATGAGTTATGGGCAGAATCCAGGCACAGAATCCTAGTCTCTCCCTGCTCCAGTTTAATGCCCAGCTTGGGTAAAATCAAATATACTGTGAACAAAATTAGTAGCAGTAGTAGTGGTAGTATCACTTAACAAATGACTGCGAAAGAATGCTTGTTAGAGAAGAGGCCTTACATTAAATGTCACAATATTAAGTTTTTCTAAAGTGACTTCACTTCTAGATCTGCTCAAAGAACAATGATGTTATGAACTTTGATCATAGCCTAATGAATCCAGGGACACAGTGTAATGGTTTGAAGGTGATTCAGATGTGGAGGTCCTCTCCTTCATTGTGCCCTGTCAAGAATATTTTCCTTTTCAAGCAGAAATGTTTAATATCTGTCACAATAACTCTTGATAATCATTAGGGAAATCTTCAAGTAAGTTGTCATATTGACAAGTCATCTCATCTAATGCACATATTCTGAAAACACAAAGGAACATCTGAGCCAAAACAGAGGTGAAAAAAGAGCTTGTGAAATCGGACAGTGCAAGTCCCAGGGAATCTTCTGTACCAGTAAGAAGCTACATAGTGTGACAGGTAATAAAATTTCATGCTGTAGAGGTGACAGGTGCAAAGCTAATGCACAGCAGTGTGTCATTTTCCTAACTGTGTTCAACACAAGCATGGACTCCTTCCTGAATTGGCATTTTAGAATCACTGCTCGGTAGTAGCACATGACAGTAAAGAGCAGATAATAAAGAGGACAGAATACTTTGAAAATCCTGTCTTTGGAAACAGAGGGAATCTATCTGTTGGAGGGAAATAAAAATTACTGGGTTTTATGGTCTATTTTTGAGGCACAGGTTAACAATTTTTAAAGTACTTGAAGATGTAAGTTCTGTTTTCAAGAGAACTTCAGCTTCTAGAGGCCAAAGTATCATTCATTTAAATGACTTCCAACCTTTTTAATGCCTAGAGCATATATAGGAATAATTAGAGTTCCCAAGTCACTGAGAAATTTTTGAGGTTTGAAATTGTACTAATGCCCAAGAAGAAAATAATGAAAACTAATAAAGGCAGTAGATACAGAACAATCAAAGAAGTGGTGAACACTGAAGATAGGTCATTGTGTCACCAATAGGAATCACTTACAAAACTGGGCTAAGTATATTGTTAAAACAGCCAAGTATGAATTGATATATAGAGGATTAAAGAATATAACTAAAATTTACAGGATGGAGGATTATATCCTAAGAAATAAGGATTTAGGAAAAGATTTGAGAATCATCTAAATACAAGTTCTAGCATACTTATAAAGAGCTAATCTCCTATAGAATTAGAAGGTTATTTTTGACCTTACCTTTGTATTCCCAAGGCAAGAACCATTCAATTTCTCAAGTGGTTGAAAGATGGACTGCGTACTCAAGTAATAGCAGAACTCAGTCTGTTTAGTTCAACAGATATTCTTACAAGATCACTTGATTGCCTTCCAGTAATACTGAGCCACATGGAGAATAAACTGAATAAAGTTTCTATTTCAGCACCAATGCCTATATATTCAAGTTAGACTAATTCAGACACTAAGTAAAGCATAATTTTAACAGTGATAGTAATTAGTTATTAGGAAACTGTATCAAATGCTTTGATATTCATTTCAAAGCGAGATTGGATATTTATTTACAATTCAAACAGAAGCAAGTTCAGGGAGGTTCTCAGACTATTCTAAATACTAAAATAATTTTTAAAAATGAGTATTATTTCTCCTGGTCACAAATAATCTCTTAAGTATTATTTCAGAGAATTAAATTAATTATCTTGTTATTCTGAGTACAAAATCAGAAGACTAGTACCAGCAGAAATTACACAACAGAGCTTAGCATCGTGCTGGAAAAGATTTTAGATTTTTGAGACTGCTGTCTGTAATGTTGATGGTTAAACCAGAAGCTGGGATCATTCATGAAATCTGAAAGTCTTTTGTTTGTCACTTCATGACACAGGGGACCCTATTTTGAGAAATAAAGATTGACGTTGTACTCTGGCAATGAATAGAAGAGCAAATGAGGGATTTAAGCTATTTTAGAAAACGGCTTTCTTGGGAAGCCTGTCAGAAAGAAATGGACATCTAATCTTTTAACCTGAATAATTTGAATATTTTTCCATCACTTCCTATCAGTATTAGTATGCATTCAATATGACAGACCCTGTTTATGAAGTATGAGGAGAAACTTGGCATGGATTTACAAGGTGATAAAAGAGGATTTTAGATTCCATGTTAGCAGTGACTGTGGGCACATGTAACAGTAGTGCAGGGAAATTGGTCCAGTCTTCTCCTCACATTCCCCAGTCAGACAGGACATGCATGTGCACAAAAGTGATCTTTGAAATGCCAGACTGAAGCTGCCTTGTGCAGGATCAGCTGGCCCTGGACTGGGGAGGGAGATTGACTTGTTGTTGTTAACTGTCCAGCCAGCTGATAAGAAGAAATGGCTCAAGAGTCACATAACGATGACTGATGACATGGTCCATTTCAATCATGAATATCTGATTTCAGGTTTTTTTAAAAGGTATATTTATAAATCTTCATGTCCAATGAAGATTTTTTACATTTTACATTTAATTGTCCTACATTTAAGAGTATAAAAACATAATTTATATTTATTTCATATTTCTGTTACAAAGGACACTATCTAAAAATAGTTTTTTCACAGACAAACTGACTTGGAAGAAGTATATGTGAAAGGTAATACTGCTTTCATAAATTGGGAATTCATTAATTGTTTTAAATAAGGTCCTGATTTGTAACTTTCTCAGTTTTGGACATTTTTTCTAATCCTGCCTCTTGCAGTAGGGTATGAAGCTTCTCATGAATGAAGTGGCATCTTTACTGACTATGGAGTTATAAAATTAGGATAATTACAGCTCTTTCCCCCTTGTAGTTAAGAGGGTGACAGTTATTATGCCTTGAGACCTATTTCCTGAATAAGAAGCTAAAAGTTTGAGTAAAAATGTTTCCATGGGGCCCATCTCCAAGTATTTTCCCAATTTTTTGTGGTTCTCCTTCCAAAATGTCAAGTTGTTTAACACTTCATTTTGCTTTGTTTGGAAGTCAAGAGTAAAGAAGTTTCTCCGTAGACACTGCAAAGAAAGATTAACTCTGCTTCGTTGGCATGCCCAGTTGAACCTAAATCCTTCCATAACTTTGCTCATCATTCCTTGTGAGAAGCCCATCCAAACTGTAATAGAAAGATATTCCCGTGCACACCCTTTCTCTCCCATTGGCTGGCCTTGCAAAGAGGAAGCATTTCCCATGGTGATTTTGAATATCCAGAGCCACCAAGGGGGACACAGCTGGGCACAGAGCTTCCCTTTGACCCCAGGAGACTCTCTCCTTCCCTGGCTCTTTATTATACCCCTTCTGCTTCCTTTACCCTCAGGAAGCCAGATGTTTTTAAAGAAGAAGGGACACAGAGCTTCCAGAACACTGCGGAGACAGGCCTACCAGATTGGTGAGCACTGTTTTTAAACCACTTGGGACGTTGAGGCACGTGCATGCTCACAGGCAGGCTCAGCCAGGTGTCTGTCAGGGCAGAGCTTGGAGCACAGATCCAACCAACATTTGCCGTACAGGAGCAGATGGTGTTTGATTCTGTCCATTAAGTAGCACTGCCTTTTCAGTTAAGTTCTTATGCACCAGTGCACTGTAGACTTACATGGCTCCACAACATTGATAAAATTAGAATGTTTACACTACTTATCAGTAGCAGCAAACATCTTTATCCATCAAGGCTTTTACCATGTAAAAACTGAGAAAATTAGGAAAAAACCTGTTTGAAGGTAGCAGTGGAGTCCGGGGAAGTCACCGTTATGATTCTTCGGTCATAATAGGAGTTGGACTTCAATGATCCTTGTGGGTCCCTTCCAACTCAGGATGTTCTACAAGTCTATGATTCTATATACTTGGTTTTCCACCACTGTGCTGATCATCTCTAAAGCAGGCTAGCTGGAACATTCAGGAAATCTCTAAACTCTGCACTACACTTTTTTTCCAAAATACATATGCAATTATATGCTACGTCTTACTTAGGAAGATGGCTTAATAATATAGATTAATTTTCAGAACTTGCCCTCTAACACAGACAGGCCCAAGGAGCAGGAGTGATAACAGAGGGAGAGTAAACCACCTGTCATTTCCTCCATTAAAAAACAGAAAAATTTAGTTTCTATAGTTTCATTCATGTGGGAAATAAAAATACGTAGAAAAGGAACAAAAATCCTATCAAAGGTTAGTACCTGAAAACTCCAGATGGGAGGATCCTCACTGGGGTAAATGGGCCCATTTTTATAAGAGGTTGGAGGATTGGGTTACAGCTTAATGTTTGCTTTGCATACTGGAAAAACAAATTTCTGTTCTCATTACTGAGTCAATCTGCCATATCCATAGCTTTCAGAAAACTTGTTCTTGTTTAGCAATTAGTTTTTCATTCTGAAGCCAGGTTGTTATAAATCTAGTTTTTCTTCATGTAATGGACTAAAGAGACCAACCCATTAGAACCCTTTGCTATACTACACATCACAAAAAAATTTATGAGAACCTGCAGTATTTAAAATGTTTTAAATTAATGTGAAGAACATGATACAGACTGTCTGCTTTATCTGAAATTACTTAAAAGATGGAATCTACCAGCAGGTGATGGACTTGGAATTCCTCGTACAAGTCAGTTCACACCTCACTGCTACTTAAACATTAAATTTGCCTTTGGGCTCTTCTAAGCAGCGTGAGGGAAAGCACCCACAAAAACCAGTTTGTAGAGTAAGTCTTGCTACCCAAAGCATGAGCAATATGAAAATGCTTCTGCTTCCAGAGCAGGAGAAAAGGCAATGCGCATTTTTTAATGTTAAATACATCTTTGTGCTTGAAGGAATATGGTCCAGTATTGTAGAGACAAATGAAGTTCTAGTTCCTTCCACTGACTAGCAGCTGTCAAAAAATTGAGTTGCTGGTCTCAAACAGGATAAGTTTTTCAGTTCCTTTTCTTTGCTCATTTCTAATACTGTAGTTTACTCTTCTTGGGGAATTTGTAATATTTTTAGTGAACAAAAATCGATGTCATATTTCATTAGATATTTTCTAAAAAATAACTATTTGTTTTAGGACACAGCTGATGACAGAGAATTTTAAAAGGTCTTTCCATATTGTCTCTAATCTGTGGCTTCCAAGTCATTTTTGTTCTGCAGACAGACATTTTTCCAAGTGATTAAGTTGTGATTCTGTAAAAGGTGGAGCTTCCTAGAGAAAGCCTTCATTTTGAGGCATTGCTTCTAGGGACTGCATTTCTACCTGTCATAGAGACATCTATACTGTAGATCAATAGCAGTTACACCAGTTTACAGGGGGGATGAATTTACTTTAAATTCCTTTTAAATTTATTTAAAATTTGCTCTTACAATTGAAGCTAAAGTAAAAAGGTAAGAAATTCTGTGATAACAATGCCATTTCACCATTTTTCAGATTTGGTGATATTATTTGCTATCTGTTAACAACTGGCACTAAGTACATCCATCATATATTTTATTTTCAGTTGTGTAAGTATAAGCCAATTCTCATATTTCATGAGAGCTCTGATTGAAATAATTCAGAACCACAGGGCCCTTCAGACTCACCAGTGCACTGACATCTTTACTGATGAGCAATGTCTTTGGCATTGATTATTGTATTGTGTGGTGTAATCTGCAGTCATATTATTTCAACCCAGCTACAACTGTTGAATATTTTCAACTCCAAAAGTGAAAATTTTTCAGTGAATCCATATTGACTCACTTCCTTTGTAAGAAGGAAGATAAAATAAAAATTTTTACTGGTGTAATCCCATCCAATTTCTTAGAAAAACTAATGGATTTCTGGTGAGTGTACTGATAAGGTTCATTATCTTCAGCCAGCAAAATAGCCAGGGATAGTTTTTTAATTAGTGGAAACCAGCAGTTCTCAGGCTGCTTCTTGCAGTCAAAGGACACACACTATACTGGATTTAGAGTGAATTAAGTGCTTGCAAGTTAGTAGAATGGCATGGCACCTGAAGACAGCTGTTACCAAAGCTTTGGTCCTGTTCTTTCAGCATTTATGGAAAAAATTACAATTGACACTGAAATGCTTGCAGATGAATGTGCTCAAGCAGCAGACAAGGATGGAATCGAGGACCCTTCATGCAGGAATGTGCCCATAGTACATAAGCACCTGGCTTCTATGCATGATACTTTTTCCTGTAGCACTCCCATGGCTATCTGTATTTCTGACCTCTCTGATCTTTCGTCATTCTGACATATATATGAGTGGGAGTCTTCTGAAGCAGGTCAAGGAAACAGTGGAGGAAAACATATTATCATCCAGATACAGAAAAAAATACTGAAGGCATTAGACAGAGCTCATGGTTACTTCAGCAACAAAGTTGAAGACCTCTAATTGAAGTCCTCTAATCAAAATCTTTATGAGTTCATAAATGTAACATGAAAAAGAATACTCTGCAAAATAACATTCTTATTTGCAGCAGCAGCAATTAAAGGGACAGCAAAAAGTACCAAAGACAGATTCCTTTATATTGCTGTCAAATAGACAAATCTTACATAGTCATATTGAACAAGCCAAAAGCTGCTGCAATTATTCCAGCTTTCCTCACAAGCTGGCCTGTTTTCCTAGGGAAAGCATATTGCATCTGTTCACAGTGATCCAGGGAAATTCCACAGAAGGTAGAAGGAAGATACATTATGAGAACATGATGAAATACACTTGAGAATTTTGAAACAAATACAGTTTCAGAAGTGTGTCCATATGTTACTACATACACCATCAAAATTGGATTTTCTTCTGCTTTCAAAAACCATATTAGACAAAACACAGAATTCCTATTACCTTCAAGTATTCATTCATTGAATTACATTCATTGAAATGTATTCATTGATTTACATTCAATATTACATTCTACAGAAGATGGATTTTAGTTGGTTAAAAATAATGGCATCTATTCACCGTTCTGCATCCTGCAAATTACTGATATGCAAAATACTCCTCTTGGCCATGAGGTGAGAAGTGGGTGACAGACTTTTTCTTTATGCCTCACTGCATTCATCTATTCATTTTGAAATCTGTCACCTCAGCTGAATGAGCAGTTAAAAAATGAGTTAATCATAAAGGATCAAATCCATATCCCATCTTTCCTCAAGAAGAAATGTCATTGAGCTTGATGAAATCTCTGAGTACAAGTAGTCTGTTGGTTATTGGATGAAATTTTTAATTTGGTAAATTCTTTGTTATTTTGGAGGGGTTTTTTTCTGATGTAGAACTAGAAGCTTGACTGGGATCTTTGCATGCAAGGGGACTTTCTAGAAGGTGTTTGTACCTCAGTTAAACCTGTTCTTCTGAAACATCTGTTTTGCAGAAAAGAGACCTCACAAGATGCAACAATAGTACAAACCACTGTTGCCAGTTTGTGGGAACATATCCAGAATGTGCTAAAGTCAGGGCACTTCCAGACAGCACACAGACTTCTGAAGTTTACAGTCAACTACTGTAGTTTAGAGAGCAGCTGGTCTACTTTGGTCTTTAGTGTGATTGTGTAGGATCACTGCTAGCACTTCTGTTTTACTGTGTGTCCAGGAATCTGTAGCTTCTCAGAATTTGTAAGGAATCATGTCTTTCAGCATATAACTGAAATACTTGAGATACTTTCAAATAAAGTAAAACAAGCAAGAAAGGTTGGCCAGCTCTGCTTTTGAACTCACAATAGACACTTGTGCATGCATCTGGTGCATCATAGTGCATGTGTATCTTCCTGTATCTGTGTTCAGTATATCTGTAGAGCACACAGGTTTAAGGTGCTGACTGTCATGGTGCATGCACACATTTTGCAAGTACAGGTTACCAGAAGACCTGGGTTTATAAAAGCCCAGGCTACTGCATAGAGAAATAGAGCAATCACAGGTCTCTCTGTTAGTCACCCAATAGTAACAGCTGTATATGGCAATGGACAGCAAGGACTGGAAGTGACTGTCAGGTAATGAGGTTATGTTGAATGAATGAAACTCCTGTGGCAAAGAATGTGGTGGAAATGATCCTTGGAAACAGTAATGAACTACAGATTTTGTACTGACAGTGGCTTGATAAGTCAATCCTAACTAAAAGTTCCACTTTGATTTTAACTGGGGTCACTCATTTTACTGCAGAGTAGTAGGTGATTTTTTGAACATTTGCTCTTCCTTGTTTTCTAAATTAAATTATAAAACTGAGCAGTTTAACTGCATGTATCAAACTGCTGTTGTTAAGGGTTGTATCACAGAAAAGGCTGACAGATTTATAATTAATGACAGTGAAGCACAACAATAGGATCAACAAAAGTGAATTAACATACACTGATTTCTATGTGAAAGAGAAAATTACACTGTAATTTAGGGTAGTTCAAAATGGCACTTAAAACACAGAGGATTCTTTGGTCTTGACTATAATGTAGCTATTTCTTCTGAGAGTGGAAAGGAGAAAATTTACATGTCTGATGTCTATTTTAATGAGGCTTGCATCATTTTCTTGCTCAAGCTCTTAAGCTTTCTTGTATATCTTTTCAGTTCAAAGACAGCTCACTTGACAGCTCTAGTGTTGTGTAAGTTCTCCACAAACTAACTTTGATAATCAGAATTTTTCATGAATCCAGGTGTTCCTTCTGTACTGCCATCCTGCAAGTCCTCTCTTCAAATCAATGAAATCAAGTGTCAGCTGCAATGTCATGCATCTGCTTACTGGATGCATGTTGCTGCCATTATACAATAGTTACCCTCCAACTAATTTCCAGATTGCACTGCTCATTCTATTCCATAAACCTGAACAAAGAGGGTCAGGTTAGGAAATTTGGGTTGTAAAGTAGCTACTCTGTTTATCAGACTGAAAAAATTAGCAGAGAATATAAAGAGATACTTAAAAATACACGCACCCTTTATGCAAATCACTGCGTCTGCAGCTTCAAAAATGTATGTACAATACGTTATATTTGTGCAGACAAAATCTGCTCCAGGTGTTGAGAGAAAGTTTGGATTTGTTCCTTATTTATCTATATGAATAGTTTCATAAAGCGTATGCAGTCCTTACAGAACAAATTTTCTTCAAGGTATTTACAAAAGATGATCAGATGTGATCTGAAACATATCTAACTTTTTTAATAAGTTGCAGCACGTTAGAAAAGCTCACTCCTTTTTTGTGCACAATGTCACTCTGACTTTGAAAGTCACTGAATGAAACAGAGTAATTTTGCCATCTGGAAATGAGACTTCCCATCAAAACCTACTTTACATTGATTAAGGTATTCATCACTATATTTGAGCACCTGTTACAGTTCTGTCCATGACAGAAAAAAATCCAGATATTTTAAAGGATTTATTGTAGTAAATTAGACCGTTAGTCTAGCTAATCCAGTATCCTGCCCCTAGCAGTGGCTAGGGCTTCAGAATATAGTTTCTGATTTGTAGCTGCTCCAAAAGTGAGTGTTATTTCCCAGCTTCATGGCGATTTGTCACCTGCCTTGTAAAACAATCTTGTCGTATTATGTTCAGATACCAAAGTTATCTTGTCTATTCTTTCAGAACTTAATAGTTTCCATTATTTATTCCATTTCTATGTCAATTTAAAGGAGCTGCTGCTCACTGTTACACAACAAATGAAACAAGTCTTGTTATCTATCAAATCAGTGTTAATATGCAATTTGAGTAATAACTCTCTGCATTAAATCCACTAAAGGCATGGGAAATGTCCATTACAGTGTTGATTGAAGATTGCAACAGGTGACTCCTGTAAGGAGTGTTTGGTGCTAATTGCAGAGGCATGGAACTACCAGCCTTAAGTACAACATAAAGTTAAGCAGACCTGGGTGACAAAAAGAAGTCTGCTAAAAATGTCAAAAAGAGAGACACTTTCTGCAAAAGCAAGGGAGATAATTCTGTCTCCTTTTTTCAGAATAAAAACCAAACTAACATAATCATTTGGTTTATTGCAACAAAATTTCTATCACGTCTTTCATTTTGGAATAATTATGCACTTTTAACTATATTAAAGATGATGTGCAGTGCTATTGGCTGGAGAAAGTTTTAGTGGTAGAATTTTTAAATGCCTTGCACTATACAGATGGTAAAGAAAAGAATTTTAAAATGATGAAGAAAAGTATGTTACACGGATCATTCTACTGGAAATTCTAAAAATGCACCAAGTCCAGTAATATTCAGCTTTTTACATGACAAAATAAAAATACCTGAATGATGAACTAGTCCAGTGGTATGCTACCCTCAGAACTGAGTCCTCACCTGGTTTAAGTTTGGGCTTATTTGGGGGGAGGGGTTATTGATTTTTTTCTTTTGTTAAGTAGTTCAATATATATACAAACACAATATATTCCATATGTAAGTAGCAGCATTTCCATTCTATTTAACTTTAACAACAGTTAAATATATACTTGTTTGCTTTTTACTATTCCTTCCATTATTCTCAAACCACAACCAAAAGCAAGCCACTTCATTATCAAGAATTAGCATGTCCCCAGACAGGTGGTGTTGCTACCTATGAATAACTTTTAAATAATTAAACAAGATAAAATGAAACAGCCTCAAGCAAGCTCCAGATAAGGTCCTCAGCTTCATCACAATCTAATGAGAAAATTATACTGAAAGCAGTCTTAGGTTGGTGATAGTGGCATATGTCTGACTGCTGAGCCTTGGGAATGGCAATATCGACCTATGTAATGAATATGTATTCCTTGCTGCATTCCAAGCAGCCTCATTGGCAAGGATTAAGGAATTCTTAGACCTTGAGGGACTTTTCCTATTACAAACTCTATAACAGTATCTTATTACATACAGATACTACTTAGACGATCAATACGAGACAATTGGTTCTGAAGAAGTAGCCAGCAGCAGACTTGCTTCTTTCTACTTTCCTTCATTGACTAGTGAAGACTTGTGCTGGGTTTTGGAGAAAATGATCCTGAGATTTCAGAAGGGGCAGCTGATAAAATGTCTCAGTTTCCTAAAGAACAAAAGAGATGGTTTTGCTTGAGCCCATATGTTTTATATTTTCTCCCAAAGAAAACAGTTTAGGCGTTCTTTGTAGGCCATTAAGAGTATCCAAGATACCCAGTACCCTAAACAAAGGTAATGATGGCATGCCACAATACTGCAACCACTGTTTCCTTTAAAAAAGGGGTAGTGTATAATTCTATCTTACTGACTGCAGTCTACAGCAATCTGCCCTTCTTTCTGCTGTAATTGTTGCCTACCTCTTACAAAGCAATCTGACCCTAGAGAGGGGATGTAACCCAACACAGATAATAAAGTTGTGCAGGATGACTACACTGTGATGCCAAAGAACATGCTGCTGCAGTCACTGGACATAGTGGAGAAAGAGTCTTGAGTCTTTCTGCCTGTAAGGGCATAACCAGGGTTGAGGACACCTGAGGGCTCTCTGGTGAGGAGATGAGGTGTGTGCAAGGTTGCATGCACTGAGATATTTACTCAGGGAGGGAGTGCAGTCATTCTTGCGTCACATAAATTGTAGTGCACACAGCACCACCTCATGCTAACTGCTGCTTGTATTTCACTGAACCATGGGCAAAGAAAGGATGCTCAGAGGAAAGAAATTTTTTTCTGAGACATTTGGAAACACACAGTTTCTGCTAGTCTCTGAAAGGTCAACTAGAACTTGCATAATATTCCTAATTTTCGTGTTTTCAGCTCAAACTCCAAAATTACTGCTGTAGTTCTACTTTTGGATGAAATACAGCCAAAGCTCCCAAAGGATAGCCCACATGCCATTTTCAGCCTGCATTCATCACCCACAATGGTATTTTGTAATTGTAGTGTGGCATTTACCTGAGGTGCTGTATTCCAGCTGAACGCCTTCATACAGTCACTAGCATTATTACCCATTCTTTCAATGGCATTCTAAGTAGGAACAGCCTCCCATGAAAAACTTTCAGGATGACTGGAGTGAAAATATACTGTTGAAGAAACAATACATTGTTGTAGCAACCGGTCAACTTCTGGTCAGTTCACAAATGTTAAATGCAAAGTATGAATTTAATATATTGGAAATTGGTTTTGATTCCTTTGGACCTGGGTGGGTTGTATTACAGTTTCTCCACTGCGTGTCTTGAAGCTCTGTATTGGCATCGGTACTGCTCTTAAATACATAATGCTCACTTCAAAGTTTCCAGTTTAGACCTAAAATGGAAAGAAGATAGGACACCAATATCCTTCATGGTTATACTCTTTGTATGGAAGAATATCATAGCTCCCATTACACTGTTTCTCATGAAGGTGAATAGACCTTTTAACAGGATGGATTGTGTTTTTGCAAGCTGAAGTGGATATGTACAGGTGGCTTTGCTACAGAGCCCTCTAACAGAGAAGAGAAACAAAGGATTTACTCCCACTCTTCAGTGATCAAAGTTTGAAGTGGAGACTCACCCCCATTTCTGCACACATCAAATAAGCTAGAGAGGTAGTACTGCAGCCTGCTTGGTGGTCCGTAATTTTCATGTATCAGGTCCCTTTATATATCCTTGTCAGTTCATCTAAGTCACAGTTTGTATTACTACCTACTGTGCCAATTGCATACTCTTAGACACTTGTATTAGCATTCTTCAGTCCCAATCTAAAGTATCCCACTGTTCCTGTTGCAAAGCTTAGACAGAAAGGTGCCAAACAGTGTGGAATTCACTTAGTGAGATTGCAGTTCTTGACTTGAATTGAACAGAGTGGAATCTTAAGAAGGAAAAGACCTTGTATTATTCTCTTAAAACACGTGCATATATGCATCTGTATGTGTGCACACAGACTTATATTACAACTCATAATAATTCCCTGCCACTAATCTGCTTGCATGTTCTTTCCTGTAGCCCAGATGATTTACTGAATGCACTGAATGAGGGTATCAGCCGTGCTGATGTGATCATTACATCAGGAGGTGTATCTATGGGGGAAAAGGTATGCAAAATTTAAGTATGACTTCCTACAATACATGTAAGAATTTCAAACCAGAGTCTGTCATCCAAGCTACTGCCTTTGTATTAATGTTTATTAAAAAAGGACCTTACTTTTACTGGGACACTTACATGTAAATTACTTAAGAAAATAGTCTTCAGAGCTCATTCCTTTTCTTCTTGTTTTTGTACTATAGTTGACATAGTACAACAGAAAAGATTTTAATTCTTGATGTGAGTGGTTTACAAATGTGTTTTTATTTAAGGAATGATTTATGTAGATGAGGAAGGTGCTGGGTTAATAGCAGGTAAAGGCAACAGACTTCTTTTTATTTCTAGAGCAGGTAAAATGTTGATAGAATTAAGGTACTTTGAAAGTACTTCAAAAAGCAACCTGAGTATATAAATAGCATTATTTTACTCAGCACATGTGTTTCCTGAATGTGCCAAAGCTCTGCTACAAAAATAATTTTATCACATTTTGCACCTGATAGTCCTACAGATGCAATGCATATGAGACCCAGTGAGCTGATATATTTGCCTTTTGAATCATTAACAGAATTGTTGATTGAGTTCCTGTTGATAAGCCCTGTGCCAAAACCATCAAAGAAAATAGGGATACACAGATGCTGGTGGGGCATAGATGAACCTGCAGGACATTTATTAATCATGACTTATGCGAAGGAAAACTCAAATTACTTTTTGATCCCAGGCTGAATCTGTGAGTTTGGCAGGTAAAATAAACATCTTTTATAACTAACAGATACTAAAGACAGTCATTAGGAGATGGGAAACATGAGTGCTGGTTTTGTCTACTTTTCTGAGTAGAAATCATATTGTCGGATACGTTATGAAAATGGATAATTAATTAAACCAGTGCAAATTACTTTCAATTATTCCCATTGTCTTCAGTATTCCTAGAAAAATAATCAAGGACAAGTGCTGGTCTTTAAATTGGGAATGTGGCAACATAGTGCAGACATGGAAGCATTCTAAGAAGTGGCTGGATTGCTGAATGGTCTTACAGACATTCAGACCTTCTGGCTCATAATGGGCTCTATATTCCACTGATGGTCTGCCCTCTGATGCTGAGCTTTCTGCAGTTTTAATGAAATAGCACTGAACATCCAAAAAGCAAACAGAAAGTAAAAGAGGGTTCATGCGATTAATAATTGAGAGTTCAAGCCTGGCTGAAATGAGTTGCTGCTTTCCAAGTATTTGAACACACACACAAAAAAAAGGGTAACTGCCAGGGAGTTTCAGATTTGCTGCTTTCAAAGTCTGTCTTCACAGATGACTGTTATGGCCTCTGTCTTTAGCCTCACTAAACACAACAGACAGGGTACTACATCTTTAGGCACAGCAATTTTCAATAAAGATTAAACAAGTAATTCCATTTGTTTTAATAACTGGATCAATCGTGTTTATGCAAAATCATTTAACTTGAACTCATTCACAAGCCACTCAGTTTTTTCTTTTAAGGATTGTTAAACCCAATCACTGTGAATTATACTGTTAGACCCAAGAAATTACGATAATTACAGTATCCTGGAAAACTATGATTTCTACAATACAGTAATTGATTTTGAAAGTAGCAGGAGATCTCCAAATCTACAATTAGATAGCTTCCACGGGAAAAGTTAGATAATTTGATCATTTAAAGTCTTAAATTTGAACCATAAAAGTTTTCTTCCATCTTTGACATAGAGAATGTTTTAGTAGTAGGTATTTGTGGGGTACTCTAAGACTCTGATAATGCAGGTGAATTTTAAGGAAATATCCTCATGGAATCAGGTTTGGTACCTAAATGAGTCTGTTCTCTACTTCTTCTTTTCCAAAACACTTCCTTTCAAATACTGGAAATTCCCTACTGGGCTGTAGCACTTTCAGGATATGCAAATTTTCATCTTCACTTGATATTAATTAATTGCTTTGAATGCTTAGATGATGTAAAGCCACTTTGATGTTACTTAATTTTTTTTTTTTTCATTAAACAGGACTATCTTAAACAGGTGCTGGATATTGATCTTCACGCACAGATTCACTTTGGCAGAGTTTTTATGAAACCTGGGTAAGAAATCTTTCTGCTTCGGCAGCCTAGGTGGAGGCTACATTGGCCAAATATCCTACTGAAGTGCTTCAGTAGATTTCACTTTTCCAAATATACTATAAACCACAGGTTAGATATATATGGGAAAAGCAGCAAAATCAGTGCTCTTCAGATTAGTCATCATCTTTATGGGTGAAATTAACTGGAACAGAGAGATTATATTTTATCAGTAAGAGATATTTCTCTGATAACTGTTGCAAATCAGGTTTGGGGACTGGTGGGAAACCAGCATGGTATAAACATTACCACAGCCTTCAGTGTGATCACAGAGCTCACACTGACATTACCATGAAAAAACCAGGAAATATAAGGACATTAAATGGACAGTTTGCTTAAAGATTTCACAAAATTTGCATAAATTATATTCCCACAAGCAGTTCCTTGAGAGAGGTGGAATGATAGCTAATTTACAAAGCTTTGTCTAATTGGCATATTGAGCGTAGTAATTTTAAAGTAAGCACAGTCCTTTATGTGTTTAGTTTGCCTCAGAAAACTGTTTCAGCATTGCTTTCCTATGCTGTGGCACTGCTCATCAATGAGTCTGGAAGTGTGCTCTGCAGAGAGAATGAAAAGTACATGTGTTGAGAACAGAGAGTTCTCTTTTCTTCACACTACAAGAGCAGAAAGATGTCTGCACCTCTGCCTCACTCCCTGTGGAGAGCAGTTTGTTTGCAAGCTCTCCGGGTCAGAATGGTCCAGCTACACAAGATCAAGCACAGCTTTGCAAAATGATTCCCTCTAGCCCAGAACTGTTGTCACAGAGCAGAGCTGCAAGTGGGTGTTTGCTGTGAAAACAGACAAATACTTTTACTGTCTCTGCGTATAGTCTGGTGAAGAACTGTGTGTGGGCTTGGTGCTTGTGCTGCTCCTACCACCACCACCTCCCCTCCACAAAAGGAATGAGTGAGCTAAAAGCTTGTTTCTTCCTATGGTGGATGTAGCCCAGGCATGGAAATTGCTCACGGCTTCTGTCATACTGCTACAACTGATGTAGGGAAGTCCCAGAAGCAGAATCTGCACTCCAGTTTCTGCTGCTGACAAGAATGGATAACTCGATTTAGAGAATTCAGAATCTTAAGTTCTGGTTCTGGCTTACTTGTAAGCAAACATAATTCTTTCTTCTGATGACTCCTCTGTAGACTTGCAGCAATAAACTTTCTAGCAAATAACTAGCTAGAAAAACTTCAAGAAATTGGTTTTTTCCCTAAATGTCCCTTTTCATTTTATGCCACAAGAAAGGTATTATTGCTACCAAAACATTTGGTCATCTGTTCTTATTGAGAATGTAAGCACTCTCTTTTTCATTGGCTGTAGTGCAATAGCAAATAATTGCATTTTGGGTTTTATTAGCTGTATCTTAAAAGATTGAAGATTCTGGTTACTATATTGGGAAAAAAATCCCTTGAGTCAGTTCCAAGAGCAAAGTCAGATTTTGTTGTATGCCTGTATTTTGATGTGCTTCATGAGTGCAGGGTGGTGCCTGGGATTTACCATCCCTCCACTTGGTCTGAAAGTTGCTGAGCTCATGGAAGGTTATCTTGTCTAGCTGCACTGACAGAAGAAAGTACTGGAAGATTTTACCAATGATGGTGTTGAAATGTCATATGGGAATTCAGAGTTTCCAGTAAATATGAATTAGCAATTTGATTTTTTGTACATTGGTTTGTGCACTGGTAATAACAGTTGCAGGTCTGGCACATAGTTCCCATCATGTTAGAGGCATTTTAAAACAGGAACATCAAACACTAACTTCCCCTGGTAAAATAGGATACAGATGAGTCTTAGCAGATACAAAACTAGGTGATAATGATCAAAGTGTAGCAAATCTCCAAAGTGTTTCTAGTCATAAACTATCATCTGCTGACCAGGTGGTAGTGGTCTGCTCAAGATGAAGCCAAGGAAACCAGCCTAATTATTGCTCCTATAAGGTATAATTTCTGATGTTTGAAAGGATTACATTAACATGGTGTACAGAATTCTTTTTTCAAGGATGAGTCCCTTTTCTTTGCCAGCCACATTCTTGAGCTGTCACATTACTGTCCTATTTGTGTAACTGTAATAGCCCTCACAGCAAGTCACCAAAGAGCACTCAGCAGCTCTGAAAGGCAGAGAGAGCTCTTCATTGACAGACTTGGGTCTCACCGGGCTGCAGCTCTGCCCATGTATCTGAATTCCTTCATCTGCAGACTAGCTAGCATTTGCTGCTCAGAAATACTGCTCCCTTGTCAGTACTGCTGTAGAGACTGGAGTAAGAAAATTAAAGTCACCAATGTTATAAAAAATTGGAAACCCATATATGAAAAACAAACACAGCTCTGTAACTGCGTAATTTCAGTATTACTTCATTGTTAATTGGCTTCTAGCATGAAGACAATATTTAGATTTTTGATTACTAGTTAATCTCCTTTTAGATATTCCCTCTCCAAACTTGTGTACTTAAAACTTCAGAGTTGAATATCAAGAAAAATTATTCTGTCACCACAAAGAGAGGATTATACCTCCAGTGTGGAATAAGCAGCAGGTGCTAATGAACTGCTGAGAGAGATGTCCTGTTTTGTTTTGTTTTCTTTTCCAGATGTTTTAAATAATATGATAATGTTCAGTCAAATTCTAATGCAGATATTAAATAGCTTTCTTTTTCCATAGCCTGCCAACAACTTTTGCAACTCTGGATATTGACGGCGTAAGAAAAATAATCTTTGCGCTCCCAGGTAAGATGTTTTGTGGATTACTTTTGTTCCTGTGCATAGATGACAGTCATGAAACAGAATAGTGACATTTCACAGCACCTGTGCCTGGTGTTGACCCCTCAGGAAGGTACCTGTAAGATTTTCTCAGAAATTTCCAGAAGAGATGGACTTACAGGGATGTGCTAAGGAGTTCTTTTTTGTCCCTGTCCTCACAATTTTCTGGTACAGGTCTTACAATTTCTTCCATCCAACAATTTCCTTACCTTTTTTACAGGGGTGTGTTTTCCTACAGCTCACTCCACCTTCACCATAAATATTTTGTGTGTGTAGATCAGTGCATCCACTCTGACATACTGAAAATGGAGAGAACAATGAGGGAGTACCCAAGAACATGCCACGGAATATTTTTGTTTATCATGCTTATACTGTGGAACCAAAAGAGGGCAGCACAGCTGCACCGCTGCCCACTGCGTGCCCTGGGAAAGCACTCATTCAGAATAAACATTTCGTTATGGATTTCTGTCCTAAATGAGGAGAAATTAATTTCTTCTTATTGCTCTGGCTCTCCATGAATTTTGACTACACAAGGAGTCCTCTTCTTGATAAGCTGGTGGTTTTCAGATATATCTGTAGTGCTTCTATCCTCTCTTGCTTTAGTTGCTGCAGTACATTTTCTTCCAGGGGAGAGACCAATGGAGCATCTGTCTGATCATAACATTTATTTTAAAACTGTTGTCTAGGGAAGTCCAGATATGTAAGACAGTGTTTGACAGGTGTTCATACACCTCTCTTGTGAGCCAACAGAAAACATATAAATCAGTAGGATTCTCCTCTGAATTTTTCCTAAAGCATTTTGGCACTCTGCTAGGGAATTGAAAGATATTTTTCCCTTGGTGTCTGGGAACCATTAGTCACTAATAAAGAGCCCTGTGAGGGTAGAGCCAATAACTATGCACAGTTAACTCTGCTCCAGACCCAGACAAATGTAGGCATAGGACAAAGGTAGCGGAAGAACAGAGGCAAATGGTGGGGCCTGAGGAACATGGGGCAATTCTGGTCAGAGCAGGACCTCAGCACAGCATCATCCAGAGTGTAGCTTTAACAGATGTACTTGCCACATGCCCCTTGCCACACACCACTGCAGTCTGTACTGTATCATGCAGTACATAGCATGGAAAGCTCTGTAGAATCCTTCAGAGTGAAATTGCTATAAAGATATGAGTTCTTTCAGCATTTCACAGTAAATCAAGAGGGCATCACCACCAACTGTTCTTTGTCCTACAGGCAACCCTGTGTCAGCTGTTGTCACCTGCAATCTCTTTGTTGTTCCTGCACTGAGGAAAATGCAGGGTATCCTGGATCCTCGACCCACCATCATCAAAGCCAGGGTAAGAAGCTTGTCCTCTATTTAAAAATCCTCCCAAGATGTTGAAGCACAGCTCTTTGGGCTCTGAAAGACTGTTGTGTTTGTGGAATCTGAGCCCTAGACTAGTTCTGGCAGTGGAAGGACATTCACACAAATAGAGGTACATTCTCAGTCTCTGTTCATGGTAATATTCAGTCCCATAATTTTTTAGAGTTAGATGGCCATCTAATGGAGCAAGATATACAGATGCAGAGGCAGCCATTTGCCAATCAAGCAGGAAGGACACTCTCCTGTTTAAAAAAGACATTTGTTTTAGGCTGTGGTAAAAAATGCAGAGTATTCTGTGAATACCTAGAGTTGGATAGTTCTGTATTAGCAACAGAAAATACAAACTTTAAAACCTTTTTGTTGAGTTACTTATGTAAGAAACCCACATGATCCCCACCCTAAGCAATATAAATTCCTGAAACTCTTCTCACTTTTCTAATAAATCATGGATATTGTAACTCTGTTTAATATAGATTCAAGGCATGTTATTATAATGTCTTCTTCTTCCATTTTTGATTCAAATAAAGTACCAAGAAATACATCACCTTTTGTAGTTTTCTTAGTGTTCTTGGCTATGCACTTTTCTCTTACAGCTTATCCCATGTATCTCTTTTGCCCTTTTTCAAGCGTCCAGATTTTATCTCACAGCTAAAATATTCTAAAAGAGAGCAATTTGCAATGACCTTCACTTCTGCATGACTTTTCCATTATGAGCCATCCCCTGTACGTCTTTTCATTTCAAAGACTGGCCATTTTCCTTTCGTCAGAGCTAGCAGGATTTTGAATGCAAATAACATTTTTATCTTTATGCAATGTAATCCAGAGACCAGGCTTTTTTCTAGAGAAATACTGTCTGTAAACTCTCAGTAAAGGAACAGCTTTGAAATATTTCATTTAATGCATCTTCACACAATTTGATATTGTAACATCACAGTTGTATTTCCTCAAATACTGCAGTCTCTGCCTTCTACAGCTTTTAATCGTGTACTAGACGCCATCTGACCTCAAAATGCAAGTTTTTGAAAATACTGCTTTTAGGGAAAAGCAATTGAGCAGATTATTCCATTATCTTAGACAGTGCAATGTGAATGCATGACATGTTCATACTTTCTTTTTTAATGCTACAGTTATCATGTGATGTAAAATTGGACCCCCGCCCAGAATATCATCGGTGCATTCTGACTTGGCATCACCAAGAACCACTACCTTGGGCACAGAGTACAGGTCAGTGCCCAGTCACACAGACTGACAGACACACACACACGGCCTTGCCTTCCTACAGATGTGTAGGGAAGAGTGTTTTCACTCTTTTTCACAGAACCTTCTTTATGCAGACTGATTTGCTGACACACTTGTGCACATGCACACACATACATTAGTACAAAATTCAGTGCTGATATGGCTTGTCAATTTAACCATTAAAACATCCTTTATTTGAATAACCTGCCTTTATACACACACACACTACACCTGTTTGCTTGCGTATGTGCACACATTCATTTTTATAAACATCCACTAAGCTTATTTGCAGTCAGGCACATTTGCTTCCTTTTGCTGTTGTGCATGTATTAAACAAACATGAGATGGGGCAGACATAGGAGCAATACAAATAAAAGAAGTGAATTTAGCTGAACTGGAAAAGTAGGAAAAATAGCAGAGGCTCTAGGTGTTCTCTTAAAGCAGACTAAGGATTTCTTAGTCATGTTTGCCACCTAGGAATAATTCTGGATACTAAGATGCAGTTGAGGTAAGGACTAGATTTGAATACTGGTTTAGCTATATACTGCTAGAAAGCTGACTGTGATACTTTTGCAAGAGATGATTTAGGTCCTTAAACAACTAATTGTCTTTTTGCTACATCCAAATTGTTCAATAAAAAGCACTATATGTGAGTCTCCACAGGGAAAATACTAGTTCAGTTCTGGGCCCCTCAGTACAAGAATGTCATTGAGGTGCTGGAGAATTTCCAGAGAAGGGCAATGAACCTGGTGAAGGGTTTGGAGAGTAAGTCCTATGAGGAGTGGCTGAGGGAGCTGAGGGTGTTTAGCCTGGAGAAAGGGAGAATCAGGAGAGACATTATCACTGTCTACAACCGCCTGAAAGGAAGTTGTAGCCAACTGGGGGTTGGTCTCTTCCGCCAGGCAACAAGTGACAGGACAAGAGGAAATGGCCTCAAGCTGCAGCAGTGAAAGTTCAGGTTGGACATCTGGAAGAATTCTTCTTGAAAGGGCTGTTGAACATTGGAACAGGCTGCCAAGGGAAGTGGTGGAGTCACCATCCCTGCAAGAGTTCAAGAAACAACTGGACATGGCACTTACTGCTATGGTTTAGTTGAAGTGGTGGTGTTCTCTCAAAGGTTGGACTCAATGATCTTGGAGGTTTTTTCCAACCAATAGAATTTTTCCAATAGAATTCATAATTCTATTCAGAGAGAATAAAGTTAATAAAATTTATTCTAGAACAGTATATTAAAAACTGAACATACAAAAAATTATATTCTAGACTCTGCTGATTTTAGTGTTTGTACAACTGGAATAGGTGTACAAATTGAAAAATAAAGTCATTTTGATAGGATTAGCAATTTACTAGGACAAGATACATGGTACAGATAATGTGGAAGGCTGGATAGGAAAGCCACCAGCAAAGGAAGTGAAGATTTTGAGAGCCAGTGTGGTGAGGGGCTGACTAAATCTCCAGAGTTGTCTGTTTCCATCCACCTTGGAAGAGCAAGATCCCAGCTCCATGAATAAGTTAGCCACATAAACATCTTCATCATAACAGCTTTTGTTTGTTGAACCTTGCAGCATTTGGAACTAACTGAAGACTTAACTGAAACTGTTCTCCCTCTCTCCTGTAGGGAATCAGATGAGCAGTCGTCTGATGAGTATGCGCAGTGCCAATGGACTGTTGATGCTACCTCCAAAGACAGAGCAGTATGTGGAGCTTCACAAGGGGGAGGTGGTGGATGTCATGGTCATTGGAAGGCTATGATGTCACCAGCAAGAGCGAAGCTTTGATGCATGTCCACATATCATTGACTGTATCCTGTAATATGCAACGGCACAGCTAGTTTTTCCGATTTGGATAAAAGTTGATCAGTATAGTCAACATCTTGAAATATATTTCAAATGGAATTTAAATAAATACCTTTTAAAAAAAAAAACTTTAAAACAAATCTTAACAAAGAAATTTATTCTGATTATATCAAAGCAACTTTTTCCTTTTCTTGCAATTGCTTTGTGTGTTCAATGCTAGTTCTAATAGCGGTAGCTTTTAGTAGACAGCAGTAGGTGCCTGCAGAACTTGTGTTTTTTCTCATCTTTAAGATACAACTACTTATGCTCTTAAAACAAGGCTGTCTGCTTATTTATACTAGCGTAGACAACACTTGGATTTCCCTTATTAGTATGCTTCATAACCGCTTCACAGAGAGCTTCTGCTTGTTCTTTATCTTGTATCTCGTGTTGATGTGCACAGTGCCAAAAGCAGAGTGGCTGCACTGGGAACCCAATGAAGCCCCGAGGTTTTCTCACCTCGCTGCGCATTCAGGGATGTCTCTTGTCCCGGCAGCCACCCAGCTCAGTACTCTTGGGCAGTAACTGGATACCTTTTATTTCAACAAACAAAAAAATTGCTTCCTTAAGTGCTGACAGCCTTTTTAACCAATACATTTAAAAATGTACAGAACTAAAAACTAAAAAAAATCAAAGACTGATCTTGTACAGATATTAGTGTTACCAGCATTCGTGTGGAAATTAAATGAGCAAAGAAATAAAACTAATGTTAAACAACTCTGTACCATAACATTTTCTGTAATGATATTGAAACTTAAATGAATAAAAAAAATCTTCAATCATTATTTAAAATTTCACCTGTTCAGCCTTGTTGTTTGAAACAAAAAAGTGGTGATGTAGGAGGGTATTTGGGGTGGGGGAAGAGCATAGGGAAGAATAAAAATAGTATATGCAGTCTAGGGCCTTCCCTCATGTACAGTGTCATGAGAGAACTGAAACTACCAAGTGAGCTTTCTCTCTCACACCTCCCAAGAGACAAAATGGAAGCAGCATTTGGAGGTGGGATGGGGTTACAATCAGACTAGTCAAAGCTGGAGAATAATTTTTTCCCCCATCTAAATTGCATAGCAATTGCACACAGCCCTTGTGCTGCACAGTCTGGAATTTGATAAACTGTTCTTTTTCTTCTCCCCACCTCCCCCCCCCCCCCCCCCCCAATGAAATAAGGACTTTTCAGCTCCCACCAGATTGTGTGTTTTGGTAGCTTCACATTTCATCTGGGATTAAGACCATAGCAGTGCCCTACAACACCTTGCTTCTTGGAGTTCATGGGTAAAATGCTATCCCACCAACTCCATTTGTGAAGCCAGAACATTTACCTATAGTATTTTTTGAAGACTTACTCAGGGAGAAGACAGAACATTGGGTTTAAATCCTGACTGCCACAGTGGACCAGAGCTGTAGTTCCATGGTAACTGCAGAGGGCATCCCTCAGGCTGGGTTTAAAACCAAACTGTTTGCTGTGAAACTCCCTGCATGGGCCATTGCAAAGGTTGAAGGCAGGTAGGCATACACCGTGTTTGAAGGCAACCCAGGGACTGATTGTTCAGAGAAACAGTAACACACTTGCTGATGATATATTTTGTTCTGGACTACATGTCCCCATTTGTGATCTCTCTATGTAGTGGCAGGGTGGTACAAAATTAAATTTGTGGATGCCTGTTTTTACTGTACTGATATTTTAAACCACAGAAAGAAGAGAGAGGCAGGTTAACTCATCTCTGAGAAATAATGTGGAACACTGCCTATTATAAACCAAAGGATTATTATAATGTAGTTAAGGGTTATTATAGGCAGCATGTGTAATGAAAATCAGGAATTTATAAAGGACACCAATAACAACAACTTGAGGGAAGATTGTTCATGCAATTGGAGATGCTAGACAAAGATAAAAGGGAGATGTGAGGAAACCTAGCCAGAAAAACCTTAGGTCTGTTTACATCTACAAATGTTGCTAAGAAGAGTTGGCACAATGCTACCTATAATGCATGGCTACATTTAAACCATTTCTTGTCATGGTAACACTTAGAAACAAATGAGCACATTGTAACAAGCCAACCATTTGGAGGTTAATCAGAAAACTGCTGCAGCAACCCTGTTTTCTTGTAATGGCCTCTGCTCGGTGTTCAAAATCTTTTGCAAGAATGTAAGCTTTGCACTTTCTGAGAGAGATGCTCATAGCCCAGCTTTCATTAACACTGGAAGCCATAGCAGTATGTTGGAGAGGAAATCCTAAGACCAGTACAATAAATCATTCTTACAACTATGTGCCAATTATCAAGCCTAAAATCTGAAGCATTTGCCTTGGTTGTTATAATATGAATTGATATAATTGTGATAGAAATAGATAAATGGTACTTTTAACATTCCCAACTTACAGTATCAGGGAAAGTTAGAAGCTTCAGAAAAGAAATCAAGGACAAAGGGACCTTCGGGTATGTGGTTACTTTTGTTCAAGGACTGAGACTTGCAAATTTTTAAGGACTATTCTCCCTGTTTTTACTTCTCTATATAAGGTTTTAGCACAATCAAAATAATAACAACAAGAAGCAATGCCATCAGCGACTGAAGATGGGGTTGGTATTCCAACAGTTGTAGTTTTCTTCTTTTTACATCATTTTTTCAGTGCATGTACATGGAATGATCATGGGTAAAAATGTATGCAGTGGGCTTTCTGAGTCCCATTCATCCAGCTGGGATAATCTGATAGTGACCTGCAAAATCCTACAGCAACTTTTGTATCCCCACTACCTCGTACAAACACCTTGACTGAACCCACGAACGTGAACCATCACACAAAATTTGGCTGTATTCACTCAGATGAATAAAAGAATCAACTGGACTCTTCCAAATACTGATTTCTATATTTTCATTACCAAAATTACAAAATTAATTCTATCTTGATATTAAAATATGCTAAACATGAAATGTCTTTGATCTGCAGGTAGTTATTACAGATTTGTATTACTCCAGAGATTACTAATTAGCATGGAATCTTTAGACTTTTTGATTCTTGAGCTGAAGGGTTGCACTTAAAACTTATTAAAACATGGATACTGCTTAAGGACAATATGCAAATGAAATCATCCAGCAGGTTCTGCCTTTTTCCTCCCCAGCTTGCCACTGTGCACCAAGTGTGAACATTGCCTTCTGCACAAACTCTGCACTGAGCACAGAAGTGCCTGGTGTAGTGGCTGGATCCACATTTCCCATCTGCTTGCCTTGGCTCAGAGCCTGTCAGTGTTGGGATGGCACGTGCCAGCCTCGCTGCCTTCATTATGGCAGCAGTGTTCGGGGCCTGTCCTGAGCCATGCTCAGGAAAGCTCCCCAGGCTGACACCTCTGCCAGCACTTGCAGGGCAGGATCTGCCTCTCAAGGTGGTACTTTGCAGTGGGATATGTTATTTAGGAAAGCAGATGCTAGCCTAAGGTGATCCAGTACTTCTGATGGTCCTCTACTATGTTCTAATACTCAACTTCTCAAAAACAGCACCATCACCTGAACTGTTCATGTAGTTTTGTGTTAAATAAGAAAAATACATATTAAAACAATAGAAACTTACCAGAGCTTTGTTTCCTTACCGGATAAGAGTGCTGAGATGTTTCCAGGTATCTGATTTGCAGCTGACAAAAAGAAGACAAGGAAAATAAGGGTGAGATAGCAAAAAGCTGTAAGTATTGGTTATTGCTAAAGACACATCTCAGGAAGTGCATGAAGTGCATAAAGACTCACTAGCAACCAAGTTCAGTAGTTGTTTTAAAGGCAGAGTCCCCTCCTTGAGTACATGTATTTGATACATTTGGATATAGAACTTTGTACTTCCCTGAGGAAATAGAGGAGGGAGGGTGTGAGAATGTCAAATGAGGAGTCAGAGCCCAACTACCAGGTCAGGCTACCTTATCATGCAAAAGTTGGGGCTGACAATTAACGATCCTTATAGTCTTACCTGACAGGAAACTAGGAAGTAAGAGGGTAGATGTTGAAATGTTCAAGCACAAATTTTGCCAAAAATTTTATTTTGCCTTAGCTGGCAAATTGAAACTAGTTTTTAATATTGGGGGGGGGGAAAATCATGCAAATTGTCTGTCATTTTTGCTGGCACTTTCCAAACATTTCTTTTATCCCAGACTTTTATCCCAAATAAATTCAGGAATATATTCCCAACCCAATATTTCTTTTGTTAGGGTATTTTACACATTTCCCAAAATTCTGGGTAAGAAACTCTTTGCTCGAATGTTTTATATCTATAGTACTCTCCTTGAATTTAAAGCCAGCTGCTGTTAATCCCATGTAAAAGCTGAAACTTAAGACTACAGGTTAGACATGGAAGGGCATTTATGCATGTACTCAAAAAAAGCAGAGACTCCTCTAGGAGATGAGGACAATCAAAGTCACAACTATTGATGACAAAAGGTTTGCATGGGCAGAACAGCTGTAGCAGCTGGTAGTCATTAAAACAGCAATCTGTAGAACAAGGTATAGCTTCCCATAGCAGTATTTGGTCCATAAATTACAATTAAGTGCCTTATCCTCACGATGAAGAACATGGTCTCTATTAACTGTAACCCTTCGCTTTCCTAGTGCCAGCCGGTCTCAAGAGAAAAAGCACAGCATTTTCAGTATGATACTGTCAGCAGCTGGATTTCCATATTTACTCAGAGGGAAAGAAGTCACACTGGTGTTTCTTCTGTGTTTTCTTTTATGGGTTTTTTTTTCTTTGGTTGGTTGTTTTCTTTCAAACTTGACTGTTGTTTTCTAGTAAATCTGTTCTAGCCGCCACTCAGAAAGATGAGTTGTCATGCTGGATTTAAAGTCAGCATTGAAATGCAGGCAAATCTTGGGTAATTTGTGGGGAGGAAAAGCCTGCACATTTTGCAAATGTTACAACCTCATGAGCTGCTGCTAGCTGCATGTTTTCTGGAAGGGCTTAGTGACTCATACTCAGCATTCGATTAAGACTTTCTCTATGCATTTGTGCCATGTTGCACACAAGCTGATAAAGTTCTTGGAATATAAAGCTTTCGAAGGGGTGATGTGCAGAGGCTCAGTAGCTCTCTAGTTTTAGACTGATCTGGCTCAGATGATTTGCTCTGTCCCAGTACTATACAGCAATACCCAGCATACTCTGTCCCTATGCAAGGACTTCTGCATTTCCATGGACTCAATTTATGTTTAAAAATACAGGCAAGCAAGTAATTTTTGCAGAGTTAATTCACAAGCGAAACTGAAACCTTATTGTACACTACTAACTCTGCAGATTATCTGAGCATACAACAGAAAACAAAGGTATTGGCCTGGTCTTGATAACCAGGGATTGAAAAGTAAAGTTACTTCAAGAAAAGTGTAAGGGTAAATGAAAGGTAAGTACACACACACACACACATGTATATACACACACATATATACACATATATATTAGCACACGAAAAACTGCCCCATTGGACTGACAAGGAAGCATGCAAAGTGGTTTTGGTCAGTACCTGGCATTCTCCTCATGCAGATTTAACTGTGGCCCAAGAGGGTCTTAAAGAATGATATTACCAAACAGAAACTGGACAACAAAAAGTTAGCTCATCAAAGATGTAAAGCTTTTCAAAAACAATGTAACACATTATGTGTCAGACCAGAGCCTTTCCTGTCTAGGTCTGTCTGTTACGGCAAAGTAACAGACTTAATAATTTTGAAGCATTGTGCTGGTTGGACCACTAAGGGGGACCCAATTTTGTGACCATGTGAAGACCAGACAGTGGGCCAAGAAGCCAACATGGACGTTTACAAACACACCTTCCTCCACTGGCAATGGCTGGTACTAGCAGGAGAAGCTTCTGTGGAACTACTTAAGAATCTGCTGAGAAGGAAACAACAGAACACCAGAAACGTCCCTGCACTGTGTGGCCTGTGGACTTTTAGAATTTTTTTCTTTTTTTTTTTTAATTGTCCCTGTGCAAAAATAGTTCACACCTCCAGAGAAGTATAAATGCATGGCAAGGAGATAATTATCCAGCTTCCAAGTACTACCCCAGTACCCACAGTGTTTGTGTCCCACATTTTCACTGTGTGAAGCAGCATCTCCTCTGTTTTATTCTGAATCTGCCACCTCCTACTTCTGTTTGATGCCTCTTAGTTTTTGTGTTGGAGCAGACAAAGAGAAGTCACCCTCACTTTGCCACCCATAATTTTATAGATGGCTATCTTCCAAATTAAATGTCCAAATTATGTAATCTGCCCTTTGTGGTCACAGACCATATCCAAGGGTCTGTAAATTGGATGATCTCTATCACAGATTCATGGAACCATCAAGGTTGGAAAGGACCTTCAAAATCATGAAGTCCAACCACCAATGCAGCACTGTCACTGTCACCCCTAAACCATATCACCCATCCCCATTGCTCCTCTTTTCACCCTCTTCAGGTTTATTATATTCTGTGGGAAACAAGGAGATCGGAACTGCATACATATTAAAAGGCATCACTATCTTATACTAACCACATAATGATGACTTCTGTTTGTTCTCTATTTCCTAAAATTTTTGTTCTTCGGTACTTCTGACTGGTATGTTTGTATGGATCTTAAAAATCTCATACTTTACTGCTAATAGTCTTATTTTCTTAAAAAAGATAAATTCTCATGCTTTATTGGTAGTAGTCAACCTAGGAACAGTAATTATAATTACAGTTTAAGAAAATAATTTCCTCATATGAGTCCTTTTACTTTTATCTGTGTTAAATTTCCTTAGCTGTTTTAACTCACTTCCACTGAGTTTTGAGCAATCCATGTGCAGTTCTTGGTCCTGGTACATGCATATCTTCCTGGAATTTAGTTGCCTTCAGTTCAATCTGATAATGGAGACTGCAGTGATTACCTCCACTGTTCTGTTCTATCTGTTCTATGTTTTGTGGAAAGACCTGCTTTGGTGGCTTGACAGCTATGCTGTAATATTGATACTTTACCTTATTATGCCTGATCTTTTCTTGTGGTTTATTGCCAGCTAGATCTCTTGCTGCTGCTGCTGACAACCTCTTCAGCTACACTCATTTCAGGGTGTTGTTGCACTGTTTTGGAGAACTGCCAGAAGACCAAGACTATCCTCATGTGTTCATGGAGATGCTGCAGAGAAAAGAATTTGGCTTAATATTTTCCTATAGCTTTCTTGTATTTGGATGAGGCTGCTGTAACAGGCTTGTTTAGGGTCAAGATTGGTGGTCAATCTCCTGGGATGTGGCTCTGCAGAGCTTTGTGGCTTAGGATGTGGGCTGCACCCAAGAGAATGAGCTCAGGGGATCTTGTAGGCGAGTGAACTGGAGCCAATGCTGATGACAGCAGTTGTGGTGTACTGTGCTGCCTGCCAGGACTTTTGTGTCAGAGCTAGGTAGCTATTCCTCACTGAAGATATTGAATAATGAAAATAAAAGTGGCTATTTATCTGCCAGTCTTAGGAGGGGAGAGGCACACATGCAAATGCAATGGTACTTGAGCCCATCTAAATAAAAGATAGCTGGCTGACTGATAGATGACTGACTTTCTGTAATTTACTCCCTAATGGCCAGATCCAATCAATTTGCCCAATGTGCTATGAAAAGCCAGAGAACAAAGCAGAAGATAGGATTTAATATGCTCTTGGCAGCCTGCATTGCTAAGGAGTCATGCTGCAGCTTTCTCCATTAACTGGATTTTTTCTAAGAGGTGGTGACTAGGGTTAGATTAAAACAAAGACCAAAACCAAAACAAAACAAAACAAACCCACACACAAAACCAAAGTAGAAAACCAACTAACCAAAACAAAAACAAAAACCACAACCAAAACAATAAAAAAGCCAAGAAAACAGTCCTTTGTTAAGGGGTGGGATAAAAAGCAGACACACTATGGATCACAAAGAGGATGGTGGGTGGGCAAACCCAAATAACACCCTGCCCAAGCTTCTCCCAGGCCCATCACAGGAGCCATCAGCCCATCAAAGGCCCATCACCAGCAGACACAGAGGAGGACACAGGTACAGGGCAGGTGGGAACTCAAGATAAGGACTCATAGAGACACCCTCCTCCCTGGGCTGTTGCAGAAGTGCCTCAGCCCCTGCCCAGGTGCAAGATCCATCAGTGTGAGGTGATGAGAGGGCTCTTACAACCACCTTTCAGACCACATGAGGTTTCTGCTGGGACTGCACAATGCATTCTGCTGGAGATGAAGGGGAAAGATATTTTAGGATTGCACAAGGTTTGTGGGATGTTTAGTAGAGGAACAAAACGTGGTGAAAGAAATGGGTGTAGGGGACTTGAGGAGGAAGAGATGTAGGAAAATAGAGGGATAAAAGGATAAAACAGGCTGGTCAAGTGCACTGTGTGTCCAAAGCCAGCTCCTGCAGAAACCACTAAGACTGTGTGTTTGTGTGACAGGAGTGGGGTTGCAGTCTCAGGGGCTAATATATCCAGATGCCAGCAGCTGGGAAGACTGAGATCCAGAGGCCAGATACTGGAGAGATATCTGAGCTCAGCTGTTGATGGAACACACCTTGAATATGTGTTTGTATTTCCCACTAATGGATCTCCATCCTGATCAGTCAGGGAAGGGAAGGGGAAAAGGGTGAGGCCATTAGTGCTGTCTGTGTTTGTGTGGGTGCTGTATACCAAGAGCAAGACAGAGAAATACAAGCTCCATTTTAAATTGGCTTATTAACACTTGGGCCAGGGCCCTGAGTGCCCTGAGGCCTTAAATGCTCTTACCAGCCTCACCTGGCATCTCCACCTCACTCCCTCTGCCATGGGGCTGGGAGCTACTTCAGCCACAGCTTGGGCCCTAGCTTCTCTCTTGTTGGAGAGAGGGTATTAGCTGCATCTACTGCCAGCCCTGACTCCTGTTTGGATTTCCCTGGATATATACTACAGTCCTGTCTCCTGCTACTCCTGATTGGACCCCTGGAAGAGTCTCAAGAAGGACCTCAGATCTGGTTCTGCAGCCTGTCTTCTCTGTGCCTGCCAGCAGACCCTGTTACCACCATTCACTTTGAATTCTGCAGGACTGGAGAGCTGTGCCTTGACTGTTCAAAGCAATGCCTCTGCTGAGGTCATCCTTGGCTCCCAGCTCGTTATCCCTCATGGAGCAGACCAACTCTTCTCTGGCAACCTGCACTGCATGGACAATACCTATGTAAAAATCTCTGATGTTGTCATGCCCTAATGTCCTCATGTTACAGGTGACCCCAAGCTACCTGTTACCTCTCTGCCCTGATGCAACCAAGAAATGGAATTGCTGCCAGGCCTGGTGAGAACACAAACTGTGTGATGTATTATGGTGTCAGCAGTGACTGGACTGAGTTCTTCCAAACCACCCTGCCAGACAAAACTTGCTGCATTGTGCATGCACACTCAAGCACCACTTTTCCTCATATCAAGACTCAAATAAACTCAACAAGAAAAACCATATCATCAAGACTCTGCTTGATGATGCTGCCAGCTGTGGGAGAAATCTAGTGGACACTGCAGGAAGGACTAGGGCATTTGTGTCCTCTCTTTCCTTCAGCATACTCTCTGTATAAAAAATGGATGGACCTAAGTGAAACAAGGTATGAATGGGAAGTAGAAGTCTACATCTAGCTTTTAAAAAGGCTGGTGGCAGGGTATTTCTATTCTCTGTGGCATTGCATCACTTAGGTTGACAGAAATTAGCTGTTTAATAAAGATTTATGAATTGTAATTATTTATTAGCTTTGAATGGGTTTTCTCCCCTCATTGATGGAACTACTTATATTACTTGTTCTCCAGCTTTTGTGTTAAAAGTCAGCTTGATCAGTAGCTGGAGAATTTATACTTCAGAACATTGCCTAAGTCTTGTCCTCTTCTTGATGTCTGACAAAAACATGTGATCCAAAAGCTGCAAGGACAGAAGTCACCATCTCTCACTGAGAACAACCTAAGGGTTTCTACTGTTATTTGCAAAGTATGTCACTATACTCATGTAAAAAACACATACATAAAAAATACATTGTCTTAACAGTGCAAAAATATATAAGATTACTTAAAAACAAAAAGAATATACTGATATCTAGAATAGCATGTGCAAACTAGTGTTTGTATATTCACAGGCCCTTTTTCCTTAAATAAATAGTGAAAGAGGAGTTGAGAGCTGTTAGAAAGCCTTACAAAGTTCCCTTATGCACTTAAGGTCATGTGTTCTGAAAAATGTGTGTTTTGGGAGGAGAGATCTTTCATGGTATAATAAAGCCTATCAGGAAGGATTATGTTTGTTTCTTTTTACAAGCGTCAGGGTTTGTATTTTTTTTATTATATAAGCCTTTTTATCTGTATTACCTTTGACTCATAAATTTATTTTAATTTTATGGACAGGCAAAATGAATAGCAAGTTTGATTCTAAGAGCATCAGTTCAAGTCAGATGCCTATTAGGTGTGATATTCAGAGACTTCCTGGCCAAGGAGAATATGTTCTTTTTACCTCTAATCACATGTTCAAGAGCAAATTTGTCCAGGTAAAAAGTCATTCAAATGAAAACATTTAGCATGCTGAAGATAAAATTGCTTGCAATTATTACAATTTTTCTTTTCCCCCCTCAGCTCAACAGGTAGTCCTCATTCATTTATTCTCACTATTATTGTTCTTTTTTTACTATACACATATGGATATATTTCCCTTCTCCTATAGACTTACTCTACTCACACTTTAAAGGCAGTAGTTCAGAAACCCAGGAATAGCAATGCTGCACATTAGAGAAGGACAAAGATTTATGTGTTCACTCTCCTTCATCAGCCCCTACTCCTTACTGCAGCAGCAGCTAGAGCTGCTGTAGATAAAAAAATATATAGTTCTGTGCTACCTCATTAAGGTTTTTAGCCATCCATGTCAGTTCAACCTAGTCAAAATCAAAGCCAGTCCTTCCTGGGCAATCTCTCACCACTTGCAACTTCTATTACCCTTGCAGACAGTATAACTACCCTCCCTGCCTGTCACCCAGCACTGGCCAAAGCTCTGCAGGACCCTGGCAACAGCCTACACTCCTACAATTCTGCATTCACAGTGTGTCTAAAATATGTGAATTTTATTTACATGCTGTATCTCAACTGTGTTTGTCACAGGATTTCACTACCTCCCTTTGTGGTAATTATGACATCCTTTGGTCTTACCTTGATTAATTAAACCTTGCATTGTTGATACACACACAGAATGTTAATGAGCTATGAGTCTCCTTTTTCAGGTTGCTTTATAATTTATCCCTGCTTTATTTATCAGACCTCATTTACTACAAAGAAGGCAGTTGCCCTAACCAATCAACCCAAGAAAATAGCTCCATCACTGATTCATTTACATTAAAATAAAATTTTAAAATAGCCCTTGATCTTTTTTATATACCGTGTCTCGCATTTGGGAGGAGGTTCTCCTTGACAACCACAAATTCAATGCACTGTCCTCCCCCAAATTCCTTCTTAGGACACACTTTTTTTCTGATGCCTGTCAAAACCAAGCCCTGACAGTGGTACATAACATGTGATCTGATTATCAACTTAATCACGTGAGTATACTTATCAACTTATTCTTATCTTCTTTTATTTTCTCATTTTTCTCTTTCTGTAATTTCATGTCTTACACATAAATTACCTGTACAGCACTTAGCAGGATCCTGGGTCGTAACCAAGTCCCATTAAAATCACAGTAATGCTACAAAAACAGTGATTCATCAGAACAGTGTCTCTTCTATCATGTTTACACTAGGAGAAATTAATGATAATAGTGCTTAAGAGGTTTCTGACCACAGCAATCATACAAAGAGTGATTTCCAATCATCCTTTATCCTTACTCAACTTTTTTCCCTTCTTTTCATTTATACATATTCCTGTTTCATTATTCCACATTCTCCTCTTTCCTAACCAACCCAGCAGATAAGCTCTAGGGCCACCAAGCCAAAAAACTATGAAATCTGCTGGTAGTGTATTCTCTGAGAGATCATATGGCAAATGTCAGCATAGATGGTGCTTTTTTTGTTCAGGTTCATCAAAAAGCAGAACCAATTTGTCCACAACTGACCCAACTGTGTGATCACTGATCTTGTGCTGTCAATCCCTGTTCACCAATGCCTAATGTGATGTTGACAGCATGCCTGTGTTCCCATAAGAAAGTATGACAAACTTCTGGAAACTCTCACAGCAGCTATCCCACTTGAAATATGTAGAACTTATCAGGTGTGTTAGCACCAAGAAGGGTTAAATACTTCTCTGAAGATTAAGTGAGAAATATGAATGTATTTCCCATTTCCATACCCTGTTTTTCTTCTTTTAAGGGTCACTTTATTAACAGACCTTGTGACCCTGAGACTAAAGTCAGCTTCTCTGGGCCTCCACAGAGCTCATATTTGCATTGACTCTTTGTCTGAGCACTAACGTTATAAAGTTAGGAGAAACAAATTTAAAACACACCTTTTGGCCCCACTCCAGTAATCATTTCTGGCCAATGCTGCCCACATTCATACAGACAGAGAATTACCACAAATACTTCTTAAAACTTTTTCTGAATATATCAGAAGCTGAAAGCTGGTAGCAAGATTAGGAATATAGGACTCTCAGGGAATAAGACAGTAGAATAAAGGCACTGTTGAGACAAGAATGCAAATATTGTGAGAAAGTAAGTAAGGGAGTAATAAAATTTCTTAGCTGATATTTTCCTGTTTCATCTATACCTACAGAGCCACCATTCTTCTGTTGTCAAAGACTAGATCCTTTACCAACTTCTGGACATAAGCTGACCTGCCATGAATATCACTTCCTGCGTGTATAGCTGATGTCACTGGTAATTCAATATACTAAAGTCAAGATCCAGAACTAGAAACTCTATTTTTCTTTACAGAATAGATGTATTATTTTTTTCCAGTCATACTTCCAGCAGTGCTTCAATAGCTTGAAATGTTGGCTGTTAATTACTATTGACTTTTCTACTGATGGGTTTTAAATTTGGATTTCCTTTTGTATTATTACATCCTCCCTGTTCTCTTCCTGTTTAGACAGAAAGCTTTCTGCACATGGGAGACTTACAGCTATCTCTATCTCAGCTACTTGAAAGAAGAAGATGGAAGCATTTTAGTAGGGACTGATGTCAAAATCTGGATGGGCGGAGAGCAAAGATCTTATCTCAGTTTCCAAATAGGAGCAAAAACAGAAGAGCAAAAGTACAAAAAACATGGCATCTAGGTATGTATGTTTGGAAAATTAATCTAATATACTTAGTTTCTGCTGCTGACTTTGAAAAGTAGAAAGTGTCATATTTCTGTCTTCAGAAAATACGTTATTGCAACACATTTGCAGGATTATTGTGATTTTCTGTATGCTTTGATGGATTAGGAAGCTGTAGAATGTAGGTTGTGATTTCCAGATTTTGGTTTCTCAGATACATGCTCAGGGCTTTTGGAAGACCATTCCACCCTTTGGGTTCACAAAGATGGGCAGTCAAGAAAAAGTGCATGACTATTCAGTGATTGGAGTGCCAGATCCTTGAATGCTGAAGGATCTGCATGCAGACAGCTTTGATTTAGACTCCCAGTATATGAAGGAATATATTATGAGGCAGACAATGTTTCCTTTCTGCCCAAAACCAGCAGTATGTCCTGGCACCAGAAATCTGTCTTTTCTGTATCTCCTGCACTGCCATATGCACCCTGGTTTGTGCAGAAAAGGAGCAGATTTTTTGTCGGTGGTGTTGCACAAACTAGGCAAGCAGAAGTTAGATGGCAGAAGGAAATGAAAACTGTCGCTTACATGAGCATCTGCATGACAGCAAAGAACGAGGCTTCACCATAATCGCTTCTCAAGCAGCATCTACGCACCCACTCACGTTCAGTTGTGTGCTGTGTTCAGATGTGTCATATATAAGTGCAGTCCATAACATTCAAATATGTCAAGTGTCCCTGCACCTGCAAACAAGGCTTGCTACATCATTTACCAATACATGTTTCTACTGCAGACAGAAAAGAGATGAAAACAGCATCTGTTTCATACTGATCCTGGTATATAATGACATTACTAGGGTAAGGCTTATTCCTGAGTTTGTTGGCAATGGCATAATTCTTTTTCCTGCTTTTTTTAGGTCAAATACAACGAAGTAAAAAAGTGGGAAAAAAAACTAGACTTCAGGTATGACAGTTTTTCTGATATTTACTGACTTCCCTATTGCTGTTCCTAATTTAATAATAGATAAGAGAAGCTGAAACTTCATGAGTTGAGAGTTCTTTAGAACAAATTTTCCTATGTCCACATTGCCAATAGATCAGCACTTGTATGGCCGTATTATTAGAATGTACCCTGTGTTCATTCCCTGCTGTGATTACACCTCACCTTCCAGGGTTCAGTGGCAGGTTTCTTCTAGAAAGGCCTTGCTGTTTGACTTGTTTGGTAGATAGCAGCCATTGCAACTCCACTGCAAAATAGATAAAATACAGGATGGTGGAAAGGTTGAGGAAGCTGCAGACATACAACGGTTCAAAGAGATAACGTTGGTCCATACTTCCTCTTCCAGTGTGATGTAAGGCTTTCCAAAACCCCATGTTCTGAGCTAGAATTTACCTCCAGATAGCATGTCTGCAGTGTCCTCAACCATGAGGTCCAGACTCATGTTTCAAGCAGAATGTGGACGTTTTGAAGCACTCTCTGCAAAGTCCTGCTAGGATTAGCATTAGCACCCTTTCTGACATCCTGCATTTCTGCACAAATCTCTACAGAATATCCATCTGGAACAAGCAGGCCCCTAAAGAAAGCCTTCATTAATGTTCACAGTTCCCTTTGCTTACATTTCTCCATTTGTCAGTGATTAAGCACTGTTATCTATGCCTGCCAAGGAATGACAAAAACTGAAGCCACTTAGCTTACTGATGCCCCTTAATTTATGTCTAAACTCACCATCATCTTGCATGTGACTGAATCAGTCTCTTGAACAAAAGCTTTAATGATCTTTCTTCACAAACTTCTCCATTTTGCTAAGTCATGAAAGTTTGAATGAGCTCTTGTTCAATCAACCTCCTTTTTTGTGCTGTTACTGTGTGGTCCTCCTTGTAGCTGGACAGTGGCCTTTGTGCAGTTCATTGTCCTAATTGCCAGCTGGTGATCCTAAAGGGATCTGCATGACGTGGAGGAAAAGTACTTCGGTTTATGATGTGTTCTCATTTAATGCTTTCTCAATGGTCCTGTGTGCTCACATCTTTTCATCCACACATCTATCTGGCTGAAGATCCAGTTGCTTCTCTCTCTACATACACTTTGGTACACGAATAATTTTTAATTTTCCATTGTTATGTTCTTTTTCACTCACCTCCTCTAGTAACAGCCATTCATTTAGAAATGGGGGTACTGACAGAGAGCAATGGGCTATGAGGAGATATGTTAGTACATGCTCAAGGACTTATTTCAGCACTCCATATGAAATGGAGACAAATAATAACATATTATTTAATCAACAATAACAAATTTGTGCACTAGATTAATCACACTCTCATTTCAAATAAATTTCTTGCATTTTAAAATAATCTGTCACATACATACAGTGCCAAACCACTAAATTATATTTTACTGGTACTTAGTGTTACAATACTGTATTTCTTGTGATTTTATTGTGAAGACTAATATGAGAAGAGGTAAAGCAATCAGAATAGAAATGCTTAAAATATTTTCCTACTACACACATACCACCACAGTATCATTCAGAGAAAAAAAGCCTGTCTTGGCAAATCCAGCATTTGGATTTGTTGCACTGAAGGAGGGGGACCTGCCTATTTATTTCAATCACTTCTCCCCCAGAGTTTTTTTCCCCATTTTCTGTCTTATATAAACAATTTTAGGTACTAATTTTGTAGTAATAGTTTTGCACTATATTTTCTATAGGGAAGGAAAATAGCTGATGCATTTCCCACTGTTTTCTTTCTGTTACCATCTTTGCTTCTGTCTCTCGGTATAACTGAACCTTCTCCACAGACGCTCACAGTTTTTCTGTTTTTCCTCTGATCAATTTTCCCATTCATTTTCTCTAGCTCTAGATTACTACTTTTCTCACTTCCCACAGTCCTTCAACACTCCTCTGTACCTCTTTCTCTTTATAAATAGTACCTTCCTCCAAAGATGTATTTCTCCTCATGTGCAACTGTGTCCCTTCTTTTCCTTAAATTTCTTACCATGTTATCTCCCAGTCTGCATTCCACTATCAATTCCCAAATTTGCCATTAGAGGTAAAGGCAGGGTGTGTTCTTCCTGGGTTTTCTTAGAGCTGCAGCCTCTGTTGTCTTCTCAACCCGCGGATCAGCTTTCAGAAAAGAATAAATAATGATCTTCACGTACCCCCAGGCAGCTGAGAAGTATGACAATATCAGGTCGACTCATACCAGCCACGAAGAGGCTTTTCACACCTCTCAGGTGTTCTGCAAAGACTAACAATGATTTCTGCTGTGAGTTGAGTAGGTGAGAGCTTGTAGGAGTGACTGAAGGAGAATAGCAGGGGAGAGACTGGGAAAAGGCCAGTTTGGAATACAGAGCACAAATTCTAGTAAACTTCCCCAAAAGGGAGCTCAGTTCCTGCTGGTCAGTCTTTATTCCTTTGTGATTCTTGGTCTGTGTTCATCTTATCTGTCCTGTTCTTTCTTTTGATTCCTTGTGCTTCTTTTTGTCTTTTGTTTTCTACTTTATTGTGCTGTTTTCCTGATGCTTACTGTGGTTCTTTCAGGAAATCAAAAGAGTGGCAGTAAGTCAAGCAGACTGCTTTAAGTAATATCCTAGATGAAAGTTTCTAGTAAGAAAATAAAACAATAAAGCAAAGCATCCTGGGTATTAGGTGCAGTCGGAACAAAGAAAAAAATGTACACATGGAAGAAACAACTCCATTGCAAACTTCAATTCTACTCATAACCTCTCACTATTGTACAATTAAGTATTACTGAAATACAAATTCTGTATTCCTCTCTATTAGTTCAAAACTAGCACGAGCACAAATAAATTGGGTTCTTTTGCAGTGGAATCTATTTTTGTTTAGTGACTGAAACCAGTTTTTAGAGAGAGGACTTGCAGATTGCAGCAGAAGGCAAAGAAATAGACAGTTGAATAAATCTTACAGTACCTGACTGTGCTTACACTTTCACACTTCTCATGCAACCAACTTTCAGAACATTGCAGGGTGACAAGTGATAGAGAGCCCTATAATGTAGTAGGCACAAAATCCTAGTAACACAGGTTTTATTTCTGCCAGTGAACTTCCATAAATGTGGGCAAATCACTCTTCCTTTTGTTCCTCAGCTTCTTCATTTGTAGACCGAAGACAGACAGACCTCTCTTGAAAATCCAAAATACTAATGAGAACCATTATATAAGGATTTGGTATTGTTGTTACTCTTATTATTATCTAGATACTACAAACATTGCCATCCTACTGGAATACTAAGAAGAATTTTTGACAGGACATACTTGCTGCACTATGGATCATTTAGCATTTGAGCACACTAAATTGCTGCTATCCTTGCTACCTGTCACTGGGACATCTCTGTGTAGTTCACAGCATGTGCAGTATCATACTGGAGTTTTGAAGCATAAGTTCTGCACAAGCATAGAGAAGCATAGGAGATGGAAGACTCACTATGCTTTCCTCCAAATGAGCACAGAGGACATACATAATTCACAATATTTGAAGAGACAAATGCCAATCTTAAATTCTTTGAGAGTACAAATTAACTTAATCCTCTTTGAGGGCAGCTCATGTGTAATCAGATTCCAGTCCAGAATGCTGTAAGAAACTAGTGGCAAATTCAAATTCTAGATAGCACCCATACTGTGAACAAGAGTGAAATAGCATTCGGTATAACTGGAAATGCCAACATTATTTTCCATGGGGAAAAATAAAGTAATTCTAGATTCTGTTTATCAACAGAGCAAAGTAGCACTTACTGACAAGGTGGTCCCAGAGAAAATGGCTGTAACAGCATATTTTCTGCTCAAGGTATTTCTGCTCCAGTAAATACTTGAATGACACAAAATTTATGATGTGTTGCTGTATGCTACAAGAACAAATTTTAAATGCTGCAAAAATACAGATTGGCGACAGTATTTTCATACTCATCAATGCACAGACTGAGTGCAGATGCTTACCATCAGTCTTCACACTAAACTTACACATTAGAAGTGAAGAAGATGAAATGAAAATTGTACAGCGTTGGTAAATTCATTATACAGATTTTGAATATTCTTATCTAAAGATGTTTATATTTATGAGAAATGATCATTTTGCTAACACAGAGGTAATAGCTATGACTGATTTCATACCAAGATATGCTGCATATACTATTTGAATGCAATAAATTAAATATTTAATTAGGAATACCACCCTCATAAGCTAAATACCATGTCTGGAGAAGCATTGCACACTGCCTACAACGATACATTTATTTGCATTCAAACAACCTGTCTGGATGCAAACAACAAGGCCATCAGAAATAACCTTATCCTAAGGAATAATTTAAAATCCATCAAAATATAGGGATCAGATGCCAAGCATATCTCGCAAAGAATGATTGCTCAGATGAGAAATGTCATTAGTGAGATATACTCTTTCAAATTCTGAGAGCTGAATTGTTGTTAAGTAAATGTATTTGCCCCCCATTACAAGCATTTGTCATAACCGAAGATAAGCTGATGAGCCAGGACTGAAGAACTGAGGAAATACTTCCACAAAGACTTACTTTGTCCTGTGGTAAATGAGACAAAGGTGACCACAAAGCTCATGATATTTGTTCTGAAGCCATTAACTTGTCAAAGCAAAACCAGAATAACCACTCTTGAGCATTGTGTTTCTCTTGACTGACTGAACAGGTAGATACAGTCCTTTACCTGTAGAAACCAGGATCACTCTGAGAATATCCTGTGCTGACTAAAATTGTCACTCTGACAGACCCTGAAGAGGCAGGGTGTGGCGAAGGACTGCTGCCCCATGCAAATGGAACTACTATTCAGCCGCAGTTTACTGGAATCCCATCTAAAATGCTCTCAGGCAATGCTGCAAAGAACAAACAACGTCAGAGTATTGTGTTTCCCGGACTACAACAGTGGGAAGAAGGATGAATTGCCTGCATTGCAAATGCAGTAAAAAATACCTCTTAATTGCTGTGCCTGGAGCAAAGAAAAATAACTCAGCATGGATGCTTGCTGGGTTACATACCAAAACAGCCTTATACTGCGCTGATTCAGTAGGCTGGTATGCAGCGCTGGCTCACAGAGCCAATACAGTCTATCAGCTCCTGTGAAAGAAGAATTACTGCTGGGAGAATGACAGTCATTGAAGATCCTGCAAGCAGTAGAGCTACCAAGCATAATGGTTTTGACTATGCTTTTTTAGGAAATATTGCAAAATAGAGCAGTGTTCATGCAATATATTCCAAAGCAGTTTTTGCAACTTTCTGGCAAGATGCAGATTTACGAGAACACTATGGAATTGGCACTGCAGTTTATAGATTTATCCAAGGATAATGAAGACCATCCACATAGCTCCACATAGCTATCTGGAAATGATTATTCTGTTCGTAACAAAACAACTTTTTCCTTCCTTAAAGATGATTGTGTAGCTGCTATTGCTTTCTTAAAGGTATTAAGTAGACCAGCTTTGCTTATGGCATACAACACAATATGCCATAACATATGACAAGCATATCATGGTGCTGTCCTCCACAATTCACTATCACAAATCAAGCAGCTATGCCTCCATTGCTCAAGGCAGTGAAGGAAATCTGTTGGCATTTTATAAGGAAGACATTATATTGGGATCAGCATGAACAAAGGGACCGGATGCCATACCTGAATTTCCTCTGTGTCATGAACTCCAGCTTTATGTATGTGATGAAATGATGTAAGAAGGATTTTTCTGACCATGGTACTCAAGGAAAAAAAAAGGTTGGTCTCAGTTTCAGAATATTTGCAATAAAACTTACACAGTTATGGATCCAAATAAAGCAGATTTTGAGTGACAATTCAAATGCTGGGGAACAACAGACATGCTGGCTGGCAGTTAATTGCCCCAGATGTTGTTTAAAATCTGCTGAAAGAAAGCTCAAAAAACAGATGAATATTCAAGAAAAGGTTTTAAAAAGAACAATTTTGAAAGTGATTCTGCCTCATGCCGTATTCAGACCTCCATGTTGTTAAAGGTACAGCACAGATTAGCCTCAAATCTTCTTGTGTCAGTAATAAAGGGAGGGCAGAGTTATCATACTGGGATGCACAAACCAAAAGTCTATACCAAAAAAGACACATAAATAAAGTATAGCACGCAAGATTATTTCAGTGAGAAAAATGGAACAAAGAGAATTATGATGTTGTTTGTGTATGTTTTACAGTATCTTACAGCTGCCTTACTGTACATCTAGTTTGCATTCAAGAGAAAGATTTATTGCTTTTCAGGTTTATAGACTATGTGAACTGTAGTGTCACACTTTTAGGTGATAAATATATAAAGCTCAAGTTTTAAACTGCAGCATGATCAGATAGGAAGGTCTTATCTTTAACATAATTACCACTACTATGCTGCCTTTCAGGAAAGACAATTGTACCTGGGAAGAATCTAAAAACAACAAATGTTTTATTTCAATAGGATTTACCACCTTTATTTTCCTAAGTGGTATCAACTGTTGAAACTTTTGTTGGTTCTTCCCCTATTTTCTCACAGATCTCTGAGCTATCTCATAGGTTGTTATTTCTTCACAAATAGAAGAAAACCAAGAATCAGCAAACAGATACAAAGAGACAGATAGTAACTAATTTGAGTACAATTTAGTAGGGGAAAACAGTGGAAGAAGGATAATTTTTATTACGTGTTGTTTTGTTGGTGGTTTTTTTTTTTTCTGGATTAAAAATAGTGCCCCAAACTGTTACACTAACAACCTCACTTGCAGCTTTTATTTAGGGGCACCCATCTTCTGGGAACCATTCTTATTTCTGGGTTTAAGACCCCACACTGAGAGATGAGTAGTACTCCCAGACTTAAGATATCTCTTCTGGAGATTAACCTTTTTCTGCAGCTGAACTTCTGCTGGGTTTATGACCCTACTCATAAATATTATGACCTTACTTGGAGTTGTACAATTTTGTATCTCAAGGATTATAAGGAGTGTCAGAGGACACTAGACACCAGAGACGAAGATGTTTTGGCTACCAAGATGAAGGTGAATGAAGAATGAAGTTATTGAACAGGAAATAAGGAAAAGTTCTAGATGCTATCAAGGAGAAAAACATAACTGCATTTGAATCCTTGGTATTTGTTGTCCTGAACAATGAAAAATGTTGAAATGAAACTGGATTCCTGTATTAATTTCAAAATTCAGAGTTTCTCTTGCTGGGTTATGGAGACCAAGAATTCTATTTGTTTTTTTCTTGCTTAATGCAGAATTTGGCTTAGGGACTTTTGTGTTTTGCACTCTTCTTCAAAACATTAGATACTGAACACAACCAGCCCTACAGGTGGACTAGTGCTGCTGTTACATTCTTTCAGATGGCTGGGGCATGTGTTCTACCTAGAGTTAAAATAACTATCAGATTTGTAGTCAGGAGATATCAGATTGCTGTAAATCAGACTGGAAAGTTCACTGAGAGATGCTGTCATTTCCCCAGCAACACAGGGAGAATATATAGGCAAAGTTGGAGCAGGCAGGTGCTCACTTTCACTCATATTCAGTTATAGGTGACATTTAAATGTGATTATCCAAGATATAAGCTATCAATATCTAAAGGCCAAGGGAAGAATCCCTGTGAAGTTCTAAGAGACAGAAGGAAAAAAAATCTATTTAAATCAATGTCAGACATGAAAGTAGAGAGATAAAAAGAAGAGTACGCAATTTCTCAAAGCTGTGCAAGAATAAAAGATCAAGAAGAAAAGATAATCAAGATAATCAAGTAATCAAGATAATAAAAGAACTAACCAAACAAACAAACAGCAGAAAGGTCAAGAAAGAGAATGGAATACAGAGTCTGGCATCAGGCAGACAAGAATGCTTTAGGGATTGCATAAAAAAATATTTTGGCAAATAAAGAGGGGTGACACCAGCTTGGAAGGGATCCAAGATGGAGTTAGAAGAGAAAGTGCATCTGCTGTAGAATTGATGCACAGTGGGTTTAGAGATAAAGAGTTTAGAGATAAAGGGGAGGAGAGTTATGGGGCAGACAGATGGGGATTACTTCTCCAACCCACTGACATGAGCACTGGGACCAGTGTGGCTCTTCTGACAGCATTGCTTTTTCGCATCTGTCATAGAATTGTTCATAGATTGTAAAACATAAATTCAGTTAAATAGTGACATAAAAAGGAATTTTTTACCCGATCCTTTGGTGATTTTTCATTTCCCCTCCAGAGGGCAATGGTTTCAAAGAAAACGTTTTGTTCTATGTTAGGCTGATTCCTCAGCTTCAGTCAGAATTTATTTTTTCTCTTTTCTGTTGATTGCAATCAGCAAGATTTAGATTGATCAACAATTATATCTGCACCCTGCTGGCAAACAGTGACACTAATTCATGTCAAACTCAATTCATCAAAGATGAACATTTTCATTGTTAAAAAATACTTGTCTGTAGAATGAATGCACCAATCTTAAAAGAAAGTTCTTCTATAACTAATAAAGTTGCCTAAACACACTGGTTCTGCAGCTGCAAGCATGCTTTAATGTTTCCATAATCCCAGATAGTAAAACCATAGAAAAAATGTCTAAAATTAAAATGTTCAAAGATCCATGCTCACAAAAGTTATCACTCGGGTATTTCTTTTCAGTTCCTTTCTGCTTGAAGATAATAACTGAAAACTTTGAACAAGAGATGGAACAGAAACCTTTATACTACTTTGGTAAATAATTTTCTCATTTCCTTTAAAAGCTGTCTTTGTAGATCCTCACATGAAAGATTAATCGGCTAAGACAAAACAAAGGAAGATTAAAAGCTTTGATCTTCCCAATCATCTTTCCATTGACATTCCTCATCCTCCCATTCACCTTCTTTCTCTGTATCTTTTGTTTTTAATTTGAAGATTTTGTTAAATTCAAGCTAAAATGTTTATTTTTTCACAGTATTTTTTGTGTTGTCAGCGTACCACCAAACAGCACCCAAAAGGCAAAATGAACCATCAGAGCTGTCTATTTAAGTGATTCAAAGCAGAAAGGTTATCTGGGTCTTTACAAATAGTGCTGCTGATCCTGTGCTCTATTGCGAATCGTTTTCAGGTATGACAGCTTCTTGGCCCGACAGAGTATTTTAATCTGTTGGATAGAATTAGCCAAGTACGCCTCATTCAAGTACCATTTGAATGGATTTGCCAGCTGGGCGCGGGCTAGTATTAGGGTTTGTGAAAGCCAGAGGAAGGAGATTGGTTACCAAAGAAACAAACAGATCTTTAAGTAGATATATCCAAGAGATATCCCAAGCTCAGTCTTAACCCAGTCTGGTAACCCCTTCTGGCAAAAAAAACAAACTTCAGCTACAGGTACAAGACAGTAAAGGAGGGAAATGGAAATTCGAGAACTGATGAGAATCCTCCTTTATTCTATGACAAATTACACACCATATTGAAGAAAATTCCCTTATCCTGGTTTAAAAACTGGCTACTGGGCAACATGCAAATTGGAAGCAATCAGATTTTCTGTGAAAAGGGAATACAAATGCTATCAGCTGAAGCAAACTGCAAGCAGAAGTTGTGGCATTTTTGTCTGATCATGCTAACCTTGGATGTAGAAAAGAGAGTTAAACAACAGTGAACAGCCAACTGATGAGCCTACCTACATTTTGCAGTCATATCTTCTAGACAGGTATCACATTTTGATAACATCCTTTGGTTCTTAGGTCCTTTGTCAAAGTGCTTTACGAAAAAGGGTTCAAGTGAACTTTCATGAGCCATGTTCATATGAAGGTAAGAAGAACCATGCTTGGTGCTGCTCAGCCACAAATTACCAGTGTCATGGTTTCTCTCCTTTTTTATTTCCCAAGTAAATAATTCTGCAGTCCACTAATATCTGTATTTCCTGCAGTACTCCAGTTGTGTTCACTTGATGCAAAGCCCCTTGTTATTGGTCAGAACAGAAATAGATGTTAAATCATTGCAGCCCTGGGGAGTTTGAGCCACAATCTGAAAAGGTAAAAGGCTTTCAGACTTTATTCTGCAGGTAGCTGGGCAGGACATACCTTAGTGTCTTAAGCCTTTTCACACCATAAGAAAAACCATGGGATATTATTTTGGGACTTATAAAATTGATCTTTGTGTCTCAGTGTTTAGAACAGATCCAAAAGAAAACATGGTGTAGAGGGTACCATTATAGAAAGTGCAGATTTCGCTCTGAAGAATGATAAAGTTAAACGACACAGATTTATATACAGTTAAACTGAAGCAAGGAGAGATGGACTAAAGCAGGTATCTCTTTAGGACTTCTTAAGTTATCTAAGACAGCCTTTTTTAAAAATCTGGTTACACGGAACATTTCTTCTAACGCCTTGAGCAATAGTCTAGGCAGGCTAGCCTGAAAAACCAGGGAAGTGAGTGCAGTTTGCAGCTCAAAGTCAAAATTAACTGTAGCACGCTGAAAATACGTTTCTCTGTTCCTGAAAAACACAACCATGGATACAAACAACCCGGTAAAACTATTTGTAACTTCCTGTTTTCTTCATTCTTCCAGACAGCGTGTTATGGGCGCCTTGTGTGCCTCAGCCTCCCAGACTTAGACTGGACTCTCGATGAGATTAAATACTTTTTTTCCCATACAGGCTCCAGCCTGGCTGGTGCATTCAGGCTTGGGCTGAGGGTGCGGCAGCAGCAGAAGGCGAACGGGGGGATGCCAAGGAGGGCGGAGGAGAAAGGGGCTGCGGTGGCCTGGTGCGCCCAGGGCACAGCAGAGCTGCAGCGGGCGGGGGGCGACAGCTGGAGGTGGGCGAGGAGGAAGGACCGAGTGGCCAGGCGGGCGAGCCCGGTCTGCTCGGGGCACAGGCTCCTGTGGTGGTCCCGCCGGGGGCGCAGAGAAAGCCGTGGTAGAGAGATTGAAGATGACGGCGGGAATGGACTGGACTGCACTGGACTGCCCAGGGGGCTGGGTGGAGTCACCGTCCCTGGAGGTATTTAAGGAAAGACTGGCCGTGGCACACAGTGCCATGGTCCAGTTGATAAGGTGTTATTCGGTCATAGGTTGGACTCGATGATCTCGGAGGTCTTTTCCAACCTACTCGACTCAGTGATTTTGTGAGGATGGAGACACAGAAACTGTGCCACGTCTCACGTGTCCGCTCCAGCTGACGGCAGCCCCATCCCAGCTCCCCCGACCACCGCTGCGGCCTCCGGAGGTAGCGCCGCGCTCGCCGGCCCGGCTGAGGCAGCCGTGGGGCGGCCCCGCGCCTGCGCGGCGGGGCGAGGAGGGGCGGGGTGGTGGCGCTGGGGCGGGCGCGGGGCCGGGCCGGGCCGGGCTGGGCGGCGGCTGCGCAGCGCTGCGGGGGCTGTGGCCGGGCGGCTCCGCGGACTCGGCGCGAGGACGCTGCGGGACGCCGGAGATTCCGATTTCCAGCCGGCGGCCGGGCCAGAGCGTGTCAGCGGCGGCAAGAGACGGACGGTGAGCGGAGCGCCCGTGCCCGGCGTGCGAGCAACAGGTCTCGCCGCGGAGCCTCGAGTCCCGGCTGGCCGGAGCCTCCCCCGCGGCCACGGCGCCCGCGCAGGCCCGGGGGTCTGGCCGGGCCGAGGCCGGGCGGGACGGCGGGGCATAGCCGGGCTCGGCGGCTCTCGGGGCTCGGCGCCGGTTCCCACACCCCGCTGGCGGTGGCCCGGACTGTGACCCGGCGGCGGGTCCCGGCCGGGCGGGGCGGCCCCGGCCACGGCGGCTACAGGTGCCGGCAGCGCTGCCGGGAGCGCGGGGGGCCTCCCGAGAGCGGTTCCTGCGGCTTCCCTCCCTCCCTCTCTTGGGGTGCCTCCCGGGAACTTAGGCCCAGGAGTTGTAAGAAAACCTCCCGCTCTTGGCTGAGAGCTCTCTCTGCGTACTTATAGGGGGTTGTGTACGTGTTTAAACAAGGGGGGAAACTTTAGGCCCCCCTCCTGTGCATTTCTGATGCTCTGGCAGATCTGTTTTTGGAAATGATGCCTCTCTGAAGTGGTCGCTTCGTATTGGTTTATGAAGCCTTGCGGGGCTGAGTTAAAGCAGGTTGAACATGAGCGACTTCCAGTGTGTTTTGCAGTCAGCAGCAGTTAGCGCACATCCCGGCTTGGAGCGGCTCCGTTTCCGAAAGCCTGTAGTGGTAATGCTCTTGCGGTGCTGCTGCTTTCCTAGCGGAGGGATCGAGGTTGTGTGGTGGGAGAGAGAAGACACTACAGCCAGGCAAAAAAGAACGCGGTGATTGTGAGCTTGGTGAGACAGACCGCATGAAAAAATTTAATTAACTTGTATTTGACCTTACTGAAGAATATTTATATATTAAAAAAAAAATTGTCTATAATAATAATAACGTTCTTAGATGTCTCACATGGAACTGATTGACGAAAAATAACTTCATGAGGAATAGTAAAAGGGGTAAATATCAACTAGTGCTGTGAGGGTTTTTTCTTTTAAAAATAAACCCTCTATTTGAATTATTTAGGTATAGACTATATCTGTAGCTCATTTAATAGAGCAAAATACTTTCATTCTAGATAAACGATGATGTATCGATGACTGCAGTCAGACTTCTAACAAGTGACTGACTGATGGTGATCTTCTATGTGTTTGCTGCTTCTGTGTACAGTTTCCTATGCCTTAAAGGGACCTCTCTGTCCTTTTTGAGGATTGAGGTGTTTTTCATGAATTTGTGAAAAATAAGGTATCTTTTTATTGTCTTTAGATATCTGAGTCTGCAAGCTTTTGGTTTTAATCTGTTGTCCAAATTTTCACAGTACGTATTTTTTTCTTATGATCATATTAGAGCTGTTACTACAAATCTGTGTGCCAAACACTTTAGAGTCTGGCTGATTTACACACATGTAAACTCTTTTCCAACATGCTGTGCTTAAAAATAATCCAGTATTTTACGTATTAAAAGCTTAACTAATAGTAATGTAGCCATTTTAACAAGGAGTCAAGAATATTACTGCATTTTGAAGCAGTTTTGTAGAATGTTACATTTAAGTAGCATTACTGTTAATAAAGCAATATAGACTTAAATGTTAGTCCATGATCACTGAACTCTTTTCTAAGTATTTTTTTCAGAGTTTACATCCTTCCAATGTGTGTCATATTGCCTTGGAATGTGTGGAATAACAGTGGATGGTGATTTTTTTTCTGTATAGATTTTGCTGATGGTAAAGACTATAATTTTATGTAGTTTTTATTAAATTTCTTATCAAAAGTTCTGAACTTAGAAATGTACATCAAAATATTTCTTCAACAGACTGATTTATCTGTCTTAGGAATATGCAGGAGTTACTCATGACCATTGAGGGGTGACAGGCACTACGTGACAGAACCAGTGAAAATGCAATGCAGAAGTTGGCATTCATACCAAGAGTTATGAACACAGAAAACTTAATGTACTCTGAAGTTCATGCGCCCCTATTTATTTTCCCGTGTAAATAATTACATTTTCCTAACACTTCATTTGCTGCTTTTTAATTAAAATCTCCTGCTATACTTAAAAGTTGCAGGCTTTTAAAAAATCTACAGCATTTTTAGATGCAAATTCTGTTATGATGTCTCTTCAAAGATTGCATCTTAACATCAGATGCTAACAGTTTTAACTATCTGTTTCAGCTACTGTTTTTTCCCCAATTTGTACTTTGAAGTGCATTTCTTTTACAGTGTTATGCTTTAAAAATGCTGAAAATTTCCAACAGTGTGCTACTTCCTTGATAGCAAGATTTGTATTTGTATTCATGTGCCATGTTTAAAATTTTTAAATGTTCTGGTAACTGACGTTTTTAAAATACTTTCTGAGGTACTGTTGCAGAAATGCTTGACATTACGGTATTTGGAAGACTAATTACTGCCTTGGTCATGCATTTGGAAACCTCAAGACTTTTTGCAAATATTAATTAAATGCTGTTCTATTGTTTTCCTTTTATTAATGGGCTAAGAGAGGCATTTGTGTATTTGAAAAGGTTTGCAATATGCTTGTGTTAGGAAACAATTTAAGTGATGGTTTAGAATCAGGTCTGCTGGCAGAATTACTTTTCTAGTGTAGTTATCTACCTTGAAGCTTTCTTCAATGCAGCTGTTCTGACAATGGGGGCATTTTATGTACACATCCTCTTTCCTGCACTCCCACTACGGCTAGACAAGCTAGACAAAATGTCTTAGGTGTCGTTCTGGCTAAAGTATGAAGCAGGAGAAAGAGGAAATTATAACTAATTAAGTTTATATCTCAGACAATTTTAAAGTAAGCTTTTGGGGTTTGTTCTCGTTTTTTTAACAGGAGGTGATCAGCTGTATATGTCTGTCAGTAAAGACTTGTTTTATACTGCTGAGGTGTCTTAATTGCACACTAACACATAGCTGTGTGGGAAGAAAAAAAAGTGCTGTTACTCTCAAAGCCTGCATCAGTTAAATTAGAAGGCAAACAGAGATACCATCAGTAATGCACACTTCTAAAAGGAATGCTCTGGTTCTGTGTAGAAAGACCTAATCTTGCACACTTCTCTTTTGGCAGAAAAAGGATGTTGCATTTCTTTAAAGATGTGGAAATGGTTTGGGTACCTACCCACCATGTTGAGATCTGGGTTCAAATCCTTCTACTTTTTAGGGGAGCTACCAGTCCCCAAAAGGAATGCCTTAACTGCCTGACCAGTGGGTATTTCGGTGTGAAGTGCTTCTAGACACCAGCCAGTTTGATTCTTGAGGAGTAACAGTCACTTAGGAAGAGAGTGAATATGTAGCCCAGGGCTTGATCAAGTACAAAATAATGATATAATAATGGATTCAGGTCTCCTTTCCTTCTAACAGATAAATTGTTGAAAGAGTAAAGGAAAGGGATTTTTCTTGGGGCTGGGGTTTTTTTTCCCTAGCATGACATGAAATTTTGAAGACTTAAATATCTGATCTTTATTCTTATCTGACTTGGCCAGTTCCTACTCAAGCTGAATATTAGATATTTGAACAGCACTTATAATGTATCCTTTTCATTGTAGAGCAGGTCTTGGTTTATGTGGGTTGTGGAGTCTAGTAGGTGGCATGGAATTTAGATCCCTTGTGGATCTAATTCTGCTTTCTTCTAAGACACCAAATAATTAGATATAGAAATGTAATTGTTTAAACATACCTGTGATTATTATCTGTTATAATAGGTCTGGTCAGTGCTTTGTGTTTCCTCAAATGATTTGCCTTTTGCATCATGTATCTGTTCTGGCTGGCCATAATTGGTTTTTAAAGAAAAATTAATGAATAAGAAATAGGTAATATGGTTTTGTGTTAACATTTTTAATACTTGATTTTTCCTCTGGTGTTGTATTTTTAAAATTTCAATTCTATGGTTAGAGAAAAGGCTTGACAATGCAGCTCATGGTCTTTAGTGTCTGAATTTGCTATAATTTATCAGTGTAGACAGTAAACTCCTCATGTCCTGCAGAGGTCTAACAAAAGAATAGATGTTAGATAGAAATTCTGGGAAAAGATAGTTCTTAAGAAAAAGAAGATAGAAACCAAACCATAAGTTTCATATCAGGATGCTTCTTCTGGGGAAACTGTTTTAGGTTATACTTGGTTATTTGGCCATAACAGGTAATTCAGAAGATTTTCAAATGTGGGAGTTTTTTGGGGGAAAAGCAGTTAAAACCAGGAATGATTTCCAGTAAGGATATATTAAAAGTGATAGGACAGTAAAGTGGTCCTTTACAGAAGGTATGAGGAGCACTCAAGTGTGGTAATAGTCAGTATGTTAGCATCTAAATCATCAACCTGTGTACATGCATCAGCTGAACAGTAGGTGTGAGTTGTCTTATTTGTGTAGCATGAAGTTGTTCAGTGGTTTCTTCAAGCTCTCTAGAAAGCTGAATTCAGTAAAACCATAAACCTTTGATAACTGGGAAGTGCCAGTGCAACCTCAGCATCTGCTCTTTGACCTGGTGATGGTACTGGGAGGTGGCTGGTATGCATTCCGAGTCTGTTTCCAAGGATAAGTGTATATTTTTATAGTCAGGAAGGAGAGGCTGGAAAAGTATTCATTTAGGTACCAGTAGTGTTGAGTGGAGTTCTGAGTACAAATGTGTGAGCTCAAAGGAGGGCAATGTATGCTAGTGCCTAAAAGAGTCCCTTCTCATTTTAACAGTATATTGTGAAGAATATGTGAGCCGTTAACGGTGTGATGCCATAGGAGTGACTTGTGTTTATTGAAGTGTATATTAAAGAGGAATGAAACTTTAGAAAGTTTATCTGAAGGTGGGTAAAATATGACTGGTATTATGTCTTGGTAAAAACACTAGTGAGAGAAATTACTTAGCTTTTGAGGTTTTCTGAAGACAAATTTTGATCTTGGTTTGGGTGGCAGAGAGATCAGCATGGTCATCTCTCATCTGAATATATCCAAATGTAAACCCAAGCATTCTCTGAACTGGGGTGATCTTCACAATTAAAGTCAGTGGAGGTGGTATGCTTTAGTAACGCCTTCACTGTTAATCAGTTATTTAGAAGCTGGTTTTAGTGTGGCAGAGGAGAAAACTAGGGAGAGAAGCAAGTTTGTCTGCATGGTGTTTGTGGTACTGAGTTAAATTCTTTAATATTGCAGATACCATGGCAACTTTTTCTTCAGAATGTGATGCCTTTGTGTATAAAGCTAAGGCCTCACCTTAGTATCAGACCGTGCCATGTTCCTGCAATGTTGTGGTTGAGAGCTTGTGATTGCCCTTGTTTTTTTTTATTTTATCAAATTGCCATTTACTTGTCAGCTACTGTTAATGCTACTTAAGAGAGATTAATTATAGGTTAATTCAGCGTACCTTGGCTAAGATAATTAAAGTTGCTTTTGTAGAAAAATTGTGTTACAGATAACTGCATTGTGCATTGTAGAAATTAACTGCGAGTTGTATTGGCTAAGAGAGCATGTTGCTAATTCCTCTGGTATGTCTTATTTTCTAAATCTCTGAAGACAAAACTCAGGCCTTTGGGTTAAGCATCAAGATTTAAAACAGGTGAGGGTTTGTACTGTTTAAGTTTGTATCATATTGATTGTACTTCTTACATATGTATATCCTTGTTTTCAGAGAACAAATCTCTTCCCAATGTCTGAAAGGCTGTCATGTCAGCAGACAAACTTAGTCCTCTCTTACTGGGACAGTGTTGTATTAGTGGACATCATGTGCTTTCTGCAGAATCAGTTCCTGTAGGATCAAGTGATGATGGAATTGCTTAGTGCCACTGTGCAGTGACATTTACATTTCATTTGAATGGTATTAAAAGTCGTCAAATGCAGGAGAGAAGGAAATTGGTTTGAAATGGAACTGGGTACACGTATTTAAAGGTGGTGGTTGTTGTTGTACAAGAGTTAAAACCAACGTAAAACAAGCTCTTGCCATTTAATTTTGTTTCAGCAATCAAGATATGTTCTAAATTAGTAACCTAATTACTTAGAGGCAGGAATTAGTGTCTTAGTGTAAAGTGAGGTAAAAGCTGATCAGCTCAACGTTGTCTTCTTGGGCTGACTGACTAAAATGACTTACAAGCCCCACTGTATTGGTTTTGGTTTTGACAAGTGGAATAGTCTGTTTCATCTTTTTCTTTTTTTTTTTTTTTTTTTTTTGTTGTTGTTGTTGTTGTTATGAATATAAACAGCACTAAAAATCCATTTGCACCTGAATTCTTGTTAGATTTGTAGACTCATTCTATGGAATTATCAATTTAATTATTTCCTGTTCAGAGAATATTAACTTTGTGTGTTGTGATCTTCTCTCAAGATTTTAAGTGTCGTCATGGACTGCTTCCTGGTGAAGTGCGTTGCTTCAAGCTGATATAATGAGGGCTAGCTAGAACTTTGAAGAGGCAAATTACTTGGCTTCAGTGGAAGGAGGATAGTGGGGATATGAGGATTCTACAGTCAGGTAGACACTTTTCTGCTTTTCAGCCTAGTTAGGTTTCTTCTTTCTTCATTAGCTCATTAAGCAAGATGTAAATAGTAAGGACTGAAAGTGTATCCCAAGAAAAGCTGGTAATTGAAAAAGTAAATGTCACTTGTCCTTCCTCCCAAAAGAAAAAATCCTGAGGATGATTTTAAGATAACAGGCAAAAAGCTATTCAGGTAAAGTGTGGTTATTTTTGCATATTTTGCAGGTCATTGATTTCTTTAGGCTTTTGCTTATCTTGAAGTAAGGAGAAGTCAAAATGAAGTGCATTGGAGAGCTATATTTTCCTTGACTGCAAAAGAGAACCTGGCATCTAATAATACATTTTGAAGCAGCAGTTAAGAGTTGGTTTTGGCTTATAGCTTATGAAGTAATTTTTAGGTTAATTTTTTTTTGTGTCTATTTTATGTAGACTAGTAAACTTGTTAGGATCAATTTTTGATCAATTTTGGAGAGTCATGATACATTGTTTTTCCATAGATCTTTCCTGGTTTAGTGTGGACTTCTATTTCTGACCACGCTTTTTTGGCCCCTTGTTCATCATACTGCATTCTTTCCTCCTGCAGACCTTCAAGCATGAGTCTGTCAGTCTGTTCTCTCTGAATAGGGAACGTGAGCAATATTGGGAAGGAAGCAAAGGTTCTGTGTGTTGGATCCAAACGACTTCTCTTTCTTTTGGGAGGGAGGACAAGTGACATTTACTTTGTCAATTCCTACCTTTCCTCGGGATGCACTTACTGAAATTTGTCCTATAAAAATGTGGTAGGTTATCTCAACTAGATGCTGTGCTGCACTGGGCTACAAGATTGTAAAGAGCTGCTTTTTTGGAAGGTTGGTTTGGTTTCAGAAAGGGGCAGGCTTAAGAGGTGGAAAAACTCAACAAGAGATTAACAAAACAGTACTACAACAATATAATGCAATAACTGTGGACTCTTCTCTACTAAAATGTCATTTATGATCCTGTGCTGATGGCTCAGTTTTGACCAGTGGTAGGGCCCTCCATTATAAATTCATCTGCATGATGATGAACTTGGAATCTGCATGATGTACTTGTTTGAGAAAGCAGTCTTAGAAGTTGAATACTTCAGTTAAAATTGACATGGGATGATCTGCAGAAATTAAGTTAGGCCTGCTTATTATGTACCAATGCCTTTTTGAAGCCTTCTGTAGTAGGAAAGTATTCAATATTTGCATATATGATTTTTAAAATTTAACGACTTGAGTTGCACACCTGAATTTATATATACTTTATCCCCATATCCAGTTTCTGACCTCTGTTGGTGAAAACTTCATACAGTTTCTCCTTATGTCAATATTTTTGAAGGCTTTCCTGTACAAATATTTAATGAATGCAGCTGCATACCTAAATGGTTGGGTAGTAAATGTAGGCTGGTTTGTGTTCCCTCTTAAGTGCATACTCTTGTCAAGGCTTAGAAAGATATTTAATGCTGTTCATTTGATACTATTTGTGTTAGTGCTCCCTAAAACTTACGTAGTTGGGACTTCCTGTGATAATTAAAATTTCATACAAATTTTCAGTTCTTGATTTCTTAAAGCTAATTTGAAATTGAGTATTTAGCCTTTAAAGTACTTAACATGATTAATCCATGCCTGTTAAACGTAATTGCAAATTGTTTAACAGTTCACATTGTGCTTCTGACACTTTTTGGTGAGTTTGTGTTTTTTATTCTTGGATGGATTTGTGACAATTGGCACAACTGATTCTGTCTACTTTAGAAGAAATTTAGATTGCAACTACTGCTCTGGGAAATCTTAGGTTTTGTGATGTCAGTTTTTTACCTTTCCCTGCTCAACTCCTGTGCTCTAGTTCATTAGCACAATTAACAGAAGTGCTTGTTCCTCGGTCATTATGGTTCATGGTGTGCTATCTGAACTGAACTATGATTCCAGTCTTAGCAGTGAAGTAGCTGAGGTGTCAGCACATGTTCCCTCCTGACAATTCTACTTTTGGGATCAGTGACTTCTGATGGGGGCAGTCTACAGCTGAGGATAGTAACTTAATCTGCTACAACAAGATTTGCTAGAGCTTGTCTATCAGCATATTTAATTTAAGCTTGCTGTTCCTTTAGTTCAGCCTCTTAGGAAGCCTTATTTTTTCCTTTATTTGAAAAAAAAAAAAAAACAAACCACAAGGAGAAATAATAATTGACCTTTTATTATCTCTTCACAACAAATTCCATGTTAAACTTGTTACTTTGACTTTGAGGAACCCATAAGTAGCATATTATTGCTGACCATTACACCATTTCAGGTCTCACAAATTCATATATTGTTATATTAGTATATTCATACAGGTATATTTCTGAACATTTTTGTTTAGCAAGTAAACTATGCAGAAATGCACTGCATCAGTTTAATATACAGAACCGTAAGCCGGATACAGACATTGGTAAAAAGTGTAAGATCTGTTACTCCTAAGGCTGAAATGTTGTGCATGGGAACTGTGTGAATGGGTGCTCTGAAGTTTGGAGGAATAAGAAACTGTTATGTTTATGAGTTTAGCTTGTTAAAACTTAAAGTTCTGTAATAAATACTCCTTGTTTGTATTCAGAATTCCAGAACTGGTCTTGAAAGAGTATAGGTGCATACTTAGAATGATTTGAGCTAGTGGAGCATGAAGGTATTCATAAATCTCACTGACCTCAAATAATAGATTCTGATTTCAGTACCTAATTTGTAGCATGATTTTTTTCTGTAACTCAGCATATTTTTAATCTGTGACTGATAAATAAATATATGGAAATAATATTATTTCTTTTCATAAACTTAGAATTCATCAAGAACAAAAAGGTTATGAATGCTTCCAATTTCTGTTGGAAGTTCTCTAGATAAATCTGACTAAAAAATTTTTTAATATAAAATGTGAACTGGCTTCAGGTAGAAAATACTTCTCAGACAAGTATCTCCCAATGAATTGGTCAATTGGAAAAAGGTATGTGAAGCTTTTGGTTCAAGTTTCAAAACACCTGGAAGTGATGGATCACCTGTGGGATACCTAAAACATACTGAACTATGGGATGCCTAAACCTTTTTATTTTTCCTTTATTATTTCTGCTTTGCAAAAATAAATTTTGTTATGGCAGACATTGTAGCCTTGGTAGTGCTGGAACAAAATTCCCTGCCTGCATTGCTGAGATGATCTGCAGTCTCTGGGGACCAGAGAACAACAACTTCTCTGAGATACTTTACATTAAGTGGAATATTATTAACAGCATGTCTCTGGTAAACAGATCTGTCATAAGCATAAAATCATTGATTTGATTTCAAAAGTTGTAAGTTTCTGCAGCTTAGAAACAAAAATCCCAGACTTGACTTGAAAAAACTTGAATTCATTATTGTAAATATTGGGTTTCCTGTCTAATTAGTCTGTCGTTTCCACTGATAAACATCAATGGCTGCTGTATTGATTGTTTTCAAATTTTCAAATGGATTTATAGCCCAACCTAAATTGCATTGTAGTAAGTGTTTGAAGTGACAAAACAGAAATAATGAGTAACAGATAATGTGCATCCCAAAATTTGTTTCTGTTTCCTTACTGGCTGATGGTAAAAAGTAACAGTAAAGTTTAAAAATTTCATCAAGACTCACTGAAAATCAGATATACCTGCTCTGATTTGCCTCACTAACACGGTTGATTTAGCACTAAAGATTGAAGCCACTGACCAGAATTGCCAGTTGGTTGTTCTGAGGATAGAATCATAGAATGTGCTGATTTGGAAAGGACCCACAAGGGTCATCGAGTCCAACTCCTGGCCCTGTGCAGGACTCACCAAGAGTCACATGCTGTGCCTGAGAGTGTTGTCGAAATGCTGCTTGAACTCTGGCAGGCTGGTGCTGTGACCACTTCCCTGGGGAGCCTGTACCAGTGCCCAACCACCTTTGGGGTGAAGAACCTGAAGAACCTTTTCTAATACTCAACCTAAACTTCCCCTGACACAGCTTCATGCCATTCCCTTGGGTTCTTCCCTGGTGACCAGAGAAGAGATCGGTGCCTGCCCTTCTGAGTAATTGCCATGTGAACAGTGTTGCAGCTCTTATTCAGGATGTCAGAATTCTTCTGATGTTATTTGAAAAAGTGGCTATTGTTCTATATGCTCTGGTTCCAGACAGAATGGTAAAGTCACCGTAGTGTTCCTGGCTTGTTCAGAAAAAGTATCTGGTTGGTTTTTTGGTGGTTTTTTTTTTTTGGTCTGTTGAGTTCTCCCACCTCTGAAAAATTCTCAGTATTAAATGCTTGGGGCAAGAACCTGTGTTCTCACTCTGCAAAGTTATCAAGGGTAATCTTGCAACCTTGCCTTTGTTTCGTAGTATCACACAGAGTGCACGTAACAAGTGCTTAGAAGGGGTGTGGAAAAAGAAAGTAATATGCAGAGCTGCTAGTGAAAAACCTCTGTCTGTGAGGCATTAGGACAAAATCCGAGGAACTGCTTTCAAGTAAGGTACCAGTGCTGTTCACAGGGTACCTGCTGGGTTAGAGGTTGGGCTAACCTCTTGGGCTTTTTAAAAAACTGGTGCTGCTTCACATTTCTGCTAACCTCTCATGAGGAACTCTAAGCCACAAAGATTTGCTTTTGTACTTCTGACAAATGGAAAGCATAAATTACTTCTGGCACTTTCTTACTATGACAAGGAATTTCCTGAACTGCTTTTACTGGCCTTGTGTGTGGCATTTCAAATCTCAGTTAAAATTCTTTGTTAATAGTATTTTCAGTCTACCAAACTTTGCCTGAAATACCATATTCAGTGGCTTTGTAATTAGACTCTTTGGTGTCTGTAGAAACAACAGTTGCACGTTCTAGTCAATAAAAGAATTTGAGGTTGGTGCCCAGACAAAACCTGTCACCTGGCCAGGACCCTGCAGAGCCATACTACCCGATGCACTGGCATGCCAGGGAGGGAGCAATCTGTTTCCTGAGAGCCCTGTTCTCTTTACTTGTGATTAAAATGCAGGTGCCTGAGCTAATAAGTTGACAAGAATTTGGAGTGCCTAGTTAGCATAGCAGAGACAGAAATTAAATTTATCATGGTTTATTAATTTTAGGCCACTGCCATTTGTGCTGGACCCAAGAACTTCACAGTGTGACTTGATTTTAGTCCTCTAAATTTGTGTCTGCAGGCTTTGCAAATGCAAAGTTTCCCAGTCTCTTACTGCTTAATGGGAATATTAATTAAAATATTTTTATTGCAAATTTAAAATGCATTTTGTTTCAGCTGTTACACTGAGTGGTTCTTTGAAAATTGTGCTAGAAAACTGTTCTTAATTGACCTGTGGTCGTGTCAGTCCTTCTCATTATACTCTCGGCTCTATGGTGAAGAAAATTTACTGGTAGAAAAAAAAATCGTTGAGACAACCTGAGGTCCTGACATCCCTCCGCTTGACATGGAGGATGAAGGGAGCCAGCAGCATTGCCTTCATAATATATTTAGCTGCTATAGCTGTGTGATAGTTTGACTAAAATTATATTCTTGTATTTGCATGTCTTTTCCAGTTCATGCAGCTATTTGGTTCATTCTGTGCACTGTCCTCAATAAAATCTTAATGAAAGCAAACCACTTTTTTGCTCTTAACTTTTGTCAAATAGCCTTTTACTTTAAAAAGCGTGATTTAACTTCTGTAGGCTGTTCCTTTTCTGTATATCTGTTTGTGTATTTCTTTTGTTTCATGTGTAAATCAAGTTGTATCTCTAGTTTAGACTACTGATCTTTAGACCCTTCTGGTTCTTTTAAGAAGATGAGCAAAACCTGTTCTTGGTGAAGGTGCACATTGTTTCCTTACGTATGGGAAATCTGAAGCTCCCTATCTTCTATAAATTATATTGACTGCTTTATCTTAAGAGACTAGTCTAGTTTCTCTTTTAAAAGAAAAGATCAAGTCTTTTCTTCATAGTGTGACCTAATACATTTAAGAAAATCCCACTGACAGTAAGTATTTAAAATCAGTCTGCAACAATTTAGGTAGACACCAAGAAAACACTGCTTCAATAGTAGTCTCGTTTGTATTGAGTGAGATTATTGGATTGCGTTCAAATAGATTCTGTAGTTCTTATTTTTGCCAGAGCCCAGAAAATCCTATCTGTGGGACCCAAAAATCCTAGTCCTAGTCCTAAATCCATGTTTGTTAAATTCTTCTAAAATGGAAAAAGTAGATAACATTCATTGCCATCTTGATTTTTATCTGATGTGCAGGGTAAGCATGTCAATTTCTGTCTGCTACCGGGAGGTGTTTTTCTGTTCCTGAATCATTTGTTGCTGATCACACAGCACAGTTTTGGAATGGTTTTTGATTTTATTTTTTATATCATTTAAATACTTGAGCACATAGATTTTTTTGTGTGTGTGTACGTGCAAATTTTGTGTGATTTTTTTGGGGGGTATTAATGGTCCACTCTATAAGAGTTTAAAACAATTTAGCTTTGAAAAATCTGTAACTCATTAAACATTTTAGTCATTTTGGTGATGAAGAGAGACCACTGTTTTATATGCAGATGATCTCTCATGATCTCAGAGCATTTTACTACTGAGAATGGTAGGTATCTTTCTCTTGGGTTGGTTTTCTGCCGCTTTGTTCTGATAAGCTGGCTTGTGGAGAGCTCTAGTCATGCCAAAGCCAGTGTGAAAACAAGTGGTAAAGTGCATTGTGATATAAGGTAGAGGATGTCTCTGTTTTGCAGAATCATATCTTAAGTTCCTGGTAGGAGGAAATAGAGGATGTAACTCGATTGCTCTGAAACATGGATATATGTCCTTGTTAAGGTATGGGTGGTGTGTATTGCTGCATCTTGAAGTTTTTCAGCTGTGCTGCTCCAGTGCATTGTGAGAATTTACTGCTGTGAAGTCTTGAAAAAAGTATGTTTAGGAAACTGTAGTCTTCTGCTGTAGCTGATCAAAGCTCTTCAAATTGCTAGACAAGAGAAGGACCAAATCTTTTCAAACTTTGCAGTGACAAATGTACATAGAGGTAGTAACTCGAGTACTTGCAGCCTGTCAGATGTCATGGTTAGGGTCAGGATAAACCCTCCTGTCTCTTAGAATGACTGCAGTGAAGGACTCAGAGTGTTCTGTTGTTATGACTCTGGTGCTTCACAGTGATATTTGGAGTTTTGTCTTCAAATTCTGCTGCCTTTTCTTTTTGCTTACAACGTAGATGCCCCAGACTGGGTGGTTATAATTTCTACATGCATAACCTTTTCAGTTTACGTTTCATCATATTTCATATGCGTGAATCAGAGAAAATATGCTTGCTTTCTTTCTACTCCCCTGTCATAGAGAGAAAAGAGAGTTTATCTCTTCCAGTGGACCATAACTTTCACTCTTTACTGTTACCATTTGGCTGACCTCTTTGATCTGAAAAACTTTGTGTAAAGACAGTGGCAGCTTCCCAAGCAGCATACAGAAATGCTGATATTGGCCCCGAGCCCCATATCTAGTTAGTGTTCTTGCTGACTGTTCTGTCATCTTAGCCTTGCCCCTTGACCCTGGATTCTGCTTTTTCTACAAGCAGGGAATTTAGAGTACTTCGACTTTGCTGTTGTTTTGATTATTGCTAGAATGGATAATTACTCTGGTTTTTCCAGTAATAGGCTTCTCCCTATATCCTTTAGTTCTAGACTCTCCCCGTTTTTTGCTCCCAAATTTCATCCTCTGCATTTTCATTCCTTTCTCTGACTTTTCTCAGGAAAAAAAAGATGGGTCCTCCTTAGCACTGATATTGTATGCAGCTTCTGGTAGTAGTCTGGAGTAGCAATTGAAGCCTTAACACCTGGTTTTGCAAGAGGGCAGGGCTGCCAGTTCTGTGCTGAGAGTATTTCAAGCTGTCCTGACTGTTATTGATGGTGAATGCCATCATTTGTGGTACGTTTTAGTAATCAGATTTTCTCAGGCTGGCTTCATAATTGTTACAGTGTTTTCCAGAATGTTTCAGTATCACAGTGCCAAGTGCAGTCTTGTACATATGATTGGTGTTAGGTTGCTGATTTGTCTGCACCTGTAGAGGAAGACACCCATCTGTGTGGTCTCAGCATGAGGGCAGCATCCAGGATTGTCTTTTGCTGAAGGGTTTACAAAGTAATACTTTCACCCAAAGTTGATATTTTTACAATTATGTAAATGTGAGTTTAAGAAAGAAGTATCTTATGCCCAGAATGTTATGGTTCTTTTTATTCAAAGTATTAGTGTAGTGAAACAGTTAAAGACTAATTTACTGAAGGCTTTATTATTTAACCCAAAGAAGAACTGCCAAATATGTTGCTAACACTCTTAGGTAAGCTTAATTAGGGAAATTTGGCTCTAGATTTTTGAATTTAATAGTAGTTTGTGTTCAGTTGGATGGCATCAATGTGTTCTTATGAAGCTTCAATTTTCTAGTAAGTGTGTTCCAAAGGAGTCTATGCTCTGGTGGTTCTGGAATGGTTGGTGAAGACGCTGTAACTTAAGGTGGCTGTAAATGAGAGTTCGTGTCTTTGGGTTTATTTTGGGACACTAAGTTCTTACTTTCTGATACAGAAGTGCCTGATGGCCAAGCTATAAATATTGGGGTAATAAAATGTTGTGATATTTTCTTTAGAGAGATTTATCAGCTATGTTGGTATAGTGCATATAAATGTGTTTGCATCACTGGTATGTATAACTTGTACAAACTTAATCTTTAGGTATTTGTTTAAGGGGTTGGGTATGTGATGGATTCTTCCAGGTATTGCTCAATAACTTTTTGGAATGTATTCTTAATGTTTAGTGCCCTTTTGTATAATACATATAATTTACTGAGTGGTGAAATGCAAAGATATCCTGCATTCATCAGCTGAAAGCATTCTTACCTCTCTTCCCGTTTTCCTATTAAAAAATATCTCAGTTGCTGAGATCTGACATTAGCACCAGGAGGAAATCTTTGTTGTAGAGAAGTTTCCGTATCTTGCATCCATTTTTTATTTTGATTTAACTTAATTTTTGTGCACACTCATTTCAGTTAAAAGGGATGTCCTAATAACTTAACCTCTCTTCTGCTTTTCTGTTGAGAAACTTGTTTCAGGTGACAAAGTAAAAATGTATGAGAGATAAAGTGAGGACGAGTCAGCGAATTTTCGACTTGCACATAAAACTAGGAAGACTGACTGGCTGTTGGATTGTGGTTTCAGTTTTCTTGTTCTATTAACATTTTCTTTATTACAGTGGGTAGTAGTAGGTAATATGAGTTTATGGAACTAGTTTAAGTTGTCAGACACTTTTGCAAGTTCTAATGATGTGGCAAAATGTATGTTTAGTTTGGGTTTTTGGGGGGTTGGTTTTGTTTGTTTTTTTAAATAAGTAATTGTGTACATGGTATTATAAGCAAGTGTAAAGTAGAGATTAACATACATTTCACTGTTTATCCATTTCATTGGCAGAGAATATTAAAGATGACTGAGATTTTTTTTTGGTGTAAAAACCAAAATTCATTATTCAGCTTTCAACTCATGAGTTGGATGGGGAAAAATGTCTTCAAAGACGCTACCAAAGAAGGAAAACGTTTTAAACAAAGTTTTTAACACCACTGTTTGAGGAGTCATCAGTTTGATTAGTGTAAGAATTAAGAAATACTTCCTTAAGTTCAAATAATGTGTTGGAAGTTCATTACACTAAAGGATTCACTCCATGATGTTAGGCAAAGAAAGGCTTCTGAATTCCACTTTCCTAAGTGTTGAATCTTTGTTCCTTAACATATTTGAGAGTTCTGAGGAGGGACTTAGGTCGCTTAGCTTGCCAGTTTTTTTCCCTGACTTCCATAGTCATGTTTAATCTTAGTTCCACAGCTTGAGTGATGATACAGTTTTCTGGACAGAATTATTTCACCATTACATAGTAAAAAAGTTTGCCTGCCTTCATGTAGAAAGGAATCTTACATTCCTGTGAATTTATCACAAATTTCTAATATTTTCTTAATAAAAAGAACACATGCTTTAACAAGGTTTCAGAAAGGGAATGGTCTTTCTTTGATTTAGTGAAAGAGTTGAACTGTGAAAAAGCTCTGCAGCCACAGTTAGGTACCTGAATTCACTTTGCAGAAGTGAGTTTGTTCCTGTCAGGATTTTATTTTGATTTGTGTAACAGATTGCTAACGTTAGGCCCAAGAGTCCACTTAGATTTAATAGGAAAGAAGGGACTGTTTTTATAAGGTACGGAAGGTCTCTAATGTTCTGCCTTTATAGCCTTGTGAAGTTTTCTCATGCATTTTTATTATGAAGTCTAGTAATGTAGGTTATTTACAGAGCATTTGATTTTCACATCCTATAGTGAAATTTTGTTAATACTTCACATAAAATATTTATCTGCATGTTTTCCGTGTGACCTGTGTTTTAAGTTACTGTATAGTATAGGTTTGTACAGCAGGCTTGCCTTTCAGTGTGACCCAGGAATCAGCATGAGTTCTTTGGTCATGCTTGGGATTGTTCCTGCAAGTTTAACAGATTGTTGTGATAAATAGTGGGAAAGGTGATTAGTAATTTTTGTCCATTCCCAAGTGGTTATCCATATGTGAATTCTGTTGTATGCCTGAGGTAGTACTTTTCTTTGTATTAGTGTTTGGCCAGTAGGTGTGCTGTTTAATCAGTAGGTAATCTGTTTAATGCCTTCTGCTGCAGAAAATTAAGATCTATCTGTTGTTGCTGTCCTTTATAAAAAGGGAAAAAAACCTGCTCTTGCTTCTGAGTTGTGGATTACACTATTTACACTAAGATAATAGAGAATACTAGTTGAGTATCTTCAAGTAATGAATGTGCAGAGATGTTCAGATATTGAACTCATCATGTTAAACATTTGGGTGATTAATTTATCATTTTTATTTGGGAGGAAATATGCTCAAAGAGAAATGCAAATTTTGTGGTGCTTTATACCCACAGTGTTTCAGAGTATGTTTTTCAAGAGAAACCAATACTTCCCTTTTAATGGCCCTGTTTACATCATCAGGAAGATATGCAAATGGTTGTAGGTGTGTGGTTGCTTTTCTGTGGTGTTGGTGGTTTTTTTGGTTTTTTGTTGGTTTTTTTTTTGTTGTTGTTGTTTGTTTGTTTGTTTTTGTAGACTTTGTTTGGGTTGTTTAGGATTAAAAGAATCAGTAGGTGTTGATGAGGTTTTTTTGCAGGGGGTGAGGAGAACTCACAGAATATGGTTCCATGATATGCGGTCCCATTTGGACTTGTCTCCCTGCTGCTGGCGCTCAGAGTTTGTACTTGTCTTTGTTCTTACCTCTCCCTCCCTGGTCTCAAAACATTTGCTTCTGACCCTTATGCCAATCTTGTCACCTTTCAGATTATTGTGATCTGTTCTGGCATGCCAATTTGACCAAAACCAACCAAACCAAAGTATTTTCTGACATTCTACAGTCTTGTTGAATTAAAATGACTTGGTGACAGATTTGACAAGCTTCAAAACTGTTAGAGAAGGTAATGGCTGTATAACCCAAAAGTGGAGAGCTTAAGGGAGCAGTTAAAAACAAGAGTAATGAGACTGCAGGTCTTTGGCAGCAGCGAACTAGCACAGCTTACCAGTCCAAGGAATCATACTGACAGTCTCTTTTTTGGTTCTTGTCATAAATTCGTGAACTACGGATTCTGTTTGGAAGGCTGCAAAAGTAGGGCACACTTGAAAGCTTAGTCAGCTTTGTTCTGTTCTAGCAGTTGGCAGAGTTGGTTATGCACAAACATATGAATTATGTGAGTTCCCTGAAAAAAATTACTGAAATGTTTGCAAATATTAAGTAATGTGATTGACACAGTGTAAAAAAATTACAGCACTTCAAATTCTCAACAGTTTTTTCAGCCTGCAAAATTTTGAGTTTTTACTTTGCCATTTGTCTTCTCAGGACTGAGAAGCATCCTAGCAGATTTCATGGACGTGAATTCGGTTTAAGCATAATCCTCTGCAAACTTCAACTGTCCCCCATTGGTTCTTTAGGGGATATATTTGCCATAGTTATCCATTGCACTTGTCCTGGCTGAGGATAGTTTCTTTCTTCTGTAGTAGCAAGGGCTTCTGTTACATTTGTCTAACAGGGTATCTCATCACAGTAGTAATACTGAAATGGCTAAAAAAATTTATACACACTGCCATGGCTGGTATGCTTTGCTTACAGTTCCCTCCAGAAAAATCAACTACAGATTATGTTAATTATACAAAGAAAACGTTAGGGAGTTATGCCCATGAAGAGAAGATACTTCTGAAGGAAAATTTTTAAATTTGTGCAGTAGTTTTTTAGGGATTTGCTCAGTGAAACAGTCACCACCATCTCAGATGAGTTTAGGAATGAAAATCTTGTGACATCAGAGACCTGAGTAGCTGAAACAGTTTGTGAATTGGTTGGATTTTTTTCTCCTATCAATAATTAAGGAAGAGCTCAGATGAAATGTTCTGAGTTTGTGGTATGTGATTGTGAGGTCTGTGAAGTGCAGAGGTCAATTTTACAGTTTTGTGATTGATGTCCTGTTTTTCAGAATGTCAGTTTTTAGAAATCTCAACCTATTTTTGTGGTCAGAAAAATAAGTCGGAAGATCCTTATCCCCTTCGCCCCCACATACCTATGAGTAACATAGCGACAGAGCTAATCAGGTTATATCATTGGGGATAATTTAAAAAAAGATTTTAAAATCATCCCTGACACGCATTCATCTTGAAAAACGGAGTGGAAAAGAGAGCCTGAGGAGGATGGCCACATGGAAGAAGCTAGCACATGTATCTTTGGTACATAATGTTGTAAGATTTTGCTTTTTTTGAACTTGCAAAGTCCATAACTCAATCATATAAAATTAGAAGACAGTCTTGGTCCCAGTATAATCTCTGAAGACTGTTGAATTAGATAGCTAACATTTAGGCATTTTTGGATGAAAGATTTTGATGAATAGCTGTATTTCCATTTTCTTTAGGTGAGGTTTCTGAATTGAATTCAGCAGATATTGGAATATTAAAATAAGTAAAGAAGAAATTTGTTTTTCTTTAGAGTATTGTAAATATGGGTTAAGAATAACTTGTTTTTGAATACTAAATCCCACTTTGTGTGAATTTAAATGTCAGGCAAGATGTAAATTGTGGAACATAGTAACTTCAGTTTAATTTGGGATTAGTTAATTTAGTTTTGGTTCAGTCACCTCTTTGAAGTCAGTGTTATATACATGCTAGTACCCATGAACATTTGTTATAAATACTGCTTTATATAGTGAAGCGGCGGCAAGCACTGACATTAAAAATAGCATGCTAAAAACTATGGGATTTAAAATGAGACTAGAATGCAAGAGCCTGAGCAAACAAGGACACAATTTCAAGGGAGTTGGAGGAATCTTATTAGAGAATTAAAATAGTAGCAGTGTTTTTAGTATCACAGGGAATATAACCACTGTTTAAAGCAAGGACAGGCATATTTACTTTCAAGAGAATGAAAGCTGAAGTCTTAGCTGTGAATAGGTGATAAGAAATTACTGTCTTGTTACCATGCATCTGGCTGTCCTGTGAGATCTGTTAACAATCCCTGGAATTCTAGGAATTTCTTTACTCTTCATTTGTTATGCTTGAAGGTTTCTAAACATTTAAAAAACTGCTAAATTAAGGTAATTCCTTTTTTCTCATACTATTATGTCATATATTTATTGCAGCCTGTAGGCATCTATGTTATCCACTCATATCTATATATAAAATAAACTTTTTTTGTCACAGGGATTATTGGTGCTAAAGATTTGATTAGAGCAGAGTATTCAAATGTATGCATAGTTGTAGCCTATTAATCTAAGCCATGGTGGGATGCTAGGGTGGTATATCTGTGTGCTGTTTTGGGGTGATGTGGATGTCAGACCATTAAATGAGCTGTAGTGTTGGATGTGTCTGTAAGCTCCCTTTTGAAACAGCTTTGTTCTTTTTTTTCAGGTTTTCACTGATTGCTGCAGAGACTGCCCTCTGCTGTGCTCCTCACCACAGTTTAGGGCTTGTCAGCACAATTATGTTGGGGCTTTATTGAGGATACAAAATATGAACAGACCCTAGAGCCTAAATACTGTATTACTGAATTGTAAAATATGCTTAGCTGACCTTGGCAAAAGTCTTTAAAGTTTTTTTGTCTAGCTGTGATTTTTTAGTGATAAACTTCTTGAAGCCAGCTCAAGTTTGTTTCTATTGTCATTCCCTCTCACCCCAGCTGAAACTTTATTCTCCTACCTGTCTATTTTTCATTTGATCTAACAAGCAGAAATTAATGATTGTGTGTAAGTGGTAGTGTATATTTAAAACTAAGGGAATTGTGGTATATAAGATGTTTATTCTTGGTGTTTTCAACAATTGTTTTAAATCTCAGTCAACTTGGGAAGAATTTTAATTGTTTGTATAACTTAAAAGAAAAAAGTATTGATAAATGTAGTAGAAAGTTACATTTGTTACAACTAGAAAAAGCTTCATGTGGAGTGGCTCTGTGCTATCATGTGAGTGGTTTGACCTGTGCTATCAATTTTAGCTGATTAGAGCTCACTGTTGCTATACTAACCAAGGAAGGTTGCTGCTCGATAGATCATGCAGCATGTGTCTTTCACAGTGGGATGGGCAGAAATTTAAATAAGCTTTAATTGTTCCTCCCTTTTCATACAACTGCTGCAAAGGTATCTTGCATATATTTTACTGCAAAAGTGCAGTTGCTGAAAGGAGGTCTGAATGAGGTGTCTCTTGTTGGTGCCTGTTTTTCATGGAAAACACTTTGTTCGTATCTGTTTTGTGGGGAGTCACCTTGTGTCTTTTGAAGTTGATTGTGTAGGCCCGTTCTTGAGCTGTGACTTTTTTGATTGGTGACATTGCATTGACAGATAAACAAGCCTAATAAAATTAAATGTCTTAAATAGACCAGAGTTCCTAGGTGTAATACCAATGTGATACAAAAATGTGCTTGTAATATCCCAGGTTTGCAGGCTGAGCAATTTGTTTATACCTTTTATAAAACCGGAATCTTACCTTAGCATCTGAATTTTCAGTTTCATCAATTTCTCTGTGCTTTAATGCTGTAAATTAACATTACTATTGTTCTTGTACAAATGTAACCTAGAAACTGCTAACAATGAAAATTATGATCAATTTGAGGATTTAGCCCTTTTTGCTGTTGATCCACATATCTTGCACATTTAAGTGAGCGTGGAATGCTAAAACCTCTTGGCGTGTCTGAGAGCCCTTTGAAATTCACATGTTGTACTGAGTTACTGTGCTTGACAGGTGTTATAATGAACTCTAGTTTGAAATTATTGGAACAAGAGTCAGCTGGATATTAAAGGAAGAGTTTGCTTCCAGTACTAAAGTCTATGCTAGAATATCTAGTTAGAGGAAAGAATAGTTTATATTAGACTGAAAAAACAAACCATACCAGAAGTCATTTTCTTGAACATGTTGCAAAGCTAGTGTAAAGATTTCTTTTCCATTACAGATTTTTTTTGTAATTTAAAGAAAAGAAATATCAAGTTGTCATAAATTTTGTAGCTTCTACTTATTTTTGAAAAACATCAGTCTGCTCTAGGCTATAGCAGTTATTTCAGGTACTATTAAGAGTCATAGGAAATATCTGTGAAGTATTTTCTAGCATAAAGTCTAATCTTTAACTCTCATCAAGTAGTGGTGGTGAATTTTATGTGGTACAACATGGTTTGTATTGTATTTTCCTTTATGTAATTCCAAGTCTCCTAATCTTGTAGATTCACTGAAATACCATTGAAGAAAAAATGGTGCATAGTAGATGATGCAAGGAAAGCTGGGAATTATTTTTTATTTTCCTACGCCAAGCTTCCATTTGTAGAATTACTGAAGTGTTTTACTTTGCTACTTTGTGATTTTTATGACTTAGGTTTTGCTTGCCTAGAATCTCAAGTACTGAGTAAAAGTACCAGAAGACACACTATATTTGAGTCATTAATAATACACAACAGAGATGTGTAGCATAGTTTTCAGCTCATATTTTATTAGTAGTTCAGATATCAGGAAACATCTTGTATGTGATTTTAATCTCATTTCTAATCCACTTCAGCAACCTAGATTTCATCTTCCAGTTGGTTTTAATTAATATTTTAAAATAACGTATCTGTTGTAGTACATGGCTTTAAACTGATGATAAATCCTTTGCACTGTGCTTATGTTTAATATATGCTTCTTGTGTTTATATCAAAATTACAAATGTAGGTTGGGCTTTTATACTCTAATCTGTGCCAAAACTAATGAAATTTCAGTGGAGGTAAGCACTGAACTTCCTTGCAGTCATTCAGAATTTGCAGCTTTAATGAATTTTAAAAAGGGAACTATCAGGTCTAATCATACTTCCAGCACTGAAAGAATTTTAATACCACTGAATGTAACACAAAACCTCAGCCTCCAGAAAATGTCATTTTTGCTCTTTGGAAGTTGCTGAAGCAAAACAAATTTAATTTTACCATACAGAATTTGGTTGTTAAAGCAATTAGGATTGCTATGCACACCAGCCACAGTCCCCAGGAAGCAAGTGAAAACTTAAACCATCTTACAGCACTTCTGTTTCGATCCCTGTCAGTACATATTTTATACAAGCATCTGCCTTGCACACCAAGATGATTACATTTATGTATGTTTATTCTTTTACAGAGCTTTTGGGGTCTGTGCTTTGTATAGTGTATTCAGGGTGTTTAAAAAGATGATAGAAACCTGATGTTGTTAGCTGTAGGAAGAATGGCATCTTGTAAAATACAGTATTTTTGAGAATAGTAAGTATAGTTAGCAAGACAGTACTTGTGGTTTCTTCTTTAATTTTGCTGTTATGAACTTGCATCAGAAACATGTCTTGTTTGCTGTCAGAATTTTGTATGATGCCCAGTGGTGACCAGAGTGACTGAAGTGCTCTTTCTCAATAGCTGTACTAACATTATCAGTTTTTAGAAACTTTCCTCTGGAGGCCAAAAATAAAAGTAATCTGTTTTGAAGAGACTTTCATATACTCTCTCCAGGACTGTGTTGGTAAGACTTGCGATACAAAGTTGGACAGAGAGAGTCATAAATCTGCTTTATTTGGAAAGCTCTACGTATCATGTGGAAACACTAAGATTCCCCAGTTAGATATCAGCAGTTCAAAGCAAGATGGTCAAAGCCATGATTTAACCCTATTAAACTTTGAGCAATCAAACTCTGTGTAACGAGACACTTGTACATATCTAGAAAGTATAGAAACTGCTACTACCAAGTTCTGAAGTGGAAAGGAATTCTCTTAATTACAAATGTTATATAGATGGTACATATGAAGTAGTAAAAATTAGTAAAATTGAGTAAAAATGAGTAAGTCTGTAAATTTTTCTCCATGGTACTAAATACTAATTTGGCAAAATAAGCTTCTCTTGGGCTGAAAATCTGTTTTATTGGATAATCCACAATTTGCAGAGAACAGACTTGGTGTAACTACCTTCCCTTATTGTTGCTATCATGGAGTTTTTAAAATTGCAAAAGAAACCTTCAGAAAGAAAAGCCAAGAGAACAGTTTCTGAAATTATTCATCTTAAGACTTTTGCTGCCATGCATATTGGTTAAAATAAAATTTTATGCTCCTGGTACCTCCCTTAAGCTGAATCTTATTTTTAACCTCAGCTGTACCACACCTTAATTTGAGAACCAAACTAAAGTTTTTATCAGTGTAGTATTTTACATTTTGCCTCCTTAGGACCATTGTGGAGAGGGACTTGTGAGCTGATCTGATTTTTTTCCTTACATGTTTATTTCATTTGTTGCAGTTGGGCAATAACATTTTTCCAAAACAGTTGGAGATGAGGATTTGTGATGTCTGATGCAGACTTGAGACGACAGGAAGGAGAGGGGCTTAGGTTTGGAAGGGGTCAGCTGTTATCAGAAATTCTTTGATTAAAGGAAGTTGTTCAGCATTCCAGACTTGCAGCATGCCTATGCTTTTATGGATTATCAACTAGTTATATCTAGGGGTCAGGTTTTTGTGTAGTTTGTTTGATGTTTCCATAACACCAAATTTTAGGTTGCCAGATAACGTGATGTTTTGTACCATCTTTTGTATAATCTGAGTGTGATTCAATAAACAGCTGTGCTGTTTATTGCTTGTTGCAGGAGTACCTAGCTTCCTGGGACACCAGGAATACTTTTTATTAAAAATACCAAGTATCTTAATTTGTCATTGTGGTTTTCTGACTCTTGCTGTTAAAGTGTGACTGCAAGAGAGCTCTCCTTTTCTGTAGCTTTTGTTTCTTTTTTACTTGATTGACTCAGATTTTGAATACTGAGAGTGGGCAGCTATTATCACTGGTGACTTAAATGTCTTGGTACCCTGTTCAGAGAATTTGTATGTCCTTTGTGTCTTGCACACAGTTTATACTGAAAATGTGAGCAGTGTTACTAAGGTTGCCTATTAATAATATTTACTCCAGACTATATTTTTGTTTCTCTTGTCTTCAGTCCATATTGCTAAACTAAAGAGATTTAAAATCTTCTCACTCTATATATAGATATATGAGGTTTTGGTGTGCCATTTTTGTAGCTGGTACTTTTAAATTTGATGGAGGCTATGTAGCTAATCCCACTGTAAATGTTCTTGACCAGTTTTTAAGTATTGGCCATCAACTGAATTTTCTGATGATTCTTCCTGATTAGGGTTCATTTGAGAGTGTGACATCATTTAGCTTGCACATGATTGAGTTTAAAGTTGTGTTTTTCTTCCTGCAGGTCCTTACACCCTGGTTTTGACTTTTTTAGTGCTGATTAAATGGATATTATTCATCCCCTCAAATTGTTGTACCCTGTAGATTCAGGAATGTGAGTTTTCTTTCATCTTGTCAGAGTTGAAAAGAGATGAATGTAGCTTTGAAATGGCTCAGTGTTCAGACAAGCTATGGCCAATACAACTTGAATTAAAAAGAATTTGGATTATCATCCATCCACAGTTAAATTAGTGGTCTTTGCAATTTTATTGTTCATATTGGTGCTTCTTTTTTGGGGATTGGTATTTCTGTGCAGAGAAGTTGCCTTTTCAGAAGGGGAAATGTAGCTTTCTGAGGATCATTTTGCTAATTTTTATCCACCTTTCTCTGAACTTCAGAGAACTTTTTAAAAGTGGTGCTTTATATAACCCTGTCTAAATGCTAACTTTATGTGGCTCCATTCTTTGAAAAGCTGTTCTAACTTGGGCACTAACTGAAGGCTTTACAGGCACTAAGTAATTGTGGGGTACTTGCAGTGCTAGCCCCAGTACTGTGCAGTTTTTGATCGGCTTTTTGCCTAGGTTTTTTTTCTGAATGTGTGAATGTTGAGCATTGAATGTTGAGCGTATCAGTGGAGTGCAATTAAGTGTCTTTTAAGGGCAAAAAAGGAATTTTGCTACCACAGTAATGCTTGAATTTAATTTTCTTCTTGGGAAGATTTTAGTAATAACTATTTTAGTAGTGGGCTAGACAGGAAACAAGTAAAGGAAATAGTTTTGTTGTTGCTGTAAGCTGTGTGCTACTCCTCAGGAAAATGAAAAGCTGTACGTATTTAGAATTGCAAGCTGGCAAAAACTTGTGTAGGAGTTTATATTGCTGCTCCTCCCAAACAGAACTATAGATATTTAATTTTCAACTTAATTACAACATAAACTTTCTTCCCTTCCTCCTCCAAACACAAACATTTGGTATAAGAATGTTGGTGATTTGGGGTTTTGTTTTTTGGGTTTTTTTTCTGTCTTGGTGCTTCCAGTGTGTAATAAAACTCAGAGATATTTCCTATTATTTCCTCTCAGTAAACTAAAAAAAAAAAAAAAAGTAACTTGAAAAATTATGTATATTGGTAATACGGTACGCAACCATTTGTTAATTTTACGACCTTTTAATTGAGGAGAACATATCAGTGACAGGCAATGTGGTATAAAACACACTGCTGCATGTATTGTATTTAAGAGATGAGTGGTTATATTAATCAGGACACCTAAGCTCTTTAGCCTGAATCATCAGAAATAAGAAACCAGATCAAGGTGTGTGTAGTATAGTGGAATGTCATACTTGACTGTTGAAATTAATTATTATTCTCTGTCAAATCTGTATGTCTGTATGCCCACATAAGGATTTTTACTCCTGTATTTAATCCTTCCTGCTTTAATGCATACCTATAGGAAGTATTAAGAGTAGCTGCTAACCAGAATTGTCCAGCCCTTATCCTAGGACTTCATCTCTACTTGGAATTGTGTAAGTGCAGCTCCTGTCTGCTTTAGATAGTATCTTATGAAGGAACTCTATGTCCGACTTGTCTTCTTTGAACCCAGGAAGCAATGTTTACATAAAATGCCCCAATTTATAAACAATAAATGCAAATATCTTTACTTGCATTGAGCATATACTCAACTTCTTACAAGCATGTTGTTTATAACATGTTTTTAATATTTAGTGTTTGTAGGGTTGTAAGCATGGTTTGTGTTGGAATTTTTAGGAGTGAAGGAACAAATCAAAATTTGAGTGAGAGCTCTCGGAAAACTGTTTATTTTCAATTGTGTTAAGAGCAGAATCACCATGGTTTTGAATGGGGAATACAAGAGATTTTAACATTAGTTTGAACAGTGCTCCTTTTCTGACACTGGCATCTGAAGTCTACCAAAGTATGTGAAACAGATTTGTGAGGATTCTGTAGTTCTTAGAAGGGGAAGAAGCACTATGAATGTTTGGACAAAAAGTTCCATTGTTTTGATGCCCGGGGACCTTAGATGTTTTCTTATTTGTCCAATTACTCACTAATTTCTTTTCTTTTGAATATCTGTCATTAGATTTTCCTCCTGGATGCCTCTTCAAGCGTCTTGCGATGGAAGGGAAATATATTTGAATTTATAATGGATTTTACACAATATCGTAACACAAACTGGCCTAATAGCAGCGTTTTGTTTTGAAGAGCTTAAGCATAATTACAAATAATCATGACAACTTCTCATATGAATGGACATATCACAGAAGATTCTGACAGTGAAGCAAAAAATGTGGACCTTGTATCTCCTGAGGAACCTCAGAAGCACAGAGAAATGGCTGTTGATTGCCCTGGGGACTTGGGCTCCAGGATGATGCCCATGCGGCGGAGTGCTCAACTGGAGCGAATCCGTCAGCAACAGGAGGACATAAGGCGCAGGCGAGAAGAAGAGGGAAGGAAACAAGAACTGGACCTTACTGCTTCCATGAGGCTAAAGAAACTAGCACAAATTCCTCCTAAAACTGGAATAGATAATCCAATATTTGACACAGAAGAAGGAATTGTTTTGGAGAGTCCTCATTACACTGTGAAAACACTAGGTAGGTAAAATGCAATGGGTGGGCTAACAGGGTTAAGATTTATTTGATATTAATGCTCTTTTAGGCCACTGAAAACCTAATTTAGCTAATTTTTCATAAACAGATTTAAAGTCTTCTGGTCCTTTAGATTTGTGGTGGTTTGGGGTTTTTTTACTTGGCCAAATGTGAGGCTATGTGCCTCAGCAAATGGCCTTTCAAAACTGATCCATGTGGGGAACAGTTAAATACTTTGTGGATAATAATTCAGTCAGTGTCTCTATCATCTTAAGGCTGGGGAAAACTGTGTAAGTAATATCCAATTTTATGATGTTTGATGAACTGTAGACCAGAATGAGGAATGAATAAATACAGATTGTCATTTAAAATAAAAATGCAAGAGTTGTTAATTCTTTAAAGCGAAACATGCTAGTGTTTTTTTTCCCATTCTGTCTTGCATTATCGATTGCCACCTAATATAAATGTCGCACCAATACAGCTCTTAAAGTATTGGTTTTGATAATGAAAATCTGCGTACACATTGACAAAAGTGTAATGTTAATAATTTTTGAAGAAATAGATGCTGAAATTTTTCATTTCTTAGTTGTCATTGTTTTAACTCCACTTATTTGGAGAACATTTCTAACCTTTCTTCCTCAAACGTAAGTATTTTAAATAAAATGTGGTGTGTCACTGGAGTGAAAAAGACCCACTGGGAATTTGTGGGAGTCCAGTTCAGATTTCCAAATCCATACCTGTTCAGAGATCCAGATTGCTTTAAAAAGGCAGCCTTTTTTTCTGGGCTGCCCTAAAGTTTCTTGATATTTTTTTTCCTACTGGCTGGTAGTTGAGAATACAGAGTGAAAAATAGCTATGAAATTGCTAATTCCTTCTTTTTTACTTCATCTCTAGTATTTGTGTGCCCAAGCAGCAGTTCTGCTAAAGACATGTCTCTGCTCCATAACCTCTGGTAATCCTTATTGTACAAATCCCTCTTTAGGAAAATTTAGATTGAAAGGGTCATCAGGATGTCATCCTGTTCAGCCTCCTGTGGAGAGCAGGGTCAATTACAAACAAGGCAGGTGTACCTTGTTTTAGTGCATGGCTTGTCAGCTGAGAGATCTCTTTGTAAGGAGGAGATTCTGTACAGAACTTCATGAAGCATTAGGTATTTGATTGTAAAATTCCCTCTGTAGAGGGAGCACAAAGCAGAAGATAGAAAAATGGATGTCAAACAGTAAAAGTGACTTCACTTGGGGCTTGCCTAGCCACAGTGGCCAAAAGCCGTGAAGACTGACTACTGGAGGAATTGGACATTGAAACAAGAGAAGGGAGGAAAGAGTGACTTGAAATTAGAAAGCTGGGGCTAGATTTCATGCTAGAGGTGGTGAGACCTTGGAGGGAGGATAGGTGCAAACCAATGGGCAAAGCAGCTACCCATGGAAACTGGTAGGGATGAGAAGTGAGTAACAGGCATCGGTCTGACATACTTGAGAACCAGTTAGGAGCTAGTGTAGACTGAAGCTCTTTGGACAGGAGAAATAACAGTGAAGAAATTACTGTGATGACAAAAAGGTGGGTTTAAAAATCTCTCAGTGGGGAATTCAGAAGGGTACCAGCTGTGGGAGAAGCTGAGAGATTGTCGAAGACAGTATTTGTGAAAAGTTGGAAGAGGAAACTAGTTTTGGCTCAGCAAGAATAGAAGATGGGAAATTGGTATTGAATGGAAGCTAGGATTCTTTGAATACTAGGTGTAAGAAGAGAAATGCCAAACATCGGGGACAAGAAGATTGTAGAGGTGTGTGTGTAGAAAGAGGTAAATTAGGAAATAACATGTGGTATAAGGTGCATCTTGAAGTAAAATGACTAAGTGACTTTGTCCACTTTTGTAATCAAAGTTTGGGTCTTGTCATTTGGATCAATAAACTTCAGATTTAAGAAGAGAGGATTTATCATTCGGCATTCCATGAGCCAGCAGTGCCTGTGTGGCCAAGAAGGTTAATGGGATCCCAGGCTGCATTAGGGAGAGCATTGGCAGCTGGTCGAGGTGATCCTGCCCCTCTACTCAGCCCTGGTGAGACCTGACCTGGAGTGCTGTGTCCAGTTCTGGGCTCCTCAGGACAAGAGAGGCAGGGAGCTCCTGGAGCAGGTCCAGTGAAGGGCAACAAGAGAGCGTCTCTTAAAAGGAAAGACTGTGGGAGCGCGGCCTGTTCAGCCTCAAGAAGAGGAGACAGAGAGGGGATCTCATCAATGCCTGTCAGTATCTGAAGGCAGGATGTCAGAGGATGGATCCAGGATCTTCTTGGTGGTGCCAAGCAATAGGACAAGAGGCAGTGGGCAGAGACTGAAGCACAGGAAGTTCCACCTGAACACGAGGAAAAACTTTACTGTGCAGGTGATTGAGCACTGGAATAGATTATCCAGGGAGGCTGTGGAGTCTCCCTCACTGGAGGTACTCAAGAACTGTTTGGATACAATCCTGTGCCATGTGCTTTAGGATGACCGCGCTGGAGCAGGGAGGTTGGATGAGATGACCCATTGTGGTCCCTTCCAACCTTACCCACTATGTGATTCTGTGGTTAAGAGTAGGTTTTGATTATACTCAACTATGACGTTGAATTATTGTAAACATAGGAAAAATAGTTCTAAATAAAATACTGTGGGTTTTTAACTTGTATAGTCCCTAAAGAATCTGTATTCACTCACTAGTGTTGTCAAAAACAGAGTTAAAATTTAAATTTAGTGAAGTGCTTCTGCAGTAGCTTGAACTTGTACAAAATTTTCTTCTACTCTTGAGCATGTCCTTTTTCCAGTTTCTGGGTTATCTTTCTAACATTTTTAACACTGCATCTGGCTCTTTCCCTCTTTCCACTTTGACTGTCCAGGTTAGAGTGATTAGTCATATCCACAAACCTCTGAGATTAGTTAGGAAAACCCCAAATAAACTTGAACAGGTGCTAGTGAATTACAGAGATGTTCAACTATCCTTCTTTGGAATTTTTTGAAATACTGATTTTAATTTTCCTATTGTGTGTATGTGTGTTAATCCATAGAGCTTCTCCTGAAGATACATCTTTTAAGAATATTGACCTATGTGTCTGTATTTTTAATTTGGAAAGTGTTTTGTAAGTGCCAATGTCTAATTTGGCAGATCCTTGCCAAGTCTTTAATGTTTTTATCATCATAAAAGAAAGCAGACTAGATTAAAGAAATTGGAATTTATGTATAAAAATAAAACAGGACACTTAACCAAAAGATTTTTAAAGGGCATGTTTGTTAACAAAGCAGTATATGATTTAGACAGCTGTTTAAAAGGAAATAATGGAAATAATATTCTCTGCACCTAGCACATGGGCATGTAAGTATTTACTGGCTTTTTCATAGCACTATGCTTCTGTAAAAAACAGACTTTTTCTGTTTGCTACAGTTCATTCAGCTAATTTAGTTAAATGAGTAACTGACATTTCATGGAAGTAAGCCTTTCTCTGAAGTAAGCCCTTTCTGGCTACAGTGATGATTTTTTTTTTTTTTTTTTTTTTAAACCCACCTATTTTTTGCTTTTATGCCTTGGCCAAAACTTATTTATAAATATGTTATAAATAAACTTTCTGAAATACTGTTTTATCCAAAACTACTTTTCCTAGCCATGTGATTCAAGTTATATTTGAATCATTAAAGTGCTAGTACCAGCACATAGATTACTCTGCAGAAAAGTTTAGGAATCAAGACATTGGCGCTGACATAAAATGAAGCCTATCTTCTTAAGTTTGCTCTTCTTAACTTTTGTTTAAGGTGATAAAAACCATCTATTTTCTTTTCTTCATTTTCTAATATAACATGTTAAGCTGTGACTGCAGGTCCTCCCCTGCAGTTGCATACTTTTGCCCTGGCAGTCTTTTGATTAATGTGTATATCTCACAGCGCTCAGTCACATTCCAGCCATTTCATAGTCTAATGGAAAAAGGCTGCAGCGCTTCTTGTAAAAGACGACTTGACAAAACCCAGTATTTGATTGCTAATTGATCTGCAATTAAAAAATGGACTTGGTCTGCAAAAGAACCCTGACTTTTCTGTGAGTAAATGCAGATGTTGGTCTTACTGAACTTTTTTTTCTTCAAGACAACCCTATTAATAGGATATATCTGGAGATGGAGTCTTTTGTTACCTGATGCTTTTTAAAATTATTGTTACTTTAAAACGACCAAAACCAACAAAAAAAGAAAACCAAACCCTGCACCGAAATGTTATCTGTGACTTAGACTTTAGAAGCAGGAACCTAAAGAGAATTAGGCATGCATAAAGCCAGATTTGTATGTGGTTTTGTGTGTATGGTCTTTTATTAAACAAGTGACTAGGAAATGGAGTGTTACCTTTTGAGGAATATTTCATTTCACTCCTTTCAAATATTATTTCTCTTTTATTATTGTGTTGAGGTGGGTATTCATTTGCTGTTTCATGGTGGGGGGAAATCACTTGGTATAAAGCTCTGGCATCTAGCAGATGAAGCCTCAGTGTGGAAGGGAATTGTACAGGGAAGAGAGTACCGTGGTAGTTTGTAAGAAAGGGCAACACAGAAGGAACTAGCAAAGGGCCAAAAAGAGAATATGTAAAGACATCTAGGAACAGGATGTCTTTTTATAGATACAGAGCAAGATGTCTGTCTTTCTGTATGAATTTATATCTTACATGCAACATGTATTAGAATTGCGTGTGTATATATGTGTATGTATTTGAATTTTCAGATGTGTAAGAGAGAGTTCAGAAACAATGGACTAAAATAATGCATAGCAAGAGATAAAAGGAGCGAGGTTCTTCTCTAACATCTCACTGCTTTTTGAATCCAGTAACCGTAACAAATAGCAGAACTTTGAGTTGGTATGTTTTTTAACCAGGCAGGTGTCAGTAGGAGCTGTGCAATGACATCTGTTTTACTCACTTTTTTTTCCTTTGTGCTTGAAAACAGTGCACTTCCTCAGACTTGTGAGAATGAGTTGAAGAGGTACTTCACTACTCTACATTCTCCATTAGATGAGAATTTTGCCAGCTGCCAATGTCCTATTTAGCAAATATTCTCACTTGTGGAGTGTTCTTTAGCCTTCTCTCCAAATGGCATTTCTCCCAGTGTGATAAGCAGTATATTCTGTATACAGTTTCCTAGTGAGACATTGGCTACCTTTAATTAGTGTTGTGAGCTGTAGCACCAGTGGAATATCCTGCACAGCCAGTATCCAAGCTTTCTGTGCAGCTTTTGTTCTACTGCCCTTTGTTTCTCTGGTGGTTACAGGAAGAAGCCCTTGACCTTTGGTGGGTAGGATGATTTTAGCATGTGTGAAATGGCTTTGGAGGGGTTTTTATTACTTTTTTTTATTGTCCTGCAGACAGTAAAATACAAGAGTAGTAGCCCTGGCTTGTTTGTTTCCTTTTATAATACAGAAGACTAACTTGCAAACTCAGACTTGACAGCTTGTAAATAGGTATGGTTTGTCCAAATTTAAAACAATTAAACTTGTTTGAAGTGCTTATTTTATTAGGCTTTATGGTTTTCATGTGCCCATTTATCAACCTTTTTTTTATGTTGTGCTCAAAAATTTTGATTCTAGGCTTGTGTTCAGTGTACTGATGAGTTTGTGGTTAAAAATACCTACGGGAAACTTCTTGACAGAGGTATCTGTCTTAGTGATTGGTATCTACTGTGATTTTTCATGTAAAAAGTGCAACTTAGCTGATGTCCTGATAGTGTTCCTAATATTATTAGCTCATAATGAATAAATGAAAGTTGCTAAAACTTAAAAATTATTCTCAAAGGGATAATTTGGTATCAGTAAAGAAGACTGACCATCAACTGACAGTTTTAAAATTTGAGGGTTTCATCGTTGTTGGTTTTTTTTAAATACCAGGGTTCAAAATTCTAGCTTACTTGAATTTATTAAAATATAAGATTGCTGACCAGCTTCTTGTGGCTGAACTGATTTTTTCATACAAAGTGTGAAAACATATACATTCTTTCAGGCTCAATCATGCTTTTTTTTTTTTTTTTTTTTTGGTCTGCTTCAGAATTTCTTACCTGTGTTTGATTCATATTCCTTGTTTTAGGTGGTTTCTCAAGTACTTAATTTTGAGAAGTGGCCTATTTAGCAGAAATTTGGTTTGGTTTAAAATAATGTAAAAGTCTTTGAGAAGCACTTGTAAAGCATCAAGATCAGTTCTTGAAACTCAGGAATGTAACGCATAGTATTCTGCAAACATATGGAAACTGGTTATTAAAATATGTTAAAATATTTTACTGCCCAAGCAGAACTCATATTCTTGTAGGTAAAAGATGTGGACTTCTCTTTGCTGTAGATAACTTTCAAAACTCATAGATGTTTATAGATTATATTTTTTCATCCTTTTTATTTTAATGTGCTAAGACTGAGCATAATTTTGTTTATAAATTGAGTGTAATTTACTTATCAAACATTCATTCCATAAATAAGCAATATTTAGTTGAGATACACAGATACCTACCATATCTGGTAGATGCACACAGAAAGGTGAACCAAGGTATCAGTGAATATTCAGTGCATCAAGATGAGCTTAGCAGTAAAACCTTACTGCTCTTACTGACTTGGGGACTTTTTTTTTCTTTCTTTTTTTTTTTTTTTTTTTTTTTTTTTTTTTTTTTTTACTCTTTTTATTCAGTTACATTCTGCTACAAAAAAGTTGGAATAATGGATAACTAATAAACTTGCATATATCACTGCTGGTTTAAAAACTGAACAGCAAAAAATTTTTGTATAACTCTAAATATTACTTAATTACCATTCTTGTTAACTTATATCTTATTTGTATTTTGTTATTTCTTACCTAGAAGTTGAAGAACTGTTAAATTCTCTTAAGCATATCCAGCACGTTTTGGTAGACCCTCAGAGTCAAGAGGATATCTCGCTCATTTTACAGCTTGTTCAAAATACCGATTTTCAGAATGCATTTAAGATCCACAATGCTGTTACAGTGCATATGAACAAAGCCAGCCCTCCATATCCTCTCAGCTCCAATGCACAAGAACTAGCACAAGAGGTATGTACAGTATGCATCCCTGGGATATACATGAAACCTGTAATCATAGCTACTGTTGAAATACGTACTTGTCAAGCTTGTCGGAGTGACTGAATGTTGAATATGAAAGGTTTATAATAGTCACTGATTGGAAATCTGGAAAAACCGGATACAGCAAACAGTAACCAGAAAAATATTTTGGGGGTAGGAACTCCCTCTTCAGCATGGATAGATATGTAACAGAGAAGGTACTGTGTTTAAATGTAGGAAAAGGGAGTGGTTGTGACAATCTAACTTGGTTTCCATTGGTATTCTTTATTTCAAGTATTCAGGAATTGAGTTACAGTTCTCTCTTTTTGTGACTTTCCACTGAGTTGAGCCAGGGTTCTTAGATTGGGGGGCATCTCTGAAAATACAAACATACTGGAAACAAGCATTTTGCTTTAAACTGAGCAACAGATCCCTTAATACTTTATTTAAATGTTTTAATTACTGCTGTGATTAAACTTCTTTTTGTCTGACAGATGACAGCTCTTTTGTAAGATCTGATACCTTTTTTAGAAATTGTTAAAATATTTTGAGGGGTCTCTCAGTAACGTTTGTCACAATTTTCCTTGGCCTGGTACGAGTATGTAGTGAAGTGTGGCTACATCTTACACCAATCTGTGTTTGTTAGCTTTGACTTAGGTAGCTTGAATACCAACATCAGTGCAAGCCTAGCACTGTAGTGTTCAGCAAAGCCAGATCCAGAGGCTGAGTAAAGGCACCCAGCAACCAAACTGGCTCAGGTATATGGGTTGGAGCATTGGCAGCAGGTGGTGGGTGTTGGTGGGGTTTTTGGGTTGGTTGGTTCATTTGGTTTGGTATCTGGTTTTCTTTCTCCCAGAAGCATTTTTTTTTCAACAGCTTTTTCCACTCTCCTTTCTTTTACTGACTTAAACCTTGTAAGCCAGCAGCATTGTAGAAAGCGTGAAGTTCTTTTGCAGAAGAAATTACTGACTCTTGAGGGGCATCATTTAAACACTGTCTAAAGGTGCAGGTGCTGATTAAACTTCAGCTTAGGATTTTCCTGTTCAGGTTTGTCAGTAAGACTGTGCCAAAAGCAGGTTGGAAGTACTTAAGAATATTTTGTGAATCTGTGAAAACTTTTAATCCACCCACTGTAATCATATGTTTGCAGTACATGTGAGCTTCCTTCTAGCTTGCTTATTCATCAGTCTGTAGCCTGCTTCCAAATCCTTACTAGGTTTCTTCCGTGTCTGAGTCTGAAGGACCCTTTTCATTTACCTTCTGTTGGTAAACCAGTCCCTCAAACATCCACTTCATATAGGCCTAGTTTAGGATTTCATTCAGATACAAGCCAGAATCTTTGAACCTCTTTTTATAATACAGGGTATTACAGATGTAACCCTTAAGAAAGCTGCTTCTTTCCCTTCATGAATATGATGACCTTTTATTTGCTACTTAATAGAAATAGAAATAATAGAAATTTCCAGTAAGAAAATATGCCTAGGAAAACTCTAGGTCTATTTCCACACTTTCACATTTCTCCCCATTTTTTGCTGCCCCTTACCTTCCCAACATGTTCTTCTCTTTTTTTCAGGTGATTTGGTAAATCCTAAAATCAGAAGGTGGTGCAAAGCCAGTTTTCTGTCTCTTACCAGTCCATGAAGAAGGTTAAACAAAAAGAAAAGATTTCATTAATCCAGAATTTTTAAACCAACACAATTTGATCATTATCCATGAGACTATTACATGAAAGACAAACATATCACTGCACTCATTTTGACTCTCCCATCCCCAGCCTTGAAATTACTGAAAACTCATATATGTTGCAAATGTCTGTTCCCATTTTCAGATGTAATCTAGTTTCTTGGTGATTCAGCTTCTTGTGTATTTAAGTGACTTGTATTTTGCAATATGTTAAATAACATCCTGAAATGATAGAGCTGGAAATTCAGGACATATATTTCTGTGTCTGATAGAAGCGTCTCGAGAGGATACCTTGAGGCCTCCATTCACATCACTCTGTACTTCCTTGTCTTGCCTGAATAGAAGATCTTATGCTTGGTTTCCAGATCTTTTATTCATTTTGGAAAGGTTTCTGTATTTGTTATGGTAGCAGTATGGGAGGAAATTAATTCTGCTTTAGAAAAGTTGGTCATGTTTTTGTTTTGGTTTTTAGGGTTTGTTGTTGGTGTGGGGTATTTTTTAATCTTGACAACGTGTTTATCTTGCATGCCCAAGTTTTTTCTTGTACTCTCATTTTTGGTTGTCTTTTGCTTTTTCTGCCTCTAAGCATAGGCATGGGAAACTCCCCCAAAAAGCAGCTCATTTACTTGCTTCAGGGTGTTTTTGAAAAGACACTTACAAAAGCCTGGATTTAAGATACTGATAGCATCTCGATGATAAAAGCCAGAAGACATCACAAGAAAGAAAAATAGCAGATACATGCATAACATTAATTTTAAATAGCAGGTAGTGCTGGTGTGCATATTTCAGTGCACAGGTCATGAGCAACAGTGTGTAACTCTGAAACTATTTGGAGTGTGTGCCCCAGTTTAAAGCTACAGATGTGTTTTGTTTGAGGCTTTATACAGTGGAAGAGAACATCTCTAACAGGAAAAGGCATTTTACAACACAACTTCACAATGCAACATGAAACAGTCTCCCTTTTAAAGAAGTAATAACTAATATTATTTCGTTTTTTAAAATTTTCCAGTCCTCTTTATGAAATTCTTAAAATTGGTTGTGTACATGTACAGTTAACTTTTCCCATTAATTCTGATAACCAGACACTTAACAACTGAAGATTTTTCTTTTCTTTTTTAAGAAACTTCAATTGAATTAAAAAGGTGGAATGAAGCACGTGAGCTTAAGGAATTTGAGAAAGCTTATCTTCATGTAATGGGGTGTACTCCAAGTCTCAAATAAAAATAGCCAGTAAACATCAAGTGTAATTAAATTGATTTTAAATCCATTTTAACTTGACCAAGATGAGGGCAAGGATTATGGCAACGTGGTCTGAATCTTCACCTTGTAAGAATATTGGATGCAGCATTCAGGACAATTTATAACTTGGCCTCTAACAGCACATACCAAATACCTCAAAGACATTCTTGCTATTAAATATATTTAATAGGCTCAATTTATATAATTATGTTCCTAAATATTTTGGACTTGCTACTGTTTGCTTCTGCAAAATCAGGCAAATAAACCTGTTCAGTACTGTTGAGGGGATGCACTGGAAGTTCATAACTTCTGGTGTAAGTGCACTAGAATGTGTATGTGTGTTCAGTCTGACAGTCCTGCTCACCTGCCAGTAAGCAACAACAGAATTCTGTAGGTGCAGTTAATTTCTGAATGTTTAATATCACTCCGGCACATGCCTCTATCATACATGCCTACAAATTGTAGTGTGTGGAATGAAACCAAATTGATAGCTTCTGGGGGGGGTTCTTGAGCTAAAGTTAGCATGATTAACAATAAAAACTAGTCTTCAGAGTTAAGAAAATACAGTTATTGCCACGCTCTCAGTGTGGATTGCGTATGCTATATGTAGTGTGTCACTTCTGGAATGACAGGCTTCTTCAAATTTCTTAGTCTGATAAAGCTGTGGGATTCATTACCATGAGTTACAAAGGACTGTAACATGCAGCACTACTGATGTAATAAGTGGTGTATAGGGCAGCCTGAATCTTTCCTAGAGCTTCATTAAATAAACAAATGAGAGATGTATCTTTTTTCTTAAAGAGGGGGGGATATTAAAATTTTGAATAATCAAATTACTCAAAGCAGAAATTCAAGTTAAATAAAGGATGTTTACTGCACACAGAATAACTGGTTGAACCAGATTGCTTTCTTTTCCACTGTCAAATCCCCAACCTCTGACCTTGTATTCAGATGGTTGTGTTCCTTGCAAGACTTCCAAGTTGCTTTCTGAGTAGGTTTTCCTGTAAAAAGATAATTAAGATTTGATAAATAAGGCTTTAAGGCTTCTCATTGCTTCTTCAAGAAGGGAATTCGAGGTCCCTTGAAAGTTAGAACTTAAATAAACCTCTATGAGAAAGTCTTTCGTATAAAAGAATCTTTTCTTTGAAAATAGAGGAAAACTTGTCAGTGAAATACGTCTTTTGCTGTGTTCTGTTTGCTGTGTGACATCCTAGAATTGAGTTTAAGCCAGGTGTAATAGCTTTCTGTCTAATTCAGAGATATGACTGAAGTCAGGACTTTGTGAAGCTGAACTATTTCTGTTCTCTATGATTTTAAAGAAACCAGTTAAAAAAATTATTTAAATCTGGCTTCTTTGACCATTTTAAGCTATACTATATTTGCTCACCATGAGGCATGTTCTAGGGATGTCAGAGGGAAGGCTTTTGGAGGTTGTGCCAGGTTTATTGCAAAGTGCAGGAATGTGTTCCATGTGACACTTTGTTTGGCAACATGAGGATCTTGCTCCATGGAAACAGCTCATTTTGTGGCTTGTCCTAGAATTTCAAATTATCTTGGGTTGGAAGTTTTCAGTGCTGTTATCTGGTAGCATCCAAGATAGTTGTTAGTGTTTCTAAAATAGTAGAAAATTGCTCCTAGTATAGAGGCTTTTCAGACCTTCAGGTACTGTTAGATCATACAAAAAGGTGAATTATTTTTTCTTTGAAACTTTTGGTTTCTTGATTCTCTGATGTCAAATTACCTCATCTGTAAGAGTCAAAAGCTCTTGAAAAAAATGTTTTCTATTTCTCTGAAAGCTGCTGCTACGATTTGTGTAATCTACTCTTGATGTCTTTGGATTAATTTGTGCTGTTGGACTTGTGTGCTTTTGGTCAGATTAGGCCAGAGGATAATGGCTTTGGAAAGTATCTTCAGCCTCACCTTTATGTGAGAGGACTTCCCTGCTCTTGGCTCTCTGTATGAGCATACCAGTATTTGCAAGAGATGATGGCAAGGCTTGTTTGGTAACTATACGAGAAGGAAAACCTATTTTGGCAACTGAAGCTGCTTGAGTAAAAACTAGGCTTGTGTTAGTGTGGATTATTTTGGAACCAGCCAGAGAAACCAGGTTTTCAGGGAGGGGCGTTTTGGAGACAGGAACTCTAGGATGCATTTCAAAACCTGTCTCAGAATCTTTGGCCTTGCTGTTGGTGGAAATAGTTTCCATAATAAGAATATGATAATCTGCTTTTAAGGAAGAGGAAGGCTAGTCACATTAATAAGAAATTACTCTAGTTCAAAAACCCACCATATTCTCATAATACACTTCATTGTGACTGATTTCACTGACATGCAATCACTAACTTTCTAGAGTTCTAGTTTTTTTGCATGCATCTTTGTGATATCTGAGCTCGTTGCCAATCTCTGGAATTGACAAATCTGTGTTAGGTATTGGATACCAACTTAAATTTGGTAGATTATTACTGAGGCAAGATGTGCTGGGTTAGTCCTGTGGTCTCGTGTGTTTTCCTAATGTGCCCCTGACTAATCAATCAGCAGTAGTGCAACAACTACATGGATATACTTTACTTTCAGTAAAATGAATAATTGCAAGTAGGGGGTTGTGCTTGAGTAGGAGAGGGAGGATTGATAAATCTCTGGCTAGATAAAGAGTTTTACTGCTTGATTTCTTTTTAGGTACAGAGTGTTTTGAAACCCAGCCACCACAAGGATGGACAGGAGCTTAATGCTTTGCTGAATGCCCCTCACATGCAGGTAAAATGAAACTTCTAATCTAATGGATCTATTTCTTGATGCTGTTTTCAGCGTAACTTATTTTTTGCCTTGGGGTGACTGGGCAAGGATGAATTTTATTCCTCAACCCTCATTTTCCTAGGATAAGGAATTTGCAATTTCCAGAAACTAATGGAACTTTTTAATGAAGTGTAGTGCGTGGTTGTATTCAGCCTTTGCTATGGTCTATATGTATTACAGGGTAATTTGCACAGAAACAATGTAGCAGTAGGTCAGTGGGAACAGGGCAACACATGAGCTGCTTTGCTTACCTGTTTTTACCTTTGCAATTGTTTCCTGCTTACCATAGGGTGCATGAAGGAAATTTTGTTCTGGGGTGGTGATGTAAAAGTAGTTTTCACTGCAAAACTTATTCTGAGTCTGCAGATACATACATAGTAAACCAATGTCTGGGTTTTTAGTGCAGATAAGATAGAAGTACAGTTACAGTTGTGTTCAAAATTGCTTTTTTATTATTTTCCAGTCTGAAAGTTTTGAAAAAGAGTAGGTGCTACATAGCTGTGATAAATAATTTTTTTTATTGCTTGAGTCAGTTTGCGGTGTTCTATGACCTCCAGAGACTGTTGAAATTGCAGAATATCATCTACTGGTTTGTATGCGTATCGAGTGTGATGTTTTCTGTAACTGAGCTGATTTTGTTTAACACTAGGCACTTCTACTGGCTCATGATAAGGTTGCAGAACAAGAAATGCAACCAGAGCCTATGACAGATGAAAAGATTTATGAGAATGTTGGCGTGTATGCAGGGGAGACGGTTAAAATAGTTCGCATTGAGAAAGCTCGGGATATTCCGCTGGTAAGTACTGGTGCTTACTCAGTTATATGTAAAGGAAGTAAGGCTTTTTGTCCTTTCCAGATTGCTATGAAACATTTGGAATTCAAACGCAAAGGTAATGTTTAACTTGTAAATACTCTCCCTCCCTCCAAAATGGGAAGCAGTCATAGACAGTAAACTTGTATTAAACTTGAATTGGGCAGTAGCCATACCACCACGTAAAATCCGTACAACTTCTGTCAGCTTGGGTTTTGACAGATCTTCTTGGCAAGAGTCACTATCCCAAGACTGCTGCAAGGGAGCTTAAAGTCTTGTGTCAATGAGGTGTTGGTTTTTTTAGTTGTCTGGTTTCTGGTTTTGGGGTTTGTTTGGCAGTTATCATCTGCTATTTGCATCTTTCAAATAAAAGTTTCCTTAGGACTGTGTTTCTAAAAAAATAATCTTATGGTGTGGAGCCATTAAATTCTTCACTCTTTAATGTAGGTTGAAGGAGTTGAACAGTGGGTTTTTTGAACTGGAGCATTGTGTGTATGCATCCAGGCTGTTACTTGCATTCTCTTTCAGCATGGTTTTTCCACTGGCTTGGAATATATACAATAGATGGCTTTGAGTTTCATATATGTAATAAATTCAGAATGTGTTGCTACTACACAGGGTGCTACTGTTCGCAATGAAATGGATTCTGTTATCATCAGTCGAATAGTCAAAGGAGGTGCTGCAGAGAAGAGTGGGCTGTTACATGAAGGGGATGAAGTTCTGGAGATCAATGGCATCGAGATCCGTGGAAAAGATGTTAATGAAGTTTTTGACTTGCTGGTGAGTTGGAACACTTCTTGTTTGCTCTGCAATAAATACTCATTTCATAAGTCTGAAGCCTGTTGACTCTGCTTGCCATTTTACTCACATTTAGTCTCAAAACTATTTCCATTCTGGTAGCTGGTGTTCGTATGTGGAGGGCATTTCAAGTTTTCTTTCTGATGCATAGGAGTATACTGACAAGTATGATGGAAGTTACTGCAAAAATGAAGGCTACAAATGTGGAAGTATCAAGCTGTTATCTTTAGACTTACTTCTAATGATTTCTAAGAAAAACTTAGTTTAGCTCTGAAAAGCCATAATTTGTCATCTTTGTCTCTGGTTCAGTCCATAATTAATAGATGTGTGGCTGGTTTGGAGGTAGTTTTCTTCATAGCAGCTTATATGGTGCTGTGTTTTAGGCTGGGTTTAGACTGAAATAGTGTTGATAATGCACCAGTGTTTTAGCTGTTGCTAAACAGCACTTGCCCAGCGTCAAGGCCTTCTCTGTTTCTCACTCTGTCCCTGCCTGCAAGTAGGCTGGGGTGAGCAAGAGGCTGGGAGGGGACACAGCTGGGACAGCTGACCCAAACTGACCGCAGTGGTGTGTCTTGCCAAGTAACATCAGGCTGAGCAGTAAAATCTGGGTGGTGAGTGATTTCTTTACATCACTTGTTGGGTTGGGCTTTTTTCCACTTTACTTATTAGACTGTCTTTACCTTGACCCATGAAATTTTTTCCTTGCATTTGATCTTCCAATTCTCTGCCTCATCCTGCTGGGGGAGAAGAGTGCATTAGGAGCTGGTCGGTGCCTAAGTTACTGCCCAGACTTAACCCACCACAAATTGTATCACAGGGGACCTTTACGTGACTAGACTTGTTACTCCTTCCCTCCTGATAAAGGCCCTATTGTCCAGCAGTTTACTTGCATAGATGTTTTCTTGTTTATTACACCATTCATGACAAAATTATACTTTAAAAGCAGCTAGGCAAGAAATCCATCAGAAATTAGTGAATGCAGAGGCACTCACTTTCAAAAAGGCCCTGTGAGACAGAATGTCAGAAGCTGGCAGTTACAATCAGTATTTTGTCTTGCCCAATTGCACTTCTTTCATGCTTTTCCCTGGTACCTGCTTTGGATCGGTGTCCAAGACATCTGGAACCCTACTCTGAATCTTTGATCCAATTGCAGCAGGCAAGACCATTCTGTCAAAGTGAAAACAGATGAAAATGACATTGTTTTGGATGTCAATTTATAACTTTGGCAAAAACATTGTAAATTTCAACTAGGACTTATGTAGTAGGGATTTGGGAGGGGGGAAAAAAGGATGAGAAACATATTTAGTAAATCTTTAAATTATTTAGTAGATTTATGCTCTAGAGATGAAGCAGAATCAGGACAATGACTTAGGTTTAGCTGTAGGAAAATTTCCATCTTCAGTTGGACTTTTTTACTGAAATTTGCTGATAAAATTTTTCATCTATCTCATACAATGAGATCAAGTTGAAGGAAGTAGAGGCAGAAATGTGTGAGGTTTAGGGGTTTTCTGTTTTACTGTTTTTAGACCGGTTAGAAAGATGCTTACAATTCTCTGAAAAGCCTTGAGTTTCCTTGGGTTTTTTGAATCAGAACTATCTGAGATTCATCATGTTTTGTAATTGTCTCAATTTCCATCTGTATTTTTTTAAAGCCATATTTAACTAAGTCCTATGCTTCTAAAAAAAGTGTTTTGTAGGTGATTAACAGGTAGTTCAAGGCTGGCAGTTTAGTTCTCTGCAGAGAGCTTATTCTGCTCCTGAGCAGCACCTGCAACATAGGGTTAAAAAACAAAAGATGTAAAGCCACAATACATTAGCATAAGAAAAAATCACTTGCTGAAGGTTAAAAACAAAATAAACACAACCTTGTGGATTTTTAAAATATATTTTTAATACAACTAATTTAAAATAATACTTTTAATTCTTTATTAAGAAATATTTATTTATAATTTATTTATTATTTACTACTTATTATTATTTAGTAAATTGTCATTTGTATTTTGTAATGTGGAAATGAAGTTCTAAGGTGCTTCAGACCCCCCAAAACACTTCAAACAAGCACAGGAGAAGGAAATGTCTTCCCTCCTTAATTTGGCCTCACTACTTGCTACTCTAGTGATAATAAACTACGCGTGACTTTTAGACTAGACTGTTCACATGATCACTGTGAGATTACAGACATTCCTCTTGGAACTATGCATGCTGACTGAAAATCATGGATTTTCCTCTCTTGCAGCCTCCTCTTGTTATGTTCAAGTTACATTTACTTTATTTAAGCCGTAGTTCTGTATTTTTTGAGATACATGCATTTTCTTGTTTTATACAGGATAAATTGTTGTGCTATGCTTCGTAGAATGGTGTATAGGAAGTGAAACATCTGTAAACCTTGTCACAGGTTGTCACTTGCACTTTATTGAGATATTTTTTATGTGTGCAAACACATTCTGCACGTGAAAGTATGTAAACAAAACAAGACATTTATTCTACTTTCTTGGCAAGGGTGACTACAGTATTGGTATTGAACACTTTACATATGCAAGATTTGAGTATGTTAGCTAAATTTTTAAATAGTGTTTTGTATTCTTTACTAATGTTAACAGCATAAAATCGTAGTAGAAATGTTTGGCTTTGAAAACACTGTTCCATTTAAATGATTCTAGAAAAATTACATTTTTTAATATATTTTTTCATCCCAGCGTAGACTCACTTGTTGGTATTTATGAACAGAATAAGAGAATATTATTATCCATTTCTCCTAAGTCTCTGCTTGACAGAATGGCAGCTGCTCCATTTCAAGTAGAAATAGTTTATATTCAGAAAAGATAGGCTTTTAAAATCTGAGTATCAACGTTTAGCTTTCTAGTCTGACTGAATCACTGCATCTGTATCTGTACTATTTTAAACTAGCAAAGGGGTAGATGATGCACTGTTAGGAACAACTTTTAATGGGAATTTTCAAAGCATTTTCTAAAATATTTATTAAAATTCTTAACCTTAAGCCTTATTTTGATACTGTATATGAAGAGTCTATTTTTCCTCTCAGGCTGACATGCATGGTACCCTGACCTTCGTATTGATTCCCAGTCAGCAGAGCAAGCCACCTCCTGCAAAGGAGACAGTTGTAAGTAGCTCTACAGGTGTTCTCGTGCTTGGTGATACATACCTTGTTTTACCAGTAGTGTTTAAAAAGTTCTCCTGCAGGTCCTTTATGTTGTGGTACAAACCCAAAACTTAGCCACTGTAGTGGTTTGGTCCAAAATACTCATTACTGTTTATCTGCTGTGAATAAGAATTAGGAGAAATGCAAAGCAGGCACCAAACTTGAAAGAATACAAAGAAGTTTATTAACAGACCTAAAAGAGGGAAAAAAAAATTATACCACCTTCAGAACTCTGCTCCTCCCCCCACCTTCCTCCCTTCTCCCACTGACAATGTGAAAAAACAACCCTTGAGATGTTCAGTCTGTTTACCACTTCCATAATAACCTTGTTCAGTCCATTTAGAGAGAGAAGTCTCTTCTTGCTCGTGCTATGAAAGCATTATCACAACGAGACAGCCACCCACTTCCAAATATTGTTCAGTCCATTTAGGAAGAGGAGTCTCTCTGCCTGCGTGTGAGTCCTTTCCCCCCAACTTGCAGCTTTTCCCACAACTGCTTTCGAGGGTCCACTCTTGAAGGTTTTTGGGGCACCATGTTAAGGTTGAGCTGTTCAGAAACAAAAACAGAGGCCCTTCTCCTTCCCTGGGAGCAAAGGGTCTTCCTCATCTTCATTGTTAGGACTATCTCTGGGAGCATCTCTAGGAACTGAGGTTTTCTCCTTTCCCGTTTGGAGCAAAAGTCCTCATCTGGTTCATCTCTCCCTGTCCAAACTTCTCATGAAATTACAGCTGCGTCAGCATCTGCCTATCTCAGTGCAGGTGCTTTTGCTTACGAGTTGAACACTCCCCCCCCTATATCTTCATGAAATTACAACGGGATACTCTGATATATCATAGCTTCACAACAGAATTTCAGCTTTAAGCATCTCCTCTCTCTCTTCCCTCAGGTTTTCAGCTCTTCACAGCAGTAAAAGGGTTAATCTCACCTCGGCCTTGCAGCTTTGCAGCTGGAATGTTGAATGTTTCTTATCGCAGTGGAGAGGGGGGAGAGCCGAGCCGCTCCGGCTGCCCACGGCAAGGCAGTGGGGGGGGGTTCCACGGCTGGAACAGGTCCATGGCTCCAGGATGGCCGTGGCCCGGCCCAGCCTGGCCCAAGCAGGGCCTGGGCTGGGCCCGCTGGCCCCCACACGGGGCCTGCAGCCACCTGTGCCAGCGCCGGAAACGAGAGAGAGCTTGGGGGGGAGTTTGCCTATTCTTAAATGTGGATCACAGAGGCAGTCACAACTTTAAGTGGCTTAGAGAATTGTCCATATTCAAACTGGCCAGCTGATAGGTTCTATCAATTCCCAGAGGAAACTGTAAGCACCCCTCAGCAAGGACATCCCTTCTGGGACTGTGCTTGCTAACCTATGACAGCTATTTAAATTGATTTTAATTGGTACCAGACTAACACCTGAATTAACTGTTGAAAATCATTAATGATCTTAAACTGAAACTCTTAGTACGATTTTAACTCAGTTTCTGAAAAACATTGTAAAAGTAGAACTTCCTGTGGTTCTGAGCTTCTTATTCTGAATTTCTATATTTTGTGTGTGTGTATGTGTATATATATATGTGTGTGTGTGTGTGTATGTATTAAAAAAACTTGGATTGTGGAAACTTGCAAATATGCTTTGGGAGGAAAAGATAGCTTTAACAGTTTGAAGAAAGAATACCCAGACATTAATGATTGGTGACAAAATACTTTACAAGTCAAATGTCACTTAAAGCCCAGCAAATGGGTTTCAGTTTGTGTGTTTATTAGGTACTTTAGCCAATCAGAATACCTCTGATAATTTTTGAATGCAGACAACTTAAATCAGTAGCTGGGGGAGGGGATTGTCTCCTGCAATGGTGAGGAAATTGCATGTTAAATTCAAGCCTAGATAAAGTTTCCATTTTATAGAAGCTTAGAGTTTTTATATATCCTTGCTCCAATGCAATCACAGGAAGACAAGGTTTAATTCTTCAAAAGTCACTTCAAAATTTTTCTTCTGGTTTTACATTTGATCTCCTACAGATACATGTGAAAGCGCATTTTGACTACGATCCCTCTGATGACCCTTATGTCCCCTGCCGGGAGTTAGGCCTGTCTTTTCAAAAGGGAGACATACTCCATGTGATTAGTCAGGAAGATCCAAACTGGTGGCAGGCTTACAGAGATGGAGATGAAGATAATCAGCCATTGGCAGGCCTTATCCCTGGTAAGTAAAGCTCTAGAAAAAGCTTGACAGTCAGTCAAGTTAGTTGTCATAGCCACAGGAGCACTACTCAGGTTTTCAAAGACTTGTGCACCCTTAAATATCCATTGCCTCAAATAGATCTGTGTCTTTGAACCATTTGCAACAGAGCCTACTGTTGGGCATTGCAATGTATGGAGTTACAATGCAGAGTAAAGCTACTGCTTTCACTGCAACTTTCAGGAGCTACTGTCCTCTTCCTTTATTCCTGCACCATGGGGACTCTGCGGATTCAGAGTTCCCTCTGCCGGCTGCAGCAGAGATGTGGGACTGCAGCCCGCTTGTTCTCTGGTGATGGGCACGGCTCTGAGGTTTCTTACCTTTTCCAAATAAACTACTTGATACAGTGCCTTTTTCGTGGTCACTTTTCGGCATGTTTTCACTTAGCAAAGGGCTGCAGTTACTTGTGACAGTCAGACTTCTTTTCTCACTGTTGGGGGCCTTTGGGTAAAAGAGTTTTCATACACTGAAGACTGTTGATAATTTTTGCATTGCAATATGTATTGCAGCCTAGTTCATTAAAGATCTGCTGTTCTGTTAAACACAGTGAACAAGAGACTTCAAATTCCATAGAATATCACACTGTAACTTTATGATGCTTGAGTAAGTTGAGAGAAACACTGATGTAAATATAGGCTAATCTATTTTAAGCTGAAGTTCAAAAGATTTAATATAAATAGAACACATTTGACATACAAAAGTAATTAGAAAACCACATCATCAGAGTGGGGAAATGTAGTCTTCCCTGTAGTTTCACTTTTCCAGGCAGAACTGTCTAGTATAATACAAATGATCTGCAAGTCTCTCTTGATTAATATATTTTTTGAAGTAATAAACCAGTTTTGCAACAGTTTTCGTTTCTCTTTTAAATTTTTAATTTCTCTTTTAAATTTTCTTTTGTATGTTATATTCTACTAGAACCTTCAGAGGTGTAAAAGCTTAGGAAAAAGTCAAATGAATAAGTCATTACAAAAAAGCATGGAAATGGTTTCTAAATGTTAATGACTCTTGTGCTTTTTTTAATGCATCAAGGAAAAAGTTTTCAGCAACAAAGAGAAGCAATGAAGCAAACCATAGAAGAAGACAAGGAGCCTGAAAAATCAGGTGGGATATATGCTTTCCAAGTAAAAAAAAATCTCTTATAGCGGTGTTAATTAGTGTTATATGGAACCTCGTCATGGTGGAGTTTTAGAAAATTCATGTGGTGTGGGGTTTTTTTTGTAATACAAGTGGGATGATTCTTTGAAATTCTTCATGTAAATACAAGCCTGAATTTAACACTTTGTTGTGCAAAGTACATGGGTTTTTCACAACTGTGTGATGTAATTAGGGTGATGTAGAGAATTTGGAAAGCCCCCTTTTTCGTAAAGAATTTTATCTGCCATGGGCTTGGTTGAAGTCCTTGACATGTGCTTAATACACCAAAGCATTGTAATCAACAAAAGGATATTATACCTTTTGAAAACTGCGTAATAAATTCTCCACTTTAAAGATCCAACAAGAGGGTGGAACAGGAAGATTTTTGTTGTATGGGTGTTTGATTGTCATAATTTTTATTTTGGTTAGGAAAACTCTGGTGCGCGAAGAAAAACAAAAAGAAACGGAAAAAGGTTTTATACAATGCAAATAAAAATGATGGTAAGGAATAACTTTTGCACAATTTGTATAATTATAAACAACTATAAAATAATCTGCAAATAGCCTTGTGAAAAGAATGCTGAAATTCAGGATACAATGTTAGAAATACTAGCAGTAAAAGTTCCGTGTGAGAGCAATACTGTGTTGTGTTGTAGCATTTAATGAAAGATGTAGAAGAAGTGAAAGGATTTGTAGGGTCACTTGGTGTCTTTATTAAAGACCAGATGATAAGGGAAAATAACAGATAGTATTTAGGCATAGAAGCACTCATAATTTTACAATAATGAACCAATTTATTATGGCTTTTTAATATCATCTCACTCTGCATAGTTAAATTTCATAAATGGAAAGTTTCTTCATTTTAAGGCTATTTATACTACGTTCTCACAGAAGTACTTTGGGATTGGGATGATGGTTGCCGCCGTTTGGTATGAAGTGTTACTCTTGTATTAGAAACTTACTTTTCGGCAAAGAAGTTGTTTCTTGTGTTTATGCTACTAGTTATATGATGACTAGTAAGTGGAAACATTTTTTTTTCCCCAAGAAAAGGGAAAAAAATTCTCATCTTACTGGGCACGTGATGATCTTTGGGCTTCTGTTGCTTTGGTGACTCAGATGCTGGGCAGAGTCAGGAACTGCCTGAAACCTGATACTGCATGACAGGCAATACATGGAACTGGCAGTAGAGTTTGTTGTGACTGTTTTATTGTTCTCTCTCAAGATTATGACAATGAGGAAATTTTGACCTACGAGGAAATGTCACTGTACCATCAGCCAGCAAATAGGAAACGTCCCATAGTTCTGATTGGCCCCCAGAACTGCGGCCAGAATGAGCTGCGGCAGAGACTGATGAATAATGAAGTGGATCGCTTTGCCTCCGCAGTGCCCCGTAAGTGTGGCAGGCAGATAAGATTCCTCATTCTAAACCTTGGCTGCAGACAAATCCTGTTGTGTTGGAAATAGTAATTAGGAGCTTGGGGGTTTGGGGCAGGATATATTGAGCTCTTGAAAAAAAAGGACAAATAAAATGATCTCTTGTGTGGCAAAAAATAGCTTTGAGAAGTTAATGCAAATCCAGTGTTACACACACAGTGTTCTAGAGGCATTATAAGACATGCATTTATATCAGTTTGAATAAAATTGGAGTGAGTTACAGAAGTTCAAAAAAGAAACTGGTATATTGGGCAAAAAATTTTTAACCAAATGTCCTGCATAAGTTTAAATTTAGATGGCTTTAGTGCCCTTCCAAACCACTTATATTTCAGTGAATATTGTATTTTTAATGTCTGATGTACCCTAGATTATGTTTACAGACAACTTAGCAATATGCATTTGTTGAAAAACTTATAGCTGTTTTCACATTCAGAACACAACTGCACAGTTAAAACTATTCTTTTCATAATTTACTAATTTACTAATTTTCCTCTAGATAATGTAAAATAGAACTTCTAAATGAAGTTTGACAACTTAATCTGACCAGGGACATTTATTGTAGAAAATAAAATACACGGATTTCTTTTTCCTATGTTGGGTTGGAGGGGGTGGATTTTGCATTATTAGCAATATGCCTGCTAAGAGAAATACTCTTTCTTCCATTCTACACGTGTATCACTGTCTCGATTTAATTTTTGTCTCTTGTTTGTAGATACTACTCGGAGTAGGCGAGAGACTGAAACAGCTGGCAGGGATTACCATTTCATCTCCCGACAGGCATTTGAGAGTGACATAGCTGCAGGGAAGTTCATTGAATACGGAGAGTTTGAGAAGAACCTCTATGGGACGAGCATAGACTCTGTGCGGCAAGTCATCAACTCGGGCAAGATATGCCTTTTGAATCTCCACACCCAGGTATGGCAAAGCTCTTGCCTGTCATATTTTAATTGTAGAAGCTACTGTGAATATCTATAGAGCTCTATCTGGTTTATAAAATGAGTGTGTTTTCAAGATCCATATTCATGTTTATGCCAAGTTTTCTTTCAGTGATGCTCAGCTGACTCTGTCCAGTTCCTTGTTTGCAAATATGCACATTTTTATCTGTGCTGCAGGTGATGGGGCCTTAGTTTTCACCAGCTTTTAAGTATCTGGAAACCATGTAAATTTAAAAATTAATTAAAATAAGATTTTTGTCTCTCCATCTTCCAATTACTTCATGATCTCTGGGGTTTTTGAAGATGGAGAGGAAATTTTTTGCGATTATACTTGGAAATTGCATTTCAGGAATGTTTTTGCAGTTTCCAGATACAGTTCAGGACTGAAGTACATCACATCAACAGTGTTGAAAAACTGTTGAGCTGTGAACTTTTGGTTATGAAGAGGAAAACTATGCTTGCATACCTCAGTTTGGAAATTTAGTCAAACATGGTAAGAGGCAGAGAATGCAGCCTGTTTTCTGATACATGTATGTATGAGGTCTGCTGCTGTTGTAGATGCTGCAAAAGAAACCCTGAAACTCAGCCACATCAGTAAAATCTGGTAGTATTGAAGCTATCATTAGTCATCAATTAGTCATCAAAAGTAGGGACCATGTGATACTATACTAGCATAGCTCATGGGTATTGCAAAGCATGTCATGAGATGAAAATTCGTATCTCTTTAAAAATGTATCTAATTCTGTGGCTATAAAAATTTATCTCAGAGACAAGTTGGTTGTCCCAAGATAGAGAGAGGGAGCCTTTTGGAAAAATCAAACAGCAGTTTGATGCCCTTCATTTCCTGTCTCTCAATATTAATGTAACCTGACAAAACAATATGCTACACATACAGTAATAGTGCGTCTGATACCTTGTACTTACCTTCAAAACCGAAAAGGCTAAACCGTAGTTTTTCAAGTAAACGGTACTATTTAAAGCTTATACCTTTCCTTAGCATTGCAAGACACTCACTTCAGTGTACCTGACCTTTTTATTGCTTTTGGATACCAAAAGATCTGTTTCTTCAGTTTACTTATGAAGAATATTCTTGAACAAAAGTAACTATTTCAGTTTCATGAAGCTGAAAAATGTTGGAATATAAATTTCATAGGAAATGGTGTCTGAACTCTGAATACTGTTACGGTTAATTATATTGTTGTTAATATATTGTACAGTTGTTGTGTTTGAAGACTATATTATCAATTACAGCATGTGAATAATGCATCACTAAATGTCCTTTTCCTGGGTGGAATTGTTAAATATTTAATAAATCCTATTTTTGCAGTCACTGAAAACACTACGTAACTCTGACTTGAAGCCATATATTATATTTGTTGCACCACCTTCACAAGAGAGACTACGTGCTTTATTGGCCAAAGAAGGGAAAAACCCAAAGGTAAGGTGTCTTACACTTCTTCTGAAACCATGCTGGGTTTGGTGAGCAAATGCATGTGCTCCTTCTTTGGAATTGGGACACGGTACTGGCAATTACCGTTGCAGTGAACCAGTGTAGCTGTGCTCCAGGTTGGTGGGCAGACCATGCTAAGGGAGGGGTTCGTTCAGGATGCTTTTGCCTTAAGGGGATGTGAGAGGTATTAGACAAGGGAATGCATTGCTAATTCAGTAATCTTGGGGCACAGTGTTTTTGCATTGGGGTCCCTGCATTTGGGTACAAAAACATGACTTTTTATTTCAAAACTGTGGAAAATCAAGTTTTGTCCTCAAGTAAACCTGGGAGTAATTCTGTGGAGCAAAGGATTACTGGTTTTCATTTGAGAACTTACCTGCCCTTAGAAAAGCATTTACTTGAAAATCCAAAACTCTTCAGATAGAATTATTTTAATGCTTGATCCTGTGGGATCACTTTTCATTTTTAAACAGAGTCATGGCCAAGATCTGAGCTTATGCAGTTCAGATTTAGTTACTCAGAAGTCAGTTCTGCAGAATGCACTTTAAAGCCAAAGATTAAACCAGGACATCTGAAAGTTCAGAAAAGTTCCTGATCAGGCTATGATATACCAAGTGCTTATTGCTCAGGCAATGGAATAGGTTTATCATCAGGTTTTTAACTAAAATCTCCCCCAGTGGGTGGGAGCCCTTTGCCACCACAGTATCTTCCAAGTGCTAATCGAGCATAATGCAGGTCATACTGAGGAAAAACAATCTTCCCAGTGTAACTCAAAGTTATTCCTGGCACGGCTGTTGTCAGGAAACATAACTCACTGTGTTCTATGGCTGTGTTGTTTTGCTCTCCTTGACACAAGGGTGATTTATTACTTGTGTGCAAGATCTAAAAGTCCATTCAAGTCCAAGTGTTAAAACAGGGGAAGTTTTCTTTTTTTCCTTTCCTCCACCTGCCCCTGAGTCAAGTATAATCATAGTCTTTAAATGGGTATGTTTCCTCCTTCATGTTTATGCAATGAAGGAAACTTTATATAAATATTCCATCTTACGTATGTTCTGGATTTTTATTGCAGTGTAGTCAAGGAATCAATTTGTAAAAAAAAAAATGGAATGCATTTCTTGGTGTTGCACTGTGCATGTTTCCTTTCGGATTAATTGTATTGGAGTTGTATTTATTTCAGTTGGGTACATGCTACTGAGTTAAACCCCTTCCCTGATAAAGAAAAGGGTATTTCTTGGATGTATGCCCTAATGTTGTTCTGATTTTATTGAGAGTGTATAATGACTAAGGAAAAAACCCTGAAGGCCTGAAGTCCCTTTTGAAATATCCTCCTTAGAAAATTAAGTCAAAAATTATACCTGAATATTTCTTTATACAATACAAAAATAAGTTGCAGAAGAGAAAAATAAACACACTTTTATAATCTAAGTGTAAGAAAAAATCTGAAATCAAAACATTTCTACTTCTGCCTTTGTATCATTTATCTACACTGCAATATTCTTGCTTTTGACATACTCCCTTCCAGCTCCCAGATGTTATTCACCTGATGTTATGGTGATTTGGTCAGCTTAAATGTGTAACTCTCGCTGTGGCTCTCACTGCTGCGTATTGAAAACTGTCACCAGTGACAGCTGTCTCCTTTGGCTCTTTGGTGTTGGTAGTGCCAGCAGAATCTCTCTTGTTCTGCACTGTTTGGACTTTGTTTTACACCATCTCTCCCATCTCCAGTCTTCTTCAGTGAGATCAGTGTTGTGCAGTGAGCAGTGCTAGATCTTCCTCATTTCCTTCAGCCTGGGGCAGCTACTTACTGTTTGCCACTCATAGCCAATCAGTCAGGATTTTCTTGAATGCCCTTAGCTTTCAAATATCGATCATGGTTGAGTGTTCCTGTAAACTTTTCAACAGCCGATAGCAACACCATGAGAGTTTGTGTAAAAAAAATGGGAGTTGTTCCCTTTCCCTGCTGTTACTGTGGGGGAGAGGCTTACACACCTACACTAACTCTCTGTTTCTGATTGCAGCCAGAAGAGCTGAGAGAAATCATAGAGAAGACAAGGGAGATGGAACAGAACAATGGCCACTACTTTGATACAGCAATTGTGAATTCTGATCTTGATAAGGCATATCAAGAGTTACTTCGGTTAATAAATAAGCTTGACACAGAACCCCAGTGGGTGCCCTCCACCTGGCTACGATGAGAGCAGTTCCAAGGGGCAAATGGACTTCAATCTAGTTACCTTTCCAAGCAGATCATGTGTAGGTCTGCCCAATTCTAGTATAAATGCATGTGAGCTCTAGACCTCAGTGGCTGCATCCTTTGCCAGTGAAGTTGCGTATTACTGAAAAATACGCTGATCAGCTTGTGAGCCAATTTAACTGATCTAAAGATTGTCCAAGTTTTCTTTCTCTGTGGTTAGAAATGGAGACCATGTCAGTACTAAATTCTAAAGCTTTAGATAGATTTTTTTTCTAGCAACTACTTTTATACAGAAATCCACCTTTTTTTAACTTAGAATCACCCTTATGACAAAGATTTAAAGTGTGTTTGTGTGTATATATATAGTCCATGCTGTCACATAGTTATAAATATGAATGTTATTTAACACTTAACTTAAAGACTTTGTGGGACGTGATGCTAGTTCAGGAGCATAATTCTACAGATCATTGGGCAGAAAAATAACCTACAAGTGAAAATGTCAATGAGAAACCTCTCCTGTTCAAAAAGTACATAGAATGAAGATGCTGGTCTGGTCTGGAGCTGCCCCGTGAGGATTCAGTTAATATTTTAATTCTCAAACATTCCACTTTCTAGTAGCACTGTAATTGAAAAATGTGTATAATGTAAATATTTCGATCCTTGTGTCTTTTTAGTCAGACTTTTAAAATCAGATTTGACTGCACAGTAATTTTAGGTCCAATCAAAGATGACTATTATATTGAACTATTAGATGTGATTATTTTTATGGTATTTTCTTTAAAACATACTGACTGATTGGAGCCACTTTTTCACAGATCTGTAGAGATAGAAAGGCAGAGGTTATATTTTTGTGAAAACAGCTAGTTATAAGATGCTGCTTGAAAGTCAACTAAAATTTTCATGTTTTATAACAGAATACTGACTAATACAGACTGATGTGCTGAACATTGGAAGACAGTGGGGTTTTTTAATCTCTGCAAATGGTTCATGTTGTGGCTAATGGACAACTAACTGGAATTAAAATAGCTGAATGTAGCTACTGTGTTATGAGTATTGTAATTCACTAGCCAGCCTATTGTTCTACATTTGCTCAGTACTGCAGTGAAAATATGTGTAAAACACTGGTAACTGACTGAGAAGTCACAAGAAAGGGGAGTATTTTTAATTGTTAAAACAAAAAACTTGAAACAAGGGAACAAAATGCAAGGTCTGTATCCTAATGTGTTCTGCAGAATGGGAACATCTCTGCATCCTCAAAACGATTCTGGCTGTGAAGGTTTAACTACTGTGGCTGTGCATCTGCAGTAGGGCTGTTGTTGCTGACACTAAATGAATAGTAGTATCTTGGCTGGTTTGGGTTTGGATAGCACAAAGAACCTTAACTGTGAATATCTCTTTTAGCCATAGTGTTTCTTTGTTCCTACATATAAAACACTGGAGTTATGTCAATGTGTCGTTCACTCCTGTCTAATGTTGAAGGATGAAAAAGTAGTTACTGTTTTCCATTCTGTCTTGAATATATTCTTTCTTAAAATGTTAATGAAACAAATTCACACCCATAGTTAGACAGCTCAAAGTATAGAGCAGATATAAAGAAATTGTCAGATAACTGTCCTAGGTACTGAACTAATAATCAGTACGTCTTTGTATTGAAAAATTGAAGTATAGAGTGCATTCCTGTCTTGTTAGAAAGCAAAACTATTTGCTTGTTTAATTAATATTTAGGGCTGAAAAGCAATTAAGCAATTAGTGGGGATCAGTAACGACTCTTCAGAAAGAAAATGGGGTGGGAACTTGAATATCTTAGTTCAAGTCAGTGTTAGAAATAATACTGTGGACTGTTGGCCTAAGGGCTGGATATTCAAAATTATGGCTTTTTGCCTCACATTGCAGGCATGTTATCAGTTTCATCCATAGTTTATGACAACAACATTGTTCAGGTATATTGGAAAAACTGTATTGATTCTATGCTTTTAAAGAAAGATGATTGTAGATATATTACACTTTGGGGTATTGAATGTTTCTGGACAAGAAGGTGGAAAGCAGTAAAACAGGTTGAGTAAGGTTAACCTAGCTCAGCTATGTAGGTGCTGTCCAAATTCTGCCAGTCACAATCACCTCAAGGTGGTTGCTGAACCCCCTTGGGTATTCAGTGTTCATAGACAACATCAGTCTCAGTAAATCATGCCATTAATGTTATTTCACTCATGTTTGTCTCCCCAGTTTTTCTGAAATGGTGTACAGAATCTGCTTTTATACAAATGAGCTTTTGAATGTAGATTTAAAGCATATTGCTTGAAGTTCAGCTCTACTCTCTTAATTCCCAAGGCACACAGAACTCCCTGAGATCCATAGAGAGGTGCTATGATAGCTTTTAACCAGTGTTAGCTTTGTCTCCTGCTGAAAGGAAGGGCTTGAGCAGCACTGAAATGTGTACCTGGCTGTCCATCTGCTGCGAGCTTGGACCTGAACTACCTTGTGTAAGAAATTATTCTGTCTTGTTTCATGATAAATGTGTGCTAGTTCCCTCAAGAATAAGAAAATACATAGACTTCACTGGTTAAACTCTTCAACCTTATCACAGGCTTTGTAGTGAGCTGTATCAGACTGAAACGAGGGTATCTGCGTTTTTACCAGTCCAGATTTAATTAAAAATAAATGTTAGCTGCATTGCATAAAATAATTTTTGAATGTAATTAAATGTGACTTTTTAAAATATTGATGGGAGGTTCCATGCCTTAAATAGTTAAGGTAACTTTACTGAGACCTGTGGTTAGCCCCACACTGTACTTTTATACGTGTATCTGCACTCTGTATTTTGAGACATCATGAACTGCACACTAATGTAAAAATGTAAAATATTTCTAGATTTAAAATAAATCACTGTACAATTTTACTTCTTGTAGTGGATCTTGAGAATCTTCTTTCTGCCACTTTGCTGAATGTGTGAAACATGCTGTGACCCATCAGTGCCCTACGGGATGCTCTATGCACCGACACCATCCATCCTGTGCGAGAGGCAACAGCAGGTCTGCAGAGCTACAGTGTCTCTTTCAAGCTGGATCTGTACAACAGACCATGGACTTACTGTTCAGCTGTGCTGTCTGCAGCTTCACAAGAAAAAAGAAATAGCCTTATTATTCATACAATTTAAAATGATTTTTTAAAGATGTTAACAGAAATTTATTTCCTTGCACTTACTCTGCATCTGCTGGATCATGTTTAACACAAGATGCTTACCTTGAACAAACTAGACTTGTAGTACCAGAAGCCGTAAGCTAGCATTAGTTCTGGGGCATGTGTTCAGTTTGCTGATTGCAAACCAATGTGTTCAAGAAAAAGAACACAACCCATGTGTTCAAGGAATGACTGGACCTAGCACTTAGTGCTGTGGACTGACAAGGTGGTGACTGGTCAAAGGTTGGACTCACTGATCTTAGAGGTCTTTTACAACCTAAATGATTCTGTGCTTCTGTCTTTAGGAAGACAGGTCTTCAAACTGAGCAGGGTTTAGTGACAGCCAGCTGATCAGCCATTCTCCTGGACTCCACTCATTAGCCCTGGACATGAGAATCACAGGAAGGGCGGACTGCTGTATGTTCAACCCTGCTGCGCTTGCCAGCCTACTGAAGCAATGAAGATTTGCAGCAACATGTAGCTGGATAGCTGTTTCTATATACTTTTGGCAGGAGGGAGCCACTTCTCCATGGTTACTTACTTAAAGCAGTAAAGATTAAGTAAATGTGGGCACAGGCTGTAAGAGATGTGCTCAGTGTGGTTTCCAAGTCAGGGGCAGGGGGTGAAGCAGAGGTTTTATTTTGAAATCAACACAACAAGCTTTTAAGACTGCCATATTCTAGCAACTTGAGCCAGACACCAGGTATTTTAACAGGTAAAATTTACACTTGTTTCTAGCACAGACAGTACACAACTTGGCAGAACCTCTAATTAAAACTGTAGTTATTTTAGGCCAATGGTAACAATCGTGCAATGAAAATAGATCACAGAAGACTGTGGATTTCATGAACAGGTTAGAAAACCAGAGTTTCCTTTACAGGCATTTGACTTCAGCTGTGCCAATACTGGCTTTAAGCAACTTGAACATTAATAAGTCAGCAGTAAAGACTATCCCATGCATCCTCCTCCCTAAGTAACATTTTTCTCTGCTTTTACTAGGAAGGGGAGCAATTAGTTGAATCTGATTAGGCAAATCCAGAACCATCCTTCAAAAAAATATAGCTATCAACAGCCATTCCTACTAAGTGAAGAAACAGGCTGAACATGGAATAGAAGACTTTCCTGATAGTAAAGCATCTGACCCATTTCTGCCTTTCCTCCTATGCTATAGTCAAGTTCCCAGATTTCTAATCTCCCAGGAGAAATCCACAATCCATTCAGCTCAAGACTTAGACACCAAATGAGAAGCCACAGAAGTATCTTGGAGGCAACATGTCTTGAATTATATTTCAACTGGACATTCTGTACTTTGGGTCCCCTGCTCCATATACAAGTCTGCAGGGTTACTCGAAGAGAAGGTCTTCATCCTTCTCTTCTGCTAAGAGATTGGCTGGCTCACTTTCCCCACCAGCAGCCCTCCGCAGCTCCCGTTCTTGATCAGATTTTTCTTTCAAGACTTTTTTCTTTTCCTGGATCTTTTTTAGCCTGTGAAGAGAAATGCAGCTTTATCTGTGAAGCAAATGTTTTCATACAATAGGTTAGCATCTAAGATGCCATACAACTTGGATTTGATAAAGCTACCTGGAAAAAATTCTGTAACAAATACCAAATTTGGCAAAATGGCAAAAATAAAAGGCTTTTATTGCTAGCTGCTGCAATTGAAGCTCTTAACCAAACTCCAAATTATATTCTTAACCCTGCACACTGTATTATACTACTCTGCTTGCCTTTAATCAACTTCATTCGTCTTTGATTCATTTCAGGTTTGACATTTTTGTTTCAGGTAGCCCAGAACACTGACTTTATTGGCAAAGGTCTCCTTAAAGCAGAACACCTCAGTGTACTGTATCACATCATTCCCTCTGGAAGAAAAATGACAGCTATATACAACTTAACGGAAGGGATTCACGTATAACTTCCAGACAAGTAATTGGTGAGCTCTGAGTGCCCAGCTGTGGAAACTCAACATGCAGTAAGCATGAAGTCATGTTTTAACAGTGTTTGCTGCCAGATTTGGTGAACAGTTCTCCTAATTCCCTTCAGAGGAATGGTCTATTTTAGGAAGAGACCAGTCTACTCTTTTGATATTTACCTGTAGAATTCCTCTCGTTCTCGTTCATCCAGTTCTGTGATGATGTAAGAAAGAGTACGCTCGATCCTGGGAATAATCACTAAAAAAAATATAAATAAGAAAGTTGTTGGGACTGCTGTTATATTAGCCAGGAAGTAATCTAATGTAGTGCACAGATGTTGTTTGAAGTCAATCTAGTAATTCTTTTGGCTAGGGGAAATTTATGTCTTTCATGGAAGATCGTACTATTTCCTGATGGACCAGTACATAAAATATAAAACAGTCTTGAGAAGTGGGCAAAATTTGAATTAAAACTATGTTCTTCCATCGCATTGGTTCAGAAACTTCTGTTCAGTATAGCACCTTTATTCAGAATTATCTCCATTTAAAAGGGCCATCATGAAAACAAGTATTTAAATACAACACAATCACAAGAGAATAGATAAGACACTAAACACAGCTTTAACACCAAACTGGGCAAGCTCTGTGTCAGAATCATTTGTTGAAAGAAGAAACCTGTTATCAGCACTACCAAAATTTTTTGGAAGGCTGCAGAGGAAACCTTTTCTAAGTCAAATTCTCAGTGATAAGCTGCATTTAAGGCCTGCATGTTCAAAGAAACCAGTCTGAATAGGTTGAAAAACTGCTGAATAGGATGATTTGGAAACATGGACTGAAATATGTTATTGTGTACATGCAAAAACTATTAAATCCAGGACATCAAAACTCAGAAAGCAACTTGAAACAATCAAAGCAGTCTGGACACTGCAGCAAAAGGAATCACAGCCAATACTGGGATTGTAGCAGTACTTAAGAAATGGCAAGAAACAAATTTACAAACAAGAACATGAAGAATAAAGAATTCAGATCAAAGGAAAATTCCAGGGTTGACATAAGGACTGCTCCATCCAAAACCAAGAAGTCACCAGCCTCTCCACATAGGGCATTGCTATTACAGTTTCAAAGTTTGTTAGAGTGATTTAAAGGTAAATGTATTTTAGTTATTTGAAGTTTATTATGCTAGCTATTGTAACATCTTAACACATAGAAACATCATTATCTTTTGCTTCTGGTCAATAGGCTTGACCAGGTAAGTCAAGGTCACTAGCAGGGACTCCAGAATGTTTGTGACACTTTTGTCCTGTAGGTTATCAATACAATTTCCTGATTACTTTCTCATGCTTGCCTATTCATTTATCTCTGTGTCCTCCACTCCATTCCGCTGGGCTTTTTTTTCTTTCTTGCAATATGTTTAATTGTAATGCTTTCTAGAAAGCATTCTTGAACTGGTGAGAAATTCTACTAGAAAGAAAGAGAAGAGTGGCTTCCTTGACCCTGACGCTCATCTTGCACGGAGGCAGAAAAATGGAAATGGAAAATGGAAATTTCCCAAATGGAAAAATACTCACCATGTTCAATTGCATTCACACGTCTGTTTGTTATTTTAATGGCTTCATCCAAAGTAATAAAGGATGTCTGATGGAATGGGATTAAATAATTAATACATAACAAGACAAATTCAACATTTCCATCAATTCTGTACAAAAAATCAAATAGCACTTGAAAGCCATGTCTATAATGTAGCTTTACAAACAATGTCCTTGATAGAAGCAGAGTGTTTTCTACTACTGTCACTAGCATGCTGAATACTGAACATCAGCAGTTACAAATACCAACTCTCCCAAAAAATGTTTTCTTAGCATTAAGGAATAAGGATTTATCCGAAGCAGTAATATAGCTAAGAAAAGGTTTTCATCTTTGTACAGCACTGGGACTAGGTTAAGCTACAAGTACTGAGAGATGGTACTTTCATTTCAGAAAAGCGAGAAACCAACGATCCCGTTCTTTTTTAACTCCCACCAACCTGCAACGAGGCCAGTTCCACAAGCAGCTCCACAGCTTTGGCATAGTTCCTCTTCAACTTAGCCAGCTGTTCTCCACCTCTGGCCAAGCCAGTGAGCTCATAGCCTGAAAAAAAAAAATTGTTACTATTGCTACTGTAGTGTTTCCTTCCTAGATAAAAACTAATACTTTACACACTACAGGGATATAAAGAGTTCATCAAGTGAGACACTAAAGCCTTTGCCCATTAACAAATTGTCTTTATAGTGGTTTATGCTGTGCATGTCCCTAGTAAGACTCAGCAGTCTCAAAATCTGGAAATACGAGACAAGTCTTCTCCTCACCTGAAAAACTCATTGATTTAGGAAAGTAGAATCTATTACAGTCCCTAATAATCCCTCCATGTCACAGCACCAGGGCAAAGCATCAAAGGAAGTAAGTACCCCTATGCCTATGATGTAAACTGACTTACCATCAAGATACAACAAGTATTTCTGTATGAGCATGGAATAGCCATAAGAACATAAAGACAGAAAACACTTGGGTTATACTTACTGTCCCCTCCTTCCTGATAATGCTCAAAAACTGGCAAGGTTACACCTAACAAGAGTGAACAAAAAAGCATGTAAGAGACATAAAGGGTTATAAATTTATTAAGTACAGCTCACTTTTACTTCTAATTATGTAATGTCAGAAGCTTTGTTGACAAGATATTCCTATATAGCTTGGAATGATCAAGTCATGCTGGTTCTGACATATAATATGGAACTTCAGATTTGTGTTGAGCTCACAGACATCAAGACCCACGGAAAATTCAGGGAAGTATTCTGGTTTATTCAGTTTTATTACGTTTCTGTTTAGTCATATTTTCCCTTTGCTTAAGGAATATTTTAATCATTCAATCCTGATTTATCTGTCTTGTTTTCTTCATAGACAACTGTGGATAGAAAATTGCATGAAATTTTTTTAACTTTGGGACTTAATTTCCTGATCTATTTTCCAGTAAAGCTTTACAGAAGTTGTGCTTTGTCCAGAGATACAGAAATTGGACTGCAGTTTACACACATCCATTTTATTTTATGAGAGGTAAATAACCAAATACAAAAATCATAAGCTGTATGTGAAAACAACAAATTACAAGCGTTCCCATTGTTAGATAAGAAAAAAAGGAGACAGTGTTTGGATACATTCCTGCCTATTTCCAAGTGTCCTCCCACAATTCCCTTATGAGTTGAAATACTCATGGCCTGGAAAAGAGTCACCTGCTACATTGTCTTTTTTAGCTCTGATCTTGACTTGTGCTTTGTTCACATTTTGGATCACAGTGGTACTGTAAGGAAGAAAACATACATCTTAATCAGGAAAGCTGAAGTGGTTCATTAACTCATCATTATATACAAGATGAATCAGTTATCAAATAGCTGCAAGGACCTGGAAAGTGCTGTCAGCTCAGTTCTCTATGCAATTCTTTGCACAGTCTTCAAAGCTAACACAGAAGCTTTGAAAGAAATAGGTTTCCAGCAAAGTTTGGAAAAGATGCAGTCTCTATGAAATGTAACATTAAAAATGTCTTAGACCAAGTTTACAAAGCATAGCTAAAAAACGAGCCAGTTATCTGGCAAACTATTTTAATAACGTGAGTCTAATCAACCTGTGAGATTTTTTTCATAATGAATGTGAAGGAATTTCAAGGCTTCAAATGCAAACCAAGGTCACAACATTTTATTCATTTTAATCTCTAAGTATTTGTTCTTACAGACCATTAATGAGTTTGTTTACCCACTAACTACTGTATTAACAAACTTGAACTTGTACAACAATTCATCTTGAAGCATTCTAAAGTAACTTAAGGTCTTCCAAGAACAGGTCACTACAGCTAACTCCTCTGCTGAAGTCCAGTTTACTTACAGGGTGGAATCTGACTTGTTTATAGCTAAACACAGTGACTAGTTAGGACAGGACACAGCGCTATATCCAAATGAAAGGGCAAAAAGACTTTTCTTCAGCAGCACGCAGATTACTACTGTGTCTGATCACTTGGTTCTTCCCCATTAGTTGGTAGTACCATCAGCTGAATCTTTAACACTTCCCCAACTTTACTCCACAAGGTCTATGCACACTTAAAACACCCTAGACAGAACTGTAATTTACTAAAATACAATTAAAGTATCCTGCTGGAGGAAAAGGATTTGTTTCCCCTCTTGCATGCAGCCCTCACTAGCCCTAGTGAGTCATAGGTCAGTGAGGTAGGAGATTAGAACAACGGGTAAAATCACTGTGTGACTTACTGCCAGCAAAGAGCACACATTACATCTGTCCCTCAAACTCACATGAAAGACCAAATTAACAAATTGTCCAATACTCTGATATAAGTTCTCACCTCCCTATATTTTTTAATCCAAGCTGCAAAAATCAACACCTTCTGAAATCAAGGACTGTGACAAAAAGAACATTCTGTTAATCTTTCTGCTTTGTTTAGCTTCCAATGGAGTATGTTTTCATCATGCAAGTTCTCTCTCTGCTGCAGTGATGTCTCCCACCTTTACGTAGTAGAATTCAGTTCATCCTGTCCATTGTCATCTTTTTTTAAGTGCATTTAAGAATGTTACTATTTTTTTTTCAAAAGAGAAAATAATTTGTTGATAGCTCTTTCCCATGGGTACAACATCCTCATGCAAGCCCAGAAATCCTCACCTGAAATCTCCTGCTGTGAATTTCGCCTCAGCAAGTGAAAAGGCAGCTTCTCTCATCACCTCACCCATCAGCATCTTAGTCTGTTTAAAAAACATAAAAAGGCAGCAAATACAAGGCACATTGTTACTCCTTTTCTAGGATAAATTAGCAGCATAAAGAGAAGAATGAGAACTTGAAGAGAGTGAGAAAGTCCTATATGCATAACATACTCTCAACTGAAAATTGTAATTCCCAGGTGACTGGCAAAAAGAAGAAATATTTCAGCTGTTTCACAGTGTAGAACTCATAGAAACAGCAGAAGATTTGTTTTTCTTAATAATCATTAAATTATATTACATGGGGGTGAAATCACAACAATAAAGTAGGAAAATACTTTTCTTTCACACTGTATGGAATATTATGAGACAACTGAAGTTGTTTTTCAACATATAAATGTATGCAACTTTGTGAAGCTGCACTCTCCTCCCACTCTGTTTTTCCCAGTTTTTACAGATTTGTAGCCCTTGTAGCTAAAAACCACGCTATTGAGAAACCCCAGCCTTTTTATGTTAGACAATCTACAGGAAACAATGACACAGAGTGAGGAGAGCTGGCCTACAGTGTGGCAACAAAGGACCACTGCTAACCACAGACACTGCAGCAGCTGCAGCTAAAACAGTACAATTAAACCCATCTGGTATGGCAGAACAGAACAACCCATATTAGGCTCTACTGACTATCTCAGATTTGTCATCCATGTTGCAAAGGAAGAAGCAGGACTCTGTGTTTCCTCATAAAGGAACAAGTTCCATCTGGACAAAACTGCTTGCTACTGTACCTAGTCATGCAGGAAACATAGATCTGCAGTACCCCCTCAAGCCAGGTAAAGCAACAAAAATGGGGCTACAGAACGTGTTAATACCATTCCTAAACTATTTGGCAGCATCAGAGCAAATTCCCTGTAATATAGAAGAGATGATAGGGAACGTGGGACACAAAAGAGTGCAGAGGCTAAGACTATCAGGAAAGAGGTGAAGAATATTAACTCTTCCAAGTTTCTGTATCATGGCAGCCAAAAAACGTAATTCTGCTCATGTGTCCTCAGCAGTCTCACTTACAAAAAACAGGTTATCTAGAAAGTTGTCCTATATTCCAGCCTATCTAATGAAGTCAGCAGAACAGGAATGCACAACAGACAGAACAGACAGATTTCAAGTAAAGTGAGCCAAACAAAGGAAAATTCTAATTTACCTACCTCAATAATTTTCTTAAGGATTTGCCTGAATCGAAGCGTCAAAGCATCAGATTTTTTTTTCAAGAGGTTACGACCTGTTTGGGCTCCTTTCAAACGAGCCTTCATGATGGTCTGAGCCCTGGTAACCAGAGAAATAAAGAAAAAACATCCTGCATCATCTGAATGGATTAGGAAAAAAACTTATGTGAAGTTTTCTGACATGCATATGACTGAAATTAAGAAGCAACAGAGAAACACCATTGCAGTAAAACAAGATGGCCACTTCAGGAGAGAATTTTAAATTCCCATTTAAAATCAAGGGAATTTATATATATCTCCATTTTCAGTGAGAACTACAAGATTATTATCTGTGAAGTCAAAGCTCATGAAAAATTTGACAAGACATCTATCTATTCCATAACAGGAAATAAGAGTTTTCATTTTTCTTCATGACTTAGAAGTACCAGAAATCAAACTATTCCAAATACCCACTGTCACACTGGTATTGCTTTTAAGTTCTTTTACTGCTATGTCATCTTCTCAAAATCAGACAACACGGCAAATTCTTCATGTGATCATAACTGTTGATGCCATGTTCTGATTTTACAGAGCAAGAAGATACAGCAGTTGTACATTCTGATTTTCCTTATCTTCATATGCTGAATGGGAGATTTACAAGCTATTAAAGACAATCAAAAGTAGCAACCATTTAAAAGAGATATTAGTGAGTTAGGTGTTGCTTTGTATACCCTTTACTTCCAGCAGCACACTTATACGTTTCCTGTATGAAATTAGGAACTGTGCTACCTTCTGCATGCAGCCACTGTGCACAAAGAACAACACTCAAGCAAAGTCCTTACACACTTCCTCTCTGACCTTGGAAAAGTAAGTATAATTAAGATTCTGTCTCACAGTGAAATCCATTACAGGTCACATCTACTGGCACATGATGAGAACAGCTCTGTTAACATCTACCAAATACGTGTAACTGAAAACTATGAAAACTTTATGAATGTTTATGATTTTCTTAAAAAATCAGAGAGTAAAAAGGCAATTTTACTTTCCCAACAAGCATGTGTCTGTCATCACCTTGAACTAACTTGTTCGCTCTGTTCACCAGCTGCCAGAGACTGGCTGGCCTTCTAGTTCAAGCAAGATCTCACTTGCTCTGAGAGTGCAATAAACAAAGTCTTGTTTACTCTCAAGGAAACTGAGCAGCTTCTGGAATTGAAGACATCCAGTACAGAAGAGGCTCACACTAGCAAGCCACCTTATAACAATAAACCCCCCCCCCCCAAACCAACATAAAAAATAAACCTTGTGAAATCCTCTTCTGCCAGTTAACAAAATTAATTGTTGCAGACACAGGTCATCTTTATTTTGCCATTCTAACTTATATTCCTTTGGGAACACCACCCACATTATTGTCTATCACCTCGTTTGAAACCAGGCTTGTAAATATTAGGCCTCTGTACATGACCACCCTCATGACAGAATAACACATCACCCCACAAAAACAGACACCTTTCAAAAGTGATTGAAGTGCCCCCTCCTTGAACACCTAAACTGAATGAAAAGAGCACTACCAAAGAGCAAGAGTGAGACCAGATGACTTAGTGTATGCAATAATTCCTGTGTATGCAATAGTTTATTTCTAAACTGAATTTCAAAACAGAACCTTTACCATGTATTAATCTTTCCATATAAACTGTTACTTTCTATGTCCTGAGCTCATACAGATTGAAGAATTATTATTTTATGTTTGAGGTTTTCTGTCCTGCAAAGCATCCTTTTTATTATAAAGATGATGTGCAGGCATCAACCCACTTTTATGCAAGAAGATTTGAAACAGCCTTTCACCTTAAAGCAAAGTCTGTCTGTCCTGGAGGGTTCTGAAGAGAAACTGAACAACATTAATAAACCAGAAATTTTATTCAAGTGTTTTTGTTTCAATGCTGGCAGCTTTCTAAGCCTTCTCAGGAGACATGTGATTTCATGACAAATAGTTTGCTGCCTGGATCTGGAAAATTACCTGACTCTCCACTACAGTGGGAGCACTTTACTTCCTTCTTCTTTTTTAACACTTTATGGACCTCTCGTACAGCAGTATCGTCTCTTGCAAAGTTAAGGGAAGCTGTGGTTCCATTTGTCCATTTTTCCTACACATACATTCTGCAAACTGTTCTTTTTTAAGTAAGGTTTGCCTAATCACGATTTTAAATACCACACCCGGCATCTCGGTGTCGGGCCCTGCCTTGGCCCTCTGAGGACTGACAGAGCTGATGGAGCCTGGAAGCAGAAACTGAAATTGAGGACTAGCGGCCCTCAGCTGCTCAATCACAGAACCGGGGGAGCCTCACTCGGTGGCGCAGCGCGCACACAACCGGCGCAACGACTCCCAGCGCCGAGCCCCACAGAGGAGCCCTGAGCGCCCCGAGAGCCGCCGCTCCCGCCGTCTCGGGCACGGCACGGAACCCCCTCGCTCCCCCCTCGGCGCTGTCCCGACCCGTCCCGGCGGACACTCACATCCGCGAGGGGAAGATCTCGATGCGGTCCTTGGCCGACATGGCTGCGGCGGGGCCGGCTCGGGCTGTCACCGCTGTCACCGGCGGGGCCGGCTCGGGCTGTCACCGCTGTCACCGGCGGGGCCCGGCCCGGCTGCCGCCACTGTCGCCGCCGCCGTCACGTGACTCGGGCCCGCCCCCGCGCGAGGCGGTGCCCGCGCGCAGGGGACGAAACCCGGATGCGCGCGCGGCCCCGGGCGCGCCGCTTCCCGTCACGTGTCCCCCGGGCTCGGCAGGAGGTGACGCGATTGGCTGAGCCCGCGGCTCTGACCGCCCACCGCCAGGGGGCGCTCGAGAGGACCGCGACCCCTCTCTCCTCAGCGTCGCGGCGCCTGCGCAGTAGGGCGGCAGCGGCCGGGCGCACGCGGCGGCAGGAGCGGGGTCAGCGCGGGAGTGCGGGGCGCGAGCGCAGCGCGGGACCCCCCGGGCCGCACCCAGGTACCGCCGCGCGCCCCCGCCCGGCTCGCGCCCCCGCTCCTCCCGGAGCGGCGCGTGCGGCCCGCGGCCGTGGGGACCCGGCACCGCTCAGGGCCGGGCCCGGCGTGACGGCACCGGCACCGCGCCCGGAGCTCTGCAGCCGGCGGGGCCGCGCTCCCCGGGCCTCCCGCCGGCGCCGTGGCGGAGATGGGCTTTTCCCGGCTTCCTCTCCGGTGCGGCGGTGGTCGTGGGGCAGCGCCTGTGTCGGCGGCGCCGGTCAGGACTGGCTCCGTTTTCGCCAGTTTCCGCAGACGTTCTGCGGCCGTGAGGGCCTCGACTGAGGCGTGTCCAGCTTCTGGAAAAGATAAATACCAGCTTCGGCACGGTGGGCGTAGTGTTGCTCCTGGGGATCTTCCACAGAAGGCCAAAATAAAAACCTTGTGACTGGAAAGGGGAATGATGTGTGTGCTGAGCGGTATTTGTCCGCTCGTGCTCGCTGTGGCTCGAGTTTGTTGCTTTGCAGTGCAGCTTTCTCACGTACCCGCTAAGTACCTGCAGGACTGAGGAGAGCTGCATTGAGTGGACTAGAAAGGCGAACTGTAGTTTTCCTTTTTAACCTTGGAGTTCTTTGTTCAGCTTACACAAAGTTATACAAAACCTTCAGAGTGTTTCTATAATGCTTTGCTAGTCTGTATTAACCCGTTTTTAAAAGTTAAGAATGGAGGTAAGGGTGGACACGATCTTCTGAATTGGATGGCCATGTGTACATAGCATTTGGCATTATCTTCCTGCTCTGATTTTAAATTTTCCTGTAACTAGAAAGCACTGGTACTGCTGTAAGGATCATGACTAAAATTTCAAAATTGTGACTAAAACAAACCTCCTGAAGGAGTGATGCATTTGACTCGGCATCTTAGCCTCCTGCTGCTGCAGAAAATTTTCTGTATGAAACTTCAAGGCATAGACAAAAGCAATTGAACTAACTTAGATGCTTAAGAGCATGTGGATTCATCATCAGAAAAATCAAACAGTTTAAGCATTCCTTCTTACCAGTCCTTGATTATGAAATGTTGGTTTTACTTTTTCTTTTTTTTTTTTTTAATGTATAATGAAGGAATTCTGGGGTTTTTTCATGTGATTTTGTTGGGTTTTTTTCACCTCCTGACTCGCAGTCTTTGGGGGGTGCTTTTTTTTGTGTTTTCAGTACTTCAGGCTAGGCTAGTTCTGTTCTGATTAATGCCTTTGGTTTCTTTGCTGACAGTTGGCCTCTAGAGCAGGTCTTGCAGGATTACTCTGAACATCTTGTGCTGACTTTAAAAGTCATTTCTGGAGTCAGCGTCTCCTCAGTACTACAGATGCTTCTGTCTGCCTCCTATTTTCTTAGCCTCACGTGCTCTTATTATGTGCATACGAAATCCTTTGTGAGCACTGCAGGCTTCTCTCCTATGTCCTCCTGCTCTTACAATCCAATTGATAATCCTTGAGAGTTCCTTCCAACTCAGAATATTCTGTGAATCTGTGAAAATGTTACAGTGGCTCATGAATTTAGATGCATGCAAGGTGTGCAGTGCCACCTTTCCACCACTTGAAGAAGCCTTTCCAGTGTGCTGTGTATAGGCAGTACAACAGTTGAAGTGGATAATGAAGTCTGGGTAGCAAAGCTTTTTCTATGTTAATGCAAAAAACCAGCATCTTAGGAAATGGTTGTGGTAATAGTACTTAGAATACAAGTTAATTTATTATTTAGTTTCTGTTAAAACCTAAGCACAACCTTATCCTAATTGCTACTTTTTCTGTCACTGTTCCTCTCTATCCTCCCCAGTCCTTGCTGATTTATTGCCATATTTGTAGGAGAAGGCAGTGATGTACTGTGAAATAAAATCTTTGGGTTTTCTGCTCAAATTCCAGAATGCCGGGACTAAGCTGTAGATTCTACCAACATAAATTTCCAGAGGTGGAAGATGTAGTGATGGTCAATGTTCGGTCCATCGCTGAAATGGGAGCCTATGTCAGCCTGCTGGAGTACAACAACATTGAAGGCATGATCCTCCTCAGTGAGCTGTCCAGGAGACGTATTCGTTCCATAAACAAACTCATCCGGATCGGGAGGAATGAATGCGTTGTGGTCATAAGAGTTGACAAAGAGAAAGGTATCTGGGGATATGGTGGGCTGTATCAAGACTGAATTCGTAGACAGAAACGCCGATGAACAAAGCAGGGTTTTGTGGGTTTTGCCAGGGTTACTTTTTTTGGGCATTGAAGTGAAATAGACCGTCACTGACCATACCTATGATCATTCTTCTGTTCCTCTGTGTCCTTTGGGAATTGGGTTAAGGAAAGTAACTGGCATCAGTAAAGATTTGAGTGGGTCCTCACCAGATTGGTCACTGAACTATAGTGGAGTTTTCTTTTGATATCTGTGTAGATTTTCTAAGTCAGCTGAAGACAAGGATCATTTGCTGTAGACATAAAAATCTAGATGCTAAGCATTTAGTGCTCACCATCCATACTGTTTGTTAACAAGTCTCAAACCTTGTTGAGAAAGGTGATGCCAAGTATGTAACTATTGTGAATCCTGTAGGGTACAAGCTAAGATTGTACAGGCAGTTTTGCTTTTTGCTGTCTTTTGAACATTTGAATCTTTGAAGGTTTTCTTAAATGTAATTTCTATTGAGAACATTTCAAATTTTGATAATACTGTTCCGTGCAATATCTAAAATTTGTATCCAGCTGTACAGAAATAATAAACACTGAACCCATCTCCTAGAAATGTTACTGTTGGTATGATGTTTCTCAAGTTATATGCTTTTCTAGAATACTTCTGAAACTGCAGTTAACTCTGAGAATAAATAATGAATGACAGGATAAGGAAAAGCAGAGACGAAAGAAGGACAAGAATAAACTTATTTCAGATAAATTTGAAGTGAAATAAGTTTCCCAATATCTCTAATGAAATTATACTTTTAAAAACTAATTTTGTTTTCATATTAACAGAGAAACACATCTGGAATTCACCTAGTGGTCTTTTATTAAACTTACTGGAGAACCTATAGTTTGTGAGAAATAGGTGGTGGCCTTTTCAAATTTAGAAGAGTTCAAAAGAAATTTTTTCACAGGCAATTCTTTCAGGCTGAGCATATTTTATTAGGAAACTGATTAGAGCTAAACTGATGGGGTACCAGCCTTGAATGAAATTATGTTATCACTACAAAAATATGCATTGAATTTGCTTCTTTGTATGCTGGAGTGATTTTTTTTCCCCCTAACTGTGTACAGAAACATAAAAATGGATCACTAGTTGCTGAGATAGTGGTTTGCAGAGAAAATATTAAGGCAGTAATTTAAAAGAATGTTGTTCAAAAATTTGCTGTTCAAAAATTTGCTGTTGTAAGTATTTACAGTTGAAAGAATTTTACATCCTAATTTGCATCATAATTCACTACATTCATCAAGGTTTGACTTTGTTTCTCTCTGTAGCAACATATGGGGATACTGTAGGCCAGGGGCAAATCCTGAGCCAGAGTGTTTGTTCATAATGAGCTTCTCTTGAAGGAGTCAGACTTAGATTGCACAATGGCTGACACTTTTAAAATCATCTTCCCCAATAGGTTATATCGATTTGTCAAAAAGAAGAGTTTCTCCAGAGGAGGCAATCAAATGTGAAGACAAATTCACAAAATCAAAGACTGTGAGTTGCCTTTCTATATTTAGGCACTGTGTATTTCCAGCTTCTTTCTTGAGCAACCAAAATGTGCAGACATAAGATAAAAATAAAGCATTGTGTTCATGTATTAGGCATGCTCTGATTCTCATTTACCCATGCAAAGATCTATAACCAGCTCATGTGTCCATGAGTGCTACATGGTAAGCTGCTTATTAATTAATTGATCAAGAAAGATGTCAGTTGAGAATTTATGATGTAAAAGGGTATATTTAATTGATCAGAAATCCAAAAGTACATGCTGGTTTAGCACACCGTGGACAACTTTTTATTGAAAAGACACGCAGGTAGTTCGAGGCTCCTGTCCTTACTGCTGTGTGGTCTTAACACTTCCAAGTAGGAATTTTTGTCTGCTTTCAGTATTTGGTTTGGGGTTTTTACCACTCCTGTGTTGCAGGTTTACAGCATCCTTCGCCATGTTGCTGAAGTCTTGGAGTACACCAAGGATGAGCAGCTTGAGAGCCTGTTCCAGAGAACTGCCTGGGTGTTTGATGACAAGTACAAAAGACCGGGATATGGTGCTTATGATGCATTCAAGCATGCAGTCTCGTAAGGACTTCTTTTATGCTTCATGGGGTTTATTTCAAATTGCAGAGAAGTATTTCCTGAAGTAGTTCTGTCACTATGTTCTTTTGGGTTGTATCCTTGGGTTTCTTTCTCAGAGTCAGTATGGAGAATATACTGGTCAAGTAAATCTAGTAAATTTTGACATCAGTCTTCCAGTTGCTTATGGTAGGTTTCTCTGTCTTACTGGATTTTTCTGAGTTCCCAAAGCTCTTGAGAAAGAAGGCTCAGAGGTGACATGTTTTTATCCATCTTTGAGTCTGCCACTCTGTATATGTCAGGTTTTTAAAAGAAGTAATTGAATCTGATACGGAGAAATACCAAAGTATCAGTGAATAATGTACAAAAGAGACAGATGAGCCTGTGACATTTCTAACAGAGGAGGAGCCACTGGTCTTGGTTTGTCTGTCAGAATTTGCCTGGTTTTAGTCCCAGGCAGATTTTATCAGAAATATCTAGCTCTGTGTCTGAAGGCATTTCTACTCAGAGCTGATTGTCACTCTTCCATTGCACAGGCAGCTTTTTTCTTTTTTAAATACAATAAGCTGGGTTGTTACTTTTCTCCTTTTCCGAACTTAAAGCATGGGATCATAAACTTAGAAATGTAATTAAGAACAGAAAGAGGTGGAAATTGTGATGCTAAAGAAGAATGCACTGAGATAGACTGTTGTTTCTTTTTTTTTTAATAGAGTCTGATATTTTCATTTGCTTTAAGAATTAAAGTGTTTGGTTTCCCTCTGAAGAATCTACCGTGAAAATTTCAATCCTAAGATGGATTTTTCAGTAAACATTTTCGGTTTTGCTCTTTCATAGCACCTGAGCGTGTGAGTGCTGAACTGGAGTTGAACGCTAGATGGCAGTAATAAGGCTTTTAGGAATGGCGTTGACTCTAGAAGTGAGGCACTCGGTAGTGTTTTTAATTAGCTGAAAACCAGCTCTGCGTTTTGGGGGGAAAAAACAGCTTGTGTCCTCATTTAGAATGAATGTTTCATGTAATAATGCTTATTTTCTGATGATAGAAAATTTACTGGTTATTTTCTGGTGATAGCAAATCTGGACATATTGCTGTAAAAGGAGTTCCAGATCACTTTTAACTGATAAATACTTTGTTGAACACCAGTATAATAGAATTTAAAAAAAACCCCTATAGTTACACTGGCTGTTTTAGCTTCACTTATATACTCATGAGAAGTCCTGAGCACAGGCCTTTTGTAGCTCATTTGCTATTCAGTTTGGAGCACAAACTTCTGAAGCTATCTGTTCTCAAAACATCTTTCCATCAGTAATGCCTTAAGATTTCTGACAGTGGACTGCAACTTTTATTTGTTCCTGTTGTGCTCCTACATAAATGTATAGCAATGGAGCAGAAAAATATGGATATTGCTGCCTTCCTGTTCTTGCTGGAGTGCTGTGTGAGTTTTAGCATTCCCTCTAAGAATTTGACTTGTTATTCCTTTCTTTGTACTGAGGATTAGTGTTTTGGAGTTTCACACAGCATGGTACCTGTGGCGAGAATTGGACAGTATATTTACCTTCTAATTAGTAAAAATTAAACATTGGGGACCTATTGTTGAAAGTCTACCAAATGCTTTAACAGGTGGATTTAGCAGGACAGTTTGTAAATAAAGCAGAATTTGTATGTCCCATGAATCATTTCTGCTACACAGGTTCATATTTTGATCTGTAAAACCTGTCATGTTTCTGGGTTCTGTTTGCTTGTTTGGCCCTTCTACTCTCTATACTTAGTATACAAAAACATGAAAGATGATGTTTTATTAGCAGCAGAGACCAGTCTCTAGTACAGCCTCTGACTTTTGGGCCATTTTGTTTCACGTTTGCCTACTCATAGTATTATAGGTGATCGCATGGGTTTTTTTCAGAAAACTGCAACTTTTGCCTCTGCAGAACAGGAACTGTTTTTGTGAGGAGTTTTTTGGTTATGTTCTCTGTTTCAGATAGATTTGGGATAAATTTAATACAGCAATAGAAAATTGACACCACCTCTTCAAAAAAGAGCTGCTAATTTATACTGGTAGACAGCAGAGGAGTTTGCTTCTGTGATCTCTGAATTTGAAACTATTTGCTTGGGATTTAAAAAGCCTTAATCCTTTCTTTAGCCAAGAACGTAGCCAGCAGATAAGTATCTTGTCTATGATCCATACTGTTAAAAAGAAATACAGAATAACACGGAATGAGTATGGGTTACTTTGTAGAACGACAAAAATCGTGTGTTTGAATGACACACTAAAATAATTTTAAAACGCCAGATTCATCATGGATTCTCTTTCATGTGATACGAGTTTATCTTCACACTGGAGGAAACAAAACAATATCAAGAAACTGGATACTTGTCACATTCTATTTATCTCATATAAAGGGAGCCAGAGGGATGCCATTCCTTCACTTGAAAAAATTTTTTTTAATCATTCAGATGGTTCCTTTCAGGAACAAATTGAGTAAACTACCTACCTGCTGTGTTTTCCAATAGAAAATACTTTGAAAATATATGTGTTCGTTTTCTTGCAGTGTTTCAATGGGTTCTTAAGAGATTTCCCTGTTTTCTTTGCCTGGTAGATATCTAGGATTATTTGTAAGAAATAGAAATAGTACCAGCAGTTTATGTGTGTTGTATTCCTCTTCAGTATAAATTTCTATAACGTTGCTTTGCTTGGCTCAGAGACCCTGCAATCCTGGATAGCCTGGATCTGACAGAGGAAGAGAGGCGTGTATTGATTGACAATATTAACAGGCGGCTGACACCACAGGCAGTCAAAATCCGAGCTGGTGAGTTCTTCCCACGTGCTCCTTGAACATATCTTAGGTCGAGCTAGTGTGCCTTGTTGCAAACTATAAACTCAGTTAAAACTTAACAGTTCATAATCCTGGTATTTGAATGGAACTGTTCAGAATTAAGACACCTTCATCAAGGATTGCTTTCAAATTTCCTGTGTGGGTTCTATCCCAAAGTGCAAGATTGCTTGGAACACAAACTGGTTGTCATGATAGGTAATGCATTGCATTGGCACGCAGTGAAATTAAATATTTTATAGTTATTACTGCATCTACAGTATTCTTTTTCATTATTCAGAGTTTTAAATTCATTGATTCCCTGGCAGGATGATTGATCCGTGTCAGCACAGCTACAGCATATGCCTTAGTGACTTGTTCATAAACACGTGAAAATAGTATTTCTAATGGGTTGGTTGCAAACCATTCAGTGGGATATATCAGCTCAAGCCTAGCATATCTCTAATGTATGAACTAGTTTGTCTCTTATTAATTTAGTGTGGGCAGAAAAAGCACATGACTGCCTGACTTAAGAAGACGTACTTCAAAACTGTAAATCTGGCTCTACAGAATAGCCTAAAGGCACGCTTGCCATTAAACAGATAGTGTAGCAGAATCACATTTTTAACCAGATTGAGAAATTGCCACTGCTCTGCAAGTATATATTGAAGAGCATTAACACTTGCTGATTACTGTGGAGAGAAAAGCCTTATCCACATGACACTGCAGTCAATAAGAGAGTAAAAAAGTAAGGTAATGTAAAATTCCTCTACTTACTGTTTTAGATTACCAGGAGTTAACATAGGCTTCAAATATTTGATTTGATTGCCATGAAGAGTGAATTTGCTAACATGAATAGCACTTCATCAATTTTGAAAATCAAGTTACTTGATGAGCATGTCTTCTTACTTCCTTCATGCTGCCTATTTTGTTCTGATGGTCTAAGTCATTAATTTTGTCATCAGCGCAAGTGTAGAATCTTGCCATTGGCTTCTGAGGCTGACTGGGATGGTCCTCTCTGAATTTGTTCCTGATATCTCAGAATTAGCAGGTTTTTGTGAGTCACCTGGAAGTGAAACCAACTTCTTTGTGTAGCTTAGTCTTGTGCCATTGCTGTGCAGGTAAAGAAATCTTTGTCTTCACACTGGTCAGGGTATTACAGATATCACCAGCATTAGTTTATGCCTTGATTTTTCAAACACCTATGAAAGGCCATAGTTAAGTATAATCCTAACCACAGGTTAACCTTATAAAAATATATTCTAATGCTCCTCAAGTGATGCCTCTCTACTTGTGTTGTAATTGCTCATGGAGTTCCATAACTTTGTGGATGTATTCCTTTTCAAGTTTCACTTTTCCTTATCTTTCATTTTCTCTTGTATTTATTGCTTTTATATTTTCATCTCTCCATGGAAATACATAATTACTAGTGTTGTGTTGTATTTACTGGATGAGAAGTGAGTGAATATGGGAGTATAATTTTGTGTCCTAGCTTTTCAAAGCGCAATGTAAAATGTTGCATGTTCAAAGAATTTATAAAGACTTTAACCTCCACTTAGAAGTCAAGCAAATATAATACCTTCCTCAGATTTGGGAGCTACTGAGGCTCTCATTGTGGATAAACATTGGTTGCTAAAAAGATTTATTAAAGCTTAAGTTAAAAAGCTTTAAATATTTTGCAGCTTTTTGTAATGGTAGAATTTTATAACTTGTATTTCTCTGTCCTAGATATTGAGGTGGCCTGTTATGGTTATGAAGGCATAGATGCAGTAAAAGAAGCTTTGAGAGCAGGCTTGAACTGTTCCACGGAGAACATGCCCATCAAAGTGAGTGCCAGTCTTTATAATGGAATCAAAAGCAAACTTTCCTGATGCCCTCAGGGACCAGTAGTATGCAATTGTACTGGTCACATGAAGCCATGTGCCTGCTTTCCAATTCTTCTCCAGCAGGTCTGTAACACTTTTACTTTCAGCTGTGACAGTCCTTCCTATGGTTGTGCAGTGGCTTTCAACGTTCAGGAAGCTGTATTTATTCTGTTCAATTTGTTAAAGTCTGGTATTGGCACACTACATAACCACTGTTCCTTTATGCAGTCTTAAGTAGGGAGCAATAAATTTTATTTTCAGGTATAAGATTGTGCAAGAAAAGGAAAGTTTGCTCCGCTTACATTTGAGTGTTGGTAGAATGAGTACTGTACCCAGGGCTAGTTTTTCTTCCCCAACAGTTTTTGGATGTTAAGTGAGCTACTCAATAAGTGTTCTTAAAAAAACTTCAAAGTACTCTCTCCTTTGGAAATTACTTTTTATAACAGTCTCTTGTAACAAAAGTTTACTTAGTCATCATTAAAAAAAAAACATACGGGTTGTAATGCTTTTAATTGTTTGGCCTAGCTAGGCATAATGTCTTTTCCTTTGTTACTGAGTTTGCTTCTTTCCCCATTATCTTTACAATGTGGCAGATTAATCTGATAGCCCCTCCTCGTTATGTGATGACTACTACAACACTGGAGAGAACTGAAGGACTGTCTGTTCTGAATCAAGCCATGGCTGTAATTAAAGAAAAAATTGAGGAAAAGAGAGGAGTCTTTAATGTGCAGATGGAGGTAAGAACAAATTACATTCTAAAATACAACTTTTTTCCTTGCAATATTTCTAAGTAGTGCAAGATCAGTAGTGCTACAAGAAATCTTAGCAAGAAGTTATTAAGAAACAAAAAAAAAAAAATCTGAGTGTCTGTGCTCCTAAAATAAACAATGGTCAAAAAATCTAACTTTGCTGGGTTTTATTGTGTGACTTCAGGATGTATTTTATCTCTTACTATTTATGTGGAATCAGAGTCTAAAAATATATGTGACCTTTCTTTATGAGAGTTTGCCATGTGTTCTGGTTTGGTGTTTTTCAGCCTAAGGTGGTTACTGACACAGACGAGACTGAACTTGCAAGGCAGCTGGAAAGACTGGAGAGGGAAAATGCTGAAGTGGATGGGGATGATGATGCCGAGGAAATGGAAGCCAAAACAGAAGACTAAATGTTCTGGGATACTTAGACAAGAGACCATATGGAAAACTAGAAACCCCATTGCAAACACTCTGGACTAAACATTTCCAGTATTGAAAACTTCAAAAACAAATATTTGAAGTGTTTTCCTGTTTAAAAAGACCAAAATGTAACAGGCTCTTTTAAATAACTTTTTGTGCAGCAATTTACCTAAATTGAATCCTTTGAAAGGAAGGTGCCTAGTCAAATTCAAGGCAGATCTGGCCAGAAGGAGTTTGCAGCCCCATACTTAACACTTTCATATGTAACAATTCCTAATTGGTGATTGCAGCTCAGTGCATCTGTTAATGATCTTTCCTGGGAGCAGCAAAACCAAGCAAGCGGAACAGTTCTATACAGAATGTATTTGAGCAAATATTCAATAAATTTCTGGGCTATGTAAAACCGAGGTTTTGGGTTTTTTCCTCCTCTTCTGTCACATGGCCTAGAGTGGTGTGAATATAAAACCTGGAACAGCATGATTAATGGGCGACTCCTCTTTAACATTGAAAGGGCTTTCGTTTGCTTTAAATCATGCTGATAATGAGTGGACCAGAACGTTTTACATTAATGTTTTACTTGCAAGTTTGTTGATGCAGACTTGTTTAAATTAGCATTTCCTTTGTTTATCATCTGCATTTAGGGACTGAGAACTTGAAAACTTTGAAAATAGCTTGTTTCCATGCCAATAAACATAGCTGATAAATGAAAAACTACATATAGTTGCCCTTTGCTCGATAGGTGAATATAGCAGGAGCTTTAATGAATTTACATACTTCAAAATGGGCAGCACTGTCTGTGAGCTCACTGCAACATGACCTTCAGTTCTGCCTACCTTACATCCCATTTACACTGGGCTGAGATACTCACTTTAGAAAAAACCTGTTTATCTTCTCTGAAGAGAAACAAGATGTGCTTTCTAAATTGGAGTTTAAAAAACCAAAATTTAAAAATCCTGTTTTCCTTGTCAGTGGGAACTGAGGGGAAAGAGTTGTGCTTTCTAAGTAACCTTTCCAGCTTGCTAGATTTTTAAATCTGTTGGTATTTTTTTTTAATTGTCATGTCCCATACTGCCCTTTTTTTTTTCTTAATATTTTGTGGTGCTAGAGGGAAAATGCACGAAAAATGAGGCTTTGAGCATTAACTAGGCATTCTTCTTACTGCCTTGATACAAACTATATTATTGCTATGTGGTGTTGCCACAAAAGCGTTCTCAAAGGGCATACATATTGCAATGTGCTGCTTGTCCGTGCTGGGGTTTCAGAGAAGTTCATGTGTACCCAAATCTGATAGTAAAGCAAAGCCAAAAAAGGTAAATAACTTTCAGTCTTTACAGAACGTTGGAAAATACTTGAATGCGCAAAATGAAGAAAAAGATATTTTTAATGGTTTTCTCACATTGTCTTTTCAGCAGCTGTGTATGACAGTCTTGCATGGCTTGAAGTTGTGATGATGTCAGTTTCCTGTTTGAACAGCTCTTCCAACTGTGCCCATTCACTAAAATAGTGATTTGACTTCCATTAAACACAAAGATGGGTACTCAGGGTACAAAACAAAGTATTTTAAAACTCTGTCACCATGTGATCTCCATGCCATAATAATTCTGTGAAGGAAAAAGTACTGAAGAGTGAACCACACGTGCTCTAAGGAAGGAAGGAGTGCAATTCAGGGATTACAATTAGTATAATCTGTGAAAGCTGTTTTGGTGTGTTAATAGGGGAGCATTGTTTCTGTCAGTAACTTAGGCAGAAGTTTGTTAAATTTCTTCAGTAGCTACCAGAGCATTTCTAATTAGAGCTGGAATGTGCTGGTGGGCAAGAGCCTGAGTTGGTTCTGAGTGCCTGAAAAAATGGCCAAGATGGTGAGGATGATAGCAGAGCAGGTTCAGGTAAATGCATTTCAATCACTTGTCATCCTGGCAGATAAAATCAGGCTCTCCCAATTTGTTCTCCTGAGCATATTTCAACCAAGAATAAATAAAAGACACAAGGCAAACCTGGTCGATCCTTCTCATGCATTGCAGAAATGGGAAGGAGGACGTATCAGATGGGTGCCTGTTAGTGAGGGAGTGCTGGGGCTCTGCTGTGCTGCATCACTTAAAGATCTTTAGGAGTTGCTGAGCTTATGCTTTGTGTCTCAACCTGGCTCTTTTTCTATTTCTGGAACTGTCTTTGCTTACTGAGTGCTTAAAATAAGGGCTTTTTGTGACTGTCTTTGTTAAGTTGCTAAATCCAGGCAGCACATTCCTGCTGTTCATTAGCTACTGTGCTGTTTGCTGAACTGTAATCACAAGGCCAACATCTCCACTTGCACTAAGCATAGTCAATGGAAGGGAAGAGGACAGGTATACCTGTGGACAGGACTTGGCCTGATATGTTAGTTGTAAGGATCTCAGTTTGACTTCCCTAGCTCAAATTGATTTTCTAAGATTGACAGCTTGGAAACAGTAAGGACTCATTAATGCAAAAATCCAACCCAAACAGTTATAGTGGCTCAGGTCAGGCACAGAGTCTGGTAACACACAGCCCCGTATCCTGTTTCTGATGAGGGGAAATAGTGGTTTCTAAAGAAGTGGTGCCCTTGGGGCTGTTGTGGTTTGTCTGGTTTTTAGTACAGTGACAATTTCTTGCTGTCTTCTCTCTGATTTTGGCCCACAGGATTTTTTTTTAGGTGCAGTGGGGCTGGTGTGTTGTTCTTCATAGCAGAATCTGCACTTTGATTTTCAAGAGTCTAGGCAATGAAACAACTGTTTCCAAATACTTGCACCTTTCTACAGTTAATTTTTAAATTGCTGTTATGTCAGAATACTATTGAATGCTTGTTGTCTTTCACTTTTATCTAGAAATGTTTCATCATGCTTTATTTTGATGTGGTTTGTTTTCATCATATTTCCTAATTCACTAAAGGAACTAAATATTTAATGAGAGTGCTACACTGGAGGGCAAAGTCCTAAGAAGCTGCTTTGAAAACTGTGGTGCCTGTAATGCCCCAATGCTGTGTGTGACATGATGATACATGTTGGGCATGGCAGAGCATGGGACGGGATTTTCCTTTGGGCAGGTTCCCTTAATCTCAGCTGTGTGGCTTCTTGAAGGACTGAACGGGAGGTACCAGCAGGGTCTGCCGGCTGAAAGAGCACAGCCTGCACTCAGAACTGTGGAGGCTGCTCCTCCCTCCCCTGTAACCCTGAGTAGCATCCTGTGATCTTGAAGCTGGCTCTTCCTGGCCCTCCTATTTCAAATTCTACAGCATATAAAGTATTTGGGGGTCACTTCAAAGGGAAGAAAATGTGAAGCACTTAACTGTCCTTTTTCTGTTGTACTACTACACTGACATGTGGAAAACACTCTGAAGGGAATCTGAGGAAATGGGTACTCTTCAGTAGTTTTAAGTCCCACAGAAGATTTGATTTAGAGCTCCCTAAGTTTATATAGATGGAAGCATGTCCTTTCCCACCGGAAGCATTCAATGCCAGAACTTGCATTCCCAGGCCATGCATGAATAGGACAGCCTGGGTCCACTGACTCATTTTATATGACCTGACCATGAAAGATCTGTGTTTACTCAGCCTCGGGAGCAATACAGGGGCAGTTTTTCAGCCTCGATTAACTACAGAATGAGACAGGGAGGAAGGGGTGTGTGTATGATAAATATCTGAAGTATTGAAGAAACACTTTGAGTTGAGGTATTGCAGGAAGTGAAGGCTCTATATAAGTAGTTAATACAAAACCTGTTATTTAATGACCAGCTGAAGCAAGATTTGTTTCACCTTTCACCAGCAGTTTGACAATAGAATTCCTTGTTGCTAATGTTAATTTTGCGAAGATACGTCTGTGGGGTCATGGGTGGTCTGCATGCTGGAGAAAAGGAGCTTGTCAGATCTTCAGCAAGGACTGCTTATGGAGCAATTCTGAGATCACTGTCTGAGCGAGAGCCCCCTGCAAGCTTCTACCTGTCCTCCCTAGCATGAAATAGCACCTTGAATAAATTGCCTGCAGTAACAAGCTGAACAATGTGAAGTCAAACCTCAAATACCAAGCGGTGGAACACTGTATTCCTGAAGCTGGTTATATAAAGAGTGCATGTCCAGGAAATGCATGGAGCAGTAATATCTCTTGTGTACCTGGTCTCAAGTTTTCCTTTTTTTTCCCTCTTGTGTAATTCTGATGTACAAAACTTGGTGAGGTGAAATTTATTTTCTTTTATTTTTCTGCTGAATTTATCAGAGTTTTTTTTCCAAGATTCATCTTCTGAATACAACTTTTATGTACAAATATATATGTGTGTGTGTATATATATATGCATATATATATATATGCAGAGATGGAGATTATTTTTTCAATTAACAAAAATATATTTAGTTAAGTTCTGCTTTATTTTAAGGCTACAGTAATACTAAAAAAAATTACAAAATTTTCCATTGGTAACTCAAAATATTACATACCAGCAGCAAAAAGTGTTCTGTTACTGTACTGACTTTAGGTGGACTGAAGAACAAACATACTGGGATATGACTTACTGAGCCGGTTGCCTCGATGCTGCCTGCCTTTTCCCAAGAGGCAAAAGGTCTGCAGTAGAAGCTACATAGGTAACTTCTGCTTTTGAAATCTCAGCCAGCATGTTTTCTCTTTATACAGAATCAACTTTTCTAATTTCCAGCATTGTTTAGTCACCCATTGTATTCTCACAGCCTCTGCAGGACTCTTCTCTGGGTTGTCTCCAGTACAGTGCTGGTTTCAATTCTTCAGTGTCTTGCTATTCCTAGCTAAAAGTTATAAAAATGTATAAAGATAAAGAAATTATTTGTTTGTTCCTTTTCCTTGGTGCATGAAAGTGTGCCCCATGATATTTTAGTCACTTTGTCTTACTGACCTCTGGACTCTTTACATAGCAACGAGTGCTTTTGTTTATTTGCTATACTCTACCCTGTATTTCTTATCACAGCTCATAACTCTGCCCACATATATCACCTTAATTTTAGTGAGAGTCATGGAATGCTGACAGAATAGCAAAGGCTATTACTTCTGAACAGCAGCACTCTGAATTATTAATACTGGTTTACTTCATCAGGACAAGATTTGATAAATCTATCAAAAGAGATTTGTCATGGCAGCTAAAGTCTTTAAAAATACAATAAACATCTGAGATTGTATTTAGACACAAAAGACACTGTTTCAGAGGCATTCAGGAGGTACAAGAGGTCACTGCAATGTTCATGGATCAGGCTGCTTTACTAAAAGCCTGCTTACGTAGAGATTTAAGATATTAGGTTGAGAATCTGGGTTTATATACTGAGGGGTCACTGAAAGTAGAGTGGACTTGTAGGTGCTTTGGAGCTTCTTTAGGAAAATTAATTTTTAGCAAAAGAAGTTACTTTAAGATTTGTAAAAGTCACCTTGTAATCACAATATCCTATGTGTTACAAGCTGTGCTGATCCGTAGAACTTCTGAGAGATGTGTTTGTTAGATGAGAAATTTTAAGTGGTAGTTGTTTAGTCTGAAGTTTTGAGGAATGTGGTTTTAAAATTCTGCTTCCCCCTCCCATGCAATACCTGATTTGTCATTTTCTAGCTGCTTATATTGGCCAGCTCACTCGGTGGTGGTTTTTTGCTCTACTAAATTCTGTGAAATTCTTTCAAGATCCTTTTTAGACATCCCTTTGTTTTACTTCCCCGAGGGCAGGTAATATATCAGAGCCAGCTCGCTGTTTAACTAATGTCTCACAGGTAGGGAGGGAGGAAAAAAAAACAGGGAAGGGAGAGTGCGTCACATTGGAGGAGGAGGGGAGCAAAGAAAAATGAACTTTCTTAAACAAATCATGTGCAGACGGACAGGCTGCCAGGGCTCAGGCAATTCTCTGCGGGGGCTCTGCTCTTTTCCCTGCTGGCTATGATGGAGGAAGAAGCTGGAGTGCTGAAGGAGGGCTTCCTCGTCAAACGGGTGAGTGCTCTGGTCCCCCTCCGTGCTGCTCTGCTCAAACGTGGAAGCAGCTCCTGAGCAGGGACTGCAGCGAGCCAGGGCTCTGGCAAGGCAGCCTGTTGGGTGCTGGGTCTGAGGGGCTCCTGCCTGCTCCTGGGAAAGGAGCTCCTCCAGGTTTGTGCAGATGCCTGCTAGGGAAGCTGCATGAACTGCAGCTATTCGCTACCCACCCGCAAGTTTCCCCATGCTGGCATTTCTGTAGAGGAAGGTGAATTAGCCATCAGGATGACTCAGGGCTTAGAAAGCCAATATGTCTGCACCTCGCACACACCCCTGCAAGGAGCACGTCCGAGGCAGCAGTGGGGGTGAGCAGCGGAGGATGGCGAGACAGAAGAAGTTCTTGACAGTCGGTTAAGATAGCTTGTGCATTTTTCAGTGACCTGTCTGTGCAGGGTTTCCCATTTCATATAAAAGAATGGAGAACAGATTATTCTTTTTAAAGGGGATCAGGGCAATGCAAACTTAAAAATGTGTTTGAAATAACTTCGTTTTTCCATACTCCTCAAGCAGTGCTGTAAGAAAATTTTAGCCAAAATGTGGTGAAAAGAGCTGAAAGATTTCAACCTTCCCAGTACTTCTCCCTGTAGGACCAAGTCAGTCATTGCTGGAACACAAGGAGGCAATTTAGCAAGGGACATAAACTGCTTTTAGTATCAAGACCCTGTCTCAATGATTAATATGGTCCTTGATTTCACAGAGAAAAATGTGATTCAGAGGTTTGTTCAAAGCTTTGCCACGCCTTGGGAAATGCTTTTCTACAGTACGTGGCAGTGTTTCTGGTGCTAACATGAAGGTAATCCTGGTCAGGAGCTTTCCTGTCAGGGCTCCCAGCCAGTTGGCCGGCCAGCCACTAGCCATATGAAGTTCTATGTGGAGCAAGGGCAGAGCAGTCCCAGCTCCCAGTCTCCTCCCTGGGCTACAGCTGTACTTTTTGCCTCTTTAGTGACTACTGAATTCAAATGGGAAGCCAAGGCACCGAGTGTGTGAGAGGAGCAGGTTATCGGCAGCACACAGAGCTGTGACTACCACAGTCTGTACAACATCACCCAGATACACAGCTTGATAGGAAGGAGACCACAAAGAGGATGACTAAAGGAAACTGAGGGACAAGGGAACCTGGGATTCACAGAGGAAAAAGGAGCAAGGTATAGGATCAGGTAAAGAAAACAGAGCTTTCTTGAGACGAGAACAGACGCAAAGAGATTATCTAATTGCATTATAAATGACAGAATTATGTACTGTAATGCATTATAAATATAAAATGAATGTGTGGAATTCAGGTAAAGATAAAGAAAAAAAGGTAAGGTGACCTCCTGAGAAAAGAGAACATTTTCTAGGAGGAAAGAATAGAGCCATAGCAAAGAACATACAGGAAAAATGGCCAAGTAACTTTACAACAGGTGAAAAAAATCACTGAGGAACGCAAAGGAAAGGAGAGAACAAACACAAGTTAGATAAATTGTATTTAGTATGGGCTAGAAGACATTGGATCTATAGTGCCCTGGATTTTAGAGACTCGTTACTCCACCTTTACTTGGAAATTGCTGAGTTTCCCCTTTATTTACAGAGAACTAATGAGCTTTAATTCATGCCACAACTGGACCTTACATGTTTCTTTCTTCTCGCCACGCTCACCCTGTCCCAGGTGTCAGAGCTTTCTTTACCCCCTGCTTTGCCTGCTGGCTGTAACACTCCATCACCTGTAGAAACACAAGTCAGCTCTTTGCACAGCAAAGCTGGACCAGACACCATCAGACAGGACTGAGCCTGCCAGTGCCAGCCCTCACTGGCTTTGCTGTCCTTTAACTAGACTAAAGAGAGCTGGGGGCTGTTTACAGAGGGAAAATAGGAGGATTTGTCTGTATTGTCATATAATCCATGAGGCATTCAACAGCAGCCTTCATTCAGTCTTTTGTCTTTAAAAAGCGTATTTCCTTTACAGGAAACAGGAGCACAGGGAATGTTTTAGCCCAGGAGATTGGAGGCAGGTACGATTGAAATGAACTTCTCATTAGCAGTAAGTGGGGGACGTAAGGAAAAGCGAATTCACCCAGCAAAGTGTTTGCAAAACCACTTGGCACCTAGAGCCACATCAAAATGAAAAAGACACCACCCAGGGTCACCAGAGAGGAGGAGCTAGTTGCTAAGAGCCTTCACACATTTCAGATTTAGCCCTGTGGCTGCCTGTGCTGTCAGCAGACAGGTGTGCAGCTACATCAGCTCTTTGGGATAATTCATGTGAGCTTTTACATGAAACAATTCTTGCCAGCAAAGAAGTTCTCCTGGCTGAAGAAAGAGCAAAGCACTTTTCTATTCCTCTATGATTTTATAGTGATGGAGCTGTGCTATTTTGTTACTTGAAATGTGTATTTCAGGGAGAACAGGACTCAGGATGACTTCTTGTGCTTCGTTTCATACAAGAAGCCAAGAAGAAAATATGGTCATTTCTCAGTTCTTGTGTTAAAATAAGCTATGTGGATTTCTTGCCCTCCAGGGACATGTTGTTCGTAACTGGAAAGTGAGATGGTTCGTTCTGCTTCAGGATAAGCTGCTGTATTACAAAATTGAAGGAGGCAAGAAGGAGCCTTCTCCAAAGGGCAGGATCCTTTTGGATGGCTGCACTATTACTTGTCCATGCCTGGAATATGAGAACAGACCGGTATGACTGGGAAAAAAATCTCTATGTCACTCACTTTCTAACTTCTTCCTATCTTCTTCTCTCCTCCTGGCTTCTTTGATTACTGCAACCATACCACCGGGGTGTTTCCGGAATTAGGACCAGCCAAAAGCAAGCTGCCACTAGCAGTGTAACCAGGACAAGCACTGAACTCCCTCATTTTGTCTTTGTTCTTCCCTGTGCCCAAATGTGAGTCACAGCTATTAACAAAAAAACCCCAACCCCAACCACTACTCCTGTGCACACAGTGAGAAGAAATGCAAATGCATCAGCCCAACAGTGAGTGGAGAGAGGACATGAACAGCTCAATAAAATCTGAGGAGGGTGGAGAAAAAGGGAAACATCATCTGTGGTAGTTGTCTTAAATCCTGGGTATCCATGGAGTGCTCCCAGGCAGCCAGATCAGGCTCCTTTATCCTTCACCAATGGAATACTGCTGCTGTAGAAACTTTCCAGCAAGATGACTCTGGAAGAAAAAGTGCCTCCTCTGTTTCTCTGCTCGCCCATGGGCAGCAGCAATGCAGATTTCCCATGTGTGGGGCCACAATGGAAATTACTTTGGGAATTGCTGACTATTTCAGTACTTCTCATGGCAGAAAGAGCCAAATGAAGAGTTTGCAGTTGTCGAGATCTGGATGTGAAAATCTCTACAGTCAGCAGCACACTCCTGTGTAATCCAGTATCTGTGTGGTCTGCTCTCTTCTAAGTACCAGGAGCTCCATGCATGCAAACCATGTTTATCTGAAAACCTAGGGATCTGAGGGGGATAGAAGCCAAAAAAAAACCAAAACCAAAACAACCCAGAGTTGTGCCCACCATCCTTCTGAACAAGAATTGCTCTGAACTGCTCAGGTGGGATACACTATCAGAGTTATCTGTGTCACTTGGGCCAGTGCGAAAAAAAGCAAAATGCAAGAGTAGGGAAATTGCTAAATGATGTTATTGCTTTGTACTTCTTTTTCCACAGCTACTCATCAAACTAAAGACAAAAACCAATACAGACTATTTCCTTGAATGTTGCTCCAGGGAGGAACGTGATTCTTGGGCTTTGGACATCACTGGAGCTATTCATGCTGGTCACCCAGTACAGGTACAAGAACTTCACAGAATGAAGAACTCTTTCAAACTGCTAGAAAATATCAGCCTTCAGTAAGTGCATATGATTTCTCATTCTGTTGTTGCTGTAGTTTGCAAAGTGCCTGAGTTGATGGATGGGGAGGATCAAGGGAAGCTCCTTTCTGCACAGATCTGCTCCTGTGTGGCCAGGAACCTCTAAACTGGCTGTGCTGTTCTAGGTTTGCACATACTTTTGCCAGGGAATGCACTTTTTCCTGACCATTACGTTTTGGGAGTATGTGGGTTCTGCACAGGCACCTCACTGCTGGCTTGAAGACCTTCCTAGTCAGCTGCAGATGCTCTCACTGGGGAGATGTATTACCTCAAAAGATGTAACATCAGGGAAGCAGTGGGTGGTGACTTTGTGCCTTGTTCGTGAGTTTTCAACCAACAATCTGCAATCCAGACTAGGATTTTTAGGGTGTGTCATTTTAAATAAGAGGAATCTGAGAACAGATTAAGAAACAGAAGAATTACATTAATTTGATTTGTGTTGAGCAGGTAAGTCAGGCTGACTATAGATCAGCTTGAAGTGCTTTAAATTTAAAGATACCTTGTGAGGCACCTTGTTTAGTGCTGCTATTGGGAGAATAAAGTTTTCCTGGAATGTACTTAGGACTGCTTCTGGGGCAGTACCTAGAATAATTCCCATCTTTATGTGGGTAATCATGAGGACATCCCAGGCACTGACAGAAGTATGCAGCAATTTCTGCCTGTCTTTCTCATCTGCTGATATTGTGCTGTGCTCTCATTTGCAGCGACATAGTGGAGAGAATGTATGACAGCAGTACTGGAATTAAGCTGACCCGCAATTTGGATCAAGGCAGCAGATATAAAGAGACCTTCACAGGTACACCTACTGCAGACAAAGAGCCACCTCACATCTGATATGCCTCATTGCAGGGACAAAGGAGCTACTGTACCGCCTTCATAGTGGGATAAATTGTGGGATAACCCAGTGGAGCCTGGCAGTGCAGCCAAGCTCTCCAAAACTTTTCCTTCTTGCTCTTCGGACATATGGGAGTACAGTTAGAACCCCACACTTTTGGTCAACTCAGCACTTCTCTGACAATCTTTGGGATGGTGCCAAAATGTTTCAACAAGTGAAAACCTATGTGGCAGGAGACCATTTGGCTTTCCTCAGAAGAACACACTGTCTTGGTATGAGAGCTGCCTTTCTTCCTGCAGGTTCTGCCCTGGTGGACTGGCTCATCTCCAACAGCTTTGCTGTGTCACGATTTGAGGCTGTCACCTTGGCATCCATGCTGATGGATGAGAACTTCATCAGGCCCGTGGGGGTCCGCAGCACGGAGGCCACGCGCTCCAGCGACCCCTCTGAGAAGTTCCTCGATGACTCCACCGCTCTGTACATGTTTGTAAGTGATGCAGCTGCTGACAGAGGCACCTCCTCTGGCCCTCGTCACACACTTGATTTGGGGTAGTGAGGAGGGGACACACACAGCCTGCAACCAAAGGCAAATGTGCAGGCTGAGAAAGCAAATGCAGAAGGAGCAGCTCTAGGCTTTCAGTAGTACTAACACTGGCACTTTTGCTGGAGCCAAATAGCTACATGGATATGGAGGGATCTACAAATTACATAATTAGGCATTAAAAGAGGTGTGTCCCTGGAGTGCAGTGCTGTGTCTGCATGTATTGGAGGCAGTGCTGTAGTTATACTACAGCTCAAGGCCACAGTGCTTCTACCCAAGCATGTGCAGCTTTACAGCTGTAATTTGTTGCCTGTGAATCTTGGTCCTACAAGGCTGTGCAACAGAGCTATGGAGTAGAATTTACTCAGGAAATACAAGCTAAAAACAGGTAAGGAAAATAAAAAGGAAAATAAAATGCAGAATTTTGTACTTAAAACTCTGTTTAGATTAAAAACAAAAGTGGAAATGTCTTTTCCCTATTTGCAGGCTGAGAGCAGTAAGAAAAATACCAGTTCCAAGGAAGAGGTACATTTTAACATCTCTGAATTAAGTGGCAAAATTGTGAAGCAAGGATTCTTAGTGAAACAGGTAAGCAAAGTCTTGGAACCTGCCCAAGGAAACAAGAAAAATTACAGCTCTTAGGGTTTCTTAGAGAGTAAATGTTGTCTTATATGATCATGGCTGGAGAGTTGTGCCCAGCAGAACTTGCCCGTCAGTACTTGAGGTCTTGCAGTTAAGAGTATCCAGTTACAAAGAAGTGAACTGTGGAACTTGCTCAGGCAGGATTAATTGGATGTTCTGTACATATTGAGCATATACTGAAAGGTACAAAACAGTATCAAAAGCCGAAGTCCCACACAAACTCCAAATCCTACCAGAGGTGTTACATTCACTTCCAAGCAGAGCCACTGTTCCTTTGGTTCAACCTATCCCATCCAGGTAGAGTGAACAGTGATGATGTTTTGCTGGCCACAGATGAATTTCAAAGCTGAGTAGCTTGACCTTTGTATGAAGTGGACATTTATCTGTGGACATGTGGGTGCTTTGGTGGTGGTGAAATCTTGGTTTTGGGCACAATTACCTGTTGGCAGCAGCTGTTTCCAAGATCTGACCCTTGGTCTGCAAGGTGTAGTTTCCAATGCTTACTATGAACAAGACGAGGGTCAGTCATGCTCTTTCAGAGCATAACACAGCCACCTGCAAATGGAACCCTACCTGCACTGCATGGCCACACTCTTACTCTGGAGCCTTGTACCCAGAGCCCCAAGTTTAGCGTTGTGCAAACTGGATCATCAGATGCTTCCCAACCCTCCCTCCTCCAGCTGCCAGGGCACCATGAGGGTTGGCAGGGCGCTGTGGGATCCCCACAGGCTGGCAGGGCAGCCTCCCATCACCACAGGGCACGAGAGCTGCCCAGGAGCTTCTGCCTGTGCTCAGCAGCAGCCAGGGACAGCCCCCAGCAGCCCCAGCACCAAACCTCCAGGGGAGGGGATGCTCACAGGGCCTGGCACAGGCCTGTCAGCAATGAGAGGGCTGTGATGAAAGAGTAAAGAGCTCCAAAAGGACCTGACATAAGCCCCTCAGAGCACACACAGCATGGGCTTTTAATCTGAAACCCATATTTAATCTGAAATTAAAAGCAGGAATCAGGGATATAACCATTTGTTCCTGTCACTCTGCTTTCTTAGTTCTCAGCACAGGAAAGGAAGAGACAATGGAATTACCAATGTATGAAGAAGAAAGATAAGCAGAAGATGATGGGAATTACCAAGATGTTAGGAAATACTTTTCCTTTTTGGGTCCAACCCCTCTTTTTTGGTATCTATTTATGTCTCCCCTACAGCCTATAGGAAAATGGTCATTTCAGGAAGTAGTAATTTAAATTCTTCCATCTTGCCAGGGGCACAAGAGGAAAAACTGGAAGGTGAGAAAATTTGTTTTGAGAGCTGATCCTGCTTTTTTGCACTACTATGATCCCACCAAGGTACGTGAGTGGGAAGTTACCTTCCCCAGAAATCCTTTTAGAGACATAAACATTATAAAGAAGATACAATTATGCTGCAAATGTTTCTATCACCCTGGGTTCCTCTATCCATTTCCTGGGGAATTAGACCTCTCTGGCCTTACCCTAAGAGGTTGTCCTTGTAGGATTTTGTATCCCTGCATCTTCTGTCTTGTCTTTTTCCTGTGAGATTCCTTTTCCTTAGCTGAGTGGCAGCAGTCTTCTTGGGATTGGTCTTTTGCTGTACCCTCACAGTCTGGGACCATGGTCCTGCAGGGTTTCTTTCTGGGTTGTGATCTTTCTGGGCGGAAATCCCACCACTTGAGGATCATACTGGCACTGGGATTTTTTACATTCTTATTCCAGCATTGAATAGCGTCTCCTTAATGCCAAAGTATTTATAGGAATTTCTACTACTCAGTTTTAAACTTTCTCATAGAACAGTAGAACTTATCTTCATGAATATAATAATCAATGTGAGCAAGTCAGATACTTATGGTAGCACAAAGCCCAACAGGATTGCAAGAACATGTATAGAAATGCTTTATGTGACTTTTAAAGAAGACAAAAACAACATCCCAGTGAAAAGAGTTTATGGAGCTAATTCATTTTTTGTTTCCTCTTCCTTCATGGATTTTTTTCACTGCAACTTATTCTCATAATGCTATAAGCTGAAACTGCAGAACCTGAAGGCAAGAAACAAGAGTGCTAGCCAACTACGGAAAACAGTCAGATTTTTCCCATATAGTCTCAGTGAAAAGCAGCAAGCTAAATACTTACAGAAATATATACAATTCAACATATTGCTGTTGATAAAACCATACATACGTTTGAAATGTGGTTGCCTACCCTTGTGCTTTTAACTGATCTATACCATGCCCAGCTACATCAGAGAAACATCTGAGACTGAAGCAATACAGTAATGCATTTAACTACATGTTCTAATTGATTTATCTTGTGACATGCCTGGAAAAACTGGCATTATGTCTCCAACTTCATAAAAGTAATGCACGTGCTCTGGGAAATTATTTTAATGATGATATTTTCCAGCTAAGCCTTGTTTCCTTTTTCTTTGCAGGAAGAAAATAAACCAGTAGGTGGATTCTCTCTTCGTGGCTGTCTTGTCTCAGCTCTGGAGGACAATGGAGTCCCAGCAGGTGAGAACGAGCGTCTAAATGTCCATACATTTATATTTATGCCGTAGCAATACAGTCTTTGGGTGTGGATTTGTATGTATGGTTGCTTGTATGCACAAGTGGGCTGACCTTTCATTTCCCTTTGCAAGCAAGGGCAGAGGCACGTCCCAAATCCCTGTACTGCTGGGTTGTCCACACCAAAGGGGATTTTTTTTTTAAGCGTTATTTCCACATATCTTGGGTGTTCCCTTTATATGGGCTTTTCTTAGTCATATGACCTCTGAGACAGTCCTAGGACTGAATAATATTCCAGAGTTAACAGACAAATAGAAAATACCTTCTTTTTGGGCGTTTTTTATCTCAAAGTCTTGAGGCATCCTCTGATGCCATTCCTTTTCTGTGTCCTCTCTACTTATGCTGTTACCTTTTCCTTCCTGAAAAGAACCCAAATGTAGGGGAGATATAAAGACAGCAATAAAAAACCAGTTCTGCTGGAGCATGGGCTTAGCTCAGACATTTGTCTAGAACCTCAGCCTCACAGATAAGTGTTTCTGTTGTTCAAGGAATATGTTTTATGACAGTAAGTACAATGTGTAGATATAAAATACAGAACATCTTTCTAAAGAGAAGGTCTGAAAATGTTTTGGTCTGGGGGCAGGGGGACATGATGAACAACAGAGATAGATCCTTGCTAAGAGGAACCCAGCTATGGGCAGGAGAAAATCTGATCTACTGTGCAAACTGGTAGGGGTTCATCATTCCAGTGTATAACTCAAATAATAGTCTTCACCTAAACAGAGACTATTTTAGGTATGTTGTAGAGTGCACAGTAATTCATACAATCTATGGCAGGAATGTGTGTATCTTTATTTTCATAGAACCACAGAATCACCAAATGGTTTGGGTTGGAAAGGACCCCAGTGATCACCAAGTCCCAACCCCCCTGCCATGGACAGGGTCAACTTCCACTTAAGCTGTTTGCTCAAAGCCCTATCCAAACTGGCCTTGAACACTTCCAGGGGTTTTGAAGAGGGAAATCAAAGACTCAAGAGCTTTAGATGTCTTATTCATAATAAAAAGGAAAAATTTGATTCCCTAATTCACGAAATTCAAATTCTTCCATGTGAAGCTTCGTATCTGCCAGAAAGATTTTCTCTGTGCACCCTTCTCATCTGTCGGGTTTTTTTTTCTCTGCAGGAGTGAAGGGCAATGTGCAAGGCAACCTCTTCAAAATCATCACCAAAAATGACATTCATTATTACATCCAGGCCAGCTCCAAGGCAGAGCGAGTGCAGTGGATTGAGGCAATCAAACCACTGACATGAGTAATGTGGACTTCATGTCAAATGACAAACTATTTGTGACCAAGCTTCCTGCTCTCATTGTCTGGGAGTGTTGTTTTTCCCTTTATAGTCTATTTTCATTATTTGAATCACCGTAACACCTACCAATTCCTGGCAGACCATGTAGACCAAATCATGTAGATCCAGAATAATTCCCCCACCTTGAATTTACCATCTAACCAAGAGATCAAAACAGGTGGATACAGACAAGCAGGGCTTTACAAAGAAACTACGAGATATTCCAAGATGGAAGAAAAGGATCTTTTGTACAAGTATTCAGTCTATGTCTGACAGATCCAGGTTGTGCTTTATCTTAAAGCAGAATTGTCTTGCTCCTTTCCCCTTTATAAAGGGGCTCATAAACTTAATTTGTTAAGACTGAAACATCTAAGTCATGAAAGGTGCTGGTGTCTGAGAATGCCTTTCTTGGTATATGACACGAATTTTGTGCTAAGCCACAATCCAGCTGCCAGGATAATATACATTGCAAAACAAACAAGGGGTCTGTCTGTCCATCCATCTGCTCTACTATTTAGTTCTCTGTTAGACTGGAAAAGAACAAAGAGTCTTCCTCTCCACCATACAGCTTACTCTTCTGTTGGTAATGCCCCACAGCAGAACAGGATCCTGAGTATCAAATCAGACCAGTGGAAATTCCAGACAATTTCTGGTGCTGAATATACTGGAAGAAATCACTCAGCCATAAAAGCAAGACTTTTCCTTCTGATTATTACTGTAAGTCCATTTATGTTGGAGTACCATTTGGACAGAGAACTATAGTAGCAGTCCTCACTATTGCTTTTTCTATCTTAAGTCATTATTTTTCCATTATTTGTCTACTAACCTTGTCTTTGAAATCATTAAATATAAAAGAAAAACCCAAAACCAGTGCATTTGAATATCCCGTGCTTTTCAGAGACATGATTCTTCTCAGAGGGCAGGTTTGAGTATATGAAAAATAATGGTTTCATTCACTGTAATTTTAGATTTATATATAAACTGAGACACCAGAGGGTAAAATGTAATGTAGGAAATTATTCAAACACATGATTGGCCTGCTGATACACTGTTTTCATAAAATTGCTTGTTTTATGAGTACCTGTATGTGACAGCCAGACTCTGCAGAGCCTTCAAAAATGCAGCATGCTATATATCTTCCCTGAAGTCATGGAGGAATCTGATAATCTGCTATCCACAGATTCATCTCTGTACAGATGTTTTGTTCTCCAAGTTGTGTACTGAAAAGAAGTCTCTTCATCACCAAAGGCAGAATATGATACATGCTTGTTTATTTATTAGAATAGCCATGTATTTAGGATTTCACTCAAAAGCTACAGCAATGAAATAACAGTACACTTAAATGCATTCAAATATTTAAGAGTGCTGGTAAAGAAGTTTGCAAGCAAAGGTGCAGTTTTAATTAGATGCAAGAACAGGAATAGGCAGTGCAGTTTAAGCTACAGATACCATTTCCTAGGGCTGGTCCAGAGAAGACTGTGAAATCCACAGCTGTTGAAGCTTTTCAATTCCGGAAAAGCTGCCTGGAAGAGACAAGGATGGTGGTAAGGCATTTATTGCTCTCTGCTGGGAAGCACAGATGGTTTTGTGCTGAGCAGAGCTTCCAGGAAAAGCAATTCACTCCTGATAATGTGAGCCTTGCTGGGGCCCATCAGACTCCCTTATTCATTTATAAGAAAATCTCCTGCTTCCCTTTTCTCAGACCCACCACCTGCATAATGCTCAGTTCTAGTCACAGGGCTAACAACAGCCACCCACCACAGAGGACTGAGCTCTGCCACCTGGCATGCCTGAGGGGGTAAGGAGGCATAAGGATGTGAGATACCACGTAACATCATAAATCTTGCAGTTTTGAGAGGCCAGAAGTGTATCTCAGCAAATGCTTTGAGATTTATCCAGACCAGCCATAGCTCTGCAATTGCTGAGTGTGTATGGGGAAAAAAAGTGTGTATCTCGAACACATCAGTAAATGAAAAAGACAGAGTTCCCACTCTCCAGAATCAGCCGGGGGAAAAAGAGAAAACATTTCTGAGACAAGAAAAAGTACATTTTCCTCTGTCCTCTGGTGATATCATGGTCTCCTTTTTTCAAGCCACTTTGGTAAGCTTGATGTCCCCTGAGATCCGCAAAGCTTTCACCAAGCTCAGAGGCTGAATGCGGTGAGTGAAGTCACAGAGCTGCCGTCCATCAAGCAAGACTCGTATTTGCTGGTGTTCACATAAGAGCTCCATCTGCAATGGAAAAGGACAGGGAAGTGTATTAAAGATCAGCAGCAGGGCTTATTTCAACAGCATGGACTTAGAACTAAATGTCATGGGGATAGCAAAGCACAAAGTCTACCAGTTCTTCTGAAATGCCCCTAATAAATAACCTACCCTCTTCTGAGATTATACTGCAAAGCTCCAGTGAGTACTCTCACTAAGATTAGAGAAAGGGATGCATCTTTCCCATCAGGGCTTGGACTGTTGCTGTCTGTGCCAAACCATACTAGTTAACCTGGCAATGTCAGTAGTTAGCTGTTTGTGGTCATATACATAGCCTCCAGCCTTTCTCCCCTCCTTTTCTCTACCCTATTCATAGCACCCTAACACTGACCTTGAACGTGTCACCTGCTGTAAATGGAAAGTAGGGAATAGTCTTCTCTTCTCTTCCCCATTTCCCAGCAATTCGTGCATTTCGGGTGATGGATTTCTCACTGAAGTTAACTGTAAATAACAGTCCAACATCTTTGTTTGCATCCACTGGATCACAGAGCAGAGTCACTGAAAAGCTGAAAAAAAGACCAATTAAATTACTGAACTTTCAGAAATGTAAAGGACATGATGAACATGGCAGAAGCTTATAGAGACTAGAGATAGCTGTTGGTTTCATGTCAGACTAAAACACAGGACTTTACAGGCTTAGAAGCTGGAGAAAGGGATGAGACAAGACACTGCTCATCTTTGTTTCCTGCCCCAGTGCCCAGCAGAATGCTAATGATTTCTGATGTTGCTTTCCCTCTCTCTTGACTGAAATCAAATCCTTCAACATGCACTCCTTTGTGTCTTAAAGGAGGTTATGGCATACTCTTCACCAGTAGAAGCAGTGGAGTTGATAGCTGTAGATGCAAAAAAAGTGTAATGGTAAGCGTAGTTGCTGTTATCCAGATAAAAGACAGCAATGAACCTCTACATCCTGTGCCAAAACGGTTTCTTAAATGGTGTTGATTCCAACCCCTCCATAGACAACCAAGATTCAGGTTGAGAATTGCACTTCTTCCTGGAGGAAAAATGTCACTTGTGTGTTCCTTTCAGTTCACATTAGATAAGGGCAAGAAGTAGAAAATCTTGTCAGGGCAGTCAGAAAGACGAAACGGTGAACTCTTCCCTGACCTTTTAATCTTAGTCTGAGTGCAGGAAAACTAAATAAAGCCATAAATTGTTAATCTGTTTGACTTTCTTCCTTCAAAGAGCACATACCTCCACGAAAGCTTCTGAATTTAGAAGACAGGTAGGAAGGAGCATGTACAACAGGGTGAAGCCCCCAGCAGTCCCTTCACTTACCTCTTGGGTTTGGAGTGTACCATGCCTATGACTGTGAGTTTCATGGTTGGTCTCAGGCCACCTTTAATTTCACCAACGTACTGCTCCACCTGCAGGGAACAGTGAAAATGGCTGCAGCGGGTCATGCTATGGGTAAACCAGCTATAACAGTTGCTTTGGTCACTTGATATACCTTGGGTTTACTTTTATGTGTACAAAAGAACTTGAAAGTATTTCCAGCCTAAAGTACTTCTTTTACTCTCATGACACAATAAATCTGGTTGCAGCACTCCAGTTGCTCTGGATGCAGCAGACGAGAGGCTTTGTGGCAGCATGATGTGTGGTGCAGACTCTGCTTGAACCTACTCTGCCACCTCAAACTTGCTACCAGATTTTGGTGTGCTAACTTGGCACCATCAGGCCTTACACCAGGCCAGGCAGCCTCTGTCCTCCACTGTAAAAGCAGCGTAGATGCTGTCCTGCCATGCATGTTGACCACATCCTCACAGGCAATCCCAGTAACACCTGTCCTGTTGTGACAGTGACTTCGAAAAGTCACACTTCTTCAGAGGCAGAAAATGGCTTCTTGGTGGATCTACTTTTGTCCTGTTCACAGAGACCTGTAGTTACAAGCTCTACACAAAATTATGTTTGCTTTTTCCAAACAATTCTCTAACATCTTTGATGGTCAGTGGAGGAACTAATGCATAGCTGACATGGAAAGAGAGACCTTGGAAACGATTGCTAGGGATGTTTTGAGGCTTCATTTTCAGAAAAGGCTTTAAAATGTAAATGTCAGAATACTGCAGCATGTAATCACTCCCCATGCAGATTCACTTAGAAAGAAGCTGCTATAAAGTGCTAAATGTTATTAGCAACTTGCGTAACACTGATAATATTCCAAGGCAATGCATAACAGACCCTGTTTGAGATAAAAAGAGCTTTATCGTTCCAGTGTTCCAAGGTAAAAATTCAGACAGTTTTGCTAGAAGACCTGCACAATATATGCACACAAATTCAAGATTAAAAAATGTTTTGCCTATACCTCATTTCCTAGTTTCAATATAGTAGTTGTATCTTCTGCTAAGATGACCTTATACAATTTATTTTCTCTCTTTGATACTCACACCCAGCTACCTTTAGAGCTTCACAGATATATTAATAAACTTATAATTCCTAACAAGGTCAATATTGGAAGAATAATTTTACAAGTACCTTCAAAAATGACAGCAGTAGTACTGATTGTTAATAATGTACATCTACTCTTGCAGGAGTGGGCAGGTGACTCCAGCAAGTATGTTTTGAACTTTGTAACAGAAGAAAAGCATCAAGCACTTGATATGTCTTACATAAGCAAACGGCTTGTCAAGTGAGGAGTCTGACTGTAGGGAGATACTTCAAACTGGATAAAGCAATTAGAGAGTGAGTAACAAGCATAAAAGATCTCAGGATAAATGAAGTTCATGCTCATGTCCCACTAAAGCTTCTTCCTTGCATAGAGAAAAGATACAAAATACTACCCCAAACTGAAAGTGCACACTGAGAAATTGTGTAGAGGTGCACCATAGTAAGTACCATCACTAAAGGCACAGGGTATCAGAACTGAATAGAACAAATGACAACCACATGGTCTCAACAGTTACAGCTCATCCAGCATGGCTGGAGAAAATTCAGAGATGTGACTGCCCACACACCATTTATCTGTAGACACCTATTTAACCGTACAGGTGAAAAATATTCAGGAAGCTGTAGGAAGTAATGAAAGAAACTCCTGCAAGCTTCATGTGGAGTTTATTGGTGGGTCCCAGCACATGCACACAGGAACAGCTCCCATCCCGTATTTTGCGTTCAGGAGCCCAGGGGACTCACTTGGTCACTTACTTTGGCACACCTCTCCTCTGTCATCACCGCTCTCCCTCTTACACTTGCCTCGCCGCAGCAGTCCCCGGAGGAGTTTTTGTTTTGTGTGTCAGGACAAAAGCAAACAAAAAGCCCGGAATAAAGGGAGGATGTTGAGGGGGGTCTTATCTCTGCCAAACACTGGCTGGACACCACCCAGCCCAGCAGCTGAGTCACGGCCCTCGGCGCCCCGTCCCTCTGGGGGAGGCTCACAAACACCGCGGTGGGAGGACAGGGGACGGCCGCAGCCCCGCACGGGAGCGCCGGGTGCGCTCGGTCTGGAGCGGCACCTGGAGCGGCACCTGGAGCAGCACCTACACACTTTTATACCAGTGTTGGAAGTTCCGTGTGAGCGTGCACAGCATCCTCGTAACATACTCGGTACTACATACACGTGCTTGTATATGTAATACATACAAACCCCACGTCATTCATTTATTAATAGCGATTCTCTCCTCTCTCAAAGGCGTAAATACATATAAGTGTATATATATATTTATACACAATTTACAGCCCTATATATACACCTACATGTACGTCTATACACCCTATACATACACCTATATATACTGTATACACAGTAGATGTGTATATATATATTTGTATATATGTGTGGGGGGATGTGTGCATATATATATATATTTTTAGGTGTGTCTATATACATATATATGTGTCCCAGAGAGAGGTCTATGTTATACGGCTATACAGGGGGTACATACACTCACACACACATATGTACCCTGTACGCGCACCTCTCCGGGTGTGGGCAGGTGTATTTACGAGTACACACGCACTCACGGCCCGCTCCGGCAGCGGCCGCACAGACCGGAGACCCCCTGAGGCGCCCGCCGCCCCCTCACGGACCCGCGGCGGGCACGGGGGCGGAGCTCCGGGCGGGAGCCGATCAGAGCCGCGCGAGGCACGAACAGGGGGCGGGGCTGTCCGCGGGGCGGGGGCGCGGTCAGCGCGGGGGCGGGGCTGCAGCTGCCAGGGCTGCGGCGGCGTCAGGCGCCCCAAAGAAAGATGGCGGCGTGTTTACATTGCGCCCGGCTCGGCCAATGGGCGGGCGCCCTGCCCGCGTGCCCGGCCGGCGGCGCGCTCAGCTGAGGCGGCGCCCAAGATGGCGGCGGCGCGGGGAGGAGGTGCTGGGGCGGTGCTGTAGAGCCCAGCGCCGCCGGGGCCGCGCCCTGCCCCGCCAGGGAGCGCGGCATCGCCTCCGTGTGTATCACGCCGTCCCGGGTCACCCCCTCGTCCTGGGAAGATGCATTCTTTTGGGAACGAAGAAGCCAATTCTCTGGAGCGTCTCTTCGGGTTTTTCTGTGAGTGCGTACGGCGTGGGCACTGGGAGCTTGCACAGGCCTGCGTGCCCCAGCTGAGCCAGTGGCACGGGGACGGCCCCGGGAAGGTGGAGGCAATTCTTCAGGCTCTGGTAGCTTGTCCCGTGGGGGTAAGGTAAGTAAGGTACTGCTCTGGTTCAGCAGACTTGAGAGTGAAAGGGGGAGGAGCAATTAGTTTAGTGTTGGCTGTGGGTGAAAGGTAGAATCAGGGAAGTAGCACTGAGGTGTCTTGTGATGCTGTTGTCTGAACTTTGATGTCTTATCACTAACCAAGGACTTAGGCTTGCCATCCCACCGAGGTAACGACTTGTGTTCCTTTGCGTAACTGACATGGTGATTGATACAAGCGTAAAACTACCTGGAAGCATTTCAGAACGGATTTTAATAGATTTTACTGAAGGAGAAGGACTGTCTCTTGAAATTACATTTCTTTGGCACTGAGCTTCAGTTAATTTAGAAATGGAACCACCAAGATCAGCAGTGTAGTTACTTAAAGCATTCTCTTGTTTCCAACTCTTGAAAAATATCCTAATTTCTAAAAATGTAATTCTAAAAAGTTCAAATTATGCTGTTGCTTTCGTATTTCTCTCACACTGTATTTTGGAATGTCATTGGTTTTACTTAATCCCAGTTACTTCTTATCTCTGCTTTTCAGCTAGGCATTTGTGAAGGGTGACTTTCTAGCACTTCAGGGAACACTCACATTCGTGCTGTCTAACCAGATGATCATACTTCTTCACATCAAAGTTTGTGTAACATTTTAGTAAACGTTCTAAGAAACAGTTTACACCGACAGCAGCTGAAGGAAGGTGTGCATGTGGTTGGATGAATATTGCTAACAGCCATGTGAGACATAAGCATTTCCAATCTTTTGATCTTTGATAGATGGGCTATCACATTTAAAGGCTTTAGTTAGGAGTGCTGAGATTTTTAAAGGACAGGAACTATATTGTGCTTTCTCCTTTTCCTAGTCCTTTGACAGTACTGCATATGTTCCTAACCATGTGGGCTTTGGGATGTTGAAGTATTGGAGCATGTGAAACACTGATGGAAATTAGAAGGATTCTTTCATTAGTACATTGCTTCACTTTTAGTTTGGGCATAGAGCTGCATTTAGGCTGCTGTGACCTAAGACTTAGTTTCATTTTTTGGGTAGAAATAGGCAGAACAGGAAATAGCACTGTTTGGCAAGTGGTCACATTTCAACGAAATCTGCTGAAGTGCTCAAAGAGACCTATACAGACAGAACTTTGGGCCAGAAATAGGTTTCTTTGTTTTGAGGAACTATGCCAGTAGTATTTGGCCAATCTAAAAGCAGTTATTTGCACAGCAGAAATCACTGAGTTGATGTGCAAGAACACCAATATTCTGGTTTCCCTGCATTCTTTTCCCTTGCCTTTGGCTACTTACTTGTCTTTGTTTTTATCTTACTCACAGAAATAAAAAATCAATATTATCTCTGACGGTGTTTTCCTGGATCTTGGAGATGGAGAGGACCTTGCATAATCCACTGTATATGCTTCTTGCTTTTGTAGATGGGGACAGAATTCTAGCCCATGGAGAACTGCGTGGCTTTGGCTTCTTGTGCTGGAAAAATGGCTTGCCAGAAATCAGGTACAGAAACATCTGGTTGACTTCTAAATGCACTTTGTAGCTCTGACTTGTAACTGACTTCCAAGTGCAGAATGTCTCCATAGTTGCTTATTTAAATGTAGGCTTTCCCATGTTTCATGGAACTAAGTTCTCAAGGTATCTGGAGACATGCACTACTTTTGCATTTAACAAATTTATCAAGAAAGAACTGTTAATCTTCACACTGAAGAGAAAAACTGGGTTTTTTTTAAGATATTAGAAGTTAACATTGTAGCTTTGCACATTCACATAAATGAAAAGCATGAGTTTATCAACTTCTGCATTTGTCTAGCACCTCTCTTACATTACAGATGAAATAGCTCAGGCATCAGACAATTTTTATGAGCTTTAGATGTTGAGGGATGTGCATACTTCTTTTTAAAATTCATTTTTCCTTGTCACTACTTAGACTTTCATTTTTTCTTTACATTCTGAGGAATTGATGGCTTTGTGATTCTTGACAAGGTGACATTTGTCTCTGTTTCCAAATGTAGGAATAAATAAAATCAACTGGTGTGAGAGCAGAACCTGAATGGAATAGCCTTTAATTGAGAATTAGGTTACTTCAGAGAGATATTTCAGTCTGCCTCAAAATGTTAACGAAATAGCTATGATTAAGTTTCCATGCTAATGTAAATAAAAGTTTTATTGACTAATGTATTTCCCATTCTTATATGGTTTCAGAAAACTGTTCCAGTTGCTCTTCAGAGAGAAACTGAATTTTTATTATTCTTGGAAGAACTACAGAAAGATGTCTCTGAGGAAGTCCTAAAGGTGAGCTACTTCTGCGCCGTATTTCTTCTTTTTTTTATGTAGTATGCCCAGCTTCATCAGATCGGAGTTAATGCTTCCTGCTAACTGCTTGAGATGTTAATGTGTTATTAATCTTCTAGGCAACTGAGAGAGTGTAATTCAGATCCCTTTGTGAAGTTAATCCAGTGTGCCTGCAAGTGATTTCTCTGGCTAGAGTAGAGGCTGCAGGCAGACAAGGAACAGGTTTTTCTACGTGCTGTTTCTTACACGTCAGTCTTGACTCCAACTGCTTGCCACAGTCTTCAGTCCATAAACACCTGTACTAATCGTAAACCTACAACCTGCTGTGAGCCAAAATAAACTATAGTCAGTAAGCACATTTTAAAAATTAGTTTATTTTCTTTTTCTTTCTTTAGGGATCTTAATTTTCATCTCCTATGCACCCCTTTTCCCCCTTCCTGGAAGCTTTGGGATGCTCTACTATTACTGCTGACATTGCCTAGTAGCTGGTATGATGCATGTTCTGAGGTCCAGGATCCATTTTCCCTTATGAATTAAAAAATGCAGGCTGATTTATTTGAGAAGTATGTGGAAATGTGCAAAGGTGGATTAATATCAAAAGCAAGAATAGAGCAGAAAATCAGGAAAGTTACTAACTGTAGGACTGTCCTAATTTGGCGTTCGTTACAACAGATTTGGATCTGACGTGGTGTGTGAAATGTCATAAGATGTTGCTTCTCGTCCTATAGATTTTAACTCTTTCAAGATACTCTTTTTTGGTTTGCCTTTTTTTAAAGAGGAAAATGAAAACTTATTATATTCAGAGGGTATTTCAGCTTAGGAAAAGTTGTTCAATATTTCACTAAGGATACAGAATTAGCAATTACAGGATGAAAACAAGCAAGGCAAACTTGAATGTTGATTAAAATAAATCTGCTTGAAGTCTGTTAATGAATAATGAAGTCTGTGCATGTTACCATCTCACCTCCAAGGTTATGAAGGGTTCCACCATTGTCCACACTGTCCACCAGTGTTGCGCAGAAACATGAGATTCAGCAGCCTCTTATCTTTGTCGCAATTACTGTCAGAGGCATGTGGTCGGTAGAGTTACATTTCAATCCAGCAAATAATAAAAAAAAGGGTATTGTGGACTTGCTTTCCATTCTCATTCTTTGTGCACACCAACCACCTCTCCCCTACGTAATCTCTGAGGTGTCTCTTTGAGCCAAAGGCAGCACTCACATAATTCCAGAAGTGCCAAAAGTGCTGCTTGAGTGATATTCAACTGGCTTGTCCCTCACCTTCCCAACTCTTATTGTGTGAGCTAATTGGGATTTTTTGTTTGTTTGTTTTACCCTTTCCCGTTCTGAAATTTTAGGTTTTCTGCTGATAGGTAGAAAACTTATTGTTGCTTAAGAAAAGTCTGTGAGATGGCTTCTGAATCTGTTCACCAGTTTTAATCAAATTTGAAAAATTGATAAGGATGATGTAGTTGGTAAATGGATGGTACAAACCTGGAAAAGTAGGATGAAAAAAACCCACCACTAATCATTATGCTCTTAGCAACCTACAAAGATCCAGTTATATTAGTACATTGCTTGGAGGTGGAATATGGTAGTGCTTCAGCCATCCCATAGGGACTGTTATGGTTCCTTGCTTGTACATCATCCTTATAGTGTACTTGTTTATTACAGGATTCTTTATATTTTGTTACATATTCAGGCATATCCACTCTTCTAGGAGGGATATTGGACAAGGTGGACCATTATTAATGGATTTCTTAGGTAGTATGGTGTTTGCAAATTGATTTATCTGCTCACTTTCAAGTTTCTTCTATTTTTTTAAATAATTCATTTCATGTATTCATGTAGTCAAAAAGGCTTACTCTTTTATTATTTTCCTGCCAGGAACTGTTTGAAGCATTTGAGTGCACGCAAAACAAGCACATCACAGACAGCAAAAGAAGAGATGACTGTTCTCACAAATTCAGTTTGGATGTTGTTTCAGCTCTCCGGAAGCTTCTGCTGCGGGCTCCCCAGAGGGCAAAAGGCCTGCTGGAGTTCTTCCAGGGGGAACAAGGAATACCAAGCTCCTCACTCCAGCAATATCGCTCTCTACAAAACATCTTTGTAGAATTTCTTTGTGACTCCTTAAAATCTCTACGGAGGCTTCAGGGCAGTTCTGAGATTTCAGCTGAACTAGATCAAAGAGAACTAGTAGATACAATTTATGCTGCTCTCAGTATAGTGACTTTTGAGGTGGAGCATCAAGCAGATGAAATAAAACACTTATTCAGGGAGCTCTTGGATGTATGCTGGGCTGAGGGGAGCCCATTAAGGGAAGAGAAGCTACTAAACTGTATGCTGAGGAAACAGAGCCATGCCTTGTTAAGCCTGTATAGCAATGTTCTCACAGAAAGAACAAGAGAAAAGTTTTTGTTGTCAAAATCAATACAAAAAGGTTTGTTTCACATTTTGCTTTGTACTGATCTCCTGTTTAACAAAACCGTTAAGGCATTAAATAGATGAGTAGTCAAGAAGTCAGGCAATGTTCTTGCTAAGGTGCCTTAACAAACCATCGACTCTTTAGAAGGATGATGCTAAAATGATCCTTAAAGCAAGGAACTGGCATAGGAACACTGGTTCTCTCCCTTACATTTCTGCAGTCTATGCCATGTTTTGTGATCACTTCCTTTACCACCCCTTGTTTTGCTCTATTTTAATCTGCTCAGCATTTCTCTTGATGAAAATCTTGCTTGTAACTAGAGGTTTGACACTCCCTATGTATACAGTATTTATTTGTTCACCTCCAGTTCAGGGTCGTCTGTGTTGGAATATGTTCTGTTTCTGGCCAGTAACAATCACCTCAGTAATGCCAAAATATTCAAACCCCTTAATACAGGAAAAGAAAACTTCTGAAAGTGGAAGGAGCTGTGGAGTGGGCTGATATCCCAGCAGGACAGAAGATGCACTGTGATTACCTGCTCACTTGCCAGAGCCCAGCTGTTGGTTTTGTACCAACCATGACTTCACAGCCTCTGTCTAGCTCGCTATGACTGGTACCTTTAGTTGTAACTTGATGATCCTGGTGGATCCCTTTCCAGCTCAGCATATTCTGTGAATCTATGAGGATCTCAGATGAAGCTGAATGGCAAGTGATGCCCAAGTCCTTGTCAGTAAAGTGGCAAGGAAGGAAAAGCTAGAATCCTACCCTCTTTTGTTCACCTCTGTTCACTGAGGTGTAAGTCAGTGGAATTTGTATTGTCTCTTCTCCCTTCACTCAGGGATTGCTGAAGGGAAGTTCAGGCTGGTGTGGCAGACTCTAGAAATTCTGATAATAACTATAGTTAGTGCTTCCTCGTGGGGGAAGAGAAGTGGAGATCCACATACCTTCACTCTCACTGGGAATAGTTTGTGTCTCACTTTGCACAGATCTGAGAAGTTCCAGTACTGGACAAGCCTTTGCTAAGGCCCTGCAAAGTAGAACAGTGTCTTGAGCACAAGCAAGAATTCTTGCAACTCATAGATAAGGTGTTTGTGGCTAAAGCAAGTCAGGCAGTGTGACCTGAACTGATGCAAACAGCCTGTGTGCTGAGCAGGCTTTTGCTATGTTAATGATTGTCGATACAGTTTTCTGGTTTTCTATCTGACCTCTATCAAATTTCTCTGCTTGGCCCTCCTGTTACCAAGTAACAATATCCAATAGCTGGTAATATGTAACAGCTGGTTAGTGCTTGAGGAAATGTTGAGTGTTTCTTAGTTTAAATTAGTGACACTTGTGCTTCTCTCGAAGATACCCCTCGCTACTGGAAGGTAATCTTGTTGTGATGTTTTTAGGATCATCTGAGCAGCTGGATACAGAGCGAACTGTGATGAGTTTGTTCTCAGATCCTAAAGAAGCTCCTAACTGGAAGACAGCCTATTTCTACTGCTTGAGCAGCAGCAAGCACTTTCTGGAACAGATTCTGGTACAGCCATAAAATCATTAAGAGGGAAACCCAATGGAGGCTAAAGTCAGTCCCTGTATTGAACGTATCTCAGTGGTGCACAGAAGCATTTTGTATTCAAATAGTGTTTGCCAGGGGTGATGACTAATAGGAACAAGGAGGTAACGGTGATAACTCCCCTACTTGCAGCTGTGCAATGAACATAAAACTGCTAGTGAGATTTTTGGAAAAGCTCATCTGCGTGCAGACTGAAGATTAAATCTTCAGGGTTTAAGAAGTCTCATTTTCTGCTTGTAATTTGTTGGATACACCATTTACCTCATGACCTTGAACTTGTTGGTTTCTGATGCTGATAGATTTGGGGCAGTGAGACTAGTTTGCATGGTAAAATTTGTGGTGAAAATAGTCTGTTATGAATTAATTGGTTTTTATATATTCACATAGAAGAAACAGAATACAGGCAGGTGGTCACTGTTAAAGTGTGAGGTTTTAAGGTTGAATTTCAACTTTTATGTAATGTGCTTGTAGAAGTCTTTTACATTATGCCCTTGGCAGAGATGTAATCAAGAGAGGGAATGCAAAGATAATGTAGAGTGGAATGTGAGTTTGCTAGGTAGTAAGCATTTGAAATGATGTTTTTTTCCTTAAGACAACTTTACTGATGGGTATCCTGATAGCTTGGACAGTGTAAATTTCGGGACATTCCAGATGCAGAATTTCACTCTTTTAGTGAAGCTAATATTGAAATGGCTACTTGCTTACATAGTCTGCCAGGCATTATGGGTCTCCACATTTTGGGAAAATTAGTACTTCTTCCTTTTATTTTCTAGGTGACTGCATTAGCTTTACTAAAAAGAGAAGACTACTCAGGCCTGAAGAACTTGTTGAGGAGAGAATTCAACCCCCTTAGCCGCCTCTTGGTGTTGTTAGGGTGGACTCATTGTCAAAGCTTGGAATCAGCAAAAGCATTGCTATGGACTCTACACAAAACTCAGGTAAATCAGCAGAAAGCAAGTAGCAGTATCCCAGTCTGAGTCCAGATAATGCAATTTGTTTGCAAAAACAAGTAAAACCAGGGAGTTTTCAGTGAGAATGTCAATCTTCCTCAAAATGGAATTTAAAAAGCTAAGATACTACAGTTGTCTTTCTTCTTGTTCCTTGGCCGTGGAGTATGACTGCAAAGGAGAGTCTGAAAGTTTCTCTCACATAAATTCATAAACAGCCTCTGCTGTTAACATGAGAAAAAAGACAGCAATGGTTGTTGATTAGTTTTGAAGAGAGCTGGAACATCTTTCTTTCATGTAATTTCCTCCAGTGAGTCATCCCTGGATAGTGACTTATTCAGGCCTGAGTTCAACAACGAGGTAGTTTGGAAATTCCCCATACTCATTCTCAAAGTGAAATGATAAACGACAAGAGCTGTGAGCAAAAGATCCACCTTGTTTGGGGGGCAGTCTTCATCTGTGCAAAAGAGACAGGGTTCCAGCTCTGAAGGTGTAGTTGCACTTTAGATGATGCCTGCTGGCTGGCTGAGATGTCAGAGATGGGGAGATGAGCAGCCTTGTACTGCTGGCTCACAGTGCAGACCTAAGCCAATATTGCCTTAAGGGAGTTACTATCTATTGGTAATACACCCAAAGTCTATTCAGTAGCTTCTGCAAAGTTAAACTCTTAGATTTGATTTTAGCAGGCAGTCATCTGCAGTAGAAAAGTGCATAGAAAAGGAGAATAACCATCTGCTACCCAGTATGTCATCTTTCTAGTGCATGATTAGTTCTAGAGATTAGTTTTAGACTGTTACTAAGAAGCATTATTTTGCATTTTATAAGCTAATCTTGAAAAGGATGTAGCCACCTTTCCATGGTCTGTAGATGAGTCAAGGGGAGGCTGACTGACTTTTATGTTCTTTCAGAATAGCCCTCCTTTGCTGGGTTTGTAATAAATCTGGCAATTTTCTGTATTTGAAATTTATTATCTAGGTAAAGAAGTCTTGCAAACATGCATATGTGACACAGGCTTGCTTCTGCTGTCTGGCTGGGAGATTTGTTGTAAAGAGATTCTTTTATTTGTCTTTCCATTTAGGATCTGTGCAATGATTCAGTATTGAAAGATTTTTGTGATGGGCTCTGGGCTCATGTGGAAGTTCTTGAATGGTGCATGCAGCAAAACAGGTAAAATGATCAGAAGGACTTTTTCCAAACTATGTTGCCAACTCTACCTGTTAAGTCAGTTTATGTATGCAAATAGAGAAGGTATTATTTTCTTGGCTAATCATCTAATAGTGACTGTACAAACAAGCTCTTAAAATTTCTCATGGGCTGCAGTTACACTCTTTGTTTTTCTTTTTAGTTGCAGTAGTTTGGTTCAATCAGAATTAGAGTGGGAGTTATCTCTTTAAATGTAGTTGAGACTTAAATCTGTGTCACCTCTTTGTTGTCTCCTGCAGTATTACTGTCCCAAGGAAGGTTCTGTTGCAACACTTGCACAATCTGGATTGCCACACTGTGGTGTACTCTCTGCATCATCTCACCAATCTTCTGGCACTGAATGAAGATGATGTTATTGAGCTTCTTCAAAAAGTTCCTGCTAGAGACCAACAGATGCAGGGTAAATGCACAGGGTTGTAAGAACACTAAAAACTCACAATCCATTGAATGTGTATGTTCAGTACTTCTGCCAGGATTTGTTCTTTTGACCTGCTTCTGTAATTGTGGAAGATAAGTTACCAGCTGTTTTGTGGAAGAAATCTAGAGAGCATGTGGAAAATATTTTGAAATCCTTTTGGGGAGTAAATTGTCTTTCAAGAAGGAGTTGTGAGATCTCTTTGATCTCACAAGGACAGATTTCTGAAGTAGCTTTTTCAAGATGGTAACAAGATTTTGCACATGCTCATGATATGCGCTTCTCATTGTAACTTTTGTACTGTGTAATACCTTTAGTTTGAAAAGAAAGTGTATGGTTTGTATTTCAGTGCACTTTAATTTAAAATCAAAGAACAAAACCAGATGAAATTGACAATATCTTGTACTACAACATCTTCGTTTTTGAAAGATATAAAAAGTGGAGGCTTTTTATTCTAATATAAATTTAAATTTAATGTTTAAGTTAGTAATGCTTACCTACAGCCTATGTTTACATCACTCCTGCCTCACTTCTTTCATCTTCACATGTTCCAGTTGGGTGCCTAAAATACCTGCAACTACCAAACACATTGGATCATTTAAAAGTGAATCTCCTTGGACACTCTTTTGATTGTAGCCTATCTCCAGGTTCAGCTGCTGCTATTTTAAAGCTGTTTTCTGATAGGACTTCTTAATAATGATAGAGAAGCTCTGTTTTCCTGCATGTACTAGAACCTAAGAAGCTGCAATTTTTTGTGTCTTATTTCTTTTACATTTGTGAATTTGGACATGTGTAATTTCAACCTGAGTTGTATGGAGAGCTCTCAGTGATGGATGTCACACAGATTTTTCCAGATTGCCTAGTGGGAAGTAGGTTTCTCGCCTTCCATTATCATACTGTTGTAATGTTGGTTTCTATTCCTACTTTCTCAGGTTTTGGTGTTAAAATTATCATAACACTTGTCTTGAATAATCTTGAAAGATGTAGTAATTGGGACTCTATATAGATCCTTATTTTCAGTGCCCTGCTTTCTGAAATTGTTTTGTTGTTGCTAGTGTTGTGGGATTTTTTAATCAGTTCTTACATTTTAATTATTTTCTGCTTAAATTCTGTCAAAGCCTTTCAAAAACAGGAAGAGGCAGTCCCATCATATCTTCTGGGAGCTGCATGACTGTAGCAAAAGAACTCTAGCTGTGGTTTCTCTTCTTTTTTTTACATGGCACATTAATTTATGGAACTAATTAATGGAAGACAAGTCCTCCTTCTCTTTTCAATACAGCAATTATTGCAAAATTCAGATGATTCTGTAAGCACATCTTAATAGAATCTTCTTTAAAATAATCTATTTTGAACCTTAAAGGGAAAAGAGGAGTCATAAACTTTTTTTTTGTCAGACGTGGTAGTGTTAACAGGCCTTTTCCTCCAATCACTGCACATGCTTCCCTCTCTTCCCCTTCTTTTTAGTACACATCTGTCAGCTGCAGTAGTGAAACCAGAGTAGTGGTACTGATAGACAGTCGAGTTCAGGCTTTGCGTAACACTGGTTTTGATCAGTCATGGTGAGCAGCAATTTCCTCATGAGTTACAATATTCAAGAAGTTGTTAGTATTTCTGGCGTAGGAAAAACAATGCCAGTAGTTAAAGGATTGTTCTTCCATGTTGGTACAAGGAAAAAGGATTGGTTTACGTACAAATACTGACACAGACACACTGCATCCAAGTCTTTCCACGTGTGAGGCAGAAGTGTATTAAACTTACTTTTGATTACCAGTGTTTGTCTTATAGTATCTCCAGGTAACTATTTCTCTTTTCTAGAGGATTGTATTTATCAAGTTGCTGGCTTTATCTGCCTGAAGTCCTCTTAAGACAGTGGTATTAAGAGCTATTTGGGTGTTTATGTATTAGTGTAGAGCTGCTGGGTAACAGTAGAATTTCCATGGCCATTTACATAGAATTTCCATAGTGGGTTCTGCAAAGAATTCATACTTGGATGTCTCCTCAGTTCTGTCTGCTGTCTACTTTGTATTTTCCACCATTGTCACTGTTTAGAATTGCAGTGATAGGGAATAACTGTTGCCAACTGTTTATGCCCTCAGTCCTGTTGCCCTGGCTGCTCTGTAGTTTTCAGAAGAGTTCAGACTGGTGCTTTTCCTTGCAGTCATACTCAAAGTTTGTGGAGAACAGCACTGAAACACTTTCTAGGTTAGGTAATTCTGTTCAGTCCCAGAATTTGGATGTGGACATTGTCAGTACATTGTGCTTTGTACCAGTGCTTTGTTTAAAAAAAGCAACTTGGCTAATGCTTTCCCTGCATGACAGCAGGTAGAGGGACAATCTATCACTTGAATAAGAATACAGGACAGTGGATTCTAAGCACTAATTTAACACTCTGTGTGGTTGTCGGGAGTTTTTTGTTTCTTTCTTTGTTGTTTCTTTGTTCTTTTAATCTTTTTGCAGTAGTTGGATAATTCATCTAAACTCAACATAACAGAATATATGACACTATATTGTGTTCCTGGGTGAAGGAGATGATGATGATGTGATTTTTACAATTTGCAGCTCTGCTGTTCTGTTGTACTAAGAAGGGATCATATCTCTGGCATGTGATGCCTTTCCTCAAAAAGAACCCAAAGGGGAGGAGAAGTGGATGCAGTACTTCTCTAGTTTGGCTTTATTATAAATGTATGAAGGAAACTGTGGGACTGTACTTCTTCTTTAATTAGTTGCAGATTATATTTGATCTATTGTGTCAGCCACTGTGAATCATCCGTGATATCTATTTATTAGTACAAATCTGAAGAGGTGGTGGTACCCTATTCTTACTGCAGTCATAGCCTGTCTACGCTGTTTCCCTGCTTATCTGCTGTGTACTAGAACACAAAATTCCAAGATGCTGAAATGAAACAGGATTTGCCCCTCTGCAGTATAGTTAACCACATACTGCTAATGACAGTCATTATGAGTGATTTTTGTCATTCTACACTGTAGCCAGGTCCTGTTACATAAGTTCACAGAAAATTTCCTTTTTAGAAGGGGATCCAGACCTGACATTTCTGTGCCCATCTGTTGTGGGTTGGGTTGTTTGGGCTTTTTTTCCCCAAAGTAACAGTGAGATAGATCAAAGCTGAGACAAAAATGACGCTGAGGAAGAAAGACTGGATAAATATTGCTGTGCAGGAACTGCAGGAGAAAATTAACTTGTTTTCTTGTCTACCTCCTACCCCATCACTGCCCTGGTTTCCCTCCACAGCAGCCACACTCCCTAACACCCTGAGTCAGCAGCGCAATCTGGCACTCTTCCGAGCGTTCTGTGCCATGAAGTATGCAATCTATGCTCTCTGTGTGAATTCACACAGGCATGCCAAGTGCAAGGATTGTGTACACAGCCTTCTTGGTGATATCCCTGAGGATACAGCTTTTGGAGAACCAGCAGGTGATTGGCCTCCTTTCTCAGGTTCAGTAATGTGTGCTTCTCCATCCAGTCGCTGGGCTCTGAATTATCACTTAGTATTGGGATAATGTTGCACTTTGTGTACATATGGTGTTTTATTCAGTGGGATATGGATGCTTTGCAAGCAAGTCTAATTGTATTTCTTTGAGATGTCGTTATCTTTAATGAATAAGCTACCAGCCTTGTTTTAAAACATTTAAGGTAATTATACAAAAAATGTAGTGCAAAAAGGAGGTGATACTAGATATAGGATGGTAGTGACAGGGATAATTTTGTAAGAGCTTACGATTTCCCAGAGCTGAAACTGATTTAATGGCTAGAATGGGTGTAATCTGAATTTGCACATCATTGAACAAAGTGATAATTGGCATTACTCAGAGGGAGGAGGCACACTACCTTTCTAAATGTAAATTGTTGGACATATATTTACTTGGTGTTTGGAGGAATGATTGGGCCTGAGCCACTGGGCTAGTTCCCTCTTCTGTGATTTTCTTAAAAGGCACAAGTTGGAACAAGGAATTCCTGAAAAATGTGATAATTTATTTTTGTTTTTAATTGTACAGATTGCTCTTCAGTATTTCCTCAGTACATTGTGAAGTGTCAGCAGTTCTTAAGGAGTGTTCCTATTCCTCTGCGCCTGGAGGTTTTGGAGAATATTTTCTCCTTGCTTTTTGTTTCCTATAGTGACCTCTATACTGAGACTCCTCTACCTGAGGACTATGCAGAGGATGAAGACCTCGACAAAAAGAGTGCTCCTCTGAGTGTAGAAGGCAGTGCCAGTCGGCAGCCGTGTGCCTCACAAAGTCCACGGCACGTAACAGAGGCTGAAAAAAAATCAGAGAAGCATCTGTTGGCTGCACAGACAGCTCACACAGATACCCGAGATCTTTGTGACTCCATGGTAGATGGCAAAAGCTGTGAAACCTCTAAGCCAAGCTACCTGGATCTGAAACACTTCACCAGTGGTGTTACTGGATTTTTAGTGGATGACGTGGCCATGGAGGCCTTCCTCACATTGCTTCTCAACCACTTGGAAGAAATTCAGAGTTCTCTCCCATGGGACTCCAGTAATGTGCTTCGAGAAGAGCTGGAGCTTGTTGAGTGCTTGAATCTTTCTGCAAGCAGAGATGCCTTTGGAGGTCGCGTGTTACAGTTTTCCAAATACCTTTCTGAAGCTCACTGGCGATACAAGGTGGTGATGAGTAACAGAAATGCAGGTAGGCTTTGTATTTGGCGCTTTCTGATATGTTACAGCTGTCCAGACAGTGATCTCAAGGCTAAATTCCCTGAGCATCTTAATGAGGGAGCACATTTTGGCAGATACTGGGAGAGTGGCCTACTTAGAGATCACCTGGTTCTTGCATCGTTTTCCAATAGAAGTGATCCCTATTCTAATCAGAAAGTTTGGGGTTTTTTTTCTCTTTTCCATCCCCTCTGTGGATGCACTGCTTCTGTTTGCCTTTGTCCTGCCCGTGTCACAAGTCACACTGCAGTGGTATGAAGGGACATGGTGGTGTTGGATCCAGTGCAAGCCAAATAGTCTCAGCTCATTCATGGACAGTGTTGATTTAGCCTAGTCTGGAAACATGTTAGGAATATGTATCAGAGGTTGTGTTATTCTGGATGATTGTTGAAGTAGCTAGAACAACACACTCAGGAACCTGTTTCCCACCCTTCGCCATAGCCCATAACTTGTTAGCCCTGCTGCTGTGAGATTTTGTCTTTTATCACATGTAGTTTCTTGTGTATCTCAGATCATGTAAGCTCCATGTCCCAGGAAAGACTGGGCAGTCTGGACCTTAAATACTGCAAGTTTGCAAACTTGTGTTCAGCTGTTTCTCAAGTCTCCCCCTATAAAGCTATTTGGTAATGTTTTTGTTTAAATACTTCACAGAACATCAGTTCACAGCCTCCAGGAGATACTGCTCTTCAATCAGGTGCTCCAGCTTTAAGAAACGGAGTAGATATCGGAAGTACAAGACAGGTGGGTTGAAAAAGTGACTTGGAGAAGACATTTTTGAAAAGTGCATCATTTTGCTGAGCTCGTGCTGAATGCAATTAGATTTCATGGCCTAGGAGTAGAGAAGTAGATTTATTTCCTTCAATTTTCTAAGTAATTTGAAGTATCTTAGTCCAGTTCCACTTGGATTGAGATGGTTTTCTAAAGCTCACGTACACAAAGAACTTCTTCCATATATAGTCTGATTTGGGGCAGGGGAGAGCTTCAACTACAGTACTAATTTTTCTCTTTCTCCACTATGTCCTATGACTGTTTGGTATATTTTCATTCCTATTACAATATTATCTAGCGTGTGAATTAACAGGAATTTGTGGCATAAATTGGCAGCCTTAGGAGACAGTTGTGTTCCTCACCTTTTTTCTATTTAGCCTTTGAAAGGCATATCTGGTTTTGGAGTGGCATGTTCCAAAATAAGAAGCTTCAAAATATCTGACATGAGTCACTGGTGGGCCACCCCAACATAGTCTCTAGCCTAGCATTTTCTTCAAATCAGCAGTTTTTGCTTTTACAATAGATGTCAGTGGTGGCTCATTTATGAGATACTCTTGAAGATCCCTTGAAGGTTGCCTAATCTGTTATTTGCAGTAAGTTTTAATTACCTTGTCTAAGTAAAGTGTATTTAATGTGCTGGTTTTGATTTGTTTCCATTTTAGATGGGAAAGAGGGAACTTCCAGTCCATCATTAGAAAGTACAAGTAGCGAGCTAAGCACCAGTACCTCAGGTATTAAGCCACAAAAGTAGTATTTCTTTGTATTTTCAATGCACATGATGAAGAATTTGCTTTATTAGTTAATGTGAATTACTGCTGTGTGCAGGGCACTTCTCAGAGCTCTCATTTTTGGATGATTCTTTTCTAGTCAGAATAGTACATGTGTCTTCTTCTGGAATAAGAGACTTGGATTTTTCTTGGTAATTTGGCTTGCAGGAAACAGTATGCAATGTAGTGACCTGCAAACCATCAAAAAAGTTAATGAACTGATATTCATGTAAGATAAGGCGTGCTTAGGCGTGCTGGACTGATTTAATAGGTCAGATGCTTCAGGCTTCTCCCTTTATCCGTATTGAACCAGTGCCTCGCACTGTATGCATGTTATGTAGCTGCTGAACAGTGTTACACGGGGCTGAGATCCAAACAGCAAGTTCTGACCAAACAGTGAAACGTTATGAGAATTTATAACAGGATGTTTATGTTGACCTCTTTAACCTAAAACTTGCTTGCAACTCTGCTCCTATATTTTTGTGTTGTATATGTGAAATGCTGTTATCTGATAGGTGGCTGATATTGGGTGAAATGTGTTTTCCCTGATAGTATACTGATTAATTCTGTCTTGCAGAGGGAAGTACCAGTAGTGTGTCTGGCTTGAGTGATTTGGAAAGCAGGGCAAGACCACATCAGCAGAACTCTCTCATTCCTATGATGCTTTCCCCACCAGAATCACTGTTAGTTTCTTGTGTTTTGAGAGGAAACTTTGTGGAAGCCCACCAGGTAAATGAGATGCATATATTTCGATTTTTGAATGAAATTCCTGCTTCTGCGTTTAGCAAACATAGGGCTTCCAAGTGAAAGAATTACTTCAGAAGTAGAAGCAAGTGAAAGGAGCAAAGATATTCCAAACCAACATCCCACAGATGCAGGGTTTCTTCTGCCTTGTTATATAAAAATGCTTTCTCTAAACCTGGGTTCTCAAAGTATGCAAATGTTTGATGAGAGCTAGTCAAGCATAGTGTTTCAACTGACTGAAGAACACAGAGAGCTCACGAGGTCTCATGAGGAAGCAGCATCTGAACTGCTTTATTTAATCAGTTTTTCGAAACCATGACACTCTGCCACTTGTAACCCTGGTAGAAACATGCAGAGGTGTTCCTTACCCAAAGCAGACCCAAAGCAGTGATTACATTCATTTGAAGGATGTATGTTTTGAGACTAAATTTGTGGTATTGAAAACAGGCAGTGATGCCTTAGGTTTTAACTTTCATATTTTCCATATCCTGTACTGCCTAGTGTGCAGCTCTGAAGTTTCTTGTAGCCTGGTAACTTCTGCTCTCTTATGCTAGGTAGACATAACAAAGCCTCTCCAGGCCTGCTCTGCAAGGACACTCAGACCGTCCTAGGCCCAAAAAGTATAAACCAAAAGCCTCTAAAGGGGGCGGGGGGGGCAGAGCAAGTTTGGGCAAATGGCATCATTAACTGAAGCTTTAATTGCAGAATTAACACTGATATGCAAATGAACCAAACCTATAAAAGTGTGAAGAACTCGTGACCTGGGGTCCATCTTGGCATTAGCCTCTGGCTCCCCAGGGTGTACCTTTGAAGGCTCTTCAAATAAATACCTACCTTTATTCCCTTATTGTTGCCTAGTCTCTGTTCTTAGGTGGCTGCTTCAGGCATCAGCAGAAAGCCTTGAAAATTGACAGTCTTCGTGTTTGTAGTTCTTTGCTCCCTCACAGCTGTGCATACCTTTCTCTGTGTGGCTTTTGAGCTGATGCTCTGAAAAAAAAGTCTTGAGGTGCATCAATGATTGGATCTTCTGTAAAAAGCTGTGACCTGGCTGAGTGTCAGGTAGCCCTACTGGAGCAGTTCATGTCACTTAAACATTGCAGTAACATCAGGTTACTGCTCAGGCCATTAATTCTGCTTGATTCCAGGCATGCCACTTCATCGTTTTCCTACTTACAGGGCCAAAGAAGCATTTCATTTTGCATTGTTGCCTTGACTTTCAGTATGACCAATGATAAAGCATTCAAGCTTGGTTTGTGTTCTGTTGTTGGTTTGGTAATGGGAACTTTCATAGCTCTGCTTAGCTACTCTGTGTTTACATTTCGAGAAGGTATTCCTTGCTGAATAAGAATTTATTTGAAATAGTTTACTTTGGAGGGCACACTTGATAGATATCTCTCATTACATAGTGTATTTAAACTGTGAAGAGTCATTCCGAAAGGTGTGGGTTATGAAAATCAATTCAGCCCTAGCCCTACAGCAAATAATAGATAAGCTTTATGATAACAGTTGAAAAACATCTCTGAGGGCCTTTTTCTCTTCAGGCACTTAAAACTCTCTAGGAGGAAACCCCTGGTTTTCATGTTGTGTCTGTGGGGACATTTTTCAGTTAAAGTATCTGTTTTATTTTATTCCTTCATCTCCTCTAAAGCCGCCCCCCAAGCTCTTTGACCTTTGAAAACTTCCTTTGACAGGCTCTGTAATTACATCTGTTGTTATTTTTGAAAGGTGGCTTTGATGTTTAATCTGGACACTTCCCCTTGCTATGGTGAATTGGTTTTCATGGAGCGTTACCAACAGGCAGTACGAGAAATGGCGAGAGTGGAGCACAATATTGAGAATCAAGCATCAGATGGCACTGGAGGCATCAGGAAATCTGGCAGTGGCCGTTCAACACTGCAAGCTATTGGGAATGCAGCAGCTGCTGGTAAGGACTGGGCTTTTTGAGATCTCACAAAGGGTTAGGGAGAAATGAAAAATACGAGAAAGCAGCTTGAATACTGTAAAAATGAGTGCAGTGTTTGTTCAGAAGGGTAAGTGGTGATTCTTTGAGTTAGAAAGAGACTACGAATGCTGAAATTTGCTGTTGATGCCCAGTTAGTTGCATCCATTCTACAGTAATTGGTCCATGAAGCCGGCCACCTACAGAATTATTTTCTATAAGGATTAAAAAGTAGTTACCCATTGCAGGATCTGATCTAATTATGCTGTTAACCAGTGATTATGTGTTTTTGATGGCATGTGTAGGTATGGTATTTTATTCCATCTCGGATGTTACTGATAAATTGCTTGCAACTTCTGGAAGTCTTGCCCCTACTTGTCAAGAAAACTTCTGGATCAGGAACATTCAGCTGGAGCATACTGATCCTCTGCGAGAAGTCCTTGAGGACCTCAGTCCTTCAGCGATGGCAGCATTTGATCTAGCTTGTACTCAGTGCCGTCTTTGGAAGACGTGCAAACAGCTTCTGGAGACAGCAGAAAGAAGACTCTACAACAGCCTTGAAACTTGGGGTAGACTTTTCATTTTTATGTTTATCAGCATGGGCCTGGGAACAGAAAATGCCTCTCTATGCTGTGTTGTTTGTGCTAACACCCAAGTCTTAATTAAATCTCATTTCGTACTTTCATGTTAGTGTCTCTTTTTTCCACTTCTAACTTTGATTTTTGTCTCCATTTGCACAATTACTGTTCCAGGCCACCGACCTGACTTTGTTTTATTGCACTCTGAAGGTGTAAAGGGTTTTCCAGCAGTTCTCCAGCAAATAAGTAAAATTCTCAACTATTCCTGCACATCACAAGGTCAATCCAGACCAGGTAGTATGCTTTGCTGGTTAAGGCTTTCTGTTGAAATGTGCTTAAATCAAATTCTTGTCTTCTGTTGCAATGTAAATTTGAACTTTCCATTTTTTAGCTTAGTATTTATAACAAAAAAGGTGATGGGGAAGTGACCTGAGCTCAATTCTGAATAATCTGAAATGCTCTGTTTTTTTGTATTATAGTATAGTTTTGGTTTTGTGGGCCGCCTTCTGTGCAAAAATCCTTGTCTTTGTTATAGTTGCTGTTTCTTTCTCCCTCTTTGTAGAGGTGTCAGATGAGAAAATAGGGAGTCCTTTTCGATGCAGTATTGTAGACCTTCTGCAAACTTGCTACCCTGCCTTGACTGAAGAAAGTATTACCAATGAAATTGTTTTATCACAAAACCTGGATCATATCCTAAAAGCATTGACATGTGTTGAACGTTCTGTGGGTGAGTTATTTTTATGAACATGAGGATTGATTGATATATGGATCTAAACTTTTGCTTTGGCCTTTCCAGACAGCAGTAAATCCAGTAGTAATGCTCTTTGACTTATGCACAAATATATATTTTAAAAATCATAAATGTAAAGGGTAAAATTTATCTGTAATTCTTATATTTGTTTTCAGAGCTAAAATTCAGAACTTGTCAGAGATGTTATTATTTGTCCTATTTCTATTCAGTCCTAGCAAGGAATTCTTTAAGGTTTATTTTAACATGGCACCTTATAGATAATTAGGTGTATTCTTACTCTTGCTTTTTTTTTTTTTTTTAGTAAAAGAATGGACATAAACTTAAAAAACCTTTGTAATATCATAATGCCTTCTAATTTTCACAGGACTGTCATAAAACATCTTTTCCACAGTTGTTTTTTCTTACAGCTCTCTTAATTACACAGCACTGGTATTTCTCTTCTTCTGTTCACCAAATTTCTAAATTTTTTTTGGTGTTCTTAAAATATTTAATGAGCAAAAATTTAGGAGAGCTCTAAGAGCTAAATGTTATAGAGCTCAAGGACTGGTCAACACCTGTGTTTTAGAATAAATGTTAATGACACAGAACTAGAAATATTTTAGGTTTGCCTTAATATAGTTCTAACTTGTCAGAGCCATGGTTACCGATTTAGATGAACTATAGTTTTATTCTGCTGTGAAATTTTCCCTTGCTTTCAATTAAATTATAATGCTTATAGTGAAAATTTCTCTTGCTTTCAGTTAAATTATAATGCCTATACTGAGATCTATAATTGTGGAGAGGAAATTGAGCTAAAGCATTTCTCTCTTTCTCCCCCACCCCTCTGCCTCCTTTCTTCTTGACATTTAATCCTTGAATCTTGGATGCATGTCTGTTCTCTTAAACCAGACTCTAAAGGGAGTCTGCTTGGCACCTTGGTGGAGCAGGGCTCTCTCAAACCGATGGAGCTGGAGAAGCACCTGGTTTGGAATCAAACACAGCGCCTGCTGAGAACTCTTGACCAGCATACCCAAACCATGCCAGAGAACAACATGCAGACAAACTTTGTGAAGGCCTTCCTTGACTACATCACTACACTGGCTGCTGTGGTGTTACGAAGCCTGAATGCAGAGCTGGGTAAGGGGTTTCTGCTGGAAAGTCTGAGCCTAGGTGAAGATATTCAGACTGCGTAGTGTGGCTTAATTCTGGAAAGTAATTGTGCAAAAATGGTTCCTTGCCAAATGTACCTCCTGCCTGTGCATAGTCAGGTCTTTTGATTTCAACTGATTATTACTTCTTTTTTTTTCTTTTATTTCATAACACCTAGGCCACCCACAGCTAACATAAAAATAGTTTATGTCAGTGGGAAAATGTGAACTGACCCAGAAATGCTAACTGACCCAGACTCTGCACTCCACTTGGACAAAACAAACAAATGTTGATGTCCAGAAATTCTTAGCACTACCCCCTGTAAGGCAAGATTGATTTTTGCATCCAGTGGATCAGCATACTGTATAATTTACAGCTCCCTTAGAGGCAGCAAGCACCCTGCTGCTCCACAGGGATAAGAAGAGTGTGTAGAAGGCCATGCAGGGGTAACCAGGCAGAATTTTTTCATAGAATCAGCAGATGATGGTGGTCCATGAAAAGGAATGTACCGTCAGCACATACAGCTGTCAGAAGAGCAGAACAATTCACTGTGCTAGGAGTAAAAAATTATTATCTGTGTTTTAAAGTTGACACTATTTGAGCTGCACTAATGTAAAATACCACAGTACTGATTTCAGGGAATACCTTCCCAAGAGGATGAGAAAAAAGGGCAAAGATCTGTTTACAGACATGCTGGTTCAGCTCAGGTCGCTGCCATGCCAACTGTAACTTCTGTAAGGACATGATTTAGTCCTCACTGACTAACTGCCAAAGCCAAAAATTGCACAAAAATATTTAAGGGCTGGATGAGTTTGGGGAAAATGCTAGATGAAAGGAAAAGGTAAACTTAGGAGAATGTGTCCAAAGTTACTTGACGTAACTCAGTAGTGGATACAAATGATTTTCAGCAGTAGTGGGCAGGGTTTCACTCCTTTTGTAAAAGTACGTGTACACCTGTGAATTCCCTCTGCCCTTGCTAACTGACTTTGATAGAGCATGGACTCACTAGTCTACATCCAGAGACTCATCAGAAACTAATTCTGCACGTTTCCTACTTCTCACCACAAATACATATTTTGGTGAAACTTTGAAATAAACTGTTTGAACCTAGATCTTGCTTAAAGGCCGAAGATTTTCCATGCCACCTGTTTTGGTAATAAGTCCAACGTAATGTGAGCCAGTGGTGCCAAGACTGAGAGGCACATCATAATCACATATGCCTTGCCACTGACTCTGGATTTTACCATTCTAATGTGAATTTATAACCCTGTGGATTTAGTCAAAGAGGTTTCAGACTCAGGGCCTTAAAATTTATATTCCTAAAATAAAAGCTGGTTAATGTATTCAGCTAATGTGTTTGTATTATAATAAATATTCTGGTGGTTTTTTTCCTAAGATGTATCTGCAGAAGTGAAAGTGGGAAACCCTTTCGTGCTGTTACAGCAGAGTCCATCTCAGCTGCTTTCCCAGCTTGTTTTTGAGAGACAAGTTCATCCTGACAGGTTGGTGCTTTTCAGATTATGTACTTCTGTAGGTTATTTTGGTATTGGTGACTTTGAACTTCAGCCACGATTAAGTTCTTTGGCTACTTATCACAGGTAATACAGCCTGCTGTGTCCCACCAGCTCATCACTTGATGCTGCAAGGATTGGTGTGCAGGGAGGAGCTTAGTCAGTGCCTTCTCCACCAACCTGAAGATTTTTAATTGGGAAAAGAGTGGCTCCATTTTTTAAAAATTACTGTCTGTTGTGGAGTGAATCTATGTGGATTTTTTTTTCAGCTGTGTGACAGTTCAGAGGAATGCACTTGCAGCTTGGCAGTGTAATACAATAAAATAGGCCAGTAGGTCATATTAAGAATACTGGGCATGACTCTTGCCCTGATCAGCAGGTAGACTGGATAATCTAGACTCCTTCCATTTCAACTACTAAATTAGACTGGCATGGAAACTGTCTAATTTGATGAGGTAGCTTTTAAAAAGATGAGTTCAAATGGTGAACAGTTTTAGTAGCTTGTATTTAGGTAAAAGTCAGTGTTTGAGGAGTAAGTTCCTTTGCTGTAAAGGAATGGCAGCATAAGCTCTGAGTTAAAATAGTGTATGTAATTTTCTTGTGTATGTATCTGTGAAGAATATTAGGGGGCTTGTGTTCTCAAAGCATTTTGAAGATTTATGAAAGTATGTAATTGTAAAGTACCTTTTGCATGTGCTGGGTAAGCTGGTTCTGTTTTCAATCCTACAGACTTTCTTCTCTCTTGGCTAAAGAAGAGTTAAACTTGAATGTGCAGCAAGTTATTGTTAACTCTTGCTGTGAACCACTGTCCTTGTGCAGTGCAAGGCAAAACAGCCAGGCAAAGTCTCTTCTGACAAACATCAGCAACTTGACACACCAGTGTGCCTACCACTGCCTGCCAGATGTTGAAATGCCTGTTCACAATTCTGCAGTGACCTCCGAGGACATCCCCACTCAGGCCACATCCTCTCTGAATGACTTGAGCCAGCACACACTGACTGCCTCCTCCCTGGACTTCCTGAAGTCTCAGTCGAAGCTAATGGCTACAGTGGCATGTCTAAGTGCATCTAATATACAGAAAATTCACAAATCAAGTCTGTCTTGGATGGAATTTCGGGGCAAACGGGAGGTGCCCTTAGGCTTGGAACAGATTTCCAGGGAGTGTGAGGCGTTGTTGAAGGACTTTCCAATATTGGAACGATTTCTTCTTGCTATGTTTGACCCGCTTCAGAATCAAGAGGAAGGTAGCAGTTTGGCTACTGTCTTCTCTGGCAAGACATACATGTCTCTGATTCTCCTAGGATTACATTCCACCACAGCTGTTAAAGTATTAATGGGAGTCTTTGAACAAGCTCTTGCTGCAAAGGATTGGGACAGAGCTATGAAGGTCTTGGATCTGTACAGTCAGGATGTGGAGGAAGTGGTCAATGTGAAGGATGCTGTGCTGAGTTGTGCAGCTGCTGAAGGTAAGAAGGATTAGGTCAGGCTTTTTTTTGTCTTTTTTTCTTTAATTTTTTTTTTTTATAAAGAATGCAGCCTGGATCAAGAGGTAGAAACTAAAGTAGTGATCGTTGGGCAAATCCAGAGATGGAAATAGTTCCTTTTCCTTCCTTCATCCTGAATTTGCTTTCTCTGATGGTGTAGTTTCTGTTTCACAAATGTGCAAATCCTGTCCAATTTAGTACAAGAGAACTGGAATGAATCTGTGGTGTTACTTTTATGTGAAGAGCTGAATACATCAGGACACAGTAGCCATTGTACTGTTAATAGAACATCTCTTAACAGCAGTGTCATTGTCATGCATGGATGATGTGTCTTATGAAAGGTGCCTTTTGGAGTCTGAATAGTAAGTATCTGATGCTAACTTTGGATGCTTCCCAAGAATCTGATGGCTTGGGATGACTCTTACAAAGATTTTTCAGCCCTGTCATTGTTTCTTTTGTTAGTGTGATCCAGTGAGGATTTTTTAAAAATTTTCTGAATTATAGAAACTGAATTTCAAATTAGTGTTTTGTTTCCTCCACAGATAAAGATGGTTGGCAATACTTGTTCCCAGTAAAAAATGCAGTGTTGAGAAGTAGACTGGCTCTGCGCTGTCTGGACAAATGGCCCCTCGATGCCTGTTTGGAAATTCTAGCTTACTGCATTTCTGATCTGGGCATACCTCATGAACTAAAAGCCAATCTGCAGAGCAGGAAGAAGGAACTTGAGGTTTATCAAAAGGTACAAAGTCATTCTTCAAGTAACCAGTAAGATGAAATAGGCAGCAGGAAGCAAATATTGCTTGCCTTCTGAAAAGTTTTTCTGAAAAGTTGGTTCTTACTTTGATCATGAGAGGTTTTCAAGTCTTCTATCGAAAACAGTTCATGTGAAGTGCTGTAGTATCCAATTAACACCCAGCTTCCATCCTTCATAACTTTCCCATCTCCTATTAGCATTCAGGTCTGCAAACATGTTTAAATATAAACGTTTGTGGGAGTCTGATTGTTTTGCAGAGTATTTTCCATTCTATGCAAATTGTAGAGCCTCTGGAAGCTTTCCATGGCAGTTAATCATTTTATAAGTTTGAGAAATGCAGAGGGTGTGCAAGACTAGTGGTCCAAGGAGCAAGTTTGTATTGCAGTCAGTTCTAACTGCGGGGTGGTGCAGATACCCAGGTTAAGTCAGACAGGCTGGCCTGGAGTTCAGCACAGACTGAAAAGCCAAACAGCAAAAAAAGAAGCCATCCCTGCTGACTTCTGTCTGGTGGGAGTTCTGCTAACTGACAGCTCAGTTGTCTCTCTGTTAGTGCCAGCAATGTCTGCAGTAAATGTGTGCTTTTACATCCATAATTATTGCCATCTAATCTTTCAAAAACCTTCCCTTATAAAAGTGCTTTATAGACTCACATCTGTGAGAATGTGGAGTTTTTTTGGAGTGCAAGGGCATTACATCATCCCTGAAAAAGGCTAGAGATAAATGTGGATCTCCTTTTTGACTTTATCTCTCTATGAAGCAGCTCTTGATATGATCAGTTCAGCTGTTTTCTTAGGCTACTGATTGCCATAAATTAAAATTCTAGAATTTGTGCTACTCAATAATAACTTTTTCAGATTTTGAATGTGCAAAATGAACCATTGTGGAATGACTGGCGGGATCTGAAAAAAGCCTGCACTGATGACCCCCAGGCTGTCATGAATATCATTCTGAAAGCAAAGGTTAGACATCATCATGTGAATTTTGTTGAATTAGAATGCATTAAAATTTGAGTAAATAAATTCGTTGAAATAGCATCTTAAAACAATGATTAGTGGAGATTACCTTGGGGAGGAAGGATTCCTTTACTCAGTTCTGTGCTACAGAAACAAATACAGATCTGTGTTTAATGTCAAGGTTTACATGTAGTTAATAATTCTTAAGTTATAATTCTTACTCTGAGATGTAACCTGTTATTTTCTTTTACAGTTCTGAAGATTTTAAAATAGCATGACTTTGGTCATAATATACATTTGATTATTAGGTAAATGCTAATATTGTAAATCTGGTTGGCTTTAAGTGTCTTTCTGAAAAACTAACTTGTTTACTGTAAGGTAAACAAGGTATTTTAAATACAGGCTGTGACTGACAAAATTGACTATCATCTTTTTCCCTTGTCAATGTAATTATTTCTTTTCATCTGGGAGAGGAGTCTAAGCTACAGAATCTGTTGAAGTTGAACAGAACTTTGGGAGAAACAACTGTATCAGGAAGGGTAGAGTTTGTCCTTTTATTTCTTTTATTTTTACTTTTTTTTTTTTTTTTTTAAATTCTTTAGGATTATGAGTTGTGTGAGAAATGGGAACACTTGTATCCTGTCCCAAGAGAAGACTTGATCAACCTTCACCGTGAGCACCTCCTCCACTTACTGGAGGTGGGAGACATGGAAAAGGCATTGCAGGTAATAGCAAGGTACTCTTGGCCTTATATCCATAGGTCAAATAAGTTGACAACTGTTTTCCCTGCCTTCTTGTGTGTTTTCATGGTCTTTTTGGTTCCACCCTTAAGAGATGCTATTTGCTTAGATAAGCTTTCAGGATCCTAGCTCTCCCCTATTCTGCTTAAGTAAAAATCCAGCTTGGCAATTTAGTTCTTGGACCTAATAGCATAAATGTCACTTACATGGAAATACAAGGCTCCTTGCATTTGAAAAAGCATAATGAAGCATGTCACTGCTGCTTAAGCAGAAGATACAGGAGTGAAACCAATAACATGAATTGGTCAGTTGTGCTTCAGTGCCCAAATTAGTGGTGTGAACTTTTTTGATTTTAATAAAGATGGAACTGTCACTTAGAGAGTGGATAACTTGCTTTCTGGAACATTGTAGGGTAATAATCTGTCATGGACAGAAGGCTGTTTTCCAGGAGTGTTGTAGGGTTTCACTGTGTTTTGTTTGGTTTTGTAGCTTTTACAAAGAATTGAAGACCCTGGTGTTTGCCTTGCCATCAGTGAACAGTCCCTTGACCAGCATCTGAACTTGGCAGCCTCTCACTTCTTGGCTGATTACCTCACAGCTCACTTCTATTCCAGTCTGACAACAGCACGCCGAAATGAAATCCAGGCACTCTATATAGGATCAAAGGTCAGTGAAACCCCTACCCTGATGGATTAGCAGCAAAAAACAGTTGTGTAAGTAATTTTGTAATGCATAATATTTCCATAATATAAAAAGCCTGTAGGTTTTACCAGAGCATTCTCACCACGTAAGGTCTAAGATCCTGAGTCTCAGGATCCAAAGGAAAGTTAGAAATGGCTTAAAGTTTCTCTTCCACTTCTCCATTTTTGCATTTCCATGTTATGAGGTGATTGTAGCTCTCAATGTGAACAAAGAAGTCTTGTGTTTGAGCTGTGGGGAGTGGAGGAGCACACAGGCTGAAAGAGAATAGGGTGGAACAAAATAAAATAGTGGAGTTTATCAAAACAGTTGCTATTTTCATCCCAATTGAAGAAGGAAATATTCTCAACTTACTCTCTGTGTCAGTAACACCAGGTGTCCTACATATGCCCACCTGTATGGTGGTCTTTGTCTTCATGTTTCTCCAGGTGCCTTCCAGAGGTAGACAGTATCACTCTTCTTTCTGGATGGCCACTGCCTTTACAGAAGCCACACAGGTTCTGTGCTCAGCCTGGGAATAGATGCATTAATCCACAGATTACCTTAGTTTAATGTGTTACATGTAAACAAAATGCAGTGCTTTTGGTAATGTCTGTTTTGGTGTAGGACTGCAAACAGCAGCTTGCTCCAGTGTGTTGCAAAATGGTATTTTGCTGGGCTGCCTGTTTCCTTACTTGTTCCTTCTGAAGACATGACTTAATTTGAAAAGTCCATCTAGAGAATTGCTCTTATTTTCTCCTCTTAACATTTCCTCCAATGATGGAAGGATAAGGATTGGGCTAATACGCTTTTTATAAGCTTATTTTAATAAGAGAATGTGCTGTACTCTCCTAAAACATACTTGTCACAGGGTCACAAAAGGTTTTCCACTCTTCGATATCCTCTGAAATGAGTCAGTCTTTTATAGAATGGAAAGTGGAAACTAAGTAATTCTGCAAGTCTACTCAGTAATTTTGTAAGTAGGAATTGGTCTGATAAATCCCACCTCCTTTTTTTGACCTCCAGCTGTTATTTCATTCTCTGCATAAGTTGTTGCTCTAGTTTCTTCTCTTTATCTCACAGAAACACAGATTTGAAGGTGTCTAATTTTATGATACACTTTTTTTCTTGTGTTTCAGGTGCTGCTGACTCTGCCTGAGCTCTCCCGTGTTAACTACTTCCACCTCTCCTCAAGGCCACTGCTCATGCTGGAACAGCTTCTCATGAATATGAAGGTGGACTGGGTAGCTGTTGCTGTGGAGACGCTGCACCAGCTCTTAGCTGGGCAGGAAGTTGGTTTTACTGTAGAAGACATTGACAATTTGCTTTCCAAGTATGCAGAAAAAGCTCTCAACTTCCCTTTCACATTAAAAGAAAAGAGATCAGGTAACTGTCTATCTGATGCTGTGTTTCATTTGGGAAAGAAGGGCCAAAATAATTTCAGCAATCATGCCATAACATTTTTTAGATGTGTGCCTCCTGTCTCCCTCTAGCCCAGAATGTGTTCTTAAAGTCTTTGCCTTTCTTGTAAATGGATGTTTTCAAGGACCAACAGCTTCAAAAGTTTCTCAGATATTCTCTGTTGCTCTGTTGTTCTTATCTGAGGTTTCTTTTCCTGTATAATACTGATCAGTTTTATTTTACTTCTGTTTAATGCAAAGTCACTGACAACTTAAGTGCTTCTAAAGCCTGCAGCCAACTGCATCTTCCCTCAAATAGAATGGGGATTTAGTTTTCTGTAATATTTCCTCCTACCATAGTCCTATTCCTTTTTCATATAGAAAACTTCTACTTGTAGTTCTGTTTAACAATCTCGTTATGGTTCTCCTTTCTGGTTTGCCAATCCCTTTGCATCCATGTTGTCTTTGAGTCTTGTGCACCTGGCTTCTTTTAAGGTTTACAACTGGAACAGCAGAGGGTGCTGCAGATCCATTGCAATACTTTTATGTCACTGTATTAAAAACGTATGGTTCTGTACCTATCTGTATCTATTTATACCTGCTGATATGGTACCAATTTGCATTATGCCAGTTTCCAAGTGTTGACTTCATTTTGTGATTTAAAGATGCAGGTCTTGCTAACATAAAAGCATCAGACTTACCTATCTCTTCTTGCCAAATTATCTATAACTTCGCAAGTATGAATGTTCATTCCACTGCAATGTGAAGCGTTTAATATTTGCCATGAGCATCTTGTGTCAACCAATTGTTTTCACATCTCTGCTGTATTGTTCCTTTACCTATCATTACTCCATTGCTTTGATAAGGATCCTTTTCTTTGTTTTTTAAGTAATTGAATTTTGTATAGTTTTGCATTAATTGCTGTGGACTAATTTTCATGCAAACAGTTATTTGTGATTACATAGGTAGTCCTGTTTTGTGCTGACATTCTTACATACTCCTGTGAATGGATTCCTCTAATCTTCTTGAAAACAGATAGATGTATTGGCCAGTATTGTCCTCTGATTTTCTTTTTCCCCTTTCTTCCCTTTGGCCTAGATTCTCTGATACGTATCCAAGAAAGTCTCAATCAGGTATTGGAGTGTGAAGCATTGTCTAAATCAGGATCATCAGAACTATCTCCTGGCAGCTTTACTGGTAAGGTTAAGACCCTGGTCCTTGTTGGGGTTTAACCTTAGCAGCAACCACAGCTGCTTGATCATTCTCCCACCAGCCGCTTCACAGGTGGGAGGTGGAGGAGATTTGGAAAAGGGTAAAACCTGTGGGTTGAGGTAAGGACAGTTTAGTAACTGAAATCAAGTAAAATATAATAATAATGATGATGATGAAAAGGGAGATGAGAAAAAAAGAAGAAAGCTCAAGAAAAACAGATGCTGTATAATACAGTTTCCCACCACCTGCTGACCAACACCCAACCCATTCTCCAGCAGAGATCAGCTTCTCCCAGCCATTTTCCCCCAGTTCATTCACTGGGTGTACCATTCTATGGTCCTTGAATTTTTTGGTCCTTGAATTTTTTTTTTCCTGGAATCCCTCTTGTGACCTGAGGAAAATAGCATACCTTGTATTCTCTGGCAGGCTCCACTCACAGTCCTCAGACACAAAAAAATGGAAACTAAGTAATTTAAGCCAAAACAACTGGAGAATATTTGTAGCTAAGATACAACCAAAAATTCTTCTGTAGGTTCTATTCAGCAACTAATGCAAGAGATGCACAGTCTGTGTGTGCTCTCAGGGAAAGACTAATCAAGAATATCCTCAGACCTCCAAGGATGATGATTCTCAGCAAGTGATGGGTCTGAACTAGAACTGCAGAATGATATCCTGATCTACAGCTTAGTGTGTCTGAACTATTTCCCGGTTCTGTATCCTGAACTGAAGACTCTTCTTGCTTACAGGAAGGGATAGCAGTGTTTTGGATTGGGCTGTGTAGCTCTTCAGTTTTTTCTTATAATGGTCAGCTTAATATCTCTATTCCTGTTAGAAAACTTGAATGCATTGTCCTTTAATGTTTCTTTGCAATCTGATACCTACTTGAATGAGAATTAGTTAGCTTTAGTGAAATGGAGATTTTTGTTCTTCTTAATTGCATATTAATGTACACAGAAGGTGGCTTGCAGGGCTGCAGTGACATGTTGAACTTTTCCATTAATCTGTTGTGTAACTGACTCACATCATATAAACTAAAAGCCTATCTAATACTGTAAACTTCATTCAATGAGTATTTCATTGTCGGGGTCAAAGATCCCAAAGGCCAGACTTAAATTCCTGCCTCTGTGAACTGATTTCCCCACTGTAGATTGAAAGGGGGACCGGAATAGGGAGGGATATGCTGTTGCTAGTCATAGCACATCTCTCCTAAGATAACAAAGGAAACTCCCCATCTTCAGGAGTGTCAACACTGGGTATAATTAAGATTCTGTTTTATGCTATATTGCTTTTTGGTATCCAATGACCATGGTATTTTTTTTTCTTCCTTCTCCAAGTCTCTGCATGTAATACAAGGACAGATGTTGACAAGTTGTTTTATACCTCTCTAATTGTTATGGTAAAGGTCTCTTAATAAGCATGTACTTTTGCTTATGAGCATTGAAGTACTATAAGTTTACAATCTTACAATCCTAGTTTAAAGCATATATATTCCTTACACAATGTTATTCTGCCATGCCTAGCTGAAAGATAATGATAGTCAGCTTGTGAGGCAGAAAGCTCTTATAGCCTCATTAAGTCTATAGAGTTTTCTGAGGTGCTATTAAATAGCTTAAATCCCATTCCATTTTTTTTTTTTGGCCTGGCTCATTTTCAGGTGTAACCATATCTGCAAGTCCCAGAGACAGAAGTCTGCAGCAGAACTTGTTTCCTCAAGAATTTGTGCCTCCTGAGAAGCCACCACCAAAGCAGCAATGGATACCTGATGACACTGAAACGATATGTATGGTTTGCAAAACTGAACGCTTTACTATGGTAAGGAGCAAAAATGGAGTACAGACATTCCTAGAACTGTGACCTTAATATGAACACTTCCTCATAGTCTGTTTCCTGAAAGACCCAAGCTATTTTAGCAGGTTTGTCTGCATCACCATAGGCCCAATGAGATTGCCAGTCCTTTGGTATTTAACCATTGGTTTTTATTTAGAGTGGTCAAGGAGACTGGCAACAGTTAGCTCCTTGCAGAGCTCTGTGAAGTGATAGAGCCTAAAGAGGAAATCTGGTCATCAGACAGAATACAACTATGGGATCTCAAAAAGGTGTAACAACAGCAGTATTAATATTTCAAAAGGCTGTCTAGTTGACTGTGCTGGCAAGAAATAACGTGATCACCATAAGATTCAGATTAGAAGTATAGAAAATTAAATCTTTGCTGTTGGTTACACTTTTATAAAACCTATTGTTTCACAGAGTACTTGAGCAACTGCACTGATGCTCTAAGGAAGAAGATTAATTTTTAATTTTGCAGGTGTGCTGGCAGTCTGTTATCTTCTACTGCTTAGAAACAGTACTGTTTTCTCAAAAGTATCTGTTGCTTTTGAATTTGGAAATTACTACAATGGTATCAGAAAAACAGTCTACAGCTTTTAACTTTTCCAGGGCATGATCTAATTAGCTTTGTGATCAAAACTGGGATAATTGAAGTAATAGAATGCCCAAGGCTTGCTGCAAACATATTTTAAATATTGGCCTCTGGGTTTGGGGCTTGATTTTTTTTTTTTTTTATTTACTGTGCTTCCTTCAAAAAGGAATTTTAACAGGGAGAATCAGTCGCTATATAATTCTGAAAAGCCTTGTCCTGCATGGTGTTTCCTCTCTTCAAATGGAGTAAGTTTACTCATGAGTGTGGAGAGATACAGGAGAGGACTTAGTAAATTCTCTTTGTGGCTCATCCATGACCTCTTTTGCTTAGTTTAACAGGCGCCATCACTGCAGGCGCTGTGGCAGGCTGGTGTGCAGCTCTTGCTCCACCAAGAAAATGGAAATAGAAGCTTGCAGAGAAAATCTGTCTCGTGTGTGTGATCAATGCTATAGCTACTACAACAGAGAAAATGTGCCTGGCTTGGTGCAAGACACAAGCATGTAAGTCCTTCTATCCTAGTTCTCCTCAAGTTTCAGCAGAGTGCATGAATGGAATAAGAGAGACATAAGCATTTGGATTTATCTGGATAACATAACATCAGCTTTTTGGCCTCCAGCTGTTGGGATTTTTAGGTTTGGTAGGCGTGGGAATGTTCCTTATGCCTCAGTTTACTTTTCACATTGGAAAGAACATTAGAGTGCCAGCCAACAAATTCTTTAATTCTTTAAGTATAAATAATTCTTTAGCATCAGTTAATCACTAACCTGAGGATTGAATGCTTTGATGCAAAACATAGCACAAATTGCTACAGTGTGACAAAGTTCCTTGCAGTATACTCAGCTCCTGGATTAATATTGCTTGTTGACTAGCTCTGCTGAACGTATCAGTGTTTTAGTTATTCCATAATCCCTTGATTATGACCCCCTGAACTCTTGGGAATTAAAAAGCAACTTCCTGATTAGATAGGCTTTGAAACTGCCTTTAATAGAAGGGACAGCTGTGATGACAGATTTTCATTATGTAGTTGCTTTCAGCTGAGAATTGGACTGAAATTCATTGTGTGGACACAGGCCAGCTGGTGAAAAGTGCAGCTGGAAAGAGTTCTACTCTCTGTGACCTTGAGTGGTCTTGACAGGGTCACAGAGAGTAAGATTTTACCTTTTCCAGCCATGCTTTCAGATGCATTTCCCCTTTTCCTATCAAGCCTGAACGTAGCAGTATCCGCTATGGCAGTATCAGCAGGCTTCCTTGGAAAAGAGCAAATCTGTGCAGATCTGAAGAGGAATCTGTGAAAAAACAAGCAGTCACTTGCAGGTGAACAGTTTGTGTCAGAATGATTGCTCACACTGCCAGATTAGGCCAGCAGCACCCAGCACTGAGCTTGAATGCCACCTGCCAGGTTTTAATTAACTATCTGGGGTTTTTCATACTCTCCCTGTTTGTGTATCAAACCCAAATAAATCTCGAGGACTGAGACCTGGGTACCAGAGACTTCATTTTAGCTCTGACATGTCCTGATACTGGGCAGTTCTTGTTCTCAGTGTCTGCTTTTATATGATGTGTGCAGCAGTACTATTCCTACAGAAGGTGGTAAGAACCAATTTCTTAGTGCAGTTGAAATTCAACAATGCAGAGGCAGGATCTTAGATTTCCAAACAGAAGGAGGTAGAGGCAGGGAAGTGTGTTGAAGGGGACAGGTAGGGATAGATGTTGGTTTTTTACACTACAGTGTTCTGAGGAGGCTAGCTGTATTGATGTCTCCCTTAAAACCATGTTTCCCCCAGTGTACTGGAGTAGGCATGATGGTTCTTTCTGTCATTTTATTACAGCAGAAAAGAAGAGCAGGACCAAGTGGAAGGTAAGGAATGGAGTAATGTTAAACCTCGATTTTTTTCAAGTGCCTGATTAGCACTTAGATACTGGAAGCTGATACACCTAGTTGCAGCTAAAGGGTGATCAAAACTTCATTTACAAAATACTGCTAATGGGTTTTGCGTGTGCAGGCTGAAATTTAGTGTTTCAAACTTCTGTGAATGGCAATTGAGACTTAGGAGAGATATCTGAGCCAATATTGAATGTGTTGGATGGATGTTCAAGAAAGGAATTGAAAAACAGTTGGAGAATCCACTTTGCATTCTAGAAACAGTCAGTGAGAGGCAGTGGTATGAGTAGGAATTAATTAGCCCACTATGGAGCAGTGCTGAGTGATCCTCTTTTTATAAATCATGAAAATACAAATTTGAATACTGCTGCAGTGTGCTGTGGTGTTTCATACCCCATGCTGCCTGTATGTAGCACAGGGTGAGGCCCTCTCATGGGTCTGGTTGTGTCCTGAGTTCCATCTCCTGCGCTGCTTGTGTGAATACAATAATTGCTCTTTGGTGACTCAGTTTCCACATCTAATATCATAAAGCTTCAGGAACAATACCAAAATTTAATTGACTATTTCTCTGTCATTTCTCCTCAGAAGGTATTTACTGGTTTTGCTAATTCTGGTGTTTCAGGTGATTCTGCAAAATTTTCCTACAGCGATGTGAAATTCTGTCAGGACAAGACACAGTTATTTGAAGTGCTTATAACAGTAGCATGAAACATGCTGCAAAATTTGCATTTGTGTGTGTGTTCTACAAAGCAAATATGAATACTTTTCCTCACTTGTTCCTTTTTTAAATATGATGGGCTATTTGAGCATCTTTTCCTCTGCTGTTAGTGGAAGTTTGCTTTACTGCTACCTTTGTTTCAAGACTGAAACAGCTGAAATGCAGCTTTTGTGTAGCATTGCTACACATCACTGGACCTATGAGATCCATTCAGTAAGAGTGGATAAGAGGAATGTGGAAATCCTGAGATTTAAGAGGGAAAGAGTTTTATTTTGCTTTTCTAACTTATCTGATAAGACTGTGAAGAAGACTTATCAAATGTTTTCTAGCCTAGTTTATTTTTTCCAATTCAGTTTCCAGTTCAGTTTGGAAAAGTGAGGGGGGGAGATGTTGGGTTTTGGTTGGCTTTAGTTGCTTTGGTTTTTTAATTCACCCTACAGTTTTAGTTATTCAACATTCTAAAAAAGGTTGTAAAATCTAAACCAGTAAGTTTTGAGACTTTCAAATTTTTTTTTTCCCAGAGGAAGCTGATCAGAGGAAAGAGTAGCAACTTGTCATTACTCTCCATTTCTTGCCATTGTGAGATTGGCCATTGTTTTTTTTGGAACCACAATCACAAACTTGAGCACCAGAGGGCTTATTAATTCTCAGCTACACTCAGATGACAGACAGTATTTGATTTATAACTATTCTGGGTTACAAATTTCAAAATAACTATTTCTTTAATCTGGAGGAAAGAAAACTACTTTTCACAGAAATTGTATTTCTTGAATCATTTGATCAGAACTCCAATTTTCTGCAGTACTATTTTATATGAAAATTTAACATTGGGAGTTAGATCATCTTCTCACAATCTTTCATCTTAAAGCTTCTGGACTCTATGGTCAAATCACCTTAGTTTTGGAAAGAAAATAGAGGTGGTTGAGTCAATTTAACCTTTCTTTTACAACTGTTTTTTTTATTTTCCCCTTTGAGCTGAAACCCACAGCTCTCTTATTTCCAGTTCCTTCCTGCTCAGAAATACATGATAAGTTGCCTGAGGGAAGGCTGCTGTACTTGATGCCCAGTAGCGTAGGAGTTTAAAAAAATCATTTGAAAATACATTACTGGAGCCGGTTTTTGGTAACAGTGATTGTAAGTTTAGGTACAGTTTGGTAGCCTGCTGAGGGAAGGAAATGTTTCTGTAATCTGTGCTGGACATGTGATGCTGGCAGGAAGTGGCACGTGAGAGGATTGTAAATGACTGTTTTATGAGAGATAGGAATGCTCTGCATTATGTGTCCTTTGTTGCTTCTTGTGCAATGATTTTACCTGGTAAACATTCTTTTTTGCTGTAGAAACTTCTAATAATGAATATTCCACAGTGGTACAAATACCCAAGGCAACTGATCTTGAATGGATTTTTTCCCTGAATGAAGAGGAGAATGAAATTGTACGCAGTGAATTTTATTATGAGCAGGTGAGGTCTGGCGAGAGTCCAGTATAAGCAGTCCACTGGAGAACTACCTCAATACCTATATTTGTCTGTCTTTCCTCAAATTGTCAGGCTCCCAGCTCTTCCTTATGCATTGCCATCCTTAGCCTGCACAGTGACAGTATAGCGTGTGGCCACCAACTGATAGAACACTGCTGCAAGTTGTCCCAAGGGCTCACTAATCCTGAGGTGGATGCTGGACTCCTTATGGACATCATGAAACAATTGCTCTTCAGTGCTAAAATGATGTTTGTAAAAGCTGGAAGGAGCCAGGACCTAGCTCTCTGTGACAGGTGACTTACTCAGATATTCACTAGGATGTATTGAGGTACTGTCGCGAGCATTATCTTTTTTCATTGAGGAGTGGAGGTAGGAGGGTTGTTTTGTGTTTGTACTGTGGACAGTTTAAATGAGAAGTTTATAATGCAGGAATAATGTGAAAGTTGAAATAAGTCATATTAGTTCAAGTAATATGACTACTTAACGATTACTGAAAGAATTCTCTGACTAGGAAGAAATGATTCACAAAGATGAGTACATATTTTACTTCTGATGTTGTGTCTCTGCTTTCATTCTGTATTTTCATACAGGATTTTAAACCTATGCTCCTTAGAATGAACATTTTACACTTCCTCACATCCTGTCTTACAGAGCTTGAGGTGGCAGGAGTGATATATAAATTTCACATGTACTGTTTTGATTTGGTAACATATAGCTGGTGTCTGCAGTCAGTGTGTTACACTGAACATGGCAAAGAAACCCCAAACAATAACAAATATTCTGAAAGGGATAGTATGGTGGATAGAGAAGCCTGTGTACTGGTGGTTAGAAACCACTGTCCTAAGAGTCGTCTTTGACATAAAGTTCTTTAATGTATGATAATAGTGAAAGTGTATGTATTTGTTTAGCTACATCAGCAAAGTGGATGTGTTGAATATTTTGGTTGCTGCTGCCTACCGTCCAGTGCCATCTTTGGATCAGATTCTTCTCCCAGCAGCAGTAACAAGATTGAGAAATCAGCTTTTGGAAGCAGAGTACTATCAACTAGCTATAGAGGTAATGCCAGCGGAGGGATGTCAGTGTTAATGCTTCTGTAGTGGCTTTTGTGTTCCTCCCTCCTGAATTCAGATGGATGCGATGTGTGAAATGGAAAATATTTGAACAGTTACAAACTGAGATTAAATTTCTAAACATGGAAGAAATAATTTTCTGAACACTGGAAAAAATTTCTGAGGAGGAGAAGTCCTGCTGTGGAGCAGGCTGCCAAAGGGAAGGATAAGTGGCCTTGTTTCCTGGTACAGTTAGAATTGGAATGGACTAACTGCAGGGAAGTCATTAATTGGAGGAATCCTGCAGCCAGTAGAAGGGATGACACACCCTTTGTGGCAGGACTTTATCTGAAGTTTATATGTTAGATTCTATTTGTCTGTAATCTGACAGCAGACATTTGTAAGGCACCTTTACCAAACATTTACTTGGAAATCAGCAATGTTGGCAAACCTGTGCATCAGAGCTCATCTGGTGTGGTTTATCATCTTCCTCTGGCTCCCAGGATTTTGTAAGCCTCTGTTTTGGCATTGCGCTTTGTTAAATACGGGATTATGATACTACAAATAGTATTATGATTTGTTAAGCAGTAATAAACAGCAAGAATAGATGACCTATTTGAACAGAAATAGTTCTTGTTTAAAAGCAGCTGGTCTATTAAAGAAAATCAGGAATAAATTTTATCAGCAAAGTTGTATGAAATAAAAAATATCTTGGCAGTTTGTGAAGCATGTTCTGTTGCCTTTTTTAGAACCACAAACCTGATGAATTTTGCTCTGTAAAAATCACCTGCTTTAGAAAAGCAGATGTGAAAATGTCCTGTTTTAGAACTCATGAACTGAAGTTTCCCAGATAAACAGTAGTTTAAACTTGTACAATAAAAAATACTTCCACATTTGGAGATCACGGGGTGTTTTGGTAATTGACCTTTTGTGCCAGTAATATGGAAATAATCAGCATGGGTTTTTCATGTGTTTTTTTAGTTGTTTGTTTTTAATGGGAAATGTGCTCTAGGAAGGGAAAGGTCAGAATCACAGACGGTGCGATAAGCCATTTTTCCTATTTTCTATACTGGGACTGTGCTGTAATATTAACAAATGATTTTGAATTTAGGTTTCTACAAAATCTGGATTGGATCCAGGTGGAGCATGGCATGCCTGGGGCATGGCTTGCCTTAAAGCTGGAAATTTAAATTCAGCAAGAGAGAAGTTTAACCGATGTTTAAAGCCACCTATGGATCTAAACCAGCTGAACCATGGTTCAAGGCTGGTCCAGGATGTGATACAGTACCTGGAGTCCACAGTGAAGCCAGTACTCATTGCAGTAAGAATCTTCTCCTCTGTCTGCTCTGAAGGGCTATGGCAAAGTCAAGTAATGGTGTTTTAGTACACACATTACAGCAATGCATTACAATATCAGGTGTTAGGGTGTTTCTTTTCCTTCTTTGTCATGATTGTGTATTGCAAACCGAATATTGCTGAGACATTTTTTAGCTGTTTCATTACATTCAAGTGGTGCCTGAGAACCAGATCATAGGATTTTATAGCAATTTGGGACATACTTAGTGGAGGGAAAAGAGGCTGTACCAGATAATGGACCATTACGACAGTCTAGGAAAGCTAAACTCAATCCCAGCAGTATTTTGTGATGCTGCAGTGATGCAAATTTTCTACTGAAACTCTGATAACTTTGCAGAAGTTCAAAGACTTTCAAATGCTTTCCCACTCCTCTCATCAAAAACCACTATTAAATGGTTTGGAATTCTGATTCAGTACCAAAAAATTACTTTTTGTACTAAATAACTGCAGAATCATGATGATGAAAGACCAAGTACATATTTTAGGAGAATAAAAAAGCCTGTTTGAACTGGGTTGTTGAAGTAGCTGTTGACACTGGAATTTTTTTTAAGTAAGCCTAGAAACCTGTCCTTGGAAACAGCTATGCTGGCTACAGCAGCATTCAGTACTTCTGTTGATAGCAGGGTTCCAGTCTAGTGTTTATAAAAACATTACTGGAATCTCACCCCTCTAAAGCAATATCTGTTTTAAACACAACAGTAACAAATGTTTCAGGGCTGAGTGACAAGACCTATCTGAAAAGAAGGTTTTTTCTTGCTCATCACCTGTTATTGGTTCTCTATGTTAATGGCAGGACGATGATTACTTTGCCACATTGAGAGAACTTGAAGCAACAGTGAGAACAAGAAGTCTGTCTCTGGAGATGATGTGTGAGGGGAAGATCCAACACAATAGCTACTATCAGGAGTGCTTGTTCTACTTACATAGTTACAGCACTAATCTGGCAATAATAAACTTTTACATGAGGCATGACTGTATGAGAGAAGCACTGCTTCACTTGTTAAATAAGGTGAGTAATTCAATTTTCACACTGAAATTGAAATTTGAAAAACAGCAGTGAGCATCATGCAGTGTTTGGGTGGTTATCTGCACAGGAGTTTGCTGATGTCCTGAAATGTTGTGATACAAACTATCCAGTGACTGACAAGAATTCAGTGAGGCAGAAAAACAACTTTGATCTTTACATCTTGTGTTTAATCTCTCTTCCCCATTGTGTTGAAACAGGGGTTTCTAGAGAGGAGAAAGTGCCGTTTTGGTTCTTTTGTAGAGGTCCTGCATCAACAGCACTTTGTCTTTTTTCTATAAAGTTGAAAACCTGGGACTTTTGTCATAGAGTTCAGAAGAAAGAAGGAAAATTTTGAATTGCAACATGCAGATAACACTAGACACTACTCTCTATCCTTGTGCCTCTGTCTCATAGTATTGTTTGTTGAATCGGATCACCTATGTTTGCACTTCTGTAACCATTAGGAATATAAGGAAATACACAGGGAGGAAGGAAGTCTAGGGAACCCAAAAAGTGGTTTCCAGCTCTCCCGTAAGGAAACTGCATAATATAGGAGGACTTAAGTATTTCTGGAGTATACAGTTCTATTGGTGCTTAACTACAATGAAACCTAGAAATTATTCCAGGTTCTTATTAAGACTTTAAGGGTGCTTCTTAGGAGATGTGAATCCATTATACCTCACCAGCTTGTGAGTGTGGTGTTTCGTTTGTTTCTTTTTTAAGTTGCTGTGCTTGGGTTTGAATTACTGATTATTTTTTTGTCATTTGAAATAACTTACTGAGAATGTACAACTTGAAACACCAACTTCCATTATCTTTATCTGCTTATGAGCTTTGTTAATAGAAAATTAAGTTGCCTTATAAGCTCTGCTTTCTCATTGTACCATCAGTCATTCTAAACTTTTGTAGTTGTCTGCATACTGAATTAGCTTTTTAAACATATCCGTTACATCAGTTTAAATTTACTTTTAAAGAAAAGTTGCATATTTTTACAATGTAGGTGATGTAATTTCACTTCTTAAGTAGCAGACTTGGAAAATACTCTAGACAGACAATTTGATGTGGAAGTTTTAGCCAAGGTACTGGTAGTAATCATACAAACAAGAGAGAAGGGTTTGTTCCCCTAAAAGCTGTAAGGTACTAAGCTTCTGACTAAACATTTTGCAGTTGGTTGTTTGGATGCATTTTATGTGTACAGACTTTGTTGCCTGTAACTTACTCTGAGATATTAAAAAAAAAATTTTAAAAATTTCATATCAAGCCTTTAAAACATATGTGCCGGCCCTGCTGACACATATTAATGTTACTGTGGAAAGAAGCATGTGTGAGGCTGCATTTGCAAGAACACAGTCAAGAGGCCAGGGGAAGAAGGTCACTACTTGTGAAGTTTCATCTGAACAACTGTGCCCAGTCCTGGGTTGCCAAGTACAAAACAGACACTGTCAAAGTGAAGCAAGTCTAATTGAAGGCCACCAAAGTGTCTAGGGGCCTGGAACGCCTGATCTATGAGGAGAGTGATAGAGCTAGGTTTTTCCTGCTGGAAGAAAAGGCAAGAGAAGATCTGTGTGCTGTTTTCAGCTACCAAGCGGGTGATTATAGAGAAAATAGAGCCGTGCTTATCTCATATGTCCCCAGTAAAAGGGTAAGAGACAGTGGATGCAATTGGAGAAAGGGAAATTCCAACTAGATATAAAGAAAAAGGTTTTGGGTTTGTTTGGGGGTTTTCCTGGTGCATATGTTTAGACTTGGGAACAGGGCCACAGGGAGGTTGTTGAATCACTCTACTTTGTTGTGCTCAGAACTTGACTGGACAGGTCCAGAGCGGCATGACCTAACTTGGAAGTCATTCTTTGAGTGGGATTTTGAACAAAATAACCTCCAGAAATACCTTCCAATGTAAATTATTTATTAATTTTATGATCTCTGTCACTTAATATGCCTTTATATTACATAAGGAAAATAAATAAACTACAGTGGCTTTGTTTCAAGCTACTTTCTGTTTGTGTAGGAATCCCCGTCAGAAGTGTTTATTGAAGGGATCTTCATTCCAAGTTATGAAAGTGGAAAACTGCATATGTTGGAGAACTTGCTGGAAACCATTGATCCAGGGCTGGAAAGCTGGGGGGTCTACTTGATTGCAGCCTGCAAATACTTGCAAAGAAAGAACTATTACCATATTCTATATGAACTGCAGCAGTTCATGAAGGTAAGCTGAGGGACAGTGCCATCTCTTACAGTGAAATGCTGAATACTGTCAGACTTTTGGTTATTTACTTTGGTCTAAACCTGCATGCCGGATGAGTATATTTTTGCTTCTTTACAGTCCTAGAAAACATAGAAAGGCCTGAGTCTTACTACAGCTGACCTGATCCATGTCATGGATCTGGCACATTGTGTTAAAGAAAACAGAGCATTGCCTGCTCTGTTTTGTGTGAGCCTGTTAGTGCAGACAGTGATTACTGAAGGGGGTGTCCTGTGGTCCATCTTAGTGCTCAGTACATTTCTTCCAGGATCATGTCCGTGCTGCCATGACCTGCATTAGATTTTTCACTCATGGAGCGAAGTCATACACTGAACTTGGAGGAAAACAGACGTGGCTTCTAAAGATCAAGGACCATCTCAAAGTCTATCTGCAGGAGGTCTCAAGAAGTTCAGGAAGGAAAAAAATGGTATTCACTTTCCGGAAGAAAATGTCTGCTACAGATGTGTCAAGGTATCTATAAACAAGAAGCTAAGTTTGAGAAGAGGGGAAATTCAGGCTTTAGACTTTGGGGTTTTTATTGGTTTCATTTAAGTTGACTTTTAGCTAACACTTAACAGTTGTCCTTGATCCAAATCAGCTTTTATGTAGTTACAAGTATAGGATTCCCATCACTTTTCCCCCCCAACAATCCAAACCAGGAGATGGGCAATTGTTTCTGCTAAAAAGATGTATGTGTATCAGACTACCCTCCTTTAATTTAAAAAACAAACAAGAACCCTACAATGCATAGACAATTATACATCAATCCACAAGTGTTTTTTTCTTTTTCTCTTCCTTTCCTCTCCAAAAAGCGAGCAGCTTTGTAGTGCTTCACTGTCTACTGGGGTTAACTCAAAACATCGTGCTATGTACAAGCTATAGGTGCCAGAGATAACTGGATTTCTGTATTCAAAAGTCAGAGTGAAAATTTAGCCAGATCTCTCTTGTATTTGGGATTTTATATCCTGTTTTTCTCAGGGGCTTTTTTCTTTTTTTTTTTTTAGGCTAGACTCTTAACTTAAACCTGGAGGGGAGTGTGTGTGATGAGGTGGAAAAGCAGGAACAGATATTTATTTGGGGATCCAGATTCTCTGGCTCATGTCTTTGAAATAATGTGAATAATTGCTCTGCTTCATCCTGTGATGCACATTAAGTGCACAGATCTGAAAAGTAATACTGCTGCAGACTTGCACAATAGACAAAGTCAAAAAGCAACTAAAATAATTGTTTATAAGCATGTCTTCTTTTGAAAGATATTGAAGAAATTAGTAAGTTCACATAAATAATAATTGACACTTTCTCTATTGGAAAATAAAGTCAGAATTTTTTCACTATCTAGGCACATCAATACAGTTGATCTGCAGATGGAAGTAACAAAGTTCCTGCATCAGTGTGAGAGCTCAGGAACCTCTCAAATGACAGATTCCTCCTTGCCCACACTCTTTGGAAACAATAACATGAAAATGGATGTTGCTTGCAAGGTACTAATTGCTATTTTAAACACAGCTCTATTTTTCATCAATACTAACTTGTCATGCAGGTTGAAGCATTTGATGGTTGGAGCAGCTTCTTGTATTTTTATGGGCAAGTTACCTGTGCATGAATTTATGAAAAATTCATGTTTTTCTTCAAAATAGCAGAGAACATGTGAGAACCTAGAGCTTATCTCCTCAAAGTTCAAATTTTCAGAGGCAGTGCGTCCAAAATACAAATAGTAATATTCCTTTTGACTGTGCATCCCATTATGTTTGGAAGCAAGGCAAATAATGCTATTATTCTAACCATTCTTAACTTTGGCTCATTTCTATCTGTAAATTGCCTAATGTCCCTCAGGGAAGCAGTGTGTGACAGCAGACCCTATAATTTGCTGTACTTCTTGGGATGGTGCTGTTTTCTGTTGAAGTAATGTGTTTTCTTTTGGCCTCTGGGCAAAATCTGGATTTGCATTAATATTATTTAACTGTACATAATGAAAAAGGAATGTGCATCCCCAGACTTGTCTATGCCTCTCTTTTCAGGTCATATTGGAAGGCAAAAACATTGAGGAGGGGTTTGGGATTGCATTTAGAGTTCTCCAGGTATGGAAAAACTTGATACAACAAGCAATATTATTACAAAGTAGCTTTTGAAAGCAGCAATTGTTTAAACAAAAGCCTTTTCCCCCCCAAATGTATTTTAATCCCCCAAAAGAAAAACTTCCTGCAAGAAAAGTCACAAGTTCAAGTCTTACATGTCCATATATTTGTGGAAGCTTGGTAAAGGAATTAAGATGCTGTTTCAGTAGGACATTTCCAAACTAATTGGGTCCTACAAAGGAATTAAGTACGGCTTTTCCTTTGCTGTGCACCTTGTTCAGTGTCTTAACTCTGGCAAACCACAATCATAGATGTGTGTAGAGACTTCTCACGCCGTAGCTCTCTGCAGTTCATGATAGTCATGCAAAGGCAGTGAATAAATAAGGCCAGGGCTCTCTCTGTTCTATTCTCCTGATTTGAGAGAGCAAAACTAATTAACTGGAAACTCTCAATGGGGATCTCTCCTTCCTCATGTCTGGGTAGAAGTTGAGTGCTTATCAGTCAGCATAGCCCATGAGCCTCCAAACTCTCCTGAGTGTTTCTCATCCATATAGTTCCAGACGGTAGAGCTGGGCCATTTTTGGACAGAGGTGGCACACCGAAAGAGTATTTCTGGATGTGGTAGGCCCTGCTCCTTCTTTCAGGTCAGGATGTACAAGGCAGAACTCCTGTTTGTAGAGAGATGGAGAGCCTTAGAAAAACAGCACTTCTAAGCAGCAGCAGCAGCCACTACCCCCAGTAAAAATGGAGCAGCAAGTCCAGCTACCTATCATCACTTCCATTTCCATCCTTTTTTTCTTCACTTATTCATGGCAGGATCAGTTCACAGCTTTTATCATCTCTTCCCTCGTGTGGGAGGTGTACCATGGTCAACTGACTCCTGTTTAGGGTATCCAAAGGGTAACTGCTGATGGGGTAGCTGGAGAAATATGGTGGAAACATGCTGAGTGAGGGAGAGGTGGATAGGGATCTAGGAAAGATCTTTTGCCAGAAGAAATAAAACTGAATTTTTTTGCCACTCCTGAAAATAAGGTGGTAACAGCATTCTTTTTCTTAAGCAAGATTTACTTTTACCAGTCTGGTTATAGAAGACCTTTAAATCAACCCTGGGCAGTGGTGAGTGGAAAACCAGAGGCCCCCAAAACAGCTTTGACTTTTTGGGAGCATGGTGTGGTATTTTGTCCTTAGGAGAGATTGTCTCAGTTGTTGAGAAAATTTGTTGAGAACATTCAACATGTTGCTCTGATGTTCCAACTACCTCTAGGACTTCCAGCTGGAGGCTACAGAAGTGTACAGCAAAGTGGCCAAGCAGCTGGTGAAGCAGCAGAAGTACAGCGAGATCCGGCAGCTCCTGAAGTGTGTCAATGAGTCTGGAGTGGCAGCAAAAAATGACGGGGATAACATTATCCTAAACTGTCTAAATGAGTTCAAAAACATTCCTGCTGAGGTAATTCTATCCTGCACTGTGTTCCTTTTGAAGTAAAAAGGGTATATACAATACAGGCTACAGGGAAGTCTGGTGCCTGTACTGCTCTTTTAGTGAGTCCTATAGATGATCTGGCTCCTAGTACGGGCATAGTTTAAAGGTAGAAGTGTATGGTTTTCCTTGTACAAGGTACTCTGAGGGGAAACAATAAGTAGCTAGCACACTCCTACCGTGCACTTCCCAAATGGATACCCACGGTGGGGAGAGAGCATGTGCTTCACAAGATCCTGCCAAATGCAGCAGGAGGTGTTCCCTTCAGTGAGGCTTTGCTGGCTAACACAGAGGATGTGCGGAGGCAGAAACCTTCTGCCTCCACAGGAACCAATTTTGTGATTCCCTTTGCCTGCCACAGTGTTTCTTCCATCCCAGTGAAGGAAGGAGATGCACTCTACTAGTTCTGTTAATTAGGTTAGGGAATGCAGTCCACTCCTTGGGTCAGGGTGGGCCATGGGGCAACTCCTGCTGGGGTGCTGGGAACCTACAAATTCATTTCATGCAACATGAGCCATGTCCATGAGAGACTCCCAGGCTCATAGCATTCTCTAGGGACCCCCCACAGATGTGGCAGGCAGGAAAAGCTGTGGGTAAAGGGAAGAATTAGAATTTGTATTTTTTTTGTATTTTCTACATCTGCAAGCCTTGCAGTTGGGACAGTCTATGCACCTGCTGTGATTTCAGCAGCCCTGCCCGTCCACAGGGGTTTGATGCCTGATGGGGTAAAGTTTTGCAGACTATTATCACTTTAAATGTGAACACTTTTTCCCTTCTTTGGACACAGGATCTCGATAATCTGATTCAGGATATGGACAGTGATGAAAACAAGGTAAGTAAAAGTACAGTAGTAAGAGCTGAACAGCCCAGTTTTGGCCTGCAGCTTGCAGGCTCTTTTCCACTGTCTTCTCTCTCATCCTCATGCAAATAAGGTTTTTGAAGGTTACTTCCTAGATTGTAGAAATCACAGTGAATCCTTCAAGGCCATGGTGTTTGTGACTGTAAAGCTGTGACATGCAAGTACCAATTGGGACTATCCCTATTAGTTCCTTGAGAGTCCTCAGAGTGAGGGCTGGGCATTTGTTAGAATAGGAGGAAAGGTATTTCAGAGAGGCACACTGGTGGGTCTGTTGGTTTTGTTTTTCAACTTCTTGCATAGGTTTACATTAAGTTTCTAGTAATGGCAGACAGCTAATGAAGACCACTTCAGCTTATTGTTTCAGGATTATGTTATTTCGGTGCTGATTGAGAGTTAAATGATAAAACTTCTCCACTTCTGATAGACTTTTTCTCTTAGAGGAAATTAAGCCTAAACTACTTTATTTCTTTGTTGGCTTTCATACCAGCCAGCCAAGCCACTGGAGAGTTTCACATAAATATATGAACTGTAGATGCCTGTTTATAGATGTGGCTGTGACTCAGCATTTGGAGATTGTTGTAGATCCTGAGTGGCATAGCTGGGAGTAAAATCTAAAGATTTGTGTCAGTCCTTTGTTTGCTCCGAATAACAAACTCACTGTTGTAGGTAGATTGGAAAATGGGCTTTTAATTCTGCTTTTCTGTAAGATCCGTCACTGAAAGATGGGAATTGTTCTAGAACCAGCAGTGGAAGAAAATGACAGATTCAGACTCTTTGCTATAAGGATATGGTAATTAATGCACAAGATAGGACTCCTGATACTAATTTCATGGTCATACAGTAAAGGAGTTTCTACAAGACACAAACTTAATAAAATACACCTGTTTTATCTACCTTTTTCACTGGGATCTGCTTCATGCTACGTTCTGTTTGGTAGTATGGTGCTACTGCCTCGTACGACACGCTTCTGAACTGGGTATTTCCCGTGTGAGTCCTTGCTTAAGCTTGCTTAGGTTTGCTACAGCTTTCTGACCAAGTTGTGACTGCCTCTCATGCTTCAGATCCAGGCATACATGATGTGCAACAAGCTGCGCTCTGCGTACCTGGTGTCGGTGCGGCAGGAGAAGGCCCGGGCCGTGCAGCTGGTCCAGCACGTGCGGCAGCTGGCCGAGAGCAGCGGCGATGACGTCGTCAAGGCCATCTGTGCCCAGTGGCTCTCAGTGCACCAGCCCAAGGTGAGAAATCGGCTTCCCCAGGGCACTAGGAAGTAATATGGAATTGACATTGGCCAGCATACCGAAGGAGAAGGCCTCACGACAGCTCAAAGGCGTCCGGTTTAGCACTCTCTTCATAAAATGGAACTCTGTTGACTGATGTTGGTGGCAAATGGATGCTGCTAATGTGCCTCTGGTGAAAGGAAGGGAACTAAATTACAAGTGCCAGTCCTGTATTTTGACAGTCACTACCTCAGGGTGTTTTTTGGCTCTCTTTTTGATGGGGGGAGGGGACAGTTTCAAACTGAACAAGCAAGAATTTAGATGTATGGAAGAGAGCACTTCTGTTTCTGACTTTAGTTTTTGGGTTTTGTTGGTTTTTAATTTTTGGGGGGTTGATATCTTTTGAAAAGCACTGAACTTAATAATACGTATTTTATTTTTAATCCAGAAAACATATATAGAGAGGACAGAAAATTTTTATCAACTCGATGTAGCCTAGAGTATAAAATTTTTGTGATGTTTCCTGTAAAATTTTCAAGATTGGAGTGTTCTTCTGTTATAAAGACTAAAACAGAGATTTTTTTTTTAAGCCTCTATACAAACCATTGCTACTTCTTTTTTATCCCCCCCCTCACCACTAGTACGTGTACCCAGCTTTTTTAGTTTGTTTGAAAAGGTAGGAACTGATTCTTCATGGCAGGTTTACCAGTCACAGTGTGTGATGTGTGCCATAGATGTGGCACTTGGGCTAGTGCCAACTAGATGAAAGAAGTTATAAAGGGCATATCCTGTAAGGGGAGTGCAAAGGGAAAATAAGCCTTCAAAATAGTTGAAAAATCATGTGCCTCTTTCTTTACTACGGTAATACCCAATAAATTGTTGCAATATAGCTTTATGACTGAATAATTGACAGTAAACTTCCACAGTTTTTCATCAGGTATAGCAAAGACAGAGCAAGCTGTAGCGAAATTGAACAGGTGCTGTGTATCCCTGTCACACAGGGATGTATTTATTTATTACCAGGATAACCTGTCCCTGTCAAGTACAATAGAACACCAAACTGGACATACCCTGTATTGATGGGTTTTGCTCTGGAAGTGCTAGGTGAATCAGTTTTATGAAAAGAAGCAGCAATCTTTGTGTAATGTCTGTGTTCAGGGATGCTGAAAAAAGTAGCTGCTTCTCTGGAACTAGTATTGGGACATGAGAAATAGGCAGAAATGTAGTAGACAGTAGTAGGACCTTCAAAAAATAACAAAACATGGCATTCCACAGGAGTTTGTGTTTGCTGTTTACATGTACTTCAGCACAAGAAGTAGGAAAACTAATTCACTTTCTCATTAAAAAGTTGTTTACATCAAAAAAACAACAGGTTTTCTGAAGTGTAATGTAATTGTAAATAGTTTTAGTACATAAAGTAATTGAGACTGTCAAGTAAGAGTTTTGCACTATCCCCAAGCTCACTATAATGAAAGAACAGACTTCCATGGTGTCAGAAAGGATTTGGTCCATCTTCTTCAGGGTTTCAAGAGCTGACACAAACACCTCTGTTCAGAGGTGCTCTGCTCTGCTCACTAGAGCAATTAGAAATGACCACATGTAGCTTTCAGAATCCCCTGACCACAGATTTGCATTATCTCATTAGTGAGCAGTACTTTAACGAAAGCTTTTGTTTCCTTGGCCAGACTGACCTAGCTTTCCATCAGCTTACAGCCATCAGGCTAATCCTAAAATGTGACACTACCTATAGCTTCAGTCATTTCTAAATCTCTGATTATGGGGAGAAGATTTTACTGTTTGTGGGTATCCAGATCTGCATTGCTGTAACACCTCCTGTTCTGCTCGAGTTCTTTCAGCTACAGAGAGCACTGTGAGTGGAGTTTGCCATGCAGACCTGTCAGTTCCATACCTGCCTTTCTTCCTGACCTCTTTGCACTGTACCTGATGCACTTTATATAGTGTTTGTTGTAATTTGATGTTCTTAACCTAGAATCTTTCTTGTACCAGCAGAACTGGAATTTTGACCCTGATTAATTACCTTGTGTCATAAATAGTGCAATTATCAAGGGGCTTTGAATTTTTGAGCAGCAAAAAGGGATTGAATACTGCCAGTTTAAAAGAATTTTTCTGTTACTGACCAAGGTTTGTTTACAATTAAAAAAATAAAGTATTATGACTGTTCGTGTATTTTCTGTTTAGTTTTTGTATCAGCAGAGCTAGGGGTCTCTTTCTAGATCTTAATTTTGCTTTTGGCTATGCTTAGCAGAGTAATTAGAAGGGGGATAATTTTTCTATCATGCAAAATATTTCTGTTACTGAGTGTCCTCAATATTTAGATCAACTAGAACATCTCATCTTTAGAAGTCCCCCCAGCAGCTAGGTAGCCTAGGTAGTTCAGCCTCATGCGTGTACGCAGTAATCCTCTCTAGGGAGCTTTGCAAGTTAATCTAACTCTCCCTTACAAGCCTCCCTTTGAGACAGCTAAATGAGCTTTAGTTTCCTCATTTTTTACAGATCAGCTGAGAGGTATAAATTACTTGCTCAAGGTCAAAGAGAATTGGTGTATGTCTGTGGAAATGTTTATTTAATATGTCTTATGTTAAATCTAAAATCAGACTTCTTTGAGAAGAGCATGGACCTGCAAGGGCAAAAATATTTCACACCAGAGAGACTTTTCTGCTTTCTTAAAAAATGGTTTCTCTTGCTCCTGAAGCCACTTGCAAGATCAGAGAATGACAGAGAAAGCAAGACAAGCCTCCAGTGCTAGGTACCATTCAACTGCTACATTATAGTTGTGGATTTAGCTTCATAGTTGGGAAGCATGAAGAGGGAGGGGGAAAAAGAAAGGTAGTGTGACAGGGAGAAACACAAAGGGACTTTTTAGAATGTTACCCAGATGGAGTTCTCTACATTAGTGAGGCTGCTGCAGATAACAGCAACACTAAGTAAACTGATTCAACATTTCTGAAAGAAGATACAGTCTTCTGTTGTAAAAGGAAAATGGCTTTATTTAGTATTGCTCAGAGGTAGCACAGGACTGATCTGTATAGACAGCATCCAGACAGGAAGAATTAAAATTAGCATTTGTTTTCCAAAACTGGCAGTTGGTCACAGTGGCAGGCTCATATTCAAGTCCATAAACTTCCAGGCTTTTTTTCAGAAGCAGAAGATAATCCTGTGACCTGTGGCACTTGGTTTCTGACTGCTTAACTCTTTCAGAAATAATCTCTGATTAGGGAATCACACTCTAGCAATTTGCACTCAAGTAGCACTGGAGTTCCCAGGGAGCAGTCCCATTGCTACCTGGCCTGAGCTAGCTGCTTTGTGGAAGTGCAAGTTGTGTGGTCCTGCACGGGCAGGCTGGCAGCCTTGGTAACCTGTAACTGCTGGGCAGACAAATCCAAGGATTTCTGTGCAAGCCTCTCACCTTCCTGTCCTGAAGCCAGCTTGACCATAACACCAAGGTAGTCCTGTCTCCTGTTTCAGCTATTTAGCTCTAGGGAGTTTGGGGTCATTTAAAGCTAAAGTCTCAGCTGAAGTTGTTTAATATTTTTTAACATGGCTGAGATGTTCTTTACTCATTCTGCTCTATTTTCTAGGTTCTAAAGTCATTTAAAGTGCAGCTGGGGGGTTTACTGTGGCAACTTTTACACCACCTTTGTTCAATGCTTCACAGGAGATATGTTGATATTTTTAATAACTTGCCTGTGCACAATTGCAGCACTCCTGCAGCTTTTAACCTCCTAGTCACCTGCACCAAAAACCTGGGTTCTCAGAAGATTTGCCAACCCTCAGTTAACTTACTGCAAGCAGTGGGCATTTAGGTCCAAGATACCTCAGTGGCTAGGGTCCAGCTTCTTACAGAGCATGCAGAGAAAGTGATTCCACGTAAAAACTTCACCTAATGCTTGGCACAAAAAGGCCAGGACCTGTTTCTGTGTGCTTGAGAGTATTTGTATTGCATTACTTGCCAGAAAATCTAATATCCTAAAGTATTTTCACTCTGCCAGTTCAAAGGGCAGGAACTGACAGTAACCTCATAGATTGTAATTTTAAAGTCCCACCTTTTTACTATTGCTGTTAGGAAAGAAACCAACCAAACTTTATTTAAAGTAATTCCTTGTTACTTCATAATCTAAACCTAAGACTGCAACCTCCTTTTCTAATCTAAAAGCCAGAGAACCATAGCCTTGAGCTGCTGTGTGAGATACCAAGCAGGTTGCTCCCTGCATCAGTGCCCTAATTCTCCAGCTAGGAAGAGGAACTGATTGCTTACAAATCTCAATCCTTAAGTGTAATATTCCAGAAATTCAAATTAGGTTGTGCCCACAGAGCCATCCTTAGGGCAGCTGAAGTATCCGCATTCTACTCTTGAGCTCCCTCAGCAGTGCTGTTCCCCGGAGAAGCCCAGCCAGGTACACTCTTGGTGCTGCTCAGTCCCATTGGATGCCAAGGAGCTCACAGCTCACGCTCCAGAGCTTCTTTGCCGTCTCATCATCCCGACCACGTGGAGAGACGTATGCTGGCTGGCAATCACTGTAAGAGAAACATTCTTTTTATTCTTTCAATTCAAAGATCTCCATCTACATTAGCACACTGAAATGTCTGTGTTAAGATCAGGGAGTTGCTCTCTATCAACTTAATTCAAGACCAGTTGAAGAATGGTGGGAGGCTATCCAGCAAATGAGCAAGGGTTGGTGCTAAGCCACCATAAGAAAGACTTCTTTCCAACTAGCTGGGGAAGAATCTCTCCCAATGGCACCAAGAACTGGCAAGCAAGTCTAGCTCTATCAGCTGTCTCAACTCCTAAAGAAACCTCTCATTAATACCACTAAAAAGGGATATAAATTCTAACCAAGCTTCTTCAGAGGCACATTTTCTAACAAACTACAAGAAAGTCACTCAAACAGCCCTTCATTCTAAACTATTTATCCCACTCTATGCCCAAGAATAACACTGTAATAATCATGTATAGTTACGCCCTTTTCCATTATCCTCTGAACTGTGGCTCCTTTCTTCTCAGCTCCTGCAATCAGAAAGAATTCTGTCTGGAAAAGAGGTCCCGTGTTCTCAACTGTAATGCTAGATGCTGCAGTAACTTGGCAGTTTAAGAGCACAGAGGAAATGGCATCTTGTAAGGCTTCCATTCAGCTCAGTGTTTTTAGATGGAGTCTTTGATATTCCTAAAATGACTGATAGACTCCCACTTGTCGCACTGTGGCATAAAAATTCTTAATGTCTACACTTGGGCTTTATAGTCTGTGGCCTGGAAAGTGAGGGTTCTAGGCTAGTCCAATGTAAATTGTGAATTAGTGTTGAAGCTTCTTGTTTCCCACCATGTCCAAAAGTCCCTTTTTTAAAAGGAGTTTAAATTCCACCAGTTTTCTGTACTCCAGCACATTAATACTATGTTTTTATCCCGAGACAGACAGTCATCCAAGGAAGACTTAGATGTCTATTTATATATTCAAGTCTGATTAAGATGGTGCAAACTCCCAAATGAAGATCAGGCAATGTCATTACAGAGACTAATCTGGTCACAAATCACAAGAAGAAAGCTCTGCAAAGACACAAAGACTCCAACAGCATCCATGTGAGGGGAAAAAAAAAGACAAATTTTCATATTCATTCTCAAAAAAAAGGTATTGTTAAAATGCTCTACACGCAATGGGAAGCTGACAGACATATCTGCATGAATCTGTTCAAATGGCAGTCTTCAAATCTAGAATGATGATGACTTGGAACTGCTCTGGGCTGTGGTTTTGGTGATGGGAAAAGGCAGGACTACGTAGGGTCCATGGAGTAAGTAAAAAAAGTCAAGAAATTATCAAGGTTTTATAATGGGAGCTACACAAGACCATTTCCACGACAGCATGACAAGCATCCCGACAAGAGTCCCTCCCAGCTGGTGGGTCTATCATACTGGAGGATAGTTATTTGGTCACATGCCAGACCTGAAAATCTCACCTCCTGTCTCTGCAGCTCCATCAGCTCTCCCAGCTCCCTGAGAGCACAGGCCCCTTCTGCTCCAGTGGGGTAAAACTACAACGAGAACTGAAGTTGTCTTCCCAGGATTGACTCAAGTGATCTTATTAACTGAACAGTTCTACTGAAAAGTGATTTTCCCAAGTGTTAGGCAGGTCAGCATTAGAGCTCTAAGCATGTGACAGCCATTCCTGCACTTTGAGTACCCTAATATTTCTAGAACTAAAGGACCTGCTATTGTATGAAGTGTTGCACAGGTCAAGTGTTTCTTCTAACACGACTGCAACAGACCTGGAAGGGTCTCTAGTATTTGTCACCCTCAGTCTTACCAGACAGCCTCTTACCTGGTCCCTTCTTAATGAAGAATGGCAGTAAGTCCCATATTCCCCAGCTAACAAGGTTGCCTTCCACAGCATATCACTTCATCAGCTTGCACCCACCTGAAATACTGTCCTGTCACAGAGTCCAGCTCCTCGGCTACTGCACAGTAGATACTGGTCTGAGCTCCTTCACAAGGTGTCTTCAAGAAGAAGCAGAATATCTTCCACAGCCAAGTCATTACAAATGAGTGCCGGACCAGTTCAGAATAGACAGAACCAGGATGGAGAGCATTTGCTGTCACTTTAGTGCCTATGGCAAAATAAAGTAGTCCAGGACAAATCTGCATGAATCAAAGTGTCTTTTAAAAAAGGGTAATATACTCCTCAATTCTACCTGTAGATATTCTATAACTTAAAGGAGGACTCCAGACTTGGATACAGAGAGCAAGTGAAGTCCTCTGTAGTTACTCCATGCTGGATGTGATGGATACACATGACCTCTTAGCCAAATCAGCAGTAGTTTGGTACAGGCTCCAAAGAAGGTAAAGGTCTGAGCCATAACTGGGCCAAAACTCCTCTAGGAAACCCACAGAGGCCAGTGAGTATCAGTGCACATGAACTTGAAACACCCATCAGGCAGTGAACACAAGTAGCACATGGCTTTTCCAATACTCTTTTATCCAGGAACAAGTAAGGTTGTAGAGGCAATGAGTCTCATGTGTACCTTTCCCATTGTGTGCAATTTGACTACAAGCTAACCACTCAATTCCATAAATATTACAGCCTAAGTGAGCCTTCTCTGAGCTCTCCCTGCTAGGCAATATGACTGCATGGTGACAATCTTCCCTTAAGCTGGCTCACTTCTCAAGGTTACTCCTCAAGGCAGAGAACTTTTACCAACAGACCTTTGGATAAGCCCAACTGGAACTCAGCTCAAACTGCAACTGGACTGCACAGCAGGTAACTCTCCCCTTGAGCAGGGATGCCTCTCAAGGCTTGAGATTTCTTACCTGAGACTAAGAGAGCCTTCCTTAACCAAGGCAGAGAGACCCTTTGCTTGCAACAAATCCTTGGTAAGTGACTGCTGAATTAATCCTCAGGAAACATTACTAGTCCATATAGCTATGCAATAATGATTATTATAAATTTTGTATAGATAATTCCATTGCACATAAATCATCCAAGTCTGAGACTAAAACTGGACCTAGCTGCACCTAGGTTCCCTAAGGAGTTTAAAAAGCAAGGAGCTCCATGCTGAGCCTCATGATTCAACAGGAGGGTCTTCCTTACACATAGTGTTTCCAGTCCTGTGTGAATCATTCTAACTTGATTCTAAATCAGCTTTCCTTTGTATGTGTCTTCCACGTAATAGAGTGAACCTTGCCACAGAACTTTGTTAAGTTATGCTTTTATGACATCACATTAAAAACACTTTTGCTAACACCTTTGATGGTGATTCTTGAAGCAGTTTAAACCACTCATCTGTGGCACTGGAGCATCCCCTGCTCCCTTCCAAACACTGCAGTCATTATGTGCCTTCTGCAAAACAAAGTGCTAGAGGGCCTGAGTACTAAACAGCAGCAGTTTCCATCAGGCTTTTGAGAACACCTGCTTCTTTTGACTTACTCTAACAGTAATTTCCTAGGAAAGACACTGCTTAGTATTTATTTACTAAAACACTTGTTTTAGTAAATATATACTACTTAAGTTTATGAAAAGGACAGAATGACGCGACTGTGACAGATGTTGTGACTTACAAAGTACTGTCTAGTCTTATGCTTGTTTTACAGGCCACCAACCTTTAAGGCAGCTGAGTGTGCATTAGCTTGTCTATTGGAGACTGCAGCTGTAGCTCTGTTTTCAGCTTCCACCCACATACCACAACTGTCTGCGTGGATGCAGCTAGTTTTTGACAAGCACCAAAGAAAAATGAGATACATTCAGCTGTGCCAAGCTACTAAACTCCTCTACCCTATGGTTGTAAAGACAACCAGTGTTGTACGTCTCCTGGTTCCACAGACTGCAGATAACTTCTTCCTGCAAAGAGTCCTCAGTGACACTTGCCTCAAACTGTTCAATTTCTGCCTAGACAATTTGCAGCCCTTTCTTCAATCCACTCTCTCATCCATGGTGCTCAAAAAGCCAAGCAGATAAGCATTCTGCTTGCCTCTGGAACTTGCCTTGCAGCCGCCTGGCCAGCTCCCGGGTGAAGAGCACGTTCGCCAGCTTGCTGTGACAGTAGGCAAGGCCACAATTGTAGCTCTTCTCGCCATGGAGGTCATGGAAGCGGATTCGGCCTCCGTGATGAGCCAGTGAGGACACATTCACGATGCGGGCTGGGGCAGACTGCTTCAGACGCTCCAGCAAGAGGAAAGTCAAGAGAAAATGACCTAGGGGGAGATGAAAGGTCATCCTTCTAGGAAGGGTTCCCCTGCTTGCTTTTATGTGGTATCTTACTGCTGCCCTCATTTCAAGTCCAGGAAAAAGAAAATTTTTGTTAATTTCCCCTGAATTAACAGCTACACTTTTTTGGGGCCTTCAAGTTCTGCTCCTCATCTTCAAAAAGCTAGAGCTGTCATACATTTCAAAATGTCCCACATATTATATACAGATACTTAAACTGGATCCACAATAAGCAAGTACACTGCATTGCATCTCCAGAACTCTGACTCAGGCCCTCCATCCTTCCCGAAAAAGGCAGAATGAGGAAGAGAAAATCTGAAAGAAGGATTTTCCTTTGGCATTTTGCAACAGATATTGATGTTAGAAGAAGATGATCTTTAAGGGCAATTCCAACGCAAACCATTCTACCAGTCTATGATTCCATATTGAGTGCAAACATGATTCCACTGGCCTTACCAAGATGATTTACTCCCAGATGCATCTCAAAGCCATCAGCAGTCTTGGAGTAAGGGCATAACATTACCCCAGCATTATTAATGAGAATATGGAGTTCCTTCTCCTCTGCAAGAAACAACAGACATCCTTAAAACAAGGAAACAGAAAATGCAGACAAGAAAGTGGCACAAGTCATCCCTTGCTATCTGACTTGCAGCCACATCACCTTAATAAAATGGATACCACAAACTAGCTCATGGCCTCTGACCAGCCCCTGCTGAGAACCACAGTACCCAACAGGTACGGAGATGAGCAGGGCAGGGATTTGGCAATGGTTAGAAGAGCAGACAGCAGTCCTTGGTAAAATATTCTCACTACAAAGGAGAATCTAGAGACTGTACCTGCTAGAAAATTCTCAGCAAACTCCCGGATGGACTTCGTATCAGCCAAGTCCAGTTTTTTCACAATGACTTGCTGGTTCCCTGTCTCAGCTCGGATTTCACTGGCTGCAGCTTCTCCCTTTGCTATGTCTCTGGAGGCAATAATTACCCTTGCACCTGCAAGGAGGGCGGGGGGAACAACAGGAACAGAAACTGAGATCACTGGAGCACACTGGATGATCAAGGCTACGACAAGCAGGCTGGCCATGCACAGCAATTACAAACAATATATTGTTTCTTTAGGGAACTAGCATGAGTGAGGGGAGTGGCTGGAAGGACAAAGCCTTTCCCACTCCATTGTGAGCGATAATCCAGCTGAAAGATGCTTTCAGACCAGGCAAACACACATCTTAAGTGCCTCTGTCCAGGTTCTGCTAAGTCAGGAGTGCATACAACAACACTGGTATGATAGGGTTATATCTGCCTCTATAATGGGAATGTCAACCAGGAGCACATAAAGGTGATGGATTCCAGCCAGAGTAATTTCTAAATGGATTGTGAACAGGTAGTTTAATCTTCTTACCGGTTACCCAAATAACATTGACATCAAATTAGCTTGAAACATGAATAACTAAAGCACACAGTGGTGGACCTATGGCATTTCCTAGCTTCATACAAGCAGAATAGAGGAACTTCCCCAGTCCTCTTGAATCAGTTGCAGTGCAAAGCATTTTATGTCCCCAAGGCACATTTTTGGAGTCCAAGCAATGAAAACAGTTGAGGAACTGGGAACCTGCACCTCAGTGGTTACAGCCTCTGAAGGAACAGTACTTGGGCTCATCTGCAGTAACTCTGGGATCCAGTTTACTTCAATGTAAGCGTACAACACGCCTTCCTTAGGTCCAGAAAAGGGACTACTGGCGCAAGGCACAGCCACCCCGGCTGCTGACGAAGACTGTACTTGCCTCTTTGCGCGAGGTCTCTGGCAGTCTCCTTCCCGATGCCTGTGTTGGCTCCTGTGATTATCACCACCTTCCCCTCCAGCCTTGCTGTTGACTTACACCGTCCTCCAGCGACATACCTCCTGCAAGAGGGGATGTACCAGTCACCTCTGCCTCCTTAGGGGGCTCGGGCCGGGGCTGAGCACCCAGAACCTGGGGGTTCGCATGAACACTCGGGCTCACCGCTGCGCCCTGGGCCCCGGGGAGTCACGGGCGTCCTCACATGAAGCGGCTGGTCAGACCGTATCGTGACCGGGACGCCGCGAACGCACCCCCGAATCCCCCGCGCTTTCCGGAGCGCGGTCCCGCCCCCGGGCCCCGTCCTACCCGTGCGTCAAGTGGAGCCACGGCTCCCATTGGCTGCGGCCGCGCGCTCCGGCGCCTTTTGGCCAATGGGCTGCGCCGCGGCGCCCTGAGGAGAACGCGGGGCCCGCCCCCTGCCGCTCCTCCGCGAGCGCGCCGGTGCCGGGACAGCCCGGGGAGCGCCTCGGGCGGTCAGAGGCGGCGGGAGGTGCCAGCGCTGAGCGAGCCCCGGCAGCGCGTCAGTGTTACCGGGGCGCTGCAGCGGGGGAGGTCTGAATAACTCCTGACCCCAGCGCGGGCTGTAGAACGGGATTCCCGCTGTTTGCGCTCCCGCCACATACACACACACACACACACACACACAAACACACACAGACACGCACTGACTCCGCGCCCCAACAGCCGCCGCTCCGCGGGGCCGAACATACGCGAAGGGCCGGGGCCGCGCTCGGTAAGACGCACCTGATGTAGGGCGCAGCCACGAAAAGGAAGACGGGGACGGATACGGCGGCGCCCAGCGCGGCTTCCCAGCAGTTGAGCATCGCTACCGCCTGCTACACACGCACTGCTGGCGCCCAGCACCCCGCGGCCCCCGCCGCACCCCGCCCTTTTGGCTCCGCCTCCCCCTGCACCGGCCCCGCCCCGCGGCCTCTCCCGCCCACAACCATACGGGCCACACCTCCACTCCCGGGCCACCCCCGCTTCGGGCCACGCCGCTTGCGGCGCGCGGTGTCCTGTGCCGTGCACTGCACGCGGCGTTTCGTCGCCCGGGCCGGGGCGATCTCCTGAGCTTGTCGCGCCAGCTGCCCCGAGTCCTCTGGCGCCGGACGCCCAACAGGCCCCGCTCCCTGCCGCGGGAGTGCCCCCCACCCGCGTCGGGAGTACCCACGGGCAGCGAGTGGCCGGCCGGCTTCACGCCAGCAGCCCGCTGCTTTTTACCCCGGGCAGAGCACGACTCCGATCTCGGTCCCTCGGAACATCCTGGAACCGCATTCCGCAGTTAAGGAGCCGAGAAATGTTTGCAGAGACAGCGCAGCGGCGGCTGTCGGCAGTGGCATTTGAAACACGTTTTCACAACCCCACGCCGAGGTTCATGTCACTAACCCTGGCAAGGCGCATGCAATAATGCGGGCAGGCGCCGAGGCCTGGGAGCAGCGCGGTGGCGGCTGCGGCGGCGGGTCCCGCCGGTACCGGGGAGCCCCGGGGCCGCACTGGCGCTGCCGGTCCGGGGCGCTCCGTGGCGGCGGTGGACGAGAGCCCCCGCGCGGTGCGGGCACGGCCGCCTTCCCGGGACTACAGCTCCCAGCAGGCAGTGCGCGAGGCAGCCCCGGCGGCGGAAGCGCCGGCCGGGCCGGGCCGGGGCGGGGCCGAGGGCGCGGGGGGTGTGGGGCCATGGCGGGCCGCGGGTCCGCGTCTTCGGAGCACCTGGAGCGGCTGCACGAGATCTTCCGCGGCCTGCACGGACACCTGCGGGGCGTCCCCGAGCGGCTGCGGGGTAGCGCGGCCGGTGAGGCGGGGCGGACGTCTCTTGGGGCCGGGGGGAGGGCATGGGCGGGCCGCGGTCCCGCCGGCCGGAGCTACCCCGCCGGCTGCGGGGCCGTGTCAGGCGTGTTCGGGTGCTTCTCATTAGACAGGCGTGTGTTTGAGCAGCCGGGAGGGCAGTGTCCGCTCAGGACACCCGGTTTGTGGGACGCTTTGCAGTTGTGGGGATTCGGGACGTCGCTTGCGCTAGGCATCTGCTGGAAGGTGGCTTTGCTGTGTGTTATTTTCAGCTGCTGCTATGTCCTGGTGGCTTTGCAGGTGTGTAGCTTCACTCCCCTGGAGCTCTTCTGCTCTGGTAAATTTCAGCTCCATAGGCAAGCGCTGCTGTGCTCGGCTCAGAGCATCAGTCTCTGAGGAGGAGTTGTTATTTGGGTGTTATTTCATGCTGTTTCTGTTTGAACTGGAGTTTTGCTTGGAGGACAGGAGGCTCGGGGTGACCTTCTCACTTTTCACAACTACCTGAAAGGAGGCTGCAGCCAGGTTGGGGTCGGCCTCTTCTCCCTAGCAGCCAGTGACAGGACAAGAGGACACAGTCTTCAGCTGCACCAGGGGAGGTTAAAGTTGGTCATTAGGAAGAATTTCTTCACAGAAGGGGTGATTAGACGTTGGAATGAGCTGCCCAGGGAGGTGGTGGAGTCTGCCTCCATGGAGGTGTTTAAGGAAGGACTGGAGGTGGCACTCAGTGCCATGGTCTAGTTGACAAGGTGGTGTAAGGTCATAGATTGGACTCGATGACTGCAGAGGTCTTTTGCAGCCTAACTGATTCTGTGGTTCTGTAACACATGCTGTGCTTTGGGGTTTTACCCCCCTTTTTAAAATTTGTGTATGTTGGATTCACATTTAAAATCTCACTGGCAGAATTAAAAGCAGTTTTTATTGTCAGAACTGCCCAGAAGCATCTGTGGCTTTGTTGGAGAAGGTTTGGATTTTAAATGACTGTTTTAAAAGCATGCTTTGTGCACTGTGTACTCACAAAATAGAGAAAACCTATCTATCTAGCCACGCTAAGTTGTATTAGAAGCACAGCCTGATTTTACTGGTATTCTTTATACCACACCAGTGGGTAAAATGCTCTGACAGAACACTCCTCTATAAGGATTTGTGCTTCTGATTCAGTCCTTGATACTTGGCAGTGTTCTGAGAACCAGGAAGGGAAACAATCTGACACGGAGAATTTTGCCAATGTCATTGTTTCCTATGAGAAACATAATCCACGACTGTCATGAGCTGCTGTAGCTCAGCTCAGGTTTTGTACCCCAGTGATGGGCCAGGGCTGTCAGCCGTGTTCTGCCATAGTGTCATTCTCCCACAACTGATCAGTTTTGTGTAAAATCATAAAAACAGTTTGTTCAGAATATACCAGTCTGTGCTAGATAACAGAGAGTATGAAAAGCTTAACATCCCATTTCTTACCTGGATTTCTGTTTAATAATGAGTTGAATTCAGGGTCACAGTCCTTGTCATCTTGCATTTCCAGCAAGTTTGGTACAAGAAAGGTGTTGAAACCCACAAATGACAACTTGCAAACCTGACTTAATTCCACTAGTGGTCAACAAGGATAAAAAGCATAAAATAAGCAATATCCTTTCTGGTAGAAATCCTTATTTTCCTATAGAAATGAGCATGATCAGTTTCTTGGTGAAGTAAAACTGTCATGTCTCCTTGAAACTGGGGTAGTCATGAGTAATGAATTCTGAGCCATGGGCTTAAAGGGAGTATTTACAGGCAATCGTTTTTGCAATACTTGGGATTTTTTCAACAGATTGCAGATAATTACAAACTGAGCTTCAGACATGCTAAGAAATTTTAATACAACTGTTCTGTTCTTTGTTTTTTTTGCTGCAAAAGTCATGGTAGTATTTGTTTGAAAGTGTTTCTAAGAGAGTTTAAGATGTAGGAATTTGTCTATCTGGTAGAGTCACTCCATTCTCTTAATGTGCTTTATTTCCTTCTTGTACTTATGAGGAGGGGAGTATATCTTTATTTGTTGAGTAATCTGATCCTGAAATGTTCAGGAGGTGGTAAAATATACCTTGGAATACTCTTCTAAGATGATTTATGTGCTCCAAAAGCAACACAGAATCTGTAGTCCTTGGGACATCTTTGAGGGGCAGAGGTTTGGAAATGCTGTTTCACTATATATAAACAAAATGACAGATTCCTAACTCTAGAAATACTCTTTTTTTTTTCCCCTTCCAAATTTGTAAGAAGGGGAAACAGCCTGGATAAGTTTCAAATCATGTATTTTCCTCTAAATGAATTCAGCTGTACTTTCCAGCTGAATCTCTTTCTCACTGATTGGAAATAAGTCAGTTAGATGTGGATGAGCATGTGGGTAGCGCTGCCCTGGCGCAGGCACCTCTGCTGCATTTTGGAACTTCTGTCCATGTGCTTTGCAGCGTGTTCAGTGCAGAGCGATGCCAGCTGAACTGCTCAGTGTATTTTGGCATTTCTGGATACTGGACAGATCCAGTAGAACGTTTTCAAGCCACGTTGCTGGATTTCTTGTTGGCCAGTAGACAGAAAGGTCTCAAGCTGCTGCTGCTTGGCTTACCTAAACCATTGCATGATTCTATGCCTTTTGGAAGCTGGCATTTCTTTGGCTGCATGCTTATAAGTGCAGCATCTTCTTAGTCCACACAGGGGAAACAAAGCAGGGAAGTGCTGCTTTTCCAGATCTGTGATGGGTTTCCATGAGTTTGAGACAGCAGTGGGTTTAAGAGGGCACTGCTTGAATCAGATACTGAAATGACCTGTATGAAACAAATTACTGACTTCCAGAGGCTGTTTTTCTATGGTTCATGTCCATGATTTCACTCAGTAACACAAACAATGGCATCAGCACAACCGTATATGGTAGCAAATCATGGAGGAAGTTGAGGAGAGTGTATTTAGGAACCTCATAAGTCAGCATTTCCTCCTGAATGAATTGGGATGTGAAATTGCATTTCCTGGTACCAGCTGATGTGTAATATGTTAACAGTCATGATGTAGCTTAGTCTGTAATAATTCCATGTGCTACGTGAGACCACAGCTACTACTTAGATGATGGGTTTTAGTTCTGTCTTAAGTTCTCTACAGTTCAACTTCTGGGCTTAATCTGAATTTGAACTGAGAAGGAAAGCCTACATCTTAGGCATGTTGTATATGTAAGAGGAGCTATATACCAAACTTTTGAGTACTTCAGATTTTTTCCTATTTTCTGTTGAGACCTCAGTGGTTAAAAGCTACTTCTTTTACAGAGGACTGTGCTTACCAAAAGGCATTATCAAAGGAGTTTTTTTACTGTAATGACATTTTTATAATGTTGTATGTAATTTTGTCTTTAATCAAAGTGGAGGAGTTTTACCAAGATGACAATCTACATTTTCTGCTGCCCAGAATTTTATTAAAGACTGAATTATACTCTTTTGAGAGAGATGAATTCGGCTAGGTGCATATTTATCAGATTTCTGATAGAATTTGTTTTTGTTTGCACTACTCCACAACAGTCCTCTAGTGTACATCATCAGTGCTTTTTTTTTTGCTCAGTTGAGATAAGGAAAGTTTCAGATTTAGACTTCTATCAATGGTGGATGTTAGAGAGATATAGTTTTTAACACATGAAAAATAAATGCCTTAAGGTTTTGTTTAAAAATAGAGTAACAGCAGTGAAATCCATTCTTTGGTGTCCAAAGCCATAGGTACACAGATCTGAGGAAATGACTGTCTCAAATAACATTTGTTATGTTGTTGTTGGCTGATTCAAAGAACTCATGTCGTTCCAGAAGAGGGAAGCATTTGGGCTTTAGTCTGTGAACCTGAGGTGATACCTTGGTGGCATCTTTTATCTCAGAGAACTCTGGATAGCGCTTATCCTGTGTACTTAAGTCCTTTATGACCACAGGAATGCGTACTGCCAGATCTACCAGGAACTTCAGGGCTCACTTGAAAATGTAGATGGATCTGATGTTCTGTTCAAATCCAAACTATAGTTTCAACTTCAGTAATCTTGTCAAGTGTTTGAAAAAAAAAAAAATTATGAGCTGTTTACCAATATGTCTTCTTTGCTGTTCTTCCACACTAAATGTTTTTCACCATGCAATTCTGTCAGTGGACACTGAAGGACAATAGGTCAGAAAAATACTTGAAAAATTACTTCTTTTGTCTATTTACTTCTTGGCAGTGTTTAGCATTTGGAAGAATGGTTTCTGCTCTCTTGCCCCACTCCCTTCTGAAAAGTTGTCATAAGAACAAGCTGTTCCCATTGGAGATAAATTTTGACACGGTGTTCTGCAACCAGCAGTCTGTGGCAGCTTCCTTGTTTTTAATGGATTGAGTTGGAGTTCTGTTGTCATTTTTCTGTAGATTATCTGACATACTGCTTTTACTTTTTCAGAGGAGAAGAAAAAACTGGTTCGAGAATTTGATGAGAAGCAGCGTGAAGCTAATGAGACGGTGAGTGTGAGGCTTCCACCCTTCCTGATGGTTGAAATACTGCTGCCTTAAAAAGGACAGTACTAACAAATGTTACTTTTCTATGACTCCTATTCTGGCAGGCAGGTGTTTAATTTTGTTACTGTTTGATAACTAATCTGATAGGCATGTCTGTGTTTGTCAAGACTGTTGAGTATACTTGTATAAATGCATAAATATAGACAAATACTCTTATGTGTGTTTCGAGGGGGTTTTGAGTGCTTAGTTTTGATACTGCCTTCACTTTGTTGAAAAAAGTAGAGTGGTGGAGGTGCAATTAAAATTGTTAGAGGTTTTAGGGCAGGCATGTAGAGAATCTGCTGCTTGGGGTTTTTTTATCGTCCTACTGTCTTTTTTCCTGTTGGTCTTAGCCTGTCTGATCTTTCTGTAATGTGCTATAGGCTTCCTGGACAGCAGGTGATATGGAACAGTACCAAAAAAGCCATGTGACTTGTCTTTTAAAACAAGACATTCTGGATTGAGCATTCTTTTCATATTTCAATGTGCAATTTGTTAGGTTGTTTTTTAGTCACATGGTGCTTTATTCCCCTACTTTACTGGGGTTTATTGACAGGTATCTCTAGGTGATGTATGGGAATTGTGAGCTCATACTGTGAGAGAGCTCATGTTGGCATACAGCTTTATACATTGTGAATTTGTTACAACTGTCACTAGAAGGTGATGTGAAGATTCATGCATTCAGAATCTCAGGGCTTGCAAATTGTAACTCCAGTTGCCAAGCCTGGATGTTCAGAGTGTGGATTTAGTGGTGTGCCTACCTGTGTAACAGATCTGAATGAGGAGAAGGCTGAAGTACTCAACAACTTGTTTACCTCAATCTTCCATGGTAACCTCTCTTCCCACATCTCTTGAGTGAGTGGACTGCCATGCGAGGACTGTGGGAGCAAATTCCTTCCTTTAGGGGATGACCAGGTTCATGACCACATGAGAAACCTGAACATACATAAGTCTATGGGACCTGATGAGATGCATCCCAGAGTCCTGAGGGAACTGGCTGATGTAGCTGCTAAGCCACTGTCCATGGCATTTGAACAAGTCGTAACAGTCAGGTGAAGTCCCAGGTGACTGGAAAAGGGAAAACACTGTATCCATCTTTAAAAAGGTAGAAAGAAGGACCCTGGGAATTACTGACCTGTCAGCCTCACCTCTGTGCCTGGGAACATCATGGAACAGATCCTCCTGGAAGATAGCTAAGGCACATGAAGGACAGGGAGGGAAGGTTTGGGAAAGCCAGCACAGCTTCAGCAAGGACAAGTCCTGCCTGACCAACCCAGTGGCCTTCTGTGATGGAGTAACTCCAGTGCACAAGGGAAGGGTGCAAGTGTCATTTATCTGGACTTCTGTACAGCCTTTGACATGGTCCTCCCCAGCATCCTTCTCTCTGAACTGCAGAGACATGGCCTTGGTGGGTGGGCCATTAGGTGGATAAGGAATTGGTTGGATGGTCACAGCCAGGGGGTGGTGATCAACAGCTCAGAGTCCTGACAGACATCAGGGACAAGCAGCGTCCCTTGGGGTCCATACTGGGACCAGGGTTATTTAATATCTTCATTAATGACATAGTGGGATTGAGTGCACCCTCAGCAGGTTTGCAGATAACACCCAGCTGAGGGTGCAGTTGCCACACCTGAAGGATGGGAGGCCATCCAGAGGGACCTGGACAAGCTCAAGAAGTGTGCCATGGGAATCTCGTGAGGTTTAAAAAGACCAAGTGCAAGGTCCTTTGACTGGTTCAGGGTAACCCCTGATACCAACACAGGCTGGGGATGAACACATCGAGAGCAGCCCTGCCCAGAAGGACTTGGGGGTGCTGCTGGGTGAGAGGCTGGACATGACCCAGCCATGGGCACTCCCAGCCCAGAGAGCCAATGGTGTCCTGGGCTGCATCCAGAGCAGCGTGGGCAGCAGGGAGAGGGAGGGGATTCTGCCCCTCTGCTCTGCTCTGGTGAGACCCCACCTGCAGTGCTGCATCCAGCTCTGGGGTCCCAGCACAGGAAGGACATGGACCTGCTGGAGTGAACCCAGGGGAGGGGCACCAAGATTAGAGGGATGGAGCACCTCTCGTATGAGGAAAGACTGAGACAATTGGGATTTCTCAGCCTGTGGAAGAGGAGGCTTTGGGGTGACCTTTTTGCAGCCTTTCAGTACCAAAAGGGGGTGTAAGAGAGCTGGAGAGGGACTTTGAACAAGGGCGTGTAGTGACAGGACAAGGGCTGATGACAAAGGGTCCATTTAGATTGGGTATTAGGAAGAAACTCTACTGTGAGGTTGGTGAGGCACTGGCACAGGTTGCCAGGGAAGCTGTGGATGCCCCATCCCTGGAAGTGTTCAAGGACAAGTTAGATGTGGCACTGAGCAACCTGGTCTAGTGGAAGGTGTCCTTGCCCATGGCAGAGGTGTTAGAAGAAGGTGGTCTTTAAGGTCTCTTCTAACCCAAACCATCCTATGATTTTGTCTCTGTTGCACAGATATGATAGAAAGCTGATACCCATCCTATAAATGCTTAAACTAAAAGAAAGTGAGAATTGCAAATTTTGAAATTTAGAGTGGTGTTTCAGGGAAAAAAAATCAAGCTTGGGAATTTTGTTTTTATTGAGGCATTGTGTATCTGAAAAATCCATGTGGCCTAACAGCATTGGGTAACGTGTTGTACTCAATAGTAGAGGGGGCGTGGGTTTTGGGGCTATCCCACTCAGCCAGTCCCATACAGACATGTGAATCCCTTCATCTGGTGCTGAGTTTTGAGTATGGCTGCTGCTAAGAATAGATTTGGTGCCTTAAAGAATAAACATGCTTTCTTTTATTAAAGCTGCGGGAGATGGAGGAAGAACTGAAGTACGCTCCTGTGCCTTTCCGCAACCAAATGATGAGCAAAATACGAGCATACAGAAGAGACCTGTCCATGTTCCAGAGAGAGATGAGAAGCACAGATTTGGGACTGGGCCGTGGAAACCAAGGCGATACAAAATATGGAATCTTCGCCACAGAAAATGAACAGAGTGTGAGGATTAGATGTAAATTTTATTTAACTTTGCTGTGATTGTTTAAAAGCAGTATCGCAGATGCATTGTTTACAATGTTTCTACTTTAAACCACCTCTGTGCTTTCTAACTCCCTGTATATCATTCTGCATGTAACATGAATATCTCAGGGAGTAGAAAGAACATCTGGAACTCAGAGGAGAGCTTTTCTGTTGTCAAACAAAGATAGGAATGTAATCAAAATGGAACTCCTTGAAAGCCATGCAGTTAGTAAGTTGCACAACATTCTGTAGCAAAACTCTTCATTTAATCATTCCCCTACAGAAGTAAAAACACAAAAGTGATGCTACTAAATGAAAAAAAAGGTCAACTTACCTAGTTCTAATCTCCAAAACTAGCAAAGTGTGAATCATGCATTGTGTAGGTTCTTCCGTAGAATTATCTTTTAAGCGATCTTAGTGTAAATAATTTCAAGAAAATATAAGAATTTATCCTCTAGCACTTTTTTTCACTATGGTTCTGCTGCTACAATGCAAAAAGTACACCAATTTCTTGTTTACCAGATAGGCTTAGAGATATCTGAGCTAGTGTGGCTGAATCTCCTTGTCTTCAAAGTGCTGTCATCTCTACAGAAAGTTCACAGAGGTGGGCTTTTCATTTTTCTGCCTTAGATAAGGAAGGTTTGAGGGAGGCTCTTTGCTTAGTGTTTCCTTCTGCTGTAGCTTGGGAATTTTTTGCATTTGATTCCTCTTGACTGATTACTCTAAAACCTGAGAGCAGGATGGTAGATTAGACTTTCTGAAGCTTAAGAAAACACTTCATTTTGAGCTACCTTCTGACCCCAAGGTCAGCAAACATTCCTTATCCTCTAGCCCAGGCTACTGGCATGAAAAGAGGATCTTTGTTACTTAGCAGTCCATCTGTTAGTGCTGTTTGTTCCTAATCCTTTTGACTGTAAACTCTTAATGACCTGCCTAGCAACCAACTGTGGAGTCACAAATAAGGCTGACTTTAGATGTGAATGGGAGTAAAAGTTAGCATCTGGAAAAGAAAGATACTTTTTTCATGTAAATGTTCTTTGATGGAAAAGTAAAGTGTTACAAAGACAGTTTTTTAGAACTGTTTAACTCTTTAGTGCTGTATACTTTTTTGAGATTTAACCAGATTTGACCATAATCTTAAGAGGTAAACAAGGCTCAGCTGAAATTAACTTGGCTGCATCAGTTCACATAAGAAGTATGTACAGCTAATAGAAATGGATGGCCTATGGAGTCACATTCTAACTTTTTAATATGTCAGAAGCCTAATACTTCTGTCTTTGTGCTTAATAGTTAAGCATACATTATTTTTCAGACTAATCTGCAGTCACAGAGGGTGCTGCTTCTCCAGGGCACAGACAGTCTGAACCGAGCCAGCGAGAGCATCGAGCGCTCGCACCGAATTGCTGCTGAGACTGATCAGATTGGCACAGATATAATTGAAGAACTTGGGGAGCAGCGGGAGCAACTGGAACGCACCAAGAGCAGGGTAAGCAGGAAACTGGGCATTGCTTTGAAACAATCTGATGTTATTTTAGTGGGAACTGTATGTCAGTAGTTATTCCCACGGAACTCCCTAGGCATCATAATCCAATTGGATATTTCTACAGACCAAATCCAGGCTGCCACATTTCTATACTGTTCTCATAAAAGGAAAATAATTACTGCAGAAGGGTCGAAAGCATGGTGGTCAAATGTCTGCTGCTGTGTCTGTGCAAGAGTGGAGATTAGACCTACAGACCTGCTAGAAAAAGCAGCATTACTAAAAGTGTTACAGATTAGAAAATTGCTAAGGAGTTGCCCGTCATTAGATTACTAGTAAAAGTTGAGATTTTGGAAGCAGTTAGCAAGCTTTTGTAATGAAATTAATTTCAGTAGAAGAGTAATTACTTAATTACTAGCTTTCCAATATTTGCAGGGAGGGAGAAAATGTTGTCAGACAAGATGTCTGTTCCTCATCCTTGGTTCAAGAAGCTCTGCTTCTACTGTGAAAGCTTCAAAAACTAGTTCACTTGTTTTGTGTACACACATATGCAAAACTGTAAATTTGATTTTTGAAGTAACAAACTGATGGGAGTGTGTGTGTGTGTGTGCAAGGGATCATGAGTATAAAGCTTTTAGGTGAATGACTTCAGGGGACACTGAGTTTGGCAAATGAGTACACTCAGCCAAAACAAAAAGCATACCCCTGCTCTTGGGAGTTCTCTCTACTGATTGCAACAAAGCCTGTAGCTTTTTCACGTAAGTAGTTCCGTGATTTCAGTCAGAATTTGATTTGTCCTGTTCCCAAATTTGGGTTAGAAAGCAGGAAAGGAAATTGATCTTAAGATTTGTAGGTATAGTTTTTGTCCTTTGTCTAATAAAAAGTATGACAGTCCTTCAGGTGTCACAGTCTCTCAACAGATCGTTCATAGAAGCATAGAATTGTTTAGGTTGGAAAAGGCCTCAAAGATCATTCAGTCCATTAACCCATCACTGCTGTGTACATCACTAAACTGTGTCTGTGACTTCTATTGTGAGCCTCTTAGGCAAAGAATTGGAGAATTGTGTGAACCACACATTCCAATTGGAAGCAGACTTTCTTCTTTCTTGCTCTTTCATAGTGAAGGTTGGAAATCCACTAAGCTTGGAATGGACTCGATAGTTTTCTTCTGAGCTTTGTCCAGTCCATCTCACTGCAAAGTAACATACAAGCAGTTTTGCAGTTGAGGGCAGTATTTTAAACTACAGAGGAATTGTGCAGGCAGGTGTCTGATGTAAGTGACCTGCCTTACCCTTCAGCTGTAGTGGTGAAATCTTACCTGGAGACCAGTGGCCATGCATCATGAATTGTGTCTGTGAAGCAACACCTTTTTTAGTTGTCTTTAACCTCACTTCATTACGTGCTTAATAGTTGACTGGGTATACTGGACAGTTCATTTCTAAGCAATACAAAGCTGAAATGGATTATCCACTAGCAGCTCAGATCTTTTACCCACTGGGTCACTTAGACTTGTCAATGCAACACAGTTCTTTCTTTGCTGGAAACTGAGCAGCATTTCAAACTGTTTGATATGCACTGGGGTCAACATGTCAGTATCACTTTCTTTTGGTGTTAACAAGTAGAATAATGAAATGAAATTTAACGAAAGAAGCTAATATCAACTTTCTGATATTTGTATATTAATTAAAGAGGCAGAAAGTGGTCTCAAATTGCATATCTTTGTATGTATCTAAGGGAAAGTATACACAAAAGTCTTAAATTTCTCCTCAGAAAAGAGGCAATGCTTCCAGCTGGTATTGTGGGTAGGAAACAATGTTGTCTCTCAATTTTGAGAGTACATGGTCATCCTTGGTCCCATAATTAAATACAACATTTCAACACCAGCTGCTTTCACATGCATCTTCCCAGAGTTGATGTGTGCTTGTTTAACTGAAAAGCAACTTCTGTCTCTCTTCAGTTGGTGAATACAAGTGAGAACTTGAGCAAGAGTCGCAAGATTCTACGTTCAATGTCCAGGAGGTGAGTGGTGTGACTGACAGCAGCCCGTGGTATTGGTGCCTCTGGATGTAGTGGAGAAAAAGGAGTATCAGCTGGGAGTGCAGGGAGGTTTTAGGGAGTGCATAAACAGAATGTGTGCCCACATGCAGATGCTAATTTGTGTGTTTCCCTCTCTGGTAATTGCTTAATGGAATACAGGCATTGAACACCACTGAATGTGTGCTGTTCGGTCAGGAGGATGTGGGGTCTTTAACCATCCCAACCATGGTGAGGACAGAAGCAAGTTACAGTGAATTGCTAATGGTGCCTTCAGATGCAACCCATTCAGGCTGGAAAAAGCTGGGCCATAAATTACTGCAGCACTGGGCAAGTTAGATGCCTGATGACACAGACAAATCTGTTTAGCCCACACAGGAGCCCTAGAGCAGTTAGTCCTAGGCTGGCCCATGAGACAGTCTGAGCCTGACCCTACACTGTTCTGATGACTAAAGCCTTGGCTTCTTAAGGGGATTTGCAGTTTAGCTATATTGTTTAATTAGCCTTAAAAACTCAGTTCACAGATTGTATTCCCAGTAGGTACTTATCTCCTAACAACCCTTCCTTTATGCCCATTGCTAAAGGAAGTTGTGATAACTGTCTAGTTTTCACTAGTAAAAGTACATGATTATTTTGAGATTTTAGTTTTCCTTCAACCATATAATTCCAAGTAAAAGCACCACAATGAGGGTTCAAGTATTGTTTTCCTCTTTGCTTAACTGAAGGAGTAGGCATGTATAGAGCAATGATCTGCCTTCTGTGGGACAGGGGAAGAGGAACAGAACTAAAATAGGAGATTTAAACAGAATTTCCAGGAAAACATGAGTAGTGAACTACTGAGTTTGGCCCTTTCTGCTTGTTAAGAACTATTTGAAAAGCACAGTGTGGTCTTGCTCAAACTGGGAAGGTAAGATGGTGATCTGGATCTACAATCTGCTTTCATAAACAAGGTGAAAATAAAAACAAACTTGGATTTTTGTTTTTTAACTCCAGAGTAACCACTAATAAGTTGTTGCTGTCAATTATCATCATTCTGGAACTGGCCATCCTAGGAGGTGTAGTCTACTTCAAGTTCTTTCGCAAGAAATGAACCTTCAGGACCAAGATGAACTTTTCCACTGATGAGGAACAGGATGGGCTGTCTGCTCCCTTTGACTGTCTGAGGGTTGAACTGAGTCATGAGACAGCACATTCAACTGAAACTGTACTGACACTTGAAAGACAGAGGATGGGAGTAAAAAGAAACAGGCTTGAACTCCTGGTAAGATTAATAAGAAGGTAATAAATATTTTATTGTCTCATTTGTATATACTTAACTAAATGAATAAATCTTGGTATGTAATAAAAGTAGCCACTGATCAATGGAAAAGCTAGTTCATTTAAAAATTGAGAAGTTAACAGTATTTGCCAAGTGTTGACAATCTATCCACTCAAGTGCCTCAGCAGAGCTCTGTAATGTCCAATATACCCAACACTTTGGGTTCCTAAATCCTCACTTGCTCTTCACTGTCAGATTCATCTGGAGAGCTGGGTGTTGGGAGTTCATCAAAAGCAATGTGTGCTCCTTCCCTTGTCTGCCCAAAGCACGTTGCTATCACATCGACTGCAAGGCGAGCAGTTGCTTTCACTGCCTCTTGAGAAGCTCCGAGCAGTGGATTGACTTCAACCATGTCTACAGCTGAAAGCATTCCTGTGAAAATGATTTACAGCTTTGTTACTCTGACAAAGGGTACAGTCTTTTGCAAAGCTTTGTTTGCAGCCTTTTATTCATTGCAGCAAGTCTGGTATTTGGGTTTGTGACCTACTCTACCCCTTAGACAAGTAAGATTGGCTCTCAAGTGAAGGATGAGGTTATTCTCAGATGAAAATTCGTGTTTTTAGTTTGGTTCTTTCTTACATCATCACTACCTCACTCATTCATGCTTTCAGCATTCAGTAAAAACGTTTGATGTTCCATACACATTTATGAGAGGGATGTTTTTTTCTCCCACTCCAAAAATGAGGGGATATAAAACAGTCTCACCTAATATTCTTTTGCCATCCTATTCATGAATTTATTGACTATTGTCTGGTTGGGATTTTTTAAACCTTCTTTTACTAGAAATAATATTGTTTAAACATACTAAATAAAAACTCAGTGGTAATAAGATGAAAAGTCCTCATATATTGAATCAACTGCAGTATATTTTATGAAAGCTTGATTTGTTAGCCTTGAAACCTAGAATGGAACTTCAAACTATTTAAGATTGTTTGCACCCATTTTTGTATTCCAGATGCCCATTTTAACATCTCTCCTCACGTGTTTAGGATTAGGGAACAGTTTTACACATTTTTGACATTAGTTGTTAACATACTGTGTATTTTATTTTCTTTTGCTAAGTTGAAGTTGTTGATGGTTAAGCTGCTTCCAATACCAAGGGAATTGCCCAACCCTAGGATTTCTTTTTCCCTTACTGAAGGTCGAATTGACTTTGCAGGCACCTTTGCTTTGACTGCACTTACTATCTATTTACACAGGAAAAACATAACCAGTATGAGCTCTGTTTGTAGTTTGTCCTGTCCGTGCTTAGCCCCAAACTGCTGGGCAGCTCCTACCTGTGTTGTGTATTTCCTCTGTGATGTACATGCCTTCTCTGTAAGTTAATCCACCTAGAACAGGAGTCCCTGTTGCTGGAGCCAGTGAGGGATCAAAAGCATCAATGTCAAAACTCAGGTGAATTGGTCTCTGTCTCCTGAGGCAGAATAAAACAAGAAAAGCAATCTTAGAGCCTTAAACATTTTCCACATGCATTTCTTACTGTCCAGGCTAATCAGCAAAGTAGCATCAAGCTCCTTGAACCATGTCTCATATATAGTAAAAAAAAAAAAAAAAGTTCCTTCTAAATATCTTTGGACTCTGAAACATCTCATAGCTCAAAACTCTCCCCAGTACACACTGGGAAAACAGAAGTTTGTCTTTCTAGCCTCACTGAGCATCTATTCAGTGAGGATTTGGTTGAAGAGAAATACTTTAGTTCAAACCATCTCAACTGGTATTTGTCATCTTAGTGCAGTGACATAGAGAAGTGTCTGATACAATCCAGCCTTTTCTCCTTTTGTACAGAAAGCCAGGGTGAAGGCTGAAACACTAAAGTGCATGGCAGCTAGGATGGAGGAAGCACTGAGCTCAAGGATTTCAGTGACAGCTCATCAAGATGAGCATTTTTCAGGTCAATACTTAAAGGCTGTCTCCAAACCCTGCCATGTAGCCTAGTTGATGAAGTAGTAAAGGATAATCTCAAACCTAAAATGTTAGTTACTTACTATATCATCTGCTAGTTGATGACAGCTTAATAAACTGGACACTGCTTGTCACTCACATGAATTATTTAAGTGGGAGACTGCGTACTTCCAACTTACTGCAGATGCTCAGTAGGGAGAAGCATCTGGATTACCATCTTCTTTACTTGGCACAGCTGCAGCTAGGAAGGGTGAGCACACCTTTAGAAAACAGTAGCATGCAGCACAGGTTCTAACCTGTGGTGAGAGGTTACCCTTTCTAACTGACCCTCTCCCAGCTCCTAGACCTGATTTGCTCCCTGACCTGGTTCCCCAAACTTGAACAAGAGTAGCAAAGGTGGTAGTAGTGAACTGCAGTAAGGGAGTGGTTAAAGTGAACTTTACCAGCTACATTGGCAGTTGCAGCCACCATCAGGACATTGTTTGTGAGCCCTGTCCAAGGAGGAAGCCATCAAATGCTTCCACCTCACATATCAACAGCTCAATTCAAATTGCTGTATGTATTTTTAAAAGTATAATGTGTATCCTGCACTCTGAGTTGGTTCAAACATCTTGTCAAACTGCAGAAAATGCAGAATTACTTAACAGAACCAAATAGTACAAAACAGAGCCACAACTGTAGTGAGTCATATAACCTGTCTCATAGCCATCTGCCAAACTCTGAGATGGTTCCAGTGCTGAGACATTCCTATGTACTGGACACTGCCACAGTTCTGTATGGCTGCCTTACATCAAGTGACCTTCACTTAAATAAATTTCAGGAAAGTAGACGTTCAACAAGAGTAGTTTAAATTAGATAATAGTTTGTTACCTGCCCATCAGTTGTTCAAATGTTCTTTCCATAACTTTGCAAATTCCAAGGCGATCGATATCCCTCATGGAAAAATACTGGATGTCAAAGTTCTTCAAAATATAGCTGTGAAAATAATTTATTTAAAACAATCATTACTGGTTTAAGCTGAAATCTAGCAACCCTTATGAACAGGATTTCGAGCTCATTATTTAAGCCTTTACAAAAATTGGTTAATCCAAACCAACTTACTACTCAGCAGGATCCACATCCCTCAAACCAATGTACACAATATCAGATGCTGAAAGGCAGGGTTTTAGCCAGGAAAAGCCAGGAAGTTGTGGTACCTGCAAGCAAAGGTTTGGTATTAGGTCAGGTTAATGACATACCTAACAAAACACTATTTAATGCTTCCCTGAAAACTTTGTATTGATTTATAACATCCTTTCTCTCTCTCTAAACAGAGAAACTTCTGCACTTGAAGGTTTGGCTGATGTAATCAGTCCTTACCTTCATTCCTACGTTCAACTCAGGTAAAGTGATACGACTTTATCTGAGTTGAATGTTAATGGATGAAGCTTTTAATTCGTCTACATTTTCTACTTTGAAGAGGAGGAGGAATAAAAAGCCCAAATCCACAAGCAGTAGGTAATTTGCATCAGTGAGTGTAAGGAGGAATGATAAAGTCCCAGATGTAGATCACTTACACAGGGCACTTAATGATAGTGCTCTGTAACTTAGCCAGTACATGATGCTTAAGTGGAAGAATGAAAACCAAGGCACGTGTTTTTAGGAAAACTACCAAAATCACGCAAACTTACAGAAACAGTAATAAAGATGGATAAATTTGAAGTGGGAAGTTGAAAAAAGAAAAGAGGAGAAAAAAGCAGGGAAGAAGTTGGGCCTCCACAATGGGCTACATCATGCTGGCTTTTAATGCAGAATTGGAGTAGGTCTAAGACAGCAACTGAAAGATGAGGTCACAATTTTTCAGCTTTGGTAATTAAATAGTCAGTATGGAATTATAAAATCATGCAGTTAGTAACATCTACTGATTTTAAGAGTGATTTAAATTAACTCAAATTTCTCTTCTTCTCCCAGCTCTGAAAATGGCTACAGCCAACACAGCTGTCAAGCAGCTAGAAGGTTTTGTTTCCCTCTTAGACTTCTCAATTACTAATTATATTCTAGTTAGTTGAATGTTTTTAAAGGTTAACACACCCATAGCTATATGTCATTACATTTAACCCATTTCATTGGGTTAAATTAGCACAGATTATAAAAGTATTTGTTACTCCAGAACAATGACCTGAAACTTCTCCAGTCATAAATTAAGAAGAGGGATAAATGAATTGGAGACCACTAGGAAAAATAACTCAGGTTTCAGAAATGAATTCTGCAAAACCCATCACCACACCATAAACTGAGCATGGTAATGATAATATTGTCAGATACTCTCTAGTATCAATGATTCAGTAGATTTAATACTGCAATTTCAATTACAGCTCTTTATTTGTAAATAAATAAAATTAAATGTATTAACTGCCTTTGGCAGGTTCTTTGCTTTGCTACAATGAAAAAGGAGTGGCTGACAGTAGAGCCAGAGGTGCAGGCATTCTCATGGGAAGGTATTAATAGCAGCTTGTGAGTTTGGATGGTTCCAGGAGCCCTGAAGCAGTCAGGAAAGGATAATAAATAATTTGTCCTGTTGTCAACTCAACTGCTGACCTGGATGAGAAGAGTGTCAGCCATGTGCACTTGTGCACACATCATGGTTCACTCCAGAGAGTCAGAGGGGTATTAGCCAGAAAAACTACTGTCAAAGGCACATTCTGCTACTACAGCTAAAGAGCTCTTAAAAAATTCACAGTGTTGTAGAAGCCTTGTGGTACCAGCAGCACTCGTGTTGATTTTCCCCCCCTCTAAACAGGAATACAATAGGGTAAGCAAAGCCTGCTGAGTGCACCTGCACAGCCAGGCCTTGTGTCAGCTGCTTCTGCACAGGCATCCTGACTGCTGGAATTGAGGTGGGCTTGGGACAAGATCCCATACCCAGCACCATGCCAGTGTCACTTAGCATAGCCTAATCTTATTTTTTCTTTGCTACTGCTGCTGGCAAGAGAGACCTCCTCCCCCACTGACCCCAGAAAGCTTACAGTATTCTTTTAGCATGAAAAAAAAAAAGTTTAAAAAAGATTACTGCTTTTCTATGCTGCTCAGGAACTGGAACCCAGCACACCAGCATCTCCTCCTTCCTCCGCTATCAAAGAACTTAGGTTTTGTTCTGTTCCCACCAAGCCATAAACTGTTCACCTTAGGTGAGCTCTAAAATTCACAACATTTTCTCTTATGTCTCCTGAGAAAGTATGTACATTTGTCAAAAAGAAAAAAAAATCACCCCCTTTAACTTACAGCCAAAAACGTAGAAATACCATAACATTTTATAGTAACCTTTTCATGTTCTGGGGCTGTTCCAAAAAGCCCCAATAGCTTTGCATTACTTTGGGAATTCTAACATGTTTGGAGGGATCACATAAGAATGACTAGAAAGAGTAAAGTATGTAAAAGCACCAATTTATTCTATTGACTTGTGGATGGAAGTCATTCAAAAGAATTTGCAGGAGAAAAAGCAGAAGAGCTTTATGAGATGACTGCAGTATTGCCATGCTTAACAGAAAGTGATGCAGTGGTATCTTCAGTAGCCATACAGATTTAAACATACTTGTTCTTGCTTGGAAAGGGCATATTTCCAGCAACACAGCATCTCCAAATTTATCAGAGAGAAATGAGAAATTTAAGAGTAATAACTAGCAATGCAGAGTGCCAGAATAAAACAGTCAGGTTTTCTGCAGCTCCAGCATCCATTCTCAAGATGCAGTTGCTGATCCTGCTCCCACTCTCCAGCCTAAGCTTCAGCAGAAGCAGATTGTTGTATCCCGGTTCCTGCTGCAGAGGCCCCGGCTGTTCACTGCACAGGTGCTGCAGGTCCCTGTAGAGGGTGACAGCCCACAGCTGAGCCAGGCAGGGTACGTAGGCCTTAGGTCAACCCACTGTTTAGCATCTTGACAGCAGCACAAATGAGGCATGCTCATTCCATGTGCCCCAGGAAACAGCACTCTTTGATAATTTGACCTCTTTCCAAGACAAAGGCTCTCTCTTTAAAAGCTCACTGCAAGCAGTTACAGCTGTTCTGATTTGTAATATTTGCAGTGGAGCCAATGCCAGAGCAGCCAGTTAGGAGAGATTATGCAGGAACAGCCCCTGTCAGGCCCCAAGGTTGTCAAAACATGGAAGAGCCAAACTAAGCAGAAGCAGCATGCAAGGTATGCAGGAACCAGCTGTTCCTGGAGGTGAGCTCAGCTCGGCTCTCACAGGCTGGGCCAGGGGGAGGTTCCTGCTCCATTGGTAGCAGTGCTGCCATTGCCCAGCCTCACCAAATCCCTGCTCCTGAGGCAGGAGCAGCACCACAGTCAGCTGCTGTGTGCAGCAGGTGGGAACCCTGGCTCACTCTGCAGCCCACGAAGGTGCAAACACAAAATAAAGCTTTTCCTCATTTGTGTTTCCAAGTGTGCCTGTATCACACATTTTTCCTTGTATTCTGATAGAAAAGGTCTGCATTTGCAGCAGGTAAGAAAGTACCTCACATCAGCAATGATACAATGCTCTGAGTTTGCCATGTAGGATAACTACAATCAGGATACTCACTTTATCTTGAAGCTCCCTCAGGAGAAATGAGAGAGGTTGTCCATGGAGGCTTCCAGACTGAGTTGTGAGAGGCGTGTTGATATCAGCATGTGCATCCACCCAGATCACTCCGAGGTGTGGGCACTGCCGTGCATGGCCACTAACAGAACCAAGTGCCAAGCTGGAAGTACAGTAGCAAAGTCTTTAGTCACCATTTCTCCTTCAGAACCACTACAAGGACAATGGGAAGTCTCTGCAGCTTCACCCATGTTACATTTCCACACATCAGACATCTGTGACAGTAAAGGGAGCATCCCATACAAACTGCATGGCATGCTGCTGCCGTGATTCCAGGAGTAACTCTACAGGCCTATAGTGACAGATAAGCCAGAGTGCTCTGCTGTCTCTTCTGTCACCCTTCCCACACACTTAATCTTCACCTGCTCTAGATACAAACACTCTAAAAAACCCTTTTATTATTCTACTTATGACACCTTCCCCCACAATTCCTTCTTACATGCCCTGTCTTTTTGAACCAATTCTCAGACCAAAGGTTAGTTAAAAAGAGGAAAAATATTCATGTTGTAAGATCTACTGCAAAATTGTCTGTGTGCAGGCATTACAAACCCAGCCTAAGAGGTGACAGGCGAAAGAGACACGTCACTAAACATTCAGCAATAAAGAAACTGAGCAGTTCGTCTTAAGGAACCTGATGACACAAACTTTCCCAAACAGGAAACCTCATTTGTGTGTCTACAGATCACAAACCAGTCTGGAACTAAGCAGTACTCTCTTAGGAGGTCAGGTTCTTGTAGCTGTCTTCTATGTTCCACCCTAAAAGCTCCTCCCTAAGGTATTGCCAGGAAATGACCCTGAGTTGTTCCCCCAGTCCCCCTTTTTTTAAAATTAAATTCTTGCACTCCCAAGTGTCAGCCTGCAGCATGAACCATTAATTATTTTGAGGTCAGCTCACCTGTGATCACCTCCTAAAGTCACACATCTGTGTCCGGCAGCTACTGCTCTGCTCACTGCATCAGCCAGCACCTGGCTGGCCAAGCCCACTGACCGCGGGTATAAAATCAGGTTGTTGTACAGTTCATCGTTGGGAACTTGAGTGAAATTCAAATCTCCAAAGTCGTGCACTTGGCATCCTGGGAACACAGCAACAAAAGGAGAAAGTGACTTATTTAAATAGCTTCCCAGGGAAATGTGCAAAATCAGTTGGGCAAGTATGAAAGGAGCAATGGGAAAGGAATGGATCCACTTGACTATTTGCATGGGATGCAAACTGTCACAGCATTACAAATTAGAAAGTTTAAGACAACATTACCAGCTTAAGCTTAAGACAGCTTTAATTTAGCAATGAGCAACGCCAATCATAAAAAGTCACTTAGAAAGTTTGAAATTTTTATAATTATTTAATGATAAATTTTAACATTAAAAATTACAGCCTGTATTGCCATCTTCCTTCCCATTTAGACAGATTGCATACAGCCTCAAATTAGCTCAATTGCTCAAAGATGTCTAGAACTACACATTTCACTAACTATACCTAAGTCCCAACAGTTATTTTACATTTTCAAGGCCTCCAAAAATCCAGGCACAAAAGTGCCAAGTTACCAATAATATAATTTTTTTACAGTACTTCCAGGCAACTCTATCGAGGATTCACTAGTGCTTTCTTAGGAGAATCTGTCCATTTTCTCAACACAAGATACTCTAGAAGGCATTTTAATTGTGGGACCTTGATCCCTAAGCTCTTTGAGATCCTTTCATTGCCAGTTACAGCTTGAGTGGCTGTTGAAGTCTGAGAACATTCTGGGTGTAAAACTCAGCCTTTCCTCTCAGAGACTCAGTTTGAGACAGGCCTTTCACTGCAGGCTCTGATGAGGGCAGTAAAGGCCCCAAGGTATTTACAGCTACACCAGTAGTGCCTTAATAAGACCATCCTGAATACCAGTCATGCCTGTCCTGTTTGCTCCTCAGAATCACTAGTCTGTTTGCAGTTCAAAGCATCCAGGCCAGAGCTTGACATTTTCCCTTCGGCCATTCTGTGCTTAATGGGGCAATTTAAAAATTTAAGGCAAGTCAACATGAAGAAACGGCCTACTTGGGGCTCTGGGTTCCTGCTTAATTTCCAGTAAGCCATTAGTTTAATGTCTAGGAAACTGGCTCTGTGAATTTGCTTGGTGGATATTGCACAAAAGCATAGTTGAGAGATACATGACTTTTATAACTTTAAAAGGAGTTTTGATAGGTGAAATTAATGAAGGAAAGTTACTGAGTCACTTGTGCAGATTCGGTGCTGGGAAGTTGGCAAGCACACATTTTATAGCAGGGACACAGCTGGGCAGATGCTGGGGTATTTGCAAATGTCAGCTGAGCACAGCTACTCAACGAACGACTGAATAAATGTCTCAACAACTCATTGAGAAAACTCGTTATTTGCAGTGACTCAAAGCAGTAAGCAGGACCATGACACACCACTCCATGCTTTTCAGAAGGCAACACCAGTACCCAACAGCATTTTTTTCCTCCTGTAGACATTACCTAATTAAGCAACAGGATGAAGGCTCTGGAGTTTCAAGCCTATTTTGTTCAGATTTGAATGTACTATCTGATCTCTGTGTGACCACTATATTTTCTACCCTCTGTTTTATGCTGCTTCTGTGCAGAAGCAGAAAAAAGTTGTGAATTCCAAGATGTTCAGTAAAGGTTAAAAGTTTATTTTTTATTTGTATCATCCTACAAGGCTACTTCTCCCACATACGCACACTGCTACCCAGTCCAGTATTTCAAAGTTTGATGAAAGTACATAAGCATGCCTGGGAGACAAGTTTTGGAAGTAAGACTTCAATGGGTATCAAGACCTTTTAGAGACTCTTGTAAAAGGGAATAATATCTTTGATCTAATACCTCTGACATCTGTGGGGAATAAATCTGCAGTTGGGAGCCATGTGCAGTGACTAACACATTACAGAGTGTAGTGGAAGAAAGGACTACAAGTTAAGTGTTGTTCTCTCCTAGAGGACATGCAAGCACATAACAGTACTTGTACCCATTAAAGAATGAAAAACAACTTCCTTTAATTCTATGACAAAGCTCCACTTTCAGATCAGTATAAAACAGATCTAAACATGCCATCTTTCACTGCACTTGAAGGAATCAGTTAAAATTCTCCAGGTTCAAGGCAGGCCACACATAGTAGATTCTAGCAAGTGTATTTAGAGCAGTAGCAAGTGTTCAATAATTTCTGCTTTACCCTGCCCTCCTCCAAGTTCCCATTGTAGGGCTAAAAGACTTGGTTCAGCTTCTGAGTAAAAAATCCCATTTGTTTCTTAGGATCATATCAGGTTTATACAGCTTAACACTTTTGTGGTCCAGAATTCTGCAATCTTGTCCACTTTTTGAACATGTGGTACTCATAATTCCCTCTTAATTATTTTCATAGAAAAGCCTAATGTCTGTTAAAGGTAATAGATGCCTTCACTTTTTGTTACCATCTTCTAAAGTTCAGATAGGATTCATGAATGTTGTAGCAGTTTCTTTTCTCAGCTTTGTGCATCCCTTGTCTCTAGGCCCACTGTTTTTATGTGCTTGCAGAGGACAGCTCAAGTTTCTCAGGTTGATAAGGAATGTTTCTCAGCCAGCTATCCAAAAGCTAGCTGATTAAGATACAGTTAATCTCAGAAGTACACGCTAATCCAATACTCAAACATTAATATCTTCTCTTACTATTATTTCTTTTAATTGTGCCTAGTATTTTGAAAACTAGGATTAAATGACCTTAGGGCAAAGGGAAAGCTTAGAGAATAGATAGTACACAGAGAAAGAAATTCACAGTACCTAGATACGCCATGTATCCCAAAGTGTGGGAAGCGTATATGCATGTGTACACACAGTTTTTCAGTTTGACCAGATACTAGAGATGAAATCAACATGCACATTTGTCTCAATGTTACTGAACAAAGAAAAACAGTTTAGTACATCAATAACTACTTTAATAATTTGACATAGCTTCTATTTATAGTAGCTATTAGTCTAAAAGACCTGAATTATCTTCCATTTCATCTGCCTGCTTGCACATAGATTTAAGTTTATTTCTTAAATCAAAGCTCTCTCATCTACATTATTTTGTGCACAGAAATAGCTCAATGGATAGACATGCTGTACTGCAGTGCAGTCTGGTGGATTTTGCTGTTATTTGGCCATTAGTGAAAGATTTTATAATCTACCTCACCAAGCAATATCCACTTACTTTCTTTGGTAGTTGGGACACACTTTATTTCATATAGATAGTAATACTTTGGTTTTTAAGATACTAATACAAACAAAACAGCTTTTTAAATCAGCACAGAAAGTTAACATGAAGACTATATGGGACCTTTTAAATGACAATAGATTCAAGTTCTGAAAGGTAGAAAAAGCTATGGGCAGATAGGAAAGCCAGCTTCCTTACATTCATTAGAAAGCACAGCATCCACACAATTTGTCAGTGAAGATGACCAGGTCTAGCCAGGATTAAAGTTTTTTTAACTGAAACATAACCATAAGTGCCAGAGTAAACACCACAGACATTTTGCTAGTAACTAAAGAATATGAAATTAAATGGGATCAAGAGTCTTTTGTTTACACTTTCAAGCTCTAACAGAAATTATATTCAAATGAACAATATATGATGTTTGATTCATTAGTCAATTATCAACAGTGCAGGAAATTTATAATATCCAACATACAGGTCAGCTCCACCAACACTCTGGCTCAAAAGGAGATCCCTTTTTGAAGTGAGGAAAACAAAAAAGCAGGCCTGAATAATCTATTTCTGTTACAGAAGCTTGAAAGAGATACAAGGGAGATAAAGGTGTCAATCTGAGCATGAACACACAGTATAGTTACATAACTAAGATGTGCATATGCACAACAGTCCTGTAAGAATGAATGAGCAGCGTGGAAAGGCAGCATCTACAGTGCAATCCTCAGTGTTCAATGCCCCCCTCTGACTGTCATCAACAGAGGTGCCTGTGGGCATATTTCAGCCAAAAATTAATAGATTAGCTTGAAATAGTTTGCATAGTAGATCATTCCCAGGTTAACTTCTTTTGACCGGACCAGGTTAGGGAAAGATCACAGAGGCATTCAAACTGCAGACCAGGGGATGGACAGCTGTCATTTATCCAGCCTGCACAGCCAGAACCTTACTTGTATCAGGTAGATCAAATCCACATTTTTCCTACTTAGGAGCCTTAGGCTTAAAAATAATAAATAAATAAATAAAAATTAAGAACATAGTTGAGCAAACAGTTCTGCATGCCTTTTCAAACAAGCAATTAATGTATCACTCAGGCTCAACTCAGTGATGCTTATAACTGGGACATAAGATGCCTTTTAGCCAGCTGTATGACATGGCTGAAGTTCACTTCCTATCATAAGCAAAATACACACAGGTAGCCAGCAGTTACTACAATAATTTCCCTGCACAGATCTAGAGAATTTTCTTCTGTAAAAACAGGCAGCTCATGTCAGGTGGCATTTAACTGGAAAAATCTGGGCAGCAGCAGGGAAAGCCTCCCCCCCATCCTCCTCTACTCGGAAATTGCACCAGCAACAGAAGCAGCAAACTGATAGTGGGAGATTCAGTTTTCCAAACCCAAGCTGTTTGCTGACATTGCCCAATGGACACTCGCATAATAAATATAACAGTTCTCCGAGGCAGCAAACGGGAATCGGAACCAAAGCACATGGAATATGGGATAGAACTGATCTCTCAACACTGCTGGTTTACGCTGGGTATTTGTGAACTGGACATTAAAAAAGAGAAATCCTAAATGGAAAAGAATTCCTAGTGGGAAAATAAATCCTCTTCTGGGTGAACTACTGTCAAAAGAATCTGGAAATCCCACAGTTACTAGACCTTATTTCATACTATGTTATATAAAGCTGCTCATGTGAAAGCATCATTCCTGTAAACTGTTTTCTCAGATTGTAGCACCATTTACTAAATCACCGCAGACACAGAAAGGCTTTTTGGGATGCAATGACTATTATGAACAACGTTTATAGGCAAACTTAACATTTTACTTCCCATGAATGAAACCAAGTTACCATCCTTCTTTTCAGTATAAACCCATTGGCTTATGGTGGGGATTTTGTAATCCTTTCTCAGAGACACTGTCAAAATGTTACACAACAGCAAACAAATGATTCAATTCATGATGACCAGTGCATACTGAAGCTTTTTTTTTTAAGACAGTTTTAACCCTCCAGAATTATCCTGAGCATGTGTGTGTGTTACAGCTATACGAACAAAGCACATACTTTCATTTTATATTAATAGGAAATTAGGCTAGCAAGATTCCCACTGCAAGAGACAGACTTCAGCAGCCTAATTTAATCATAACCCTCTTGCTTGGAAGTTCATTACACAGCATCTACTTCTCTTTAAACTGAGTAGGTGTCTGCTGGAAGAAATCTTCTACTGGATACAGGTATTTGATGGCTCAGTAGATTTCTGTCCACTCTAAAATTTCACTTCCTAAAAGGCAAGTTCTTGTTTGAGCAATTCCTATCCTTTTATTTGAAATTTTGAAAGGTCTGATTTAAGACAAAGTTTCTATAGCTGTACATATTTTAAAAGCTTAATCTCCTACAAAAGCAACAAGCAAACCCAATTCCAACTGCTCCCCAAGTCTGTAGTCAAGATGTCCCTTGCATAAAGTGAGCCAAAATGTATTTTTCCAACCCCAAATCGAGCGGCCACCTCATTTCCCTTTGAAAACTGCTTATAACTTTAATCTCTTATGAAATTCAGTGCACTTGACCTTACGAGGTCTTCAAAAACATCAGTATCAGGTGTTGGAAAACATTTGCACTGTGGCTTGCATCAGAGAGAAGGGTGTAGCTATTGCATCTGCCACACCACCAACAAACCCTGCAAATAAGCTTAACCCAGACACAGTTCCTGATAACAATGGGGTGCTTACAGCCGTAAGGAATCATAATGCCAAAAGAGCTTTCCTCAACAACAAGCACCTTGTGCTTTAGATTGTTACAGAGGTAAGCAGTTATTCTATTAGTTAACCCAGACACGTAACACTTGAGAGGAAGGGAGACCAGAATATATTAGAGATTGCTGAAGTTCTCTTCCTCTTACCAGCTGCAAGAAACTAACATCTGACCACTTCATATACAAATGAAAAATCTGGTGGGTTGTAGGTTTGGGGGGGGTTTTGTATTAAACTTCAGTGCTTCATTCCCTGCTTTTCAGCAGGTGGTGTTACAACAGAAATTTCCACCTTTCATCCAAAACCAGTCCTCCATACCATATTCATATAAGCATATACTTGCCATAGGTATCTTGGTCTTGAGAGTCCACAACAAGATACGGGATTAAAGTTTCAAATGAGAAAGCAGTAATAGATCATGTGCTCTGTAAAGCAGATCAAAACCCAACTCATTTCCTAAGTTTCCCCTCTGTCATCTCACTTTGTGCCTCCCCCTAGTAACTCCACTGCTTCAACAGCATTCATAGTAAAAAAATAAACCAGGATGTGATCTAAATTTACTCCAATCCAGAGAGAATTATATAGGTGCAAAAATTCAGGTAAGTTATGTATTAAAACTAATTTTATAATAATAATATCTAGGATGAAGGGTATCACTATAAAACCAAAAAAAATACAAAACCCCCAAGAGCTCTGTTCATTGGTCCTTGAATCTAGTCTCCTTTCATTTAAAGATTAGGAAGAAATAATCAATTCAAATCAGGTTTTCCTGATCTTCATCAGCATAGCTTTAGTTTTAAAGGTATTTAAACTAAACTGACACACAGGACAATTACAGTTAAAGCACCAAGTGACATTTACCCCAAATTCACAAAGTTTCTTTTAAAGCCAGTTCATACTGTGCAACCTTGAGTATGCACCAGCCAAATGGGAGAGGGAAAAACAAACAACAAATCGATGACTGACACAAAGCTTTTCATTCCAAAGCAAAACCAAGCAGATTGTATACTCCATGAGCTTGGGGAAGGGAAGAGACTATCAGAACAAACTGACTGCAAGGGCTGCTCTGACTCTGTATGTTTTCAGTGTTGGCATTTTTCTCCTAACTTCCAAGGCTACTTGTAATCATGCAAATATCGAAGGTACAACATTCCAAAGGATAAACCACAACTGCTGAGCACAGTTGGGCACAGCAGAGCCCACTCCCCCAGGGGAGCTTAGCCTCCCCTGCTCAAGGCAAGATAGCCAGTGAGGTCTGTTGGGAAGAGGCAACCTAAAGACAGCCTCAGTGGAGGCCTCCTCAAACAGCCCTCCTCCAAAACCCCAGCAGGGCTCCTTCTGCCTGCCAGGTCATCAGAGCCACTTCCTGGCTGCCTTCCCTCACGGAGTGGAGCAGTACTTGCCCTTGATGCATTCTGACAACGGGCATAATTTCAAAGACTCCTTGCAAATGCCAATTACAATCAGCCCCTTTGGCTGCGCTTTGATTTTTGACAAACCACTGATCTTTGAAGGTAACCAATCATGGTTAATCCACATTTGAGAGGTAAACAAGAATAGCAGAGTCTCTTGGGTCTTTACCTCTGTATAAATAAAAAGAGTTAATTAAGTCTAGTTCCAGAAATAAGTTGCAGTACTACATAAGTATGTTTTACTGCTACTATTAAACAGAATTGTTTGGGCATGCTTGTGTCTAAGGGAAAGGAAAGAGAAGAGGACTGCCAGTTACCCATTCTGTTTCAGGGGAAAAGGGGGAAGAGGGTATGCCTGGGTGAAAAATGCATTCCTATTTCTGCTTTGTAGGGAAGAAGAATTAGCTGTTAGTCTGACCTCTTTATGCTATATCCAAACTGATTTTTTTCCTGAGAATGTTCCTAGCAAATGAATATTTAGCTTTGACAATACTAGCACCAGATGTGATCAGAAATAAAAAAAAACCATGAGCAGTAGCATTTCTTACCTCACCAATGCAGAGATCTAACTAAACAACATGCTGCTTAAATGCCAGGAGTTATTTAGAATTTTTCCTGTGTCCCACTTCAACTTTATCAATAGCAGAAAACATGAGTCAAAAAAAGCCAGATCTTGATGTTATCTATACAACAAATTTAGACTTAATTGGAATTCTAGACATTAGAGATATTTGACTGGCTCTACTAATGTCTTTACAAGTTTAAAATACTGAGTTTTGAAGAGAAACAACTGAGGTCAGAGCTAGTGCAAAACTAAGCTAGAATCTAATCCAAGAATTCAAGAATCCATTCCTGACAGATCTTGTTTCTAACATGTAAATCCAATTTTAATTCAACTACAGGGCAAGCAGAACGGTTTATCAAATGCTCCAGGGATACAGGCAACTCTTTAAACACATTTATTGGATGGACTGATGAAAATTATTTTCCCAACAATGCAGCTGTCACTCTTGCCAGTCCACATCGGCTGAATCTCAGCACCTATACTTATGTTATGCATAATTGGTGCATAACTAAAAGCCTGTTTATCTTCCTCCTAAACTCTTTACTGAAGAAGATTTAGGTGGAAAAAGATGATATGTAGAAGCAGCTGCCTCATGATTTATTAAGACTGATACTAACCATATGAGCTATCTTGGTGAGACAGCAAAGTTGAATTGCTATTTTTGGCAGCAGATGTCAATAGGAGTCCAATGGTTTTGGGCAAAGCGGGAGCGTAACTCCAGAGACATTGGGATTAACAGCTCCACGCCTCTTTTAGAGGAGGTTACTCCTTTCTGAGTCACTCCACTGACCTCATGAAACCTGTTACCGAAGAACTTCTTTCCGGTCAAACAGAAGAATGGTGATATGATGCTCATTCTCTCTGACAAATACAGTTCTACTCTGTGTGTAAGCCGTGTCTCCACAGTGCACCAGCTTGTCAAGCCAGCAACTCAGATCCAAACTTTGCTAATCAATTCTACAGTAACCCAAATCCAAGCCTGACTAAGCTCAGCAACCCAGCTGCAGCCAGTTCTAAATAAAGACCAAAAAAATTAATTCAACAATCAACATACAAGAATGAGCACTTGGGAAGAAATCTTACACAAAAGTTGTTTCCATGCTAGCAACAGCAGAGGAACTCTAAGTCACCTCAAAGGCTACTGTAAGATTATTCAGTATTAAACTGAGTAAGGCCTTTCTCTCCTCAAGAGAGAGGACTAGGCAAAACTCTGGATTGGAGTTTGATCAGATTCTCTGCCTAATCTATAGCCAACAGGCGAGGCCTAAGAAATTTTCACTTTAAAATACTACATACTTTGCACTTTCTATAGCTTAGGCCAAATTAATCTGTCACCTATCTTCCCCACTCCTACCCAACAAAAATCCAAAAGCCTCCACATATTGCACCGATTTCTGTTTACTATTAGGGCAATACACAGCCCTACACACTTTGCACCCTTTTCTCCTCCATACTGAGGAGTTATGGGTCTCTGTTTTCACATAGCACTTTAACTTCTTTGGAAAGATGTCCTTTAAGGTGGTAATAGTTTAGTTTTCCTTAGGAGAAGAAGCAAAGCCAAAAGACAAACATTGCCAAGGTGAATAAAAATCCCCACAGGCAGAGTCAGTTATATTTTAATTTACTCCTGCTAGACTTGCACACTCGCTGCTTTTGGCTTGGGAGATGGACTCCTGCTACAGTAACCCTGAGTATACCTTGAGATACTACCGAAAGGTGAAAGTGTTCTCTCTGCTTCTAACAAGGGGAAGCAGAGTCAAATTGGTGGTTCAGATTCATCTCTGACAGTCTGGTACAGACTAGCAATAACATCTGCCTCTGTGCTCCCTCCTCGGATTTCAGCCTAAGCGTAAATGAGCCGTTCACAGGCAGTCATTACTCGAAGCAGCCAAGAAGTTACCATACCCTGGAGGCATGGTCACAGAATCTTTCAAGGGAGAGATGCCCCCCCAAAAATAGAAATTGGAATAGCACCTCAGAACACTGCAATAGGACTGCAGAAGAACAGAAATTAGGATAGGGTCAAAGGAACAATAAAATTCCCACCCAAATGCAACAGCCAGTGAAAGCAAAGTGCAAAACAATGCAAAAAGTGGAAATAAAGATTTAGTGTTCTCACTTTCTGATATGGCTGGAGCACTGTCAACAGAAGTCATTAAATCAGGCACACATGTGGCTGCTTCATACTCAAAGTAACAAACAAACACAGTACATGCATCTTACTACCCAAATGCTGCCTTTAAGAGGGCCCTCCAGAGCACCTTCATTTTATACAGGTTGAGTTGAACTTGAATTACAAATGGAAAATGAATAAAGCAAACTTTAAAATTTCAGGCAAACAGAAGAGTCTGATCACCAGAAATCTCTTCCACTTGAAAGAAGGTGAGAGCAATTTTCAGAGTTACTGTTAATACAGGGGAATACTGCCTCTTTCCCCCATCTGTACTTCTTTAGATGGCCCAGAATCCATCCTCACTCTTGTAGTGGGAAGCATCATTCCACATTTGGCCTCATACCCATTTTCAAACTTGTAATGACAAGAAAAAAATCAAGTTTGTAGCATTCTTTCATATCCAAGCAGGGAATGGAGGCATGTAACAAACACTTTCTACATGCACCCACATACACAGACCCTATTGTCACAAATGCCTCAGAACTGGACAATACAGATCAAGAAACACTGTACCTTAGACAAATGTAATTCCTTTTTAAAGGAAAAACCTGGTCTGCTGCAGTATAATTTGCCTGTTCCTGGAAAACAATCAAGACCCCAGGAAAATTATTAACTCTTGTAATAAAACAGATAAATAGAATATCCAAATTAATAATGAGAATCATACTGTGGCTCCATTCATACTGTGGCCTTCTTAAAAGTATGAGAAGAAAATTCATAGTGTTAGAAAGACAAAGGAAGCAGCTAAAGTTTTACTGCCAGTTCAGCATACCACAGGACTTCAAGTAATGGCACTATTATAATAGTACTGCAGCCAAAGCTATCCTGGCATCCCAGGGAAGAAAAATAAGCAGCCCACACATTAAAAAAATCGTTTGTTTCAGTTTACAATAAATGTGTACAGTACAAAAGGCTACGTGGCAGCATCCTCCTCCATCTACCACCCTCCCCTCAAGCAAATTGTCTTTGCACTGTAAACCACTCCTCTGTGTGTGCTGGTGACTGTCATCCTTTCAGGATGGACCCTCACAGCAGAACCTCTTCTTAAAAGGACTGCAGACATCAACACCACCTTAAAAAACAAACCAACCCTACCCCAGTGGAAGAACATGCCAACAATAGGAAATTGCAACTGCAGAAGGAAGAAATCCCAGAGCCTCTAAAAACTGTAAGGGAACAGCAAGAAAACAGCTCCACATGCATTACTGGTTAATGAGTAAACAACCTGTAAGAAGCTAAACAGTGAAAGGATTTTTTTAAATTTAGTTTCGCTTGCTTCATTTCTATCCCCATAACATTTTGATACTGGAATCCAGAAAGGGCTTGAATTCCCCTTTCTTTCTGCCTTCTACAAGCCCCTGTTGAAGTGAGCTTGTGTCAGGCAAATGAGAGGGTTTTTTTTCTCCTAGTTTTTAATTTTGTGGGGTTTTGTGGGTTTGGGGTTTTCTTCAAATAATTCTTACAAACATTAGCTCTGAACCATTTGAAAGAGAACCCCAAGCCTTCCAGTATAAAATTCTGTTACTGATACAAAATAATCTGCTGCCTACAGTCTTATTTAGAATAGCATCTTCCTTTCAAACCTAGCAATTTGTTAGTTTCAAATAAACTTTAGGTTCAGTAACTATTCCAGTACAAAGAACCTCTTTCAGATGCCCACTTCCCCATTTGCTGAGGTTATAGATCATGTTCACTAGAATTCAAATATTGCCAAGCATGGAAAGTGTCTGTACTTTGCTCAAAACAAGAAAGGAAAAGAATACCTACTCATTTGGTTGCAGACTGGGACTTTTCAGCTTGTGAATCATAAGATATGCAGGATAAGCCTACAGGGATGCACAGAACAATTGGTTCTGTTTTGAACAGTTCTTACAATTCAGAATAAAATTGCTAGAGGGTTATTAGACAATTATCTCTGTATGCATCTAAATTCCACTGACACTAACTACCCAGGGAGCACATATTGGTTCTTTCTGTGGTCCAGCCCTGCAATCCATCCTCATCACACCGTTTTCAGTAACACTTTTTAGACTAAAGTTTCTCCAAGACAGAGTTTAGCTTTACAAGTTTCTCTCCCTCGTGCCCTGTTTCTAGTAACTGTGATACAGCTTTCAGCAGGTCTCAGCTTGTAGAAGTAATAGATGTGAGTGCACATAATTAAGTGCATGGGTTTGCATGCACAAAAAGACCAGAAACAGCCCATTCACAGGGTGGTACTTGCAAGCGTTTTCAAAGCAAGATTTCAGACAAGACCTCTACACAAAACTGAGGGCTTCTCTGCAAAATTCTGAATTTCATCACTTGAAGGTTTTAGGAACAAGCTGCTAACGTACACGGAAAGAAAACGGGAAAAAAAAAATGCAAAGCCCGTACTGTGTGAGAACCCGAGGATCACAGTTACTTGTCTGGATACCCTGAGCGCACACAGCGCCCAAACGTTCCAAACAGCCTCTCGCTTCCCCGGGAGTCACCACGGGAACAGCACACGCTCCATGCGCCGGAGAAGCGCTCGCTGTGCCAGGGCAGGCGGCTCGCGGTGCTTCCCGCTGTTCCTGGGCAGCCGGAGCGCATCGCGGCGGGGGAGCCGGGACCACCGGCCGCTCTTTGTTCCGGGGACCCCGCAGGGCCCGGTGCGGCTCCTCCCGGTGCGGAATGCGACAAGCCTCTCCTTCCCGACGCCGCCGCAAAGCTGCGGGCATCGCCGGCGCCAGGGCACGGTGCGTTCCGTGAGCCACTGGCGGCAGGACGCATCTCCCCCCACCCGCAGCGAGCGGCTGAGTCACGGTGCCCCGAGAGGAGAGGGGGGCGATGCGGGCAGCCCCGCAGCCCCCGGCGCCACCCCCGCCGCGCTGTGCTCACCGAGCCCGGCCAGTCGCTCCACCAGCCCCGCGGCACGGAGGGTAGCGGGACCGTGGTCCACTCCCCGCTGTTTCTGCAAGACAAAGAGAGGGGGGGACGCGTCAGACAGCGCTGCCCGCAGCCAGGTATGCGAGCCCCGCCGGGGGAGGGGGAGCCGGGCGGCCGCGGCACCCGGCGCCCCCCGCGATGCCCACCTGGCCCCTGGAGAGCGGGGCTCCCACCAGCGCCACGGAGTGCGCCCGCCTGTGCAGCCGGAGCGCCGCGTCGGGCTGAGCGCGGAGCAGGCGGGCGAGGGGCCCGCGCAGGGCCATGGCGGGGCGATGCTGCCGCGCGCCGCCCGCGCCCCGCTCTCTTGAGGGCTCCGCGCCGCCCCCCGCGCGCCGCGGCCCCGCCCCCCGCGCCCCCGCGCGGCCCGGCCAACGGCAGCGCGCGCGCACGGAGGTGTGTCCCGCCCCCCGCGCGCGGCCCCGCCCCCGCCGCCCCGCCCCGCTCCCCCCGCGCCCGGCCGGGGTTTTTCCACTGCGGCCGCCCCGCCCCGCTGCGGGCTCGGCTGCCAGGCCGCGCCCCTCCGCCGCCTCCCTCCGCCTCCCTCCGCCTCCCTCCGCCTCCCTCCGCCTCCCTCCGCCTCCCTCCGCACCTCCCGCGCGGCGAGGGCGGCCGCTGTGGGAGCGGGGCCGGAGGCAGCGGCACGGGCGGGGCTCCCTGGCTGGCCATACTGAGCTCCCGGGAGCCTCCGTGCAGGAACGCGGCTCCGTGGCTCTACTGAAGAAAAACGCGTGACGCTCCTCATCTGATGACCTTGATAAAGCATTAAAGAGCCACCGCTCCAGCATCTGCCTCGGATATTGATCTCGGAGCGTCGTGGCCTGAGACGATTCTCATGTCTCCGGCTGTTCCTATTCGAGGCGCATTTGAAGGACGATTAACAAATTATTTAAAAACGAGTGAAAAGTCCCCATCTTTACCAGCTGTGAAAAGACAGCAGGACTCCCACTGTCAAATGTGCAGTCTTTACGTACAAGCTTGAAAGAAAGGCTGACAGTCCATGAGATGACAGGGTGCAACCATGGTTAAAAAGAGACTTGCCAGTGACACACACAAAGAAATCCAAGCATAGTTTTGCTTTTTCCTCTTAAGATTTCCAAGTTCTCCTCCTGTCTCCGTCTCTCAGTAACTCCCCATGTCTTGTTAATGTGAATTATTGTTACCACTCCTCCAGGAGCTCATGTTTCTTTTCCCTCCTGTTACTGACATCACTGTTCACACTGCTTTTACCTCTTCTACCCGCTACTCTGATTTTTTTTCCCCCATCTCCCTGTCCCCACCTCCGAAGCTGTCATACCAGCTGTCATAACTCCTGGTTTTTTACTTCAGTCCTTCTCACGTGCCGTTTCAAATCTTTCTTCCCTCTTTAAAAAACCTGTCACACTGTTTTCAATTTACTGGGTTTTTTCCACTTTCATTCCATCTATGAACTTCTTTCACACTCTTTTGAACTTCAATATTTTCTTCTCCATTTCTGCAGTTCATTGTTGGCTATTACTTTTTTCCCCTCCAGGCCAGCTCACCTTTCCTCTTCAGTTCTCCAGCCCAACCCTCCACCTGGTCTCTTGTGTCATATAGTGAGATCCTGGACATGCTGAACGAGACTTCCCATGGATGGCAGCCATCACCACTCCTCCAGGCAAAGCAAAGACCTCGGCAGTGATTCTCCAATGCCCCTTGGTTTTTCACGTCCCTCAAGACTCCTTTGCTGCCCCTGTGTTAACAAGTTAACAAGTTTATGTATATATAGTATCCACCCAAGAGCTCTGAAGATGCCATGAATGGAGTAATTGCTCACAGAAAGATGGCACCTGCAGTTAAAGCTAACACTCCCTTGAAAACTGCGGGGATAAGGGAAATAATAGAAAAGCCGAAGGAATCAGGACGGCAGTTTGGAAGTCACAGAGCTGTAGCTTTATATTACTGCCAGGTAAGTCACACAAATTAGTGACTGGAATGCACTGAAGAGAACACAATGCAAAGACTTATTAAGTCTCTGTATGCAAAGCCAAGTCTCCAATTTATCATGTACTTACATGTTGAGGGACCAGAAAACCCTGCTTTAAACCTCGAGAAAAAAAAATCAAAAGAGCTTGTAGCTAAGCATGGCAAAGACAAGAAAACACATTTATGTAGTTGCAAATGGTAAAGACAAAGAGGGAAAAGAGAACCTTCTGGAGAAGAGCAGGTTGCATGGAGAACACTTAGCAACCTTCCAATAGCTTAAGGGGGCCTTCTGGGAAGCCAGAGAAGGGACTTTTCATCAGGAATTGTAGTGATAGGACAAGGAATAATGGAAAGAGGGGAAATTTAGGTTAGGTATCAGAAAATTTTTTACTTTGAGGGTGGTGAGATACTGGACCAGGTTGCCCAGGGAGGTTGTGGATGCCCCAACACAGTGTTCAAAGCAAGGTTGGATAAGGCCTTGAGCAACCTGGTCTAGTGTGAGGTGTGCTTGTCCACAGTAGGTGGTTTAAACCAGATGATCTTTAAGGTTCATTCCAACCCCTTAACATTCTGTGATTCTATGAAAACCTGCCTCTTCATCACGGCAAGAGACACATACAGCACCACTAAACCCTGTGCCTTTTAAAACTGATACTCCATAAACAGAGGAAGCAAGCAATGAATTATCAACATGTGCTAACGGCAGAAACCGCTGATGTCATCGGGATTAAGGAAAGACGCCTGGCGAGGTACAACCAAGCGAGACAACCGAGCAGCAGCACCGCCCTGGGGACAGAGCGGGCGCCGGCATGGCCCAGCAGGCGGCCAGGAGGGAGCGGGCAGTGCCTGCGGAGCCTCCCCGCGGCTCAGGCTCCTCCCGCCGGGGGCCGGGAGGGAGGTGCGCCCGGCGGGACGGGCCCCGCCTGCCCGGCATGGCGGAGGAGCGCGGGTTCCGCTCGGCCTCGGGGGCGCCGATCGCGCTGCGGCGCCGCCAGCACAGCGCGTCCTGCCGGGAGCTGGCGGTGCGCGGCCCCCGCCTGCAGCTGCGCTCGCTCAGCGCCGCCACCTCCGCCGTCTGGCTGGCGGCCTACGGGCTCTTCGCGCTCAGCGAGGTACCGGCCCCGCCGCCGCCCTCGGGCCCTCCGCCGCTCGGGCCCGGCGCCGGCTGCGCCCCTCAGCCCTCGTCCCGCTGTCGCACCGGGGCGCTCAGGGGAGTCCCGCGGGCTGGGTGGCCGCGCGTGTCCCCGGAGCAGCCTTGGCTAGCGGCGAGCGGGGCATGGAGGGCGGCCGGAGCCCGTGGGAAGGCGCTCAGCGCCACTCCGGGGCATCCCCCGCGCCCCGGGAACGCCGAGCTGATGGGTGTGTGGTGGCAAAGGGAGAGCTGTGCCAGCCTGGGGGCCGCTGGCTGCCACCTGCTTGCCCCTGGTGGCTTCTCGGGTGCCTCTGTTGGTTTGTAGCCTCTTGACAGATACGGTAGATGTATGCCTGGGTGCTGAGTGATGTCTGGCACATGTTTGTGAGTCCAAATAACACGTGCTCACTTGAAGAGATGGGTTGTGAGAATCTGGAATAAAGGAGGAATTGAAGAAGGTAAATGATTGTTAATCCCCAAAAGGAATTTTTCTGAGTGACTCAAGAGAGCACTGCACCATGAATGTCATCACAGTTCATAGCTGAGGCAGAAAGATGTTTGTTTGCAGTACTGATTTCAAAAGCTGCTGGTATCAAAACTAATGCTTTTGGATTTATCAAAAACTGGACCCAGACCAGTTATGTCCAGACTGAAGTCAGTAGCTTGACCAAAGAAGCTGGTCACTGTGACTCATGCTTTGACTGTTGCACATCAATTTTTTTCAGTAAACTTTCCTGAGAAATGAAGATAGAGGTTGCAGCATGAGTCAGTTCTCAGGAGTCAGATAGGAAAAGATGGTCATGTTTGAGTTTCATTTCTTATGAAAGCATACACCTTAGCTAGTGGTTACCACCCATTGCCCTCCTGCTTGCCTTTACACATGCTCTTGCAGCCTACATGGAAGTGACTGCAGTTCTTTTTTTTTGCCAGGAAATCAGGTTTGAAAGTGACTCTCTCTTTCTGTGGTTTTCAGTGTCTGTGCTTCATGACTGTTTTTTTTTTTTTTTTTTTTCCTTGATAACAAACTTTTGGAGAAGTCCTGTATACTTTCTGAAGCCATGGCTTCTTCAGCTCACATGGTGGTATGGGCCCAGCTTGAGTAGTAGGGCTGTGTAGTTCTGGCTCTCTAGGAGGTGTCAGTTATAACTTTGATTCATGGGTATGTGGCCTGGAGTTCTCTAAAACATGTCCCAGAAAGAGGTTGTAGGTTGTGGACCTTTAGAATTTATTTTATTACCAGGTCTTCAGATGACTTACTGGTGACTATAGTTTCATCAGTTATATATTAAAATGTAACAGCAACCCCAGGATTGCAGCATGCAAAATACATTGGTCCTTAAGCAAAGTACAGGAGAAAGCAAATTTTCTTTGGATTGGTATTTAAGGCAAGAAGAGGGTGAGGTCTGAACAAGTTTAGACTGGCAGTTTGTAATAGGAAAACCACCAGGCCAGTGTTTATCCTGAGGGAGGGTTCTTCCGCTCTGAGAATCCATGCTTGGTTCTAGTAAACATTTCACAACACTTCTTTGTCAGTGACATCATCTTTATAGAAGCTGGTATAGTACACTGTCATTGATATAACTGGCTTGTTTGGGTTGAGATTTCTGCACTGAACTTGGAAGGGAATAGAATTTTCTTGCAGTTTTCAGTTTTGGCTCCCAATTCTTTTAGTCCATACTGCAAAGACTGATTTAAATCTCACTACATATGTATCAGCCAGCCAGGTGAATAAAAGGACTCTACCTAAGTAAAAATGCTTTGCAAGTGTAGCTTTAATATACAATTTGCTGTGCAATTTTACTTTCTCTAAAGCTGTGTTAAAGTAATGGTAAGACCAGAGCTCTGCCTTTGCTTGGTTGCATTACAGAACAGCATGGTGCTTTCTGCTGCCATCTTCATCACACTGATTGGCCTCATCATATACCTGCACTTCGTGAAGATTGACCAGGAATCCCTGTTGGTCATCGGCTCCCTCGGCATTCAGGTGACTTCGTCCTATGCCTCAGGGAAAGAGAGCACAACCTTCATTGAGATGGGTCAAGTGAAGGATGTGGTTATCAATGAAGCCATCCATATGGTAATCATACACAGTCTGTATTCCTGTGTCTGTGGGCACACTCACATCCAGTGTATTTTCATGAGCATGATTTACCAGAGCAATTAAACACAGCCCCATCTGTAGCTTTACTGACATCAGGAGCTTTATTTCAGATTTTTCTCCTTAGTCTCTCACCTCTCTCCTTTAAAGGAGAACTCAAATGGAACAAATAACCTGAAAAGGCCAAATCCATTTCTTAGGTGATGCCCCTGACTTTGAGCTAGTAGGTTTAGTTCTTTGTGTTATGCTGTTCTTACAAATCCTGATGCCCAGCTCCATATGTAGTCAAGGTGGAGATGAGAAGCTAAGACAACACAAATGGTGATTTCTCCTATTGCCAGGGTTTTTTGCAAAGCTCCTGTAGAAAAGCAGACCTTACCCTTTCAGCATGTATGTGTTCTTTTCAGGTTAAAAACTTAATAGAAAAAAACCAGGTAAAATTATTTCCTTATTGAGTGAAAGCTATCAATACAAATTTGTGGACTTGACTGCGACCTGGCAGGATTTGCCTTCCACCCAGTGAGTTCAAACAGATCCTGTTCCTGTGCTAACTCCAGGCAGTTTGGTAGCATTTTTATACTCCAGTGATGTTTGTCTGTTTGTCTTGTAGCAAAAAGTTATCTACTACCTGTGTATCCTCCTCCAGGACCCCAATGATCCTCAGGGAGTATCTGAGGTTGTGCCACTCTTTCAGGTGAGTTTGACTGAATGGTGGAAAAATCGAGATTGTGGTCTCTGTGTGTGCACCAGTTGTGTAAGCATATCTTTATTCCACTACAGGTAGATGATGACAGTTGCCTTTCCCTGGCTAGGCTGTCAGGGTGGGTAATATTTGAAGTCTCACAGAACTACATACTAGGGATGGGTTTTTCATTTGCTCTCCATTCAAAGAACAGGGAGTTGTGTCAATCTGAACCCTGCCAGGAGTTAGCATGAACTAGAAGTCTTAGGCTCCCAGAGGGTACTGAGGACTTGTGAGCTTTCTGTGCAGTCCTGTGCTCAGGGTTACCACCATAACTCTGGCATGGTGCTGCAGTTGATTTTTCTCTCAACTCTGTGTGCCAAAAGTTCTCATAAAACCTCCTTGGCATTGGAATGACTTCCCCTGCCTGACCTGCTGACAAAGATCACAGTACAAGCCACGACCAATTTGCTTAATGTATAATAACTTGTTTGTGTTGCTGTTACCTCGTCTCCCCTCTCTCTTCTCTTGCTAACATGTTCTGACTGTTCATAATCCCATTTTTGGAATGGATTTGCTTTGTGTGTATTCGTGCCTAACACAACAATGCCCTGATCCTTGAGGGGTGGTAAGCAGTACAGAGATAACCTCAATTCTTAGACTTCTGAGCTGTATAGCCCTCTCTGTCCTTAATTCACCTGCTGCTGGTGACTGTTTTGTAATCTGCATACAGTTTGTGACTGGATACAGTCAGTCTTCAGCTAAATACTTAGGAGTATAAGTAGGCTATTCCATTGATACTTGCTGCTAACTCAGTCCCACAATTGTAAAGATGTTTAGTAACAGTAATATAAATTAGCTATTTCTCATATAGACAATGGGAAAAGTAGATTTGTTGGAAAACAACAACTAATAAATTCCAGATAGCTGCATTCAAGTACCTGATATTAGTTAGATATGTTCCCTTTCCAGCTTCAGGGGGTCTGCCTGGCATCTGTATTGCTTCTCTCTTTTTTTTTTTTTTTTTCTTTATCAACTCTGACAGTTTTATTTTCATGAAAATACCTTAGTACTGGTAGAGTTGACTCCACCAGCAAAGGCGGTATGGAACTGTTCTGTTTTGAAATTCAGTACCTATCTGTAATTCTTATTTTAACATGCAAGTTAGTATGTTACTTAGTTTTGAAGGAGCAATGATTAATAACTTTATTGTGTCTCCTTCACTGGGTTCCTCTGTTATGTCAACCTTCAAAAATACAATTTCCCATATCACTGAGCCCAGGAGCCCTTTTGCACTGAAATTGACCTTTTGTTCTCTTAAGCAACTCTTGCAAGGAGGCATTTGATGGACTTTACACAGTAATGCTGTTTTGGGAGCTCAAAAGTTACAGGATCATAGGGACTGTGGGACTGAGAAACTTTCACCTCCTTGCTGGTTTTAATCTGCTCCCAGGTTAGAATTGATGAAAGATCATTGACCACTATTTACTGTTTGGGTAAAATTAATTGATGCTTTCAGTTAACCTTCTGTTGTCCTTATGTTGGCAGTAGAGTCAGGTGTCTAAATTCCATGTCCTGAAGGTAGATTTTTCAGAGTGGAGATCTTCTAGGATGGCAGATCAGTGTATGGAAATTTGCTGTTCCTTAGAGGGAGCATGGCCTAATAGACAAGGTGATAGGTGGGGAGGGGTGGATGTTCTTCCAGGCTGTCACTGTGAACTGTGAGCTGAGAAAGGGGAGTATTTCTGCCTTGGTGATTCAGGCTAGCTGCAGAATGGTGCTGCATGTCCTGACCTGACAGCTTTAGGGACTGGCATTTTTTCATCACAGGGCAGGTACGGCTTATGGAATGGCTTTGCATTCCTCTGTCCCCAGCTCACATCAGACACCTGGAGTTTGATGGATTACTTCTAAATGAACACACACAAGGGGAATCTATTCACCACAGACTATGTGAGGAAGCTGATCAGTTGCAGGTATCTGGCTGTTGCATTCCTGACAGATACACCCTCCTGATAGCTTGGTGTCAACTCTCCCCAGTCCTATCTCTGCCTGTATCACTAGTGGGAAATTACAAGCTTTCCACCTGTTTTACAGCCAGTGCAGAGCCTGATTCTCTGTTGTTTGCCTTCTAGAGCTCCAAGCCACGTCTGGACTGCTTGATAGAAGTGTACAAAAGTTGTCAAGAGATCCTGGAGCAGAGGAAGACAGCTCCACAATGAAGTGGAATAAAATAGCTGAAAAAAAGGCAGCAAACTTTCAGCAGGACTCAGAGGGACACATGGAAAAGCAGCAAAACTGCCCCATGACCAGAACTTTTTAGGCTCAGACAGAAAAGGTTTTTTCTTGCCTGTCCAGAAAATAATTATGGGGAAATAGGGCAAAGGGAGACAAGAAAATGCATCAATTTTTTACTCTTTCATGCATCTGAAAATTATGCTAAAATTATAAAATAACCTTGGCTGGACTGCCACAAGTATGCATTCTTTGGGTTTTATTTAACCCTTTGTTTGAAAAATACACTCTAAATACCAAAGCTGATGTGCAGGCTCAGGTGGTAACTTCCTGATCCCAGGAAAATTTCAGAAAGACAAAACCAGAAAATTAAACTGTTGCATTCAGTTATGTTTAATGAAATAAACATAAGAGATCTAAAGACTGACCTCTTCAGGGATCTGCTTTGAAAGAATCCCATGGGATGGGGCCCTAGAGGGAAGAGGGGTCCAAGAAAGCTGATTGATAGTCAAGGATCATTTATGATCATAGATTTATGATCTATCCCAATGAGCAGGAAGTGAAGTAGAAATGCCAGGAAACCTGCATGGATGAGCAAGCTGCTCCTGGCAAAACTTGAACACAAAAAGGAAGTAGATAGAAGGTGGAATTAGAGACAGGTAACTTGGGAGGAATACAGCTACACCGTTGGAGATGTAGGTAGAAAAGCTAAAGCCCAGCTGGAGGTAAATCAGTTGAGGGATGTCAAAGGCAACAAGAATGGTTTCAAGTAAGTACTTAAGTAGCAAAAGGAATATGGGAAAATGTGAACCCATTGCTGAATGGGGCAGGGCCTATTGACACAGGACATGGAAAAGATGTGGCATTTAAAAGGCTGCATCAGTTACTCTATGAGGCATATGTGTTGTTGAGAATGATGGTAATGACAATGTGAATAAAGTTTTGTTGATCTATGCTCTTGGTAGTAACTTAAGGTTGGGAAATTCTTATTTGTTGATAAGCTACAAGTTACTGTAACACACAGTATTTTTCTCTCTTTATATTCCATGCTTCCTTAGTAATATAAATGAGGCGACTGAAGTGTCAAAATGAGCAAAACACACAAGTCAGCAGGAGCCTGGATTCATGCTTATTTTGCATACAGTGCTGTACTGTGATTGTCCACAAAATCTGTAAATGAACACTTGGCACCACACCATCATGCAATAAGGGAATTTGTGGGTTTTTTTCCACGGTGCCACAAAGTTTGAAAGATAGAGGTTAGCTTATGGCACAGGAAGTATTCTCATTGTCCAAGTGAAAGGCAGCAACTTGGGGATGTGCCACTGCCTTTTGTGTCAGAAAAGATGTCTCAGCAGAGTGGACAGAGCTGTGGGCTCAAGAATGCTGGGAATGCTGACTGCTGTAAAAATCCTATTAAGTCGTCAGAATGTGCACTGAAGAAATTACCAAGAAGCTGTCACAGTAGGAAGTGTGAAAGATTGTTTTAGCACTCTTTTGAAGGAGTGTACATCCTGTGCCCATGGTATAGTCATCCACTTAAGCTGAGAGAAGATCAGCAGGAGACACAAGGAATCAGTCTAGGGCGGGTTTGTGCCTGGATACCAAACACAATGTATATTCATTTTTGTTTACATCAAGAATATTTTGGCTTTTAAAATAGTTTCTTTCATTCTGGTGATAATACGCATTTAATTCATGGTTATTAATTCACGAGCTACATTTTATTAAGAACAAACAGAAATCTCACAGTATCGTCCAGACAGCCTTTTACATACACACAGCAGTTAGGAACACAAAGGCTTTTGTCATCTCATTCTATGCTGCATTAACAGTCATTGCCAAAAGCATTGATTAAAATAAACAATTATTTTCTCTATGAAAGAATCATACAAAGTAGGTATCTACACAGGGTGGGGTGTTTGAAGACAGGTAAGCTATAAATAGGAGGGGTATGTGCATCCATCAGAGTGGGGTGGTCCCTGAAACACTCAAGTACTGGTGAATATTTTTAAGAAACAAGGAAGAAAGTTCTGTGTATCATGCTTCTCAATTTAAAGTGCTATTGTGGCAGAAAATAATGAGCTTCAGGAGAGCTCCTGTTTCTTTAACATCTCTGCTTCCTGTTTGCCCTGGTTCAAGTCTCCTCAAGTCTCTGTGGAGATGAGTGTTAGTACTGTAAGGAAGTACAGCCTGTGAACTGGAGACTTCTATGCTTTGAGCATCCCCAGCATTGGTGATGGCTTCAGCCTATTCTGAAGCAGCTTTGTTACTGGTGGGATACCAGAAGCAAACTGTCAAACAGACCTTCAGATACAGGAAAAATTGTCAGGCACAGGTGATAGAGTGAGGAGGTCTAACACTTTGTGTATTCAAACTGACATAGCTATACTAAGGTAATTGTGTGAGAGAGAGGAAATACAAACTACTATCAGGATATATAGTCACTGGAAAGTACCTAAGGGAAAACAGAAATGACTAAATACCTTCTTAAAGTTATTTGCGGCTCAGAAAGCTTCTACCCTTTTCTGTACCTTCAAGGGATGGTCCTTAAATTCATAGCAAGTGGGTACACTACAGTATGTGCAAATCAGGCCACAGTTCATACAATCTTTTCCTGTCTTAGGTCTGCCATACTGTTTCTTTAACTCACCATGGGGTATTTTGGGGTTGGGTTTGTTTTGTTTGGTTGTTTGGGTTTTGTTTCATATTACAAAGATGCCGATGAGGGATTGCTTAGAACAATTTTTGTCTGTCCCCTGCTCTTCTCTTTTAGTTTGTGGTTTTGCACCCACCATAACCATGAAACTAAAGCTTCTTGATGTATCAGCTCCCCACGTGCATTAGGTTAGTGGCAGGTACTAGGGAGTAAAAACACTGGTATGGTTGGTTTGTTTATTTGCCAATAACTTTGGTTTGCTGTTACTGACTTCGGTCTAGTGGTTGGATCCACACTCTTTTAATGTGGGAAAGTTGCCCATGAATGCATAATTATTATGAAGTTGGACATGGTACTTTTCAAGTGCAGTTATTCTTTCTTAGCTTTTTTAGAATGCTTATCAAAATAGCTGAACTTAAACTAAGTAGACTTAGATTTTTTATGAAGAATCACTATTTTTGTTTTATTTGTTTAAAATTCAATAACCTTCTCATAATGAAGTCCCTTTGAAACATATCAAAAAAAAATCAAACCTACCAACATTCTTTAGGAAAGTCAGAAGAACATGAGTACACATTTGCTGACTACCTCCTCCTTGCTAATGGTACAGGAAGGAAGCAGGAGTTTGAAAGAGGCAGCTTCTGTCAAGTCAGAATGACAGAGCTTGTCTGGGAAGATCTGTCCTAGTTGCTGAAAGATAGAAAAAGCACAAAATTTGCTTGCCTTGTCTTCCTTTGGCTGAGATAATGTGCAGTTCCAAACACATCTGCAACAGTGGTTATCAGAAAGTCTTTGAAAGTGCTTGCCTGCCAGTGGAGCATGTGACACACTGAGCCCTGCCCTGCAGCAGCAATCTAATGCTCATCTATTGCATAGAACAGCATCAGTTTCTGAAATGCATTGGTCCTGTAGGAGCCAGGGCATCCTCTGACACTGTTCCAGTCCCAGTTGTTCTGATTATGCAACGTGCAAAGACCCTAGGCTTCCACCTTTAAATAAAGTTGAAAATACTCTTAAGTACCACTGAACTCTAATCCTATACTCACTATTTCAGATCTGAAATCACCCCTGACTTGCATCAGAATTACTCTTGTGAGTTTAATTCCTCTTCCTTCTCAGCAATGTCTTTCTTTCATGTCTGAGCAAGGACATGAAAGTTTCTGTCTTTTGAAAGCTGAAAATGGGAGGGATCGAAGAAAATGTATGTGCTTGTAAAGCAAGGCAGTACAGTAGGAGATGGAAGAATGAGTGCAGATGTAATGACTGGAGCACTGTGCAGGCAAATGACCTGAGGAATGGTATTTTGGATGGAATGTGTCATAGAAAGAAAACTCCTGCACAGTCCCCCAAATCAACTTCTTTGTTAAGAGAAAGTATACTGCCGCTACCTCTAAGGAACTTTGTCTATTATTATGGAAAAAAAATCAGAGCCTGCATTAATATGTGGTATATAACCAACAAAATCAGCTCATTTGGAACAAGCCCTCAGAGCAGGGTGGGCCCCTTAGTGCTTCGGGGCATGGAAGGAAAAAAGCACCGATTTTCAGTCTCCCAGGGCTTCTTAGCAGGTGTTCTGCTTCGTGAGGGCTGTATGGAAGACAGCAGTGAAGGACTCGAACGATAGTTAATGTAGCTGGCAATCAGAAGTGTTGCTTCAACAATCTGGGGAAAAGAGAAAATTATTAACTGTAGGCCAGTTAGAGGTAAGAATGCCCTTTGATTTTTAGAATCTATTGACTGCATAGCTTTTGGCTTTTTCCCATGAAATTTTAAAACAAAGCTCTGTCTTTAAGAGTTAGGTAGAGTAAGTCTCTTGTTCAAAGGTTCCAGCTTACCAAGGATTTGTTGAACGTATATAGCTAGTGCAGCAGCCACAAGTACCAGTCCCCAGGGCTTGTACAAAACACCTAGTCCTGATGCTGCCAGCTGGAAAGAAACTCACTTTTCATTTGTAATTACCTTTGGAATTGCCATTGTGAAGAGGAGTTTTTCAGTGCTATTTTTTCCAGAACTTCTTTCTTTCATTTGACTGACTACAATCATGAAGTCATCTCGACAGCCTCCAAAGGTCAGCACAGAGGAGTATGAGTAAGAGACCTTCAAATGCTGCAGACAGAGAGTTTGAAAAAATCATAGTTCTGTAAAAAACTCCAAATTTCCACCTTAAACTATTAGTTTATATTGCTACACCCTGCAAGAACACCAGGTGTCCAGCAGTAAAGGGCAGTAGATAGGGTGGCTCTATAGGTAACAGCTGGCAGAGAAAACTCAAGTGAGAATTACATTTCTAGTTTTCTCCTGGTTTGCTCAATGCCTCACTGCTTCATTGTATAGATTTTGTTATAGCCCAGATGGTGTTAGTAAAGCACAGACCACTGAGATTTTGCAAGATGTATGAACATGTTTGCTGCCCTACCTTACATTGCAGCTGTAATTTTTCTTTGTCTATGGAGTGTTCAAACATAACACTGACTTCCCTTATTTCTGACTTTTACAAACTAACTTCTGGATCCATTTGATGTTAAAGACAAACTGTTAGTGACTTTCAGTGGACTCAGGGGAATCTCCTTCTGTGGTAGGTAAGGTATTTATCTTAAACAGTGTTCCTCAACATACCATTGTGTTATAATCCAGTATGCTGATACCATCTTCATTCACAGCTATCCAGACTGGACAGTCTTCCAATGAGGAAGGCAAAATAGGCTTGAGAGAAAGAAAATTATTAATTCAGGTATTTCCTGACCACCACAGAATGATGTTTTTGATAAAAATGTTGAGATTTAAGGATAAAGTGAAGATGAGAAAAAATCCTAAAGGCTTACTGGTGTGACCTGGTGTGATTTTTAAGAGAGTTTTTCCCAAAATTTGGAATAATATTTTCAGATTTACATACACTTTTTGGAGAAGTGGCACAAGAGATACAAGGATAACAAAGGCTTTGAGATTAATTAGATTCCATCAGTACGGTTAAAACTGAAGGAAATGCTAGGACAGAGCAACAACATGGCAGCTCTGCTCAGCACATGTGTTTATACTGCTCCTATCAGTCAGGAAGGCAGTGAAACCTGCTGGTTTCTATACCAGTGCACCCAGTACCATCACATCAATGACATTTTGTTTCTTACAGAATCTTACCACAAATGTGCATCAATTGTCTGTTGAAGATGACTTGTTATGGCTAATGACATAAAATCTTCCCTGGGAATCTGCTATTACATGGCTAATGCCACAGGCTTTGCTGTTTAACTGCTGAAAAGTTATAAAATACGTTAATCATCAGAAATACCAACATTATTTCACCTGTGGGTAGACCTATTCTATATTCTGATTCTTCAGCGTCAGTAACTGTAGAGAATTGGCTACATGACTGAGGACACGTAGACCCTTTGCAGCTTACAGAGCATGATTTAGCAGAATATCGCACTCATCTTGTATAACAGCTGAGCTACGTGACAAAGGATGCATAGACCCTCTGCAGCTGACCAAGGCCTTATGCTGATACAGCGAGGACTTGCTGATACGTGCTGGCCTTGGTGAGCAGTACAGTTAACAACAGAAAGCTTGTGGTCGGGGCATGGGAAAGAGGAACTTGCTGACCACAAAGGTAGAACTAGAGGGAGGGGTCGGCAGCAGTGCCGTAAACCACTCAGCTTGCGCCTTTTGGAATATGCATAAGCCTCATTAGTCACACTATATCTGTAATCCACGACTGATCAATAAACGGAAGCTTGCTGATCACTCATATTGAGCGTCCGGGCCTTCCCTCCGTCGCGACAAGTAACCTCTTCAGACAGTAACCTCTTTTAGTCCGGACAGTGGAAATACCTGTCTATTGAAAACTTCTTGTATATTTACTCAAGAGGTTCCTTTCATCATTAGACTTTTTTCTGTAACCAGAGCAGCTCTGTCTTCAAAGCAAGACATGTAACCACGAAGAAGACCTCCCTCAAGCTTTCAGCAGCAGAAATGTCTGCTGGGATGGGGAAGATGGTTAATGCCAAAACAAGATTTCTCAGACAGCCACTGTGTGCTAAGACATTTTTTCAGGCATGGGCAATAGGTACAGAGCTCAAGCCTGGAATGGGGTGAGGGATGGTACAAGCTATTGGGAGAACCACTCCCTCCAGCTGTTCTTTGCTCTCCCACTGATGCCTGTGGGCTGGCACCTTACCCAGTGTGTACTTTTGGTTTTGTTTCTGCAACAGGACATTAGCAGTGCTTGCCTCTCTCATGTGGCAAGGAAATTATCCAGCTCTGTGTCAAGCAGAGAACAGGACTGAAGTACCCATTCTTCTTATAGCTGGCATCAGCTGCCAGGTGTGACTTAGGGGGGCTCTTCCCTTCCTCCCCCACTGCGGTATGTAAATCTTATTTTTTAAACTGTCATTGCAGCCTTGATGCCCAGGGAAATTCCTGCCTGACAAAGCTTTGGCAAGGCTTGTAAGGACAGGTAGAACTCTGGATGATGATCAATTGATGCAGCCAGGGAACCTTCAGTATTTATTTACTGAACACTAGCAGCCCCTACTGGTAAGAATATACTTGTCTTCCTTCTTCTTCAACCCATATGGTACCAGGGCTGTTTGTCCAGAACAGAGTATTGTTAGCTTTTTTCCCTTTCTGAAGTAGAATCATTTTCAACCTGTGTTACCAGAGACTGTAGGTGTGTCTCTGCTCAGATAATTCACTCTTGGCAACAGAATAAAGTGTGCTCCAGTTACCTTAGCAGCAAATATTTTGGTTCCAAAGAGAGGCCATTTCCGGGCCACCGTCAAATAAATTCGAATGCATTCTGATGGAGAGCATCCCTGCAGCACCATCCACTTCGTCGCCAGCCTGTCTGTTAGTTGCCTGAGGAATCCAAGACACAAGACAGTATTATTTAGTAATGTCTTCCAAGCAAAGATGTGTAAAATCAGAGCAGTTAATAAATGTACCTCTTTACTCCAAAAGGGCTGTTCTACACAGCACTCACGGACAGGGCTGTTAGCACTATTGGTTGTACAACCTGAGTTTATTTTAGCTTTTCTCTACTTCCACAGACTTCCTCACCTTCCTCATACCTTGCCTGTAGTATGCTCTACATGGAGTGGCAATATATATTAGCTCACTCTTGATTTGGCTCACTAGGGATGGTTTGGCAGCTACCTGGCTACATGCAGATGGAATTTGCTTCCAAAAGGAGGTAACTGTGTTAGTTCCACCACTGCATCCCTAAATAGCTTAGGATCTGTAGGAAGACCATTCTCTTACTTTAAATCAGATAGATCTGAGATCTGTGGCAACATGTGAATTTTGTACTTGAGCTCTCTGCATTGTGTGTGAGAATTTCCAAGTCAGAACATCAAAAAACCCTGCCAAAATATGTCCTACCAGAATCCCTGCATGGCCTGAAGCAACTCATACGAGCTGGCTTTATGACTCATTGCAAATGTTAGGCATCTGGATTCAACTGACGCTTGGGGGAAGCATAAAACAAAAACTTAGAAAGAGAATTCATCCTAGGCTTGGGTTCGTTTGTTGAACCTGAGATGCCTAACTTGGAAGTGAAAGGCTTAAACTTCTTGTCTATGGCAAAATTAGTTGGTGATTTGGCTCTTTTTACATTGTTTTTTCTTTTAAGGGAACCTTTTCCTGACACTTTTGTTTTGTTTGAGTTTCTACATCAAATAAGCTTGACAGGACTCCTTGAAACTTCTTAAATGTAAAGACAATTTGGCAAGTAAAAGCTGATTTCAGTGCAAAGTATTCAAGAACCAACAATTTACCTGAGCTGTTCAGGAGTAATATTCTGCTTGTAGTGTTTAGGGTAGAATTTATCTAAAACCTGGTGGAGAAGATGCTGCATTTTCAATTTTGATGTTCCCCCAGGACTTGAAGATCCTGGTCGATCCAAATCCCCATATTCCACCTAAGACAACATTATAGTTTATAGTGCAACAATACTATGGGGTTTTTAATGCAGTAGAACATTCCATGAATTCCCATACTGATAACTAGTGTGTTTATGAGTCATGCAAAAAGACACAGGCTGGGGAATGTTGTCTACAGCATTTACCATAGTAAATATAACAAAAGAGCAACCACTGAGGATACAACTGCCAAAGGAATTATGGTACTGATCTAAGAGTGGAACATGATTTCAGCCAGATATTTGTTGTAAGGAGACACATCTGTATAAACTGCCAGGCTTTGGGGATTTATTTTCAATTGGCCAATTAAAACAACAGCATATTTGTAAATAGTTTGGGCCATGTCCCCAGATTCTTCATCTCAGTTTATGCCGCTTTAACAAATACAACACTCAGTTTCAGGTCAGTAAAAAATTATTACACTGCTTATCATGCCCACAACCCACAATGTGTGTTTTATGTGGTAAAATACTAAATGCAAGCCTGGAGACCTAACAGAGGATCCTAGAAGACGATCTTCCTGAGTAACAGGGTATTAGCAGTGCAACAGTGGAAGTTTTTACTAGTAATGGAATTCCAGTGGTGGTCCTATTTCCATATCTCTACTAAGGTACTAAGCTACTAAGGGCAGGTCTGGTGATAGTCCAGCCTCACTCTGTTTTTTCCAGTGTTTTTCTTGAGAAGGAAAGGAGAGGCACAGCTAGAGCAAATTTCCCTACAGCAAAAGGTGTTCTAACATATGTATGCTAATATCACGTATTTGTTTTTTTTATATCAAAAGGGAGCTGCTTAGTCAAACATAGTCAGTGTGCAGCTGAAGGAGGACAAAAGAGAGGATTTCTGCCTTACTCACCTGAGCCATTAGAGCCACCATTTCCAGAGCTAATTCCTTATTAACAGGAAACCTTCCATTGGCTATTTCATTGCTCACTTGGAAGGCCAGTAGCAACCGCTCACGGTCTGTCTCACCTTTGGCCTGGCTCCGAAAATATAGTCTGAAAAGTAGACAGGATTGTGAAGGTAAAAAGATACTGTGAACTGAATGGACAGCTGGGAACCTGAATGAAGGTGAGGCAAAATAAAAGTGTGTTTTGTTTCGTTTTGTTTTTCATTGAGGGGGTACTGGACAGAGGTTTGGAAGCTGAGGTGCTTCCCTTATGAACAAGACTTGAGCAAGGAGGCTCAAAACATGCTTTCTAGCTTCAGAAGTTATTTGAATTCTGTAAGCCAACCACTTCTAGACAGTGAACCTTTATTAAACACAGCTAAATCAGTGTCCATTCATCCCCATCAAGCACAGACAGTCAATATTTAAGTTATGGCCTTCTCTGCTTATCACAGGAAAGAGAACTACCTCTGCTCTACATATATAAGCTTCAACAAGGCAGCCTTGTAGACTTGCCAGCTTGGATTTGACCACTTACACTGAAGACTTATTAAAAAATTCTTCAGTTTGCTTCAGCAGGAAATAAGAGACCCAATTAGCAGACTTTGTTTAAGGAAACATGCTTGTAAATCAAAGCATCCTACTGATTTTTATTCCATTCACACTTGGAATTTTTTTACACGGCATAGCAAGATTATTAGTTGGGGTTGAAGACACCAGCTTAGGGAATGCTTCCCAGAACCATTCCTCATACACAGTCCACAGCAACTAATTCACATATTAATTTCAAGCTGCATCTATGGCTACATATTCCACAATTCCACTACATGAGATATTCATTCCAGTGGATCAGTTTGTTTATTTTTATGTCACTTTGAGATTAACAACACTATTAGGATCATATTGACCTTACAAATGTATTATCAGAGTCCTTAGTGTTAGAACAGTCCAGCCTTGGAGAGACCTTATCAAAACATCCTTGTTGTCTAGCCTACGCACCTTCCAGCCCAACAAAATAATACTGCAAAGTTTCACTCCTGAAACAAATACTGCCTTCTGGGTCAAAAGCAGTAACTTCTGCTTTCACCTCTATTACACCAACTAAAAAAGTTGACAGAAATTTATTTCTATACCATTACAGTCAGCAAAATCTTCATATATTCCATATTGAACTCTCTGTTCAGTTTTGGGGTGGCCTTTGTTTTGCCTGCAAAGAGAATTCACTCCTTGTTCTCATACAGCTCTTGATTTACTGTAATTCAGAATTCCTATCTGTATTATAAGTGATGAACTTGTTCCAGTTTTTGATTTAGATCTTTTATCTTGAACTTCCCTTCTCTACTATCTTTCATCATCTAACTTTTAACATTTCTTTCTTTATAAAGTTTGGGCACTGCTACTACATGTCTCTTCTACAGCTCATATGATTTAGAACATTGTTATTGTATCTTTTTCATCTTTGTGACTGTTCATTTAATTGCAAGTTTCGGCACACTTGTTTTCACTGGTGATTTTTCCTCTAGGTCTCTCTTCCTCTCACCTAACACACATTCTTCAATTACGTTTTAGGATCTAGGCAAATGAAATTGTGCCAAGTGTACCTTATTGTGCTACAGCTAGTTGTTAACTCATTTTAAGTCTATTCTGCTACTGCAAAGTGGTTTGGGTTTTACCCCGAGGCCATATGCTTTTGTATATGTAACAGACAAAAGCCATCACATCTCCTGTAGGATTTAAATGAATCTTAGCTAAAATAGTTTTGGCACCAATGATACTATAAATTACTGGTCATCTACAGAGATATATGCAGTCTAGGATGTTTAATTAACAGCAGTAGTGAGGCCACCCAACAAAGGACAGTACCTGTTCTTATAGGTCAACTTTACGATTCTTGTTCCACCGTCATATTTTCCAGGATGCAATTCTTTTAAGGCTTGTTCCCATTTAGAAATGACATCACAGATCTTTAAAAAATAGCAAGGAGAAAGGAGACACAAACTGAGGTGAAATAAACAGCCAAGGCTTGAGGGGAAGGTAAGTGAATAAAATATTGTGAAACACAGAAGATAAAGAAATAGACTGGATCAGATAAACACAGCTCAAAGTGACGAAACACTTCCTTTTTCTATTGCACAGTATGTAAAAATGAAAGCATTCCAACTGAACACTCCAGCTCTAACATGCAGGGGGACACCTGAATTCTGGTCTGGTTGTAACTCTCGTGGCTATGTCTACGTCAGCAAGTAGCAAAGCTCAGGAGGAACAGATCTGCACAGAGAAACACCCATTCCTAAGTCTCCACACCCACACTAGTAGTCTGACCAAGTGACCTGAAAGCCCACTGCTATGTTGGATGACATCTTCCAGTTCATGTTTCGTGTAAAAATAATCAATTTCATGCTCTGAGGTTACTCCTTAATGTGAGTCAAAGCAGGTTAATAGGAATGATTGGTAGGTTTACCTCAAAAGTGCCCTCCTGAGCCAAACTAAAGCACTAACATATCCTCTGAACAGAGCAGAATATGCATGGCTATACCAAATCCTTGGATGTGAATGTCCAAACTTTGGGAATGTTTGGTCCTAGATTCCAACTTTGTAACTCAGACATATTTTTCATAATGACATGGTTATTTTTTTTTGGTTCCATTCAGCTCCTCCTGGTTATTCGAGTCCTTTTACAAGTGGTCTAATGAAGGCCCCTAGTTCTCTTTTGATGGCATCTCAGTGAAAGGAATGTGAACATAAGAAGCCACATGAAATACATAATCAGATCTCTAAAGTTCTCTTAAGCTACTGAGATTTACTGGTTATTATTTACTTGCCAAGACAAAGTGATCCCTTTGATTGTCTCAAGCTCCTTTGTTTACTCTGACACCTCATCTCTCCAGATGGTGGTCCAATTACCAGCAAAGCTCTAGATTACCTGGTCAATATCAGGCCATTAAAACCAACTATATAATTTGGCACTGTCTGTGGTAGTTTCCTTTCAAACCATCTATTTCAAAGTTATTGGTGTCTTCTCCCTCTGTTGCTTAATGTGAAATTTTACACTGTGTAAAATTGATTGTTTTAAGTCCCCTACAGGTATCAGGACCTCTTCAAAGTTGGCAGTAGAACTATTCCTCCATTATTGCTGTATGACAAACTATTCTCACAGATTTGTACCAAACTCTGATGTGTCTCATTCATGGCAGCCAGCCTGCTCAATTAAGGCCATCATTCAGCTGCAGCATGGGTAAAAATCTCCATATGAAAGACACATGCTAATACTTTATCTTCTTTCTTTTTCCCTTCATCTGAGGCACTGCACTCTTCCTTAAAGTGAAGCCATACTCAGTAGAGCTTTCTCCCCTAAGAAAGCTTATGAACAATGAAAGCCTGAGTTATCTGGAGATAGCAAGGAGATACTTCACAATCAAATAAATGGAATTTATACAGACATGCCAGAAGACTCACAGCCTAACATAAATTTGTCTCAATTAGGAGTGTCATATTTGATGACAGTTGTAATATCTGATCATCCTGGCTAGCTCGGTCATGTTTCAAATCTGTAGTCAAGAAAAATTAAACTTTAATATGTGCTAAAATCGGAGTTAGACTTTTTAAAAATTGACCAATTTATCACCTAATAAAATAAAATTCTTTCTATTAAGAACTATATCAGATTAGGCTAGCTAATTATAGAATCATAGAATAATTTAGGTTGAAAAAGACCTTTAAGATCAGCAATCCTAACCATTAACCCAGCACTGCCAAATCTACCACTAAACTATGTCCCCAAATGACAGATCTATAGCCCTTTTAAATACCTCCAGGGGTGTTGTCTCCACCACTTCCCTGGCAGCCTGTTCCAATGCTTGAGAAACTCTTTCAGTGAAGAAATTTTGCTTAATAGGCAACCTGAACCTCCCCTGGAGCAACTCTGGGCTGCTTCCTCTTGTCGTGTCATTCTACTTGGGAGAAGAAACCGACCCCCAGCTGGCTACAGCCTCCTTTCAGGCAGTAGTAGAGAGCAGTAAAGTCCTCCTGAGCCTCCTTTTCTCCAGGCTAAAGAACCTCAGCTCCTTCAGCTGCTCCTCATCAGACTTGTGCTCTAGACCCTTAACCAGCTTCGTTGTCCTTCTCTGGACCCACTCCAGCACCTTGATGCCTTCCTTGTAGTGAGGGGCCCAAAACCAGTGCTGAGTACAGGGGGACAGTCACTTTCTTGGTCCTGCTGGCTACAGTATTGCTGATACAGACCAGGATGTCATTGCCCTTTTTGGCCACCTGGGCACACTACTGGATCACGTTCAGGCAGCTGTCAACCAAGACCCTCAGATCCTTTTCCTCTGAGCAGCTTTCCAGCCTGTAGGGTTGCATGGGGTTGTTGTGACCCAAGTGCAGGAATTAATATCTCATCTGTGAATATTAATCTAGATAGACAATATCCAAGTTTATTTGATTTTAATTCATTAAGATAAAGATTTATTAACCATTTGGCAGTTCTTCAAAGATGTGTACTAAAGGTAGCAGAGAGGAAAAATAAATACCTTCATGTTGCCTGGTAAACAATGTTCCAAATTCCTGCCAGAAGGATCATCTGTGAACAGAGAAAATCCCATATGGGATGGCTTCCTCATTCCTGTTTCCTGGTTCAGTCTCTGGATGAATTCATCAACTGTTGAGGAACCATCAAAACCTACAACCTGCAATGATAGGGGACTTAACTGAGGATACAAGAATTGTGACCATTGATGGGTATCCCAGCTAATGAAGGTGGTTTCCTACAGATCAATCTCTCAGGATTAACTTCCAGCTCCAGTGACAACACTTGTGTATTGTCTCCCTCCATATTACACATTCTTTCCCATATTGAGACACTTCCAGCATCTCTCCCTTTTTCTCAGCTACCTTTTCTTCCTAAGATCTGTAGAGCTAGGGATTAATTCCTTTCACCTTCTTGGAAAATCAGCTAAAACAGCAAGGAGAAGAAACAGTGTTTATCTCCCAACTCCCAATATGTATAAATACCATGGTGCCACCCACCCACACGAAGAGGCAGGTTATGGTGCAGTCCTCTAGTGCCCAGAAGAAAGGCAGCTGTGGTGGCTCACCTGGTATGTTCCGTTCATGAAGTGCACTGGGATGCTGAAGGGGAGTGAGTGGTGGTAGGGATTTCTCAGCAGGATGGACACGATCTCCATCCGGGAGGGCTTGGCTTCCCGCTCTCCAGCCTGCACAGTGCGGTCCACTGATCTCTGGCAGTAGATGGCATACTTGCCTATCTCACTCCTAGGCAAAGGGGGAGAGAACCACAAACATGCTCCAAGTGCCATGTCCTCTTCAATTTCCCATGCCATGACAACGCATTCCTCCCTCAGGCTTTTGCTCAAGCAAAGATGTATTTCTGTGCAGATACACGGTTCATCTTGACAGACTAACAGCTCAAGTGCAAAGCTACAACACAAACCTGAGCTCCAAGGACCTGTAAAACTAAGGCAGACAATGGACTCTCTAGGAAACACAAGAGTATTCCCTGCTTCTAGGTGGGCTGGACACATATTCTCTTCTGGGCCCTGTTGCCATCATAGTATCTGTCAAGTCAAGATCAATTCACCCTCAAACTCGCTGTCATGCCAGTGGAATTTAGTTACTATCATGTCAAGTCCTGGTAAATATTGAGTTGTATAATCCTATGAGACTAATGCATTACAAGCTGTGTTTATCAATTTACATGGCTGTACAAACTGTAAGTTTCCATTAACCCTATCTGCCAAACAAGAGACTCAACAGAGATTCCAGGCAAGCTTAGATTTGTTGACAGTTCAATATAGGATAGGGATAGTTACCAAGATGATCAGTTTACTGTCTACTGAAGAGAGTGCTCCATTGAACAACACCAAAAAGATGCAAGCGTCTCTAAAGCCAAGCAGGAACAGTCAACTGCACCTTGCACAAAAATGTTAAGAATGTATATACTGAATAAGGTCTGAAATGGAAGGATTTTTATGGATTTGTAGCTGTGCTATCACTTTGCAGGGGAAAATAATTCCATTCAAGATGCCTTCAGGAGCTCAGTACATGATTAAAATTCCAGTTAAATCCCTACAAGCAACATGGAAGTCAGGAGTTCTGGCTTTTCACTGTAGCAATATATTGTTCACCTTCCCAGTAATGAGCTTGGACAATAATCAAATAGATAATCTTGCTTCATCAATAAGCTGTTATATTTGGTTTCCAAATGCTCCTAAGCCCCATGACTTCTCACTTTTATTCCCCTTTTAGAGACTTGATATGTACGCTAAGATCCCCTTTCACGAAAAACAATACCTAGAATTAAGATCTATAATTCTTCTAATTAAGATCTTCTAATACCTAGAATAGATCTAGACCATTGGCATTATGCAGTGTAAACATTCTAGTGTCTTGCTTGCTGTGTGAAACAGGGAAAGTAGATCTACTGAACTGGTCAAGAAACAGCTCTATCTGCTCCATCCAAAGAGAGGTAAGTATTCCTAGAGCTAGGGAGAAGGAACCAAACTAAATCCCATTTAGGAACTGCTCCAAATCTAATATAAACTACAGGTGAGCATAGGCACATTTTCATGTAATTTCTGGGGTTTTTTTCTAGCCCTAATAATTGTTTCATAGCAGGATCGTATAAATAAACTTCCTTTCTGTTTCTGCTTGGAGTGCATTTGTTCATAAAGATACTTTTGGGCTAACAACTTTTTATTTGTTCACAAAGGTACTTTTGGGCCAACCATCAGCATAGCAGAGCTTGAAGCTGATGTAATAAATCAGTTTCACAGGGCCCAGCAAATCCTTATGAAATTCAACAGCCTCCAACAGTTGTGCAGCTCCACTACTGAGTTGAATGGGCCAGTCTGGGAGCTGGTAACACATAAGTTTGAAGAGATGGCTCCTAGTACTAGACAAAAGATCCCTAACATGTTGTCTTAGCAAACAGAGAGAACCTGAACATTGAGGAGTGCCCAATATCTGTATTTTTGCTTTTGAGAAGAAATAGCAAATGTGAGGCAGCATTTAAACATTTAAAATACTTGATAGCAGTACACGTTTCCTTTGCAGTGCCAGGAGACTTTTAGCTTGAGTTCCATGGCAGATTTAGGCTTATTAACTGAATATGAATATTTATTTGAAAGGAAACTACTCTTTTGTCTTAACAACAGTATATTTTTGCAACAGACAACTAGACATCTCTAGCTGTGACCTCCCTGCTAAGGACACAGTGAGATACACTGAAGACCAGATCACCATGGAAACAAAGAGCACAGCATGAGCAAAGGAGAACAACTTCTTGCTATTACCATACTTGCACACCAAAGAGGTAATAGAAAATAATACTATCACATATTTCAGGTTTGTTAGTTTTTCCTAACTTTTTATGCGTCCCTGAGATGTTTTCTGCCGTACTTTTGTTCTGTCACTTTGCTTGGTGACCTGACACCAGAACGTAATCACCTAAAATTTGAATAATTCATTCCAAGTAATTACTTTGGTCTGTCTGTCAATAAAAGAACGTAGCTGCATAAGCAAAAAACTCCCCTATGTAGCTCCAGTTATTTCTACAGAAAGTTCTTTTGCTAGTATAGATTACTCAGTTTTGTGAACTAGCTTCATCTAAGTGACAAATTAATATGAATGGTTGAAGGGGCACAGCTTTATACTGATGGGAACCTTCTGTCCTCCCTCTCAATATATATTTGTAGGTGTGTGTGCTCCAAAATTACTTCCCTCTTTATCTGTAGTGGGTGCAAGAGGCAGTCAGCTGAGCAGAATGAAATGCTGTTGCAGTCCTTACCTGGGATCTGCATGTCGCTGCAAGTGCTGTTTGATGTACCAGAGGAAGTGATGTTGAGGCAGGAATAGAGGAGCACATAAAGCCAGGAGTTGCCAGCACTGTGAACACAAAACTGGACATCATTCTTGTTCTGTACTTCTTACCTGCTGTCTTTCATAGAATACTACAGTCAAAATAATGGATGGTGACTTCTGCTTTCTGGAGTGACCCTTTTTAGGTGTGTAGTTCAAGATGTTTCAGAGGGAAGTGATGGTCAGACAGACTGCTCTTCAGTATCTCAGTTTGGACTCTGAGAAGAGTTCTAAATGATTGGCTACTTCTGAAAATTTTGAGTATTTTAACCACAACTGAGTCAACAATTAAGACTTAAATTAACACTATGTAACTGAAAATCATAACCAAAAATGCACAAGGGAATTTTATTTCAAATTAGATCCATTATTATTCAACCTGATTTTAATGTCTCATTTGAGCTGGGAATATTGTAATCACGTGTGTACATTCATGCTGTAACTTATTAATTTTATTTACCCAACAATTACAGTGCAAGATTCAGATTTCATGCTTAATAGTAATATTCATGCCTTGTATGCTGTTGATTATCTAAAATGCAAAACAAAATTAATACCATGTAACAGTTACAGCAAGACAACACACGCTGTGAACTTTGATTCTGAATGCATAGACCATTTGCCACTGATAAACAGTTACATTTAAACTAAAAATTATTTTTCAAGTAGTTATATTAGTGTTTTTCTTTGCACACCAGTGCTGAGATTCTCTTTCCCCCAGCACACCTTTAGCATAAGCACTACTTTATGAGAACCAGACCCATAGCTAATTATTAAAAGCATGGGATTAAATGGAAAGTATTTGCAGAGTGGCAGTGAATGAAAAGGAACTGACCTGAACGACTGAATGGTTCTGGGGTTGTCGGCAGCTGGTCTGCTTAACAAGCTGACAGTAAATTTCGTTCTGCAGCTCGGTATGTGTCAAGCACACCTGCAGTGCTGTCTGGGCAAGTGACACATGGTAATCAATAGAGGATGCCTCCACAGGAACGTTGATGAACAGCTGACAGGACTGTGAAAGGGTAGAAGTTAGTCAATGCCATGAATACAGCAACTCTTGTCTGGTACTTTACAGGCCAGGTTCCCCAGATGTATTTATTAACTTACAGACAGTTACTAAATAACCTTGAGGGGAGGGAGGAGAGTCAACACTTAATTCCTATTCCTCCTTCCTTAGTTATGGCAACTAGAAAATTTACTCAACCTCCCCTGGTCTAAAGAACTTACAAGTCAGCAAGAGAATTGAGGAGAAAACGTGCTTCCTGCCTTTCATGCCTCTGCTTTACCTAGTTCACACTGTCCAGTCGCACTGCTGATCTTACACTCAGAGAGTGCAAAAATGCAATCTCCAGTGGCTTCACCACTTTCCTTACTGACACAACTGAGTTTACCAGTGAATTGTTTCTGTTTCCTTCAATCCAACTATTGGAGAGGAAAGAGGAAGATAAAGCTCACTTTGAAGCATAAAGTCTGTGGGGGACATTACTCCTAAACCCAGATCCTGCAAAAGAAAAGTTAAACCTCCAAAGAATGAATGACACCTAAATGAACCAGCAGGCCTGTCTAAAGCAACCCATAGCGACAGTAAATGTCGTACATGACCAAAAAATGTTATTGCCCCAGCAACAGAGCAAAATAACTGAAAACCATGCAATGTCCCTTTAAATACCTTAAAAAGTTTCAGAGCTTCAGTCTGTAGAGCCTCTGATGGCAGAGTAGTGAGGGATGTGTGCAACCCATCTTTACTGTAGCACAACATAGGATGCTTCCACAGAGGAGAATCTGAGGTAGCAGATAGGCAAAAACATGCAGTGTCAGAAACAGAAGAGAGAGAACAGCGTCCATGTTGACAAGGAGCCTTGCTGAGATGGCAAAACACCCGAGGAAGCAGCACTGCACTAGGCCACATTATCTTTGGTGATACTTCACTGATTTCAGCAAAGCCCACCATGGATAAGGAGTCACCAGCAGCATTAGTATCAGCAAAAAGAAGTATTGGCATCCTCAGTCCTGCTACATCAGAACTTCTCATCAGCCGGATTCTGGTGAGAAGCTGCTCAGGTGTGTGTTCAAACCAGAGACACAAACCCTTCCAGGGCAGCTGCCTGCAGTGGGGGTCTTTGTTAGTGCAAGTCACTATTCAACAGGAAGCAATGTTCACATATGGGTCCAGAATATGCGAGAATGCAAGAAGAGTTTTAAGTATGACTGCAAATGTTAATACATATTTGAGAACATGGTGTGTAAACATAAATGCATGAGCAGGTATCAAAGGTGAGGAGGAACAGACGAGCATGGATGTATGTATAAGGGTTTATACGTGCAGACAGAGAAACAGATGGGAAGGCAAGTATGTTTGAGTGTATTAGGAGAAAAGAGCACATGTTTGCATGGTCAAGATTTCCTGGAAAAGAAAATCAAGACCAACAAAGACAGGAAAAAATTAAAGCACCAGTTCTTTATTTTAATTTGAATTGTTGTTACAGACATTTCAGAGGCTTTGATAAATGATGTGACAATGTGATAGACTTGTCTGAGAACAAGGGGAGAAGGACACTATACCATATGATGTACTACCGAAAATCCCTTCCCTCACCTTTGACTGGATTAAACTGGGAATTGAAATTATTCTTCCTTATGCCTTGATACCATGGAAGAGCTTGTGGTGCTTACTTACTAGGGTCTCCCTCTGCATCCAATAGCTTTCCAATGAGTTGTTCGTATGATGTGCCCACTGTGGCATTACTGCTACCAGCTGCAACGGTCAGATGGTACAGCCAGGTGTTCTAGGCATAAGGATGACAACAGTATGAGTCAATTCAGGCCTGTTTTCTACAATCAGGTTAAGCCTATATGACCCAATCTGTTCATTGGTACCAAAAGACTCTTGCTCCAAAAAAAGACTGCTTTTTATACCTTCTCCTGTTTGGTGCGGATAAGTAAATACGTGGGACTCTGGTCCTGTGGGTGAATCACCAGTGTACAGTGGGATGAGAGAAGTCCTCCACCAGTGGTTTCATAATCTTCATCAGAGTCACAGGAACGGTCTACTTCTTCCACCTTGGACTCACGTAGAGGCAGATGCCCTAAAGGACACTATGAGAAGCAGAAGCACATTAATTAAATGTAACTCATCTCCCAGTATGGGCAGGGAACACTGGGAAAGAAAAGCCAAGTAAAAATGTTGACAGTTCTGTAAAATGTAAGGAATAAATAATTCAGTACTTAGCTAATGTAACCTTGCATTTCTAGAGAATCTCTTCTTTCATAAAGTTCTTACAAAGCGTGTCACTACTTCTATTTTTCTTGGGAGAGCATCTACAGATTAGAATGAGAATATGCAAATAAAAAGATATTTTTTCCCATAAGATACTGCTTTCTTCCCATTACACTTGAGGGCCAATTGCTTAGTATCTTGAGCCACAGTTTTCTGACCCTGGTCAGACTTTCTGCTTGCTACTGGAAAAGAAATACTTTTAAAATTTCATAAGTAGTTAGATTCAGACAAGAGAGGAGATCTGCTGTGCCAACTCTGGAGGTCAATCCCAAATATAAGTCACAGTATTTCTTGATATTTTAAAACTTGGGGTTTGACATCACCAAAACAACGGAATGGACTATTGGGCCAAGTGTCCAGAAATGGCAGTGCATTACACTGATTGCCTCCCTCTTCCCAGAATGTGGTTGCTATCTGTTTTCATGACGATATGTGGAATCTATCAGCTGCTGTATGAAAGTCTGCTCAGAAGGCTACACAAGACCAAATACAGAAAATGAGGAACAAGGTACAGAGTGATCTGAGAAAGAGCAATCACTTGCCTTTTAAGTCTGCTGTCATTTAAGGTTAAAAAAATAAAATCACAGAAAATATAAAGCTGTGGAACCGGTGCTGTTAGAAGAGTACAACCAATAAAGAGACATGACACACAGAAGCAGTAACAGTAAAGAAAACTTCATGAGAAATGGGAAAGGAGGGTCCAGAAAAAAAAGGAGAAAAAGGAATTACCTTATCTTCATGATTTCGATAGTAGTAGAAAGTTTTTCCAATCAGTGCACACCAGACCAGCTTAGAGTGACCATGCTTGACCTGTAAGGAGGACAAACATATCCATATTTTTAATATCAGCAGTATTTTCAGAATGACCTTCTAGGATTTCAATTTCCAATTCAGTTCTCCCTTACAACTTTGCATATATTATTTTATGCTAATATAAGCTCCTCTCAAAACATACAGGGCACCCCTTCCAAAAACAGGCAAGTAGCTCCCACCCAAGTACATGGGTGCTTATGGGAAGGGGTCTAAGGTTTTGTGAAGTGTTTTACTCATTCATAGTAACTTATAATTTCTATATACTGAAATATAATATTAACGATAACGTTTTAAAGATTATAACAACAAATCGCTTCTTCTCAGCAAGAAAAGAACAGTCAGCCTATAGTCTAGATAGCTGTTTCCTATTGAAGATGAATAACCTTCAGATGAAGGTTGTCTTTAGCTATCTTAGAACCTGACCAGAAGTATATTAAAATATTCACAGTAACTTGCAATGTCAAACTAATCTATGGAAATGATACAAAGAATAAGAATTTTCAGCCATTGTACTTTGTACTAATGTACCTGAAGTCTGTTATGACAGAACTAAATGCTAACCTGGAACCATACAAGCCATTTTTTTGAAACTCTCCTATGTCACCAAGTTAAAGATCACTTAACCGTGACATTCAACAGTGTTGATTTTTTTACTATGACAAGCTGTGAACTCTGCTGAAGAAAAGCACACATAAACTAGATCATTGTTATTACCTACTACTTGACAGTCAGTACCTTTCAGTAGCCTTGTTTGTCCCATTCCTTATCATTTATATAAATGCTTCACTCTGAAATACAGAAATCTACAGCCACTTTTCCTTCTTTCCCTACTCTTACAGAGAGTATTAAAATATTAATTTCTTGCTCACATTTACTGTGCAAACCAAGAAGCTGGTGCACTGTGAATTCCAAGCTAAACTGAATAAAGTATGAAATATTATTTTACCTTCGTGAGCCAGCCTTTCACAGTAGGTTTAGCATCACTATGAGGAACGCCAACAGGACCACTCACTTGTACTCTCAGGATACTCTGTAGGACATGAATCCATTCCTCCAGGATATTGGGAGAGTCTGCTGTCAGGAAGTAGGTTCTCTTTTCTGTCACAAGCTGGAAGGAAAAGGAGTGAGAAAGTATAAATCTGCACACCTACAAATCTTTTCTTCAGTTGCTGAGTTTCTTTATGTCATACAGATTTTTTTTTTTGGTCATTCAGGAGAGAATTTTCTGAGAGTAAGAAAAAAGGTGCTAATCCTCAACGCCCAAGTGAAAGAAATGACACTCAGATGAATCGAATTCTCACAAGCTCTCTTGCTGTTTCCATTGGATACTGTGGCTTTGTGTCCTCTCTCATCCTTTCTTGTTCCTCAGTGCTGCAGCTAGTTTTTCATTTTAAAGATGACTACATAAATGTGGGTTTTGCTGCCTTCACTTCACATTGCATTTTGCCTTCATTACCTTGTGACTCTGAGAGGAAAGATGCTATAAATTTAATAGTATTAGGCCTTAGCAACTTCAGTTCCATAAGGGCAGAAGGTAGGTCACAAGCCAGGCCATGTGCCTTTCAAAGTATGAAAGAAACTTTAATACTGCCTTTCTAATTAAGTCAATAATGACTTAAAAGTGAACCCAGTGATGGTCTAACTTCTAATACTTTAGAAGTCAAATTCTAAAAGGAATCAAACTATTCAGATTTTTTTTAGATCCTCCAGGCATGTAAAGTCAGGCTTGAGATCTTGTGAGAGAAGTCTCTCAGAAAGATCCTAGGTACTAGCTGGTTTTAATTGTTCTAAGAATCATTTTCCCCCACAGATTTCAAGCTCTAACTCCTGCAAAAAAAGGGAAAGTGTTATGGTGTAAAACAGGAAAAAAGTAAATATGAATTTTTTTTAATTTCAAAAGGGTGTATTTGGGTTACAATTTAGCTCTTTCCTCATTATTAATTAGACTAACTGCCTGTTTTGTGCCAGGAAACACAGAGACCACATAAAGTTAGCTCATATCAATTGAGACACACAGTACCATTCAGTCTGAAATAAGTGCTCCCTCACCCAGCCACTGAGTGTATGGTTATCTGCAGGATAAAAAAGCAACACCTACCTGGAATGTTTGGGACCCTTCACCTCTGACAATTTGGCATGAGGAATTCAGCTCCAGCTGCCCTTGTGGTTTGCGGATAACATCACTCTGAGGAACGAAAAGCAAACAATTTTTTCAGTAGGAAACCTCAGATGGGTCTTAGATTACTTAAATACATCATCATATGCACGTGCAGCTTGGAGTCTGCATTCGTGAGCTGGAAAGGACAGCCTAAGGTTGCCAGGTGAAATATGAGACAGTGTGATCCCATTGCAAAAGTCTCCTCAATAGTGGCAAACAACGTAACAAGGGCAGTGATAACAAATACTGTCTTATGGAGTTCAGATTGGACAATATGATTAATAAAACAAAACCAAACCCAAACAAACCAAACCTTTTCTAACTGGGAAGACAATACAACATACAGTAGCTACCAAGACGGTGGCTGAATTTCCACCTTTGGAAGTTTTCAAGATTCAGCTAGACATTTGTTAAGTGACAAGTTTATTAATAATAACTTTGTTCTTCATCTGATGCATACAGTGAATCTTTCTAATGTTCGTAAATGATTTTCAAAACAGTGACACGTCTAACCAAAAGTGGTTTTTCAGTATATTGAATTTCTCTGTACCTTTAAAGAGGAGGAAATGTATCCCCAGTGACTTACCGGGGACTTGTAGTACATGATTTGTCTGTTTCTGAGAACAAACCATCGTCTTTTCCATGTCTTTACCTGGCTGCCCATTTTCAGCAAGTAGCCCGATTTCTCCATGGGTTCCTGGAGGACAGAGCAAAGTGGAGAGGAGGTTACCTTGCACCTCTCAAAATACAAATGAAAGTGTGCTGAAATCAAGCCCAGACATTTGCTGCATCTCCCATAATTTTTTGCTTTGTTTAGTAGCAGCCATCAAAGATCATTTCACTGATTGTTTGATGCACTGTAAACTTTTTTCTCTTCCTACCAAAGCACTGATTTTCCAAATAAAAGTAAAGGCTGTCTCTATGCCATGATTAGACTCCTGTTCCTTGCCTGTTTGATCTCCTGCATTGAAGAGTACAGACTTTATTGCTGCTCATTTTGAGGTTTCTTTACTTTCTCCTTCCTTCCTCTGAATTTCCAGGTTTATTTTGTCCCAAAAGTGTAAAGCTGTCATTAAAGTAGAACACAACCCCAGGAAACCAATATAGGTCAACAGGAAAGAATACAACCCTTGATGCTTATACTTTTATCTAACCACATAACAGAAATGCACCTTCTTCTGAAGCACCAGATAGTGTCTTTTGGTCTCCCAGCTGGAGCAATAGCCCAGTCTGTTAGAGCATCCCTTTGCAGGGGGATTACTCAATATACTATAGTTACACTTTTCTCTTTTCAGGCCAAGGCTCTGTTTGCATCCCTTTCCAAGTGTAACATAGCAGTAACAGTGCAAGACTTACAGTGCAGATTCCACCATCAGTGGAATAGGAAGATGTTCGCTGTAGTTTATGTTCTGGCTCTGAATAGTCACCATCCAAGGAGTAGGCATCAGGAGGGATGGCATAGTCACTCTCAGAGCTCAGCGAGGACATAGATACACCTGTTCAAAATAAAGGGAGGAATGAGAGTCATGGCAGAAGCATGAACTGAATACTGTACACTCCAAAAAGGTTTCTGCATCCACCATTGAGGTTTATTTTTGGTTCAAGAAGGACAAATCAGATCAGACTTTGGAAACTCAGACCCCACTCATGTGACTTCTGAGGCCTCTTTTTATTTCCCTAGGAAGACAAGTAGTGAAAAGTGAGTTTTGGATACTGACGGTATAATAAATTTATTGCTGAATAAAAACAGATTCAAAAAAAATACATATATAAAATAAAAATCAACAGACTTGTTATCTGAAGGAGAGACAGCTTGTTTTCATCTGGGAGTATCCATTATAAAGTCTCAAGCCCCTCTGATTCCAGCTAAGGAAAAGGATTCTTCACTAGCAATGGGGCTTTGCTTTCTGGGAATCTTTTACCACTGGCACATGGCAATGCACAGGCACATCTGCCAATGCATCACAATAAAAGTTAAGACTACAAGAAATACAATTCTATTTTAAAGACAACCAACAGTAATGAAAATTCCATTCAAGGAATCAGTTTAGCCCTCCCAGCAGGCAAGAAAAATAGTCCTAGTCAGGACTCAAACTACCCGATGTCTCTCAAAGAAAGGAGAGATGTGCTTACTGGTCAAGAAATTACCAGCCAATGACAAAGATAAAAAAGAATTTTCTTTATTGTGTCAGTAGTAGCTTGCTTCCAAGGAGAAGTCACAGAAAAGGTATGGATGACTGGATACGTGATGAATTTGGGAGGGCAATCCTTCCTGCAATCTTAGTTTAGCAATTGCCTGAATAGAAATCTATCAGCAGTAAAAAACATCTAAGAGAACTTGTTTCTACTGTTTCTACTGTTGATGTCTGCACATATTCTGGGAGAACTCCTTGTTAGCATCACTCTGGCTGAGCATTTGCCTGTCACCAATGATGCTGTTCAGGGCATCTTGCCTGTGATAACAGAGTTCATCCTGCTCAGTAGCAATACTCCCACTTTACCTCTCTTCACGGCACGAGGGCTGCCTGGCATGCTAGCTTTCCTGTTCTCAGATCCAGCAGTAGACGTCCTGAAGCTGGCATGGGAGCCACAGTCATCATCAGAGCCTGAAGACTCATCTAAGAAAGGCACACTGCTGATCTGTGTGGCTTTCTGGAAAACAGACCTGTATGGTTAGTGTGTGAGAGAAGAATTTGCCCAAGACAATCCCTCCTCAATCACAAGACAGAGAAACCCATGCCCTTCATTTTCACACTGCCTTGCCCACTTCTGCCCCAGGGTTCCTCAGCTCCTTCCCTTCTAGTCTGAGAACTTCCAGGCTGGACTCTCTAGTCTGATTTGTTTGGGTTTCCTCTGGTTACACCCTCCTACTCGTCCACGACGCTTATGTTCCATCTCATTCCTTAGGCTACACCCACTGTCACCTCCAGGTTTCATAGTGCACACTGCAACTTCCTGGACCAAAACTCGTTGCAATGTTCTGTGTTCTTAAATATATTTATCATCTGCTACTCTTTCTGCATTGTTTTGATGTTCAGTACTTCCTGACATTCTCTAATTTTCTTTCCTTCACTGCACAGTTTCATCCTATTTTGTCTCAAGTTACTAGCAGCCCTGGACCATGCTTTCCACAACAGGAAAAGTGAAGTAACTCCTTACCCCCTTCAGCGTAGTGTAGACTGGCACCGTGACATTTCTGTAGATGAGATAGGTAAATGGCCCAGAAGTTGAACACGAGAAATTGGAAACTGGGAAAATTCAGAGAGAAAGCAAGAGAGCAAATAATACAAACCAGTGAAAAAGAGGAGGTTTTAATGGAGAAGCACATGGAGGACTGCTATCCTGGACAGTCTGGCTTCAGAAAGGCCAGGAGACGTGTTATTAATTCCATACAATTCCCAGTGAGAGCTGCAATGTTCCCTCCATTTAGCCTGTAAGACACCTTACCCACCCTGTGCTCCCCATGGTACAGTGGCAATCTGGTGTACCCTTGTCCAAACAGATAAAAGCCGTAACAGGTAAAGGTGATGGTTAATCAGAAGACTAAAAACAGGCCACAGACATGCAGAGGCAGAAGACTGGCGGCAAAACTGATGGAGGAGATAATGGAATCCCTGAAGATGTCCCTGAATGTAGAAGCACAAACAGCCCAGCACCAACCACCCCCAAAATCAGATATCTTCTCCTCCCTTCCTTTATTGAGGCTATCTATGAGGTCAAATTTACTTTGAAAACAGGCAAGGAAACGAAGAAATGTGAATAGCCAGAAGCTCAGGTCCCACACTGTCACCATGAACTCCCTCTAAGGATGGATCTAGTCTAGAACTTACAGCAGCTGGAAGTATCATTCACCATGGCCACTTCAGACAGCCTCATGCCAGACTTGGCCACAGCATAGATTCGGCTCTCCTGAAACATTAATACCATGAACAACAATGATCAGGCAAAAATGTAATTCTTACAGACAGAAATGCCCATGTCGCAGAATCACACCACAGTCACACCTTTGGGTAGGAAGAAGGGCTCTCTAAGAAAGATAGCTGAATTCCACTGTATGTTGTGTGAATGACCATTAATGGACGTGTGTAACTCTGTGTGAATTCCCAGCTACAGACGTGACATCCACACACTGGACACCTACAAGTAATTGTCAATAAATTATTATATCACAGCTTGGAAAGAGATGGGTTTTTTTCCAAATTATAAACAATACAAGAATCAAGAACAGCCCTAAACCAGGACAATTCATTGAGTCATCAGCTGTAAAGGATGCCCATTCTGTAATAAGGGAATGAAAGAAATGCCTGGAATGATTTCAATAAGCCTGTGTCTCAGTTACAACAACATACAGAACTTTCAGTTCAAAGGATCTCCAAGTGCTTCATGAATTGATAAAAATTCCAGAGGAGGAACCCAACTCTGTATCTAGATGCAGAGTTACGACTAAGACGTCAACTAGTGCGAAATGGATAAACCCCAAAGCTAGGAAACCTCTTGGTGCTCCTTAAAGCATACAACCAAAACTCACTATGAAATAACACATATAATACATAATATGAAAGTACCTAAGATTGCAAAGTCAAGTACACCAAAAAATTTATAAGACATAAGAATTAACAATGAGCACTTGACTTCGCCGTTTCAATAAATCACTTGTTTGCTCCTACCTTTAAAAAAGCAAATGAAAAGAGAATTGTCTCTTTTGATGCTACATTGATTTCCACCAGGTTTGTCAGTTTGGCCTGTTTAGGAACCTGGTTGATGGAGTCCCTTGGGAGTCAGTCCTGATGGACAAAGAATCCAGAAAGACTCAACATTCTTCAAGAAGGAAATCTTTAAGGTGCAGGAGCAGGTCATCTCCATGTGTTAGAAGATGAGACAGTGAGGAAGACCAGCCTGTCTGATCAGAGAACTTTGGCTGAACTCAAAGTTTATCACCTCTGGAAGAAGGGACAGGTGACTCGGGAGGGGTATAAACACACCATGAAGTTATGCAGAGAAAAAATTAGGAGGACCAAAGCCCAATTAGACCTTCACCTGGCTACTGCAGTAAAAGCCAAAAAAAGACTTTTATAAACACATGAGAAACAAAGAGAGAATCTCCATCCTTCATTGGATATGAGTGGGAAACAGTGACAAAGGATGAGGAAAAGGCAGAGGTACTCAATGCCTTCTTTGCCTCAGTCTTTGATGGTAAAACTAGTTGCTCTCCAAGTACCCAGCCCTCTGAGCTGGAAGACATGGAAGGGGGAGCAGAATTGATGCCATGATGATTTTTTTGCCTTTTCTTTTATACCCCTTTTATATACCTTTTTATAGCTTTTGTATTCTTAAGTGGTTTTTAGCTGACACTCTTAGACTTATTTGTCAAGCTAGGAGACCAAACATCTTAGAAGCCTCATAGTTAGGGATCAGATGCGCCAGAGACCAAGGTCCTCTCCAGAACACATTTTGTAAACTGAGATAAGACCATCCAGGGGGAAGGTTCCTTGGGGAGGGGGGCTCACTCGAGCCTCTCATTGGGGAATTTTTTATAGATATGCTAATTAGTAAAACCTATAATGTTATACCAGATGGATTGTGAGGGTGCATTTCGGTGCATTTGACCTGGACGTAGTGCACCTAAGGATCCTTAAAGTAAATACCAAGATAAAGTCCCTTTTTCCCTTCTAACCATGTTTGATTCTTGATTTTAAGAGCAGGAAAAGGCATCAGAATGAAGCCCCCATAACCCAAGGGGAAATGCCCAGTGACCTGCTTGGCCACTTAGACACACACACAAGTCTGCGGGGCCAGGTGGGATCCACCCAAGGGCACTGAGGGAGCTGTCAGAAGAGCTCACTGAGCCACTGCCCATCAGCTACCTGCAGCCCTGGTCAGCCAGGGAGGTCCCAGGTGACAGGAACCTGGCAAATGTGACACCAGCTACAAGGGCCAGAGGAGAATCTGGGCAGCTACAGGCCTGTCATCCTGACCTTGGTGCTGGGGAAGGTCATGGAGCAGACCATCCTGAGTGCCATCACAAGCACATGAGGGACAACCAGGGGATCGGGCCCAGACAGCATGGGTTTGTGAAAAGCAGGTCCTGCTTGACCAACCTGATCTCTTTCTATGACAAGTGACCTGTCCACCTTCTCAGTGATGAGGAGAAGGCTGCTTTTTCCAATCTAAACAATTCAAGGACTAACAAACAATTCATCTATCTGACCTCAAAAGTAAGAAAAAACAACAGGATATGTATATTCACTTTACCATAGTTTTTCGCAAAATTCTCCTAATAGCAGGGGCATACAATGAGATAGGAATGCTGAGATCTAATCCATGTATCTATTCTAGTATCCACAGTTTTTTCTCACTCTGAAGCTATCTGGTCTGGTCCACTGGATTTATGACTCATTTTTCTATCTTACATGACAACAAAACTAAGGATTAACTTTTGATGACCCATATAATGATAAACCACAATACAGCACATTTTGCCTTTCATTTTTATTCCTATGGTTCTTGAGTACTACTTTTTCAATGGATTTTTTTCCCCTTATAAAGAGAGAAAAAGAAAAAAAATTGTCAACGGAGCCAGCATGCCTCATGATCTGGAACTGTCCAGCTTGGTGGCTCAGGAATGTAACCTGTGATACCCAGAGGTATCAATTCCTTGTGACCAAGAAGTGCTGTAGCCTGACTACCAGGCACAAAGATAAGCAGCACTTCTCACACTGTTGTCCTTGCATTTCTTACCCATGATGGGAATCGGTGCAGAGGTGGTGTGGGAGGTTTACCTCCCAGGTCAAGTGTGCCAGCCTCAGAACTCACAGCTTCTCTTTGCTCTGCAGGTAAGTGGTACATTCCCTCACATGTTCCAGCTTCTCCCCTCAGCAGGCCACATTCTGTCTCCATCTTCTCCATCACTCCATCATCATCAATGTCTGTCTCCTCCACATGCCCACACGTGACTGGAGGGTCTGTTATGGGCTGGAAAGTGTTAGTCTCTAAGTGCATTACACGACAGAAAGAATTAACCCCCGACTGTGGTTGGCTGTGATGTCTCTTGGCTAGTTGGATACTGTCTCTTGGTGTATTGGGTGTTCGTATTTTTGGAAAGGTCATACTACTCCCAAGGTTGCATTCCCTCCCTGGACAGAAGGAATGTGCTGTAACAGCTGATGTTGACTGAACCAGAGGTGGCTCAGCAGTCTGGAGACGGCCCTCAAGCATGCTCATTATTTCTCCTGAGGAAGAGGAGTCCAGCCGGTGGGAGTTGAATCTGGCACTCAGATCATCAGAGAAGCGGGTGCCATCCAAACTCACTTGTTGCAAGGTGCTCACAGCACTATGGTTTCCTTCCAAAGATGACTGGAAGGTCAAAGCCTCAAGAATTCTTGTGGTCTCTGCTGGAGAGTCCAGTGATATGGGATCAGAGCACCCTAAACCGTGTTCAGAACTTATGGTTGGAAATACATTTTTCTCTGTGGAGAGATTCCAGCTTGATGGGTCAGACATGAGCTTCAGCATGCTCTGGGAAAGCAGAGATTTATCCTCTCCATTCTCAGTAAAGGTGTCATTGGCAAGGACTATGTTTCCTGAAGAGAGGACATGTTTGGTAGGTCCTGTCTGACACACCTCTCTGAAACCAGGTGCAAGAAGCACAGGTTTCTGGTCTATCTTCTCAGCAAAAGGGGCCTGCGATGCTCGGGGCTTCAGGGAATCAGAGCTCCAAAGAGATTCAAAGGGAGGAATGCTGGTCATATCTACAAGGAAGGAGAACATATGGTTAAGGCATTCAAATACTTTAATGTCTTCAATGTTGCTTCCTAGTGTACATTCAGTTGTATTTCAATAGCACCCTGGCCTGTTTAGGACTATATAGAATGGAAAGAAGATGGCTGGACACAGTTATAACTAAAGTGCTTACATTTATTATTGGAAATAGCACAGAAGAGATGAATAGGAAATGATTAATCACTGTTCCTGACAAAAGTGAAACTAAAGGGTGCCTAATGAAATTAGGCAGAGCATTTGAAATTTACAGGAGGAAGGTTTATCCCAGACAAAAAAAGAAACAGAACGCTGCAGATAGGCCAGAAAAAGTAATGTATCAGTAGTACAGGAGTTCTGGCTTAGGAACTTCCTAAACTACTGAGAGCAGAAGCTGGAAGGGCATATGGAGAGAAGGACAGCTTTACCTGCAATATTTTGTATGGTCTTCCCTGGAACGTGAGCAGCCAATCAGGAGATGGGATACCGGCCTAGGCAAGCTTTCAGTCTAATGCAATATAGGAGCTTTTACTCTTACCTATAAAATTATGCCTCCTCTCATAAAACATGAGAAGGAAGTGCACCTATCCACACAACACTTGGTCAGATACATCCAAGTGGCCAGAACACTGCTTAGCATGGCTTTTGGCTTTAGTGGACCTACAGTGATTAAGTCATCAAATAAGTTGGTATGATTCCATCCACTCCCAGGGGCTAGATGAGGCTTCCAGCAAAGGTATGGAGACCTTCTTAACTATCACAGCAATCAGTGAGTTTACTCACTTTTCAAGAATTTCCCTAGAGCTTTTTGTTATCCTTTTGTGCTATCTGACCCACACAGTGCTTTACGTCACAAAGTTTTATAATAGTAACTTACATGGTTTTGCCGTAAAATCTTCCTCTTTTTGGTTCTTTCCCTGCCCTTTCAGTTGCTATGTTAGATGATGACATAAAAGATAGATCCTAGATTGCCTCCATTGTCCTTTGTCTACTTAGTACCTACACTTTGTAATTACTATACTTTCTTCTTTTCCATAATTATTAGATTTAAAGATTATCCCAGTTCTACAATTTCCACCAAATAGCAGCTTTAGAATATGAGAAAGTGAGGGTAAAACTTGGAATGTCAGAGGATATTTGATTGACCTTGGCATTCATATTTATTTCAGCCTGACTGAAAAAGAAACAAATCATTAGATGCTTTGAAAATTGCAAAATATGGGTGAGCGTGACTCTGCTCAGCTATTGCTGAAAATGCTGCCTGAACATCAAACTCTATGGGTATTCTTAACCACCCATGGGATTTACAAGGAAATAGAAACAAACTGAAGACACAAAGTTACAGAGGGAAGAGCAAACAGCAGAATAAATTACTGCTGACAGTGGAGAGGATGAAACCTGCTCTTGGAAACAGCTGAGAAAAAGACAATCATGAGAGCATGACCTTGGCACTTGAGTCACAAGGAACTGAATGTTAGCAAAGCTAACACAACACTGGCACACACAAATCCTGGCACGTATTTTCCCCTGACCCTAAGGTAAATCATTAGTGTAGACTGAAAAGAGCCCATTCATTTTAAATACTACTGGTATTTTTGCAGCTTCCTAGATGTGACAGGAGATTATGAAGACGCAGCTGTTACTATTAGCATAGCAAGCAAGGAGAGATTTGTCTCTCTGCAAAGGCCTCTGACTTCAGCCTGGCATAGTGAGACTAGTGAGGGATAAGAGGAGAGGACAGTGCTGTTTACTGCCCAGAGAGCTGGGATCCAGGGAACACTTAATACCGGATTATTAACGCAGCTTACCAGGCATTCTCTTTTTGTGAACAGTCAGAGCCGGGGGGGATGAGAAAAACCCAGTCATAAAACATTTCACTAGAAATGTGGTGGGATTTAGAAGGAATTTTGCCCTATTCCCTTGCTGTGGAGTAATAGGAATGCCAGAAAGACTTCTGCAGGAAAGAAATATCCCCTGCCCACGTGCCCAGTGAAGTTCTGGAAAATAGCTCATCTTACTGTGACCAAACCAAGCTTATTAGAAAATAAAAATTAAAAAAAGAGAGAGAATTTCTTCTTCAAAGTATGTTACAAAGAAAGGTGCTGAATTCAAGCCTGGAGACCAAAGTTTTCCATCCAGCCACCAAAGAACAGCAAATACCCAAAACACCATAAGCAGCTTTCTCCAACCCAAGCTGATAGCACAGAAGAACCTAGCTCCTAAAGGCAGACCAAATAGCTGCTGCCTTGGTTCATTCAGTTATTCAGCTCACATGCCAGCAGAGGTTCGGTGGGGATGAGAATAATTCACACATGGAGGTACACTGAAATACATCAGGGACTTCTCCCCTGCAGCACTGAAGTGAATGGAGAGTTCTACTGTGTATTTCAATGAATGCTTTTAACTCAGGAGCTCAGTGGCTTATTTTAATGGCAAATGCAGATTCTAAGAAAAAAAGGCGTCTATACTCAATTGTTGGTGGGAAAACAATTAAGAGTTAAGGCAGGTAGCATGTTATTCCCATCTTAAAAATGGACCCGCTAAGGAACAGGGCAACAGAACAACTCTACTGCTTGCTGTCACAAGTTTTAATTTCTGACAAAGTTAAGAATATAATGCCAACCCACGAATGCCGACCCCACTCTTGTGGTGGTTACTGGGCTGCAGTGCCAGTTGAACACACTTACCTTGCAATGTATCCTGAAGAGCTTCAATTTGCTCCATCAGTCTCCGATTACAGGTTTTCAGGTGGTAATTTTCTAGCTCAAGCTATGAAACCAGAATAATAAAAACTGAAAAATAATGCCAAACTGGTGTACGTGTGATCCACTACACAGAACATGCCTTCATCTTTGTTATTTTCAAATATCTTAACAAGGGAAAAAAAAAGATGGGTGAGTCTACCAGTCACCTCAAAATCCTTCTAATCAGCAGCATCACTAGAAAACCCACTTAAAATATTTTTCTGTGCTTTCTCAAACAGCCACTGTTTGAACTACTGGCACTTCTCAAATACGTCTTTAACTTGGAATAAAAGACCAGACAGCCCACTCCCAGCTGAAAACTACTACAGCATCTTTAAAACTGCATGCTGACCCGCTGCTATCTTTGTTTTTCTAGAAGATAGGCCCAGACAGAGCCACAAATCCACAGGATGGAAAGAACAGAGAGGTCAGAGACGAGAAAACAAAGGACATGTTTGTGTAACAGGTGCTCTGCCAGAAAGGAACAGAAACTGCACGCAGAGAAAAGAGGAAGAGGTAAAAGTAAGCTAGGTGAAAGCCACTTGTGACTAGCCAATGTTCAGAAACTGCCTTTGGGCACTGGCGACTTCACAGGCATTTACAGTTTGCCCAATAAAGTAAATAGCCCTCAGTAAGACTGATGACCCTGGCCCTACAAGTGAGTATATGTAGGGCCAAACAAGCAGAGTGCCTCTGTGGCAGTTTGACTGTCCCCAGACTATTGTCCTACATAGGAACCCCCTGGGAGTGCAGCCACTGCACTTACTCACAGGCCTTGAAACCTGGCAGCAAGCTAGAGACTTACCTCCCTGAGCTTAAATGTTACCCACTCTTTGATCTTGGCAGCTTTCTCTTGAACAATTTTGGCTTCCTCAGTCCTCAGCTGTTTCTGTGCCAAAAAACCAAACCCAACATTAGACGCATTAGGAGAGCACAACTAACAGCTCTCAGTGAGTTACTGCATCAGGAGTGACTGAAACACTGAAGCTCCCATTCCAGACATAAGATTTAAGACTGCTACTTGGACACTATTATTCAGCTGGCCTCTGAAAAAAATAAAGCTCTAAGTTGCCTTACATGGTCCCTAGAGTTAAATTCAGAGACTTGTTTCAAGAGTTTGTTGTGGAATAGCAAAATCCAGGTCAGGTAACAATTGGCCACCTACCACAATTTGAGTACAGTCTGCAACTTTTTCTGTTTCATGTGGTTTTGCAATGTTGCTGCTTGCTGTTGAGCACCTGTAGTGTTCCCCCAGCCTACACACACATCATTGGCCAAAGGTAATAAGAATTAAACAGTGCCCTACAACTGATTCATAAAACATCAATCATTCCAAACAAAAGGGATTCAGCTGCTGTAAGTACAAGTGTAGGGCACAAACTTTCAAGGTGTACAAGATGCAAATACCAACAACGTATTTAACACACACACACAATATTCTCACCGAGAAAGTAAATTTAAAAAAAGCTCCACAATTAGATCTTGAAAGACACTAAGACCTGCTAGGAGGATTTCAGATGCTATAAGCTGTTGTATGTTTACAAATCCATTAGAACAAGTTCTAGTCCACACAAAGGTGTTATGGCAATACTGTTGATTTGCACAGTGACTGTTGTTCCCCCAAGTATCTGCTTGGGTAATATTGCTACAGCATTTTTGCAGCTGTGTTTTCTCAGCTGTGTTTTTAACTTTTCTGGAAATTTCCTTTGAAAGATGCTGAATTAATACTATAATCACGCAAAACTTTCTGGTTTATCTTCTGTGTGGCTTCATCAGAAGCAACATCACTGAAAACTATCCTATCTGCATAATGATTTAAACAACTGCATGAAGAAATCAGTTCCAGGAGCAAGGGAGGGAAGGGAGAGAGGAGGAATATATGCTCCATGGCACATCAGCCCTGGTTTCTCCAATTAAGGGGCAAAGATAATTAATACCTTCTGGCAGTAGTTGGTGGTTTCCCTGTTACACTGTTTTTTCTGAAGTAAACAGATACAAGTACTTATGACAATAAAAATGTCAGTCCTTTCCCCCACTTTAATTTTTCACACTGATAAATACCATATAAATGCAGAGCACACTGCACAAAATTCCCCACATTTTCACATCACTTTTAATCACCACATGCTATTTATCACTACAATTGCACATTTAAAAGCTCTTATTCACGTATGTTTGCTGACTTTAAAATAGACCCTAGTAACGCTATAGGCAGCAGGAACATTTGTAGTTGAGCGTAATGAAATAACAGCAATCAAATCTCATGCTTTAAGAAGAAGACTTACTTAGCCTTTTTTTCCTTTTATATGACTGTGTGTGTTCCTAATCATCAGGTCTCAACCTTTGCAGGAGTTAGACTACTAGATGTGCCCACAGGTCTGAAATGATCTGGCACAAATAGCAGATCTACCATCTCTGAAAATCCATCAGATGGGAATTGGCTTTGAATCCCTAATGACCTGGACTTGTCCTGGAATAGGGTTCAAGACGCAAAAGATTCAGATTACTACACTATATGGTGAAGTGCAATGCCAGGATTTTATTTAGGGTTCTAAAGTAGAATAGTGACACGATGACAGCATAGTCACCAAGCTTAGTAAGCCCTGCCTCTAAGCAGAACCAATTCACTTGGGCACTGCAGCCATAGATGCAGTTATTGTGCTTTAAGATCCAAAAGCAATTAGAGATTCTTTGTGTCCCACACTACTGTGTGGTCCAGACACGACCTCAGTGTTCTCTTAATAATGCTCTGAACTCCATGTCTCTTCCCATCCCAGTGAAAACAAATAGGATGCCTTACAGGGACCCTTAGTAACCTAGCTCTGCCACCATCTCATCCCAGTCTGAAACTAAACCAGCGACTCTTTATCAGAGTGTTTCTCGTCTGGAATTACCAAGCTTTGACTTTCATTTCTAGAAACTCATTTTGCCTCTTGTTGCTGGAACAAGATTTCTACTAACAGTCCTTGAAATAGGTCACAATTAGTTCAGTGTAATTCAAATGGCTGAGTAATTTTTTTTTGGTAAAATTCTACTTCTGTTTAAAAGTTATTTACTTAGCAACACATAAGAGTACCTCATTCCTCATGTTATAAAAACCACAGGGCAAGGCCTTTACTAGAACTGCAATACAAGCCCTGCTGTATGTAGCATTTTCCTTCCACCAACTGAAAATGGAAGAGACTAAGAACTACCCATGCTGGGAAACAGCTGCTCTTCTATAATGACATCTGACAAGAGATGAACTATGCTAAAGGACTGCTAAAGACTGGGAAAAGACCCTTCCCAAGAAGCAGCATGAACTGAGTCAGAGATGGGCTACACAATGGCTCCGCAAAGCAATCTATACACCAAAAAGCCAGAGAAAGACCATGACCAGACTGTAGCATTACAATGTAGGGTCTCAGAACTAACATAAGGAAGCCCTTTAAGCTCACTGACTGATCTCCAATAATGAAGAGACATGGGCTGTCAAAGCTGAGTGGATGTTTTATCTGAAAGAGAGGATCTTGTACTGAGCTGGGCATTATCTTACAGCTGATCTGGAGGCAACTGAGAGACTAACATGTAATGAGACATAATCCGTATATTTGAACTATACATTACAGAATTCCTCTGACTCATGAAACCTACAGGCCTCCCTGTAGAAAATATCCCTACCTGTTTTGCTAGCTGTGTCTCCAATTTGTTGATCAGATCCTCCTTTCCTTGCATTGTGCACATCAGCTCCTGGTATTTCCTGTGCAGGGTGCTGTCAAATTCACCAGTCTTCACGTCAGCTAGTTTTATCTTCTCTTCCATAACTCTGACCTGTAATGGTAATCAGAAGGAAACTGAAAAAAACCGAAACACAACAAAACAAACCAATGCAAATTAAGGAGCTGCTTGTGTAGTGGTAAGAGAATGAAAATAAATGAGAATATTTGTGGGTTTCTTATTTTTCAAGTCAGGGAAGGAAAAATAAAACATCAAAAACTACAATACCCTTCAGATCACACTTAGTTTATATCCACATTTGTGAAAGGAACATTGTCCATTCATTTGTAAAGCTGAAGCAAGAACAGATGCAAACTGAACCATGAATAGATAAACACATCGTGGATTGTGAGGTATTACAATCAAATTACTAATCAAAGACGTCATACAGGCACCATAGTCTCTGTACACGTATGAACAAGGTACATCACACCTTCCTCCTTTGCAATATCACAGCCAGTTTTTACCTCATTCACTACCATACCACAAACCCCTGGCCATTTGCTTCAGATTAAGATTTCTATAGCAAAATCTATTATGGAGGTCCTTCTTCCTCCTATCCCCAGAATAAGACAGTGTTTTAGCAACTCCTGTCTTTCCGCCAAGTCTTTTCTCCAGACCTGCTACGGAGTTACAATGTTAGATACTTCAGAAGATTTGCCTGTCTTTCAGCTCCTGCCAGTGCCAACACTTCTTCATCTCAGCAAGAGAAAGATCACTGTAGAGCTCCTTCACTACAGACAAAGTTTCAATGCACTAAAATCTAGTAGCTACTGAAGCATTTCAGGTTTTTAGCAAATTTTTAAAACCTCTTTGCTTTCTTCAAAATCTCTGTCTCTCAATAATGCCACTCCGTTTTACCATTACCTCATTCTATTACAATGGATTATAATACTTCATTTCTAAAGATTAATGGAATCCCCTCAATTTAACTCAAATGTACTAATTGCAGCATTTGAAGATGGGAAAATTTCTGGTTCCAACACATCTCAAAGAAGCTAGATCTGCAAAGAAACCAACTCCAAATACCATAAATTTAGCATAAATTTAGAACCAGAAAGACAGAATGCAGGCAGCAATCTGAGCACTTCACAAAGTCCGTGCAAGACTGTTAGTCATGCTCTGTTGAGCAGCCTACACTTCATACTTGCAGAAGCTGTGTTTTGTCCTCCTGTCTGCCTGTATTAGGCAGAGAAGCAAATTGCCTCTTCCTCATACTGAATCAGAAAGGTAAGCACCCAACATCCGAGCCAGAAAACTAAGCCTGCTGAGTCGGATGTGTTTTCATTAGAGTTTAGGGTGATTATAGTAAAAAGAAATGGCCCCTCCTTTCTGTCTGATGCCCAAATGCTGACTCTGTACTAGAGGCTCAGTGAGGGGACTGCAAACATGTGATTTCCTTAATTGAGGTTGGCAGCTACAGGGAGTCCATTGAATTAACAAATCCAACCCCCCAGACTCCTGGAGAGAAAGATAACAAGGGATTTTGCACTTGATGTGGAGCCCTCTCATTTGTTGGCTGCCTCTCATTCATGGTGAATGTACTCATTAGTGGAAGGGAATGGTCCTACTCTTGTGCTGTCACTTCTTCAGGCTGTCAGGCAGCTATGTAGCATTTCTCTAGGAACACTTATCTCTGGATGTGGATAAGACTGCTGGAAAGGCAAACATTGAGGGTTGCTAGTCTTTAGGACCTGCCAGCATATGGCTACAGAACTGCTGGTGGCAGATGAGTGAAGGCAACCCTCATTTCTGCTGGTGGCAGGTGAGTGAAGGCAACCCTAATTTCTGCTACACCTTCCCAGCCAAGTTCTCCCTTTCTTGCCCATTCTTGGACCTGGATTTGACTTGTTCTCCATCTTGTCCCTTGCTGTCATTGCATCTCATCATATCCTAGGCACTCTGCTCCTGTCATTGAGCCTTGTCATTGAAACCTTCTTCACTGGCCAGTTGCAATAACTGTATTTCCTGCTGGTGCTGTCACAGCTGTCACTTTTGCCTGTATTGTGTTACCTTTGCCTGTCTTGGTTGGGTATGGACTTACTGATACCACTCCCAAGAACAACTGGTTTTCCTCACTGGTAGTTGCTGGTCTAGCATAGAAACCAACAGCATGCTGTCAACACATAGCTTCTTTCCTAGAATTAAGCTGGTCAGTAAAAAATCTTGATGTCAGTATCAAACTGGCATGGAATAATATGTTCTGCAGACAGAATACCTTTCCAGGTACTCCAAGTTCTTGATTCCCAAGTGATATGTCTCCCAGTGCTTATAACACTGCTTATTCACTCCTTCCCTTCTGAAATCATCTTTGACAGTCATTCTTGGCTGTGTGGCTTTTATTTCTGCCCTTCAACCCCTGACTTAGTGCTCAGTCCTGCAGCTCTTGTCCAGCTGGAGGGAGCTGATTCACTTCAAGCGTTCCCTTCATCAGTGATCTGCAGTGATACAAGAGCTCAGACCACCTGGCCCTTCTTGGCACTTTTGTCTCTATAATACTCCTCAGAGTGCAGAATGTCTGCTTCCCAAAGGTACATTATTCTCTATAGCCTGTTCACAAGCTGGTCTGCCTCTCTCCCCTTCTCCATTACTCAAGAAGCACAGAAGGACTAGTTTAGACAATATGCTTAATTTTTAGATGATTACAGTAATAGACAATGAATCCAGCTCTTACTGTTTTTCTCCATGGGCTCCTGAGCCAGAGCAGTAATTACTAAGTAGTCCAAAACAAGTGATAAGGGTGTGTCTGAAAAACCTACTTCTTTCACAGAACCTTCTCTACTTGTAGACAAGTCCTCACCAGTACTCTTAAGTATTTGTTTCCTGACGACCTGCCAAGCAGCCCTATCTTTGCGATTTAATCCTGAGGTACAACATTCCCTTCCTTTTCCCCAACGAAGCATGCCTATCATGGACAAGGGGGTAAAGGCTGTGAAGCTGACAGGAAGGTATAAGGTGCTGGTTTTCACTTAGGGTTCAACATACTCAGGCACCTGTTGACAGCGAAGGCTCAAAGACTGGGAAGTAGACCAGAAAATCCATCCACCATTGTAAATCAGTGTTTCCCTAGCAGGGCATAGCACTGCAGATTGCTGTCAGTATGCTAGACTGGAAGGAATTTAGAGTGAGTTAACTGCTGGACTTGTACCAGAGCCACCATAAAAGAATATCTTACCTGTTTCTCTGCATCCTCAGCTCTTTGCTCTGCTTCTATCACTCTCTGTTCCAATTCCTGCATCTTCAGAAACAGAAAAGAAAGAAGAGGGGGAAAGAAGGAAAACAAATTAACATCACCTGGAAATCCACATTTTACTCAGGACTTGTGGAAGCCTACAGATTTTTGGCATATTTTGAGTTAACTGGACAGCTTTGACCAGGAAAAAAAAAAGCCTTTGACCTTTTGCAGTCTTCTGCCCTACTTTGAATATACCGGAACCATTTTCTCATTAGTGAGCTTCATCATTCATTACATGGGTCAAAGGAACAGTGCCAAAGCCTTGACCTCATCTCTACAATTTACACACCATGGGCTGTCCCTGCAAGGAGCCTGTCCACAGAGAACCATTCTTCCCTGATCTTATTTCATCTAGGATTCCTTCACAATGGTAAATAAAAATGAATGTATCTTGGAAAGCTCACAGCAGGTTCTCTGTGATGCCACATTATAACCAGTGAATACTTTGCTTTGGCTTCAAAAGCATCACAGACTCATAACTGACAAGATTAACAATGATCTTACTTTTCCTATGATTCTTTTCATTTTGAAGAGCTTTGCAAACTGACAATTCTGTGATTCGACATCTGAGCATTGCTGCTATTGAAGTCAAAGGACACCGAATAGAATTTTATCCTAAGTGTTTGTAAGTCTCTTCATTCTCATTAAATGCAGAGGTACCTGGGATTCTTCTAATAATTTACCACTAGAGCCCATTTTTGGGGGGAAGGTGGTTGGTTTGGGGGGGTTTTTTGGTGTTTTTTGTTTGGTTTTCATTTTAATTTTTCTTTAAATAGCAACCTAGTATCTCATTTGATGTTTGTCAAGGTCATCTTCCACCTGGCCTACTTCAATGGGTCTCAGATTTAAGCCCATGAATACAAAGTCAGTGACACTAAGTTTCACCCACCAAGTTGCAAAATTCGAGGAATGCTTCATGGAGTTTCCAGCACTTACTTATGTTTTACTATGGAAAGAATGACATAGAAGAATCTTCAGAAGATTAAAAGAATCATGCTTAAAGATGGAAAACTATAAAGGGAACTGGGCTCCTTTTCTCTCCAACACATTTTGTGGTTCTTGATAAAGCACTGGAGCCAAGTGTTCAGGTTGGTCACTAACAGGACCAAACCAGTATTTCTGAAAATGGGACTTACTCCTCTTGGGCTGATCACCCAGAATGGATGGGGCAGCATTCCCCTGTTTCCATTTGCCTTCCTTCATATGGCAACAAGACAACTCTTCTTTCCGTACATGCTCACTGACACAAAAGCAGAATGACCCCTATCAACAAACATATCAAAAGGTACATACACGTAGACACCTCAGTAGTCACGTAACTAAAAAAGCAATGTCATAAATTAAAACCATGAAGATCAAAACCTGCTACATTTAGCATGATACCTCTCCAATTTGCTTTTTCAGTGGAACAATCAAATACATCAGTCTCTGTAACTTAATATCCAAATCAAGGATGCTTCCTTGGCAGAGGAACAGAGAGACGCCACAGAAGACTGCAGTCAGACAAAGCTGCTCTGACCAAAGAGTCTTAGAGGAGAGACTGAGCTCAAGGCAATCTAATGTCAACAGCTGTGTTACATGAGTATGTGTCCCTCCAGTACAGTGATGTACCCATGCATTTATCTATTAGTGTCTGCACAGTCATCACCCCAGACAGGTAGCAGCAAAACACATTGGCAAAAGAGAGATGTTAAGAATAATTACTGTGGAGACTTAATATGCTTTGGGAAACAAAGAGTGTTTAAGACAGTAGCTTCAGAATCAGTGGTTTCTCCTAGGTGTCTGATTAATTGACAGGGTTTACATTCACAGCACAGATGAAATTCTGGGCCTTTTTACCAAGCTATCCTCTTAAACTAATAATTCAATCCTCCACAAGGATCATGAAACACTCAGGTTATTTTAAGAAGACAGCACTGTTCTGACTGAAAACCTCCTTGTTGTCCCAGCAGTTGCTTTGCATTGCTAGCAGTTATGGATCTTGATGAGGACAGAGAATCTAACTTGGGACCATTCCTGATCCCAAAAAAGTTATGAAACTTGTGCAAGCAGGGTGACATGGCTAAGTTCCAGCCAAATCAATTACTTTTGTCACCCTAATTCGCTCTGTAGCCTTAAATGAACTTGTACTTTTCTTAATTTCCTGTCCTACATCGTTGGGTTGTCCTACTATGAACTGTTAAATAACTGCTGTGTTCCTCATGTACATGAAATCATTATTTCACTCATCCCCAGTGTCAGCACTCTCACTGGAGCACAATCAGATTTAATACATACATGCTTGTATGGCTCTTTCAAATCCCTCAATGAATTAATAATAATGCTTGGTATTTACATGGGTCCTTTCATTCAAAATGCTTTATAATTTGACAAATGCTACTAAGCAATGTGACCCAGGTCACATAAAAAACTTCGTAACCAAGCCAAATGCACGGAACTCTTCTTTCAAACACTAGCCCAGACAGCTGTATGGGAGAAACAGGACTAGTTGAATAGCCATGCTTACATGAAACAAAAGAGCCTTTTTCCAAATGTTCATTGTTTACTGAAGTAAGACAGAAGCAGGTTAAGTACCCAGACGGCCCTTCTAAGAGCTGCAAAAGATCCTCCCATCAGCCATTCACACAGGCTTTCCCGATGGCTCAGAAGAGGCTACATAAAATTGAGTGAAAAGAAGTTCCTATACCTCTCAGCTTCATTTTCCTCCTGCTGTTCTGTTCCAGATCTCACTCCTATCCAGGTCAACTTGCTGCCAAGGCAACGGCCTGCTATGCCACTCACCAACAAAGGAGTATCCCTTTTCCTTGTGTGTGTACAAGAAAGTCAGGGTGAAAAGAACTGCCTGTTTCCAAAGCGATCCCTGCTAATGCCCACAGGGTAGGACTCAGAGGTCTCATGCCCTGTGGGGTCCAGCAGAATGGCAGAGTTTTGTCTGGGAGACCAGGGGCTAAGGCTCTTCCGCCATGCCATCCCCCAGCCAGGCTCTGTGCAGCTTGGACAGCTCTGTTTGATAGCTGAGACCAGGCTATCAGCGTGGAAGTTCACACTATGTGAACTAGGGCACTGGCAGTTAAACCTCTGGGTTTTAAATTCCTCATGTTCTGAACAGTGATCTAGATTATTCAATCTAAGCAGATTTAAAAAATCTGAAGTATTTAAACTGTTAGAGCACATTGTACTACCAATGCCAGGCATGAGTGGTCGGGTTTTTTGTGAGCTAAAACAGTAAAAACTGTCTTGAAATCATAAAATTAGTTACAAAGAATAATTTAAGATGTGGGGGATCAGGTTTTCAAGGCCTTCAATCAGTCACCTCCAGACCTAAGACAACCTAGTTGGTGAGCAAGTATCACACCCTTGTTAACATTGTTCTTCGTTTTCACCGCCTAAAACCACTTTAAAAAAAAATAATTTTCCTGTTGCTGCAAACCATATTGGAAGGATCTCAGGACAATGCTTACCACAGGTTGGCGCACAGCTTCAAACTGTGCAGACTTCACATTTTTCCAAAATGGTCTCCCCTCACTGCCACAAAAACCCTCTTTTGAAATGTAGGACTCCCAGTAAGTCTGAATCTCTTCATTCTCATAATGAGGGAAAAAACATAAAAATCACAGTTGCTATAAAATCTATGACAAAAATCCCTGAAGCTGCCATCACTAGACATAAACCAAGCACCTCCTTCAGTTCTGCATCACTACCCACCTGAGGGTGAGAAGGATGCAGCGCAGGCAGGAGCCCCTGTTGCCGTGACTGCCGGGGTGTCCTGCAGTGACTGAGGAGGAGGGAAGGAGGGTCTCTGAGCAAGCCATTACAGACCAGTTGGGAACCTAAGGCCCAGGACACTTCCCAAGAGGAGTGTTCAGCATGAGCACTGTGTGTCTGAGTCCACCAGCAGCAGGAGAGCCTGCTGGAGCTGCCCCACAGTCCCTGCTGAGGCTTCCCACATGACATTCAGAGTTGGGAATTGCAAGCCTGTTAGCTCTTTGACCCTTCAAGTAAAGCTACAACAGCACTGTACAAGTAGTTACAGAATAACCTGATCACTGAACCAAGCTACTCCTTAATCTTAACAAAGGGAACATCGCTTTGACTAAAAGGCTGGAGAAATGGCAGCCAGGCCCCTGAAGCAGATGAAAATTTAATTCTCTGCCATGACCCACAAACTTCCCTAAAGAGATAGTCAAAATATATCTGGCAAGTCTGTTCTCCAACAAGGAAGTCTGGTAGGTGGGTTTGTCTTGTGTGGGTAGTAAGGAAGTTTCTCAAAGCAGAAATTAATAAAGCACAAAAATACATATTTCATAATGCAGCAAACTTAAAAGTACTGCATATGAGTACTGGTTGTCTTTACCAGACCTGTTACACATCTACACAGATTTTTTTAATGTGCCTTTATCTAAATGGACTTTACAACCACTTTCAATGTTTTTCAACATAAGTAATCACTAAGGTTCATCTCAGAAGCTAATTTGAAGAGATGAAGGAGCTGCTTAAAACTACACAATTCCTTAAAATATGAAGGGTGGAAAAAATGTCTCATGCAGTACATGGCAATAGTGAAAATATAATTACAGTGAAAGGAAGGATGAAAATTACTCCACTCTCAAGTAGCTGTCATCTGGATGTTTTTACATCCAAAACCAACAAACAAGAATTATACACAGAAGTTACATAATACAAAATGGAGCAAAAGTGAGTTTAGAATGTATCGGTCATTAGGTATAGTAAACTGCAGTCAGCTGTACAGATTTCATCTTCATTAGTAAAACTGTGACAGAAAGAAACTGTTCTCACTTTCCTACAGTAATTGAGTATCTGAGCAATCTTGGACTGGACTGTGATAATGTAAGACACATTTTGAAAAAAATAAGGATCCCCACAGCAACCTACGAACTTGGACTTTATACAAATGTAGGGAAAAAGCTTTAATTCGAATTGAAAACCAACACCATTTAAGGTAAAGAAAAACCACAAAAAATACACACCATGACAAAAACAAACAAAAAACTAAAAGTCCAATAAAATCCTCAAATCTTTGCCAGTCCTCTCCTCTAGGATGCAAACAAATTCACTGAGGGCACTTAGTAGGAGATGTCTCTAAAACCACAGATCCCATGCAAGTTTCTAACATCCAGATCTCAAAGTATCTGGCCTTGCTCTTCAGTATCCCCAGGATGTTTTGACTGGATATGAAGTGTTATTCTAACACTGTGGCAATACACATATCCCTGCCTGGGCTTTCAACATTATAGCATAATTTGCACTCTTATAAGCTTTTCTGTTGCCAGCCAAGTCCTCATCCTACTGATCTTATCCAAAACATCCCTCTTTCTCTTCAGTTGTCTCAGTCACTTTAGATATCCAGAATCCTGCTGGTACAGTGTTTTCCACTAGAGTCCAAATACTTGGTGATTTTGCAGTAAACAAGGCTAATTCTTATTATGCCACTTTACACCACTGTGACAGGCACATCTCTGCATCTCAACTGATAAGCAGAGAGTGAAGCTGTACTTAATCAATCCTCACTGCAAGTAACAGATCTATTGGATAGCTCAGTATTTACAGATATTTTGCTTTTGTGTCGTAACCCATTGCAAAGTAAAAGAAGTCACCACTGCCTCACCTTCTCAGCTAACAGCTCTCGGATCTTGCTTGCCTGCAAGCGGAATTTGAAGAGCTGGGACTCCAACACAAGGCATCGCTTTTGCCAGTCCATACAGCTGCCATTCTCCACTGTGAGTTCTGCCATTGTGAAGTTAATCATCCATTTAGGATGTCGTCCGAGGTGCTCTAAAAATCCTACAGAATTGAAGGGGAAAAAAAAGTATATATTTTAGAAGGACAAATTTATCATCCCTGTGCCTAGTTTTCATTGGTCCATCTTACAGAACTGGTATCAAAGGCCATTTCTTCTCCAAGCAGAAGATTAAGTGGTACTACCCTGAGTCACTGATATTGCCCTCTGCCAGAGGTCACCCTTAATGGATAAACATTTACCTTTAGAATGAGTAAATAATTTGCTAATGCATTATACTGTATATTCCAGAAACAACCTTACTGCCACCCTCACAGTCTTGCTCAGCTTCTACCCAGAGATTAGAAGTATTTTTTATCCCTGCCTCCTTTGTTCCAGTATGGCTGTAAACTCTCAAGTCACTAAAACCTCCTGCTTCAGATATCACACACACATTTTCATCTTGTGTCTTATCTCCTAAAGACTGTATTAAGATGATGTGATGTATTAAGCAACTGTTCCCAATCCTTAACTACTTGACACAGTCAGTTGACAATAACAGTGGAAGTGCCCCAGTATCTAAACAGTTGCTCTGTTAAAACAAAGAGAATCCATCCAGGAATAAGTTAGGGCTAAAGACAAAACATGCTGCTCTACTGAGGTCCTTGTAGACATCAAGAGATATACACAACTCCAGAAACTGGAAAAAGCTGCAGTTTTTGAAGATCTTTTATTTTCCTACTCAGTAACTGTTTAGACATTTCAGATACTCTGTGCTTATTGTAAAAGGCATGAAAAATCTAGGTAATAAGTGTTCTTAACCAAATTCAGGTATTTGTGAAATAAAAGGTCAACTCTGTGTGTGTAGTCCAGCAGCCAGCTGTATTATCAAACAACAAAAAATGTTTACAAAGTCAGAACAGCCATTAGCTCAGCTTCATCAGAACAACTAAATCCTTACTTGTTAAAGGAACTTCTCACCAGCTCACAGACAAACTCGCAAGTCCCAAACAGTGACAGATCAAGGAACAGTCCAAGACTTGCAAGAGAGCAACAAAGTCACTCAGCCTCATTGCCCTTACACCTGCCTTTCTCTGCAGAGAGGAAAAGTTTAAGATGTCCCTCCAGCTGTACCCACTTGTCAGGATACCTGGTTCATGTTTCACATGTAAAACTTGAGATTCAAATTACCATGAGTATACATAATAGTGTGAGTATACATAACACAGCAAGCCACTCAATCCAGCTGTATGTCTGATGTTCCAAGTTAAGGACCAACATTTTATACCCCTTGGCTACAAACATTACCTGTGAGTTATTTTTCTGTTCAGGTTGCTTTGTTCAGTAATAGAAAGTTTCCCAGACAGCAAGTTGCCTACTTTTCCAAAGAGTTGTGAAAGACTATTCCAGAAGGTAGGTTTAAGTAAAACAAAGCAAAGGTACACTCCTGTGCAGTAATGCAGCACTGAAAACACTCGACAGTAGGAAAGACGACTACTGTTTTACAAGCAGCACACTTACAGCTCTACAGAAATAGAGGCCGTCCTTTTCCACAGCCCATCCAGCACACTGAGCTAATCTCTAGCCCTAACTCCTTGCCAGGCACTTAACCAGCTTACCTTTGGTACACTTCTCAACACCACAGTGCTTCCCTGTAAGGTAGTGCTCTCAGTTCTCCCCAAGCCGAAAGAGTGCACTAAGTCAAGGAAGGATCCTACAACACTGTTAAGTTTGTTTACAGCTAACTCTGTTTTGGACTTAAATAATACTTCAGCTCTCAAATGAAATTCTGTCTCTTTCATACAAGTGTAAGGAGCTTTTAGTCTTTATTCATAAAGTTTAAGTCCAAAGAGGACATACAAATGAATGGAATGGGATAATGACACAAAGTGAAATGAAATTGATGTACCAAACAACTTATGCCAAAGCAGAATTTTCCCGCACAGACCATAACTTCTGGTTGAATTAAAATACCCTTGTTCTGAATAGGGGGTCTAGGATGGTATAGGTGTCCTGAATCATTACATCTTGTTCTTTATCACTGCAGACAACTGCATTTTATAATCCCTTTCATAAATGAATACTGCCCTTCCCTAGAACCATGCTGGCAGTTTTGCTCCCACTATTCCTATTATTCTAGAACCTCACCTCTTTAATGAGCTGCTTTCCAATTACCAGCATAAATATAATCATAACCAGCTTGTATCTGTTAATTCTTGTAGATTATTGCCCCTCAGTTTAGCTAGGTTTTTTTCCTCCCTCATATTTATCCCTTGATATATTTATAGATATCAAAAGCTTCTCCTTAAAGGGCTCATTTTGCAAGGCTAGAGACAAGGGGTTCCTTTAGTCTCATAAGAAAAAGTTCCCTGCTCTCCCTCTGCACCTGTTCCAGCTTTCATGCAACTAATATAAAAAAGCTGGTTCTTCTCTTCTCGCTCCCCTTCATAGTCATGGGTGACCACAACTGCATGTGAAAGGCAGCATGCATCCACAACAAAGCCTTGTGTAAAGGCATGTAGCACTTTCCCCTTTCCTAGGGAATGCCTCATCTGATTGTGTTTGCCTTTTTTACAACTATATTGCACTGGTGGTCGACATTCACAGACAAACTGACAGAGCTGGAGCAGAGGAAGCTCAGCTGACTTTTCCTTTGTAAATGGCAGATGTAGGAGAGCAGGAGGGTAATTACAAATGGACTGGAACAGATTAATAAAGCTCAGGTCTGTGGCAGATCTCCAAAAGATCAAGATTCTCTGTACTACAGGCCATTGTGGTACCACACAATAAGACAAGATGCAACAGACAGAAACTGATGCACAAGAAGTTTCACTTGAATATAAGGAAGAACTTCTTTATTGTGCAGGTGACTGAGCACTGGAACAGGTTGCCCAGAGAGGTTGCGGAGTCTCCTCACTGGAGATATTCAAGAACCATCTGGATGCAATCCTGTGCAATGTTCTCTAGGATGGTCCTGTTTGAACACAGATGTTGGATAAGATGACCCACCATGGTCCCCCTCCAACCTGACCCATTCTGTGACTGCAAAAGTCAACATGCCAGTGGTTACCCTGTGATTGATTAGTATCACCATATGTTATATTTTTAATTACAGGCAGTATTTTTAAGGATCACTAATATTTAAAAGACACAGTTTGTTTTTGGGTATCTGGAAGTCTTACTGTTTATGCAACTGAATCTCTTCCTCCTCTGATGATTTTAAAGAGCGCTCTTGCAGGTTTTGCGCCCACTTTATTACTACTTCTAATGTGCGATTTTGCTTTGTGTCATTAGATTAATCCCCTGTGTCAGCAGTCAATTCAGTAAAATACCTACCCTCTAACAGCCCCCTCTTCAGCACTGTGTTGTCACATTCTCTTCTGTCATTTGTCTATCTTACCATTCTTCTATTAATCCCCATCCTCCACTTAAGCTAATAACTTCCCCATGTGTCATCATACCAAATGATTTCTGAAGTCTAGAGATTAGAATTATAGCTTTTCTCCTAGCAAAAACCTTACACTTGGTCAGAGAAAGATGTTGTATCACAATGTCTAATATTTACCTCTAGATTACAACTTTATTTACAAAACTTATTCTGCATTTTCATTTACTGTTAAAATGCTTATGTTCTCCTGAACGTAAGCAGTTCATCTGTACTCTGTGAATTACAATAGCAACTTCATTTTGACAGACTGACTTCAAATCCCTTCTATTGGATCTGCCATTTCACATGCCCTTTTTCATAAGTCTTAACCATCTTTTCTCACCACATTCTTTGATTCCCCTTCCTCTCCCAGATATTGGTCCTTTTCATATCAGATAAAGAATTTATATGGATACATTTATATAAAACTGGCTCTTTTTGCCCTAACGCATATGAAGAAGTTGGGAGCCAGATATTTTCAGAGGCAATACTCTTATTTTAGGGACTTGGAACACAGGAGACAGCCACTCTGTTCAAACCAGCTGAGATTTTCAAAACTTCATTCTGAGGTGCATACTGCCACTTCTTAAAAGAGCAGCTTGATTTTCAGTGTTAAGTATCCAACAACTGTCAGTGACAATAATGGCAGATAAAAAGTCCTTAAAACTCAGCAGGAGAAAAAAATGACTGAACCACCCGCTAAATGCAGTCAAAATTAGAAGTCTCATGCATATATCTGTAAGTTTTGATCCATGTCAGAGACAGTTCTGACTCTAAATGCCATATCCAAAATAAATATGATCATATTTACTTGGAATGCCCATACCCAGTTGTAATTCTGATGAAGCTGAAATTTAAATCAAGATGTCATGTGTTTGGGGGTTTTTCTTTGTGTTTTTAAGCTACAATCAGCTGATGTTGCAGATGTAGGTGGATTCAGAACTAGAATTCAAAACACTTCAGAGACTTTGTACACTTCCACCTGAAAAGCCAAAACAATCAATCAATGTGAAGTCTTTCAGGTGCAGATACAAATCCAAGTAAAGTGTTGGCAGCTTTGTTCATGCAGTGCAAACAGTGAAGACAAGTGAAGCACTATTTCCATATTTCAGATGTGTCTGCTCAGCTCAGAAGTAGGTTTACGCAGGCTGTCATAGGGATTCACAGCACATGGGGACTGCAGGTCTTAGCACCTGCCCGTAAAAAGCACCAGACCCTGTCTGAACACCCGAATTGAATACTGCTCTAACTTTCAGCTACTATCTTACTACAAAAGGAATCAGTAGAAACGTGATAAATGTAACATATGAAAGGGGAGAGATTTCTTCCCATGTCACTGAATCAGCATCAAGGGAGTCAGCAGTACAGGCGATGGGCAAAACTTAGTGGGGAAATACTAATCAACACTTCACTTTCCACTTCATAATCGTCTCACCCCCCAGCTTTTTAGCCCTGAGGCCATTGGAATTGTTCAGCCACACAGCTATTTCCCGTTCAGGAGTGCGGCCTGAGATGTGCAGAGCATGGGCGGGGAGGGGCGTGGGGGGAGAAAATTACACAAAAAGCTGTGGAAAGGACAAGGAAAAGGCTTGTCGCGGGCTTGGGGTGGGAGGGAGCGGGGAATAATTTCCCCTCTACATCAGTGCAGGTGGCTTAGCTAGTAAAAGTGCCTAGAGGCAGGAAGAAGGGCTCTCAGTTGTGCCGTTCTACCTGCAGAGGTCTTGCCCCGCACACCGAGGCTTACCAGGAAGGCAGAAGAGACCGCAGAGCCTACACACATTTAGTTCCTGGGCTGCATTTTCCCGTTCGTGTGGCCATTCCTCCCCCCACTTCTTCCATGTCTCTTCAGGGCCAAAGTCCCAGACCCGAAAGCAAACCTCAGTTAACAGATATGACACGACATCACCCCCAGAATGCTCCCGCCAGTTTCCTCACGGTCACCTTTGAAGAAAGACAAGCCGGGGTAAAAGGCTGTGCCAGCCAGCCCCGCGCACACCGGCCCTCCCGAGCCCCCGGCCGCCCTCTCGCCCCCCCGGGGCACCTCCCCGCCCGCGCTCACCTTGGCCGGCGCGGGGCTCTCTGCCCGGCGGGGCAGGGCGGGCGCAGCCGGCGGCGTCCCGGTGCTCCCGACCCGCGGCGCGGCGGGGCCGGCCCTGGCCGCGGGCGGTTGCGCGGTGCCGGGCGGCAGGCAGGTGCCCGGCACGGCTCCTGTCCCATTCAGCACTTTGCCATTCCCTCCCCGGTTTCCTTCGGGCGGGAGAGCCCGGCTCAAATATCAGAGCCAGCCCTCCCGAGGAGCGCAGGAACTGACATCAGCCGCCCCAGGCTTTTAACCCCTTCCCGGGCTCGGCGGCGAGGCAGGTGGGGCGGGCAGCGCCGGGTGCCGTAGCGGCCCGGGGCACAAGAGTGGCAGCCGCGCTCTGCCGCGGGCGGGGATATCCCCCTCTCCGCCCACCCGGCACCCTCAGGGAGTGCCACCGAGTTTGCTGAGATTTCCCTTGCAGTCGTCTCCCAGCCGTCAGAGCTGATGTTACCCAAAGTGTCCCCAGACCACCAGGGCAGCGGCGTTTTCCGTGGAGAAGGTGGGCAAGGAACTGGTACCCACAGAAGCACGCTGTCCTTGCCGCCACTGCAGCCCTGAGGGGCTTGGTGTTTCGTCTGAGGCTCCAGGTGGAGCACCCTTTGCTGGTTGTAGGCAGACCCAGGGCATGAGGTTGATGCCAGGACAGAGATGAAAACCAAACTAGTGTAATGGTTTCCTGGCCAGAGGACACCAACCTGCACCATGTACTTTGGCCATTTCTCACATAAAATGGCTTAAACAAACAGGTCCGGAGCCTCAAGCATTTCTAATGATAGCTGCCAGCACACAAAATATGTTATTCAGGCATCAGGCCATCACCTTCTGAGCTACTTTACATGCAGCAATGCCTTACATGAATATATAGGTTACCTATAGGAATATATTGCCTGTGTTTTACCAAGACCTGGTGATATCTCACTGCCTCGGGAGGCTGGGCACTGGCAGCAAGAGTGGGCACACAGTGTGCTGCTGGCTGCTGCCCTCTGCCCTAGCCACTCCCTGACACCCCAGGCTGGCCAAGCCCACACTCTCTCCCTTTGTGTTGAGCAGGCCAGCGTGTGCAAATGGAAGTGAAAGGGACTGGAAACAAGTGAGGGTGGCAGGATGAAATGCCCCCAGAGATTTGTGCCTCAGACCAGTGTGTGTCAAAGAAAAAGGCCTGTTGTTCTGGTTCAGGTTTAGCAACTGCTTGTTACTCATTCCATTATCAGGCAAATTACTTCCATCAGAGGTACTTTTAAAATGTCTACATGAGGCTCCCCTCAGTGGAGATAACAACAGGCACGTTGACGTGCATCCTTCCAGCCATTTTTCATGGACCTTTCACATGGCTTGCTTTGCTGCCATGAAAGTTGGTCTCATCTTGAGAAAGTGAGTCTGGCTTGTTGGGAAAGGGCTGCACCAGAATGGTATCTTGAGTGATTATAAGAGATCCATGTGTGCTCTGAAACTGTACTTTGGCACCTGTTGAGACTACTCATGCAAAACAAGGCAGTCTGAAATAAGCAGGCTTCAACAATCTACAAAGGAAGCACACAGAGGAACTGAACAAAATTATCTCCTAGTATGATAAGCAACACTATTCACTAGATATGGTTCAACAAGATCTTAGGAGTTGTTATCTGGCTCATGGATACTGCCTTGTTCGAGATCTGCTGTTTATTAAGCTTTCATTGTAAACTCTTTCCTCACATTGATAGTGTGCTTTCACTGATGTCTCGGCAGAGAAACATTGGGTACCAAATCACTTACGATGCAAAAATTAAAAGACTGATGTGATTAAGTGGTTAAAATATAAAAAAATAACTGAAAACATAAGGTCAAGATTTGGACACTGGAGTGAATAAAGGCAGACTCTGAAATCTACACCTCATTATCCAAATAAGTAGTCAGATTTCCAAAGACTCGGAGGACCCTGCAGTTCCCTAAAGATGGTGTCGCTTTATATTTCTCATCTGTTTCCAGTTCCATGGGAATTTGGTTGAATGAAGCTGCCTGTTCCCAGCTAAGAGACAAAGCATGCATTACAGAGATGGTTCAGGCAGAGAGCAGGATAGCACTACACAGGGATGGCTGGAGAGCCAGCTGGAGATAGGCAAAGAACTGAAAAGAAGAGGCCTCCTTGTGAGGAGCTCTCCCATTTGGACAGCTGAGCAGGGACAGCCAGGAATACAACCTGGCTGTTGGGACAGTATCACCCAAGGAGATTTCTCCAGCAATTCCCCGTGGAAAGGACTCCAGTTGCCTACAGTCTGTATGTTGTGTGTGAGTCTGTATTAATCATTATGCCCAGTGATCAAGGAGTTGCAAAAAATAACCAGAAACAGCACAGTTTGTGCCTCCCTATAGGTATTTCAGAAAGCAAAATGTAGCTTCATGCTTTACAGAGTCCACTCCTGAACTGAGGCTGGCCAAAGAGAAAGTGAGAAAAGGAGCTATTCCCTTCATGCTCCCATCCTCTTCTTGCTCCTTTCAACCACAGCATGCAAGCACAATATTTCTTCATCTGAATTTTATAAGGTATTTTTAATCTTCCCTTAAAAGCACTGGTCAAGTTCTCTCATTTGCACCAGCAAAGACAACGGGATCATATCACTCACTGAAATGTCAATATCTGGCCTTGTGTTTTTCCCAGGCAACAAAGCTTGACTGCCAGGACATTCCTCAGCCACTGAACTTTATACGAAGTACCTCCCTAAGAATTGCCTGTGCACACCTTGCTTTAACCCCTGGAGGCCCAGAACCACATTAGCATTCACATAACAATGTTCTGCCATGTATTTAATGCAATTATTCTTCAAAGCTGTGCCTCCTTATATCTTCTGTCACTTCTGTTAAAGTATTTAACAAAATTATTATTAAAAAAAATCATGGTTTCCATTAAATGATACAAATAGAAAAATAGTTTTGACTTCAGAAGGAGAAGGTTGTAAGAACAACCAGTAATATCTCATTGTTCCCAAATTATTTCCCTTGGCAGTTGCCTTTAATATGGCTCCTCAAGCACTGTATGTCAGGTCCTTCCAATCTGCAGACAAATCATTCAGCAAAAAGTAAAATTTACTATAAACAGCAAATATATTATTGACAAAACAAACTCTCTGGCTGATCCAAGAGCAGCTTGGCACTGCTAGACTATGCTGTTAGACTATTGTTATCACAACGCCAGCACAGTCTGCTTTGTTGAGAGGACCATATCCAAGATAACTAAACAGAAGGACAAAGAGATAAATGAGGTATCAGAAGATGAGAGCAGAATAAACTCTTTCTCTTAGTAAGCAAAGTTGTCATAGTTCTGCAGGTGGGAGAGAGCATTATGTTCCAGACACAATGCTGCTGAAAACTTACAAAAGGGGCAAGGACACCAGCCAGACCAAAAGTCCATATGTCAGAGCCCCACTGAAGGCTCAGTCCTATGTGGGAAAAAACTTGCATGAAAACAAAACAGTACCTTGAAACACCTGTTTGAGGTACTTCTTGCTCTTGACAAGCGGCTTAGGCTTCATGTTGTCGTTCTATAAATTCCACCTGTTAGAGGCTTAAAAAGGTTGAAAATGGCCTTTGTGCCTAGTTCCCTTACTCTCTGTCTTCTGGATTTGGAGTGTGCTGACAGACACAACACAGAGTTGCAATCCCCTGCCTTTCTTCTCTTCTAATCAGCAATGACAAATTCATGCAGCATTAAAATAAGAGACTGGCAGCTGTGCAACACCTTGCTGCATAAACCAGTTGCTTGTGGGAGGACCCAGTGGGAGGGCCAGGAAACCATTGCCCTCCAGTACCTTGTCAGCTGTTTTTGATCGTGTCATGGTCATCTTGTCACACTTCACACACAGACACTATTCAAGCCAAAACTTGAGCAAGAACATATGTTTTATATATACAGTCTTGACTGGCACAGAGCAAAACAATGGAGAATTCCCATTTTCCTTAGGGAGTCATCCCAGGGGCAACTCAAGTGTTATTCTCAGTATTAATAGCTCTTGCTTTGTTTCATCTCTGGTTTTCTCCAGTTTCAACTTCTAAGTACCAGATTTCACTATGTCTTTTTCCAATAGATTAAGAAGTCATCAACTATCATTAAAGTAGCCAGTGATTAAAAACTTAACTTTCTCTTCTATAAAAATACACAAATAAAACATCTCTCGCAATAATTTATATTTTCTAATGCTTGTATTCCCATAGGTTTATCTCGATCATAGATTAGACAACTGGAGCTTAAAATGTTAATTTGGGATTGTTATCAGCATTCTGGTGTGTGCCTGTTCAACTCCCGTTTCAGAGCGAGGAAGAAAGGAGGATGGTATGTGGGAGTCTTCAAGCTGAGGACAAGGAAAACAGTCCTTGCAAATGTCTTTGTTTTGTGTGGTCTTTTTGCGTCTGGCACTGGCTGGTATACAGCCCATAAGGTTCCCGCATACCACAGCATACTGAATCTGTTTCTGAGTCCACAGGCTACAGCTGTAACTGCTGTGCAAGTGGTGCTGCACATGATACATGTCACAGGTAAACTGTGTCAAGCCACATGCTGCAAGTTCACAGACAGAGCTGGCTCAACAGCACTTGCAAAAACAAATTTTGCTGCCCTTAGGATGAGAGGCCTGGCTGCTCCTGCCAATGAGAAGGAGGTATAGAAGAGGGTGCTGGAGCTGTGACAAAGTACTGGAAGGAATCAGGAAGAGCCCTGGAGAGTTGGACCTGCTGCTCTAGCAGCCCCCGTGCTGTGAGAGAGGGCCACGTCTGCTGCTGCAAGGGACAGTTCATATCCCTCAGACTTTCCTTGAATGGCAGGAACAGGTCTTTCCTCCCAGGGGGAGGGAAGCTCAGGCAAAGTAGGCAATAGCCTGCGGTAATTTTGCTTCCCCAGGTACCCTGTGAAATGCCAGGAAAATACCTATTTACTGAGTTGTCTCTGGAAGCTCAATGCAAAAATCTGCACCAGACAAAGAGATCCAAACAACATGGGGAGCAGGGAACCAATTCAATTATAGATTACTGATTTGAATTCAAGCCAAGTAAAAGAAATACCCACTGGTCAGCTACCCTTTGACAAGCAGCAGCAGCAGCAGTGACAGCTGTATGGACAGACTGGTCATCTCAGCCCCATTCTTAAACATTGTCTATCTGAGGGGCATGTTTATTAGGGGTGAGTGCTGAGGAGGCAGTAGTGTGTGCTGCAAGTCACCAGAGGAGCTCCATGGAGCATAGACCCCTATTACTGCTGCTGTTCATTACAGTTCTGCATCCACCCATCACTGAAAATGGCTTCTCAGCACAAAAACTCAGACCATAAGAGATCATGGAAACTCATGTCTGATCCTCACTAGACTTGTCAAAAGAGCTGCTGGACAGGAGAGGTTTGGGTAGGCTAGCAGAAGGTGATGTCCTTGTCCATGGAAGAGCTGGAGGAAAATACTATTTCCAGGCTTGTTATATCAATACTTCTAGTAAAGAGCAAAGTAGGTCCAAGCTTGCCCTCTGTTTGGGTGCTGATCTAAGAACTTTGGCATGGGCGCCTGGGGCAGCTCTGTGATCAGAGCAGGAGAGGCTGCACCAGACGGCCTCTAATGGAGAATCCCTGCCCTTCCACAACCAGCATGGTCGCCTGTACTGGCTGGGAGCGAGGGAGAGAAGACACTAGTAAGAGATGGGCCAAGTCTGTGGGAAGGGTTTTGGCTGCCTTCCCAGTATTGCACTGAAGTTATGCCTACAGCTGCCAGATGTCAGGATGGGGTGTGGAGAAGAACACAGTTCCCTGCCACAGGACTCCTACTTGCAGAGCTTTTGTTGCTGAAACCAGCATGCAGGCTGTCCTCCATGGGTGCAGGAGGGGTTAGCTGGAGAGGTTTTTGGCTCTGTTCCTGGTCTCACACCAGAGCCAGGCACACAGTTCCCAGATGTTTGTGATCTTTGCTCTGGGATCTTTCAGACTTTTCAAGCCATTGTGTAAAGGGAGGAATTACTTCACTTCCACATGGAGGGTGGAAATGTCCAGAGCCCCTGCAGAGGTCCCTCTGCCTGCTTCTCTCAGGAGGGGTCATCTCCAGGTGAGCAGCGTTGGAGAGGGCTTCATCTCTACATGAATGAGATCCCCAGACAATGCACTTTCAGAACAGTGGTTGTTGAGCTTCCCTGGCATGACTCTGTTTCTGGCAGTTTCCATGGTGATCCACAAAACCAGCACAGCTCTCTTTGGGACGGCAAATAATACAGCATGATACTGTGTGTGCCTGGGGAGGGGATAACAATTCTACTTTTATATTGTTCTAGTGTCAGTCCTGGGGCTTGCCCTCTCCCTTCCTGAGCTGGCAAGGAAAGCATTTCTGTACCCTTCCCCAAAGGGCTCAAAGCAGTAGCTGCCACTTGTAGGTGTTACAAGTTGCCATAAGCAGGTTCAAATGATATTGCAAATTGGCTTTTATGGACAACACTGGCAAGTGATGTCAGCAGACAGCCCAAGCAAGCAGTGTCTGATAGTACCTTGACTGCTTGGGATTGGTGGGAAGTGCTGATGTGGAGCTCAGGATGTATCACAACATGGCCCAGCATGCAAGCACATACGCAGGTATGACATACCTGTCAATCTAAAGAGAAAACCTGCACTCTGCCCTCTCTCCTGCCATGTCTCAAAGCACATGGACAAAATCTCAAACTTTTATCCTTGGTCATAGTTGAAAACTATTCATGGGCAAGGAACCATTCAGTCTTACCGCCACAGTACCATGCCACCAAGACTTCATCCTCTGCTCTCAAGGTCTCACCCTACCCTCTTCTTCATTACAGAAGTGGCAAGTGTTACTGAGCACACTCTTCCCCACGCAGTTTGGAGGTGCCTGCCTGCCTGATACCCACCTACCCCTTTGCATGTAGCAACAATTGCCAAACAGCACAGCTGCCAGGATGAAAGGACATGGAGGGAATGGGTGGATGGGTGGTTTCCTGATCTGCATCATTTTCGTGATGCAGCTTAAGATTTCCAGAAAATTCTGGAGGAGGGGAGGGGTAAAAATTATAGAGGATAATATGGCTTTCAAACACAGCCAATATGCATCTTAAAAAGGAAACCTAATTTTGTGTGCCTCCACCTCTGGGCAAGATGTTCTTGGCTTGGTTTCAAAGGTGCTGGGAAACTCAAGGGTTGGGTTTCTCTGAAAACCAGCCCCAGGGTACCTGCAACAGGGTGACCTGGAAAAGGTGCCAACTTTGAAAATGTTATCTTAATTTTATTTTTTTTTTTTCATTTTATAATTTCCTATCAATGATCTCCCCCTGGGAGGCTCAGAGATTGATCCAGAACTTGTCTTTCACTCTATGCACTGCCTGAGGCAGCAATCCTTGTAAGAGAAATGGCACCTTAGCTGTAGATTTAGATGGTGCTTGGCTTTCATTGCGCTGACTGCTGTGATGTAAGAGTCTCCCACCCATTTCCTCATGCTGCACTCCCTTGTCCAGAGTCCTGTGGGTCCACAAGGGAGCTTCTGAAGCCAAGGCCACTGCTCAGGCTCTCCCTCTGTCCGTGATTGCCTCCCCTGATCTGGGGCAGCCCTGTAACCTCAGTTATGGTGTAGAGGTGTAACCTCAGTCCTGGTGTAGAGGTGTTCTGTGTCTCCTTGCTCCCTCAGAAGCCCATGCCAGGATGCAGCAGTAGACAGATAGCCAATTAAAACAGCTCCAGCAGCTCCAACACAAAACTCAGTTAGGGCCTTCTGCAAAGGATGTCACGAGTAATTTTTACTTATTTGTTTAATTAGTGTTAATTGCACACAGTAGGAGGTCAGAACTCTGCCTGCAAATGCTCAGTTGGCTGTGAAGTGTGAGTTCTCCAGCCATTCTAGAAATTCCAGTCAAGGAGCAGGAGAAGGAGGGGGATTTGCATTGGTGTCACAGTGTCAGCTTCATTCACAGCAGATGAATGAAACTCTGGGAATTTTTTTTCTGGACCAGAAGGAGGAAGAGAACAAGAAGTATAGGAAGTTCATCCAGAGAGCCACCAAGAGGCTTAATGGGCACCTTGAGCCCCCTCTGCACCAGAGATCTTGGCACACCTTCCTGGCTGCACAGGAGGGGCCTCCCGAGGCAGGCATGGGCACCCGTGTCCCACATACAAGGGCTTGCTCTAGGTATCTAAATTGGGGGGGCAGAGGGGAGTGTTGGGTGTTTAATTCAACCTTTTCGTTTTGGGGTTTTCTTTTGGTCAGAAGTGTCTTCCCATTCGTAAAATATACGATAATATTGTATATCCGTGTTTGCATTTCTGTGCAGTAACGTGCCCAGCGCGCACACACGTTCCCTGCTGTCCGTGTGAGCGCGCACGGCCAGCCTGGCACGGCGCGAATGTCCCGCACAGCCCCGCCGGGCCCGGGAGCCGCGCTCCGCTCGGCCCGCGCTCCGCTGCCGCTGTGCTCCGGCGCCGCCTGGTGGCGGGAGGCGGCGCGGCGGCGGCGCTCCGCCCGGCAGCTGTGATTCCAGGCTTTGGTCTATCAACGGGACCCCCCAAAACCCAGTGGCCTGAGAGTGGGCGACGCTTTTGGCCGGTGTCTGCCTTACCAGGGAATCAAACTTCCCAGCGGGAAAGTCAGGCATCACCATCTGACAGACATAAACACGACCTCTGCTAATTAAAATGACAGAGGTCTTTCCTCATCTGGAATAAGTAGAAACCTTGGATCAGACGAACACCCAGGCCGTTTCTAAGGACCGTTATGGGGCTACAGCTCTGTGGAGAAAGGGAGTATGAACGGCCATAATTTGTTATGGGCTCCTGTTGGAGGGGTGCTAAGACTTAGCTCAAACCATGTCTCTGAGACATTGGATGCGCATGCTAACATATAACCCTGACTCAGTAGGCACTTGGGTAATTATTCCTAAAAAGCACGTAAGCATTGGATTGTTTTGCCAGATAAATAGATGGGACTGTGTACGGAAGTAGGAAAAAGTGTTCCTAAGTCAATGAATACATGCGTTAGCTATGTTCAGTTCAGCCATTAGTTCAAAGAACTATTTTCTCTTTGGTCCAAATCTGCAAAATCCTTAAGACTTTTTTCCCCTAATATTCATTAAAGTTGGACCACTTTCACTCTTAAAACAGGTCAAAATTCAAGCCTGATGTTTCTGTAGAAACTGCTTGTCTCCTCTCAGCCTTGATTTTTTTCTCATAAGGGCAAATTGACATGAGTCATTACCATTTATATTTTCTCAAAGATTATTTAGCTTCTCTGAAGACATCACAGAAATAAAAAGCCATATATTAAACCTTTCATAAATTAAGAATTTTAACAAAATATTATTGTGCTGGATCAAAATTATGTCATGCTTCTAATGAGCAAAAGTAATGCCACCATTACTGCAAGGAGGAGTTGCTTTTGCTTTTAAATCTAGGAGAGCTTCAGAGCCTGAACTGCTGGCTTTACATTCCCTCTGCAAAGCAGTGTGCAGCCATACGGAAATGCAGGGTACTGACTCCAGATTTCTGTAGTCTTGTCTGAAATCAGTGCCCACAGTGTTCTGTCTGGGCTTAGATTTAGGTTTAAGGTAAGCCTGCTGTCATAAAAAGTATTCTGTGAGTAGTAGCCATGTAGGCATAAGAGAGGATTCAGGACATTGTCCACCAATTTTCCTGTGCAGGTTCAGGCAACATACCCCTGCTTGCAAGAGGTTATGCTCACATGGATTTGTGACTGGATCATATCTTACCACCTGTGTGGAAGAGACAGCAGGTTTTGGATAGCAGCAGCTGTGTTACTCCTGAAAGCTCATATTTGGTCCTCCAAGAGACCAAAATCTCTGGGAAGTGTCCTGAATTTCCAGTAGCTGCTTACACCATTATCACAAAATCGATCACAGATGGCGCTTTTGATGCTGGCAGGTTGGAAAAAATAATCTCTTGGCTTATATCCTGAACACATTTGATCTGGACTGACTTGGTGGGATCATGACAGCCCATCATCTTGTTACTAGAACAGAAACACTTTCCTGACTGCAACAAACATTTGGGCAAGGATGAACGCTCCCCCTTAAATAGCAAACTTCAGCCTTAAATAGTTACACTTTGCCCTTGCTGTTTGGCTCTGTTGCATACCAAAGACTTAGCTCTTAGCAACGTGAAATCCCATCCTAATTAGCTACTGTTTAACAATACCACTTTGTACCACTCTCAGAATGCCGAGCTCCTTCTATTCTGGGGCTACAGAGGAGGGGAGCATTTCATATCAAGCCCAATGCAGTTCAAGACTCTTTTAATTTTTTTTTTTTTTAATGGAAAGTAACCCTGTATGCTAACCCTGAGCCACTCAGGGTTATTAGTAAAAGTGACACTCAAGAAATTAAACCAAACATAGCCTGGAGAATCACTTAAACAAAGCATCAAGACCCATGTACCTTCCTAGAATAAAAAATACACCAGATGACACATGCAGCTCTGCCCACCATAAATGCCAATGGCTAATGATGATCATTCAAATATGTGGGTCAGCACTTGGTCCTTTTTTATGCTATTACAAATACTTTCCCTACCTCACAGCACAGTCCCTGGATTCAAGTCTGTTTCCTGGAGCCATCTCAGGATACGTAGAATGACAAGGCAAAGTTGGAGTTTTTTTCAGCCTTTCAAGAAAGCTTGTTACAATCTGTTTCACTTACTATCCTTGAAATTTTGACCTATTTTCCATCTCACAAACTTACTCCCAATGATAACATTATTCACAATAATGAAGACTGTATGATAACCCTAAATAGGTCTCTTTGCTTTGAATTCTAGTATTTTGTGGTTACATAGAATTCTGTCATTTTCTGTACAATGCAAAATTGTGCAACCCATGTGTTCACATTCTTTAAAGGAAGTCTTTTTATCTTTTAAAGTGAACAAAAGAACTCCTTCTTGAAATGGCTTTAGTGCCTATTTAAAGGAAAAACTCTGCTATCATATGGCAGACTCCAACAACTGCAGGTAAGTATAAAGCAACCTGGAAAAAAAACTTCCCTCAAAAAGCTTTGTTGAGACAAACCTAAGGCTGCAGGTCTGAGTCACTGTAAATTGGATTGGGATTGGTCCTGTAATATAATATCCAGCAAAGCTTCATTTTTCAGATCCCAGTGCCCATAAAGGCCTGGAGTCAGGGACTGAAATTTGTTGAGGTAATTCCAGCATGTTTTGGTTTTTCAAAATCAATGGGTGTCCCTATGAAGCATACATCAGTACATCCCTTGATCTGCTCCACGGGGATGCAGACAGCTCTGTAGAACTATTATGTTTTCCTCAGATGACAGTGCTAAAAGACCATGTGCTTAGCCAGCTATGGGGTCTGAATAAGGGCTAGTTGGTGGAGGTTGCTTCCAGATAAGATTGTTGGAAATTATTAAGCGTCATGGAGAAATCGGTATTAGTTTCTGTCAGTGACAGAGTTCGTATTTGTTACTCAGGCTGGTAACAGGTACTTTTAAAAATTATTACCTTTGGATACACAGATATCAGCATGGACAAGAACGACAGAGAACTGCTCAGACACTTTAAAAAAAATTTCTGTAGGTAATTCTCTTTCCTTCTCTCATCCAGCAGGTGGGAGGAGATCAACACAAACAGTGAAAGGGAGGGTTACTGGGTGTATTGTTCCCTGGGGACGCCTGATTTGCTTGTGCAAAACGTAGGGCATATCCAGTTGCTCTAATTTTCATACAACTTTCCATCAGCCTCAGGGAACATAACAGTGCCCTTTTTTACTCTCTTGGAAAGAAAGGAGTTGGATGTCACAGTGTCCACATATTCATGGGTCACAACAAAGGGACACAGGAAACCCTGCAGTGCCTGCTACACCTTGGGGTTGCCAGCCTTGGGGTTACAAGCCTTCTGTCAGCAGGTGGGGGCAGCTTGGACATTGACTTGTCTACCTGCATCTTTCACTGGTTGTGTGCACATCAGTTTTAGACATTTCTAAGGTTAACTCTAAACACAGCTTCTTGGGAATTCCAGAAGACACTGTTCTGCTATGCCAAAAATGCCCTAAAAAAAGATAATCAGCCCATGCCTAGTGAAGTTGCTCTGCCAGAAAGTGTTAATTTGACTGCTGAGATGCCCACCTGGTAATGAGCTTTGTTCTTTTTTCCTTATCCTGATCATGGCGCAAGGGCAGTGAGAATACAGGACCTGTAAAAATTGGGGGAAACGTTGTAGAGACGTCTTGTAAGGAAAAAGCAAGGAACACCCCAGTCTGACTATGAAAGTGGGGATTGTGATTTCCTAGTTTATCCAAGTTTTACTTGTGACACAGCGATGTTTTCAAGTAAGTAAGAGCTAAATGTTCACAGAATTATAAGCACATAAATGTTTTATAGTCAGAGCAATACAATTAGTAGTGTTGGCTCATGCACGGCATTATGCTAGAGAAACAGCTTATTTCGGGAAGATGTACTATTTCTTTGTCCTCTGGTCTTATTAGGGGGGTTGAGGAGAACATCAATTGATGGTGAAGTCTGTACCTCTGAGACAGGCTAATAAAGAATTAGTCTTAATTGCTTGTATTAGGATAGACATCCCTTAAGAAAAAAGCCTACTGAAAATGTAGCTGACTCCAAATGGATTTTATAAACTGATATCATCTTTGGCTGTGTTAACATATAATAGAATATTTCTCCTTAATAGCATGCCCAATGTTACAACAAAATTTAAAATGGCTTTGAACTTAAAAGCAACTATGGATTTTTTTTTCTGAAGAAGTGAAATTCAGTCCTGACACTTTTACTCTCAAATACCCCTTCTATTAGTCTGTATTTTTCCTTTGGAAGTATATAAAAGAGATCATTTAGTTCCCATTTGCAAAGACAACTATGAAAAAAACTTTTGAAAGCATTTGGTCTCACAGGTGTGACAGAGGTCAAATTATGAAAGTGAGATTTACTTATGAATCAGAGCCTAATCTGGGCTTCTTTCTGACTCTCATTTGACCAGTTCAGGATCTGTCTCACGTAGTTAGGATGTTATGAAACAGAATGTACCTAGTTTAACCATCAGTCTGGGAATATTTTGCCTGACTTCAGCTACCCAGGAGTCAAGAAATGAGCCTGAACTACTTATCTGGCTCCATCTATCATCAGTGAGGACAGGGAAACTTGATTAATCTCCTTAGGATGGAGTGCATCATCATGCAGAAGTACCCAGTTCTCACGACTGAATAAGCAGTGAATTGCAGCCGTACTGTTAAGAACCGGATCAGTCCGTAGACAAAGAGTCACAATTAATTTTGCAGATGACTTTTACAGCTGACCTCAGAGGTTCAGCAGGACCTTTGCTCACATTCAGCTCACGTGATCTGGTTCTGTGCTTATATTTCTGAGGTTGATTTCTCATGACCAGCATCAGTTATATTAATTATAACTGAGAGCTCTGCAGGATGACTGGGATTATTTGGTATCTGGAACATAATTTTTGATCTCTTCTGGAATAGAAAGTTCTATAGATCTCTGGACTGAATATTGTTAAGGAGGCAGTCATAGTCAGTGTAAAACATTTGATAATTTTAAGTTACAATTTGACAGAAAATCTAATTTCTTTTGGACTTATCATGAGCTAAACATTCTACAGGATTATGTATTTACTTAATCTCATTAAATTCTTAATGAAAATCTTCTTAACAACTTTCCAAAATGAAGATATATTCTTTAGACAATATTATGGTCATCCCTACATAGTCTATGCTGGGGCAATACCTACTGATGGGGAACTTTGCTGTATAAGATATAGATGAATATTTGATGAAGTAGTTATTTATTTAGCAGACTGTAGAGAGACAGTCTTTTTCATCTGACTCTTTTTAGTCATCAAAAAGATTTGGGACCATTTAGCTCTTACCCTCCATGAGCCACTGACATTTGTTGGGCTCATGTGTTTACTGTGGGACTGCTACCAGGAGAGCGACAAGATCTGAAAACAGGAAGGAAAGGAAAGAGCTACTTTTTACAATAGTGCAGTAACTCCCCTGTGCATCACTTTAATGTGTTCTTCATCATATGCATGTATATGGCAGATGAAATAGATGATGAGATTAGGTGGCTGCTTGTCCAGGCTTCTGGATATTCTTCAGTCCTGTGTGATGAACTTCAAACTTCTCTAGGCCTGAGGCTATCCGGTTGAATGGGAAAAATATTCCTATGTAATGCATTCTGAAAGTGACATAACAAAAATAAGGTAACAGTGAAATATCAGCTAATGTATTCAGTGAAGACTGAAAAATGACTCTTTTGCTGGTGAAACTGTTGTATAACTCATATATTCATTGTTAAGAATAGTATTAATTTATGCTAATTCTTAAGAAAGTCATTCTTGTATTCACTGCTGAGGAGAAAATTAATTGCACCAGCATTCTGAAAACTGGTGCAATAATTTATACAGTAAAATTTCTTGGTTTAGTTTGTCTCCAGTGAAAAAGTGAGCAAAAAATCAGTATGAGAAGGAGACTGCAAAAAGAGGGTATCTCCCTCTTAGGTACAACCTCCCAGTATTTTGGAATTATTAGTAACTCAGACGCACAAGTACTTTAATGCATAATGGCCTAATTCACTAAATAATAAGAAAACAAAACATACCATTGTAGAAGAGGAGTCTCTCAGAGACCACTGAATCAGATTAGAGAATAGGACAAAACACATTAAAGCTGAGGAAGGAAAACTCAGACAGAAAAACATGGCAGATAACTGCAAGCTGTTTAAAAGTCACTGGATTTAAAAAAATCCCAATTTCATAAGCCTAATAGAAAACAATATTGTTTTAAATACCACCCTGGATCAATGTATGAAGTGAAGGCATAGTTAGAAAATAAAAAGCCTACAAAGCAAATAGATAAAATGGGAAATATTTAGCAATCAATATAAATTGGAAGTTACATAATATAAAAATAGACAAAATAAAAAGACAACAGAGGAAAATCATTGGCTGGCAGGCCTTTAAGACAATAAAATGAGTTAAGAGTGTATTAAGAACAATAGAAATCTTAACAAGGGTACATGCTGCTGCTCGATGCAGATGAGGAAATGATAAAGTTGCAGAAAAGGCAAATATTCCAGACATATTTCTGTTCTGCATTTGAAAAGAAGAAAGATGATGCACTTATATCACATGGGCTAATGAAAAATTTTCCACTCTGTCAGTGACCAGGAGGAATGTAAATTATGTATGGGGGGTAAATATTTTAAATTCAGCAGGTCTGGATGGCTTACATGGGAATACTGATAAAGCTTATTTAACTGATCTCTATTTCATAAATCCTCTAACAGCAAGGAAATAGCAGAATACTAAAGGAGTGTCTGTTCTATGGTAAAATTAAAAAAAAAAAAGGCAAAGTCAATAATCACAATAGATGTGCACTAGCAAGGCTAACAGCATTTCATGGAAAAAAATATTAACTGATAGAGAATTCTTTGATAAAGAATAAGTAAATCTAGGGATGTATTTTCCAGCATCACAATACTCTTGATAAAAACCTAATTAAAAAAAAAAAAAAAAAAGAATAATTTAACCCCCCTGCCACGAGCAAGAAGATGACTAGAGATGATCTCAAAATTCTTTCTAGCCCTACCTTTTGTGGTTCTATGAAGACGTAACATGGTAACCAACAGAAAGTCCTGACTGGACAAGACTGAATACATGTATGCATTGCAAATCCTGCTTGATTTTATTTCTTAAATTGTTTTTTCATTGAATCAGGAGCAACACTTTACATTTACCTGGATGACTCCCATTCTCTCAGAAATACACAGGACACAGGATGGTTGAAGCATAAGGAAAACAGTCCAGCCAAGTTTGTCTACTGGACATAGGAAAAAAAGAAAGCCATGTCACCTGTGATTTGCAAAAGCCATGGAAGTAGTATTAGGATGAATTTTAGATTCAGTGCTATTCAGTATTTCCATCATTGCCCTAGAAGTAATTAGAAACTCACTGCTGATAAAATATGCAGGTATTGGGAAGCCTGGTGGAATGGCAATGATGAGGGGAAAGCATTTATATAGGGCAGACTGGATCACCTTCATATTCAAGCAAAAAGCCTTTTACTACAGCCAAATGCAAAATTATGCATGTGGGAACCAGATAGGAGATCAGGAGATGTGTAATCAGAAACTCTACCCTGGAAAAAACAGCCCTCTGAAAAGGATCAGGATCATCAAGAGTATGGAGCAGTTTCACTCCAGTGAGATACTATGGCAAAAAGGGTGAAATCAATCCTTGAATGCATAAAAACACAGGAATAGTGAATACCAGTACCAGGTTGCTGTTCTTCCCTTTGTGGCACTCATTAAACTAATCATATGCAGGATATTTATTTTCAAAGGTTGCTGAAAAGCTGGGGAAGGTGCAAAGGGAGCTTGGTAAATATTCAAGATCTAAAGAAAATGCCTTTTTTAGAAACCTTTCAGTGCTCAACCTGCCTGACTTACTGAAAAGGAGATTACTTGATTTATGGCTTGATTAATGAATTGGTACTGTTGGAGGCATAAAATACTAGCAGGAAAGGGCTCTGAGCAGACTAAATTGTACTGAGGACTGAGTGGAGGAACTATTAAGCCAGACAAATTCAAGTGAAGAATGAGACACAGAAAATGATTACCCACTAGAACAAGCTAATGTGGTGAATTCTTCATCTCCTTATGTCTTCATCAAAATTAGACATTTTTTATTGGCCTACAGCCAACTGCAAATTGTCAAGCATGAGTTGTAGCTTTTAATACTGGAATGTATCCATGAAAATTAATGGTCTATGATATCTAAGAGGTCATTCTAGGTGACAGGAATCCCTGAGATCCACTGCATTTTAGGAGAGATATATATTTATTTATTATTATGATTATGTCAAGAAGCAGTAGATAAACATGCAACTTTCTCTCTGTTTGGACCTTTAAGTACAATTTAATGATAACATAACATCATAGCTGATGATGGAAACTGGAGTACTGTAAAAGTCCATGACTGCTTTTCTCTCTTTAGATATTCCAGTATATGGTCACTTTACCAGGTGGAGTGGCGTAATACAAAGGAAATATAATTTGCTGGGTGAGTTCCTTTCTCTTTCTTTGTTGCTCTATCTAGAAATGTCCTTGGCTGTGACAGGCACCTATGATAACTAAGTAACCTGGCCTCATCTTAGATGCTTTTGTTATTCAAAAATCTCCTGACCTGTAGAGTGTTCTTGAGCAACTCATTGTGGATATTTGAAACATGAAAGTAGAGTCAAGCCATGATTTTTATCTCTGAATCATTTTATGTATTCCTTTGACACATCCACTCTCCACATCATTTCAAATCTCAGAGGAACACTTTTTCAATTTCATTCCTATTATGTAATTTCTCTCAACTGTCTTCATTTATCTTTGTTTTTATATTGTAAACCTTGTCTTTTCCATCACTTCCCCTTATCCATTCCCCTCTATTCCCTGGTTTATTATCACTACTTGACTGATGTTTGAGAAATACATTGTAAGTGACTTGGAGCAGACACTTGTCATTTTACTGTTGATCAGAGCACTTTGCACACGTCACGTCGTATAAATAAAAACTACTGTTCCAGAAATATTTAGTGTCTCAGATATATTTTGCAGTATAATACGTAACAGACACTTTATGAGAAAGAATTATTTATTATAATTATCCCATCTCTGGCACTGATATTCAAAAGCATTTTAGGTAAATCATGTGTGATCTCTGTTCTCTGTCTCAGTTTCTTAGCTAGCTCAGAGTTACAAGATGTGTCAGTCAAGTTGTTTGCCATTCTAGAAACTCTTCAAATGTAACACCTCTTCGCTTATCCTGTTTTGTATTGGCTTGTCTCAAAGCCTTCTAGCAAAGGAAATGTGTTCCCTTTTTTACAGCTGGGGAAACAGAAAAACAGAGAGGTGAATTTCAGGGCATTGGGAAGGCCTGAAGCATGTCTGTGAGTACAACCCAAGCCTCCAAGCCTCCAGTCTCCTGCCATTTTTAATGGGAAACACATGTCCCCAAAACATTCTTGGAGCAAGTTGGACTGGACATGTGCAGGTTTGTAAAGTGGCTTGCTTCTCCTCAAAACTATGTTTGCATTTTGCTGAACTTGGCAAAATAACAGAAAACAGAGTTGCCACCAAACCCTTCAGGATCTCTAATTTTCATGTATATAATGTTTGCTTTGCTTCTGCCCTTGAATCTAGGATAGAAACCATGAAGGATTCTTTTTACTTATTTTCATTAAAAATTCAAGCAAATACAGGCTAACTTAGTCAAACATCAATCACACCTCAGGTGAATCTTGCCTGCGGCTTGTTCTAGAAATCCCAGGCTGCTCTGTTCCAAAGGACCTGTCTGGCATCTAATCCACATGAAGGCAAAGATGGCAGAAGGTAACGGAGGACACTAGTGCTCTGCTGAGCAATTTTTCCGTCAGTCCAAAGAGGTGATCCCTGAACATTCCAGGCAATACTCACAAGCTTTGACAATCTCTGTGAAATAATGTCTTACTAACATCTTTTCCCATGGATACCTTGAACAGGAACATCCATGGAGAGGGCTTTCCTAAACAGGGAAATGCTTTGCTGCATGGCACTTTGGTCACATGTCTTAGGAGTAAAAGTTTCCTATTTGCAGTGTTAATTTCAGAGCCAAGCTCTTACCAAGCCAAAAGGCATGGCAGGTATCTGTTACAGAAAAATGCTTTGAAGGAAAGAAAAGCTAAATAGTAATGTAAGCTTTACTATTATAATCTATATCTAAAGGAAAGAAAAAGTTCTGAGTAAGGAAATGATTTCAGCAGTCACAGAGAGAAAGGCTAGAGTTTTCAAAAACAGCTCTGGCTTCCTTGGGGATTGCTGTCTAGCCTTTAACGTTTTGAATCTGATCCCAAGGACAGCACCTTACTGACAGAGATTGGCACATGCACCGTTAGAAGAACAAATGTTTAAATGTCTTCAATTTTGGGCAGAGATAAGTTAAGAACCTTCATGGGCTCAACTTCTGCCTCTATCCATTTGTGAATCAAGTACTTTTTCAGGAGTGATGAATATGGGGCTAGTGTCTGAGCCATACAGAAAACCCAAGCCCCTGATAATGCGAAAGAAAGAGAGGAGCCATCACTCCAGGGAGTCTCCTCCGCCTTGAAGAAATCATGTTTGAAAATTTCCTTCACGTTTTCTTCAAAAAACTCAGCAAATCCACGCAGGTATTTTTTCTACCTGTACCACAAGGAAAAAGAGACAAAGAAAGCGATTCATGGTATTGCATGAAGACCTATGCAAGCTGATCTGAGACAGTACATGACTTGTGGTATTCTTCAAAATCCACTTCTTACTTCAAGGATTTGAATAACATTTGTCACCACAGTGGCTGGGGTCACTTCAGGCAAAAAAAAAAATTAGTTCCTTCTTTAATTTCCTTGCAAGCTTAAAGATTGCTCTTTGTTCCTCAGTTTCCTGTCAGAGAAGCCCATGTTTTGGATGTACATCCATGGGGGGGGGGTGTGGGGTGTGGGGTGTGTGTATTAAATAAACACAGAGCATCTACGCTTTATTCTATACACCCAGGGAGATGAAATTCCCAATTTCCAATTGTGGGGCCTTCTCAGGAAAACAGGACAGAAAGAGCCAAACTTCCCCAAGGAGGGAAAAATCCTGACTCCATCTTGAGAGGTTTTAAACAATTGTGATGAAGTGTTTCATGATAGGTGTTTCCTTCAGAGCACTAGCTGGGCTGTGTAGAGAATGGGGAGTGTTATAAGGTAAGATTCTAATTTCATTTGCTGCAGAACCCGTTAGCATGTAGAAAGTGAATCAGGAAATTAGGCTAAGGATGACGTAATAATCCTGGCAGTTAAACCCTGCTCTGGAAACATGGATCCCATTCCTCATCAGTTCCTAGGCAATGTCAGAGAACTCACTTGGACTAAACTGGTAAAACTAATTTCCAGGTGCTCCTTTTTCAAGACCAGGTTGGATTTACAGAAGGATGAGCATCCACTGGATTAAACTGGAATTTAAATAAGGAGCTGTATAAAACAAAATTCTCTGGGGAAAGAGACATGCTATGAACCTCAAATTTAGGATTCCTTTTAACTGAAACATGTCTGCACTTCAAAGCCCAGTCTGCAGAGCGAGATCTTACCTTACTGGGAATGACTATGGTGGCAGTGATATTTGTGATGTACTCTGATACCAGTGTAATGACCACATTAAAGTGTTCCTCAAGACATAAGTAGATTTTTTTAAAAAATGTAACAATGTGCCACAGATAAAACACAAATTGCAGTGAGGGATTAAGCTCTGTCCATCACAGAATAGATGAGTGAGGAACCAGTCTGGGTATTGCTGCACAGCACTCCTTACCATGTACAGATACAGGAGTACAGCAGCAAACAAATATGATTATGCTACTTTCCAAGGCATTTCCATACAGTCAGGAGTTATGCTGGACCCAAATGAAGAAACCCTTCCAGAAACAAACAGGGTGATGCAGAAACATCTGAACTGGTTTTGGGCATATACAGGAACTAGATCAGGTGTTATATATGATCTATGCTATTTCAGAAACAGGCAGCACACACATGAAGGGATTATGAGACCATTAATAAGATCAGCTGCATTCCCTGTGCCTGTTTACAGGTGGCTGCAGAGAGACTAGAGAACCCTTACGTCACCACAAATTCTTTTCATCTTGGAGCCAGCCTCCTGTGCACAAGCTTGGATGCTCTGCAAAGAATGGTGTTTGCTCCCAGCACCAGGCCTTGGAGAGCTCAAGCTTCCTTGTGAATGCCTGACAAGGGCAATTCTAGAACTTGTCTCGCCTTTGTCCCCAATTTTCATCCTACTCCCACTTTCACTGTATTATAATCTCAACTTTTTTTTCCTCTCTTCCATTACTAGCTCAGGCTGAAAGAAGCAAGGCTGGACAGAGTAATAACAGCTCTTCTGGACCAGCTAATGCAGCTGGGGAGAGCTGAACAAGCTCTCAGGTGTACAGCACCACCATCAGGTGCTTGCTCTGACATTTCTCCCTCCTGCCTGTCCCTCAACACAGTACAGTGTCTTCATTACCCTCACCCTGCTTCACTGCCTCCTCCTTCCTTTCTTCTCATTCTGGGAGCCCTCTCCTTTATCCTTACCTCCTCCTTCCTCTCTCTGCATGATGTGACTAGACAGGAGAATGCAGATTTATGTATTCCCTACACGTGCTTCTCATTTTTTCCGGTCCATCTTTGGCTGTTGATTTCTCCTTCTTGTAGGTGAGTATTTCTCAGCTCTCTTCTTCCTCTCTCTTTGACCTTTCCTCTGCTCCTTGTAAGGCATTCTCTTCTCTCATGCTGTGAAACATTCATGCTATCTCATACTGTGAAATGATCTCTCTCACGCTCTCTCGACTATATCTCTAGCATAGTCCATGGTGCTTTTTAAAGGATGCTATTTCACAATAAATACATAAGCACTGCTTCAGGCTGCTGTCCTCTCTAACTGCCTAACTGGATATGGTATTTTAAAGGTCCTTAGAACATCAAAGATGCCTTAGCTATTTTACCATTTTCCTTCTCAGCTCTGTTGAAATTTATATAAAGCAATTGTGGTTTTTTTTCATCCAGTTTGAGGTCACCAGCACATGCAGAGCTGCCCTAGCTTGCACAGCTCGGTTGCTGAGGTAGGGCTAGCTGTGCATTATTCTCCATTTCCCCTTTAAAACGCTCCATCTTTCTGCATCTCCAGCTCTCACAGTGAGATTGTGCAATCAGGTGACTCGGTGACAGGCTGGTTTGCTGCATTGTGGCATCCTCGGAGCAGCTACAGAGGTTTGTACACAGAACTCCCCGGGCGAGCGCCGAGGGAACGCCAGCCAGCAGCCCGGGCACTCCTGGGTTACGCGGCGGCTTTGGTGTGTGCGGCATCTGCTGGCCCTGCAGGTCTGGGGCTGAAGGAGCAGCCTCTCAGGAGAATACCTGCCTTTAACAGAGTCACTGCAGCCAGACATCTTGAGAATCCTTCATTATAATTGCTTCGGGGCCTGCACAGATCCGATGTTGCCTCATTATTGGGACTATTTATTATTGAAACCAGAAATGCTAAGTCATTAAACAGAGGTCATAAAAACATCCTTATTCTGCTAAAAACATTAGCTCATCATTTCTGGTACTACAGAAGGTAGGAGAGACCAGGAATCCTTGTGCCTGTGAGAAAGAAAATGTGGACTGCATCAGAGGCCTGGGAAGATCAGACAAGAGCGCTAAGTCAGTAACTCATTAGGAAAAGCAGGTCTCTGGGCTCAAGATCAATTGCCATTTCTGCGTTTGTGTCACTTCAGGTTACCATTTGATCCCAGAATATGTTAATGTCTCTCTCTGGAAATGGACAGGACTAAAAACCTCGCTCACTTTTGTCTGAAGACTGTAAGGCACTTCAGAGGCACTAGCCAGCTACACCTAACTGCAGAGAGCTGCTGTCACCTCCATTTTTTTCAGAGGGAAGCCAGAGGTACAGAGGAGGAATTTGTTTGCTTTCATTCCCTGGTTCAGGACTGCACTCTCCTGATTTCTAATGTCAAAGAAAGGCATTTTCTTCTTGTGTTTTTGTGCTGCCGAAGAGTTAATGTAGCCAGAGAAAGGATTTCAATTTATTTTTACTACCTATGCTTCAGATTTATTTTCTCACTTTTATTCCTCAGGCAGTTTTCTGAATCTGGAGAGATCCTTCTGGGTAGAAAAACACATTTTGCAGAGATTATGTTTCCCTATTTTAATACTGAAGCTGCAGACAAATACATCCTTTGATAGCTGTGTTTGGTTTCCTGCACTGCAGGGATGTCCTGTCAGCGTCCAGATCCAACAACAGGCGCATGGGGGTTACATCCCTCAGCTGGTGGGGTGTGTGTGTTTATTTGTTTTTGTTACGGATTTCTCTGGAGCAGTAAATATGAAGAACTCGTACTGCAGGCTCACCAGCCAAGGCGCGCTGTGCCACATCGTGTTCCCGGCCGGAGCCAACACTCCAGGCATCCGGGGAGCTTTCAGGGCAGGGTGTTCCTGACACTCACCTGAGCACACACCGGCCCGTACTGGCAGGGTCCGGTTCTCCGGGGGAGGCAGGTCCCTCCCCTGGGGCTCCCCCGCCGCGTTCGGGCTCTGTCCCCCGCCATGGCTCCGGGAGGGCGCGCCGGGCCGGCCCCCCCGCCTGCGGACCGAGGGAACCGGCTGCAGGCCGGCGGGAGGGCGCGGGGCCGGCGCCGCGGGGCGGGGGAGGCAGTGCGAGGCAGTGCGGAAAGAGTTAAGGGAAGGTGGCGGGGCAGGCTGGCTGTCGGGAGCGAGCATGTGCAGATTGAAACCGCATCCATACTACGGGCGAGTGTCACTGGCACACTTCACCTCCCGCCGGCCGCGGGGCACCCATGGACACCGGTGAGGACACGAGCCGCGGCCGGGCGGGGGGGCCGAGCGGCGGCACCGGGAGCTGCCCGCGGCCGCTGCCCTCACGGCCGCCCCGCCGAGGGTGCGCGCGGCCCGCGGCGGCCTCCCCGCAGCCGAGCGGCGCGGGGGATGCGCTGCCCGGGGCGGAGGGCGGGGATGGCGCCCGGCACCGTTGGTTTCGCTTTCCGGGCGGGCGCCGGTCGGAGCGAGACAAAGGCGGGCGGCCGAGCGGCAGCTTCCCTGCCGGCTGCGGGCCCCGCGGGGACACCGGGCACCGGTGTGTCGCCCCCTCCCGGGGAGCGGCGCAGCCCCCGCAGGCCGGGCCCCGCCATCCGCCGCAGGTCCTCGGGACGGCAGCGTGGTGGGTGTCGAGGGGGTTTTGCTCGGGAGCCCTCGACCCCGACTTTGAAGTTTTTGGGGCTCTGGGAAAGCGGGATAGAAGGGTTGTTAAAATCGGAGCTGCTTTTCACTGGACAGTGCCTTTTTTTGGTGGTGGTGTGGTTTTTTTTTTTTTTTCTGTTTTTTTTTTCAACAACAAAAAAAAAAGAGAGCGAGAGAAATGTCTCGAAACATCTTTTTGTATAGATTTGTGTAAAACTTTATTCCAGACTAGGGGAAATAGCTCTGAATGAGCCCAGCGTTTGCAGAGCAGAACTGGGAGATGGGGGCTGGCTCTGGTCTGTTCAATGACTTTTCTGCAACCTTGTGAATTACTCCTGTGTGTAAAGCCAGAAGTCAGGGATACAGATAGTACAGTCAGCTGAAAATGAGAGGTTGTTTTTTTTTGCTAATTTAAATTAATCTCAAGATGTTTGCTCTTGTTCCATTTTTGGTGTGGAAAAATATTCAGAATAGCTGAGTTTTCGCAAAATGGAAAATCTGATTCCTTCTGTCCCCCATTTACTCATTTACTCTAGGGTTTTGCAAATTGTTTCTAGTATGCTTAGGAGCAGGGATGCTGGGGAGGCTGCCCTGTCCTGCTCGTCTTAAGCTGGACCGTTACACTAGGACTTCCTAGAGACCGTTTCACATTGCTAGTCCAAAACTACTGGGGATGTACAAACTTGTTAAGCTTCATAATTACACAGCAGATGCAGTAAAACTCTGTTACGTGGAATACTTTGTATTGTTCTCTGGCATCGTTTATTTGACAGGTTTGTCCTGTTTACTCTTTTTTCTGAGGAAAAAAGCAGTCCCTGCAGGAGGTGATTTTTTTCACAGGCAAGGTGGTAACATCTCCATGACTGCCAGAGCTGTGTGCATTGGGGATTTGCAAGAAGAACAGATTGCCCAAAGAGCTCCATTCTGTGGTTTCCAGGAGCACAAATGCATTAATGTATGTACAACATCAGAGATGGGGCTAGCTACTTACTGTTTGGTGGTAAATAGGAAGTAATGAAAACAAAAATTACCGTAAGTTCTTACAGAACAGAAAAGAAAGACTTATTGACATGGAATCCATAATGCCTGTAGCCACTTTCAGCACTGAGGAAAACCATGTAGGAAGTCTGTAAGATACTCTTGTACCTATGACACATCCTGAAGGTCCTTCTTGAATCCCGGTGCCTTGTCCCAGTGAGAGTGTATGACTTCTTCCATGGAAAACTGTCAGTTTTCCTGTGTTAGGTGACAGCATCTTGCTACTGTGGATAAATTAAGATTTTTCACTAAATTTGAAAGTAGGTATTTTCTCCCTGAGAAATACATGCTCTCTGTGCATACATCTGAGAATTTCATACTTCTGTGTTGAAGATGCCACTGAAGAGCATGGGTGTTTCCCTGTTAGTAGAAGGGGAAACTGAGGTACAGGAAAATGGCATTTCACAGGTAACTGTCAAATTGAAACACAAGACTCAACCCCCAAGTCATTTAGTTTAACTAGTAGCTATAGCAGCTTCTTAAACAAAGCTCAGCAAAAGTGCTAGAAGCATCTTATGTAATGTGAAACATTCTGAGATCCTCTGATCACAGGAATATTGAAAAGTATGTAATATAGTCTGGTGGAAAGGAAATGGAGGGACAAGCAGGAGTTGAGGTAGTACTGCTTGTGACTGCATAACTTCTTGCTGAGGCTCTGGTAGCATGTCCGTAGCCTTGGTCAGTATTGCTGTTCCCACTCTACTGAGGGCTGATGGTGGAGGCAGAAAACAAGCTGCTTCCTTGGAGAGTTCAAACCTTGGAATTCTTATGACAAGATCCCATGGCAGTTTACAGAAATGGTAAAGGGGGTCTAAAACAAGAGGTATGGATAGCACAGATGTGTGGGTTGAGGGTAACCGAGATCCCTGCATCCATGTGGAAATGGTACCTGGTAGTGGGGACTCTGCAGTTTTGCTGACAATGTCATAATGTAATGTAGTGCCAAGCAACAAACGAAAGGCAAATTTAACCCTGAAGGGAGATGCAGGTTTCTGGCTTGGAGTGTAAGGCAGGAAGAGGTTTTTGGATAAGGTGGTGAAGTCGATAGCATGTGGAGTCTTTTAAGATATCTTTTTATAATCTATAATTCAGCATCTTGGAGATGTTCTAGGGAGTGAAGATGAAGGGATCCCTTTGGCCTTGTAATTTGTGGATCTACTTATTCCCACACATAAGAACCGGGGAGAGGAGTTGTTTTCCAGCATTGTAAATGTGCTTTTAATACCTGTCCGCTTGGTTAAGACAATGACTGTCCTCGGATCGGGTGTTTCAGGGCTGCTCCAGGCACCGCACTGTGTCCAGGAAGGCTGTTTCTTCTCATGGCGTAATTAGTCAGATGAATTTAACGTTTGCCTTCTTCCAAAGTGTTAGCAATTAACTGCATTTGGGGACTGAGCATGCCAGGAAGAAGAAGGTAGGGGGTATGAGGGGGAGGAGAGGAGAGTGTGCACTCTTCCTGCGGCAGGGGGAAGGAACTTCCCAACTTCTTGCTATCATCACATGCTTTGATGGCAAGTCTTGTTTGTATCCTTAGATTCGTACTTGTCGCAGAATCTGGGGCCAGGCTTTGTAGGTTTTCTGTTTTCTCTGCAGCATGGGATTGGTCACTAAATGTCATCTCTGTGAGACTCGTTTGAAGAGTCCTTTGCAAGTTTTGGAGTTGCGTCACTGGCTGTGGTGTGCTTTCTTGTGCTTCTTGTTCATGGTATGCACATCTACTCTCCTTAAACTAAAGAACTTCTGTCCTTATCCAAGTTGCTGAGCTGTGTTGCAAGAAACTGCATGAAATTTTAATAAAATGATCTGCAGGAGATTTGACTAGGTTTTAGGCAAAAGAGTCCCTTCTGTTGTTAAACTGTCCGACAACAGAAAGAAGTTTTTCCCCATGGAAAATGATTGGAAAGCATCCTGAAAAAGCTTCTGGAAAGGAGAAAATATATTGAGGAGGCTTAAAGAGTGGTGGCATGGAGAAGACCTTGTTCTGATGATGAAATCATAGAAGTAATGGAAAATTTTATTGTTGCAAATTGTACCTTAGGATTTTTTGTTTCTGGATTGCCTTCAACAAATGCCATGTTTAAGAAAATGAAATTAAGTTGTTGTGATGTTCTGTTTCTTTTTTCAGTCTCAGACAGCCTGCTATTACATGGTAAGAGGAGAGGTAACGCCATTGCTAATTAAAGGGCAGCAGTGCTTCATTCCTTAGGGCTAATTATTCTGTAGAAAATGGGTCAATTACTTAAAGAAATTGTTTGCCAGCAGGAGGTAGGAAAAGCCTTTATTCCCACTCCTCACCATCCTTTTGTGGGAAGCACTTCCTACCTCCATAGCAGTTGCAGTACCTTGTTAAGCTTTCAGATGCCAGAGCCATGTCCTGCAGATGGGGAAATGGCACCTGAGCAAATTTGTATGTGGTCACTTCTGTCCTATGTGTTCCTGTATAGCTGCAGATGGGGCAGCGTCCAGTGGTGTTCCTGGGTTGTTTCTGGAGTGAAAGAAATGAGCAATACAAGTGGGAGTTCTGTATCAAAACAAAATTTGCTTTATGTGAAAGGTGAAGAAATATGGTATATTTCCTGATTTCTTTTGAAAGAAGTTTGATCATCTAGTTAGCTAATGCTTTCCAACATAAAAGGTATTACCTGCTTGTGGCTTGCTTGGTACAGGTTGTAAATGATCCCTTCTCAGATCTGCTTCCTGTATGTGTTTTGGTATTCTCTGGTGGCTTTATCAGCTGACCATGCTGCTTGCTTTAGCTCCTCAGGCTCAGTACAGACTGGGTGAGGGAGCAGAGGGCTGGTTAGCTCTCTACGTCAGAAATGAACTGGTCTGCTTTTCACATTTCTGTTTACGATATGTGAGGCAGGAGTATCCAGATGGTTCCTGAGCTCCTGGGTAAGGTGGCTGTGCAGGCGACTACAAAAAGTCTTGAAAGAAAGCCAGACTGGGCAAAGACTTTGGCTCTGCAGGAGCAGATTACCAACATCTGTGCCAATTCAGAACAACGCTCTCTTTCTGGTTAGTCAGAGCACTACATTCCATGTAAATGATACGCCCAGTAATGTCTACTGTGAGCCAGAGCTTATGCACCTTGCAGTACAGCCTAAATGAGTTTAAAAGGATTTGCAGGTGCATGCTGCTCCTTAACATGTCATCAGAGGCAAAATAAAAGCTAGACTGCTTTAGAGATTTGTTTGTGGGCATATCTGAATGAGCATACCTATCATTACTAGGTCAGAGGTGTCTAATCATTGCATAAAAGAAGGAAGTGTTTTATGTTACCCTTTCTTTTGTTCTGGATTTTTGTTGGTGTCAGTGCACGAGAGTTCACCACAGCCTTATTTCAAAACTCCCCCGCCCTCACATGCTTCTGTCAAAGTTGGATTAAATGACGGAGGGAATCTTCCCTACCACAAATGCTGCTGTCTTGGTTTCATGGCATAAGATCCAACTATTAGTAGTCACTAGGTGAGTGTTGATAGCATAGCGTAGTGAAGCTGCTGTTTGACTTCTTCCTTGCTGGATCTTTGCTCCCAGGTGTGCCATTTATTGGATGTAGCCTATGTGAAGAACTTCTGTGGAGCACCTCTCTGTCCTGTTTTCATGATTCTGCTAGGAGCATGACAAAGTACTTCTGAAGGGGGAAGCTGTCTCTCTAGTATGGGTAGCTCTGGCATAGTGCTCTGTGTACTGCCAAGTGCCTTCTGGGGATGGGGAGTCTGTTTTGTTTTTATTTCTTTCATCCGGAATACAAGCACAGAAGATGATCCAACTCATTTGGCTCCACTAGCCTAATTTGGACTGAGAAATCTTGGCTGGGGCTGTGTCTATGCAGAGCTGCAGGTAGAGTCATTCTCTGCTTGCAGCAGAGTGTTCCTGATGATCGTGGTATATTTGGCTGTTTCCTCTCCTGCTAACCGACCTAGCAAAGCTGGGCTTGCTTAACCCACGGGACACTTTGAGCCACGTATTTTCTTTGGATTTTGTATCAGCAGAGGGTTATGGTAAGGATGCTTCCAGTAAGTTCTAGAGGAGGAATTATTTATTTTTGTAATTTTTGGCATTTTCCAGATGTGTATAGTTTCCCCTAGTGGTATGATAGATAACATGTGATTTGATTTATTTTGATCTAGCAGTTCTTTCCAAGGCAGACCTCACAATTAAGCTTTTAATTGGAAGTGGACTTGCACAAGAGCTTCAGGATGTGGGGTGCAGTATATAAAAATGCTTGAATGTCTTACTAGGGAGACAAGAGCTGCTGTGAAGGTAATGTAATGATTCCTTAGCAGTATTGGGCTTGGCTGTTGTTGCTTTCCGTTTTCCTTTGCTGCTTCATACTTTACCATGGAGATGAGATACTTTCCAAACCATCAGCCTCAGCCACTTGGGCTGACAGAGGTTAGCATGGTATTAGGAGCGCCCTGGGTAGCTAAGCCATTTCCTGTGCAGTATATATATATAGTATATATACTAAGGTGCATATAGAAAGAAGGCAGTTCATTATGTTATGTTATATTGCCTTATAACTTGTGCATGTACAAAAGATCAACTTCTAGAATCCAGGTTCTCCTCTTAGATAGTTACAGCTTTTTGGAAACAATGCTTCACTTTGGTGTTTGTATTCTAAAGACCAAAATGTATAGGACACTACTGCTCACCATAAGACAACTCTTAATTCTTTCGTGGATTAGCTAGAGTGTAATTAGTTTTTCAAAGATCAGACCAATAAATAGAGCATGTTGATTTATAAAAATGTCATGCATGCACATTTTCTGATTTGTCTCTGATTTTCATGGTACAAACCCCAAGAGCTGTGTTAATGCTTAGTACTGCAACTCCAAGTTGCAGTACTTGGAGTGCTGCCTTGTGTGTGGGGCAGTGGGAGTAGGTTTTTTGTTTTATTTTTTCTTTCCCCAGCTATGTATCAGACATAGAAAGTGGGAAAGTGTCCCATTCTGATGCGAGAAATGTAGTTTCCTTGGTTTGAGAAACAAGGGCTGAACAATGTCATGACAATGATGAACATTTGCTATGCTTAAGGACCAGGGCTTAGCAACATTTGGAGTACTAAAAAGCTGGAAGTGCTAACACCAGCACTTCCACTGCATCTTTCATTTGAGATTCTCTCAGTTCTTAATGAATTTTCAGTGTGTCTCTGTGAGGCTGGTATTATTAGTGTCATTTTGCAGACAAGTAGATAAGATAAAATGCTTGTATAAGCACATTCAGCAAGCTGGGAAAAGCAGGAATAAAAAATCAGGAATACTAATGTTTCAACCTGGTTTTGAGCTACTATCTTGTACTTTTTTTCAGAAAAGAAAGATATGAATTTTGGTAGCTTTCCTGCCCCCATCGCCCCCCCCTTTTTTTCCCATTGGGTTAGGCTGCATAAAAGTGAGACATTATTATGCAACATATCTAAGCGTGCATGTGATTCTTGAAAAAATGGTAATCAGATAAGTTGCCAGGCAACAGTACCCTGCCTTCAATTACCAAAAAGCCAGTAAGTGTGCTTTCATGATGTAACGTGCGTTCTGTACTTCTTCATAAAGAAAGTGTAGGTGGAGTTTTGTAAGAGGTGCTCCTTTTTGACTCATCTCCTGCTTTATCTGCCATATTGTGAGGTCAGATTTGACCCCAGTTTTAGAGAAAAGTATTCACAGAACTGGAAATCAACAACGAACTTGGATGAGCTCTCAAAGATAATGAACAGTGTGTGAGTATATATGAGTAAATAACCATTCCCTGTGATGGGTCTGTGAGTGTTTGATGGTTCAGCAGCTTACAACAAGTAGTTCAGAGCTCATCCTTGGGACCATGAAAATTAAGAAAATGGGTGAGAGATTTATGTTAAAAGGTAGATGACAGGAATACACGGCAAGCTGTGAGAAGTATTAAAACACTCACAGTGGCCCATTGGCCCAAAAATGTTGAGAGCCATGGTAATTAATGAAAATATGTATGTAAATCCAGCTGGTTCATTTTCATTGCCTTAGCAGAAGCAAAATGGAAGGAACATATGCAGGGATGAGTATACACAGAGGAAAAAGTATAATAATGTAAGACAGCGTGAGGGAATTCAATTGTGTGTTTGTTTGAAACCTGAGTTTAATTTTTTTTTCAAAGATATTGCAAGATAACAACAGCAAAAAATAAAGACTCTTGGAAGTTATTCTAAATGCTTTTTTGCTTTTGGCAGTAAATAGTCACAAAAGCATTTACAGAGACTGTAGTTGTGTGGGGATGCAGGCATCTGCCCAAGCCTGTTCAGATGTTAGGTGGTGGCATGGCTTTTAGAAGAAATCTGAAACTCCAGAGGTCTAATGTGCTCCTCAGGGCTTTGACAGAAGTTTTCAGTACAGATAGGGGACCCACTTGGATATATCTGGGAAAGTATGCACATAACCCTGAAATCCCTTGTTTTCCTTGGGTTGCAAGTTGTTGCTTTACAGAGTTGGTTTTCTAATTGTTTTGTTGTTGTTCCAGAAGGAACAAAAGGCATTTGCATTTCAGGACATGGGAGACTGTCCTACATATCCTGTAGTATTTCAGTCCAGTGTAGGAACAGGTTCAAAAGTCCTCATCAAGAGGCATGGTGGGATGTCAGTTGAAAGGGAAATCTGCATCATCCTCTGCCAAAACGGGGAGTTTCTAAGAAGACACATGCTCACTTTCTGTTTCCAAATGTGGCACTTTCTTTCCAGGAGAATCCCAGATAAGTCACGGAGCAATGTTGTGACTTGATTTTTCTGTTGCACAGTTTACCACTGGGTAGTTGCATGGACCTGAGCTTTCTTTGTAGAGAACTGCAGAAATAATGAAGAAGTGTAAATACTAAAATATACAGTAGAAGGAATGCACAACTAACCACTTTCCAGTTAGGAATTCGCTTTCCTTTTTTTTTGCTTTTCTTTGTATTCTCATTTGATGAGCAGTACTGCTAGATTATGCTCATGTGCAGTCCCCAACCTGCTGACACCAGGAATGTTGATGTCTGTGTCAGAGGAACAGTCAGAGCAGGAAGTGCTGTTTTGGGACATCTGGGATTTTAGTTTTTAACTATTTTTGTATATGCAAGTGGCTGTTCATAGTACTCTTATTGGTTTTCTGTTTGATTTTCCCTTACTACAAACACTATGCATTTTTAATCATTGTATTTTGACACAGAAAGTCCATTTATATACAAAACAAAAAACCAAATCCCCTTTTCTGAATGGCTTAAGCTTTGTATTAATCATGTGAGCCTTAAGGTCAAATCTTCCTCTTCAGCTTTACTTCTCTGCTCACGTGTATTATGACATAGTCTTTACTAATGAAGATTTCTTCAATGAGTATTTTCCTTCAAATGTAGAAACATTTGTAACCAAAAGTATGGTTTCTCCAGCACTTGGAGTTCAAAGTAATGAAGTATCTTGTGAAAAGGGAACTTCTTCCTTCTGGGCTGTGTGCTGTGAGCCAAATCTGAGAGATGATGATACAGCTGAAAACCAGCAGTCTTTAGGGTAGCATGGGGTAGCATTCAGATGGCTGATGAGTTCCTTGGTCTGGCTCTGGGTGAAGCCCCATGGGTGGCCTGAGCGCTGGTGCCAGGGAAAGGGATGGATTGGGCAGGACTGTGTTGTCCTAAAGTTAGGTTGGCTTTTGAAGCCTTTTGTAATGTTAGTGTTTCTGTGTTGAAGGAGTTGGGAATGTGTTGCAGTTGCTTATTTTGTATGATTTTTTTCCTCAGTCTTTTACATATCAAATTATAGACAAGTATGTCTGACTATGTAAAAAGCATTCTCAGTATTCTTGTGATTCTAGGAAAATGCGTTTTGAAATTTTGTTTGCATATGTCTGATAAATAGCTCAGTAGAAATCTGTGGCAAATATCCAACTGTGGCAAAATGCATATAAGGAAAATAGATTATGTGCAAATAATTTTTAGGAACACTGATGTGACAAAAATTTATACCAACGCTAGACAACAAACAAGTTCTTTCCCAGTCTGATACACAAATATGTAGCTAGTAAAACAGCAAATATTTCTCATGATAAGAGGGACTCCAAAGTAGATGCAAGCTTCAGTGCATAGGCAGAAGGTGCTAGATGTGTCCCAATAATACCCATATTACATTGATTTAATTAGTCGGTTTATGCTATTCATTGCTCCATTAATCTTGTTGGGATTTTTTTTTTTTTGGGGGGAGGATTAGTTATTTAATCTGCATTTTTAATTGGAGTGGTTTTGTAGTTCAGTGTCATCTAAATAAAAACAGTATAGGTTTATTTTTTGTTTATTAAGGAAAACATGTATCTCAAAATCCTCTTGGATTTTGGTGCTCAGAAATGCTGAGATTCATTAGGATAATGTGAAGAACTCACTTGTTACACAGTCTGACACATAAATGTCCTTGCTTTAATTTCTTCATAGGCAATTAATCCAGAAAAATGCTATGTATAGACAAGCCCTTGGACTGTAAGATCTGTGAGGCTGATTTAAGTAAGGTGTTGGATACTTATGTTTTGAAGCTGTCACCTCAAGGCATGACTTCTGTCAAAATCAGGAATGTGGTATCCTAAATGTCAGCATTTGATGAGGAGAGCGCCAGCTCATGGGTTCCACTTGCTTGGATCATGCAGCTTTGCTGCCTGACCCCAACATGGAAGTGAAAGGCAGTCAGATCACTGGAGTGGGGATGAGAGTTAGTGCCAATGCCTCCAGGAACAGGTGGGGTGCTGGGTGGGTGGCAGTGGCAAGGGTCTGCTTACATGAAGTCCACACTGTTCTGGAATGGGAAAGAGAGAAGTAAAGTGTGATGATTGGAGAAGTGAGGATGAGAGGAGGTTGGGGAAGATGAGGCACTGTTAGGAGAGATAGGATGGGGGTGGAAAGATATCAGCAGTGAAGCTTACTTAAGAAATGGAGACATTGACGGGGAAAAGAGAGGTAAAGCAATTTCTGGCAGACCCTCCAAGGGTTAACTGAGAGCTCAGCTGAGATGGTAGCACTGAACCTTTGGTCACTGACTCCAGTGAAGTTGCTCCGTGTGTTTGCTGTGGCTGAGATCCAGAAGGACAGTGGAGAGCAGAAAGGCTCAGCCTCACCCAAGGAGAGGCAGCTGTCAGGGTGCCACCCTGGGCAAGGGGCAGGTACAGGTGCCGTGTGGGGGCTCTGAAGAAGTCAGGTCTTCCAGGGCCCAAGGTACTGGAGCTAAGCTATCCATACACTTAGCTCGTTCAGTGTTTAAAGCCTCTCTTGTGTTCTGCTGTATTAAAATTAAACTGTACTTCTTTGGTTTAGGAAGGCTGTCTGGTTGCTGTATTAGCTGTTGGTCACACGCACCTGGGCTGACAACGACTGGCATCTGAAACGGCTTGGACTTGCTGGAGGCAACCTAGTCTACCTGTGGATGCTGTGAGCTAGGAGCTGGCCAAAAAGTGGGAGAGCTCCAGGATCCCTCCCCAGAAAAGGTAAGGTCTGGAGGGTAAAACTGGTGGGACTGCACTCATAGACCAGAAAAACAGAGCAGTTCTCTGAGTACCTAGCTGACTGCGTTGTAGATGGGACCTTTGAAATTTAAATATGTAGACTGCAAAGTTATTTCTATCGGTTTAAACCTCAAGTTGTTTTCTGGAGGCGTAAGATCGCCGTTTGCACACATCACCCTTGATTTCTGTCTGCTGTGAGTCACATCATTCTGATTGCTTGTAATCTATACAGCCAAACTTTTCAGTGTTATTGTCTCTTTGAAACCTCACACTCTGATAGCCTTAGGCAGTTGAAACAATCAGGACAGTGGAGCAGCATCTCTGAGCTAAACCAGAGCAGTAGGTAAAGAGTAGAGGGTTGCTCTCTCCTGTGAAAGCACAGGTGTGAGTTGGATGATGAAGAATCTATTCCTGGCCCTAACAAGCAGTGCAATCTCTGCACCTGATTCATCAGTGTGTTACTGTACTAATCTTTTTAGCCTCGTCTTGCCACTCTCCTGTATGCTGTGGCAGTCAGTTACACTTCCACAGAATGCAGGTAAAATGCTATCAATTTGGAAGGGTGATTTATATCCCAGAGCAAAACTTTATATTGATTCTGGTCAGTGGGGTGGATATTGTGGGACCAGAACAATTTCCAGACCCTGCAGCACTTACGACATGCTCTTTGTGTCTGCAGTATGTGGCATGGTTCAGGCTACAGTATTGTTTTCCCTGTTGTGGATCAGCTTTCACGGGTAGGTTGTGCACCGTACTTTATTTCTAACTGGGAACTCACTTTGAATATGTAGATGCTACATGCATAAACTTCAGATATACGTAGCACCATCATCCCTCAGTCTGTCCTGTCTCAGATGTCTCATTACACTCTCCTAGTTGTAGTGCCTAAGAGATCCTGTGTTGGGCTATTCTGTTGTCCTACTCCTCTGGGTATTCTTGCTCAGAGACCCCTGATACTCTCTGAGACTGGGGAACAGACCCAATCAGCTGCTGAAGGAAAGCAGTAGACTTAATTGTGGCAGTGCTAACAGTGTTGATAAGCAGGGTCAGCTCCTGCCTAGAGCTCCAGCTGTGATTTTGCTGCCCATTGTGTATCTGATTACTGGGCTTCAGTTGATCAACAAGTGTCATCTATTGAGTGGCAAAGTCCAGACTAGTGCTGCAATGTTATGACAAAGCAAGTGTCAGCAGCTTTCCGAGAAGGCAGATGGTGATGGACTGAGCTTTGTATGAGTCCAGACATTATGTTAGTGATGCAGCAGTGAATATTTCTGAAGAAAGCTGTGTCTGGCAAGTGCTCTGGTATATGGTACTATTGCTGTGAGTAGAGCAAATGCTGCTTCTTGCTATCCTCAAGAACCATCGAATGAAGTGCAGAAGTCTCCTATTACTGTTAAAACTAAAACTGAGTGCTGTATGGGCACAAGAAAACATGCATCCATTGGCAGCAGAACAAGACTATGAATTATTCATTCCTCTGCCTCCTGTAGGTTCCATCCACTCAGGCTATTCAGTATGCTGTCTGCTGGAGATGCAGACAGATCTGCTTTCAAAGCTATGGGGACAAGACCCTGCAGACTGTGATCACCACTCTGTTGAGCTTGTCCTTCATTAAACTGGCTTGGGCATTGTTGTGATATCCTTGAAGACATAGAAGTAACCTCTTATCATCCCGTGGGCTGTAGAAATGATGGTCTTCTTAAAGCAAAAGTTCAGCCTTTGTTGTAATGTGCCCTACTCCATTTTGAGAACACTTCAAATGTTCTTAAAGAGCTTCTTGGAAAGGAAGGGAATGTTACTTCAGTCAAAACAAGACATCGTATCTTGTGTTCAGACCAGTTTTCAGCTTCTCATTATGTCAGCCAGCTGGATGTGCCCTAGAGTGAGTCACCTTTGAAGTTGTCCTAGTCCAGAAGCTGAGGGAAACTGTGGAGGCTAAGATAAAATCCCAGACTGCGTTTGAAAAGTCCTCACTAAAAAAAGTGGTGGAAGCATGCTGAGAGGGATGACTGTCCAGCTGGGTTGAGAGGTTGGGTAGGTTTCACAAAGAGAGCTGTCAAGGAAGAAAGGGTTGCTTCTGAAGAAGGTAAAATGTGTTTGTCATCCTATGGTCTTGACCAAAGTGAAAAGGCGATAAACTGGAAGCATACCTTTTCTTTGTTTGTTTTTAATCAGTGAAAGAAGTAGACAAACAGAGCAGGCAATGGATTTGTGGTTTCCATAGTGATGTAGCTATGGAAGCTTTTGTGTGGCTGAGCTTTGCCCTCACTGCAATCACACTTGAAGGCTATGACTGTTCAGCTTTCCTGCCAGGGAAATGTAAGTATGTATCAAACATGGAACTGGCTGAAAATGCAGCTGCATGTTCATGAATGTTTGCTATGTTACCTGAATATGTGGGTGCTTATTTCTCCTTTATCTGTTGTTCTGCACTGAAACAGTGCATCAAACAATATTGATACCACAGTTCTTGCTGCACCAGGCAGTGATGTATTGACCTCTGTCCTTTGCTTTCTGTCATCTGTATATACACACACATCCCACAACACTGGTGCCTGTGACTTTGCAGACACACTGATTTCAAACATCCACTGGTCAGGAAACATGCTGAACTCTTTTGGGGCATGCTAACTGATCAAGCACCACCCCGTGAAACTTGACAGGTGTACTTCATGTGGTTCGTAGCTATCAAGTCACTTGTCCCTATATCTGACATTAAATCATGCTTTGTTTTAATGGGCATTTTGAGAGTGTTTTAATAGTCAAAATACATGATCCTTGGGGAATTTTTTGCATGTGGAGAGAGCTGTTTCTGACTGTGAATGGTTGATTAATTCTGGCTTTCAAAACAAGTTGGAGGGGAATTTTTCAGCATCTCAGTGATGAGATTACCGGTGGATCCTAGAGGCAGGGGAAAGAAAATGCTCAGTGTGAATGCTGCGTGCACAGATCAGGCAGTTATGCACATACTAGTTCTGCACACACACTTGCATTTTCCAGTCTTCATGGTTCACAGGCATTTGTGAACCATTCTTTTTCACTTGTACTGCTGCTGGATGCTTTCTTGTTGTCTCCCTGAATAAATCTTCTTTACCTTCAGCATTTGTTTTGCTTGTCTAATGGATGTAATGGGTCATCTGTTCCCTTTATAGAAAGGAATGTTAATTATTTTCAGAAGGCTAATTAGGTTGCTAATGAGAAACTGTACTGCAGAAGTATTTCCTTTAATTACTCAATCTTAAGTGCTGTACAGAGAAGCTTATTGAATGTGCTGTTAAGCACAAATGCTTGTATCTGGCTTAGAGATGGACCTTCAGGCATCCTGAAAGAAATATTTTGGTAAACTTGGGAATCCATGTGACACAGATGACTGAGCAAATGAGACTGGTGCTAAGAGCTGCCTAGTTGTGCAGCCTTTTTGACTGCACCTCAGTTTGCCACTTCTGCAAGTGACTGGATGCAGTTGCTCTTTCTATTTCCGTTTTGCCTGATGACTTTTGTCAGTATAGGTAACTGTTCGTGCTACCTGCCAGTCCAATCTATAATTAGATGCAGCCCTCACACCAATAGTTCAGTCTAATCAGCCAGATGGCAGTCAGGGAGGGGCACAGAGAGGTGGAGTGACGTGTCCAAGGTCATATTGCAGATCATGGCAAACCTAGTAATAAAGCAGAGGTTTCATCAGTCCTGTGTCAGTTCACTGCACTGTTTGCCCCTTGTGCCTCTCCTAGGGCTAGCACAGCTCATTACAAGACTTGCATCAGTTTGCATATTGCTTCATGAGGCAGCAGAGCTACTCAACAACCCCATCCATGTAGCCACCTTGGCACTGACTTAGGAAAGTCCTTTTCTTGCTTCTACTTGCTTCACTTCCTTGTTGTAGTGATACTGAAATCAGCCAGAAAATAAACTTTCTAATACAATTTGAAGTATTAGAGAGCAGGCATTCTTTATTACAGTGCTGGACACTTTCAGAGGATATCTCCTCTAATCGAATGTGTGTCATGAAACTTTACAACAGGGTATTTATTCCATCATGATTATACACATTCATTACAATGTACTTCCTAACTGATACAGAAACATTACTTTCCCTAGAACTAATTTGCATTCATCTGCCTCCAACTGGAAGTCCTTTTATGGTCCTGGAGGGTCATGTAAAGGGGTCTCTGGTGGTTGTACTTACTGAGTGCCCCAATATGACAGGTGACCATTCCTTGAACTTTTCTTTGGGCATGCATGTTGCTTCTTGTTACATAACTTGCCAAAACCCCCACTATATTCCTAATTTTCTGTTTATCCACTGGTTCCAGCTACATTTATCATCCTGTGTGCATACTTTTGCATTCTTTTATCTTTTTTTGATAGTTAGTCTTTAAGCTCTATCTAGGAACTTCAGGGGAACTGAAAATTTTTATTCTTTGTGTTATCTATCAGTCTCAATGCCTTTTAGAATTGCTTTGGAAGAACTACTGTAGTCTAGTTGATATTTTAGTTTTAGTACTCCCAGGATGAAAGTTGGAGTGGATTGCTAATGTCCCCTGCTTTTTGACTGCTGAGCCTTCATGCAGCTCTGTAGAAGAGCTTCACTTTTTTTCAGCATCCTCTGATATCCAGTCTGCTTGTAGCCAGACTCTTGGAACTTTTTACACGCTGTGGCTCTACCAGGGAAAATGTGAGGGCAGGCTGCTGTATGGCGGCTGCTTCCACGCATAAGATGCTCCTTATTCTTTTATATACTGGTCATTGTAAACTCAGCAGGAGAAGGAAGGAAGATCTGTCAATGTTGTGGATGCAGTGCAAAACTTTGCATCTGGTACTGTGCTGCCAGAGTGTCTGAGTGCAGGTGACTCAGTAGAATGACTTGGACATAAGAAATACCCAAGAAAACTACTATCAGCATGGGATGGCAAAAGTCACCCTCCATTTCTTTTCAGGCACAGATGTGTGCTGCTAGAACTTTTATCTATCTGCCACACATGCAGCACTGCCTTGGCTGAGGCACATTCATTTAAAAGTTCACTTTGCATATGTAATATTTAAGTTAACTTTGCATATCTTTCCAGCTGTGGGAACTCTCAGAGACAGTGAAGATACTTAGCTGCAGTGTAATCTAGCTTCTAAGTACAAGCCGATGCAAAACAAGCACACTTGAAAAAAATAACACTTGGAACACCTTGGCATTGCTATGAACTGTTGTGCAGATAATGCTGTTTGGCCTTTGTGTAATGTGATGGATTTGTTGTTGCATGTGTCAAGACTAGTAATATTATGGAATGATATTTAGATTGTTTTAGCAGGAGACAAAAACTTACATTCTTACTCATTCTACCAACAGTGTATTGCTTAATAGCTAGTGATTGTCATAGAAGTCCTGGTATGCTGCAGGTTTGTGTACATCTAAAAAGGAATGGACAGCTGACCAGAGTGTGTGTTTCCAGGACTGGCAATAGTAGAAGCACAGTTCAGGCACAAAAATGACAACTCTTAAGCATGGACATAAAAATGACAACTCATGAACATGGACAAGACAACATATGGTGCCTCTCTGGTTCTATTTGCTATGGGTCACCTGATGCTCTGTTTGTTGAGCAGATTTTAAAGATGATTTAAAAAGAATTTAAGGTTTGGGGTTTTTGAAAAGGGTTATTTTTGGTGTCCAGTGTGAACACTATCAAACCATTTTACTTAAAACTGAGGAATTCTTTTCTAGTCTTAACACAAGACAGTTCCCAACACACAGATGAGAACTGACATCTTTGTTCAATTGGTATTTTGCCCAGAGGGATGAGGTGCCTATTGTTGCCCAGAAGGAAAGCAAGATAAAGAAAAAATCTTGTTTGATAAGGCCTGAAACTACCCTATGTAACCTCAAGTATTTCACCAAGGTGAATAAATCAGTGTTGTACATGCTTTAAGCACCTTTAAGTACGTACTGGAAAGATGCAGGAAAGATAGCATCAGGAATGATCAATTCTACTTTTGTCTTCAGAATGTGCCCATCTCTAGGTACCTTCACAGGCTCTAGTAACTACAAATGGGAGCCTGTACGGAAGTGAAGCTTGTAAGGTACCTTGGATAAGTGCCTGAAATTTGTGAATTAATTTGGGCCGTTGTATGCATGCGTGTATGAAATGTTTATATGAAATTCAAAATCTAGTAAAACCATGTCATGCAAATAATTAATTTGTTAGAATGGTATCATGTTGTAGTAATAGTGTAAGGCAGATTACTGGAGGCAAAAACCAAACAAGTCAGAAGTGCATTTCAGTCAGTGAGAGCTCAGTGTCAGCTCAAAAGAGGTATCAGTTCCTCACTGCTTAAATAACAGCTGTGCCTCCTAAAATAACAACCAGTTGTTTAGAGGGTATCTTTAAACTTTTCTTGAGATGGTAGAATGAAAGCTGAAAAAATCAGTTGAGTATAAAGGGCACCACAAATGAAGATCTGGGCAGAAAACAGTGTGACCCTGGGAAAGCCCTGCCAATTTGGGAGCTCTGTGCCCAATCATTAATGGGCCAGGACACTCTTGTGTGATTCAAGACAGCCTGCGCAGCTTCACCGAGGGCAAATCCTGCCTGATAACCCAGTAGCCTTCTATGATGGAGTGACTCCATCAGTGGAAGGGTGCAAGCGTCATTTATCTGGACTTCTGTAAAGCCTTTGACAAGGTCTCCCACGACATCCTTCTCTCTAAATTGGTGAGACATGGATTTGATAGGTGGACTGTTCAGTGGATAAGGAATTGTTTGGACTGTTGCATCCAAAGGGTAGTGGTGAATAGCTCAGAGTCCCAACGGACTTCAAGGAACAAATGGTGTTCTTCAGGGGTCTGTACTGAGACCCTCTGCCCTCATAAGACTCTGCTTGGAGTGCTGCATCCAGCTCTGGGGTCCCCAGCACTGGAAGGACATCACCCTGTTGGAATGAGTGCAGGGGAAGGCCACCAAGTTGATTAGAGGGCTGGAGCACCTATGCTGTGAAGACAGGCTAAGAGGGCTGGGGTGTTCAGCCTGCACAACAGAAGGTTCTGAGAGGGAAACCTTATAGAACCTTCTAGTACCTAAAGAGGGCTACAAGAGAGCTGGAGAGGGACTTTTTACAAGGGCATGTAGTGATAGTCCAAGGAGTGATGGCTTTAAACTAAAAGAGAGTGAGTTTAGATTGGATATTAGGAAGAAATTATTTACTGTGAGGGGTGGCGAGGCACTGGAATAGGTTGCTCAGAGAATTTTTGGATGCTCCATCCCTGGAAGTGTTCAAGGCCAGGTTGGATGGGGCCCTGAGCAACCTGATCCAGAGGAAGGTATCCCTGCCCCTGGCAGGCTGGTTGGAACTGGGTGGTCTTTGGGGTCACTCCCAACCCAAATTATTCTGAGATTCTCTTATTCTTGTCTCCCCTCTTTAAATACAAAAGGACAACAATTACATGGTGTCTAGGTAAAGCATTAGGTTACAGTTCAATGGAAGGAAGCCAGTTGAATTATCCATCCATTGAAAAGCCTCTACTGCGTTTGGATGAGACCCCAGGTTGGCAGGTTTGCCTCCATGCTGTAGAGGATGACACAGCCGTGGTTGTTTTCTTTTCTGGTTGTGCTTGCCAGGCCCCATGGGGAAACTGAGTCTTTCCAACCAGGTGCAGAGTGCAATAAACTTCTTCTGACAAGTTGATAGAAATGAGTGGAAGCTTGGTACTTGGCAAAAAGAGAAGCTAAGTATAGGAGGTGTTAAGAAAAAAACGAACTGAACCTCATGGCTGGGAAGTTGTGGTCTTACCACTTCCTCTTCCATGTTCCTATCTGATGTAGATGACTCTTCCAGTGTTTCAGCTGAAGGTGTCCTGTGTTTCATAGCATTCAGCTACTAGGCTGCCATGAGGCTTCAAAAATAAGCCTCTTCTGGGAACCAGGTGAAGTCTGTTCAGCTCAATATTCCCTTTTCTAAGGAGAGGTGATAGGTTTTACTGAGTCAGCTGATATTGAGAGGGAGGTGGAAGGGGGCCAGTAAATTACAGATACTCACGCCATCTTTGGGGTTGAAGCTGTTTGAAGGTGATTATCATGTTTCTGTCTCTGATCTGACCAAAGCAGTAAGATCAAAATTACTGAAAACATCATCTGGATCTGCAGTAGCTAATTCTTCCTGGCATGAGCATTTTCTTGTGGAGCCCTGCAGTGGGGAAAGATTGAGCACATCACAACCCCAGCTGGATGGAGACACTGGGCCACCAACTCCTCCTTCTTCACACTTGTGTCTCCACATTTTCCTAAGGCCCCTCCATGATCATCACAAATACTTTTGTAAAGGGAATTCAGGGTCATTGAAAGGTACTGTCTGGATTGTACAGAGAAACATCAGTGCTTTTTTAAAGGAAAGAGAAGCTCTGATAGTGAGAACATGAACTTTCTGCATTATGCATCAACCTGAGTTATCTATTCTGGAAAAAGCATTTTCCAGAGGCAAGTAAAAGAATACTTTGTTATCTTGTCTCTCTTCTGAGATGGCCAATAATCTTGGCCAATTAGTGCCTGTGTTTCAATTACGAGGATGTTTTGTCAATCACTGGGAATTAAATGAATATGTATAAGAAAAGAGCTCTGTGTGTTTTGGAACATTTTCTTTTTTGAAGCATGTAAAACAGAATAAAGACAAATACACCAGCAAGAAAATTGCTGTGTCTTCTACTGCAGTAGCTCTGTGTGTGGACTCAAATTCAAGTCTTCTTCTATCATTGTGCTTTCACTTTTTGCAACTGTGCCATCTTTCTGCAGCTGAGAGTGGAAAATGTCTTCTGTGCAGATTGACAGTTGAGTGAAGAGGTGAGTAGTATTTTTACATCCTTGCTGAGTTTAGGATTAGACTTAGCAGTTCTTAAGGATTTTCTTTTCTAAGGTGGAAGCTTAATTCCTTTTTCAGGTGTTTAGAAGTAGGTGATATTGACATAATGCAGTTACATTCCACAAGTCCTGAAGCAGATGCATGTTAGCTGCTATTCACAAGAGATGGTTTAGAATTTTTCAGAAGGCTGGATGTGTAGATTGGATCTCAGAAAAGGGGTGAATGTGAGTTGGGTCTCAACCATAAACTGATAGATCTGTAAAGCAGTCTGAAGCTATGGTATTGCTTTATTTCATGATCTGGGCTTGCTGTACTATGAAAGGTAAATTCCTGAACTTCAGGCATTTAGAATATTCTGGCGCAGCCCTCTGCACATACGTACAGACTTTTCTGTCTTAAGGAACCCAAGGTTAGGGTTACACTTAGGTTGACTAATAAATACAGGCAGATTTTGAAAATTCTTTCCAGTATTGGAGCAATGAATTTGTTGGTTTTATTGGGGAGACTGTTTAGTATGACATGGTCATTTGGACATGCTGCAGACACAAAAAAGGAAATGTGGAAGAAGGGTATAAACATAATATTAAATGGATCTATTTTCAGAGAGGCTCTGTAAAGGCTGAAGTGAGCACACTCTGTGAAGCTGTGATAAATGATTGGCAGGTTGAAGGTATGAATCTAAATCCAATAGTAGTGTTTGTAGCATTTGTAAAAGCTCACCTCAGCACAAAAATGAACACATTCAGAAGAGGCAGTTATGGGAAAAAAAATCCATCCCCTTCAAGCAGAGGGGAAAAGAGGACAAATCAGCAAATAAAATAGGACAATATATAAAGGTGTCTCTGTATCTTTATATATCTATACAGCTAGAGATAGAGTTCAAATTTATGTAGACATAGCATGTTGCCTTCATTAAAGCAGGTATCTATGGTCCAGTCCAAACTAGAGAACAGTCCACGTCTGTGATTTGGGAGAGAGGCAATAAGAAGCTTAGAAACAGTAGGAAAAGAACCAAGGTGGCATCAGCTCTAGTCAGGGGAGACACGGGCCATCCTTATGACCCAGCTCCCTGGTTCATGAGCTGGAGTGCATGAAGCTGCAGCTGGAAGCACTTGTCTCAGTTGGAAGAACAGTGATGGGAACCACTACTGGAACAGTACCTTCAAAAGCTGACTGATTGGAAAAGGAGGGAACTGTAGAATGCAACAGCAAAAGCTTACGGACCCATGCTGAGCTAAGAAATTAATGTCTGAAGAGCTAAGACCTTCCTTGAATGGCAGGGAGAAATACCCTGGCAAATACCAGTTCTACATGGGGCCCAAAAGTTGAGTTATTCCTTTTTTTTAAAGAGCTCCTGAGTGGACAACTTGCCACCTTTCATAAGATTGAGCTTCAGTCATGTTTCCCTCTGGGAAAACTCTTGTGCTTCCTTCTTGGGACACACAGCACATAATCAAATGAATGACCTGAAGGGGAGTCATAAACAGCTAAATGTTAGAGGTTTATGAAGGATCTCAAGCTTCAGGCTTACACAAGAGAAAAATGACAGGTGTGCATAAAACATGAAGATGGTGTTTTTGTGATTGTAACTTGAATGCTAAGCTTCCTGATACCTTTAGGAAATAACAGTGCTAAAAATGTCAGCCGTCTTTTGCAAAGATATAAATAGGAACAGAAGTACCCAATACAGTGGGGGGTATGTTTGCTGTATAGGAACTAGGCCCTAAAACCTAAGTTTTTGTTGACTTGTTATTCAGGACAGAGAAATTTGGCAAGTCTATGAAGACAAATTTACCTAAGTGATGCTGAATTGAAATAAATATGAACAATAAAGTACAAAACTCATCACTAATTTATTAGTGCATACAATATCTTTCCACTGCTGATTACATACTTTGCAAGCCAGTGATAGCATGATTAATACCCATGGTATGGTAATTGGTGGGCACTAGTGGGAAAAACTGGGCAACTGCTTAGAGGAGCTCCTTTCCCAGCTGTTGGCATGGTTGTCTACTTGAGGATCTTGTTGAGCATGATGAGGTGGTCAGTAGAATTCTGAGATTTATCCTCTTCTACCCTTCCTTTCCAGGATGTTTCTGCCTCTGATGTCTGTGTGAACTTGAAATTAAGAAGATGAGGTAGATGAAGTAATCTTGGAGGCTCCACAGGGATTCCTGTTGTGAAAAAGCATAATTTAGTACTCTGAGACTGCTCAAGTTTTACACCAGGGATGTTAGGAGGAAACTTGAGGAGTCACAGCCTTGTGAGTAGCAGATAGCACTTAGGAGACCTGATTCTTTGACATCTCAGAAATAGTTCAATATTAGGAAGGAAAATATTATATATTGAGAAGCAAAAATTATTTGATGTAGAATTACCACCAAGAGATTTCCAAAAGGGGAAAGAGAGAAGGAAACTCTTCATAACAGTCTTGGGCTATGAACCTGAAGGTGCTTAAAAGTGTGCTCTCTCTTGTTTCATCTGACTTTATGCAGTATCTTCTGCTTGCAGGGTTTAGCCCTAACCTAACTCAGCTTAGACCAAGATGCTATGTTTCTTTATGAGCTGCAGCAGTTCTGTTCCTTCTAGAAGAAGAGTGACTGTCCAGTTAAACTATCCACTTACCTACTATCAGTTGAATTCTGGGAATTTTTAAAGGCTTGCACACCAGTGAGGAGTAATAAAAGGAGAGGGAAACAGTTCTTTACAGTTGTGTATATGCAACAAGAATTTCCATAAAAAAAGCAGCTAGTTTTATGAAATGATGCTTTGACCTTTGCCTGTAGGAAATGAGGAGAGACTACTTTGAATCTGTCAATGATACAGATTTAAGTGACTTGGATTGTGTCAGTATGTTAGCAAGCTAGGGTTTTAGATATTTCAGCACCTTGGTCATAGTATTTTTCTCTGCCAAGCTTTATTTTCAATGTGAAAAATGTTTGAATGTTTTTGTCTTTTTTTTTTTCCAAATCTGGCTTTCATCCATTTCATCCTGATTCTGGCTTATTTCTGAAGACTGTTCAGAAGTGTTGGGCTAAGCATATTTGTTTGTTACTGATACTGACCTTTGTAAGTTGACCAATTTTTTATTGTAGGTTGAAGCAGAATGATTTATTTGCTTTTCATTTTGCTTTGGAAAGATGAGGCATTTGCTAAGAAGAAAAAAACTCCGCCTTTTCCAAAATGAACTGTCTGAATTTCCAAAAAGCTGTAAGAAACCATATAAGATGGGTGACACATGATGTCTTGCCATAATGTTGTCTTCTCTTTACATGTGTTGGCTGTGTAGTGACAGTGGAAAGGATAAAATCTTGTAAACTCTTGTGTTTCAGGCAGGACAAATTCTCTCTCTCCATTAGTTACTCTGGTTTGGGTTCCTGTTAAGGCATGATATGCATTATGTTCTTCAGTCAGCTAGTATCATGTGTTAAGCTTTTGAAACACACATGAATTTTGATTACCACTGTACTTGAATACACAGTTTGATATGAAGGGGCCCAGCTTACAGGAGCTTAAGAGTCAGGCAGTTGCCCATTAGGGAACTATGAGGCCTGCAGTCACAGTGTGTGAACGTGTCACCTTTTGAAAACTGGGTTGTAGGAACTCAGGTCTGCTCTCACTGCAGAGAAAGAAGTCAACTGTCCAGGTTAAGATAATGGTGAATCCAGCAACTAAGCGCCGAAAACTGAAGGATGGCTGATACAGATTCTCAGAGCAGATTGTGCTCCCTGGACATGCCATCTCCTTGGGGACATACCTTCCATAATTCTGGCTCCCTCCTCCTCAGTGTTAATGGGAAGCTCTGCCTGCTCCTGCAGGAGAGTTCTGGCTTCAAAGTCTCCGCTTTGTGCTGGAGGCACATCAGGCACTTGGGCTCTTGCTGGACATTTGCTTGTTTTGAGAACCGTAGTATCAGCAAATGTTGGGAACTCAGGGCAGATTTTTTCAAACAGGGAAAGGCAGCAGGTAAGGCGCAAGAGCCTTATAGCAACAGGCTTGGAGAAGAACAAGACCTTACCTGAAGGAGATGCTGGGGAGATTTAGGCTTAGTACTTGTAGATGTCAGGTTTGGATTCAGTCATTTCCGTAGTGTCTTTCAAGTCTGCTACTTGCGTGACTCTTGGGGCTCTTAACTTCTGTCAGGTACAAAGGAAACATTCCTCTTGGTCACTGTAAGTAAAGAGCTACTGCCTTAATTTGTTCTCAAGTTGGAGTGGTCACTCAGGTGGGCTTAGGTGCCTTCACATAAGGTAACATTTCCTGCAATGTGTGCAGCAGAACATGGAAAGTCTCCACTTTCTGCACTTCTACTGCCATTCATGAGATCACCTTAGTCAGAAAGCTATTCTTTAAACAATGTCTTCATATTTTCTCTTTGTCCTCTTAGAAGCCATCCCCCTCTACACTCCTTCCCAAGAAAACCCTACCTTTCTCCTTCCCGTTGTGAAATGGTACGTTCTGGGCAGTCCACACACAGGCATTACCACTAAGAACCACACTTCCCCATCCCTTTGGGTTAGTCTGGTAATTGGATTAATTTAATCTCCTTTTGTCGTCATTCTTTTTGACTGTGTCCCAATTCTCTTTGGACCAGATTTGAAAGATAGACAGGGATCAGAGGCTGCCAGCAGGTACAGAGTGAACTGGGCAAGGGAACAAGAAAACAAGGAGTGGCAGGAAAATGATGTGCCTTTTATGGGAAAGGAGCTAGAGACAAAAATGAGGGGAAAACGCAGATAAGAAATAGACTGTGCTTTCTTGCCCCACAGTATGTGGAAGGGAGACAATGTGCATCCTGATGGACGTAGAGTCCAGACAGAGAAGTGGCAAAAACAGATGAGTCAGAAGTGACCAAAATCCCAGGGCTCCAGATCCTTCCTGAGGGTACTGAGAGTCTGTATTTGGAGACGTCTGTGGTATGCTTTTAGCTTCATTGCAGGGCTTGATTAATCGATCTGCTGGAGCTCTTCCACACTTCAGTACAGTTGAAATCCTATTTTCTGAGCCACAGTTAATTGAGGCTCTTAGTTACCTGAAGGATGAATATCTCCTCAGAGTTATGACTTCAGCACATAAGTACCACTAAGACTTTACTGTATAAATCTTTAAACACTGATGAACTAATGTCTTGGGGCCAAATCTAGTACCTAGTGTTCTGTACACATCTACTGTTCTGTAAACCTTTACTTCTAATGGTGTGTGAGACCTCTCTGACAATATTGAAGCCAGATTTTCAGCATATTCATTGAATGTTGTTCATGGTTGCAAAGGTACGCTTGTTAGGTGTTTACTCACAGGGAAAATGCAAAATAAGAATTACACTTAAAGAGGTATTGCTCAAAAATGCATGTCAATTTGCATCAACACATTCTCGTATCTGCTGTAATCCTTGCTAAAGCAGAAAGCAGATACACATCTGATTCTCCCATTCTTAAGAAAGAACACAGTAGCTGCAGTGATGTGCCAATGAAAGTAATTAAAAAGTCATGTAGAATGGTTACTTTTACATAAGTACTATTTGGGTAATAAGAATCTGAGGAAGGAGGACATTAGCAGTACAGCTCATGGGCAGGAAGAAGCAAGTGCCCTTCACTTCAGCGTGGTGTGCTACTCATGGTCCTGTCGTTTGGAGAGACTGAAGTATCCAATTATGTATGTATCTCGGTTGCACTTTTTCATATTTAAAGAGTAATTATGATATGTAATATAGGGTTATAGATGTATCTAAGGCATTTCTTAGAAATACAAACATGCATGTTATAGAACTAAATATTAGTAAATATTTAAAATATGAATTTATAAAATAATATTGTGCCTTAACTTTTTAACTTGCAGAAATAACTGGGCACTATGAGTAAGAAACATGCTGCAATAGTTCAAGTTCACCTGCGGTGGATCAAGTAGCTGACAGAATTCATAGCCTCAGGACATCACTTAATTAGGTGAATTCTCTCATGGAGGTTTTTGTTTGTTTTTTTCTTTTATTAGCACTTCAGAGTTAATTCAGAGTTTTCTTGATGAAGTCTCATTACACTCATCCAGAGCATCTAAATAATTCTGCTGGATTAAAGGGAATAAAGACAATCTGTGAGATACTTTTTTTTAAGCACAGTCTGGCTTGGTAGCGGGGAAATGGGCAGAAAGCCACTGCAAAGGAGAGCTTTGAAAAGAAATGAGCCAGGCAGTGATCAAGAACTTAATCAGGCATGAATACAACATCCACTGAGGTCTCCCCTGCAGTGCTTGTGTGAGACAAATCTGCCATTATTTCTTGGTCTACCACCAGTCCATATTCTGATCACTTCCCTCTTGCCTGCCAAGGCTGCATCAGCTACAAAACCAACTGTGAGTATGGAAGTGCCCCTCTTGCACAGAGGGGTCTCACATGAAGTGGGGCAGTTTGGGATGTCAGTCCTTTCTCCTTACTTGGCCTGGTGCATCAGTTTTACCTGTATCTTACCTCAACCTAGGGGATTATTAATACCCATTTCAGAGTTGAAATTCTAAAATATTAAAGTGTAATCCTGGTTCTTTCTTGCAGCCGTAAGTCAAAGTCCTGCGCTGATCACAGAATCTCAGAATGGGTCAGGTTGAAAGGGACCACAGTGGGTCATCTGGTCCAAACTCCCTGCTCAAGCAGGGTCGACCCAGAGCACATGGCACAGGATTGCATCCAAATGGTTCTTGAGTATCTCCAGTGATGGAGACAGGACAGCCTCTCTGGACAATCTGTTCCAGTGCTCACTTACCCGCACAGTAAAGAAAGTCATCCTCATGTTCAGGTGGAACTTCCTGTGCATCAGTTTCTGCCCATTGCCTCTTTGTCCTTGCATGGAGTTATTCTTCCTCAGGTGTGGGACCCTGCATTTGTCTTTGTTGAATTTCAGACGGTTCTTCTCTGCCCATCCCTCCAACCTGTTGAGATCCTTCTGAAGGGCTGCACAGCTCTAGGGGATATCAGCCACTCCTCCCAGCTTTGTGTCCTCAGTGAACTTGGTGCTGCAACCAGATTTCTGTAGAGAAACTCAGTTCTTCATATACTTTCCTGCTTGTTTCCTTTAGGTGGAGTGGGCTCTTGGCCCCTTCATTGCTAGCAGAGTTATGCAAACGGGCAGGGCAGTCAGGGAAAGGACTGAGTGTTCCTTGGAGGTCCATATATGGTTTCCATAGACTTGGCTTTTTTTTCTCAGCAAGCTGGAAAGAAGGTCCTACTAGAGAAAGAAAGAAAGAAAGAAAAATTTTGTGCTGGCCTAGCTCAGGCTTCCTAATAACTTTGTGTTAGAGGAACTATTTCTGTTTAACTATTTGAAATGTAATTTGCTGCTGATGAAAAGCATTTTCAAGACTTTGAATTTAAAAGTGCCTTATTTTCCCCAAAATAGCACAGTTTGAGCAGCCTCAGTGCAAGCATGGTCATCCATGCGCAGTCTCCATGCATTGTTTGCTCTCTGCTGAGACAGTTGCATAGCTGGCAGCTGTGTTTCTGATTTCCAGGAAGCTGCTGCCCATCCCACTGTAAGTACCTCAGTAATGAATGTCATTTGTTTTCCTCAGGAGACTGAATAGCTCTCATACATTCAGAGCCTTTTGGTCAGTATTACTGTCACTCCGTTAAAAGTTTTGCATCACCAAGTTCAATTATCTACTTGAGGCTTTTCACAAATCAGTATTTCTTAACTGAATCCAGTCTTGGCCTTCTGTTTGGATGCTTCTCCTGCTAATGTCACACAACTACTTTTCAGCTTGATTCTTTTATCATGAATTGCTGCCCAATAAAACAACAGCTTTATGTCCCTCTTGAGACCTTTTTGTGCAGTATTGCTTACCAGACACCAAATAATTTGGTGGGGCTGGGAAATAAGATGCTTGGGAAAAGCTGCAGTTTTAATTGTTTTGTAAATGCTCAAGTGACTTGTAACCATTAAATTGTACAGTCCTCAGCTTGTGCAGTGATGTGCTGTGGCTTGTGATAGCCCCCCTAAATGTATCCTCCATTCCCTTTATGTCTTACTGTGTACTTTTTGTTTTATTTTGGATGAAATATTTTACAGAAGGAGCTGTGATTTGTGGATTTGCTTAGTGCCTAGGACAGTGGAACCAGTTATGTTTGGGCTAGCACAGATTGGCATCTGCCCTGTCTTGGGATGCTCCTAATCAGCAGGAAGTCTGTGAGGACTCTTTAAAGCATATTGTAAGAAGAAGTTTCCATTGAGGTTGGGCCAACTGGGCACAAGACAGTAGAGAAGGCAAATATTCAGACAGCACCATTGCATTGATGTTTGTCTCTTTGCAGTTGTGGTGAAAGCCATTGGATTCAAAAGAACTCAACGGTGGTCTTTGCATTGGGTTAACTTGTGTTGTAGATGTCCCAGACTTGATCTAGATTCATTCAATTATCAGACTTCTAGTGTAGTGACTAAATATTTGGCAAACAGTAAAAAAGAAACAGAAAATAAATAGAGTTCTATTAAGCATGTGGTATAGAACCAGGAAAGAGGAATCTTCATTGCACAGAGGAAATAGTGGGAAGTAGAACAGGACGTGGCTTGTTGGACATGTTTCTATGAGTCTTTGGCTTTTATAGGGAGGTATAAGGCAACGGAAATAATTGGTGAGGGCAACCTTGGAATAAAAATGGAGGGGGAGAGGGAAGGAGCCTCTGTGCATTTGATCCAACTTTGTGAATAGACTTTGAGAATTACAAGGGTGCTCCCAGCTAACAGTTCAAATACATTTAATGTAAAGCTGTAGAGAGAAGTGCAAGGACTAAGGATCACAAATGAAAAAGTTAGAAAGGCTTATAGAAAAGAGAGGAAAACCATACAATCCCTTGGCAACTTAGTAAAATCTTCACAATAATTTTCTTCTCTGGATAATGATGTTATATATTACAGAAACATCACAGAATATTCTGAGCTGGAAGGGACCCTCAAGGATCATCAAGTCCAACACTTAAGTGAATGGCCCATACAGGGATCAAACCCACAACCTTGGCATTATTAGCATCATGCTCTAACCAACTGAGCTAATTACATTATTATTACATTTTACTTTGTTTCAATTATTAAACTCTTCTTATCTTAACCCATGAGTTTTACTTCCCCCCCCCCCCCCCCCCGATTCCCCTTCCCATCCCACTGGAGAGCAGTGAGCAAGTGGCTGTCTGGCACTTAGTTGCTAGCTGGGTTTAAACCATGACGCTTTCTTACTGCTTTCTCTTACTACTGTACCTCTGATTTTTGATTTGTTCTTGAAATTATGTCAGAATGGAGTAATGATATGAGGATTCAGAGTCCTAAGCTTATCAACTGTGTTGGCAAAATAACCAAGTAACATCACATTGACAAACTGTCCTTGTTTTGCAGTGCCCTTACGCATCAGCTTCTTATGGACTGTGTGGATATACACCTCCTGCATATTTTTCATGTACCACCTCCTCTGCTGTCTTGCAGGGTTTCTTGGGTCTGAATTGTTAGGAGACATGAGGCAATCTCTAGTGATTCTTTAATCCTCACTATATGCTGTTGACCTTTCTCTGTAGCATGTATTGATGGCTCAGTGTCCTGTGTGAAATGGATTCTGCCATTAGAAAGTGGGTCTTTGTTCAAGCACCCAAATCATATGAACTGTCAAGGCTTTGGTTGTGTGTCTCGTTAAGAGAGGTGTGAACAGATCATGGATACAGCTCTGTTCTTTTCATGTTCAATATTCCTCTGTACATATCTTCTTCATGTTTATTATTATAGTTCCGTTTTTCCTTACAGAAGTTTCTCTTATCTCCTATCAGAATGTCAGTTATACTGCATGTTAATACTTTGTTCAGAGAGGCACTGTGTTTACAGGGTAGGGCAGGAACAGTCTCTTTCCAGATGGCATGGAATGACTGTACATAAGGTTAGTGTGGTCCTTTCCTAGCACGTTGCACCACAGAACTGACAAGTGCAGAGTAGGTTAAATAGGGCTTGGTAAGGAGTCTGGAGAAACTCAACTTGAAAGAGTAAGTTTCTATGAATGAAAGAGGTCAAATTCATCCTGTGGTGTAAATCTGCAAGGCTTCCGTAAAATTATGCTTATAATCACCTTGTGTCATTGACTGTAGCATGGCAGACTTGTGAATCTCTACAGAAAGTGTAAAAGCTAATTGTGCTGAAACAGTTCAGTGATAAGCATATTGTGCCTTTTCAAAACCTCTTCACCAATTTCTTCCTGTATAGACAGAGTTGGTTCTCATTTCCTATTTATCATGACTAACTACCCCTCTCTAGGCTCAGCTGTTCCTTTTTATTTTCCTCCTTTGTGCTTTGCTGTGCTGAAGCCAAATCTGAATGGATTTCAGTGGCTGTCTTGTGCTTTTTGACTTGGTATCAGGAAGTCTGACACCACAAGAAAATTAATTTACAAATTCTAGCCATACAATGGATGAGTTCTTCAACAGGCAAAATAAAAGTTCAGCTGAATAATGAGTGCAAGTTATGGTGTCTCTAAGTGTAAAATCTCTGAATTTTCTCCTGCAGTTCCCTTGCTGCAGCTCCCATCAAAGCTCAGTTTTACACTACAGTAAACATTTTGGGTATAGAGACTGTAGGCAACAGCTGGAAAGACCCAGTTTTACAATGCTGTGTTCATCTAATCTATTCCATAGTAGAATCAGAAAGGTAAGGTACAGTGATGTTTCTTGAAAAGAGCAAACATGTGATGTGTGCTCCTTGTGGAGTGACTATATTTTTCTACTGACTTGCAACCAGTAAATTCTTTGGCAACCTTGCCCCTGGCAAAGCTTTTGTACTTATCAACTCCCTCCTTATCACCAATATAATACCAGCAGCATCCCATTTTTCAGGCAGAGCAGTATATGTTGTTCAGGCCCATCCTGAGTCATGGAGCCCTGTAAGCTGCCACCTTTCCCCAGGACTTAAAATGTGCTGTGGTAAAAATGAGAGTCACTTCTTTCTCAGATTTATCCTTTGTTACAAGTTTGTGTGTTGCCATCTAGGGGACAGGGACTTGTGACATCCTCATTGACTCCTCTGTCCCTCTCTCTCCCTCTTCCTTTCAGAGTGCTGCTGGGGTGAGTGCAGAAGAATGGCTGCGGCAGAACCCCTGACCGCTTTCTCACGATGGTACCTCTACGCCATCCATGGCTATTTCTGTGAGGTGATGTTCACAGCTGCCTGGGAGTTTGTGGTCAACTTCAACTGGAAGTTCCCAGGTGTTACCAGTGTGTGGGCACTCTTCATCTATGGCACCTCCATCCTCATTGTGGAGAAGATGTATTTGTATCTCAAAGACAAGTGTAACATTTTAGTGCGCTGCTTCATTTACACACTGTGGACATACCTCTGGGAGTTTACCACTGGCCTCATCCTACGCCAGTTCAATGCCTGCCCATGGGACTATTCCCAGTTTGATTTTGACTTCATGGGCCTGATCACCCTGGAGTATGCCATCCCATGGTTTTGTGCTTCTTTCATCATGGAGCAGCTGGTGATCAGAAACACCCTGCGCTTACGATTTGATGAGACTGCTGAGCCGGGGGCCCCCACCGCCCCCGTTGCCTTGGCCAATGGCCACGTGAAGACGGATTGAGCAGTGACTTAGAACCATACTTAGCAATCTGAGAGAGCCTAGACCTCTACCACAGACTGACAGCTCTGGCTCTGAGGTACTGCTCCTTGCTGTATGATAAGATTCATAAACCCCATTTTTCTAATGGGGGTGTGCATGGGATATACCAGAAAAAATGGAACCAATAGATTTTCTATGGATTTTACTCTTTGGGCTCCAAGGACCAATATCAGTTACTTGTTAGTTAGGTCATTTCTGATTTTAACTTATTACTGATGAAAGCAGTCCTTTTGCTTACACTTTAAAGTGGAGAAAGAAGAAAAAAGAAATGCTACGTCAGAAACGCATCCAGAAAAACCCCACCTAATCAGTGGATGGGCATGGACACGCCAGCTGAGTTAGTGATTGGCTTACTCCATTAGGCAATATTCAGGTGCTTGCTTGCAACCAATACCTCCCGTGGGACCTGAGATGCTGCAGGAAAAAGGAAAATCCATCTGCTGTTGAGAAGTACCTAAGACTGGCAGTCTGCTGGGGAGGTAGATGGTGTTCCCCTCGCCAGGTCCCATTGGCCTCTCCCCAGGTTCTTTGTTGCACCATGAAATAATCTGGTGCTGGACATCTTGCTGAATTTATACAGATCTTGTACTTTTTGAAATCTCAGTCCTGATACTCACTAGAAATTTTTTCCTTTTTTTCTTCTTTTTTTTGTTTTTCTAATAATGGCCTTTTTTGCCAAGTGAATTTTACCATAATCTGTGCTATCTGAATCTTGGCAAAAGGCGCAAGAAGTAGTGCAAGTCTTCCCATCTCCTCTGTCCCTCCAAAGCAGATCTTGCCTGGGGGTCTGCTGCACATTCCAGCTCCCATCTCAGCCGTGCAAATCTTGTAGAGACTATACAGCCCACAAGAGTTTTCTGCCTTCCTTTCCAGGGATTCCTCTGTTTCTGGTGATGTCGATGACTTTGCCTGCAGCCCATTGTGTTTGAAGGTCAAAACCTTCATGTGGCTAACATGGCATCCACTATTTGGTCCTCTGGCACTGACTTTCATGTTCCTTCAGCACTGGCAGGCCTTGGTTCAGTTCTACCTAGTGTTCTGCTCAGTGTATCAAGTGGATTTGCTTTTTCTTCTCTTTTATTCTGCTTTAAATAACCACAACCATATTGTCATGACAGTAATTGGAGGCAGCAAGAGATATAACATGCTGCCTGATACATTTATTAAAAAAAATATAAAGCAAAACACCCATCTGAAAAGCACGCCCTTCGTCATACTCTGCCTGAATGAGTTAGGGTGTGAGAGCAATTATGGAGAGGTGGAGCAGGAGGGACTGCTGCGGCTTCACTGTAGACCTACCTGCACCAGGGACAGTTTGAAATTTAACCTATTGGGAACACTTATGGAGTACAACGACAGATATGGTGCAGGGAAGGTGTTTGATAGGGGCAGCCACAAGTTTGTAATTCACTCTGTCAAGTCTTGGCCTTTGAAGTTAGCAAGAAACATGGAGCTTCCAGCTGTCAGATGTCTCACTCCTGAACTGATTTATGGGGAAGGTTTGCCATAGTTGTCCTGTAGGGCCAGATTATTTTTTCTTGTTCTTCCACCAGAGCCAGCAGAGCTGTACCAGGGATAATTTGGCTTGAAATGCAAATCTGTTGTAGGATTCCACTCTTATTTTGGAAATAGTTGGGCCATTTCTGTGTAGGTCCCTTGTCTCTGGTAGGGGGTGCTCAGCTGTGAATCTGCTCCTTGCCCTGGCACAGCCATTCCTGAGAGGAAAAGCACTGCTGGCCCTGTGAGTAGAATTGTTTCTTGGTTCTGCTCTTACAAGGCAGTGTTAATCCCTTTTTGTATCACACAGAGAGCAATTATTTTATTCCTTCCCTTCCCCTTTTCACATGGCATCCATTGCTGGCAATGGACACATGAAAACAATGGTGGCAAGGAGTTAATCAAATCTGCCCTGGGTATGCAATGTATCCCGAATCACTGAGAATACTTAGGTGGGTATTTAGAGTTCCCTTTTTATAGTTCATTTAATTAAAAGAGAACAAACATGGAACAGATAGTTCTTTTGATGCTGCGATGCCAGTGTTATGAAATCAGAGGAACAGTATGTAGTTTATCAGCCGTGTTGGTCTCAGGAGTATAGACCCAGGCAAAATAGTCACCTGAAACTGTACCTGGAGGAAAAAAAAGCTTTGTGTGTGGGATAATGTAGATGAGCTCTACTGAACCAGAACAAGAATTGCAAGGTGCAAATGAGGATTGGGATCCCACCATTTTGGCCCTGGTTATGTCAAGATCATCAAATGCAGTGTCTAAAGCTGGGTTGTCCTCTCACAGCATAGCTTAAATGTGGTGTTGTGCTGTCTCCTACACCACCCCCACATCATGTAAAGCCCTCAGCTTTACAGAAATATCCTTAGGATGCCTGCTTCCTCCTTAGCTGTTACAAAGCTCTTTGGAAAGGTTAAAAGGAGTTAGTAATGTGGTGTGGAGGACTGGCTGTCCACAGAGCTGACCTGGTGTGCAATAGCAGTCGTGTCTGTTATTGCCTGTACTTTAGAAGGTCCCATATAAATGACACTTTATTTGTGTTTTGCTGAGTTATGTAATATTTACCTGCTAAACTATGGAAGGGTTTCCCAGCAGCGTCTCGTATCCTAGGGCATTATCCTTATTGCCTGTGTCATTGAAACAGCTGTTGTAGTCTGCTTTCCACTGGTGTCTGATGTGTACCACCCAGCTCTTGCATCTTCATAGAGTGGTAATTTATACCCAGAAGTGCACTTTACTTGCAGCTTGCACACCAGAAACAGAAAAGGACCTGGCAAATTCTTAAATAATTTAATTATGTATAATACCACATACCTAATGCAGCAGGATTAGCCAGACTTCTCCTTTCTGAGCAACATGGCTGCTGCCAGAGCTTTGTCTTTTCTGCAAAATCTCCCTTTTTAATACATGTGATGCTTCTTACAACATCTTGCAGAACTGCCCAGAGCACGTTACCAGGATCTCAGTGGCAGCTCAGTGAGAGCTCGGGAGCTGGACTGAAGTTGAAGAGACATTTACATTAAGAAGAAAAAAAAACGCACAAGGCCTAACATTTGTTTGTATGTGTATCTTCCTCAGTAGATTAAAGTTGCCTGTTTTGAGTTCACCAGCAATAAAAAAAACCTTGTGATTTATCTACCTTGTCCTAACTGCAGCAAAGATAGAGTGACCCTGATCTCTGCCTTTCTTTTCCAGGGGGTGGTGGGATATGGACTTCCCAAGGTTCCAGTTTTGCATCTGTTCTCTCGCTTATCTCATGTATAGTCCACCCTAAAGGATCTCAAAGTACGTGATAAATAAATACAGAGTCTGGTCTCCTTCACACAAGAGGCAGTTCAAGCATTACTGTGGTATCTGTTCATAATCCAAGATCTTGCAAGAAGGGAATGTTTGATCTACAGCAGGACAAGATGGCATTTTGGTCTTTGGTGTTATAATTGAGAGAAATGTGTACATATGTACCAGGTACTATTGTGCCTTTGGTCTGAGTGCATTTTGTAATTAAAGCAGAATAATCCAATCAAGATTTTGCTTGACTAGTCCTGTGACTATAAAAGGTAAAAAAAAGACTTGCAGGGCTTTAGCTGCTTTGAGAATTAGGAAGCAGGTGACTGAAGTCCTGAGTTCAGTAGCAGTGCTCTGCTGCTGACTGGTTTTCTTAAACCTGCAGAGAAAGAAAGGGGATTTCTTCACTCATGGAAACTTCTGGCCTTTCTGTAAATAAAACGTGAGCCACAACCACGATGTGAACTGAAACCAAATGTTTTTCTATTTTAGTTTATCCTAGGCCCTCAATGCATGCAAATATGCCCTGTATTCAGGGGGGAGGCTTGCAGACCTGAGCTCTTTTCCTCCACTTCTGCCTGCAAACTGCAGCTGAACCATCTGAGGGGGAGAATACTCTCTTCCCCTTCCTTCCTGCACAGTGGCAGCTGCCAAATCCCTCTGTGGTCTATCCCCCGTTGTAGAAAGAAATTTTTCTTCTTATATGGCCCCTTAGCAAACCAGAAGCTGTTAGTAATGTGTGTCACCTCACCCAGCTGCTTTGGCACCTAATGACCACTTTGCATCACAGAGCTGGTGAGAACAGATGAGCATTGTCCTTGTTTGGCAAATGGCCTCCCTTTGAACCTGTCTTCCCTTACTCCTCCTGAAGTGCCCTGAGCCAACTGCTGGGGAAGGGACGTTCCCTTCCTTCCACCTTCTGTCCCAGAGAATGGAGCAAGCTCTACAGCTGCTCAGGGGCGTTGGCACCACTCAAGTTTTTATGCTAACACAGGTCTGTCTCCACTTGGGCAGGGGAACTTTGATTTTTAAGGGCTGTAAGGCTCTGGACTTCAGGCTCATCACAAGCAAGGCTTCCACAGACCTCAGAGTGATTTTGTAGCATGTGGAGTAGCTTACGTGTTCTAGGATGGAAAGGGTTTGCTCCATCAAGGGTTTGACCACTGGGTTTCCTGCTTCGTGAACAAGAGGAAATTTACAGAAGCAGGTGGTGCCCCTAGTATGTGCTCTGCTTTTGGCCCCTGGGCAGCTAGCACAGATGCCAAAGGAAAAGGTGCTGTTTTGACAGAAGTCCTAGGCAGGGGCTGGGCGTGCCCCGGTTAGTTTATCCAAAGGCACCGCATCTTCAAACACAAAGTTGTGCTTTCCCATTGAAATCTTCACTACTGGTGGAAATGCAAATGTTTGCTTGCCCCAAAGTGCATGATTGCTTGAACTTACTCTGAACTCCAAGGAGCGTTTAAAATGTCCAGTCCTCTTTCTCTCCAGGTGATTCCCAGCTTACAACTTTGGAAAAATACGTCACCTTGGGATATGCAAGCTACTGCTCATTAAGCCAGCATAGGTACTAAAAGCCATGCAGCGCTGTGCTCCATCCTGCTGAGTTAGTCATGCTGAGAAGCAGAATAGAAACACTTCAGAGTGTGCTGCCGTTTGGCTATACCACTTCAGGACCTGAATTAGTACAAATGCCTGCTCAGGAATGCATTTTGCCTTATAAAATGTACTCAATTCCATGCTTAAGAGGAAGAAAGACAGAGATCCAAATGAGCTTCATCACTGCTTCTGATCTTACTTGAGATCTTACTTGCTTAAAATTTCAGCTGCTTGATTGAGACCCTGAAGACCAAATGTGGAAGGTGACTTCTTAAGCTCTGGAGCAGGTCAGTAGCATCACACAGCTGCACTCTGCATTGCACAGGCTGTGCTGTGCAGCTCCAGTGCACAGCCAGGATGGGCTTCCACCATACAAGGACTGTGATGAGTAGAGGGGGTGATAAAAGCACTGCTGATCATGGTGGCAGAGTAAGGACTGGTCGTGACATTCCCAAATCTTCAAGACCTAGACAGGTTGAAAGAAGCTCTTCATATTCTCTGTATCTGGCACTTCTCACAGGTCTAAAGCAAATTGGCAGTTTTTTTATTCTAAGAGATGCAGATCATTTCCTTGACTCTTCACTCTGGAGTCTGGGCAGCTCACTCCTATTCTAGGCACTGGATTTTCTGCTATGAATGGCCTTCATCAGTGTCTCAGAAAATAGCAGTTTTTAAATCGTAATCCCAAATGTTTGACGTCAGTTTGTATTTATGCTTTAGTCAATTTAGGAGCTAAAGACCCTTAAGTATCTGGTGATGCTGTTTGTTTATACTGTTGTTTGGCATGCTGTCCTGCTTTAATGCTATAATGCAGAAGAAAGAGAAGGAAATACAAGTAATTTGCTCCTTAATAAAAATACATAAACATGCACTTGAGACAACATTTATTAAATAGCTGAGATGTGCATATGCTTATAGATGTCTGGCCTTTCAAATATGGGACACTTTCTAGTGCAGAATTTGCTTTCCATCATAGTTAATCACCTTTGCAATGTTTCTATATTGCTATTTCAGTGTGGTTCTTTATGTAGTATTTTGGGAATGAGAATAACAGTATTTTCACTTTTCACTGAAGGATTTTTTAAGTGCTTTTCACAAACTAATGAAATAATTCTTCCTTCTGAAGAATTACTGAAGTGGGTCAGAATTAACTCCAAATAGCACTTATCAGGAGCTAATCAAAATGTCCTGACAGTTCCCAAAAGGCCATTTCAGAAAGAGAAAAGGGAGTTTAACACTTCACCTCTTAACCAAGTTTCCATATTTGTGGAGTGAGTTAATAACATTCCAACAAAGTTGGGAAACTGGGAAAGTGCTACCTGGTTTCCACCATATGAAGCTGTCCCAGAAATGGTTATGCGTATCATCACGTTGCTCTGTCTGCCCAGCACATGAAGGGACTGTCAGAGCCGATAGCCCAGTATCTTGTATAAAATAGGACTGATTCCCTCTGTCTGCTACATAATCCCATCTCCATCAGTAGAATACTTTTGGGTAAATATTGCTAGGGGCAACAAGCTATGTTAAAGGCTAAACTGAGGTGACCATCTGCTCTATCAGCTCGTGTTGCTGTTACTGCAGAGCTTATCTGTGATGCTGTTTCTGTTGTCAGACCACTCATCTGATACCACAGCTCTTCCTACTGCTCCTCTTTCTCCAGCAGCTCCTTCAGGGTATCCTGTCATTTTCCATGCTTCCAAGCCCATTGCTGCAGTGACAAGTAACCAAGCCCCCCTACCCTAGTCTGAACCCCTCCTTTGACAATTGAACAAAAATGCTGTGTTAAATGATTGCTGATGAGTGTACCTTCCATTGAAGCCTACAACAGTTGCAGTTTTCAGTGCTTTGAAAAGCAGAGAACATTTTACACACTTGCCTTCAGGTAGAAGTATAGCAACAAGTATGCAATTACTGTTCAGTGCATTTGCTCTACCTTTCACATAACGGTGGAACACAATAGATTTTCAAGGCTAAATTCAGCAAAAAGCTTCTCTGGTCAATCTCTTTGAGTTTCAGTGAATGTAGAATAGTACGTAATTTCACCTCATCTTTCACATAAATGTGTATACACATAGTGAATATGTTTAGATGCACAAACATAGCTGGTGGCATACATGCTGCATTGTAATTCCTACCAGCAGCCATCCCCTGTTTAGCTGCCCACTCACTGCCACTTTCTTGAGCAGATGAGATCCAGAGAATATCTAAAATAAAGTCCACATACATATGAGAAAGGTTAAGATCTAAGTTGAATGTTCTTGACCTTGCAAGCTGCATGTCTGTGTGCTTTGGTATGGCCTCAGTTAGATGTGTCAGGGTATTAAAGTCCCTAATCGTTAAGCAGTCAGCTTAGAGAAGGAAGCTACGCCTAGGTTTTTCAAATACGTTTTACACACTGTGTTTAAATCAGATTAAGTCCAAGGCAAGCATACCATACTATCCTGCTTCATCTTTAAAAAAAGGGGAGTTATCACTTGGGGACATTCTGGTTCCTTTGATAGGGTTTGGCTTCCAGCCTGTATGCACTCTATTATTGCTAAGGAGAGCAGTGTGTACTCTGCTGAGTCAAACCCATCCCATCCACTCTTTTTCCTCAGCTAAGGCATCAACCAAAAGTACTCCCACCCAGGCTGTAATGTTGATCCTAGTTCTCCTGTTCTTCTGCTGCTCCATCTTTTGGCCACTGATCTGTCTGCTGTCTCCAATCTCAGTCACCTTGCAAATTCTCCAGGCCAGGCCTCATGTTTTTGTCGTCACATTGATGTGAGCATGTCCCTAATTGGATCTGTAAGTGCTATGTTATTAGAGACAGTAAGCATTAAAAAAAGTTTCTTGAAATTTTCAAGGATAAGAGTAAACATCCCAGCTCTGTTCCACAAATAAAAGAGCTTGACCAAAACGTCCAGGAGGCACCTCTGTTGACCCTTTCCATCCAGCCTTGTCTGTAACACAGGAAGGCAAATCCCTGATAATGATTTGAGCATGCCAGCAACACCAGAGTGGAGCATGGCTTGTGGCACACTAGGAGCCTCCTCCGTGCGACTCCTCTTCGGGTGACACACAGGTGTCCACCTTAGCCAGATGCTGGCATTCTCTAGCAAAACAGATTGTTAATGTCACTGTGTGGTGAACTGGCTATTCAGCAGAGGCTGATTTGTGTTAGCATGGTAATGATAATGCTACTTTAGTTGATAAGTGTGATGACAACACACAGCTGTCCTTTGATCTCGCAGTAAGGGCAGCATGGCCCCCAGCAGTGTGCTTGTACTGGGGCTTTGTGCTGCATGACTGCTGAAAGTAGCGCAAACATCTCCAAACAACAGCATAGGCTGCAGTTGTCCTGGCCACTGACCTCTGAGCATGCACCCAGCATGAAACTTGTGGTGTTATACCATCCCAGCAAGGCTACCTGTAACCTTACGGCTGCCAGCAAAGCCAGCAGTAAACCTGGCCTTGACTGCTGTCATGTATGGTTCATTAAACCTTATTTCTCTGCTTTATCTTCCATTGCCCATCCTGTCCTTCCTCTCTGCCTCACTAGCTGCCTCCTGGCAAGGTTTTATTGCCTGTTAGAGCTTTAGTGTTCATCTCTATTTCTTGTTTTGGATCTGAGGACTTAATCCTTGCTACCTGACAATTTTTTCTTGGCTGGGGCTTCACAGCATTGTTACCTCCAGCTCTTTGTTGTCACCTCCTTTTGGCCACTCTGTTGTCTCTCCTTCCTCAGGAATCCCTGTTCAGATCAGCTGTGTCCCCAGTCCCCAGCACCCCCACCCAGTTATGCAGCTTTTACTGCCATCTTCCCATGTTCCAGATCTCTGCCTCCCTCCTAGCTTGCCACCATCTCACTAGACCAGCATTTTTCTTGGCTCCTCTGGCATCTCCTCCTGAATGAGCTACCAACAACTTGAACCACCAGCAGCCAGGGTGGATTTCTGGTCCCCTTTTTCTTCTCATGTACCCCCCTTTTGTCCTTTCTCCCTGGAAGATAAATAATGGGAGATATTATCATAAAAAATGGGAAAGGCAGAGACATCTTTGACCTTGTCTTCTGCTCTTCCTTATTTGCCTGGCCTTTATGTTTTACTACCTTGTCCCTGCCCCCTGAGGTCTCCCTCCTGGACTGGTGCTGGTGTTTCACATTACTCATCCTGTACCCAGCTGACCTGCTAGAACATACCCTTCTCCCCATGCCAGTCTGTCTCACTAGCCCTACAAAACTCAGCAAATTAAATCATCTGCGTATCTATTTCACATATTTATGAGTGAGATACTAATCCCTGCATAGTGAAAGGGTCAGATGTACAAAAGGGGAAATGAGGACATCAGCATTAAAGGGAGAAGTGGGGGAAGGGAAGACTGAGACTGAGAACAAGGGCAGGGCAGACATCAAGGAGATGAGTTTACAGTGTTGAAAAAAAATACAGAAAACTGAAACGAGCAGATCTGAGTATCATTGGCAAGCCACCTTGATTGTTCTTTCCTTGCTAGTTCTGCATTTAAAGCACTCTTTTCTGCTTCCTGCACCTATGTATTCAGAGCAGAGACCAAGTCCTCAACTGGCTCAGAAAAATATATAAAGAAATTTAAAAAACAGGAGATGCCCCTTTTCTCTGTGTCTTCTATGAAAAGAAATGTCTCCCCTTTCACGCCCAGTGGGAACGCTGATCTGTCAGACTGATCTATTTGCCAAGGCTGTCCTCCCAGGCCTCCTTGCCAATTGTCACTGTGCAAACAGGAACACTCCTCCTGGCTTCCCCAGCACAGCTCATGTGCCGTGAGGTCCCGGTGGGCAAAGGATTTGCATGTGATGCCATGACCACGACCTCGCGAAATGGCTCCGTTTCCCATCTGTTGTGTGCTGTTGCCTTCCAAGGACACAAAAGCATGTGAAATGTCTGTTGGATACAGATACCTCTCAGGCTGCAGCCACGATAAAACAACCCTCCTTAAAGCAATAGAGAGAGATTGGGTTTTTTATTGCCCTGTAAAGGATTCTGCAATGAGTGAGCTGGAGATTTGACAGTTGCATCCCAGTCATATTTTAACACAACACAGACAGCAGATGCTTCAAGATTATATTTCTTCATGTGCATTGGGTCTCCAGGGAGATTACACATTCAGGGTCAAGGGCTTTAGAGGGCCGGCTCTACAGCCCTGCAGGAGGATTTTTCTGTTACCAGCAAAAAATATCTGTAAAGCACAGGGCATTCTGCCAAGCCCTCTATATGGAGTCAGCAGGAAATGCTGCTCCCAAGAGATTTTACCTACAGCTCTGTCAGGGATAGCTTTTATTATAACAATAGCATTGATCAAATATCCCCATTGCTGCATCACCTTGCAGCCCAAGTATTGGGGCTGAGCCTGAGCAGAGGAGCAGTGGTTACTCATTGAACTGTTAAAAGGCTATTTGTGTGTGGGAAAACTGACTGCTTTTGTAAAGGCGGGCAGAAATGGGCACTTTGTCACTGTATGGTGTTTTTGAAATGCAGATATCTTGGCCAAGAAAACCATTAGCTGGCCAGCTCATAAGACCATGCAATGGAGACAATTATGTGCAAAGATGCAATGAAAGCACTCTTGGGGTTCTCACTGTACACACTGACAAGACAGAGATGTTTTAATGAGGTTTTACAAAGAAGCTCCCTCCTCCTACTCTCAATCCTGCGTGATTGTTATCTTCTTTGTATATTGAAGGATTAAGACTGAGCAAGCCCTGCTGGAATAGGAATTGCCATGAGATTTAGCAATCCAAACCTTGACATCAGTCCCTCTAAAATCCAGTCCTGAAATATCTGTAAGTATCAGTACAACTCAAATGCAGATACAGGCACTCCAGGGTGCCAGCTCACAGCCAGAGTACTCAGTGGCCTCTGGGACCAGCCTAGCCCAGCACAGGCAGGTGGTACTCACCCAGGTTCTGGCAGGTGCTGAAGCCAGACTATTGCAACAAGGAGTGCCTGTGCAGCCCAGTTGCTTGCAAGACAAAAGCATGCACCAGCATAGACATGGACCTTCCTACAACTGGTTCCTGAAAAGAAGGAGAAGGTAGTGGCCTTAGTCTGGAATAATTTGTTATTCTGTCTCATGCTTGCAGGCTCTCGCTCATAGCTTGCAGGCTCTGTGTAAAATGCTACTAAATCATAAAGGGAATGTTTTATGCTCACTGAATGGTGAAATCAGTAACACTGGATGAGAACCAAAGGGAACATGGACCTCACTTATTACTGCCTCAGACAAGGCTGCTTCAAATGTCCATGTTTTGGTAAGGAAAGAACACCAACCAAGGAAACCAGGATTTACCTCAAGTGCTGAAATCTGCACAAGAGAAGGAAGCTGGTTTTAACAAGTGCCCTCCAAAACCTGCAGAGCCATATGGGGTATCAGTGTGGCTTTGTAGTGCTGCTGGCTTAAAAACATGAACTACCCCACTATGTTCCCCCCACCCTCATGCACAGAGGTTAATGGTGTCAGAAATGGTAAATGTCAGGAAGTGTTCCCGAGGTGGAATGTAGATAATAAATTTCATTTTACTAAGTCATCAGTCTTCCCATCTGGTGTATAAGAAGGAGGTCTTGCTCTTCTTGGATTCCTTCAATATCCACACTTCCGTGGTTGAAGTGGTGTCAGCGATTTCCTTTTTTCTCCAGGTTTTGAACAGGCAGAAGGAGGAATGGAGGCACTTGTAAGCAGAGGAAGTTAGCAGCAGGGAGGAAAGACTCTGAGAATTCCTGTCCATACCGTAGTGGTTTGGCTCAAAATACTCATTACTGTTTATCTTCTGTGAGATAAGAATTAGGAGAAATGCAAAGCAGGCACCGAACTTGAAAGAATATAAAGAAGTTTATTAACAGACCTAAAAGAAGTAAAAAAAAAATTATACCACCTTCAGAACTCTGCTCCTCCCCCCACCTTCCTCCCTTTTCCCACTGACAATGTAAAAAGACAACCCTTGAGATGTTCAGTCTGTTTACCACTTCCATAATAACCTTGTTCAGTCCATTTAGAAAAAGAAGTCTCTTCTTGCTCGTGCTATGAAAGCATTATCACAACGAGACAGCCACCCACTTCCAAATATTGTTCAGTCCATTTAGGAAGAGGAGTCTCTCTGCCTGCGTGTGAGTCCCTTCTCCCGACTTGCAGCTTTTCCCGCAACTGCTTTCGAGGGTCCACTCTTGAAATTTTTTGGGGTACAATTTTAAGGTTGAGCCATTCAGAAACAAAAACAGAGGCCCTTCTCCTTCCCTGGGAGCAAAGGGTCTTCCTCATCTTCATTGTTAGGACTATCTCTGGGAGCATCTCTAGGAACTGAGGTTTTCTCCTTTCCCATTTGGAGCAAAAATCCTCATCTGGTCCATCTCTAGGGACTGAGGTTTTCTCCTTTCCCGTTTGGAGCAAAAGTCCTCATCTGGTCCATCTCTCCCTGTCCAAACTTCTCATGAAATTACAGCTGCGTCAGCATCTGCCTATCTCAGCGCAGGTGCTTTTGCTTACGAGCTGAACACTCCACCCCCCATATCTTCATGAAATGACAATGGGATACTCTGATATATCATAGCTTCACAACAGAATTTCAGCTTTAAGCATCTCCTCTCTCTCTCTTCCCTCAGGTTTTCAGCTCTTCACAGCAGTAAAAGGGTTAATCTCACCTCGGCCTTGCAGCTTTGCAGCTGGAATGTTGAATGTTTCTTATCGCAGTGGAGAGGGGGGAGAGCCGAGCTGCTCCGGCTGCCCACGGCAAGGCAGTGGGGGGGGTTCCATGGCTGGAACAGGTCCATGGCTCCAGGATGGCCGTGGCCCGGCCCAGCCTGGCCCAAGCAGGGCCTGCCCGGGCCCGCTGGCCCCCACACGGGGCCCGCAGCCACCTGTGCCAGCGCCGGAAACGACAGAGAGCTTGGAGGGGAGTTTGCCTATTCTTAAATGTGGATCACAGAGGCAGTCACAACTTTAAGTGGGTTAAAGAATTGTCCATATTCAAACTGGCCAGCTGATAGGTTCTATCAGGTCCCAGAGGAAACTGTAAGCACCCCTTAGCAAGGATATCCCTTCCGGGACTGTGTTTGCTAACCTATGACACATACCAACCTATTTTTTTTCCCCATTTCATTTAAAATACATCGTTTTGATATTATGTGTTGATTTCAATTGTTGACAGATTGCATAAAGGATCCAGTGTGTTACTCTTGGCATTTTTGGCAGATAGGAAGGCAAGCTATCCAGTTAGGATCCGCAGCTAACCCAGAACAAAGCTTAATCTCCAGCCAAAAGCTTAATCCAACAGAAACCAAACATCTGCCCTTCTCGGGTATGCTGGGATGGAGACAGAAGTCTTGGCTTCTTGGATGGCTCCAGAATTGTTCTTCGTCTTCTGACTCTTCCCAGACAGCAATGCAGGGCATGGGCACTCGCTCTGTGGTTTAGGTAAAAGACTGTGGTGTAGGATGGCAGAATTACAGCTGTGAAACCTCAGAGTGAACCCTACATAGGTCTAGGACAATTAATAGTATCCCTCCCTTGCCCTGTAAAACATTCTGCTCTTTCTGGATTTTCTCTCCTAGTGTCTCTTTTCATACACAGCAGATTGAAACCATTATCCCTGGAATAAGAGGGTGAATGCTGCTTTTTTTTCAGTGTATCTCATTTCTGACCTCTGCTGCTTTTTACTATTCTAGTCCTGGTTTATAATAAGAACTTGAAAGCTCAAAGATTTTCTTCACATCTGACATTCATTCATCCTCCCAGCTTCTTTCTGTGCCTGTCAGATTAAAGGCAGAAAGAAAGAAACAATCAAAATTGTGTGTTTATGGTCTGTGTTTTTAATACCCAAACCCCTGCTTCTGTTCTTAGTCTGATTTACTGTAACTTTATTCACTTCACTGACCTTATTCTGAATCCTCACCAATGTAAGAAGAAAGTTGGGTGATATATTTAAATACTATATATTTTAAACATAACACTGAGAGTTAAGACAAACAAGTCATCTTGCTCATCTGTCCCTTCCCCAGCTGTGATGACTCATATATATTCCCAATCTTAACATTCAAGCCTAGATATTTGAAAAGTGACCATAGATTTAGAGTGACTCAAGTTTTATCAGTCTGGGACATCTCTCTCCTGATTCTCTTCAGATGGCTCCAGTAAGAAGTATGTCAGCTGTGCACCCCTGGGGATGAAAGTATTTCAAGCTGGAAGCCTTAAAATGAAGCCAGCTCAAATCAGAGGCTTTAAAAAATCATTTGGCCTTTGTATGTGACTTGGTGAGTCCCCACTGTGAGGTCAGGGAAGCACACAGCTCCCAGTGGAAGCTGAATGAGATCCAGTTGAATCAAACTTTTGGTACCATACGGCTGTTGAGTCACACAGCCCAGGATACACCTGTCCCTGCTGATGCCGTGACAGCACAGCTGATGAAAGTCATTGATGAATGCAGGATGTCTCTATCTTCTGTCAGCTCAGTGGCACCTTTCCTTATGGTGCACTTTATTTTGCAAGGCTGAGAGTGTTCTCATTTCATGCCCTTTCCCTCTTTGCTGTGAAAACTGAGGTCTGGGAAAATATTCCTTCAGTTACTGAACTGGATTGGACTCTGATGCTTCATGCAGATTTATAAGCCTATATCCTAAAGACCACTGAAACAAAAGTTCAGTTATTAGACAATTAATAGGACCCCAGCTCAGCAAAACAGCTAATCATGCATTCAGCTTCTTGCTGTACAAATGTCCTATTTTACTTCAATTAAGTATAGACCTAATTTGCTGCATAGTTAATTTAATGCAATTTGCTGTAATGATTTATTTAGAAAATAGCTGTGGCTCTGTAAAATCAATTTGTCATGGGTAGTCAATATAGGGTGAGGATAATGTTATCATAGCTATAGATCATGCCCAAACACTGAGTGACAAACATGCTTGCCTGGATAGTCTCTATAGTAATTGAATTGCTCATCCCAGTAAAATGGATAAGAAGTACCATGCTTCAAGGTAAAAAAATAGTCACCACAGAATTAACCTGAGCTCTTCTTTCCTCTGTGGTTAAATCTTCTATAATTATCCACTAAGAGATCTCTTCCATCTGTTCTCCAACACTGCTAAGACACAGGACACTGGGCCTCTGTTTTGATCTTGTTTGAGACTGCTGAGTTCCTTGTAGGTGTGTGTGAGCATGAGTAATATCCAATTGCAGGGCATGAAGATGTCTCATTCTTTCACAGGCAAGCAGAAAACTATAAAGCACAACTACTGTGGCAGTGGAGACATTCTTCTGCTTTCTCTGCCCAGGTTTGGTGGAGTGTTCTGTCTTCCAGGCCACTCGGCTACCTTTGGAAACCCTTCAGCAACATCTTCTAGGAGAATGGTGACGATGTCTGGAGTAGTTTCCTTTGTAGTTCCAGCCACAGGGATCTCATTCATTGCTTTAAAAATAAGTAGAATGAAATGCATGCAACAGCCAAAGGCCCCAGACCAAACGATTAAAGGAATGAAATGTTCCAGGCTTTGTTTGCTTTCTGGTGTGTGTGTTGTTTGAAATAAGAGCTACTGGGCTGAGATCAGCTGCAGGATTATCAGAGCAATCAATCTGTATCATCACAAAGTGAAGACTCTTTTCTCCCATTTCTGGCAACTGCACAGGGATGAGTGTCTGAGATCTACTCTTCTCTGCTGGTGTTGTCTGAGCAAAAAAGCTCATCTCTCAGTCAAGTCCACTGGTTCCTGTTGTCTCTTTTCTCCACTGAAGAATTCTACAGATGGAGCGAGGGCTGTAGCTGAAAGCAACAGATGTCTTACCCTAATTGCTAAAACCAGGCACCATCAGTGCTAATTTCATGGTGTCTGACTCTGAGTGTGATAACAAGGGATACACAGTGCACTTTCACTACTGGTCACTGTGAGGTACTTGGATTTTTCTAGACTAATTGCAGCTTCTCAATAGAGGCTGGATGCTGTGAAAGCCCACTCCCGTGATATTTGTCACTTCTTTGTCTATCTCAGCATCTCAGGGAAAGCTGGAGGAAATTCTGTGTTGAGAGTGGCAAGGTCTGGTGATTGCAGACTGCTACTGGGACAACCACAGCAACTTCAGTAAACAGAAGGTCAAGACAAGGCAGTAAAAAAGTGGATCTGGTAAGCCACAGGTTAAAGGCAGGAGCATGTCAGGTTTGTTTTATGTGGGGTAAATGTGGTTTAGCATGTACAGGTAAAGATATGTTCTGGTAACAACAACTTCACAAAGACTTATGCTGCTGCTATATCAGTTCATGCCCTTCTCATCTACCAGAAACTTAACAGGGAAATATAAAAAGTCCAAAGACTTGAATGAATCCTCCTGTCCCTTTAACCAGAAAAAGCTAAATGAAGTAGGAAGCTGATCTTGGAGGGTAATCTTCTTAGATGAGTACAGGCTAAAAGTGGAATAATCCCCGAAGTCTCTCAATTTGTTTGTTGTAGTTTGGGTAGAAAGCAAACGCAGATGAGTTTTTCAAAGCTGTAACGTGCAGGTGGGGCTGTCCTTCTGCCTGCAATAGCAGTGAGTGTGGCTAGTCTGCTTTTTTGTGAAAAGGGTAGGAGGTACAGACACCCCCTTTCAAAAAACTCTATATTGCTGCTGAATATTTCTGAAATAGTTTTGGGGGTAATGGATAATTCTGGGTTCACAGCAGCAGGTATGAAGAGGCAGAAAACAGAGAAATGTCTTCCGTCTTCCTGAGGAAAAAAAAAGTCTTTTTCCTGGGTGTAAAGGTGTGTGGTCAGACAGGTCTTCACTAACACCTGAGGAGGATTCATTAAAATTGGGTTTAATCCTTCCTGAGCAGGAGGAAAAAGGTTAATTGCCTGGGGAGAAGCATTTATCCAGTCCACAGACGATTCAGAGGACTGGGGGGTGGGGGGAAGAATAAGTCAAAATGAAAAGATGCGTTACTGTTTCACAGGTCTGTTGTTCTTGATTTGTTTATTATAGTTGATGGCAACAGTGCTGAGCAGCTTCTAGAAACAACAGAAAGGCGGTCTCCTTTCCCCCCACCCCATCCCTGAAGTAGATGGATCTGGCAAAATCTCAGGTTGAAGTAGCTTTGCTAAAGCTGTGCTGGTATGGACGGCATGGAAAATAAAGTGTTTTTAACCAGGGTGCAGGCCTCCTTGTGAGATCTTTTGAATTTCTTTTTTTGAGATGGGGAAACCTCAAAGGATTGGAAGTAAATCTCCAGTTCCTCTGGGGAGATAGACACAGACAGAATACTTTATTGGAGGTTCCTTTGTGTACTGTTATTGAGCAACCTCTTGGGACCTTAATCCCAGGAAAGCATGGGCTGTTCTATAACTGTTTTCCAGTCTCCAGAGCTCATGGGTAATTTCTTTCTATTAAAGAATGTGGTAGGCATCAAGTAGATAACCCCAAGGAATAAGAATATATTAGGCTAATTAGACACTAGTCAGCAAGCATAAGGTGGGGAATTGCTTTGAATATCTGGATTACCCTTGTGAGTCAGAATTGTTGCTGTATTCTCCTGGAGTAGACGCTTTTGGGGAAATATTTTCACAGGAGTAGGGGAACACTGCTAATTTTAAGGCAAGAATTGATAGTTGGAAAATAGTAATAAACCTGAGGATTGTAGTCAGTATCAGTGAGCTGACGCTGTGTTGGTAATTACGTGAATCATCTGAAATGTTCCAGAATGCAAACTATTATCTGAAAATGCTCACAAAAGGCTGTCTTGGGTTTGAGGAAGAAACTTTTCTGTGGAATCTGTTCCAGAAAGGAAACATTTTACCATTATCTTTTAAATTCTAGGGACCTGCAGAATTATTAACTACTGAGTATTTATTTGGGTAAGAAATGATAAGTATTTAATCATGTGTCCTTAAAATTAGACTCTATCCCTTTCTGCTTGCCCCTGAGCAAGCTAATCACCATTCCCCTCTTTATTTTAATGGGTGTGCTTGATGTTAGATCCTTTTGATTCTATGAGACCTCATTTGTTGTTGCTGTTATACTTCTGCCTTTCTGTGACTCTTCCTCCAGTGTTGCCAGTTTAAATGACCTTCTTATGTTAATGTGGTGGAACTCAGTTTTTCTAAAGTAATCATCTCTTAGCTTTATTAATCCTTTCTTGTTGTAAGTTCCAGAAGGAGCAAAAGGCTTAGCCTAGCGCAGTTCTCTGCTGTATCATGCCTGACACATGAGTCTATTGGACCGGCACCCCTTACTCTCTTTGCAGACTAAATAGGTAAAACCAAAGCCAAGATGGAAAACAGACACCCTGTTGTGGAGGGGCTTGACCAAGGTCACAGAGCAGAGCTGTTTGCAGAGTGCCCTGATTCCCTAGCGACTACTGTCCTAGTCAAACGTATGGAAGCTGTGGTGCTGCCTGCTGTGTTGCTGCTTGAGAATGTTGGCAGTGACTAAGCATATGTGAACACAGCTCTGGTTATCTATCCTCTGAATGTTCTCTCTCTCAAGTTACACAGAGAAGATGATGTACAATTATTTGGCAGTAGGTTTAAAGGTGTATCTGCATATCTGAGAAGCAGACTGTGGAACAGTCATGACACCTCTGAGAAATGATGTTCAAAGAACTTGCAGGACAGGCACCTGGCTGTATTGATTTCACTCACAAATTTTCTAAACTACTTGGCTGGTAAGATTTTCTTCCCTTGCTCAACATCCCAAAACAGTTCTCTGGTTTAATACAGGTATTTTGTTTATGTAGAAAGTGGAAAGGAAGCCTGTTGGCCTGGAGGTGAAGGGAGAGCCCTGATGCATTTGTGGGAAGAAAGAAAAGTCATCAAGGCAATGCTCCCTTTTACTCTGGTGGGAAGGTAGGACTTCTGCTGCCCCTGTACTGGGGAGGAAATAGTAGTTCATGACAAGTTACACTATGGTCATGTCCCTTTTTACACTGAAATTAAACTGCAGCAACAGACATCTTTTCCCTTTTCTTACACAGCTTTTCTCAATTGTGACTCATATTTTTCAAATCAGCTTTTAAAGGCCAACTACACTAGGAGGAGCTCTTCCTCCATGCCATCTCTCCCTGTTCAGCTACCTTTTCACTATAGCTCTGAGTTGCTTTTGTATGGGCTGTTTTCTCCCTGGCCAGCTTCTTAAATCCTCTGACTTCTTTGAGCATGTAAGTTCCCTTCAGGGTATGACAGAAACACTAATTCCCTCACTCTTTTTGAAACTACGGTTGTTGGGCATTTCATGATAGCTTCGTGCTGCTTCTGCTGTTCACTCATTTGGAAGAGTGGCTGAAGTGTTCTGTAGTTTGCAGCTTCACTGTGGCATTTGCTTTTCAGAATAGACAAAAGCCCAGACATGAAGTTCCCAATGTGCAGTTTCTCAGTTAGGTGTCCAAGGTAATTTGGCTCATTTTTTCTTCAGTTGGGTTATTTTTCAGTACTGTAAAGATTATGCAGATAACTTGTACACAGTATTAAGTTCAATACTTTCTATTATAACTTAGAGTGAGTTGGAAAACTCACCCCCTAGACATTCATGTCAGTCATGTTTGATGACTGCTTCTCCCTGTTACATTCAGAAATTCCCTGTATCAGGAATAGTGTGGCCAGCAGGACTAGGGAAATTACTCTTCCTCTGCATTTGGCACTGGTGAGACCACATCTCGAGTACTGGGTCCAGTTCTGAACCCCTGAGTTCAGGAAGTACATTAAGGTGCTGGAGCATGTCCAGAGAACGGCAACAGAGGTGGTAAAGGGTCTTTAGTTCAATGAGGAGCAACTGAGGGAGCTGGGGTTTAGCCTGGAGAAAAGGAGGGTCAGGGCCTTATCATTCTGCACAACTACCTGAAAAGAGACTGTAGCCAGGTGGGGTGTGGCCTCCTCTCCCAGGTAACCAACAGGACAAGAGGACATAGACTTAAACTGCACCAGGGGAGGTTTAGGTCGGCTGTTAGGAGGGATTTCTTCACAGAAGGAGTGATTGGGCATTGGAATGAGCTGCCCAGGGAGGTGGTGGCAGCATCAGTGTCCCTGCACTTGTTTAAGGAAAGACTAGATGTAGCACTTAGTGCCAGAGTGTGACAAAGTGGTGTTCGGTTATAAGTTGGACCTGATGACCCCAAAGCTATTTTCCAACCTAGTTGATTCCGTGATTCACATGATGGGGCATTTCTCTCACAGCTGGCAGCAGACCAGGTGTCTGTGAGCCCTAAAGATGAAGGCAAGCACACAATTCCAATATTCTTTACTAACAACTGGCCGCGTGTATGGCACTCTCCATGCTAGGGACTTTAGGGTTTTGTAGATGCTTTTGTGCAGAGGACGGAAAGAATTTCTACACTACAGCACAAGAACCCCGGGCAAGGCTCCACCTCCCCGGAGGCGCTCACGTTCACGGGCGAAAGGAACACTGAACACCCCACTGGGCCCTTAGTCTCGGCAAAAGAGATCAGTCTCCTGACTGAGCGAGTGCAGGCGGACACTACCCAGAGCAACGCCGCCGCCATACCAGGCGCGCCCGCTCTCGGGAACTACCGCTCCCGGCATGCCCCGCGCACCGCCGCTGTCAGCGCTGCACGATGATTGGCGGCAGCACAGCCAATCGCGAGCGCAGGCCTTGCCCGGCGGCCCCGCCCCGCCGCGCCCACCGCGGGGAACCTTTGAAAAGTTTTCGGCTGCGCGGGGTCGCTCCCGCGGCGGGGCTGGTCCGGCGCGGCCCGGCTGGGGCTGGCCGGAGACCCGCGGGGCCGGGGCTGGTTTGCCGCGGGAGACCCCCGAGCCATGGGGTGAGGCTGGTTTGCGGCGGGAGCGGGTTTTCTGGTTCCCGCGGTTTTCACTGCCGAGGCGAGAGGGGGCCGGGCTGCGTCTCCGGCTGCAGGCGCATCCCTGTGACCCGGCCTGGTGCGGCGGAGGGAGCCTGAAACTTTGGGGTCTCTTCCTGTTTAAGGAGAATTTTGTAGAGTGGGCAATAAAGTTTCCATCTTGTGAAGATGTGGAGGCCTGTGCATCTGCAAAGTTGTAGCAATTGTGTTATGGCAAACGTTTGCAATATTTGCACTTGCTACATTATAAAAACCTTTGTTTTGCCTACATATCCGCATGAATTAATGCTAGGAATGTTGCCTAAATAGTATGTGTGAAACAGCGACATGGTCAAGCGTATGTGTGTGTGCGCTTTGGGTTGTACTGGGCTGGACAGCATCCCGTGGCGTTTTGTTCAGTAGAACTCAACGTCAGTGGGTCACCAGAACTGAGTGTTGTATTCTAGCAGTGTATGTTCTAGGGCTGAATGCTCACTGTGATTGCTCTACAATTCATGTTCAGGCATCCAAAGATAATTATTTCTTGCCAGTGCAGTGTAGCTTGAGTTCTTGTTCAGCTCATGACTGTGTAATTTCCAGCTGTCTTATGTCCCCGAAACATCTGTCCTATAGACATTGCTGACATTTCTGTTCTTGCTGGTATGTTCGCATACATGGTCAAATATGAGGAGATGTAATTTAACGAAACTGCATGCAGACTGGTAATGTAATTTAATGTGACACAGGCTTACATGGGAAATCTATATCACATTACATTATGTGTATGTGCACACCTTCCTGTTCTTTAGCAAGGAGTTAGTGGAATCGTCCACACAGTCATATTCAAATCCTCTTTCAAAGATTTTTTTGTTTGCCCTGTAGATTGGGAAGCATGGCTGCTAAGAAACTAAGAAGAGCACAGTTGTCTCAGGAGATGTGTGAAAGGCTGAGTCGCTATCAGATCACTACCTGTCAGGTGAAAGGGTTATTTTTTTTGTGGGGGATGGGTTTTTTGTGGTTTGATTTGGTTTGGTGGTTTTGGTGTGGCTTTTTTTTTTTTTTTGTGTGTGTCTGTGTTGTTTTAATGCATGTCAAATTCACTTTTTGGTAATTTAATTAAACAAGGAGCTTTACTCTATAAAGTAGAGGGGGCATTTCAGACTCTATCTGGCCTGCTGCCTTGTAAAAATAGAGCTTTAAAATGATAGATGCCTAACTAAAGCATTTAAACTTTTATGTACTTGCTGTCTGTGTGGGGGTAGGGAAGTTGCAGAAGCAGCTCTGCAGAGAAGGACCTGGGGCTGCTGGTGGACAACAAACTGTCCATGAGCCAGCAGTGCCCTTGTGGCCAAGAAGGGCAATGGGATCCTGAGCTGCATTAGGAAGGGCATGGCCAGCAGGTTAAGGGAGGTGATCCTGTCCTTCTCAGCCCTGGTGAGGCCTGACCTGGAGTGCTGTGTCCAGTTCTGGGCTTATCAGTACAAGAGAGACAGGGAGATCCTGGAGTAGGTTGAGTGGAGGGCTATGAAGATGAAGAGGGGATAGGAACATCTCTCTTACAAGGAAGGGCTGAGGGAGCTGGGCCTGTTCAGCCTGGAGAAGAGATGACTGAGAGGGGACGTCATCAATGGCTATGAGTATCTGAAGGGAGAGTTGGTAAATCTGTGGAATATGTACTAGTTTTGTACAGATTACATCAGTTTAGTCCCCAGCCTGGATTTGTAGGTTGAGCTCTCTGAACTGCTCTATAATCTTTCAGGACTTCTTATGTCTTTCCCTCTTGGAGCTAATGAAAGTGACGGGACAGAGCTTCTATGAGGTGCAGAAGCTTCTTTGTAAGGTCAGCCGAGCTTGTGCTCCCAAAATGCAGACAGTAAGTATGCTTGTGTTGATACTGTTTTGATACAATATCTGGGAAAAAGCTGAACATTGTTGCTCATCTTTTTAGCTGGGAGGCTTGTGGTGTCTCAGTTTTATTGCGCAAGAACATAAAGTTTTTATTTCTAAATGTAGGTCTCTGATGTACTTTAGGTTGATGCAGTTATATTTATTAGGTGTTATAGCCCCATGAGATTGTTCAGGCTTGCAGCATCAGTTCCAAGTGCAGTAGGGAAATAAGTCATACTCTCTGGCAATCTAGCATGTAAAATTGCTTCTAGTTTGGCTCCTGCAACTAAAAAAATAAAAATTTTGTTTAGTCCAAGAAAATAATAAGAATTCTGGTATAAATTTGGTTTAGTTATAGAAGTGGTGCCAAGAAGTGAAGTGATCCTGAAAATAATTTCTTGAGGACTTTTTCCACCCATGTAAATGAGCTGTAGTGTAGCCTTAGGCTACAGTAGCCTAACTGGGGAGGGTGCAAGAATGAAACGTGTTAGCTGCAATGCAGTGGCGGCATTTTCTTATCTTTTTTGAATTCACGTGAAAATGTCTTTTAGAACAGAGAGGATACACACAGTTCTGACCCCATTCAATGCAATCCCCTTTTTATTCCTGACAAAAATAATCCATGTCAAAGTTTATTATGTGTAATTGGCGTAGTAATTGTAGCAGTAATTCTGTGAAACTTTAAATTCACTAATATGCTGCAATAAAGTTAGTAATAGAAGAATTAATAACTTGTACTGAATGAATTTAAAGCTAGCTAATTACTAGTTTTTCACCAGTAACTGTTACTAATTAATAAATTGGAGAGAAATGGAAGTTTAAACAGAGTTCTAGAATTTGCTTTTGCCTGTCATCCACTCATCTCTATTCAATCAAGTTTCTTTGCTGAGAAGCCTGGCGAATGCTGAAGTTTATCAGCCAACAGTGGTCAAGGTCTGTTAATAGAGAGCAAGCTGACTGGTGATCAGCTGTGTAAGTGCCTGCAATACAGAGCTGTACTTCCAGAAACAGATGTTAGCTGTTTTTAAGGGATGTGAATTTAATCTTTGCAAACACAGGATACCAAATGGACTTCGTGTCTGAGTGAGTGATGTAGCATCAAGACCAATGTAGCAAGAAGGTTTGACAATAGCTTTGAGTAAAAAACCCATCTAAATAAATTAAATAATAAGAGGTATAAATAAGGGGAAGATACTGTCCAGATATAACATTGGAAGCAAAATTTGAGAGTATGCCAGAATACACATTAAAGCCCCAGTTTCTGGAAAACTTGCCTTCCATTATGAAGTACAGAGTGAGGACTACTGAGCTCATCAGAGAGGAAGTTAGTTTAGGGGTGACTTGATCACATTGTAAACTGAGTAGAAAAAGATAATCATGTTAGAGGCCTTCTAGAATCTAGGTGAACAAAAAGCTGAGCAAGATCCAGTGGCTGGAAGATAAATTTAAAACTAAATCCCTGAAATGGGAAGAAATAAGAAAATCTTTAGAAACTAACAGAGGGTGTGATTGGAAAAGCTTGTCTATGGATGTTATAATTTTTCATTGACTCTTGCTTTAAGGATTGAATTTTTTTAGTGAAAGACAGTCTTGTTCAACTTTAATTTTGTGGGCTAAATCCAGAAAATGCTGGGTAAAATTTTAGAGACCATGTTAAGCAGGAAAGAAAGAATAGAATATTCTTTCCATGGTCTACAGTGTTTATTTGCAGTTTACAAGGTTTAAGTCCTATCAGAGGTTAAATGAAGAAGTGATTAAATTAAAATGTTTCAAATCCTTCTACATTAGTTCATGTGTTCACTCTTAAAGTTTGCAAACTCCTCTCCCTTTTGAGTGAGGTACATGCCCTTGGTTATAATGGCCTGTTGTGTGTCTTGAAAGCTGTTTTGCTGGCTTGTTTTCCCAACAAATACGGACTGAAACATCTGGGATTCAACGGTGTGGTTATTTCCTTAGTTATCAATGATTTCTCTGGAGGTGCTTCCATAGTACATTGTATTCCCAGCAGAGTGACTTAACACTGGAATGAATCTGATGCCTGCATTTCTCTCAGGCATAGAGAAATCTGATTTTCTGGAGTGGTCAGTCATGGCAGGTTATGGTGGTATGCTGTAACAGGCTTCAAGAATCTCTCAAATCTCTGTTGTTGGGCCAGGAGCCTGAAACCTCTGGGAACTCTGTACTGTAGAGCAACTATGTTTATAGGTCTTGGGCTGTTTCTCCTAAGGATGCTCTGTGGTTAAGGTAGTGTCAGTTCTAGCAGAAACATGTTTTGGTGTTTCCAGATACGTTCTTTCATTTTGTTATTTTTTCTTTGTCTAGTTTAAGTTGATTTCCCAAAGGAGAATAATTCTTAAAAAACACAGAATTCTAATCTTGGACCAGTTTGTCTAGTCAATTGAAGAACTAGGAATGCCAACCATTTTCAGTTCTGTACCTGTCCTGTCTTCTTGATAAATCTTCCTCACCAAAGTGGAAAATTATGAATGGCTACAATATCAACCCAGGCTTATTCAAAGACTTGGGAATCTTTAGGAAACGTTTCCCTTAATCCATATAGTTGCAAATTGGTAATGAACACTGATCAGGGAGTTTTACAGGTTGGAAACAAAGTTTGTTGAATAGGAGCAGAAACAACTTTTGTCACGTCATGATTAAAGGCTTATTATTTAATATTGTGGTGATGGAGAAAAAAAGACTTAAATTTACTCTGTGAGCTATAAATGGGATATAAATACGAGGAAGGATGATGAGCTAAGAGCCGAGTATAGCTGAATATAACAATACTTCTCTCACTGTTGGTGTTAAGTCATACCAGGTTGTTGAAAGCAAATACAATTTTCCTATTTCCATTAAAAAAAGCATTTTCTGATTTGCTTGTTTTCTTTTGATATTTTTCCTTCTTTTTGTAGGCTTATGAAATGAAACTAAGGAAGTGTGTCAATCCTTCTTCAGCTTTTTTATCTACCACGCTCCATAGTTTGGATAAAGTCTTGCATGGTGGAGTGCCTTGTGGATCCCTCACAGAGGTAAATTGTTTAATATATTTTACTTTAGTTGAGCATTCTACCTAGAAGTCAAAAGTCACAGATACGTTGGACTGTCTTGTGTCAGGTGCTTCAAACACTATAAAATACACAAAAATTTTTGAATGAGAACAGTCCTTGCCAAGTGCTTTTCTTTGTCTACTGTGGCAAATTGTCACAGCAGAGGAATAAAAATGAGACATGATGAAAATCTTACTATGAAGAAAATACTTTTGTTTTTTGCACCCTGTAATCAAGCTAGATTGATTTTGATCTATGATAGAAATGACTTGTGAAATCTAACAGTGATTTAAAACATACTAGAGTTCAAGCAACACTGAGTTGAGACTAAACAGTTTCTGCTCTAGGATCTCTTATGTAATGAGGGGCTATTATTTTTTAAAGATTCTGAGTATTTCTTTTTGTGGACAATGGAATACACACCATACAGGTTACCATAAAAATGTTTAAGAATGCATCCATGAACTTAAATTGATCTGTCAGAATTAATATTTTCTTCATATCTAGATCTAGCTTTGTTGTCAATTTATTATAAGAAATTTGGAGCAGAAGAACTTAAGGTGAATACCACAAGTCTTTAAATTCTGGGAGAAACAACTTGCTATATTCTGTTTCTTTGAAGAAGAGCTGTTCCTATATAGTAGGAAGTATATGTAGTAATGATATGTGTGGTCCTGAGATTGTAACTCTGCTGCTGTTGAGCATAGTGCCTTAGCAGGAGATGAGCTTTTGGTTCCTAAAAATATTTTCTTTATCAGCAAAGCAGTGGCTGGACTTTGTCTTTTCTTATGGATTGTGGTTCATGTGGTCAGCTGATGAAATAGCACAGTCCATGTTTGAAAAGAAATGATGCATGCTTACAGCTATAATGTAGCTTTCCAGGAATTCTGTGTGGTCCACTAACCATTCCTCACTGGAGTCAGAGAATGGCTGTTCACATGCCTGTGTTGCTTAAACTTCTGAATTGTGCTTCTTTAGCCGAAGTGGAGAGCCACTGCTGCAGAGGCAGGAGAAAGAAGTAGAATAGAGATGTGTCTTTTCTGTGATAGGATGATTTGTCCTTGATCTTGTGGCTGGCTCAGGAGTGGTGCCCAAATATTTGAAATATTGAATATGAATTTTTTTTTTCTGCTAAAAAACCAAGTGAATGTGATCCTTTTGGATTCTAAGAGCCACACAGTTAATTTACAAGGCTGCTGATAACAGTGTCATAAATATTTGTCTGTTCTTAATCCTAAATGGAGCTGTCACTCAGCAATCAGTACAGTCTGTTTGATGTGTTCTTGCCTGAAGACCAGGTAGAATGGCTCTAGAGCAGTAATAGAATTCAGGCTTGCTGATTGCCATGTTCTTGGCATTGCTCCAGAGGGAGATCTGGGGAAAAACAGTGGTTAACATGCTGGGAGTTTTCGGGGAGTTTAGTTGACCTTTAAGCTTTATGTTGGCTAGATTTTGTTTAAAAGTAAGCTCTGCAAGCAGTTGATCTCAAACTATGGATGTCAAATGTAATTTTCCTGAGATGGTATAAAATAATGCTCTACAGGAAGTTAATGTAAGTGCTTAATTTTCCAGAGCTACATGTTTTGTACTACCTCTTAACCTGGTTAATTATCACAATACTCAATTTTAATATTCCCCCCAGTGATTTCCTAAAATATTTAGCTCTTTAAATATAAGAAAACATCAGTAACTGTTGATAAACTGTACTTTAAGAATAGTCATGCTCCCTGTGTACCAATGTATTTAAAGTTAGTTGGGGGGGAATGAAAATATTCAAAGACAGGCCAAACTTTTATCTGAATGTAAATGAGAAGCACAGCACCAGGAAAGGTAAAATTATGCTTTTAATTTTTCTTTAAAAAAAAAAAGCATTTCAATGTGAATTTTTTTGTATTCTAAGATATTTTGGTTAAAAATGAGAAGACCTGCCTGGTGCAGTTCTCTACAGTGGGGGATCTCACCGAGGGAGGGAGATGTTGACATCTGTGCAAGACACGTAGTGGATGAGACCAGAACTGCAAGCACTGTGTCCTTCCACCTTGAGCTTGGTTGATGACTGATACATAACTATTTACTCAGAAATATTGTAGAGATAACTAGGTAGGATCCAGAAATTTGATGAATAACTCAAAAGATAAGATGTGTCTGAGAAAAAATAAAATAGTGTATTGCTTTTTATTTGCCTTTTAGATACTCAGTGTGGAGAGCAATTACAGCACCTGTTAGGGGTTTCTCAGCAAATGTAAAGGCAGATAACCATTAACTATACAGAAACTGTTTTTTTTTTTTCTTTTAAAGCCTGGTTCTTGGGATTTTTAAAAGGATTTTTGCAAGTGTCTTGAGATCTGAAGTAGTTTAAAAGGTTGGCAGCACTCTGAGTGTTCATCAGGATTATTAAATGAAATTTTAGTAGAAAGCTATCAAGTGCCTGCTGCTGCTGCTTTGATGCTGTGCTTCTGCTGCTTTTATGCTCTACTGCAGCTTGTGAACATTTTCAGGTCTTTTTCTTTTCTTTTTCTGGATTCTAGTGATTTTAGGATTTAACAACTTTAATTTGCTTTTTTGCAATTCACTGGAGCATAGCCAACAAGTAGATTGTCTTCTGGTATTTTTGAATTAGACAGATATTTTAAGTCTGAGAGAAGTTCTCTTCAAAAGTATGCTGGATTCAGCATTTACTTCTTTATTGGTATGGCTAAATCATTGTCTTTCTGTTACTTTAGCCAGCAGTGAGGGTGGCTGGAAATTTGGAATTTGAGTACCTTATCAGAGGGATTAAGATTTGTGGTGGTATCTTCTACAGCCAAGACTTCTTGCTTTTTGAGTGCCAGAGGGATTTGATTTGCATTACACTGTCTCAGATTATTCTTTTTCCAAGCCACTATTAGGTTTTAAGTCGAAGACTAAATCATAGCTGAAATTCTGTGGTCAGAGCTTTTGGCCAAGTTTCATGAGGAAAAATTAAAATAGTTACTTTTTTTGAATATTGAAGAGTTTAATCTTCTGGTAGATGAAGAAGAATTAGCTCGTTGTGATTTCATCCAAACCCTACAGGTGTGCCAGAGAAAATAATACATAACTCATTGAAAAATAATTTATCTCTGCCTAATAAAATATACTTTTAAAAACTGTTGGAGTCTTCATGTTTCTATCTGGGTGATTTTTTTTTCAGAGCAAATTTAGAGTAAAACAAACCAAAAAAACTTTTTGCTGACATTCAATTTACATTTATTAGAGGGATTTCAAGTAGGATTCTGTTGTTCTAAACACTTGCTGAACCAGTGCTAGCTACAATAAAATGTAGTTTTATAAAATTGTTCACTGTGGATTATTTAAAAGCCTGTTTTAAGGCGCTTTAAAGGAATGCGAATTAAACATGAAGTATTGTCTTTGGGAATAGAAATACTTTCTTGCTCCACTGGCTTGCTTCCTTGTGCTGGGTTGTACTGCAAGGTTCCCTCATTTTCTGATATGATGCTCATATCCTTGGACATTTTTATAGCATCTCTGCTGAATTAGCTTCTGTATCAGCCACTGAAATGGATGTTGGTTCCAGTGCAGCTCCCAGGCAAGGCTAAAACTACAAATGTTTTTATGAATTATCCTCACAGTTGTCCAAACATTTTAATTTAACAGACTGGATTGATATCCTTGCCTCATTCATTTCAAGTCTTCTTTTTAACAAGAAACAACTGGTGAGATTCATTGGCTATCACAGTCTAAGGAATGTGTATTGCCTCTGCACTTTTTATGTATGCTTTGGGTTCATATTAAATTGTAGCAGCTATTGCTGATATGATAGTTTGTAATTTATGTACACTGGCTGGGGAACAGATAATTGCATAAATATGACTGATTCCTGATCTGTAATTCACTAAATGTAGTGTGTGCTTCTAAACAAAAATCATCTAATGCTTCTCTTGCATTAAAGCTTCAAGTAGATTGATTGATATGGCTTGGCTTTCAGGCCTTGTTTAAAGACAAAAGTGATTAAAAGGATTTTAACCAACTGTTAACTGTAGCTAATGTGATCCTTCAACGTTTCCCTCTGTGCTTCAAGTCACGCTGCTGCTGCTTAAAAAAAACCCCATAGAAATACTGTAATATCTCGCAGTGGAAGAGTGTTTCTGCTTGAAACCAAACTACTGTGCATGTAGTCTCAAAAATCAGTTTGATTTTGAGTGTCTGTTGTAAAGTTTCTTTTTTAATTTAAAACAACAGCTCTGTATTTAGGCTTTTTTTCTGGCAGTACTAGGTATTTTGAGAAGGCATGCTTTATTTTACAGTTCAGCCTCCCTGGAGAGACTTGCTTTTTACACCTTGCATTATTTGTTTGTTGCTACTAGCATCAGAATGAACCCATCACTGTGTTTTTACTGCCTAAAGTCACTTTGGTTTTGCTGTTTTTTGGCCCTCTTACTATTTAAGATTTCATCATATTCCTTCCCAGAAGTGGTGACAATGTGATATTGTATTTAAAGACTCTCTGTAGTAGTAATGAACTTACAGTTATCTGAACACAGAGCCCAGCATTCAGATACAATCTCTGGAAGATCTGCAGTGGATAAAGAACAGCAGATTGCCATCTCTAGGAGAAAAATACTGCTCTTAGAAACTGGTGATCTCATCAAGCAATGTGTTCTTTGGATCCTGGTGGTTTTTCTCTTCAAAATCACACTGGAACCTTTTCATTCGAGCTGAGTCTGCTCTCTTTGAATGCTGCTTCACCACAGGGACTTTCAGTGAGCACAGGTGGAAGCTTAGAACTGGGGAGCTGGTCTGGATCATTGCATGGTGTTGGTGTTGAAATATGGTAATAGGGAGTTAACACCAGTGAAAAACCACACACTGCATACTGCAGTGTAGTCTCTGGGGCAGATAAAATCTGTCATGTATATATGTGGTTCATATTGACCATTCAGTCTTTATAGATTATAAGCAATTATCCTTGTGATTTCTGGGAGACCTGGTTTAACCAAGGTAGTGATGATTCCTAAGGAGTTGTTTATGTCTGTGAGCTCTTTAGCTCTGGACTTTGTTTTCAGCTCTAAAAGCCATTGATGACAATGTCAACTGTGAATCTTCTAATTCTGCTCTATTTTAGAAGGTAGCACAGAGACAGATGGAAGAGAGCTAGGTGTCTCTAGGGAAGATCTTGTGAGATGAGGGGGAGAGTAGGCGACCTTAAATTTTAAAGGTAATAATGATGTCAAAGAAATAAAGTATAAGCATAATGCTATGTCTGAAAAGCTTTTTATTCTTCAGGGGATGAGTTTGTCTGCAAGGTACAGATCCAAGAGTAACTGCAAGTTGGTCTTTGTGGGCTGTGTTGTGCCTTTTCATGGCTGTCTCCTCCTTTGGTAACTGGAAGAGCAGAATTGGAGGGTCACTGGCTGATGTGACTGAAATAAGAGTAGAATTATGGTGATGAATGTTATGTTGCTAATCTTTTTTTTTTTTCCCAGATAACTAGCCCACCAGGTTGTGGCAAAACTCAGTTTTGTATTATGGTGAGTGTTCTGGCTACACTGCCTGTAAGCATGGGAGGACTAGATGGGGCTGTTATATACATCGACACAGAGTCTGCGTTCAGTGCTGAAAGGTAAGATGCAAAATTCTAAAATACACATAACTTCTTAGCACCTTTTCTCTTGGAACCTTCAATTATTTTTTGAGCAGTAATTGTGCACTTTTAAATACTGGTGGTAATTATTAAACATTCCTCTGGTATATGCAGCTATTCTGTAGACGATGAAATTAATTTAATAAAATGGTTTGCTCACCTTCCTAATTTGTATGATGTTGCAGATTCTGGTATGACAAGGTGAATGGCATGATTTTAAATTTATAAATGGTCCTATCAGTTCTGTACCTGAAATCTTGCTTTGCAGTTTGGTTTGTGGAGTTAACGGGAAGTTAACTAGAGCATGTAAAGGCCCAGCATTTTGACTACAAAGGCAATGGAGGTTTTCCAGTGAACAGTGGGACTGACACTGCCCGTTTTCCTTCAGATTTCTGTCCTGTTTCTGTTGAACGGGGCCTTGTATCCTCCTGCATTTCTGATTCCCTTCTGCATCTCCTATGTCCTTAGCAGCTATGCAGTACCATATTACCTTACTTCTGTAATGTTTCTGGTTCTTCTAATATTTCCTGCTTGGTCCATGCAGCTGAAAGGGCTCGGCTGTGTACTTCTGGTGTGTTCAAGTGCTGAATGGACAGGAGACACCCTGTGCCTAATTGCGTGAGAGTTACACGTGTGGTTTGCCACTCTTCCCATGTTAACTGGCTGATTAACTGTTGAAAAATCCTGCAGTGTAGCTCTAATTTACTTTGCTTAGTTACCAACTTTGCTAAACTTTGAGGCTTTGATGGTTTTGGGATTTCAGTTCCTGTGTCCCTGTTGTTTGGAATGAGCAAGTTCAAAAGTTATTAAGGGTCTGGGGAGGGACAAGAAGTAAAGTATTCTAATCCTTATCTGTGTAGAAAAATGGGCAGGAAGAGGTTCATTGAAATAATTCATATATTTCTGATGATTTAGTAGCTATAGCCATGGCATTAATCTGGAGTATCAGAGTAAATGTATGTCCATTGATTATTCATTTCAAGTTATCATGGATGAGAAGGTGGGATTTCTAACCCTGTTTTTTATCAAGGTAATTTCACAAAAGTTTAAAGTATAATATATTAAAGAAAAAAGTTTCAAGCAATGGCTCTGCAAAATATGGTGCTTCCTCCTTACATACCACTTAAGTTTTGTTTCAGGTCCCTGAAATGTAAATAGTAAAAAAAGTAGGACCTAAAGAGGGCGTTAAGACTTGTCACTTAGAAATGAATGCTAAAGAAAAGGAAAGCAGATGCACATGAAAATGAAACTGCTGAAAATAGAATAGGACGTAGAAAGGAAACATGGTGAAAATAATATTAAGGATAAGACTACTTATGTATTAAATCATATTTAATATTGCTCAGTTGCAAATGATAAACACAGTTCCAGCAGACTGACTATACCTTATACTTTCTATGTCGCATCTTCTAAGGAGCTGAACCATCAGAGCCAGGGAGGTGCATATCCCCTTTTCCCAAGGTGTTTGGGAGCTGGAGCATTTTCCATTTGTGGAGAGACCGAGGTCTTGCTCAGTATAGCGGGGAGAAAGCATTGGGGCAATCTAACAGTGGCCTTCTCTTGCCAGTGAGGAGGCCTTAAGGAGATGGCACAGGGGTGTGTGCTGGGAGACAGCAGGCATACATTGAGCTTCATTTCTGGGCTGATATATGGGCAAGATTTGCAATTCCTAACTGCCTTTGTGGTGAAAAAACTTCGCCCAGAGAGGTGGTGCTGCCACCTTGAAGACTTGTGAATTAAAGACTCAAGTAACTTGTTCTGACTTCATAGCTGGCACTACTTTGAACAGAATGTTGCCTCAAAATCTCCCGAGTTCTCTTTCTAATCGGAATTTCCTTATGATTCTGCAGTCCTGTATTATTAATAGATGGCAGGTAGAAGATACGTAGTTTTTGTTGTTGCTCTCAACACTTAAGACAAATACTCATTTAATAGCATCTTAATTTAAAGGGCTTGATAGAGACATTTAGCTGGCACTATTTTTATTTAACATTCAAAAGTCTCTACAGAAAGTCTGAGAAGAGTGTTTGTATCCCTTCTGCTTTGTAGGGCTGAGAGTTGCTAAGTAATACAGGCTGTAATGCTGTGCTGCTTCTAGAAAGATACTGCATAAAGCTGGGTAATTTTATTTCTTGTGATGTAAACTCTGCCTGGCAGGTCTTACTTCAGGGAAGGGAACTTTTTGATTCCATGAACTTTCGCAGTCTCGTTATTCTCTAACATGACAGTTTAGTTCAGTGTAATAGCAAATACTTGGAAGAGTGATCAGAATTGAGGCTGGTCTTGTAAGATATGCCACGGGTTTCTGTAATTTATGTATTTTTCCCTTGTGTAAGAGAAAGCTGTAGAAGTGCAAGTGGTGTCTGTCATTCCACTTCACCAGAACATGGACAGTAGGACTGGTAGATGGAAAGGGCCATAGTAAGTCTGGAAATCAAAATTGTTGTAATCAGTTATATAGTAACCAGCTATTAACTGAAAACTTACTAGACCTTTTCAGAAAGTCTGAAAAGAATTTAAGTTGGCTTTTGTCACTAGTCATACTGCTGGTGAAAAACACTAGATACAGATTTCTGTGTACCAAAGCTGAGAAAAAACAGATTTATCTATCCCATGGGCTTCTGTCCTGATTGGAGAAAACATGTTCTGTGCAATTTTTGATCTCATCATGACAAAAGGCATTTAAATATTAAAGAACTTTAGCCTGCATGGAGCTCTGTAAATAGTGTTTCAATCTCAACATGTCGTTTTAGGTCAGTGTGTATAATGATGTTCTTTGTGATATGCATGGCTGTAAGAAAGCACAGTGGCATCTCATTTCATGCAGGCTATTTAATGGCAGCTGCAGCGGGTTGGGTTTGTAACCGGGCGGAACCACCAATTTAGTGTAGTGGTTTCATCGAAAATACTCATTACTGTTTATCTTCTGTGAGATAAGAATTAGGAGAAATGCAAAGCAGGCACCAAACTTGAAAGAATATAAAGTTTATTAACAGACCTAAAAGAAGGAAAAAAAAATTATACCACCTTCAGAACTCTCCTCCTCCCCCCACCTTCCTCCCTTTTCCCACTGACAATGTGAAAAGACAACCCTTGAGATGTTCAGTCTGTTTACCACTTCCATAATAACCTTGTTCAGTCCATTTAGAGAGAGGAGTCTCTTCTTGCTCGTGCTATGAAAGCATTATCACAACGAGACAGCCACCCACTTCCAAATATTGTTCAGTCCATTTAGGAAGAGGAGTCTCTCTGCCTGCGTGTGAGTCCTTTCCCCCGACTTGCAGCTTTTCCCGCAACTGCTTTCGAGGGTCCACTCTTGAAGTTTTTTGGGGTACAATTTTAAGGTTGAGCCATTCAGAAACAAAAACAGAGGCCCTTCTCCTTCCCTGGGAGCAAAGGGTCTTCCTCATCTTCATTGTTAGGACTATCTCTGGGAGCATCTCTAGGAACTGAGGTTTTCTCCTTTCCCATTTGGAGCAAAAATCCTCATCTGGTCCATCTCTAGGGACTGAGGTTTTCTCCTTTCCTGTTTGGAGCAAAAATTCTCATCTGGTCCATCTCTAGGGACTGAGGTTTTCTCCTTTCCCGTTTGGAGCAAAAGTCCTCATCTGGTCCATCTCTCCCTGTCCAAACTTCTCATGAAATTACAGCTGCGTCAGCATCTGCCTATCTCAGCGCAGGTGCTTTTGCTTACGAGTTGAACACTCCACCCCCCATATCTTCATGAAATTGCAACGGGATACTCTGATATATCATAGCTTCACAACAGAATTTCAGCTTTAAGCATCTCCTCTCTCTCTTCCCTCAGGTTTTCAGCTCTTCACAGCAGTAAAAGGGTTAATCTCACCTCGGCCTTGCAGCTTTGCAGCTGGAATGTTGAATGTTTCTTATCGCAGTGGAGAGGGGGGAGAGCCGAGCCGCTCCGGCTGCCCACGGCAAGGCAGTGGGGGGGGTTCCATGGCTGGAACAGGTCCATGGCTCCAGGATGGCCGTGGCCCGGCCCAGCCTGGCCCAAGCAGGGCCTGGCCGGGCCCGCTGGCCCCCACACGGGCCCCGCAGCCACCTGTGCCAGCACCGGAAACGAGAGAGAGCTTGGAGGGGGAGTTTGCCTATTCTTAAATGTGGATCACAGAGGCAGTCACAACTTTAAGTGGCTTAAAGAATTGTCCATATTCCAACTGGCCAGCTGATAGGTTCTGTCAGGTCCCAGAGGAAGCTGTAAGCACCCCTTAGCAAGGACATCCCTTCCGGGACTGTGCTTGCTAACCTATGACAGCAGCTCACCATTGCCCTAATAGTCTACATGATTAATTGTACAGGTGAGCAGACAATATTCTGTCTCTGGAAATTCTGCTGGACAAGTTTAGATGTGATAAGTGATGTACCTAATGAAGGAGATTCAGGCTATTGAAATGATTTGCTCAGGGTAGGTATATTGACATTCAAGCTTAGTATTTCTATTTTTGAACCAAATAAAACTGATTTTAATTTTGTTTTTCCTAAAATGGCTTTATCTTTGTGTTTTAATGAAATGGGCCTAAATCAAAAGCATTGAGATAACCACCAAGTTGTGCCCACAAGTATAATCCACTAGATGCCACTCTTCTCAAGCTATAGGTGGTAGGATGTGTCTGTTTAAAATACAAACACTTAAGTATTTTTTGTTACTAAAAAATAAAATCTTCATTGTGGAAAAAAACTTCAGTGTACAGATTGTAACTACAAGTTTCAAAGTGAAGTTCTTGGATTGTCTCTTTGAGGATCTAGGTGAAATCGTCTGGTGGTCAGAGGAGTGGAACTTCTTTCAAGTGATTTCTGAGGAGTTTATAAGCAGTCAGCATTTCTAAAATGCATACCATTTAGTTTCCTCAATGATTTTACGTATAAAATATAGTTTAACTGAAAACTGTTTAGTTTTACATCTGTGTGAGAGATTTTTTCAAAGTCATAATTTGTGAATATGAACGTATTTTGACAACAAATAATAAATATCCAGTTTCCTCTGGCTTCTTTTGGTGTTATCACCTGTTATCTGATATACTTCCTTGGTCTACTCTGATAATAAGTAGTGGTATGCTTAGCAATTGTAATTCAAGGTTTTGAAGTGTTATGAATTTGCTAATAAGATAGTGGAGAACATTTATTCATGGAAGCCTGCATTCAGTTCTTTCAGTAAAGGAGCCGCTTAAACTGTTCAGTCTTTTTGTTACATCATGTCTTGCTGTTTGGAGCTGTGGTATCTGAATGAATGCATGCTCAGTTGTAGATGCCTTGGCAGCTGGAGCCTCAGTCACTTTCTGACACAATGGTGTTTACTTTTTTGGTTTTTTTGCTGCGTTCTAACAAATGTATTTTAATAAGATTTTACAAGCCCTTTTCATAAATAGGTCATATAAACCAGAAGTGGTTACGGTGGAAGTCTCCCATCTAAATGACATTGTTCATGTTTTTAAGGAGATTATCTGTGAAAAGATTTTTACTTTGTCAGGCATATTTTCCATACATGTACTGCATGCATAAATATTTGCAGTTGAGCTGGGCTCTGTTCTTTGCAGTCCTGCTTCCATGTTCGTTGGGTCTTCTAATGGTTTTTCTGCTTCTTAGCAGTTTGTTAAATTTCTGTGACAACACAAAGCCAACTTTATGATTTCATTGCAAGATAAAGGTGAAAAGTAAGATGGTTAGAACTGGAGAGTACTTTTGTTGAAATGAAGTTAATATTTAGATAAAATAATTAGAATAGGAAAATGCTTGGTCATTGAGTGGAACCTCCGGTATAAAAGTTGAAGAACTTACTCAGTAACTAAACTTTGCAGTTTCCTTCTAGAGGAGATATGTCCTTTCTTTGCATATGGACACGTGATGTCTTTCCCTAGTGTGCCAGGGACTCAGCATCACTGGAAAGAGACCCTAACTGTTCTGACTTCCTCTGTTTCAGTCTGACTGATAAAGTATGCTTTTCCTTTTAAAAAGGTTTCCAGTCTTAGTTGGTATCTGCTTATGGCTCAGAGGTTTGCTGTATTGGCTTTCTGAATGCTTGATGCCTTATGAGCCTGTATTATTCTTTGTGCAGTATTATGCCTTTTGTTTTTTGGGTGGTTTTTGTTTGCTTGTTTGTTTGTTTTAATAGATTGATTGAGATAGCAGCAAACAGATTCCCTGCTTATTTTGACTCGGATGAAAAGCTGTTCTGCATGACCCGTAGCATCCACCTGTACCGAGAGCTGACCTGTTGCAGTGTACTGAAGAGGTATTCTTTTCCATAGTTAAAAAAAAAAAAAGCAAAAAACCCACAATTTTGACTGGATTTTCTATATCAATATTTTTGTATATCAAAGTTTTGTAAAGAGTAATTAATTTATTTGAGACCTTTTCATGTGGATACCAGCATGGTCTCTAACAAAGTAACAGAAAGATTGACATTGCTCTTTTCATTTCATAACATGTGACTATTCCACTTGATGTTTTTTAATTTCTGATAGACAATTTCTATGTTATCTGATCCTTCTAAGCCTTTGAAGGGGAATGTTCAAGATACAGATATTCTCTTGGATTGTGGAGAGACCATACTATAAGTTACATTTTCCATGAAATAGAGTTTGTTCCTCCAAAGCAGTTTACTTCCAGGAAGATGGGGACTCCTCCAGCAGTGGAAGGGAGGAGTTGTTTAACGATCACCAGCCTGAGTGCTATTGTTGGCAGTGTTGTATTGTCATGTTGTTACCTTATGTTGATTTGTGAACAAATGTCACAATGAAAATTAATTAAGTTACATTTTAGCATCATGTTGTGCGTACTATGTTAGTGGGAGAATTATTATAAGAATAGTTTCTTTCTAATAGAGCTTTATCAGTGAACAGCTAGTAGCATATTAAAGAAACATGGAATGGCTTGGGTTGGAAAAGAGGTTTAAGATCACCTAGTTCCAAACCTCCCATCATAGGCAAGGATAGCATCCACTAGGTCAGGTTGTTAATGGCCCCGTCCAGCTTGGCACTGAACGTTTCCAGGGTTGGGGCATCCACAGCTTCTCTGGGCACCTTTGTGGGTGCCTCACTACCCACTGACTAAAGTATTTCTTCCTAACTTCTAACCTAAATCTCTCTTCTTTTGGTTTAAAACCATTTCCCCATGTCCTATCATTATCTGCCCATGTAAAAAGTCACTCTCCCTCCTACTTATAGATCCCCTTGAAGTACTGGAAGGCCACAGAGAGGCAGAGTTTCAGTGTCCACTTTACTTGCTGTCTGCCATTCAGGAGTTGTACAGCATAGTGTTGCTAACTAGAGGTCTTCCAAAAGTTTCTTTTGGAGAGATCCTGCCTTGGGCCCACTGAGCCTCAGATTCCTTTTCAAATCTCTTTAATACATGCAGATGTGAATGGAGGTGATGTGTGAGGAGGGAAAAAGAGGGACTGACTTTCAGCTTATGAAAGGAAACGTTATTTAAAAAAATTTCAGGGTTATAAAATGGTTCTATTGTGTATATAATGATATCAGTGACTTTTTTTTTTTTTCCAGGATTATGTCTTTGGAAGAAGAAATTATTTCAAAGAAAGTGAAACTCATAGTAATTGACTCTGTTGCTTCAGTTGTCAGAAAGGAGTTTGATACAAAACTCCAGGGCAACCTGGCAGAGAGAAGTAACTTTTTGACTAGAGGAGCATCAGTGTTGAAGTATTTGGCAGAGGAGTTCTCAATACCAGTAAGTTCTTCTTCCTTTTCTATGTTTTTGTCTTACAGTATCAAGTAATAAAATCAGAGAAGGAGGAAGATGACAGAAAGACGAAGACCAGACAATGATTCTAGTAGGAATCTTTAAGCAGGTTCCAGTTGGAATGTAATTAGGAAATGGAAGAACAGTAGTTGTTCTGCTTGGTGTGTTTCTTCTGTGATATTTTTAAAAATTTATTAGAAATTATTTTTATTTTTTGTTAATTTGTGACTTTAAATAAGAAATTACAAGATTCCCCAGCTGTCTCTCAGTGCGTTGTTTTTGTTTTTTGGTTTTTTTTCCTTAAATCCTACATTTTGTTGCCGTTAAATACTGTTTATCCTGATGGTTCCTTTGTACTGTATTGTGACTGTAACTAGTGTATACCCTGGGTAGCTGAAGATCTTTTTCTACCTCTGTTTCTTTTACTTAAGTTAATAGAATCTCAAAAAGGCTTATGCTCTGGAACAGCATAAATTCCTTTTGTAGCTGATAATGTATGCTAACTTCTGCAGAAGGGAAGGTAACAGCTCAGCAAATCCTTGTCTGTGGACTTGCCCATAAAATGCAAAGGAAGACATGGACACTCAGTGCAAGGACTGGGTAGACCTGACTGAAAAGTGCTTTAGAAGATGTAAACTGCATATGTGTTTGTGTGTGTGTTTATTACGTGATCCACAAAGGGTCATTTCAAAAGATACCATTGAAACTCAACTCTTTAAAGTATTTCCTGGTATGGGAAACTACTCATCATCTAGTGTAAGGAGAAGCTGTGGTAAGAATGTGAGTAAGACTGGTGGGGCCTTTTTCACTCTGACGCTCCTGAGGTCACAGAAACTATCACATCAGAAGTAGGCTGATGTAACTTAAGAGGAACGGATTTCCTTCTGCTGTGTGACTTCAGGAGTTCTGATGGAGAAGATGAAACCCTGCCTAAGTGCCTTTAAAGTTCATGTACAAAAGATAGCATCCTAGTCAGTGCACCCAGTAATGTTTATACTGCTTTAAGAAGCCTGGAAAGAATTGTGTGTAAGCATGTACACTCTGATATTTTGAGAAAATATTATGCATTCCTTTGAGAAAGGGGAGAATTTTTATGAAAAGACACTATTTTTCTCTATTTCTCCATTTTCTTTTTCTTTAGACAGCCCCAGCCCCTCCTTCTGCCTTCACTGAAATGGTGAAGCTGAGCTGCATTTGAAGCTCTGACATTTCATGCTGCTGTTCTGCTTAGAGCAACAGTATTGATATGCACAAAAATCTTAGAATTGGACATTATGAAGTAGCCTAAGACTGTGATCCTAATTCTTCCTACATAAGAAGAATATAAAGCTCTTAACATTTAGAGGTTTCATTATGTTAAAGCTGACATGTTTGCTTTGAGACATTTTCAGTACCTGATGTTGAGATTGTTTCTCACTGTGAACACTTCAGCAAGGAGTTCTGGGATTTTTAGCAGGAACCTGTGCTTTGGTTACAGCCTCTGACTTTTTGAATTGGTTGATGAGATGTCTTACCTTTTAATTTAAATCTTTGAAGATCTGTGTAATTACATGCGATACACAAATACACAAATTGGAAACTTGTATGTTTTTAAAGCAACTATTGATTAGATTTTTCCAATTTATTTAATGCAAATGCACTCTGTTTTCGTTTATCATCTTTAGCAAGCATTGCTGGTTGGTTGGTTCTAGAGTATTTAAAATATTTGTTAAAATTTATGTTGCAAAATAAACTCTAGCAAGTATTAGTTAAGAATTCTAGGAGGGCTTGGGCTAGAGATTTGGGTTCTTGCAAACATGGATTCCTAAGCAAGACTGTCTGGCTAACATGCAAAATCCAGTGGTGGAGTGTGTTATGCATCAGAAACTGTTGGTGCAAACCATAAAATCAGTCTGCTGTTCCATATGTTGCATTAACTTCCCTTACAGAGTATCTGAGGTTCTCACTGTAAATAACTGTGTTGGAGTTATTTCAGATGTTTTTACTTACCTAGAAAATCATAAATATAAATTTCTACTTAAGGACATTAGTAAGGTTGCAAAGTGATTTAGATCACTAATAAATTGGACACATGAATATAATGCTTCATGGCACAATCAGTGCAGCTAAATACTAAATCGGGGAGCAATTAGGGAGACTCAAACTGAGGCTGATAGGATTTGAACTTGAAGTCAATCCTTTTGGCTGTAGCTAAAGGTCTGGTGAAAAACTTTGAGTAGTTGAACAAGGGAACTGGAAATTAGGAGATACCAGCTGTAACTCTTAATGGAGCAGTACATCTGCTGTTGACAGTCCAGAGAGGGGGGTGAAAAATCAGCTTCCAGAGAACAGCCTTGAAAATGAATGGGGGAGAGCAGTCTTAGTAAAGCTTCCTTTGTTTAGCTTAGCTAAGGAAATGTTAAGGGCTTCATTAGTCAATATGCACCTACTTGGCAAAGAGGTATTTGATAAAAGCTCTCTTTGGCTGACACAGGTGTACCACAGGTCTGTGGCTGGAAGCTGAATTAAGCAAGTTCAGACTTCAAATAAGGGGTGTGTTCTTACTGGACTAATTAACCATTGGAATGCATTACTAAACATAAATAGCTGCTTATCATGAGCATGTTTAAGTGGGCGTTCTTCCTCCATTTCCGAAAAGGGAAATGGGTTCAAACAGGGTTAAGTTTGTGGAAACCCTGTGCTACCATGTTATGCCATAGTTAAAAGGATTTTAATGCAGTTATTTTTGTTGGCATTATAAACTCTCTGTTTATAATTATGTGTTCATGGTGTCAGGTTATTGAGTTTGATGTGCAAGAGTGGCTAGCAGTCATAGTTTTTACCAAACTCAAGGGGAGCTGTTCCAAACCCGGGTAGCTCTGTATGGTATGAAGTATTTGGAAAAAAAGTTGACCTTGATTATACCAAAACTGATGGTGGTTGTTCATTAACCTTTCTACACCTCTATTTTCAGTTTGTAAAATGGGGCAGAACTGTTCATTGAGAGGATGCTGTGAGGATAGGGTCATTACTAATAACAAAGAACTTAATACTGAGTCCAGGACAATTATATAGACGCTCATTGGAAAGAAGCAGTTGCCATCCTCAGTGTAAAATTTAAAACAGTTGTAGTAAATGAAAACTTAATCTGTGTCTTGAGATGAGAAAAAAATAATAAACATATTAATTGAATGGTCCCATCTTAGCCACTGAATGAAGCGAGTGAAAGTGGTTTGTGACTGTAATTTTTTACTTGACTGAATTTTTTGCTGTTGTAGGTTTTTTGTGTTTCTTTTTGTTGTTGTTTGTAAAGTACAAAGAAAAGCAAAAGGGTTTTTTTTTTAAATTTATGGACATTAGTAAAGCTTAAGTTGTTTCTTAAAAGTCAAGTAGGATGCCTGATCACCTTTTTTTATCTTTTCTTCCATGTAACTTAGCAGTAAGCCCAGGTTCATTCTAGGCATTTTAAGTGATGCCAGAGCAAGAGGCAGCACAAGGCTTAGATCGCTTATGGCCGACTGACAGGTGACCTGGCAGCCATACTGATGACTGAACAGTCTCTGAAGCTTTTGCCTCCATGGGGCACTATGTAGCATTGTCCCTTTTTTCTGGCACAGAGCTGAAACCAAAACATCCTTTTTTTCTCCCAGATTTGGTTGGAACTAGCCAGTCAGATCAAAAGCAATTCCTAGAAACTGAGAAGGACAGCTTGATTATCAATCAAACAAAATCCCCTTTCGTTTTGAAATCCAGTGAATATGCAAATCTATATGAAAAAATTACCTTTATCTGTTGATAGGGCATCTTGTAGTCGAGAGCATTTGGATCTGAATGTGTTCTCTTACAATGTGTTGATGCTGTCTACCAGATTACATTTAAGCAACAGTAATGAGTCCTGTATGTTTCCTGTTGAGCTTCCTGGCTTCCTTAACCTTCTGCAAAAGAAAGAAGGTAAAATGCACTTTGGATTTTCTTTCTTCTCTCCTTCTATATTCACAGGAAACTATATATTATTAGTAGGTGGTATTTGGTGAAAATAATTCAGGGTTTGTGCTAGTTAAGAGATGTCTCCTTTTCAGTAAAGAGCTAAAACTAAAACCCAATATGACTAGAATTGTTGTTGAGATTTAAATATTTACCTTATAAAATGAGTTATTCATAGACTCTGATTTTCAAGTCATTAATACTTGAGAAAATGTGTGAAGCTGGCTAGACATCTCCATGAAAAAGTACTCCAGAAGCGGCAGTTGCAAAACCAGACTGCTTTAAGCATTTTTTTAAATGTCAAATTGAGACTGAAGATGAAATTTATTTTGGAAAACCCTAAGGCTAATCAAATTACAACACTTGCTGTCCTTTCTGCTTTTGTCTGGATTGTGTTCTTAGATCACTGAAGTGAACCTTTGTTATTTATGATCAATATGTTGGTTATTAGTTCCAGCAAATGTATAATAGTATGATCTGGTTTTTTTTTATTTGTTCTTTCTGAAATTATGAAGTAACTTAGGATGAGAAACTTTAATCTCTCATCTGTGAATTTTTAGAGCAAATGAAAGACAAACCTTATGTAATTACTCCTCAATGCTTTCATTTTCTATGCTAAGTAAATTAAGAGTAGTTCAAGAAGCCCACAAGTTCCACAGGTAATATTTCTCCCCCTTTAGAATTGACATGCTCCACTTAAAATGTAAAAATACGCTTGATATTTATGATATGACAACAGATCTGTCACAGTCAATTTTCTTTTCACACTCTGATCTCATAGATTTTAGTTTCAGTGCTTCACAATCACTTATGCATTGTGCTACTTAAACTTACACCAAACATTTTCATTTACTTTAGAAAGCCAAATGTTTAGCTAAATTGTATTTGCCTTTAGGTCGAGTAAGTTTTTTCTTCTCAAAATCAGTTCATATGCAGGAATTACTTGACATCTGCAGTGCCTTTTCTGCTGTCTTTCGTTAAGTGTATTTACTTGTGTCGTCTCATCTTCCTGCAATAAAGTGTCTCAGAACTGAAGTGCTTCTGTTGGCACAGAGGGAATATTCATGCTGTTTTCTTTTTGTTTATAATCAAGTATTCCCATTTGGTCTCATTCTTGCTTCTTTTTGTTCTGTTTGCACATAGATCATTGTTGTCACCTCCTGTATTTTGACATGTTGTTCTGATATTTGAAAATACTAGTTTAGGGAGTGCAAAACTAATTTCAAAATAAAAGATTTCTGAATTTCAATAAAAATTGTTTAGATCCCAGTTCCCTTTGAATTGGAAATAAATACGTAAAGAGTTTGGTACAAATGGATAGTTGACTTGTTGCTACATTGTGTAGCAACACTGTATGATGACTTTTCCAAAAATATGGGGATACATTAGACTTCCAGGTTACTTTGTCTGCATCTGGACTGTAAGCTGCTGAAATGCAAGCTTGGTTTCTATATTTTGCTATTAAAACGTATGTTTAATACCAGTGTTACAGAAACAGTAATTGAATTATCTTTGCAGGTTGTTTAAATCTAGAATAAGCGAAACTTTACTTGAAAAAATTAGGGAACTACTTCCATTTTGAAGTTTTCTAAAAAGAGAAATCTCTTACAAGTTGTACCACATTGAAACATGCGTTTCTTTAATGAAGAGTTAACCTTAACAGAAGAAAATAATTTGGAATTGAGTTACCAGAACTTAACTAGCCATATATAGGCCAGATGTGGTTCAAACTGTTTCTAGTGGTGAGAATTCAGTGGAAAGTATGGGTCCTTTTCTGTTAAGCTGCTGATATTTATGTATAGTGTCATGTCACTCAGGTTTTAAGCATATTTTGGGTTTATGTATGTATGTGAACTTGAATACCCTTTCCAACTGCTAATAGAAGCATCTTCATATTTCTACATGATCACACTGAACTCTTGGCCGTCTGCTTGCTCAAGGTTTATGTAATGATGTAGTTCTCTTTTCAGTGTGGGGCTGCTACTTGTGTTGTTCCTCTCCTTCTCCCTTCATATGAGTAGCTTTCATACATTTTTCCATTAAGTTTGTGTATTCCTCTAGGCAGCAGCATGAAAGTTAAAACAATGTGACTGGTTGGAAGACACAGTAGAGCATCTGAACCTGCAGAATTTTATTAAGATAATTAACCAGGTTCTTGGAGAAACTGAGTAGTCCTCCAATCAGCTCAACAGGATGAAAAGATCCTAGTGTCTTATGCTAATCATTCTGTGAACATTACCCACAGAAGCATAAATATTTAGAATAATGTAGATATTGCACAATTTGCTGACTTTATTCTTCTGTATGAAACAAAGAATCTTTGAGTAGACCTGCCTTTGTTTTGAGCCATGGAAAACAGTAGTTAGTTTGTTTCCTAAGTCAGGAAGATTACTTCCAAAACTAATTTTCTTGTAATAAAAAACAATTCTTGTTCTCTTCAAGATGTTTCACTTCCCCTGCACCAAAATTCATGTTGGTGTTCATGGCCTCATTAAATGGTGAACTGAACAACATTAGAAAATGGCATTCGTGCTAGCTGTATCAGAATTTTTGGTTTCAAACATATTCTTTTTTGGTATAAAGAGGAGCACCTAACCTTGTTCAGTGCACTTCATCTGCTTAAGTAGCAAATAGTTTGTGAAATGAGTGTGGTGAGGCACTGGAACAGTTTGCCCAGAGAAGTTGCAATGTACCATCCCTGGAAGTTATCAAGGCCAGGTTGGATGAGCAACTTTATCTAGCAGAAGGTTCCCTGCCCATGGCAGAGGAGTTGGAACTAGATGATCTTTAAGGTTCCTTCCAACCCAAACCATTCTATGATGTTAAGATTTCCTACCATGTAATATTTAGCAGTACTTTCATGCCCAGACCTGAGTCTATAGCTTGGATTTTTTAATTAAATATTATAGTGTTAGCCTTTATTTTTTTACCTGCTTAAAAAGTAAACATCAGAATTTCACATTTATGTGAACAGTGCTATTTGTAATGTGGGATTTGGCATGAATTTTAATTTTTGTTGTTGTTTACTTGGGAAGCCAAGATGGTTAAAGGGGACGTACAGAACAGCATTCCTTCTTTGCCCTTGCTAAAACTTCATAAACTCAGTTTTTATTGGCAGACTGTTTATGTTTCAATTATTCCTCCACTCCACAGTATTGAGCAAAAACCAGTTTTGAGGAGTTAATTTGAATATTAAGTGTTGTTAGAGTGGCAAAGTTAGATGGCTTTGTCTTTATGGTTGTTAAAAATTATCCTCAGAAGGCACAGCTTTGTTTTAGTTTAAAATAGCTGGTTAAAATGTAATTATAACTGTCTGCAGTATTGCTGCCATTTGTGTTCTTTTTTAAATGTGTCTGGAGAATGTATGTTTATGCAGTTTATGGCCTGACACTGTTCCTTTTGGACCATCTATACCATAAAAAGTTCAATACTGCTGAGAAAAAGGAATGAGGAATGGTAGAGCAATGTTTCCTGTTTTCATGTGGTGGTGAAAAGGAGGTAGTTTAAAGTTATGTGATACTTGAATTCAGTTTGTTTTTTCTTTTAAAGTATTCCCTTCATTGCTTTTTCCATTTTACAGTGCAAGTGACTTTGCCAAAAGCTATCATTCTGCACAATTGCACATATGAAATTATGCAGAAAGAGCCCACCAGGCTTAACATATAGGAGAGGGAGTTGAGAGGAATGAGATTTTGTTACCAGATTTGTTTTTGATCTGCTATATGATTATGCACAATATTTGCTATAAAGTAGGGCAGGCACTTTCTCTGATATCTGCCTTGACTTGAATTTCTGAAAGAGTTCTTCCAAAATAAATAAGCAGTTTCTTGTGTTTTCCAACCCTCATTGTTGTTACAATTCTGTTACCTTCAGCTGATTTACATAATCTTGAAAGTTAGGTGCCCAAAAGTGGACGATATTCCAGATGAATCTCTAGCAAAGTTTAGTCATGGAGAAGGATTTCTTCTCATGCCTTGCAGGACATCTCATGCTTATGCATTGTAACCCAGTTTGCTTTCTTTGCAACAGCCTGATGCTGTTTACTTACCAGTTATTAAAATCTTGGATCTGCATTTGCTGACTTTGTTGTTTAGCTAGTTGCTCCTTCTAATGTTATTTTTCCTGACTGGCCAAGATGATTTTGAATTCTGATCTCATGGTTTACCTGCAATCTCCTCCCTGCTTACCTGTTTTTCAAGAAAATTGATTATTCTTTCCATTACAGATTCTTTGTGTAACTATTGGATATAACAAGATTTCATGCAGACTCTACAACTTTATTCAATGAGAGACCTTTAAACACTGATGATTGCTATGTGTCATTTTCCAATGAACTTTGCATAGATTAATCTAGGTTATAGTTTCCTAGTTTTGGTAACATACTTATGTATGATGTTCTGTTGCTAAAATAAAAATACAGTATTTGGCAGGGTTTTTTTTGTTTGGGTTGTTTTTGTTCTGTTTTGTTTTTTTCCCCTGCCCTATCACATTGTTATTCTGTATGTGCTGTAAAAAACAACAGTTAATTGTACTGATGGACTTTTATGCCATGGCTTGGGAGTTTAGGGTTTGACAAGATGTACTGTTTTGACTGTATGAAAAACTGCCTGAACCTTTAGGCCAATAATCTATTTGTGACTGCAGAGAAGTACTTATGTTTTGAGTATTCGATGCTTTTTTTGCATTTTTTCTTGTGCTTCTTCCTTGTCCTCTGATTTTATTTAAACTGTAAGTTCTCTAGGAATATTTCTGCATTTGCATAATGTACAGCTGAAAGTGATTCTAGTCTTTAGACGGGATAACAATGCAAAGAATAGTTGACCAGATTGCAAGTTGTTAGAAAAAATCTTGATGGGTCTTGAGCTCTTTGTTGAATCTTGAGCTCCTGTATGAGCTCAGTATAGACAAATGAGTGATTTGATTTCCAGATTCTCTAGTGGTTGTTTGCTTTTTGGTTATTCAGCCCCTGGACTTCTGGGAATAGTGAGGACCAGCTCTGCAATTGTTACTCCTAAATAATATTGTACCAGCCCCCCTGAGGCATAAAGGGATGGGGATAAAACAAAATTAAGATTGGGCAATGCTATGTCTCTTATAATACAAATGTGCCCAGAGATCAAAAGTAAAATTTTACTTTCTTGGAAACTGGCAGCAGTAGAAGTGATGGTACCACTTCCTTCTTTGTGTCTACCGGGCTGCTTTGTGAGAGCATTGCAGTCATGTGGAACTAGGTGTGCTGCTGAGGCTGCTTTTTAATCAGATATGGTCTGGAAGCTCCATGATGCAGTCTGCTTGCTGCTGTTAACTGCAGAACCTGCCTTTTGCAGTCTGCAAAATTTCCTTCTTTCTACATGTAATAACAGACAACCAGACTAAACTACTGCAGCTAGATGGTTGATGATCCTGTGCTGCCTTGAAAATAGAAGTATCTAGGTTTACAGGACAAGCTTTTCAGTCTGCACTTTTTCTTCTGCTGTTGAGGCTCTTGTGCGTTAGAAGAGTTCTTTGTTTTGCTCTGGTTTCCTTACTCTATTTTGATTGGAATTGGAATCTGTGATCTATAACATAAAGTCTCCTGAGAAACTTCATTCTGACTTTTCTACAAGAAGACTCCATCTTCTTTATTGAGAACAACTATGTTTTATATCATTGTTCTCTGAAGTTTCAGCTGTATGTGTTAATTTTTTCACCCCAGTTTTCTATTTAAAGTAGAAAACCTATCATTTTAATAGCAAGCATTTTAATTAATTTGGCAGAAATTTGGTATAAAACTGAGGGAGAGCCATTTCAAATACAGATTCCTTTGAGAGTCTACATGGTCTCAGCAACCTCATCAAAACTGTCATGTTACCTCTCTCTAAAATGCGTAGCTATATCTCATTTGAGAATCTAGCATTTCTGCTGTAATATAGTAGGTAAACAAAATGAGATTTCAAAGTTTTTATTGAATAGGACTGAAAAGTTTTCTGCAAAGTTTTGATTAGAGGTGCTGGTTTTTCTTGGTAAGACTACATCTGAATTTTTGTAAAGACAGTATCTCTTTCCAATTCAATAATCCTAACATCTGATACTCCAATTTGGATGAGCTTTATTGCCTACCCCAGCATTAAAATAACTTTCTTTGCCTCTAGATTACAGTATTTTGCATACTTTACTTTTGTATTTATCATATCTCAGACTTTTGACCTAGGCAAAGAGTGCTTTTCTCTTCAACAGTATCCGAGGTCTTGACTGGATTCTTGGCAGTCCAAAGTATTACATATTTCATTATGTTCTGATTAGCAAGATACACTAATACATGAACTAAACACTATTTTTTTCACGCAACTGAAACTCTTAGTTCTTGAGAGAAAAATTGCTTTAGAAGTATTTACTACTTAGATGCTTTTTGTAACTTCATAAAGATCTCCCCTAGGGAAAAAGGGTGCTTGCTTAATGCTGCAGGCACATGCTGGTGCTCTAGGTACTTTACTTATCAAGAATATTAAGTTAAGTAAAATGGCTTCAGATATTGGCAGTCTTTGAAATACCAAACTGAAGTTATTTTCCTATAAACTTTATAAAGGCTATGAAAAATACTAGTGAGCTACAACTGTGTAATTGGGAGTTCAGTGTGGGGTGATGTGTCTTTTTCTATCAGTCTTAAATTTTTGTGTCACCGAAGGTTGGCCTTTGTTGGGCTTGTGTAACTTCCTCTGGTTGCATGGAAGAGCTCTATGTCACAGCTCTTTCTGGAATTGTAATGGAAAGAGTCATACCTGGGCAGTGAGTACAAAGTTTCTGAGGAGCCCTTGGGTACAGAACATAGGCACAGAACTAGAGTACTGTGTATTTAGAGCAGATATTTTTTATTCTGCTTCTGTGATGTCCCTAATCTAGAGCTGCTAGAAGCAAAGAGAGGCTGCTGAAACACTTTGTGAAGCTTGCTCCTGCTTGTCATATTTTCAAGGAGCAGACTGACAATAGTAAAGGAGATCGTTATTTTAGAGATACTGCTTGAGATTGGCAGCAACACTTAACTGCTTTGTCTCCTTTCTCAGTTGGCTTAAGGGAGTCACAGAAGAGCCACCACCAGCAATGTGGAAATCCACTGACCTGCAGCTGCCATTCTGGAGGTGTCCCTAGAAAAGAAGACATCAGATACAAGCTGCAAGCAGAATAAATTATCTGTGCAAATCACAAGTGACACACTGGTAGTAGGTTAATTGAGCCTGCTTACAGAAAGCACGAGTAGTCAAAAATCAAGAGGTGGTCAACCAATGGCAGAGATTAAACAGGAACGAGGGGATAATGCATGTTTTTTTCTTTCCTACCTGCCTTGTAATTCATTTCACTATCACATTTGCAACTGGTTTGTGCTTGCTTATGAGCCTGAACAAGGATGTAAACCAGCTGATAAAACAAACCAGGAGAAAAAAATGTAGTGGGCAATTGTGCAGCTGAAGAGGCACTAATATAGGCAGAAAGGAGGAGCAGGAGTGTGTGGTTTCTGGCAGCAGCACAGATTTTGAATGTAAAACTGTATCTTCAGTAAAAAGGATAACATGAGTAAAAATGCTAGAGGGATCATTACTGAGAAGAAGCAAAGAAAAACCTTGAAACATTCTTTAAACTTTGAACAGTTCTAGGACAGCCTGTATAACATACCATAATTACAATGCTTTGTACTTTGACTAAAGGTGAACCAATGCCTGGTTTTATACAACCTATGCTTACACTGCTTAGGGCTTTTGTGCACTGTTAGGTCAGTGTCCTGGTTTTAATCTGCACATTCTGATTTTAAAATGCATCATAATATGCTGTATTTGGAGTTGTAATTTATCTGTGCATAATGAATTATAGCTGAGGTCAGAAATTATGCTGAATAGTAGATTTTCAAACCACAGTATTTCTTCCTGTGCTAAAATTCAGAATGATATGTATAACAATCCATAAAATAGCTGGTATGGTTCATAACATGCTTGTGTTCCTTCATTATTAATAGTTTCATATCCATCTGTCAGTGTGCTATGGCCGAACTGTTACCCAAGTTTTTGCAGCTGCTGCTTTAAGAGTCTGTATAATATAGTTATCTCCAGCTCCTGTTCTTTGTCTGCTAGTAAGAGGGAATTTTACTGAGAACTTACTAAATTGTCCAAGACTGTAAGTTCAAGTTCAGGTGAAAGTCTGTGATCTTGATTTAACTTACTTGGCATGTGGTACTTTTCCTGTTCTTTTGTTTGGACTACATTGGTTGTAGCAGTTGTTTCAAGTAATAGTGGTTTGTTTCATCTCATTAGAAGTTCTGTACATAGTTGTTGTAGTCCTGTATCTTGTCATACTATTTTTAAGAACATTTTGTGCAAATTATAGCTGCTGATTTGATCTGAAGATAGAGCCTGTAGCGAGGTCTGATTTGAAACGAATGGGGCTATGGTAGTATGTGGGGGGCTTTTTGATACCCTCTGTTAAAACGTGGATGAAGATGAATTTGTTTGCAGCAAAGTTAGCTCTTGATGTAGAAAGTAGTATGTATGTAGATTGCCAAAGAACTTTGTGCTTGATACTGAACAGTTACTGGAGAATAACAGTTCAGATTATTGCTAAAGCAAAATAGTTTCATACTAGTTCCTTGGAGATGCAAAGTTTCCAGAAGTATTTGTGTGGTCCTCTGTGTGTGCATGTGGTTTTTTAAAATTCCAGTGCTGTCAAATTCCAAGGACCACAATTTGTAAATCACAATAGATACACACTTTTTTCTTTTTTTTTTTTTTTTTTTTTTTTTTTTTTTTGTGCCAGGTAAAATCTGTTAGCATACACATGAAATTTCTTTAATTATAAAGTAATACTTGTGTATGTTTGAAAGAATTTTTGCCTCCTAGAATAACATATTTTTTGCTGATAGGATATGATGAAATAGTTGTCATCTTTTAAAAAACAATGGTAGGGAAAAAATTGCATTGTGTATACATGACTGTCTCACCTGCATTTGGTCCAATCATTCACCTCTGACTGGATCTCTTGCCAGTCTAAGATGGTGGTTGTTAAAATGGAAACAAGTTATACTTCCATTAATTCCCAAAGCCCTAAAGTTATTCTCCTGTCAGAGGCCAATTATTACCAGCCATTAAGTGATAGTAGACTGGTCTGTTACTAGGATTGTATTTCAGTGGCCTTCATTTCTTGTGTGTTTGGGGCTTTTTTCTGTTTATGGAGTGTTTGTCAATAGGGCTAGTTTGAAAGAATGTCTTCTTTTTGTTTATTTCAATGCTCATTTTTACTTTGAGCTCCATTTGCCCTAAAGCACCACAATTTTGCTGTAGGCTTTGCAACCATTCCTTCTGAAGGAATAATTGACTAGGAATAATAGTTACATGTTTCTTCTCTCAAGGCTGAACAATCTGTGCAGAAGCCTTTACTCTTCTTGGTCACTGCAGCTGAGTCTTTGGATGGTACAGGTGAGGTCTGCATACTGGTCATTATCTCATGGATTATTGCTACAATGACTTAGATGCTGCTCTTTTGTTCATAGAGCACTCCAAATATAAGGAGGTACTAAACAGAGGAGATCTGTGAATAGCTAGGAAATGAGAGCTTGTATAGCAACTTAATTTGCTGTTTCTGGAGTGCAGTAAACTACTGGAACTCTGTACATTTCACCAACTTGTTTGGAGTGAACAAGGCAGCCTGGGTGGTAGATGCTGCTTAAAAATGTGGACCTAGCCCTGGTACACGTGTAGAGCCTTTTGAAGTTTGGAGCAGGAAACCTAAGGATTTGTAGCCAGGCCCAAAGCCTATTCATGTCATGCAAACACTGCAACTGATTCTGTTAAACCTAACTGTATTATTTATCTAAGTTTGGGTTTTTGTAACTGTGATGTTCCTCAAATACTGAGCATTACCAAAGAAATGCTGGTAATTAAGAACGATCTGTCACTTTACCTCAGTTCACCTGAAGGATAGACAACACTGACTCTCTTGGCGTACCAAACTGCCTTCTTTCTAGCAGCCGAATAACTGACATTTCGGATTCTGCTGTTTAAGGAATGATATAAGTAATTGGCATTTTTTTGAGGCAAAACATAATTTATATTTGGTCCATAAATTTTGCTAAATGTGAAGAGAAACTCAAGGAAAATGAAATTTCTGTGGTACCAGACAAAGATGCCTGATTCATGATGCTGTGGTATCAGTGATAAAAGTCATAGAGGTTGTATTCCTGAAATCTGAAAAGTACACACAAACTCAGTTGCTGTCATGTGATTCTGTCAGAAACTAGATGGAATTACAGTGTTAAAATATTTTTTATCAATTCTAGAAATTTTTCAGTAATCCATGTACTAACACAATCTGTGACCTCAGAGTATTTCTATTACTTCAGCCTCTTTCTCAGCTTCAGTAAATCTCCTTTCCAATTCAGAGTTGTAACTGATGAGGTAAAGCGAAGAAAGACTGATAGGAAGTGGTGTGAAAGTTTGGGAGTTTTTTAATTAGCTCAGTTGATGCAGTCAGGAAAAGGGAGAGCTCACTAGAAATCTGAAGAGGAGCTTGGGGAAACCTGCCTGTCAGTTGGTCTAGTAGAGTATTTCTGCCTGTAAACATTCCTTTGTCTAGTTTAGGCTCTGTGGAGTTACTGATGAGCAGAGACATTAAGCTTTCCTACTTTTGCTGTGTCATTTAATCTGAAAAGTTCATTTATGTTTAAATTGCAGGTTTGTAATACACTGTAAGACACCAAATGCTTGTGGTCATTTGTAGCCCTTTGAATGTGAGCGATCTAGTAAAGTACACACTACTTATATACTTAATAATTTGGCATGAATTAATTTCTTTTCGGATCCACTCTCCTAGTGTAGTCATGTGGAAGTTTTATCAGAAGAATAAAGACAGCAGAGTTTTTTTGTGAAATACAAATACTTGTAAATTATTTTGTAGAGCAAGCAGCTTGTAGTTTTTGATCATGCTGAAATGGAACCTCCTCCCCCTTCCTGCAACAAATTTTAAAGCAATTGGAAGTGAAAACTGACATTGAGACCTCTCTTGAGTTTTTGCTTTGTCATCACCCTGGAGCTTTATCTATTGTATGTAGCCGTTGAGATCATCTGTCTTTCTCCTAAAGGTTTTCTTTTTCCTTTCCTTCAGTATGTACCTCTCCTGTTTTGCAGGTGAATGCCTTTTATTGTTTATCCTTCCTCTTATCTGCTCTAATTTCCAGTTTAAAGACACCTTTAAATCTACCATCTTGTTATACAAGTCTCAAAACTAAATCTAATTTCAATCAAGAGTGATTTTTTTCTTGGAAGTAGTGAAGAAAGTGCAGCCTAAACTGAAGTTAAACCCCTTTGTGTGATTTTCTTGCTAAACTTCTGTTTTCCACTCTCTTCTTTACATTCTTCATTTTATCTGTTCAAGGCTGAAGGGATGTTCCCCACATGCTTTACAACAGCTGTTGGTTTACAATGCCTGTTTAGTCATAGCTGAATTTCTTGGATTTTTTAGTTTTCTGAAATAAGCACAGCCATGTTGTCCTGGCCAGTTAGAATGAAAATGTGTGTGGCTGAAAAATTCAGGCTGTACTCATCAGACTTAGAGTCACTAATATTTTATGTATTTTATATACGCATATATTTTATATATGTGGTGAAGGTGAAATAACACTCATAATTTTCTGACAACGCTGTGGACTTTTGTATATGCATAAATATGTAATCATACACAAATAAATCTGCACTTTATCTTATGAGGTATTTAATTTTTTTCCTGAATAACTTTTTTCACTGGTATAATAGGATGCAATATCCTTGCATTTTGACTTGTTCATCTGTATTCTGCTATAGTTCCTACATCCTTTGGAAAGGAACAGCTGTGTTGCTAAGTGGTCTTTTTTTTTTAAACTTGGGTATCATTGTATCAGCTTGTGCTTTCTTGAATTCATCTCTCCCATTCACTTTTCTTATTTTTGCAAATATTTCTCCAGTCTTTTAAGACCTTCTTGAATGCTAAACCTGTCTTATTTAGATTCCTTCCATTTGTGGTGCTCATGCACAAGCATTTTGCAGGAACGGTACAGGCGATTTTTGGTGCTGGATATTGTGCTGTGGTTTATTTGTTCCTCTCAATTCAGTTAGAGCACTAATTAGACAACAGATGTGTTTTTCAGCTGTATAGGTTAAGACTAAACTTAAATGTCCTAGTTCTTCTTAGGTGTGTTTTCTCTATTGATAAATGAAATACAGGCATGGCAGGTGATTCGCGAGAAATAATTTCAACAAGGTTCTCTAATTATACTGAAACTGTAGGGACTGGCTCTTGAGTTATCAAAACTTAGATAGAATTCATTCCCTGTTCTAGAAGTCATTGCAATCTATTTTTTTCTTCAATTTTTTTGACATTGAAATACTAGCATTTACATTAAAATACTAATCATAGAAGCATTTTCAAGAACTGCAAGGAGATTTTTTTATTCATGTGGGTTTTTTGCTTGCTCATTCTATGTAAATTGCATAAATGCTCTGGCAATGTTGGTAGAATATAGAGATGATGTAGAAAGGAGCCAACTACCTTTTAAAAGATGAATCACAGGCGTTTTTTGTTGTCCATATTTTCTGATTACCAAATACATAGGTATTCTGAATTGTATTCTGTTATTCATTTTGTATTGCACCAGCTCATTGTCTTTAATTTTTGTTCCATTGATTGCTTTTCAGAAGATGTTCATGGCCTTTTGATAGACAAATTCTAGTAGCTAGATGTCGAACTAGAAGTTGTTTGGATTATATTCTTAGCTGTGTTGTCTGATACATCCCCTGGCTCAAGTTTGATATGCACAGGAAAAAGAACCTTTAATGAAAAGGCCTGAGGATGAAGAATTCTTTGTGGCAAGTCTTATTTGCTCAAGACTGAAATAAGTTTGGTATTCCTACTATGATGTCCAGTGTACTGTCCTATAAAGATTTTGGGTGGTTTATTTCAGACTAAGGTATTGAGTGTGTATTTTGCACGGTGCCTGATTAAATTTGTTTTTTGACTGTGACGGCTGTCTGGCTATTGCCTATGGAAAACTGGTACTGTTTCTACAAGCAAATCAATTATGTTAATTTAGATTCTTGCAGGAAGTGTCTAATCAGTGCTTGCTGGAGAATAATAAGTATAGGTGGAGTAGTGGAGAAGCTTATTTTTGTGTGTTGTAAGTTAAATTCTTTCCCTAGTAAAGATTTTACGTAGTTGATTTAGCTGAAGAACTTCAGTATTCACTTTTAGATTGAACAAAACAAAGCCTTAATTACCCACTTAAGTCAGGCAGAGTGCTTTGTTAGCTGAAACATGCTCTGGTATTCGTTATTCAGTGGTGATTTTTTTCATTATACAAGTCTTTGATGCTCCCATTGACAAAATTGGGGATTTGCTCCTCTTGACAGAATTGGGGATTGGCTGTACTGGAATTTTTTCTGCCAGTTGATGAAGCCTTTCATGCAGAGCAATATCCACAAGGTGGTGCCTTTTCATCACCAAACGGGGAGAGGAGCTTCTCTTTGCAAAGTTGTGTTGGCTTTCAGCCTGTTGCTTGGCAGAAATGGGAAGTTCAGATACTGAGGTGAGCGTATCCTTTTCTCCCTGAATGTGGAATGAGCCCTATCATTCTCCGTTCTTTCCAGCCTTTGTGGTTGCAAACTGTCTGTGATGCTCAAAAGTTCAGAGAAGAGAAAGGTAATGGCTTGGAAATCAAAATTGAGCCATGTTGGCTGAATCATGAAAAGCTTCTCCCTGAAATACTGAAGTTGTACAGGTCAGGGAGGATATATGCTGCCAGAGTGAAATCACACCTAGAATTGCAGCAGTTTTTCTGTCAGGTTCAGGTCACCTTGTTGTAACTATGCAGGAGCCTGAAAATGGAAGAATGTGCAGTGCTTTAGGCAAGTGCTCTGCAGTTTGGGGAGTGGGCAAAGGGGAACTGGCATAGCCTTGGCCATCATAGTTTATCTTTGTAAGGTGAATCCAGTTGAAGATGAGGCAGCTGGAATATATTCTCAATAAATCCTATTGCAGAATAAGACTTGAGTACAGAAATATTATAAGGAGAGTTTTTCACATGACCTGTATGTAATTCCCAGCTGTGAACCCTCTGGCAATAAGCATGAAATCCAAAACACAGCTGATAGGGAAAAGGGCTGTTGTCAGCTCAGACTGAACACTTGAGTATTCATAGCATGGTACTTTGACAGACAGACACTGGAGTACATTAGAATAATTTGGTTTTGAGATCTGTGCAGGGTCGTCCTCCTAGCTGTGTGTGCTTTCAGTTACAGTGGTAATCAGGGCTGAAGGAGAACCAGGTGTACACCATATTGTACTTCTTTTCCTGCAGAACAGCAAGCCTTCAACCGCCTCCCCCCAACCACTCCCTTTGTACCTCTCTGCCAAATTTCCTGCTGTAAATTGGTCTTATATTTGCCTTTATGTACCTTGTGACCCCTTCAGAATATTTGTGGTATTTTAAACCCTGAATTGTGTGCATGACACAGTGTTTAGTTTGGAAGCAAAGTGTAATCACACATGCTGATTGTCGTGTTTATTTTGGAACCAGTAAGTAGGAGGCAACCTTTCATATTTTATTAGTCTGGATGAATTTTCCCTGTTACTTGATAACCATGTATATGTTTGAACTTAAAAAAAGTCGATATTTAAAGGAATTCTGGAACACAGATGGCATTTGAATGCAGCCTCTCATCCATTCTGGGGCTGGATTCCATTGGACACCTAAACTTGGGTGTTTGTGGTGCACTGTGGTGATAGTGATAGAGTGGCTCTTTTGTTTTTAAAGGATTGTGTATAATTTCTCTCTGTGTGCCAGTGAAGCTGGAGAGGGAGCTGTTCTGGAAAGAGCAACATTGGAGGAAAGTCTTTTTCTATTTGTTTCTTCCATCTACTACAAATGAAGGGAGCTGTGTTGGCAGAGGAAGGTTATAGCTCTGAAGCCCTGACCTTATTTTGTTTGCTTCCCACATGTCTGCATTTACAGCAGAACAAGCAAGTATAAGATCAGGATTCGCTACTCCTCCCAACCTGCCATCTACCCCTAACACCCCAGCAAAACTGCTCCCATGCTCTGCAGTTGATAATACATGTGGGGGTAATTTTAGCCCCAAATCTTAACTTTCTTTGAATGCTGAAGGGCTTGGGGGAAAAAAGGAGTGAGTTTTCATGAGCCCTCTTTTAATAGAATGTAATGAAAAAGGATGTAACTGAAAGCTGAGAGGAATCCACCAGCAAACTTTAATGTAGCATTGCAAGGACACCCTCCTTGAGTATTCTGATTGCTGAAGGAAAGCAATTTTGGTGCAAAATTCTGTACATCATGAAATAGAAGACGTTGTATGAGATAGTTAAAGCTGTGTGTTGTGCGAATAAATCCAAGCTGGTTTTTTTCCTGTAATATTTTACTTGTGTTTTTCTTCTATAAGAAGCTTTCTTTCAAGAGAAGTGTTGGAATTCTCCCCTAATAAAGCAGTACACTTAAAAGATTTGATAATCCAGGGATTTCTGAGATACCATGTGTTTTCTGTTTAAAGCCCTTGTGTAGCAAAATGCAGCGTTGTTTTCATGACAGTTATCTGGGGACTCTGGGCAAATGCTGTTTCTCTGGTGTTTGCTGTAAGTCTTCCCTCATATCTGAATTCCTTGATCTTGTGAAAGAAAACAGGAAATTTTAAGAGCATAATCAAGATGAGAGGAAAACTAGGCTGATTCTTTATTGTGTTTTTTTTTCCTTTGTTCTTTTTAAAATTTAATTGAAAATATGAAGATCTGCTTTAGACCATTATATTAACTTGAATTTCATACCTCAAAGGTGACTGTCTAGTCTTCTGAGCACAGTGTGTATGTCAATCTGCATGGAAGACAGTGCTTGAAGATATGGTATCAAATCTGGCATAAAATCGGTGAGTTATTTCTGTATGATGTTTTTGGCAGTGTTTTCCATTTCACTTGAGTGCAGACACAGTAGATGGCACTTGAGTCACTAATTTTATGATGTAGGAAAGAAAGCCAAACTCAGTTACAGAGTTAGCTATTTGTAGCAATAGGCACATTTTATTGCAAGAGCAGCTTCAAAGGTTGCTATCAGTTAAGTAGTCCTAGGAGAAAAGGAAAACATGCACAACTTCTTTTTCAGTACAAGCAGGCCATCTCCAAGTCCTGAGTTGGTTGAAGTTTTGTAAAGAAAACTGGGCAGGACATGATCAATTTGAATCATAAATATGTAGTGCCAGGTTCCCTTCAAACATGTTGACAGTGTTTGGTTTCATAATCTCTTGTTTACAGCTTATTCTCTAATAGAAGTTCTTCATTTATTTTCTTCTAGTCTTGCTTACTCCTGCAGAACATTTGTGATGTGACCTCTGATAGCAAGTGAAAGATAAAAATCTGCTAACAAAGTGGATGTCTAAAAATATTGTCTTATTATCAGAACAGTTTGAATACCACGTTCCTTACTGTGGCTAAGTTTGATAACCAAGGCTAAGTGTATGCTGGTAGTTCTGTTAATCAAAATGTAAACATTTGATTTAGGGTATTCCAAAGTGGTTACCTTATACTGTGTTTGGTGATGTACCCTTAGACAGTACTGTTTGGTCATTTGTTGATTCTCAACATTTTCAGTACTAACATGAAGTAATGGACTGACAGTCCTCAGAATCAGAGCAGCAATGTGGACTTCTCCAGTAATGTTCTCTCACTATGATTCAGCACTAAGGTTTATTGCTAAGTTAAGAAAATTTAGTCAGACTTAGTCCATGATTCATTTTTTGGCCTTTCTGCTGATCCTCTTATAATACTTATTATAATGAGCAGACTATCAGACTTGACTAGAACTGAGCTTCATTTATGTTGCCTTCCTATGTTGTTTTATCTCTCTGCCAGTTTTAGAATTCATAAAACTGTTTGAAAGCAAAAAATTGATGTTTATTTACTAGAAGACAGAGTTCTAACTTTATCTTTTATTTTATTTAACTGATGTTTTTACAATCTGTAGAGATCCCAGTGGTGCCTCCAAGGCTTCCAGAAGCTGCACCATGCCATGTCTCCATGAGCCCAGTGTCAAATCCCTGCCCCATGGTGGGGCATGGGACATGTGGTGTGCAGAAGTACCCTTCCCTGGTGATCCTCTTTGGGGACCCAAGTCCTTGTCATCAAGGTTGCAGCCCATGGATGGTGTGAGGCCTGTAGAAGCCCCCTGGTGCTCTGGGCCTGTGGCTTCTTGGAGTCGGGTTGGTTGGGAACGCAGGCCAAGTAGGTAAAGCCTCTCTGGTACAGAGGAGAATGGCTGAAATGTAAGTATGGGGAGGCCTGGCAGATTGATTTTATCACACTCTCCCGAACCTGTTGTGGCAAGTACCATGTGCTTACAATGATGGAAGCAACCACAGGATGGCTGGAAACATATCTTTTGTCCCATGCCACCACATGGGACACTATCCTGGGCTTTGAAAAGCAAATGTTATGGCAACACGGTACTCCAGAAAGAATTGAATCAGACAATGGACCCCGAAACCACTTCACAGCCACTTGGGCCAAAGAACACGGCACTGAGTGGGTATGACACATTCCTTGTCATGTACCAGCCTCTGAAAGATGGAATGATGTAATGGACTGTTAAAGACTACACTAAGAGCAATGGGTGGTAGGGCCTTCAGACACTGGGATAGACATTTAGCCAGGGCCCTCTGGTTAGTCAACACCAGATGAGCTTCCAGTCAGGCTGGCCCTGCCCAATTAAAAGTTTTATGTATTATAGAAGCAGGTAAATGTCCTGTAATGCATGTTAAAAACATGCTGGGGTAAACAGTCTGGGTTATTCCCGCCTCTGTGGGATTGCTTTTGCTCAAGGACCTGAGTGCCTTTGGTATGGATATTTATGTATGCTTTACCAATGTTTATGTGATTTGTCACTACATTTGGAAAAAAAATGCTGTGTGTTAAGTAGATGCTACCTGGCACCGAGTTTGAACAGTGTGACTTTGCAAGGAGCTTACATCTTGGTTTGTTTTGCCTTGAGTATTTGCCAGTGGCTTTCATCTCATAGTACTGCTCTTTCTGACAGGTTTTATGTATGTGTACTGGACAGAAACATAGAAACAAACAGAAAAGTGTAGGGAATTTTATTTGGGAGTGTAAATTATTATAGCTGTCTACTAACATGGTGTCTTCATGATTTGGACAAGTCCTCTGGTGATGTAGCTGCATCTGTCCCTATTTCAGGATGCTCCATTAAGGCTAGAAGGTAATTAAACCCTTTTAGCAGCTGTCATGTTTTTTCCTTCCAAGAAGCCAGCCTTTGATTGAGTCTCCCCAGTAGGAGGTGCCTTTTTGCTTTGCCAGTTGGAGAAAGCCCACATCTACTTACAAAGACTGTACTGGAACTCAGAGGCATTTCATTTTAATTCCAGGCAACCATCCCTTTGCTGCTGCCTTTGGAACAGCTCAGCTGTGGAAGAAGTGAGCTAATGTGAAGTACTCAGTGAAGCCCTGAGGTTTACAGTTGGAGTAATTAAGGAGAGGAATTGCACACCCTGTACTTGATTTTTCTTTTAATTAGTCTTCCTTTGATCTAGTAACTCAATTTAAATTTTAAGATTTGAATCAACAACCTGCCACAGTATATTGCTTAATTCCTCTCCTTCTCAGCCCGTAGACTGATGTAGAATATGGTTTATGCGTTCTGTTTTTTATTATGCTGGGGAAGGTTTTGGCTGTCACTCCTACTTCCAATTTTCTACTGGGAGTCTTTCGGTCTCTCCCATCCTCTCTTTTCCTCCATTGTCTCCTCTTCTCCCCCAACCACTTTCTTTATCCTCAGATATCTTTACTAATTTCATGTTCATTTTAGGATGTAGTTGAGAATTGTTTTAGAAATCTGCCTCAGGCATCTTCATAGATTATCTCCCTCACTGTGAATTAGTCCCGCCCTTCCCATGTGACTTCTTATTTGTTCGAAGAGCTGTCTTTTTCACTGTTGCCAACTGCTTCCTGCACTTCTCTGCCTTGCTGGATGAACCAACCAATTTTAGTTCTTATTTGAAAAATCTTTTTTTTTTTAACTTCTACCTTGGCATCTGAATTCCCCTTTCCTATGTGAATATGTTCCATGCCTCAGTTTATCATCATGTTGTTTTGTGATTAGGCACAAGACAGTTTGCACGTACATTTTCACATTGTATCTGCAACTTGGATGTTGAAGCATGCTAGAAGTCTACTGTGATTGTATTACTGATGAATATTCTTTATTTTTCTAGCAGGTTTTGATTAGTATAGTCTATGTTTGTTGTCCCGGTCCTCTTTGATGGAAAGAAACTACAAGCTTTAGAAAGAGAATGACAATTTAAGTCAGAGGCATCAGGCCAACCATCGTTTCTTGAAGAAAAGTCATGAAAACATTAATATTAACATAAACCAAATAAGACTTTAAGTTTTTGAAGTCTTATCCAAAACATTTTCCTGCCAAAAAGCTGCTGGGCAAATACAGGAAATGGTATAGGAACCTGGCCTATCTGCTTTAGAAAAATAAAACTTTATATGAATTTTGCTTCTAGAAGTTGGATATTTTAGAATTCATCTAAGCTATGTTACTATTAAGCTTTTGTTGTCTCTGAGTGGATGTGTGCCCTTTTATATTTTATAAACAAGCAGAAAGCTTTTGGAGCTTCTGATACAGTTCAGTGCACAAAAATGCTAATGCATACATGCTGTACTTATGATCTCTATTTGGCAACCAATCAATCTTTTTTTTTTTCTTCAAGTGAAGGAGTCTGCTTCTGATTTTTCCATGATAATTTGCCTTATCAGTGATACAGCTACCTATTGTTTTTAATTCTTACCACGATATGTATATTCCTGCTAGCTTTTAAATTTTGCCTGCTTTATGTTTCCTGTTTTGTTCCTCTCCTTGAGAATCCCCAATGCAGCTGCCATGTGGCCAGTGGAATTGCTAGTAGGTGGATGAAAAGAGACCTTATTTAGTGCCTTGCCTTATTGGTGAATTTTAGCTAGCTGCTCTTTATTTTAGTAGCAGCCTTACAAAAATACCTTTTGTGGGTTTCTTTAGTTTGGTTATCTAGTTGAATCCATTGCATTTTGAATTAATGAAATAAAGAGGAGTTGTGTAGGCTTTCTTCTCAAATGTAGTGGAATCTAGCTTTCATAATTCTGTATTTACTCTCTGATATTATACATCTTAGCTTTGATAATGGCAATGAAAAGCCAAACCAGTTCAAGTCTTATGTGATTCCATGGTATAGCAGATTATGTTGAAATATATCAGGTAAATTTTTCTCCTTTAAACAATGAAAGTGCAAGTCTTTATAGCCTTTAAGCAAGCCAACAGAACCTAAGGAACAAGTGAGACAACCAAGTATTCAGTATTTAAAAAATATGAGTATGCACCTTAAATAGTGTAACCTTTATATACTTCTTGTCTTTGACTCAGGTGGTGGGGGCTTCTTTTGAGAGAGATTTTTTTTCTTGCTGCAGTTAGGGCAGTTTCCAGTAAAACTGATCTATCTTAAGATTTTGAAGAGCAGCAATGAAATAGCAATGAAATGATAACCAAGAATACTGTCTTGGCTTTTTTTTTAGATTGCATACCCTGCAATCTAAATGCTACGCCACATTGGATATTCCATTAAACTGTTGTGATGTAACATATATGCATTTATTCCAACAGTTCAGATTACTCCTAACTGCTTAAAGTGGGGTTTGCCATTCATGTTGAAGCTATTCTTATAATAGTGGCTCCCAACAGCTGACACTGAGCTGGAATTCTTGAATGTGATTCCAAATCAGATAAAATCGTATTTGAAAAGCTCCAACATAAGTGTAAAATTGTATCTTTACACATCTTTCATATGGAAGTAACTGTTTATCATAGAATATTTTAGACTGTTTGCTTGCTGAAGGAATCTCATAATCTCTACCTAGTAATGCAAGTGATGCTTTGCTGTTGCTTTTAGAGAATTTCAGTCCTGCAGGTTATAGGATGGCTTGGAAAGAAGTAAATAATCTTACTGGGCTCAGGCTTTTTCAGTATCTCTGGTAATTTGAAATACAGATGATGGTGCGAGTGTTGAGTATATGGTCATATGTGAGTGTCTGAGAATTGAATGGGGTAAGGTGTAAGACAGGATGAAGACTGGGAGTCCTCCCAGCTTTTCGTGGTGCAAGAAGTTTCTACTATGCCTTGCCATATATCTTATTCAAATAAAAGCTGTTTATGGGTGTGCCAGCCTTTCTCAGAAAACTGCATAGAAATGCATCCCCTTAGGCCAGAGATCTTTGAACACAGCACTGAAGAACAGGAGAAAGTTATGCTTGGCTTGTATTCACTCTATTATGACTTGAAATTGAGAAGTAAAGATAATAGTCATATGACCAGGTTCAGCCTTGATAAAGGAATAAGTATTTTCTACTATTGTCTATTCCGTCACAGTGGGAGCTTTAAAAAAAACCTCCATCCAGAAGGTTGTTCCAGATACTCACCAATCTATTGATTCTGCTCTGATTACTACAGGGATGGGTGACTGTAATAATGTGAGTTTTTTAGGCATATAACCACAAAACTTTTCAGTGTATAAGATCCTATTCACCATTTCTCTTTCAATCTTGCAGTTTGCCACAGGTTTGACCTCAGGTGCTTGAAGGACCTACAGTTTCTCTGAGAATGGTTTTGACTGTCTTACAAGCTTTCTAAAAGAAAGCACTGAGAGAAGAGGCTTGCAAGCAGAATGTTGGGACTTAAACAAGAGCTTCACCAAAGGGTTTCATTTCTGGGAGAAATAAGAATGGTTGAACAATTAATTATTTCACAAAGAAATACAAAATTCCCTTTGACTGCTTGGCTTTTGTAAGGTCTTTATTACAGGCACAGTTCTATATGCTAAGTGTTAAAAGTGAAACAAAAAAGCCCACAACCTTGTAAATAAAGTTAATTCTATTGACACATTGAAAATAGGAAAAGCAAAAAAACACTGCCACTGTTTTAGATCTCAGGGGGTTGATGAAGCACTGCATTGTAAGTTACACATCGTTACCTTGATTACTTGATTTTTTTTGTTTTTACAGACCTGCAGGACAATATTTTTCTGGTAATCTTTAAATAGAAGTTCATAGTATTGCAATGGAGTGAGTCGATTTCCTTCTAGGTTTTGAAAAAGCAAGACTAAGGAATGGTTGCATTGGTCTTTTCCTATGCCTTGACCAGAAATCACTTTAATGTAATCCGAAGTCTGGACTGAATTCTGAGTGGTTATGGAGATTCAATAAAAAAGCAAAAACTGGACAATTTTTCCAAATACAGGGAAATTTTAGATTGTTTGGATAAAGTGATTGATCTCTCTTGCATGACATATTTAAAGTTCTGTTGCCTCTGGTGGGTCCATTGTGGAAAAAATCAGAAATACAAAAGAAAATGTAAACTAATTTAAGGAATGAGCTGTTTCCTCAGTAGCTTGTCTATTTTTGTCCAATCTTGGACAGCTATTAGCTTGTTTCATTAATATGCTGCAGTGTAGAATTCCATGGGCAAGAACACCTCAAAAAAAGACATGGGAATTTTTTAATAATGTGACATGGAATTTTGAAAATTGTGTTAGCAAAACATGGTTTTTAATCATTTGAAGACAGTGAGTCTCACTTTTCTGGCTGGCTGAGAGCAATATCCATGTGTTACTTTTTATATGAGATCAATAGCTTTTAAAGCATTCTGTTTTGGAACCAATGCTCAGCTTAATTTATAGCTTCTTAATTTATAGCTTTCATAGCTTCTCTTAGCACCATGCAAATTAAGTGCAAAGCTTGTTTAACATAGGTCACAGCAGGGGATTTGGGGGGATGGGGAGGACATATTCAGAATTAAGATGAGCAAAATCTTAAACAGCTTTAAACCCATCTAAAAGGTACAATTTTAAGATCAAGTGGATGGAAGAGAGAGCCTCTTTTGCAGGAATGTTGCGAGAGTTCATGTGAAGAAGTAGGAATTACTCGGTGTTTCCCTTTTCATGGCATAAAAGGTGTGGTGGCATGACGCTTCACCGTGCCGTAAATTAAGTCTCTCCTGATGGGAGAGAATTTACTGAAAGTCCTTGCAAGGAGTTTGAGAGATAAACCTAGATGTCTCCTTTAGTTTCAGTGCTTCCAGATAGTTGTTTATTAAGTCTTATCAGAGGAACAGAGCCACTAGTGTGACCCAGGTACAGCATAGAAGGAAGAAAAGCAGGAGTGAGCTCAATTATCAAGATTTACACAGCTTTTAAAGCTATTTTAACCAACAGTTACTAAAAACGTGTATTATTTTCACTTTCATACAAATTATTCAGTAACACGGGTAGGAACTGCGGAGTTTTCTATCCAATCATTCCAAACTACTTTTACTGCAGAATATGGGGTAGTAGAAGAAGGAGAAGAAGGTCTAGAGAACAACAATCCTCCATTTTGATTTTTTACTCTTATCTATTTACTATAAAGAGAAGCCCAAAACCTCTAAATTTTTCACCCTGTGACAATCTTACATAGTAGTCTATCACCTAATTCACACCACTGTATTTTCTAGTTGTTGTCTGATCGTTGGTAATTTTTTCCAAGGTTGGAGGTTAAAACAGTGTTGTTCAGGGGGGTAAAAACCCTTAAAAACAGGCAGAGAAATGTTCTCGGCGCTCTGGGTTCCTACAGTGGCATTGTGGGTTTTGGTGTGTTTTTCTGGAGGGATTGTTTCTTGCCTTGTCCGTGTGCTTTTTCACAGCCCTGGTTCTGTCTGATAGCCATGCTATTAACATGCATTCCTGTTCTTCGCTTTTGCTTGGTCTGGCCACTCTGGAATGAATCCTGAGCCATTCAACAAAGTGTATTAGCTTAGGTCCTGCAATACACTTTCACTTTGTAAGGTGGTATTTATCACTAGCGATGTTATTTTGGCGAGGAGCTAATTGTCTGTGGGATTTTTTATTGATGGGAAGGGAGTCCTGTTTTTTCACTTAAGAAGTGTATAGTGTCCTTGGATGCATTTGCACTGAACTACAACAGTAAAACTACTGTGTCAAACAACTCATGCTTATTTCTGTTGTGCTGCCTTTATCAGGCCTGGCGTGAGTACCTAAATGTCATTAAAGGAGCAACTTTGCTACTGATGAAAGATGCAGGTGCTTGTCTTCACTAGGTGCTTGAATAGGTGCTTGTTTTCACGAGGTTATGAATGCTAGTAACTTGTTGAAGCTTAATGGTAAAAGTAAGTGGATTTTCTCCACCCATTTGATCTCAGCTGCACATATATGGGCCAGCTGATACTCATGATACTCATACTGTCCAGTTACAGTAGTGCAGTCAGATCTCTAAGGTGAGATGGCCGTCAAGTAGTGCATGCAAAAATATGAGCAATGATTTGGCCACATCTGTTGATTTCATTAGAAATGTTGTGAGATTATTGTCCAATCAGTAGAGGAAAGTTAAGTTTTTACAGTCTCATCTGAAAGATCTTCATATGGTAAACTCTACTTGCTTTCATTTGCATCCTGATGCAGATGAAAACTGATTCCACAGAGTCTAAGTATTTGAAACTTGAGGCAGAGGCAGGTCATTCCTCTGTACCATTTAATAACAACATTTTGCTTGTAAATCTAATTGGCTATCCGCTAGTAAATGGAGAAGGAATGAAAGACAATGGAAATGCTGTTTTAATTTTGAAGTATCATATATTTGTGTTTGGAAATGCAAATACCAATTTAGAATTTAAGAACAATAACAAAGCAGCCTCATATATTCCCCTTCACCCTGCCACTTTTTCATTACAAAGTGGATCTTTTAGTATTTTGTCAAGTGCACTTAGTCTTTCATGTTCAAGACAGACTGGCTGAGTGGAAGGTTTGAGAAGAATAAATAAAGGAGTGGGAAACAAAGGGGGTGTGTCTATTTACTTGTCAAAGATGTGGAATTTGCAGATATTAAAGCAGAATCAGCCGAGGATTAAAACCTAAAGGAATGGATAAAATGTTGTGCTGCTTTAGGTAGATGCTATTTTCCCTGTGGGCATTTGAATCTGACTGTTTTTGTATAGCCAAACATGATTTACAATTTCAACATGCCCAGTGGGATAAACCTGAAAATGTTTCATAACAAAGATAACCAGTATAAATGGTATATGGATTCTTTATTCATTTGATGGTGAACCTCAAAGTAAACATCACTAGTTTCCTGAATGTTTAAGTGGTACTTTACTATGTTTGACTAATGGGTGTTGTGAGTTTGGGAATTTCAAACAGCAGGATGTATTTCACAGAGAATAATACTTGAGTGAAACAGTGGTTTGTCCAGCAAGATGTTTTTTAACATAGCTTTTTTGCCCATGTAAGTTGCAAAAAGGTTGTAAGTGCCCACTGTGCAAGGAAACCAAGTCTCTTTCAAATGTGTGTTTGGATGCTTACCATTAGTGTGTAATCTCTTAAAAATATTGTTCTGTTTGAGAGATGATCCTCATAGTTGATTGTTGCTTCTTTTTTTAAATACAAAATAATTTGAAGATTGTAGCAATGGGTAAAAAAGTACATACAAGACAAATGTGTGGCTATTAGTTTATTTAAAGATAGGATATTCAGAAATAAAATTACTGTCATGCTGTTGTTTAAGTATTGTGACCTGCCCTGAAACTACAGGGCACTGTAATTTCCTTTTAGCAGCAAAGCAAAAGGGCAAGATTAAGGTTTTGCTGTAGATGGTACCAGTTCCTTTAACTATTCATTTGACTGTTGAAAATTATTCATCTTCCTAAGCTAAAATGGCACCACCTGATAACTTCACTCTAAAGCTTACTTTGTAGTGATTGTTCTTTTAATTTAAGTGCTTGTTTGGTCATTATCTGTTTGAGGCTTTTTATTTTTTGCAGCAAGCATATATTCAGCTGTCATTGGTATATTTTATAAATGCTCAAGTAATGGAAGGCTATTTTTAAACTCTAAAATCTATTGTGGGTAGTCTGGTTACAAGGTACACATCAGCCTTGAAATTATAAAGATAACAAGCATATTGTTGACCCCTCAGCACCTTAGGTTCAAGCCTGACAGTATTGTGAGTAAGCTCCAAATGTTACTTCTTTTCTGTCTGTTGTAATTGTGGCTGTGAATAATTTTTCCAAAGTGTTTCTCTTTCCTGTAAAAAACCCAAGAGCCTGTCAGCTAGAACAACAGTATCATAGAGAACCCTTCTGTTATGAAGGGTTTGTGCTGAGTTTTGCCAGTTCAGATACCTTTCCTTGTTTTAAACTCCACTGGTTGTGATGAGTAGCTGTTTCCTTTCATCCTTCTGTATGCACTGCATATATTTTATAAAAGACGTTAGGGTGCTGCTTTCCTGTCAGGGCCTAAGTAAAACTAGAATAAGGTACCTGGTGGAGAATTAGAAATGTGAATTTCTTTTAGTTTTGGTTTTTTTTTTTTAATGTGGAAATGTTGAAGTAGATGAGGCAACTGATGAAGTAGGATAGGGAGACCAGAAGAATGGTGTCAGTAGTTTACCACATGCTTAGTTTGCTTGAATTTACTTTTAAAGCGAGTTTTGCATGTCTGTATGCATGCACACACACACACACTTCTGCTACAACAGAGAATTTACCAGCTGCACAGAACCTGTCAAGCTTGTTTAGCAGCAAAGTGATTATGTGGTGCTGTGCAGCACTGTTAGCCCTTGGGCATTTATTGTGTCTGCGCCGTGCCATGTAGGGTGTGTTGTGCAGTATGTAACAGCAGTTGTATGTACCTGTATTGAAGAAAGGGTGTTTCCTTGATTCTGAAGGTTGTTTTATTTTTATTTGGAGATACCATTGGCTTGATGTGCCATGTGTTAGTGAAACAGGTATGTCAGTGTTAATAGGAACTGTACCTTAGTCTTTGCTAGCTGGGAATAAACAGATCTGTACAGTACACACTGCCTCACTATGGTGCTATGGTTTTCCTCATGACTCTTGCATGCAAAATACTGCAGACAGACAATTACAGACAGAATCTGAGCTATCTTTACAAAGTATGAATTTGGCTTCTAGTTCCCACCTCAGCAGACTGTAACCATCTCATTTCATACAGATAAAAACTGCATATAGTATTAAGTATATTTCAGGGGAGTTATAGAGATGTTGGTTGGGCAGGAGCTCCCTCTGATTTTGATTTATCTCTGCTCAATATGCATAGACATGCGAACTAAAGTAAATTGGTGAATGCCTTGGATTAAATTAGAGAGATGAAAATTAATGCAGAGTAAATGCATCCATAAACATATTTAGATAGATGAAGGATCCCAGCAGGCACCCTAGTTATAATTAAGAAGCTGTGCACCAACGGTTCTCCAGTTTGTAGTCTGTTTGCAGCCTGTAGAAGAATAAACAGAAGTAAAAAGTTATGTCATTGTCAAGTAGTGCTAGAGAAAAATGAATATGTAGCATCAGGTCCATCTGGCAGGGAGAGACTGACTTTCTTACCAGAATCCTCTCCTCTAAGTTCCCATCAAATGAGGAAGGTCTTTCTACCACTGATATGTTATTTGCTGTCTTTATTTCTTTATTATGCATTAAGGTGATCTAAGATATTATTTGACTATTTTCTATTATGTTGAAAATGTGTATTCCTATAAAAGAATCTGAAATGGTACACCAAATAGACACCAGTGGTTTTATTTCTCAGAATAATGTCATTAGCATAGTTGCAAAGTAGTATAATTTGAGAAAGTATTTAATTTTCAAATGTTAATAGCAGCTCACTTACTTAGCTATACTTTTGTGAAAAGTATGTGTGTGTAAGATGTGATAAAGGAGCAAAAAGCACATCTACTGAAAGGTGTATAGGGCAGACTCTCACTTCCTGAATGCAGCAGTGTTAAAGAAGCTTCTAAGTCAGTCTCTTACACCAAGTCATTATCTTTTAATGGAAATTTTGAAGAATAACTACTTCTGTACAGAATTTTGTTGTTCCAAATTTCTCTTTAAGTTCTACTTAACTATTATGTCTCTGTCATTTATTATTCAGTATTAAGACGTTAGGAACTTCTATTAGATTTATATTTGTTTGCTTCAAGTATACTTTCACCTTAACTGGTTCAGTTAAGTTCAATTGTAGCATCCTTCTGGACAGTTACCGTTTGTCTGTAAGACTCTCACCTAAAAGAGTGAGGGGGAGCGTGTGTATTGTGGATGGGGTTGAAATGGGCATGATGCTATTGGCAACCAGTCATGATACAGAAAAATAAATAAATCTAAAATGAAAGTCTGTCTGCAGTTCTTAAGCATAACTCCTAAACTTTAAAGAAACTTCTCATAAGTTAATGTTGTGTATAGGAGATGAATGCTTGCTTTTCTCAAGTATTATATTGAAAAAAGAGCTGCATATTGCTTGGCTTGCTGCTGCACTGTGAGTGTGTTCTAACTGTGGTGTACATGAATTAGTTTGGGTGCTAATTTTTTCCATAAGTTACCAGCTTCATGTCCATTGAGAGGGAGATATTTCTTAGCACTTTTTTTTTTTGACAGACAAGTTGCCTTAATTCTGTGTTTTCTGGAAAACTTGCTTTTTTTTGTTGTTTTGGTAGATCACAGGCATGTTGAACGTTCGGTTTTTGTTAAAAAAATACCTATAAATGGGTATCTATAAAAAAGCAGGTTTCCAGTTTCTTTGGTAAGAAGTGTAGTAAAGTATGTTTCTATTTGTCGTGGCTGGTGCAAGAATGTAAATACATTTCTTTTTTGGCCTTACTGACCCATAGTACATCAAATTATGGTTCTGAAGTTACTATTGTCCTTTTTCATTGCTGTAAAACCTCATACAGGCTAGAACTGTATTTTTTGTAGTTATTCAACCAGATTTATAGGTAAGTAAATGATAGTGACCTGGTAAAAGAAAAATATTACAGTCTAGTAGATGAAACATTTAAAAGCATCTTTGTTTAAAAGCCTTCATGTAAATGAAGTGTATGTAGTATAAACCCTTGCAGATGTGCACTTTTTCCATGATCACAAAGAAGTCCCCAGAGGAAATCTGGGAGCTGTATTTTATTGTCTTACTGAGAAATATTGCCATATGAAATGATTCATTCCAGAAATCTTCCCCTTAGTGGGTTTGCAGGACTGGCTCTAAGCCTGTAGCTTAGAAAGCAGAAAGTGTCAGAGTGTCTCCCAGCAATACAGGTATGAAAGAATGAGCAGTTCATTTGGTGTGATCGCTACAGTACTGCAGGTTTAAACTTGTAGCCAGTTTGTCAAAACCAGAAGGATATGGAAAGTGTGTCTCTATTTCCTATAGATGAGGAGTTTAGCAGACTTCATATCTTTCTGGGGTTCAACATCTCAGTATGCATAAATGAACAACTGTTTTAATTAACTGTAGTTTTGGAAATGAGCACAGGGCAATACATTCCAATTTAGAGTTCTTATAGCTCGCAGTTTTGACTAATTTTAAAAGTTATGTAAATTTATATTTTTGAACTGCATATCACGCTAAGCAGGGATTTTTCCCTGGAAAATCACATACGCATACAAAATATATGGCCAGGTTATGATTTCTGCTGTATTAATCTTAGAATCATTGAGGCTAGAAATGATCCTTAATATCATCGAGTCTGACCATTAACACTGCCCTGCCAAGTCCACCACTAAACCAAGCCCCTTAGCACCACAACTACATGTCTTTCAAATACCTTTAGGGATGGTGACTCAACAGGTTCCCTAAGCAGCCCTGTTCCAATCCTTGATAGCTGGAAGCTTTTGGGTTTTGATGTAGTCTTTAGTCCCCTTCCCGAGGCAATAAGTAGTAGTACTTTTGAATATTCTCTGCTAATGAAATGATTACTTCATTAGTGAATACAAAGCTCCTTTCAGTTGTTTGGAATATGTAAAAATTCATGGTATTTTCTTAGATCATCCCTTAACTTCTGAGAAAAATAAGGACAGCTGTCAAAATCTTTACCAAAAAGGAAGGGCTTCAAGAAAGGAAAAATAATAAATGCTTTGTGTTTCTTGCTTGGGTTATTTGATACACATAAACCTGAACCATTGAATGGACAAAAGTCTGGCTTTTGTGGCCCATGTGTGCCTCTCAGGTGTCACTTTCCAAAAAATACACTGCTATCATATTAAATACAAATTTAAAATATATTCTGTTGCTCTTTCCATCAGAAGCTGCTTCTCTGAGGTAAATCCATTTTGGTCACCTCTTCACCCGTTTTTAAGGGGGTGCAGTCAAAATAATGGTCATGGTTGTTGATCTCTTCTGGCTGAGTTTTGGAACTGCTCAGGTAGATGCACCTCACCTCATAGGTGAGGCATTGCAATATAGAACTTGTATCCATTACAAAAATGCATAAGATCACAAAACATGGCAATAAACATTTATATGAGATGCAATTGTAAATAATGACTTTTCATGTTTATTTTCCTTTTAAAGTTGGAGAATAACTAGTGAGTCAATGCAAATATATTAATTCAAAATCTGTATTAGTTTTTTAATCTGAACTGTAAGATTATACACACCAAAAAAGAATCATTCACTTTCCATTGATATGGAAACTATAAGGTGAGCAAAAGAAAGTGCAAAAAATATATGTCAATTTTTAAGTGACCCCCACTCCTTTGTCAGACCAGGTTAACACCATCTGATCGTGTTTTGAAGTTATGGTGCTATTTGTTATGCTTAAGTGTCCTGACAGTTTACTGGAGCTTTTTGTTGGTTTGAAAATTCTGGTCATGTTCTTCCAGAGGATGTACTAATCTAGGTGCAATGCCAAATAAGTAATAAAACACAATCTTTTTATCAAAAGACATACAAACTTTTCAGACTTCCTGGTTAGTATAAATGTTGATAAATCTGGCAGGTCTTGGAGCTTGGATAGCCTTGGTTGTCATATTTTCTTTTAATACCGAGAATCTCAGAAATGAGAGATTATTTTCAAGAAGGATTTTGATCTTGAATATGTAAATGTAAGTCAGAAAGGTTACCAAAAAAAGTAGAACTTGACGTCTGCCTACATTTTCAGAAAAATACTTGGCATTTACAATTTAGCCTTGAGATAGAAGATCCCTGTTCTTGAAGCTACTAAAAAGAAAAGATATCTCTTAGATAGTGATATACTTTGTTTAGAGGATATAGTAGCAACTCTGAAAGAATTTCTCTTCTAGAGATCAGTGAGGGTCTAATTAGAGAAAAATGAGTAAATTTAACCAACAGGTTAGTAAAAATTTCATTTTGTAGGTGTTCCTTTACCCAACCACTATGTTGAGCAAAAATGGTTATTTTTATCTTACTCCAAAGTTAAAACACTCCACTGGTTTCACTTATTTAAACTTAAATAAAAAGTTAAATATATTAAGTATATTTGAATAGATTTGTTGGACTTCCTTGGGAAAAAAGTGGTTTGATTATTTGGCAAAAATGTAGCGCAATGGAACTGTAAGAAAGTAAAATTTGTTACTTCTAGTGCTTTGGGTTTTCAGGCAATTAGGAAACATTTTTGATGCATTTGTCTTTTAAATAATTTAGGAACATTTGTTAGCTTGGACATATGCTGTGTTGTGATCAGCTTGGGGTGGTAGATAGAACAAGCCTCTGTTAAGGGCACAGCCTTGTCATCTCCCTGCAAAATGTTATATGGACATATGCTGACTTACTCTGTTTCATGCTAGCAGCCTTCCTGAAAGATATTCTTTGTCCCAAAATAGTGTTTCAAGTTCACAGGGATTCAAGCATTACCTCATAAGTCTAAGGCTGTTTCAGGAAATGATGAGACTTTTGGATCCCCTGCCATGCTGGATAACTTAACATCCAAGGAAGAAGTCTGCAAGTCCTTAATCCGTGAAATGGCCCTGCTTAATACATCTCCTAATTTCCCAAGAAGAAAGTGAGCGCCTGCTCTCAGATGTTTAGTGCCAACAAAAGCATGGAATAAAATATTGTCCACAGTAAAAGCCAGGAGAAAATTTAGGGCCAAGGCTTCTCTTTAAAGAAGTCTTCTGCAATATCTACTGTGTCTTGCCCCGCTGATCTTTATGGCTTTGAGGAATTAATCCAGTGATAATATATTTATATAGATGGGATATCTGCCTGGGGTCTTATTGCCTGGTAACCCATGGTTATCTTCCTGAGTCAGTGTCACTGTGTGTTGTTTCCTGCAGGCATCGGTAAGTATACTCTTCACTGCTGTCACCACAGGTAAGGTGGATGGGAAAGATCTCAGTTCTGATAGCAGTCTGCCCTTTAGGCATTTTCCACCTTGAATATATCCTTAATGATATGCTCCAGGTGTCTCAAATACGGAAATGGAATTTCTGTGAAGTAAGTCTCATCTTAAGCAAAACTTCATTCACCTGAAACTTCACATGTCTTTGCTGAAGGCATGTTCCGTTTTGTTTTTCTTGTAAATGGCTGAATAATTAACATCCCAATCTTGGCTTGTCACAGGTACAGTGACTGAAGGAGGAGGCTCTGGTAATCACTCAGCAGAGGCTTTTTGAATCAGGCTGCAGTGGCATGAGTGTGAATTAAGACAGCCGTGTTTTACTACTATGTTGTGTGTATCTGTTCCTTTTAAGGTGCTTTCCCTGGTACCCCCCTCGCTGCCCACACACGAAGTTCAAACACTGGCAATATCCTGAACATCTGTAACACGGCTGCCTGGAACTCCTTGCATCCTCCCAAGGTTACATTATTTCTGGGGCTTCCAGAAAATGCTTTCAGGTTTTTTTAAAAAAATTCTTTAGTGTCTAATTTCAAATTAGGTGGTGGCTACCTTAGAGCTTCTCACAGGGATGTGTGTGACACAGACAATAATTTGGAGTAGAAAAAGACATGCAACCTATTGAGTTGTGGTGCCAAATATCCAGACCTGAGTGTAATCCCTCTCTTTTCTGCCTGGTTGTGTATAGAGGGTGGTGGCTGGGCAGAATGATAGAAACATGACTTTGAAATGTCATCTAGTTCCAACCACCCTGCCATGAGCAGGAACACTTTCCACTAGATCAGCTTGCTCAAAGCCCTGTCCAACCTGGCCTTGTACACTTCCAGGGATGGGTCATCCACAACCTGTGTGGGCAACCTGTTCCAGTGCCTCACCAACATCACAGTAAAGAATTCCTTCCTAATATCTAATTAGGACACCTACTTCTTCTCCCCTGTCATGCATATCATTTGGATATATTGCTCTGAAACCAAATCTCAGCACTCCTGTGAATAAATTGCTTGTTTGCGAATGACTTTGTGATGACTTTCTTACACTTCAAAACGGCACCTTAGGAGCCTTTTTAATCAACAGCAAGTTTACCTGTTAGTACCTGATGTTACAAATGCATCACATGGCCAGGGTCAGCGTTCAGTATGTACTGAAATACCTGTAGCTGGTTGAGTTAAAACCACCTTACAGCTTAGTTCTGGACTTCCTCTTTTGAAAGATACAGTGCAGTGTGGTGTATTATTCCCCTCTGTCTTTTTGGCAACTTCTTGTTTTTTGTGGACTGTTTAGAGTTGTGTACTTTCATGCTCTTAAGTGTGTTTATTACTTGGTTTTTTTAAATGGGTGTAAACCAAAAGGGAGAAAGAACCACTGGCACCACCTAATTCCTGTGATTGGAAAGAAGAATTAGGTTCCAAAAATATTGACTTGGGGTGAAACTGCATCTTTATGACTCTCTATTTCCTGGACCACTGTAAGCTTGTTTCACAGCCTTAACGTCAATTAAATGGAGCTTGTTTGATATTTAAGCTCTATTTTTAATAAAGGGGGAGTTATGGGTGGTCTTTAAAATGCTACTTCATACTCAGGAAGTGAAGTGGTTTGGCTTCCTATTAAATATGATGTTTGGTTATTTATGTAATGAAAAGATGGCAGCTGCTATTTGTCAGATAATCAGAAAGTACTCAGAAGGAAAATGTTCAGTCCCCAAGAAACTGGTTAATCTTTGTATATCTCACATCTTGGATGCTGGCCGATTGTATGGATCTGAAAGCTTGGGGGCACTGTCTTAGGCCAGGTCTTCATCTGTCACATTGTATTGTGTTTCCTATTCTGAACTGCACCCATGTCTTCTCCCTGTATTCCAAATCTCTGCAGATGTTCAAGGATGATAGTATTAATAGTATTGATTTGAGGAGCAATTTCTAGGTCACAGATCAGTAGCACTGTCTGATGTTGTCTGAGAGCAGATTAAATCCTTGTAAAACAGGGAGTTAGAATGTGTTTAAATTTATAGACAAAGATATAAGTGTTTTAGCCAAACATGGGTTGTTTGCATGGCTTCTTGCAGGTTGATACATATGTGAGGAGAAACTGAGACACATATTTTTTTGATGTTCAGCTGCTTATTTATGAGTTGTCTACCAAGTTTTTCTTGCCTGAGTGCCAGCAGAATCAGACAGACAAATAATTTCTTTGCTAATATTTCAGAGTTACTAACAGTCAATATTTAACCCAAAAATTCATTCTCTGGCAGTTTTAGACATTTTCTGGAACTTCCTTTTCTATTTATTTCTATCTGCTGTTTTCTTCCACATGAGTACATATACATGCCTGATAGTTTGAAACAACTATCAGCAAAGCATTTGAATTCCTTCCTAGATTCTCCTAAACCTTTAATTTTGAGCAGCATTTGTAAGCCTGTGATTGGTTTTAGACTTTTTTTGCATGATACCTGTGTTTTTATAAAAGCTTCAACACAGATATAATACTAAACATGAATGACATTTGATTAATTGGTTACAATGAAAATAATATTTCAGAATTATTTTTGTGATTGTGGGAACAGATGTGCCCACTTAAGAAGGCAAAGGATTTTTTTTTTTAATTTCACATTGGTGCTGTAGTTTATGCTGTTGCTTTGACAACTAAATTTAATTTCTTCCCACCTAGATGTTACTAGACTGTTACCACAGTCTGCCTTAAGAAATCAGATCAAGGGATTCACATATTGATATGCAAACTAAAATAGTGTCCATGCCTCTTTTCCAAAACCAGCTGACTGCAACTGCAGTGTTTTAAAGAATACCTTTGTAACAAGGTGATTTGCAGGCAAAAATAAGACATTCAACATTTTACTAAAAATATCAGGTGTGGAATAGGATTTTTCTTACCTCCAATTGTTACAGAAATGAATAGCTTTTAAACCACGTAAAGAAAACATTGAAACTGAAACAATCCTATTATCAAGGTTCCTTTTGATATCTGTATTGTTCAGATTTTGCATTCTACTTGGGTAGTTTCCTGGGAAAGCAGGAAAAGTATTGTAAAAATTTTTGCTTTGAAAATGTAAGCAGGTTGAACTCTGCATAAAACTAAGACTTTTTTTTTTTTAATATGAGTTTGCAATGCACCCCAAAAGTTCTCTCTGCACATGGCCTTCTGTTCTGTGAACTTCAGGTTCTCAAGGACCTGGTGTATAATCTTTTGATATTTCTGCTTAGACGAACCAGCTTTGAGTCAAGCTTGGAAGCAATATGAGGGCAGTAGTCTGTATGTGAGTAATTATTCAGTGCTTTCAAAAATATCAGAAAGACTTGTTTCTTAATTTTGTAAAAGCAGTTGAAGTCAAAATGTGATATTCCTCAGACACTGATTTACCAATAAAATGGGGTTTTGTGTCTTTTCTTGATGACATTCTCTAGTGAGCTGACCCAGCACAGCAGCTATGCACTGACCAGCTGCTTGCTTCCTTCCCCTCAGAGGGATAGGGGAGAGAACTGGAAAAGCAAAACCAAGAAAATTGCATGGGTTGAGATTAAGACAGTTTAATAAGTGGAGAGAGGAGAAAAAAGAATAAGAAGTGATGCAAAGGCAGTCATTCACCACTGCTCAGTCAGCATCCAAGCAACAGTAAACGTACTGAAGAGACAGTAGACATACTGAAGCTGCAAATGACTGTACTGGGGTGTTAGGAAGGATACCTCACTTTCCTGGTAGTAGTGTGTGCAAATAATGAGAGCTAAGATTAGTCAGGGTGAGATACGATGTTTGGTGTAAGTTGATATTTTGTTAGTATTACTGTACTGTTAAGCTTTAAATTTAATCTGTGTGGGACTTCGGAGGAAGTGTATTGGGACAGGATTCTACTGCCAAAGCTGAAAGGGTGAAATGGAGAGCGATTGACATTTAGACCATTAGTTTAAAAAACAGATGTGATAGGTGGAAAGATTAATGGGTTTTGCTATTTGAGCGTTGAGTCATTACTATATTTTGGGTAAGTTTCACACTAGTTTCTTTGTGGTTGGCATTTATGGCATGGAATATTTTAGGCTTTCATGAAAAGGAGAGCTTGTTGATTAGCTGTAGCAAAGTTGACTTCCTTTGGGCATCTGATGTTAGTTATGATATTATGTTAATGGGCCACCTGAAGTATGTGTTTTGCTTTTGTAAAACATAATTTAGGAGTGTCAATACTTAATGTCAGTTACTGAGGGCATGATTTGAAGATGTGTGATCTAGGCTTAAAAATCAAGATGCTGATATTTGTGTATCTACTCCTGTATTTTGGTAATCTGACTTTTAATATTGATACATGAAAATACTTGCCAGTTTTCAGAGACTTTGTGAGAGTAGGGTACTGTATTTTTATTAAACTCTTGTTTTGCTCTGTAAAATAATTTGCAAAGTAAAAAAACACACAGTAATATCTGCTTTGCTAAAATATTTTATCTTGGGATCTCAAAATGCTTTGTAAATGCTGATGAATAAAACCTCCTTTCACTTCTGCAAAGCACATGGTGGTATTCACATTTAATGTGAGGAATGGAACCCAGATGTATTAACTTACAGTCCTGTGCCATAAGCATCAAATTATCTCCTCCTCTCTGTTTCTGTGTGAACTGTCTCTGCTTTCCAGCTCTTCCCTTCATGAGACTTTTAAGTGCAGTGTAGTGATTTACCGTTGATCACTTTTCTAACATTTTATTCTAAATGGAACAACCCTGCAGGTTATGAGTTGTGGAATGATAGAAAACAGGAGCTCCCCCAAGTTCAAGCTGTTTTAAAAGTCTAAAGAATTACAATAAAGAAAATAAATAAATGAGTGGTGTCAGAGAGGCCTGGTTTTACTGTTAAACTGTCATCGGCTCAACTCTTGACATTTTTGTATTGACAAGTTTGTGGTTGCTCCCTTTAAAAAACCAAAAAGCCAGACACAACTGTCCTCTATCACTGTTGAACTTGGAACTAACATGAAGAGCTGTCCTTTTTGGTTTTCTTTAGTATCTCTTTTTTCAGTTGCAATACCTAATGGTGTGGTCATTGTGTGCCTGGTACCATTGTAGCATTTGTAGCATTGTTTCAAAACTGCTGATCCATTGGTTTAAAATAAGCTCAGCACATCTGTGATGTCCTTTAAAGCCGTAAGCAGAAGACAAATACCTGTTACTGCCGTTGTTGTTCTTACTGTGTGCTAAAGACATTTGCAAAAAAGTGCATCAGAGATTAAGGTTATTTCTGTTGATGCCTTTTCCTGGTCTTAAAATGAAAAATCAAACATGCTTAGAAGGGAAAAAGGGGTTTTACCTCAGTATTTATTTTAAGGATCCTTAGGTGCACCACGTCGAGGTGGAATGTGCCGAAATGCACACCGCAATGCGCACACATGATAGGTCGGGTATAACATTATAGGTCTTACTAATTAGCAAATATATCAAAGATTCCCCAATGAGAGGCTCAAGTGAGCCCCCCTCCCTAAGGAACCTTCCCCATGATGATTCTATCTTAGTTTTCAAAATGTGTTCTGGAGAGGACCTTGGTGTCAGGGGCTTCTAAGATGTTTAGTCTTCTAACTTAACAAAATAAGTCTAAGAATGTAGGCTAAAAACCACTAAGAATACAAAAAGCTATAAAAAGGTATATAAAAGGGGTATAAAAGAAAAGGCAAAAAATCATCAGGGCATCAGTGTACTCCAGGAGATCTTGTGGGAAGGAGGGTCTTTTATTGGTGACATTGTGCTGAACTTGTCTCAAGTTGGAAACGGTGCAGATGTTTTGTGAGATTCATCCTTGATCTGCAGAAAAAGCAGATGTATACACAGATATAATTCAATTATTTGATCTCTCTGTAGTGCCTCACTTCTCTACTGAAATTGTTTAGCATATACAGTTCACATGATTTTAAAATGGTAGCCTGGAAGCCCTTAGCACTGAGGTATTGGAAGAAGTGCATTGTCAAGCACCAATCTCATTACATCTTGCTAGTGTACTCTAGATATACCTCAGCTGTCTTAAACTGACACCAAAAGGGGACTAAGAGCTTTCTTTCTCAAGTACATAGGCTTGTTTCTTCTTCCAAGCAATGGATTTTAAAATTAATCATTTTGTTAAATGAGCATATGCAAACTCAGAGTAAAGAATTACCTTTGCAGTGCATTTGTTAAATGTAATACTACTGTCAAAAGGCCTTCCTTCCTCCCCATCACTATGAAACAACTGTACTTGATTCAGAATAAGAAATTGGGTAGAATGAGGAAAACACATGCCTTTTTTTTTCCTTTTCCCCCTCTCTGCTTAATCTCTGTATAACTGAATGACTGCAAGTGCTGGTTAGAGAGATTTTGTGCAGAAGGGCCAGAAGGTAAGGAAGGAGCTGAAAAGCAAAACTTCTCCCTAAGGACAATTCTGGATAAGAGAGAGGGTACTTACTAGTGAATTTGTTCTAGAAATCAGTCTAATAACAACTTTGAGCAACTGTCTCTCTGTTAGCCAAAATTATCTTCAAGGTTTCCAAACTTGATTGCTCTGAGAATAGCAGCTCCATGGTACTGAAATTGATGTGCTGTCAGGAGTTTTGTGCATCCCCAAGTTTCACTGGTCTGAACACAAGCTGGGAAGATTAGGACTTTTACCTGAATACTCACGTGAGAATGATGAACTTTACATTTTCATGGTGGTATCAATATGACTGCTATTGAACATTGCTACATGTGTGCCATAATAACAGGATAATTTTGAAATAAGGGGGAGGGAGTGAGCATTTATCTAGTAACTTCTAGATTCTAGCAGAAAAGCACTGTAATTTTTATTTCTTGAGAAGAGCTGGGAGAAGAGAGATGATATATCAGAGAAACAGGTAGTTTTCTGATGGAAACTATTTTAACTTTATCTGCATGAGACTAGTTGATAGATCATTCTGTCTGAAGTTTCCTGACAGTTTTTTGACATATTTAAAGATAAACTATGCTACCAATGTTGCATAAACAATCCTCTTGATTTTTGCGGATGCCTGTTCTGAAAAAAAAGTGCCAAAGTTACTTGGTGATGAAAATACTCTAGAAACATGGGCTGTATCTAAAGGAAGACCTTATGCATTTTACATGGACTCTCTAACTACTACTTCCTTTCCTGGCACATTGATAATACAGTGTGGTGGTGACAACATTGAGGCTCTTCTGTAAATTATAAATTATGTAGCTGACTGTGTGTATGTATTGTCTGGTTCTGAGTAAACCTGCCCATCAACAATTTAAGCATGGAGACTTTTCTCACTTAGGCAGTGTTCATGGTCCTTATCTTTTTTGATTTGCATGGGTGACCTAAGGGCAGCCAATTCTTCACACTCTCCAGCTCATCTTAACTTCCTTAATTCAAGATTCAAATTTTCATTCACGACTTTGTGCAGTGTGCTCTAATTTGTTTGGTTAACAATCACTAACAATCTAAAACCTGTTGTTCTGTTTCTCCCCTTTGTTTTTAAAATCTCCACTTGTTTCTTATTCAAATGTGCCTATCTCCTTGAGGATTTGTTTTGGTTGTGTCATAGGAAGACTTTAGATTTCCTTGTCTTGGGCTGTGTGACTATTCAAAGCCAACAGAGGCTTCATTTGCAGTGCACTTTGATCAGGCCTTTGGTATTTAATATCAAGGTTTGTCCCTCCTGTTATGAGCTATGCCAATCAAGCATAGGCAGAACATATGAGGCTACTACTCCTGGAGATCTTAAGTTGCTGAGATGTGTTGAGTTTGTAAATTTCTGAGTTCCTGATGAGGAAAGGCTAGTATTTTTGCTAATTACTGAGATAAAGTAATCTATTTACAGCCTTTCACTTCGTCTTTTATCCTAATAGGCAAAAGGCACTACAAAATCTGAACTAAAGAGGATTAGATTGTCACAATTCTGATGATGACAGCCAAACTTTGACTGCAGGTTGGACTTAGCTCCAAGGAAATTGTATGTCCTTACTGGAACGAAAAGTTTCCAAATTGTCAGTAAGCTTGAGTAAGATGAAGCATGGCTGAGGAATGGGTATGGCCAATGTCCAAAATCCTCAGTGGTAGGGCATTTGAAATCTGAGTATGTCTGATGAACAACTTGCTTGTGCTTTAAAATAAACAATGGACAGTAAATTTAATAATGAATGCAATGTAGAAAGTGAACAATAACCCAAAGTTATTTGGTATATTATCCCATGCACCCACCTTCTATCTAATTAGTCTGAAATGACCAAGTGGAACTAATTGGACAAATGATTCAGGCCTCAAACAAATATACCTTCCTAAAAAGTTAAGAAATTCTTACAGGCAAGTTTGTTTCCCCTCCTGTTTTTGAAAGATGGGGTAGAAGTTGCAAGCAATGAGAAATTCAAATAAAAAAGTTTAGCTTCTAAAATAATCAGAAGCAACTTGCTGAAATAGCAGCCTTTATGAAAATGTTTTATGTACTATGACTATGCAGTGTATTCCAGTAAGATTACAGAAATTATCTCAAGTTTTGCTGAAAGTATCTTAACTGTGCTCCGTCCACCATAGGCACAATTAGTTGGCACTAAATGAGGGGAAGTGTATTTTTCCTGAGATCAGAAAGCCTAAACTGCAGCTGTGTATGTTAGCAAAGCTAAATAACCTCCACTACCCTTGTGCTTACATAGTTCTAAGTCAGAGGAAAGCAGTACTCTTGATTGTACTTCTTTTGATGGTTAGCTTTATTATTTACGCTCTTTTTGGTACCAAGTCCAATTAAAACAACTGGACTCTAAACAGGCTTCTGTCTTAAGAAATGTACTTATAACGGGTAGCATATGGAAGCACAACCTGTTAACAGCTGCAAATTTTGTTGATTAAACTAGGTGCAGACAAATTTACAAGAGAAACTGTTCTGTGAAAAATTCCAGTTCACTTACATACAAAGGTATCCTGACTATTTTCTTACCAGTTTCCACAGTTTCTTGCCAAGAATAATACAAAGCTTCTTGCAAAGTGTTGACACTGACGGTTCTAAATGCTAAATGTTTTAGCAATTGTTTTGGGTAGTCTTGATTCTCTGTAAAAAAAGTCTGTCTATGCAAACACCTGGAGATACTCTTAGCTATTGCATACCACATTCGTTTCAAGCAAGCTTTCAGATCCTTGTGTAGCCACAGCAGAGTTTGTTTGCAACATCTGCTGAGATGCTCTAAAAGGTAATGCAAAATACAGGACTCTGTTGCCTAATTTTTGTTCCTGACAGAGTTTAGTGAAATTTAGTGATTATATTTGTAACTTGTTTTGACAGGAATACCATATAAGTCCTGACCAAACAAGACTTTAAATTTTGAAAGTTTAAGATATTTTATCTTACAGTAAAGCACATTGCAAATAAATGTTCCTCTGTTTGATATAAAAGAAATTAATATACAACTAGGTAAATAAAGCATGGAAAGCATAAAGTACCGCTTCAAAGATTACTTAAATGAGTCAGTGGCAGACCCAGCATTGGTGAACTAATTGAGAATGTCAGAACATTTTGATCTCAGTTTAGCAGTGAGACCAAATGCAATATGAAGTGATATTGTCATATGCAATGTTTAAAACAAGACCAACTTTTTCACTTTTGTGTGTCTGTAATCATCTGCTGTTATTTAGTTTTTGGTTACAATACAAATACATAAAACTTTATTGAATTGCTGTAGGAGCTTTAATCTGCTTTAATGTCCTGAAGTGTATTTGCAGTGCTCATAAGTGAGTAAATTCAACTCATAAATCAAACCATTTGAACTCATAAATCAACCTGCAGGAAAAATTTCTGTTGAAGTACAGTGGGACAAATGGAAACAAAAATTTTTATAGATTGAAGTTTCTAATTCTCAGGTTGGGATTTTATACATAGAAGCTGAAAAAATTTCATACTCCCAAGAATTTGCTGAAGTATGTGGTACTAATTAAGTAACTATATCCGTACATATATGGAACAAGCCTATGGTGGAGCCAAGGTAGTAAAATTTAGAGGTAAATGTCAAACAAATGTAGTTTTTACATAAATATTCTTTCTTGTGAATTATAGACGGAATTTTTGTCATTCAGTATTACACGAAGTGTGCTTCCCAAGGAACACATTATTTCCTTTTCTGCTTGTGTTTTTGTCTAATATATTTCAGTAGAGATATATATATATGCACACATACACATATTTTTCTTTTTTTCCAAGACAGTTACTTTCCATATCAAACAGGCTGATTTTTTTTTTGGTTGGTTGATTGTTTTTTGTTTGGTTGGTTTTTTTTAAAGTGGAGAATAATCTAACTGTTGCAAATTGTATTTGTTGAATAACAGATTTTTAAAGGAGAAAAATTAAATATTAGAGAGCACTGTGGATAACCTATGAAAAGAGCTTCCAGACTAAAGATGTATTCTGGTTGCTGGTCAAGAAATACCAAGTTTTTCACCTGAAAGTCAGCTACTCATATCTAGACCATGAGCTCAAATGAATCAGAATAATGGATAAATATTAGTCATCTTACTATAACCCATGTGAAAGGAACTATAGAACTGTGTTTAAAAATATCAAGATGTTCTTGAGGGCAGTAGGACTGAAAGAATTAAAGAATTGGGGATTAAATTTTTCTATGTAATCTTTTCTCTTTTGTTATTATGAGAGTATCTGATATCACTTTGGATTTTACATGATACCTCTGCCTCGATCTGTTCAGGGAATAGGTCTGTTTGCAGCGAAGGAAACTGTTTTCAAGCTCATTGCATCATTGGTGTTGCAAAAGTTGATTTTTCTGAAGTGAGTAAGACTAATCAAGACAGCTGTTTTCTTCCGTAGAGAATCAGATAAGCCTTTGGTACTATAAACATATATAAGTATACTTAGAGATGACTAAACCACTCTAAGCAGGCCTTTCATGGCTGAACATTAATAGTACATCTCATTGTGGGTGCTTGGTTTGTGAGGTTAAAAGTGAAGTGCTCACTTCTACAACTACGTTCAGCAGAGGCTGTTCTTTCAATAAATTAAATGTTGCAGCATTCCATATTAAATGGAACAATCAAGTCCCGAGTGCCTCAAAGCAGGCAGCCAAAACTCTTCACATCAATCTGTTGTGGCTCCATTCCCTGTCTGTAAATGGATGAATCTATCTCTCAGGATGGAGGTATTGTGAAGGCTAAGCAGCTGTGAAGCAGTAAATGTAGGTTCCAGTTGCTAAAGAAAAGGGTAATTTTGTGTTTAGAACAGAACTTTATTGGTGTGCAGCAAGTGAGGGCTTGGATGACAGGCTTCAGAATGAAGAGAAAACAAAATGAGTAAATTTTTGTTGAGACCCATCCTCCACGCTTGTAATTGTCTTTTTGTAGCCTTGTTTTAGGTCTCACACTGGAAAGTTAAAACAAAATATGTCAAGTGCAATAAAGTTCTATGGGACTAAAAGTGAATTATAATGGAAAGAGCTAGTTAACAAAGGGGGCTGATACCCCCATCTGCAATATTGTCATATTGTCACTGAGATGGAATTTTCCTAAGCAGAAGCCTTGTGGCATAAAGCAGTCTTGTAATTCTGGCATATTTCTTGACTGTCCAAAAAAAAATGAAAAAAAGCTTTTCCCTTTCTGAAAATTTTATCCATGTTATGAACTTTGTGACAGAAGGTGGATAGAACTCCTTTTTTTAGCAGCCTCCCATTGCATCAAGTGTAATGCAGTGGTATCTTCTAGTAACGCTTACTGCTAGGATGAGGTTTGTAGGGAGAGTTACTGACTTGTATTAAGCCATCTAAGATGGACAAAGCACTGTAATGCTAGAGGCAGGAGAACTTGATTTAGATTAAAATGCCAGCTTGGATGACTGTGCCTCTGCCTTCTGCAGCACATAAGGCAAATTTTATTTAGGACTGCAGAAGAAATTAATATGCTGCATAACATCTTTTCTGATTAGTCTTGTATTTATTCAGCTCTGTGCTGTGGTGCTTGTGAAACCTTGTGTCAAGACAGATTTGATTCTCTTGTGCCTGAATCCTTAAAAGATTTTTTAAAAGCTCATGATTCCCCAAAGCTTGGGATTCTCTTTTATTTAGGAGGTAGAAGGAGATGGCATAAGGTGTATGGGAACAAGAGAGAGATGGAACAGTTGTTCTTGCCTCTAGAAAGAATGACTTGGAACTTTGATTTATTGAACACTTTTACAAATTACTTTTTCTCCCCTGGATGATAGTGAAATTAAAATAATGTAGGTCCTTCCTTGAAGTGAAAACAGGAAAAACTTACAAATTATGCTGCCATCAACCTAAATTTATTTCTGAATTTGTCTACATATTTTGATTTATCCTGAACTCATCCTGATGTGTCCTTCACTGCATGTATTGGTATCTGCATTAGCCAAGGCCATATGCAGTTGCAGCTTAACTCCTGTGCTTGCTTCAGGTTTGAAAGGATATTTTGGGGAGTACGCCTCAAGTTTTCAGCTCTGAATTGTTTTGCAGTATAAAAGGGGACACACATGTACATGTTTCAGATAATTCTGAGCCTTATACAGAACTTTACCAATCTGTGAAGTTTGTAAATAAAAATGTACTGAGTGAGGCATGTGCTTCTGTCTGTGCTCGCTCTTCTGGTTAGCACTGCAGATCTTACATACTATGGCATGCACACATAGTGAACCTCAGAGCAATGACATGAATCCTCTCTTCTTTCGTCTTTCTTTGGAAAGCTGAGGATCCAGGATAGGAGATGTGATAGAATGTATTGTAGTGGTTTGTTATCTTGAGATGCCAGTGGCATGCAGACTGTATATACATGTTTTAGTGTAGTGGAAGTAGATTTGACTTTCAGTAGTGATGCTAGTCCTATAGGGATGGATCTGATAGATTTACACATCATACACATAGTGGATGATTGGAAATTTGCTCTATTTGGAGATGTCATCTATCACAGAGCTGCCCAAACAGCTTGCTCTGATTTTTTTTTTTTTCTTTCCATGTTAAGTTGGTAAAAATAAGACAAGGACCATACAAAAGCAGCCTTCTAGGGCCATCTGGAATCTGGCTACTCCCAGCTGCTGCAGGTCAGAGACTAACTGGTCTAGTGTTGGCAGGTTTAATGTAATGTAGTGGTCTAAGAGGAAATCATTGCTTTTGTTTGATCTTCCTGTACTTGTTTCACAAGCTTTCATATACCACTCACTAATCAAGAGTGCAGCTAAGTGCTAAGAGAAAGGAAGTAGTCCAGCTGCTATTGCATTAATCAAAGCACACTAGGAATTTATAATCAGCTGTATAAATAGACTTCACAATAAAACCAATCAGTGTAGTGTCACAGGAAGTGGAATCGTGTACCATCTGTATTCTTCTTTCCCTCTGAGTGCACAGGGTAGCATTATGTTGTTAGATCTATTTGATCATCTTTGCACTACAGAAGTGTGAGCTACATGGAGGGAAGCCCACCTGAGACTGCAGGTGCTGGGATGTGCTGCCATTTGTCCATCAATCTTAAGTACTTGCTGGAGGAGTTAATTTTGATCCTGTTGATCTAACAGTCTGGTTTTGCAGAGTACTCAGCAATTCATCTACTCTTCTTTCTCCTTCCCCAGTCTGCTTTATCACATCAGGAGGTCACTTGTACACAGTCTTTTTGTGTGCTCTTTGACAAGTTGCACTCCTTGGCCCCTCCCTATCTCATTGTTCCAGAGAAGAAATGCCGAGCAATGGAAGATCATTTTTTGCTCAAAATGAAGAAAAACTTACTGTTCTGTATTACAACAGAGGGAAAATTTGCATATTTTTCCTCTATATGTGCCTATGTTCTGTTTCTATATTGTCTGTGACTGGCCCAGACTGCGACCCTGTCTTAACTGATTCTGAAATTACCAGGCCACCAAAGGGTGTTCTAGTGACTTTGGTTATTGCATTCGAATTATTGTGTTTGTTATCTTTCTAGATCCTCAGGGTATAATAGGGTTGGGTAGGATCTTTTATGTGGATCTTTTATTTTGGTGATCTTCTTGTTGTATTAGGCAGTCAGGGAACTAAAAGATTAAAAAAATTAAAAGATTTTAATTTTCTGAATTGGAAGAGGATGAAATGTGTGTTAGTACTGTGACAGATGCCCTTCTATCTGTGAATGACTTGTTAATAAAATTAAGATTTGGAATTTTGCTAGCTAGGAGAACATCATTAATTTGGTGACAATACTTAAGCTTGGGTTTGGGTTTTTGTTTTCTGGTTTGGTTGTTTGTTTGTTTGGGTTTTTTGAGGGGGGTTGTTTGGCGTTATTGGTGTTGGTTTTTTGCTTCTAGCTGTCTCTTTCTGTTCTAAGGCATTTTTTCAGATACCTTCTCAAGATTCTACATCTAATTACTAAGCTGTGTCTATTCCTTAACATCTACCTTTTATAATCTGGAATATGAACGAAGTGATATTACTTATGATCATGTGCATTTTGCTCTGCAGTGGAGTCTTTATGAAAGTTCACAGCTTTTAGTTTTTTCTATTTGAAACTAAACTATGGTCTTTATAACAGCTAATAATTTCAAATACCATTCATGACTTCTTTTTACTATTACTTTTCATCTTGCTCTTAATCCTGGTTGTGCTCATGGAGCTACTGTAATTTGATAATAACATAATATTATTTCTTCTGAACAGTTGTGCTTTTTAAACCAACAAACCAACCAACCAATCTCATTTTTAGGAATGTGAATCATACAACTGTACTCTGTGTCATCCGCCAATCTGTAGTGTTTTGAATTCACTAGATGTACTTCTTGATAGAGATACTTGTTTCCTTGGGGACAGTGTTCAAGGCTGTGCTCTGGGCCTTGATGGTATTTATGGTCTGTTTGTGCTTTGAAGTTAGACTCATACAGAAAATTAGGAAAAAACATTCGTGTATTTTGAGCCTCATTTACAATATTGTATTTTTTACTTAGGCGTATTTTTTCCAGCCAGTCTAATTGCTCTTCTAAGAAACATTTCAGATTGCAACTCAGTCTCATAACTTTATATCTAAACAGCTTTCATTTCTTCATTTGAAGCCTTTATAGAAAACATTGTTGTGTTTTCTGGGTGAATGTTAACACTCTGCATGTTAGTAAAAGCTTCAAATCTTTCAACTTTTGTTCTCCATACCCTTCGCCAGTCTTCATAAGTTTGCTCTGTGGTAGGGTTTTCCACTTGCAGAATTGGATTCCAGCTTGTAGAGAGACTTGTAAGAGAAGGTAAAACAGAGATTTTATACTGCTTCAGAGCCTCCATATGTATTTGAATTTGCTTAATTCTTGCAAGTGATCTAGCCTGATTTTGGTAGGCCTTGAAGGGACTATCCTGTTGCAGTCACCTTGTCTCTGTCCTCAAGAAACAACTCTTCCATAATATCTGAAAAAAAGTCAATGAATCAGTTGGTGCCCACTTGTGTATCCCTGCTTGTGACAAGTAGTATAATATGTGTAAAGAGAAGGCTAAAGTTTTTGGGTTTTTTATAGCAAAAGCTTTTCTTTGGCAATTTCTATAGCTCAGTCTCAAAATCAATTATCTGGAGGTTTTTTTTGATCTCACCTTTGTCCTTCCATGCGCTGTATTTTTGTTCTACTTCATTTTCTTTTAGTTCTCTTTTTCTCTTAGATATATGCTTATTTTTCATTTGGCACATAGGCAGTTCATAAATACTTAATTCTCTGCAAATTGTGAGGTGTATGCATGAAAAGGGTTTCTTCTTTCTCATTTTTAAATAAAATATGTATATAATAATGTATAATTCTTTTTTTTGTAATGTAAATGTGAAATACTTTGTTCTTTTATGGTGTCCTGTATCTTTGCTTCAGTTCTTGATGCTTTCTGTATTTATATTGGGTATGCCTTTTTTTGACTCTGGTTTTTAAACTTTACCTCTTTATTCCTTCTATGTTTATTCTTTCCATGTTTATTTTACTTAACTGTGCTGGTATTCAATGTTTGCTCTCCTCTCGAAGCTTTTTGTGTTTGCATTTACCCATGCCTTGCTGGTGCATTGCTGAATGTTTGTTCACATATCTTTTTCTTAGTATTCAAGTTAATAATATAATCAGATTCACTGGCATCTGATTCATAACTAGAATATACTTCTAGGAATTTACTATAGCCAAGTTTTTCTTTTTGAATTCAAGGTTCTCCTCTTTTCCCAGTAACATGGAATACACTGTACTTGCATTGGGATTATGCACCACTTGGCACTAACTGCAAGGCAAATTTTCTATTTACCCTGGTTGTAGCTGTGCAACCTATTTAAAGTTTAAATTGTCTATGTTTCAGTGATTACTTAAGCTGTCCTAAAATTAGCGTCAGTAATCATACAAAATGATGCAAAATGCAGTGCTGACTTTTTTATAATCTGTAAACCAGACCAGGCTGTGGTCTTGTGTTTTTATTCTCTTCAGCAAGTTTTTGCTGTTTTCAAAGTAAAAAGAAAGTATAAATCTGATGTTAAAATTGGATCTCTTAATGCTACAAACTGCTTCGCAGCATGTGGGTCACTCAAGTTTATACCTCACAAGTTCTGTCAAGAAAGCCAGTTACAGCCCAGTCAGCAATAGTTGGCAGCTTCATTGGTAGCTTCAGGAGATCAGAAAATAAGTAAAAATATATTTCACTGTATGGTCTGAACACTTTTGTTTCTTTCACTCTGTTAAGATGGTTCTCTTGGGCAATGTGGAGGCAGGGAGAATGGGATTTGATAGTTTAAATTAAAATTGCCTCCACTGCATCAGATTGTTTGTACAAATTGATCTCCAGCAATGCCAGACAACTGAATTGTCTCTTACTAAACAAAAGATGTTAAAATAAAATCCTTGTGTGATGTTTTTAATGTACTCCTAGCTCTGAATCTGACATATAATGGTGATAAAAGTGTAGTATAAACAAGCACAAAAATACTTAAGGAAGTCATGGGAGAAACGTAATGCAAATCTTCCTTGGGTCACATTTTTCAGTATTTAATTAAATTTAGTGAATTTTTTTTTAATAAATAATGCAAACCACAGTTGTAAAAAAAGGAGAGCAGATGCCATTTCCATCTTTTTAAACAGGCAATCATTCTTAACAGAATAAAAAATAACCTGTAGAAGTTCTGACTCCTTGTAACGTTATTGTCACAATTATCACTAACGCAACATCAGAGGTTGTGACCATAACAGGTTTACAGTGCAAAATTGTGTTACTGCAATAGAACAGTGGCAAGGGTGAGAGCTTGAAGTCTGTGGTGCACTGCTGGTGCTCAGAACTGCCGAAAGCTAACGGGAGGGAGCTGTACACTGGAATCAGAGAGAAGTTATTTGCCTTATGCTCCTGCCCACCCACTTGGTCCCTATCACCCTGACTTAGAGTTAGGGGAATATCTTTTCTCTGTACATTTTCATATGGAAGGGAAGACCTTAAAGTACCTACAGGTAGATATTTTTGTTAGATTTGTTTCTACAATATTCATGAAAACATCATGAAAATTCTTACATCAGGTCTCATTTTTTTTCAGAAAACCATAGCCGATTTGCATGCTGCAGTTTCATGTAACTGGCTAGAAATGTAACTACAGACTGTGTTTCTGAAGTATATTTGTTATGTCTTTTTCAAAGAACATTCTGGATTTTAAATAGAAAAAATCACCTCTGATTTTAGGTACTTCAATATTGAGTTGCTGCTTAAGCAAACAAGAATAGATTATATTGAACATCATCAAATGTTTTTGCCCATTAGGTTACCTCCATGATTGTGTTACTGCCTCATCTTGTTGTCCCTACTTTTCTGTTTTTTCTTCTCTTCCATCTCTACTGCTTTTTAAAAAAAAAATCCTTTAACATTACTTTGTCTGATGGAAATAGTTTTCCATTTTGAAGTGCTTGTGAATGTGCCATATACCTTTTAAAAGTGCCTAATTTATAAGTGTCAAAAGTATGTTTTGGTTTTCAAATAGAACAGTGGAAAGCTAGGCTGACACAATCAACCATCTTGACACCTCCCTTGGAAAACATCTTGGTTTGCACAACTTGCAATAATCTGTGGTTGATTGTTTCTTTTTTTTTCTGAAATAATTAGTAGTCAGTAGTATGTAGGCATTAGAGTCTTCTCCCCCACTCCTTTTATATTACTCTCTTTTATTCCTGTGGCTGAAACAATCTATTGTGCTGAGTATAAAAAAGTAAATTGGTGTGGCAAAGTAAAAGATACTGCAGGACTCATCCATACTGTAATATTCTTAAATCTGATAAGTATATTAATGTATATTTATGCAAAATAAATTATATGTCATGTTTTAAGTTACCTGGACATGTTTTTGTTGTTAGAACCCATGGCTAGTGAATTATACAGTAGGGTAAAAATGATAGCAGTGAGTTAAATTTTGTTCAGTTTGGCTTCTTTGTTACCCTGTCTTTTTCATTAATGTGCATAAGCAGGTGATACTGTTTAGAGGTCAGTGTTACATAAAACCTTAAAGGCATTTTAGTCTGTTTTTAAAGAAGGAGAGTCATTCAAATTCCAGTTTAATATCTTTTATCATCAACGGTTACATACATGTGCCTATGGACATTTGCTCTGACATACCTATTTTCATGAGAGCACTGCTCTACTTTTTGAGTTCAGTAAACATTTTAATAAGCATGACTTTGTTCTGCTCTTGGGGAAACTCAGACTTATCAGTCTGGGTCTATTGAGGGAGGTGAGCAGAGGTCCTCTGGGTGTGCCAAGTCAGCAGTCTGTGCATGTTGGGGCCAAGAAATGCATTAAAGAGACTGCAAGTTTAGCAAGTCAGAACATTTTCACTATTTCCATATTTTTCAAACACATCAAGGAATGTGATTATAAGGCCTTCCAGGGATTAACTGCTCTAGTATTTTGATTGTTTTAAAGTTTTTTTAAACTGTGACAAAGGCCAAGTTTGGGATGTGCAGCAGTGCTTTTGGATCTATGAATATGAAGAATACCTGGCTGAACTTTGAGATCTGTTCTGAATGGTAGGCAGAGTTCTGGATATGTTTTCAGACCCTGCAACTGATGGGGACATAGGCTTATAGAGATGTAGAGTCTTTTGGTACATTTCCCATGACCAAAAGCCTGGAATGAATTTTCTGTAGAGTCTGTAAACATTCTTCTGTAGATCAACTCATCATTAATACTTGGAAACACATATGGGCTCTTAGCAGTGAATTCAATGTCTTTAGGCTTGCAAATGTTATCAAAGCATTTTGAATACACTGGCTTAGCAATGAGCAAAAGATTTTGAAAATTGGAATGGACACGTTCTCTTCCTACCAATACTGAGCTAACCAGAAAAAGAGGACAAGACATGAAGGAACCCAACCACATAAGAGAGACACCTGTAGACAGAGGTCTGTCTGCAAAATGGGTTTGATTTCATAACTAGCTTGCTGAAACCTGACCCTCGGAGTTATTCAGCAGATTGATCTATCCCATTTAGTGGTGCTGTGTACTTTTTTGTGTGAACAGAATGATGGTAAGAGAATAGAAAATTGTATGTTGACTATCTGAGGGTGAAAAAACATAGGTAAGCATTGGAATGGGTGGAAAAGCTTTCGCTATTTTTGATTTTTTTTTATTTCCAAGAGTTACATTCCCCAGACTTCATAGTTTATTCCTGTGGCCTAAGGTACCGGATCACATGCATGTGTGTGCATGTGCTTGTGAACAGGCATGCAATACTACCTTTGAACTTCTGGCCAGTTTCAGCCAGATTTGTCAGAAGATTTGAAAAAAAATTTCTTACAAATATGGTGAAAGTAGATTGTTGGGGTCCCTCCCCTGCCATGGAGCCCTGGGAGAGGGGCCCTGGGGGGGAGACACGGGGTCTCCCTGCCCCTGGTCAGCCTCATTTCCCATTGGTTGGTTTGTGTTCCCCGGGGTGGCCAAGGACCCTCGGGTCCCGTGACCGGGGAGTTCCTGAGCTGAGCCCCGGCCATGCGGCTGGAGAAATAAACATCTCTGAAACATCTACCACGAATCTGTCCATATATACTTCGGTTTCCACGGGACTCCTGGTTTGAAATATGCTTGTTGCAGTAATCCCCGCTGTGACAGTAGATGACCAGCGTAAGAAGGTGAAGAAAAACTGTCTGTACCTGTAACCATGAGAGAACATTCAATAGGTCTTCAAAACTCTTAACCCATTGCAAATGAATGAGAAAAATAGTCTGAGTGTAGTAATAGCGTGTTCTGTCTGTAAAACCTTTGGAAAAATAGTTATGAGTTCTGTTTGAAGACCTGATTTTTTGCTTCAGGAAAAAAGCCTGTGGAATAACTGGAACCTTTGTAATTAATGTAGGAATATTGATCAAATACAGAGAGAGTCCTTTTGATGTTAGTATAGAAAATGATTGCGTCTTGTTTTTATTCATGGTGTTAAAAACTCAGTCATGTTTTTTACCATAAGCTTACTGTGATTAAATATTTAATTTTTTTTTCTTGTTATCTTTTTCTTGTCATTTTGGCATTTTGAAGGGTGGGGTTTTTTCTTCAAACACTTGCATTTATACATTTATGTGTTCCAGCTGGTAGTTCATGGACTAAATCCATGAGAAACTTTGTGTCCTGCTGTCTTTTTCTTGAGGAAGAAAGTACCACATGTGAAGGCTGTACTTGAAACCCACACTGATTCCTGCATGTGGGCAGCAGTTGCAGCCTGAGTCACCTGAATGTCAGTGTATAAGAAAAAGGTGGAGGTGGACCTTCTGATTGTGCATTTGGCTTTGCTCTCTCAGCTGCTCACTTTTCTGCAAGGCTGGCCAATTTTAACTAGAGAAAAAAGTATTTTGTGCTTAAATCTTTGTCTAGAAAGCTGAATAACAACATGTATGAACATTGAGTGTTAAAATACTGTTTGGAAGCTTGGTAAAAAACAGGTTTGGGTTTTTTTATGGTAGCAGTTTAAAATAACAGATTTGGTCAATATTGATCATTCAAACTATTAATGAAATCATCGAATATGATTTAATATTTATTGATGTCCAGAAGGTGCTAATGTAACTTTCCAAATTAAGGTAGGAAAGAGAATTTAAGCATGTTATAGATTGCTCTAGCTTAGCACATCTGCCGATAGCATTGATTTTTTAAAGAAAAAGCCATCTCTTATACAAATGAAATCTGTCTGCACTGGCCAAGTATTTTAGCATCTCTAGAGCCCAACATGTAGATATATATGGTCCTTGCTGAGACATGTCTAGTACATACAGGGAATGAGGATGAAAGAAATACTTACTACTAAAGTCCTCTAGAGAAATGAAAATAGCAATAATGCTGTTTCTCCATTATCTAGCATCTTTTGAATCTGAAGAATTCAAAGCACTTTAATGCCATTTAATTCAGCTCTAAAGTGTACCTCTGTTATAGATTGGTTATATTCCCTTGCTTACAGATGGGAGAAGTATAACTCAGTCCAGTATAAAACATTGCAAGGTGAACTCTTGAGCAAGCCAGAAATAAAACCCCAGTTTTCTCCTTTAGACTTAGACCCAGCAAACTCTTTTGCAGGTGGTTAAATTTCTGCACTGCTCTCATGTTTAGTGCTAAATACTTGAATGAATACTGGTAGGAATGGGGACACCAGTTAGGAGTCTTGCATGTTTCAATCTGGGAAATGTAAAATCCCAAACGTATTTGAGGCTGGTCTTGGGCTTTGCATTCTAAAATACATGAATAATTAATTATCTGGGAAGTGATGCTAGGTAGGTGACTGTTTTCTTTAAAAAAAATCAGCTTCTTATTTCATATAGATCAAAATGCAGAATTTTGAAATATATCATAAAAATGCAGTTCTGTACAAGTTGGGCTTAGAGTGGCCTAAGGATTGAATGGTGTTGAAGTTCCTCCCTTTGTATTGTCAGACATCCATATGGAAGACTGAAGTATGCTAATGGAGTTGGGTGTCCTCGAGGATTGGCTCAATAGAAAATGCCATTAAACAGCATCACAAATAGTCATGTACTTATGTCCTAATAAAAAAAGTTTGTTTTGTCAAGATGGTACTAGGTCATAATTTGGAAACAGGGAAAGTAGCATTGTGTTGGCTATTGGAGTGAACATCCATGGGTCAAATGAAAATGTGAATTTTAGAAGAGGTGCATCTTAGAGATGAAGGGAAGTTTGCATGCCAGCTCATAAGGTACTCTTCAGACTTTGTGTGTAAAATTTGTTAAGAAGTCAAAAGAGTTTAAAAGATACCAAGAAGAAATTAAAGAAAAGTTGCAACTCTTGTCAGGAGTCTCTTTTGAGAGGAGACTGAAATCCATTTGCTTGGGTACTGCACTTATTTAAAGATAGGAATATTTGGATTTTCCCTATGCAGAAGAGGTATAGTATAAACTGGACTCCTCTCATGGCATAAAACACAACTAGTGAAGTTGAAAAGTAACTTATGCTTATTGTGGAAATTAGAATCATTGATATCATCATGTAGCAGTGGGGTTGTGAATCTGCCCAGAGTAATGACTTTTAAATGTCCTTTGATCAGCCAGAGGAGAGTACTGTATTTTGTTGCAGCTCTGAGAGTTGGAGACTAGACATGATATCTCGATAAGTGTCCTTGTGCATTAACTTTGTAAGTATAATATAAATGTCCCATAAATACCAAAGGATATTTGGAAACTGTGGAATACCATGAGGCTAATCCTTGAACTGCATCACTGCTTATTTTAATACAGCTCCTTCAGTCAATTTAAATCTTGCCATGTGTTTACCTTGGCCCAGTAGCCTTAACATACATTTTTAGACAGCTGAGAAGCACAAGCAGTGCGGTTTTCTGGGACTGTGCATGAGTGTCTTTCAGCCCTTCCTGGGTCATTGCTGAGATGCTGCCTGGTGTGTTTAAGAGCCATAGGAAGACTGTTGGAACAAGCTTCCATTTGCTCTGTGAGTTTGTTTTAGCATCTGGCTTTGCCATTCTGTGTTGCAGTGTAGAAATGTGATTGTGAAGAAACAGGCAAGGGGCTGCTGATATTACAAAATGTTTTGGTGGCAGTAATAACCCAGAGACAGGGCAGCTTGAAATCACAACAGAGGAACAAAGCTTTTGAAAATCATTTTAAAAATGAGAAAATGTAATCAGTCATCTTCCACCCAGTCTACTTGTCACAACAATGCCAGCTGTTTTGAACACAGTGACCTGTTTATATTTTAACTGTAGCTGATGTTAAATTAGTGAAATAATAACTAAAATGTAGTCAGTGAAGTGCTCTGCAGGGGATGTACCTTTTAAATGCCTGAATATAATTGTGGAAACAGACAGATAATGATCTTTTCTCATTTTTTTCAGTTGCAAAGAAGTATACTATTAAAAAATAGTTACATTGTAGTATGAGAAAGGGAGGAACAACTTTTTTGAAAAGTATTTTAAAGTTTGCAAAATTATATGATGTAATTATTTAACCGTTGTCTATTTGGTGATTGTAATATAACTAGTTTATTCCCAGTTGAGCTAGTTGTTTGGTATTGCAGCAGGGAAGAATGATACATTTTCTTCTGTTTGGCCCAGGCAAAAGGGTGCTATAGTCACAAAGGAAATAATGCAGGATCACTGGCAACCCATTTCACAATTGCTCATGTACAGTATGGATAAACTTTACTCATACATCATGCACATCACATAGAAGCACTGTATGCTACTTGTGCCCTTTGGCTGGGATCTCAAGTGCCTGATAAGATGACAAGACAGAAGTTTTTCCTTGAAAATGCTCTTCTTTAATGGTAGATATTGTTAAGGTAGCAGATACAAAAGCATCCAGATATTTTTGTATGTCTCCATTAGTTTGTAACCTTCAGGCATACTCTACAGCATGAAAGAGAGAGAGAAATAAAAGGCGCACGTACTCCTAGTAGGGTTGTGTGGCATTAAGGGATATGGAATAATCTGATGGCCTCATTATTTCCCTGACCACTTGGGCAGCTGAGCATCGTGTTAGTGCGACAGTAGAGCTGGTAGTACCTAATTGCTAGTGAGAAGTAAGAATGAGTTATACACTGAGTGCTATGTACTGTGTTCCTGGGTCCTGCAGTAAGAGGCACCAAGTGTCCTCTTGTCTCCTCTGCCCAATGAGTTACACACCATTTATTCATGCCTTTATTACATAACTTGAGAGATTTAGGTATAGTCACTATTGAATGTCAGATATATTTTCAACTCCTTATTTCTCCAATTTATGGTCAGTTTAAAAGTGGGGGTATATTGAATTTGTATCACTTCAGTAAATTTGGGGTATGCTGCTGATATTTGGAGGTTGTCATGAGTTGGGAACAGAAGCTGAATCTGTGGACAGGACAGAAGGAGAATGAAGCTGATGGAGTAGTGTGGAGACATACCAAGTAGGGTCCTAGAAGTGCACCAAACTTTTCAAATTCACTTTAGCACCCCTGTCCCCACTCTGTATCCCTTCTGTACAGAAGATTTCATGCAGATCGCTATATTTAATTTTAATTGTCTTTGTTAATTGATTTCTATGAGAAATTCAGATAATAAAATATACCCAGTACCTGTGTTTTGAAGAAATACTGATCACCCATCAAGGGTGAGAAATACATCAAGTAGAGCTATGCTGTACTGGTCAGGTGTGCGCACAGTGTGTTTTAGAAAAGCTGTTCTTAGTTTTTTTGTTTTGTTGAAAAAGAACAATAATACGCACCTTGCCATATGTGTTCTAGGCCAAAATTGACTTTATTAAGCTATAAGAGGCCCAGCAATTTAAATAGCAGCAGCGTTCTCCCTATCCTGTGACTTGGTGAGAAAACAGGGATGTAGCTGAAATGAGGTAAGAAGAAACATGGAGTCTAGCAGGGGAGGGAAAAATGATGTATTTGCCACTTGGGTTGTATCCAACAACAAAAAATAATCTAATTACCTTTTTCATCTCTGTGTAATGTGGTGGGAAACATAAGTAACAGAAGTATGGACAGGTACAGGGAAGAAGGGTACAAAGATGGTGAGCTGGTTTGACTGTGTTTGTGGTCGCTTGTGCAATCAACTCAGTCACAGGTTCCCCTGCCTCACCTCCTTCACATGCTGATGGAGCCAGATTTCTCTGTTCCTTTGGAGTCCTAGCAGCAGCAGCAGCCACCTCCCTGATTCTATGGGAGATCATCTTCCAGGAAGCTGACAGTAGATATGTTTACCAGCACCAACAAGGGACTAGAGTAAATTGAAGGAAGATTTTTTTTCTTTTCTTTTGCCTGAAGGAGTGAATGAAGTATGGTGATGGGACCTCCTTTAGGGGAAATCGTAAACCATGTGATTTTATCTTGGTTGTGATGTATTAAAAGTTGCACCATTTTCATACTTAAAATAGTGGGTTTTGTGTTGTTTAAAATGATGTATGGGTTTGAAAATAATTTGGCTTTAAAAAAAAATAATGTCATGCTAAATAGACTGACCCTACATAGTTTTATATTTAAATTTCTTTACTCCAGTGGTATGTAGAATGGTAGAATGTGAGTAAGGCTGAGAACTCATTAGATTAATGTGTGTACATATGCACAAGATGAGGTGCCTTGGGCCACAGAATGCTTACAGTCAAAATGAACATGGAACCGTAACAGATGGGTATATGTGTTTTAGGACACGTGCTCTTTGATTTCTTTAACCAGAGATTCACATCCTGAATTGATTACTCTGTAACTGTTTCCTACATAATTTCTTATGGTTTTGGCTGAAACATCCCATGCCAGCTATTGTAGAGACAGGACACTAGACTTGCTTGGTAAGAGTAGTAGGATTTAGGGAGCCTCTTTCCTGTTTATGGGCTGTTTGAATCCTATTTGTGGGCTGGTGCATGGCTGGAGTGTGGGAGACGTAACCGCCATAGTGCTTCAGACTGCCTGCTGTGTCCCCATTTTACTTCAGCCATTTCACCCAGTCCCTGCTCCAAGGTTAAGCATTTTGTCTCTTCTAAGGGTCCTATTAATGTTTCACAAGTTTTCGAAAAATGAATGTAGGGCTTCTACATGAAGTAATAAGACACTTTTACTAAAGCTTTCTAGAACATTTTAATCAATCTTATGATTAGATTTAGTTTCTTAGGCCAGTTTTTTTTTTTCAGACAGGCACAGACCTATGCTGGAAATGCTTACTGTGATACTGATGAGAGTTTAAAAAGAAATCTCTTAGTTTTCCTTTGAGGGAAACCAAACAGGGAAGAAAGTTTCATTGCATGCTGAGTGATTGCAAAAAGACCTTTAGAATATTGACCTTATCTGTAGATGTTTCACATACCACTTCATTAGCATTGCATCCCAATGAGTCTTTCTATTTGTGACTTTCAGAGCTGGAATTTCTAGGGATGGGGCAGTAGCTATCAAAAATACAGTTAGAGCTAATTATTGTGAAATAGGTATTTTATTGGCACAGATGACAAGAGTTGAGAAATACACACTATCTTTCATCTGTGCATTTCAAATCACTTTCCAGATGAGCTAATTAGGCTTCCTAGATAATTAGATGTAACTTATAAATAAATAATGGGAAGTGACTTGCCTAGTATCACACAGTAAATCAAAAGGTACCTAAAATGAAACCTGAGAGCTAGCTCCAGAGTTCCTGCCATCAGCATGCAGTTGGTCTGTACTGACCTTGCATCTAATTAAGATGCATTTGCAGAAGACTGTGAAAAGTTGAGGACTTGAATTTTCAGATCTCTGTTGCAGCTTGTACTTCACTGTACAACATTTCACAGGGTTGCTGCAGAAGAGGAGCAGAGCTCCTTTGCTGAATCAAGCAATGCTTGATTTAAGAAGGCAGGCTATGGCAAAAATGTGGGGAATGGCTGTATATTCCTGTAACTAGGTGGAAGTTTTGACATTGTTGAATTGAGTCCTGCTTTGAGAACAGTCTCTAGATTAAATAAATAGTAGTTTGATGTTCCTCTAACACAAAGGATTGCTTTGCTTGAGGCACTGCATGTGCGTGAATGTTTTTTGTTGGTTCTTTGTACGGGTTTTTTTTTTTTTTTAGTTTGTTTGTTTGGTGGTGGTGTTTTCTTTTTTTTTTATAACTGAAGATCTCATTGATCCTGAAATTTTAGTGTTTGTTTTTCTTGATAATTTCTTCATTGTTGTGAAAGTGTGGACTGGTGTTTTGTCTGTAGATTACCCCCTTTTGGTTGCTTTGAATGTCCTCTTATGAGCTAAAATCTATTATTCTTGGAATATTGATGTTATTGATAATGCTATCTCTGCTGAAGAATGGCATACTGTTTTGGAACTGTATGCATGTGATTTATGAGCTATGGAGGGCTCAAGTGCTTCATATGTAATGAATTAGTGTGCCTGTGGTTCTTACCTCTGAACTTCAGTGTGAAAAGCATGTTGCTGACGGTGCAAAACTCACTGCTGCAGTACAGTGTGTAGCGACACTCAAAAGCAGTAATGTCGCTTTGAGTATCTTTGTTTATGCTTGGAATGAACCTTTTAAAAGCTTAAACCAAAAGTTGTTTGCCCGACTCCTTAGTAATTTGCTTTGATGCATGTGCTTGCAAAACTCTCTGGTGGCTCCCTTGTACAGCAAGCGGGGCTAAGGTGCTGTATTGAACCCCCTGGAAACGGGAGGTATGTGGGCTACAGAAGGAGACTCCTAGCTTGTGAAATTTTATCCAGTTTCTTTGAACTTTTGGGGAGACCATTCAGGAGACTGAGTATACTTCAGAGATCTGCCTTACAGAAAGGCACAATTCATGTTTTTATGTTTCAGGGATCACAAAAAAAATTAAGATGGCACTTTTCATATAAAACTAAGAACAAGATAATGTTGATGTTTGTGAGGATGATATTTTTGCATAGTCTAAGTTCATTATGGTGGGAATAACTATTCAAATTCTTTCTCTAAATAACAGTACACCTTTTTAGTATTTTTTTAGGTTCCCTCATATTAAATAAGAGCATGCAAAAGACTCTTTCAAATCTTACTGCATCATTGATAACTTTTTTTTAATTAATGGGAGTTATGTGTTTGCATACATAAGCATAAACATTACTTGACAAGAATTACTTCTTAGCACATTGTTCTTAAGGTACATGTAGAGAGGCAAATCAATTTCTCATGGGAAAAGTAATGTTGATGGAAAGTATGCAGCAAATCAGGGAATTAATTTAAATAATGTGTTATTAACCCAACCGAGGGGTGAGGCAACCTGAGCCATGATGAGCAATGATTAATTTATCTTGAAGACAAATTCATCATAATTGAATTACAGACACTGCAAGAAAAATGGCACTCAGTAGCTAGATTTTTGCCAGTAGATTACCAAGCAGCTCTTCTGTGTCCTGTGCATTCTCTGTATGAAGACACTATGACTCTACAGTTGTGTCTTACGTAGAAAATATTAAATAGCAGTTGTATAAGAGAGAGGTCATTGCTGAATTCACATTTTGTAATGCAACCAGATTTCTAATACCTTTCTGTAAAATGATACCATGTTCTGAAAACAGTTCTACCATCTTCACTGATGCTATTTGTAGAAAAAGAATTACTGCCTAACATGAGCAAGGATAGCAGGTTGTAAATATGTGACGTTCTTCTAACACTAACGGAACCGAATAGGTGCAAGAATCTCTATCTCTGGAGTTCCAGTATAGGATGAGATCCTTATAGGCAACAAAATAAATTAATAACTTAATAACTCATTATGAAAGTTCCATTTTACTCTCTGGTGTTCATGTGAGATTAAAGATCAGATTTGAATACAGCAAAGCAAACTCAGCATTTTGTTGCTGCTGGGAGTAGTCCTTCATCTTTTTCCTCCCTTGCTTGTTCTGATGTTCATCCCTTCATCTGATCCCTTGGTAAATCGATTGAGATTATCAACTTGAAGAAGGCTCGTTCTGGATAAATTAGGTTCTGCCAGTGAATTGGCTCACTGAAGGATTACATGAATCAGAACTCGTACAAGGAAGCATCAGGAATGTGTGGCTGAAAGGGGAATGCTGAGAGGAATAGGGAGTATGGGACCTCTTTCCTGCAGCAGTTGATCTCTTGCGTCAACTCAGCTGAGCTCCTCTTACTGCACCTTATCATCTGACTGCTTTAAATTGGTCTAGCTTTCACAGTGTCAGTCTGTAAAATAATCAGTATCTTCAGAGAGGTGGGGCTACCTGAGAAGACTCATGACTAGAGAATATTTCAGTCCTACCAACAATTAATTGCTGTGTCAGCTGGGAATATGGACTTTCTGCTGGTATGGTCAAGGACTTTGACTTTTTGAAAGTCATGATGGTAAACAGGAAAAACCTTTTACTTTCAAGTGTTTATACACTTTTATATATATATATATATATATATATATATATATATAAAAGTGTATGTATTATATATATTACATTTATATTTCTCATTTACTAGTATTCTACCATTGTATGAAATGAATTCAGTTGTTTCAGCCAGTGATACTGTGGATGTTGTATTGTAGCAGAAGCACAGTGTATGTGTAGGGGTACTGGCCCTTGCAGAGTCATTCATGTCATTCATGTCAATAGCAGAGTTCTGCTACATGTGCTGTTACTGTAATGAAGAAGTATATGATGTCTGTCTCCTTAGGCAATCCAGAATTCTTTAATCATCTGCAGGCCCAGACTTGTTATGTTTTCAGAAAGAATACACGTATTCAGACTCTTTTACTGTAGACTGTTGGGTACATTGCATTTATCCTTAAGCATTCAAGCTGGAAGTAAAAAGTGCAGAAAGCCTCAGGCTTGCTGTTCCTTAGTGCATCTGAATAACAGGTATTCTCAGTGCTGGTGATTGCTTTTGCAGTGTGCCAGAAAAGTACTGGAGCTCATGCTGACAAGGCTTAGTCTCTTTTTTTTTTTTCTTTTTATTCAAAAGCAGGATACAAAAGTAGCAAGAGAGCCTGCCTTTTACTGACCTTCTAATTGTATGTGGACAGCTTTTTTTGTGTTGTGGGGATTTCACAGGTGAGAGCTGTATTGACATTACGTAGAGCTAGCTTTGTGGTGGCAGTCTAAGAGTAGGAATCACGAGGTCAGAAATCTGTTCCTGCCTTTGTCCTAGACTTAGTTCTTAATATAGACAAGTCACAGCATGTCTCTGCTGTGAAATAGGAATTATACCTGTCTGCTTAAAAACTGTGTAAGTTTGCTAACCTCTCTAAAAAAAGAAGGTTGTAAAAGAACTGAAAAATGCCATTTCAACTCTGTTTGCATTTCATTAGAACTCTGGATTTTCACTGCGAAGGAAAATGAGTATTTGTTTTATTGTCTCGGACCCCTTTGGATCCAAAGTACTGCAGCTGGAAAAAGACTTTTCCATACCCAAAGTTTCCAGTTTTCTTTCTTCTTTCTCACATGTTTTGAGAGTGTTCTGATGTTGCTGCATCTGCTTCTGTCAGTTATGTCAATTAACTGTTTGCTTGCTGGTACTTTTGAATATAAATTTTTTCCTGTGTCTGGTAGGCCTTAATTTCTTGAGAGGCGAGCCCTGGCTGCTCTGTGTGTGCAGCATTAGAAGTCAGGGGCAACTAAAACCAAGAACCATTTGACTGATGGCATCTGGCTTTTTGTTGTTCCTTATTAATATATGAAAATGGGAGAGATAGACGTTAGGGTCACTTTTGTCCTTGTATTTCTCCTCAGTGGTGACCTTGGAACTTTACAGATTGGAATGTTTTGGTTGCTTTATACCATTTTTGCTGTTGGTTTAAAAATTTTGAAGTCATCAGGTATTTTTTTCCTTTTATTATTATATTCCTTGGTTTGGCTTTCATAAACTTTCTGACCCAACCTCTGTTTTAATTTGCTTCAGTGCTGCTTTGCTTCTCTCTTTCTATCAGGAAAGTCAGGAAGTGAGGACAAGAAGTCTTCAAGTGTTCAAAATAGGAAGTGTTGGTTGTACCTTTGATGTCTCCCAAACCATGTAATGCACCTCACTGTGCTCTTCGAAGCTCATCTTTTATGACTCATTAGCACCTTTTTGGGAAAGGTTGCTCCTCCTAGGTTAGGGGGAGGCTGAGGGAGGCTATTTAGTCTTCTCATGTGTTTTGTTTTAGCCTTCTGTATTTATAATGGCCTGGCTTGAAGGTGAGCACCTTCCTGTGGGTGCCACTACCTATTTTTACCAGACATCCTTCCTTGCATTGAAGACTTAAAATGTCATACTTGGAGATTAACAGATAAAGCCATTAACAAGGCTTCAAACAGCCTCTCAATGGAAGAAATATGTTTGGGCACCTTTATACAGTGTTAGTAAATTGCTGGAAGTTTGCTCCTTGTGCTTTATTTTTTCTACTTTCTTTGGACTATCTTGATAAGTTAACTGTTTCTGGAGTAACAGATAGATTAGCAAATTACATAAATATAAAAAATACCAGTTGTTCCTTTTTTGTAGCATGGTGTGCCTGGTAGGAGTTTAAAATAACAAGCATCCATCCAGGATTGTTTTTCTGGTTCAAATGGCAACTGTTTGAAACATCTGCTGGCTAGTGGTGTGCGGGTAACATACTTTATTAGAAGCCACAGGTGTGGAGAGTCGTATCTGAGCCAGTGTGTTTTAGTTACTGTTTATTTACAACAGGCCAGGCTGCTAGTATTTGCTCAAAACCTAGGCTTATGGCTGATGTTTCTCAACCTGAAAGCATGTGATTTGGCTAAAGGAGATACTATTTTCTTCAACATTTGTGTAGCGTATAGGTATGTGAAGTGCAATGAGCTGTGCTGTAAGCTGTCCTATTATGTATTAATTTTTGAGCTAGGCTTATTGCTGTTGATATTACAAAGCATTCCTAGATCTTGGCTATGTCTGTTTTTAGAAATGGGAGTCAGCATGAGCTAATAACAGATTTTGGACATGCTTCTAACAGCCTTGTTTATTCTTACTTGTTTCCTACTGATTTACCAAAATATGAATATTAACTAAAATCTTTATGTTTCTTCTAAATCTATGTTTCACTACCTCTTTTGTTGGTATATTAGTATAAATCACTCTAATTTGCTTGAAGGAAATAGAGCAGTGCTGAGTAACAACTGCTGAGGAATGAAAAATCTAATAAAATGTCACAAAGCTTTTAGCTGTGAAGAGACAAATATAAATACTGGCAGTTGTGAGGAGCTTCGTACACATCAGTGAGGTAAAAAGAAATAATTCAGAAATAATACTTTTGTTTCCCTCTATCAGTGGTTTTGAAGAATTCATCATAACTTAACAAAAGATAATACCTGTTTTACATCTAAGTCCAGATCTTGCAGTCAAAATGAGTTGAACTCAGAGGAAGAAAAGGATTCATGGGGAGGATGGTTTGCAGTTGCCCTTATGTTGCCAAGGCCTGTTTTGGGGTTTTTTTTTGTCTGTTTCTTCAGTGAGTAATACTGCAGCTCTCTTAGGCTTCTAGCCTCAAGGTGATTGTGATGCTCAGAAATCATCTTCCCACTTCACTGACAGTACACTTCTCCTCTTGAGCATCAGAAGACAGGAATAGTCTGCAGTAGCTGAAACTAGACCCTAGAATAGTCTATGCAGTGGCAAGGATCTGAAAACTGAGATTCTCAAGTTGTGTCTTCCTTGTAGTTAAGTCATTATTCAAATTTGATTGAAGTTTTTCTCCTTTTAGTTTCAGTATCCTCAACTGTGAAATGGTAATGTTGATAACACTCAATTCTTAAGTGCATGGTAGTAGAAAGATAGTATTTCTAAAGGCAGGAGTGTTTGTAAGAATCCTTTATGTCTTAGGAATACCAAAAATTAAAAAAAACCCCAACGCTGTTGTTATTATTATTGGATTTTTATTTTTTTAATGAATGGGAAAACATTCTTGGGAGATCTCCATGAATTCACAAATTTGTCTTCATCTTGAGACATTTGCCAGCAATGCCAAATAACACTGGAGCTATTGTTAGAAGGTAACCTGATACTGTTATTGTTCCACTTAAATGGAGTTGTGTGAGTCAATGCCAGCTCTCGTATTGAGGGAACTCAATCAACTGGAAGAGTTTTTGGTTTCCTGCATTACTGGCCAAACAAATGAGAAGAATTCATTTAATCCAAGTATGACAGCTTACTCAAGAAGCATCTGAAGGAATGAAACATAAATGAATTGTCCTTTGCAGGGGAGATATCTGGACTATAAGACAGAAGTGAGAAATACGGGTTTGGAGCTGGTAGAGTTTAAATACATAGAAAAAAGTCTATTTCTTTCAAAAGATGATTAAATTAATGTAGAGTGAGGCACTACAATATTTCATTTAGGATATTATTAGAGGAAGTGCAGTTAGTTTGGATTTCATGAATTCAAAAGAAGTTTTATTCTGTTTCAGAAACTTTTCATTGTTCCTTTTACCAGGTCTTTTACTCATGTGTATGATGGATAGATAGCAAATGGCTTGATTCACTCAAAAAATCAGAAGAATTAGCTACTTCAATTGACTTGAGTGAAAAAATACCTTAACATTGAACTGCTTTTCAAAATTTGGCTTTCTTAGAACAAATTAGAACCATTAGCTGGACTTGTATCATTCACTTACTTTAATTGAATTTAATTTTTGGGCCAGAGGCTTAAAGCAAAATGAAAAAAGGAAATGGTGTTAAGTAAAACTTGGCGGGGGGATCACTACTTTTAATTTAGAATGTAGAAATTCATATAGACCAGTTTGTAGCTTTTGAAGATTCATTGCCATTGTAACATTAAGTACTTCTCTCTAAGTCACACAAGCACAATTTTTAGACATGTTTCTGTTCACTTCTATGGCAAGTGTGAGATATTTACCATTTAAAAGGAAATAAAGAACCTGGCAATATTTATGTAGAATCAACAGTGTTTAAAACATTGGTACTTTGTACAGGTTTTAGCTCTTCCCATTTCCTTTTCAGCCTAGTTAGATCTAATATGAAACTTTGTATCCTAAAGTACAAGGCAGAGTTTCTTGTAAACAAACAGCTTTGTGATGCATTGGCATGAAAAATGTTATGGAACTAAAGGTAGTGTTTGGTTTAGACTGCTAAAAAACAAGTGCTTGGTTGATGATGAATACAGCTAAAAGTAAATTTCATTAGTTTTTGTGTATGCTAACTAGGTATAGTGTCAGAAATGCAACAAAACGTATGAATTTTATAATCTAAATTTATTGTTGATTTTGTAGCAGCATTCACTTGACTGTAGGTAATTTCCTGAGGATTAAGGGCCAGATGAAGTTAATTGATTGCTCCCACTCAGTCACTAATCTTCAGGGACTTGTTTTCAGTGCTTATACCTAATTTCATAGGGTGCAGTGAATTTGCGTTCACTGTATTTGTTGTAGATATTGTATTTATTGGATATAATACAGAATCACAGAATAAGCTGAGTTGGAAGGGACCCACAAGAGTTGAGTCCAACTCCTGGCCCTGCACAGGACACCCCAAGAGTAACACCTTGTGCCTGAGAGCAGTGTCCAAATACTTCTTGAGCTCTGTCAGGCTGGTGCTGTGACCACTGCCCTGGGGAGCCTGTTCCAGTGCCCAAACACCCTCTGGGTGCAGAACCTTTTCCTAATACCCAACCTAAACCTCCCCTAACTCTGCTTCATGCCACTCCCTCAGGTCCTGTTACTGGTCACCACAAAGAAGAGGTCGATGTTTTTTTTTTATGTTGTGTAGAGGGAGGAGGATGAGCACAATCTTGGTAAAGTTTCAGTGGGTGGTTGTCTCCCAACATCCGTGCTCCAATATCAGTAACTAATTAAACAAAATCTTTGTGTACCTGGCCCCCATAATAATTGGGAATTGCATGTTGTGGTTGGCTGTATTTCTCTGCAGATGCAGTGTGGCTTACATAGGGAAAGTGATTCCTGCTTGTGGCTATTATAATTTATCATATAAAAATAGTAAACATTTATCACGTATTTCTGAAAATGTTACATGCAGATTTCACTGGGAGCCATTTCATGCTGCTGGCACTTACCCAACCAGTGTCAAATCAGAATGAGCTGGGCAAGGCTTTCATGATGGCCCGGTCCATCATATGCTTATTGGACAACCAGTTCATTAAAACTGGGGTATGTGTTCCATTAAAATTGAGACAAGTCCCAGAAATACAAGCCAATGATGTCAGCTGAATGAGTTCACTTAATTTTTAGTTGGTATTTTTAAAATCAGAAAGTGTAGAAATTCCAGTATTTCTTGCCAGGTCCCATTTAAAGGGCAACTTCTATTTCTGTATGAATGGAAGTTTTGGGAGACCAGTCGTCTTTATTAGTAGACAGTGGGACTTTTGAACCATGTTCCTTTGATAAACTGGGTGGAAGGAAGGAATTTCACTCAAGGGGAAACTTGGTTTTATGGTGTCCTCATAATCCTGACTGTAGTCATCTTTAAAACACATAATTACATCATTGTGTTCCCAAGTGTGCTAGGTGTTTTGAAGTCTTTACTATGAAAAATAACTCATACATGTGAAAGGAAGAGGAAATATGTAGCGAGTGTGATCATAGTAGTTAAGTAGGTAATGGCATGAGGTGAGGTGATTTTTATGGTTTTCTTGGGTTTGGGTTTTTGTTTCGGTTTTTGGTTTTGGTTTTTTTGTGTTTGGTTTTTTTTGTTTGGTTGGTTTTTTTTGTTTTTGGTACATGAGAATGGCCAGATTTGGGAGAAACTTGAGGCTTGTTAGAGTAAAAGGATTTTTAAATGAGGCTAAGAGTGATGGAGATGAGGAAGGGAGTTTGAGGGAAGAGGTCTGGGTAAGTGGCTGATTCTGTAGGGAGGTCTGGCAGAAGAAATGTCCTTGGCTGGTTTGTCATTGCTTTCCCTGCCTTTTCCTCTTCCTTTTCTAGTCAGCAGTCATTTTCCTTCTCTATTGCTGATCCCTCACAGCACCTGGAAAGATGCTGGTAAATAGGCAGAGAGCTGCCTACTTTTTCTCTGGCAGTTGTCTTTAGTACTGAGCTTTTCTGGGCTCCCAATAAGGACGCTTTTGTTGTCCAAGCAAGAACCATGGCAGGTCACGTTCCAGAGCTATCATGGAAGATTCCTGGCAGAAGGGGAGTACAGGCAGGGTGTGAATCTCTTCAGGATTTCCGTCTCCAGAAGCTCCTTGTTTTATGGAATTAGTACTTCCAGAATTTTTCCTCTTTCCTTTATGGACAGGATTTGCAAGTGACTGGACATGTTTGGAAGTATTTAATTTTTCAGACAAAACAGGAGCTGTTTTTCCTCTAGATAATATCTCTGTTGTCATCAGAGGCAAGCTTCATTGCTGGTCTAAGCAGGTGCAACTGTATTGACTTGAGAAAAGTTGCACACATATTTGCCAGGGATGAATGTCTCCTGTTTCCACCCACATAACAGTTGAGTAAATAATGATGCACACGGTTCTCATAAGGGGATTATAGCAAAGCCACAATGGAGTTTATTCAGTTTTGATAGAATCAAGTGACTTCACTTTATAGGCTGATAATGTGATTTACTCCCATACCAAGGATTCAGGTCTGAACCAGGTACAACTCGTTTCACTTGTGCACACAAAGCATTTAACTGAGTTTGAGATACGTGTTTTCTGTCGGCTCATTTATGAGTTATTTGGTGCAGCCATGTTTAGGATCAACCATCCAAGATCCTCTTATGTCTAAAAGGGACTAAATTAAGAGCTTGTGATGCAGCAGTTTTTACTGGCATGGGATATATACAGGGGTGAAAACAAAATAATAAACTTTTCTGCGGGCATGTCTTAAGTCATATTGGTGTGTTTATTTGGAACTCAGTATGAGGGGGTAGGCAGGGGGGCTTGTCTTTCCCAGGCTCTGTGCACACTTCATTAGGGTTACTTTATTTATATTACAAGGTCAAATGTGATCTTGGTCTCTGACTTAAACAGAAATTCCCTTGATTGTTAGTGAGACTTCCCCCCCCCCCCCCCCCCCCCCTTTCTCCCCCTCCCCAAGTTACTTTCTGACGTCTGGCCTGATTAAAAACAGGCAGAAACTGGCACGGACCAATATTATGTCATCCTTTGCTTATATTTCTTACCCACTCATTCTTTATTTTAATGTTATATGAGGTCTTCAGCAGAGTGTGACATATTGTTATAATTACATCATTTGGAAATGTGTTTATCCCCAAGAGTTGTAATTTGACTTAGGAACTTTTCCCTGCTTTCAGTCTGTTATTCATAGCATAGCATGACCATCAGGCTTCTGTAGCAGGACTTGACACACCACTTTAAATATTTGCAAACCATAACACAAGAGTCCATTGATGCATGTGGGGAGGGAGGAAGGAAGGGAACATGATTTAAGATTTGATAAAATTCTTGCAGGTTGAATAAACTCTAATAATATTGTGGTAGTTTCTGTGTAGAGTATTAATTCATTCATACCTCTTTCCCATGTAAACAAATGCATTTTTATGAGTGTTTTTATATGTTTCTGTAGGGTGCATGTAATGGAACTACATGTCTGGCCCTTGGCCTTGTGTAATGGGAAGCAATAGCTCTTGGAGTATGTTTGTTAAGAAAATTGCTGTGACTTTTCACCATGTCTTTTGATGCCTGTAGAAAAACTTATTTAGTTAGAACACAGAAGTCAAGAAAACTTAAGGACAGTGTTGAAAAACATTTCAAGTCTGCTGTATGAATTAAACAGCTGTGTAAATGTGGGAAACTGCCATTTTTTTGATGATAAGAAGTGAAGTTCCATGATGTTCATCAGGCATGGAAGAGCTGCCCTCAGAGATGTGAAGTTTAAACTTGGTCCATGTTTCTGAGTCCTGTTGTTGCACAGAATGTATGTATCAGAACAATATATCCAAAGGCCCAGAAAAAAGTATGAGTTGTGCATTTAGAAGGAGTAAACTAGAGCTCTTCCCACAGCATTGTTTTACTGTCTCTGGGGATCTTTAAGGATCATTAAACTGTTTACTTTTAAACTTCCTGCTTAATAAATATTGTTGGGTTTTATATTGATACATATGAATTGAGAGAGAGAACATCAGAACAAATAAATCAATTTAGGCCCACTAATCTCATCTTTTGTAACTAGCGTGGGATTACTGATGTGAAAGGAGCTTTGTAGGGCCATATCTGGGACTGTGTTGTTTTGTACTGTATTATTAGAGCATTGCATTTATATTTCACTTAGGTTTTTCTTCAGGGAAGGAACATTTACCACATATTGATCAAGACGTAAAGTTCATGCATAGAAAAGGAGTAGGGCTTAACTTTTCCCACACTTGATTCTAAACTGAACCAGAATACATTTGTCTCAGTATTGAGCCTAGACAGATCAGATGGCAACTCCTCACTTTCCAGTTCTCAAACATACCTGACCTGATGTAAAGGAAGACTCTGCAGAGTGTTCTTAAAACACATACATCCCCCCGGGGAAGTTTTGGCTTCTCTGCTGGCCTGACTCTTCTATCAGCCTGTGCAGCTATCAGTGACAGTTTATGTCTTATACAAAAATGTCTTCTTCTTCTTTAAATCTAAGAATAAGAGTTGTTGCTTTAAGCAAAATGTAGTATTATGACTGTTTGCTGCTTTTGTCAGGTAATCCTCAAGGAACAATAGTGTTTATTTGGGTCTAAAGAATGCGCCTTTCAGAGCAAAGTAAAGGTCACATTCAGGATTAGATCTGCATTTCGTCTTCTGAGTGCTAATTTTAGTTGTGGACTTGGGGTGGTGAAGGGAATGCAGCTGGTTTGGTGCACTTACACCATCCTTTCCAGCTCCCTTGCTGCCTTGTGTTCAGGATTGGGGAGTTTCAGTAGACATTGCTCTTGTAGTCTAGCTGAATCTCACGAGCATAGAAACATACACCTTGCAGAGCTTCAGGTCAATAATCTTAGCTTCTGACATTTTCCAGTCTTTTAAGCTGTTAAAAAATTGTATAAAGGTATGGGGTTTTTTTGGTATTCTGCTTAGCAGACACTTTAAATTTGCTTGGTCATCTGAGTTGCTGAGTTCTTCATTAACTCAGGCAGACATTGAAATTCCTCTTACACTCTGTCAAACTCTTTTTACCCAGGAATGGTTTTGCCACTTGGCTTTGTTTTTTGTCTAAGCATAGGAAACAAATTCAGGGACCCCCATTATTTAGTTTTTCAGTTTTACTCTTGCTTACACTGCTTTTGTGGTGGATTTCAAAATTTTGCTGGAGTTACTTTTTCATGAGATTTCCTAGTCATAAGCCCATTCATTGAAGAATTCATGCTATAACTGCATAGAGAAACCCCACACAAAATCCTGGTTTTTTTCTGTCAGAGCCTTGCAGTCCAGGTGCATATTTATGAATGGGCTTTGCTTTTGTATTTCTTGGAAAATGTACAAAAGGTGTAAGGGTAATAATTTTCTTTTTATTGTACTGTTTGCTTCTAGGCACTTACTGCTTTCTGCAAAAAATTCTTGTCCTGTATTCTTATGTTTCTCCTCTGGCCTTTGTTATTCACTGTCAGTTCAAACTGCTGCTGTAAATTACCTCTCTTTTTTAAACTTGCTTTTTGCTTTTTAGTTTTCACTTGGGAGATTGGTGTGAAAAAGGTGACTGGTTTCAGACTACTGCTTGACATGCTTGCATTAAATCCTCACCCTAAAGCCAGAGAATATTAGTTATTCACAGTCATTCTCACAGGGAAAACTTGAAATTATTTTCAGTGTTGCATAACAATGAAGTGCTGCACAGCTGTTGGAGAAGAGCTGGCTGGAGGCTGGCATTAATAATTCTGATATTATGCTGGGCATAATTGTGTGATGAAGGAACAAGTGTGATGCTTAATCAAGAAATCTCTTTTGATACTGTGGAGTAACATCAGTGGATATGAATTTTAAAGAGAAACTGTTGAAATTAGGCATAGGTATTTGAAATAATTTCTTTTTACAATGCCAAATAATTAAATTGAAAACACCAGTGTCATTGAAACTAACAGAATTCAAATATATTTGAATTTTCTATGTTAAAAAGAAACCTTTTTGTAAACAATGTGTCCCTCAAACTCTTAAACAGGTTTTTTTCACTGTATTTGTAACTTCACCTATTTTAAAAGGAGGCATATTCAGGATCAGTGTAATGATCTTTTAAGTATTCTGGTGTTTTAAAAAGATACCTCAGTGTATTGGTTGTTTGAATAAGGGCTGACTGCCACATGAAAACTATAGTAGCTCATGTCCTTGAGCTTACACTCTTCCCCAAAAAATTTTGTTTACATGCTAAGGGACCGTGAGGAAAATGCTTTCTTTAAGGTTTTTTTTATCTTGGGTAAAATGGAACACTGGTGTCCTCTTAAAAAAACTGCTCTATAAAAGAGCTATTCTATAAATAACTAAATGTACTTTGTAATACGACAGTGCATTTGCTATGAAGTCATCAAACTTCTGTTGCTTTTTTGCATATCAATGGGAAATTAATTCTGCTGAGATCTTAAATCTGCCAAAAAATGTGGTTTATTTCAAAATTATTTTTCTAAATTATTAATGAAGTGGTGATTTATATTAATGTGTAGAATTTGTTATTGTCACCTGATTTCTGCTGTGCTTACTTGTGATAGAGTATTTAGAAACTACTTCCTGGGGATGTTTAATGGATGTCATGGTCAGAGTGGGTCAGGAAGGAGTTGGGGTTCTCTGGTGTATTTTTTTCCTTGTCTCTGGTTTCTGGAGTTAGTCATGTTTATATGTTGTAAAGTTGTGACAAGTAATGCTAGATGGCATGGTTACAGGAAAAGATTACAAGAATGTGAAGAAATGTTCAAGTCACAGAGTGAGTTACAGATCTCACTTCCTCCTTTTGAGAAAAGTGCAGGTACACTTTTGCAACAGTCAGCTTGTATATATTGACCAAATTAATCTGTTGTGAAACAGTTCACTTAGATAAATTGGGATTATATTTGATCTCCTGGGTCAAGTTGATAAATCCATATCTCTGAGCAGAAAGACTACATAAAGTTAATAAACTGTTTTATTTTTTAAAGTATTTTAAAGTAAATCTTTATATTTGTGTGTCTCAAACATATTTATTATGTTTTGCATCAAGGCAGTTTATTAGGTAGAAAAATGGGGGGAAGTTAACTGCTTTCTTTTCATAAGTTACTTGAAAAAACTGTAGTTTCTAAAGGTGAAACAACCAGCCACTAGAAACTGAATTTCACTGCCTTTCAAAATGAAGCCTAAAGTTCCCTTTAGCTTCAGATGGTCACTTTTCATGTACATACCTGCTTCACATTGAAGTGTTCTGGTATTTGTAGAGGGTTTCTTTTGAGGACACTATTTCAAAAACACTGAGAAAGAGCAAAGCATTAATGTTGTTCCTCAGATGTTTACCTAATAAAAGAATGCACTGAACTAATAAATATTGAAGAGGAATATGTCCAAAACCCCAAGCTTTTCAGCTTGTGTTTATTGTCATCCTCAGGCTCTTGGCTAATTTCTAGTTGTGTGTAATGTCTCAAAGTCAGGGCTCTAATTCAGAGGTAATTATCATATGATCAAGCTGTAGTTGTTATTTTAGTGCAGATTTGGGAAATTAAAGCTGACAGCTGTTTTCCAGCTGCATTTCAGCTGCACTCCATTAAAAAGAGAACAGAGAAGCAGCAGCTTTACAGCTTTTTCCATCATTGCTGAGCTCGGTGAAGTTGCCTTATCTGGTTGCCCTGTGAAATATTTACCATGTGTCTTTGGAGCCTAAGTAAATAAAACAGGAAAAGAAGGTTTGGTAAATAAATGGAAAGACTGAAAGTAGTAGGCTGAACACACAAACATATGTATGTGCATTTGGCTCTGCTGAATATTTAAGAGCTCAGCTATTAATTCCTGCCAGACTTTTGTGTAGGGTGGATCAGAGGTTACTAGAGAGGTCAATTCCCTTAAGTAAACCAAGTTCAAGATACATTCAGTAAATTCCCTGTCACTTCTTATTAAAAGCTATCATAAATCTGATATAGAGAAAACAATTTAAAAACTTCTAATAGGCTGTGATTTTTCTAAAAGGACAGTATAAGTTAGGCCATCAATTGCTAAAGCCAGAAACCCTATTCCTTAGGCATGAATAAAGTTTTTAATGTTTGAGACAGAAAAAGAAAAAAAAATTGTGGCAAAACTGAAAGTTAGAACTATAACTGATTGCTCTGTAGAAATGCAAAATGTACAAGCTCTACAGATGAAAGCTGAGGTATGCTGACAATCTGGGCTTCCATTCTCAAATTGAAAGTATTTAGAGGTATTTGATCATCATAGGGGTGATATTTTTCAAATGCTGCCAACTGATTCAGGAGCTACTGATGTTAAGGCAATATCCTGTAGTATGTAATTATTTTGATGCAAAGTTTTCTAATATTCTCTGATTTGTTTTGCTGAATTTTTATTTAGGTCCTAAAGATCTCTCAGCATTTGTGTTTTAACTGAAAAAAACCCCCAGTGATTGTGTCCTCTCAATCCACAACTCCAGTCTGAATTCATGCACATGGTACAGTTGAAATCTCTGTTTCTTTGATATCCAGAAGAAAACTTTGTGGTTTGGATATTTGAGAAGAAAGCATCAGATGTTTGTTTTCAGACTTACAAGCTGAAGTACTTGTAAGGTGATGCTAAGGATCTGCTGTTCCTCAATTTTCCTTCCAACCTCTCCAGTGCAAAAAAAATCTATTTTCTAGAAAAAATAAAGATGCCATTCGTTTGAGCTGCTTTCACATGACAGCAAGCAGTCTAGAAAAAGAAAAAGCACAGTGGATCAGCCTTGGAAAATGGCTGATGAATGATTGTGCGTCTCTTTTTCTTCTTGGTATCCTTTAATTTCTTTTTAAAATTACAGAATATTGATGAATGAATCAATTAAGGAGATAATAAATCTTCTAGTCGTCTTGTAGTGCCAACTTCAACTGCCGTGCTGCTGCATGGTGTGAATACAGGACTTTACAGAAAGCCAGGAGCAATGGCATGAGGTTAGGGAACGCATGGACCACTTTGATAGGAAGCATATAGGTGACACTTGAGCAGCTTTGAGTCAGGTTGATGAATAATGACTGTAAGTAATATGTACATTAATAACATGACTGAGGCTCTTGGCAACTGAATGGCTGCCTCTGTGTCTTTCTTTGCTGGAGCTTGCAAGACTCATATGCAGCGATGCTTATGAGTGGGGAAAAAAGGGTATAGCTTAAGTTCACCCTTTCATTTCCTTGTTGAGTCCTCCTGACTTATGCCTGTTAACACAGAAAAATGTGGCTTGTTTGAAACTTGAATGTTTAAATTTAAAAAAAAATTTTTAAACCAAAAACACTTTTCAGAGAATTTAAACTGACTGTTTAAATTGTTCCACAGTATGTGAAGCTTCCTTTTTTGAGAATTGTTGCATTTTTTTTCATATTTTGTAGCTGGAATTGTTACAGTGAATCTTAAGGGACTCACAATTATCTTTTCTTCATTTGAATTCTAGAGTTCTTCTGTAATGTGTTTCATATTTAATAAGTTGTACCTATATTTCTCTGATCAACATTTCTAGTCAAGTAAGAGAAGTGATCCCACCTTCTAAGTTAGACAAGTCAATCACAAATCTTTCTTATGTTCATCCTTTCCTGCCTAAAAGACTAATTATCTATTGTAGACATCATCATGCTGAAATCTAGTTTGTTTATTTCAACAAAAACAGATTTAGTTCTGTGTTGACAAATATTTCACTTGGAGGATTGATTGATTTATTTATATGTTTTAGTAACAGCTGTTGTACTGCAAGAGAACAGGATTGGTTTGTGTCTGGCAGCAATGCCACGCCTGTTCTTCTTTACAAACTGTCTTTTCAACATCATACAGGGAGGGAATGGAGAGTTAATGATTAGAAAATTGATGGAGGGGTTTGTGCCCATACTGAAGAACTAAAGAGCTTGTAGATGGCTTTCTGTGCTGAGTGTACATATACCAACAGGATAAAGTTTGTGCTTCCATAAAAACATGTGAAAACATAGAACTTTGGTGGTGGAAAAAGGCTGTAAGACTTCAATCAGTTCTACATTTTTCCTTTCCAATCCCAGTCAGATCAAGAAAACTCCCAATGTGCTGCAAATCAACGTAACAAATCAGACCTTTATGCATATTACAATACACTCTTGTCTAACTTTGTAGCCATTTTAGGAAACTTTCAACATAGGACAGATTTCAGAAGTGAAACAAAATGGTTGTAGTTGAAAGGTTAGAGCCAGGGCATTTGGGTGGAGGCAGAATGCATACTTGGATGGAAGACTCCCTACATGCTGTGGAAAAATACCAAAAGGGATAGCTGCAGATTTCATAAAGTAATTGGATGCTCATGGCCTAGATATAATTTTCAAAAGTGATTCGGGTCAGAAACCCCAAATCTTTTAAGTCAGTGAGATGTTGCAAATTAAATACCTTGGCCACTTTTTAATAGAGCTGAATTCTTCAGCCATTTATGGCTTTGTGTGGCTGAGTAGAGCAATGTCAGTCTGTAACCTCAAGGAAGTCTGTGCAGAAAAACCTGGCAACTCAGGCTAAGTCTTTCAAGTACAGAATCTAGTCTTAGGACAGTCCATTAGTGACAAACTAATACTGGAGTTTTCAACCTTCTGACTGAAGTTTATGGTCAATGGATGTTTCTTTGAACCTTTCGTCATCTACGGCGGTTTCTCCTTTTGAAGGCTTATGCATATTTCATGGTAGGTTAGCTGAAAAGCAGGAGCAGCCTGTCTGACCTGAAAGAACACTTGTTGTGTTGGGATTTTAATGAATATGTTGCAGAACATTCTCCAGCTGTTGCCCTCAGGAGGAAAATTACCAGGGTCTATTGAGCAGGCAGAATTATTTTTAAAACCACCCAACTATGTGCTCTGATACCAAGCAGATAAGTTTATCTGTGAAGCTTAATAGAAACAATTGCATTATAGCAAAGGTGGAAAATTCATTCTGTTTGTTTAGCTCAGATGTGACAGGACAGCTCCTGTGGAGGAGGATACAATTCCTTGTGACTTTATTGCAGTTCATCAGGATTTCACTGCAGCTTGGAAAAAGTATGTGATGATCAAGTCAGTCAATGAAAATGTTGACAGTATTTTTGTCAGCTCATTGGCTACTGCAGCACTTCTGTGAGTAAAATCTCTCATGCACAATCTAAGGAAATATGCATGTAATCTTGTCAACATATTCTATCCTATGTTTTTGTCTTGCTGCATGTTGTCTATTATGCTCATTTATTATATTTAATTTCTGATTAGACTGTAAAGTCAGTGTAGATGACTCACTGTAGTTGACTCCTTGTTTATATAGGTTTTTATATAACAGAATAAAGCAGTCTTGTTCCTTGTCAAATCCTTTTACTCATGTGCAGTGTAGATTCTAAATTCTGCTACCTAAGTTCAAATAGTTTTCAATTTTTTTTCTGAACACAGACCAAGGCCTCCGAGATTGTTCTTTGGTATCAGCATGTGTAACAGATGGAGTGTGAGATTCTACCTTCAAAAATCAAAAGGTCAGCCAGGAAAGGTGTTCTTTGAAGATTGTTCCTTCTTATCCACATGACAAGATGGTACTTATATTTATTCCATGAAAGAGAAGCCTGAAGGTTTGGATAGCTTTATATTTGGAATGAATGAGTCCTCATCTCAAAAGGAAACATAGTTTAGGTGGTCAGGATAGGCAAAGTGGAAAAATGGCAAAACCATATGAACTGTGTAAGTGCCTAACATAATTAAAGCAGCTGGTTTTGCTTGTAAAAGGCTTTGTCACATTGGAGTTTTTACCAGGATATAGCTGATGTTGCTGCTGTTGTTGGAGACTTAAGGTGATGTCTCAGCTCTCTGTTTGCGTAGATTAATTCTTCAGCGCCAATTCAGTTTAAAAGATAATTAAAATATTTATATGTGGGTGAGTGGACATTGATCTCTAACGGAGACTATTTAGTGTTGGCAGTGTTAGGCAATTTTTAAAGTTAATACTGCCTAACTTCCAAAGTTGTCAAAGAAATTGGTGGCGGGTTGGGGTGATTTCAGTACAGTGCTGTGAAGACTGAGACTAGAGTTTAGGAATATTTCAGCCTCGTGTTCAGAACTGGCATGTCATACACTGTTCTATAGAAAATATGTGTATGAGTATAGGGCTTAATACCATGAGATGATCCTTGACTGAGTTTAAAAGCAGAGATGGGCTTAACAAACTTTTGAAGCCAGAAAACAAGAAAGCAAGCTAGGATACAGATGGACACTGGAGTATTTTTTCAGGCCATGAATTTAGGAAAAGGGATTCTTGAGTCCAGTTTGACAGACCTTGGAAGAAAAAAGGTTCAGAAGGCAGAAATAGGCACAGATACTCCTCTGTCTGCTGTAGTCTTTTTCGTACCTTATATATTCAATTTTTCTGCTGCTATTTTAAAGAGAATCTCCATGATAACTATTTGTGAATGCTTTGGGTAGTAGATGAGATAAAATGAGTTACTTTTTAAATTTGTTGTGAAGCTTTGTTAAATCTTGAAAAATCATGGGAGCAGTGGATAAACAACTAAAGAAGAGCATCTTAAGCTTTCTGTGAATCTTCCTTAACTTAATCTGCAGTAATATTACACTTGTGGGAGATATACACCACCATGCCTCAGGTGGGGAGAAAGGTGGTTTTGTCATGTAGCATTAAGGTTTGTTCAGGTTGCAAAGTTGCACAATGTCAACTCAACTTTTTCCCCCACTGAGAGGTGCCGAGAAAGGGAACTGGAGTGATTTCACCACAGATCTTTCATCATCTTTTTACTTTAAAACTCTCAGGACACTGTACAAGGATGGATACTGAAGTTTGAACCAAAAGCACTTCATGGAAGCAGATTTGATTTCTACGTGGTTGGGACAGTTGTACATCAATGCTTTGAGGTGATTCAGAGCAGCAGATTCCCCTGGCTGCTGCTCCTTTACATAGCCTATGAATAGCTCTCTATTTTCCTGCTTTTCTGAGGCACTGAATTGGAAAGGACTCTAGATCCCCTGTTTTTATGCTTTTTGAAATCGTTATTGAAAGGGTTTGTATGTAAGCTGCTGTTACCCAGATCACATCCAGTGAAGCATTTTAGCTTTCCTCAGTCACTGTGTTTCCCTTATCTCTTCCATTTATTTCTGTGAGATCTTTGTCATGGGCAGGCTTGATGCATGTTTAGCCATACCAGTGCAAGAAATTTCCCCTGGTGCTGCTTATTGTTATCACCAAGTTGGCAAACAGATTGCATAAATACTCTTTGGGCCATTCGTCAGAAAGTCATCTGGGCTGGCTTAAATGAGAGGTTGCACTGAAGCAGATATGGAGCACTTGAATCAACCTGATCTGTTAAATCAGCTGTTGAGGTGTAACAGCCACTGACAGAGGTTAAAACACTTTCCATTTTCAAAAGACAGGATTTGTCTTTGTCCTAATCCAACACTCACCTATGCTTCCTCAGCTATATCTGACTTGTGAACAGTGTAGAGCACCACTGTGAAAGCTAATTCTGCTCTCATTCATTACTCTGTACCCTGTTGGAGTGGGCCCATCCTATAATGGATATCTATTCCCAATTGTGGACAACTCATTTTATAATAAAATAGCTTAGAAATAATTCCCAGGTAGGAGTTTAGCCTGAATATTGAAAACCCTGTCACAGTTTTAATTACTGACAGTATTTTTATGGATTGCTAATATTTAAAAGGCACAGTTTATTTGTTTTTAGGTTATTTGGAATAAGTACTATTGTTTATGCAGCTGAAGTTAAACTGTGATGTTCTCTGGGGAGAATTTGGGTACAAAACAAAGATTTCATGGGATTTTGTAAAAAGAGACAGGAGTGACCTCAGTCTGTTTCTCACGACAAGCACTACTATGCCAGGTTAATGTTAGTGATTGCTGCTCTGTTTGTTGGGAGTATTCACACAATATCTTCCAACCCATTTAACAGACAGATTTGACAACCTGTAAGGAAGTATAAAGATTTGTTTTTAATTGGCACTTGCTTTGTTCTTTGATGCATTGTGTGGTGTAGTTTGCTTTCTCAAATTAATACCAGCTCTGTGTGTTATGTTATGGTTTGGTAACAAGTATTTTTCCTTTGATTGTTTCTTCTGAAGCATAAAATTAAAATAAAATTGCATTTAAAGAATCCAAATTATTTTTCCCCTTCTGTGCCTAGCACTTGCTTGGCAGTAATAGGAGCCTATTACTGGTTTTCCTCTTTCAATCTTTTTTAAATTTTTCTTCTCCTTGCCAGCTATCCTTTCTCATGCTGAAAGGATAGCTACCTGTGATATGAGCTTGCAAAATTTTTTTCGCTTGGAAGGAAGGATGCAATGGAAAACACAGTGGTCGTTTCTTAGCTGGTAAAAAGAAATTCTTTTAGAGCTTATAGTACGAGGAAGTTACAATTTGAGGAATCTTAAGCATTCAGTCTTTGTGTGAACTTAAAAATGTACTTCCTTCAATATAATTAAATGACACCTGGATTAAGTGTTACTATTATGGACCATCTGCCTGAGGTTTTGGGTTTTTTTTCCTTTTTTTTTGTGGGGCTTGTTCTAGCTTCTTTTATTATGTACTCATATCTGTCAAGGCTCTACCCTTTCTACTGTCCTTTTTGTGCTCCTGTGGTATCTTCCCATTTGAATTTAAATGCTCTCTCCAGCCTGGAAGCTTTTATGTCTGTCATGTTCTGCGTCATCTCAAATCTGAAACTGTTCCTGGACCTTGTAGCGCAGCTCAAACTCAGTTCAGTGTTGAAATCCTTGACAATCTTGACCTAAGTCCTCCCCAGCATTACAGATGTGCTGATGTGACATCTCCAAAAGACCCAAATGAGTCTGGGAAACCAAATAGCTAGAAAAGAGTTAATCTTTGTAATTCTTGATCTGAAGTCTGGGGCTGCAGAGCTGATCTGATGTCTGGAGAATCCTCTGCTTTTAAATGTGATGCAACTCTTGGTTGCTTTCAGATGCTTCTTCTCAGATGAGATTCTATGTATCTTTCATTCCTAAAGAGGTTTATTCCCAACCAGAAGCATATATTTCTGAAAGATGTGCTGCCATAAAATATGGTTCAGACCAATACTTAAGAGTTATATGTAACTCCTGAAAAGGCCCATATTGTTGTCCAGTTTCACTGCAACAGGGCAATGACTTGTGTTTCAGAAAGGGATTTGCAAGCATTTTGTCTGCCAGGGAACCTTCAAAAAGTGTTTCTTTCCTTTCAAGTGTCAGGGAAAAATTGATATAATAAGTAATTACCTGCTGTCCATGTCTAGGCTTCGTGTACTCTTTTCCATAAGCTTGCCCTTGAGAGTATTATATTATAGTTTTGGCTTTAAATAGCAGAACATGGTAACAGTTTTTCCTTGTCAACTGATATGGTTGTTTATACTACAGAATACACGGACATGACAGGCTTTGGTGAGATTTTTTAGGCCCTTCTTGTAGCTGAGTGTGTGATCTTCCCTCTCAGTAATTTTATAGCTGGAATTCAGTTACTATTTGGTAGGTTCCTCTCCTACTTCTGTGCATGTTCACTTTAAAAGTTATACTCAGTACATGAGTAACTCATACTTTGCTAGGACCATTCTGAATCCACTCTTTTCTTGCCTGATTTTCCTTAATTCTACTTTTACTTATTCTCATGACCAATTCCTGCTTTGTTTAGTATCATTTTAAACCACTGCAAAGTTTGTATTGCTCCAACTCTGAGATTTATGACTTCTGGCAGGATTTAAGGATGGGATTTTCCTAAGATCTAGGTCAGCAGTAAGTCAGGAGCGCATTGATGAATGGGGAAAAACAGCCAGAGGCTGAACCTTGAATTACCATAACTATAGGATGGAGTAAGAAGTTGCATGCAGCTATATTCATTTGCTTTTTACCCAGTCTGTTGTATGCTGCTACTGTGAGTTGCAGAAGAGCTGCTGTGTTGAATTCCAGATGTACTGTGTGTTTTCAGATCGTTGGACATGAAAGGCATGGCAGAAACAAAAGTTCCTATTCTTACTTTTACCCTCTGTATAATTAATTTCTCTTTAGGGAAGTAGAGCAAGATAAGAACATAGTTTCAGCTCAACAGAAGTGAGGCACAGGAACATATGTCCCACTGGTCAACATTACCCCAAACACAAATATTTGAAGGTGGAGGGAGCAGAGCAAAAGCAAACGAACTGTGTGCCATTCTATCCTCCTGTGCTTGAGAGCAAGTTGTGTGTTTGTTGAAGGAAATGGTTCTGCTGAACTAGTCTTGGTGCTGTTTCAAGCCAATTGGTGATTACTTTTTCCACGGGGATTGAAATGAATGTGCTATACTTTAAAATAAGCTGCTGCTGCTATTCAGAATTCGTCTGTTAGTTGTTTGTTCAGCTGGGCTTGACAGCTTCTGTCGTAACTGCATGGAGAGGCACTAGCTCAACTTTAGTTTGGCTTAAGTCCCCTCTACTTTTCCCCCTCACATTAGTGTAGTTGTTTTCTTTCTGATCTTGAGAAGTAATGTATGATGAAGGATGTCTATAAATACTAAATTTAAAATGAATCGACATTTATTCTTTATGGCTGCAAAAGAAATAATGCATGGATTTACTGTGATCTGGGAAGTTCTTCTGAATTTCTGAGTATTTAGCCCAATCCCCTAAAAATGTTGTTGACTTGGAGCCAATTAGTGTGTAACCTGGAGAGGAGAGGGGGGGAGAAAAAGGGAGAAGATCAAAAAGGTGAAGTGTCACATCTCTTGAGTGTTAGTTCATCTACAAGGTTAAATTTATCCAAATCGGATCTGGAATTTGATTCAAATCTGATTTTCTTCAGACTAAGGGGGAAAGGGTGATCTAAGATTCTCTTTTAAGTCAACAGGCTTGGACATTTGAAGGAGAGTTCAAATCTGAAATCAGGAATACTCAAATATTGGTGAACTAACTTCTGCATTTTGGTTCATGTGTGTCTTATTTCATTATCAATTAGTGCAACAAGACAGTGATAACCAGTACTAAGATCTATTCTGCAATCCAGATTGTTTGAGTTGTGCTGCAGGTGGGCTATGAATACAGGTAATTTTATCAAAGAACTGCATGTAAAGTATATGGCTTTTGCTCATGCTCCGTAGAGGAAAAATTGCTGTCCATAGTGATGAGTAAACTGCTGTCAGTGGTCTAATTGAAGTGGTCTCTGTGAACCCAAGATTATTTTCTTTGTTTTCCTGCCTGGTTATTTATCATTATTTGTAAAAGAATGGACAACCTTTGTGGAAATTTTTGGTTAGCTGACAGATCTTTTCATTTATCCGATGTCATCAATTCATCCTTGTTGAAGCTTAGACATAAGTGTTGCTTTCCATTATCTAGGTAACATAATGGAGCTCTGTGTGTGTACAATAATGTTTAAAAGGTACTGCAGTGTTTAATGGGGTTTTTTTAGGTTAAGTACTTTTGGTTTCAGCATTCTGGTAGCTGAGGCACCGAAACCATTAATGAATAATGCAGTAGGTAGGGATTTAGATATCAGACAGTATTTTTCTTTTAGCTTCCTGTCACTCTCCTCTGTTTCAGACAAAGGATAGAATTCTTTAGTGAGTGTATATGGTGAATAAATCATCTGGTGGAAGGTCTGAAGTACATGCAAACTAGTTCTAGTTCCAGTTTAAAACAAATTTGTAACTCTCTAAATACTCACTGTAAGCAAAATAAAACAGATGCAGTCTGAACTGTTGGTTTCTGACTGTACAGCGGAGAAGATGACCAGCTAATCAAGATTCTCATTGAAGAAATATTATAATGTGTCTCATTAGTATAGTCTTAGATACTGTGTTGAGGATATGTTTCTGAGGGAAATAATGAATGAGAATATCATTGCTCCTAGATTTTCAGCAGATGAGCATGGTCACGTTTGTTTTCCAGACCTAAAGATTTGTGCTTCCAGGAAACGTACGTCTTTTATCCATCTACATAAATTGGTAGTATGAGGAACAATGGAAGAGTAAGAGTTCCTTCATTTTATAATGTCTACATTAGATTCCTTAAAGAATTACTTTTTCAGGTACAGTTGCATTTCAGAGGTGAAGCAGAGCTGATGGAGCTTACATCCTGAAGTGTGAAAAAACATAGGGAAGTGGCTAATTACACTTTATTGGCTCATACAGTAGTTTCTTTGTGTGCTGTGATAGGGTCTAAGAGTCCTAAGCACTAAGATCTGAATATTGTTGTTACACCTCAGAATTTTTCCCTGTTTAATTAAAAAAGTAATGACAACTGTCTGTGCAAACTCAACTTGGCTTCTTTAAACTTAGTAATAAATACACAGGTCTTCATGTATACTATCTGTCATTTTGCTGCAGGAAGAGTTTTGCTTACTGTACATATAAAGTCACGACTGAATTGACATCACATTTCACTGTGTAAGTATACTTTCTAGATGTATGACTGACCATAGGATATCATCCATCAATGCTCAGGAGTTCTTCCAAGTTTTGTTAAATTGTATCCTTTCCAGATTGTAGAATGACTTGTTCAGAAAGCCTCAGATCTTAATTTCTGTAGTCCATATCTGCCTCGTCTTGTGACTGATATGTTATTCTGCACCCCTGCTTTATGTATATATAAACTGATTCTTCTCTGCCTTTTTCTGTGCATCAAGTCTGAGCCCTGTGAGTGCAGGAAGAGGCCAGCCTGGGAGCTAGCTGCCTTGGTCTTGCAGGATTTTTAGGTCATTGGCCTGCAGATTTGTGGCAAAAGCTTAGTGTGTCTTTTTTTAAAACATGCTATGCAGCCAGTTGCTGGAGGCAATAAAGCTGCCATTTGAGCAAGGAGAGCAGCAGTTGCATAAGCCTGTGGGATGTCTAACATAAAATATCCATTGTACAGTTAAAGCTTCACAAAACTTTGAGATAAGCTGAGGTCAATTATCCCTGGAATTTAACACAAACGGTGACAACGCTTTTTTTCCTGCCAGATGTTCATGCAAGTCTTTGTACAAAATGATATTGGTCTTTTATTTGTCTCCCACACATTGTCTTGCAAAAGGCTGTATGTTTAATCATCAGTGCTCTTTCCTTCAGCATCATGAATCTAAATTTACTGGCAATTCATGGCCACAAATAGCTTTCTTCATTCCTGATGGCTATGGTGCAAAGATCTGTGTGTAGTGGTTTGGGAACCTGGAGCACCCCTTTGTGGGGGGGTGGTTTGCAATTTTTACTTCCCTTAGAGGCACCCGCCCTGCAGAGATCAGTTAAATTCAGTTTGAGAAGTACAAGGGAGAGCAAGGGTAGAACTGGCCAAAAGGCAACGGATTGCTGACACCTACAAGTCCCCGCCTACAAGTTTATGTAGCTAAAGCACCTCTTATCCTGAATTGTTAAAATAATTAAGGTGAAGACAAAGTCTGGCCCTTTAAGATTTGTTACAACTTTTTCTGAACTACCAGAGTACAACCTGCTTTTTATTAGCACAGGTCTGGCAGACCTTAAGTACAAGGGCCAAATGATAGCTCTTAAGTGTAATTACTCTTCTTTCTGATGTGCTAACTGGCAAAATTAGAACCATTTACAGTTTCCACATTCGTAGTATTTTGGTTGGAGTGAGCATACTTCCTTTAGGAGGTGCAGCTCCACCTAAGGTTCTGCAGACACAACTATATGCAACAATATAAAATTAAGATGATAGCAATTTTCAATTGTAAAGACTGGGCTTCTTTAAAAAAAAAAGGTCTATCAGATTTGTAAGGTAAGTTCTGTTAAGAACATAAAACATGCAGCTAAAAGAGTGCTCTTCAGTGTATTTCTCTCTTTGTGGACTTAAAAATTTTTTGTAATGGAAAGAAAGTATAAAAAAAAGCCCAAAACATTAAAGTCTCAATCATGTAATAGAAGATTGTAAGAGTAATGATGGTAGTACTTAGAAGATGTGTATTTCAACATGTGCCTCAATATTTAATGGTTAAGATGTTCTCCTGAGTATTTGGACTATGCAGTTCACGTTAAGTACCTTACTGAGAGGGAGGAGTTTGTCAAGCCTGCTCTTAAGACATTGATTTGGTAATTCTCACGTTTCTGACATTTTCATTTTGTAAAAAATTGGCTGATGGATGCAGATATTGTTACTCTGTCTTTGTAGTAGTCCGTATCATGCAGCAAGGCCTATGGATTGCAAGCAGACTTTGGTGAGGATTTGTCAGAAAGCTTCTGGCTATTCTGTAGCACTAACTGGAGTCTGGGCTGTCTTGGTGTCCTGCTCCCTTCTTCTGCACAACTGGTCTGTCCTTCAAGTTCTGCTGGAGATACTTGCAGGTCCATGTCCGTGAGTCAGGATTTATTCCACACTCACTACGTTCCATTAAGCGTCTGAGAGATGCAATTATAGTCCTGTTTGAACTCCTGTTTACTGGCTGCAATAGTATCGACTGTTGGGTCTTAGATGTGGTCACTGTCCTTTCCTTTCAGAAAAATGCTGCAGAAGTCTATGTTACACATGCAGGGTCTGTGGCTTAGCTGCTGTTTTGACTGAGCTGGGCAAAACTGGTGCAGGGTTATCTTACCTAAGAATTCGAGACCATAGCATTATTAAAAGGTGAAAGAAGACAGTCCAAAAGCAAACAGGAAATCAGTTCAAAAGGGAAGTTGATGACTCTCCAAACGCCTACAAATTGAAAGACATTGACAAAGGCCAAATGAACTTTTGGGAATAGTGAAGATGTTAGAGATTTGTACACAAACATGTGCTAGTTTTCAGTACAGTAGCTCTCAGACCTTGTGTTCATGACAGTCATGATGGCCAAATACCCCCCTTTTTGCCTATCTTACAGGAAGTGTAATTTTGTAGAACTACCATCTCCTGGCCACACAGGTAGAAATTGCATAAACTCAAATATTTTGTTTACAAAAATATGCTTACTCTGTCCTTCACCCATTTTAACACTAAAGGAAGATGGAAAGAACAGTCTTTGTTTAAAGCATATGCTGACTGAAAACCAAAATCAAAGAAACATAACAGGTGAATGTGTTGTCAGTGAGAAAATAGTTTCTGACTGGAGGACACTGGTTTATATTAAGTACATAGCAATTGTTGGCACAATTCTTTACCCTACGAGTGTCTGTTACGAATAATTTTGTCAATAGGACCTTCTTCCCCTCAAAATTAATATTAGGCTTTATAGAGAATACGGTATAGGCCTTTGAGATTCTTTTGCTGTGCATTGCATGTTACTAATTGTAGTAGGCTTCTATCAGCAAAGAAAATTCTGTAAAGGAAACTGGTCTAAATTATGAACAGAGCTGAGCTGATTGATTTCAAATTATTTCCCTATTGATGACAAAATAATGATTTTTGAAGTTATCTTGTAAAACAGTTTTCTCTTTTGTGGTGGTGCTTAATAAGAACTTGAAATAGCCATGTGTGAAGTAGTGTCAGGAACTGATCCATGTTATAATGTGAACGCTCCCACACCTTTTGTTCTAATACTGGCTCTTTTCCTTGCATTAGGAATTGCCTGCCTTAGTAATGTGCTAACATGTTATTCATGAAAATGTGAGTCTGAATCCTTCATTCCATTCCGTAGTCTTCAGTCTCGTATCATTATGATGTTTTTTATTTTGGGCCTCATGTTCAATAAACTGACTTGGATACTGCTGGTTGTATAACAGGGCTGCATGGATGTGTTGGATTTACACAGCAAGGTTTTGGTAGGTGGGTGGGCTGCAGGGGTAGGCTCTCTTGCGTAGAGACTGGGGGCTGCCCACTTGTCAGACAGCTAATTGCTAGATCTGTAGCATACACAGAATTTGAAAGAGTCCAAAACTACTTTGCTGTTGGTGGACACACTTTGCTAAATGTGGCTATGGTTGTCATTTACACACTCCAATGCTGTCCACAGAGAGGATGGTATCTACCACTGCTGTAGTGTTCTGGCTTTTCCTCAGTGTTCAGAGTGTACCTCTGTACTTGGTTTCATAAAGTGTATTGCTTGCTTTTGGGATTTTCCTATCTTCAAGGGATTTTACCCAAGACTAGAGGATCTGTATGTTTTACAGACAGTTGGCTTCTCATGGTGTCTCAATGGCAGTGGCATATTATCAGCAGCATTTTAGAAAAGGAAACAGATGAAAGATATGTAAGGTAGGTAAGACATACTAATTTTGGAAAATTTGAGGACCCTGTTTTGAAATCCCTTTGACCTGCTAGATTTGGTGTGGAATGTGTTACACTTGTGACAGACTGAGTTGAGGTCTTGAGCCAAGAAATTAATTGAATGAGCAGCAACAACTAGAAGATACTCAAAATTTGGTCCAAATAACTTTTCAACAACATATATAAGGAAGAAAAAAAAATATTTTCTCTTTATTAGGAGCTAATTCAGAAAAATTCTAGTTAAATTTTTTGTGGGTTTTTTGTTTTGTTTTGGTTTGGTTTGGTTTTTTTTTCATTTTACTCAGCTGGTCTGCAGGTGTAGAGGACTTTGGCCAAGGTTTCACCCATTGGAGGCTACAGTCATTACTAAAACTCCTGGGCACGCATTTCTGTTGGAATGCAGCTGATGTCATGGAAAAACAGGACCTTTTTGGTAACCCCTAACAACTAGAAGTACAGTAAACAGTAAATATTACCTCCACTGAGATATTCGCTTTTAGAGAGACTTGTTAGGTTGGTGCCTGTGTGCCAAGAAATATAAACTTTTACTGATTTAAAGATGCTTTTCCTAAAAGCACAAGCCTACTGCTGAGGTTTAGCCATGATTTTGATATGCCTAATAAAACCAGAAATATTTCTGTTTAAATTCTAAAATACCCAGAATTTACTGTTCTTTCCACCACCTAACAATTTTATGGTCTTTCACATCAGAAATCAGTGATGGTGTATTAGTTATAAGGGAAATAGCACTGTAATTTTCATCATTTGCAAAACACAGGGTTTTTCCGAGGTATATTTTCCATCTAATTAAATGAGTAGAGTTTGGTAGAAATGTAGAACTGTTCAAATATTTTTTCAGTTTAGTTTGTTTTTTAAAAGTCCACTCTCAGCTTCAAGCTGCGCATTCTGTTTTGCTTTCATGGGGTTACTTGTGACTTAGAAGATAATTTAGATGTTTGTTGTTCAAGGGTAATTCATTCCTTTACGTGATTTGTATGTTTTCTTTTTTCTTTCCTCTGTTGATAGAAATACCAACACCACACCTGTGAAAGCCCCACCACTGCCACCTTGCCATTTAAAGCTTGACTTTGTAAGCAGACGGTACATGGAGAGAAGTCTGAGCAGCCGAACATACAGCGATACATTGTTTTTTGAGAGCGCCAGTATAGCTCCTAGCACACTTTTTGTGACCCAGTTGACCATTAGATACTGTAGATGTTTTATTATTCTTTGGCTTAGGTGTTGAGGTTGTTGTAAGTTTCTTTCTTCTGAAAGGGGAGATACCTATTCATAAATTACAGTTGTCCACTAAATTGGTCCTTGGAAGGATGGTACAGATGGTACAGCACTGTCTGTGACTGCCATTTCCTTTCCCCAGTGTTAGATAAGCCAAGTAATGAACTTAATGGTTGTGGGATTTTTCTTGGCGGTACATTACCCTCCACTGTAAATCATCTCAGATCTTTGCTATACTTTTAAATAGTGAAAGATTGCAAGCTTTAAGCGTTTAGAAAATGAGGAAGAAGCCTTAAAAAATAGTAGTTACTTAAAAACAGTTGAAAAAACTATTCTGTTCACAGTCTTTCTGTATTGCCACCTTTTTTGTAGGTTTTTAGATATTCATATTTTTCACATTTTGCTTGTGCATTTAAGGTAAAAAACTTTGTTATGAGTGTTATGATTCAAACAGGATCCACATACCAAGAAAAGTGCCAAACATCAAAAGTTCAACATTAAATGAGAAGAACTGGCATGATGATATATAAGTTAATTCTTTCTTTCTTAATGAAACCATGTTCCAGTTTCTTACAGGTGTTTATATATGACCATACTTTGTTAATATTTTCTAATAAATATTTAGCTTTTTTATTCTCTCTAGTTCCTGCATATTTTTTTACCACTCCTTTCAGAAATATTTACTTTTTTTCCCCCCCTGACTTAAGTTTGACATACTTACTAAACAAAAAATTTCTATTTTAATTCTGCTGGTTATTGCTTTTTGCTCAGCGGTCTTGCTGCCTAGACAGTAGCAAGCTGTATTGACCTTATCTTTTCCAGTCACACTTTTTGAAAAAGGAGTTAATAGAGTCTGTAAATCATGGGAGAATAGCAATTAAAACGTGGAGTTCTTCAGTTTGATGTTTTCAGTTACTTCCCAGCCAGACAATGTATTTGGAACTAGGACTGACATTGCTTGTACTGATTTTTTTCTCCCACTCCCCTTTTATGCAGAAGAATTGCCTTCTGCTTCCTAAATATTATCTGATAATATATTTCCTAAATATTATCTGGAATAATATTTTCCAATTGTTTTAGAAAATGGTATGGCTAGAAGATACAGAAAATAAGGTCATGTGCATTATTTAATGGTGGATTTCACTTAAATGCAGGTATTTAGTAGTTACAATACTTGTATACATCAGTGTTTTAAGTATGACTGTTATTTTTGACTAAGAATTTTGGGGATATAGTAGTTCACAGGATTCTATATGTAATTCTAAAATAAAAATATAAAGCTCAAAGTAACCATAGGTTCAGTATTTGTCCACATCATTCAATGTATATGTCAAAAGCACAGCAAAAGAGAACGTTTCCACTGCTTTCCAGAACATAATATCCAAATCATCTCACTTGCTCTTCAAATCAGGCATTATATTGTCTTCTTCTAACAACACAGGTAAACTACTGAATAGAAGTCAACAATTACCATGCAGGTAACTCTTCTCTAATCCAGAGTGTGAAGGAGTGTGAAGAGCTGACACGCTTGCTTGTGTTGCTGTGTGTATTTTGCCCCAGCATCCCTGAGTGTGAGCTTGTTTGTGTGTGGTGTTAGGGGGTTGCTGAAAAGCATACTGCAAATAAAGAGAATACTTCACCCTGTTCTGAGATTTTCTGACTCACAGAGGTGCCATCCACATACTCCTTTAAATTATTTGGTGTTTATCTCTAGAATGCTTCTCTGAAATGTATGTTAGATCAGACAGAGGTCAATGTGCCCTGTCTGAAGCCTGGGTTTATGCCCCTTTGACAGTTTTAATACAAGACTCCCATCTTTTGTCATATGTTGGTTTGCTCTTGCAAACATGTGACAAACTAGGTAAGACTGAAATGCATACTTGTTTTGTCACTTGAATTAACTTCTGTGCACAGTAGTTCTGAGTAGATGTGTCATTTTCCCCTATTCCAGGGGCTATTTATGTTTTGCTTACTAGCAGTCAGTGTACTGCTAATGACAGTTGTGAATGTGACTACAGGCAGAAGCACTGCTTCAGTGCCTCATAAACCTGAGTAAGTGATAGGAGATTGCTTTCGACTTCCAACACTGTAAATTTTCCAGGTAATGTTTTCTGAGTTTAGAATGCATGAACGAGTGTTCCCTTATCCGGCTTAAATATCTAGTGAGATTTTTTCTGAAGACTGTTGGGTAGTTCTGGAAACACACATAGAAATAGCACTGATCTGTATCCTGGTGACAGGGAATTATGCCTCAAATCTCAAGCGGAGAGGACAATGCTCAAGATGTGTACCACTCTTTTGAAAGGTTTTTACAAAAACTGTGTAAGATCTTTTAAATAAGGAATTGTTGTAGGAAACTGCTGCTTAAAATGCCTGATTTACATTGACTAACTGTAGCAGACTAGTTTAAATGAGGATATTGTGTTGTGCTAGTTGGGAAAGAGAGGGGAAAAGAGGACATGGCCTATTTCTTCATTTGACTATGAGTCCTAAGGAAGGAATGAAGGTAACTGTGTGACAACTCTCATCACCCAGCAGGTTGCAAAGTACTGAGCATTAGACTGCCAAACTCAATGTGTGTGCATACAGTGCTACGTAAGAGGCCATAGGTTACTGTGAACTTTCTGTGCTGTCAGTGAAGTTTCAGGTGCTGGTCATTGCTAGAAGCAAGATCACAGATTAAGTGGTCAGTGGCCTGGGTTATCCTGTCTCTGTGGTGCTGAGGGTCATGAAGAAATATCAGTCAAGAAAGCCAAGAGTTGTCACTGCTTTACAGGTCAGGTTTTGGTACACATCTGTATTTGTTTGGCTTCTTGAGCATCAGGCCTGCCTTCTGTATGCCATTTGAAATCTGGAATTCAGAAGATGCAAGGTAGCAGGTTGTAATTTCTCAAGGGTTTTGCTTCTTTTTAAAACCCAGAGCAAGTATGTTTCAAGTTTAGTTTCCTTTTCCTGGGTTGTTTGCTGGGAACTGAATGGAACATTGGTACATAGCAGTGGGGGAATTCACATTGAACAACATTCATTTTCAAGCTCTTCACGCAGAAGTATTTAGGCTGGAAAGGACTGCTTGAGATCATCTACTCCAATGCCAAACTTCCTGCGTCATCTAAACATTAAGCTATAAATAGACTGATGTGGGCCAAGTTTATTATCAGTCAGTGTTGTATGCTTTTTTAAATCAGCCTTTACACCAGGCTTTTCAACAAGCACACAGTAAAAGGAGCTATAATTTTAATAATTGCAAGGTATTTTTAGAAATTATTTTTGAGGTGTCACACCCACTTGACCAGTCTTTTATTTGATGTACGTACTCAAATGTACTTAGATTGACTAAACAAAAACAAGATAGGCAGTGTGTCAGTGACAAGTGGCCAGTACAAAGCATTTTGTACGTGAATTTGATGTTAACAAGGAAAATTTTTCTGACCTAGTCAGCTGAAGCCAACTTGAAGATTGCAGCCAAACAAAAACACTTGCTATCAAACATAGAGCTGCTTCTATGAAAATACAGGTGAAAGTATTGGATGTCATTCAAGCACTAGAGTCTCTTTCTCATTCCCTGTTTAGATAATTTGTTACTGCTGAAGGATACAGGCTTTTGGTTTGAGCTACAGGCTTCTTTCTCCAGTACCTTTCAGTAGGTAGACACTAGTTTATACAATGTACAGTTGTGTGCTTCACCCTTGCATTTATGCTTACTGGAAGTATCTGCTGGAGATTTGCTGCATTGTTGCAGGCAGCGCCTAAGATTGCAGACATGATTCCTGATCAACTGGGAAGGAATGAATTGGAGAATATTTGGTTTACATATGAGGACTGGCAACTCCATCTGCCGTGTTGTTAGTAGTCAGTATGGGCAATATTAATGCAATATAATTGCAATAAAGCACGTAAAGGAACGAAGTCTGCTTTGTAGCCAGGTAGCTTTTAAGACAGCCTTACAGCTAATGTTCAAAGACTAACCACAGATGTTGTGTGCTGGAAGTTGATCACTTCCTGTGATAGTTTATGTTTTAATGTATATTAAACAACAGCAAAAACAGTGGTTTGCACCACAAAAACTCTGTGAACTCTCAGACTTTCTTACAGGCCATCCAAAAGAAACAAATTTGGTATTTGCTCTTCATGGTGGTTCCTGATGCTGTTTGCCAAATGCTGCCCAGTTCCAAGCCATGGTTTGGGAATCAGTGCTACAGAGAGTCATTGAGAAGATGTTAGGAAGAGAGTGAGCCTAAGTCTGTAGGATGCATTTGACCTAGAGAGGGATTCTGTGTCATCAAAGACCATGGGAGCTCCTAGACGGCCAAATGCATCAGCCCCCAGCTGCTCTGCTCACCTGGGTGCTGCCCCTGTCTTGCAAATTTGACAGCTATAAGACTGTGCTGTATAATTAGCTACTTCCCTCTATGCAAGTGAGCTGATCTGTTTCTCCAGGCCCAAGGAGGGCTCTGAAACACCCATTCCTTTTGTTCTCTTTTGGAATGAAGTTGAATCCTTTGGTAGAAACCAAGTGGGAGTATCAAAGATGGTCACTTCCTGCACTGCCATCAGTTAATGCTCCTGGGGGCTTTTTTTCCTGCAGGTTATTATTTTAGAATCAGATATAAGAAACTTTTTCTTTCCTCCTGTCTTGCCTGCTTCTCTTTCAGCCTCTTCTAGAAAATGTCTGGTACTTGGCAAGTTGGATTGGCTTTGTATGTCAAACCTTCCTATTTGTAGCTACCTGCTCTCAGAAAGGTGAGTGAGAAGGAGAGAGGATGAACAGAATTACAAACATACCTACCCTTGTGTAGAGAGCTGGCCTCAGGCTAAGACAAAGGGCTTGGGAGATTTGAGACCTCCTGGATACCTCCTGGATTCTTTTCCTATTGTGTCATTTCCTTTCAGCAGTGTTTGAACCTTCAAGCTCACCTGGGTGTGTTCACAGGCAGCCAGACCATTGTGAAAGAGAAGTTAGACACCTAGCCTTGGCAATAATTAACTCCCATAGCTTGTTTGTACCTCTTTGTCATGCATTTATTGTCCCACGTTTGCTCACTTATAAGGAAATTCTTTTTGGCATTTTATCAGGTTTTTATGAATTGGAACAAGTGCAGAATTAAATCAAAAGGCTTGGATGCAGAGGGCAGATTGGTCCTCCATCCATCCCTCCCTTCCTTCCTCCCTCCCTCCCTCCCGTCCTTCTCTCTTTCCCTCTTTCTCTCTCTCCCCCTCCCCTCTCCTTCCCTCCCGTCCTGCTGGGGATGGGTGGAGCTCAGTGGTAATGCTAGTGGCTTAGAAACATAATCAACAGGATTTGTGTAGTGTTTCTTGCTATGAGCCTGCTTGAGAAACCCCTAATCCTGCCTCCCAGACTGATAACCTTCTTGCCCTGAGCAGGGTGAGGAGGACTGGGTGAATTGCTCTACTCTTTGTGTAATGTGTGCTGAGCCCTGCAGAAAGGTAACTGGTATCTCCCCTTGCCAATACTGACGTGTCAGGGCAAATAACACCAAGAGTAACAAGCCTGGCTATTTAAGCGTTGTGCTCCCTGACAGAAAATGGTGAAAGCCGTCATCTTGAATGCACAAATTCTCTCAATTATTTTAATCCTTATTAAAAAGAGTGTCTGTTCCAATGTGACTTTTTAAACTAGGGCCTCTTGCTTTGTCTTTTTTGTGTACACACAGTGCTTAGAAATACATTGGTGCCTGCTTAACAAAGCAGTGCTTGACAACTAATAAAAAGAAGCAATTCACAGCTATTGAGGGGTATTAATCATATGGGAGTGAAACTTGATCTTTGTGATTTAAAAAAACTTTTTTTAAGTGGGATATTATATATATATATGTCTCTTGAGTACGCAAGAATGCTTTTTGTGCCTGTTTTGCCTTGGAGACTATATCGGAAGCAGGATTTGAGTCTGTGTTGAAGCACTTTGAACAGTCAAGTTCTTATCTACTGCTGCATGTGCAGTGAATTTCTTTTCTAAAATTTCCCACAAAAATGTTTCAAGAGAACTCAGATGTACTTAGGCTGCAGTTCCAAGGAGCAAAGTGAGATGATGTACTAATCCTTTCACCCAGTTCTTTGCTCCTCTGACTTACTGAGTTTATGTGTTCACTGCACCTAGAAAAAAAAGATAAATTCCTGGACAGTTTTCTCATTTTCTCCCCTTTGCACTGGCTTCACTGCTTATCTGGTCTTCTGCTGAGCTATTGTGTGCACTAGCACAAGAAGAAAGTACATGCAGCAAAACAAGTGGTTAATTTTCTGTCAGGTTAGCATGCTGAAGTGGCTTGGCTTGGTTCAGTGAGCAGAGAAGTTAATATGAGCAAGTTGAAACATTTGAGTAGGGATCATGGGAAGAAGATCGCCAGCATTTAGAGAGCCCTGAAAGTTGAAATTGATTCCTGATGAGTCTGTTGATGCTGCTATCAAAAATGCTATTTTGAGAGTTCGTTATCCTGTGTGAATTTAGTGGACTTACTGAAACTGCAGTCCAGAAGTCCTATCCTATTTTGAAATGCATATTCTTCCAGATGGTATCTTTTTGGTATCTTGCATAATATTATTTTAATTTCATTATTGCTGGCATTTTTCAGATACTGTCAGAGAATTTGGATGACTTGTAGTGGTAACTTTCAAAATTAATAACTGCAGGTAGTTCTGGTATTTGTTGTGGAGCTAATTAAAAGGCTGGATATTAGCTCCCTTCCCTGTGCTGTGCTTCACAGCCCCTTCAATGCCAGCCTAAGGGTTTGTGGTGTCATGCAGTAAAATAGTTTACTGAAATAATCAAGTCTAAAAATAACCTTCTGAAAAAAAAGTGGCATGAGACAATAATGAGTAGCTGAAGGTAAGTAAGGCTGGCGATTTTTTTAAGCCTGCTTTGCTGCTGAAACAGAATCATTATGTAACTGCCCTGACAATGATCATTCCCTTCCATAAATGCCAAAATGTCTGTGGCAGTCTTTGGGGTGTCTTCACCCAGTGCTTACTGGTGTCCTCTAAAAGGCCACTTCTGTGATGCACTTCTCCCCTTGTGGGTTCAGTTTGGTTTGTGCAACTCTCAGGGGCCACCTGTGAGCTGGGTCAAGAAGCATAAATGAATCTTGAAAGCCTTTATAGAAAGGAGAAAAGATGGGGTTAGTTTAAATTCTGACTGCTGTCCCAGCTTGATGTGTGGTGCTGCAGAAATAGTACTGATGTGAGCTGCTCAGGTTTCAGTGCTGTACAGGGAAACATCTGTGGAGGCACTGCCTGAGCCTCTGGGTGTCTTTGGTAAATGAAAAGGTCCTAAATTGCTGGAAGCATATGTTAGAACTTGGAAGTATTAAAAGCATACATGTGAAACTGGTATATTTGACTGTTTTTTTGCCATTTACTGCCTATAATATATAAAAAATTTTCTGGCAGCCAAAATGCTGTACACCCAGTTTTATTTAGGTCTATCATAAGCTTTCTGTTAAAGAATATTTTAGCATGATGATGTGGACACACAGAGGAACTGCAAAGTGCTGAACAAGCCACATCTTAATCTGTAATGTGCCGGTCAGGCTCTTGTGTTTTATGTTTTATTATGGACATTCATTTCATATCAGACTTTGGCCATTTCCAGTGCCTCATCACCCTCACAGTAAAGAATTTCTTCCTTATATCCAATCTAAACCTAACCTCTTTCAGTTTAAAGCCACTCCCCCTTGTCCTGTCACTACATGCTCTCAAAAAAAGTCTCTTTCCAGCTCTCTTGTAGCCCCCTTTAGGTACTGGAAGGTGCTACAAGGTCTCCCTGGAGCCTTCTCTTCTCCAGGCTGAATGACTCCAACTCTCTCAGGCTGTCTTCATAGGAGAGGTGCTCCAGCTCTCTTATCGTCTTCGTGGCCTGCCTTTGGTTTGCTCTAGCAGATGAAATCAGAAATTAAAAGAAAGCTAACAGAAATTCAGTATTTCAGTTGTTAGGGTGGAAAACCAGACTTTTTCTAAAATCTCTTCTTTCACACCTGAAAAGCAATTATTTTGAATTGCTTTTTTAATTAAAAAAATCATGTTTTCTTAAGTGCTGTAATTATTCTGTGTCCAAATTCTGCACTTGGCAAAAGTAACATTTCCCATGAGCATGGGTGTTAATTGTCTGCTATCCACATCTCAGTGGCATTGCCTGCTACATTTTCTCAGAATTTCACGTGTTTGTAGCATTCTAATTTCTGCCCCAAACTGTGCTGTGATGTTTGTGACTGTAAATATGCAGTGCATTGGCTTCAGTTTTGTTTAATGGCCGTTTCTATGGATCTGTGTTTGTTTAAAATAGTAAAGATTGACGCAACATATTACTCTGAAAATTATTAACAGTTAGTCTGTAGGCCATTACATCATGAGGAAACCAAAGCACGCTTGGAGAGCACTTACTTTTTTTCTCTCAGGATTGCTGAAATACAAAATACAGCTGTTCAGCAGTGCATGTAGTATTTGCTAGCAGTACTAGAAGAAAAGGAACAATACAGGAGAAATGCAATACTGAGTAAAGCTTCAATTTTCTTTTTAATAGAAAAAACTGTATCTCTGAATACAGATTTTAATAAAAATTAGTAGTGTTAAAATGGGATAAAGCTGTGCATCAGAATTTTGTGAACTGCTCATAACCTTTCAGTATTGCTGTTTCCTAGTATTTTCTATGTAATAATTATTAATATTTTGTGTGTATCTGATTCTGGAGTCAGTGTGTGTCACTGAATGCCTATGCTTAATACTTCATTTAAGTATCTTAATGTGCAGTGCCCAGTTGATATTCATAGAATACGTGGAATGGAAACATTGATTTAATATTAATTGCAAATTGTATTGCTTTTTCTATTGCTTTACACTCCTACATCAGCTTTCTACATGTAGTTTAGATAAGCACATGGTGGGATGGTCAAAGTTGGAGCTTCTCTTGCAGTTAAGTGTCTTGCATGTCTCTTAGAACCCAATATTTTAGAGACATCTGTGAATAAGTAAATGCAAATGATGTCCTTTAATTGAAATAGTAAGTAAAAATACCTTAAGCCTCCAGAAGCTGAGCTTTTTTGAGAGTATTGCCTTTACTACTATTCCAGGTCCAATTGAATCAGCTGTGATGTGCATTTGTTCTGAGTAACCATCTCTTGAAGAAAAAGGTCTGTTAAGGTTAGAAATCAAATTCTTTTCTATTACACTAAATGAATTGCTGCTTTCTGCTTGCCAGAGGCACTGCTTCAAAACAAAAGCAACCTAACTCACAGAGAGTTAAAATATTTTATTCCTAAGTCATCACGTCTGGCTGCAGAGTGACCTCAGCCTTCTGCTCTGAATCATTGTTGAGAACTCACATGGTCTAAATAGACTGAGGTAGGTTTCAGTCCCAGAAACTGTTTGTCTTTTCATGTGTCGTGGCTAAATGAGTACAACCTTGACATTGTTAGAAAGGGCACAGCTACACCCAGTTACTGTAGGTGTAGTAGCAGATTAACCACTCTAACTACTTTCATGTGTGTAATCTTCCTAATCTTGATCAGGTGGCCATGTTGCTTTTCTCCTGTGGCACGTAGACAGAGCTTGATTGTGGTTTTGATCCTGAATCTGTTTTTATGGTGGTAGGCAGACCAAAAAAAAAGGAAAAAGGTATTGCATACAATGCTAAGAGGGTTAGGCTGCAGTTATGGGAAAAACCACAAACAACATGTATTTGAATTAAAGGAAGCTATTAAAGTGATCCTTCAAGAAATGTCTGAGAACAGTGCTTTTCATACTTACTCAAGTTAATGTGAGCATGATTCAGTCTGCCTGAGAAGACCAGAACAGTTTCTGGCAGTAATATGTTGGGGAAGAGATTTTGGAAGCAAAGAAGTTTTCCTGACTGATGATTCTTGCACTTAGAACCAAAACCATAAGTTGCGCAATTACAAAACTTACTGGTGAAAAGGCTATTAACACCTTCCCTTACTGTTACCCATTAGGGCATGAAGGAGAACTTGTTTTCTTTTGAAAGAAGAAAGGAGAGCTGGTTTCTCCTGGTACTTGTGAGTTACAGTAATCCTAGTTAGGCTGTTTGAATTTGTGAAGAGTGTATATTTTGTTTTTACTAGTTTTGCTTTCTGTTTTGGCCAGCAAAGAGCAGCTTAAGAAGTTCATTGGTACCTCCTTAGTTGCTTCTAGCTCTTTGTTTTCTTCTACAGGTTTGTGATAATCTTGCCTAAGTTTCATTGTCTCTGAAAGGGAGTAACAGTTTCTCAAACACGTTTTTTTTTTAGGTAGCTTTCCTGAGCTTATGTTTTCCTGTAATGGGGGTGTCCTCTACTCTCCCTTACTTATACTGTCACTCACTTCATGACCTCGATATGAAACATATTCAGGACTTCTGAGTTACGGTCTAACAAGCAGTGTTAAGGTCTAGTGAAAGTGTATATTGTAGTGGAACATGAATATATTAGCTGAGTAGCTCTGTACTAAGTATGACAATAAAACTATAGTTTTATCATGCCTGTAGTTTAGAAGAATAAACATGAAGCCTTCAATTTAGAAAATAATGGAGATCAAATACAGTAGCAGTTGCCGTTGGAGCTGCGTTCACAAGTTGCTTCTTTCATGTGGAACAGCTACCTTATTATGCTCTCCTGCTTTATACTTAGACTTTTTTTTATCCTTGTGATATCTGAGCATTAAATGATGTTACTGTCAGTAAGCTACTGAATGCTGTTACCAACACCTGTTTCACGTGATTTTGTCTGCTCTGTATGTAGGGTGGGGTTTTTTTTAGCCATAATCTATTTGGAACTGTTTGTATTAGCTGATATCTAGGAGATACTCTGTATACATATTTCTGTGTAAAACACTGTTGTGGTTTCACCAAGAACATGTGGCCAAGCCCTATGCAGCCACTTGCTCACTCCCCAACCAGCAGGATCAGGGAGAGAATCGGTAGGGTAAAAGCCAGAAAACCCCTGGATTGAGATAAAGACAGTTTACCGTGGAAAGCAAAAGGTGTGCATGCCAGCAAGGCAAAACAAGGAATTCGTTCACCACTTCCCATGGGCAGGCAGGTGTTCAGCCATCTCCAGGAGAGCAGGGTCCTATCATCTGTAGTGGTGACTTGGGAAGACAAACACCATCAACTCCAAATGTCCTCCCTGTTGTAAAGTATTTGAACCTTGATAGTGTGCCCCAGCCAAACCGTTTTCAGTTATTTTTACCAGAGCCCTCAGAGTGGGACCAGGCTGGAATTACCCTCACTGGCTTCACCTGGCCTTTCTACCTTCAGCTGCAGCACATCAGCCCCTAGAGGGTTTTTAAGCTCCAGACTGAAGGTTTGAGGGGAGAAGTAGGACAGGCTTGTATCTGCTTCCTGTCCTTTGTTGTCTTGTTGTTTGGATTTCCTGGACTAACTTGGCTGCTGATCACTGGATAGGTTTTGTTGCTGTCAGCATCTCGACGCTGCTTGCCTGGATCAGGAGCCCCACCTGTTAGAGTCCTCAGGAATTCATCAAGGACTGAAAGGTAAATTGTGCTAAATTGGAAAAGAATTGGGAAAGAAGAAGCTGAAAAACTAAATACCAAGACAGCAAGGAATAGATAAAAAAGGATTGTACTGCACTAGATTAAAACCAATCATATTATCAGAAAAGTGAGTGTGGAGCTCATGGGCAAAATAGAGAAACCAATCAAGCAATGTGAGATGTCACGCACAGCAGTTGCAGAATGTATACGTACTGTATTACGTAAAAGTTGTAAAATGTATAAGTAAAGTGCATAAGTACTGTGTTATGTAGAAGTTGTAAAAGTTGTTAAAAGTGTAAGTAAGAAAATGTATAAGTAATATAAGATAAGCAAGTGAAATGTATAAGTAGGTAGAATGAATAAGTAAGATATTACGTCAAAGTTGTGAGATGTGTGAACACAGGGGTATTTTAAACAATGAGATGCTTCTGCGTAATCAGATTGATTTGTTGATCAGAAGGCACCCCCCTTCTTCCCCCAGCTTTGTATACTGAGCATGATGCCATATGGTCTGAAATGTTCCTTTGGTCAGTTGGGGTCACCTGCTCTGGCTGTGTCGCCTCCCAGCCTCCAACGCACCCCCAGCTTCCTCACCAGTGCGACCTAGGAAAAGCAGAAAAGGCCTTGGCTCTGTGTAAGCCCTGCTCAGCAATAACAAAAACATCTCTATGTTATTAACTCTCTGTTCAGCACAAATCCAAAACATAGTTCTGTACTAGCCACTATGAAGAAAATAAACTCTACTCCAGCTGAAACCAGCACAGACATTCCTAAGCCTGAAATTTTAAAAGAAATTGCCATAAGAGCTGTAACCATACTGTTGCTCTCATGTCCCTGTCACTCCCACAATATATGGACAGTAAGGAACAATAGAGAGATGTGGGAACACATCAGGATAGAAATTATTGCTGTATAAACATACTTTTTCTCTCTGCAGGGCCCAAAGAGACCACAGTGTTGGCCAGGCAAGAGGCTGTGGTACAGTGCTGGTGCAGATGTATGCTCTCTGTGACAGTCCATTAGCATAATATATTTTCAGTGTAGAGTAGGTATTTCTGGGAAGGAAATCTGCATTGAAGTGCAGTAACACAGATTATAAGAGGTTTTCATTGAGTTTCCCATAACCAAATCAAACACAGCCTTCAGTGTTGGAGATAGTAAAGATAAAAGCTTTATGTGTATAAATAAAAGATCTGGCTGGTGCTTTTTGGAAGATATTAATTGTCATTAACATTTAAGAATATCGTCCTGTACATTTAGTCTGTTAAGTAAGAGAGCACTGGGAGTAGAGAGGTGGACCAGGCCAACAAGTGAAATTCTGTCTGGCTGGCTTCTCAAATACCAGATCTCTTTAATGCAGTCCATGTATTCAGTGTTGCTTGCCTTTAGGTGGTGGAATTTTCATACTGGGGGAAGTAATGATTTGCGAATAAGTATTCTTTTGCAATTCAGTACTAAGATGTGTGTATAGGTTTAGCTAGAAAGAACTCAGCCTTTGCACAGGGAATAGAAAACAGTGATATTGGGGGTTACTAGTTTTGGTTTGATTTCAGTGCCTATTTACTCAATGACACAATAACCCTCTTTGTACATACACTTCATGCATGAATGGAGGTGTGAACAGGACCAAAAGCGGGTGTTTGTGTTGCAGAGAGGAAAGTTAAAACAATATTTATAGGCTATTCATTTATTATTTATTTGAAGTTGTTTCATAAGATAGAAGTTGAAGTAGAAAACAGCAAAGTCCAGCTTTATCTGGAGGGTTGGTCTCAGCCTTGCTTCAAACCTGCACAATTAAACATGTTCACAGGAGATAAATTGTTTCTTCTATTAATTTTTAGTTTATTTAGAGTCTGATTCTGCCTCTTTTGTAGTGCCTTATTCATGCGTTAAAACTAACTGTAGGTCCTCTCCATAAGCTTCTGTGTAATGTAACTATTTGGAATGCAGAATACTCCTCAGCACTGTGGAATTGGGTCCTTTGGTGTTGTAGAAGAAGAAGAATTGCAAGGCTCACAGACTTCTGCCTGTAAATGTTAGTGATGAGTAAGCATGACCAGCCAGTAAATGGATTTGATGTCTTTGCTTGTCCAGTACTAACTGTTCTGTATGGAAATGCATGAGGCGGGTGGTACTTCAGTTTGTTCTTTGTTTGTAATACCCCCTCAGCTTGTTCAGTGAATGTATGTGCCAGCGTGAACCTCTTCAGCCAATGACAATGTGGGAAATAGATAAGTAAAATTTTAGCTGATACATATGACTGCAACATGGATAGGAACTTCAGTAGAACCATTTAACTCAACTAAAGGCATTGATTTCTTTTTTTTTTTTTTCCCCCCTCCCTTTCTTTTCCTGGGAGGGGATGTGTTTAAAGTGTTGGTTTAGCCAGAAAATTGGCTAAAACTGATATTAGTTTATATACAATTTTGGAGGTCAGATATGCTTGTTCTACTTACAGAAATAATTTTTTGTGTAGATTGGATCAGGGGAACAAGGACACCTTTAAGAAAACGATAAATTCAGGTTATTTCTCTTTCATGAATTAATGCTTCATTTTCTAGTGAAAAATTGTTTCATTACTGGTGTGATGTCAGAGATGTGACTCCATGTAAAATTTACAGCCTGATAGTATTAAGAAAGGCAGCCTGACACATGGATTTGTAATTTGGGTATGTTAGGCAGGAATCATCAAGGGAAAAAAAGCGATGGAACCTTCGCTTATCCATTTGGTTTTCCAGTAGAAAGAGTAGTTTTAAGGTACAGCTAGGCTCCAGAGGGGACAAGCCATCTTTTCCAAGAAGTAGCTTTTAGATTCTGAGAAGCGCACCTAGCTTGCTTAACAATGTGAAGAGAGGAATAATTCTCTACATGTAATATAACTTCCCAGTATAAAATTACGTTTAAGGGATTGTTTGGAAAGCTGGCTAGGACTGTAGCATGTTATTTTTTAAAATCCTGTGTCTATGTGCTCTGATTTCCATGACACTATTCTTTTGGGACAGCACATTTGTTATAGGAGGCTAAATTGTTTCCTTTTGCAAAGCCTTACAGGCTCTGAAACTCCCACTGGCTGCTGTCCAGAAAGAAAGATTTGTGGGTTCTGCCCAGTGTCTGCAAATGTGTGGTGATATTTATATCCATTGAGCTGTTTTCACTGTAGCTAGATCTGGTAAAACACTTGTGGCTTTACTGCAACTAAGAGACTTGTGGTAAAGACTGAGAACTTTGAAATTAAGTTTTGTGCTTGAAGAGATGTTCTTACTTCCACTGCATCTGTGATTACTGGGTGGGAAGGAGGATCAGCCTAGTTACACATCAGCCCTCTCAGAGGGGGGCAAAGTCAGCAAACCATTAAAGAAAGAAATAAAACTTCCATTTTTTTTTTTTTGAAAGCATTAAGACTGTTTAAGTGTGCACAAAAGCAGAATATTGTCTCAACTGCAACTTCAAAAGTGAGTCACAACTTTTTTATTGGTAGAGTCCTTAAAATCCAGTTCATTCTGCGCAGCTGTAAATTGTGTTGATTCAAAAGTCTTTCACGTTGGGACTTCTGGAAGAAAAAGCTGCCTTTTTCTAAACTGGTGAGAACAAAAAGAAGGGCAGATGTTTCACTTCTGTGTATACTCTCATGTCTACTTTCTCTTTTACTCTGCAAGAAGCTTCCACTAAGAAGGGGAAAAAAGACCAGTGACAAAATCTCTTTGTTCTGGGAAGCATTTCCAAGCATAAAAACAATACCAATGTGATGCTTTTATAGAAAAACTTTTGCTTAAATTGTTGATGATTCACTTGATCTTCACTGGAAATATTTTCATGCTATTTACCACTTCTTCCAGATATGGCTTAATTGAATGGTTCTTTCTGATTTTTCCATATGGGGTTCCCTTTCCTTCCCTTTCTACTTGATATATCATAAAGAAAGGATGGTCATGGCCCCTTGAAACTTTGCCACCTTTGAGTTTGAAAATCCACTGTAATCTGGTAGGTAAGGGTACTGTGCAGGCTTGACCTTGTTCCTGCCTTTGCCCTGTATTTTCTGCGGAGTCTTGAGTAAGAGCAGTGGTCAATCTATCTGCAGGTTTCCTAATTTCTGAAACAAGACATATGGCTACCCTAATATCTTCTGATTTCCATTTTTATTTGAAATTAATGAAGTCTGACTTTGAGATCCTTAGAAAGATGTTTGTATATGGAAATAATTTTCCTTGAATACTTTCTTCTAACTTAACACTTTTCAAATGGATTTATGGCATCAGGTCTAGAAATAAGTTGTATTGGTTGAAGCGTATGTAGCATAAGACTTACTGGCTCAGTTCAGTATGTGTGACTGTAACTGGCTGAAGATCCAAGCACTAGTGAAAGGATGTGGTAAATTTTCCTTGGATCTGGAAAAAGTTCCTGTATTTGCAACTTTTAAAAACAACCAGGTTGGTATACTGGAAAACAGACTGCAGAGAAGACAGTGCTTTATCAGTAGAAATATAGGCTGGTTTTTCCTGTAGGCCTCTCTGTGTACAGCTGGTAAACTTGTAAATGATAGTTATTCTAATTTGCCTTCATTTTGTCCATTTTGTTGGATGTGGCTTACACTATGACTGAAGCCTTCAGTCTCATGCCAGTGAAAATGGTGCTTGGCATTTCCTTGTTTAGTTTCTCGTGTGAACTGCAGAGTGGGACTTCCAAGGGTGTAGCTAAGAAAATACTAAACTTTTTTTTTTTTTTCCCAGGTGAATAGTTGCAAGCAGCTGACATTAGGGTGGAATAGAAAAGTTGTCTTGATTGTGTAACTCCAGCCTTTGGCTGTGCAACCCTGAGAACACTGAGTGCTGTGTGCTGTTGACTAGATAATGTTGTTGTTTTTAGGCTGTGGACTGCAGACTGACTTTCACACAAGCCAGTGGCATGGGACTTTCCCACACTTGCAACATCACTGGTTTTCCAGCTGTACAGCACGTCTTGTGTACAGAAGGTAAACTGCAACTGGAATGCCCTCTGCTGAGGCTGGGCCTCAGCTGGGCAGAGCAGTGCACTGCCCCATCAGTGTGTCTGTCAGCACGACCTGAGCATGGTACCACGCAGTCATTTTGAAAGACACACCGCAGGCTTACGGCTGTACCTTCTTTTAGCTGCAGATTCGTAACCTGCTTCTCTCTGGCTTGAGTTTCTGGACATCCTCCTGCAGCAAGTGTGGCTGAGAGGGCATCTGGGAGCTAGAGGAACTGGGAGCCAGACCTTGTCTCACAAAGACTTTCAAGTAGACTTGGTCAGATGCATGAAAGTGGTCAGATTTATGGGTGCAGATGGGCAGATGTGGTACCTGGAATAGGTGGATGGTACCTGGAATATGTGGATGTTTGTGCTTTAAGACCCTCAGGCTTAGAGCTTGCTGAGGAGCCTGCTCCAGGGGTCTCTGTGTATACGTGGTGTTTGCAGTGAGGCCTTTGGAGCCACTGGTTTCATTTGACTCTGGAGCTAGAAGGGTTTTTTTTTCATTTGCATTTTTCTTCATTCAGCCTTAGAAATGGCAGATACAAGTCATGAAACTTTGATGTAGAACTTGATTTAATCCAATTAAATCTCCTAGGAAGCTTGTCCAGCAGTCAAAGCTACTTTCTTTTGCTTGATAGCGTTGCATTAAGTGTTCTGGAAGGAAAGGAATTTAAGGTCTGAACTGTTGACTACTGGAGGTTCTCTCTGGTGCTGGCCTAGGAAAACATTTCCAAGACAATAGCAGAGATTTTAAGTCTCAGTATAGTACTGTATTTTGGGGGGGGGGGATTATGAAAGAATAAATGTTCAAAAAAGGGTTTCTACTTTTGTCAGTCTTGTGTAATCCAGGATCAGTTCATATTACTGATTACTACATATTAACAGGCTTGACTTGGGAGGAAGTGGATAAGTAAAATGAATAGTAGAACATTTCACAACTATTTTTGTGGCAGAACTTGCTGTTATTAGTTGTTTTTGGGAGACTGCAAGCCTCACTGCAGACTATACTATACCAAACATAAAGGTGAAGCATCATTATTATTATTAGAAGTAGCATGAATTGAGTTGAGTGAATTTATGATACACATGCCTGTGTAGGTATGGTTTTAAAGGGCTAGAAAATAAAGGCAAAAATATTATGAGCTGATGTTCTCATCACTGTAGCAGGAGCAGAGCTGTGCTCCTGTGAAGGGTGGTCTGGATGTGTGGTACTTCTCTCCTGCTGTTATAGTGCTGTGTCACTGAGTCACAGCTTCCCAAACCTTATCACATGTAGGTAATACCTTTTGGGTAGCGAGTGCATGATGTTGTTTTGGATGCTCATCCTGCCAAGGGATCAGAAAGTTCCCTGGTGATTTTTTCCTGGAGCTTTGGAAAACGCCCTGGTATCACATGATGCAATACTTCCACTCTTTGATGTTTACACTAGCTGCTTTTCCTTTTTAATAATCAGAGCAGGAGGAAATGTGTGAAATTAGCTGCATGGCAGCAGGAATTCATTAAAGTGAGTAAATTGAATTCTACTCAAGTTTCAAGCTTCTGGGTCAGAGTCACAAAGCAGTAACCATCTTCTAGCTGTTTTAAATTATTTATTTTGTGGCACTTTCCTTGTCCATGAAACTGATATTTACTGTGGGTTAGCCTAAGAAAATTAGCAATGCTATTGAGGCTTTGAGCAGTGTGAACATTAACAAGTATCTTTTTGTTGTAGTCTCTGATGTCTTTGTCAAGGCCAAGGGGGAGGGAGTGAATGGATCAGGATTTTATGCTGGGTCTGTGCAGTCTTCACCTGTAGTTTGCCTTTTAGGTACAACTCAGCTTGCTAGCAACTGGAATACTTTACCAAGTAATGTCCTTTTTCTATTGTAGTTGATATAAATAAATGTATGTTTGACTTGATGTAAGGCTTTAGAGGAACTCCCTGAGTTTTAGAGCAACATTAAGCTGTGGGACCCTTCGTTTATCTGATTAGAAGTTAGAGCAGGACACTGTGACTACAGACCATTATATCACACACAGTTTGTCTCATCTATGGCTGATTTACTTGCCAGCTTGAGGTCTGTGTGGCACATCTTTTTTATTTCAGACTTCACACAACTACACAGTAGCCTCTGATATCTCTGTTTCCTCAAAAAAAAAAAAAAAGTTCCCTTGCATCTCTTTCACTGTAACTCTAAAGGAATCCTGGGATGGATCCCAAGGCTATGTGGTTTACTGAACTACTTAGCTAAGGTGAATTTGAGCTTTACCCTCCACATATTTTGGTCCTTATCTACAAGGAGGTGGTAATTTTTTTACATAGGAATGGATGGCTGATTACTTAAGATGGGTTGCATTTATGTAGTTCTTTAACTTAATGTGTGTAGCTAAGGCTGATGAATAATGGGTGTGACTTGAAAAGGCAGATGTGAATAAGTGTGAACGTGTGTCAGCCGGGGGTACAGTCAAACATGCATCTGCGACATCATGGCTTCACTAGGATGGCTGATGGGACTACAAGCACTTTATTGCTGCTGCAAAGTGTGATATTCAAAGTCTGGGTTGCTGATGTAGAAATAGTGCACTGTGTATTAAAGTCTGTGTGTCTACACAGTGTTTTGGGGTTGTTTTTCCTTTGGAAATAGTGACACTTTTTTATGTAGATCCACTTCTGATTTTATTGAATTAATCAAGTACCAAAGCTACAATACACTTAAATGTAGCAGCTAAGCTTTAGGGCTAATTTATCTCATATTAGTTTTTCTGGCTTTGCTGTATTCATCCTGGCATCTATCGCTAAACTTCAGTCACTCAAGAAATGCTTTAAATCTAATGTTCAGTAGCTCCTTGATCTTATTACAGATAAAGTTTCTACATGCATTGTAGAAACTGTGTTAAACTAGAGAATGAGACAAATTATCTCTTACCCAAGAGTAGTTTGGAAATCTGCAAATAGAGGAGTCAACAAATAGAAAAAGACTTGTGTTACTGATGGCTGAAAAGTATGTTTGTACTAATTCCAGAAGAAAGTGTCAGAAGAACTTAAAAATAAAATTTTTCTTTCCATTATTAAAGATGTAAAAAACCTAAAGAAAATGCTGTCCAGAGATCAGGTGGTGCAAATGAGATCAGGCATATTCAGGAAAGCATGCTATAAACAGATTCTAAAGGGAATAGCTAGATGTACGCCCTCCAATGTCCGTAGGTTAATGACTGTAGTTGGTAAGGGAGTTTAAGAGGAATAGCTCAGCCACTTTCTAAGGTATCATGTGCTCTCCTGCTGCCACTATCAGGGACAGGGTGCTGGATTAGATAAACCATTGCTCTGATCCAACTGTGAAGAGAAACTACTTCCTTATCCACAGCATGCAGTGGGCAGAATCGCATTGGAGCTCTCTGCATAAATGTTCACTGAAGGTCTTTTGAAACAGGATAGGTGGGCCGAGTGTGTTGTCAGTCTGTTCATTTGTGGTTGTACAGTGTAGGATGTGCAGCACAGTCTCGATTTGTGAATGGAGTTTATGGGCACTAACATAACACAAATTATATTGGTGGTCTACAGATCTGGATACTGGACTGCTGTAAGGGTCAGCATGGCAGGAGCAAGATCTACTGCAGATGTAAGTGGGCGTGAGAGGGAAGAGTGAAGAGTCTGGTTGTAATCATTAGAGCACTGTTTTGAAATAAGTCCTTGATCCTGCTCAGACTGGTATTCTGTGCAAATGGACATTTTTGTAATTAACATCTATAGGTATGTTGGTGCCTGTTCAACAGGAGAGTACTGTCCTGACTGTGTTACAGAGACAGGATTCATTTTTTAGTAGTCTTAAGCAATAAAAATTTCTCTGGCTTTTTTTTTTCCCCACTCTGTAGAGGCCAGAGGTTAACAGAAGGACATGGAGAGTCTGGATTACGTCCTAAATTGTATTTTGACTAGGAGAACATTTTCCTTTTGAAGTGGGAGTTGAATCCACCTAATACAGGCAGATGCTTGTAATCAGCTTCTGGGAGAGACATCTGCCTTCTGGGCCACGCACAGGGATCAGTACCTGCTGCTGGATCGTGATTACTTGACTAAGATCCACAGGGGATTAGCAGCAGCCTGACTAATCTACAAACCACATTGTCACATTCTGGTTTTGTGTTAGATTTGAGCACAGTGTTTGATTTAAGCACAGTGTTCTTGCTACATTTGTGTATTACACAAGCAGTTATTTAAATCTAATCCTATATTGTGTTACAAGACAGCTATGGATATGAACTGAAGTATTGCTATACAGGTGATCTTTTCCAAAATTTTCCTGGTTGTTTAAGTGATTTTGCAGATTCGGCAGTTCTGATAGCAGTTGGTTTTAATAGTTTCTGTTGCTGTACCAGAAAAATGCATTATATTTAACACCAGACACTTCCTAGAAAACAGATAGACCTGCCTGAGGGTTGGTGTTGAGCTACAGCCTTAATATCTAAAGTATAAAGGATGTCATAATTTATGTGAACTAAATGCTAAGAAATTTTTCCTTTTTGTAACAGAAAGATCTAAGATCTAGAAGCAACCATCAATTTTATTTTTTAGTGCCTCACAGAAAGTGTGATTAAAAAGTGACAAGGAAAACATTTCAGCTGCTACTAAATATTTCTTCTCCCTATTGGTTTCCAAAATTCCAATCAAGTATTTATATAATGTGAGACGATTAACTTTGAGAAGCTGTTGAGAAGTGTGTGTCAGCATGCCCAGTATAGCACTGTATGCATTACATTTTAAATCCTGTTTCTCTAGAACCACAGACTCAAATTCTGGCAGGGTTAACTTAATCCTCTGTCCTTCCATAGTAGATATGAGTTGTCCAGTGCCCTAAATATCTGCTGGTCTCTCTCCACTGTTTATTTTGTGTCACTGCTTTTCTTCACCTTGATGGTCTGTTACCATGAGGCATTTGTTGGTTTGTTGTTCATTTTTTTAATAAAAGCCAGCTGGTAAACTCTACTCAGTTGCTTTTGGGCTTTTTTTTTTTTTTTTGAGGTAACTATAAATGGTAAAATAAATATCCGAAGTACAGTTCACTGTAGAAGAATAAATAATTTCTCTGTTGATAGTCTTGGTTTTTTACACTCTTGCTGTCTATTGTCTCTCCTCATAGTCTTTGTTATTTAAAGAAGCTCTGCAGTTACTACTTCAAATCTTTTATCAATCTCTTCAGTCGTTAAAATTATTTTCTTTTTTTTTTTTAGAACTTTTTCCTAACAGGTTGTCACTATCCTTTTCAGAACCAATGGGGGCTGGGTGTGCTGTTTGAAGGCAGCTTCCTTTGTGCTACAGTCATTCTGAAGTGCCAGCATTGCTGGGTATCAGGTTATGAATTTGCCAAATAATCCAGGAGAGAGAGAATGGGGCTGGGACACAGTTTGGAAGAGCAGTCTCCACAGAAATACTTGGTAGGGCAGTATGGTGGACAATAGGTCTTGGAATATTGTTTTAGAGAGTACTGCATGCTTTAAAGGTAGTTTTTATGAAGAAGGGTGAAGCCAAGGCCCAGACTAGTTGCTATGTTAAAGTATTTATTTTAGGGTTTTTTTTACACAGACTGTTACTCATTAAAGTTGCTGAATTTTCTTTACTTATATTGTCTTAGTTATCAAAAGTATGGCTTTTGACGTTTTGTGATAAGCAGTTGGGAAACATGTATGCTCTCGAAAAGCAGCTTTCTTCTGACCTCAGGTGCTGCTATACTTCAGTGATGTTATAGAGCTTATGGTTATGATCGAGAGTCATAACATCCAGGTGTTAAAAAATAGAAATTGTCTGTTTATTTTGCACACTTTTTTTAGGATGGAATTCCATTATGTCTTTCATTGAATAGCTTTATTGGAAAAATCAGTGCCATTCTCTCTCTTCAGAAGGTGCTTGTGTTTTCTCTGCCTTTAAGAGAATAGTGCTATTGATCTTCCATTTGACATCAGCATCACATTACACTTGTGTAAAATGTTAGTAGAAATCCAACCTACAGGAAGCCTACAGAACTAAGTTGTATAGTTTCCTCTTTTGGAATGAAAGACTTTTAGAAATTAAGATATCAGTATAACAGCTCTTGGCATGCTGTGTGTTTTAATCCAAAGCAATTTCCTTAACTATTACATGAGCAACTTCAGATACTAAAATAGTTTTTGAAAGTGCTTTCTCTCTCCAGCTGGTGACAATGATTACCCTGGACTTAGCCTGTTTGTAACAACCACAGATAACATATTTGGTTTGTTAAAATCAAGAAATACCCATCCTAAATTTATGCACATTTAAGGGATATGCAAGCCCCACAGAACAGGGCAGATAGCAGAAAACAGTTCAGTGACCTGTCTCTACCCTTCTTTCACAGAGTGCTGCTGGATGTGTATATTGGCAGAGATTCAACAGCTTGGTCTTGCTGGGGTTTTAGTTTTAGTGGGGCTTTCTGGGTTGTTTTGGAGGGATTTTTTTTTTTCCTGTTCTTCAGAACCTTGCCAAGTTTTATGATATCTGTGTTGCTTTGTCCGTTGGTTAAAAATTGTAGTTGCTAAGTCTGACTTCCGGAAGGCTGTATGTGTCATAACAAACCGAGTTGTGTAGTATTCCTTTATAAGTTGCTTCTTAAAATGTTTAGGCTCATGGCTGACTGATCAGTCATTAAATCTACTCTTGCCCAGTGAGATTTGGAGAAACTATTTTTGCAAGCAGAAAAAAACCCCAGTGCAGATGTGAATGCTATTTTTTCTTTATTAAATTGAGACAAATGTATTATCTCTCAGGACATTAGCAATATATTTTTCACCTCTACTTTAGAGTTAATAGCTTCAAAGGAAAAACTTTTGCTTTTGAAGCATGTGACCTTAACAGACTGATTCCCTGATGAGTTTTCCTTCTTTTATTAATCTCATATAGATTTAGTTAGATTAGTATTTTTGTCTGGATACTTGGTGTTCCTGTGAGAGTTTTGGTTTGTGAAAGGAAAACCGCAGAGAACTCACAAAATTATTTGTCTAAATTCTTTGTTGCAAAATTTGAAGATACTGAGCAAGATCTTAAAAGTAAATAAATACATCTTATTTTAGTATACATTCCCTGGAATGAGAGAGTACAATACAGCTTGCCTTTGTGTGATTGCTTTGATGCTATTTCTGCAAACAGGAGTTCGGTTTGCTTTTGTTGCTCAGCCACAGCTGAAATATGATTTAAAATTGCTCAACGAGTTGGTATATTGAATTAAAAATATCTAATGGTGCCATTTCACAATATGACTATATGCTAAGTGAGTGTTCCTTGAAATAAAAGGAATATATGGTGGCACCGTGAAAAGAGACCTGGGGGGTCCTGGTTGGTGACAAATTAAATATGAATCAGCAGGGCCCTGGCAGCCAGGAGGGCCAACTGTATCCTGGGGGGCATCAGGCACAGCCAGGCAAGGGAAGGGATTGTCCAACTCTGCTCTGCACTGGGGCGGCCTCACCTCAAGTCCTGTGTGCAGTTTGGAGCACCACAAAATAAAAAAGGCATTAAGCTGTTAGAGAGTGTCCAAAGGAGGGCCATGAGGATGGTGAAGGGTCTGGAGGAGAAGCCACATGAGGAGCAGCTGAGGTCACTTGGTCTGTTCAGCCTGGAGGAGACTGAGGGGAGACCTCATTGTTGTCTTCAGCATCCTCATGAGGGGAAACGTCAGAGCAGGTGCTGATCTCTCCTCTCTGGTGACCAATGACAGGACCTGAGGGAACGGCCTGAAGCTGTGTCAGGAGAGGTTTAGGAAAAGGTTCTCACCAGAGGGTGACTGGGCACTGGAACAGGCTCTCCAGGGAAGTGGTCAACTCCAACTCAGGATATTCTATGATTCTGATATCCAGTCCTGAACCTCTTTTTAGCTTAAAGTTCAGAATGAAAACATTCCATGTTGTTAGGGAAAAGCAAGTCTGCCTTTACCATATGGCTTCCTTTAAAGGTATTTGTGCTTGAAAAGTCTGCATTGTATTAAATGTGAAACAATGTAAATGCTGTAGTGTTTGGCTCTTTTTCAGCAGGGTAACCTTTGAAACTTAATTCCTCAATGTAGAAAACCTGCTGTTAAGCATTGTTGTTCATCTATTAATAAAGTTTTATTTAAAAAAACTTTCACTTTTCACAGCTCTTAATTAGAACTAATTTAAGGCTGGCAGCAATGTCCTAGCTTGGGTCCTGCATGTAGTTGTTCACTCACCCCTCCGTTGAGCCTGTTATGCTAAGATGATTTTTTTTTTTTCAGATAATAACTTTATATAATGTCAATTTAAGATTTTAGGATCAGATCTACCCAGAAAAAGAAATCAGTGCTATAAATTTCATCTGCCCTGCGAGGCTCCAGAGCTGATACTCACAGAAGGGTGAATTATCAGAGTGGGGAAGATAAAGTCACTAATTGTCCCAAGGGCTGAAATCTCAGCTTTCCTTACCTGTAACAGAATGACAGACCCAGAGGCATTGCAAACTTTCCCTCTCTCTTATACAAACTTGCTTTTATTGGCTTTTGAAATGGTGACCAGTTCTAAAGGAGGGAGGGGTTTGGTCCTTCGCCTGCTGAAAGCTGCTAACAAGAGCAGTGTTTGGTGCCAATTGCAGTGTTTTGTTTTCTTTTTCTGTGATCCCAAGAAATGTCTAGTACAAACCAGACCATGACCACCCACTCATTTCACATGAGCCATGGATCACTTGCCAGATGGCAAAGACTAAGGAACGTAAGATTTAATACAGCAGATCTGTCTTATTTATTCTGTTTAGCTCAGAATAGGGCACCACCTCCTCTCCTGCCTTACTCACCCTGTCCTTACAGTTAAGAGGTGAGTAGACAAATACTTCCATGACAACTGTGGCAACTGTTTATATTCTGAGGTTTGAGATTTCATTGTCCTTATCTGAGTTTGCATAAATACGGTGTTAGTTTTGGTTAATCACCCCTTTCCTAAAGGAACACTGCATTATAATATATATGTTACACTATAATGTTGTCCCAGCCTGAGTTCTAGCCAGTGAAAATCCCCAAAAAACCCTTTGCAGGCCTCAAGTGAAAGGAAGTATTTCTGTTGCTGTATAAAAACTCTATTGAAAAAGGTGGGTTTGAGTAAGAGTTTGCCACACGTATGTCACTTTGTTAGTGATAATATATGAATGTGAATTGACTACAAATATATACAAGTACATCAAAGTACAACTGTCTGCTCTGCTTCTGTCCAAGCTGAACAAAATGCCTGAAGTAGGGCTGAAATCTTGCTGGATAAGATCATTTCAGTAGATGATAATGCAGATCCAGGAGGACTCACATTTTGATTCCAGTCACTCTTAACATATGGTTAAATTCTATGCTTTAAGTCTTTTAAAATCATACTCTCTGGCAAGATATTAGTGATTTTGCTTCACATCTAGAACACATAGAGAAGCACAGTTAACACAAACCTGGTGCATTAAAACCTTACACATTTCAGTCACCCTAATTTTGGCAGTTCACATTTCTTAGGGGAGAGTTGTCTTTCTAATCTCCTGATGTTTACCAAAAGTAGATGAAAAGAAGGGAAATTTTGATATTATTTCAAAGAATCACTTCTTTACTATTACTGTTGTCTTAACTGTTGTAAATGAAGGATTTTAGGCCATTACAAGAATGGAAGGAGAGAGCTATGTGTGTGATAAGCTCACACTGACCTGAGATTTTTGTCTGGAGGCCTTCTGTAAAGAATAGTATGTCCTGTTTCCTTACCTGTGTGGCAGCTTCAAAGTTTCTAACACTGTGGGGATGTCTGTGTCCTAATGATCATGTAGCGTGTTATGAACTTGAAAGCAAAGCTCTGAAATGTTCCCCAAAAGAGGAGGTGGAGTGTGTGGTACATTCATATGGTGAGTTTTTGCCAGCCTCACTTGCCTTACAAAAGAGCCATTTGATAATTATAGTTGCTGTGCTAGTCTCATCATCACTTCGAAATAGAAGGAACTTGAGTGATGTCTTCTGGAGCTGTTTAAAATGCAGATATGATTTGAAATATCTTTGCCTGATAGGAATAGTTACAGTAAAAGTTGCCTTTAATTAGTTGAGAGTACTGTTGCAGTTAATAAACCCGTAATTGGTGTTGAATCCAGCCAAGCCTGGAAGCAATGCTCTACTTTGCTTTGGGGGGAGGAACCCGCAGTAAAAGGTGACATCAGACTGTTGGCTAGCTGTTGCTTCTTGGGAGTGTTGCCTTTGCTAAGATCATCTATCCTGATCTAAAGCTGGCTTTCATTTGTGTCTGGAAGAATTGCATGTAACTAAACAGAAGTTACAAGGTACGCAGGACACCTTGCAACTTCTGTGTCTTGCGTGTATTCATAGAGAAAAGTTTGAAAGGGACTACAGGGACTCGTATCATTCTGCTCTCCCAAATACAGGATATAAGTCACGTGTGTGTACTTGGATCCGAGCATTAATGGGGAGAGGAGAAGGGATTGTGCTTTGCTAAATTAAAGGTCATCTTGGAAGAAGAGAAACTTCTCAGTGTTGATTCTGTGTGAGGATCTTGTGAAGGAAGTCGGAGCCAATAAAGCAGGGCAGAATTCATCCTTCTAGGCCCTCTGCACTGATCAAAATCACTGTGTAATTTTTGGTGATGAAAACTGCCAGGAGCTCCTACATTATAAATTCAGCATTTCTTGAAGTCTCTAAAAAGACTCTTTCATCAGGATCAGCTGTTAAAGAGAAGGATTTAAGGCCCAGTTTAAGTAAAATCATCACCATTGATTTTTTTTCTTGTTAGTAGGTGACTTGATAAAGTCACAAAAACTGAGTATCCCTTTCTTTAGGAGTGATCACATTGTCCAGTGCTATGGATGGTAGGTTCCATACTCCAAAACATACACTGATATTCCCAATTTTGAGACTACGTTTCTCCACCTTTTGTGAGGCTGTGAAGGGTGTTCCTGTAATGTCTTTAGGAGGTACTATTTTGAATTTTTTGAGATGATGATCCTGGGGCATTTCAAATGTAATTGTAAGGACATTTGCTGAGCAGACAGGACTACTGTAACTCTAGCTAATTTAAAGGATGCAAGGAGGAAACAAAGAGTGGGCAAGAAAAACATTTCATTTTCCCAAGTTTAAATTACAAGTCTTATCGGTGACTGTTCACTCAGCCAAAACATAGTAAACTATACTCCTCTGGATTACTGGTTATTGCCAGGTGATCGGTTCCCAGAAATTACAGTCATCTAGTTGTTCTTTCATGTGTGTGAAATTGCACATATTTGGCAAAAGTTACAAACACCATCATTTCTTCAGCACTTGAGGATTTAATGTGTACAGAGGAGGAATTTGGCCAGAGGTAGTTTAGCAACTCTGTGATAATGTAGCATGGAGAAAGATTATTTTGCCCTGTGCCTGCTGTAATTAATCTCTGTGGTGAAGCTCTTGTTGTCTAAGACTATAACAGTGGCAGCATTTGGAAACAATACATTGCATCTAAAAGTGGAAGGAATTCCATATATAAAGTGTATATGTGTCTATACATATAAAAATGTTTTTTAACATTAATATGTATATATAAAAATAGGTAAATATGCAAAAGATAAAATGGGAGTTTTAAATAAGAGTTCAGGGCAATTCAAGGTTATTATTGTAGCCAAGAGAATGGTTTTTTTGCAGGTAAGCAAATTCTTTTGAGTTTTATTTACTTGTGCCTAAGTGTGTTGCTTTGTTTCATCCATGTTTTCACAGAAGAGTAGCTGAGTTCCAGCCCTCAAAACCGTTGACTTTATCTCTTTCTCTTCCCTTTAAATAACGCAATGCTCCATAGTACCTTTGCAGTTTAAGACACTGAAACTAAGTGTAAAATCTATCATCATTTGAGTGCCACATTTCTCTTAGAGCATTCATACTTGTAATACTGCCATGTGATTTGCATGGATGAGCACTAGAATGATGACTAGCATCCTTTTATTTTCTGATACTGGCTAAGTCCGTGCTTTAATTACCTTGAGGCTCCAGTAGGCACAGGAGTCAGGTACCAGCACCTTCCCTAGCTGCTTATATTTTCTTTTTAGTGGGGCAGTGGAGTGTGGTGCAAGGTACCTCTTTCTTGCAGCAAATGTAAATGTGTCTCATTTACAGCATTTACCTGCTGTTTTCCTCCTTACCATGTCAGTATCTAGGGTTGCAGGTAGATGTGGGTTTGCTTTGAAGCCTGACAAGATGTGCTGTGTGTTAGCTTGGTCTTGGCATTACACTAACATGTTTTCCATTCTGCTTGGACCGCAGGCACAGCAAGATTGTGTTTGCCTACAAAAGGTCATATAGCTGTGCCCTGTAGATCTCTCTAGCTGAGTGTAGCATCAGAGATAAATAGCTGTTGTCTATCTGTCTACTACTCTAACCATGATGTCGAGAGAGAAATAGCATCCCAGTATTATCAGTCTGTGGAAAGCCTGAGCTTTCCAAATGGTGCAATCCTTGCTTTACGGAGGCTTTACTTAGGGCAATTTTCTTGCAGCTTTTAAACCTCTTCATTTTGATTAATCATTTTCGTGTCTTGACTTATTCAATCTCAACGAAATAGCTTGAGGTCCTGGCTGCATTGCACTATGTATCAGGTAGGCTGGATAATAAATTGGCTTGTTGTTAATGTGTAGAGGAATGGAAGCACTGCCAGAAGTATCTAAGCACGCTGGGCTGAGATGTTGGCAGACTGTTGCCAGGGGCTACTGTGGATCAGCCATGTATTCAAAACAGGATGTTAATTGAAAAGCCCTTTTATATGTATTATGAAATGTTTGTTTTCACATTTTTCAGGCCCTGCAAGATGTATTTATTAATAGATTACTGCATTTACACTTTCTTTAATGAAAGGTGCATAATGTACAGGTTATGTAGCGACACCACCTCAGGCTGTGATTTTTGTCACAATTTGCAAATGAAGCAAGGTTGAGTCTGGACAGTAATTGGATGGGGGACTGCTCCCCTGTGAAGGGTGGGTGTGTGGGTAACAAACATGTACTTGGGGGCTGTTGCTGGTAATTTTTTGTTAGAGATGTTCTTCCCTCTGAGTCAGGTGTGAGCCCATGTCCTGGAGTATAAGATTATTGCTGGAAAGGGTACATGATCAACGAGATACAAACCCATGGTTTCAACATCTTGTGCTCACCAAAGCACCCACTGTTCTTTGTGTAGAGACCTAGGTGTTCCAATTAAATCCTGAAAGAGCATCCCTGTTTTCTTGCCTAAAATAATTTTCAGATTTGACTTGACGGAAGGGTTTTTGGTTTTCCTTTTATATGTATTACACTGTATTGTAGTTTAATGACTCATTCTTAGTCACAGCAATGTGTGAAGTTCAGTGGCAGTATAAATAATTTCTTGACAGTGTATGGTAGTTGATACAGCATAATGCAATTTTTCTGTGTATGAGAAATTATACAGTAGATTCTGTAGGGTCTTTGGATAGTTTTTAATGCACTGGACAACAGCACTTCTGCTGCTCCATCTTTATTAGGATCTTCTAGTGTATAGATAGAAGAATTATTAAACTAATGGTTAAGAGATTTTAAAAGAAGCATTTCTTCTGGACTTTGAAGCTAAATCAGAGGGAAGGTGGGGGAATCATGATTTTCTTCCTGCTGCAGCTGTGTTGTGGATTATTTTATTTGACTCTGTAATGGACAGTTGGATTGGATTTTCTTTTGTCTTTCTTCTGGTGGTCATTTATTAACATGCAGTTGAATGAGGGCTGTGTCAAAAATAACTTTGCTCTGATAATGTCATGTGTAACTTCTGCACTATCAAATGCAAGAAAACTAACATTTTAAATCACTGTAGGGGGGATGCCCAGTCTAGCCACGATACAGCTTGAGATGTCATCTGCTTGACCTCTCTTTTTGTGCACTGTCCAGGTGTGTTTCCTTAAAAAAAGGAAGTCCCAAGTGTGATCAAAAAGAGGTCAGAGAACAAATTAAGCAAATCATAGGGTGTGGTCTTGGTAGTACATCTTGTTTTATCAATAGATAATCTGGCTTCAGGGGAAAAGTGCTTAATTATCTGCCTTGTTGAAAGGGACAAGAATTATACGAATAGGGCACTGCAAGGAATAACATTCCTTATGGAAATTCCTATGGGAAAATACCTTATGGGGGGAAAAAATGGAATTCATCATGTTAGAATGCAACAAGACAGCCTGGAAGAAATGCTAGTTAGCTTCCATCTATGGCACAAACAAGGGAATTAGATTACTGTAAAAGGCAAAACATCTGCATAAATTATTAATGTAACAACTGTGTATACTCATGCAGCAAAGGATAACAAAATTCAGGAGCAGAAAAAAATACTGAGTTTGTACAGGATGACCTTCCATTTTAGTACAGAAAACAGAACTCTGAAACCAGAGCTAGTAAAAACACTTTTTAAAAAAACTTGATTTTTATGCATGAATGTGCTATTTTGCAGGTTTATTTAGTATTCATTACAAGGGAAAGACAGGCCAAGATCTGTATTAGGAACTAGATTTGCTACAGGTTTTCATTGCTTATCTCTTAGTCACTTTTGCCATTCTGCTTCAAAAAATAGAGCTAATAATGCTTAGCATATATAAATTATTTGACACAGAGAGAGGTGAAAGTTGATGGGTTTTTATAAATACCCCAAGATCTGGTTAAAGTCTCCTTCCCATGATATGCAAATTAGAAATAGAATTTCACTTGGAAATGAAAAGCGGTAATTAACATTGCGACTCTGCTCACTGAGCTGAGCAATGAGACAAATCTACTAGAAATCAGGTAAGCAAGAGACAAAACCACTGCTGAGCTCATCTAACTGGGCCAACAAGTCCTTACCCCCTTTCCCACCACAGCAGAGAAAGCAGAGCTATGTGGGGTTCCCTGCAGCAGGTGAGATGCTCTTTCATTCAGGGGCTGCTGGAGCACTTCCCTGAGAAGAACCAGCAGTGGAATGCAGAACTGTTGTCTGGAGAACTAATTCCTGTACTTGACCAGGGGGCAAAACAAAAATTGCTGGGAGGCTTCATGTGAAAGAGTGTGAAGCTGCCATGGAGGTACTGCTTAGAAACAGGGATTGTACTCCTGTCTAATGTGTAACAGGCAATAGGATATCAAAGGGCTGAAGAGCCTGAAGGAACAGCTGAACATTAATTGTAAATGGCAGTGGGCAGCTGCCAAAGCAGAGCAAGCTTTTAGTAGTGCTTTAAAAGAAGAGTAGATCAAGTAGATATGTTTAATACAAAGAGTGGTTAACCCTGCTGTCTTGTGATCCCCCTCTGGTCTCGTGAGCTAAGCAAGTTTAGTCCAATCTCTTAGGATGAGAGGCAACTCTCTTGTGCCATTAATATGAGGAACCCTTTGTAGGACAGAGTAGGGGATGTGTTGCGTGGATATTTGTTCTGTGGTATCAGGGTTTCCTTCTCTGGTCAGGGATTTTTTTTTTTTTTTTTTTTTTTTTTTTTTTTTTTTGTCCTGCTGTTTGGGTTACATCTAGAGTTGTATCTTTCATTAATTGCAATAATTAAAAACCTGAAGGCATTTTTCAAGTGAGTGCATCATCTTTCAGCAAGTAAGTCTGCTGTCCCTGACTTCCCTCTGCAGTTCTTTCGTGTGTCCCATCTTTTTTCAGTCCTTCCCCCAAACTGTTCCTATACTACTGCTACCTGCCTGCACTGCAGGCAAGTATTTAAGCATGTGCAAAGCAATGGGCAACAAAAGGACAGCATATGATGTAGCCACTCTAGTCCTGTGCAAAGGTGTTGTGCATGGCCAGATATGAGGGGGTGGCACTTGTCATTGATACCCTGCTGGGATGGCCACCTTCTTGTCACTGGCTTATTGGAACAGGACTTTCTCAAGCTTGCTAGACCATCAGCTGTATTACTGATAGAACTGGAGGTGTAAGAGGAGTTACCTTTTCAATACCACTTGCTCTAGTTTCTCCCCGACTCAGATGTGAGTGTAAACTGGTGAATTTCAGTATTTCATTTAACCTGTTCTTTGATTTGATATAGTAATCCAGCAGTGTTTAGGATTGCAGTTTTCAGACTAGAAGGCTTTTAGACAATTATTCCTGTGTGAATTTTATGACACTCATGAAAATACTTTGTGTTATAAGGTTTTGTGATTCTTTCCTTCCTGAAGTTTTCTCTTTCGTCTGTTTTGTTTTTTTTTTTTTAAACTGTGGGCTTTTCACTTGTACCAGGCTCTCCTCACCGCTGAGCCCCTCTGTCTTGGTGATAAGCATATTTTGGGTCACGCACTTCAGAAATCAGCAAGAGGAAAAGAGTCTAATGTATTAGTGGTTCATAATTAATAATCAGCTTTTCTCCAGTAAGGAAGTATCTCCCTTTTTTATTAGGTTGTTTGTTTTTTTTTTTTTAATTGAAAAGATTTGGATTAAAATATCTAGTATATCCATAAATGCAACAGCAGGTGGCAGAATAACTTCACTAGAAGTTGGTTTCTTGGCATGCTCAACTTTTTGTCAATTAACTTAGAGAGAAAAACAGATGCCTCTATGTGAGATGTGACCAATTGCTGTTCTAAATAGCTGTCTTAACAGAATGTAACAGGCAATTCCCAAACACATGGAATTGTGTGCCACAAGGTTTTCTTCAGTTCTTAATCTGATTGTTTGCTTTTTATTTCTATAGAATGGTTAAATGCTTATTAAGAAAGTTTCTGAAGAGACTGTAAGTGGTGCCTTTTTGTTGCAGAACAGGCAGTGTGTAAGTCACCAGCTGAAGTGCAGCAAATGCTATTTTCTGCAGAAGTGTATCTGTGTAAATATTACATAGATATAATCCTTTCCTGTTGGAGAAAAGCACCTATGTAAACATATTGCTATGAAATGCATTGTTCTGGTGAGCAGTTTTGCTGTTGTCTTTGAAGAAATAAGCTCCCTGGGAAATTACTAGAAAATCTTGACCAGTGTTGCTCAACAATCAAAGCCTAAAGACTGTGTGAAAGATGTATCTTGTGGGTTGGAGAATGAGGAGGGTGCAGCTGTGAATTGCATTTAATGTCTCATGGTCTGTTTAGCAGCTCCTTGGCTTTCTCATCTGCATCTCCCTGGGAAAAAGTAACAGTGTTCAAAATTCTGAACACCTCCAGACAATACCATTTAAAATAAATAGGATGAATAGGCAGCCTATTAGGTAATGGCCTCCTTCACCTTTCTCAGGTGATGGTTTGAGCTATACACTGGGCTACAGCCAGTTCTTCAGTCTCAGCTGGCTGGTCTAAATTTTTGAGAACTACCAGGACCAGAAATAAGGATGTAATGAAATGGTATTTTCCCACATTGTAGCAATGGAAAAGAGCCTAACATAAGGGCAATTATGAATTTTGTTCTCCTTTGAAAGTCTGAAATCACAGTAATGGTGGAATATTATTCTCTTATTTTGGGTCCTGACATGACCTCTTCTTTAGGGCAGACTCTTATCCTGTAATTCTACAAACGTTCTATGCACACAGTAACACAGCAGGACTGCTGCAAGAGTCATCCCATTCTCTCTCCATCCAGGCTGGGCAGCTGCATAAGTTTAGGCCTGTTCAGTTTAAGTCCACAGAAACATCTTCCCACATGGAATGGGCACCAGTTCAGGGATAGAAATGAGATGCAGGAGTGGGCAGGGTAGCTTCTCATTTCAGTCTCATCTTACTCCATTTAAAACATATGTGAACATATGTGATTCTACCATTTCATATAGTGATCATTCTGTGTCGAAAAGATACTGGAAGTCATAAAGATTAGAGTTGTGGGGTTTTTTCCCATAATGAGTACCTATAAAGATGTCCCCAAGGAAACACAGGGCAGTAGTTGTGCCATTAGTGTGTTTTTTTATTTTCAAAATATGTCTAAAATGGTTTTATGGAAAAAAAAATTCAGATAGCATTTGATCTTATCCTTCAATGGCTGAAAATGGCCCACACACAGATGGCAAAACCTCAAAGACAGAGATATCACAAACTTACAAAAATTCTTTATTACACAGTGCATGTATTGAAATGTAAGATGTTCTTATGTAATAATACATTATATAAATCAACATTCTGAAGGAGAAGGGAAACAATTAACTCCCAGGTATCTTAGCCCAAATGACCTCCCAGTGCACATTTGGTGCATCAGATGGTGAGTTTGTGGAGTTCCAGGAAGGCCTGAGAATGAGAGAGATGCAGGTGGGGGCTTTATGCCAGAGCTTATGAGAGAATTTTATTTTGTGTTGTGAAAAAAGTAATGGTACAGAGCATAAGTGTACAGATGGGCAAAAATATGGTGCCTGCATGGAGTGAGAAGAGGAACTTCGGGTGTGTTGTGTGTGTTGTGATGCTGCTGTTTTATAGTGGAATTTTAAGGAGCTCATCCACATCAGTGTGAGCTTTGCCACAGCTTTGGGGTTTTTTCAGGCCACCCTGTTGATGCACTTCTCTTGTATTTAGCTTTATTTCTCTTTCATTTAACTTTATTTCTCTTTAACTTTTCCCTAGTTGCTGGAAATGCCTCTTCTCTGTTACGTGAAAATAGCTGTGAGATCAGGATAAGTATTTGTGTAAGGTTTTTCATTGAGAACTTATTTAACACAATCAGATTGCTTCTGTGAGTGGTCCTTATCCCCTTTCTCTCTTTTTATGCCAGTAGATTCTTTATTTACTTGATTTAGACATACTTCAGGAATTTGTTTGTTTTTATGTCTTCATTTATTTGCTTTTTTAATTCATCACAGCTCCCTAGATTTTATTCTTATATATTGACTGCTATAGTTTTTCCTCTCAATCAGCTGTATTAGTCTGACTATTAATTTTCTAAGGTCTAGCTGTATATCAAAAATAATATTTAAATTTTTCACTCTATCTATTACTAGGGCTGTCTGTTGTCTGAGATGTATTCCTTCTGCAAAACCTGCAGGTTTTTAAAATTACTTTTGAGCTGAAATGCTTTTAACTTCATCTCTCTTTTCTGAATTTAGCATTGCTAGGCTAGCTTCTGAAGTTTTTGGTTTTGGGGGTACTACTGTCAAATAAGTTTGTGATATTTCCTGGTAATTCCAGGTATCTCTAAAATGCTCACTGCTGACCATTGATTACAGTTTGTAAAACAAGCAATTAAAAGCAATAATCCTAATAGACTTAATTGCCTTTATTGTTAGTAGGAGTATTGGTGTTATTAGTCTCCACTTTTATGCTCCTTGTCCTTCTTCTGCAGTATGGAAGAGAAATATAATTCTACGTGTGACCTTGTATTTTCGTGGCTTGGGTTTGTCTTAATGAAGATTCAACAATGCAGTATGTTCTCTGCTATTCTTTCAGTATAATGTTACTGTAATCTACTGGAAATCTAGTTCCTCCTCTGTGGCCAGATACTGATTTTGTTCCATAGCCTCTTTTTTTTTTAGCATATATAGTTTGCCTAAATCCTGTTCTGTTGCTACATCCTCTAATTTGACACCATTTCCTTTAAGCTCTTAATAGTGGTATGGTAAATGTATATTTATTTTTTTAAATGTGCATATCTAAAATATTTGCTTGGTGAAACTTTTTTGAAAACACCTTGTTTCAGTGATCCCTGTCCATTTTCCAGTTCTGCTATAATGCTTTTTTCCCCTTGAAGTACTAATTCTTGACTGCAATTCCAGAGTGTAGAGACAGGCTGGCTGCAACTTACACTTGCAAGAACACGCAGCCTCTGCCTCACACAGCAATTTGTCTTTGAATAACTTTTTGTATTCCAATATTAAATAGAATTTAATTATTTATTTAATAAATTTTAATAAATATTTATTTATTAAAATACTGCCAAATTTTTTCCATCAATGGCTGATTGAATTCTTTGATATCAACTCAGGAAAGCACCTAAACATTTTGATTAGTGTTTTAAATATATACTTAAAATTGAGTACATGCTTAAGTGCTTACTTGAGTAGGAATACGTGTTCAGATTGTTCTTTGGTTCTCTTCTCTCTTCCTTCTGATGTTTTGTTTTCTAGAAATATGTGTGCATGCTGTACTATTAACTCTTTCCGGGCCCGACATTTTATACTATCTCCAGTGAACTGAGAAGAAATTTTAGAAGAGTTTATTAGACACTTCCCTTACAGTTGTCTTCTGCTTTTAGTGAACTTCACAACCTTCTCTTTCAAAAGAGAAAAACTGTCTTGATGTTTCTGAAGGGGGGTAGGCTTTGTCTGGTTTAGAGAGAGGTGCAAGTGCTTTACTGACTTACCAATTGTAGTTAAAAGAATGCTTCCAATCCTGGATGTGTGTTCTAAAGCATTTTGTCTTTGTTTCAATAATATTTCTGAAAACAGGCGAAGTCAAAAGAATGATTGATGGGACACAAAGTTCATAAGGGCCCAAAAGACAGTTTCAGGCATGTATGCATGCAAAACCATGATGTTCAGCTGGGAGAAGGAAAGGAAGACAAATACATCCCTTTTGGGTTATAGCTCTGGGACCATTTATTACAATTTACTGAACAATTGTTTCCCTGGCAGTGTTAAACTTGGTTTGATCTAACAATACAGAAATACTTGTGAAAATTAGAAAAGCTTTCTAGTTTTGCATATCAGCTTGTTCCAGTATCTCCAGTGTCCAGTCTTAGGTGAGTAAAATACAGTTGGGAGTGGAGATGTGCAAAATTTCTGCAAGGATGTGATTTATCTGAGTCCTCCCCAACATGTCCTTTTTTTTCTGACTTGAAACCTCTTAACTTCAAGGAAAAGAGAAAAATTGGGACATGTAGGATGTCTTAGCTGTTAACTTACAAATAAAACAAACAAACGAATAAATAGACACTGTGTATGCCAGACCTCATAGTGCATGTCCAATGTCCTAGACATGTCAGATTTGCTTTTGTGTCTTGTATAGCACATAATCTTACTTTTTGCCTATTAAGGATGACTTGTTGACCCACTGATGGCCTCAGATAGTATTGCTTCCTCTCTGTTCTGCCCCATGTCCACTGTTTTCCTTGGTCAATTGAAAGTGTTACAATAGGCCCGTACTACCATAATTTCAAGGTATCTATAAGATATTTACATGGTATTAATACTCTCTTTGCTACCCACTTGGTTATATGAATTATCTCTCCATGTTCATTCAGTTGCAATAATAATGAACAAAGAAAAGGTGAATCAAAATCTGCCCTATCTTTGTGAAACACTGATGTAAACTGTAACAGTGTACATATAAAGCTACTTGTCTTTTTGCCAGTCTGCAGTTGCTTTTTTAAAGCTATTTGACACTGAGAATTGTCATATGGCCTCAAATTGAGAATTATTTCAGGGAGTACTCAGCTACAAAAGTTCCAGGTAAGCTATCATTATCTTTGAGTGGTGGATAAACCAAATCAGATAAGTGTAGAAGTAATTTTTTACTCAGATCCATTATTCTTCCTGTCATGGGAAAACACTACTTGAAAAGCTATTTTTGAAGATTTAAGTAAGAGTATACTGTGTTCTGCCTGGTCTTTTTGGTAAATGAATATATTATTTTCCTTTCCTGCACAACCACGTAGTCCCAAATATGATGCTGTTAGACAACAGTCTGAACAATTTAGGGCAGTCTGGCTCTGAACTTTTTGCTCTGAAAATTTGAATTTTAAAGCCATATGCTAAAATGCCTTCCTTCAGCATATTTTTTCACTTTCTAACAGACACTTGTGTAGTTTCTTATTTTCTTCCTAGAAAAGAGAAGGCAATGGCAAATCTGTGATTTGTACTTTATAAAATCCAGTTATTGTAGATCAGTGGTCATTTTATAAAAACCTGCAGTTATTGTTCCCTGAAACTGTTCTTCAGTTCTTCAGATTTGCTGCCTTTTTACTGGCATTAATAAAGACCTTTTAGATACTGATGCCCTTTTACACTTACAAGGTCTCCCAGACTCTTTTCTTCATTTTCTGGTCTGTAAAATCCCTGTCTATCTTTTTTTGAGATTCAGGATCTGACTGTTTGAAGTGTTTTGAGACCCTCTTCTGAAAAATATCATACCAGGGCACTTTTTTATTGTGTTCAGGCTTTTTTATTGGAGAAGCTTTGTCACATATATGTCTGTGTTTGTTGTGTGGCTTATAGGTATAGACAGAATTTGAGTAACTGCTTGTGTGAATATATAGGGCATATTATATTGTTCATACTGTTGAGTACTTATTAAATCTGAAGGTAGTTTCTGCCTCAATTTATACTTTTCCATCTTTAGCACAGCCAGTTTTAGATGCAGGCAAAGAAAGCAGCTGTACAGGAAGGCAGAGAGGCAGATTTAGCAAAATACTTCCATTACTGGACAAACATTATCTCTGCTGCTCTCTTCTGCCTATGTTTGAGTGCTGTCCCTGGTTTGAGAGTGAAGGTGGGAGGAATTGTTGTGCTAGCATAGAGCTGAGTGGTGTTGCCCTTCTCCAGCCTACTGTGTTACACTGCAAGGCAGGGGATTTTTTGAGTTCTGGTGTGATCTGGGACAGAGGAATTGGGAAGTGAGTGAGCGTGCCTGGACAAGCCTCTGACATGATCCAGATCTGGGGCAAAGAGCAGGTACATACTGTGTGTGCATGTGTATATTATAAAATAATGATCATAGGCTTCAAAATTGAACTCTGTCATGGCTCGACTTCTTGGTAAACTAGACTTGTAGTGCAAAGAGACCTGTTAGTTAACTTTTTTCTACTTAGTGTTACAAGTTCTCAAGATTTCACTATGAATCCCACAGTAATGGTTATCTGATGTGTTTCATTCACTCCTGTTACAGTAGCTATTTCAACGTTATAGGAGCTTAAGAAAAAATTTTAATCTCCAAGAATGGAGAGAATCTGCTTATGACACAAACCAGAATGAGAATAAGAATACAGTCCTATACAATGCGTTATTAACTCCTCCTTTATATCCTCAAAGTGCTACAAGTTTTCAGGAAAATGAAGAATGGACATTATTTGACCTTGTTCATTTGCCTAAAACATCTTCCTGGTTTTCTGGTCCCCCCAAAATAATGCTGCGCATTGGCAAGGTGGAGTTGGCAGCTATCTATATCTAGATTTTCTTTTAATCACCCAAGCCCAATGCTATCCGCACACAATTTCAGAAATACGTTTCACAAAAGCTTGTAGTTTAGTGCTGTCTGTGGAATTTGGGCTACTGTGACCCATTTAGGCATTGGTGAGTAGGCCTGAACTGTAAAGGTCATATCCAGCCTTTTATCAAATTGAGAAGCATTTAGATGTGTTGGTTTGCAGTGGGTCTGCATTTATTCTTGAGGCTGGCTTTTGCTATTTGTAATCAGGATAGAAACTATGACAAAATGAATGATGGGTCTCTCTTGTGATGGTCAGTACAGAGACAGTTCTCAGTCTGTACTGCTGAGTGTGGATGGCTTCTTGCTTGGGTGAGAATGGCTTTTTTGGTTGTGGTCTCATTCCTTGAAGTGTAACGAAACTTGAAGCATGCACTTTGCCTTCAAAGCAGCAGTTTTCAGAGCTCTGTGCCCCGCCGTGTTCTAGATGTGTCAATTCTGTTCCTCCCATTTATACTTGCTGCTGGTATTCCAGGCAGTGTTCATTCCTGGAGGAAGTTTATATTCGTTTTCCATGAATCATGCCTTCTCTTTAATTATTTGTGCCTCAGAGCCCTTTCTCTCTGAAACTTCAGTGCAGATACGGCTCTTGGTGAGCCATTGCAGTCTGCAGTTTCCTCAGCAACAATTCTTTCTTGGCTGTTGAGATGGAGTTTGGACTGAAATCTATGTAATCACTGATGTACTCTCCAGCCTGTTAAAAGGTCAGCTTTTGCATCTGAGATGGAGTTTTTTATTTCAGCACTGACCTGATCTTTCTCTCTGTGTGTGTGTTTTACCCTGTGCTTTTGCAGAGAGGAACAGAGTATTTTTGCATGCTACTTATACTGATATATACAGATCCTTATTGAGCCTCATATTTTAAAAGTAGTCCAAAGTCTGTGCTTGTTGATCTTGTAACACCCTGAAGAATAACTGTTTATTTGCCTTTTACTGGCACAGGAATGATCTGAGCTATCCAGTTCAGAAAATAAGTTAGTACAGGGCTGATTTGAAGCTATTCTGCATTGCTGTTATTTTGTTGTCTTTGCTGCTCTGGAACTATTCAGTACCCTCTGCTCTATTAAACAGCTCTTTAAAACACCCTCAGTAAGCTCAAGAGAGACCAAAAGTTGTTTCCAAGAACAGAGTTTGCAGCTAACGTTTAAATAATAAGCTGGCATCTATTCGTTATTTTCCGTCTGTTTTAAATACAGTGCTAATACTTTACAGAATGTTGTACAACATACCAGAAGTTGAGCCACGAGGAATTTTTCAGATTTACCCTTCCCAAACTCGCAGTGAAAACCAGTGATGCTTTCACTCCCAACTCAAGCAGATGTGAAGGAATAAAAAAACCACATCAACCCCCCCCCCACCCCCGCAAGATGGTGAAAGGAAAGAAAAAAGCCAGTGGGTTTTCTGGAGGGAAGTTTTAAGATTTTTGTTACAAGACCAACAAGCCCATACATAGAACCCACAGAGATCAACTATTACTGCTAAATTGTATTAGATGTTGCACAGCTATACATTGGAAGACTCTGGGAACACAGGGTGGTTTGTGGTGGTGCACTGTGATCTTAATCACACTTCATGCAGTGAGTTCAAAGCATTAGGAAAGCAAAATACTAAATCCCACAATACTCTTATGGGGTAGGCATGAGGCCTGCTTTCAAAACGGGGCACAAAGAATTTATTGTTTATGTAAGCAGTTGCAGCTACTTAGCCTCAGAACCAGGATTAGAAAACATGCGATTGGACTTCTGCTCCCTCCCTTCAGTATTAATCGAGGTGAAGAGTTAATAAGAAGAGAAAAAGTCTGAACTGGTTGTTTCTCTGTGAATGTATTTATGAACAAAATGATGAAGCTGGACAGAGACAAGTCCCTGGTCATGTTTCACTTTGGTGTAACTCCCTTAGGATCAATAAAACTAGACTTCCATTAAATCTTATGTGGTCTGGAATAAAAACTGGGTAATATTAATAGAATTCAAAATGAGAACTTACCTTGTCGGGCTAGTTTCTACACTGAAGTGGGTATCTAATGTTCTGGAGTAAGAGAGAAGTCTAAGAGGTAGCTGGAGTATAATTAATCCATTACATTATGTTCTTTTCATGCATGGAATTTTAAGGCTTGGTAACAGTAGATAGGGATTGTTTTAAATAGAAAATCAATAAGTAACTTTGAGGAGAAATCTATTGTAAAACAAGCCATAGTTATCTTTAGTTAGACCCAAGGAATAGCCAATGGAAAAATAACTTTATTGAATGGATAGCACTGCTACTGAAAACACTCTTCTAGTTGATACGTTTTGATGATTGCAGGAATCAGACAGTGTAACTAAAGGGGTATATGCCATAACTGCCCTTCTGTCTCCAGAAACTGTACATCTCCACACCACACAAGGTATTTTGCAAATTAGAATCCATCTAAACATGAAAAAATGTTCACTGAGATTCAGATATAATTGAGCAGTTAGCTTTAATATGTCACACACTCTGCTCTGCTACTGCACCTTGCTTTGAAGTTCAAGTATCTTGCATTGAATTATTTTAATCTTTGTTTTAGAAACTCTACAAATACATTATCCTCTCCTGAGAAAATCTACTGGGCTACTATTCCACTGTCAGCATGCCAATCCCAGTGTCCCAGCATCTGTAGCTGCTGCCTCCTGACCCACACCTAGTGCATCTGAAGATGCACTTCCTGCCTGAGACATCTTACAGTTTTCTTGCTCCTGATTTCCCACAGTGTTTGCTCATATGCTTCAGTCCTATCCAGAAATGCATTTCTAATCTAGGCCAGGTTTCCTATGTGTTTGCCCAGGTAGCTCACTCCTCACTGGAAGAAGCTGTTCCAATCATGCAGAAAACCTACTGTTACAACAGCATACCCATTCTGTTGACTAAGGCATAATTTGCTCCCCTTAAGTTCTGCTCTAAATTAAGTTAACATTACTATCTTTGCAATTTTTTATGGAACTGCATAATGGAGACTGATGTGGTGTTTTTAAGAAAGACTTTAGATGAAGCAGTTTCAATGGAGTCCAAGGAAAATGCATGTTCCTGTGAATTTTAATAACAAGTCTAGGAAATGATATTGAAAAATTCCTAGCTACAGTGAACGATTAATCTAGAGCTGCTGCAAAATTTCAGTTGGTTGTCCAGAAGACACCAGCTGCTTTTCTCTGATGCCTGTGTGTGTAGTTTGTAGGATGGACAGCAAATCTTTGTTGCACTTGGGTTGTTCGAACAAGGTGCAAAAATTACTTAAGTTTAATTCCTAAAGTGCAGATGCTTTCTAATTGTGAAAAAGCTGAAATCCTGTACCATTCCCAAGGTTTTCTGAGAGCTTAAGATCACTGAATGTGCCACAGCCTGATTTTATTCATCTGGCACCAACTCTCAAGATTTCTGTTGTTCTAGTAACAGCTGTAAATATTCTAGAGTACCCAAATAGCTGAATGAAGATCTTTGGTTTTGTTTTATTAAGTGTTTACAAATATTTACATAAAAAGTGAGGTGCTGGCAATACAGAACAGTAATACTGGTAGACCCAGTGTCATTTCCAGTGGTATCAGTGGACCTATTCTCAGTGATTACCAAGTCAAAGGGGGTATGTGTCATGCTGCAGTCTCAGCACAAAAATGATTCCTCGCATTTTTCAGAGTTCATTTTCCATCCTGAGTCCTAACTTTCAAAGAGGTTCCTAATTATTCATGCTTCCAAGAAAAATACACTCCAGTTCACGTAAGTTGGGTAGCTTAATAGAAAATTTAAAATGTGACATAAAGGCTGATTTTATTGGAGAAATACAGACTTATTATATTTCCTAGTGAAAGGGTTTAGAAAAATTAGGATACAGAGGCCAAGATAATGCCACTGAAATTCCAGAATGTTTTAAGCCACAATTTTTTTTTTTTTTTCCCTCCCAAATATCAACAAAAAGAAACTTGGATGATTTATGTCCCCTCTCCTCTTCTTTCCTCTAGGTGATCAGTTCTGACATCTTAGGAAAATAATCATAACATACATGTTTGGGCATGTTTTTTTCCTGTCTCATTATGAACTATTTATCTATTAGTAGTAGACTTTTTATTTTAATGCGCTTTTGTGGAAGAAACACTTAGGATAATCTTACTACTGTGTGACAAGGCTTCCTAAAATGCTATAGCAATCTTCAAAGAATGCTAATAAAACTTCATAGCACAGTCTGCCACTGTGCCTTTTGTACAGGTTGCATTTATTATTTATTTTAGGAAAATTTTCTTCAGAATATCTTAGTTTAGAAAATACATCGAACATTATAAAAGCAAGAATGTGAAAGGTTAAAGCTCTTAACTCTCTAACTCTTCAGGTTTACAAGACTGACACAATATACATAAGTAATCTTCTTTTGCATAAAAAAATTGCACTGCATTTTAGAGGTATGTTGATGTATTACAAAGCTCAAAAGCTAGGTGGTAAAACTTCAACTTTCAGTCTAGTCGGACTAAAATATTTTGATTATGGGAACAGTCATTGGTACTATATAAAGTACTATCCAGCATTCAGACTGGTGTATTTTGTATGATTGTTGCATTTTAACAGGGGCTAAGGCTACTGATGGTTTTGTAATACTATAAATATTTCTGGTAGAGGAAGATTATTGGCTAAATTTTATGTTAGGCTCTAAAGGTGTAAATGCAATTCAGTGTATGAAAATGTCTAAAATGAAACGTTAATAGGTAGCTACAGGTTGTAATACATTTAATTCATTTTCACTTGTTCTTTCATACCTTTCTGAGCCCTCAGTTAGAGGGAAGAGAAACTTATGGCAGCTTGAGAGGCTGTTTGTTTCAGCATTTGGGTATTTTGTTTTCTGCATGACTTCCTTTTGGCAGCCATTACAGCTACGGAGGTTGATAACTGAACTTTGAAATCAGCAGGAACACAGCATTCACTTAATCAGCCATAGCTGCGCTAAATAATGCTGTCAGCGTCTAGTTTGTTTTGTGAAAATTATCAATATCTTGGTTGTCAGGCCTCTCTGCAGTATCAGTTACTACCTTAATACTCTACAGACCTGTCAAATAGCTTGGGCGAATGGGCGGATGGAGTTATATATCCACATTCCCTGTTACCCTGTACTTCAAACCTACTGACTGTTACATACACGGAAATAAAGCTACATGGTTATCTAAGTATAGCCATTATAGACAGGTATAAAAACCCTGTGTCTTGAAATGAGTTCAGTGAAAGGCCATAACACAGTAAGAAAACTTTTCTAACAGGTGTGCTGTAAAGCATTCTGTGTTCTCTAATGTAACCATAGGCTAGAAAAGATCTGCTCTGTTTCTGTGGCGCTGATAAAGTATGTTGTGTGCAAAAAAAGGTAAGCCATGTGATGGTGGTAGTAGTTACCTGCTTATAAAGGTTAAATGAATGGACAAGGGGAACAAATATTCTAGCACATTCTAAAGGGGCTTTCTGCTGCTTCCACAAGATACCAAGGAGCAGTCTAAACTAGCACTGTCCTCCCTCTAAGAATCTTGGCATAGGGTCATGATGTGGGATAAGGTGGAGCTAGGAAAAGTGTTTTAAAAACTGTTCACTGAAGCGGTAAATTACAGTAGCCCATTGAGCTATTTCAGTTTGTATCCAAGAGTCAGTGAGTCTCTTGTGACCCACTGCCTTGAAGGCTTGAAGGAATTAATTGGAAAGAATCTGAGGAATTAATGAAATTAATGACATGAAGTTGTGCTTTATATGCTGTATCTCTCTAGACCTGCATGTGTATATTAATACAAATGGTCTTTCTGATGGGCTTGTCAAAACATCAAAATCAAAGAAAAATGCTGGTAGAGTGATTATCAACTTGAAATAGGCCACAAGCCCTAAAAGTAGATCTTGTTAGGAGTATTTCATTAGTTTAGTAATGAATAATAGACACTTCTCCAATTACTTCATATTCCTATTGAGTTGTTAGGAAAAAGCTAAGTATAGACAGGTATAAAAATACTGAATAAAATAAACCCCAAATAGGGAAAGAATTATACAAATATAATTTTAAATACGTGATTTCTAGTAATAACATACTAGATAGTCCTGAGGTGTCCTAGAGTGCCTGGGAGAGTATGAGCCTTTCCAGCTTTCAACTCTGTGCTTGAAATCAGGGTTTAGGAATGGTAGTAAACATTTGTGGTACCTTTTGTCAGTTTGCTTAGTGTCTGAGCATCTGTCTCTACAATAGGGGTAACAATACATTTATTCCACCAGAAGGTAGTGAGATTTAATGTCAAAGAATATGTGTAAATTTGGTAAATTTGAAGTGCTGGATGTGAAGCAGGGTAGATGCATGGCAGAAGGTCTGAACACAGCAAGTGAAAGGAAAGAGCCTTCAATCTGTTTTGATCTGCTAATGAAAACTAACTAGTGCCCATAAGCTAAACCAGGTTTTTCACTGAGAAAAAAGTGAGCATAAATTTTTTACTTCCTTGCAGTCTTGTGAAAGTGTAGGAGATGTCTCTCCTCTCAATCTGGAGCATGCCAGTGCAGAACTGAAGTTCTGTACTACTTTGCTGGTGTTCCAGGCAACCCAGTTTCTTCCCCATCCTTCAAAATGAAACATTCAACCAACCAAAAGCCCTGTTGCAGAGAACAGCACACAGTCTAAGAGTGAACTGTGAGTCTGTAATTTTATTTTATTTTATTTATTCTGTTACAAGACAATTTGGCATTCATCAGAAAACTCCCTTTTAAGCAGTGGTGCTCTCTGCTTTTAGAGTTTTACAGCAGGTTTTGGCTGTAAAAGTTGCCTGTGAGGTACTTTGTATTGCCTTGGCCAGTGTCAGACCAGTCTCTTGCTGTGGTACATCACTAGCTACACATGAGAAAGCTCAGTTCAGAAAGCCATCATTAAGCAGAGGCTGGAGGGAAGGGTGGAGGAGAGGAAGATCTGCTGGAAACTCAACAAGGAGCTCTGGGCAACTGGCAGGATATGAAGGTGGGCGGCAATCCCTCTCGGGGTTGCACGTCTCCGCGAACAGGTCTGTGCAGGCTGCTGGATGTGAAGGCCTTCCAGGCTCACAAACCATTCTCCCGGGCAGCACCGCACAAGGGTGCTACGGTGTGGATTTTGAAGGTTACGTTTGTGTTGGCTGCATTCCTTGTTCGAAGAGTAGGAAAGGCTAAAGACCTCAGGCTGTTGCTGGGTGGTAGCTATTTCAACTTGAAGGCGTGTAGCTGCCTGAGAACAGCATGCTTTTGTTTTGCTTTGTTTCTTTTTTTTTTTCTTCTGGTGGAAGTTTTAATTCATTGTGATTCTTTTTAAGTAGTTGGCAGAGATGTGAATAGACACTTTACTTCTTCAAAAGGCTTATGGAATAGAATTGCATAACTTTGTACTTTTCCTATGCAAAGCAGAGTAAGTTCTATGTAAATACAGTGGCTAGTCTCTGAAAGATACCTTGGTTTCTTCCAAGTCCTGTTTATACCCCATGAAATCCAAAAACTATAAAATCACCTCTGCTGCTATGAATTGTCTCACTGAAGGATGAAAGAGGAGAAGTTTGAGTAGAGATACCTTGGCAAAACAAGAACTGGAAGTTCTCTCTCTCTCTCTAGGAGCTCCAATAAGGTTGCAGCTAGCCAGCAGTGTGTCGTGAACAATAGATCTCTGATCTTCTAAAAGATGCTAGGGAGCCTTCCAGAGAATTCTGCTTTCTTGTTTCTGTGCTGTTTAATTGCCTTTTTTTTTTTTTTTACCAGATTCTGATGAAAATAGATGCAGTTGAAATCCTTTGAGGCAAGGCCAGCGCTTTTAGGAGTATGCATTGCAGATGGGATTAGGAAGTGTTTCTCAATAGGCTTCCAGTGGTTTATGTGTATATATCTGTTATTCAGGGAATTATGCCAAATTCTGGTAACATTGGTTGAGATGTGAATTCTAACAGCTCTTGGCTTTGCCTTCAGTCAGGGTAGCTGCTATGCTATGTCTGAAAATATCTGTCTGCTTCCCTCCAGCCTGTGTATCACTGTTACCAGCCTGTTCCTCTGTCATACTATAGGCAAGGTGGCTGTAATGGGTACTTTGTCTTTCAGCTGATTTGGATTAGCAACAGTTGTTAAATGTGGGCATTTGTGTATTGCTCATGCCTGCAGTGAAGCAGCTTTGTGCTACAAACATTTTAGTAAAGCATGTTAAGATATTTTTGAGTATCTTAGTTAGGCCTTGCTTAAACACCAGAAGTGGTGTTTGACTTTAGACATGGGAATTTCATTTGTTATAAGGCCTTTTACTTGGGATGGCTGGGCTTTATAGAATATTTGACCTTATTTGCATTCTTCGCCACAGAAACCTGAGCTGCTGGGGCTAATGGCTGCTCAGTTTAGGAATACAGGACACCTTGTGGGATAAGTATTGGGTGGGTGTGGTGATTTGCTTCGATTTGAGATGATAAACTGTTGGGTTTTTTCTTTTGTATTTGGTTTGTGTGAGCCAAAACAGTTTTCATTTTCTGAGAATGAAGATAGGTGTATATATAGTTAATCCCCTGTAATTGTAACGGTTGTGATATAAATATGTTTAATTTGGTCCTAGAGCCCAGAGTTATCTCGATTGTGCTGAGGCTTTTCTCACTAAAAGGCGTTCTCCTGCAAGGTGAGGCCCTGTGAAGCAGTGCTGCAGTAACTTGTTTCAAGAGCTGCTATAGCTGTGGGCACTTGACATTCTCTCTTGAAAACTGATATTTTGGTAAGGAGCTCTCAGTATTGCATTCAGACCTTTCCTGTTTCTAACTCCATGATTTCACCAAAAATGCTCAGTTTTGAGCATGTTTTATTCCTTGTGAATATTAGGTACAAGTTCTGCTGCAGTCTTGCACAGTTTTTGACAGCTTTTGTGGCAAATGGCTGGTGATGCTGAAGAAAATCTCCCTGAAGAAACAGAAGCTGAAGAAAAAGCCTATTCAGCATGTAGTGTAGAAGGAGATCACAAATACTCTGTTACTGTGACAGATGGTGGCAATTTAGGATTCTTCCTTGAGCAGACTGATGCCCGTCTTGAGGATGTGTAACAGGTTTTCAAGGAGAATGCTGCGGTTCTCACAGCTGTTTGAAGCATGATGTTTCACCCCATTTTTCTCACTGTTCCTTTCTCTGTTTTCAGGTTGCTGCCTGCCCCATCTGGCTCTGTGGTATTGCTTGGTGCACTGTCCTTTATTGTTTTGAGCCATTGCTTGAATGCCTCATTAAAAGCTCTGTGCTTCAGGGAAGGGGAGAGAGGTGCCTTCTCAGGGATCGGAACTAAGATTGGCTGGGGATCAGTAAGAGTTCCTTTCCATCTCCTCCAGCATGCAGTCATCATCCCAGCCCTACTGACTTGTCACTTGTGCTTGGTGCTCTCTGGTGACGTTTCTTGAGCACAGTGAAAACCACAAAATAAATCGACTAATGAGGGTGGAGTAATTTGGGACTATTGCAAGTGTCCTTGCTCTCCCAGCTCAACAGGAAGCCTTTAATAAGAGTTTTCCTAAATAATGTTGCATGCGAAATAGGGATTTCGGCTTCGTTCTTGTAACAAACAGCCATTTCATGAAACAGTGCGGTTTTTTCCTTTTGGTACATTCCAGAAGACTTTATACCTTTGCTGGTTACTGATTGATAGTTCTGTGCTGAGCTCCCTGTAATTTTGCAATAAACTAACAAGGAGGCTGAGACCACAAGTTTACAGAAAATTGCTTATTTACTCAACTGGATTTACAAGGATGACAAAGTCAGATTTAGTAGTTTCAGTGTGGTCTAGGAAGGGCAGGAGGAGTACTTGAAAAATTGTACTGTATAAATAACCAAACAAAAAATAGTTTGCTTATTCTTCTGTGTAAAGTTCTTAGGCCAACTCTCTCCCAGGACCTGCAGGGATTTTCTGCATATGCAGAAACTTTGCTATTCCTAATAAATGGGGGTGTTGTGAGTTTAGGCACAATAAATAAGTTGTTTTTTTTTTTTTCTTTTTACTTTTCTAATGTGCTTCCAAAAAACTAGCATCTGCTGAAATCACATCAGTGGAAGGTGACTCTGTTTTCACAACCACATATAAAGATTTTAACAGGATTAACACTGTTGTTGACTTTTGGATTAAATCTTAGAAGTAGCAATAATCTGTCTAGAACCTGAATGCTGTTTTCCTTGGGAAATCTTTGTGTCCATTTTTTTCCAGGTATTGGCACCTATAAAAAGTGAGAAAATGATCAGAGGAGTAAGTTGTGGGGAGTTTAAAACATGTCTAAAATTAGGAAGTTGAAAAAGTATTCCTACTGTCTTCTTGTGTTTATCTCTGGGTTTTCTAACTAAGAAGGATTCTTCTTGCTGTCATAACACTTCTAATTGTTAGATGAGGTTATTTTACAATCTGAGATTGCTATGCTGAAGTAAAAATTTGAAGTAAAAGATTTGGAAATTGTGTGGTCCGTCATTTGTGTGGTATTTTAAATAGTAGACTTTTTCCCAGAAAGGATTTTGAAATCTGAATCTGAGTGAATTTCTAAAGAGTTGGCAATTCTGTCAGAATTGGAAGGCTGAGGACTGTAAATTTTCACTTGTTAAATAGCTCCCTTAACCAATGGCAAATTAATAAGCTGAAAGCTTAAAGGCAGTGGTTCATTGAACTCCATGGGAGACTGTATGAGGCATGTTTCTAGTGTTACTGAGCCATCTAGCTGACCTTTTCAGCTTTTCCTCTTTTAGCAGAGAGTGGAGAGTGTTTTCCATTCATGCACAGTTGCTGACGGAAGAAGCCCCACACCCTTTGTTCATCACAAAGTAGAAACAGAAAAGCAATAGCACAACTTCCTTACCTGTTGCACATGTCGGGACATGTTGTGCATGGACAGGTGTGATGGTTTTTTGTGACTCTTAGTGACAATGAAAATATTTTGTTCCATTAGTTGATATTGGAAGTAGGAGCTCCTCTTAAAATACTGGGTGTTTTTAAAATACAATATATTTTAAAATACTGTGTATTTCAGTATGATAACATCAAAATACCATGTAGCGTTATTCTCACTGTTGAGTGTTCTGCTGGAAGTTAATAAATGTATGACTGGCTTTGAACCTCTTGAGAGGAAGCTGTGCTTGGCTGGTAATGATGTCCAGTATCTGTCCAAAGGAACCACAACAGAGGCAGTTTTTCCTTACCTGCTTAGCCTGAGGACTTGGCTGGTCTCCTGTACTAAACAGGTTAAATTAATGGCAGATCTACAATGAAAAGCTGAAGTGCTATTGCTAGTTCAGTGCAGGGCACTCTCTGGTAAGTCTGCTTGGACTGGTGGCCCAGCTTGTTTCCAAGCACTCTTTAGCAGTGTGAGGAGGTTTCTTTCAAGTGTGGTACCTATCAGACCAACCCGAACCTTTGTGTTGGTGGTTTGTAGGATTCAGCATAATTAACATCAAATATAGTATTATATTCTGTTGCGCATGTGTATGAAGCGATATGTGAGACTCGGCCAATGCTGTCCATGCACAAATGTGATTCCTCACCAGAAAGTCTCAGAGATGTTTCACACCAGATTTCCTTTGTCTGCCTGTGTGTTCTCTCCATATCACACACATGTTTAATCATTCCCTCAAACACCTATTTGCAACTCTCTGAATGTGTCGAACCATTTCAAAGGATAGCAGAATGGAGTGTAAGCATGTCTTTCAGGTTAGTGAAGGAGACTTTGGGGAAAAAATTAATAAATTCTTTAAATGTGCTGCTGGAGTCATGTGATACCAGTATTCAGGGCTTCAAGTTTGATGCCTGTAGGACTGGTGACTGCTGAAAATGTAGGGTTTTGTTTAAGTGGCACTTTTCACTGCCAAAATACTTGTGACCAAAGTTTTACTCATGGAAAAATAAAACTTGGCACTTTCCAGTGAGGGCATATGGTTGAAGTTTTGAAGATAGATGTATCTATTCAGAGGAATTTGCTGAATCTGTGTGCCTTTTTTCTTCATAACTGTAGCAAAAGACCAGCTCTTTTCTTCTGTTAGTGACCCACAGCTTGTTTGAGCTAGTGAGAATTTAGAGTACTCTGCGCACTCTGAGTGGCATTCAAACTGTATTATGGGAGCTGCACAAAGATACATGAAAATACATATATATGTGTGTGTGTATATATATATATGCTAATAGGAATACCTGTACTTGATGAAAGAATTTTGCAGTAAGCAAGGCTGCAGAAGTGTCACGGGGAATTTGATGCCAAATTTAGTGCTAACAGCCTTGTCTTGTGGCTGAACTTGTCTTATGGAAGAACTGCATCTGTTTTGGTTCTATAGGCCTATAGGAATGAAGAATAATCTTCAATTAATTCCAAAATAAGCATTCTGTATGTATATATGGCTTCATCTCAGAGGAAGTGTGCTTATTCAAGGTAGTATTTAAAGATGTATTTAAGCAAAATGTGTAACCATCAGTGAAGTCATGGAACTAAGGATATACTTAATTCTCATACTCAGAGCAAGTCAGAGAAGCACATTTACTTGGGTAGGACTCTACTTTTTTAAACTGATTTTTTAAACTGTATAGCAGGTAATCTAGGGTATTAGTATTGAATAGTTACTGAAGGATACATCAGAAATTGAAATCTAGGTTCAGAGGCATAGCTTGAGTTAAACACAAAAGGTGAAGAAGATTTTCAGTCCTACAGCTAACAGTGCTGTGGAGTTTGTGGTTAAGGAGGAATCTGGAAGATTTAAAAAACAAGCAGTTGTGTTATTCTTGTTCATTTTTCTTTAGATTTTTTTTGAAGCCTTCAAAGTTAGTTTCCTTTGAAGGAAAGCAATAGGAAATATGGTGTGCTTAGGTATTTTTTTTCTATTAAAAATGCTCCTCAAGCATGCTAACGTTTCTTTAAAACGTGGTGCATAAATAATAAAATACGTGACAGCACAGTACAAAGATTATCTTGGCACGAGTCTGGGGTGACTGAATCACTTACAGAGCTTGATAATTGTTAATAATGTGATCATTGCAAAGTGTGCCAATGAAAACTTCATACCTCACCAGTACGTGTGAGTATAAGTTTGTTAGTGCGTTCTGTTTCAGCACACTTTCTAGTATTGGATACTATGGATACGTGAGTCTGTGGCTTTTGTGACACAGTGAAAACAAAGAGAATGGTTTCAAGAAGGAAAGATCTCACATGCTGTTCCTTATCCCTGCTCTTGGCTGCCTACTCCTTTCATTTACCTTGAACCAGTTTTGATGCCCATCCTATCACAAGGATGAACTAGCTCACTGAAATGGAAGATAAGTATACTAACAAGAAAAAAAAAAGGAAAAGTGACTTTTTTTCCCTTTATTAATAAATTGAATTAGCTTACCTTGTAATCTTATGAACAAGTCAGCCATCAGTGGCAGCAAGGAGTTGCATGCACCAGGCCCTTTCCAATCTGCTTTTGACTGCTTATAGGTGCACACAGCAGCTCCGGGAGAAACAGCAGAGGGGTGTAATGCGTTTCTTGTGTGTTTGCTGCTAGCAGTATTGCAAGTTGTACCTTAGCTGAGGGTGTATGACCAAACAAGGCTGTTATCTACCACGTCCATGTTCACTGCAGTGATCATAAATGCCCAGTCCCAAAAGGTACATCCTGTGGTTAAGCTGTGCAGAGTGATCACAGCCAGCTGAAGTTTGTCAGAGCTTATAGTCAATAGCTGTGGAGTTCTGAGGGTCTTGAACTCCTGTTGAGTAAGTGAAGATTTGACTTAAACACTTTTTGGTTTAGTTGATTCAGTCCATACAGCTCTCAGGCACCATCATGCCTGCTTGCCAGCACAGAGATGAGTGGGCTTGCATGAGCAGGGAGGTAGAGTCTTGTAAAGGTCACACACTCCATCACACTGTTGGCACCTCACGTCATGCTGCCTGAAGAAGACGTCCTGCAGCACCACCACTCCGATTACAATTCAATGATCTGACACAGCTTATGTGGGGTCTCAAAATGGGGAAAGAAAGGGCAGAGTGTGTCATATCTTACTGCTGAAAATATTAGAAAGCAGGAGGAAGACATGATCAGAGGGAGAGAAAAGCAGTGGAGGGAAGAGCAGAGAAATTCCTCTTCCTTTTGACAATGGTAAACTGTTACTTTATTCCAGTAGCGTCATGAAACTGCATCCAAGTAGTGTGTAGGATTCCTTTCTCCTGTGTCAAATACAGCTGAAGACAGGCCATTAATTTCAAAGAGAGTTTGTTTGGAGTGGGGTCTGTTCTCAGTTCAAGCAGAAGGTTAATTTTGGTTCTTAAAAAAAAAAGTAATTTTTAAAGTTTATGTCAGTTAGCAAAGTGGAGACGAACTGTTATTGCAGAAAGTGCAGCTGCTTAGAGATCCAAAGCATTACAAGATAATTGTGGCTATAGCTATGCTCTTCTCTCTGAGGTGTTTGCTTAACATTTTCTGTTACTAAAAACCAGTGTGTGTTCAAAGGTGCAAGAAATTGTTCATCTCTTGTAAACATGACTTTTGCTCATGCTGTCAGAGGAGAGCACTGTGGGTACTATAGTCTTATATACTAGAATTTTGTGATCCTGAAAAACACTCAAAAATATGTAAAGATAGCCCTGTAACATTTAGTACTTTTGTGCTTCAGATCAATGGGGATGTATCCCTACCACACCTTGGCACTGTGTTTCAGCCAAAGGGAGAAAGTGTGTAAATTGTGTGGAAATTTTAGGAAAATAGATTTCCTATTTGCCTGTGAAGAAAATGGGCAGTTTTTGTAAAAAGCATCAAATTGTTCATGGAAGATGAGCAAAAGATGAACGAAGCTCTTCAGAACAGTAGTTCCATTTAAGGTGCCTGTATGTATCAACATACTTGTTGTTTAGTATTTCATCTTTTTAACAATATCCCTTTTCCTCCACTTCTTGCAATTGACTCCTTCAGTTTCTGGAGGTAGTTCAAAATGTGTTGAATTTGCTGAAGATCAGTATAGAGGGTCATCTTGATGCTATGCCTGGAGGATTCCAGTCCTGGGCTTCTCTCTGCCTTCTAGTAGCTATAAAAATTCATTTCCCTTCCCCCTCTCCTTGTCTGTTTGCAGGTTATCTTGACGAATCAGATTACCGCATCACTGAGCAGTGGCCCTTCAATCCAGGCAGACCTGGTGTCTCCAGCTGATGATTTGTCCCTGTCTGAAGGTAAGAAATCCCTTCTATCAGAACTGAAACTCTACACTGACACAAATCCACACTGTAACTTGCAGTCTTCTGTTGAAATACAGGGGGCTGAGTCAAATTATCAAGTCTAACCTAACACAGTCTTGAAACAAAATTATTTTCCAGTTTCTCTGAAAATCCATTTATAAATAGAAAGTATGTGAAGTAGCTGAAAGGATCAAACACTTTCTAAAGGTTGGTAATCAATTTATGAGCCATGTCAGTTTCTCAGCATTGTACTGTCACTCACGTGCATTTAAAGCATTATTTTCTTAGTCTTCTAAAGCTGCTGTAAGAGTAAATACACAGACCAGTCTGCAAATTTCATCTTATCTAATGATTATCAGTGATTCCAAAGAGAAACAACTGGCTATGAAGGAAGGAAACCAAATCCTCAGTCCTGTTCCTTGAATTACTACTGTCTGGTTTTCAAGTACAGTGCCTCAGACTGCATCTCTCTGTTGTGTGAATGTAATAGGGGGATTTTTATAATGCCATATATTACTTTACATCTTCATGCTTCTGTTTTCTGCAAGGAATTATAGAAAAGCACTTTTTTTGAGCAATAGTGAGGACTTACTGTGTTAAGAAGAAAAGATATTTCTGAATCAAGGTTTACAAAGTAATAGAATAATTTTGGTTTTTCCCACTTGCAAAGAATAGTCAGAGTACCCTCATGACAGACAGATGCAGAAAAGTTTGTTATTTACTGTTGAGTTCATGCATAGATCCAAACGTGTGATGCAAAGCAATGCTCATCTTCCTTGCAAAGGCATCATAATTGCATATAGACTTTCCACTTTGTATAACATGGGTATTCACGCTCTTTGTCTCCTTGCTGCACTTTCTGGTGGTTCTGGTCAGATTCTCTGTGTTCTGGTTGATGACAGAGTCATCTCAAGCTTGTCTGATTTAACGTGAGTACAGCTTGGTGGCAAAAATAACTAAGCAGTGGTTAAAATTGTCATTATTTCTGCAACTCATTTCAGTGGACAAGAGAAAGAGCTTGAAGATAGATTTAAGCAGAATTTCAGGAAGTAGCAAGTAACTTCAGTGCAATGCCTTAACACTGACTGATGTGTTTACTTCATAATTTTGTCGATAGAGGCTTGGCAAAGCATGGCCCATTAAATAATTTCGGAATTGTCCTTGTGGCTTTTATTGGCTCCACACATTGCCAAAGTATCTCTGAAGTACATTGCTTGAATACTGCTCCCTACCTCTGGCAGAAAGAGTTGAAATTTGGTAACTAGATTTGCAAGATAAAGGCATAGTTTTTCACCTTTATGATTTCCTTCTTTCCCAGACAAATGTTCTTGATCACAGTACTTGTGCTTCTCTTTGTCCTTTAGAAATGCTATGTATGAGTTCCTTTGAAAAGAAGGGCACAGCTGACTCTGAAGTGGGAGTAATAACAAAATATGTTTTCAGTAAAACATTTTTGTCCTGTGGTTAAAATATTTGAAGATACTTTGGAAAAACACATGGAATAGTTGAAGGGTTTCTAAATTTCCCAGCACATATGAAAGATTCTCAGTGCTGTGCATGAGCCGTAGTTCAAGAGTATTCTGGAATCAGGACTACGCAAGAGAGGGCATAATGATTTTTCTAGCAGTTACAGGTTATTAATGAAGCATTCATGTTGTGTCTAAACTACCACCATTGCTTTTCACCTTTTAACTCAAGAATGAGTTAAAATGTATTGGTGCTCTGTGTTTTATTCCTTTATTGCTCTCATTCTTTGTTTTTAATGAAGGATCTGAAGTGGTAAAATGTGCCAGCATCACACTTGTTGAAAAGGGACACGTTTATTTTGCCGCAGGACAAGAACAGTGCAGACATCAGTAGTGCAGGCTTCTTCAGTAATTCAAGTTTTTTCAAGGGATGTAGGGCTGATAAACCCCTTTCCTTCTCTGCCTTCCTTTCTTTCTTGACTAACATTGATATGACATTTACTTACTGTGTTGTGTAATGGAAGAACACAGTGCATCTCCACTCTACATACTTTTCTCCCTATGTCTTTCTTATTTATAGAATGGCTGCTTCTGGATTTCCATTTTTCATCCCTTTTAACCCCTGCTGTCTATTTGTGAGTAAATGTGGAATTTCAGGCTCATGCAACATGTGATTTCCGTGTTTATCTTCCTACCAAAAGACACAGGTGTGTTTCAGTGCATTCTTTTAATATCATGGTGTTGCCCTTAATGTATTTGGTGTTAGCTCTTGAACAGCCTGAAAGCAGCAATAAACTTTTGATAATCTTTTGTACTTTCAGAATCCTAAATTAATTGGTCTTTTAGAGTTAGTATGATAGTAATAATGCTACTCTTTTACAGGTATAGAATTTACAGAGTAGTTAGGCGAGTAGCCCAAGTGCACGAAGAGTGTATGTTGCAGAGTTAGGGATAAGAGGTCAGATTTGTGACTGGGTCCTTACTTCATTGTTCCTTGTCACTCATCACCAACTAAAGCTGAATTTGAACCAGTGACCTAGATGTGAAAGGACCCATAACACATTATTAGTCCTGTAAGCAACTCACTGCTTGGTTTGTATATGTCTAATATGTTGTTTTAATCTTATCTGAAATCAGAGTCCCTTCACTATAAATGGTTTGCTAAGAGGGTAATCTTTCTTAGAGAGAGGCAGAAATAAAAATTTCAAACTGAATGTGCTATTAGAAAGAAGTGGAATGTTACAGTGTCCTTTGTTTTTGCTTCTGATTTTGCTTGAGAAGGGAATTGCTTGGGTTATGTGTTAGATTAGGCAAGAAACCAAGGAAGCTGTTCATCTGATGTGTGACAGAAAGTTAATCTGATGAACAAGCTGAAAGGACATTGTCAAGCTGTTTCAGGCTCAGAGCTTGTCTTCTGTAAGGTTGTAATGTAGTGCATAAAAATTGTGTTCTAAAAATATGTTAGATTCTTATGAGAACATGAATGGATTTATAAAAGCAGTGCTGGCTGTAAAATCCCACCACTTATGTAGCAATGTAAGAATTCATGAACTGTTTGTTGGTATTTCTTGTAGGAAATGGTTATATCCAGCTAAATTCCCAGATCTGTACATACTCCTGCTTCCAGATAGAGGAAAAAAAAAAAAAAGCATAGTTTGCTACAAATTAAAGTTACAAATAAAATACCCAAGTTTCTCTACTTATAGTCTGAGTCCTTGCATTCATTTGGCCTTTACATACTTGTCAGATTATCAGATGAAGGAGTTAGGGCTAATAATACTTTTCTCCAGCTCTAAAATTCTTAGACATGTAGGGCTGTCATTTCTTCCCTAGGAAACAAATTCAGTTTTTGCTTGTGACCTCACCATTCTTACGTAGCCGTCTCTCAAACCTTGTCATCAGAGGGGATAGTCTGGAGGATGATGGTGGACATTGCTGTTTCACTTCCATCCTTGCTTTGTGGAATAGCCTCTGTTTAATTCTTCCAAAGACAACTTGGAGAAGCCTAAAATTATTTTACGTTGCAGGGGTGGTCAACAAGCCCAGGAGTACCCTAAGAACCAATGCTTTATCATTTAAATATAAAAAAAATAGCTCTTACCCAATTAAAATAATATCTTTAACTAAAAGAAAAGTTCAAGCTGCATTAGGCTACATGAACAGTAGAAATATTTTGTATGACTGTTAATGGATTTTTTTAAACAAGTTATTTGTGGCTGTACTATTTCTGCTATTTTTGTGAAGTTCACATGACTAAATTTTGCCTAATATAAAAAGTCTTTAGAAACTAATTCTAATCCTGTGTATTTTAGCACTAGGCAAACAGGGAAATTTGTGTTTCATTTGTGTACTGCAGAGATAGGATAAGATGGCCTGCTTGAGAGATCCCTTCTAGTCCAGTAGTGCCTATGCTATTAATGTATTTGCAAGCTCTAACTTCCTCTCACAGACATCAAAGCCAAACTCCGTCTTTCTTGGAAAAAATTTAGGAGTGTATTGGTATTAACAAGAACAGTATTCCCCTCCCAGCCTGCGCAAAGTGTCAAGCAAAAAAGAGGAATGCTGTCTTGGGCTTCTTAAGTCTCAGCTAGTACTTTCAAATACTTGTTTGAAAAAGTCAGAATTACTTTGTGTTTAAAATTGTCTCTAAACTTGCACTAGATCTGGAGAGGCCAGTGTTCAGTCTTCTGCCATTAGTGTTCATCAAGTGGTTTGTCATAGCATTGTATATTTTTAGTGCACAGTGTGAGCAATGAGTTTAGTCTGACCTTTTCATCTTTGTTACTCTGATCTTGAATTCTTTTAAGCTGTTGAGCAGGAGTAGGCTTTTGTGTTTTGGAGACTGGAGAACACTAAGCTACCATAATATCTCCCACCCACAGGATTTTCCTACTTTAGTTTAGGAGCAGAAGATTTGAAGCTGGAATCTTCAACTTCTCTTCCTTCCTTTGCTCTTGATCCCTTAACATATTGTGGTTAAATTGTTTTATTCTTCCAGCCTCAGTTTACCTTTTCTTAAAATTTGGGACTTTATTTTTCTTTTGCAACTTTTTTTTCTTAATATTTCCTGTGTTCCTATAGGGAAAATAATGGATTGACCTTCTCTTCACCTCAGTAAGATCAGTTCTGTAGTTTATTACTTTTTTCCCTTCAAATCTCCTTTTTTCAGTCCTGGTGCCAAATGGAGTGAAAACACTGAAGGAATTATCAAGTGAACTGAGGAGCCCCCAGAGATCAGAGGCTGTTGGTTGGTTTAGAATTGTTTATTTATTGATTTATGTGTACACTTAATGCTTAGGGCTGGACCCACAGGTGACTTAATTAAAATAAAAAAGAATATTCTGTGAAACATAAAAATACCTGTTTTGCAGGAACTGTGAGCTTATGAATCAAGCAGCTGTTAAACAGGTTTCTAAAACACTTCCTCCTTGTAGTTTTAAAGCTAATGCACTTCATGTCCTTGTGAAGTTCTCCAGAATGATAGGAATTTAAATGCATTGGAAAGTATCATAACAGTCTGGCATGTTTTAGGCCGTTAGTATTTTAGCTGAATGCTCTGTAAACTGATTGCAGTTTGATTTACACAATTTTGATTGAAAGAGGAGGTAGTTTGTATTGGATCATAGAAGCAGTATGTTAGTTAATTATAATACATTTTTGAATAGGATAGTTCATAAATTAATATCGTATCATTTTAATATGAGTTCACTCTGATTTTCTGAGACACAAGTATTTGGGAATAATTACTAAACCCCCTTTATTTTTTTACTATTATGGTATAATCTGTATGGAGGTCACTAGCGTGTTGAAACTCAAGAACCTTCTGACATGGTGTAAGAAAGGTCTTTTGATTGTGACCCCTTATATGGACCCTGTGAAACGTAGTGAATTTTAAATACGCAAAAAGGCAATGAGTACAGATAACACTAATGGTATTTCCAGATTGTTTGGAAGGTGAATTCCAATGATTAAGCCATGTCTATGCACACTGAAGAGTAAATTTCCCTCAGTAAAAAACTGAAACTAGTGTGCAGCGTGAACCCTAAAAATTAAAGCACATTCCTGTAAGGGTAAAGAGGGGACCATATCATTGTATATAAATATTTGAAGGGAGAGTACCAAGAGGATGGAACCAGGCTCTTCTGAGCAGTAACAGGACAAGAGGCAGTGGGCAGAAACTGAAGCACAGGAAGTTCCACCTGAACATGAGGAAGAACTTCTTTACTGTGTGAGTGAGCATGCACTGGAACAGGTTGCCCAGAGAGGTTGTGGAGTCTCTCTCACTGGAGATACTCAAGAGCCATCTGGATGCAATCCTGTGCCATGTGCTCTATCATGACCCTGCTTGAGCAGGGAGGTTGGACTAGATGATCCACTGTGGTCCCTTCCAGCCTTACTGATTCTGTGATTCTCTAATGCAGTTCTCTTCTTGGTTTATGATTTATGGAGATAGGGAAGTGTCGGGGTCTCCTCCCCCTGCCATGTAGCCCTGGCAGAGGGGCCCTGGGACAGACACGGGATTTCCCTGCCCCTGCTCAGCCTCGTTCCCCACTGGTTGTTTTGTGTTCCCCTGTGTGGGCAGGGACCCTCGGGTCCCGTGATTGAGCAGTTCCTCAGCAGAGCCCGGCCCTGCGGCTGGAGAAATAAACATCTCTGAAACATCTACCAAGAATAGATCCATATCTATTTCTTTTCCACGGGACTCCTAGTGTGATATATGCGTGTTACAGTAGTTCCCGCTGTAGGAGGGAAGTGCTACAGTATAGCTTTTGCTACATGATTTTGCTACAGTAATGATGATGTAGGGAAGCACAGCGAGATTTTGCCCTCTGTGTTTGCTTCAATATGAATTACTATTCTCATCTGATGGTTTGGTTGGCACTCACACCCAACATCACGAACCCTTCTGTGATGGGACAGGAGAGCTCAGTGAGCCACAGGATTTTGCTTCCAGGTCTGAGCTTTGGGCATCTCTGACTTCAGTGTTGGGAGTAGATAGAGTTGCCTAAGTCACTGGTTCTCATTCACGTGAGCTCAGTAATGCAACAGCTGGAGTAGTTTCTTCTTAGTTCTTTATTTTGCTGCTGGACTTCATGTCTCAGCTGCATGTTAAGAATCTGCTCCAGCAGAGACCCTGTAATCGTTTTCACCAGCTAACAATGCTGTGGAAAGCCTTTTATTCCTTCAGGCTGTTCTATCTTTGAGTTACTTCTTCAGCTTTCGTGAAAATTACTATTAGCCTTACATACTCTCAAAGGTGAGAAGGAGCTCATCTTCCTTAAACTGCTGGAAGACAACATAGTACGTCCACTTCAGGATAGGTAAACAGAGGGCACCAAAAAAAAGGAGCAACCTTGATAAAACTCATTAATATAAATTGTAGGGAAAAAGAAGCCTCCTCAAAATAGGATTTCATTCTTGTGTTTGCTCTATATCCACATTTCTTGTAACTCTGTGCTCTTAACAGTAGTGGAGTCTGCCCTCCTGTGCTTCAGTGGAAGGAAAAAAGCCCTTCTGGTTGTAGAGAACAGCACAAGGAAGTGCACCATCATTATAGGGCCTGGAACAAATGATATTAACCATTAGGGGAAATGATACTGCGATTGTTTCTGCATGAGGCAGGGTTGCGGTGGTGTATGGAGCAGTTAGATTTCATGATTACAGTTGTCATGTTCTCTAATTTTGATGCTATATTTCACCAAGTGGGAAGTAGTGACATAACATCCAGCCAAATTTTAACGGCTTTTTAATCAAAAGATAAATCTCTCAGTAAAACAGTGTTGCGGAGACTGTATGTGTCTGTGGAAGTTCTGAGTTGAATGACATATGCATAATCATTTGATCTAGACTACAGAAAGGTTGAAAACTGTCAGCAGGAGCATTCAAAGACCTCTATATATCAGTTTAAGAGAATCTCTATTCCTCATATCCTAATTGCCATGATGAGAGCATACAAAGTTTTACTGCTTTGTTGTGGTTTCTTTCTGAAGATGTGATGTGACTTACAATCATTAATCAACAATTTGTAGTCCAAAAGCCCTTCAGGTACATTTGCTGGGAATCATTTATCTATATAATGAGAAGCACAATAGCAGAAGTGATTACAGTCATAGTTGAGTGGTTAGAAGTTGCCACCTCTCAGCTGCTAAGTAACTTACCTCCACTGAGAAAAAGTGTGACTGTGTACATGCTACACCTTCCAGTGCAAATTAGAGTGGGTGTCCATGAATCCTGCTGCACCAGGATTGAGAGCATGCATGGGTCAGGTACTGAGTTTCAGTTGATGGCATATAGCTGTAAAGTATTGTAACAATTTGCAGTTGGTCATTTCCTTATGCCATAAAAATGTTTGTAAGTAAGATTAACTCCTATTTCAGTGTGGGTGAACATAGAACTTTTTACTGTGGTCCTGCAAATCAGTGGTTTCAATCAGAAACATGAGGCCTGGTTTGGCCCTTGAGTTCCTTCTGCAGCCCTACATGTTGCACCTCCATGTTGGTGGAACTTATCTTTTAAATTACGTTGTAAAAAAATGAATTCAAGGGTAAGAAAGAGAAAAACACCACTTGTCCCTGTGCACAATTAAATTCTGTCTTAACTCACTGAGAGTTATCCTTGAATCTCTACAGAGGCTGAGGAAAAAATACTCATCAATAAGTAGCATTCAGTCCCATTTTTTCTGGAGTTTTATAGTACCAGCACTGGATCTTTATTCTGATGGAGCTGGAAGGAACCACAGGGACTTTGATACATTGGAAAACATCACTATGGGAATTATATTTGGCTTCAGGCATTACATGAAAGATGTGGCTCACCTGCAGAACTTGAACCAGTTAAGAGTGACCTGAGGTGTGAATGTTATGCCAAAAGGGAGGGTGACGGGACAGAGGATAATTTTAGAGTCTCATGTCTATATTCTAGTGCAGTTCCAGCTGGGTTTCCTCTGGGTTTACTGCAGGATGTTTGAAAAAGTGGTTCCTTGTTAGTCTCAGGCAGTCTCTATGATTGATGATTCCCCTTAATCGTAAAAAGAGCACATTGGTGTTTCTGCTTAATTTGTGTCTATTTCCTGCTTTATTATTGCAATAATGATTTATTGTCTTAATGATGGAAGTTTATAACCTGTTAGCCTTTTTTGGAGGTTGAAGCTGGGTGCTCTGGCATGTGAATGAACTTCTTCCCAGTGACAGTCTGCTCCTAAAATGTTACATGGAAACCCAAATATAATGCAACAATAAAAGACAGTATACAGCTGGTGCATTTATTTCTTAAGTTAATTTAAAAAGGGAGCTTGAGCATGAGCAGATTTTGCATGTTTCAAATGGAAAAAATTAACCTAGTTTGGACTCTGGTAGTCTTCTCATAATATCAGTTATACCAAAAAATAAAAAAAGAAGCATTCAGAGGAGGATAACTCAAGTGGTCTCAGTGCAGTACAGAAAGAGGGGTGAAGAAATGGTAGGAAGAGGAAATGCATGGAGCTTAACTAAAGGAAGGCTATGTTTTTACTAATTTTTGCTCTCCGAAAATGTCCTGCTGTTGCTCCAGTCCCTCAGGCAACCTACAGAATATTCCTGCATGAGCTGATGCCTAACTAGCACCAGGAAAGGTAGAAAAGGCAAAGGCTCAAGTATGAATAGCTGCACTGTTAACAATGGAAAATTTGTCATGAAGAAAGCAGAATGGATGCTACTACTGAGTATGCAGCCATGATCCTTTAGGAGTAATTTGAGCCAGTCTGATACCTGGCAGGGGAGTTCTTGTTTCAAGCTGGCACAGGGATATGCAAGGCAGTGGTTTGGGCATGTTTTAGCTGAATATCCGGAAGTTGTTTTTGAGTGCGAAATCTCTTAGGCCAGCTGTTCCCAAATGGTTTGTGTTTGTGCCTTTGTTTTTGGTGAACTCACCCCAGCCAAGCTTGTGACCCTAAAGACTAACATAAACAATCGCATCTCTGTCAGTCTTGCGACCCCGCTCTGTGCGGCTGTGACCCTGCTGGAGGTTACAACCCCTGGGTTGGGAATTGTTGGGGTAGACTGTCAGATAGTCCTGCTGGGGGAGCGCTGATATGCCCCATCCAGGCCAGGATCATCACAACAAATGCCTTCAGATCTCACAGTAATTTGTAGTCCCCTGCCACCAGTCTGAGAGTGCAGCTTATTAGAGCTGACATGTCACTTTGGTACTTCAGGAACATCTCGGGGATCAAAAGGTCATAGTCCTCCCACGCTGCCGCAGTCTTTCTTCATGAACTCGCCTCTCCGTCTTACTTCCCCGTCAGTTGGCTGGCAGCGAGCCCCGGCGCCCTTGTGGCGCAGCTGACTCGGCCATGGCTGCTGGATGGGCACCAGCTGTGACTTCTGCCACAAGCCACCCTTCCCAAAACTGTTCTCCCTGAATACTCCCTGCCTTAACGAAAGGATTGATCTCTCTCTGCTGAAATAATTAAAAGTTATGTTCAAAATAATTACAATCTATATAGGGTAGTGCTAGTGGAGATGGGCTAAGCCTTCCCCTATATTTTGTAAAACTAATTCTGTTATTCATATACCTGTGCATATGAGCACACTCTTACAGATGTAGGCTGTGATGGAGGAATAAACAGAAGGTGGCCTTGTGAACAGAAGGTAGCTGGTGTAGCCTGCAAAGGCTAAAGTCTTTGATAAGCCATGCAAACAGCCTTTTAAATATAAAATTACAAGTTACAGATGTCCTAATTAGACATCTGATTTTTAAGGCTTGTTTTGCCACAATTTTAAATGGAGTTTATAAACAAAAACAAAAATAGATTTCAAGTATGTTCTTTTGAAAGCATTCATTACTATAATGGAAAATAGTAATGTTTTAATAGCTAACTGATAGTCCAAGGCCAGCGACTTGATAATTTGCAGGCATGGAAGTTTGACATTGTGTAAATCCAACAAGGGGAGGAGCTTGCAAGGGGGGGAGGATATGGTGCAAAAAAATAGTAAAATTTCTTATCATTTGGATCAAAACCTGCATTGCATAAAATTAGCCCAGAATTCAGTCTGTGCAACTCTAGTTTCAGAGCTCTATATGGATTGCTTTGTTTAAGGGTGTTGCTGGGCTGGTTTTCTGTCAGGCAGGTGCATAGAAAGCATTACACTGAAAATGAGAACAGCAAAGTCAAGTTGTGGACCGTGTAAGCCACTCAAGTAAATGGTCAGAAAATCTGTTATAGGCCAGTTACTGTACATGTACTGTACAAAAGAAAAAATTGTTTGAAACTTTGTAACTTGATTGTCCCTTAAACACTAATTACATGTCAGAAAATGGAGCATAAAGTCTCCTCCATCTGTCCAGGTTGGATTTGGTGCACAAAGGAGCATATCCAATTCATAGTAGCTCTTAGGTAATCAAATTAATATCTCCTGAACTGAATTTACCCTTTTGATAGTGAGTCTTTCATACGCTATGTTTCGCATGTCACGTTCTGTTGAAGCTCTATGGCTTTTCAGTAATTTCCTTAAAATCTATATGTGGTATACTGCCCTCTTTTGAGCTGTTCTTGGGACAGTCATCAATTAAGTACATTTCTGGCACTCTCTTAATGGCATAGTTTCCCTGGAGTCAAAAACTGCTTCAAAAACTGAGATCATTTGTTTAATTTAAAAGCAAAAGGGTATGGAACTACAATTTCAGGCTTCAACAGCTATGCTTCTGTAGCTTTGAAGGAATGGGGAAAAAATCTTGATATCTTGCACACAAAATAAATAAATTCTTGAGTTCTTAAAATATCTGATTCCATCCAGTTTTTTGCTTCGTTTGCTTATCTTTCAGTTTTCATTCTTTTTTTTAAATCGTAGATTTTTGACTTGGCAAATTTCATTGTTTATTGATTTTGCTTAGTGAAACAGAAGGCTGGATTTTGTAATTTGGGTCTAAGGAAGAACTATAAATTATGCAAGATGGTGTATAATTAAAATTTATTATAAGTAATCTGAATACAGAGTTCCATTTCAAGTGTTTGAAGCTTTTGGCTCCAGGACATTTTGGGAATGTATGCTGTATAGGAGGTCCTATATTTCTTCAAGTAAACTGAAAGCAGAGATACGTAAACTCCCATGTTCAAGCAGATCCTCCAGTAAGATTTATTTTGTACCTCAAATTTCTTCTAGCCTGTAACCACAGTGGTCTTCTCACTGAGATTTTGAAACTAGTCCTCAATGATCTTTGCTTGCTGCACGTTTGTTCATTATGTGGGGTGGTTTTGATGTGCACCAACTAGAGAAATTTTGTAAGAAATTAAACCAGAACTTTTGCTGCTAGCTAGCTCTGTGCTATCTGGTAGTGCTCAAGGCCATCATGAAGGCAGAAGAACCTAAGCCAATTGCTGGTCATCAAGCCACAGCCAGAGTAGGGACATTCTCACCAGGGAGCCAGAGCAGGCAAGTTTGGAACAGAACAATGATGTAGTTAAAGGGGGATCAACACCAACTCTTTTGGTTGTCTGATACTGCTGTGCCAAATTATTTGCTAATGGGGACTTGCTTCTTAAAAGAAAATATGAAATGTTTTCTCGTGTGTTTTTGTGTGAGTCAGGTAATACAGACCACTTCCAAAGATTAGTAGGAGGGGTTAATAATAAGCTGTAATGACTGTTGCCTGACACGTGGTTACGGAACTCATGTAATACTTGACCACAAGAAACAACAGTATGCATTTCAGCAGGGTAACAGTTGAAATTCTAGCTGATGGGATTTGACAAGCTCATTTGTGCTGAAGCCTGAGCTGCTGTGTCTTTCATTTACTGTTGTCTATGCTATGAAATATGACATTTTGTCTCCCTTTGGCCTACAGTCACATCTCAGAGGCAGTAAACATTTGCCTCTAGTACCAAATTCCTGGGTCCAGTCATCATCAGTATCTGCTGCCGAATGATCTTTCATAGATACCATCCAACCTCTTTTTCTGTGCCGTCTCCTCTGTTTTAACTTCAAACTGATAATGTTGATGTTCTGTTTTAAGACTAGAAACAAGGCCTGTCATGTTTGAGAGTTATGCTACCCACTGAAAACAGCTACCCATTGAAGGACGAGTGACTAAGAAGATGGGCCTACAGGGGTTTTTAGAGCTTCAGGAGTCTATCAATCTTGTTAATGTTTGGTAGGAATGAAGTTTAGGACGAACTTCAGTGCCTTCAAGCTAATATAGTGCCTTTCAGTGACGGAATCTGAATCTCAAGAGGAAAAGTTTGTGGTGGGTTCAGGTTAAATGCCAAAAACCTCATGGAGCCTTTAGTTTGTTCTTTTGACTGTGCACCAGAATCATGCAAACTAGCAAATTATTCTCTTCCAGGTTAATATTAGGTAACTCTGAATAGCATGGGATCAACATGTCGAGTCCTTAATGGCTTTTGGCCAAGTCCTTGTCTTGGCTTACCATCCAAAACTGCCCAGTTCTACTTTTCCTGAGGGTGGCTCTGCTTCTTAGTCTTAGCACATGTGAGCTAGCGTGAAATGAGCTGTTGGGATCCAGAGGGCTCCAGCAGTAGATGAGTCACAGAGGCAGAGAGGTCAACACAGGCTAATCTTTCTAGTATTTACCACACACGGTCTAGATGTATCCTGAGATGAACCTGCCGTCTGTTAAAATGGAATGCCTGGATGAGAAGGTCCTGTGGGTGAGGGGAGGTTCTATCACCTTAGTGCCATTCTGACAGTGTAAAGGACTTGGAAAACTTATTTTAGTGAGCTGTGGATTTTCCTTAGGGATACCTTATTTTTCTTGTTCCTACTAACAAGGAAAGTTTGTGTCCAGAAAGCAAGTTGAGTGGTATGTAATATGTTCCCATGAAATATAGGGAAATTTTGAGTTTATTATAGCTTCAGCCCAGGATTTGGTGGTTCTTTCTAAGGTGGTTGAAAGTCACCCCCATTTCGGTATAATGCAGTTTTGAATCAAAAGCGTTTTGAACAAATAAATAAAGTAATGATTGCAACCTTCTGTCTCTGTAAACCAGTGGATTTTCAGCAGATTTCAACACGATGAAGTACTTATTGTGATTGTGCTGAAAATTTTTGTGACAACTGTGATATGAACGTAAAATGTGTTTTATCAGAAGTAGCTTGTTCTGTGGAAATGTGTTTTTGCTGGTAAAATAAAAATTTTGAACACAAAAAGGAGACAAGGTAGAGGTTCTTGATCGTAACTAGAGACATGCTACACAAGATAACATGTGAGTTATTGTCTGGGTGTTTCTTTTTTTTCTCTCTCTAACCATTCTTGCACCCTCCCAACTAAAAAAATGTTGTTTTGCAAGGTTTTACTTTTGCTAAACCAGTGAAGAATAAAACAAAAATAAAACTGTTTCCCAGTTGGCCCTGCTTCTTAGTTCCATATGAAATTACATGGTGTTTGTTTTGCATTTTGCACAGGTACCTGTGGTAGTGGTGTGCTGTATTCTAATCACTCTGATAAACAATACCTGGCCAGTGGTTGCCTTGCGTGTAGTGGTGAGCAATTCCTACACTCAGTGGTGCCATTAAAAATGTTTGAGAGATTGCTGTCCAGTTCTAGCAGCTTAATTGCTAATGATGTGTTATTGCTTCAGAATTTAATAGCTGTTTCTGGTTATGATAGAGTTGAGTTAAACCTGCAAGCTTTTTAAAACTGCATTTGTCGCTTCCTCTTTGCAGTGTGGTTTCCTCCTTTGCTACCTTCAAAACGTTGTGGTCCACGGTGTTGGGTGAGGTGACATGTCCTATTTACACTCAGTTGGAAAATAATGCGTCACGGGCACTTGAAGCTCTGTGGGGTTTTCTTAGTTCAGACGCTCAGATGTGGCTTCCGGTCATCACCTTATTACTTACTTTGAATGCTAAAATAATCTTGCTACCTTTGATATTATTGTCTCAGACTTAAGAAGACAGGCGTAGATTTTACTGTTATCTCAGTGTGCTGTCTGTTGTGGAGCGAGCACGGCAATCATCAAAACATTACATGGCATCCTCCCTCATAGTTAACCTCAGAAGAAAGCCTTTTGTTTGTCTCATCAGCTGCTTCTGCTGCCTTTCCTGTCTCCTCTCCATCTCCAGGGACACAATTCCATATTGAGGCAATCACACTCTTGTCAACACACCGGTCTTTCAAACATTAAATCAAGATATCAAGACCTAGTAATACCAAGCAATGTCAGTAAAAAAAGGTAGGAGGGTCTGAACAGAAAATATTTTTTACCCCTTAGTCTCACAGAATCCTGTGATGCCCTGACTGGTTGTGGTCAGTATAAACTCTTCCAGACAAGGCCTTGTGCCATCAGTGTCTGAGCTGTAATAGCCCTCAGCGTCTTGTTACTATTAGCTAATAAATCAAGTGGTGATCATTTTATTCTTCCATTTTTGTCTTCCTCCAGCTTGACCATGTAGTGGCAACAGAGTTGATAGCAAGTATTCTTCCTCTTCTCTATTTCCAACAATATTAAAGCTGTCCTGTGCTTGAAGGTTCTGCAGTCAGAATTGTGATAACAGAACAAATAGGCCAGGAAACAAAACTTAAAATGTTTATCTAAATCTCTCAATTCACCAGCCCTAAAAATGGCTCTGCCATGCTCTCCTGCCATTTCCCAATTCCTTGCAACAGGAAACATTAGAACATTCATGTAGTAGATGTGTTTAGTTGGAGGGCTCACGATCAGCTTCTTATCTGATGCAACTACAAAGTTCAACATACTAAATAGTGTCATTCATTGTTTATCCTCAAAGTTTTTGCAGAAATGTGTCAAACACAGCTCAGCAGGATTGCTGCAGCCTACCTGTTTGAAAACAGCTGGTGTTTTGATGTACCTCAGGTTGTGGAGCCTATGTTGAGATGGCTTAAGGGGCATAAAGATTTTCTGGTTTGTTTCAGTTTTGGCTTGTACAATATCAAGGATTAAAGAATCAGACCCTTCACATTAGGCTTCTGGATAAATTGAAGTACTAAGGAATGTTTTCCTGTACTTGGTTTCTTGTTTTTAAAGTAACTGTACTTTCTTTCCTTACCCTTTTTTTTTTCCTTCTGTGACAGTCCTTGATATCACTTTGAGGTTCTTTTGTGTTTCCTTCTGCATTTTTCTGACTGCCTGTTTCTTTCTGTATACACTCTGAACACTACAGATTGCCCAGAGCAGCTGTACTGTCTGTCACCAGTGGTTTTCAAAATCTGGATGGGTAAAGGCCTGAGTAAGCTGGTCTGACATAGCTGTCCCAGATACAGGAAACAGGAGGTAGGATGAGAGACCTGAAGTCCCTTCCAGCTGGAAATATTCGTGGCGCTTATGATGTTACATTTTTGTCTCTTCTGTACTTTCCTTTATTACTGTAATTTTTAATGTATGCTCTTCTTTGTTGCCCTACGTTTATTATACCTATTTATCAATTTATACACAAGGTTGCACATTTTGATGGATCTCTAATATGTACTGGATCTATTAGCTGGGACTCTTTCAAAAGACAGGGATCTTAATTCTCCTAATAGCTAATTCCCTAATTATAAATCTTCTTACTTTGATGCTGTTAAATGTGCTGATGGTTTGAAGATTATCTTTTCTGCCAGCTCAGGTTAGTAAATACTTAATAAATTTTGAGATGGAATAGTGCTGCTTGAAGGCAGGAGTAGAAAAACATTTTCTCTTCTGAAGCCTTCTGTATGATTTTAGAATGTTTTGAAGAGAACTTGAGGAAATTCTGGTGGTTTTTTTCCCCAAATCTGAACTCTGCAGATAGGATAATTCTTTTCCTCTTGAAATGAGCAATCAATTGGAAAAACTACTTTTGTTGGTAAGCCCCGGGTAGTGATTAATAGCATACATAGAGACCTAGGACATCCCTAATTTTGGCCTAACGAGAGCTCTGGCCTGCCAAATCTCTTGCAGTACACATCCCCTCGTTACTCATAGCCCACTTCTCTCCTCTCATATTAATCCCAGGATAACATTAAACTGCCAGTAAGTTACAGCCCTCAAATGTTGACATTCCTTGAAAAAGTAACTGGGCGTAACATCACCGATGAACTTACTGTAACTAACCAGATGTAACCAAGGTGTGTTTAAAGAGACCATTTTAAATCCCACCTCATGGTCAACATTAACGTTTTCCTAGCACCTAATATAGTCTAGATGAAAAGAATTTTGGTGCTTTCAGGGTATTGAGAGAAACAACAGTGCCTTCTACTTACATCTGTAGTTAGGAAAATATTTGCTAAAAACAGACTGTACTTTTCAATATATTTTAGTGTTACTGTAAGGCACTAAACTGATCTCTCTGCAAACCAGTCTCTTTCCTCTTGTCCTTGGACTGCTGAACACAAGCATTGGTGACACAAGCTGTTCTACTGGCTTATCACTGTATTTCAGCTTTGATCTGGAGACTCCACATCCCATCACTCAGCCTGGAAGCTCAGGCTCTCATTTAGTCCTTTGCTGAATGTCTAAAGTTGTTGTGAAGGTCGTTGATGATGTAGATCCTGCAGTATGCAGTGAAACTGGTAAGTTGGCAAATTAATTTTGCATCAGACTGTAAACAACTGTCTGATGGTTACGACATTGAGCTACTACTGATGTGCACTGGATGCAAACCAGTGACCTAAAGGTGAAACCTTTCTCCTACAGCCAGTCAGTTCCTTGGCTTAGGCCAAACTAATGACCCAACAGTAAAAACTGTATTTTGCTTCATGGCCAAAGACTGAGTCAGAAATTCCAAGTCGATAGACCACAGTTTTTTGAACTTTAATCACTTGGGCACAAAATGCTTGGAGAAGTTGCAGCCATAAACTGGCAGATAGACCCAATTTTCTGACTGTCTCTTACTAGCAGTTTCCACCAGCAGGTTCCCTGTGGTTCTAGACTTAAGGCCCTGTGTATGATACATGTGTATGTGTATATATATGTATATATATGTCCGTGCATGGGTGTGTTTATAGCAAGCTATCTTGATACTTGTATTAGCTTGAGTTATTTCCTTGTTAGTGAAGAAGGAATGTGTATGTAAGCAGAGGGCTTCGCTCCCTGTCCAGACTCTACTCCTAGTAGGCTTACTGATAGGCTAATCCAGTATCTGTGAAGTTAGTCAGTGATGGTGCTGGGGAGCCTACTTCTGGCCTCTGGATAAATCTTGGAGGAGACAGGTCACTGATAAGGAAGTATCACTCTGTTTACACTTTCATGCTTGTGCAACAAATGTTGCAAAATGAAACAAATAAAAGATAATGTAACATAGTTCTTAAAGTTTGGCTGTTGGCCCATGGGCTTTACAGATAAGTACCTGATAGACCAAAGGTGAACAGGGTAAGGCCGTGTGTTACATTCCTCTTGACTGTGTTTTCATTTCAAGATACAATCTGTTGCCCTAAAATGTAAGTTTCAATCTGTACTGAAGACAACATTGTAAATGCATATGACTAAAACCAGTTAATAAAATGGGTGTCCATATTCTCTAAAACGTCCAAATTATTTGAAGTAATAGTGCATACAAGAACACTGGGATGCTAGAATGAAGGAACACTTTCCTTCTAAATACCAGAAGCAACCAGTAGCTATTTTGAAGATTAATTTTCAGTTGTGAATTTAATTCTGTGGAATAGTGCCAGATCCATTCCATCAGTGTGATGGTTTCCCAGGCAATTTCCAGGATGGACAGTGGGACAGAAGGCTTTCCCCTTTTTGACTCACAGCATACTTGTGGGATACCAACTTTTATGGGATATGTTCATGATTTAATGGGTTATTCAATTTCTCTCCTTGGCTCATTATTAGCTCCTTTTTCAAGATAAGCCATCATTCTGTGTAGTTCTACTATAGCCAAATAAAGGCAATGTAAATCAGAGGAAAGAATACAAGTTTGTGCATACAGCATAAGAAACAGCCTTAAACCATGATCCAGAGATTATCCCGGAGTGGGAAAGTAGTTGAAACTTCCTCAGCAGAAGCTGTCTTTCTAATCAGCTCTGGCCAAGAGCCTCTTGATGGGATCCTGATATGCTTTAACAGGATTTCCAAGTAGAAAGGGGGAATGCTGTTTATTTCTATACCCAGGACTGGTAAAATTCTGGAATTCATGTTCAATTTTGAATCTCAGAATTTAAGGAGGATATAGAGATACTGCGGGAGACTGCAAAAACCAGTCCATGTTGTAGAAATCTTTTCCATAAAAGGCTTTAGGAGTCTGGTGACAATGTGAGTACAGTGGTACTTGTGCTTGGAATTGTTATTTGGCAGTTCAGTCTTCTTGCTTGTGTGGGCAAATGTGTACAAGAGTTGCAGTGACTGGAAGAAGTGGTAAAACTTCAGCTTTAGAAAGATACCACTTCCTAGCAGTATGGGTGACAACTTTGGAGCAGCTCACATGTGAAGCTGATATGCAAGTTATTCATATATTTAAGATCGCATGGGACATCTGTATTGAAAGATACCTCAACCCAGCTTCTTGAGGTTTAAACCAGGGTAGATGCTCACAGGAAACCCTTCTGAATATATGTACAGCCATAATTGTACTGTAAGGGAAAATGAGACTGGAAAATGAAAGACCAGCTAAATGCAGTCTATTTGGTATGTTTTATAGATAAAACTTTTATAAAATATAAAAGTTTTTTATATTACAGTTTCTGTAGTTATAAAACTTTTTTTGCAGTGTAATCATTGGGTTTCTGAACAGTTTTGTCAGAACCTGGCGAAGAAATAAATCTGTGGAAGAAATTAATATCTGAAATCATCCTAAGGCATGAAGTAAAGTGCATACTTATAACTCTGCACTTCACTAACAATATTTATATGTTTTTCTAGAAGTTTTTATAGAATATTTTCATGGAAAACTCCTCTTTCATTTTTCTAGGCATTATGCCTAAGGAGTAACTTATTCCTTCTCACTGATAGCATATGTGTATACTGCTAGTTTCTGTATGCAGTGACATGTGAGCTTGGTGAGGTGCACAAACTATGTGTTCTTTTGAGACGTCCTCATGGAACTTCGGGGTTTCTGAGAAAGGATGGACGGGTGCAAATTACAGTTTCTGAATACATAAAGTAGAACTTTATTTAAATAGTTGTTGCGGAAGAGCTTACCTTCCTTTTTTGCTGAGTCTACAGGCAGAAGTTTTCATAGCCTCTCACTTGGATGCAGCTTTTCCTGGCCACATGCTGCTCAGTCCTTCGCGTTTGTAGTGGAGATCAAAAGCATAGAAAAGCTCCTTTGAGCTGCGGCCAGTAATATTTACAAAACAAACAATCATTCACTGAGACGCTGGATGGCTCAGGAAGCTCTGTGTGTTTGCCTGTGTGCTGGATGCAGAGGGCTCAGATGAAAACCACAGGTCAGGTTTGGAAGATGTGTGGTAAGGTGTGACTGCTGCCTTGTTTTAAGGGGAATATTCAAATGGTTGATTGCTGTCACTGTCATTATAAAAGTTGTTCACTTGTGATCTATAGGCATTAAAAATATGTCCAAAATAATACCTGCCTTTAACTGAGTGGGATTTCTGAATTGTACTGAGGCCATCAATGACTTCCGCAGCAACAAGCAAATGGGTTTATCTTTGCTGTCTGGTTCTGTAGTTTTCTGTATAGGCAGATGTAGATTATTGGTGGGAAAAGTGACAATCCAGTACAGAAACAGATCCTGATGAGATTAGCCACTTATATAAAGTGGGATTTTATTCTTTTCTATCACATTACATATCATAGAACCATGTTAAAATATGTCAGTAGATATTTTGTGAGTAATGAGTCCAGCCCAGCATCTCTCATCAATCTCAAAAACCTGAGCACTTGCAGGAGCAGGAGGACAAAGAATGCTGGGTTTCTCTATAGAAGACTTCAGATTTTTTTTCTTTGCAGAAATGGTGGTCACTGTAAATATCTTGACAATAAAAGCAGTGATGATGAAAACAGCTGTTGTAGCCATGGCTTTTGAAATATTTACCAATGTGTGAATCCCCAGTCAGCTTGCAGCCTAGAAACACCAGGACTGGGCTGGCAGCCTGGAAGGTGATATTCAGGGGGAAAAAAAAGATGATTAGTCTCCAACATAGTAAAGTAACATCGAGTTAGTTTACTATGTAATGGGCAGAGGCTAGATTGAAGATGTGTTGATGCCAGGAATGGTGGTTTGTGGAAGTGCCTGTGTAGGCCAAGTTCTCTTAGTGGGCTATGGAGTAACTGTGCTGTAAACTGGTAAAGATGTGGAAGCAACTTGAGAAGTATGTGCTCAAAAGACAGTAGTTTCCCAGCTTGAGGTTAAGAGATTTAGGTCTAGGTGAAGCCCTTCTAGTCAAAGAACAGAGCCCAAATGCTCAAACTTCTCTCAGAATAGGCAAACTCTATTTTACACCTATAGATGAATGTGTTGTGATACATTTCGCAAATCGGCCTTTGATTCACGCATTGTTTCTTTGAAGTCTCCATTTAGGAGCTGGTTCTGGTTGTTTGAAAGCAGAAACTTAAGTTGGTTTCTGGATGAAGGCATTTGATGGAATTTGGAGGTGTCTAATAGAAATCTGTGTGTTCTCCCATATTATGTCAAGTTAGGACAAGGCATGTTTTTACCATGGAACCATTGAAAGCAATAGGAATGAGCCTTGAATCCTGATTTGCTAGCTCAAGAAGTACTCAGGATCTCACTTGGCAACCCATGGCTCATATAGAAACTTTTGCTAAGACTATTTACAGAAGTGAAACTTTTTCAAAAGAAACACTGAAGTCCTTAAATCAAAAGATGGCAAGGATAAACCACAGGAGAGAACCTCTTGATTTGTCTTTCCTTTGGGAGACCCAGTTTCATGTGTTTTGGATTGAGATGATGACTAATTGAAGGTACTAAAAGAGACTGGAAATTTTTGAAGCTGCTTCATCCAGTTTACTCAGAAAGCACAGCTTAGTCCTTATGGTGTCTGTGCAAGTGTTTATACATTCTGACTTGTGTAAGAACAGCTTTCTGCTTGGGTTTTTTTTTACTTTCAGAATCAAAATTAAATACCAGCTACAATATTGTAACCTTTAAAATGTTCTGTGAATGAAGATTTTGGGGAGGCAAGTTTCTTATTTATCAAGCCTTTTCGTATTGTAGGAGGAATTGAAGGATCACAAATGAGAAGAGATGAAGGAGTTCTCCTCTGTCCGCTCAAGAGGAACTGGGTACTTCCTTCCCAACATACCCAAGCCCTGCTATATTTGGAAATGGGATTTAGATTAAAAGTGACCTTGCTTTGTGATTTTTGTGCATTCAGAAAGAAGTTATCTGTCTTGCAAATGGCATCTTCTTGCCACATCTGGCAGGAAAGCAGAAGAGTCAGCAAACAGAGGCTGTTGCTTGTGTCTTACTGTGAATTAACGTCTCATTTTTCGATTGGCTTCCTGTTATCTGTCAGAACTCTTGTGTAACTTCACTTCCTCAGAAATAACTGTTTCTCCTGAGTATCTCATGGTGAAGTGGTGGTTTCAACTTCCTTTTGACTGAGTTCCAACTTAAAGGATAATGGATCTTTCTGTTCTATTTGGTTGCTGCACTCCATGCTCATCTTCATAATTATTACTAAAATTGCTGAATTATTTCCCAATGCATGCAGTGGTCTCCTCCATGTCTGTAAGGAAAGTTTAAAATGTTCAGTTACTAGCTTGACTGGGTTACAGATTGCAGTGCAAGTGCTGTCCAGTTGTATTATTATTATTATTATTTCACTTTTGTTTATACCTGATCATGCTGTAAAAAATTCCATATAGAAATTAATCATCATCCTTGTCCTGAGGGATCTTTTCAGGAAGTCAAGGAGATGAAGTTACAGAGGACAAAGCCATGCAGCACAGAATGAAATATTAATATACTTCCAGAGAAAATGCTTAGTAGATATAGTTTCTCCAAATATGTTTTTTTTTATTGTTCTGGGGCTGTTGAAGAATGAAAAAAAAAAAGAATAGGGAAGTTGTTTAGTAAAATTAAAGGAAACTCTCAGCTTACATTTGTAAAGCCCTTTTATTTAGCTGCTTCGGCTGATCTAAAACCATTTTAAATCTCATTTCCATACTTGCTCAAGCTAGGCTTCTTCAAAAGACAGGAGTATCAAATTCCAAGGTGCAGTTTCCTTTCAGAGTACATATTCTTCAGGAGATAAGTGTCTGAACCAGCTGTGACTTTCACATTCCACCAGCCTCTCCTAAATAAACACGAAGCTGGTTTAGTGTATAATAGAAGAGATAGATATCTATGTGCCTGTGCATATGTATATACATGTAGATAGATTAATTGATAACCACACAGAAGTCTGCAAAAGAAATCTTTTGCAATTGATCTGTTGGGGCAATTTGGATGAATGGTCATTCCTTTTATGTTTTTCTTTGGAGTTATTATGATTATCAAATCTTTTTCCAACTAATAGTGAAATACTTCACTTTGGGAAATTGCAGACTAGTCTGTGGTCAACCACTCATTGATTTAAAACAACAACAACAACAAAACCCCCAACAAAACTGCAGAAAACCCAAAGTGGTCTTTAGAGCCAAAAGCTTAGCACCAGTAGCTTCAGGTGCATTTGTCCAAGATAGAATTTGAAGTTGGAGACACTAGTCATAATTCCAAGAGAATATGTGTAGAAAAATTTGCATATGTATGTGTTGGCAGCTTGGAAATTTCAGGCATTATCAATTCTTTAGCTGAACACATCATACGCTTCACATCTTGCCTCTCGTTATATTTGCAATCCTAGCATTAAAACATAAAACCTTCTGTTGAGATAATAAAAAACTTCCTAGGCCAAGGTTCTCAAAAAGCGTGATAAGTTGAAATTTGTTTTTATGGATTAAATATCAGGAACAGTTTTCTCCTAAAACACAACACGGCAAAAGATCAAGGTTGTGGTTGGTGGTGAATTATTTGTAGTAAATGTTGCTGAAGGAGGGACTTGTGTACCCTAAAGAATGTGAGGAGAGTGGATCATTTCCCTTATTGTACGAGGCCTTCTCTTTTAAAGAGAAATAATATTAAATGATTGGCAAATCAAAAGAAACCTTCCAGAGGAACATTCTGATATGATTAGGTCTGTTTTTACTAGCCTGTGTAGTATCAGGACTAATGACAAAGCTAAAATTACATCAGCACACAACTGTTCAAGTAAGAGATGTAAAGCTGCATCCCCTACAAACCTTTATCACTAACAGAATTAATCCTTTGTTACATGCAGGGTACTCTTTTGCTCTGTCGGATTGTAAATGTTGGTAATAATACCCCTGCTGCCACTTTACAGTGCATAAAGCTTGCATACAAATGCTGGCTTGTATAAGCACCCCTCTCTTCTTCCCAGATTTGCCATTTTCATCCTTTTTTTTCCCCCTGCCTGCTTTTTGTTTAATTTCATATCCTTAAATTTGTTTATTGCAGAGAGTATTTAAATATGGATTTTTTCTATTTAAATACAATTTTCTGAAACCGTAGATCTCAGATGATGGAAAGAAATTTTCTTCTCTATTATTATAACAGATTCAGTGTGTCCAATCACAAAAAACTCTATATCATCTTCAAATAGATAATTAATGTATTCTTTTAGGGTGCTGTTTCAGCACTGAATATTAGCAAAGTTCAAAAACTGTCTTTGAGGAAAAGACAAACCAACAAAAGTGACTAACCTTTAGGGATCTGAACTTCCGTTTTGAAATAAGTCAATACCAGTGCAAAATGACTGGAAGTTTTCTGTTGCGTGTAAATCTGGTCTTGTGTTTTTATGAGAGGTGATGAGGTCAAACCTTCAAATAGTAATGGTTGCCATATAGTGTCTTCATAGGTATTTTTGTCAGAGGACTAAGAAGTCAGAGGGAAAAAATATTGTGTTCATAAATACAGTTTTTTTCTAGCACTAGCATTGGATTTCTCTCTGTAAAGCACTTTTCCTTCTGACTCGGCTTGGCATCTTGTCAAATACAAAATCAGGGCTTATATTACATTAATCCTGAGAAAGAAAAAAACCCTAAGAATCTTCAATACTGGACTTATTACACATCTCTTCCTTTTTTCCTCACAGCTTAAGAATTTCAATTTAGCTCATAAGTTGGTCAAAATTCTAGAGTGTCTTCTGAAAATGTAAAGGATAATTTAAAATGCTCACAGACAGATGCTAGTAATGATTCTGGTTCTGCTTATGATTTACCCATCGTAACAACTGTAGATTCTCTATCCCAGCCAGAGTTGTTGTGTGAGGGGAAAAATGAGACAAAGCTCAGTAAGGTCTCAAAAAGTTAAAAAGTGATTTCTTTAATAGACATGGTGTTCTGAGCACAAAGGGCAGAAAAGTCAGCAGAAAATAATATATATATTGTGAACTGGAAAGAAATGGTTGTCTTTGAAATTTAATCTCTTGCTTTGCCCTGAATCTAACTGAAGCTTTTAGCTTCCACCACATGTTTACATTGGAAATCTCTCTTCGTGCGTATAGAGTTTGTTCTCTTATGAAATTACGTCTCAAGGGAAGGATAATTTAAAGCCATTTCCATTTGTTATGTCTGTGCTGAACTAGGCTATTAGGGGCTGTTAATGCTGGATAAAGTCAAAACCTACAACTGCCTTCATCTGTGGATTACAGAATCTGTCCAACAAATTGCATGCTGATATTACCAGAGTAAGGAACTATGGGCAGTTTCATGTTGGAGCCAGCACTGGCATAATTTTACAATGTAGCCAACATCAATGTTGTGCTGGTGATGCCTCTGGCTTCACTTTATGGAAGCTACGTTTTTAAAGTTCAAGTCTGGTGATAGCCGATGTAGGTTTGAGTTTCTAGGTTAGGAGCTCTCTCTGGACAGCCTTGGAGAAAACGTGGATTGTGGGTTTTGTAATTCTAGACCTAGCATCAAGTTAGTTTGCATAATTGGAGGTTCAAGAACAGCCCTAAGCAGAGGACAAGTTGTACACTGTCCTTGAGAAGTAGCCACAGATAGCACTGAAAGTTGGAGGCACGTCACTAAGCTGAAGTTTTTCTTTCTTTTATGCTTGGGCAAGAGAATGATCATGTAACAGTATAACATTGGCTTATTTTAGCTATGAATTACTATTTCTTCATTACTTCAGACCATAGCTTAATGAGTTTTATGTCTGGGAGCCAAGAACCAACCCATTCATCATTCCTTTTACCTGCTTCTCATTCTCTCTCTGATCAACAGTTTTAGCTTATTATGAATAATCAGGACTTGAATAATTATGGAAGTTTTATGAGCTTGCCCTGGTTTTAAGGTGCTTCAGTTTCAACTTACCCAAACAGAGGTCAGAGGTTGCTTGACTCATTCAGAGAGATTACCTGTGAGTAGAGCATGTAAAATCTGGTCCTGTATCCTGTAGATGAAGTGCAGTATGGAAGAAGGAGAGGGTTATACCCATGAAGAGTTTCATATGCATGACAAGCTTTTTTGTCAGAATGACGGGGAAAAAGAAATCCAATTTCCAAAATTTCCAATCAGTGCTAAGTCAGTGATTACCACTGATAATGGGGAACTGATTTTTGTCTGCCAGATGTGGTTGTTGGTTCTTTACTAAATGCTCTTTTTAAATACACATTTGGGTATGTTGTTTGCTGTGGGGTTCTCTTTCACCTCAGAGAACTCTGTCCTACCCATCACCTGAATGTCCACAGGAGAAATAGGGAGCTGCTCACAAAGTTAGCATAGCTCCAGTGGGGTAGCTGCAGGGTTTCACAGGGAGCAAGTGTATGAAGAGGACCAGGAAGCATAAAATCAGGTACATCTCTAGCTGTCAGCCACAAGCACTTGATGAGATGAAGAAGTGAATGAAGTCACATATGTCTCCATCAGAACAAGGAGAATACTAGTTGGGAGCTGTGATTATGCCTCTCAGGTTCCTCAGCTACTCAGTGGGAAAAAACATTTGCACAGTGCAGGTATTATCTAGGCCTTTATGTCATGAGGCAGAAACTATTCATTAAAATATCTGCAAATACTCCAAAGACCTGTACTTTGTATTAGTTCTGTGCTTTAATCCTTATTTTGAGCATATCCTTTCAGTAACATTCAGAGGAGGGCTAACTTTATGATTATCTTAACTATGCTACATTTTTGTTTCTTGTTTGCAGATGTTAGTTTAATGATACTGAACAAAATTCTTGAATTTACATCCTCATAATTTTGAAAGGATAACTGACATTCAAATAGGAAACTATTTGCTTCTATGTTGTTTTATTAATCAATTTTCTTTTGGTTAATGTCTTTTATAATTACAACATGATCAAATTCACTTCTTGTTGCTTGAATTTCTTCCTGATTTGAAGGTAGGCTATTTGGACAGTAAAGTTCAGTGTTGAATGTACTGGGACCTGATCAGGAGGCATTGTCATGCATTCCTCAGTCTACATCAATAACAATCGCAACATTCACTTCAACAGAAGTGGGGTTATTTTAATTATTTAAGTTGTATATTGAACCTTTATGAGTTGGATTACACAAAATATAGACATCAATATCAACTGTGATTTTTTCTTGTAAGAAAAATTTGAAAAAATCATGGAAGGCAGGTACTGAAAATGAGATGTAAGATGCACATAAAGTTCAGCTGGAATGTTTTATCCAAATGTCTCACTCATTGCTGCTCATTTGTAAGTTTTGAAAATAATTACATATTCAACTCCTGAAAGTGTGTCTGTTTAGAAACCAAAATTACAAATATATAAAGAATGCTCTGTTATTAGATTCTTTTCTTTATTGTTTTCATTTGCTGGGTTTTAATCAATCCAATACAAATAGTGTGGTATGTCTGTATAAACTTACATACTTAACTTTTGGCATTCCTCCATGTAATAAACTGCATTTGCCTGGGAAGGATAACCTAGATTATGAAACCCAGGGGCTGGTTGTTGTATAAGTGTGCTTTGTGCAATTTTGAACTTGTGTTCAAGGCAAAAGACCTGAGAAGTTAATGAAGAGGGAACTAATCTTCTCTCATGGTCACTTGATAGGGATCATGGACTTCAGGTTTTGTGGAGATAGAATAAAAAAAGATCTTTGCTGATAGTGGCTGTAAGGCTGAAATGCTTTTATTCTCTAGAGAGCCAGAACTCATTTGCAACTTCCCCTCATTTAAACTCAAGACACTTCAGTTTCCTGTTTAGTTTGTATCTAAGTGGATTTTCTTTTATATTGTAATAGTTGTTTGTGTATTTTTTGCCGAGGGTTATTATTTTTTCCTTTAGCTGCTGTCTTGGGAATTGCCTGAACAGTGTTGCTTTATTGGAAAGGATTATGCAGTACCTTGGCTAGGGAATCCCAGAGGAAGCAGATACCATATAAAATGAAAACGCAATGTCTCCAGGTTGCTACTTCCTGAGTCTTTTAGCAGTGATCTACTTGAAGTAACCTTGTGGGAGAACAAAGTTTTAGTGGTTCATAATATCTGCAGCACCACTCGCAATGACAGAACATGGAGAATCTCTGTCCCTGTCAGTGGGACAATCATAGTGAATCTTTGAGTCTGGCACCCAGCTGCTCACGGTCATAGAAATTTTCTGTGTTTGTTGCATTGATTTCCTCCATCAGTCTGTAGACCAGCGCAAGTTTGTTTACGTTCCCTTTGTGGCCTTCACTAGTTTTTTGTTTAGCAAAGCACCTGTGAGACTATAAAATTTTTCTGAAGACATAAGTCTTCAACTTTGACCTGGAATTCCTGGTGGAATGAGGAAGACTTCATTAACTAAACTGCCTCATATTACCTGGCTTCAGAGAAAAGGCTGTGCTCCTTTCAAGTCAAGTAAAAGCCTCCCGTGCCTGCTGCTGTGTCACTTCTAGTGGGTTTTTCTAGTATATTAGCTCTTTTAAGCTCTGGTTTTTTTCCTAGAAGAGAAAAAACTTCCTGGCAGAATTCTGTTTTCATAGATCACATAGCCATTTCTTAGGGAAGCTTTGTGGACAGAAATGGCAAAGATTGCACAGTGTATCATAAGTGTTTCTTTCTGTAAAGGAAAGAAGCTGAACTGGCTCAGAGGTTTGTGTTTCAAAATACAACAGGTGAGTATGGTGCTAGGCAATGATCAGGAGGAGGAACAACTAGTTAGTTGCTTCTCACTGAGATAATAGTTTTTTGCCTTTCCAAGTCTAAACTCACCTGCATCTCATTTGATGGCTGATGTACATAGCAGTGCAGGAAACAGAAATCTTGGCCAGTATACATTTCATTTGGACTCCTTATGGGGCACACCATTGATATATTTGTGTTTAACTCAATTCTAGAGAAATGAGCAACCAATCTTGTTTTGTGACGAACTAACAATGGCGTGTATTGCATATGTACATGCCTTGTAGTTGTGAGGAACAGCTCCAGGCAGGCCAACAGCAGGGAAAAGTTGCTAAAAAGCTAAAGTGAAATATGGAGAGGAGCTCACATGTTCTCTTCAGCCTCTAAGCAAGTGCCATCACACAAGTGTTCAGACAGGAAAAATGGTTAAATATGGTTAAAATATGTTAATTCTGGAAAAATGTAGTCTATTGCCAGAAAAAAACCATCATCCTCTCTGGATTCCCTAGCTTTTTTTTTTTTTTTTATAGTAGATCTGAACTAATATTTTGTTATGTCTCTGCATACGCAGTGGGGAAAAAAGCTAGAGGATGTAGGCACATGAGACGGAAAGAACATCATTTGGAGAGAGAAGAAGAAAGAAAACTGACCCCTGGGCCATTTTGAGAGTTTGAAATTTGTTACTGAGCTCAGTATATTGACCCAGGATGGAGAATTCTGCAAACTATAAATCTGGTTTCCTCAAAAAGCATGCCTCTCAAATCCCCTGCATCCGCTGAGGGCCTCTTAGTAATGTCGTAAAAAATCTGTTTTCCAGAGTGATTTGATTCCCATAGCCATGGGCAAAGGCGCCCAAGCAGCCCTTGTTTGATTAAAAAGCTGAATTGTTTGCTGGTAACTGTAAACACAAACAGCTGTTTTCTGAAACACAAAAATGAGAGCCAGATTGGTACTTCTGCTGTAGGACAGAGTTCTAAACAACTCACTAGCTATCTGGGAATATTTTCTTTGGGAAAATAATTGGAATCTATGTTAAATGCTGAATATAACATGTATGTATTTAGCTCACCTTCACTCTGCCCTGATTATTTTTAATGCAAGCTGATCAATCTTAGAGCAGAACAAAAGAGTCTTAGTTTGTTCCAGGGACTTGAAAATACAATTAAAAGGAAAAACCTTGCAGGAACAGTCAATGCTGTCTATTTTCTGTTTTGTCATGACTTTGCATTGGGCTGGGAAAGGAGGAAGACGTTATTGGGGACCTTATGCTGGCCTCACTTCACTTAAATGATTCTCCTTATACTGGTTTTGTTGATTTTTATGATCATGCTTTTCTACCTGCAGAGTACATAAGTAGTGTATAACTGTACTCAGGGATGTGGTCTCCTGGGTTCCAATGTTTATATTTAATCTGTTTTAGTGTTCTTTGGCACTAGTTAATCTGAAGGTTATGGACTGTCTTTCCCATGTCACTGTGTAGCTACTGTGCTTAGCAAATATTATTCCATAGATTGTGCAATCATTTTGATTAACTTTGCTGTGTGTAGGTGCTTATTGAAATGACCATCAGCAAGATAAATATAAAACATTAGACAATTCTCTATCTGAGACTACTAAAGGCTGTGTATAATCCTGCTTATTAGTTCACTACTTTCTGTTCATGTTATTTTTTTTCCTTTCACTCTGAATGGATAGTGAAAACTACTTGTGTAATTGTTGTTTGCCAAGAATAGGGAACATGAAAAGCAGTATGTAAAGCCCAGTTTTATTACAGAGATTTAACTTCCCATTTCTCAGATGCTAACTAATACCTCTGTACTGTGGTTAGTTTCCTAAGCTCTCAGATACAGTCCCTGTGACACTTACGCATTTATTATATATTGACATTGCTTTCAAATGCACACAAGTCTTTTTCAGAAGTATTCTGACATTACAGGACTAGGCATCTGGAGACCTGGCTTCTGTACATGGCTTTACCATCAACTTCCTGAAGGACTTAAGCAAAGTTTGAAAGTGGGGTTTTTTTATACAATTACATTGGACAGTGCATAATCCTGTTCTGGGGAATAACAAATGTCAGTACAAATCTGTGCTGCTTTGTGGACTTTGCTCTCCCCTGATGGATTGTGAACTAGGGCTGTTGAGGGCTCTTCCAGCTTTTCACTTTCCTTGCTACGTGACTCTGTGTCCTGGATACATTTTACTACCTTTAATCCAAGTTTTGTTGGTTTGAATGTGTTTAGCTGTTGACCAGCTATAAGGGCAGTGCTTCTCTCCCATCTCTATTTTTCCCTCCACAGTGTAACCTGTGGGTTATAACTACCCCAAAGCTGTCTTTCTGCTGATTCCCCTTTTATGCGCACTGCGGATAATGCAGCTTTTCTAGAGAGACCGCAATACTTGATTCATTGCTGTTGTAAGAACTGTCAAAATCTTGTGACAGAAGCGGAAAATTTTGTTGACATTGGAAAGAGAGGTGGCTAGAGCTGTAGTCCGGGTTCCAGCTGTAGGGGGATTTCTATTAACTAAAAAGGGATTCAGAACCTTATACAGAGCTGTTTTTATGAATTTAAAATAATTAAGAACAGTTTTGTTTAGCCCTGGGTATTTCCTGAATGCCTTTGCAGTCAGACAGTGTAGTGCTGGGCTTAAAAGCCTGTCTTCAGCTTGAGCTGTATTAAACAAAATAGCCAAAGAGAATTTTTTGTGGAAAAGGATATTAACATTTTTTTAAAAGTATGTTACAGTTAGTGTTGGTGTTAATAAAGCAGCGATATACTTTTTAATTGCAAATATCATGTGTTTTAGAGTTGTCTATGAAAAAAAATCCTTGCATATGCAATTTTCTCCATGCACTACTCAAGTGTCTGAGCATGTCCTAAATCTTTAAATACAGAAATAAAGTTAGTGATAATACTCTTTTCTTTTTCAGCCTGTAAAGAAGATAGTTATTTTAAAGGTGATTTGCTGCATGAACTTTCGGGTGTTGTCATTATATGTTTTGAAGAAATTCAGTGAAAACTAAGTTGAATGTTGTCTGTAGTTCTGAGATTAGTTATATCCATGCTATTCTCTGTGTCCAAGAGACAGTTTCCTCCTTGGTGCAGCCAGGAGCATCCTCTTTAGCTCTGGCAGCCTGGTCTGGCTTTTGGCACTGCACAGAGATGATTACTCCCACAGTGTTGACTGATATTCAAAATATCGAGGCAGAAATCTTGAATCAGATGCTGAGTGGAAAACTGAGTTAGGAGAAATTTAGATTCCTGAACTAATGGCCTTCCGAAAGGTGCTGGACTTCACATCTTGGTAGAATTTAGCCTGATCAAAAATACTAGTCTTGTTCTTTAGAGCAGAGTTGAATATAATAGAGGATGGTGTTCTATTTAGGTATAAAAGACTGAAGATTGATCTGATGACTGGGAGGAAGGTTATGAGAAGCAAGCAAAAAAAGAAGAGACCAGAAAGAATAAATGAGGGTGTTTTGTATTCAAAGTACTATGGGGAGTGCATGTACTTGTGTACTGTGTAACTCACCTTTGCATCTCCCAGTGTTTCTCATAACCAGAAACTCAGTAAAGGACATGGGATAAGCATTGACTGGCTACAGATACTTTTCTTCTACACCAATCTTTTCTGTCCCTTTTTCCCAGTGTTTCATTTATTTGTTTGTTTCTCTTTTGTTTGTTCCTGTCCACCCTTTTTCCAAGTGAAGCAGGATATTTTTTGTTCCTTATTAATGGTATGAAAAAGTACAAATGAAAAGCAGAAGGTCTGAACCATGCCTTCAACCCTTAAGCTTGAGTAACCAGCCAGGTGGAAAAACCCCTTGTGCTGGTGGGGAAGGGTGTCTTGCTCTCTCTGCTGAGATTCCAGTTTTGTTGCTGACTGGGCTGCAGCAGGAGCTGCATGGAGGCATGTGAAACACCTCCATGCTGTGCACTGGGATGGCATGGTGGGGATGTTGTTGGAAAACCAGAGAGTGAGGATGCTGGCCCTCCCATGGAACCCCCTCCCTCTCCCCCTTCCTTTTCTTTTGCAGTTGCACACAGCGCTGTGGCGCGGAGGTCATTTGTTTCCCACAGCTTCACAGATTACTGTAGCAGAAAGGGAGACAATGGTCCCTTACAAGGGATGATGTGAGGCCTTCTTTCATCTCTAATAAGCCCCTTCATTTGCACTGTGAGGCCTGTTGTGTGTTTGTGTGCGTGCACAGTTCCAGTGTGAACTACTTTGCAGCTTCCGCTGATATAAAGCAACCAGGCTTTTTGTTTTGTTTTTCAAATGGACAACTTCGGCATGTTACAGTCTGAGGTGGGTTTTCTGTTCAGTGCAAGCTTATCAGGAGACATCCCTCCTTCTTTTCACATAACTTTTAAAATCCAGGGCCCATCTGGTCAACATCGGTCATCAGAAAGACTGAACTCTGAAAGAAGGAAAGGAGCGGAGCAACTGTCCTTAGCTCCCCTGTGCTGACCACAAGCTCTGCCTATTGCTGTGCTTGGGCATGGTTGCTGACTGACCATGTCACGAGAGCTCTGTGAGAACCCTGGCAAAGCAACAGACTGTTCCATCACAGAATCTGCAAGCAGAGGGGCAATTTGAGACCTTTTTCTTCTCCATTATCCTGCCATAATGAGTAGAAAAGGAAAGGGCACAAACAGTATGATGAAATTTTAAGGACCAAGAGTTTGGAGCAGTGGTTCTTCTAGTCTGAGATACCATTTTTACCATGTCTTCTGCCTGATCCTTTGAAATCCCACTCTTTAAGCCACACTCTTCAGTCTGGAGAACTTTCCTGGCTACATGAAGTAGGAAATTTTTAGCTGCCTTCCGTGCAGCAGAAAGTTTGTGCTCCAGTGGTTCTCCTCTGTCTAAGCCTGGATTCTTGGACTAGGAAAAGTAGGTTCATGCTGGTCATGAAGTTTTTCCTACTTTGTCCCCTTGCTTGGCCCGGACAGCCTCTTACTACAGTTGATTCAAAGGGTTCTCTGTGAAGCCCTGTTCAAATTCAGTGCAGGCTTATCTTAGGAAAGGGCTTTGGTAGTCCAGGCCTGCTAAGGCTTTGTGTCTTTTGAATACAGTATTACTTCGGCCAAGAGAAAGAAAGTCCATCTTCTCACTTGTCTGTTTGGCTGTTGCACTTCTTGGCTACTTAACATCATTCAGCCTCATGTTTTCACCCCAGCATCCCTGGATGGTGTAATGGTCCTAGTATCAACCTTGAGACCTGGCCTCTCTTTCCTTAGCTTACACAGGTTATCTGTTTAATATAGCACAGCCTGGAAAAGACATCAAAGTACACTAAGAAACAGGCAAAACTGACAGACTCAGATTTCAGCTATACACTACTTCATGGTTTTCTCCACAGAACAAGTATTTTATATTACAACAGGTATTTCACTGAGTCTGACTCTGAACAATTTTGAGCAAAATTCAAGACCAATTTCTCAAAAACGTGAGACGAAGAAACAGTAAATCAGATGATTCCAGGCCTTTTAGAGACTCGTTGGCATTTATAAGCTGGACAGCTGAGGGATCAGTATGCAAACCCATTTCCTAGCACTATCCATATGAAAATGAACCACTTTTTTGGAACTTCCAAATACATGAGATAGAGCAAGTGTTAAATTGTCTTCAGAACAATGTTTAGTTGATTTTAGTGGCCAATGCATTGCTTTGGCAACTGGAAGACACTCCACAGTAATACAGCAGTTTGGTCTCTGAGATAGTCGGAATTTTAGGGAAAAATACAGGTTAAACTTTGTTGTAAAGGGAGAAATGGACAGTCTTTGGAGAAAGGGTGTCTTCCTGCTGGCTCATAAAAATGAGTGTCCATCATTAGTTTCAGACAGATACAGAACACTGATGGGTACATGAAGGTAGCATGAAGCATTAAGCATAAATGTGTTTGCTTGTCTTCAGTTTTGGTAGATGATGTGCAACAGTTGAATGTTTGCTCTGGAGGAGAGGTGGTATGTCTAAGACAAAAAACTTTTCTGAGTTCTTCAAACATTTCTATTTTCATCTTCCCTGGACTTGCAAGGAAGATGCTACAGTAATGGAATTGTAACTTGTGGTCTAATTTCACCATGATATCTGTAAATATGTCCCTTTCTTCTGCTCAAATGATGCTGCATAACTTCTTGCAACAGGTATTGTCTTATGGAATATATCACTTAACCTTTTTACTTGCCTGAGCAGAAGAACACCAAATGCACTTCTTTTCAGGTGATGCTTCCACGGCAAGGATCTAGTTTTTTCACTACTTGTGAAATCAATTGAACTGTGAATTAATTAAACTGCTTGTTGATATGAAGCACATACCTCTCAAACAGAAGTAAAGAGAAGTGGAAAAAAGGGCAATAAGCCACAGTTATTTTAATTTCATTAATAGCTGGGGTTACAGAGCTCAGCTAGCAGGGATTTTAAATTGCTGTGGCTATACTATCTTTCTTTCAGTGTAAAGATCCGGCAAGTCTTGTGCACTCCATCTGAGAACACAGGTTATTGTTTGCTTTTAAGGTGAAGTGGAGAAAAGTCTTGAAACTTGAGGATCTCCCATGACTATTAAGAGGTATTTCTGAGAATATGAAGAGGTATTTAGTGACAATGTACTAGAGTTTCCAGTTGATCTCCACAGCCCTGTTAAAGCATGAAAACATCCTCCTGAAGAATTCAGAGCTGATAAAGGAAGACTACAAAAACCTCCACAGTGAATTTTACAAAATATGATCAACACAATGTAATAAAAAACTATCAGAAACTTTTTAAAAATTAGTATAGTTCGTGGAGTACAGGTGCAGTACATAAAGACACCTTTGCTCTGTGAAGTTTCAAGGAGCCTTGAAAGAGAATCTTGTCGAGTCTTTACCTATTGTGCTTTTCAGCTGACATGCTAGCATAAGGAAACCATTAGAATTGCTTAGAGCTGTCTATAAATTATGTGGTCTCACCTGAGAGACCTCTGGACTTTGAGTAGATGAGAGGTAAGAGATATGATGCCTTCTGGATCAGTACTCGATTCATTTTTTTGTGATATTGTTATTCTATCTGAGTCCAATTTTCTCATATTTAAAATACACTGTTTTAATAGCTCTAGAAAGTCTTTCCTGTGGCTTCCTTACATTACCTGGAGTGCAGTATGCTCATTGCTTTATGCTGCCCTGTCTCCTTCTCATGATGCTTTGCCAGCTTCAGACAGTTAACCATTCCCTGCAGTCACAGGCTCAGCCATCCCCACCCCGCTCCATTTCCAGCCACTGACCCCATTTCAGTCTTGGCTCCCCTCTCTAATTTTTGTTCTCTCTCCTCCCTTCCCTTTCCACTGTCATATCTTCTTCCTTAAGCCATGCAAAAGTAAAGTAAGAGGATTATTGTGCAAAATACTCATTCCTAGGTAGTAACTGGCTATTAGCTATACTTTCGAGAGCAATGAAATGTTCACAGTGCAAAGTTAAATGGTAATCTGGATGCTTTAAAAACTGGATTACAAAGGGGGAAAAATGAACCTGCTTTTAGTGAGAGGGCCAGAGATATAGCTGGGACAAGAACTTAAACGCAGGACAGCAACTTAATTTCTTTTTCCCTTTATGCATTGGAGTGGCATCTACAGACAAACAAAATCCTCCCATTAGGGTGTTTCTATTTAAACCATCCAACAGTCCCCTTCAATGAGGATGTGTTTATTCTGAGCAGGGTGCATGATTCATCACCCTTGGGAGATGAGGCAAGGTTTGGTGCTGATCTCAGACAATTTATCTCCCCTTGCACCCCGCCCTCCCCCTCTTCCCCCTCCCCCCCCCCCCCCGGAAATATGTGAAGCAGTTTTGTACTAGGGAACTTCATCGCTGATAAAATCTTTTAAGGGCAACATCCACCACATTATTAGTTTCCATGTCATAGAGAACTTTTGCTGTTGGGCAATAATGAAGACAATTTATCGGAAGTTCGATTGGACAAAGCAGAGGGCACAAGTAGATGCTGAGAAGTGTTACTTTGTTGTGGAATCTCACTGAAGCTAATAAAAAGTAGACTTGTCCTGGGTGGGAGTGGGAGAAATGAAGAAGAGGGGAAAAAACAAAAAGTAAAAACACTGCTACAAACGTCATAAAATTCAGAGTCACGCTTCAGATCCCTTGAGACTGCAGTTTCTTCACCTCTGGGAATCAGCTACATAAGAAAAACCAAAATCATAATTTTTGAAAGAAACATAGATCTTTATCTTGCAGAAAGAGTGGGATGTAATGTTCTGCTGGGAAAATTAACACATGCAACAGATTTCCTTACTGTACTAGAGCAGGTGGGACTTTACAAGTCCCACACACATATGTTTGATGTGATTTTAATCAATTAAAAGAGGCGTATAAAAAGAATGAATAGTCAAGTCATTAACATTCTGTCTTTTGCCAGCACTGTCCAGTATGAAAGGGAAATAGTTATAGCTGAGTTGATAAATATTTATTTCAGTGTTACTTATTTTGGTGGTTGCTCAAATGGAGAACTTGTGCATCCCAAGCAATGCATTCTTCTGAGCCAATGCTGAAATGATGCATGTCCTCCACAGTGAGTCACTGCTGCTAGATATGCCAGCTTTAACATGGAAAGCAGAACTGAGATACAAGAACCTTAAAAATAATGTAAGAACTCATGCTAGCGAAAGAAAAGCAGCATGTTAATTCCATTAATGTGGCAACACTCCCATATGGGCAATAGCCAAGACTGTGCAATGTGGTTGCCAGAAAACCCAAAAGGTAAGCAGAATTTATTCGTGTGTTAGAATTCATTGCAAACTCAGTTAATGTGAGGGCTCATTACAGTGTACTTAGAGCAGTCTCTGATTTTATGGCTTTATTTGGTATGATTCTATTTGGATTAAACCATTTTTCAAAAGAGCTTTGGTTTAGATTTTCCAGGATGTTTTTGTATCTGTAACTTTAAAGAGAAATGCAGAAACAGCAGCAATGTGGGTGAGTGCCTGCCTTGTAGTTACACACTTAATAAAAAACAAAAAGGAAAAGAAAAACAACCCCCCCCAACCCCAAACAAACAAACAAAAACCAAGAAAAAAAACCCCTAAATCCCTTCCCCCCCCGAAATACCAACCCAAACCTAACTGACCCCCCAAACCCTCCAAGCTTCTGACTGTTATGGCAGATGTCTAATAATTGCTCTGTATTGTTGTAAATGTCCTGCTATAACAAAGTTTTTGCTGATTTTTAGGATAGGTACTCAAGGTAGTAAGTCACCCTTGAGACAGAGTTCACTGCATTGCTCTGCACATATATATACATATTCTGGGTTTTTTCTGCCTTGTAGATCTGAGTCGTTGAATACAGTTTGATTCACTTCTTACCCCAAGCTGCTGAACAGTACAGCTGTAGAGCTGCTAAGCAGGTATTGAGTTACAGCCTCAAGTACAGCAATTATAAGAAGTGAACTGTGTGCTATAGAGAGTGCAAAGAACTTTATGCAAGGACTGTTCCAGCAGATATGGTCAGTTTTCCTTTATGTTCATCATTCTTTTTATCAAATAAAGTTTGAGTCACAGTACATAAAATCTGAAATATTTGTCTGCTTACAGATGATATTAAGGATGAAGCTGTGAAAGACATTGATTTGAAAAAACCTTAATGTTTAAAGCAGTAAAACATTAACACAGAGAAACATAGTTTTTGGCTGATTATTTTTAGAAAATAATTACTAAGATTCAAGAACACTGATGGAAATACCAGTGCTATGTTGTGGGAGCAAACAAGACTTGATATTTTCCATTGATGTATCTCATTTATGTATATGGTTTAGAAGCCAACACCAAATTTAGGATGGAAAGGAGCTGAATTCTTCCATTCTGAAGTCATTATCAACACTGATATAAATATTAGCACTAACTGTTTGATGTGTTCTGAGTTTGATATGTTGCTGCGTTTGGCCCAGAAAGCACTCAGTTATACAAGAGAATGAGTAAGTTTCTACATTCAGATTTCACTGCAGAGTTCTGTGCAGTAAGTGAACATGAGTTCATTTCTCCTTGCCTGTTCCTGAAGGTGGTGAGCTTGCAGTTGTAGGCAATGAAAATATCACCTGAGAGCACGAGGGTAGCGCTAGAAACGCTCTACCTCTTCGTTCTCTTTCTTTTTTCCATGGATGCTTTTCTCTAGGGAAGAAAAGCACAGGCAGTGTAATGGCTAGAATGAGAACAATTTGGCTCCTTTGCAGCCAATATATACCTTAGTTTTTAACACTGTATTCCAAATTGATTCATACACTACATGCATTTTGCTTTGGATATGAGAAAACACGGTCTGGCAAATTCCTTTATAGTGCCTTATTTACTCTTCAGTCTCCGTTTGAACTGACAAGATACCAAGTGTTAGCCAAACTCAGCACTACTTCTGTATGTTGGTTATTAAGGGGAAGACTAAACCTGGGGTGTCTTGCACTATTGGCAGCCTCCTGCCACTGACCACAGCTTTCAATTCCAGTCTCCATTCTGTGAAGAGACTGCCACTTATAAACTCAAAGCAAAATATGTTGTATCATTGTAGGTTTAACCCCGTAGTAATGCCTTTGGAGAGCATACTAATGCAATCAAATGTTACTGGTGTTTGAAAACTTTCTGTACCTTCTGTAATTTCACCGAAGTTGCAATGGTTATTGCTTAAATAAGTCACTGCATCTGAAGAGAAAGTCTAGAGAAGCCAATGGAGAACGACTAATTTCAATTTTTCATGAATGTGTTCTTGCTATAGTCAGCTGTGAGTGTTAACTGGCAAATGACTGTGCTGCCTCTGGCTCTTATCTTGCAGTGTCTTGTAAATAAAGTAGGATTGGGTTGAAATGATTGAAAAGCTTTTGTTGGGCACAGAATAATAATACTGGTTGTTCAGTAAGCATCTTATTTTCTGCTAGATTAGCATTGAGACAGTCACTGGGAGTGACGTAAAGAGGCACTCTCTTTGCTGAAACACTTTCACGTGAAGTACAAGTCTGTTATTTTCACCATTTGAACTCATTGAAATTCCTGTGGCACTTCTTACAAGCAATAGGATATAACATGTCTTGGCTAAATTCAAAAACCTGATCATGCAAGCCCAGCCAAGTAATTTGTTTTTCTTTGGCAATGCTTGCCTTTAAAAGAAGGATTATGTTAACATTGACGAGGGACATACCAGGAAAAGTGGTAAAGTTTATTAGTATCCCTACAAATTTGGGCACCTCTTCCCAAGCTTTATGCTGTTTCTGCCACTGTAACCACTGAATGGCAACAAATGTGTTTGAGCCATAGCTGTCCCCATATATCATGTACAAAATATGTCTACATTGAGGGTCAAGTATCATGGAAGTAGGTACCAGTTCATCAGCAGTAATTACCAGTTCTCTATAAGGTACTCCAGAGGTACGTTATGTCTGCATATAAATAAAGGTAAGGGTTGATAATTTATCAAAGATGTGACACCCCTGTTCCACAATTTCTGTCAGACCTTTGATAATGTAAATTGGTCTTGCAAATTGCCTCTTCCTTCTTGAAAATCATTTGGTTATAGTATGAACAGTCTTTGTGCACTGTCTTAGCCAACAATGATCAGATGTTAGAGTAGGAGACTGGCCAGATGACCTAGATTACAGTACGACTCCAGGTAAGAACGAAAATTTTGCAGTGGGGTGAAGGGGAGGAAAAGGAAAGGGCAATTGAGAGGCAGTTGATCTGCTTTCCAGTAAGGGATTGAGACTGTTGTTCTTTGTAATAGGAGTGGCTGGTAATTGATATTTCTTGTTGTGCAATAACTCCTGAGTTTTCAGAAAATACTTTTAATTGGAATGGAAAGACAAATGTTTTAGTGTCTACTCAGAGTTACAACATATTTTTTGAAAAAGATGCGAGTGTGGATGCCCTCCCCTATTCTTACACTGCCTAAGCTGTTTCCTTGGAAGTCCTAGGTCCTTGGTCCAAAACTGTTATTTGGGAAGGCTGCCACAGAGTGGGCTGGAAAGCAGCAAGGTCCAGCAGGAAATCTGCTTGGCAGGTATCAGCATGGCCTGCATGTGTTAGAAGATTTACTGGCAAGTACAGGTTTTCATAAAGCATTTACTCTTTAGGGGGGTTAATTTTTTTTTTTTTTTTTACTGGCTGTGGTTAGGAAATATTGCCAGCATAGTCAGTGTTGGAGTGTAGAATATACAAGTTGTTAATTTGATTCAGTGGGTATAAATGTAGGCTAGCCATGGCTGCAAGATGTTGATATGCTTCTGTTCACCAGCAATGGCTGGAAACTACAGATATAAAACTAGGCCCAAATTTGCCACCAAAGGTTTCCTACAAATCCTACTGCCTGCTGGAGCAGCTGAGTGCATGTACCTATCCACAGGGGGAAACTTGAAAGCTGTGATACAAGTCTGCAGCTGGTAGCAAAGCTTTGAATCCAAGTACCCCTCTTCTGTAAAGTGAGCAAATACAGCAGAGCACTTCCATTTTCCAGTTTTTGGTGCATGAGCTGCCATTTTAACAACAAATAATGTTTCATTAAATTGGAAAGGTGAATACCTTAAAGGTGAACCTCTTATCAAATTCTGCTGTGTTTCCAAAGTAGCTTGATATTGTTGACTGACTTCAGAAGTACATGGTGATACAGTTATGGGGCCTCATTTTTGAACTGACCATGTACTATAAACTTTATTTTACCTAAGTTGATATTAGCAAGATCAAGATTTATACCTGCATATTGTTCCAAAATAAATTATGGAATCCTATTACTCATTTACAGAACCAGTTATTTAATTTGGTATGATTCATTTTCTTTCAGGATTTTTTACAAATTTTTTTGAGGATTAGTTTTCCTTACTGAAAAAAAAAAAAGTTGTTAGAAGTTATGGAAAGAACAGTCTGTTCTGGTTATCTAGTTTGAGCAATCGTAAATCTCTTCCAGTAATAATTTTGCTGGAGGAACTAAGGCACATTTGTTAGAACCAACATAAAAGACTTTGAGGAATGGTTGGTCTCCAGCAGGTACCAAACATCCAGACATTACTTATTTCTGGCTGAAAGCTTTGCCTGTCTAAGTTGATAGTAATATGCAAGATGCCTCACATCATGTGCACCCCCACTGACAGTAGTGGAGGTTATAGAGTGCTGTGATGATCTACAGTATCCAGGAGGCACTTTCCTAACTACTATCCTAAACAGTTTTCTTTTTATCATTATTATAGCATGATAGTTAAATGAAGAATCTTGCTCAGTTTAGTGTCATTGAATGTGTAATATATATGGCAAATGAATATGTAGAGCACATTTGTGTCATATCTGAGTGATACCAAACTAGGCTACCTAAACTGTCATTAACTTGCATCCATCCAGCATCTATAAAATGGCTGTGGGCACTGCCCTTCAGAAAAGAATGTCTGCTTTCTTCTGAGAAAATCCAGTGTCACTGTCACTGTGTGCTTTCCAGGTCTGCTGTGCCTTGATGGCAAGCTAGTTGTATTTCTTCATGCAGCATCCTCAAAGAGCAACTCTACATATGCTTTTGACTTTTTTGCCTGTCTTGAAAATTGCAGACAATAAATAGATGTTTCCACTTCCCCAAACACTGTTTTATGGAGGAAATCAATCTTTCCACATTATTTGTGCCTCCAGCTTTTTGTTGACACTTTACTTCATGCATGAGTTTGGATGTAAGGCTCTGTGAGATGACTCTGTGCTATTGTGGGTTAGCTCTGAATTTCACATTCAATTCACCTAGGCCACCTGTAGCCTTCTGTCAGTTACAGAAATTTTCTACCAGTGGAGAGCTTTTATGAGAGCTTATGTTAGGGCAAAATTCAAAGTTGGCTTCACAAGAAGGTCAAGTTGTTTAACCACATTCACTAACACACTGCTTAGTCCATATTTAGTCCTTTCTTTTGTATGCCAAGTATATGATCTTTAATTGTATTGTTACTTGGTAACAAAGTTGATCTCATAATTATTCTACTTTTTAATTACTGTTCTTGTTCATTTGCATTTTAATTACTGTTCTTGTTCATTTGTTTTTCAAAGTCAAGGGCTCCATGGTACGAGTTTTGCTTGAGAAACACATGCGGCATTCCCCAGGGATTGTATTCCATCACAGTGCTCAAGTTATTTGTTTTACATACTCCTAGTCCAAGTGTGAAGAAATTTGAATTGTTTCAAAGTGTAATGTAATCAAATCATGGAGTTTATGCCAAAGGTAGGATAGTCAGCTCCAGAAGAGATGGAAAAACAGCAGTTACTTGGTTTTGCTGTGTGGAATAGATGGTCTTCCCATTGTATGTCTCTTTTGTCGCATCAGGCTGAAAGAACTTGCCCATGGTGTTGCCTTCCAGAAGCAGAAGTCAGTTGGCTTCATTGATGCCAAGATAGATAATGAAATCACAGTGCTGCTTTATGGAGAGGCTGGCTGAAGGGTATATATGAAGTAGAAATGCCTGAAATTACCTAATTGGTCAATGTCTGAAGTTGCTTTACTTTCTGGCAATTAGGTTATGCTGGAAAACAGCCACATGCTCCATATCTTTGGATGTTCAGTTTCAGTCCTAAGTTCAGTCCTGGCTCCATGCGAAGTTCTAAGATATTTGCTGTGTGTTCTAGTTGTGCTTTATTTGAACATGGTCACACAGTGGCATCCTTTGCCATGAGACATGGTCTTGGGGTCTGTCACACAGGGATCCCCTATAACATTTCAGTGTAGCTCAGACTAGAAGGTTTCTTTTTAATTGAAAAAATAAAACAACAGCAACAGAAGACTGTGCACTTGTTTCTATTGCATGGTTTTGGAGATGATGTTAGTACTGCTGGTATCTTGCATGATGAGACATTAGCTTTTCTAGCTGACGTGTGTGGTTTTGCTGGTAAAGTACGTGAAGGAATTCTGAATGTTGTTGGAAATGACATTGGTCATGCAGCAGGGGCCAGTCTCCTCTTACAGTCCATAACAAGCCAGTGCCCAGTGGAGCTGCAGTGCTGGTTCAGCAAGACGTGCCAGCTTCTGCCCAGGATGCAAACCAGACTCAGCTGTGGGTAGCTGCTGCCATCTCGCAACACTTTGAGCAAGAGCAGAAATGCCAACCCTTGCCACCTCTCCCAAGTACAGCCCAGGCTGTATTTTCTGCCTTCTGTGAGCAGCTTACTAGTTGAGATGCAATCAGTGCTTTGAATTTCCTGGTCTCAGATCTTGACCAGTAGCTCTATTTCATTAGTGAGAAGAATTACTTGCAGCCATATGTTTTTAAAGCATATTGATTAGGTTAATTCTTGTAGGGAATAAAACCCCAAACATTTAGTGTTTCCATACCTGCTGTAGGCCAACACTAAACGCTTATAAAAATCCCACTAAGATTGCTTATACATACATGGGAAATGTTTTGATTATTTTTTAAAAACAGATAGTGGGGTTTGTAGGGTGAGAAAATGTGTGAATGATAGTGGGGTTTGTAGGGTGAGAAAATGTGTGAATCACCTTAATTCTCTAATTTTTAAAAATTTCCTGTCAATCAGCAGATACCTGGGGGGAAAAAAGTCACATCTAGATTCAGCTTTATTGTCTGGGTCGTTACAGCTGTCATAAGTTAATTCTCAAGTTATCTTCTCTGCAAGATAGCTGTGTAGTATAACGAATTAAGATTGAGCTCTTTTATGAAATTTATAATCTTGTTGAAATGACAGAGAGCTCATGTGGCATACAAGGTCAGTTGCTATGTTATATATAACTTCTTGTTTTCATCTCCTACTGTTCTTGCAGGGAAGTAAAAATGTTTTAGACAACAGATGTGGAACACTTAAAATATTTGGAATGTGTGGGAATATACTGAGGGACCACCTGTCCTGCAACGTGAAAGACAGAATGGGTTTGTGAGCACTATTGGTTGCTGTTGCAGTGAACAGAAGGACTCATATATTAAAAGTAAAGCAGAATGAAAACTGTGGGGTACTAGCTTGACTTTACTCAAGAAAACATGGGGAAGAAAGTTGAATACACAAATTCAATACTTATGGATACTTAGCCAATAATCTGCATTTGAGTTTCCCTTAATAAATATAGCCTGGAGCAGTTACTCAGTCTTAGGAAGCTCGTGGTTAAGAAGAAAAGAAACAGAATTTATCTGATTTAGCCTAAAATAAGTTATTTTATTTATTGTTTGACTACTTCCACTAGTCAGATCCTATCTATTTAGTTACTAATTAACAATTACAACTAGTAATGACTACATTGGCTGTCCTTCATGAAACGAACAAAACCCTACCAATTATTTACATATTGTAGAAAACTATGGTTTTAATAAGAATTTGGATTGCTAAGGATGTTGAGGTAGTTTGTTCCTGGTATCTATTTTTCTACACTTTTACTACTTATTGACTAAAGTAGACAAATGCTATTTCACAGATGAGGGAACAAAGGTGCAGATAGGATCAGTATGTAGCATTTGCATTTCTTCATTTGGAGTTTTGGCATGTGAGCACCCATAGTTCTTTATTATCTTTTTCCTTCAATGATTTTTGAAAAGGACAATATTAAAATTGAGATGATAGCCACTTCCCTGCCTCAGGGAAGGGTTGTGAAGGTAGTTAATGTTTATACCATATACCCCCTCTTTTCCTCCCTTTAACTGTTGTGTGAAACTGCCATCACTACAGTGAAAAGGGAAGGTATTGCTCCGTGCTTCTGCCCATAGGCAAGCTTTGGCTGGGAAACAGGCAGTACATCAGGCTCTGCCTTAAACATGAAAATGATACAGAAATCAGAGAGAAATTCAGAAATTGAGATTCATCTCTTTTTCTATGGACTTCGGAAACAGTGAAGTCTGGTTACAATTAATGGCTCAGGTTCCTCTTTAAATTTTGGGTATGGATGTGAAGCTGTCCTTCGAAACTGAAATCTCTATCTGATAGCACATACCCAGAGTTGGTGAATGAAACAGCTGTTGATGCACTCTCTTGGTAAGAGTAGTAGAAAAGTCAGGACACACATTAGCATTGTTTCCCACAGCAGGTACAATTTTCTCTGCCCTCAGATATAATGGCTTTCTGCTATATTCTATGCAAAAAAATTACACATACTGTGGGAGCCACAACTTTAAATTTCTCCACCTTTTTGCATGCAAAAATCCAGCATTAATGATGCATTTTTATGTTTAGAGTTCTCCATAGTTTGCTGGAGGGAGGTCTTTGTGATTAAAGGAAGCAGGTTTCATTGAGCAGACTTGAGCTCTGGTCTGTCCTCTTTTTCACCTCCCCTCAGGGCAAAGACCAACAGCTTGAGGGTGACCCCTTCAAGAAGTTTTCACCAAAAAGGAAGATGAGAAAGGCTGGACAGGCTCTTTCTAATGCTCTGTGCTGGAGCCAGGAAAAGGCAGCTGTTTCTAGCCTTTCTGATGTTTGTGGGGTGTTTTTGGTTCTTGGTTTTTGTTTTTTTTTCCCTTTCCTGGTGGCTGGGATCTGGGCTTGCTGCCATATCTGTTTGTCTGTCTGTCTCATGTTGTTTTTCTCAGAGATCTTCAGAGGCCAGTTGCCCATAGTCAGTTGCTGGGAACAGAGGTTGTTCCTTGTATCATCTTAACTCTCCATGCCAGAGTGTTCATGCTTGAATAGGAAACAGCAAGATCTGTCAAAATAGCCCTTTTCTTTAGAGCTTTGAGGCTGCATTCTCCATGGCCATCTGTTCCCTTTCACCCTTTTGGACAATGTTGCTATTTGAAACCAGCCACTCTTTGCTCTCTCCCTTTCCCTTTGCCCTCCCCCTGTCCCCCCAAATCTGGGAAAAAAATTGTTTCTGGCCCTGACTGGCCTCTGGAGGTTTCAACCATTTTGTAGTCCAAGGATTAAAAGTGGTATTTTGCAAATTTTTTATTTTTCACTGACTTTAAAAAATGTAATACCTCTCAGGAGAGAAGAGTCACTGCAGTCAAAAGATCATTTTGGATTTATGCATTAGCTTCCACAGAGCACTTCAGTGTCCTGTCACTACCTGATGCAGATTACCGTGAAAATTTGGCACATCTTGGAATATTTTGCATTGTAGCAGGAACGGAAGGAACCTCCTATAGTTAAGGCTGTATAACTGTTTCCCTTCTAACCCTCTGTCTTCAGTCAGAAAAGCTTATTGGGATGAAATTTTCCAGTCTTGGTTGTGATCCAAAATTGATTTTTTTTTTTTTTTGCTTAATTCAGAGAAAGTAAGTCATTCTTTTTTGAGAATGAGTTGAAGAAAAAAAGCATATACCTCCTCTGCTTCAGGATGGGTGACTGTGCCATGAAGAGAGGGACTGACTATCTGAGAAACTCCTGGAAAGTCTGCGTCAGTCAGAGAGTGAAGCCAGACCCCTGTAATCCTCAGTCATTTTAACATCCTACATGTTTTATACTGCCTCTGTGTGTGTGTGCCTAAGTATATAAATATATATGTATTTTCAGCTTTGTAGATGAGTCAGTTCTGAACAGTGAGCCCTGTGGTGTCTGCATGTACTAAAATGTTTTGTCATACATCTTACAGTGAGAGGGAACACATTTTCTATACATGGGTATATTGGCTGTGTAATTAAAAAAATGTGAAAGTGCCCAATTAATGCATGTTCAGAAGCTACTCCAAGCCATGTTTTGAAGGTGCTCTGAGTACTCAGGTGCATCTGCTTGGTCTGTGTGTAGGGTTTCTGGGCCAACCCAAAAGATAGTTGGTCAGAGAAGAGTTTGCATCCTTCATCTTGTGTCACAGACCACTCTGTGCTGAGAAATAGATACAGCCAGAGAAACCTGTACTGGCAAGTGTAGACTTGTGCTTAAACGCCAGTTAAGAAATGCCACAGTCAACCGTGATGATACTCATTGTGAGAAATAATTGAGTCCATTGTTCTGTGGTTGATAGGCAGAGATGAAATTGCACATAGCGGCTTTTTACATTTAATGTTTTCTAACTTTTATGTTCTTAGTCATGCAACCAAAACATTCTTCCAGTTCAGCTTTTGTGATGGATAGTATTAAACATTTGGCCAAATCTGAACTCCAGATGTCAACAGCTGTAATTTGCAAACAGTCATCTCTAGCCCCTAAATGTTTGGCTGACCTCTGTTTCCATGTTGCAGGCTGAAAGAGGATTGTTTCCTTCTGGAATTTCAGTTTTGATAACTCTGGGTCATGATGCAAGCTTTACAGCTCTAAGATTGTTGTTTTTATTTACACCTAGAGGGAATTCTTGCAACTGTAATGTATGGGACCAGTATTAAGAACGCTAAAGGCTAAATTTTCCAAGAAATTATGATGGTCACCATGCAATATAAAGCAGTTTTCTCAGTTTGAATTACAGTCTCAACCTGAAGTACTATTTAACACTGATTTTTAAACATAGTCCTTATGACTATTAGCCCCCCTGTGGAGTTTTAAGTATTGCACGTTTCAACCCTCTGTATAAAGAAGTTGTGACTCACTAAATTTGAAAATAATTTGAAAAGATACTACTAAAAGTAAAAGATACTACTAAAATACTCTTGTACTCCAGCGTGAAGATACAACTTAATTTGCTAGTTCAAAGCCATGTAACTAGGCTGTGATCAGAAATTGTTACTCATTTAGACATTTTATACTGGTATATAGAGAAAATCCACCCCAGTGTAGGCTGACTGTCAGTGCTAGTGTTAATTGAGCAAACTCAGGTGCTGGCAGTGACCCGACTGTAGCAGCACAATGCTCTCTGTGGCTTCTTAGCAGAATATTTTTACCAAGGAAGACCTCAGTGCTCCCTGAAAACCAGATTGCATACACCTACTGTCCTTTTCCGTCTGCCACGTAGGCACACACCATCAGCCTGCTCCTCGGGAGATGGGCAGCCGTGTCAGAAACACCCTGGGTAAATTAGTACTAATTGGAGCTTTTATTGCCACTTTGCTGGAGAACTCATTGTGCAACAGAAACTAAACTCTCTCCCTCCTACCCCCATCACCCTTCCACACCCTGATCCTGATTTTAGGGTTGGTTTGCAGACTGGCTCCTGCCTTGCCTGGAGTACTGCTGCTTTTGTCTGCACTGTGACAGTTTCCTGGGCATGAAAGCTAAATTGCCGTGGCACTGTTTCTTTACCAAAACATATTTTATGGTGAAAAAATACAGACTGCGGGAGTAAAATCTGCATCTCAGACCACAGCATTCTAACATGACCATATTGCTGTGAACTGCATTCTGAAACTCACTGCGGTTTCAGAGCTGTATCTCACTCTCCTCCCCCGGCTGTATTAGCTTTTGTTCTGCCTTTCTGGGATTCAGCCATTTAGGCTTCCAGGCTTCAGGCTGTTATGTTGGAGGGGTGAGTGTGACAGCTGGCTTATTCGGTTCTAGTCTGGAAAGTTTGGAAGTGGCAAATCCAGATGATGGGTAAACACTAGCAGAGACTGATGAAGTTTAGCAGCTGAGATTAACCATCCTGGGAAAATCAGATATGATAATGCCATGGCTGTGTAGGTCAGAGGGCTGAGGCTTGCACCATGCCAGGCTTCAGTTGCTCTGATAGAAGGATTCTAAATCTCATTTCTTTATTCAGGCCTTAAGGGACCTACATACATGTAATTCTAGCATTCTGCCCCCTCCCTCCTACGTACCTTCTGATTAATATCATGATCTATTTTATTCCCTGGGGGAACTTAAGCAAAAAAATTACAGCAATAACTTGTAGCATGATTGGTGAGGTGATAATTAAAAGCATTTTCTGGATCATAGGGCCCTAGCATTGCCAGATGCCATGATTGGGCAAGATTTGTTTTTCAACCTATGCATCCTTTATATGTGCAGGCAGGCAAAATTCCGGATCTGGGTTGTTTGGTTTGTTTTTTTGTTTTTTTTTTTTCCTCCCTTAGCTTAATGGTTTGAGATTTTATTTTCCAGTCTTGGGGAGACAGGAAGAAGTGACTGCATAGGAGAGGTTCAAAAGAAGAAGCTGCTTTAAGTTTTAATGGTGAGCAATGTGGTAGAGAACTGTGGATACTACGAGAGGTGGTGTAAATTTGTATAATTTTAGATTTTAGAAAAGGAGGGAATTTCTCAAAGACCACCATTAGAAGGGGAAGAAAGTTTAGCTGAGGGGTAAAGAATTTATACTCAGTTACAGAAAGGAATTGACTTAACTGCTTTCTTCTACTTGTTTTTCACCATCCCTCCCACCAAATCACTGCTTGTTCTGTCATTTGCAGTAGCACTGCAGCAATGATTGAGAGCTGGAAACTCATCACTTTGTGGTGTGGTGTCCGGCCACAGAGGCAGAACATTTTCACTAGTAAAAAGAAATATTTGTTCCCAAGGATCTCAACTCCACAATTCCCTGATTTGGGCCCTGTTTCAGGTGCTGTAAACCACCAGCTGTTTTCCCACCTCCACAGATCTCCTGGGACCTGATCATTTTGGTCATGGCTGGTAGATTGTCTGGCAAGAAATCAGACCAGCTGGATTTTTTCATTTCTTAATGTCAATTCCTTTTTTAGGTCAGCAGGCAGGAGTCTCAGTACTAGCATATGTGTGTTTCTTAATTCAGAAGAGGATCGGCATGAACTCACCAATGAGTTCAATGAGGGAATGACATCTTCTGGTGTAAAACACACTGGTAACAGCAGGCATGCTGGTGTGGGATTAAAAGTAAACCAGCACCTCTCCAGTTCTCTGGTGGACCCTTCCTAAATTTTGAGCTGTCTGAAGGTCCTAGCTGATTTTTGGGGGTAGAAAGACCTAATTTTTGGTTAATGTTACGTATTTGTTAAAGCTTCTAATGTTTCATGGAGCATACTCAAAGTCCTTATTTATACACAGTTCTTCTGGCCTGTCACATATTTTGGTGTATTTTCTGTCATCCCTTAGGGAAGACTGTTTGTAAGTGGGGAATAATCATCAGCAGCTAAGAGACTTGTAATCTGCAATTCTCATAAAAAGAAGATCTTTAGGTCAGGAAGTATCTTTTTGTTCTCTGTTTGTCTAGTGGTTTGCATCTTGAAGACGAGAGATCTAGGAGCTGTCACAACAGAAATAATGAACGACTGGAAAAAAGGGCAGCAGAAAGGACCTTAGTCTTGATCTAATATGAGATTAACCATGCAAAAATCACCCAGAGTGTGTACACATAAATACATAAATATGGTAAACAAAAAAGTGTGAAAACTCACCTGTTTGGGGCATATGAGATAAACTCTGTTGTCTGAGATGAGAAGTGAGCTCCTTCCCTTTCTATCACATTCACTGCTGATTCCATCAGAACTTTTCAATATAACTGGCAATTTTTGGTTTCTTGATGATGACGACTGAATCAAAGAGCCTGTTTAGTGTAATCTCAAGTAGGGGTGATCAAATAATCACATAATTAGGGGTGATCAAAACAATTTCCATGGATACACGTTTGGGTTTTTTTAACTGGGGGATTATTTACACTTAATTGCTTTGTTTGCTAAGTGTATTTTGATGACAATGCTATGGAAAAAAGAGGAAAACTAAATTACATGTCATTGATTACTAAACAATTCCAACTTGCAGATAAAATATTTCTACCTAATTTTAATTAAAATTGGAAGTAATGTGGGGTGGTGGTGGGATGTGTGTGTAGTTTGTACAGATTTAGAACTAGGAGGGTTTTAGAAGTAAAACTGCCAGATTCCCTCTCTTAATAAATGGAAGAGCATAAGCATTTTAAGAGTTAGAATTTTCACATGGCTAGTGTTGTGACCAAGCTCAATTTCTTACAGCAGCAACTGTTTTTCCTGCCGTATGTCCTAAATAATAAAAGACTGTAGGAAGTCAATAGTGTGCTTTGAGACATACCTTGGCTGACTAGTCAGAGAGTGAGACGGTCACCACTGCAGGATAAGAGAATCAGAATCACTTTTTGACTTGATAAAGCTGTGGAGAAGGGCTGAAAATGACAGAAGCCAGCAGTGGAAGTTTGCAGAGTGCTGTGGTTAGTTGCTTCACAGATAAGTTTGTCCTGTGGGTTGTTTTTTATTGTGTGATGGGTTTTTCCACCATTGCATATTTTTATACTTGTACTTTCTGAGTAGGTGATGATGGAAAAATAGATTAGGGGTTGAAGGGGATTTTTTTTTTCTTCTTTTTCTTCTGGTCTCATTGTTAGAGATCTGCATCAAAAATACAGACTAAATGCAATGCAGGTGAAAAGTAGTGGTCTTTGAGCTCTGCCAGTGAACCGGAAAGCTGCACAGCCTGAGCGAGAGGCAAAGTACTTTCATTCTTATTGCATGGTGTGCTGTTTTTGTTGAGCTCAGTCATTTAATTCTTTATAAATATTTTCCTTGTACTTCCAGAGAGTTTTTTTCCTTCTTTTTGGTAGGTCAGGCTTTTATCAAGATGGTTTGATGTTAAGATTTGAGGACTTGTTGCTTCACTGTTTTGTTATTTCACTGTCATTTAGTGCATTGATCCATTTTTAACATCTGATGAGAAAGTATTTTTAAATTACCAGTTGATAGAGATTGCAAGGGGCCCAGTGTTGGGGGTGAAGCTGACAGGCAATGATATGTCCATCTGGAAAGAAAAAAAATCAATATGTGAGAATGTGGACAAGGTGGAACTAATTGTTCTGTGCAGTTACACCAACAAGGAGCATGTTAGTTTTTTTTCATCAAGGTATAGTCACATTCTGCCTGCAAGGACTTCTTGCATTTAAAAAATCTGTTTTAAGAAGCTTGTTTCATTTGATTCAAGATACTGGTCTGGTTATCCAAATTTTCATAGGATAAGAAACTAATGGAACTAAAGTCTCTTTATGGTTAAATTGCCTTCCAACATACTTGCAACAATTGGGACTTGGTTACATGAGGTTTTAGTCTCTAAAATGTACCACCTTGTATGCAGAGGACAAGAAGGTCTTAGAGGCCAGGTCTGTACTTGCAGTGCTCTGGTTGGACACAACAGAATAATCCCAGAAGCAGTATTGAGCAGAATAGCTTTAATCCTGCTGTTCCCTCCAGTGAAAAATGGAAGGTGAAATAAAACCGCTTTCCACATCCTGGCTATAGATATCATTCCTCTCAGTGACAGGGAAGTTACTTATAGAAAGTTTGTTTTGATTGCGTTGATAGGGAGAAACAAATTTAATCTAGTTCTCATGTATAAGCAGGGCCAAGTGTGGTGGCCTAGTTTTACTGACAGCTCCTTCCTGGGCATTGGAGCCCAGTGCAAGAAGCCTCTTGTGCTTGGAAGCAGCACTGTGGGCCTCAGTTGAAGTCACGCTTTCTTCTTTGTTTTTCCCCTGGTTGTGGAGAGGCATTTACTTTGCATTTGACTCAGACCACAAGCAGCTTTATTTTCACTTGTGACAGCTGTTCAGTGAGAGTGAAGCAGCCAGTTCCTCCTCTGTGCCTGCAGTCCAGAACAGATATGATGTCTGCTGGTGTCTCTGCCAGCGCTCTGAAAAGTTCACTTTCACAGGAGGCAGTAGAATACGCATCTCATGCATTCCTTAGCCTGCTTGCTGATGTGCCCTTTGAAGATTAGTTTCATGCTACTTTTTTTTGTGTGAGGAAGGAGGGAGTGTTTACAGGAATTGAAATCACCCATTTTACTAGCGGTGGACCTGATACAGAAAGCAGAGAGTTGTTCAGACATCTTCTTCCAGCCTTATAACATTCACCTTCACCTCCCCATGCTAGGATCCCATCTCTGTGCTTCTGGACACCCACTGCCTTACTGCATCCATATACTGAGATCTGTCACCTTTCTCTCATCTGTATGTCAGCTCTATTTTCTTACTTTCCCTAATCCCTGCACTCCCTGTATCACCTGTGTCCTGAACAGAAATCATCATGCCAGCAGTGTCTGGAGTAAGGACTGGCTTTAAGCAGACTGGAGAGACTGGAACTGCTGCCCATCGGCTGACTGCACACTGCAGGTGCTGTGGAAGCATTCCATACCACTCTGAAGTGGTTCAGGTTGGAGAATTTGGGGACCTCTGAGCAGGGAGCAAAGTCTTACAATCCTGTTTTCTTCTTGGGCAACTGTTGGTCTGATACTCCCATCTCTAAGTGTGAAAATACCAGGGTTTGGAAGCACAAGGCAATGCATGCTGGAAAAAAAAAAAATCACTCTCTGAACAGTGTTATTTATCCACTTCCTTTGTCCAGTTCATTAATGTCTAAGTAGTGGTTGAAATAACAGAAAAGATAAGTCCAAGGTTTTTTTAAGGCCATGTTTCAACATAAATCTGTTTTCTTAACATATCCTCTTTCCTTCCTCTGAGACATTTACTATCTTTTTATGTTTAGAGCAAGAAGAAGGAATGCAGCATGTGTTGTCACTGCCCTTGAACTTCTTTGCAAAGCTGGCGCTGCTTCCTCCTCTGTTTGCTTCACTTCTTGTTTTACCTCTCTATCTGTCTAATGCATCAGTTTGCAGGAGGATCCCTTATAAAATGGAAACCTTTCCAGAGAGGCATTCCTTTCCACCCTGTAAAAAGTCTTTGCTGTAAATTTGCTCCAGATTTACTAACTACTTTGCACCAAAGTAATAAATTTTAATAACTTCACAGAAGAGGATTTGCCCCCTTCAGATAGGGGCTGACACAGTATGGTACCGTATACTTTCTCCTGTATATGAAAATAAAATAAATTACAGCAATTAGCTTGTTCTGCCACAAACCTTACACATATAGCATTTCTGTTCACTTTGGGACAGGTTTTAGGCCTGAAGGAATGCAGAATTAGGAATTGCTATGGAGTGATATCTCCATAGTGTAATAGCAGCAGGTCCCAGACTTTTAACCACTTAAATGCCTGGCTCAGGATTGCAACAGTGAGATGTTCCCCCTTCTGTTACCTAATAGCAAAGACACGTGATTTGAGGGAAGTTTGGGTGTGAATTTTGTGACTGTTTTATGCCAACACTAGCTACTTCTGGAATGTCTGGGCCCTCTGTAGTGAGGGGCCCACAAGCAGGGGTGCATGAATTGCTTCTTGGTGGTTTGGAATGGTGGCTCCTAGCTTTAAACAGGGGTGCAGTTACATCAGCTGTGAGGGAAGCACCTCCACACCCACCAGAACTCACACTTAGCAGCCTCACTTGAATTTTGTGATTCTTACCGATTTCTAACAGGGTAGGGAGGGAGGGACTGTGTTGACTGCAACTTATTCCCCATGAAAGGTTTGCAAGACTTTAAAGCTGCTTCAGTGTCTTATATTCTCCATTATCCTGTTTGTACAGTAATAGCATTTTACTTTTGTGGTGTTAGCACAAACCCAAAAATTTGTAGAACTTAATGAACTTAATTAACTTGCTTTGAGTCATTTTAAGGGAATGGAACACAAACCTCCCAGCACTCTGTTTTAACACTTGAGCATGTTCACTTCTCCAGCTGGAAAATAAAATCCAAAACATAGATGAAGCTAAATTATTCTTGTTAGCATATCCACCTTCCCAATACAGATGGGCTAGACTAATTAACAGAATAGCATTCCTAATACTGAAGGTTCCAGTTAGATGCTTCTCTGCTGAGTTATTCAGGTGGAAGTTTGCTGCTTATCAGGATATTTTTTTTAAGTACAAAAAAGCAGTCATCCTTGCTTGATGGCACAACTGTAGCCTGTTTTCAGACTAGAACAAGTGTTCCAGAGAGGCAGGTATTGTGCTTGTCCCAGTGAACTCCTGTGATGTGGGAAGTAATTCAGATAATTTCAGAGTCCAGACTCTTGTCAAACTATTGGCTTGAACCAGGCGCTCCACTCATTTCTTTCGTAGACCTTAAACAGTTAAAGACCTAATCCAAATCCAGTTGATGTTAATTGAACTTTTTATTACTTGGGGAAGGCTTGAGGCCTTCAGCTGAATCCTGTAATGCACTGCAATCATCCCAGGCCCTTCTCTCCATCCTGCTGCTCTCCTCTACCTAATGCAATCTAATAGTGTCCTCATTGCTTGCAACTACCAGCAGTGATACAAATAATGATTATCATTACATGTCAACACTTTTGGTCCTATTCTTTACTGAGTATTTTTCCAAAATAAAATCTTTAGTGAATAAAGAAATTTTGCTTTTGCTCTGAATAGTTAGAAGGGCGGGTGGGAGGGAAGTAACAAAGCCCACTTCCTTGCAAATGTAAAAGTAATGAAGTGTTTTAAACCTGAATCTTCCAGAAGCTCTGCTGGGCTACAAGGTGACTTTGTTATCTCAGTACAGTTTTGCTAGTACTTATAATTTAGATTTCAACATTAACTGTTGCATTACAGATCATTTTGATAGAAACATAAGACTGCTTTATTGCAGTGTCTGGTCTTTCACTGACTTAGTTGACGAGGTTTTCACAACTGCCCCGGGAAAGCAATTTTGTTTGTTGCCTGATAGATGACAGGAAGTTACCTGACTTTAAATCTGTCTCATTCACTCATGGCTTTTTAACAGTATGGACTGTTGACCTCAAACAGTTAAGTTTTCAAACTGCACATGATCATTTATACCCACATAACAACTAGGATCTTGTTTCTCAGTTTCAGGGGTTTGTCTGTCTTACTTTGTTCTTGAAGTATTATTTGAAGTGCAAACAAGTTACCCATCAATCTGTTCACCTTACACAGAATTTACAATAAGTAAAGATGAAGGTCTCAGGTACCTACCTGCCTGCATGTTTGGGTCTCTGGTTTCAGTCTGAGAAAGCTCAGGTGCAATGGCAGTTAAGCAATCTGCATCATGTGGCATTATTGGAAACACTTCTTTATGTTGTCATTGCTGATTCCAGCAAAGTCCATTTTCCTTCAGGGTTATATAAAGTTCAAATTATTTCAGGGACAGCGGAATGGTAATTACAGCTAAGGGGCTCTCTTCTTTGCAAATCTTAGGAGAAGTGTAGATGTCTGAGGGCATGAATCAGTATTCTGATTTTTAGGTCAGAGTATTGTGGTAGCACATTCTGCTCCTTTAGATTCCCTTTTTGTTATGTCATTATACACTGTGACTCTGCTGGCCTGCTTCCCTCTCATCTGTGCCCAGAGAAAGCTGGTTTGCATGGGGATAGAGTAGTTAAAGAGGAATAGGCAAGTGTCCCACATGCATCATGCACCCTTACATATTTAGAAAATATACTGGTCTCTCCAAGAAGGTAGGTAATACTTTGCAACATCTCCTTAATTCTTGGCACTTTTCATTGATATCAGAGGTTAAGATGGAGAACTCACACTACAGTTGTATAAATAAATCAGAAAGGTAGGAAATAAATGTAGCAGTGCCATCTATTAATGTGCCATTTGTAATTACCAAGCTTAGGATAATCAGAGATGACTGATGAAGTTTCAATGCTGAGCCCTTTTCTGTGCCACAGTCTTGATGCAGTTTCTGTCATATTTATCTTCAGGATCTTCTGTAAGTGGGAAGAGGGATTCTGGTTGTGTGACAGCAGCCCTTGGCAACACGTGGAGTCACAGCGTCAACACCAGGCTCATTCTACAATACCATGACTTGCCGACAAGACAGGTGAGAACTTAACAAAATAGAGAATTTAAATAAAGGTACACCAGCAGTCAGATGGGCTGTGTCCTTCAGCCTCTCTGGTTATGTTGAAAACTGTGTGTTGAAAAACTTGGCGCTCGAGAGCCCAGTTGCTTATTAGGGTGCGGATCAGTCAGTGTCCTTTGTTTTTAAGGGATGACCAGCACTCCAGTGCCTCTGTGTGTTAGGATGGGCTTTTCTGAGTCACAGTTGGTACAGGCATATAAGTTTCTTGAGCCTTTAGAGCATTCTGCATTGTGGAGATGAAAGGTAATCCTTAAAGTGCTTTCCTGCACAGGAATTTTATTTAGGAGAGGAGTAGAAACATAGTCTTTTCACTGCCATGGTTGTTTTGCTGTCATGCCATCCACTCTTCGTGCCCAGTTCCAGCTGTGACTGTTAGGACAGGGAGCACTCTGTTTTCTGTGACTGCTGTTTGTGAGTAGAAGTTTGCTGCCTGCACCAGCAAGCTTAACTTTGAGCGGTAAGTATGGTACCAATTTCCCAGAGGTATGCCTGTGAATATGAGAATAGTTATCCTTTTCACTGAGAGACTTTATGCTTTTAAGTGAAATATAGTAACATCTTTTACTGCAGTCTCCACCTCTTAATTTAAAAACTGAAAAACTAGGAGACAAGACATTTGGGATATGATTGAGGGAATGACATTTTTTTTGTTTTCAAAAACATCATAATGCATGATTTCATCTCTCCCTTAGGATATCTGTGGTTATACTCTCTTTTGGCTTTGTCTGTTCTGTTTTTGCGTTGATGTAACTCTTTCCAAAGGCTGTGACCCTCAGTCTTAATGTTATTGATTTTCTGCCAGTTAGAGAGCTGTCAGAAAAGTTGCTACGCGGTATTTGTACCATCTTACTCCTGTACCATTACTACCCACGTGCATCCAAATTGGTGCTTCTGCGTTTGCTGCCACAACACAAGGTTTCTCGCTTTTAGATTGCAGTCTTTAGAGCCAGAGGAGAGGAAGCCATCCTGTTTTATTAGAAATTTATTTATTAGAAGTAAAATTATAATGATAGCACTCCTGTTTCTTCGAGTAGCGGAGTAGCGGGCACTTTGAAGCAGCAGTAGTCCTCTGGACTTGGAGGTAGAAGGTTAAATGGGTCAAATGCAGGTAGAAAATGCATCTTCTGTACCTACTTCTAAAGGCTATGCATAGAAATATACTCTTACTGCTGCTGGTCTTAGAAATTTTCTTATGTACTGCTTCTTATTCTAGTCTGTAATGTCCTTTTTTACAGAAATACTAAGTTCTGCAAAATACAAAGCTGTTCATAAATTTCCTGGATCACTTTGGAGTTACATGAGAAGTGGAGTTGGCAGAGGGTAAAGGGCAGAAACTGGGCTCTGTACTACTTCATGATGCACAATGTCAGCTAAAATGGATTAAGAACATTCCTCTGGTGGTGGAAAAAGGGAGCAGTTTTCCTAAAGAACATTCAGATATTACGTGTAGTTTTTCCTGATTTTGTTTGAGAAGTAATGGATCGTAGGTATATGAAAAGTTGTGTTCAAGCCTTTAAAATTATGGTCTGCTTAGTAGAGTTTTCCTCTCTTCCTGACTGAATTTATCAGGTGCACCACCTTGCTTACAAGTGAAGCTATGGGCTCATTCTGTTTCAATTAAGCAAAGGAACTAAAGCTACAGTGAAGAAAAACAACCTTAAAGTAAATGTTAGCATATATTATTAAAACCAAAGTAATTTGAAGCAAAGTGTGACATAGTGATGGGCCTGTGAAGTCCATGACTGAAATGTGATATGTCCATGATGTCCTGTAGGTATTTTCCTGTTGCTGATACCTGCATCCTTTTTTCAGATAAATTCCCTTTTCTTAAACTCATAGAAATCTTTCAACTAAACATGCAGTTTCCAGTTAGAGGAAGACATCTAGAGCTACCCTACCTGTCGCAGCACTGTATTGATCAAATTACTATAGTTTTACACACATATGCTCCTTTATAACTGCTTTATACTCACTTTCAGAAATGGACTGTGAGTAAAGGTGCCTCAGATCTTGAGATGCCATTTCAGTCACCGTAATGTGGTTCTGCCAGGAGGTATTAGATATCAGTGCTTTGAAAGCCAGCACTTTTTATGGAAGCTTAACATGAAGATTCAAAAATGACCAAATCAGTAATCACATTTACAAATTCTCATGTGACTGTATTTAAAAAAAACAAAACCAACCAAAAATAAAAAAGAATCAGAAACCTGTGATTATCTATAGTCTTGGTTTTAAAGTGAAATTTTGCCCCAGGAAATGACTGAAAGCACACAGTTGGTCCAGAGATTTGGGTGAAAAGTCGTTTCAAAACCTAGTTTTTCCTGCTTTTCCATGTTTGTAACCTTACAGAATCAATACTGGACAGGGAATAAGCTGTGTTTTCATAGAACTGTAGAAACTTCATACAGTTGGTGATTGCCCATCTCTGTAATTTGTTGAGGTCTCTCTGCAGGGCCTCTGCTTTGGAGGGAGTCAGCAGCTCCTCACAATTTAGTGCCACTGGCAAACTTAATTAGTATTTGAATCCTGTGTCCAAGTCATTAATGAAGATGTTGAAGAGCACAGGGCCGAGGATGGAGCCCTGCAGAACCCCACTCTGGTGTCACCCCATTACCTATAACTGTGTGCCTGACCTGTGAGCCAGTTGCTCACCCAGCGCGTGATGTGTTTATCCATCTGTGGCCTGGACAATTTGTCCAACAGGATAACGAAAGCTTTGCTGAAGTCCAAGAAGATTACATCTGCTGGCTTTCCTAGGTCATTTAGGTGGGTTACCCTGTTGTAGAAGGAAATCAGGTTTGACAAGCAGGACTTCCCCCTTATGGAGCTGTGCTGGCTGTGATCAATGACTGCATTGTTTTCCAGGTGTTTTTCAGTACTTCCCAGAATAATCTTTTCCATGATTTTACCTGGCACTGAATTAAGACTGACAGGCCTGTAGTTTCTGGGGTCCTCCTTCTTGCCCTTCTTGAAAATCAGGATAATGTTCACCAGCCTTCTATCATCTGGGACCTCTCAGGATTCCCAAGACTGCTGAAAATCATTGAGAGGGGCTTTGTGATGACATCAGCTGGCTCCTCAGATGAGTCCCATCAGGCCCCATAGATTTGTAGGGATCCAGCTGGAGCAGCAGATCCCACACAATTGGGGAATTGATCATTCAGCTCAGGGCTAGAGGCCCCTGTGGCACATCATCCATGTTGAAGACAGAGGCGCAGCATGCATTAAAACACCTCTGCCTTGTCCACATCCCTGTTTGTGAGGTGACAATCTTCATTCTGTAATGGGATGATGTTATTTCTACACTGCCTTTTGCCATTAATGTGTTTGAAAAAACTCTTTTTATTGCTTCATCTCCAGTTGAGCTTTGACCACATGAATTTTCCCCCTACCATGGCGAGCAGCATTTCTGTATTCTTCCTTCCAATGTCACCTGACCTTGCTTCCACTGGACATACACCTCCCTTTCCCTTCCACAGTGGATACAATTTGTTCTTTCAAAAGGTGGAATTCATTCTTTAGTCACTCACTTGATCTCCAGAATATTCTCTTTCTAGATCTACTTTCCCTCTTTCTTTCCCTGGAGGAGCTGGAGCAGTGGTGACAGCCTGAGGGACTTTCCCTCCTTATATCTGACTTCCAAGGTAGTAAAGCCAGTGTGCTAATCCTTGCTGCAGAATCCCACCCATCAAGAGAAAAAGCACCCCTTGAGAAGCACTGGGCCAAGGGTGGTATTCTTCAAAACATGGAGTGATGATGTGATCTTTCAGGAGGATTCAAGCAAGCTGCTTTCCAGAGCTATGGTATCTCCTGACAGCCCACTGGGCTGCCAGATGCTTGTTCTTGCTCATGCAGTATTTGTTTCTGGGAAAACTCATGGACATAGTCCCTGTGCCTGAAACCTTGGGGAATGCCAGGGCAGCAGGTGGCAGAACAAGTATGTAACAAACCTTAGGAAATTGAACATAGAGTTCCTACACAGCTGGGATTTTTTTATATATTAAGTAAAAAATGCCTTTATTTTGTTTGTCCAGTAGATATTTTCCAGCCAACTATCCCTATTTCCACCCCACCCTTCCTGTGTCTGGTGAACATTAATAAGACAGCAGCCAGTTCCTCAAAGTAATGAACTTTCTGGGATGTCCTGCCTGCCTGAAACTCAGTTAGGTTTGCTTTATTGCTAGGATAGGAACAGCTTTCTGAACAAACAGATGAATTTTGCTCATTTGCTTCCTTCTAGCCTCCAGGGTTCTGGTTTTTATTTTCTCCAGGACAGAAGCAACGCCCCTGGGGGAGGGCCGAAAGAGATTTCCAGTCTGCATTTAAATTCATTATGTCACCAAAACCCACAAGCATGGACAACAGCAGGAATCTTTTAGCTGCTGAGGTGGGACTGAGCTGTACAATTTTAGCAGCAGCACAGTGGCATGAGAACATGGGAAAAGTTAATTGTTTCGCACAAATGCCTTCCTGAAGGGAATTATCTTTATGGATACTGATACATGGTTCTCCCTAAGCATTCTTATAAGTAGTTAACCATGACATTTATTTTCCTGAAATGCGTACATAAACATGCAGACCCTTTGAGTTTCGGCCAAAACCAATGGGGCTGCCCTAGAAACTATCAGACTCCTCAGTTACCCCTATGTATATAATTATCTTTTCCTGAACTGGAGTCAGCATACTTGTTTTTCATGTGTCCTCAGCTGTCTTTGGGGGTCAGCATGGTAGGGTTAAATACATTGCCATGCTATATTTAACATTTTGTTCTTGTCCATTGGAGGCAGGGTGCTGGATTAAATGAGACACTGGCCAGATCTGGTATGGCAACTTATATGGGCCTGGTTTATTTTATAATTTTCAAGGGATTTGTGAGACTCATAGTATTGTGTTAATCTCTGTAACACGTTTTGAAATTACCGGATGGGAAATGCATGTAGAAGTGTTATGTTATAACAAATCAGTGTTTTCTTGTGCTATTTTCAAGGAAGAGCATTTAGAATCACAGAATCATTTAGATTGGAACACACCTTTAAGATCATTGAGTGCAACCATTAACCCAACACTGCCAAGTCCACCACTAAACCATGTCCACAAGTACCACATCTACATGTCTTCTAAATACCTCCAGGGGTGGAAACTCCATCACTTCCCAGAGCAGCCTGTCCCAATGCTTGACAACCCTTTCTGTGATGACATTTTTTCCTGATACCCAGTCTAAACCTCCCTTGGCACAACTTGAGGCCATTTCCTCTTGTTCTGTCACTTGTTACCTGTGAGAAGAGACCAATCTCTACCCACCTACAACATCCTTTCAGGGAGCTGTAGAGAGCAATGAAGTCTGCTCTGAATTTTCTCCAGGCGAAACAAGTCCAGCTCCCTCAGACACTCGTCATCAGACTTGTGCTCCAGACCATTCACCAGCCTTGTTGCCCTTCTCTGGGCATGCTCCAGCACCTCCGTGTCCTTCTTGTATGGAGGAGCCCAGAAAAGGACACAGGATTCAAGGTGTGGCTTCACCAGTGCTGAGTACAGGGGGACAATCACTTTCCTGGTCCTGCTGGCCACAATGTTCCTGATACAGGCTGGGATGCCATTGGCCTTCTTCGCCACCTGGACTTCTGGATCATGTTCAGCTGGTTGTCAGCCAGCACCCACAGCGACTCTTCCCCCAGCCTGTATCATTGCCTGGGTTGTTGAGATGCAAGTGCAGAACCCAGCGCTTCACCTTACTGAGTCCCGTATAATTGGCCCATCAATCCAGCAAGTCCAGATCCCTCTGCAGAGCATTCCTACCCTGTAGGAATCAGTAGATCAACACTCCTGCCCAACTTGCTGTTGCCTGCAAATTGACTGGTGGTGCACTTGATCCTCTTGTCCAGACAATCAATGAAGACATTAAATAGGTCTGGCCCCAATACTGAACCCTGGGGAGCACCACTGGTGGCTGGTCACCTACTGGTTGTAGCACCACTCACCACCACTCTCTGGGCCCGGCCACCCACACAGTGTTCACCTAGCAACCAGTACACCCTTCTGCACCATGGGAAGCCAATTGCTCTATGAGTATGCTGTAGGAAACTGTCAAAAGCTCTACTAAAGTCTAGGTAGATGACATCCACAGACATTTCTTCATCCACTAAGCGGGTCACTTTGTCATAGAAGGAGATGAGGATGGTTAAACAGGACCTGCTTTTCACAAACCCGTGCTGTCTGGGCCCGATCCCCTGGTTGTCCCTCATGTGCTTGTGATGGCACTCAGGATGGTCTGCTCCATGACCTTCCCCAGCACCAAGGTCAGGATGACAGGCCTGTAGCTGCCCAGATTCTCCTCTGGCCCTTGTAGCTGGTGTCGCATTTGCCAGGTTCCTGTCACCTGAGACCTCCCTGGCTGACCAGGGCTGCAGGTAGCTGATGGGCAGTGGCTCAGTGAGCTCTTCTGACAGCTCCCTCAGTGCCCTTGGGTGGATCCCACCTGGCCCCGCAGACTTGTGTGTGTGTCTAAGTGGCCAAGCAGGTCACTGGGCATTTCCCCTTGGGTTATGGGGGCTTCATTCTGCTCTCCATCCAGTTCTTCCAGATCAGGGGTCTGAGTACCTGGAGAACAACTGGTTTTATTTAGGATTATGGGCTTTCAAGCTGTGCTAAGTGAGCTGTTGGGCAGGAATTTTCCTGGTAAAGTGGTAAAGCATTCAGGTAAAGTGTTTCAAATGCATAAGTAAATGGTGACTCATTCTTAATAAAACAAAACAGAACAAAACCCCCTTATCTCATTCAGACTAATGCCAGACATAACTTTTGTTGTGTCCTTGGTTTCACACCAGCTGTTTCATCTTGCTCTGCCTACTATCATATGAATAAGCCCTGAATAAGCATTCCAAATTTACGATGGTGAAGTAACGCTGGTACTTTCTGGATGGGGGAAGGGCTGGAAGAAAGCCAAGAGGAGTGAGGGTGATGTTTTACATTTGTATGATTTGCAATTCTTTACCTTATATTCTTTATTGTATTAGTAAAGCAGTTCTTTCAAAATGTGCAGATATTTGGCTGTAACTTCACCAGGAGATGGCCATTGGAAGTGTTGTAAAGTGTGTATCTGTTCTGGGCCATCTTCTTATATAATATGCTCATCATATGGAAAGTCAGTTCTGTAAAAACACAGAGATATATTTATAATTTTTTTTAGAGAAGAGTGATGGTACGGAGTCATGCAAAGAAAAAAATAATAGGATATTTTACAGGAAGGTAGATTTTTTCAGGTGAGATTAATTCTTTATGGTTCTCCATTATGCTCCTTTTGAAAAAATAGCTATGAAAAGACTGCAGAAGCACCTACTCAAATTCTGCAAACCCTTCCATTTAAAGAAAGGGTTTTTTCCTAGGATGCACGTCAGAGGCTTTTGCCTCACCTTAACTAGCAATTGAATATTTTGAATCAGGACACAATGTCATTATGGCTTCAAATTTCTATGCATGTTTACAAACCACATCCTTAAAAATGCATAAATAAGATTATGGGGTTTTTTCTGATTAAAAAGGCTGTCAACTAATAACCTCTACGACAGAAATCTTTTGTTTATCCATGGATCATATACAAGCATAAGCAGCAATATAATTGAGCAGCATGAGAACAGTATGAAACAAGGCACAACTGTAGCATAAACAGATGGTTATCAACATAGTATGATACTGACTTAATCCAGCAAAGTGCCAAATGAAAGGATGCCAGGAAAATAGCGACGGTACATTAACAAGTGTTTGGAGCTCAAACATCACCAGGTGACTTATTTTCCTGCCTTAAGTGTTTGTTCATGTCTCTCTTTGCAGCAAGCCTCCTTCTTAATGAACTTTTGGGGCATGGTCATATAGCCATCACTGGAGCCCTGTCTACATTAAATGGGTCTGGATTTATGGCCCTCTCCTCTTAACCGGACACTTTTAGAGAGTAGCATTTCCATCATTCTTGAACAAGAATTAATTTACTCAGGTGCTTACAGAACACTAATCGATTTGTTATCTAGAAATCTAAATAGAAATGAAAAGACCCTAGGTCTAATAGAAAAGAACAGAAGAAAACCTTGAAATAGTTCATCTTGTTCTCTTCTCTGTCTTTTCTTTAATAACCACTGCAAGTTTTCTTAATGAGGATTATTCTACTGTCAGATAGACAAAATGTAGGAGCTGCTGTACAAACTTCAAACTCGTTCACCTGTAGTTCAAAGCATCCTGAACAGAGGATCAGGGACATCTCTGAGGCAGAGAGGCACACTCAGTCATTAAGTTACACTGAGTCTTCCTACTGAGGCTGGTGGCAGAGGTGGGTTCTTTCTGGTAGGTATCTTTGACTGACAGACCAGTCAGCTCTCAGAAGAGACTCCTCCCTAGGTGCTGGTAACCCACACCAGTTACAAGTTAACCATCTCATATTATGTTATATTTTCAAATTACTGTGCAAAAGTATTTGCAGACTGATCTCTGCAGTACCCTTGCCAGGTGCTCATAACCAAGGAAACTGAATCATAACTAAGTGACTGGCCAGAGTAAATCCTCTGCAGCTGGGAGCAGAGCTGGAGTCTCTTCACTGCCATTGAGTGCCAATAAGCTTGATCTTGCTTAGCCTTTACAGCCTTTGTTTCAGGCACTTACAAGTCTTTGTATCTCCTGGTACTATGTAGTGAAGGTACTCCTGCTTCCTGCTCCAACTTGCTCTGTAGATTAATTCACCCACTGAACTGATTTTTGGTGTGGTCACTGACTTCGGTCTTGAATCTCTCTCCTTAGAATGCCATAAACTTTTCTTCATCAGTGAAGGTTAATGAAACTGGGACTGTGACTGGAGCTTTATGGAAGAACTTTTTCTCTAATTCCTTGTTTCCAGGTTCTCTTGATACCAGAGGTGATTTTTCTAAGCCTCAGCTCTAAAAGTCAGCTTTCATTCCTATGTCTCTTCTCTTTGCAGGCATCAAAACTGTTCCAAACTGCAAGTACCCAGCAAAGACACTTAAATTTTTAGATTCTTAAAATGCTTGTCCCACCTCTTATCTCCAGGATTGGTTAATGCAACATTTCTAGTATTATCAATACCCGTTTTTCCCTCTTTCAAACACACCACAGAAAACAGAATTGTTACCTTGATGAGACCTACTTAGTCAGAGTGATGCTACTGTTTTAGTTTTTGCGTATTTCTCAGCTCTGTAACTGAGGAAATGGCCTTTTGCCTTGGTCTAATTGATAATTGTGCACTTTCATATTAATCAGATAGCAATTTTCAGAAATTTGGGCTATACCTCCTATTCTTTATTGGGAGCCACTTAAAGGTCAGAATGGGAGGGGTAAGATTACAGGGTAACAAAATCTGTTTGAATACAAACAGAGAACTTCTGTTTGTGATGCTGTTAATCCAACACCCTTTACAAATGCTGTACTTACAGTTAAGTAAAACGGCATGAAAATGGGAGAGAAAGAACCAGGTATAACTTTTAGGCTCTGGTCTGAATTGTTTGAAGAATGCTCTGTTTGTAAACTTAAGTCCCTTTGCACAGAGGGAATGAATGCAAACTCCCATCCTGTTTATACAGAATCACTTTTCTGTGATTTGACTTCAGTGTGAGTTTTCTCCTCAAAACAGAGAGGGATTAACCTAGGTCTGATTCTCTCATCAATAACTGAAATGTCATCGCTCCTAAAGAGTGGCAGTGACCAAAGTTGTTTATCCTTGGAATGACTTGGCAAATCCACTTGCCTTCTGTCTTCTACCAGATTCTCCTCTTTTTTTTTCTTTTTTTTACTTTTTAAATTTGAAAACAAAGGGCAGCAATGCCTAGCTCAACTTTAAGTATTAATTATTCAGAAAAGTTCTGCTAAGTCTTTCTTGAAATATAGTATACTTAAAGACATTCTTAGTAGTGAAAAATACCAGAAAAATCACTGTGAATGAACTGGACAACCTCAAGTAATGAAAATATAGTGGAATATAAGATTGCTAATAGAAATAATTTGCAAAATTATATTGGGCATTACAAATGAGTTTCTATTTTACTTAAGGAGCATACAAGTAAAGCTAATACTGGAGTAGTTTAGTTTATCATAGAAAGACTAATTCAACACTGTAATGTAACCATGAAAAGAGTCTGGGCTATCCTAGAATAGATCAGGCAAGGTGTTTTCAACTGAAAATTGTTCGTACCATTGTGGAAAGGCACTGGAGACATCTCTGGAACACTGTGTATGGCCAGGAAATGGTTGTTCAAGTTTCTTTCTGCTTTCTTCTTTATCTACTTTCTTCCCAGCTAAGGTCTGTGCTAGATAGAACATATTCATTGACATAGTAACAAGTTTGAGCTGTCATTGGTAAAAAAAAGTAAACCTCAGATAAAGTTTTAAAACCAGACAAACTTTGACATATTGACTTCAGTGGGCAAAATTCATGGCATCTTGTGTGAAAAGGTAGGGACAGACATGATTCTCATGTTCAGGCATTACAACTTCTATGATTCTGTAAACATATTAAGGGAGAATCATATCAGGAGTTTGTATATTTACAGTATTGTACTGTGAACTTGAATTTTTGCTTGTTTTATGAATCTAAAGTCATTTACCTGTTCTAGATTGACAACACAGGAGAGTGGCAGCCAGTATAATCACAATATAAGTGATTTTTAAAATCTACTGTAGAGAGAACAATGTGGGGTTTTTCAGTTCAGTTTTATCAGTATATCTACCCTGGGTAGGATCAATTCATCTAGAGGAGTTTGCTCTGCGCAGACTTTTTAATCTTTGATCTCTGTAATTCCCATGCCTTTAGCTGTGATGTAAAAACAGGCTGAAAAGGAAGAAACTCCCTTAATTGCTTAGGAACCAAATGCAGACTACTTACCCACTTTAAGGAACAAAACTCATTTTGACATACCACTGCCTGAGATGGACTGAGATTTTGATTATCTCTAATGCTGCAGACTTCATGGGAGCTGCCTGGCCGACTTTATCATATCTACCCATCATAATGCATCAAGAAGATAATGAAATACATAGTTTTCACAATATTACCTTCCCTTGGACTGATTGTTTTAACTGTTGGGAAAATATCATGGGATTTTAGGACATCTGCCCAAGCAGTGTGGAAAGCATGTGTGCAGCAGGTGGTAGTGTATTCTACCCACATGGTGGAAACGTTGGAAGATACTTGGGACTAAAAGGTAAAAGGCGTTATAAATAGCTACCTGAGCCATCCTGCATCCAGCTCTCACAGGTGCTTTGATGAGGGAGAGATACGTGCTTTGGATACATATTAACAGAAAGCCATAAATTCCTCAATCCATGTTGAAGTTCAGTGTTTCTGACACACTTGTGATTGATGAGTAGCTTCAACTTTTCAAATACTGGTAAGAAGTACTGTAAAGTACAGCTCAGTTAATGAATTACTTCTTCCTTGAGTATTCATATTGGAGCAATACCAACTTGGAAATTACTAATGAGGTCACTTGTCAATAAATCCCCCTATCTCATCAAAGAAAGTGATAAACTTAGGTTGCAGAGTAGTGCGTGAGTCACTCCTGAAGTTCTCCACTGGAAGGAGCTCATTAGACTTATCTTGGGTTTGCAAGGCCCTTTCATGTTTGCGTAACAGTGATGGTTCATGGTCTCTCTTATCAGTCATTTCCTACAAGTGAGTCCGGAATCTCTGGCAGAAGTTCTTGCACTAGTCCTGAGTGAACAATCAGTCTTATTTTCTTTGCCATTTGATTTAATTCATCTGTGCAGATATCTTCTGCAGTTCAGGGTGTTTAAATACTGCACAGCATTGAAGTGGAAGTTACGGACTTCAGAACACTTGAGCTGGCCTTGTGCAGAGCTGACAGTGGTTGAGAAGGTTTAGTTTGGAGACTGAGCCAATAAAACTTTATCATGTCTGAGCCAGCACTGTCATTTTTTTCAGCAAATTGATGGTTCTGGTCCAAGTTATATGTTTGTTCTTCACTGTACGTCACTGGACTTGTTTCTTTTAGCATCAGCCTTTATTTATCTATCTAATAATAATATAAAATTCTGTACCCACAGTCATCTCCAGCTACAGATAAAAAATCACCAAATTCTCTCTTAAGTTGTGTTGATATTTACGGCTGGATGTGGAAGATTTCATATCAAAAACAAAGGAAACTACTTTTTTCTTCGTTTTCATATGTTTTGTCTTGCTTCTCGCTTGTGATCTTATAATGGCCATCTCAGTCTTCATTTCAAATAACTGAGCAAGCTGAAAAGAGAAAATAAAAGTGTAAATAAGCACAAAAAAATCAAAGAGTTTCTAACTAATCCTACTAAACTAATACCAGATATACTTAATTGGTATTAAATATATAAAAGAAAGGTAAACAACTTGCTGTAAGACATGTACTAAAGGTTGCCATTTGGGTGCCACTGCAGGAAAGAAGAGGTTGAGATTTTTTTTTCCCTACAGTTTTGCATTTTCTTTGTAATGGCTGCATTTTTGTCCTTTGAACATAACTAAACTTTCCTGAAGTTCACATGTAGTTAGGATCCCCAAAGTCTGAATTTCTGAAGCATAATCCCCATGCAAGAGAATATCTAAGAGCTATAAATGCTGCTTGCAGTAATTTTGTGAAAAGAATGATCATTACATGTGATCTTTGCTTCTGTTTCTTCTCCAAACATAAAAAGGTTTATTAACATATTGATTGTTGTTTGGGGCATGTTGTAATCAAGAATTTCAGACATGATCAGTTATAAAGGAGTATTTCAGGTCTTAAAGGGCTGACCAGTCTTTAGTGAACCTGTGCCATGCACTGGAACAAGCCAGGGCTTGTTGGATCCACTACCCTGTAGAAATGTAAATGAGGCCTTCTAGAACAGTTCATGTTTGTCAGAGAAAACTTTTTCTAGAATTTTGTTATTCAGTGGTTGTATATTCAGCAATACAGATGATGTCTATAAGACCATTGGTTTCCAATTCATTGGTAAAACCTCTCCCAGTAATGTTCTTGCTAGAGAAAATCTGACTCTTGTAGAAAGATTGAAATTAAATTAACTCTATCACCTTTTTCTTAACATCAGTAGAGCATGACAGTACTCCAAAAGCACACATACTGCATTTGTATATATTAGCTCACAGATCTGTGCGCATGACTTTTTTCCTTGTCCTTGTTGCTTGATGCCCAGTGGACTCTAACATACACTCTGCTGAGGCTTTACATAAGATAATATTGCTGTCTTTCACATGTGAACTTAGCAGTGTTTTGTTAGCTTATCTCCAGGGACTTTGCTTTTAGGAACGGAACAAAGTGAACACACAAAAAGAGTTGGAAAGGGGTTTTGTTTGTTTCATGTAGAAGGCATTTTGCAGCCACTAGTGTGGGTGAAAAATATTTATGCTATGATCTAGGACTTCAGCTTGGTTGAATCCCAAGCTTTTTGGCCCAGGTCTGGGATTTTAAGATTATGCCTTTACACCAAACAAGGACAATTGTTCTTACTGATGTTCAAGACCTATGAGTGGAGACCAGGAAGAGCCCACTTCTGATGCTGTTTTTTAGTGGATTAATTTTCTTTCAATTTGTAAATAATAATGTTGGTGTTTTTCATCATTTAGAAAACCAAAAGAAAGTTAAAGAAGGAATGAGTATTATTTAAATAAAGACTTGAGACACATTAGAAACAAGCATTGAAGTTGAATCTACAGAGGATATTTTTTTTTCTGTAGAGGATAAGTATGTTGCTAAAATTATTATAGATATTTGAGGAATAATAAAAGTAATAAATCATGATGGCAATAAACATGCTAATTGCATGCTTAAGAATGTCTATTCCTCACGTGGTGCTGCTGAATTACACCGAGCTGATTTACTCCATGCAGTGGCATGGGCAGAGGAGCCAATGGCATCTCTGTCTGAGCATGTGGCTCTCCGGAGGAGAAAGTGTGCAGCTGCTAGGCTGCCGAGCTGTGCTCCCTGCTGGTCCCATCTCTTCCAGTCATGTCTGGCAGGCTGGTGGAAGCAGCCATGTGTTCTGAGAAGAGCTGCTCTGGTGCTATTGTACTGGTACTCCCTTAGGAGTCCTTCACAATTTGGGATACAAGTTCTCTGGAATAAAGCAGTGTTCCAGTATGTCTCGTAAATAAGTATTGTGTCCTTCAGCTTTTCTCTTATTTGCAGAACTAGAGTGAAATGGAACAGTGTGGAAGGCTCTGAAAAGCTACATAAACTATTTTCTGTTCTTACTGTTGGTGTACTGTACATCTCATGAGTGACCACAAGTTCCCACATAGGTGAATTCCCATAGGAGGCTGTGTTTATGTTGCCCAACTACTTTATCCAGCCACAACACCATCCTCAGATCTCTTTTCTTGGCACTGTTTTATAGTGGTAAGCAGGACACTCTTGCTGGCTGGCTGCTTTCCTGCATTTTCTCCTGAATTACACTTCTCACTGGACAATTACTGAGGCTTTGAGCCTCAAAAGTATTGTAGCATAGGAAATCATCATGGCCAAGTTCTTATGAAGTTTCCTGGCCTACAGAGGACTCTCCATTGGGAAAATTAGGAGAAACTCAGAAACAGAAAAGGGGACAAAATTAATTTTACAAACTAGGCAATAAGGCATGTGTCAGGGAGACAGAAAATGCTTCTGGGGAGAGGAATTTCATAGGATCTGGTGTTTCATGAGCTGAAGGGAGCTGACTACCCTGCATACCCGCCCTATATTTCACCCTGGGGATCTTTCACCAGAAGTCTGACTTCAGCGAAGTAAACTAGAGGCAGCCTGTTTTTGTGCAGTTCCCTGGCAATGCTGCTGCAGTTCAGACACCATTTGAATACTCATGTGGGATTTCATTTTCTTTTCCAATTAAAACTTGAAGTCACATGCTGTTTGCCTGGGTAGTGCATTTCCCTGCCACTGAAGTTACTGTTATGTACATCAGGCAAGAAAGGCTCTCTGGGTACAAGGGCTCAGGAATGTGCTGGTAGTCTGGGAAAGGACAGCTAAGGAAAAGCAGCATTTTGTTAGATTTGGCCTATTGCATTCAGGACAGTCGTTGCTCTGGAGTACATCAGTACAGTTCACCTTGGAAAGTTTTGGTTTTGCTGTCTATGATTGTCTTCGATACTCATTTGAGGGTTTTGATGGTTTTCTTCTACCGAAGTTATGTTTACTCAGTCCAAGGATATTCAGAGCTCCTCATTATAGTGCCTGATGCTAAAACCATGCTTGAATGGCACTACATATTTCATGCTGACCTCTCTCACTTGAAATCCAATGTTTGGCACACCACAAAAACTGAAACAATTTGCAGACTGGTCATCTGTTGCTAGCAACTGCCTGGATAGGCCCAGCCAAAACACATGCCTTTGTTCTGGTTTTATGGGGGGGGGGAGGGGAGAATTGACCCCACTGAAAAGAAGTAGCAGAGCTGTTGCTTATTAGTCCTTCTGGATCGTACCCTCTGGGTACAGAAAAATAGGGTACTTCTGGAGCTGTGCCTACCTGGCAGAACATTAATACAGTAAAGTTGCTCCAGATGTCTTATCTCCATATACAGTTTTCATGTAGTTGCTCAATAAAGCAGTGACAAAGTTAGGAAGAATACTCATGAATCCTGATTCCCAGTTCCTGGCATTGTGCACTGTGAATAAGTGATCTATATGTATATTGCTTTTTGTAAGGAGCACCTGAAGCCAGCTAGGTATAGCAGGCTTGAGATTTGCAGTGTCCTCTTTCCTGGGCTTGTCCTCTCTGTTTCTCCTCTATTCTTAAAAGATTATTGGTTTTCATTTCTATCTCCTTCTTTTGTTTGTTTTCCTTCCATTTCTTTCCTTTGCAAGTATTGAATGTCTCCTGTGGGAGTAAGCCCAGCCACATGTGCGTGCAATGATGGTTTATTTTTATTGGAGTCATTGCCTGTGACTGTTATTCATTACTATAGGAAGACCTTCACTAACAAACTGCTCTGAGAGCTTTTTTTTCTGTTGTAAAAAGTCCTGTTTTGTCCATAGCTTTTGAGAGTATCTACTACCATCATTAAGACTTTGAGAGTTTGGAGCTCAGACACTGCCTCCTGAATGTCCTGTTGTGTCTGGTTTTGCAAAGCAGAATCTCAGTACATCTCAGCTTCTTTGCAGGGTGTCTCTTTAGGTCAGCTTTTCAACAATCTGTCTACCTCTCTGCCACCTAAGCAACCCAACTGACCTCTGCTTGGGGAAGAATTTGTGGTTGCACAAAGTGCAAACAGAGTCACTGGCTACTATTATACTCTTAGGATAATAACGTGTACAGCCAGAACATCACCAAGCCAGGTCTGCCTGAGATGAAATGCTGATTCAGAAAAGGCAAGTAAAAAGTACTATAAAGTGCTTCTATCTCACTTGCACTTCTAGCCTTCACACTAGATAAGTAATCCTCACTTTTATTTCAAGTTATCACATATTCTGTGTCACCATGGGCAAGACCATGGTGTCCCATCTTTAAGGTCATGAGAGGAATTGCTGGTACTTCTTTAAGATGAATATCAGCATAAATAATAAAACTATTGGTAGTTGAATTAGGAACATATGCTTAACATAAATGTATGCTAGAATTTAGGTATGTAAGCAGCCTACATAATTTTACAGAAGAAATACAGGGGTGTAGAATTAGTTTTTATTAATTAGCCATCTGAGAGTGGAGCACAGAGAGGAAAGTCAAGTGGTCTGCCTAGGCTTACACAAAAGAATATATGATCATATCCTAGAAGTTATTGCTAGGAAGGAACAAAAAGACAAGAAGTTATTTATCTGAAATTTGGCTATTCTTACATAGATTCATTATTTCTAGAGATTTGTTTTAAATATTTCAAAAGCTCTGCTTTGCACTAGCACTGACTATTCTAATTAAAGGTAATCTGTCATAATTTGGGTGAGAAAGTTTGATGTCTTTGATATTAATTTACATTTGTTAATATAAGTGTCATGCTGATATTTCAGGATAGAGATTTCTTTGAATTTTCTCCCATGCTGAATCCATTTCATGTTTTTCCTTGGGCTTTTGAAGACTTTCTCTTCATTAATTTTCTTACTCAAATCAGCACCCAGGGTTGCTGTTTTCCCTGTAAAAATGTCTTAAGTGCATCTGCATTTCTCCTCCGTCACTTTTTCTGTAGATGATAAACAGGGACTTCTTGGCTTTGCAGTATTAGCAATGTTTTTAATATATGAAATTTGTATGTATTGCACTAAAAGAAAATAAACAGATGTGCTGCTGCATTTTGAGGGATTGAGACAACAGCAGGATGGTCAGTTGCCTTTTGAGTCCATTCACTTTGCTGTTTTTTCCAGATGTGTGTTAATGGACATTTTTAGGATGTACACAAACTCTGCTTGCCTACTTTTCTGCACTAATTGGTTTGGATTTATGGAATGCCTCTCATAAAGTGTCTCTAGCTGCCATTGTTGCTTTTCTATAAAGTACTAGAAAGGAAACTTGTTCCTAAACAGTTTCCTGTGGGTGGGATTTTCTTGTGGGGAAAGGGGAGATACAATCCATTTAAACTGCTCTATAAAGAATTGCATGGAGTTGTGGCCCATTAACCTGGCCTTGATGAAAGCTTTTTCAGACTGCTGGACTTCAGAGAACCACATCTTGCAGGTGCTATGCATGGCACAAATTAAACTATAGTTTCCTAAGAAATCATTTTGATCCGAATGATGATTGTTTTTTAATTTTTTTTTTTTCATGTATGAAAGCAGTAGGGACTCCACATCTACTCTCAGTACTGGGGCATGTTAGTAGCCCTACTTCTCACAGTTTCCCCTCTAGTGCTCAAGACATCTTAAGCATGCCCCGTTTCAGTCCACCAATTCTTTTTTTTGTAACAAGGAAGTACATGTGTGGGGTCTGGATGTTTGGGAAGACTGAAGAATGACTGCATATATCTCTTTTTCCTCAGCTTGTCTGTTTTACCTCTTTATTCCCAATAATTGCACAGCCTGCCCAACCTGTAGTCTTTCTTACTGACAAGTGTATGGGTGCAGACAGTACAGCTGGAGTAGCTGAGCTTTCTTCTGCATGAAAGGGGAAAATTTGTGCATAGAGAGTTTTGCTTGCAGTGGGATTTGGAGGAAGATGCAAAGCAGAGGGGATAATTGTTTCCATAAGAAAACACTAGGCCCAGATAAAGTCAAACTCTGCAGTGATTTGCTTATGAAGGCAATATGATTTAATAACACGTTATTCAGATTTTGGTGCTGGTATCAGCTATAAAATCTTTAGGACAGTATTTAATTTCTGTGCTTCAATTTACCCATGTGCATAATGGGGTTATTTTTTCCCCACCCTTTTAAGGCCTTTTTGAAATCTATAGATTAAGTACCATATATAAGCAAAATGTTGTTATCCAGAGAGTCATTTGCCATTAGAGATCAGTTAATTGTTTATAGGTATATCTTGTGAGCTTAGTAAATGATTGCAAGTGATCTAAAGTACTTTTTTTCCACCATAACACTGGAAAGGCGTTAGGGTCACTTTTTGTTTCTGGAACAAGGGGCAGTTATCTTCCAAGTCAAATCAGAACCCATGACAGGACTGATGCCTCAGAGAGCTCCGAGGTCTAAAGAGCATTAGTATTTGGTAAGGCTTGGCAGGGAACACAACCATTTTTTCTCTTATTTTGTAAAAAGCCATCCCATTGCTCTATAGGTGCTTCAATGTGAAGAGGGAGTGGGGAACAATGGCATATTTCTCTGTGAAGCCTTGATGCCACTACGGTGTTAGTGCCCTTTAGGGAACTTTTGGTTCTCTCCTTGGGTACCTTTCTGGTGGGCTGGAGGCAGTGTAAACTGTGGAATTGAGAAACAGAGCTGGCCCTGGGAACTGGGTTGCAGTTCCTGCTCAGAAGTAAATGATCCGCAGAATAAGGACTGCTGCTTTCATTTCTAGAATGTATCAAATTCCGGCACACTGGGCCTAGAAGAAGCAGAAGGGAGGGCAGAAAAAACAGTTACGAAGTCTGCTGGGATATCTGATGCAAAATCAACTTTGTTGTTTTCCTTACTGGCTTTTTCCTGGGCTCTATTGCAGCTGAAAAAACAACCCTTCTGATCTACAATAAGAAGGGAAATTCTGGCATGAAGATTGTCCACCCGGTCAATTTGGCACAATTGTGGGAAAGACTTGTTTAGTTTAGCACCGATTTTATTAGTACATGAGTCTAATCAAACCTTGAGAGATAGTATTCTACCTGTTGAGTGACCCTGTCAGTGGTGTAGGCTTCCTTCTTAATTCTCATGCTCTTTCAAGCAAATGTGGTGTTACTGAAGAGTTCTCCTGAGATGCACCAGCTGTTAGCAAGGCTTGTTTACTGCACTAGAACAACATGAATTAGCAAAATATCCCAGCAAGCCAGCATTGTTTCAGTTAGGGCCACAAGCATAGTGAGAGCCAGACTCCTTTCACAGGTCTCTGGTATCCAGTCGGTAGACCTGAATTCCAAGATATTTATTGACTGTAAATGTGGATTTGTTTTTCATTCAGTCATTAGTGCATGTATATGCATTTTGTCAGTACAATAGACAAGAATAATGTAAGTCTAGGAGACAAGATAGTGTAAGAAAAAGCTTAACACAATAAAAAGAGAAGAATCTGTTCACTGGTTAAGAAACTGACATACTTTAAAGGAGACTTCAAATGGTTTTATTTATGTTCCTCTGTCGTTGCTAAAAACCAGTTTCTTGTAATAGTTTCCATTAAAAAATAGGGACAAAACTAGTTGTCTTGCCAGTCTAAATGAAAATGATGCATTAAATGTTAATACAGTGATTTCCTCAAGTATTTCATTGAAATATCTTAGTCCATTAGTTTTATTAAAATCATTAGTTTTCCACTATAAAATCATAAATTTTTAATCATGTGAGAGCTGATAGCTCAGTCAAAATCATCATGTTATTTCACTGTTTGGTAGTTTATAATCCTGGCATTTTTGATAACTAATTTGATATAAGACTCTGTCCCCTTCATCATCTTTACTTTTTTTTGGCAGGACATTGGCTTGATTTCTGGTTATCAGAATCTTTCTGAAAGCTCATCCAATACATTTTCCAATTCATCACTTTTCTTGCTATTGACAGGAGGTGTTGTCCCAATAATTGCTGGGCTTCTGCAATCAATTTTGTGATTCATCTCTTCCATAAAGCTTATAAACAATAAAATGTATTAATAAAAATGCTTTCCCTAATTAAAACAAACTTTAATGTACAGTATTTGTGCTGTCATCATCAATTCTCTCCAAGCCTTTTGTTTCTCAACTGCTCTGCCTGTCTCACATTTATTTTCCTTTATCTAATCTAATGGCATCTATCCAATTTCTATTCCCTTTTCATCAAGGTGATATATTTCTTCTTCCCTAGTACCTTTGTGTTCTTAGCATGCCTCATGGCAGAAATTATTTTTCAGTAATTTAATATTTATTCTATGTTGTTGTCAAATAATAAATAATTATTACAAACCTCTTGACAGGGAAATGTGATGCTAGAAAGGAAAGAAAGGAAACTAAGATTTGACCATTTTGTAGAGGTTGGACTTGGCAAAACTTGAAATTGCTTTCATTTTTACTTCCCTCATCCATCTCTGTCATTCGCACTTTGCTGGAACAGCAGCATAAGAATAACTGCAACTGGATTTTAGGTTCAATTCCAGAAGTTCATGGGTAGCTCATGGAGAACATTTCAGAAGTATCATAGGATGAATTAGAAAGACTAAGTACTGTTTCATCATTTTTCTATATCTATTTTCTATTAATTTCACTATTTAAAAAATAATTTTTGTAATCAAAATGCCTGTTAATTTTTTTAGGCTATTACTTACCACTGCTGTTTACTCACCTCAAAATGTGTACTACTTTTGGTGCAACTTTAATTGCACTGAAGTGTTAATAGGAAAAAAAAATTGTTGGGGCCTGGATTAATTTTTGATTCCATGATTAAATAGTGCATGTCACTAGAGGTGTGTTTTTCACTTATCTGGCTAGGAAACAGTGCAATAAATTCCTTTACATACATCAAGAACATTAGTGGAGTTCTATTTTCCTTTCTTTTCCTGAAGTAAAAAAAGAACCGAGGAAATATTTTATGTTGGACTGAAAATTTAGGTTCATGATCTTAAGTTTTGTAAAGTAAGATTGTGGAAAGAGGTCTGTGTTTCAGCTTGTTATTAAATTATTCTGATTTATATCCAGATTCAGATAATACATCTCTCTGTCCTCCCCAGTTTTCAGCCAGGAGTGATTTAGAACTGAAACAAGACATGTAGCTGAATATATGTGAATTTTATAAATTCCTATTCTGCCTGTGCTGCCTGCTTCTGAGTTATTCTGGAAGATCCATCTCATGTGTTCTCCACATCCTCAGATGGCTGTTTGTAATCTTATGGTGAGGAGCAGATGCTCACCAGAAGATAGAGATGAGAAGACTTTAAATTACAGATTCAGTATTTGAAAACCAGCAACTTTTTCTTGGTTTATTCACCACAAAGATACTTAGTGGCACATGGGCCATCAAAGGACATTGTTAGTCTGTATTATTGTTCCAACTCTGTCAGTTCTGTCAGCATAAAACATGGGTTGGCAGGGCTTTGATGTTGTCAGGATGCCCATAGGACTTGAAGAGACTTAACAGGTCATGAAGTGCTCCCTAGGCACTGCTTCATATCCCTTTCATAAATATTTTAATCTGAATCCTAAAAACAAAGATTAACTTTTTTAGCTTTGCCTCCTTGAGTTGAAGGCTCTTCCAGAGTCTCACTTTACTGATAGTTATGATAGTTTAAAATTGCCAGCCAAAATGTCTTCATGGCTGCACATCTGTTCTTCTGCCAGTCTTGTCAGTTTGAGAAGCTCTTCTCTTTCTTCCTGCTTCATTCTCTCATTTCCTCTCTCCCCATCCATTTACACACACAGACACTGTCAGCCTTCATTTTTGCCAGATTCACTGAGCTGATGTTTTTCTTAGTGGCATCTCAGATGAGCACTCCAGTCTCCTTGCCAGCATACAGCCCATCTCTTGCAGTTTGAGTTCATAAGTGACCTGTACAGTACACGGTCTCTCAGATTAAAGCTTGCTGGTGTCTTGTACAGAAACCCACATATCCCTGGTTTTACCAGGTACAGTGCACCATACGACTGGATCTGCCACTGTCTTGGCTACATCACCTTATGGGTCAATCTAAGTGAGATACTGGTATCTCAGGTACACCCGGGAAGTGTCTTCTGTCCAATAACTGACTGTTTCCCCTTTTGTCTTACAGCTTCTGTGCTTATCCTTGTTAACTTCATTACCAGTGCTCATTTAGCAGTGTTAAAAGCTTTACAGAGATCCAAAGAGATGAGTTCAAATTTATGTCAGAGTTCTAAAAAAAAAAAATCAAATAGGGATGTCTGGTATGTCTGGAATGACATCCATGTTTTCTTTTACCCCATTTTCCAAGACTTTAGTTCATAGAATCATAGAATATCCTGAGCTGGAAGTGACTCACAAGGATCACAGAGTCCAGCTCCTGGCCCGGCACAAGACAGCCCAAGGATCACACCATGAGCCTGAGAGTGTTGTCCAAATGCCTCTTGAACTCTGTCAGGGTTCATACTGTGACCACTTCACCAGGGACGATGTTCCAGTGCCCAACTACCCTCTGGGTGAAGAACTTTGTTATCATATCCAACCTAAACCTCTCCTGACACAAGTTCAGCCATTCCATCAGGTCCTGTCACTAGTCACCAGAGGGAAGAGATTGGTGCCTGCCTCTCCTCTTCCACTCACAAGAAAGTTGTAGACTGCAACGAAGTCTCCCCTCAGTCTCCTCCAGGCTGAACACACCAAGTGACCTTAGCTGCGCCTCATACGGCTTCCCCTCAAGATGCTTCACAGTCTCTGTAGCCCTCCTTTGGACGCTCTCTAACAGCTTTATATCCCTCTTATATTGTGGGACCCAAAACTGCCCCCAGCACTCGAGGTGAGGGGTCCCCAGTGCAGAGCAGAGAGGGACAATCCCCTCCCTTGCCCGGTTGGCGATGCTGGGCCAATGCCCCCCAGGACAGGGTTGGCCCTTCTGGCTGCCAGAGCACTGCTGACTCATGTTCAACTTGCCATCGACCAGGACCCTCAGGTCCCTTTCTGCAATGCTGCTGTCCAGCCCCTCATTCCCCAGTCTGTCCATACATCCAGGGTTGTCCCATCCCAGGTGCAGAATCCGGCGCTTTCCATTGTTGAACTTCATGTGGTTGGTGATTGCTCAGTCCCCTAAATTTTCACGGTTTCTCTGCAGGGCCTCCCTGTCTCTGAGGGAGTCAACAGCTCCTCCCAATTTAGTATCATCAGCAAATTTAGGTATTAGGCCTTTGAGTCCTGCATCCAAGTTGTGTTATTCCTCACTTTAAAATTTCTTCTAAAACCCTGCATGATACTGTCCAGTTACAGGCCTCTACTCACTAGTTTACTTATTTTTTTCTCTTCCTTTAGGGGGACTAAGTTTGCTGCTTCTCAGTTACGTTGTGTCATCTTCAAATTCATAGCAAAGTGAAAAATACTAGCTATCAGACCTAAATTCACATGCTGGTTCTTACAATGGTTTTCCAATAGAGATTATTTGCTTCTGCTGAATGTGCTAAATTCCTGGAGTTTTCGTTCCACTCAGTTGTTATTTCTCTATCAATGTGATATGGATAATTCCTATTACCTGCCTTTTCTTCTTTTTCAGTATTGTCCTACCTGTGGAAAACTATTTTTTCACTGATATCTAGAATATATTTAATCATTATCCCAATGTCATTTCATTATAAATCCGACTTTTATTTCCTTTTTGCTATTATTAATAATCTTTCCAGAGTCAACATTACCTTGATTTTTGGTAATCCTTGGTTTATACTTCTACTTCCTGGCCTTCAAAGCATTGTTTTCTTTTTTTGATATGTATTTCTTTCTATATTTTATAAGTTCCTTGTCTATATGTAAGAACATACTCTGTATTGTCTGTTCCAGCTAGAGGATGGTTTGCAATAACCTTTTACAGTTTCTTGGTTTTGCTTGAAAAACAAATCTAAATACATATTTGCTTCTTTTTTTTTGTCTGTGTATTATGTTAAATATTACAGTTTGATGTTATAAAAATGAATTCTATGTACTCTATCTGGTTGTGAAATATACAGTTGTACTTTAAAGGTTCTTTTTCTCACTAAGCAAACATTCAAAATAAAGCAATACCTTTGAATATTCTGAGCTGTTTCCATTTCATTTCAAAAAGGAAGCTAATTCAGAGCTCAGATGTAGCTGTGCAACAGCCACCTTTCAGAGGGACCCTGTGATGTGCTGCTGAAAGGATGTGATTTATTATATTTTTTCATTGCTATACTTAGTTATGCACATATTGTAACTGCATAAAAATGCTCTAACAGAATGTACATAGAGTTATTTGAATGTCTATCCATGTGCACGTATAACTGTGCCTTGTGCACATGCATATGTAGGTTAGTATTTATGTGCATGGTAGTGCATGGAATGCCTAAAATTTGACCTCAGATGTCAGAATTGTAACTGTTTCACTTCAGGCCTTTCCAGTTAAACATCCAGCTGTTGTGGGAGACTCTACCTGAGTGTTTGCACAGGTCTTCCACCCCATCCTCTCCCTTGTGTTTTTAGAGCTGAGGGAGTGTGCGAAGCACCTGGAGGCAACTCCTCTTCATTCTGCTTTCTTCCTGACAGAATCTTCCTCTGCTGTGCCAGTGGGAAGTGCTGTCTCTGTGGTAACCAGTGACAGGACCTGAGGAGATGACCTGAAGTTCTGTCGGGGAGGTTTAGGTTAGCTACTGGAATAAGGTTCTTCATGTGGAGGGTGGCTGGGCACTGGAACAGGCTCCCCAGGGAAGTGGTCACAGCACCAAGCCTGTTCAAGTTCAAGCAGCATTTGGACAATGCCGTCAGGCACATGGTGTGACTCTTGGGGATGGTCCTGTGCAGAGCCGGGAGTTGGATTCGATAATCCCTTGCAACTCAGTGTATTCTGTGATTCTGGGATAATGACAGGCAAGGGAGTTCAGGTTTTGTTAGAGTACATGAGGCACATGGGATGTGACTTGCCCCTCTTTCCTCCAGAAGATAATCTCAGAGAGAATGGTAATTAACATGGAAGAGGAGAAAGTGCTACTACAGCGGTTTTCCTAGTTGGAGTGTTCACAAGGTATTCATGGTATCATATCCTGAGGTGGTTTTGCCAGCTTCATAAAACAGAAAGGAAAACATTGACATTTGGACTGGTCTGATATTCTCTGACTGTATTTGTGGTCTTTGTGCCTGCCTTTATTTTTTGCTTTCAAAGAAGAAGGGAGATTATGTTTGGTTTAAATGCTGAAGCCCATAAATGTTAGCTAGCTGTGGGTAATAATGGTTATGTTTGAAGAACCAGATATGGGGATATTTTTAATTCAGCCTGGATCAGAATCAGATGAGAAAGAGTTGGAAGACGAAGCATCTAAGCATGGTCCTGGTCTGCAGATTACATGCAAATACAAATGAAACTACCTACTCTACAGACACCCTTAGCATTGAAAGTGCTACAGAAGAATCTCTGCTTCGGTCACTGCTGTCAGTGACTGAAGCAGGGCCACATGGGCACCATGAGATCAGTGTTTGTGCTGATCACGTTTTGGGCAGAGCGTATTAAATTTGTCATTAAAATGTCACTTTCATGTAGGTGACAGAATGAGGGTTATTTTGAGGCAAGCTGTGGAGGAGCAGTCCTTGGCAATGAGCAAAAATCAAACAGACAAGCAATAAAGCTTGGCAGGTTTGTGTGAGTTTGCCACCTGCAGGTCCCACATTCCCTACCCTGCTAACAAGCCCATTTCTGTCTCCGCAGCTCTGCTGCAGCTCATCTTCCACAGAGGATGGTTCTTCCATAGTGGAGCCAGGGAGCTGGGTCTGTTTCTGGCGTCACCCTAACACCGAGCTAAATTCAATTGCACTACTCACCCTGAGGGGATTCCAGTTCCTATTTTGATATTTCAAGGACAAGATCCTTGAATAAAGCTTAACATGGTCGTTACCCCTTTTGCAAAAGAGGGCATCCAGATACTTGCAATGGCATGTTACCATCCCCAGTGTGATGACCCATGAGTGGATGTGCTGCTTCCAGGGGCTGGAGAAAGACAGTGGATGGAGTTCTTGGAGAAGGCAAGGGGGCATATCTGTGGAATGGCTAATGGCAGTTAAAAATTGCCATGCACTGTGGCAGTTTTGTTCAAAATTATCTCTGAGTGCAACACCGTGAACCAGCAGGAATGGTTAAGCTTAACAGGATGCCAGTAAGACAAGCAAAGCTTACTGCTTTCATTACTGCTTTCATGATGGTTAACGCTGTCCTCGTTATATTAATTGTTGTCTTCCCTGATGGGGGAGGCGTTCAGATTTTTGCCAGGAGGAAAAAGGAGGCAAATGGGACTTCATGCTTCTCAGTCCCCAGAGAGGTGTTTATTAATTCTTATCTAAGGAGTACAAGCCACTGGCATGGCCTAGACATAGCACAGAGCAGAGAATGCAGCAAGAAGACAACTTATCAAGTTTTCACAGCCTTTTTAAAAGTAAATTACCCAATGAAAACCTAAAATGTAAGATATTTTCACTTTTTTACTAATGTCCAACAAGTTCCTAAGTCATGTAGACAGGAACTGCGTAATTCTTTATCCAGTCATCCCAAACTACTTCTACTGCAGAATATGGAGTAGTAGAAGAAGAAGAAGATCTGGAAAACAACAACAATCCTCCATTTTAAAGTTTTTTTGCTTTTATCTATTTGCTATGCAAATAGACCTAAAAACTCTAAATTTTTCACCCTGTGATAATCTCACATAGTATTCTATGACCTAATTCACACCATTGTAAATTCAAATTCTTCCCAGAGGCTAGGCAAATTTTCCCATGGACAAAGGCCAAAAGCAGTACTGTCCAGGGGGGTAAAACCCTTCAAAACAGGCAGAGAAATATTCTCTGCATTCTGGGTTCCCACAATGGTGTTTTTTAGGAACTGTGAATCCTTTTAAAATTGCAGCATAATCTATATATGTGTATGAAAAGACCTCAACTACTTAGACGTGACAAGACTAGATCAATAACTACATGTTATTTCTGAAGTGTGCCTTACTACTTCTGTAAGTTAAATCTGGTGAGTTTGTTTTGCAGATTTGAGCTTTGATCAGTATGTTATAAAGATGCATACTTACATCATATGTTTGTTTTGCAGCTCCTGGTTGCTAAATCCCCTGTTGCTCCGTTCTCTGCTTTTTTCTACACCATTGAGAAATCAGGCTTGGTTCTTCAGGGTAAGACCAGAACATTGGTTGTTTTGCCTTTTCAATTAGTATTTTAAGCAGACTGAATGTAGATAACAACTACTGTTGAAAATGGTGCTGTTTATACAGAATTAAAATCCCACACATTTAAACGTTGTGGTTGACAAGGGCAGCATTCTGCTGAATTCACTGTTTTTTCTTGGATTACACTAAATTAGTTCTTGCATATTGCCATGGATCTAGGAATGGGCCCTGAAATTATTAACCAGGGCTCCAAGGTAAAATGGAATGGTCTGGGTAACATGGGTCCTATGGGATAGGCTTCTTCAGAAGAAACATTATCATCAGAAACATCTATCATTAATAACCTGCTCTAAAATGGTTCTTCTTTAGCAAATGGCTTGACATCAGTAAAAATACAGGAAATTAATATCTGTTTTGTATTTTTGTGATTCTTTTAATACTAATGCCCTGTGGTCTTAAATGTCCTCAGATTCTCTAGGATATGAAGTGGTATTCTGAAAAGCTGGATATTAGTACCATGCTGATGGGGAGCTAGGATTCCTCGTGGCTGTGTCCTAAATCATGTACTTTTAGACACGGTAAAGAGGGAAGTTCAACTCTTCCCTTCTTTTCCCCATTTATCCTAACAAACATCCTTACTTTTTGACAAACATTCATAGGTCAGTTTTGTTGAGTTGATGTCTTTTGATATGCAGCCTGGCTCCTTATCACTGCATCAGTTTAACGGACTGAATAAAACTAGTCAGTGCCTGTCACTTCCTGTTCAGGGAAGACACTGTGATATGCAGCCATGGCAATAACACAAGTGAATATCGCTGGTTCTCAGGTTCCACTGATTGAGAATCACTGATCCCATGAGGCACTATGAACATTTTAAGGGATGTGAACAGTTCTCCTCCTTCTAATTGCACATTTTTCACGTTCAAACAGGTTGTACCAGACTAATGACATATTTATGCTTCTTAGTGACTCAATATGCTTACATCTCAGGTGATGCAAAATGTCAGAAAACAAAAGAAATGAAAATGTTTTATGGTGCATTTTTGTTTCCGTTTGATACATCTACATAATTATGATGGAGGGGAGTGTCCACACAGTGTTTCCTAAGCCTTTGGATACTATTTTCAATATATTCTTAGGTAGCATTTTGGGCACTTGATCTGCTTTATTTGGTACCAGTAATTCTAAAAGTCTACAGGAACTAGAAACAGTTTTCATTAGTTTAAACTGAGGTTACTTGCAAGAGTTGGTCTTGACATGTTTTGTTTCGCTGTAGGGCAGATGACAAGCTACTTTTCTATCTTGGATATCTTGAGTTACATAGATGTTTCTGGTCATTATTTTAAAAGGGAGACAATTTCCTGCTCTGTCCTCAGGCACTAATGTAGTGAAACTTTGGGAAAGAAAGTTTTCCCATTTCAGAAACAGGGAGCGTTTGTTCAGAGGCGATCTCAGTTTTTTCAGTTCTTTTCTGTGAGCCATGAATATAACTTTCCCAGGACTGAACCATACCTTTAAAGAGTAAATGGGCCTGGTTACACATAGTGATGATGGAGCAGCACTGATAGGAGGATATCACTGTATCAAAAGTGTGGCAATTGCTCTTTTCCCTATACCCATATGTTTCTGGGGTGTACATTTAAAACACCATTCATCATTTTTCTACAAACAAATAAGATATCAGTACGGATTTCTTTAAGTAATTGATGTCTTGATATCAGGCATTCTTTGTGCATTTTGAAAGGCAACTAGAATGTCTTCTTTTTGTCAATCTTCTATTATTTTTTGACTACATCATTATGTTTCTATTTTAGATATTTTTCTCCAAGATAGGTAGCAAGGAAGGGCATGGTTCCCCTGATAATGTGCCCCAGACTCTTTTACAGAGACTTGTAAGCACTTACATATGAGCCATCTCACTGATTTTTAAAAGTAAATATTGCATGGTCTCATCCCATATTTCAGTGATCATTATTTCTGTGGAAAGAGGAAGTGAGCAAATCACCAGGAAATGTCTGGTTTGGATAAGATGCAGAAAGTGGCACCAGGCTGCCTTGTTCAAGAGAGGCTAGAGTTTTTCTGAGAGTTGTACCTGATGCTTCTTTCCAAAGGGAAGCTGGATGCAAGGTAAGGTGACAGTAAGGCAACCAGCCACAGGCTAGCCGGTGACTGCTTGAGGGACATCACATAGCACTAACAAGTGGAATCTGTCCCACAGCCTGATTGCAAAGGCAACTCTCCCATTCAGGCTTTGTTGTTTAATTCCCTTGGTGTCAGGAGGTGAGCACATTCAGGGTGGCTGATGGGAACAAGTGGATGGATGTGGGAACTGGTGAGAAGCAGCAGCTGGCTGAAGTGCCCAAGATTCTTTCTTTTTACTCAGGGGGTCCTATCCCAGGACCATTAACCAATAGGCCATAAACAAATTGATATCGGAAAATGTGGCTGGAAGCTCCCTGATTAGCAAGAGTGAATGGGGAATGAAAGACAAAGTGAAAGTGTGATTTAACAGTTCCACAAGCAATTTCCATTGCCACCTCTGAGGGATTAGGATGTGTGGAATAGGCTAAAAAAAAAAAAAGAGGAGGGGCTCCCCCCGCTTTGTTCTGTCGGCTGGAGGATAATAAAACGGCAGGAGAGGCAGTGCGACTAGTTAGGGATTTCACAGACTGCTATTTGATGCAGTTTAAGGAGCCCTTCTGCTATTGTTGCAGTTAAAATGGGAAGCGGAACTGTTCTCCATTTGCAAAAATCTCCTGCGTCCTCAGGAAGAGGGCTGAGAGCAAAAGGCTATTAAGATGGTAATGCTGCCCCATTTGGAGGAGTGTATCAAAATCCTCTTTGTCAATGTAAATCGCTGCTCTGTTTCCCTGGTATCTTTGCATCTCATGGCCTCAGTGCAAGCACAGAAATTTTTGGAGGAGACCCTAGTGAAGGCAGAACTGCTTCTCTTTTATTGTCAGAGGAGATGTCCAGGCTGCCTAAGGGTCCCTTGGAGAAACCTTCTTTGCTTTTATAAACTTGAAGTGTTCAGGGATGAAGAGAATCCATTTATGCACTCGCTCTTCTACTTCCACTTTCAGACTAGAGAAATGAAATGTGATGATTGAAAAGCAAGATTGGACAGTCAGAAATTTAGCAAGAAAAGTCTTCAGCCTCCTCCTTTCATTGTTTCAGATTGCTCTGTTCTATAGAGGGAGTGGACTGCAAGCCCAAAAGTACCCTCAGTTGCCTTTATGTTGCAATACAATGTCATGTCATGTTCTACCATGCTGTACAGTGTCACTCTTTGATGAACCTGAATTGGGAATGCAGAATCCAGTCCGACAGCAGATCTCTATTTTGTAGAGATCTTAGACAAAAAGGCAGAAACCTGGATCTAAGCACTGCAAAATAGCAGAAGTTTTACTGTCAACTTATGTTTGCTGTTTTAAGAACTTGCTGTCGCTCCCCTATTTCAATATACCAGTTGAAGTGAATGAAGTTATACTGTTAAAAAGAAGAATAAAATTAAAATAGCTCCAGATCTACTTGATTAAGTGGAATGATTCTTCTCATTGGCAGTGATATAATTTCTGTTCTGATTGGAAATTACTAGCTGGTAATTTTGGTCTGGTATAAACAGTCAGAAGAAGTTTTGAGCTGCTCTTGCCTAATTGTAGTTTCATTGAAGTTGAATGTAGCACATACTGGGTTAGGTCAGCTGAACTAGAAGATGCTACTAAGCTTTGTGCACACATATGCAAAAAAGATAGGCTGAATGAACTGATTTTAAGCTGTATTCTGTGGGTGATCATCCAAGTCTACTTTAAAAGCAGCAGGGTATAAATACAAGCCAGCAACAAGCCTAGTTGTTAGCTACCAATAACTCAGCTGTTTGTGGAAGCCTCATTCCATCTTACTTAAGCAAATGCCTTCTGTTACCAAGAGGATGGTGCTGCAAAGGGAAACAGGGGACACAGTGGCTGTTTGCCAGCCGAAGAGTCTCTATTGGGACTGAATGCTTTAACTAAGTGATCAACGTTGCTCTTCACTGAAAAAACTCAGAAACACTGAAAACATAAGGCAAATTGTATTAATGAGCTAGGACTTGCTTTTGAGTAATGATATGTTTTCAGCTTCATAGGGTTTAAAGATGGATAGAATTATCAGTTCATCCAAACTGACTTGCCATGTATCATATATGTTTCCTTCAGGTACCTGATAAGTTTGTTGCACTGAATCATGTCTTCTAGAAAAGTATTCAATGTTATTTGCAGACATAAAGAAATGTGAGTTCCTGGTTTGCCTTGACAGTGTTTTCAAGTTATAGCTGCCTTTCTGCTAAACCCTTGTTGTGTATTTCAGATGAGAATTTGTATGCCTTCAGCTTTTGGCCTTAGTTCTTGTCATCACCTTCAGTGCTAAAAAAAGCGCTGTTGCTGTTAAATGGTTGCCGTTTTTCATGAGTGTAGTTGGCATTATGATTTATCTTGCTATGTTTTACTCTTCCTTTTGAAAGAAAGTTATAACTGTCTATAAATTTAACCTCAAAACTTTTGTGTCTCCTGCTGACTGGCTCCCCTCACTACACAAAGAAAGAATAGAATACCTTGTATTGCTAAAGGGAATAGTTTGGGGGTTGTGCCACAGGACTGGATAATTAGTTGATTAATCCACCCTTTCTCCTGCCCTCTTTTACACTGCACACAACCTGTCTAAACACAAACGTGCTCACCTTGCATGTAATGTCTTATTGAGGCTGGTAGCTTATTATATGTAGAAACAAAGGAATGTGGCTCTTGGAAGAGAGTGTCTTAAGTTTCACAGTAGTACGGGAAAAGATCTAGTAACAGCTAAATCTAGGGAAACCTTGGTACATTATGTTTCATTTGTCTCTAAAGTAAAGAAAGAGGCTCATTTTTGATCTCAAAATGGCATAGGATTTGGGTTTGTAGTGCAGCATGGCAAACTGTCTCCAAAGTGCTATAACTAATTTCTATGGCTGAAGCAAGTGAAAAGTGCCTCATTTTATTTTGTAAAGAAACAAGTAGCGAGGTAGAAAAGGAATTGTGGAAGAAAGGGCAGCATTATTTGTATTGTATTGTGTGGGTTTGAACAGTGAAATACAATGATTTACTGCATCAAAAGCTTTTATTCAATTGAAGAACTGTAACTATAAAGTGACCTTTGTCTGGAGCAACATGGATATAATCTGTAAAATGAAGCAGGGTTGTACTTGATGTGTGAATGGGTGGAAGACAGATTAATGGGAATAGAGTTGTGCGTTGCTATTGAGATGGTAAAAGATTTGCAGTGCCACTGGTGATTTCCAGCCCTATTGGAGGGATAAAGATGAGCTGATCTTTGTTAGGATCTCTGTGGGGTGGAACCATTTTTGCTGTATTCCCCACAGGACACTGAAAGTCTCATGCTATTTCTAACAGGTTTGTAATAATGAGAGCAAAGAAGCACTATCAGTTTGTAGGTTAAGTCTATCCTGGCGGTAAGGCATGAGAAAAAAATAAGACTGCCATCATCCCAATGCCAGCAACATCACCCACACAGATATAGCTGACATCAATGAAAACGTCCTTTTGTTCAGGCAATTCACGGCGTTTTGAGGAGTGGGTTACTAAACCTGGCCTGGTGTTCACCTGGGGGAGGGTGTCCTCATTAGAGGAGTTTGTGGGACCTGCTCTACTGCTCTGCAGCCGCACTAGCAAAGCCTTGCTGGAGTAGCCAAACTCCACAGCTGTCAAATGAATGTCAAAAGGCAGAGAAACAGAACACAGATGCAAAACCAACTAAAAATGCTAATGAAGAGAAATGGAAGAAAAAGGGTTTAGTAGTGAAGGAAGACTTAAGGCATCTTGGGTTTAGATCCAGTAGAAACCAAATAAACTGTCATTTCAATAAAACTAAATGCTCTCTCTGCAAACATGACCTTTCACATAGTGGCATAGTAGATAGGCAGTAGATGGTAAAGTTTCTGGCCATACTTTTTTCTGTGAGAGTTATGCTGGGTAAATCCAATTTAGCACAATGTTTTGAATTACCTGCTTATTTCTGAAGATGCATGTAAAGATACTGAAGATACAGTACTGCTGTCTTGCACTGAAAGCCAAACATGTCCCTAAATGCTTTACTAGATTGCAGCTGAAGTGCCAGCATTTAATTTGTCTGAAGTCCTGCTAAATGTAGTACGAAAGAAAACTTTAGTGCAAGGTGTGTGCCAAATCTGTTCTCATTTACACAAGTATGAATCAAAACTAATTTCTTTTAATCCAGTGTTGTTAAAACAATGAGCTGAAGAGTGTAAGTCTGTTCCCCTCTTTTCAAGGCTGGCATAGGCTTCCTGGGACAAAATTATCTCACTTCAGAGAAATCTTCTCCTTACCAGGCTCTCTGCAATGAATCCCTGATCAAAGTGGGCTGCTCCCCTGGGTTTTCAGCATAGTGCTAAAGCAAATGGAGGTTTTTCCAAAAGGCTTTGAACATAAGGAGTGTAATTGTCTATTGATTGGAGGTAGTATCTGTGATTTGTGACAATATATTGTTCTGGGAACTGAACATTGTCATGGAAGACTAAGACTTTGCTAGTAATTCCCCAGATTTAGTGTAGATGTTACATCTTTCAAGCTACAGATTTGTAAAATAAGGTCAAATGTACCTAAAATGGACTTAATGTTCTTAAGTGAACACATTTATGAGTAGGAAGCCAAATAAATACCTGTTCAAAAACATGTTTTTCAGCCAGAGTAGTCTCATGCTTTTGTGTGCCGCTTATGAAAGTAAAAGACAGTTAAGTCTCACTGTGATTTCTTTCTTTCTCACGTAGGAACAACTAGGTTTCTTTTGCTATCCTCAAAGGTTGTGTCTGTTCTGCCTTCACCACTAACATGTTTGGTGAAGCCATCACTGATGTCATTTGATCTTGTGAAATGATAGTTAGCAGTAGAGGACTATGACCCAAATTACTTACCTTTGATAACACATGCAACTTTTTAGCTATAGGAATTTATATATTACTAAAATCTTGTAAAATCTCTTAAGTGTAGAGCCTGTTTTCCAAAGAGAAATGCTGGATACTTTATTGTTCCCTCTGCTGGGGAGGGAGGGTGCTGTGGCAATCCAAGAGTTACCTATAGTCTAAACTCTGGAAGTCTCCAGAGTGCAATTCTGTGTAGACAAGCACACTTGAATAGCACTTCATCTAAACTAGAAAATTTTGCCTGAGGAGGGACTTACTAGCACAGGGATAACACTTTACAAATAGGGCTTCCACTGCTTCGACCCCAGTGCTGTTTTTCTCTGAAACTGTCTCTATGTTTCCAGAATTAACACACCCCAAACAACCTCGTGCATCTGATGTGTTGACTTGCCCTGTCACAGATTTAAATTATCTTCTCATATGATCTTAAGTCTATCTTGATAAAATGGAATAGGAATATATAGTACTTTCTTAGAAAAAGGCACATGTGACAGGCACCCTCTCAGCAAACAGTGGTTTACTTCAAATGCTTTTTCTCATTACAGTCATTCCCTAAAATATCATAATATTGGGCTGTTACTGTAAAGTACTTTCTGAAATGTTCCTTTGAACTTTAGGACTGATCCTCAGTGTTTATGTTGTAATGAAACCAAATCTGATCCTTTGTCATTCAGTTCTGTGAAGACCCCTGAAAAACTTTTGAGATTAAATTTCAGGGCCAGATTAAGTTAACGAAGCATTGTAGAGATAAGAGAGGCAACAAGGTTAGTCAGCAGTTTGCTAGGGTGTGATGTATCAGCCCAGGCTGTTCCTTGGTTTGCCACCTGAATAACCCTGGAGGGTCTGCCTTAGGGCTCAGCACACTGGCAAGGCAGCGCATGTATGCCTGCAGGGCTGAAGAGAAAGCAAATGAAAATGATGCTATAGTGGCCAGTTCAACAAGAAATCTTGTTGTTGAAAAGATTTTACTTTATTGTCCACTGAATCTCTTTTTCATTTAAACTTCTTGGTTTTTCAACTGCAGAAGCAATCTCCAATATAGTCCAATGCTCTGTGAAGGTGCACTTTCCAGAAGCTGCAGCAGAGATGTGAGGAGTGACGTTTCTAGAAAATGTTGGGGAATATTAGTCTGAGTAGTCTGAACTGAGTGCTGTGTGCTATTGTGGAGACCTCAGCTGAGATATGCCTTACTACTCAGTGAACAGGCTGAGAACAAGCAGGCTGATATTCAAAGTTGTGAACGCCAAGTGTTGCATTGGTAAAGTTCTGAGTGAATTTAGGGATGAGATTCTTTCTTAGTAGCATGTATAAATATCACATTCCTCCTTCAGGCTGCATATGCTTGATGAAGGACTTCAGTCCTGAGACACGACAGGTGGGAACTGTACACCATGTCTTTTACTTTTCCTCATGCTATATATGTGCTGTGAGTGAATTACCAAAACAAGGTATTGGGCAGCCAGGCACATACATTGCAGCTGTGAGCTAGACCATATCCTGTCTGCTGTGGCATTTGCTGAAGTCCACAGAGGGAGCAGAACATCCTGTTTGCTTAGTTTTCTTTTGTCTGCCCCATACCAGCCCAGGGAGACTATTACTCTATATCTTTCCTCTTCTGCTCTGAAATTGGATCACAGCACTCATGATTGTGTTCAATAGCTGGAAATGCTGAGGATATCCGATTGCTGAGGTCTCTTATTTTAAACACCACATGCCAGGAAAAGTATGTGAGATCCCACCAGCTTAGCACCGGAGGGTACAGGATGCATCAACAGGAAAACCAAACAAAACATGAAGTGAAATTCATTTGAAAAGGGAAGGGACTCATAGACCACCAATCAGCAGTGTTTAAGCTCTTCATATCTACACAATAGGCCTTTTATTTTCCTTCAGTTCTTCTCAATATGCAAGCTATCTTAAATTGATTTTTAGAGCTGCAGCCGTCACCAAAGGCAGTGGGACCTGTAGGTGCTTGTTACCTTTGAAAATCAAGCCATCGTGTTGGCACATTTCTAATGTGTTAGCAAAAGTCAAAAGCACTAAATCAGGATGGTTAAAGCATAACTTTGATAGTTCTGTTATGTGATCCTGGCCACCTTCATGTCTGACACAGAGGCAGGGCCTCACGCAGAGCACAGGAGAGCTCAGAGGTATGTTGTTTCTTCTCTGCCTTCAGCCTTCCTTCCTCTACAGTTTTGTTGCCTTGTTTCATCACAGCAGTCCTCCCAGCTGAGTAACACTGGATAGGACTTCATTAGAGTTTAGTAGAGGTCACTTTTATTCATCCAGAATACTTTGTTTTCCTTGAGAAACAGGTTTTCTCCCCCTTTTTCTCTCAAATGTGTGTTAGGGGAATGAGTGGTCACAGAACTGACCCATAGCCAAATGGGCCAATTTGGCTAGCAGTACAAGGCAGCAGCAGCAAGGATGGGTAGCCACCTGAGTCACAGTTTGATTTTCATTTGGAGGACTTGTCGTGCCCTAGGAAAGGTTCCTAAGTAATGGATAAAAGTCAGAGCAAGCCCTGATTACTCTAGTGTAGAATGAACTAAATTCCACTGTCACATCTGAGCACACAAGGAGAAGGGTGTCCTGGTCCCAGCTGTGTCTGACCTCAGGAAGGACACCACTTTCTGCTCTATCACTTAAGGGCACAGGAAAACTTATTACACAAACTGAATTTGCAAACTCAAGGCCTCTTCTGGCAGAAGGGGTAAGTGAGCTGGCCCACCGAGGGCTGCAGCCAGCAGTGTGGCATTAATTTAGGCCAGCTTGCCTCACACTCAGTTCAAGAGTAGGGTTTTTTTGTGAACACTTCTTTGCGGAAAAAGAGCCTTGGCTGAGGATGAAGCTGTCTGCCCGAATTGCTGCCCTTCCCACTTACCACTGAAACAACTTTTGCCTCCATAACCTAGGAGGGAATAGTCAGCAAACTGCTATGCAACTTAGACCTGCACAAGTCCATGAGGTCTGATGGGATTTGCCCAAGAGTACTGAGAGAGCTGGTGGAAGAGCTTGCTGAGACTCTTCCAATCATTTGCCACCTGTCCTGGTCAATAGGCACATCCCAGATGACTGGAAATAGGCACATGTGATGCCCATCTATAAGAAGAACCAGAAGGAGGATCTGGGGAGCTGTCAGCCAGACCTTGATGCCAAGAAAAGTCATGAAGCAGATCATCTTGAGTGCCATTATAGAACATGTACAGCACAACCAGGGGATTGGGCCCAGCCAGCATAGATGTATGAAAGCAGGTCCTGCTTAACCATCCTCGTCTCCTTCTATGACAAAGTGACCCGCTTAGTGGATGAAGAAATGTCTGTGGATGTCATCTACCTAGACTTTAGTAGAGCTTTTGACAGTTTCCTACAGCATTCTCATAGAGCAATTGGCTTCCCATGGTGCAGAAGGGTGTACTGGTTGCTAGGTGAACACTGTGTGGGTGGCCAGGCCCAGAGAGTGGTGCTGAGTGGTGCTACAACCAGTAGGTGACCAGCCACCGGTGGTGTTCCCCTGTTTAATATCTTTGTCGACAACCTATACAAGGGGATCAAGTGCCCCCTCAGCAAGTTCACAGATGACACCAGCTTGGGTGGAAGTGTTGATCTGCTGTAGGGCTGGAATGCTCTGCAGAGTGATCTGGACAGGCTGGATTCATGGACCATGGCCAATTGTATAAGGTTTAATAAGGCACAGTGCTGGGTCGTGCACTTGGATCACAACAACCCATGCAACCCTATGGGCTTGGGGAACAGCTCGTACACAACTGCTCACTTTAAAAATGGCTGAAAAGCTGCCTGGAAGGAAAGGATCTGGGAGTGTTGGTCAACAGCTGAATATTATCCAGTGTGTGCCCAGGCAGCCAAGATGGCCAATGGCATCCTGGCCTGTATCAGGAACAGTGTGGCCAGCAGGACCAGCAGTGAGTGTTCCCCTGTACTCGGCACTGGTGAGGCCGCACCTCAAATTTTGTGTCTAGTTTGGGGCCCTCACTACAAAAAAAGCCATTGAGGTGCTGGAGCGTGTCCAGAGAACGGCAATGGAGCTGGTGAAGGATCTGGAGCACAAATCCTGGGAGGAGCAGCTGCGGGAGCTGGGTGTGTTTAGCCTGGGGAAAAGGAGACTTAGGGAAGACCTTATCACTCTCTAAAACTACATGAAAGGAGGCTGTAGGGAAGCGTGTGTTAGTCTCTTCCCTCGGGCAGCATGACAGGACAAGAGGAAATGGCCTCAAGTTGTGCCAGGGGAGGTTTAGATTAGATATTAGGAATTTTTTTTTCATGGAAAGGTTTGCCAAGCATTGGAATAGTCTGCCCAGGGAAGTAGTGGGATCACTATCCCTGGAAGTGTTCAAAAAACATATACTTTAGGACATGGTTTAGTGGTGAACATGTTGGTGATTGAACTTGGTGGACTTAAAGGTCTTTTCCCACTTTAACAATTCTATGGTCCCGTGAACTGTGTCCACCAACACCTGTTTTCATTGTAGGTGCTTGACTATGCCTGCATCAGAGAAGACTGCCCAATTGTCCTTAAGTTTGTCCACCTGTGTGAATGAAGTGTGAAAAGTGAGAGATAATTTAGTAACTTGTCCAAAAGAATTACTTCTCTGGGAAGAGTAAAAGTCTGCAGGAATGCACAAGTGATAACTGTGGTAAATCAGGTTTGCCATCTGTGACAGATCAGAGGGTATGGATTTTGTTAAATAACTGAAGGTCTTTTAGTTCATAAAGTAGGAGATATGACAGGGAGAGGTCTGCTGTTGAGTAGGTTTCAGGAAGTGTGAGCAGATGCCTGGATGTTTTCAAATAAAGTATATTCCAGGCCTAAACTGTGTTGCTCATGTCCACTTCCTTCAATAGTTGCTAAGGATTAAGTTGTTTTGGCTTACTTTGTTTTTGGTTTGGTGTTTTGTTGGGTTTTTTTATAGTGCTCAGAATCAGTAGCTTAACTGGTTCAGGGAAAGCTCGTTTAGCTGGCCTTCTGTTACTGCTTGCCTCAGACTGGAAGTTTTCTCTGTTTGCTGGGTGTCGGGTTTTTTTTTTATAGTGCCACATATTGTTAATAAAATAAGGAAACTTTCAAACAGAGGAAGTAGAGGTAATGTTGATCTTGAAACACCAGCAACTGAAAAGACCATTCACAGTTTCCTTTAAAACAAAACCAAGGGGTAAGATAATGCTAACCAGGGCTGGGTGCCCAAGAGAGCATCATAATGAAGCATCCACTGTTATTGTTCAACTCAGTGTTTGTTCTTCATGTGAACAAAAGGAAGGAAGAGTTCTGCTATCAGGCTGGAGAGGAAGGAGTCTTTGTTGCCCTTGGCTACCCTAACTTTAAATGTGAGGAAGCGCAGGGCATTGCAACATAACCTTTCTGCAGTACTAGATGAGGAAAATTGATAGTTCAGGAGGTTAAGGGCGGACACTGTTTATCTAAAGACTAGGCTTCCCTTTCATGACAGCCCCAAATCAGGTATGTCAGTGCTAGTATTTATTTAGGTCACGTGAGGTTTTAAAAACCTGGTTCTAAACCTTGGTTCTTCTGCTTTGCTGCTTCTCTGCCATTTGATTCCTCCTCTGCATTGTTGTTCACCATAGGAGCAGTAAGAGATGCCACTTCCTTATGGAATGTGACAGGCACCCAGTGTCCTGAGTATAAAGTTCAGTCATGTTGCTGAACACATCTGCTAGAGACTGAGTCAGGTTTACTGTACTTTTCTGTTCCTGCTCCACCCATAGAGTTGTCTGCTGAAGTAGCAGAATGCCTGCTGTCCCTCTCCCCATCCTTCAAGTCATGAGGATGACACACTGTCAGATTAGTGGCAAAGTTTACCATGCTCAGAGCCATTGTTTCAGATTTTCAGATGACTCAGGCAATCAGCTAAGCTCAGGTTACAATTTAAAGATACCCCTGGCAATTATGAAATTTTGCTTAGCTTGCCTGTGTGTTAGTCTTACTCCAGCTTTGTCTAGTCCATGTACCACTTCTACATACCAAGAGACACTGGAGAAACAGATTTGCATCCCATTAGAGGCAATGCTGTGGTGTTGGGATGTTTGAAAAATATAAGTGCATATTTTGATTCTGATATACAGAGTTCATTCCTTGTATATGATACTTTGAAATTTCTGGACAGAAAATAAAAGCAGCCCACAAATACATGTCAGCTTTGTTTCTCATTCAAGGTGCATCCCTGCACTGATATCCTGTTAATTCACAGGTTGCCATGGTGCATGATGTATAAAATCACACATTTATGTTAGAGTCTATTTCCATAATCCCACAACAGTATGTTTTGTGAAGGTTCTACCAACATTACCATAGACAGAGCAAGAACATTAATTAGATAAAATAGCCTTGTTTTGTTTAATGCAAGTGATCTGAGGGCATGGTGATTTGTCAGAGTGAAAGCGTTTGGTTAAAATGCAAAGAGAATGGGGAGAATCCCATGAAACTACTGAGAGGGTCAAGTGTAAGAAATATTCTTTAAAGGGTCATAGTACATCACCTATATACCATTGAAGGCAGAAGAATTAGGGCCAGGCTCAAATGAGATATGCTCCTTGTGGTTCTGGGTATGATCAATTTGTGTGTAAAACCATGCTGGATACAGGAAGAAATAAAACAAATACTCCATATTACATTATTGGTATTGTGGCTCTGTAAACCCACTAAGTTCAACACAGAAAATGGAAAGAAAACTATGCATATCCTGGGAAATTAAATTAAGAAATAAAATCAATTCAGACCACCCACCAAAGTAGCCTTCTGAAAACAGGTTGGTCTTTATTTCACATAATAGATATGGAAGCTCAGTAAAATGCTGAAAATCCAGATGGGCCAGTGAGGGAATGACTCTGCCTGTACTTAGTTTTCTTACATTACTAGCATCTTGAAGTGTGGTGGTTCTTTGAAGAAAAAAATTCCAAGATTAGATTTAGCACATTTTAGTCAAGCCACAGCAAGTACACTCAGTTTACAAATACAAATGTTTTGTGTTTGTTTTGTTTTCCTAATTACTAACCCTAGAAATTACTTGTTTCTTAAAAGCTAAAAGAACTTCTTTTCTTCTCACATATCATCATGAGTGGTTTTAATAGAATAAATTGTGTCTTTGCCAGTTTAAACAGTTGTCTTCAGTTATGCCAGTCATGGTGGCTTATGTATACAGTTACAGTTTTTGTATTTGGGTGTTAAAATAAATCTGAAGAGACACAGAAGAAATAGAATTTACTTTGGGGTTTGGTGTCCTCTTTGCTGAACAGAACAAGCAAGGCTGAGTGAGTAACTAACATTCATTAGTGCAGTTGAAGACAATAGATGAGCTTCTGAGTACTGTCAGGGAACAATTATCTTCAATAAAAGTAGGTGCTGGTTTGATGCATCTGTAATTAGGACTGCCTAGCACTGTGGAAAAGGGTTTCCTTTCCCTCCTAGGGCTAGAGGGCTTGGCAAAATCTCCTTTGGGATGAAACTAGAGCATTTGTCTGAAAGGCTTCTTGGGTAAAGGACAGCCCTATGACTTTCTTTATAGCAACTGGTTTTATGATCATCCATATCTATCTATGTATCTACCACAATTTCAACTTGCTGAGGATGTAAAAAACCATGTAGCAGTTACAAGAGGATGGGAAGTCTGCTATCAAAGCCATGCCTCATGGAATTACTTTTTGTTGGAGCAGTTTGTTTGACAGACTTAAGTAGTGGTTTTAATTAAGAGTTAGGGTCCCATTATAATAGATATGAGGAGTGGCAGTGGATAAGGCCATGATCTAACTGGAAAGAAGAGGAGAATCATGGACAGCAGAGTTCTGCTGCAGCGGTACATGTCTTGCAGGTCATTAGTGGAAGAGGGTAGGCTAAGCTGTTGCAGCATTCCCCTTCCCACTGCCTCACCTTTACATCTGTTTGGAAGGGGAAAGCTAGTACAATTCTGTTTTACAGCACAAATCAAAAGACAACTCTTTGATAAAATGAAATTTGGTATGATTTCTTCCTTTTCCTTGCATGGAGACTTACTGAACCCTGGGCACAGGGAGAGACGTGCAGTCCTTATGTGCCTTCTCTAATGAGTTTTCCCACCAATGGACTAGACTTGATAACAGTTTGCACCGGGAGAAGACTGAATGCTGCCTGTGCACCAGTAGAAGCCTTTTATAAAAGGATCCTGTTAAAAGGAGTAAACCTGTTACCAGGATGAAATCAAGTGAACTGATCTGACAAAAGAAACAAGAATAGATGACACAGTGTTACTGAAAAACTGTTTCTTAAAGAAGCAAAATGGTTTTGCTTCCACAAGCTAGCAAGAGGGATATTGGTTGCTACAGCAGGAGTCTAATGGCATCAGATTCACCAGCCTGGTTGTTTATTTGTAGGGATACGTTCAATGAACATTTCAAGCACTCCAGGAGGAAAGGAGAGACTGAGGACTTAGCCATGTTTTATTAACATTTTCTTTCCAATAGAAATCAAACTGAAGAAGACAACAGATATATCGTGATTTCACTTTATTACTAGTTGTTGAGATATGCATTTATCAGAAGAAATGAGAAACAGATTACACCAGCAAACACATCTGGCCTCAGACTGGCCTACAAGTCATCCAAAAAGAAGCACAAAATATGGAGTTGTTTACAGCCAGGCACTTAAAATCCCACACAGCTGCAAGGGTGAGAGGCGGCAGAATAAACTCTCAAGACAAGCTGACAACAGCTCCACTGCCAGGGTGCCCCTTTTGCAGACGAGACAACAACAGATGAAGAAATCTTGAGAATGACCCAGAGCAGTGCTCATTAATGAATGAAGCACAGGCAGGAAATGGGACAAGATTCCTTTTGTCATAGTTTTTCACCCAGCTGTCCTCCTGTCCCACAGCCACCCACATGCAATCAAATATAGTCATGGTCAAACTCCAGAAAAGTTATACAAATAAAACCTCCAGTGATTGCATACAGACTCCTTCTAAGTTACATTTGCCCCATTAGCAAGGAATGAAAAATTACTGGGTTTAATCCAGGCACGTTTATCATTGCAATTGAAACTTATTGAGGGATTGTATTCAGGTAAATCTGATAGAACCATGTGATTCCTCTTACTGATGTCATCTGTACATCTGTTTCTCTGCATATCTACTGTTTATTATTGATTTACTAGCACTTTTACTACGTCTATTTTATTTCCTTCTTATGGCAAAGCTATGATTTTTACTTTATACAGGTATAGACTCTCTTTGTGTTAAACAGATGCGTGCAATTCCCAAAATGAGAGCATTAACAAGCAGAGGAAAAACATTTCTGGACTTCTGAAATGGAATCTGTGGAATCAAATGCTATTTTGAGATTTTTAAATTATTATAATGACATTGAAACTCCAGCTTCTTTGGTACCTTTCTTTTGTGAGTACAGCTCACCTAACGTCTTGCTCATAGGCTATGAAAAACATTTTGTTTTTCTTATGGATTGAATGCAGTTTTTTATCTGTATTTTTCAGCTGGAGTTAAACAACAGAAGTCTGTTGCAGAGAATTCTATAACTCTTGTTTTTCCAAATGGCAGCCATCCTGTTGCTCTCCAGCAGGAGACACCTGCCTGTAGGGTACTGTGAGTAGTTAGATTCAGCTCCCGTGCTGTTCATTGTCCCTTCATGTTTGGCTTTGCTGCTCAGCTGCAGTGGCCATTTTTAAATAGCGCAGTTGTGTATGAGCTGTTCATGAGAGTCCTCTAAATGGAAACTCTAAATGCACCAGCACTGAGGTTGAGCATCAATAAAAATGAGTGTCACATTTTCAGCCTATAGCAATTATTTTCAAGATCATGGATTCATGCACTCTTGAGCCATCCAGTGTGTAGAGTTCCAGAGTGACATTAGGCAGACAGAGAATTCAAGTTGGCATAAAAAAAAAAAAAAGCCCAGCCCCTTCCCACCCAAAATTACCTCAGCACTGATCTGAGGCAACTCTCTCTAGGGTCAGCACCTCTATTTAGAAATCCCACTTGAATCAGTCCATGTGAGTATCATGGCATTCTTTCACACTCTAAAATATCTACAAGGAGCTAGTCTGAGACCAGCTTATTCCACCTTAGCTACCAGAGAGACCTGAGATAGAAAGAGGTCATTTTTGCTAATCAAAGTTATTTTATGTTTAACAGGGAGGGGTTGCTGCAAACTATCAGAACAGTCTTTGAAGCATCTGGTTTGTTGCTTTTGGAGTCCCATTAATATCTCTTCTGTTTTGTTCCAATGGTAATGGTAGCTATCAGACATTACTGCATCTCCTCTTACCACTGTGTCTGGGTGCAGTATCACTAGAGCTTTTAGTTGTGTATTTTTCTCCCCACAGCTCTCATTTCTCATCTTTATTTGAATCACAGTCTTGTTCAGCAGGTCAGCTAATGGAGAGCAGATTTTTTTACTCATTCTGGTACTTTTTTCCCTTTTCCCTCTATTTATATAACACACAATTTGTAATCTTTTTAAAACCAAAGAAGAGAGAAGTCTTGAGTTCATCTAGATTAAAATCAGCTGCAGCCTATTAATGGACTCAGCCCAAGACTGGGACTTTAGGAAACAAAAACACTGGACTAAATTATACTGAACTGGCCTCTGTCTCGTGGTGAGGGGATTCATACAGCAAGAGGAAAGGGGAAAAGGGGGGTAAAGGGAGAGGATCTCCATGTGGTTTTAATTCATTCTGATTCTCTTCCTGAAGCTAATTTACCCAACACAAAGGCTCTGTAGTGGGCAGCCAGCTTTTAGAAGTTTGGCTTTCACTGATAAACAACTCCATTCCTGTTCTGAAGGTCTGAGATAGCTCAGACCTGTGTGTAATCAGCCAAGGTTTAATGTGAGTATTTTGGTACAGGGTATTTCAATTACATATTAGAGTCCTTTCATCATCTGTCAGAGTGTATCCTGAAGACTCTCAGATAATTGATCTAACTCCTCCATTCATTCTGTCCCCAGAAACAGACAGTGAATTGTCTCATTGAAGAGTCGGAATAGCAGACACATGGGCCAAAACAAGTCAAGCCAAAAGCGCTTCCACTGGCGTGGCACTTGCAGAAGGCAGTTCTTAGCTTCTTCTGAGCATAGGGGCCTTTGCCACTGAAGTAGCAATGTACTGTTCTCTGCTGAAGGGAAAATACTCATTGATTCTATTCATCCCCTTTGACATTAAATCTTTTTTATTGCGTTCTTAGTCCCGTTACTGTGTGTAATCCTCTAGCAGCATGCAAGAAGTTATGTCTTTGCCCTTAGAAAGCCAGACAGTGGGTGGAGAAGTGAAGCAAACAGTAAATCATTAGCTGGAAATTACTTGATTAATTATGTTAGGCACAGACTGTCTTTGGTTACAGTTTTCATGTACTTAGTGACAATAACTAGACTACAACTTGTAACAAAACTAGAAGGCAAATGGGGAGATTAATGAAGGGACTGAGATGGAGGAGGGAGTGGAACTGGACCTTGGAAGGAAGAGTTGACTTGAGACAATAGCTGTGCATGTATGGCTTCCCAGTGCTTCAGTCCCATGTGCAAATATTTGTTATGGGAAATGAGGATACACATGCCCCGTGTCTATCACTGGCTAATAAGCCACAACAATCAGCACTAGTTGTTCGCTGCTCTATTAGATGTGCTCTAGGAATGAGAAACATCAAAGAAAATACAGTTTTAAGATTGAGGTCTGGGAATATCTGGCTTCAACTGCTAATTCTTGCCAGTTTTGTGTAATAATGGACAAAAGAATTTCACCATGTCCTGCTTTCCATCTTCTTTTCTAATTTACAGAGATGCTGAAATGTTCAGCATTATATGAAGGATGCTCCATTTCTACAATGTTAAATTCTGTATGCATATGATCCAGTTACTGCATAGTTATCCAGGAAGCCTTATCTATCCTTATCTGGGCATATTTTTTCCTAAGTGAATTTTGCCTTTTCATGGCTTTCCTTTATGAGGCAGCTCAAGCAAAGGTTCAAATACAGAGAGAATCCCTTATACTTTGCTTGAAAAATAATTTCTCACATTTATAACAGGTCATCTGGAGACTAGGTTGACCAGGACATGGTTTTTCCATGGGGTTCTCCTGTAGTCCTTCCTTCTCCTAAGCACATGCTGTACCTTTCCCATCAGCACCCAGTTCACTTTCTGTGTGCCACAGTGCTCTGAAAACAGGCCAGAGCTGTTGCAGAGCTTTTAGGAATTAGACTGGGGTTTTTTTATGGATAAATCAAGTTTGACTTGATGTACTGGAAATCTTTTTAGCATTTTGTTCCTGTATTTCTTCTTTCCAAAACTTAAGGCATGAAGTAGCTGAAATAAAGTGACCCAAAGGCTTTTGGATGCTGTAAGGTGTTTCACTTTTTCCTTTGGCCTTCCTCAAATGCTGCCAGAAGCAAACTGATTTGCTGTCTTTTTTTGTTACTTTGGTTTTTTTCTTCTGCTTTTATTCTGTCAGTAAGTCTGTTATTTGTCTAATGCTCAGACAGATCACTTTCTCTCCTCACCCCAACCTGTTGAATACTGATGATTCCAACAGAAGTGGTTAAAACTTTATTCAGAAATAACTGGAAGAACCACTGAAATAACCATCTAGGACTTGGCTAGAGATTTATTTTAAGGCTCAAAGTAACCTAATAGAATTCTGAGAGAGTAAACTTAATTTTGGATGGTTTTGGATGACTTTTGTAAGAAGAAACCTGTTTTTGGTATTCTTTACACACACACGTGCACCCCAACAAAAACAAAAAGTAAAATGAACAGTTGTATGGTTTTACTGTTCCATGTGCTTTGAGTGACAGCTAGCAAATTACCAAAGAAATAATTACAATAGTTCAATATAGTAAAAATTGTGTAAGTAACATTGGCTTACAGTAAGCTTCACATGCTAAGTTATGCTTCCTCTGTCAACAAAGGTACCATATTCATCCCCAACACTTTCAGAAGCAGAGCTGCACTTCTCATTGCCCTAATCTCTACATTTGTGGCATCTGTTCCCATGATTCCCTGTGTCTTTTTGTAGTCTTTTGTTTTTAGCAATTACTAAACAAAGGGGTATTTGACTGTAGCCTTATTTAGCTTGAAAGGAAATGCAGTGCTAGAGCAACCAGTTTCAATAGGTTTTAACCCAAGACATAACAAAAAGCCAGTCTTTTTCTTTCATTGATTCCAACCTGAAGAAACCAGATAGTTCAAACAAAAAACTAATGAGAAGGATGGGGTTCAGTGAAATCAAGGCATGAAGATGTGACATAATTTTGAGAAACCTATTTTAGTGTGTTTGCAGACTTGGGCTACTTTTATTACTAACTCTTGGTTCCCAACATAAAAGTTGTCATCACAACCATAAAGCTAGAAATGCACTTTTGAAAAAGAGAGGAAATATTTGAGAGCACAATATTCAGTTACTGTGAAAAAAGTTTTATCTTAATGTTCTCCTGTGACTGTGTCCAATTTGATCCTTTGCTGTCATACAAAATGGTGTAGTGGTAAGGTGTTGATCCTGGAGGTTCCTAGGGGTCTGGCACAGCAGAAGTGGTGTGTTTTTATGAGGCTGAGCTCTAGTTACCTGTGCACTGTTAAGGGCCTGCAATATCTGCTCACGTTTTACCTGTAGAGATGAAAAATCTCCACATTTTTTGAGTTTTCAACTACATAAAGTTCTCTGCCTAGATGAAGAAAGTTGAGAGAGAGAGACATCCTGCTTTCATGTTCTTCTCATGGTCCTGTGGCTGGCTGCACAAGCGTGTGGGCAGCCACATGTGCACGGCACCCAGAGCTCAGTGCTCTTGCGCACTGCGCACACGTGCACTTACGTGACTCAGACTCAGTTTCACTCCTCTGCTCTGGTGCCTGTTACAGGACAGGAAGCAGGGCCCGCTGGGAGGACTTATTTTAAGAAGCTGTTGTATGATTTTGGTTCCTTGTGGCTGCAGTGTTCATTGTAAGCATAGAGCTGCTCTCTTGGGGATGCTCTGTGTGAACTGTGTGGCTGTCACTGTTGTTTCTCATTTGCCCTGCTGTGCTCCAAACTTAGTGTGGTTTCAGAGTACTTTGCTGATGTGTCAGGTCAATCTCCTTGGGTTCCACTTCTCAGATAACCAGGAGTAGTTCACCCTGGCTGCTGTCAAGCTGTTCAACTTTCTTTAAAACTATTCCTGCTAGTGTAACAGTCTACCAGTAGTTTACCATGAAACATACTCTTTGGGGAGCTTCTGCATCTGTGATGCTCTGGGGAAGCTATGGGCAGATGCTGCTGTACAAGGTGTGCAGATGCTCACAGTCTGAAACTAGGCTTAAGAATAAAAGGCAGAATAATATAGATAAGCATCCTGTAATACCATAGGGGTTTTACAGAAATTGTATTTGGAGGATATTTATAGTCATTGCCATACTTTGCCTGGGATGCTTTTTAATAGTACCTGAAATGAGATGGCTTTATTGTTTAGAGAGCTCCAAGAAATAAAATTGTTCTTAGCTTGGGAGTTTTGCTGCTGGTTTCTGTAGCAGTTGTTGAGGAACAGGCCATGAGTTCTTCCTTATCACTTCTGCCTGGTGGGTGAACAATGCATTTGGAGCTCTTTCATTTTGCTTTTAGTGTGTTGGGGAACATTGGCATACAGCCTAAAGCAAAATGGTGGAGGAAGAATGAAGTTGTTTGCTTCAGTCATCAGCAGTTTTTGACAAAACTAAGATGGCTCAGTCTGGTGCATTTTTCTGGAGTTGGATGTATTGTACATTGCTTTCAAGATTTTCGTGCCAGGCAGATCTTACTTTGTGGATCTTTGGTACACTCAGACTTCCAAGCAATATAGACTTCCCAGTGTAGGCCAAATTCTCTTACACTTTCTGTCTTCTTTCTTGCAGCACTTTCCACAAAAGTATTCTAATAGTATCAGATTATTTGTTTCTCTTCCTTAATTACTAGTTCTAAAAAATCTGTCCCATACTGTTCAGAGAGAAACAGTCTAGTCAATAAAAGCGGAAATTGAAGAACAGTTGTCTGTGTTAAGAAGAGCTTTAAGAATCCAGTCATGCTGCTTTTCTGAGTCTAGTTAGCATTTTGCTTTGATGCTGTGAGTCCTGTACTTTCATCCTGTGAAGAGTGAATACCAAAGTAGAATGTTGGTGCTAGTCCAACACTTTGTTTATCATTCATTACCTGAATTTCACATAACTGCAAAACTGTGCTTGATGGTCCACAAGAGAAGTTTTCTTTTGAGGTTTTTGCTTTGATTTGGGTTGGATCTATCCAGAAAATGTCTTGTGGTATATTATTTGAATTTTTGCAGGTTTTTTTTATCCATCAGGAAATAAATTTCCTGAAGTTCTGAGCCAGTGAAAGAAGGTGAAATAAGATAGAAGATGCTCACGTAGACAGCTTCACATTTGTTCAGAGGATTAGTCTTCAGATTTTTGCCAAGTTTCATATAAAAGTTTGGTCTGGCTCTGATGTAATCCACAGTGATTCATCTGCTTCTCACTGTCTCCCAAGAGGGTGAATCACACTGTATATCTCCAAGATAAACTATCAACATACACTGACAGAGGTGCCATTCAGGTAAAGAATGATAAACAAAGTACACTAGAAAACATACTGTCCTGAGGTCAAACCTTTCCATGTAAGTGACAACAAGCAAATACATGGAAATGTCCTTTACTGGTTCTAGATTGTCTGGTTTTTATTCTGTCTGCCTAGAAAAAGATGAGACTGAGAAGCAGACAAGAATAAGTTTCTTTCCTGATACTGGGCACCATAGTTGGGAAGGTGATTTTTTCCTTCCTGCTAAGTCCCCTGTCATGTGTTTTTTTCCTCAGATATTGCTTGGCAGTATCAGCTGGAAGAGATGGCTCTGTTTGGGATAAAACCTTATTTATTTCCCCCCCCCCCCCCCCATTTCTTTTTTTTTCTTTTCTTTTTATACTAGACAAGAAAACTATGTAATTTGAAGAATAAAAATCAAGTTTCTATTTCTATATCTGATTTTCTCCCCAATCTTTTATCTCTTGATGTGACTGATTTGCTGCCCTTCTTCCCCTCCCTCCTTGCTGATAACTAATGGACTTTGGTATTAAGCCAGCCTTTCAGAGCACACACCACCATGCCAGCAAGAGTGTGTGCAGCTATTCTGTCTGCTTTGGAAGCCTACAGATGCAGCCAGAGCTAGAACAATTCCCGTATTGATCCCGCACTTGTCAGTTAATCCGTCATAAGGCATGGGAACCCTAGCCCTATCCACATCTGCCTGCATAACTGCAGGGGGAAACCAATTCTCTGAAGCTCTCACCAGGAAACAAGAAAGCAAAGAGAAATGGGAGCTTGCTGGGAGAGAGGGCTGTAAGCTGCTGGGCCAGAGGGCCATGAGATTGCCTACCTGCTCCACCCTTTCCCCCCAACTCCTTTTCATCTTCCTGCAGGTCAGCAGGATCAGGTTTATGTTAGTGAACCATGAAGCTTATCAAATAAACGTTGCAGCAGCAGGTGTTTGGCTCTCTCCACAGGCCAAGTCTAACAAGGTTGATATTGTGTCTGTGGCCAAAGTAATGCCGTAATTACTTTTCTGGGCTTGGAACGCCCAAGAGATTTCTGGGAACCAGTTAGAAAAACAAACCTTGCTAAGAGCAGGGGATTTTTGAAAAGGAGCAGTGATGCTCTCTGTGCCAGAAGGAGAGGACAGGCATTTTGAGTACAGCATCCAGTGTGGTGCCCCATCCCCTCATAGACTGCTCATGTTACAGGGGCCTGGAACAGAGGCAAAGTGCTTAAGTTTGGTCACTCACGTTGGGATGGGCAGCTTATTTTAGCCCATGGTGGCATGTGGAAAGGCAGCAGCTTTCTTTAAAGTTGTTAATGTGTACTGTAAGAAGAGTGAACCCTGGATTTGGGGGACCCTTGAGTGTTTGCAATTCTATCTATATAATTCAATTTGACTTACACATCAGGAGTTGCGTAGCATAGCATTCCCAGTGCTGTCTGTTTCTTGCTTTGTGTGTTTCCCTTGTAAGCTCTGAACACGGAAACTGAGTTACAGACCATGATGCAGCCTAATTACCCTAAAGGAAGAATGAGATCTCACAGCACAGCTCTGCTGTGCCATGCCCCTTTATCTCATGTAGTCCCTCTCAGGCCAGGGAGGGGAAAGTTAAAACAGGTCTGTACAGTGACGACATTTAAAGGCAGCAATCACCATAATTCTTTTTGAAAGAGTATTGATCGTTCAGGCCAAAGCTTTTTCCCTGTAGCTGATTATTATATGTGATAATGTTACCATAATGTCATTTAAGCCAGCTTAAGTAATTGCAAAAATGTCCTGAACTACTGGAAATTTCTTCTGTTGCTGTGCGGTTGTCCAGGAGACCAGAATTTGAAAGGGAGAAGAGGAAGAAAGCAAACCTGATTAGACATTCATAGGATTGCACATTAGACTTGAACCTGGCATATTTCAAAAATTACTTTTTTTTTTAAGAAAGAACCTATAAATTCTTACTACCTATAAGAAATTCTATAGGCATCCTTCTCTGCTATTGAATCAAGCTACAGAGCAATGCCTTTGTAGTGATGAATGAATTTTCCCAAGCTAGGAAAGTTAGCATTGCATTAATGTCTGGCAATGCTTTTCCATTCCTCCTGTCTATGTTAAGCTCTATTTTTGCATATTACTTTGTATTATGAAGACCTGATGCTTTGGCAGCAGTCCAAAGATACCAACCATGCCATTCGCTCAGTGTTCTTCAGTGTTTCTTGCTAAACTGTTTTGTTCTTGGTATGTTGTGCTGGGCATACAGTACCCGAGTGTGCAGTAAAGCCCTGCTGTGAGTGCCATGGCATGCTAGTCCCCAGCGTTTAATTTTGTGCTAGTAGTACTGCACACTTGGAGGTGAGTGCTGTGGGTAGGTGAGACACCTGCTTCTTCAAGGTATTCGGTGACTTTCCATAAACACTGAGTGTAGCAAGTAGTGAAGAACTGCTGTGCTAAGACTGCTGGACAGGAACATGATGGAAGTTGCCTCAGCATTATTGCATTAAGGGCAAACCTTTTCTGCTCTTGAAAAATGGCACCAGGGTTCCTTCCACAGCAATTTCCCCGCCCTAGAAGTGTAATACAGATCAGCCAAAAATCAGGCAGGTTATGTACGACCTAAGATGGCCTAGATGGTGCTTATAGAGCTCACTGCTTTAATCTGGGATGCATTTGCTTGATATAGAAAGATTTTTTAACATGGTAATTTAATTCAATTTTTAATATACGTTGTTGGAACACTTGTTCAGCATTTGGAAGGACACATGAACAAGCTTAACTAGGACAGATTTTTTTCATCATGTATTCTGTAAACATTCAGGAATGATGTCTGAAAATTGTCATTTGGAGGAAGTGTTGCTGCAGTATTTGGCCTACCTGCCTATCTGAAGTCTCAGATTCTGAGGGAAGATGAAGGCTCATATATTTATTTTTCTGTAAAAAGCAAAGACCAGCTATGGCCAACTCTAATAAATCTCCACTGGAGAGGAGTGGATCAGCAAGAAGCCGTTCAGGACTGAGTTGTATGGAAGAGCCTGCAGGCATGTTAGGTTTGGTGTTGCAGTGCCAGAGCTATGTATGAGAACCTCACACATGACTTACCAGTGTTCACCTAAGTGTAACCAGACACAAACCAGAATATATTTGCTATTAATATTGCAGCTGTGATTTTTTTTTTCTTTACTTTTGTGATTAGAAGAATGTGACAGCTGTGTGCGTGTGTGTCTTCTGGCAGTGGAGGGATGACAGTGCTTACAGCTTCCATATGAAAGCAAAAGCATGCTTTCTCTAGGCCCAAAACGTTTACAAAAGTACTTCATAAAGCTTAAGAAATAATGACAAAGAGGAAAATAGGTGGCAGTGGATTAGACCAAGGTATTTTATGTGCTGTGATGTTTTGTATAGTCATCTGGAAAGAAATGGAAGAGATCTTTTGAAGACCATTGATTGGAAACAATCTTTATTATCAATCAAGTTCACCTTTGTCAAAAAAGATGATTATTTAAATATTAGGCATCTTTTACTCCCATGGCACAAAACTGATTCAAAGACTTGATTTGATAGATAAACTGTTAAATGGCTCATCAGATTAGATAAGGAAGTTGGAATGTATTTGATGTTAAAGTTACATCCCTACATCCCTACATATGAAATCTCTCCTCGTCTATAATCTAGAGAAATATATGTGAGAATAGGAGGTCATCTGCATGTTGTGTAGTTTTCTGAAGGCTGGGGATTGGTTTGGACATTACTTTTGTATTTACTGCTTTTTACCCCCAGTGGAAGTAAAATGTTTGTATTAGCTATACAGAGATGAAAACATGAGGAAGTTCTCAGGTATTGGTAATGGACACCAAAGTTCTCACCTAACAGTCAGTTTACATTAAGATCTGGGCTACATCAGAAAGAAGAAAAAAGGACTGCTAACCAACCCGAAGAGAGTTATTTCATTCCATTCTTTAATGGAGCAGATTATTCCTGGCCTTTTAATGTAAAAGTTGTCAACATGAATGGAATACACAGACCCCTGCGAAGACTCTCCTCTAATATAAATTACCTAATATTGTCATTTTTTGTCAGATTCCCAAAACAAGGTAATGTGTTAGGATGTGACTTACTTGACAAGGATGCTAAAAGCACATCTGTCACCTAAATGATATTTTTTTTCCGTGATTAAGAAGTTCTATTACTCCATGATCCAGAATCATCAAACTTATTTTTTCTGTAGCCCATTTCCATTCACGGCTTACGGTCAAAACAGGAGTTTAAATCTTCATAATTAATCTTAAACCCTTAATACACCATGTTATTTCTGACCCAGCAAGGACTTGGATCTCACAGTAACATATGCAGCAACAAAGTGATACAAATCTTCCTGTTTCTTGTCTGAACCTGCCAAGAGCCGCTGTGGATATGTGTCACCACGATAGTGTTGCAGTTGCTGAAGATGCTATTAGTGATTCCAATGGGACTCCTGAAAATCAAAACAAAACAAAGTCTTTTTTCTTGAACTGTTGATCAATTCATCATGAGAATGAAAAGGTTTTAGTTGTAATTTGGCTTTTCATTTTATTTTCTAAGCCTGTGATGAGTAATGATAAACACTGACAGGTGACTCGCATGGCATGTGCATGTATTTTGTATTTGGGAGCCAGTCCTGATGTGATTGGGAAGTATGCATAAAGGCTGCCTAAGCAGAGTTCCTCTTCTTCTGGGCAGCATTGTATTTTGATCTTTTAAACATCATTTGAATCCTCACTGTTGCTTGAATGACTTGTTATATCCATCCCAAATCTTTTGCATCCTCGACATGGGCAATTATTCTTTTCGTGAAATGCTTTCAATTAAAAAGTGATAAAATCAGCCCTTGGAAAGTTTAGCATGAACTAATTTCAAGTGCTTATGTATTCCAGAAAGTGAGTCTGAGGCAATGGTTGGAGGTTCTTACTAAAACATGAAGATATGAACTCTCAGACGAATCCACGGGGGAGGCTGTTTTGAGCAACCGCCTGTGCAGAATTGCTTCTTGTCATCCCCAAGATAACTGGTTACCACTGTGATTTCAAGTCTCTGGAAATAGTGAGGCAATTTTTAGGAAACATATCCAGCAGAAAATACTCACGCCTTTATAGGTTAGTCTGAGTAACCTTGGAAATGCACACAAAACGATGCAGTGCTTACTGTGAACAGTGTGAGACTGAGTCTGACTTAGAATTTTAAAAATTCAAATAAAATTTAAGGAAGTTCTAACTGGAATGCTGAGAATTTCCCTGTTGATTCTTGGGAGTGTGAGCTATCTTATAAATGGTTCAAGCAGTTAATGCTAAAAAAATAGGAGTTTTGAGGTCCATTGCATGGGAAATGTATGAAGTTTGTAGTTTCAGAAGGAAACTACAGATGTGTCTGGAAATCGTAGACTCCAGTTTTCCTTGTTAAGCCACTGAATTTGTCTATTTTCCTCTCTTTCTGAAGTTGTCTTGCTCAAAAGTCCTACTTTAGTCCATTTTTTCTTGCATGTATCTTCTCTGTGCTAGTTTCTGAGGAACTGACGAGAGTATTGACATATATGTATCTATATATAAGTATCTGCATTAGTTAGACACATATAAATAAAAAATTCCTTCTCTTTTTTGGAGCAGTGGTCTTAGGCGACTGTTAAGATTCCTGTTTCCCAATCATTTAATGCATTGGAAGTTTAATCAAGAGGTCTCAAAGAATACATCTTTGGCCAGGGAGAAACAGTTTGGCAAAGAAAAGGTAGGAAAGGTAGAGATAGGAAGTTTTTTAATATGTTTCCATGAGAAAGAACAGAAAGAAAACAAATGCAAAAGAAGACTGAAGGAAAGAAAAGAACCATAAGGCTGAAAAAATTAAAGGACAGTGCTCAAACTGAAAAGCCATTGAGGAGAAAGAATCATCTAAGAAACTCCGAAGGGTGGGGAATGGAAAACTGAAATTAGGAAGGGACCTTAAAAAAAGCCTAAAGCTTTGTCCATGCTGCCAACAAATCTATTTTGCTCAATTTTGGCTAAGCTGGATAAACATTTTTTCTGGCATGATAGGTAGTTGCCCAAATTTGTTTGTTACAAGTAGGTTGGAACGAACCTCCCAAAAATGTTTTTGCCTAGTCTCGTGAATTATGCTAAATCATATTTTTACTTTGAGTCAAAAAAATTTGGCCGCACAGAGGCCAGCAAAACACCGAGGCAGCTCAGACAGTTGGATTTCACAGCTGTTTTTACATTCTGTGGTTGAAGCTGTGGGGATGTGGCTTAACTGCAACATCCCGCCAGATCTCCAAGGGAAGGAGCACCCCAAGGTAGCATTCTCCGACTCGGCCAAACATCAGGAACAGCATAAGCAAGGGAGATTCAGCCCTCAACGCTCTTGATGTCTGTAGTATAAAATTACAACAAAATCCCTGCAGAAGACTGTAACACAAAGAAACCAAAGACACAGACTTTGGACAGTCAGTGTGAATGTGCTTGCTCTACACAGCAGTGTTTGACTCTGTTTTGTACAACTGCAGCAGGGCTGGTGTTCCAGGTGGGTCAGAATCCTGCTTGGAGAGAGAATAAAAGTGGCTGAATGTTGCCTTTGCCTTTAGCTTCACAAAGGTTTGTTTTTCACTCAGAGTAGCACTGCCTGCTCTGTCTTCCCAAGGGAACCATTCTGAATGAGGGTCACCAGATGCAGATGTTTGACTCTGACCACCCACCTAAGACCATAGCCAGGTTTCAGGTTGTAGTAATGCTGATCTCTCAACTCCTGGTCATCAACAAGTGTCCAAACCAAGGCCAACTTCTGCATCACTTCTGGTACTCATCAAACCCCTTGGTAAGTCGTCTGTGGGAGCTAAGTAATCTGTTCACTTTGTACTTGTGGGTTAGCCTTTTGCCGCCTTTGCTGCCTGAATTGATTTCTTGTGGAGTAAGATGAGCACTAGTGCAAGGCAATCGGGTAAGTCTGGGTGAAAGAGGGATGGAGGACATGGAAAGAGAGACAGGGCCACGTCTTCTGTTAACCATTCACAGTTAGAGCAATTTGGCTCCAGTGTCAAACCATGTGGGACAATGAAGTAAAGCTACTTGTGTCAGCCTACCCTCAGCTGCTGGTGTTGCATTGCAGTGGGGGAAAAGACCGATAGCAGAATCCCAACAAAGCTGTATGTTTCCACTTTTTCCTATTAAATAGGCAACTTCAAGTTTTTCTGTAAACTGTGGCAAATCTATGAGTGTAGTAAAAACTAATAAAATGTGGCTTGGTACAGACCTGTACTTTGTGGTTGGTTGACTGTACCTACAAGTCTTTCCTGTAGCTGGTACTCAGAAGTCCTCTTTGTGGATTCCATGGAACCTAATAACAGGTAACTTAATAAGTCAGCCAGGGATACAGTCGCTCTCTCCTCTACTTCGTCGTCACTTTTCACTGAATTTCTGTAACCTCACTTATGTTTGAGAACCCCTATCCTTTATCTGGCTTGGTTGAAAAAGTTATAGGGATAAAAACTAGTGGGGTATGGAATGTGATTGCAGAAGTGTTGTCTGTGTAGAAAACCAGACTAAAAAAGAACTTGATAAAACAGTATTTGAAGGAAAATGACACAACTATGTTGTTTGACTTTAGTGATTGCAAACATGATTTTATCATTTCTTCCTTCAAGAAGGGTCTAATGTCCTACTGCTTCAATTCATCTGAAGGTTGCCACTTGAACCTGTTTGATTTTAGTTGAGCTGAGAAAAGACTGGGCTTGTAAGTGCCAGTTTAACTCTTCTTAGGTCTGTTCAGCACATGAGGGGGGACTAATAGGGATGTGTTAAACTGATTCTGGCCATTAGAAATATGGTCTACATCCGTGGTCCTTAGGCAGCTTTTAAGGCTGAGAGTACTCCATGGGATGTAGGGCATTTGTTTGGGGCAGCTAGTTAAGGCATCTTCGTCCTATTCAGCACCATTTTCTCTGATGTGCCTCCATTGAGAGGTAATTGAGAAACAATGGTGAATTGAACCGCTTGGCCTGATTTTTCTGACAGTCTGAGTACCTAAAGGTCCTTGTGCTGTTGCTGGTTGTTTTGTGATAGCATCTGTGACCCCTATTCAGCATCCAGAGCTCCACAATGTAAGGCAGTGTGTACACACAAAGAATAAAATGATGGCCCTTGCCCTTGCTGACTTCAAATATGGTTTGTGGTTCATCCAGTGTGTCAAACTGAGCACCAAAAGTAATGGTCAACAAAATCACAAACCACTTGAAAACAAACAGCAGCTTAAAAAGTCCACATGGATCACCATGTAAATGTTGTCCTGTTTTATACTGGAAACATTTCTGACTTCTATTGGCACACTGATAAATTCCTGCAACCAACATAATCTTTTTTGGTTTGACAAAAGGGCAAACCTAACATCCAGGATTCCTAAGTGCTCATAAATGGGATCACACTTCTTTAGAAGCTCTCAGAAAGGGAAAATACATATTTTTAATTGCCATATTGGCAAATAGGAAGGACAGATAGGGAAAACCAAGAGCAATATATTTAGTTGCAGTAAGTGCCCAAAACAAATACCAGTGCTTTATGACTGGTATTTGCAAACAGTTTGAGCAGTCCATTTTTCTTACAGAGTTATCTAGCCATGAGCTATTCCCAGTAGATGAACAGTGCCCACCAGTGTTTGCCAACCAAGAAAAAGGGGAAAAAAAACTTTGCACTTCAGTTTGGTCCATTTTTGATTTGCAGTAGTTTTGCAAAGCAGTGTTCACAGTCATTTGTTCTGTTTTCAGCAGTCCTTGACCATACCCCCTGCCAGTAACAGGACCTTTAAGAGCAAGAGAAAGAAACAACTTTTTTTTTTACCCGACTAGCAGAGGATGTGCTGAGCCAAAATAGAAATAGCAAGGTCAGGTCAGGGCAAGGCCCTGCATTTCATTAGCTAGGCCTGGCTAGGAGTGATTAAATATGTACAAGAGGCTTTGAATAGTTCCAGGGAGGAGGGATGACATTGTGGAATACAGAAAAATCATTCTTTGGTGCTGTCAACTGACTGAAAACAGGATGGTACTTAATTAGAGAGATAAAAAGAATTTATTTTAATTATTTTAATTCTGCACAAAAGAAGGCTTTTTTTTTTTTTTTTTTTTTCTGCTGAGTGTTTTGAAGAGAAGGAGAGGAGGGTCTGGGGAGAATGTGTCAGCCTGGCTTAACAGAATCCAGATAGCCTCAAGATACATGTCGACCGAGCCTGCAATTCTCATTAATTTAACTTGATGAAGACTCAGTAAAAAGACAAAATTATACTGGCAGTGAAATCAAGGCCCTGATAAATTTTGGAGATCCGCCGGTTAGAAACTGAGGACCTTGGGAGCACATTGCACTGTCTGTTTCATCAGACATGCTAGAGAATTGGAAAGAATGGAGCTTCAAAACCAGAAAAAGTACTGTGTCAAGTGGTGCTCTGGCTGCCCAGCTCGAATTTGCTTTTGGGGCTGCCTGACTTCACTGGCATTGTATGACAATCACACTGTTGCATGGGTACCTAGGCACTGAATGCCCACAGTTTGTAGTCCTTTTCCATAGAAAATACCAGCCCATCTGGTTGAAGTATGTTTACATTTGTCCAGAACATCAACAATAATGTCTTTGCAAAATTTCTAGGGGCTATTTTTTTAGACCAGCCCACTGGAATATGACTTCCCACTTTATACCCCTTCTGAAAAATGATTCCTGCAGCAGCATAATGCTCCTCAGTGTCATGTTGGAAGGTCAGTTCAGAATCAGCTGCAGGGGATTTCTGCATGCTCATTTTTGCATGAATGTAACCTAAAACATTGTGAAAGCCTGGATTTAGTTACAGTAGTGTCTAGATCTCTGTGTCTAGACACTAGCATATTTACAGTAGTACAAAGATATTAGTATCATTCATACTGGTTCTTGTTACCTAAATAGTGTATTTTTCCTTCTGGTCCAGTATATCTTAACTGCCCAAAAAGTGTTTTCTTGGGCAATATTGCATCTTCTTTGCTCTATTACAGAAAAGATAAAGCTTATAAAAAATCTTTTGCTTTTCTGAAAGTTATTTGATAATGGAGCTGACGTTAATGGTCAGTTCACTGGCAGAAGTATATGGTTTGATTTATATGTTTTCTTGCTAAGATGTCAGATTGACAGCCCTGGGAACAGAAATACTCAGCTAATTGCCCAAACATGCAGCATGTTGCAAACTTTGCCAACCTTTCACAGCGATAGTATCTTGATCATTGAGCGTGAGAGCATATCTAAGCCTTAAGAAGGCATTCAGTGCTGAACCTGATAGGGCCTAAGAAGTACTTTTTGTTAGCTCTCTTCATGATTCACGAAGGTAAACAATGACCCTGAGTTTCCTTTGTAAAGCTAGTGAGCAGCCAGCCTGGCAGTAACAGCTCCAAGTCAGAATTAACAAGAGCTATGTTTCAAACTGTGGTAACTTTATTTGGAAAGGCTGCAGATCCCACTTTCCATCCCATGAGTGAGCATTTGCCCCTGGTCATTGTATCTCTCCCTGTTGTTCCACTACCAGCAATGACCAGTTGTGGGCCTGGAAAGTTTAGGTCACACATTCTTGAAAATTTCTAAACTAGCACTAGTGTAAATTTAGTCTCTGAGGCTTGGTCAGAAGCAGTATTTGTCAATAAATAGTTGCTGAATCAACATGTCTGTTCTGAATTACCCATCACAGCAAGTCCTAACTGCTGACTGATTGTGAAACTTATCATTCTTTCCCTGATCCTTCCTGCATCTGCTCTTCTTCTCCTTTTCAGGTTTTCCCCCTCCTGCTTCTCTCATCCATGACCTTTGCCATTTCCCTTCACCTTCTCTCCATCCACTCCTTTTCCATTTTTCTCTCCCTGCTCTTGTCTATTCCAGTCCCCTTGCATGCCCCTATTCCTACTACTCTCCCTTTCCAGCATTATATTTTTTCCTTCATACATCCCCACGTATTTTTAATTTACTCATCTTCCTACTGCTTCCTATCTCCCTCCCCTCATTGTCACATGGAATAAGCAGTGGTGTTATGACAAGGGGGGGGGGGCTATTAGCAGCACTGCATTGATCTATTCTCCATCATTCTTCTGTCTTGTCCTCATGGTTTCTTCTTACCAGTTGTCTTGATGTATTTAATATAACAAATTTCTTTTTTCTTCCTTTTCATTAGAAATCTGGGGGAAGGAGGACAAGCAATAGGGGTGTGCTTTTTTGTCCTTTCCTGTGCATAAGAAGGGGTAGAGGCCCTGTCTTGAAAAACTTGGCTTGTTCTTTCCTTGAGGTTTTCTTCCAGACCCTTTTCTAAGTGAATGGAGAGGAGTGATTTTCTTGTATCACCGGCATTCTTTTCTTTCCCTCCTCCTCTCTGCCCAGTCACGTCCCTAATTAATTGAATTCCCTACTAGACCTTTTGTGAGTCATTTCAATTACCCATTAGTGAAGCAGCCTGGGATTTCTGCTGTGTTTTCACTCATCTTCCTGGAATTTCTCTTCTCCTCCCTCCCCCTCCTTCCCCTTTTAGTCACTCTGGTCTGTGAAAAGCATTAGATGGACTTCAGCGCCGAGTGCCTATATTGTTTGCAGACCCAGCTGCATACTTCCACACTCTCCCTCGTGCGTCACAGCTATTCATCTTGTTTTGTACTTGGCTCTGCTGCAGATGCTGTAAATATGGTAATTTTAGATTCCCTGATTGGAAAGGGTTGCAGGGCGGGTCTAAGTGGTAAGAGCACTGTTTGATTTACACTAGTTCATTCTGGTTTCTCGGGGTTTGGGGTTTTACCAATACAACTGAAATGAAACATGTTTGTAAAAACCCTCTTTTTTAGGGTTAGGAGAAGGATAAAGGTGAGGTTATCTTTGTGCATGGACATGAAAAAGCGCTGCCTCAGAAGCTCTAGGGAGACTGGAAAGAAATGAAACAAAAGCAGGAGGTAACTCCTCAGATTATTATGTAGGATGCCTTCACACACAAATTGCTGCAAAACGTGGATGGATGTGAAAACTGCAAAAATTGGAAAGATCCAAGGCAGAGAACTGTGAAAGGCAAATCTGGAAATTGACAGAAATGCCATCAGTACTCAAGTACTGTAGACTTATGGCAATCCCTGAAGAGCAGAATCAATGGGCAGCTTATTTCTAGAAAATCTTGAAATACTGGGTGGACTGCAGCAAGTAACATGCATTATATTTCTGAGGAGAACAAGGCGGTCATAAAGCCAGCTTGCTAAAATTATGATGGATGCAGTGACTGCCTGAAATCTGATATATGGAGAATTGCATTTCTATTCTGAAATTGAATTTTTACAGCACATGAATCTTTCATGCTTGGACTAATTCTCAAGTGATACAGAGAGGCAAACAGCATCATGGGGAACCAACCTGCCGGAAATGTGCCCCACACATCCCAAGTTACAAAAGTAATTTACAGTCCTCAAGCTATTATGATACTTTCATATCATTACTATACTTGTCCCTGTGAGATTAGAGTATTTCACGGGAGAACAGACTTTTGATAATCAGGCTGTTGTGAGAAGGCTCTCTCTCATGACTTCCCAGAGGGAGCTCATTTGTTGGACTGATGGGAAGTGAATTTATGAGGGCTCCCTGCGCATTGGTATTCATAGGTACTTTTTTTTCTCCTCTGAGCTCTTTATCCAGTCAAAGGAGAGAGGAGGGGAATGGTGTGAAAATACCGCTCAGTACAGATACGTTAAGATGTTCTTAGGAGACCTACTGGGAATTATTTTACCTTTAATGTCTTGAAATCTTGGCCCCCTGTTAAGCAGTGGTGGATTTCAGAGGTTCATTAGATAACTCTGGAGTTCTGCCACTTCACAGGGTGATGCTACTCAAGTCAAAACTGTAAAAGTGAGAAAGGAGCTGGTGAAGAGTTGCATATGTGAGCCCCCTCTTTCTTTACAGGGCATACAGCAGCAGAGCCTGTATCATTTTATCTGAAGCTACCAGGTCATGACAACACCATTTTTTAGCTGTCTGTGTATTGCCCTCTTTTCTTGCACACGTACCATTGCTAGTATCATGTTATGAGGTTTAGTGATTTGGCAGCTCCTACACTTTTCATTTCTTACATATCCTTTTAGATTAAGTTTTCCACTGCAGAGTTAGCCTGGTGAGCACTGCTACCCAACTTCCGGGGTGAGCAGCAGCAACATCTGAAATGGAGCTTTGTGGCTGCTGTCATTTCACCTGATAAGCTGTCCAGTGTGTGCCAGAGGATGCCAGCTGTGCCAGCAATACTGATTGAATTGCACATGCTCTGGGCAGCTTTCTGTGCCTTTCCATGGTAACTCCTTTCTTTTCCCAAGAGTACGCAGCAGGACAGAAGACTTCTGCTTCACTAGACTGAGAAAAGCCATTTTTCACAGCACAGAGCTGGCTCCTTATCACTGGTAAGATAGCACATATACTGTAGATGAAAACCCTGTCAGCCCTTCCATGCCAAAGAGTATCTGATGTTCCTTTACCTTATGTGGGACCTAAATTCTCCTCCTGTAATGTTATTAGGTTTCTTTATATGTTTTTTGTCACTGAGTAACACTGCTTGGCTCCTACAAAGTACTGCTGTGTTTTGCTCCAGAGTTGTTTGCATCTTAGCAGATGAAAACCTGACACAAACTTTAGTAATGTAGTTAATTCAGTTGGTTAGTAAAGGAGCTAAAGAAATTTTAAGTTTATTGTATTCATAAACTCTCTTGGAGTTCTCACAGATAGGTTGGGTGTATATTAAAAAATCCACAACTTCTGGAAAATACCATTCCTTGTGGAGCTATTTTGGACTTCCAGGGTTCTAGGCTGTAAAATGCTCTAGAGCCTGATAGATTCCCAGTTACAGGTTATTTCATTCCTGTATTTTTTTGACAGAGCAGCAAGAAAAGCAATGATTTTTTTAAACAACTGAACAGTGACTGGGTTTTCTATTTTTACTTCTGTTTTGATGCACAAAACCTAGATTTAGAATATGTCCACTAAATCCTTCTACACTGTAAAAAGAACATGATAGAGATGATTTTAATTCCCCTTGTCTCAGTACTGTCCAAGAGACTGGATCAATCTCTGTACATATAACACATGCTAGTGATTGCTCCAGTATATGCCCATTTATAGCGTTTTTCTTACAACACCTTCTCACTTGACTATCTGCCACTGCTTGTACTGTAGACAAGGTGCACTGTTGGAAAAAGGAGTATAATGTGTGACATGAGAATTACAGTGTGCCAACATAGTTTTCAAGGACCTTTAGTGGATATTGAAGTTACAGTTATCTAATACCAAGGCTATGGAAGCACACCCATAAGGTGTAAAAACAAAGTTAAATATCATATGCCCAATCTTTTCATTTCCATGCTGGTAAATTACTTGGTGGTTTAGAGAGAGAAAGGGTTTTTTGAATGGGACTTGCCAGGAGAAAGGAAAGATACCCACATGTGCAGCCGTAAGGTTTCTGATTTCTCTGTGCTCTGTACAAGTGGTTGGTTACTCCTCAGAGCTGTAGAGCTGAAGACAGGATATCCCCATGGTAAGTGAGTAAGTAGGGAGGGAATTTGCTTGTTGGGTTAGTGAAGTATGGAAGGAACATCAAGGAGAAAATAATTCGTTAAAAAGGGATGATCTGGGAAAGAAGTTACAATGCAATGATGGGAAAGTAAGACCTTACTAGATGTATTATTTTTAGAAGATGGAGAAGGGATCAGATTAGGATAACTGGAGAGATCAAGGAGGGAGAGATGATTTGTACAGACCAAGCATTTAAGCATGACTCTTCAAGGTGACCTGTTGCCAGGTTTGAGATCAAATTAGGTTTGGTATATTATCAAATTAAGTGAGTACATGCATGTAAAATACATATTCAAGAATACTTTGCAGAGCTGGACTGAATACTGTGTAGTACAGAGAGTTTTCAACTCTTTCTGACCTTTCTAGCACCTTCCAGGAACTGTCGAATACTTCATTTTTTTTTCCCAAATTAGCTTTGCTTCAGCACTACCCTCATCCCCACTGGCAGCTCTTCCCATCTCCAAGTTGCTTAGTACACATGGCAGCTTTCAGGGCCTCAGACTTCAGTCACATGCCACTTGGAAGTAACCTGGCATGAGTTACACATGTATCAGAGTAAGCCCATTGGCAACTCTTGTCCTTCCCCTACTTGTTGCTGCATTGCCATTTGATGCATGAGAATGGTGGTGAAAAGTGTCCTTAACTGGGTTAGTATTTGAGTGTAGGGTAGTATTTGAGCCAGTTTAATCCAGAATTTCCTAGAACCCAATTCTGTATCTAATTCTCCTCCAGAACAGATGTCTAATCTAGTTCAGTCCATCTGTTGAATTCCAAATGGCACATTATATCACATACATGAAGCACAGTCAATTAATAGGACATGCAGTTTACAGGGTGAAAACAGGGAGAAATCTCCTTTCAGTTGATTCTCTTACACAGAACTTGTGCACAGATATTTCTTTTTAAAAAGAAATTATTAATCACACTACCCTTTTTTTATCTAGGCAGCTGGATGGCAAAGGTATGGCCTAGTTACCCATTGTATTTGGTTTTACAAAGAATTGGCACTTGGAGAGGGTCAGTTTGCATTCCTCTCTCTCTCCATTACGTTGTGTGCTTAGAGGGGTTTGTGTGGGCTATCACACTTGGCTCCCATGAGATCCCACATCTGCTAAAGGATAGAGTGTATGAGCTCTCAGCCTCTTCCTTACCTCCAGCCTCCCCCCATCATCTGAGAAGGTTAAACTAAAAGCAACATGTATGATGGCAAAGGTCCAAGTTTGAAATGTGTCCATTGTATGTGTTCAGTTCAAAAACAACATATCAAGGCAAGTGCAGTCCTTACAAGTAGCACCCCTGGGCCTTCTTTTATTCCAAAGCAGAGATATTTACCCAAGGAAAAGAGGGAAGTGATGGGGTAACAGAGTATACATATTGGGAAAATATGCAGGCAGAAACTGAAGAAAAAATAACATTCTGCCACAAGTAGCTGCCTTGTTCCTCAACTTTTTTTTTCCCTTCAGATTAGAACCAGCCATTTCTTGTGCTCTTTCAAGCACCTTCTGTGGTTTCCTGACAGCTGGCTGGAGAGGATTGAAATCTGGCTTGAAAAATAGGCCATGGGTCATGTTATTTTCAAGAGGGGAGAAGCAAAAATTCCCATAATGCTCAAAATTCACAGGCTTGAGTTTTGTTGGGTTGTTTTTTTGTAGAACATCAGTGTTGGATATTTTAATAAATAACTTTAGTTAAAAATTCTTAATAGAGAACAACTACAGAATCAGCTCTTTGTTTCTCTTCCCTCTAATTTAAAATGGCAAGCAGTATTTTGTGTGCAGTTGCAGCATGTCCTTTTTCTCTGGAGTGTGAGAGGGGAATGTCAGCTTCATGAAAGGGTATGCTGGGGTCTTCTGAAAGTATTTTTTGTTTGTTTTTTTAAGGATATGGTAACACTTCTCTTGCAAAAACTGTTTCATTAACAGAAAGATAAATCTGAGTAGCAGCCTGCAGACTGGTGTTCTTTTTCCCAGCTCTCCTGAGCCTGAATTGAAAATACCAATACATTCTCAGCTTTATGTTCAAGCAGATGTTTTCTGTTAGGAGTTATAAACCTTTTGGTGTTTTCTTCTTCTGTGAATAAGTTCTCTTTTTAAAATATTATAAAAGGAGAATACTTAGTTCACAGAAGTGCTAACTTATTTGACCTGCATTTTAGAACTCGAGGCTTCTTCTTAGGAATACAGTTCACTACTTCTGCAGCCAAAGGGCACAGCCAAAAAAGTTAGTCCTGTCAACTGGGTTTAAGGAAAGAAAGAAGAAGCAGAACAAGAAGTACAAGAGACAAATGTCAGGAGGAGTCAGCAAGTAGAGAAAGTCAAGTATCATGCCCTGCTATATGGGGAGAGTCAAGAATTCCATCGAAAGTTGTATTATAGTGGAGCATGAGGAAGGTGAAAGTGTTGATTGACTCTTGACTTTTGAACAGATGGGCGAACAAAACAACCCCAGGCAGTGGCAGAGCACAGCTGAGTCATGTACGGCATCACAGGGTGTGCAGGGACTGAATGAGTGGAGAGCTGGAACCATGTCACCTGGCCAGGGCATACCCTGCATCAGCAAATCTGCATCCTTCAGATATGTCTTTCAGAGCATCTTTCTTCTCTTAGCTTTAATAATGTGTTACAGTCCCTTCCACAGAAGAACTAAAATGGGGTCAAAGGAGAGTATCATCAGCATTGTCCAGTCCATCCATAACACTTCTAGAGATTCATTTAAGGGCAATTTTAACAAGGGTGTTTTTTGTGTTGTGGACAGACATTCTCTAAGAACTGGAATAAAGCCCATGCCATACAGCCCATTCACTGAATAAAGAGGGTTTTGATGGGTAACTGAGATAAAAATAGTCATCAATTCTTACTCCCAGCCAACTCCTTTAGAATGTGAGTAAGAAGCATAGTCTAATGAGTAGAAGGTGTTGGTGGAAACTAGGAGCTCCATTCTAATGTTTGTTCAGCTCTGGACTTGTTGAGGGACAATAGTTGAGGGACACCAGAACACTGGTGAAGAGTTTCGACTAGTAGTTAGTAATACTGAACTGCTTTGTGAAAATGCGTGGAATAATTAGTTAGCATCTGCAAAATGTTTTGAAGATCCCAATTTCCGTGTTTCTTGTAGTTGTGACAGTGCATCATACTGCATAGTGTAAAAGAGATCTGTTAAATTAACTAAACAGACGAATGTCTCTCATCAGATCCCCTCATGTCCATGCTACAAATGATAAAAACCCACCGATAAGAGATTGAACTGATTGAGTCAAATTTTTTCATCACATCACTGAGTTTATGCTGATTTACACGAAGCTATGCCCATCTCTAATGATATTGCTTAGTAGGTCCAATGTCTTTATAAACAAAATTTATAAATTCGAAATTTATCAAGTGAGGGGGTGTCATAACCTGTGTCTATTTTCATTACGAATTTCTGCACCAGAGATACAAGAATAATTGTGAAAGTATGTTTTATAGTCGTCAGTTTTAGACTGAGCCCTTTCAGAAGTTTTGATGGTCCCACAGTTACACCAGAAAGTTGACTTGGCTTCTGGAAGTAGTATTAAGTGCCAAACCAGATTACTCCTACTGTGTAACCAGTTTTCACCTGTTTTTGTGTACGAGGATGTTAATGAAAGAATACTTCTTGGAACAGTTTAATGGTTAGAGGAAGGTAGTGCTATTCATGGTTTTGCTAGGCAGTAGCCTAGGTACACTCAGGGATTGTTTGCAATCCACAACAAACCATTTTAACTGTCTGTAAAGAGCCTTCCCTGTCAGAACAATGGGTGTAAGTATATTACCACTTTTCAGGCTTTGTTACTCATAAGCTGTAATGCTTAATGCTCCGAATCACTAGCTATTCTTACTGTAGCACCATTTTTTTTTAAAGTCTCTTTTTTTCTGTTTCTGGTATGATTGACCAGCATAGCAATAGCCCTGTTTTTCATATGACATACTGTACTCACTATTGTTTGAAATTGACATTAGAACATTTGACAATAACATTTTCGTTCCAAACTGACTTGTATTTTTTCCAGCACTGATTTTTTTTTTTCTGTTCCTTTCCTGTTTATCTAAAATAGCTGAAGGAAAAGGACACAGTGCATCAAAGCTGATAGGACAATAATTAGACCTACTGTATGTGCTGGTTGCATTCAGGCCTATGAGCACTTCCTTTCTCCTCCCCCATACCCAAACCCAGCTCTGCTCCATTCTTTGGAGCAGGCAGGATATTAAGATTTACAAGGCCTCTAGTCTTTGATGTACTGGGAGACCATGGCTCTTTCTCATTTCTTTACAAAGCCTGAGCCTGAGCAAAACAGGTACAGGGATCATGAGCAGGGAAAGCTTCATATTCGCCACATTTCAGGTAGTTTGCCCTGAGAATGATAGTAAAGGGAATACAATGTTTGCTGTGATTTAGTGCTTGGGATTGGTTGCAATCTAAAACTTGATCTGGGCTTAGTGCAGAGCCAAATTCCAAAGTGATTTAGTCCTACTGCATACATGTTTACTCCTGCATGGATATAGACATAATGGGAGAATTTACCCTTACGGAGTTGCAAAAGATTTAACACGAGGAATTCCCACTGGTTTAATTTAAATAAGTGTAATAGGTTTACTGGAACTTGTGCCACACCCATGTTCCTCCTCTGTTTAGGCTGCATTTCACTAAGTGCTTGCACAAGGGTTTGCAATAGTTTAGGTAAATTGGATATAAACTGTGCGTTTACTTAAAGCAGTGTAATTTCCCTATGTAAACAAGAGTGAAGTCAAAACCCATGGACAACCCCCTTCCTCCGGACACAGCTGGAAGGCGTTGCTGAACTCAGTTACTTACCACAGTCCTCTGTTTGCCACTGCCAACTGCTCAGCCATGGACAGGATTTGTGTGTACGCTCCCCAGTATGTTTTGGGGTGTAGGGTAAAGGTGCATTAGCTCAAACCACTCATTTAAATTGATGTGACGAATCCTGCCTGGAAGCGCTCACACCGGCAGCTCTGCCAGCTGCTGAGGAGACAGCAGCCCTGAGTGGGGTGGCAGATAGAGGCAGCTGGAGGGCAGCAGTCTCTCGGAGTAGGACAGCTGTACGCAGAGTGAGCATCTCCCCATCAGCTAATTTCCACACGATCTAGGGTCCCTTCAACCAGCTTATTCACACTTCACTCTTTACTAAAGACTTCACAGTTGATTTAATTTAGTAGTCAAGGAGCATCAACTTCTATCCACTACTGTGCCACTTCTGTCTACTACATTCAAGCTGTCAGACATCAGGAGATTTGTCTACTATAAATCGTTTCCATTTCCCAGTTAGTGCAGAATATTCAAGAGAGCAAGTTTCAGTTCAAAATCTAAAAGGGGTCCACTTTCCATTTCTCTTCAGGGTTTCTTTACTGTCTGTAATTCTAATTGTAGGATATCTCTGCACAGCTGCTTTTCAGTTTCACTCCTTGCTTGGTTTGCCATTGTTGACTGAAAGCAGCCTGTTTTCTTTCCACTGCCTTCAGTGGAAGTGCTGCAGGGTCCAGTTACCTCTGTGATAATCAGGGAAGATCTTTTGTAAATATCTGAAAAAGTGCTTTAGCATTAAGAAGTGAACACATAGGAGCTCATGTGCTACATTCAGTAGCAACTGAAAAGGATCAAATAGTTTCATGGTTCAGCTCCATAGCAATTTAAACTGCTCAGTCTGCTGTGCTCCTACTCATTCAGCTCCCTCTCCTTCTCTTGCTCTGGCACTGGCACTTTCCTGGCCTGAATAGTTGCACGAACTGGCTTAGACTGGCTGAAAAACAATCCAGGGGGATTTTTTTAGGCCACTCAGCTGAGGCTGGTTGAAGGTGCCACGGAATGGCATCTTCAGATAATCATTCATCAGTTCCTCTAAGCTTTCTCATTACATAAGACAGCTCTAGCTGGTGTTGTTTCCAGGAGAGTTTCTGAATTTGGTAGCCTGTGTTTCACAGCTGACTTAAAAATGCAATTCTCCATGCAGCCAGGACCTTCCATTAAAATGTACTAATATGTATTCTTAAAACCACTGAAAAGAGTGTCCTAAGTTAATTGCTGTATAGGCTCATTAACATCATGAAGAGTTCAGTTTCAGTAGGATAGTGTACATCTCCAGACTTAGATATTTTGCTCTATAAGAGTGGGCCTACTTTGTCTCTAAGAGTCACTAACAGTAAACTAACAGTTCGAAGGCATTTGCCTTTCAGAAGAAGTCTCTAGGAAGAGCAGGGGTTAGAATTCTCTTCGCTGTAGCCTGTTTCTTTTCCCTCCCAGCAGAGAGCAGTTGATCACCTTGATTCCCTCGATAAGGGATCCTTACTCCATGTCAACATACAGGACTGCAGAGCAGCATACACATGTAGGGTGGGACCTAGAACTATACTCCTTCTTCTCATCTTTGGTCTTTCTCCTAAGAGTCAGTGGTCCAACATGAGGTTAACTAGGGAGAACCACCTGAAACCTTTTTCACTGATGTCAGCAGAGAAGTCAGCAGAGTGAATGGTCAGAGGCAATACATCATTCCTGTCCCTAGTCTTCCTCTGCCTAACTGAGTGACCATGAAGCATCAGACAGTGGGGAAGCTTGTGCGGCTGCTTATCGCTTATGTGTTTTGTAGTTAGATCCCAGCATTCTTAGGGCCTTTTATTTTTGAGCAACAGTAATTTACAGGTGGAACAGAATAAAAAACTTGGATCATGCAACCCTGGTTTGTTTTCACTATGTTTTCTGTATCTATTGAATAATTCCTGGCAAAGGAGGGTGATAAGGAGTTAATGGATGGCTGTGTTTGTAAGCACAGAAGCATGCACCACTACACCTGCAATACCAGAAAACATCTACAACAAAGTTGCAGACACATGAAAGGCCAGGCAGTGACCTTCAAAGGAAGTACATGGATTGAGACTAGTGCAGAGATAGGCATGGAATCGCCCCTGTTATCTGGGGAGCAGGAAGCATCTGGATATATCAACGTGCCCTAAGTGATCTGCTGAGGAGTTTAAGCTCATTTTTGAATGTGTTTGGTCATTTTGACATTTGGAATTGCTCTCGCCTTATTATTGATGGACAGGTAGAGCTAGTTATCCCATGATTGTTGCAGTTGTCTTACACCTTCCATTATAAAATCCTGTTTTCATCTAATTATAATTTACCATAGCATTTGAGCCAAAAAGACTAAAATAAGGGACTTGTTTCTGAATGGTTTTGATAGAAAATTTCTTCAAAAAGTTTGTAGTCCGTTATGAAGAAAGTGGTTGTTCTACAAGTGATGGAAAGCAATTCTTTTCTAGGAAGCTCTATGGCCTCCATTTTTGGGCACAGATTGCATGTTTTTGATGGATGAATGGGGTATTAGGAGAAAAAAAGGGAAAGGAGTTTTATTTTCACATAAAAATTTACCACAGTCACATTCTAGGCATGCTCCAGCAAATGGCTGAGTCCATTTTCTTTTGAAATTCCTTTTCCTAACCTTTAAGAACTGTTGAGTCACTCTAAGGCAGTATTAGGACACAAGAAATGAATGTGTGTCCCCAGTTTCACAGTACCTGTCTGGGCCTCTTGAAGGAACTGGAATGGAAAGCAGTGAGCAGTAGAATCATGGCAGTGATGAGCTGGGAACCTGTTGAAGCAGAAGACTGTGGAAGTAATAGCCATGATGAGGTTTAAAATCGGTGTGGCATTAGAGGAGATCCGTGTAGGAAGATATAGCTTAAAGGAACTCTCCAGACCTTAAATATATGCTGAGGTTTTTGAATCTTGCTATATCTCACTGTTGCATAGCAATTGGCTGACAAGATATTTGCCTCATTTCCCTCTTACCTTTAGAAAGAACAGTGTGCTTCCTATTTGTGCATGCAGTTAAAAGTATACACCTTAGATCTAAAGCTACCCAAACCCTAAAAATACCAGCATTTTTCTCTGATGGAATGCAATTTGACATTTTAAATTAGTAAGTGTTTGACAACACTAAACCAAAACTTGGTATTTTGGCTCTGGGATTTGATGTCTAATACAACTGAAACTCAGTAAATTTTGGGGGGAAATGCCATGTATGGCAACAAGTCCCAACGCTGATGTCTATTCTGTGAAAATATTAAGGGCATCTCATTATCAATCCTCTGAAGAAAGCAGTTCAGTAGTTCTGTCCAGAGCAAGGAGGACTTTTGCTGAACTACAAGGCAAGAATTCTGTCTAAATAACAATTTAAATTTTAACAATCTCTTGGGTAAAATTTTATCTATTTCTTCAGTACAAATGAGTTCATGGTAAGGACATCTTTTTACTTTCTCTCCCTGAGTTTCTTTAAACTTTTGGAGTGCTTGTGAATGTAATTTGAGTTCGACCTATTCCTAGCAATCACAGAACTTGCTTCAAAACTCTGGCTGTTCTGAAAATGCTCTGTTTTGATATTGGCAGCATTTAAGCCCTTCTCATTTCCTCCCTAAAACTGGAAACTACCTCTTGATTTGTAAAGGGTAAGGAGTGGCCTAAACGATAAAATTGTCTTAAGAGACTATAACATTTGTCATGAGATGGAGTTCTATTAGCACGTAAAATTTTCTTTAGCTTGATTGCATCTCGAAGTTTACCAGAACGTACTCAAATAATTTCTAGTTCTAAGAAGTGTGTAGACCTCAGTTTTGCATATGGCCATCTCTCCAAACCACAAGTCACTAAAGAATGTCAGTGTGATGTTTGGCAAGTTAAAGGAGGGCAGCACTCCTAAAGCAGGCTTGTGGTTTTATCCCTGCAGTAAGAAGACTCAAATGTTAGAGAGATTATTTTCTTTCACATGTATTATAATTTTTTTTTTCCACAGTCTGTAGTAGAAGCACCTGTGTAACCTTGTTTAACTACCTTCACACATTTTTCTTTCCCTCAGCTAATATTCTGCCAAAGTGACAAACTTTCCTCACTTTGAACTGCAGAACACCATGAAAGTCAGCATTTCTCAGCCTTGTCCAATACTGTAAGTCTTCTATGCACTGTTCATTGGGAGCTGTCATTTTATTAATGCTGTAAGAACATGACTGCTATAAAACATGAGTATATCTTAGAGAGAAGCTGTTACAACTTGCTGAAGTTTAAAAAAAAAAAAAAAGAAAAGAAAAAAAAGAAAAAATAAAAGGTTGATGCTTATAAGGATCTACTGTTTGCTTAGGCCTGAGTCTTTCCCAGAGTGTATCATTCCAGATAACTTGCTGCTGCTCTTTGATTAAGAATTTTTTCTCCAGCAGAGGCCATGAGGGTCATACATCCATAGACTAGAATTCAGTGTTAACAGGAGGAGCTTGCAATTATATTTCCTTACCTTTATGTTGATTAAAAAAGAAAACAACCTTTTAAGTCCTTCCTCATCGTCTGGGGACCTGAAGGATGTTCATTCAATTTTTGGCGTCTCAGCTCATTCTGATAATGAGAATGCTAGTTAGGCTGGGGTATTTGAAACCTGCATGTAAGTTCACCAAGGACAAGAGAGGCCTGAGACTTGTCACATACTTAATTTCTGCTCTCTGGGACACTACAGAAAAATTATTATAATCACCATTTGCACCCGAACCAAGGAATCTTGTCTCCATTCCAGTTGATTTTCCACTCACAAGGATCTATCCTTTTCCATCACAACAGTGATGGTAGTTCACAGCAAATGATCTGCCATGTGGGTAAGTGGTATTCAGTTCCTCACTTGTTTCTTTCTGCCATCTGGTGCCATTGCTTTGCTATCTGTTACTTCTTATCCAGCCTAACAGAGCTCACTGTCCCTGGAACAGCCTAGAATTGATTTCAAAGAAATTCAGGTCTGTGAAAAGATAGGTACAAATCCCAAAGAGGAGGCAATTAGTAGCTTCTTTTAGTAGTCTTCTTTTGAGTCCAAAGTACCTGCCTTCCAGTGACCAAAAAGTCTTATTTTTTACAGTGAGCAGCCTTTTTGTTAAAGGTTTTACTAACATAGGGAATGGAATTTGTTAAAATACTAATTTTATTTCCATACGATCACTTTAAACATGAGCCAACTCTATGTTTTCCTGAGAGCCAATGAGGCTTGAGATTTTTTTTTAATTAAAAGTCAGCAAAGATGGGGATTTTATTTCCTTTCCTGTCGAATGCATTTGAAGCACCTCTGTCTCCAGCTGGCTGTGGGAGCAGAGCCAGCCCATAATGGTTTCAAGCCCGGTGTGTGCATAGGAGAAAGGGTTTTCACCTGATTGATGACTATGAAAGTGCTTGCAGTGCAGACTGCTGAAGCTGGTAACACTGGAGTTGTTTAGAAGATAAGAGAGAGGAGGTGGCTGTATTTTTGAAAAGCTGGCAATGCTTCCCAGTCAAGTGCAGTAAATGGCACATGAAGGGTCTCATTTCATCGGCTTGTGGGCACTCTGCTCCATGAAACCCTTTGAAATGGTTGCCAGAGGTTGAAGCTGAGATTGGTTGAACTTTCTTGGTGTCCTGTTCACTGGCCTTATAGCCATTCCTTCAGCTACACTGTCAAAAGTTTTGTGACTGGGCCTATCTATCCTTTAGTACTTTGTATGGGGAGGTCTGAAAATTATTGTTCACCATGTATTACTTAAAAATGCAAAGAAGTGTGACATCGAAATACCTTCCACAATTGTGGCATCCTTTCCAACTTTACATAAGATTTACTTCTTTCCAGGCCTCACATTGCTCCAGTTTTAGCATGGATTTCTTAGGAAACTCATAGTATCTTATCTCTACCTGATCCATCGCACAATGGCCACATCATCATTTCCTTAGGTATGATAACATTTTTGGCCGGAGTGACTTAATCTTTGCTTTAGGGCCTTGTGATGTTGCAATCATCTTTACAGCACCTCTCTAGTGGGTATGTTCCAGCAGTATGCTGTGGAGGAGAAGAGGAAACATCTTTGTAAAAGAGTCTGCTCTCAGTCATCATGTGGGTAGAAGTGAAGTGTATTACGTTCAAGGTTCACGGCTTAGAGGAGCAGGAAAGAGGATAGATTGTTAAGCAGAATGTGAAATGGCCTCAGGATTGCACTTTGGAGGAGTTGACTACTTTTTGAGTCGGGAGGACAAGAAATCCTCAGGACCACTTAAAAGTACAAATAAGGTAGAGGAAATACAGAGACTAGAAAGAGGGGAAGGAGACTGAGGAAAGAGTGAAGGGCAAAGTGGCACACCTCTTGGGGTGTGTGTCTGTAAAAATGGGGCTGGGTATTTGCGAATGTGCTCGTCTGTGGGTTTTCAGGTTCCTGCCTCTCACCAGCTCAGAAGCTGCATGCAAGGCCTATTTAATGATAGATTAGTGTTTCCATGTGGAACCATAAAGTGCAGACATGCTTGAAGATGGGCAGGTGGCAGGAGAAATGATCCGAGCTTTATGAAAAGCCAAAAATTCAGGAAGACAGACGTTTGGTTTCAGTTCTGGGCAGATGCTCAGGTCAAGTCTTATTTTGTCCAAACCGCTTCCCCTATCCTTAGGCATGATATTTTCAGAGTGAAAGGACAGGCAAAGCCCAGGGAGATTCCAGAGCATGGCTTGTTTGCAGCTGGCTGGACATGGAATTCATCAGCAACAAAGCAAGACTCGCTCTTCTCCTGCGGATATGGAGAGAACTTGGATTCGTGCACGCACACAGAAGCATGCACACGCATGTGTGCGCACACACCAGAACAAACCAGTTCTTCCCTGTCTGCTGGGGAGGCTTCAGTTACAGTATCTGAAGCCAGAGATTTCATTTAAGCCATTTGGACCCATTCGGACTCTGAGTGCTGTAGCCTTGCCTGCCTCCTTCCTCTCTTAGCTCCCAGCCAGAAAAATCCTCCCCCTCGCTGCCCTCCCTTTCCAGCACACACAACACAGAAAGCAAAAACCGACCCAAGCTTGCCTTTGCAGCTGGGACTTATCAGCCAGAACACACACATGTAGGTCATCCATGGGAACTCAGCAAAGTGTTGGATCAACAAGAGCACGGGGGGGGGGGGGAGGGGGGGGTGCAGGGCAGCGGGAGGAGCAGGGATGGAATCTTTTTTTATCATTATTATTATTATTATTATTGTCTGCTTTTTTAGAAAGGAAAAGGAAGAAAGATTACAGCAGCTTTTCTGTTAAATGAAAAGATTAGCATGCCGTGGATGCTTTGCAGGGGCGTGATGAGATTTGCAGCAGATGAGTTGGTTGCTAGGCAATGCTAATGAAAAGCAGGCTTTCAAAACTTCTGTGCTGTGTGGCCCCAAAAGTTATCTAGCCTCCCTCCTGCAACCTTCTCTCTCCCCAGCTATCCCCTCCCTCCCCATGCAACCTCCCAAATATTTATAAAATCCTCACCAGGAACAAGAAAGATAGATGCTGGAGTGGACTTTTGACAACTCTCTCTTCCTGAGCTACCCAGGAGATACACATACACACAAACAAGTTTCTTGATTTTGTTTTCCTCCTTAGAAAGGTAAAAAACAAAACGACACACCACCCCCAAACCAAAAAAAAAAAAAAAAAAAAAAAGCAAACAAAAAAAAGGAGGGAAGAAGAAAAGTTAGCAGTGGCTTCCAAAGCAGCTTGGTCTCCAATTTCAGAGTTCAGTCAGAGTTTAGGGTTGGCATGTGTGTGCGTGTGCATGTTGGGGGTAGGTGCGTGTTTGTTTTTGATTTCTCTCCATGCGTTTTCAAGCTGGGCTCCAGCTCTTCCCCTCCTCACATCCTGCTGCAAGCCTCCTTTCCCTTTCAAGGCCTTCTGACACAATGAGCTTATTTTCCCATGCTCCCTGTGAAAGCCGGAGTATGTGCATGAAAGCTGCAGCCTCAGAGGACTCTTTTAAATACAGAAATTGAACATTGCTGAAGTTACAGACAGGGTTTCTGCTATTTTTACAAATGACCCATGTCTTGCTCCCCTTCTCAGAAGTATCAGCATTCTTAGATATCTTACCATCTGTCTCTCTCAACTGTTTTTTTAAGTGAATTTAATGTTGGTATGACAGCATTGAAGACTGGTATTTACTGCTTGCTCCACATTCTCCTTATTGCTGTGGCTTCTGTGCCTCAATCCTAAGGCAAAGTCCTTTCATGTGAGCAAAAAAGGATATTTCCAAGGTCAGTTCTAGGCTAAAACTGTCAAAGAGGCATCATTTAACAAGATCTAATTCTAAATAATCCAATAGAGTAATATAGTCCTGTCAAGAAAAAGCAGAAGGTTACAAATTTCAAAGTTACTGAGCTATCTTGGGCCTGTAGATTGGGCAGGGAACCTGCAGAAGCAGAGCCTCACTGCACTGCCCACTTTGAGATGCAGTATATCACATTGGATGTAAAGTCTCCCTGCAATACTGGTGTTTATTTTTAATGGATGCTTCTGGGGAGGTAAGAGGTTAGCATGAATTGGAAACAGAATTTAAGATTACTATGGAGAGTGAATACAAGCCTCATATGGTGGTCCCATATAGTCCAAGTCTGACAGTTAATGATCTTGGTTGAGGTCTGCAGAAGTCAGTGGCACCTGGCCTAGTGAAAACAAGAGCTTGTGGGGGCGATGTGGGATTGTTTTGTTTTGTTTTGTTTTGTTTTGTTTTGTTTTGTTTTGTTTTGAAACATGCTGGAGAAGTTTTGTTTTGCCTGGACTCTTTCTCGCTGATGCCAGTATGAACTGTTAATCAATAAGAAATTCCTTGGGCAGACAAATTTTGTGGGGCTGCTGCAGTAACCTCTTTATACCATATTTCAGATGGCAGAGGCCTATATGTTCTCTCTTTTTAATTTTCTTCTTTTTTTTCTGCCATCAACCCTGTTTTAGTCAGTACAGTGTGGATAGGTGATATATTAAGCCAACGTCCTAATCATATGTGGTCATTGAAAATCTCAAGGCATTCCCTCCAGAAGTTAATCTTTCAGTTATCAGTTAGGGGAATTCAATTCTGCTTCCATAAATTCTCTTGCTGTTTCAATTAAATAGGGATGGCAAATTTCTAAATGCTTGGGAATACAGGCAGCTGCTGTGTGCAGACTCTGGGATGACTATTCAGGTAACACTCCATTATTAGAAGTAAGAAATTTGGCCCTGCAGGATATGTTACAGGATGTGTTAGGAAATGTGGTAAAGGCAAATCAACCATGTGTCCTCCTTCCTGTCCTTTGTCACGCCAAGCAAAATGCCTGGACGGTACAGTTTTGAAACCTGTCTCTGGGCATTCCAAGTCTGTACAGACATGCCTGCAAGGTATTGTTGGCCATTAGAAAGGGAAACTTATTTGTCATGTTTTTCCTAAGCTGTTGTTTAGTGCTGTCCATATTGCTAACTGCTGCCCCAGCTCCATTTCATTTGTGGATATAGGCATTCCCCTGTGTAGCTTGGTCCTCTCTACTTTGATATTTTCTATAATAAAAAGTGATGTACAGATTGAAAATAGGGGCATCTCTGAAAAAAAAATTATCTGATGTTCTACACTCTGAAATCAAACCCCTACACATGCCTTTCCCACAGGGTTTTGCTCCCACCAGAGTGGTGTCCCAAAGCCTTGCAGGCACACACTGTCTGGAGTCACTCCTTATATGGCATGTCTTAGCAGGTGACCAAAGTGCTACAAAAATACTTTGTTTTGTGATGTGAACAGAATTACATAATGAATGTAAAAGACGGCCACCTTTCATTCACATGTGTAAAAGCATTTTTTGCTTTTACACTAGCAACTACTGAATTTTGACCAGTCAGGTCTTACCAACATGCTGGTCATTAAGGAACACATTTGATGGCCACCTCTCTGGCCACTGTGCATGCTACAGCTTGTACTCACATACGCAAGAATTCATTAAAAAATGCTAACCCCTTCAAGAAAAAGGAGCCAGACCATGTGATTTATCTGCATTACATGTGGGAGATCAACTTGGGATAAATCAGGTGAAACATTTTATCCTGTAGGGTTTGATTTGTTTAAAGAGTAGCTGAGACATTTCAAATGTGTGGCTGAAAGCACTCCAAATCGGAAACTTTCCGTCACATAAGACTTGCCTGTGTGCCCACTGGAGTCAGTGGACGTTCTAGGGAGTAAGAAAGGGTGCATAACAATTTGGGGGTAAGTACTGGCAGACCTACACAAGCAGAGCAGTATTTGCTGATCGAGAGATAGCAAAACATATAATTTTTCCCTAAAGAAATGCTGTGTCACTGAAATTTGCTTTGGATTTATGGTTCCATGACTGCCACTACCATCCCTACAGATTGTTTGGAGAAGGTCCTCTGCAGATTCACATGCACTCAATTGATCATGAATGAAGCTAAGAGCAGTTATTAATCTTACTGCCTGGTTGCACTCTAAACCGCCTTCTAATCCTGCCTCTGTTCTCTTAGACAAAGAATGCAGTGAGATGAAGGCAGGATCAATGCCAGCATGGAGCTGCCCTTTTTAGTAGTTGTTGTGGCAGGGTTTTACACATCAGCAACAGTGAGTAGTTCCCAGTGTACTGGGGGAGAAGGGAGTAGAGATGAATTTAAAGGGTCAGATGTTGTGCTCCTGAAGGGATGGCAGAGTCCCATCCTGACTCTTGGTCTCTGGTGAATTTTTCAGTTCCTTGTATTTAATGACTGACCTAATGAGACATTACAGCCCTACTGCCCTTTGGAGATCCATGTAGAGCTCAACACAAGCTAAGAAAGGGTGCATTGTGTCTTTGATCCAATGGGCAGTATTTCACAGGCTGGCAGATTTAATAAAATCTCAGAGGAACCTCAGCTCATTTTTTAAGAGGCTTAACATTGAGTTAAAAGTTCCCTTTACTCCTGCATTGTTGGAGACCATTCCCTTCTTGTGTGCTGCCAGAGGACCTGCAGGGAACTGGGGCTTCATGAGACCAGATTGGATGTAAGCAGCTGGTTGAGAGTGGTTAGAAATCTGCAGGAGGAATAGCGGGATGCAAGAAGCTTTCTAAGCCTTTTTTGTTTCTCAGTCTTTGAAGTCATCCAGTGCCTCACATGCAGCATGACAACTTTGCTCCACACCTGAAAGGAAAGCCAAGCTACTGATAAGACCTTTTGATCAGTAATTTTGAGCTGCATGACATGAAAAACTGTGTAATGCCAGTACTTCTAGTAATGTTATTTGTCCCACCATCGACACTAAGGTATCCAACTGACTTGACAACTAGAAATATGAACAAGTCACTATCACAAAGTCCTCCCCTGATACAATGTTTATGGATATAGCCAGAAAGCAAGTATGAAGGTGGAGAATATCTTACAGATTGATAAATAGATCCTTGGAGCTTCTGATAGTGCCATAGTTTCTTGTTCAAGGCTGCTAATCTAATGAAAAAATGCAAAAGGTGTGAACAGCAGGGAGCCAGGCAGGCTGGCATAGATTCCTCGAGCAACAGGCTTTCTTTGACGTTCAGTGCTGAGAACTTGGGAACTTTTGCACCAGGAAGCAAATCACACTGTGCCATTTTGGAGTGCAGGTCCAGAGCAGGTCAAAATCTGAAAACTGATGATTCCGAGAACTGCAGAGTTTGTTTTTGGACATCTAAACACTTTAACCACTACTCTGCTCACTTCTGTTATTGTCATGGAAGTGCTGATTGTGGACTGGATGGGTAATTTCACAGCAAGAGTTCCAGTGAGCCATATGTTGATCCTTCAGTCTAAATTTATATAGAACAACCATTGCTAGGAAAATTTTAGTGATTAGTTTAGGGGGGCAAAAGGATTCTGCTTAGATGTTCAAAAATGCAGGGTAAATATTTCCAAAGTACCAAGCACTCAAATACTACCCTTTTTTGAGAAATGAAGTATAGGTTGCGTGGTATTTCAGTCACCAGTAACTGGAAAGTAGAAACCTTTGTGATCTCAGAAGTTCACTGCTAGGTTACTGCCCACTCCCATGGATATGGCAGGCTGCTGGAGTTTTGCATTTGCAGCAAAAATGGAACCTCCACCTAAGGATCAGTAGTTAAAATTTTTATTGTCATTGATTGAAGTTTGGCCTTCCTGGTCAATAAAGGTTCATTCTGTAAGAAGCTTTAACATGAGCAATTAGTCAAAATTGGCACCTGAAATGATTAGAGATGGGAAAGAGAATGCTCCAAACCCTGCTTTATAAGAACTTTTGCCAATATATACATCTCCTATAAAATAGCAGCTGAGGCCCCCCAATTATTGATTCTTGTAAGATCCAGCAGAACCACGCTCCCTTCCTGTTGGCAGATGCAGATCCTGCAGAGATGAACAAAATACAGTCTCCACAGATATTTTAAGATAACTCCTTTCTTGAGAGAAGACAGCAAAGGGGAACAAATGCTTTCAGGAAGAAGAAATTGCTGTTTGGAACTGATATGTCTAGGAGCACTGTTGAATATCAAGAGAAAACAAAGTTAAATGAACTATCGCAAAGGAAGAGGCAGTCATGTAAAAGGCAAAGATGATTTGTGAGATTTCGCAATACCCTCCCAAGGGGAGCAAGCTTTTGCTTGAGACATTTAAAATTAGATTGGACAGAGCAATGGAAATTCAGTGTATGAGCACCCCGTGGGACAGAATGGGATAAGCCACTGGGTCTCCCTTTGCATGTTCCCTTACTCTTTTGTAACTCTTCCTGAAGACCTCCATTCCAAATATTAATTTGTTTTCCCCAGATACCCATCCTGGTTTTCTGTTCCTCCCCTTTTCCACTTTAAGAAAGGAGCTGTGTTTGATTCATGGTGTCAGCTATCTTCCAAGCTCCGATCCCGTCCCAGGGGTGGGAGCTCATGGGACTGATGAGGGTAGGAGTGATCAACTGCAGACTTTCCTGTTGCTGAGCTTGCTGCAGGCCTGACCGTTTTTAAGACCTCAACAGATGTTTCTGCTTAGAAACTATTGGCATCTTTATGGACTGTTTTTTCCATTCTTCCCTCCCGGCCCATGTCCAAACAGCAATTATGTAAGACTACATTCTAGCCTCTTCTTTATTATTATTTCTGTAGATGCATCTCTAAGAAGTACATCTACAGTTCTCTCTTTACCTAGTTTTAGATGTGTCAGCTTTCTCTTTGACCAAAACACCCAGCTACCCTTAAAAACACTTGTGTGCCTTTTTGTCATCTTTCAGACACAGATGCCAAAAATACAAACACTACAATCCCAACTTGTGGCTTCAGATTCAAGACGTCTCTCACTTTTCATACTGTGGTTTCAATCAATATGCCTTTTACTTAAAAGTTAACCCCTTGCTATGGAGCTGCCTGTATTTGTCTCTTACTGCTGGTACTTAGCAAACAGTAATTAATAATAAGTAATGGAAGGAAATCTAGAAACTGCTGCTGGAGCTCAAAATGGCTCAAACAAGCATCATCCCTACCTGGTTTAGTGGTTTAGCTGTCAGTTATTAGAAATGAACACGTTTCAGATGGTCTTGAGTAGAATAAAAGCACTGAGCTGGTTTATTTGCACTGTTGATAAGCACTCGTAATCCTGCAAAATACATGGTGTAATGTGTGCAGGGCACCTGATGCAGTCTGGATGGTCTTAACCCTTTACCACTGTACAGCAAAACTTCAAAGCTCGAAACTGGCTAGATTAAGTCTCTTAAATAGATGATGTAAGTAATATCTGCAAGACCACATGCAGATTACTTTAACTCAGAAGACAGACAAACTTTCTGCATTGGAAAATTTGGCAGACTACTACTTAATTTCAGATGTACTATAGTAGCAAAAATAAACTATTTCCTTCTTTGGGAACACACTACTAGAAGGAGACAGAGTAGTTTAGCCAGTGTGCCACAGCCAAATGTGGGATTTTCATGCAGGCCTATGTTTAGTTATTACAGCAAAGGGTTGCTGTAAATCCTCTTGGTGCACTTAGCAACTGAATTCCCACTGGAAGAAAAGCACATCTTTTCCAGTGTAATACTCTCATTGTTCACCACCTCAAACTCTTTCTGTGATTGTGCTGCTCTGACAAGGCAAAATGTCATTGCAAGTGGTCCTCTTTGCATTTTACCCTTTCAGCAATCTAGTGCTGCTGATATAACGTTACTGAGTAGATGACTTCTTTTTATTTACAGTATATGTAAACTTCTTCAGTAACAGCCAAGCAATTACGTTGTCCTACTCAGGTACCTCTGCCCTGGTTTTGCAGGACTAGGAGGGCTAAAAAAAGACTCAGTCCTTTCTTGGTACCTTGTCTGAGACTGCCCAGCAAGAGAGGCAGTGGTACTGGTGGATGTGATGTGGCTTTGGATCATGGAGACAAGCAGGACTGGTTATCTGGCCACTGGAGTCCCACTCTAAACAGAGCAGAGTGCAGTATTGTCAATGCAGGTGCTGGATGTGCCTCAGCTGGCCTGTGTGGCTCACAAGAGCCCTCACTGAAGTACCCTGCATTTTTTCTCCTAAAAGTAGAGTGCTGAATCTCACATGGTGAGAACTGAAATATATACAGTAGGAGACTATGAGTTAAATTGCCCCATCTTTTTCTGACTTTCAGTAGATAACCATACAATAAGGATTGTGAGGTCAACCAGTTCAGCATCTTTTCTCATTTGTGTGAGACTTACATACAGCAGGAATTATGGTAAACAAGGATTTTTTTTTTAAAGGCTTTTAAATATTTACTTACTGGAAGATAAAGCGTTACTAATGGGAGCAGGTATTTCCCCGGATTTGAACAGGGATTGCCACTGCAATTGTCAACGTTTTGTTGACTAATGTAAAGAAGACACAAATTCTGTGCCCTAATGTTCAGAGAGCTTGACATTGCACAAATGTTGTACATCTTTGTTGTACATCTTTTCTATACATCCTTACTTGCTGCCTGGTTTTGCTGTTACTGTTAAGACCTGGTGCTCTACTGGTGAAAATTCACCACAAACTGAAGAAATACGATCTAAACTCAGGAATTCCTGTGCTTGCTCCTTTACACCTTGCTGTTTACCTTAGGAGAGTTTAATTCACTTTAGGATCCAGGAGAGCTATGAGCCAAGCTTTGAGCCATTATCCACTAACAAAAATCTGCAGTAATAGCAAATGGAGCATGTAGGCTGCCTTGCCAAGGAGCTTGATGCTCTATTTTCTCAGAGGTCTCTGGGCTGAAGGTCTCCCCAGATCTCTCCCTGTTAAATATGAAATCTCTTAGCTCCCCAGAGCCCATGCCTGACCCCCTGGCTAATGGCTTTTTGCCAGTCTTTTTTTGTATGTTATATTGTTGGCTGACACTACATTTTTACAGTTCAGTTTTGTTTCTCATGGTCTTAAAAGAGGCCATTTTAATTTCAATAAATATATCTCTTTGCCCAGTACACAGTATTCTCCTGGCAGCTTGGTGCTCACAGACTATAGGGAGCTGTAAACAACACTGTTTATACTTTCTGCTGATACCAGAACATTAACATATAAATAGGGGAGAGATTTAAACAGGCTAAAACAACTCCAGCCTGGCCTATTGGGAAGGGCGGACAATCTGCTTTTCACTCTCCTTGCCAAGGATGTCAACTTTTCTGTGGGACTATTGCAAGAATGAAGGGTTTAAAGAGATGGGAAGCTTTTATGTGACAAAAGAGAGGTCGATGAGCCTTAGAAATGCAGAAATACACTGAATAACAGTCTGCCTGTTGGGATTTCCTTGTAAGCCCTGTTGGTGTTAGTGTGGGCATGTGGAGGGAGGGGAATTACTTAAAAATTACCACAGAGCTGTTGGATAAGAGCTTCCTTTAAATGGAACTTGCAGCAAAGTGCCAAAAATATAATTACACCTGCAATGAGCATATTACTTTAGAAGAAGTTGTTTGATTTACCCTAAAGAAACATATCTTGTGATCTTTACATTTTTTAGCTGCAGAGTATTTTAGAAACATGGTACAGACAAATACTAAATCAAATAACCTCCCATACCTTATCTATCTATTGAATTACTAAAATTCCAATCACCTTTGGCACCAGTGAGAGATAGGCACGAATGCTGCAGTTACCATCAAATTGCTTGAATCCTTTTTATGCAGTTGAAGTTTAATTTTATTTTTTTGTCATAGAAGATGTAAAGCAGGGTTAACAGGAACATAGGTACAATGGAGAAAAGAGGTTCTCAGTTAACAGTCCATTGGAAACCAGAGACCAAGACAAGTAAAAAGAACAGCCAGAGATGATATTTCCAGGTGAGAAAGAGGTACTGTGGGATTGTAAAGAAAGCTGTCACATGAAGAGTGGGGGTGAAACTGAAACAGAACTTTACTGTGTTGGGATTTGTTGTGGGCTTTGCAGGTGTGCCTCAGCAGCCTGTAGACCTTTGGACAGACTTCCATTTCAGGGCTGGACAGCTTTATGTGGAGCAGCCACTTGCCCCATTTTCCTTCTCTCTCGTAGAAGGGGGAATGTTTGTGATGTTGGTTTTCCTCTTCAGAAGAAATTTTGTGTCAAAACAAGAAATTCCCATGGTTATTTTGTATCATCACCTTTCTTTTGCCCTAGAAAAAAGAGTGGTTTCAAAGTTACATTCTCAAAACTGGTAGAAACACTGTGATTTGCACAGTGTTTACTACACAGAAGTTGGTGTAGGAATGTCCTGCATAGCCATAAATATGGCAATGAGTGGGGCACATGAAAAAAAAGGAGGAGATGGAAACTGGACTGGCTTTTACTCTAGGCTTCTTCTAGGGCTCTTCTTCTGCCTCGTCTTCATTTGGTCTTCCCAGTGACTTCACTCAAGTCCTAGAATAACTGGCAGTGGTGGTAAAACACAAGTCAAGAGGTACTTTTCAAATCAAACTGCAGTGCACACACAGGCTTGTGCCTATGCAGTCAGGAGCTAATACAAGCAGGAGACAAACCTGTTCTTTGCTTGGACTGCAAGTTGCCAGTGGTAAACCACTGCCTTTGTGGGGTAGGCGTGACAATTGTACACTGTTTGGGGTGGCTCCATGAGAAAAGGAGACGTTTCTGTGCTGGGGGACAGTGGGTGTCCCAGAAGGGGAGAGGCATTAAGATTGAGGAGTGCAGAAGACTCTTATATTTCAGAAAAGGCCTTGATCGCAAGCCCACCATATTCTCCAACAGGATTAGTTGCCCTTAGATTAACCTCATTAACAGTAATTATAAAGTCTGACACATTTCTCTGTCATTATCTCCCTTGTATCATGTCGTAGGATTTCTTCCCCCAGCTTTTGTCTTTTCCTCTGTCTTTTGGATTAGAGACCAGAGTTTTTCACTATGTTATCTCTCAAGCTTTTTTCCTCCAATGTAAACTGGCCAGTTTTAGCACAGGATACCATGATCAAAGTTAGTATCTCACTTTTGTCAGGCAAATGTGAGATGAAAAGGACAGCTAGTTGTTGTTCAGATAGTAACCTTAATACCACTGGGGGTAAAACTGTGCTTTGTCTTGAGGTTGGAATTCCAATCCCTTGCTTTTTATCAATCTTTAATGAGTGTGGGCCTGGAAAAATATTCTCCATCTTACGGAATTTCTGGGTCTCTGTTGGGAAGGAGATGGCTAGAGCACTACTGTCCTGGTGACTTGAGGGAAAGATTGATAAAGTGCCAAATGTTCAAGGCAGGGTGGTCAACCAAAGACCTAACAGAGGAGAGGAGCTAGAAACTGTATATACACTATGTTAATTTGTTTAAAGGATGTTGTTCGCAATGGCAGAGGAAGGATTCTGTTCAAACCTGGCAAATGTGGAAACTACTCTGAGATGCTCTTTGCTGCTGTGGATCTCCAGCACTGAAACTAGAGTGAAAGTGAAACAGGAATTGTGGCATTGGGACTAAGTGAGCTCCTTGATCGTGCAGTTCCCATGCTGGATTTAAAGCATCACAGTGGACATTTTTTTCTTGCAGCCAAAGATCAAGAAGCAGAGGGAAACCGGAGCAATGCTGTAATCATTAAAATCTGGAGCTGAGCTATATTAAATGTTCCCTCCTGCTCCATAAGCTGAGTTTATATGTGACAAGATAACCAGAAGTTTCCCCTTCCTCACTTCGATTGTCACTTGTAGCCAAGGCAGGTCCCATTTGTCCTCCCTTAAAAAAAAAAAAAAAAAAAAAAAAAAAAAATTGATAGCCCTGTTGTATATACTCCTCTCACCAGAGGGCAATGAAGTCAAGTCTGTTAGTATAGGCCTGTCTGGCATTACATAAGCAATGCCCCCTGTGTGCTGAAACCCAAAGAACACCACCTGACTAGGCAACAGTATTTGAATAGAAAGGTGGCACTGGGTCAGGGTGACTCCAGCACAACAGGTGGCACACAGATAAGCAGGCTGGCCCAATTGTCCTCAAAACAGCATGGGATACCAGTAGGAGGACTTGGCAACAGTCATTGCAGGAGTAACTGGCATTCACACCTACTTTGTGGCAGATAAACTTATCTGCATCTCAGTAAATCTGCTTCCAAAGTGGCTTTAATAGCCTGCATTAATAAGCCAGATGCATTGCAAAAACAATGGGGTTTGGAGGCAAGACACTTCCATTCCAAGCAATTGAATTTAACCTGAAGCACAGTTCAAGTGCAGAGAAGCTGTGATGGACAGAAGGCCTGCAGGAAGCCAAATGGGAAGAGAGTAGGGCATGAGCTGCTGCCTGTCCTTGGAGGACTTTAAAGAAGGTTGATATGTACTGATCGAATCAAAAGTGAAGAGGAGAGGTTAATGAATGCAAAGAACTGTATTTGTAATGTCTTCATTTTTCCATTACCTTTCCTTATTCTCCCTAGAGCGCTGCTATTCCATCTCACAGCAATAAGCAGCTCAGCCAAGGACTGTCATTTTGTATTCCAGTCTGACCCAGTATTTTGCAGGGTGCCAAACAACCACAGTGTGGATGCCTCAACCCTCCCCCCAGCCCAAACACACAGAAGAGCATCTATGCAAAGCCTTACAAAGCCTTTCAAATGTCCTGCAAGTGGGACAAAGATAGGAGGAAATGAGATCTCTTCTCAGATTTCAAGAGTCCATTTAAATTTTATACTATGTGGGTGAACTGGGGTTCTCACCAGCAGGCTTTGGGAAATGAAACTTTTGCTTTTGTATACCAGCTTGACTTTAATTCAGGAGCCCCATCACAGTTACTGTTTAACATTTGACTCGGAGACTGTTGGAGGCAAATGTGTTCGGAGAGTGTTTTGAGGGACAATGACTTTCTGTGAAGCCTTGTGGCCAGGCTGCGTCTGAATCTGAGCCTGTTCAAACAGGTGATCCTATTTGTAATCAGAGCAGGCTGAGGGCAGGACAGGCTATGGAGGACCAGCTCCCACTCCCTCTTGGAGCAACGGAGTGGTGTGTTGCCTTACAGCTCTTGCTCATACTTGTGCTGTGGTGAAAGATTTTAGCCTCTGGAGCTATTGATCCATCAACATGCATGAACACAAAAGGTGTACTTGCTACAAAAGCACTGACCTGGGAAGATGGCGACTTGGCCAGGCCAAGCTGGGGTGCACCCGCTGTGCCTTCCGTAGTTGCCACTTGATAAATACCCCACTCCTTCCCCCACCCTCCCGCCCATTTTCCACAGCAGAGAGCAGACACAAGGGGACTCTTTCATCTTGGCACATCCCCTTGCTGATTAATGTGATGCAATGTTCCCACAACACCACCACTATGCTGGCCATGTAATTAGGCAGGAGATAATGAATGCTTCAGAGACTATTCAGGCAGCAGTGCCCGCCTCCCCGCCAAACAAGCTCCTTTCTCAGCAGTGAAGCCAAGTGGAAGGAGCAGCAGCAGAAATGCCATTGGTGTCGCGCTTAATTGTGCAGGAATCGGGGGCTCTTGCAGCAGAAAATAGAGTAAGGGCCAGTGTGGGAGAGATGGGCAAGTGGATCTACTCTGATATCTTGGGGCCAAACTTTTTTTTTGTGTCTTTTCATGTGTTTGACCTTATGGCAGGAGAAGCCTTAAATGTGCACATCTCTGGTATTGTATGTGTGTGCCTTTTTTGTTTCAAATCATTAGGGAAAGACATCATTTAATAAGCATAGGAGTCTGTCTTCTCAGTAACCCAGAGGCAAAGATGCTGGTGCTACTTAGTGGCCTTTGAAATGTGGGAAACACACTGGGGACACAATAGGCTTATTCTCTTTTAGGGGGCTTTACAGTTAAGCTGCCATTGTCTGGCTAACATTAGCAAGAAAGATACTCCCCTTTCTCTCCGACCTCTATATGGACTCTGAGAAAACAACCAACTGGTTTAAAATGCACTATCCAAGTGCCTTCAGATCACGCGAGAATAATGCCAGCAAGGAGCTGAAAGTCTGTTTCATCAGCTGGAAACCAATGAATCTACTGTCAGAGGTCTTAGCAGAAATTCAGTCTTCTGCTCAAATTGCTTTCTGCACTTTATTATTTTGATTGTTGATGCAAAATCTTTTTAGACCTCATACTACTTACTACATGTAAGCAGTGCAACCTGCTGTAAGCAGCTGGTAACACTTACCATAAACTGGTTTCAGTGGTTATAAAAATAAAAGGGTAACTGAAGTTTTGTGCTCAGGGCAAATAGGTAGAAAATAGCTGTTGTGATAGTGATGAACCAGGGAAGCTCAGTTTCTGTGAGGATTAGGTTAATTTCTTAGCAAAAGGTCACTAGAGGGTGGAGTACATCAGAAAGAGCAATTTACAAGTTATAAAATAGAAGAATTCATATGCACACTCACATTTAAGCCTGTTTCACTCCAACAAGCTCTAAAGCCATAATGTGTCCTTTTGTAAATAAGTACGTTCCCAGGCAGACCCACTGATCACCCTACTGAATTAAGTGACAGACTCTTTTGTGGATCCCTTCTTGAATGACAGATGGATGCAAGTTATATTATTCTATTGCTTAAACACATTTTCTAATCAATTTTATATATGATGTGCTGCATGCCACTGCTGTGCATTTTGACTCTGCATCAGAAAATTCTTAGGCTTTCCTAGCATCTACAGAGTCAAGAAAAGAGATTTCACTGAGAATCTTCTCATGTTGCAAAATAATCATAGAGTTGAGACCAAAAAAGAAAAATATAGCAAGAGGAACAGCTCTTACAAAAGAAAATCAGCTCCACTGACATCTTCACAGAGCTGCCCGGTGGTATGCATAGTCATGTGCCTCCATGTTGTACTAACACACTGCACTCGTTTGTGCCATGCCATTGTGTCCTGAAGCAGATGCACGTAGTCTCACTGTAACCCCCGGATCATGTGTCATTTATTTCTCCTCCCTCTGTCACATGCACAAACACGGCCTACAGACCCTGTGTGTGAAACAGAGAAGGGAAAGAGATGACACATGATGTGAGCATTACAGTGCTTCTAACATTGATGGTCAGCATTTTATTGGTGTCAGAGACTCAAAGGTTAAGAGGCAAAAGAACAACAGAGGAGCCCCATTGTTCCTGCTCAGAACTGGGAAAGAACTCTGTACTGAAAAGAGATTCAAATGTTTTCCATCTGTCTATGCTATTTGCTGGCATGGAATAATGCTCTAACACCAGCCTAGGTTAGTACTTCTCTCAGCATGATGTCCTCCAGAGGAACATAAAGACAGTGTCAGCATTAACTCTGATTTGTAACCTGGACCTATATTGATGAATGCCATTCCTGTAAACCAACCAGGCTGAGGTGAAGGTATTTGATTATCTCACTGACAGCTTGAGGTGACATCCTATAGCAGTGAACATGTCCAACGGGTTTCAGTAGGAATGAAAACAAGCACAAGTCATGGAGGATCTATGAGACCAGCTTACTCTCATGAAGTAGGGTATCTCCTTGTGATATCTTTCTTTCTTCTGCCTAAGTTAGCAAAGCAAATTGCACCAAACTCCAGCATGCACTGCACATCTGGGAGTGAATTTTCCAGGACAAAAGCCATTCAGTCACCAAGAGTTCAGTGACATGACCTTTCTCAGAGCAACCCACAAAGAGATTGGCACTTCTAGAATTATGTGATTTTGACAACATCAGAAGTTCGATTGTCTCCGGTAAAACAGATGTTTCACTTCTGCTGATCACAAATTTCTCCCCATGTTCACCAGTCTAAGTTCTGTTTCAAGTAGTATTCAGCCAAGAAATGAACATAAATTTGCTTGGAAACTGTTCCAAAGAATCTGCCATGTGAACTTGAGAATGTTTTGCTGCTTTACTTGCTCTTGACGAGCTCTGAAACCCATACAGATCTCTAGTTGGGGTGGAATCTCTTTTGCACTTGTTCTATCTGCCCAAGTGATGTGAAGACCTCAGTGAAAGAAACCCTGATAGGGTAGTAGGAAGAAACAAAGTAAAGGAAGGTCTCTCTGTGTTTCCCTTGCTGTTATTCTAACAAGGAAAGAGTAATGCAGACACCTGTGCTCCCAAATTGTGCTAAACCTAGACCATATGCAGGCCTCTTATGGCTGTTGCAAAATATATCAAAAGATAAATTAGCTAAGAGTAGTGATACTAAGTTGCACCACAATCACGGAGCCTTTGCTGGACTCCTGCTGTGGCTTGTGTAGACTCATAAATTCCTGCACATAGAATACAGTGCGTTAAGAAGTCAGTAGCATAACAGTTTATATTCACTTTTCATTTGCTTTGCATTTACTCTTTTAGTAAAAGGCTAGAAGAAGCTCTCTTCTGGCACAGCATAAGAGGTTCACCAACCATTTCTGGAGCATTTCAGAGTTGAGGAACATCAAAACTGGCACAAGAAATCAAACCAGGAGAATGAGGCTTGATCAAAGTACATCTCCAGCAAACCTCAGCAGCTAGGACAGTATTTCTGCACAGGTTTGAGCAGGTGTGGGAACAAATGCCATTTGTGCCAGGTAGAGTGCCGTGACTGTAACATGACAGTTCTGCTGAGAAATAGAAGAGAGAAAGGGGAGCTGCAGGAGGCCTGGCATGGTACTGAGCTCAGTCCTGACTCTGACACTCTGTACTGATGCCAGCTCTGGCATCAGGACAGTCCTCTGGCTCTGTGCTCTCTGTCCTCCCATGCCCAGTACAATACCAGCCACATGTGAAACTCCTACTGACTCACACCCATGGCCCACAACAGTCTTGGTTTTATCTGTGTTTAGTTCTCCATGCAGCATTGCATGGTCATGTACTTGTTCAAAATCCTCTCTTAAGTCCTGCTGTTTCTCTCTGTCCTAGCTTTGCATGACAACCCATTGCCCAGCTGAAAAACGTATTTCTTCTGCTACTAAGAACTTCCTACTGCTACTTCTTCCTCATAACTTCTCCCCAGTATAAAACTTCAAAAACAAACTGGACCAGGAAGAGGGTTGGAGGTTGGAAAAAAGCAATGGTTTTAGATAAGCAACTGCTTAACCAGCGGTAGGGGAGGGCACAAAAGAGGGGCAAAAGCAAGCTTGTAGCCAGCTTCTGCACTTGCCAGCCACACCAGGCAGGTGTTTTGCCAGAGCTGAGGGCTCATAAATAAGGGGACACTAGAGAGTTAAAAAGATTTTCAGGGAAAGCCGGCTGATGAGAGAAGGGGAAAAGAGGAGGAGCAATCCTCTTGTGCACAGACGTTCCAGAGCCTCCAGAGATCAGTAAGCCCCAGGATGCTTTTCTTTTAGATGTTTTAATTTAGGTGGTTGGAAGCTAAATAGATAATGATTTACCCTAAAATTGATTTATGGTGACAGGATATAACTTGTCCTAGCAATCAGAACTGCAACAAATGACTGAAATTCAACCCTCATATTCAGCCTAAAATTAAGCCTGAGAGTGAGGGGATCTGTTACAGTCATATTCAGAGACAAGTGGTTATTTGCTGTGAGTCATTAAAAAATTTGAGATCTGACAAGGTACCGAAATAGCTCAGATCTGCACCTATGTGTGTCACATTCATATCTTACCAGTTCCTGGTAGCCAGCCTTTCTCAGGTTTTATTTCATCTCATTACCCAAAGATATGCCCCTTGTGCATTTATTTTGTTAATGAAATGCTAGCTTTATTGGAATATCAGCTCTGTAGGGGTTGCCAGGACATATAAAAAAGAACAGCCATAAAATATGTTCATTATTATTGCAGTGCAATGCCAGGTCTAGTACTGCTTCCAAAAAAGTAGGAGAGGAAGAACAGAGCTTAACATGTCCATGACCTGTCCAGAGGGACAAAACAGAGAGCTTTTATTTTATTTGTTTCTACAGTGACTCGGTCTGTAGTAACTGGGTTAAAGTCCACTTAGAAACGAATAGAACAAAAGGCCTCCTGTTAGTGCTGGACATTTTCCCTCTTCAGATATCACCAGAAGGATATAAAAAAAAAAAAGAAAAAGAAAAAAAGCCCTCTAACAGAATGCAGGAAACCACAAGCTTATGGGAATGTAGCAGCACTTTGGAAAGGAAAACACTGCCTCAGACTTTCATCTGCAAGGCTTGCCTTTTTTTCCCATTTTTGCCTTACCTTCTTTTCATTTCCTTACAGCTAGAAGCATTTGCCAGGTCAACACAGAGCCTGGAGAAAAGGCTGGTGGGGAGAGCAGTTAAGTTGCAGGGGGCCATGCCCATATCCCAGACAGAGAGGAAAAGAATTGGCTTGTGCAGATCACTGTAGTCTGCAAGGGGACTCCAGCATAGAGGGAGAGAGCTTCGGTGCAGCTGGAGCTTGCAATAGTTACTTGCCAGACTGAGGGTCTTAGCAGGGTCAGAACCCTGGATCCTACAAGGGGGGGAAAGGGCTTTTTAATAGTTTTTACTTGGTATGTCTAGTATTTTTTTTTATGTAGTTTAATGACATCTAAGTAACAAATTACATAATGTTCTCTAAGAGTATAAAAAATAGCTGAAATGCTTTCTGTATTTCGTTCTAAGTATTGTTACGATGTGCCTGTATTTTCATTATAAAGAAAATATTTTCCAGCAAGCATTCACTGAATTTCATTAATTTTCACTTCAACTTTTTCCTAAGGAATGTGAACTTGGCAGTAACAACGAAAGCATGTTGAAATTTTATTTTGCATATAAGAACAATCACTTTATTGAATCTTCCAAAACTTCACAATCCTCGCAAGTCCCAAATCTGAGGAAAATTGCAGCTGTCTGAAATGAAATGGGAAATTGAAATTAAATATTATTTCTTGCCTAAAGCTTTAGCTATTATTATGACCCTGTTTTGTACCAAAGACTATGTTAATTTTTGTTAGGTGAGCTTTATGTTGACCTAGATCAGGGAAACAGCTTGATAAAATGAGCAGTGTTGGGTGTAAGGGAAGAATGGGAATGCATGGCCAGAGCTGTACCGCATAAGCCAACTGTTATTTTAATTTCGACTGCTGTGGAGCCATAATCTCAAGTGGTAAGCTTTTGAGTGGCTTGACCAAGACCACATTGCACATAAGTAGTTACTTTATTTAGTTAGCTGACTGATTCCATGCTGAGTTAGAGAAGTTTGTCTTTTGTGTTCATAGTTAATAGGTAAACAGAGTCAACCTTGCCATGCCTATTTCACTGAGAACTGAAGACACCAGGCAGAAAATTCAGTCTTTAAAACAAATTTCCATCGTTAATACTATATGAGTCAGTTCCTTGTAGTAGTTGGTAGGTAATGTGTTATATAGAGGGTCTCCTCTCCAGGTCATTTGGGCTGGTTTCCATATCAGATAGTTAAAAGAATCAAAAATGAAATGGTTGGTTTTCACTCATGTGAAGTGAGTTATACCAGATTCTAGTGGACAAATTATATTCTGAAAAGCATCTAAATTTGGCTTCTTAATCAGAATTTTCATTAAAATAATAAAGTTCAAATACTCTGTTTTCTTATACAAACTCTCCTGCTGTAGCCTTCTCTAGGCTGAAGAATTTGAGCTCTCCCAGCCTTTCTTATATGCCAGCCCCTAACCATTTTAGGGTCCCCCCCACTGGATGTCACTTCAGCTTACAATGTCTTTCTTGCAGTATATGCAGTGAGCTGGACACATAATTACAGTCTTTGTTGACTAACACATGGTTAAAGGCTATTTTGCCCTTAGTGTGATCACAGTTGGTCACAGTTGAAAGCATGTTTTAAAACCCTGTCCAGAGGTAGAAAATTAAGCCTGACTAGCCATCATGTTTTAAAACACAGTTGGGACTACTTACACTGAAAAATTCCAGCATCTTACAACATGTGCTAACTAACACACTATTTAGCATTTAGATAAGAAGTGTGACTCTTCCTACCCAGGTAGATTTAAGTCCAAATCCGAGGAGTTATTATAATTTAAATATGACAGTTAAATTTAGCATCATCCCAGTAAACGGATGTTCTAACACAAAACCACATTCTAGTGTATCTGTGCTGACTTGGAGCATGTTTGGTAGCTAGTGCAGTTTATTGCACGATGCACTTTGATTTCATCCTTATACATCAACCATCCTGTTGGAAATGGAAACATGTTGCTGGTTCATAAGGGAGAAGGCTCACACAGCTCTGGCTAACAGGGGGTAACAGCAGCACATCTCTCTCTGCTGTGTCACTGTAAAGGCACTGCATTGTCACATACTGAAAGGCACATTCGTTGCTTTTTAAGGTCCAAGTCATCCTTGATAACCAGCACTACCAATGCCAGTGTTCACAGGGAACAGGGAATGGAGAAAATCCCTGAAATTTGTTTAAGGTTCAGAGCTTTTAACTCCACCTTCCTGAGCCGAAAGAGAAGTGTTTTTTCTCTTCTCCATCTGGTACAGCTCTCTGGAAAACTTCAGCTTGGCCCACACCCTCCTCAGCCCCTGAACTTTGTAATTTTTCAGCTTCCAGAATCACTAACTGCCCAGTTTTATGTAACTCCAGTATCTGCAGTGGAGCTGGAGAATACACACATGGAGGAGGTTTTGTGGCTTTTAAGCTATGCCCAGAAGTTTGACTTTTTTTTTTTTTTTTTTTTTTTTTTTGGTGGGAGAGGGAAGAAGAGGAATGCAGTAGGGCTATACACAGGACTTTTCAAAATAGAACGGAAATTCTGTCTGCTGTGAGCTTTGCTTTTGAAATCCCCCCTTTTTTTTGGAAAGGGCCTGAAACACATTTCAGGAGGAGGGGCTGCTGTTATGTTTGATAAGTAAACACATCCATAATAATTTTTAGAGGTTTTCAGTTTTTTGTGTTTGTTGCCTGTTGCTCAGAAAGCCAAATCCAACTTGTTAAAGCTATTGTTAAAGTCTGTATAGCTAAAAGGGACCGGCGACTTTCCCCAACCCCAACTGACAACTTCCCAGATGAATATGCTGTGCCTGAGTTTCTTCAGCCAAGCAAAGCAAACAGGCATGCAGCTTTTCTGGCACTTGAAGCTTTTTATTCCAGTACCACAGAAAAAATGGCAAACACTCAGAGAAGTCAGGCAGGGCAGGGAGGCTGCATTTCCAGGACCCGTAACCCCCTTTTTCCTCATTCCCTTTCAAATTATTTGCAAACCCTGAGTCAATTTTTGTGTTTGCCATTTCAAAATAAAGACATTGTGGTGGTGGTGGGTATGTGGGGGTGGGTGTGGGGGTGTGTGTGTGCGAAAGGCAGTAAACTGCAAGAAAGAGGCTTCAGCACTAAAATAACAAAACAGCAAACAGCCTATCAAGCCAGGGACAACCCTGCAATAAGCTAGTGTATCCAGACCTTTAATCACAAGTGACCTAGCAATAACAAATCAGTGCATGCCTGTGGGTGTGGGAGAGAGATGAGCAGAAGTGAAAGAGATACATTCCCAGAAGGGCAGAGAAAGAGAACAGAAATACTGAGGTGTGGAGGAGGTAAACAGGAGGAGCATGTACTTTGATTGTGTTGTTTGTGCATGTACATTCTAAACAGTTGAAGTTAAAGCTTTCTTCCTGTTTCCTACAACATGCAGAATTTCATGCATTTGCCAAATGTTGAAACAGGAGCAAAAATCAGCATCAGTTCCTCTTGAAACACAATTAAAGCTGCATGAAAACAGCAAACTGTTAATAAACACAACATCCAAGTCAGAGTTGTTATCTGCAGGCCAGTTTTGCTAGTAGTGAGGAGCCAGAGGTAGGATGTCGTAGGGGGTTGAAACTAAATCAAAAACAAAATGGAAGTTTACAGAAGTAAATAGTCAGTAAGGTTAGTTTTAAAGGGATGTGGTTAAAGAGAAATATCAGACTGTCATAGCAGAGGTATGTTAATGAATTGCGGTCTTTCCAGTGACAGAATCAAGTGAAATTGTAGATGTGGAGGTATGATTCTCTTGCCATATAACTGACAGGGCATCTCGCAGCTTGCAAGACTACCTTCTTGGCTGTAAATAAAATGGAGCTTTGGTTAAGACTGCTGTGTGTCTCCCAGGGACAAGGAGTGGCTGAAATAGCAGAAGAGTGGACATGCGTACAGATGGAGTGATTCATGACTGTGTGTATCCTCTGTCCAGGGGAGAGACAAATGTGTCAATGCAAACAGAACTGCTGCTTCACAGTCCTTAATGAGGGGTTTTTTTCTGTGACCCCTTTGGGACCATGTTGATGCACAGCCTGTGTGTTGGAAGCTGAATTGGTTCCCAAGTGCACTTAGTGTTTAAAGACATTAATAATTTAGGGCTGTCTGCTACAGCTTCATTTGATGTGATTGAGGCTTCTGACCTCCCCAAGCTCTAATTCCCAAAAAGCAAGGGACTGGCGAGCACAAGGACAAGGCGCAGAGAGTGCTCAGCTGTGGAACACCCTACTTGTCCGGGTATGACTATGGACTCCAGGGAGAGCCTTCCAAATGGACTGAGATTAGTGTTTGGCATGGACAGGAGTTACTTTCCTGAAGTTCACTTTTTTATCAAATGTCTTCACCATGTTGCTGTTGTAGAGACAGAGTGGTTAGGGGTGAGAGCAAACAATGTCGTTACTGCAGCAGTTCTGCTTGCTTCCCGTATCTTCTCATGGCTTTTAAGGAGGTTGATGAGTTGTTGGGTCTCTGCCATGTAAACAAAGCCTGCATGTAAACAGAGTGCTGTCTGGTGTGTCCTTAGCCAGTGCCAGGATCAGTGGGCAATAGAACAGACTCAGAAGGCTCTAATGGAGGTAACAACAATGCTGGAGTTTATAGCAAAGGTCAGGGGCAAGAGAGCAGCCCATCTTTGGAGAAGGCCATAAACTGTTGCAAGTTCAAACTGAGGAAAGTAGCAAATGCCTATATTTGTTTTCTCCTTTTCTTCCAGGGCTGATTTGGGAGGCTGAGTGGCTGAAGTCACTATATAATGAACCTTACACATTCCAGACAGCGTACTGATCAAAGCTGTCCAGGGACATGAGTTGTGTGGAAATGGGAAGAGGTGCCTTATGTGTGTTGTCACATTAAAGGCTTTTTTCTCTTGAATCAAATTTGGGCAGTGCACTGGCATAGGATTCCTTCCTTCTCCACTCTGCCCAGGCCAGCTGGCTCATGGCTCTGGAGCTTGGCAGATATGTTTCGGACTGGGTGCGTATCAGCAGTATCCACCCTCTCTTGAAATTCTTAGTTTTACTTGAACTGCTGTTGAAAGAGTAGAGTTATTTATGCAGAGAATGAGGAGAACTGGAAAGAAAGAGGAGGTCAGTAAGTGCAGCTTTGAGCACACATCTAGAACTCCTCTATGGAAGGTGGCTGGAATGACAGAAATCATAAGAGCAGTGGGTTTGTCATGTGGTGCTGACAAGAGGCAGAGGGCCAGAGCCTCTCCCTGAAATGGCACTGGAGAGACAAGCCCAGGACCCCTCTTACTCCCCAGCGTGGGATGGCAATCTGAGAGGTAGGTCCTGGCAAGGCACATGATTATCCTGTACTTTCAAGGCCAAAGTTGCCCAATGTCCCCTGTGGCCTGGGAGAAGTGCATGCACGGTGGAGGGCAGTCTGGTCACTCAAAGTCTCCCGGCTTCCACTACTGCCAAATGGAGGAACTCAAAATTGGCTTTGCTTTATGGTGCCAGGATGAAGCTCAGAGGATGTGCATATATTTTTCTAAGCTATGTGAATTGACACACCAAACAGTCCCAGCATGGGAAGAAAAGGTAAAATATAGTGACCTCATTTCAACAAAAAAAACCTCATCCATCATGCAGAGAAGTTAGTAAAAAGCATGGTGATTAAATACATGCCAGCAAATATCTTCAAATCCTAAGTCACCCATGCCCAAAAAAAGCAGTGCCTTTGCCCATTTGGAGCAAAAGGTAGTATTTCATGGTTTTTTTTCCAGTCTGTGCAGCCTCTTGAGTCCTGTATAGCCAACTTGCTTCTTTGGGGCTTCCTTATTAGAGGCAAAGAGTTAATTTCAGAAAGAAGGAGAATTTCTCTCTCTTTGGATGATAAAAATTATAAGGAAAAATCCCAGTGTGCTTGGCAGTATTTGGAATGAAGTTGTTGTGTCCCAGCTTTGCATCCTGAAAATTTGCATTCTGATAACCAGGACCTGTAGTATTTCAAGTAGAAAGGTGATATTCCAAATCTGCAGGTAGCACATTTTTTTGAAATTTAGCAGTTGCCCTCAGAAAAGTGTTTTGTCAATCTCCTTTTTAATTCCCATCTCCTTATTTTTATTTGGTTTCCATTTCTCTTTCTGTACAGATGAAGCAACAGATTCAGAACTTTAACTTTTGGTAGTGTCAGACCTATTCAGATTTCTAATTGGATTAATGCAGCAATATAATGGGTTAAATCAAAACACACACAAAACCAAACATTCCTGTTTTCTAAGAAAGTTTGGTTCCAGATTCAAACCTTTTGAAATTAAATTCTTGTTTCTGCTACGAGCCAGAAACCACGGTGAGATAAATGAAATCAGATGGGGGGAAAAAGGAGGCAGAAAAATTCTCAATGTAACAATGTTTCTTTGGCTGCCCTGTCAGGGAAAGAAAGAGGAATATTTCTGTCTACTCTGCTTTGTAACTGGCTGTGTACACTAACTTACTTTGTTTTCTTCTGAATGAGTTGAGTTTTGCAGGAAACAGACTACTGGCATGATCTGGTATGAGAAGCCTGTGTTACTGTCTGCCTGGCCTCTCTTACTGGGACGATCCAACATGACTTTCAGGAAAAATGCTGCCTGCCTCCACTGTCTTGTGCTCAGTTACTAGCAATGAAGGGCTTGTGTAGGAGCTGTTAGGAAGGCCTCGAGTCTCACTGTGACCAAAGTCTCACAAGATTGTGAAAAGCAGATTGTATGACAGGGTGATGACAAGGCCAAAGAATGGGCCTGATGGAAAGAATAGGTGGCAGGGGAGAAGGAGAATGGTTCTACTATGTGCTTATCCTGCACAACCTCATGTAATCACAAAATTCCCATGAGGGAAAATTAAATTCCAGTTATTTGTGTTTCGGTTAAAAGGAAAGAGAAAATCTGGTGGCAGAGAGGAGAAAGTTCCACCTGTTGGACTGGAGTTGAAAGCAGTATGTAGGTGATTCCTGTCTGAGGCCTTGGTTTGTGTATGGGGTGGTACAAACCACTCTGACCCCTCTAGTTCCCCCAGCACCTTCTCAGGGTCACAACAAGCCTCGAGGAGTGCCAGAAGTGCACCCTCAGTCTGAGTGGACAAGCATGATGATCTTTATCAAGCCCAAGGAAGGCTTGAGACCTGGAGTCACACGATGGGTCTGGTTGTGACTCTTGGTCTCTTGTGGCTATTGTACAGGGCTGTGGCTCCATCAACAGCAAAAGATTCACTCTGACTTGTGACTGTGTGTGAAAGAGGTGTTAAGCCAAGGAAGTCCATAGCAGAGTGGCGCACACAGCTGAGGACTTCTGACGGCCTAGTGCAAATCTGTGTTGTGGCATTGCATCGTTTCTTTCATCTGTATTGGAAAAGGTGCACCCACGCTTTGTAGTGAGCAAAACCTTAACAGTGTTCTCACCTCCCTTGCACCTCCTCTCTCTCTCGGGGTGCACGTTCTCACTGCACAAGAAACCACAAGCACATTGAGGCTGCACTGTTGCAACCAGAACAACGCACAGTCACACCAGCAGGGACAAAGGGCGGAGCTCTTTCCTCCCCCTGCTCCTGCTCCCAGGACAGACGCCATCAGCTGTCTGTTACTGCAGATTACCATGAACCTGGTCCCTGGGTCTCCCAAAGTGCATCTTAAGTTTCTGGCAGCAGGGCTTGGAGGACCCAGAAACAGGCCTTGCGCCTGCTTCAGCAGCTCCACGTCGTGCCTGCCTAGTGCTGACCTTCCCTGTCCTCCGGCCTCTGCCCTTGCCTCATGACCTGTGGGATTATTCCTGCTGTGCCTTCTCTAGGAGAAAGCCCCTCAGCTGCTGCTGTAGTGTCGAGGGTGATTACGAGAAAGGAAAGAAGAAAATCCCCCTCCAATGACTTGCTTTTGTGGTGGGCAGTAGTGAACACCCTGGCCACACTGCTGAAGTGCCGTTGGAAAAGCACATTACCCTCTGTGCACTGACCTCCCCCAGGCCTCTATCTTCCCCCCACAACATGCTCAGCTGCCCTTGTTTCCAGCCATAAGGGCCCTTAAGATACCAAATCCTGTCCTATTTTCTAGTTTTGGTCTGAAGAACAAGAACTGGAGTTGGGATTTTAGGTGGAGTTTATCTTTGCCCAGTCCTCATCTCTTGAAGGGCAGGCTGCCAGTAATGGGACGAGCCGCTTCCTTGGTTACTGCACCACAGGCCACGGGTGCTGGAAGGGGGAAGCAGGGGGGATTTTTTGTTTGTTTGTTTGCTTTTCCCTGAACCGTGAAGCTCCGGGCAGTGCTGAAGGCAGGATACAAGACCTGACGGACAGGATCTAGTTTTAGCCCATTTTCCCTCCCCTCTCCTGGAGGAGTGGGGCTTGTGGCCCCAGCAGTCTTTCAGGCCCTGCCAGCGGGGGAGTGAGAACTAGGCCCACGGATTGCATCAGGAGTCTTTTTTCTGGTCATGCTGGTTGGTTATAATGAGAAAATACTCCAAATTCCTAGTGAAAAATCCTTTCTTCCTTTCATTATTACTGAGCCAGACAAGCTAAGCTAGCACTGTAGCCCTGAATGGTGGCTGCACACGGTGGTGCCAGGGTGGGAGGCAGGGCTCCTGAATCCTCATCCCAGCATAGCTCTGTGGTTTCTTATATAAACCCCAAAAAATCAGCTAACTCATTGTACATTCTGTCTGAACATATCTGGGCATGAAACAGGATCAGTGATACAATTCTGAATGTTGTTTAAAAGCTCAGTTAGCTAAGTAAGTAAAAAAGACCTTGCAGTGAAAGATCCTTAAATGCAAAGTGGTGGGACTGTCTCAGATTTCACTTCTGAGCAAAGCTGCTTTCAGATGCAGGAGCAAGTACCTTAAAAATGTGCTTTTATTTTTTTTTTAATTTCTCTTCCTCGTGTTTTGTAGATATTTAACATGTGTTCTAGACAGTAGATTGGATCCAAAACAGATGAAGACCTCAATTCAAGGTGTCTTGCCTCACCACTGAGGTATTTGCAGCGAGGTGTGACTGGAGATAGTCAGCAATGCAAGTTGTTCTGGAGAATGTACTGGTTAAATCTTATTGGTGGACTGTGAAATGTAAATGAATTAATATTTAGGAAAGATTTTATGATTTTTCAGCTGCAAACCTGAGTATATGCTCACTGGTTAACAGACTTGTCATTGAGGCATGAAGACAACCTGTCTAGTCCTCACGGTCTCTGAACTGAGAAGATTTATCTTCATTTATGTCTGACTTGATTATCTTTGCTTCTTTCTCAGGGGCTTTTTAAAAATATTTTTTTCTTTCCTCTTTTTTCCTTTCCTTTCCTCTTTTTTCCTTTCCTTTCCTTTCCTTTCCTTTCCTTTCCTTTCCTTTCCTTTCCTTTCCTTTCCTTTCCTTTCCTTTCCTTTCCTTTCCTTTCCTTTCCTTTCCTTTCCTTTCCTTTCCTTTCCTTTCCTTTCCTTTCCTTTCCTTTCCTTTCCTTTCCTTTCCTTTCCAGTTCAGATTATTGTTTTAGCCCATGGGAACTCTGAGAAAGAGGTTTTTTTTCCTCTTAGGAGAGGGACATTAAATTTCTTACACAATTGGTTTGATCAATATGAAACCAACAGGGAAACTGAAGTACTCATTCTCATTATAGGCGCACTTCATCTGTGGGGGTTTTACTTTAAAGCATAATGAGGAACAGGATCCAGGATTTGTGTATATACTATGTTGCCAGTTTCTGTCCTGTTATGTAGAGATAACCTTCAATTCCTTCCCTGTATGTTTCTCATTGTCCCTTCCGTTTTGTGCTCCAAATCACAATTTTTCCATGCTTTTCTTTAGCCTTTAAATATTTTTAAAATATTCATTAGCTTCTTAATAATCCTCTTAGATAAGTAGACGTCTTTTAACAGTGGAAAAAGTGAAGTACAGAATATTATATAATATAATTACTTAATGAATTCAAACATACTTCAGAACTTCTAAGTAACTTTTCTTGTCAGCCTTTGAGCATTCTTTAAATGAAAAACATCAACCGTGTGATAGTGGGCAAGGAGCACATAGTGAACATAGTCATTTTGGAGGAAATCCCTGGGAATTCCAAATACCCATCATAAATCCAGCTGGCCTGAAGGTCATGTTTTGTATTGCAGAATTTCCACTGATTTTCGAAATGGTTTTGAGACGTTTCCAGATGTCTTGATTGGCAAAGGTGCTGCTAAAGGCTGAAGCTCAGATTACCAGTATAAAGATGTAAGAACATTATGGAAAAAAATCCTATCCTTTTTCTTTTGGTGCTTATGTAGCCCCTATCAAAATAGTATCTGAGCATCTCATATGTATTTAAAAATAGAAATAGCAAACCTTCTGTCTCTCTTTTCCTTCCCAGTCTGTAAGTGAAATAGCTTGATTTGTTCAAAGGACTTTATCCTCGTGGGTTTTAAGTATTTAGCTGTGGTTTTGCACAGTTTATCTACTGTTCCATTACTCCACTGAGAGGAGGAAAAAAAGATGCCATTTGCATTATTTCGTAGAACTCAAAAGCCACAGTGTTATGTGTTCCCTCTACTGATTCCCATGTAGAACATAACCAACACCATTCCCAGAGCTGTGCATTCATGACTTTATTGAAGCATAACCAGGGATGTTTTGGCAGGATTCAGTGTTGTGTAAACCACGTGATGTTAGAGGAAGGCTATTATATAGGAAGGCTATATATGTTAATTGCAGCCATGCACAGGATGGGTGTGGAGGTTTAATATTTACTTGTAGGATATGTTTGAGAAATCATTGTATTCCCTTACTAATACACTCTGTGAACTTGATAAAGTAACATTATGTTAAAAAAGGGTCTTTTTTCTCTGTTCTGTCTCTCTTTCTGCACTCAATATAAAGCACCCTGTTTTAATAATCAGTTTGATTTTTCATTCAAATTTCTGCTTTCTCCTTTGAGATAAGTCAGTACAGCTCCATATTTTCCACATTAATTATTGCTTAAAAAGCAGTGTAGAGGATTGCAAAGGAGTTTCCTGAAGCTGCTGAAATTTATGGCCACTGTTAGCTCTTCTCCTAAGGGAGTGTTGAAGATTCATCCCTTTTACATGTCAAATTTCTTATATTTATCTCCCTGAAAAGATCAGAAGGCCTTAAACTGAGCAGGTCACTGTGCCAGGAGAGGTGGCTTATGATCAACTAACCAAGATGCTGCATAGCAAGTGAAATCAAAACTCTTCAAATCATCCCAAATGCAGTACCTACTGAAAATAAAGCTTGAGGCCATAAAGGTGCACATCACACAGTGATTCCAGTCCTTAGAGTTGTACACTCACGTGTCCATGGCCTTGAACACTAGAATAGGGCCACGTACCCTGAAAGTCACTGTGTATACCAGCTTTTTTTGACTGTCATAATTGTTTCTGTATCCTGTATCTGGAGATCTTGATGCTCTGTGCCACTGTGACAGTAGTCTGTTCTTTGATCACAGCATGATAATTGCTAGTGTGGCTAAGTTTCATCTCTTCTGGCAGCATCACCTCTGTTTTTCTGTGGTTGACTAAGCAGCAGGGTTTTTCTTTGGCTTTTTTTTGAGCTGAGGAATTCAGATGGCTGGGACATGGTGCTATCTGTTGTAAAGTGAAGGCGGTATGTAGTTAGGTGTCATAAATGCTCTCCTGGCATCCAAGGGTGCTGTCTCTCACACATTTATACACGTCTTATGGCGTGGGCAAGATAACTGAGCCATGTGGGCCTCTGTGGTTGCAGAAGTGTGTTAGTGTATCATGACCCTTTGGGAGAAGGAATGTGAGATGAGTCTTGGTCTTTTACATTCACATGCAGCTAAGTGTTAAAGAGAGGCAGCAGCATTTTGTGATCATTACAGCTAAAGATTGCTGAGGAATACTATAATCTGACTACTTTCTACCCCTTTCCTCATAGTAAAAAATAAATTTCCATATTAGAAAATATTTCTCTTTCAGAAGTGTCACATTATTTCCAGGTTGCACAACCTAACAGTAGGAAAAAGTAATTAAGAATAACACAGAAACAGTCCTGTTTCAGAAGTAGTATGCAGATGCTTGTCTGAATGTATCATCTGCAGTACACGTTACAAAACATTGACTTTCCCATAAGAACCTCTATGATGCTTCCAGTTCCCTTATACCCTTAAAAATGTAACATTTTCTTCTGCTGTCCAAAGAAGGATCTCACAGCTAATAATAGTTTTAAAGACCTATCAGTGTTTAAGTGGAAACTTTAAAAAGTGCTTTTCTTTTGTAAGTTAGTTCTGCCAATATGGCAATTTTTCTGTCATTTGTTAGTGAAAATACCTATAGTTTGGAAACAGGATATCTGCTGCTTCTTGTCTATATCTCTGTGCTTGTGGTATCTAATAATGCAATTTCTGGTTTGGGAAATTATTCTCCCTCTTTACAAATTCAAATACATACAAACAGTCCAGCAAGAGTCTGCCTGTTCATGTGTACAAAATGTAGTACTCCCATCACTGTTTTCCTAAGTCCTTTATTTACACCCATCTGTTTTGGGATCTGTTTTGGAATCATTTTCACTTTGGTAAGAACCTTTAAATGACTTACAGAGACTTAGGTCGGTGGCTTGGTTTGCCTTTATTCTGGCCTAATTCTCACTCATCTTGCACCAGCCTTATCTGCCATTGTGTACAATTTCCCCACTGTTGCAATAACCTTTGCCTTCTTTTACCTTCCTTTCTCTCTGCCCATCTAATTCCAGACACCAAGCACTTCCTTTCTACCTAAAAGGCAAATTCTGCTTTGTTAAGTAGTTGCAGTATGGGAGTAGAAATCTCATGAATTCTACCTTCTGACACCCAAATACTGGCCAAGATGCTTTAACTTTTGTCTCTTGATTGTTTCCCTGGGTGACTAAGCAGAAAAAATAATTTCTGGTTAAATGTGGGCTTAATTAGATGTTGGTCTATGAGCTACTAACATTAAAAATACAGGCAACAGTATGAGTGCTGGCGAGTTTAACCACAAATACCTCTTTCAGTGCCTTTCTTTTTTTTTTAACTTAATTAACAGGCGTTAATCTTCTAACTTTATAACTTAATAGTTCTACAGCTTAGAGTTTATGAAAGTCACCACGGCAGATCTTCTGAAATTATAATTGTGTATTATTAAAATCATGGCTAAAAAGTTTACTTTGTGCATTAGCAGAACAGGAAAGTAAGAATTTGCCCTTCTCAACCACTTGGCACTAAAGCATCCAAGCCCTGCAGTTTAGGCCTTGGTCCTGCACTCCATCTGTGTTCCTCACATCATACAAATGAGAGGTTCTTTTGCCTGAATGCATGGAGCATTGCCTGGTTATAGGCAACACATTTTAGCCATAGATCTCAAAGAACTTCACCAAGAGGACATACAATTATCCTCATTTTATGGTAGACACCGTATAATGCAGTATGTGGTAGAATGTGGCGTTAGCTAGCCAGGGGTTCCTGGCTCCCTTCTCCCTGGTCTAACAAGTGGGATCTTTAATAGCAGTCTTTGCATCCTTCGTTTTACAAGATGGAGAGGCAACTGTAGTGGTCCCTTAAACAAGCCTCTTTATACTCACTGCTTAAATCAAGGGAGATACAGAACACTATAGCATGAGTAAGGAGAGAATTAGTTTTCTAATTCTTTCATGCTTAATAACTTCTACTGTTTATAGCAATAGAAATAAGTGTACTTACAGATTGACAAGCAGTTGCACACAGCAGCACATGCTCAGCCTTCCGTGCCTGAAGTTGCATACATGTGCAAGACAGCAGAAGTGGAACCACTGTGAGCCCCTTTAGGATTTATAAATGATGGAGGACTTAAAGAGTTAAGAAAAACCCTCTGCATATACCTGGTATATAAAACTGTCATGTAATCAAATGCGAGGAATGCACTCCACTGTGTACATTAGCAAACACTCCGTGCAAGCTGGCTGGCAGAAGTTCAGGGTTTTCAGTGCTGCCTTGCATTACAAAGCCCTTCTTTGTTTTCTCAGCTCTGTTTTAAATATCTGATGACTATTCCACACCATGTTAGTGCCAAATCCCCGGCTTCACTGCAAACTCTTTACAACAGCATATTGTGGGCAGATTGGATGGGGACAGGCTGGTAGAATGTGGGTATTTCCCCTTTCTTTGCTTCTCAGGCAAGTACTCTCACCAACTCTGCCATCTCCCTGTAATTTCTGTAGCCCCTTGTGCAGCCACCTGGATAGTGTTCAAAGCCAGAAGAAATCACTAGGGTATGCAGAAATTGAACTTGGATCCTCTGACACGGCAACGGCACTCCGCAAATGTGCATCAGGATGGGTGTAGTCAAGGTTCAGCCAAGGAAGAGCAAATGAATCAAAGAGTGTTCTTGCAACAAATATTTTTGTTGAAACTTGTTGTGCCTATACTGTTTTTGGCTGGATCTTGCCTGAGCTTGCTAGCCAAGTGGGATTGGGCTTTGAAAAAAATTAGATGAAAGATTTCCTATGAACATGCACAAAGAAAGGCAGGAAGTGATGCTGATGACTCGACATGGTGATGTTCCTTCTTGATTTGGAATTAAAGTACTTCCCTGGAAGGATGTTAACACAGCAGCACACATCTCAGCCTCTTACATCAGATGAGATGTTAAGCCAGGGCCTCATCTCCTCATGCTTGTTAAGGACGCTTTTTCATAAGACTTTTACTTACATTTTAGTTAGAAAGGTGGTGGTCTAGCTTTCTGTACAAGCCACTCACATGGTGTTGTTTTAACTGCTACAATGATGCTCATTCTGTTCAAGAGCTGCTTTTGCATTCCAAGAAAAAAATGTTGCTTGAGTACATGAAGATGTACAATAAAAATATGCATCTTCTTCTGGATCCTAAACCTACTAATTCTTTTCATGAAGAATACCTCTGGTTTGCTGGATAAATGTAGAGTTAGTGTTGTTTCCTGCAGTGTTTTGGGATTTCTGTGCATAGACACTGGATAGGAAATAAACAGTAAACTTCTTGAATTAAGAGGAGAATTTATACAATATTATTTCAGTGGTGCTACCCACTTTTGGCAACTAATGTGAAAAGAAGCTGAGCTGCTCAGTTTCCCATTCTATTACTTGTTCCCCTGAAGCTCCTCGGCATCCAGTACTGGTGTGCTGGAAACTCAGCTGTGCAGTGGGTAGCTCTAGTGTGTTCTAAAATAAACAAACCTGTTTTCATTCAAATTTTGTAATTTCACATGCAAATATTTCATGGTAGACTCAGTAAGAAACCCTTTCTGAAGCAAAACCTATCTATTAAGGGCCACTTGAAGGTGCATTGCAACACTTTTGCGTAATCATTTGAAATCCTTGTAAGCTAAAATCATTGAAAGTAAGTTTTACAATGCTGCAGTAGCCTTGCAAGGCTGTATTTGCCACTAAAGCAATTGTTAAGTGTGTAATGGATTGCATATCAGAATTCTTCAGAGGACTTGTGTTGTCTGCTTAGGCTGTGCAGGTGCAGACATTCTTGTCTTTGCCATGTTTGCTTCCCTAGTACAGGATTGAGTACAAATAGGAATTAGTATTTCTATGGTAAAGTATTAATACGTGGTGAGAGAGTGTTATTGTTGTCTTACTCAGAAGGGATGTAGCAAAAGCACTGAAGGGGTCTCTTGGTGAAGTCCTCCCTTATAGAAGTCTGTACCGGAGTCAAAAATTGAATCCATGTGTTGTATGATCCAGTCTTATTCAGTAAACTGTTGGCTCTCGTGTTGCATACTATCTCCTGTCACATACAGTGCCCCAGGAAAGTTCATGAACAAGACCCTGTTCCATTAGGCAGAGAGTGACCAGACAGTTCTTGTCTCACTTTTAAGTCTGTAGCAGGGACTATGAACAGTGTACAAGTCCCTTTAAAAGAAGAAGAGGAAGAAAATACCATGGGGTTTTTTAAATGTTCTCCATAGTCTGGTGGAAACTAGCATATGAAGGAGAATCAGTTAGCCTTTTATGATACTTCCAAGAGATTCCTGCTTCCTTTCCTTGTCATGGCCCCTTTGCTGTCACATTGCAGAGATAGTCCTTGGGCAGAGTGTAGCCATCCAGTGGGTCTTGGTCAGTTCACCACAGCTGAATGAGCAAAAGCTCCAAGAGGGATTGGCACTAGAGGAACCTTTTCCTTTGTGCACTTGATTCTTTTCTTTCAGGATTTTTCAGACCTTTTCCTCCCTCTTTCCACATCTCTATGTGTCATTAACTGCTTCTCCTCAGCCTCCTGCTTCAAAGCCCTTGCATGTACCTAGTGCCCACCGAGCTGTTTCCGTAGTGGTCTCTAACACATCTGGCCGGGAGGTATGAACTCTGTCATTTACTGTTGTTTGGTTTCTAAGTCCATTTTAAATGTGCTTGTATGGCAACTTTCACCATTTTAGCACAGAGAGAGAGTTATTTGGCTTTTCCACCTTTAACATTCACTGGAAGAGGTCACAGAAAGTCAAAAGTTTTGAGAGACAAAGCTAAGACCAGTACCTTGCCTTCAGGTGGTGCCTGTGCAGGCTGTCAGGAAAAAAGGTAATGTTAGAAGTGGAAGGACTTAGGAAATGCTCCAGCTGTAAAATTCTCCAAATGTAAATGTATTCATTTCTACAAGAAGCAAGTTGCTCTCTGGAGGAGGGAATGCAACTGATGTTAACCAAGGGAATCTACAAAGAACTGCACCAAAAAAGCAGCAGCCCAAATAAAAAGGAGGCTGTGTGCTAAAGACCTAACTGTATTTTGTTAGGAATGGCTGAAGTAAGCTGTTTTCCTGACAGTTATTGTTTGGTGGAGCTGAAAGAATGAGCCAGGTATTATGCCATTACTTTGAGATGGAACATTTGGGAGAGATTAAATAGATTTGCTCACTCACAAAATACATTTGGGCCTTAACTCGAGTAGGGAATTCAGCAATGAAAAATCAGGAAGGTCAAGAGGGTTTCTTGACTCAAGGTGATTTGAGCTGAGCAAGGGGTTATCACTACATGTAGAAGTTCTCTTTCTACACCTAGTGAGGACTCTGCTTTCCCACAGAGAGAACGCAGGTCCCATTTACTCTCAGGCAGGTTGAATATCATGTGGGTTTTGCTTCCCTCTCTGATTTGGCTGTGTCTGCAAACAGCTTCCTGTTGCCATTTGGAAGATGCAATCCCAATGAAATCCAGCTGTTGTCTGTCTAGTACTGTACTGATAATGTAGTGTCATCTGCTTCCTTCCAAACTAGAACCTTCCACTTTGCTTTCAGACTTTACCTGCCACAGTGGCAGTTGGTCTAGTAACTACACATCTCACATTCCAAATCTTCTGGCACCTAACATCTTGGACCTTCCCGTGACCTACTGGATATTTAGGCCAAATCCTTCAGTCCCATGAGTTCCCACTTAAGTCAGTCATTGCATAATGTGAGCACAGCCAGGCTCTCTCTTGTCTTTTCTCCAAATACCGAGAGCAGATCTCTTATGAACTGGTAGAAAATAAACTCTGGATTGGAAGAAGAGCATATGAATTAAAAATTCCTAATATGTACATGTAATGAAATAGTACCTCAGTGCTCCAACAAAGTACATCCCAACAAAAAGCCTGCAGAAGAAAAATTTCACTGCACTATTTAAAGTGAGAAGATCCTTCTCTTCTTTCCAGTGTAAAATACATGCTTGCTAATATGTGGGGAGGTGTACTCTGTGAAGATTTGTTTTATTTGAGAGTACTGCAATGAGGAAGAAACATATTTCAAGTGGCTTTTCTCCACTTTGTTGGCAAGTCAGCCCCTGTATCTCCAAGGATAACAGGAGTGCCTGATACACTGAGCAGATGAGCCTTGAAGGATGTGAGGGAAGCTTCTATACTGGGATCAATAGCATACTTTTTCCTTCTGTAGCGTGCAAACATTTGACCTGACATAGACTAGAAATTCCTCATCTGCTTCTTCCTTTTTATTTCTCTTTAAAGAACATCTAAATATCTGTTCATGCTTGTGGAGAAGTCCATATGTATATATTTCCTTGGGAAGTCCCATCTCTGTTTGCTTGGGAAATCAGAGAGAAATTTAGGTGTAAGTTTTACATTGATTCTGTTTACATTTACCTGAAATATATACTGTGGTCAGAAAAAATAAGAGTTTTACCAGTGCCATGTGAATTACAGTGTGGTCCAGACTCTGCTAAGGGGACCTCAGCTCATTAATAGAATATTTTTACGTGTTTTTAATGTTTGAGGGCCTCTTACAGAAAAATGCTTCCAAAAACAATCTGTGTTTAAATGTTTTGTTCTCCAAGATATGTGTTTTCACAGAGAGAATGAGCTGGGGAATATATTCAATTGTTTCTTATTTTAACCAGGAGTCCTTTCCATTTGATCAAAATTAGAAGGAAGCATCACCTGACGAATAAGACTGATCTTTTTCAGGAGATCTGATGTTTTGTTCCTGAGACATACTCTGCATATGTACTGCTACTGCAGTGCTGAGTCAAACATCATTCATCTGTAGGAGCAGCAGAGCTGAAGGCGAAGGAACAGATTCTGCAGGTGTCTTCCCCCAGGGAGCTTTCATACCTGCTGTTTGGTGCAACCTAATCTATTACATAAGTGAGAATTTACTCTTCTGGTGATTGTTAATGATCTTCAAGGATTGTATTGTGTTGGCAGGGGTGATTTAGAAGGATTCAGAGTGAATATGAGAGGCAAAAAACAGCCTTCATCTATTGCCATATGTTGGATGGTGCTGTTTGACTACTAAGGTGTCTGATCCTTCTCCAAAACATCAATGATACAACTGCTCTCCAGTACTTACAGATAAATCAACAAAGAGTATATGTTTTCTTTTTCCTTTTGTATCTATTTTAAAGTAGATTTGAACCTGATGAAAAGTGCTGGAGTGATTTCACTCTTCTATTCCAAAACCAAGATGAGTAGAAATCAGGGGAACACTGCACTGATACAAAGGGAAGGGCATGCGTTTTTGATAGCTGATACCCCCTGAGACACAGTCTGGAACAGACCTGGCTTATGATTTGCTCTTCTGTCACTGGAAACAAGAGGAGACAAGGAAAGATTGTGCTGTTATAGTTGGCAACAGGACAGCACTCCAGCATTTGAAGAACTGACTGCAGTTACAAAAGAGAACTACTTAAGATGGTTGCATGGTACGTCTTTTCATCTTCTCAAAAAATCAAGCACAGAGTAAGTGAAGTGCAATATTAGCTTGAAATGATTTAGACAGAGGAGGGCTCCTGGTAGTGAAAGAAAAACTGCACTTGTTGTAGGGACACATACATTTTAGGGAGCTGCCTGAAATCCATGTAGTTTCAGCCAGGACTAATTTGGCCCTTGCCTCTGAGTGAGCTCATGGAGTCACACAGTCTATCATATATTTAGAAAATTTTTGTTCTACCAGAGAATCCCTCAGGATCTGTCAGTGAGTAGTTCTAATGTCTGCTCTACCTGTTCCTGCTAGGAACAAAACACTACACTACTGACAACACAGTTCATTTCATATGCAGTATTGTTTTCACCTTGGGTTGGTTTGTTGGGTTTTTTTTGCTGTTGCTGGTATAGTATCATAGAGAACCTATCTTTCTGGAGTAGAGAGGCAGTAGTGCTGACCTTCTGTCTCAGAAACCTGTCCCAGTCTTACAATACAGTCTATAAAAGGGTGTTGTAGATGGCCCGAGAGGGAACACAAGGCAATAATTCACTGGAGCAGTTGTGCTGACATCCTGGACTGTGAAAGCACAGCTGAGGCAGTTTAAGAGCAGTCGTCAGGTTCCAACAGGGAAGCCAGGCTTTTATAATTCACACTACAGTCACCTATTGTTTTGTTTCTTGTTTTCTTTAGATATTTAGACATGCCTGGTGGGCAGAAAAGTGAAAGATTGGGAGTGCCAGCTCTAGGCAGCCGTAGCACTCTGCAAACTTCCTCCTTACAGCTCTGTTCCTACTATTTCACAACAAAGCTGTAGCTCCTGCCTGTGCTTTTGGTCCTGAATCTCACAACCAAAGCACCTCCAGTCTGGCCTGCACACATTTAGGTAATTTTAGTGTGTAATCCTGCATTGCACTGCTGGATCACCTCAAGTTTAGTCAAGAAAGGTGAGGCCAGGATGTATTTTAAAATGCAATTGAAAATCGGGCTTAATTAAACAATGTTCTGCAATGAATTTATGATAGCAGCTGAAGGCTCACATGATCTTTCATTACTTTCATTTCATCTGGGATTCTGGACAGAAATCAATACATAAATACATAAATGACTCTTCACAGCTTCAAAAGGATACTGTTAATGGAACCAAGATACTTAGTATTTGTTAGCTGAATAAACTCCAACAATTCTGATTCTCAGCTCTGTTAAGCCATGTGAAAGTATAAAAAGGCCTTAGGACAGTCAGGTACCCAGCAAAGAATTCTTCCTGCTTAGGGTTTCATTGATGAGAACAGACAGCTGCCTGTTCCCTCCCTTGTAGTTGTAGGTAAGAAAACAATTCGAAATAAATCCAGGTATGCTTTGTCTTTTGTTGGATTAGTAGTTTGGGGTAGTCGTGTTATGAATGACAGCTTGGCACCTCAGGGGCAAATATCTGCAAATAGTTTGTCTTTGTGTTCCCTAGCTTCTCGTCTAACCCACTGTCAGAGAGAGTGGAGAAGCCATTTTTTACTGTATTAAAAACATTTGAATAATTTCTGAAACTCATGTTTCCCCTTTATCATGATGCTAGTTATATGGGTCGATTTCTGTTTTGAAAAATTAACAACATGCCAGTGCTAATACACAGTAGATTCATGGACAATGTGTTGAATTCCCAGGACTGCTAGTCCTGGCTTTTAGTAAAATCAGTGGGAGTTTTTAGGTATAGTGAGTATACCTAATATTATATGAATACTTATTAGTAATTGTATTTATTGTTCCATTTTTTGGAGACTTGTGAACAAAGAAACAGCCAAATGCACTTTAACAAAGATAATAATTTAAAAATGTGTGAGAGTTAACTTTGTACTCACTTCTTTCTACCCTTTTCACATCATTGCTTGTTTTATAAAGCTCATGGATGAGTGATGTTTTTAGCTTCATGCATGCTAGTATCTCTGTCATGAATGTAGGTGACATGTTGATGGAGCACATTACATTTTCATTCCTAGCTAAATAATACCAAATTGAGAAGTAAATACCTAGTCTGTTGGTATTAACCTTGCTAATAGAGAGCCTGATGAAGTTAGAAAGTTGAACTGGAATTGTTTTACCATTACTTTTCTCCAAGTACAGGCCATGGCCAGTGCCTGGATAAGCTAATCCTGCACTGTTTCATCCAGTTCAGACTTACATGCATAAAGCAGGAGGTTTCTTTGCCTTTTGCTCTGCAAAGAGTTTATGCTTTTTGAGCTTTTGCTGTGCAAACTGTCTATGGGAAGTGTCTGCTCACACCTGGGGGAAATACACAAAGCAAAGTGCCTTTAATTGCTTCTGGAACAGTACAGAGAATTGTTTAGACTAGATTTACTTTTCTGATTTGTGCTTAGAGACAGAGCTGACCTCTGCCAGAACTACAAAGAGCACCCAGCTGAGGCTGTTAACATCTCTTAGGAAACTGTTCAGGAATGAGCCTAGCTCACTGCCCAGTGCTGTAGTGATTACAGTAAATCCTCATCTTCTGCTGACTTCAGCGGGGTATTTGCAGACAGCAGTTCTGGTTCAAATGGGATCTCAGACCCCAAAGAATGTAAAACATGTATCAAAATCGACTCATTCCTAATAGCAGTTTTCTTTAGCAGCTTTCATTTATGATATTTCAAACATATGTTTTTCCTTGAAAACAGGACATGTGTGAGTGCTCTGCTTGAGGGGAGTGTGAGGAAAAGAAAGCTCCATGCCATGTCTGATGACAGCAGTGTCATCTTGTCTTTTTTCTTAGGCACTGTGATCTCACCTAGTGGGACAAGTCAGATCCCATCGCAGAGCTGTGCTCACGTCTGCGGTGTCCAGTTAAGTGTCTTCAGTTGCCCAATTCCTATATCAACTGAAGGACTGATACAAAGATTTACATTATTGTTTCAAATATTGCCCTTGCAGACAGTATTATGGGCATTGCTACAGTTTCTCTGTAGTTAACTCAGTCCTTACCTCCTTTTATTTGGCATCCTTGTTTTCTTGTTTTGTGAATCTTGTATGTTGCCCTGTTTCCGCTCTGCTTCTGAGGTAGTAAAGGTACCTAGTCCCCATCCTTTCTGTTGCTGGATATCTATGTGTCTAAAAAGAGATACAATGCTGGTGTCACCCCTTGTATTGTGAAAAATTGTTCATTGTTTTAAACTATGTGTGTTTATTGTATGACTGGTGAAGAGCATGTGAGACGCTGCAGAAGAGGTACCTCAGTTATGGCTCTGCAGCTTCTGTAGGTAGGTTTGGTCTAGCTCCAGTTCATATATACATATATCACAAATGCTGGTACCTTAATTAGCATAGTCTAGAAACCGCATATTTAGTACAACAAGGAACAAGGTCTCTCCTTTTACCTTTAAGGACAGCCAAATAGGACATATAGGTAATAATAGCCATTTAATACATAGAGAGGCAGCAAGAGTACATCTCAAAAGCAGCCTCTACTTGCACACAAGGCACATGAGAGCACTAATTTAGAGAGAGCCACAACTTGAAGTTTACAAATAAGGGACTATACAGGTCCCTACAAATGTTAGCTGATCTTGAAGCCAGATGGAAAATGGCTGCTGGTTTTTGACTTTCTCCCAAACTGCCTGTTTCAGAAAGAAGTCCTTTTTTCTTTTTTTGGCTGTTGTTTGTAAATACAAGTGAAGTACAGACTGATGGCTAAAGCAGCCAAATCACAGAAGCACTCCTTGCTTCTTCTCAAAATGTCTGCTGCTCTGGTCTGTGCTTCAAAGGCAATATTCTGCTCTTTGCCTGGCACTGCAGGCAGGACCCAGCTTTTCCGCCCAGCTCACAAGCCCCAGATCTCTGCTGTCTTTCACCAAGCTTAGGGAATTGCTGCCTGTGCACAGGTAACACTTTCTGCTCACTTTTGGTGTCTCTCTCTTGGCCATACATCATCTTTTGGCAGTACATTGCTTCCTAGAAGCTGAAAGCTAGATTAATTTGAACATGAGAAAATACTTTGACATTCATGGATATAATCATCTTCTTACTTTTTTGTTAGTAATACTGTTTACTTTCATCTTAGTTGTCTTTTAAACAACATCAGTGTGCCTGAGATCTGTGCCTCAGTTTTAATAGGTTATGTTTGTTATTTGAGATTTCCTTTAAAGTGCTGAAGATGGAGGCTCTGGAATCCTGGGACCTCAGGTCTGAGAAACTGCCAGGAAACAAGAGTGACACTGAAGAGTTAGTTGATGGAATGTTTAAGTCAAGTGATGGATAGAACAAAAATTGTGTAACTGATAGAAGAAGAATTTGATTGTTCAGTAACTTGTTTTTATAATAGCAATAAGGAACTTAGAAAGTGTTACACCATTTTTATTTTGAATGAACTGCAGCAATGAAAGTCAGCCTTTTACTTGGTGCTTGTTCTGTTCACAAGTAGGTGTAGGGGAACACACAATAACCTCTACACGCTTTGCAAAGAGTTCATAACATTTTCATAACCGAGTACAGTTACACCACAGAGTACTCCTGCAGATGCAGTTACCGTATGGAAAAAGTTTCCCATGCCTAACTAAGGACCATATTTAGGCCATTTTAGCCACATAAAGGAAATGAATGTACAGCAGAGGTCAGTGCCCTAACTGTTCTGTGCCAGAAATTCTTAGAGGTGGTATTTATACTGAAGTATGCATTATCTATAGCATGTTTATAAATATGTCTGCTAACTCTATACAGCATTTCTGCTTGTAGGAACTCTTATAATAACATATACCCCAGGGTTTCATTTATCCTTCTCCCAGACTCACTGTTCTTTTTTCTTTATAATTAATTTAATTGTCCAACACTGCCAACTTAAGTTTTGTTCTTTTTTCTTGCTCTTTTTGTTCCTCTCTGCTCCCCCCACAAATTATTGCAAGTCATTGTGCACTAAATATAGTTCTGCTTTCTGCTTTCCAGATGCTGGGAGCTTGGCTGACATCCTTATAGCATTCCAGACTAATTCTTTCTCTGTCACACTCACAGACAGCTATTCAAAGCAAATTTATTGAGTTCAATGTATCAAGAAAATCCTGATAGTTTTCTCTGTAGAGTACAGATTAAGGTTTAGTAAAATTTACTTATGTTAAATTTTTGCTGGCATTATACTCAGTTGCTGTACCCCATATTCATTGTTGTGATGGCCCAGTACATGGTTCTTGCTGACTTACATATTTTGTAAAAGATTTAATCTCTGCACACATCTCACTGTGCATTTCAATTATTTAGATCTGATCTAGCCAGGCAAATTTCACTTCTGGTGCAGCTGCAGTACACTGGAATATCAGGACCAGCTTCGGGGATGTTTCAGCCCAAAATGTGGACGTTCCACAGCAAAAGTCAGTAGAGTGGAAAAATACACAAAAATTTGAGCCACAGCTGCAGAACCAGTTTGGATGTGATTAGAAACTTATTACAGCTATCCAAGTCAACACTAATTTTCAGGAAAATTAACTTTCTGCTCTATTTCTTTTGTGAGCTGGTGCTGGTATCCTCATAAGAGCCTCCCACCACGCAAGCGACTGTTTCGGTAATGGTAAGCAGTTCCCATATAGTGTATGTAGTATTCCTAGTTTATAAAGCAGTTTAGACTAGCAAAAGGCACAGAAAAAATCTGTAGTTTTCATTTATAAACCATTAGTAATGTCTGGTACCAGTGCAGTATTTTTTGATTGGAAGGATCCCAAATTTGGGCCCATATTTGCAGTGAAATTTGCGAGAACCAATGTATTCGGATCCTTTATCCACTATTGAAATGCAGCTGTGGTACAACATGGCAAGTGTTTAGGGCAGGAAGCAAGGAAATCATTGTGTCTAATCAAAATTGCAGTGGGAATTGATTGGCAAAGCATATTTACCCTGAAGATGGGGCTGTACCGCAAAACATTGGGCAATCCTGATTGGTGCTTTGGCACAGTAATTCAATATAAATGCAAAGAACTATTAGTTGTGAGACTTGGTAATGCACCAGGGTTAAATTTCTCTGCAATCTTTTGTAAACTGCCTCAAATCTGTGTTGGCCATGGCTTCTTCTCTCTCCAGACAGCACTCTGTTCCCCCTCAGAATATTGCCTTGGAGAAGACTGAGCCCTGTCCCACCACTAACCCCCTTCCTGCAGCATCTGCTCCTGAGAATTGCAACAGCCTTGCTGTGACAAGGGCTGGGAAAAACAGAGGGCTCTGGCTCTGTGCCATTGCTTAATTTCCATAATGCTTACTTAATGTCATAAACATACAAAGCCTACAAAACATCGGCAAAGTTGTGAGGCCAGATAAAATCTGGTTCCTGGGATCTGTGCAATCCACTGAGTGCTCTATGAGGCTGATGAGAAGCAGCTTCCCTGGAGGTTTCCAGCCCTTGGGATTCCAGAGGAACCATGGTCCCAGGTGCTGCTGCTGGGGCTGCCCCGTAGCAACTTGCACATAAGAATTAGTATCAGCCTGTCACTTGCTGTGCACCCACTTCCAGAGAGGCTGCAACAGTCCCCACCCAGAGTCTCTCACAGCACAAGGAGCATGTCATTCAAGCCAGAAAATAGCTGCAGTTCAATACAGGGTTGGTGGGAAAGGATAATGCAGGACATGTTACAGAAGCTGTCCTGGCATCCCGCTCTGCTGAAGACCGGCTGGGGAAGGAGTGGGAGAGGCTGAAAGCAATGGCTGTTCTCAGAGGCTAACAAGGGGCCACATTGTTCCTGGGCCTATCAGTTGGTTTCTAATTCACCCGCAGCCAATGTACCATGATCAGATCACAGCTGGCCCAAGGATATGCTTTCCAGTGTGTTTAGTGCTTGGAACAGCCCCAGATTTCAGGAACACATGGTGAGGAGGAGGGGACAGCTGTGAGACAGAGAAGGGAGCTGATTTTTGCCTTCCCTTAAGATGAGCTTTTTCTTTCATAGTTTGATTGTGTTAACAGCATTCCAGGTTGTAAAATTAATTTGGGGCCTGTCTAGATCTGGGTGAAGGGCAGACACAGAGAGAGGAGGGTGGAAGAGGCAGTGTTTGCTTGCATGGCTGCATGCCCCCACTAGCAGTGCCCTCTCTCGCTGGTCAGCTGTGCAACTGCACATAACAGATCATAGATGGATCCCGAGTACTCAGCCTGTGACATCTTTCTGCTCCAAGCTCTGAGATAGCTTTGTTTCTGTCCTGGAGGTTATGTAGCTGCTACATCCCAGTGGGTGTTTCTGGCAGTAGCTGAGCTTCCCTGTGTGTGAGCAGTGACTGACTTCATGGCAAGAGAGGGGAATGTCCTGAGTGTGACTGGGGACAGAGCAGGACTTAAGTTCCATGCGGCCCTTTTAGTTTATCATTGTAGCACAGTGATTCTGAGTGATTCCTGACTTTTTGTTTCAATTTCCTCTTAAGCAGTAACACACCATTCCTCACCTCCTATCCTGAGCTTCCCTGTGTTTTGTAATCAGTTTTGCTGTTTCACTTAGTAGTGGCTGCAATTCGGGGAGGAATGAAGTGGTGCCTGCCTGTTTACAGGTCCTTAAAGCAAATCTGTATCTCCTTGTCATCCCACAAGTCCTTCACTTCCCAGCAGGAATTTTCATCTCTCCCTCCCAATCTTCCAAAGCCAACCTGAGAAAGGCAGATAAATGCAAGTGCCATGTGCTGTCATCTCTGCTCCGCTGCAGAATGTCAGTAATAAACTACACCTTGTCAGGGAAACCTACAATTCTCTACCTACAGTCTATACTTTGTAGGTCTATAAAGCACTTTAATGCTTGAGAAAGTTGCTCTGTTAATCAACAAAGGTAATAAGCCAACATTTTTTCTCCTTCCCCTTACAGGGCCCCAATTCTATAAGGAATCATAGAAGTTAAACATTGAAAAAGACCTGCAGTGTAATTGAGTCCATCTCCTAGTAGTGTGGGGGTGTTCTCTATTACAGATTTTTATTGTTATGTCAGCGTGGTTTTAAACGACCTCTGCAGCATGATTTATGCTTTTTCTGGAAATATTATGCTTAGCCTAACACATCCCAACATCTTGAAGATTTTCCTGATACATTTATCTAAATGGTTACTCTAAAAGTTAATCCACTTTATTTCAGTTAAACCTTTCCTCTTCTGCAACAAAGTTCGTTTTACTGAAAAAACAATTCCCTTTTCCTTTAAAGGGGCTAGTGGGACAGCAAGTCTGCTATTTGGCCTGGCTGCGGTCAGATCTCATTTTTCAACCCCACCCTTCCTCTTCTCTGAGAAGGAGGGGCAGTCTTCATATTTTCCCTTTAAACTGAGCTATGAAACATAACTGTTTGCCAAAATCTTTCACCTTGGCCGTATACTCTAACAGATGTTTTCTACAGCATAAACAAAGCGGCAAAGAATGTCGGGGCACGAGGGAGTCATGGTAGTTGGGATGGGAGAGATCAGGCTGGAGAATTACAACTCCAGCCACTTGGCTGTAGTTTGCCTTTCAGAAACGCACAAGAGCTGCTCCCACTGCTCAAGGAGCAGAGCCAGCTGTAAAATCATCCACAGCTTGATATAACATGAGCATTCAACCATGCAGTCTAAGCATATGTAATGCACACGTCACCATAGCATGTGTGCAAATTAAGAATAGTGATGAATCTGGCTAGTAAGACCAAGTTCTCAGCTGTTCCTCAGCCATCTCCCTGCTCAGAGAGAGATGGTGCCAGCCATTGCAATTGGGAGAATAGGAAAAATTGTGGGAAGAATTGTGTTGTACATTATACCCAATGAATGGCAAAATCTGGCTTCACACCCTAGGGCTTAAATTGTACTGTTAGTAGTGTCCAGAACTTTTATCATGGACTTTGCCAGCTCCAAGTGTCTATTGACTACAACTGTCAATGAAACAGAGTATAGGTCTTGAGTACCACAACCTTATCATGTAAGAGAATTTGCTGAAGCAAGTGAAACATTCTGAATTTTGTTGGGACACAATGCGCTTTGTCTAGTCTGCCATATTTTTGACCAATCAAAATACTGTTTTTGATTGGTCAAAAATACTGTTTAATAGGTTCCTGCTGCAGATTTTGAAGGGAATCAGTTTGGACAAAATAAAGTCAAGAACTGTTAGGACTGGCAACTTGTATGAAAACAAGGAGATACTCTTCCTAAAAATCAAATGTTTCTAAGTGATTGAATGCAATGCATAGCCATGAGTCCTGTAAGGTCCTGATGAGATTCTGATGGCAGGGGATGGTGATAGTAACGTGGCTGTTCACCTAAGCCTTGCTGTTGACTCAAAATACTACTTTGAGCCATTGGAAAAGTTTCTTAGTGTAAACAAATTTAGCTCCTTAGCAGCCTTGAAAGGAAATTCATAATGACCAGTGTAAACCACCTGGTGCAGATGAAAGGCATCGGGAATCTGGGCAATACTTAAGGAACTGAAGGCTTGGGAGGGAACCTCAAAACCTTTCCTGTTGTTACATATGAATCACAAAGAACATACTGGTTGTGTTTGAGTATATCCCAGAGGATCAGTTTGTGAGCCCTCCTGCATATTCTGGTGGGTTGAGAGGCACCAAAACAAAGGAGACCATGTCTGGAAAGATTTGCATATTAAGGAAAAGAATGTGGAATGTATGTATTATGTGTAGTAAGACTGTGGAACTAATGGCTTATGACAGGAATACAACTATGGAATTAATGTGATTTGGCAGGCAGTCATTAATATGGAATAGACAATTTTGGAGGAAGCAGAACAGGGATGCAAAAGGCTGTAGCTGAAGGTAGTCGCTTGCATAGGAGCTGTATGGAGAGAAGGTTTCTTACACATATATATGCAAGAGTGAACAGAGTTTATCCCTTTGTCATTATTCGGAAGTAGATAAAGATCTTTATTTGTATTTGTAGGGTGTGAGAAGCTTTTACTCTCTATTGACTTGGCATGAAGAGGCCTTTTGAGCATACATCCTGCTGTTTTGTGTGGCTATGATTTAACTGCCGTCATAGTTTCATTGTTTAAAGCTCCTAAATATATTTAGGCTTTTCTATGGTGAAAACTGAGATTAATATACTTATGACTATCAAACTTATTGGAGATAAATATAATTATTGTGTGTAGCAGATCCCAGGATCTACTGCTCTAAATACTCTCAAGCATCCTGCCAGCTTAAAGGGTGATGAAGTTGGTTCATGTTTCATGGAGATCCCAGAAAGCCCTGGTAGTCCTGGTGTTAGGGCTGTATCAGCCAAAGTTCCTGAGAAACAGCCCCTGTTAAAAACATCACCGCATTTTTCAAAATTGTCTCATTCTTTGAATATTTTTCTGTGCCTGTGTAAGGTCTCATGTTAAGATTCAGACTCTTTCTCAGCTGCTCAATATTTGTTCAAGCTAATATACAAGAGAAAATAATCTCTGAAATGTTATTTGTAGTCATTTGAAAGTCCACATCAGTACATGTCACACTGACGTAAACTGTGGTTAGAGCTTTTTTCAACAAAAAGAATTTCTTTAGCACATTGGTAGCTCCAGGTGATATGCTGTGATTCTTAGATCAAGCTCCATTTGTTCACTGTGAGCTGAGCTGTTCTCCTGGCAGTTTCTAGAGAACATAATTTGTTCAGAGACATCTCAACTTGTGTTTGCTAATGGAGAAGTTCTCACCTGGGGCCAGCATTCTCCTGGCTCTCCCTATGTCCAACTAGGACATGCACTTCTTGGGTTCCATCATCTCTGCTAGACATCTCTGTGCTAAAAACAAGGAATATTCTCAGGTTATGAGAGGGATTAAAGGAATGGCAGAGATAAGGGTATTGTAGCAGTGGGTGAGCTGTTCTGAACTGGGGGGGAGAAATGTGTGTGCCAGGAACAAACCAGCAAAGAGCTATGGATGAATGAAGTGTGGCAGAACTGTGCAAATGGTGGTTTTGTGGGAATTATTTTGTCTGTCCTGTGCATATTTCTACTATGTCTGTCACCCTGTATAGGAGTGTCTCCACTGAATTATCAGCTTTTCCATGACTCCAGCACGTTCCTGCAGCCAGTCCAGTCCGGGATCTGTCTCCCTGTGTAGTGGAAGAGTGCAGACTCTTCTGGTCCCTTTCTTGAAAGCAGGAAACAAAACACTGAAGTACATGCCAGCCTGTAACTCAGCCATAAACCTACCCTCTTTGAGCAGCACCTCAGCATGCCAGTGAACAAACACTAGCACAATTGCCCTCTCACCACTGCTACAAAAGAGTGGCACAAGAACACTGCAGGAGGCTAGCACCTTTTCTTGGCTGAAGCCTTGGTTGCATAAGGAAATTGAGCAGTCTCACCGTTCTGTAATTACTGCCACCTCATAAGCAGAATTTCACAATATCTCTGCCATTCAGTCTCTGTTCAAAAGGAGGCTTTACATGTAGGTGTGGGAGGCCTCCACTGAAACACTTAGTTTGCTCTACATAAACCATTCCAGCCATTCCAGCTTGGTAGATGTTACCAGCCATGGCCTTTCACCCTGCAAGGTGCTTCCAAAACATGGTTTGTCAGCTCAGCTCTGGGATCCAAGAGACATAGCATCGTAGAAGTATAGGTTAAGGAGGGACCTCTGGAGGTCTCTATTCCAACATTCTGATAAAAGCAGAACTGTTGCCAGCACTTAACAGGTCAGCTGTGATTTTGTCTAGCCAAGTCATGAAAACATGCAAGGATGGGGATTGCACAACCTCTCTGAGTAACCCATTCCAGCACTGTACTGCTCACCCAGTGAAAAGGTTTTTTCTGGTGCTCAATGCAAACATAGTAGGAGACCCTCCATGCTTATACTGACATATCTGAAAGATCCACAGGTGGAATGAGACATACCTGATCCTCTGAAGTTCACATCCATCTCTCACCACCACAGCTCCGCCATGTTGCTTCTGTTGTTGCTTTCATCAGTCATTACAGCTACGTGCCGTAGAGCAAACAGGCACAGGCAACCAAAAACTGGACTTGAAAGCTGATGAGCACTATCCAGACAGAAGGTTGTTCACTTGGACATTTTTTGCATCTACTGATGGTAGAATTACATTATTAAAAAGACCACTACAGAACCAAGGATGACCTGTATAACACTGACCAGAGGCTCTTCTCTGGTCACTCTGCCTTAAGCATAATGCCCTATACTTGACCTAGGGAATTCCCACAAAGCTGTGATTTGAAGACGTTAAGAAATAGAGAATATGAGAGTATTTTGGCATTGCACTACTTTAACTTGGCAGCAGCCTTTTTGAGGAGCCAGATACAGTGTTTGGATGGAACAGTACTCAAAGTGCTTGTAGGTGCTGTGAACCTTAGTTTGTAGTTTTTTGGCTTTGGGAGAAAGGTGTTAAAAGTCAGGCACTCCCCACAGTATAGAATGGCACAAAGCAGCCCTTCATAGCCCTAGGTTATGTCTACTAGTAAAGGTTTGCAGTATCTAATACAAAACCCAGCAGTGAGTCTTTTTCATTCCTCTGATTGCATGTGCAGACATTGGAGTCACTCCTGTGCTGTCTTTATGTGTGCAGAAAGCTTTGCTGGAAGTTCAAAATTATTTCCCTTGCAGCTCTAGTTTCTTACTAGAAAGACAGATTGCCTTGAGAGCCGATAATAGCAACTGAATGTGGTTTTGCCTTCTTGTCACCTGTCTCACTCCACTGTTAGACACCATCAACTGTCACCATTAACTTTTTGACTAATGAATTCATTGCTTCTTTACTTACTAAACAGAGTCCTCACTTCCATTTTTGTGCCAGAAAGTTTTCCTTTTCTGCACTCTTAGAAATAAGATCACTTTCCTTTCACATCCGAAACTTATTTCTGAAGAAACAACTTTAAAATTGTTTTCAAGATGATCCCTGGTTGAATCATCAGCACTGCTTCCTGCTTCACCCTCCGCTCTCCCTGGAGTTCTCTCAGTCACATACCTGACCTGAGCCTAATTAGTTTGTGAGAGCTAGAAAGTTTGCCGCCCGCGGTGTGGCTGTGGGCCAGACAGGCAGAGTTCTCTGTGCCTGGTACTGTAATTGTTGTGAAATCGTGCTTGATGGACAGAAGGTTATTCTGTTGTTTGGGATTTTTTTTTTTCAACAAACGTCCTGGAAAATATGCAGGAGCACATTTAGGAGCTCAGGGAGTTGACTCTTCACAGGCCGTGGTACCAGAAAGTTCTTCATGTCCTTAACATTGCTGGGAGCCAAAGTGGGTCAAGAGCACTTTCATTTTGAAGAATATTTTTAAAAAAACTTAACACATTTTGTCCTGCTTTTACAGAACTCCTTATTATTTTGTAAGGTCTGTTTGTGACTCCTGTCACACAGCAGAACCTTTTTTAGGTCCTCAGGAATAGTGTTTATGTTGCTAGAACAATAGGACTTGTTGCTGTGCTTCTCTTTATCAAAATAAGGGGCTCATTTTGCAATATGAGCTTTTACATTCAGTCCTGCTTGAATAGTCCTGTTGACTTCTTCAAGGCTGCTTATGTCTGTAAGGATTATGGTACTGAGTACTGCTCCTTGTAGAGCCCTGGGAATCAAGTGTGGTAGGGAAGAATCCTTCCACCATCACAGGAGTCATGGAATGGGCCACTAGTCTTTCCCATGCCACTGCACAGCAAAGGAACAAAGTGCAGCCTGGTGGTGTGGGCCACTTCATTAGTATCTTGCTTAACTGTGTCTATTTCCTCTCCTCTACTAATGGCCATGTGGATTTTTCCAAATTATGTACTACTCAACAGTAAATGTGTTCCTTGTTCACATGGCTATTGTGGTGCTGGAATCTTCTCTCCCTCCTGAATCATCAGCTTCAGTATCATTCTTCATTTTTGTTGGGGCAATGCAGCACTTGGAAAATGAGGGCCTAGAAGGCATGTAAGAGCCAGGCATTGTGTGGACAGGCTCTGTGCAGCATCCACAATGTAGTTCTACCAGCTGGTCTCAGACTTAGCTAGTCTTGCTCTTACAATCTGGGAGTCTCAGCTTTGCTGCTCATGTACCCTGATCTCAAGCTGCCGTATACTTGTCCTTCCAGTCCTTGTGCTCTACCTAGCTGGTACCCATTCCACACACTCTCTTGAATCTACTGGTGCCTAGTCCTTGTTTCTAGGCCTGAATATCTGCCGGAATCTCCGTGCAATTTACCCTGTCAGACTGTCAAGTCTTTCATCAGTCAGACCCTTACCTGATGCTCTAAAAATACCCTGTGAATTTCACAATGGCTTGTACTGACTACTGGTCTGGAAATTCTGCTTTGGAAATCGAATCTTTAACAAACTGCTGCAAGCAGCTTTTTGTAAATCGTCCCGTGTGTTTTTAACAACACTGCCCACAGAGTAGTTAAAGTACAATTCCACATCCATTCCAGCTAACCTAAATCAGGGCTGCTATTGCCCAGCCATGCTCCAGTGTTTCCTCAATACAAACAATGGTTTTGTATCTGACCCTGGAATAGCATAGTTCAGGGAGCTAAGCTCGATGAAAGTTAACACTGCAAAAAAGTAAGTTTTCACCATCCCCTGGACTAATTTCTTGCAAGGCTGGATGAACACCAGTGGAGCACAAGAAAGGAGATGAAGGACTGTGATCAGGGGCTATAGGAGGCAGAGTTGATGCAGCGACAGTTTAGGTCAGATTGTACTATTACAGAATCACAGCCTTTCTCACTGTTTTTTACCCTTGTCTGTGTTCAATGTAAGAGGCACTAAAAGTCACTAAAGATTCAATTGTAGGGAAGGAATCAGATTATTTGGATAAGGAAGATCAAATACAACCAGAATTAGAGATTATAATTATGAGGTGCATGTATGCCATGATTGAATTTTCATGATTAAGAGTTCAATGCTCGTTGAGTTCAATGAGTCTTTAATTCAGTCTGCTAGTAAAATTAAAATTGAGAAGAAATTAACATAATTCCTAAAAAGACAGTGGGAGTTATCTCCACTACTGAGTTGAATGCAGTACTAAGTGTTTTCTGGATTTTAGGAAAGCTAACAAATAATTTTGGTTTTATTTGGTTGAATCCTTGTCCTGTTGTCAGCACATGAGACTGTGAATAACTGATGTTAAAACCACTGTATCAGTGATTTTAATCCCGTTGTCCATGGTTCCATCAGGGTCCATTGACTTCTAAGCAGTCTGCAAAAGATAAATGAAAACACAAAAACACTTCCAGGAGACTTAAATTCACAACATGGTGGTCAGGGACTTCTTTGGAAAATGGACCCTGTTTCAGGTAATTTCTGCAAATGAGAGACCTAAACAGCAGGGAAGAAATTATCAGTTGCAGATCACTATCATGTGTCCAACCTCAGGCTGTTAGGGATGTATGGGAATCAATCCCATCTGATAGCAATTTAGGCACTATTATAAATGAGTTGTTTCTGTAAAGGTCCTTGAGAATGGATGACTGCATCACAAAAAACCAGCTTTACATTTTGGATTAAATGGATTGATGATGGTAATCCCAACAGAAAAAGAATAAGAGGGAAACTGTAATCAGAGCTCAGCAAACCTCTCAGCTCTGGAATTGATCCATTGGTTGTGAGAATGGTGGGAGAGGTTTGAACTGGTCTTGAGCTTTCTGTATAAAGAGTATTCAACTTAACTTTTGATCAACATTAAGCTTTGTTTAAAAATGAAGGCTGCAAAAGTTAAGTTGCTTTAAAAGGTCTCCAGTTCTAGAAATGTGCTCCTACCTTTTCTCTTATCTTTGGAAATCCTAGTTTATCCAGCATAAAAAATTCACAGACAAATTCTGCCTTCAAGATCTATGAGTCTGATCATTGCTTTAAAAGCCCTGGAAGCAATGGCTTTGTTTATCTCCAGAAGTCCAAGAATAAGCTGATATTGCTATTTTTAATCTATCCGGAAATATGCAAAGAAGAGAGCTTAATTGCAAACAGACCAAACCTTATATAGGAAATGGGTACGTCCCTCGGGGCCACCTAAAATGTGAATGTCTGAAATTAAATTCATATACTCTTCTCCCTTGCTCTCTGAAGCACGTACTCTTGAAATGAAAGGGGAGGCTGTGGGCTAGTGTCATATCCCAGTAGTTTCTATCCATTATAACACTCTGGCTATCTTAATATTCAATTAACAGATGTTTCCCAGCATGTATGAGCTCAAGGTGAGTAGCTGTATGTCTTTGTAATGAAATTGTTAAAGGGAACAGAGAAAAAATTAGAAAAATAATTCTTCTGTTTCTAGAATCATAATGTGGTTGCCAGAGAAAAATAAAGCAGGAGTAGTGTGATTCCAGACTTTCATCCACACTTTTCTCAAGAAACAGCTACTACACCCAGCCAACAAAAAACAGCAGTCTCACTTCATGAACACAGTTCCCATCACCTGCCCAATGATTCTGAAAGCAGGATTATCTTTTTCTCAGCTTCCAAACATTACACTCTGTAATGGGTAATGTATAGGGTCCAAAGGTAGACCAGGTGCAAATGGCTTCACTAAAAATTTCACCCACCCATGGAAAAACAGGGAATGACATTTTCTTTGTATAGGCACAGTGGCAAACACTGATCGCCCATGCCATTTGAGTGCTAGCTCTTCCCCTGGCTATTGCACTGAGCACGTGCTCTATATGTGCCTTACGCTGCATCATGGAGATAAAGCACTGCCCCAGCCTGTGTGTTCTTCAAGTCTGGAAGCAAGTCCATCCCAAAGCTTCTCAGACAGCCCTGCATGGTGCCTACTTCCTTCAGAGCAGAAAACTGTGATGCCCCATGCCTCTGCTGTGCTCTCTGGGCCGCAGTGTCTCTTGAATCTGAATCGTAGCCTCCATGTTCTGTGGTCTTAGAACTGAAATGGTCTGGGTAAAATCCTAAATGCTGAGTGGCCTGCCGAAAAGAGTGCACACAGGGGACCCAAGAGCTGTAGATTTATTGCTTGTAAACCAAAAATCGTACTGAAGAAAGCAAAGATAAAAATAGATGGGGAGCTTGGGGACCGGAAAGGCAGCCAGTGGAGATTAGATGCACTGCTGGTTGACTCATCCAGCTTGTTTTATTGTAGCAGAGTTCCAATAACAACTGTATTATTTCAGCTTTTGTGCAGTGAGCAGACATTTGTTTTGCATCGAAGGTTTTTCACATAAATGTGCTCCATTTTTCGTTTCTTCTTGTATTTCCCAGCTCTTCTACTGGCAATTACCAACGGGAGAGTTGATGGCTTCAAAAGGATATTGGCCAACTTCTCAGCTGGTGTAAATCAGCAACACTCCTTGGTATTTAATAGAGCTGTGCAGCTTTATGCAAGTTGAACCTACACCAACTGCTCTTTTAAAACATATCCCACCTTATAAAGAGCTGTGTTTTCTTCAGTAGTGGATTCTGAAATTAATGAGAAGCATTGGACAAACTGCCTCACGGACTGTGCACAGTGCACAACTTGGCAGCATCTGCTTTCTAATGTGTGGCTCTGCTCAGCCATGGGGACTTCTTAATGAGGGATGGCAATGAGTGGCAGCCTGTTGCATCCTGTCTGCTGGCCCTGGGCTGTGATCCACTGCCTTGCAGAAGATGGACACACAGCCCATCCACTGCCTGCTAGCTCAGTGTCTTGCAGTGCTTTTAGCCCCTTCTTCACTGCAATTCTTTAAAAACCCTTCTGTGCTCACATGGAAGTGGCTGTGAGGAACAGTTACAGTGAAAATATGGGGAATGTGCATCAGGCTTTGTTAGCTGTTTGCAGCTTGCATCACAACTTGGAAAGTACTGTCCTGCCAACTTGGGCTCCATTCAGAGGCAGAGGAGTTCTCTAGAAATGGGTTTGAAAATGACCACAGGGAAGGAGGAGAAGTATTTACCTCTAATGATGTGAGATCAGGTGGATCTGCATGTGTGGTGGAGGCTGTGCATTTGTTACAACATGGTGCTCTTTTGCAGCTCCTAGAGTGTGTGCAGACTGAAGGAACACTGGGTTCTGTTCAGCTTTTCAGAAAAGACCATTTAAAGGTGATTTCATGAGGCAGAATCCAGTGATCAGGTGGGCCAGTTCTCACTCATGATCCTACATCTCTCATCAGCTGTTGGGCCAGCCTCTGCCATGTTGACAATATATAGATGGCTGTATATTTTTACTAGGATTTTGCTATGGTTTTACTTGAGATGTTTACTTGCACTGATGTCACCTTCATCGGTTTCTCTACACAAATCACACAACATGTTTTGGACTGTGTTGCTGTGCTAAACAGAAGAAATGCCTTTATCTCTTTCATTCTTTTCATAGTATCATGGAAGTGGGAGGGAGAATCTGCCAAAATATGACTTTGTTTCATCAGAATCTGCTCCCTTATAGTGGAAGCTCTATGATAAAAGGCTTTTCCATGGTCAGTTTGGGTAGTGTGTGTAAATTTCAGCCCACCACTACCATGGACATACACAGATCCTTTAAAAACCCTGATTTTAAGACTCAGGCAGCTGTATAACCAAAAAGAAGGTCTAAATTGATCCACAGTCCACTTCTATAACTGTGTATGAATAAAGTTACTTATAAGTAACAACACAGAAAATGGCTTGGTTTCTTTTTTTTTTTTTCATAAACTTCTCAGGCCTATGAATTTCTGACAACAGTCATTTTCAGGAATAAATGATGAGGTAACATCAGCTTTATGTAGGATTGAGATAAATTTGGGTCCAAACTAAATGAAGACCTCTGTAGAGGTAGAGTTAGGAAATAAGTGTGTGGGAAAATTGTACTGAGTGAGAAGGCAGCAGGGAAAAGGAAGCCACAGTACAAATTAAAAGATTGCAAGTAACAAGGCTGCATGCCAAGAGCCCCAGAAAAGAAAAGGAAAAAAAAAAAATCTTGATTAGCTCAACTGTTTGCTTTACTATATAAAAAACTGACCTCCTTGAGGAGCTCTGAGCCCCAGCCTCCTGGGAGTCTGAGTACGTGTGAGTGAGCTGTTGCCTCGCTGATGGCAACACAAATGCTCCAGCACCAGTCTTCTGCCTCATGGATTTCCAGGCGCAAATGCTTCATCTGGCAGGAGTCCTGCCCACATCAAGCCAACAGTGTCTTAATGTTTTATCCAGCCTGGCATTATATGTTTTCCCTTTTCCAAACTGCTGCAGTAATTCCAGTTCCATTAGCTATGTGTGAGCATGTGTGTTGAAGGGAACCGCTGTCTCTCCGAGTAGCCATAATGTGTGGGCCGAGCGTGACTTTCAAGGGGACAGATGAAGGACAGAGCTGGTGTGACAAGCCCATGCCTCCAGCCAGGCTCAGACCCCAGTTCTTGCTACCACAGCAAGGGCGGCTCCCCAGCTGCCCTCAGCTCCTGGACACAGATCACTGCCTGATGTACATTGCCCTCTTTTTGAGTCCCCACTCCATAAGGACTATCCCCATCCTCCAGCCTCAAGTTCTGTGCCCTGTGCAGGAGGTGCTCTAGCACAGAGATCCTTATGGAAAACCACTGACTAGACCTGAAACATGCCATCTTGATGCAAATGCTCATTAATGTCATCCTTAATGAGCTACTGTTGTAGATCTTGATATTATTGTCATTCTTCTCCTGATCCATTCAAAATGCCATCACCAAGTTGAATCATTGCTGCTAAATGGGAAATTCAACTGCTACACGGACTATGTTTGAGGACCTGACACTTGTGTGGGTGTGCTTTATGAGTTGTTCTGTCCTAGACGCACTGTCAAAGAGGAGCGATCACAGACAAAGCTGCTCTGAGAGCACAGAGGGTAAAGAGTTGTTTATGGAAACCTTTTGCCAGTGTGTCCCTCGCTTTACTCACAAGATGGTTACTTGCTGTCTAAATGTCCATCTTCCTCCACTCTGTAACAAGAGGGAGTTATATAAAAGAGGTTGGCTTGTGCAACTACCCTCTACAATTCAATTAGATAGTATAAAGGCTGCAAGAGAAGATGATCTTTTTAACACGAGAGGATGGAAGAATTGCAGGGCTTCTTTGTAATGGAATAGGATCAAAACAACTGATATTTAACATTTGTTAAAACTTCTAGAAATGAACATTTCTAAATCCTGCTGTTATGGGAGAGTATTATAATCCCAGTTTTAAAGATGGGGAAACAAAGATGATGTTGTACTCACAAGGCCTCTTGAAAGCACAGACACACAGAGCTCAGTTCCTGAAGCAAAATGTGTATCCAAGCTTGGGACTATACCTCACTATCAAGAGCTCAGAAATACTGCTTTTTCTTGTAAATCTGCAAACACATGGGCATATAGCAACAGGTTTTATTCTATAAAGCAAAGCTTCTCATCTACACAAAATCATTTGCTGTGGCAGAGAATGCTCTGTCTCATCTTCAAAATGCACAGGGTTGCAGGGTGTGCAAAACATGCATATATTAAATTGTTCTCACCATCTTTGGCTGAGTATATTAAAAAAGGTGGGGAAGGTCAGGTGGAAGTGGTTAGCAGGGGCCTTGAGAGTGAAGTTTCTGGACATGAGAGATTTGCTGTGCTTTACCATGTATTCCAGCATCCTCTCTGAGAAACGAAACAAAGATTTTAAGCCCAAGTGAAATCAAATCCCTCAAGCAAGCTTAACTCGGGAATGTGAGAGTACAATACCAACAGCAGGGGTGTGGCACCAAGAGAAAGATGCAGTATCGCCTGGTTTCTGTTCATACTGCACTGTTTATCTAAGAATCTCCAAAGTCTTCAGGAATGCCAGTGAACTCTAAATACTCCTTGCTGCATGGCTGAGTGCTTCTGCCTGCACGTCACTGGTGAGGAAACAAAGGCACAGGAGGCCATGTGGCCAGCGTGTAACAACAGTTACATTTTGGGTGAAGCTGCATCATGCAGTCAGCAAACACCTAATTTAGACCTCATCTGACATCTAGTTTCAGTAATACTCACCAGGTCAAAGACAGTCCAGTCCTTTTGATTTCCTAGGTAGCACACTCCTTTTAGTAGTTTTTGCAGGATTCAGCAAAAGGGGAGAGAAAATCTCCAACTTGTCCCAGAATTTGAAACTGTTGATATATAGTTTGGTTGTTTCTGCTGAGGAGGTGAGATTTTCCAGAGTCAAGAGAGCATCAGAACAGAAAACGAAGGCAGCCGGGAGCCTGAATGCAAGGCAATTGTCATGCTACAGAACACAGTGCCTAGGACAGGCTACTAATGGGTGAAGTACAACCAGAATTCAAAACCATACTCATGCCACTGTTAACCAGACAGAGAGAAATGGAACATGAACACTTTCTGAGCATGAGCAGGCTGCACACACGGAAGCAATTTCCATCACAAGTTTTTTTATTCTGCAAGTTTTTTTGAATGTGTCAGGCTGCTGTTCCAGCACAGAGTGATGACATTTGGAATTGCAATGTGATTGGCATAGCAAAACCAGGAAAACAATAATATGAATAACATGGGTTTGTCACATAAGTAGAGTGAATTAAATTGATCCTGTGTTAGTGTTTTCATCTCAAAGTGCTTGAGAAGTTTGTTTATGAATTGATTACTTCCCCATGGCTCAAATGCAGCCATCTCTGGGCTGAAATGCAGTTGTCATCATTGCACATCCAGTGCTTAGGCTGGTTATGAAGGATCTGCTTTATTATGCATCTGGTTTCATCCAGCTGTTCATAATAAAATGAGAACTTTGTAGCACCTCAGTCGGATTCTCAGACTGGAAAGGGCAGTTGTTAGTGTCAGAAGTCCAAAGTCACTGAGTTTTCCAGGACAAAATTCAGACAAGTTGTGCTGCTATGCAATGGCAAGTAGTTACAACGAACATCACATAAACTGTGCTTGGTGAATCCTGAGGACTGGGCAATGGTTCTTACATCTCTGGAACTGGAATATCGCAGCTACAGTTGTCAGGGAGACAGGAAGTTATGTTATTCTAAGTTTTTTGTGCCTTGGCTGTTTCTTTACTCTTCTTCAAGAACTCCATCATTTCAATTACACCTTTGAAGATGTCAGGGAGTTGAAAGACTGCAAGAATGAAAATAGTTTGCATTTTTGTTTTGGGTTTCTTTTGTCAAGCAAAATGTCAGTGGTTGACTGACTTCATATGTTCCACCTTGGTACGTTGATATAATAGACCTAAAATCAGATCACAGCCTAATTCCACACTTTCTTTTCATTTGTAATGAATTTGTTCTGGCACTACTTCCTACTATCTCACTGTTTAGGAATAATAGAACTAGAGTGGTAGAGCTAAATCTTATTTTACTGAAGACATCTCACACTTATTCCTGCTATATTGTCAGATCTTTTTTATCTTAGCAGGTACAGGATGTGTAGTAGTGATAAGCCTGATATACCCTGCTGCCTGTTTAGTTGTACTACCTTATAGTAAGATTACCTCAGGGAAGTACAAATAAGGATCAAGAGAGGTTATATAATTTTTCCTAGCTATGATTCACTAGTCATACTTTGCCCAAAGTCAGCAACAAGGCTGAGAATATTCTCAATGACAGGCTCATATACTTTCCACTGGGTCTTATCACCATCACAAGCAAAAATTTTAAGCAAATTATCACATACAAAATCTAGCTCTGGACTTGGCATCATTGCTTTTTCATCAAATGCTCGAGGGATTAGGTTTGAACCCACCAAATCCTTCCCAATCTGCCAATCATAAATTTATAACTGAAGCAAATAAATCCATGTATTCATGAGGAGAAGGGGCTTTGCCAGGCCATTTTGGCAATTGCAGTAAGTGGGTTATGGTCAGTTTTCTAAAACAGTCTTCTCATAAAAGACACAAAAAAAGGACAGGAAACTTTTTACATTCATGGACAAGTGCCAAATCCTTCCTTTCTATCAGAATGCACTGACACGCAGCTTCTGTTAGCATTCATTGCACGAAAGTTAGTGATCTCCAGTTTTGACCATATAGCTTCAAGAGGGTTGGGGACAGCTCTGTCTCATGTAGTTTTAAGATACCTCAGGGTTGAATCCTCTTTATCCTTCACTGTCTGAAATTGTTAAACTTTGTAGTCAAAGTATACTGCCAATATTTTTGCAGCAGTGCCCTGGTGTTCTCAGGTCATGCAGCCAGGTTCCACACACATCTCCCATTCCAATGAATCCTTGTGACCACCACTTCTGCACCCAGTCTAGCTCCTCTGTAACCTTGCTGTATAGCTTGTCTAGGACTTTAGAGCTGTTGTGAGAAATTAACTTTTTTTCCGGTCTAACCCAGTTTAAATTTTTTTCAGGACAGATCTGAAGACTTTTACTGTGTTGCTCTGTTATTTTTTTCTGCTGATCTTAACATCATCTGATCTGTGTAAATGCTGAAAACTTGGTACATCATCAAACATCTGCTGTATTTTTGGATAAATGTCTCTAGTTTGGTGAAGCAATCCAAATCACTAGAATTGTGATTCTCAATTTGCACAAAATGCATGCTCTGTTTTTTAAGGGGTTCTGCCAGACTATGCTGACACATGAAGCATAAGAAAATATTTGGCATCAGCCACTTCCCCAGAGATTTTTTCCTCTTGTAGGTAGTGGAAAATGATCTCTCTGTACACATGTATTCAATTCTTTTAGGTCTGTTCATAAGCAAAGGTTCCATCTCTTTTTTTAGCATACCCATTCTGATGGTTCCTCTGTGCAGTTTATGGCAATGAATATATTCACCTCCTTTATTAGCCTCTGCTACAGGAACAGCAAACCATGCCAGCATTGTGGATTACAGAGCAGCCCTCAAATTCTCCTTCAATCACTTGATACCCCAGCTTTCCAAAGAAAAAGGCCTTTAGAGAAGGCTGAAGAATGGCTCCTACTTTTTGTAAATCATGTTTTTTGAGGATCTTGTCTACCTGTCTGGTTGGGTTTTAACCTCCTTGCAGGAATAAACCCACCACTGTTAGTCTGAAGTTTTACCGGTTCCCTCTGTGGCAGGGCTGATGCTGGCATTGCAGCTGCCAGCACACAGGCTCCAGCTCCAGTGCCCACCCTCAGGCCAGTAAATGAGACTACGGGAGCATTTCACAGCTCAGACAGCTCAGTTAGCCTGCTGTGCCCCCCCCACAGGGCTCAGTACCACTGTTCTTTGGGGTATGCATCTCCAAAGGATCTCCAAAGGATGACAGGGCCCTGCTCCCATAGATACTCTATCCAACCATATGCCCAACACCATCCAGTACTGAGAGGGAACTCAGGGTTTCTTTGCAATGAATTACAGGGTTAAGGGCCTGCCATGAAGCTTGGATGCACAGTTGCTCTTCCAGTTCAGGGGAGGTTCGGGTCCTGGCTTATCTGCTGTTACCTAGGAAGCTCAACAAAGCAGACTTACAAAGCAGGCCAAATGCAAACAACATTTAAAACTCCATGGCCCCTTACTAATGGGACTATGCTGTGTCAAATCTCAATAGCTCACACTTAACAGCCATGTCATTACGGAGTATGGGCACACAACTGCTAAAGAGAGAGCGAGGAAAAATAATAAAAAAGACAAAATGCAAAAGGCTAAGGAGGCCTCTGGTTTCCTTCATGGAATTAGTCCTTCCTTTATGAATTCCAGGGTTAAATGCTATAAATGTGATTCGCATACTCCCTCCCCTCACCAAAGCAGAAAGATCTGCTAGACACATGTTCGGAGCAGAGCAGGGGAAGATATGACGTGACTCAAGAGCCTGGAAGGCTAAAAGGAGTAGATGAGGGAGAGCTCTGCAGCCCTTGATCTTTTTAAGATTTACTGCCTTTGCCTCTTGCAAAGATTTTTTTTTTTTCCTGGAAAATTCTAGCTTCTAGCAATTTAAAAAAAAATTTTGGCTGGGGCAATAAACGAGATCTTTGAAGGGGAAGGAAGCCAAGAGAAAGTCAGGCCCATTAGTCACGCAGCTGCATTTCCTGTCACAAAGGACCCCAGTTGAGTAATCACTCAAAATATGCTTGTTATTTTTTCCTATTTTATTTCAACTTTTAGCCTGCTAATATCTACTGCAAGAAAAAAATAAACCAAGAAAAAGTCTTTTAGTTTCAGAGGGGAAAAAAATGTAGAATCAGACACTGATTTACATTATTTTTCCTTTTTTTTAATTTTTGTAGCCTAAAAAGACTTTCTGATATGAGAGAGATGTTGGTAGGGCACAGTGGGTCTGAGACAGTCCTGGTGTTGTCAGGGCATATAATTTCAGCAGGAGTGTGGGTATCAAAGTTCCTGGGCTACATTTTTTGCTGCTATCATTGATTCACGTTACCACCTTGATTGAGTCATGTACTCATTTATCTGTAATTCATTATGAAAAGTGAAGATGATAACAGCTTTTTCAGAATTGTTTTGTTGGGCTTCATTAATGGTGCTTATAAGTAATGTTAGGTCCTCTGATGAAAGTTTAGTAGAAGTATTTCGGTAAAGAAAAGTGCAGTCAAGACTGAAAAGAAATAAACTTATAATTTAAAGCAGAACATTCCTGTTACTAGATTTTAAAAGTGCTTATGTAAAAAGAGGTGAAAGTAGGAGCAAGTCTATGAAATAGAAGCAGGAAAATCTTGCTGACACTCTCTTTTGAGACACTCAGAGGAAGAAAAATACAGCACAGGGGACACCCCTTTCATCATGTTGAAAGAGACTGATTATACCAGCTCCCCACCCCTGCCTCTAGATCATGGATTAGAAGGTGCTGGCTGTGGTCAATCTGGCACTAACTTCTAAAAGAAGTCACAGATACGTGATGGAAGTAAAGCTGAAAACCCTCTGTTTTCCCAGATTGCTGATTCCTTTATTAACAAGCACAATTCCAAAATATGAAACCCTGTCCTTAATTTACTCAAAAGTAATGAGTATGGTAACCAGGCCACCTGTAAAGAAGGGCCATAAGCATGCTTCAGGGCACATAACAGTTTGTAGCTTACATTCTTGATGAGGTACCTGAGTATATGGCTCTGTGAAAATGATTGCAAAGGGATTGCAAATTTCTGTTTGGATTGCTGTCTAAGTAGAGAGTAGATGATTGTAGTTTATACTACATAATAACATGACTTCAAATACTACACAAAAAATGAAGCTTACATTGCTTACATTTGCATGTAAGTGACTGGTAATGTCATATAATTCTCTAATTTGCACACATTTGATACCACAGATGTGCAATGTTTTCAAACCACAGCTTATGAGCAGATGTGATTTACACAGCAATATAAATCACAGCTTCCTAAAGGGTGAAGTTAAAGGGTGTAAAGTCAAATAAATGTGAGATTTACACCAATTTGGTTTAAGAGAGACTTTGAAAGGCTCTTTACCCCTATGTTTAAAAGCAATTCATAATGATTGTTTATGCATGTTTACACTGAATTGAAAAGTAAGAATCTTCTGAATCATGACTCACATATGAAAAATTCCAGTCGAGATTACCTTTATAAATTATGCTCAGCCTTTGTCTTCCCAAATAGCAGGCGAGGCAAGGTGTGCTCCTCAATGGGAACACAAGTGTACACTCCTGGTTTGTGGTCAGAGCTAGCATGAGGGCATAGGGGCTGTCTGCTACGCTCACACTGCATGGCTTTCACTGCGTTTCATGTGCCAGTCTACTGGATCCCCACATCATATGACATTCTACACAATAGCCATAGGCTTATGTCCTAAAACTATCTCTGCCATGATGATAAAGGCCATTTCCAGTGATTACTGATACCTACACAGATTTGGAATCATATACTGGTAGGTGTGAATGAATGGAAATTATTTGTTTACAAGGTCAGCATAAACTTTGTACTTTTCCCTTTATGAGAGCCAAGGTATGTGATAATATTTCCTATACCGCTGTTGTAGAGATGTATTGGTATCAATCACAACAGTATCTAATACATCAGGTGGTGTAAATAATAACCACCAATTGAATGAGTTATACTGGTAAATATACGGGGTAGCAACTAATACTTTTGTATTTACTTATCTGGTTATCCTAGGAATTTGTATGGCTCTGTAGCCATGGTATTTGAGTATCTCCAAACCTCTGAATCTGTGATGTACCTATTATCTCCCTGTAGGTCTGATGCACGTTAGTACAATTAGCCCTTTATAGGTGTGCCACTAAAGTTCTAAGATGAATGACTGACTCAGAATCATCTCAGAAGTCTATGACCTCTTGATTCACCTGCTGGCTGTGAAGAATAACTCTCCCTCTTGCATAGATGGGAAGCTGAGTCATAAAGAACTAAAGTTACATGCCCATAAACACGTAGATAGCAACAGAAATGGAATCAGAACTCATGATACACAGATCCTCAGTCCCTGTCTAGCTGCATTAAATTACTCTTTCTCCTCTCTTCAGTGAACTGATCATATTTGGTAAAATAGCCAGCAGCTGTTGCTCTTTGCAGTGCAGTGCTTCTCTGTGTGTGGACTTAGAAATAATTTCTTGTCAAAAAGTTAAATCAACTGGGTAACAACGCAGTTGCTTAGTACACTGACAGTTGAATTTATCAGCCCTTCTACTAAACTGCTGCATGAATTTGGGCAATTACTTCACATGCTGCCATTTTTCTAATTTGATATAGGAATAATAACGTTCTTGGACATACAGGCACAAAAAGCACTGTGTAGTGCTGCTCTGTTTCTCATCTAAGACATTGAAATTAGAGAAGGGAAGGAACAGGGAGAATAATAAGTTTTCCCATTTAGTTGAATGAAGTTTCTATGATACAACTCAAAAATGTCTTGAAACAGGAGTGGTTGGTAAGAACATTTAAGTTTTACCAGCAGACATGTTATTCCAGGGCTGTTATGCTTCTATAGAGGGTCTAGCCTCTGCAGCTGTGGTTTAGGGGTTCTGCACCCTTTGCCAGTCAGCACAGGATGGAGCTCTCTGGGTCTGTCTCAAGGATGGTTTTGTTTTCCTCCAAATACAGTATAGGAGTGTGGAATTTGGCTATATGTAGCAGACATGTAACTTCATTTTGACAGCAAAACTGACTATGAAAGGGTTAACCTGACTAATGGCAACACTTCAGTAAAATTGAGGGAGGTGGAATTTAAGTCTCAAGTCTTAATAAAATGCAGGTGTTTTATTCTTAGATTTTAAATGTCTTAAGACTCCAGCAAGCATTTGAAAACAAGGGAAAAAATGTGCTATTGGATAAGAAACTTGGAAAGACAACAACAGGTAGTGCAAGGCATCTACAGAGAATTCAGCTTTCACTGGCTAAGGCCTACCTTAAAGTTCACAGAAGGAAAACAAAACATAAATATTAACTAAACAACACCTCTCACAACATGCGTCTGACCTCTGAGGTATTACACCTGGGATTAACTTTTGACATTCTCCTTTCCACCATTGTGATTTTGCTGCCTTACTGGCTCCATGCAGAATATTTGTGCTCATTTTTCAACCTGTCTTCTTCTTTCCCAGTCTGTTTGGGGTGTTGATGGGGTGACAGGTAGCATGAGCACTGCATTCACAGTGTACAGATAGCTCTGCTACATCATTTGCAACTGCTTTTATGTCAGGGATAGGAATTTTTTTTCTGTTGGGGGGCGAGCCAAACTACTTTTAGTACAAGCTAATAAAAAGAAGTTGTAAAGAAGTCACTAATCACTATTTTCTTCTCTTTCAATTCCCTCTCCTTATCACACAAAAGTAGAAAATTTGGGGGAGCATTTGTCAGTAAACTGCACTGTTTAGGTCAGAGAGGAGAGGGATTACACTGAACTTTGATCTTTAACTTCAAGGTCATCATGTATTTGTTGAATTAACGTAGATATAACCTTCTAAAGGGAAATGGAACCCGAAGAACCAGAGAAGACTAAATGTACTTACGGTTGCCCAAGGCCTAAGATTACTGCACCAACATCCCTATGAGCCTTAATTAGTGTGGGTATTTTCGGGACCTGTGTGGTGAAAACAGTAACAAATTACTGTCCATAAAAACTCAGCACCAGAAGAAAATCAGGCATCGATTTTCCTGGCCTCAGCCTTGGTGATGTAAATAAGCTGTTACTACTAGAGGAGAAGGACAGAAGTAGTCCATGGATTACCTGATAGGATGGGGAAAAAAAGAGTAACTTGGGTTTTGATGCAAGGGTATTGCAGCTGCAATGTAGTAGGAAACAGAGAAGCAACAGTGAAGACTGACAGGTGAGATACAAACAACACCAAGCAAAAAATATAAATGTCATACAAAAAAGTCTAAGGCAATGAATAAAAATTAAGCTGATGGAGCTGTGAAGCTTCTAAACCTGAAAACCTGCCAAGTCTTTTTTTACATAGAGTAGAGGGCTCAGGGCAGCTTGAGTAAATAATTCAGCATACCAAACAACAAAAGTCAACCCCCTCCATTATTAGAGTAGGAAACCCAAAAAAGGCCAGGCTGTGTGCCTTCTGTGTGCCACTGTCCTGCATCCTTGCTACAGTCACAGCCATCCAAACTGCCTGGAACACAGGCGTCAGACAGACATGGCAGAGATGAAGGAGGGTGAAGTGTAGATCTTTCTTCACACAGTTCTCAGAATAAACTTTCTTTACTCTCAACCATCATCAAAACTAGGTGCATTTTTGAGAGGTATTTTCTGAAGATGCAGTGGAAATAGACTACAGATTGAGAGAGGGACAAAAAGTAGAAATCCTCACTAAGAGCATCTCAAAAATCCTGGTAGGAATCTTCAAGTTGGCCTGAATGTACTCAGGATCATACCCTTGAGGAAAGAAGTTTCTGTCAGCATTTGTTAGCTGCTCACAATTTTAGATCTTCTCTGGCCTTCTCATTTCCTTCTTTGCTTTGTAAGACTGCTTTCATCCCACTCTTTTTTGCCGATGCCAGTTCCTGTTTCTAATGTCAGCAGTTCTCAATCTTCTCAGATAACCCTGTTGTTGTTTGTGCCTTGCTACGTGAGGGAAACAACCCATGCTTTCTGTTCCCTCCTAAAAAGACACTGCTGCTCAAGCTCCAGCAAACCTAAGCCAGCCCCTGGTCTACTCAACTTCTGCCCAAATCCAGCATGTCAGACTGCAAAAACTAGCAATACCTCTGGTCTCAGTGTGGGGAAATAGCCAAGGTCAGTGTTAGAAATATGGATTCTTTATTCTCCATCAAACTGGCCTTTATTTTTTCTTTCTAGCCTTAGAATTATTCTTGTATTTTCTGAGGTATGTTGTCTCTGGGAGCCACTAAAAAGTAATGGATAGATTTGCAATAAAATGTGTACCTCTCCGCCAAAGTGGTTTTAAATTAGTTAGTGTCAACTCTGAAATAATACTGATGTCAGTCATTGAAAAACTCAAGACAAGTACTTTGTAGTAGTACTAAATATTAACAATAATCATTAGTGTTAGGGCTCTTAGCTGTCTTTGCAGATACTGCTAACTGTTCCATGTCATTCAATAAAAAGAAAGATTCTTCCTCTAAACACTTTATGTGCTGTAAAATTGCGTTGTATTTGACTCAAAGAACTTACCAATAACCTTTGTATCCTGTCTCTTATTCCTCCTCCTTTGCATGGTGAAAGTTCCCCTTCCAAATTTCATTTGCCTCATGTATATTTATTTTAAATGCCTGAAATGGAAACAAATTTCTTTGCAACTTTCTTCTATACATAAAAAAAATGTAGTTAACTACTTGTAAAAGAAGCAGAGATTCCCATTTAAAATAATAATAATAATAATGATGATGATAATAATTTATTCTGGAGAGTGGCATCAAGAGTTAGACTGTGCCAATGGCACAGAGAACAGAAAATATTAATTTCAGAATATTGAAGAAGACCAAAATCTTCGCTTTTATGCTACTCTTCCGATGGCATCTTAGTATATTTTAAGAAGTGGTTAAGGATATTTTTAATCTTAATCTTCAATTTTTGTAAGTGGAGCAAAGAAATGTCTCCCTTAGTTCATTTTTTATTTCTTCAAGCCTAGCCTAAAACATCTTAGCATTGTACCTTTCACAGATTCACCTGTAGCTTTTCAATGAGAGTGAAATGCCTGAAGTGCTTGCATGCAGAGCAGCAGGACCTGATGCCCTTCATTTCACAATAGCTTAGAAAAAGGCTTAAATGGCAATGGTGCAGATGCCTCCACCCAAGCCAGGGCTCAGAAGGGAGAGGTACAAGTGAGTATAAAACTGTTTGTTTTCCCTTTCCCTTGCTTTACTGTGGGATACCCACAAACATTTAATTAAAGCTATTGTATGCATGCTTAACTTGGACATATCTGTGGTTCCTTGAAACCGTTATACAGGAGCACCAAAGAAAATACAAGGGAGTTGCTGAAGGAAAATACAAATGAATTAGAAAAGCGTAGCAACCAGAGAATACATTTCCCATAATACAACAGTCAAAGGTCATGAGATCACAGATGCTCAGTTGCTCATGCATATCATCTATTCTCTCCACTTGCATGCTTGCTCCGGAGAGGGCAAAGATTTAATGAGGATGGGGCTAGCTTTAGCAGTTCTCACCCTTCCTCACACCCTACATCTCAAAGAGCACTGAAAGCCTCTTTGAAGTTGCAATAGACACACATTGAACTGTCCCAATGCACACATACAATCTGGAGTTTTCTCATCAGGTACAAAAATACAAGGTGACCGTTCTCTTCCGGCTGCCCTGGATATGAACAAAGCTCTTGAATCAAAGACTTATTGAATTGAGGAGTGGAAAGAAGTTTCTCCATTGCATCTGTCTTTTCAACCTGCAGTAGCAGCCCTTCTCGGTCTCACGGTTCCTATTAGTCAGTTCATTTTTCCCAGCTCCTCAAGAAGAAATCCTGTTCAGACAAAACAGCACTCTATTTACAGGAAGCTTGGCAGGGTCAAAAAGTGACTGTAAAATTGATCTCTTGTTAAAACACATACAGTATTTGCTCTGATGTAGATACAGTTATGACTCAGCAATCTCTGATTTGCTATCAAGGCCTTGAAGGTGATTTCAGAGTCAGATTTGTTAAACTTGGTGACATTGTGTTATCACTTAGCAGAGCTAACTCAGTTGCTCCAAGTCCCACTTAATCTATGCAGCTCACTACCCACAGCTTCTGACCTACTTAGTCACTTCCTGTCTTTGATTTTAGTCTTAAGCCTCTTTTCTGTGTTGGCATGTGACTGCCATTTAATCTTAATCAAACTTCCTTGGACTTCCATTACTGTCAAGTACAGCTTCTCTCACCGTAATATCCACCCTTCTGAGTGCAAGAAAACTGATTTACAGCCAACAGTCTGCAACTTCTCTTATGCTCTATGTTCATCTTTGCTTTGTTTTCCTTCCTGTATGAGTCACTTCTTCCCCCTCTCTGACACATGCTACACTTTGTTTCCCTCCATCTGTCAATGGCTGAGATGCTGCCCTGCACACCTTTACTGCAGAGATGTGGTATTACAGTGTGTGCCCAGCTACTGTGTGCAGATTCAGAAAAAGCTAAACACGAAGAAATTGAGTTGGCCACGGGCTGCTTCGGAAAGTCAGCTCGTTTAATATGCTTTTGCTTCTGACCAGAAATGATGACCTACTCAATTCCCTTATGCCTTGCTTAAGAGCTACTTATGCAAAACACAGTTGTTTAGTCTATGCCTCCCCACCTAGCATCTCCCCTGCTACTTCAGGGCACTTGTTAACTGTACAGATGCTGAAAGGTGGGTACCAGCTTAGGACTTTCCCAGTTCTCACTGATTCTTTATGCTGCAGTAATGGGCCTTTGAGATAGACTTCTTCAGTCAGTTTCCTTCCATGACCAGAATCTAATCTAAAGGTGTTAATCCAGTACCACAGTGACTTTTGCCTGCACAGGGACACTTCTGAACTGATGGGGTCTGTTGGTTTTGGAGATTCTTTCACCAGGGCAGAGAAGTCCAAAGATGTGGCCTGATGCTCTTTGTGGGCCCGATGGTCTTTAAATGTCAGACACAAAACATTTAGTGGCAATGTCATCTGCATGTAACACATAGGAGAAATTTGTTCAATCCCCTCTTGCATGTATGCTCTTTCCTGACTTTTTTCAATATACCCAGTTCTGCTATTCTCTCTTCCTCCTACTGCTGTGCTCATCAGCACTCATACACTTTCAGGTCTTGCTGTTATAAACATATGGAGGTTATGTGACCCATCACTGAGTGCAGCCTTGTCCTCTTAGGAGGGAGAAAAAATACCATACATTTTGGAAGGACGAATTAGCTACAGGCCATTCTTATTAAGCCTCTCCTTCAACTTATCTCAAATTGTATTTTTGAACTGCAGTCACTATGCACTGTAAGTTGAAAACAACCACTTGAGCCCTTTCCAGTGAGGCTTTGATACTAGGCATGGAGGAGAGATAAGCAGCACATTGAAGTTGTGGTATCACTGTAACTGAGGGCAAGGAGTGAATGGCAACCTCCCCTCCTTCTGGCACTGCCTGGCTCTGGATGAGGGGAGAGGAACGAACCAAGCAGCTTGGGTTCACACACGTGGTGAGAGCCAGCAGCCTCTCAGCTGATGACAGATTAGACTCAGGGTCTGGTTAGTGGGAAGACTGTGATTAGACTTCAGCAACATCTGTCTCTACCACTAAAGGAATCACTGCTGCAGGATGCGATTTTCTCAGCAAACTGTAATTATACCAGGAACCTCATTCCTGCTGTTTTTCTCAACAACTTAAGTACAAAAAAAAAAAAAAGTGAGTAAGGATGCCGGAAAGCTGAAACTGTGAAAGGAGCAGGAAAGAGGCACCTGTTTATTTTTGTTCAGCTCATTCCAATTATCTTCTCCCAGTTTCTTAGATTTGTATGGATCACAGACTGTTTTTTCCTGGAAGTCAGTGCCAAGGTTTAACTACCTGAAGCTGGCCTGCCATCCACCTGAAGCTGATAGCACATATCCTCTCTGTCCACTTATGTCCCATGGCACCTCAGACAAGTGTGGCAGCACTTGCAGAAGGTGTCATACACAGCTTTCCTTGGCAGTGCCACCTACTTCCTCCCATGGGGGCAGCAATATGGAGGGTTGGTCTCTGATCACAGCTGTTCTCAGGACATGCCCAGGAAGGTATGGCCTGAGCAGAAGTTTGGGATATGGGAGACTGCTCAGGGTGAGTTTAAACCTTACTCCCAAAGGCCCTGTCTAGGATTTAAGAGTTCGAACTTAAAAAGTGTTAGGTTGCATATAGTAACTCTCTGTTCTAAAAAACACAGAAAAAGCAGTAAAAGTTTGAACTCCCAGTAACACCTGGTAAGTTTTGCCACAATAACAATGTCAAAAAAAAGCAGGATTTCCTTGCAAGATTTCTCTGCCAGAAAAAACTTTTTGTTTGTGCAGTTGTAACTCCGTAGAAGCCCATTTGCCTTTTGTGCTTTCTTTGCTCATAGTATAAGAAGAAACAGACTTTTTTAAACTTATATGTAGGAGAAGAGGAGAAATATCTAAGAGAGTTTGCCAACAGAACTTTACCATCCAATACTTAAGATGTAGACAAGGTAAAAATGATTCAAACTAATCTATGTACTTCTTCCTTAACTTTTCCTGGAGCATTAATGTGACTTCTAGTATACTTTGAAGGCAAGAGCATCATGTCTATGTTAAGCAATTTTATATCAACACCATAGTCACCTAGAAGAAAGCAGAATTGTTCCTTACCAGCATGTCTGCCCTCCATCCCGCAGCACGCCTGGCAACACAGGCAGGGATGAGAGTGGTAGCAGGAACTTGACCCTTGGGTCTGAAAGCACTGGGAAGGCTGCACATTGGCAAACAGATCCCAATCTCCAGAGCCAAGTCTCTGTAGACTGGTGACAATCTAGAGTAGTCTGGAATTGGCACAAATGGACAAGGAGGAGAGAGGAAAGATTGGAAGGAAAATGGAAAAAATGCCTCTTGCACATTTCACTTTCTTTTCCATCTGCTGGTGTGCTGTTGCTGTGAGCTATTAAAGAGCTACAGTGCTCTGTCCCAGAAGGGACTGTGTTCCAGTGGAGATGGAGAATGATCCCTACAGCTTAGTGCTTTGGGAGCCCCCTTGAATGGAAGGGGCCATAGCAGTAATGTTTCTCTGATTTACTATTCTACTAAATATACTTGGGAGTTCAGCACTTGGGGCAGTAGCCAGAGATGCTGTTCTGGCTCCTCAGACCTGAAACTCCTGGCAGGCAGTGGGTACTGCTGGGTACTTCTGACTCATTCTTGTCGAAGTAGGCAAGTCCCTCTTGTTTCTTGCCTTCCAACCAACTCCCAACTCTCCTGAACTGTTTCCAAAATTCAAGGAGAGCAGATTACTAAAGCAAAAGGTGTTTGCAGACTTTGAGACTTTGTAGCATGGGGAGATAAGGGTAAAGAGGGAGGACCAGGAGAAGGTGGAGTGGGCATACAGTGACTGCCAAGGCCTGAGCAGAAGAGCAGATTTTTGCATCCATTCACATGCTCAGCAATTTCCTGCGTTGTTCCTGCAATCAGCATGCTCCACCTGCTTTTACTTAACCATTTCCTGTTTACGGCTTCCAAAAACTTTCTGGTGAAATCACTAATCTGCCACAAGATGAGTCTTTATGGTCCCTTTTGGGCAGGCTTCACTCACTTTTTGTCTCTGTCTTCAGCACATAGATCTTTCAGACTGAGGCGCTTTGTGCTGTGTGTGCATGTCTGCATGCATGTGCATGCAGTCAGTAGTTATGTCAGGAAACTATATGTTTGCTCATTAGTTCTTCGTCTTAACATATGCCCCTTTTTTTCCTTCTAATGCTTGCTGGATTTTACAAATTTGAGCAAAGAAACAAACAGTAGCACTGAGGGCTGGTTTCTCTTTCTGTAGAACAGAAGGCTCCAGATATTTAGAGGAAGGACTTTCCCATCACTTTGAAGCATCTAAGTGTTCTCCCACCAATGAGGAATTGTTCTCTGCGTAGCTTGCCCAAGCTTCAAATGATTTTCTAGATTTGAAAACAGTGAGGAAATTTCTTGTAGTCTGCTGTTCAGTTTCTCAGATGTGAAAGGCAAGGTGTGAGGAGCAGGAAGGGTGAACCAAAGAAAAATAAATCCCTTTCTTACAGTGTAGATGGCACCCACAAGTTCCCATCGCACACTTAGTCATGTCTTGTAGAAATCACTAGAAATGCCTGCACGCTTCAAGTCTACTCTCCTTAACTATACTACAGATAACACTACAGCCACCACTAAAATAAAATTTATTTGTCACTGCTTTTTCTGTTTGTTTACTCTTTTTATTTCTCTTCTGAAGCAGTGAAAATAGATTCTTAAGTTTCCTCTCTGATTCTCATGCTCTTGCACAGTGCTGCAATGTTTGGGTTGTGGTGAGCACTGCAGGGGAATGTTCTCTTCTTAAAATAAATCATGGAAACATTTCTTTTGGAATCAAGGCTTGTAGAAGTTTACTTTTTTAAAAAAAGAATGTCAGGCCAACTTTGGCCTGGCATCATATCCCTTTAGAGGGAACAGACTTCTGATGCATGTCAGTGTATATATACTACCGTGTACATATGTAAAAATATATATATACATAGATATACATGCACACACACCAGTATATGTGCCAGTTATACTGGTATAACTGAGCACTGAAGTTAAGAACACTGGACATGTTGGTCCTGTCAGACAGATACGCAAATTCCTTAACTATCTCTGCTGCAAGTTAGTCTAAGTCAGGATGCTTACTCTGGCAACTTAGGCATAGAAGGAGTCAATCTGTAGCATGCACCAGCACTGCTGCTGAGCTGTTTCACACACTTTGGAAATGAAGTTAATGGGCTCACACTCTCACACGCTTCTGAATATTTTAACAAGAACACTAAACCCCCACTCCCTGTTTTAACTGTAATATAAACATGCAGCAGTATCGCTTCTGTATGGGTTAGGAGGGATGGTCTGGGCATCTCTGATGTCCAGGCAGCTGTCTGCTGTAGGCATACCACACTCCACTTAGATCAGAGTTTGCTGAAGTATCCTTCAAGCTGTTTGTGAGCAGCTTTTGAACTCTCATCAGGAAACGGAAGCAGTTGTTTTCTGCACAGAAGTCTCTTTCAGATTGGCCCAAGTATGTAAAATGGTTACTTTGGTTCCCATCCAGCACAATTCATTCAATATTTTGTGTCAGGGTGCTTGTCATCAGTGGCATTTGCCCAGGGTGAGTCACACCTACCCAAGCAATGATCTGAGAGAGCCCTCAAATCTTTCTCATTTTCATTTTACAGGGTACAGCCATGGTAAGTTCATTACCATATTGTACCACATAGCACTTCATAGAGCAGGTCCTTTTCTTCTAACCAGATTTCAGCCCAAGAGGCAACTACTTCAAAAGAGATTCTCTAGTTCTGTGTCCATCTTTGTTTTCCAAATGTTCCTTTCACCACACTGCTTTCTGGTTACACTGTAAATTTGGGTGCACTCAAAATATTTTTGCCTTCCTCCTCCACTCCAAAATTGAAGGAAAGCTGAACTATATGAAAACGAAGTGAGAACTGAGACCCTCAAGGAAAATGGCAGGAGGTGTAGAGGACCACGCAAGACTCTTTCCAGGAAATGGGCAGAAGGTTCATCCCATGAGTCACTGAAGCCTTAGATGACTAAATTCTTGAAGAATAAACTGTCAGGAACATGATACTGGTCAGGACAGTTGCAGAGGGAGACGAAACCTTCTTAAATAGCTGTTGTTTGGTTTTTTGTTCGGGATTCATTCCTGAGGAAATTGCTGTGTCTCTGGCCAGGAATGGGGGCAGTGTGCAGGCAGTGCCAGCCCTCCTCGGCAGAGGCAGCAGGCAAGGCATGCTGGGGTGCACATCCCGCTGCTCCTGGCACCAGCTCTCCTGCCCGAGGAGCTGAGAGGGGATCAGGAGCACTCCACGGCTGTCCTGCCCAAGTGAACAGGGTAAAAGAGGATCACTGGTGCTCAGATGCCAACTGAATCAATACACGTTATGTTTTTGCGTACCAGCAGGTATGAGACCAAGAGGAAATGAAGGTATTCAAACTCTAATTCCAGCTTCTTTTAAAAAGTTTTCTTGCTCTACCCTCTCCAACCAGTTAACAAAGTTCTATCAATAAAACTGACCCAAAGCTCTGATTTGGATTTCAGAGAAGATCTTTATATTTTAAGCCAGTAAAAGCAGAAGCAGTCAGATGCCCTCCACAGCTACCTCCAGAGGAGCTGAACCAGCATTAACAGCACTGGGAAATGTTTGCAGTATCATCTTCAGTGTGGAGAAACCCGAATGTTCCAGCGTGCTGCTGCCAGTTCCCATTTTGATGAGTTTGACCCAAGAATTTAACATTTCAGCGTTAGTTCTGTGTCTCATACTGCCATTTATGTAATGATTGCTCATTTGGTTCCCATTAAAATAATGGTATTTCTTCTGCAAACCACTGCTTGTAAAAATCAAGCCACCCACATCAATCAAGTCTCTTTAGATGGTAATAAAGGAAATAAATAGTGGGATACACACTGTAATTCTCAGAGAATGGGGGGGCTTTCTTTCCACTCTTCAACATACAAAGTTCAGACACAGAATTAGGAACATGAAAGATCTGTTAAGGGTTGATTAATCCATCTCTTGCAAATACACAGTGTGCTACTCCCCAGCAGATGTTCCTCGGGTACTATATTGATAAAAGAGTCTACAGCTTTCCGTAGTCAGAGCATCAAGAATCCTCTTAAAATTGGAGAAATGGAAGGTGTAGTTCTCTGAGGTCATCCCAGTGCCACTATACTTTGAGACAGTGTAGAATGATTCCTTGTGTTGTATATAACCAGCACTTTGAGGAATTCAGTTTCAAATGTCTCAAACAATAGGGGTTTCACCGCTTCCTGTGGGAGCCTGCTCTGCAGCCTAACTCGTTTCACCATCTGGAGCGTTTTCCTGAGTGTCTGCTCACTTTAAACTTTCTTTTAATTGTGTACCCACTATTTCTTCTTAAAGGTAACTTGCCAAAAGCTTCTGCTGTGTGAAATTCACGTTATGTTGTGCTTTTCTATTTTTTATGAGGATTGAGAAAACCCTGAAAGATTGATGACTTCTTGTTTTTACTTTTTCTTCCTCAGAAATAATAATAAGTAATTAATAATGTATTTCTGCTTTTTTAGCCATTCATCTCAGCAATTTACAAGGAAGGTCAACACTGTCGTTTTTTTCCCATCTTTTCACAGATGGGAAAAACTGAAGCACAGGGCAGGAAACAACTTGCCCGAGATCATTCAATGAGCCCATGGCAAGACTTGGATTTTTAAGCAGGTCTCCACAGTACTGCCCTACTTTTTTCTTACTCTTTTATTTTTTTGGCCCAGTCTAGTTCCCTTTGGCTTTGTTGGAGTACCTAGGAAGGACAAACTTTCCATGAACTTTATTCAGAATTGTAATATTGTAACTGAAAGGTCAGCTTGTTGAATATTTAACAGTTACTATCTTTCCAGTGTGTTGGTCAAGCATCCTAATTAAGTAGTGATAAATAAAACCAACAAAGCATTTTAACAGACTAATTCAGTCCCTAGGGCCTCCGAGCTGAATTTCCTTCAGCTAGTCTGTGTTTTCCCAGTTGTGGATTATGCAGATTGAACACAGTATATATCAAGCACACTCTTATCAGCACACTGCAGGGAGATTTCCTTCCTCCTCAGTACCACCGTGCTTACTTCACCTGTTGTATTTCCCTTAGCTTAGTGGTTTTCAGTAAATGTGTTTCTCAGAATCTGGATAGTTGCTAAATTATAAATCTTTCAGTTTGGGATAATAATACCACAATGTGTACAGCATGATACACTGGGTAGGGAGCCATAGCATCTGAGCTCTGAGCAGGCTTACCTGGGTGTCAAAGCAGTGCGGCCTGAGCAGCACAGAGCTCTCTGCAGGCTGCTAAGAGATAGCGGGGTTTCTCCTACTTGCTTTGAAGCTTCTACCTGTCCAGCCTGTCATTTCAGTGAGTATCTTTAGTGGGACTGGATACACCTGAGCACATGGTAAGATGAGTGTTATTCCTCACCTCCACATGGGGAGGTGAGGGCAGCCAAATCTGTATGCTTGCAGTCTGGTGTGCAGGGGCCTCGTAACTGCCCCACACTCTGGAGACTGAACTGGCAGTGCTCATCACATATGAGGTGCATCACTCTCTGTGGATTGAGAACTGAGAAATCAGGGTTCTGGGTAGGCCGTAGTTATAGCTGAGGGGTAGCACACAGATCCTCCTAGATGCTGACCATTGTCAAAGTATGCCAGCAAGCGAAGTCTGTAATGTTATTCCCCTACTGCTCCTTCAGGCCTCCTTCATTCCAGGTATCATTGCACAAACGTCTGAGGATTTACCAAAAGCTACAGGGGTGCTGTAGGTCACTGAGCACGTTATCTCTGCTTTCAAACTGAGTTTGAGAAACTACCAGCAGCGTCAAGCCTATGTCTCCTGGCTATGTGAATAGAGGAAGCCAAGAAGCAACAATGATTACATAAAGCAGGGAAATCCCCCTCAAATTTCTCCCAGACTACCTCAAACTGAAGCTGATTTGCATGCATACAGTACGAATAACTTTGCAATGGCTTCTAGCCCCATGAAAGGGTTACATGTCCTTACTTATAATCATATAATCAGGCCAGTTCTCTGAGTCGAATCACTCAGAGGAGATAACAAAAGATCGAATCAGAGCCTGTGTAGAAATCTAAGCAGTTTTATGTAGCATGTCAGCCTGCTTCAGGTGCAGATACAACTGGGTATTGCTATTCCACACAAAATGAATGGGAACTGTTCAGTACCTATTAGTAACTAGCAGTTATTCTAGAAGAACACTGCAGAAAAAAATCTTATTTTATGTTTTACAATTTGTGGTTATGGATGGGTGGTATCACACATAGCTTCCTATACAAACCCTGTTTGGTAGAAAATGGACCCTACTGAGAACTAGAAAAAAAGTTGTGGTATTCTTGTAGTTAAAAACTACGGTCATCCACTTTATAAAACCTGAGATTCATTTGGCCTGGAATTCCTGAATAATGCTGTTCAAAAAGCAGTGGTGTTAAACAAGACTTCCGAGATTACTGTGATTTGTTTTAAACATCATGGTTTAACAGAAACAAACAAGTAAGCAAAAAGAGATGGCATATTGAAAATGCACATTTACTGGGTTATCTCAAGCTCAAAAATGTAGTTGGCTAATATGATGCTTCAAAACTATTTTTCATTATGTTTTATGCACTAAGAATGACAATGTTCATAAGCCTAGTACATCATGACTATGGAATGCCTAGATTCTTCTTGAAGACAGGTGGTATTTTCTGTTTCCTTGCTTAGAGAGTGGGGCTTGGGGATTTGCTTGTTTGTTTGTTTGTTTGTTTTAATAGGATAAGAATATTTAATAGGATAAGACTTTTTAGAGGCTCGCTACGAGCTGTTTCTTTGGAAAGAATTTACTCACTTACTCTTTCCTATCTTTTTACTGAAATAGGTTCTCAGATATATTTCCTGTCAGCCCTCTCCCAAAGCTAGATGGAGTATGGACGACTTCACTTATTCTCTCCCAGTAAATTCACAGGACTTCCTGTACCTTTTTTGGGTTGTCAAGCCAGTGCTGTATTAACCTTAAGTACAGTTGGGTAATGGTGTAGATGCCTTGCAGTAAATACCAAAGCTGTTTCAAACAGTCTTAGATGTGCTTTTGTCATTGTAGCATATTTCCCTTGAGGAATATGGGAAATTAGCATTATCATCATTGTCAGTATGGTTATACCAGGACAGCTGTATGAGCAACTCTTTTCTAGTGTAGTTGCTTTTCATATAGTTAACAAACAGGGCTAAAGAGGAAGAGGGAAACTGAGACACAGCTTATTTTGACAACATGTGTAATAAGCCTTGTGTTTCTTCGACAATATCACCTCTGTTAATATTAATCATAGCTTGTTACTGTGAAATATCCTGCCTTTCATTTTCCTCCTTTCAGCTTTATTGACTTTCTTCAAAGCTTTGGTACAGCACAGTAGGAATCAGCCCAGGTATGAGCTGGGTGTTCTGCAGAGTCCTTCAGGCACCTGAGGGCTCTCTGTGCTATGATGGAGCTTGTCTTATTGGGTCAGCTGGAGAAACTGGAAAATAAATATGTATTTGAATAGGCCTGGGATGCCTTGCAACACAGTTAATAGCAGCAAACCTGAGGACGTGACATGATCTGACTGATAATTAGTACCTTGGATATTTTGGTCCTGGTAACTGTGTGTGTTTCTTCAGCTTGCGTTCATCAGCTTGCAGGTTGCTCAGGAAGGCTTTCATTTTGGTTTGAAATATTTCTTCTCACAAACAACAGTCTGTTTTCTACATAAAATGTCTAATCACAGTCATATACTATCCTTTATTTACACAGAGAGCTTCATCCAAAGCACTTTACAACCTAGCATTCACATAGTACTAAGATTAGAAGAGGAGCATCTTATACTGGTTGGGAAATAGGCTCTGATCTCAGCCTAGATATTAATAAAGCATATAGAGTGTAGCCATATTTTCTCTGAATCCAAGGTAATTTGCTATTAGTTAGAAAATATGTTGCTGTAAGTGTGCACTGTTTAACTCTAAAAAGTGTATTTGAACTGTAGAGCATGAACTGTAGTAGACAATGTCCGTCTTCTTGCACATCCCATTCTCTGTTCATAAGTACTGGCTACCAAAAATCAGTTTTATTGGAAAATTAGGGTGGTGCAAAGTACCCTAGCAAGTATAGTATCCTCAGCAAGTATATGATGGCCTCTGGAGAGCTCTGGCAAAGAATGGTAGAGGGGCCTGTTCTAGTCTGAAGTTTGGCTCTAGACCACATTAGAAAATTTGCCAGCCAGAATTAGAAGGAGAGTCTAGGCACTGGTAACTAGAAGGACAACCAGACGGGAAGAAAAAAGAGGATTATTACATGCACATCAATCCATTTTCAGCAAATCTGTGAAATTAGTTCATAGTGAACTTACTACCTTGATTGGTTTTGTTTATTAAATGGGTTTCCAAGTGGTTGTTTGCTGGACAAAATGGCAACTTTGCAATCTCATTTAGAAATACTGTGATTGAGATGTTTCTGTTGTGTGTTTCAGACCAAAAGGATCATACAGATGTAACTTGGGAAGGAACCAATCCTGCCCTGCAGCCCATACGAGTGAGGAGCACTGCCTTGAGTGATACTTTAAATGATGCTGCTTTGCCCAGCATTACTGGTGAGACTTCAAGCAATACGTCACATCTATAGAAAGGACAAATGAAACCTCCCCAAAGACTTGAATGAATGATGACATTGGTTTTCAAAAATTTATTGAAGCAGAGAATGAGCATTCTTCTTCTTTTGTCTCTTCAAAGATTAAAACCAAGTGCTGTTCTTTGTATGTGTGGGGCGATATTTAACTCTGAACTTATGAAAAACCTGTATTTTGTTTAGGTTAATTGAAGTTACTTAATAATAAAAGCCTCTGAACAGCATACATGCTACTGAAGAAGCATAGGCCACATGTGCCTTCCTAATTCACCTCACCACCTCAGCAGTTTGCAGGAACCAACGGCCAAGCACAGGAATATTCACAGCCCATAACACAGTGAAATGTTCACTTCTCTTTTTTAAGAGAATTATAAGCCCACTCATTGGCTTGATTAAGAAGCAATAGTACAGTAAGCACTTATTCCTGCAACTCACTTGGAAATAATCAGAGATGATGTAAGAGTTGCGAATAGCTGGGCTCTGACTGTTCAGAATGTTAGGAGAAAAGGTAGCAATCCAAACGGTGGGAAGATCAATGTGTATTACAGCTGCTCAGCTTTCTCTGTCTTCAAAGCACTTTTGAAGTATTCACAACATGACTACAAACCACAGAATTATTTACTCACCTTACAGACTTAGAGAATGTATGACTTGCTCAAGGCCGCTAAAAGCATCACTGGCTGTGCTGTGATCAGGATCTGGTTGTTCCCGGCTCTCAAGCCTACAGGAAAGCCACGGGTTCAGTTAGTGCCAGCTGCCGCTGCACGATCACCATTGGCCTGAGAGGCTGGTTCTGTCCTCTGCCATCACAGGGAAAGCCTCCCTCAGCACCCTCTTGAAAAGCAGAGTAACCTGTACAGAAATATGAGAGGTCTGGAGTACTGCCAAAGTGGCTGTAGGTAACCCAGCAATGAAGTCAGCTGCAGCGAGGCCACCTCGGGCAGACAGGCAGGCAGGTTGCCATCTGCTGTTTGCTAGGCAGCCTGGGGGTGAGGAGAGAGTTCCTGCGAACACATGGCCCCTACTAAAAAGTACTGCACACCCTTAACCGTGGCAGTGCAAGAGATGTGGAAGCTGATGTTGCATCACTCCCAGCCACCAGACGGGATGGCATGGAGAGGGCATCTCTGCAGCTATCTGCTTACAAGCCTGCTGACACAGCTTTAGGCTCTCCTTTAACAAGGAAGTTTCCATCACAACAAGGAAGCTACTGCATTTCAATAAGCTACTTCTAAAAGTAATACATTTCACCCTAGGGAAGAGCAATTTTCCAGCTTCAGTGTTACCAGTTTTGTGCTTTGAAGAGACCTTTGTAATATATAATTTCAATTTTGTTTTAGCTAAGATTTGGATTTTCTTCTTGACAGTGCTGCACTACTGGCCACTCAAACCCTGCTGAACTTGCTTGCAGCCATTTTATCTGGGTATCTTGTAAATATTTGGTAGAGCACTCAGACAGAGAAGTGTTTTTTTACAGTCACATGCCTGGTTCCAGGACCTTTAAGAAGTACAAAAGACTGAAAGCAGGGAAAATTCCACCAAGATGCATTCAAGTCTCCAGGGAGCAACAGTACTCTGTTTAGACTAAGATTTCTCACTGCTGTCTCTCCCTGTTTTAAAAAACATGGAAGGATGGAGAGGGGAGCTGGAGGGTTTCATTACTGTAAACACCAGAATGCAGGCACTGTTTTCACTCATTTCTCTCATATTGCAGAGCCATTTGCAGTTGGAGAGGGAGATAAGCTTTTCAATGCTCTCTGCACTACCCGGGAAATTTCCATCAAGTTCTAAAATGTTTTACAAACATTCCATTCTTCTCATGCCCATGAAGCAAGTACAGTTTAAAGACAGGGCTAATGAGACTAAAATAGTTGTGCTTTGCTGAAGTCACGTGGGCAGCATGGTAAGAGGACTTGGGTCTTTGAGTCCCAGCTTTCTATCTTACACCACAGACAGCGCACATTCTCTCCCTTTCCAAGGCTCGCTGTATTTGTCTTCCTAGGATGTGGTGAAAACATGCTGGCATCACACCTTGAGACAACCTTGGGTTTTCCCCCTTGCTCACAACTGCTGTCCCATGGAATTAAGATATTGAAAAGATCAAAGAGGAATGTGAGGTGGGGAAAAAAGATCAAATCACTGTTCTGTCTGCCTTGGGCATGTTCTGCCTCCGCTGCTGCCAGTGGAGTTGGTGTTCTGTTGGGAGCAACCTCAAACATTTTTGTATGTACTTCCATATAACATTCAGGCAGAACTGTGGTAAAAATGCCATAATCAACAAGAGACCTTGGCTGACAAGAAAATTGGACAGATGAGCCAATAAGTACTCCTGTATTGAATATATGTAATTTCATTATCCTTCTGTATGTGACCTGCATTTCTTACTGCTTCTTACTATTAGCATCCTGTAACTACAGCTGCAGCCATCTCTTTCACCTCTTCAGAACAGATGGGTAATCCATCAGCCAGTTCTTCTCCAGTGGTATGAGTGAGATTTTTACCAGGGGCATTAATGGTCAGTTGAAAAGGGTTGTTCCCAACAGGGCCAAGCAAAAAGCAATGTGCACTTGAGTCATGAAGTGGAAGACAAGGAAACAAATCTATAGATTTAAAGTTTTAAAATTATTTTTCCCTTAGCTTCCCTTGTTCTCACTGATAGATAACCAAACATGCAAAGCTGGATGTATATTGACAGTGACCAGTGTAAGCAGGACTGAGAGCTTCTCGGACCCACTGTGCAAACAAACCTGAAGTTAGCTACCAAAATCAAATCAGCATGTACCAGCTACTCCAGCCCTTGTAGATGAGAGACATTGGGAGGAAAATCCATCCTCCTGTCACTCCTGTGACCTTATGATGTACCCCAGCACTAGAATCTTTGGCCTCTTAATGCTGTTACCTTTTGTGACAAGGCCCCAGCACTGGTCCTTGGGTAGGCTGCTTCTCTAGCACTTCCTGCAGAGGATCCAGACTCACTGTAAATGCTGTGCACAGTGCTCATTTCATTCCCTGCTGAAAGGCAGCCAGGCCTGAGGTGGAACATGGCAAGCGCTTCACCGCACCTGGCAACTCCACACAGCTGCTGAAAACAAGCGAGGAAGAAAGCAGTGTACAAATACAGGGGAATTTTCACATAGGCAGGATGTAATTAGCAGAGCTGGAATTTGGCCAGAACACTGGGGTTAGGACACTGGCTTGCAGGTAACACACTGGGATCTTTCATAATTCAAATGCTCAGGATCTCCCGTTTCCATTTTACCTGGAAGATGTCAGAGGACCGTTCCCTATTTAATGGTCATGGGCAGCTCTCAAACATCTGACACAAAGGAGGAAGTGTCTAAATGGTGCTGCACCTGCAGAGCTTCTGTGCCAGCAACTGCCCACCATGAACAACAGCTGAAAGAATCACATCCTGACAGGACTACGGCTGCATTGCTGTAAAACACACCTCCATGCCTTGGGGTTCACTTCACCCCTAACCCTCATTACTCAGTTTTCAGGCCCCAAATCCCTTCCAAACAGAAAGGGATGATGATAAAATTAGGGCAGCATCTTACACATAAAACACAAGAGAGAGAATATTACCATTAGGCACTGCTTCAATCTTATTCTCTGCCATTTGAAATAATACCAGATAGCTATTGGACAACAGAGAATTTAGATGAAGCACTTCCCCCCAGTGTAGAGGAGTGAGCTTTTCCAACTGGCCTTGCTGGTAATACATAGAGTGTGAAGAGCTTTTGCCGCCTCCTTCCTTCCAGCAGGGAAATCAGCAAAACATTTTCTTCCACTTCATGATCTCACTTTCTGTATAAGCAATTTTTCTGTTTACTACGAGGATGTTGAACGTCTACAAAAGGTCAGGGAAGTCATTAATAAACCTCACGTGTGTAAAGTCTGCACAGTGTTTCTACCATGATGTGGCCCACAGTCCGAAATATGAATAATTACAAACCTCTAACCCCTTGTCAGTCAGACCTGCAGACGTGTGCAGTTGAAGAGCTGACTTCCTCTGTGTGGTACAGTGTGCACAAGCAAAACAAGAAGTGTTCCTGCTATCTGAAAAACCATAATCTCTGCATCAGTAAGTCATAAAAAAGGGACCCCTCCTCTGCCTCTGAGAGTTTACCATGCCAGCCTTTGGTTTATTTTGGGGGGTGCAAAGGGGGGTGCTGTTTGTATGCCCAGGCTGCCATGCAAGCCCCCTCTTTGTCAAGTGTTGTTTAATAGAACCATGAACCAAACTGGACGAGAGCACCTCAGTCAGTGGGACAACAAACCTACAGACAGCCTCCAGTGGCAAAATGCACTGGAGAGAGTAAAGAACGGGCAGCTGCAGGCCACAGGAAATCCAGCACTAATAAATAAAACGTCTTATATCCAGAAAGAGGAAATAAACAGCAGCAGCACAAATTGAGAGGACAGAAGAGAGGAACACAGCATAACTGTGGCATGGGAATCACTGAGTTACAGTGAGCTTATTTTTACAGAACTTTGTCCCTGTTTGTTATGTGTTCAGACTGCAAAATAAGTGGGGGAGTGGGGGAACCGCTCAAAGAGAGGGTCTCTATCAGAAGTTGTCAACAACCACTGTAATTAAGGAAGCAGCCAGAGCACACACAACCAGAGCTGCTGCCAGACTGAAATGAAAGCATTTTTTGTTTTCTACCATGCCAAGTGAGGAGCTGCAGGGACACTGTTTCTAGATGGCCCTACTCCCATCATTCCAAAATTATACACTGTGGGGAAGCAGCAAGTTACTGTTCCTAAGTGTGCTTTCGAAGCCCGTGCCCGCACACCCCATCTGACTGCAGCCACCTGGGAAGGCCAGCCACAAGACAGGTGGGCCCCCAACCACCATGGTGATGATGGAGGTGGCACCAGCTGAGCTCTGCCCCCAGCCAATGGGCTGTTCTGGCACTGGTTGGTTCAGATTGCTGAAGCAGCAACACTGAATTTTCCCCCCCTTGCCCTCAGCCATGGGTTGCACTACGGCCCCACAGCGTTGCCACTGCCAGTGGGAGCTGACACATTCAGAAGAGCCACACCCCACTTTTCCTCCTGAGGGCGGCTGTGTTTAGGGGGCTCACTGGTGTCTTGGCAAGGACCTTCATTCATGGCACACCAACAGAGTGCTCTTCTTGCTGCTGACAGCACAGATGGCCTGTGCCCATGCAGTGGCAGGTGCTGGGGAGCAGCATGTGGGCTGGCAGAGCCAAGGGAGTTGGCACAGATCTTCTCAACTGTAGGACATGAGGCTTTCTCTGGTGGCTGTAGAAACTGGTGTGCAGGTTCAGCAAAGGAAAAGAAGTCATTCAGAAATTGCATGCATATTTATGGATTCATTCATTGAGTAGCGTTTGCCTTTCATCCTCCCCCCTGGGCTCTGTGTGCATTGCTGGCATTCTCTCCCAATCCTATATAATAATTCCCAGGTCTCCGCAAGCCACTGCCTGCCAACAGAGCCCACAGTCAATGGCCTGCCAGCCCGGTCACATGAAAAGTTACACGCAAAGGTTTAATGCTTTCTCCTGACCCCAGCCTGTGTTTCTCTGAGTCCCCAGTGTTTTCCTAATCAGGTACCAGGGAAGCTTTGCACTGAGCAGGGTGCTAAGAAGGTGGCTATTTAGCTGCAGCATTTCCAGAGTCTTTGAGCTCTCTCCTGAGCTGTGAATACAAGCAGTGGAACCAGGTGAATGTCTGACAAGGCTGCCATTTAGACCTGAAGTTGCTTTCCAACCAAAGGCACATTGCAGTTCCCTCACTTGCTCTATCCCAACTGCTGCACTAACGGTTAATTGCTTCAGCAGGTATGGAAATCACTTCTCAAAGCCTGTATACAAGGTACACAGCTATGGTCCAGTAGAATTTTAACCTTCGCTGGACATTGACAATATGTCTGTTACTAGGGAGTCAAAAAGAAAAGTCCTTCCATTACCTAAATACCGATGATGCAGGTATTTAGTTCAACACACAACTTGGGAAAGTGGTAACTTTTGCATTGCCCCTACTTACAACATCAGCAAAAACACATGCTTTTGGAGAATCTCAAATGGAAGTGATCTTTTATTAAATGTGGATGAAAAGTAGAAATACTCAAGGGCTGTTTCTGATATATCAGCAGTTACAGTCGTTTCCTGCTAGTGTTACGTGAGGGACGGTAGGTATCTCCTGCAGGAAGAGTTCTTGTTCTCCATCTGATGTTTTCATGTAGGATTTCACACATTGTGGTGTATGATTCATGCTCAGCTTTTGGAAGCATGGGAAGCATGTCTGGTGGTCAGGGCCCAGTGTTCCTCCAAGTTTCATACAGACCACAGAAAGACGAGCCAGTTGCACCTTTGAGCCACACAGCTGGATAATCAAACTGAGCATTTGATTTCACTTTTGGTTCTTTTTTTTTGAAGGGGAAGGGTCCAGCTTGTTATGAACTCCAGCCTGTACTTATATTTTTGTGGGTTTAAGTGAAAAGACCAGGCAAAGTTTTAAGTTGCAGTCTGTTTATATTGTTCTGATTTAAGCTCTATCATTATCAATATAACTTTCAAAAACAAACAAAAAAAAGCCCCCAAATTGACAGTGTTTTTCAAATTCTCTGCTTTTCTCATGTATTCAAAAGTGTAAGCCTGTTCTGCTTGGCTGACTGGCTGTTTAATTATTGCTTTACATTATATTGCATTCTTTCATTCTTAACTGTAAGCCATCAAAATCATAAGATCTAGTTCTAGTCTCAGTTACACTCAAACATAACTACTGAAAAGTGGTTTGTCTAACTTTGTAGTATATATGGCATTTAACAAACTTTGCTTAAATTGTACATTCCCAACCCAATCCAAAGAGGAGTTGAGAAATCCTGCTTCTCCCAGATGACAGCACGCCTGAATAATACAGGAATTACTTTTCTCACTCAAAAGCATTAACAAAATGCTTGCATAAATACTGGGGTTTCAACAGCTGGTGCTGTCTCTTTATTTAAAGGAAAAATTTATTTAACCCTTCAGGAGAGATTCAAGATACCAGTGGCAATGGAGACAGGTCTGAGCACCCAAATGGTAATGTGTGTAGAAAAAAGTGTAAGTCGATGATGTATGTGGGTGTAATCAGCTGGCATTGTCCACCCTGCCACATGACAGCCAAGGAGACCAGCAAGGAGAATTTTCCATTTCTGGAAAGTGCGATGAAATGGGGGAACACAGCGATCTCCAAATTGTCTTTCCTTCTATGAAGTATTGTCTTCAGGATACTGCTTGACACTCATTCAGTCAAATATTTTGACAATTTGAACAAATAAGCAGGAAATGGTTTTGATTTTTGGCCCCAGTGGGCCATTTGTGAAGAAGAATAAGTAGCGCAGCATGTGCCATGTCTCTTAAATACCCTTGTTTGCCAGAAACATATGCAGCATGTTTCCCAGGCTGTGGAAACAGTTATCATTTCCAGTCCACCAAGTCATCCTTCTCTCTCTACACACCATCCCCAGCCCTGCATCAGGCTGGGGTGAAAGGAAACATCACTCTGAATTACTCTGCTGTTACCTGTTCATGAGGAGAGGGTGCATGTGCACATAACACATAATTCTGTGCACGTTTCTAGAAGAGTTGTGTATGCAATCACTTCACAGTGGCACAAAAGAGGAGCAGCAAGCTGAGGTGGTGCATGCACAGGTACCTGAGAGCCAAACCTGCAGCTCTCTCCATGCTGCTCGGCAGAGCCAGGCCCATCTGTGCGAGCGTGCTGCCGCAGCATACCTCAGGAGCCCTGGGCCAGGGCGCTGTGCTTGGGGAGATGCCAGAGGAGCTTTTGTCTGTGCTTTCACTGTGGGTTTAAGTAGTTCGATTAGCATTTGGGTCAGAGCACATGGACCAGCCCAGGCTGGGGTGGGAGAAGTCACACTGTGAGGCCACACTTGAACGTGGCCACTTTACTGCACCGCCCCGGGTACAAAGCCTACTTGTGTGGGGCACGTCCCGTCGTGCGTCACGCTTTGGTTGTCAGTGGCAGTCATGGGTTGCTGGGGGGTGACACAATAACCTCTTTATGCTTGAAAGAATAGCGGGGGTTATTGCAGGAGACCATTGGAAACAGAGCAGCAAAGAAGTGGTTCGGCTTTTGTCTGTCCCTTAAGGTAAGGTGCCCAGGCAGTCACTGAGCTGCCTCTGTGCTGGAAGGAGCGTGAGCAAAGCAGCATCGAGGGTTACTGCAGGCCTTTGGGTATCTGGATGGGAGAGGACTTAAAGAAACACCCAAGGAAGACCCCATGATATCTCTGTGGTAAAAACATGATAAAACTGCTTATTTAGGGTTGAGTTTTGCAGCAGCTCATTCTGAAGTCTGGGCTGCCACAGCCTTGTCGCCCCCACTGCCTTCAACACAAGAGCAGCCACACAGGGAATCAGCTCAAAGAGCTGATCTGTCTGGAAAGTAAACTGTGTTTTTTAATTACAAATAAAAAGTTTGCTCTACTAGAATATCTCAAAGTTTCATTCAAAGAGAACTGGAAAAATAAAAAGACTAGGAACCGAAAAGGGCCAAAGCAGACAGAAATTTGAAAAAATACTGATGCGGACTATAAAAGTTAGTTAAATCTCTTACTATGTCGATCACTGTCTCCTTTGCCAGCCCCTCAGCCATACACTCCACAAAGCAGTAAGCCTAAATAATTCAGATATGCTAAGCCAAGCTACTCTGAATATGGCTTCTAGCCTAATAAGTCAGAGCCTTATCCAGTTCCCATGAAAAACATCAGGAAAGTTTACTTCAACACTAATAGACATAAGATTGGATTGCAGAACAACCACATAACTTTTGACCAAAAAGTGAAGTTTTTCTAAAACACCGATAAAATATTCATGCAGGAGAATGTGGAAACTCTGACTAGAGCAGTCACATTGCTAAATATGTTTAAAGCGAGCATAATCGTTTTTGAAACCACACTCATTCTCACTAGTGATGTGTGCTCTAAGGGGAAAATACAAAACAAAGGGTTTTTTTCAAGGAAAAAAAAGGATTTATTATTTCTTTATTATGGATGTACAGAAAGACTCCCCCTCTGCTGCTGGGAAAACCAGTTTCTGCTCAATAAGCAGTAAAGCACATCCTAATTTTTAAAAAGCATTTGTTAGGCAAAAGAGGGCTTTTTTATAATGCTTTCATTTTTTTTGCAGTTGGAGTCTTTCTGTTGATGCCAGCTGCTTTAGTTGTAGGTATTTTCTGGGAGGTGGTGTCTGTCAGTCCCACGTGGGGTGTCCCCTTGGCTATCTCTCATAGCCGCCCTTCTATAAATCACAGCATATTAAAAAAAAGGGGATAATGCTGACATGTGAACTAATCCCCACATCAAAGAGAGCAATTCTCCCTCCTCCAAACACCCACCCCCCTCTTTTGCTGGGAAAAGTCTAACGCCTAGAAGGTGATTTACACAAAACTTCATCCCAGTTGTTAGGAAACCTGCAGTGCTGCTTGCTTGCCAACTGCAGGAGAAACCTGGGAATCAGGGTAACCACAATAGCTAGCCTGCTGCTTCCAGCACTTGGCAATTCAGGAGAGATAAAAAAATTGGCTTGTTTCAACAAACTTATGTATATGTTGATTGCATGGCAGAATAGGCATGTATATAGACAGATGTAAACGTGACTAGTGATGTGGGTCTGTCTGGGCACGTCTGAGTCTGTATGGGCACATCTGTATCTGCATGTGCCTTCAGGCACTTGTACAGGCACAGGACTGCCTGACCTAGCACATACAAGACACACTGAAGCACACAGAAATACCTCTCTTTGCTAGGAGAAAAGAGGGACAACGGGGAATATGCAGTAAAAACGTAAGCCCATGTAGGCATCCAGTGGCCTAGACATGGAGAGGGCTATCTTAAGCTATGCATTCCAGCTGTAGGCCTGCCTTTGAGCTAACAGCTCAAATGCTGGGAATAGCTGAATAAGGGGAATGCTCTGTCTGAGACAGGATTAAAGCATACACTCACTGCTGCCCTTGCCTTTGCAAATGCTTCCTGTGTACTGGTTAAGCACACAAGATACTTCCAAATAATTGTCTGTCTTTGGAATGCAGTTGAAAGGAGTTAAAAATGCCTCTCTCTGGCTAGGTAACTCTCTTTTCCCAACTTAATGCTGTGCCTGTGATGGGCATACGTCCTTCAGACATACCAACAAAGCATAGGTAGCATGGACAAAGACTACACTGGTGGTTCTGGATTCATAAACAACAAGCAAAAATACCTGCCCCATATGAAGTTGGCTGTAGTAAAGTGCACTTCTATGAGTGTATGTATGCATGTGAACTAGATACTTCCACCAGCATCGCAGCTTCTGGTTGATTAATTCTGCTTACTTGCTGCTCTCTGCTCCTGCCACCCACACGGGTAGGCAGGGATGCCCTGGGGCCAGCAGGGCCCTCCCTGCCCAGGTCATCCCTTGCCCCAGGCCAGAGGGCCATGAACGTCTCTCCCAATGTCAGCATCACTGTCAAAAGAGGCACATGAGGTTCACTCTCAGTGCAAGAGAGTGAGCTGGAGTGGGGAACAGCTGGATTAACAAAAAAAGCATCCTTTCTGTAGTCCTTAGTTGGCTGTGGTCCAGCTGCACTCACCAAAGCAGTTTGGTGTGATTGCACAAAAGCAGAGGGGAGGAAGCAAGTAGCCAGGAGCAGTGAGACACTCAGGCAGCTCCCATGTCAGTGGCAAGTGCTGGCTTAAAACATTCAGGAAAGTACAGCCTGAGGGAGAGCACCAGGCATGGCAAGAACCCCACATCTCCCACTCCACTGACAGGAAGGGCAGGGCACATGTGTGAGGGGAAGGCAGACACCAAAAGTTTTGTTGTTCCTGTGCTCCCTCCATGTAGATGTGCAGCTCTGCATGTGTCTGTGCTTGTCCCCTGCCCTGTGTCAAGCGGAGAGGATGTGAAAGAAACCCCAGCGTGGTTGAGCCCTCACCTCCAGTACATGGAAAAACAAACACATCCATTCTCTTGTTTATTGATTTAGTTCAGAGTGCTCCTTCCATTACAAAGCCATCTCCCTGCGGGCAACAGGCTAAAACCTATTTGCTTATTACTCTGCAAAAGAAAATGATGGGTGCAATTTTCAAGCACCTCTTCTGTTGATAGACACAGAGATTGAAAGGACAGAGCCTTCACAGCTACCTGTCAGCTGTGTTTTCTTGTTGGGCATAACTTTGCATGTTTTCTAGTTCAGAAACACATGCCACATGTATCTTTTTCTCCTCTCCTTGAAATATACATGTCTCTATGGGACAGCTTTGTGCTTAGAAAGTGAACCATGTGCTTCATCACAAGTATTTGCACAGAGATGGCAGTGACCACTGAAAGCTGCATCCAGAGCTGCAGTTTGCAGGACACCACATACCCCACACACCCCACTGCACCATCTATAACGAGTTAAAACCCCAGACTCATGAAAAAGGGAGAGGTTTCCTCGTGCTGCTCAGACCGATGGCTGCCCCAGCTTCCATTTAGGATGGTGTGAATACCAAGCCAGCTCTTGGAATTGGCACAGCTAAGTGGGGCTCTGGGTGTGAGATACATCCTTGTTCAAGGCAAACACACAGGAAACATATCACAAGTCTCTTCTAGCCTGTTTTTATTGATGAGATGCACCCGTTGGCAGTTCCTGGTGCTGACTGGGACAAGTCTGGATAAAAACTGCAAGAGGAGCACCAAAGTTTATCTAGAGCTGGCACCAGCTTTGGTGCTTGGCTGAATTAGCTGTTTCTACCTAGTCCAGAGCTCTTTGTTTGTGCCAACACCACCACCTCCCCTCACCCCCCACACCCAAAATAATCAAACTAGTCTCAACACCTTTTTTTGTCAGGTTAAATCACTTCTTTGCCAGCTGGTCTTTTAGATGGTAACTCTTCTGACTGGCCTTTTAGGTGGCTAGCACTTCACACTCCTCACAAATCCAAGCCAACTGCATTAAAAAGTGAATTTACATTGCAGGGCTGTGGGGGGAAGGGTACCCCAGGCAATGTCAAAGAAAAAGCGGATCAAAAAGAGCTGCTAGTATTGGATACGTGGGCTGTCTTTTCAGCTGCTTTGGGCAACGGTTCTTTCAGCATAAGAAAAGCTCAAAAGAATTCAGTTAATCTGTTGTTAAACAGGGTCTGTGATGGGAGACTGGTCTGTCATCGTCCAGGCAGGGAACCGAGCCTGTCTGTAATGGCTGGGAGCTCCTTTGCCCTTTCCCAGCATTTCATATCCATAGTGGCAGTGAATTCATGGACTGGCACCTTGCTGGCCTGGCACGGACTGTCTCTCAGCCTTGTAATGCCAGGACCCCTTTCTTCTGGCTGCTCTCAGGAGAAGCAGCAGCTCACAGCACATGCACTACATAGCACAGCACACCTGAAGGCTGCAGCAGCCAAAAATCTCTCTTCATAACTCTCCTGCTTCACGTGAGCATGGAAGTGCCTTGCAGGGCACTGGTGATGGCTAACCTGCTGCTGGTGGTGATTTCAAAGAGCTAGGAGGCCAACTTAAGTCTTGAAGCAAGAGCTTGGGCATGACTTTCAGTTATAAGTCTGAATATAGAGATGTAAGAGCAGCCTGACCCACGCTAAGGTGTGGCCCCCGTGATGTCCCACAGCCTCAGTGCTCAGTGCCACAGAGCAACTCTGAATGTTAAATAGAGATGGTGAGCAGCCCATGGGCTTGCCAGCTTACACTTAATTTACCACGTGAGGAATATCACATGCATACTGCTTCCACCTAAAATGAATCCCCTCCTTCCAGCTGGGAAAAAGGAGGTCTTTTATATTCCTCAGAGTGGAGGATCCCATAGATCCCTACAGAATAAAACAGCTATTCTTTTTAAGATTTAAAGACATTACTTCTTTTTTGTTCATGTATCACATTTCGATGTCTTCTAAACAAGAGGGAGCTTAATGCTTTTGTGTAACCTTGAACTGGCTAGTACACGACTTTTATTGCTTCATCCTTGAGCTTCCATGAGCTACATTATGTTCTACTGTGAACAGAACGTCCTGCTTAGGATTGTCTGGCACATGCTTTGGTTGCAACAGCTTCCTATTGCTTTCTTTGGCCTGCATGTATATGTAGTTGTATGCATGCATACATGTATGTATAGGTATGTGTCCATTTCTAATTATGAAATGACACAATGAAAATTTCCAGTTCTGAAAATTTTTATTTCATTTCCTTCCTTCTCCACTGGTTTTCAGCTAAGCACACTGGCTGTGTGTTCTAAGGAACAGGATACTTCCCCTCCGCGACCTATTTCTAAGGTCTCCCAGGCAGGATTCGGTATGAGGGTGTCAGCAGCTGCTACAAGAGCTATTTGAATGTCTCTGCACGTAGTGGGCAGTGAAGTGCTGATCTCAGGCAGCGGTGCTAGGAACGTCGGGGTTTGTTTAATATTCACTTGGGATCTTCCTAAAAAGTCAATGTACCTCCCTACGGTTTTGTGGACTGGCTGAGCATTACCATGCAGTTGTTTCAGCTTTTATTTTAGTGCACGAGCAGCACTGTCCTGTGAAATGGAGCTTTCTGGGGGTTTTTTAACGGCAGACTGTAATTTGATTTTAAATTATGTACTGCCAAGCCTTTCACAAGTGAATCGAACACACATGCATTTTCTCCATAACAAATTTGACTGTCTGGAGGAACAAAGGTTGGTAATTAAGCTCACAGCAGTTGATAAGGACAGGGCCTAGGCAAGGCCAAAAATCTCCACAAGTTAGAGCCTTAATTTCTGGGTACTTACCAAAACCAAACCCTTGACTGGGTGCAGCTTGCTCATTCTGAATAATCTGCCTCTTTGATTCCCTGGGGAGGCTGCTGGGCTGTCCTGTGGGAAGTCAGCACCTCAGTATGACAGGGAGGAATGCCAAACAAGCAGACACCACTCCAGGGTAACCAGCTATGCCAAGTCAAATGCATAATTCAGCAAGATTATGGTTAAATATGGGAAATCTATTTCTCTCCAGCCAATGCATGAGTTCCCAGCACCTTTTGTACTTTGAAATACCATTAATTAATATTTATCAGATGTAAAATGTGACACTAGCTACTTGGTACAATATGCCTTTAAGCATTGTATTACAATTCCTTTTTAAGCATATCTACAGACAGTCAGACTGAGGCAGATGATCACAAGTGTCACCAACTGCAAACACCCCTCAGCTGGGGGCAGCTTTTAAAACCCATTCAGGCCTTAAACTGGACTGTCCTCAGTGCAGAAGAAAGCCCATTAGCAGGAGACAGGGACCTGCCACATTACCCATGGCTGCTTACACAGCCACATGGTTTAAGAAACACAAATCATCATGTAGTGATTTTTATTTTTTGGCGTCTTTGCTCCAAACTTACATGGATGTTTGGAAAGCGCCTGTACTCATCTCTCTCTGCCATGACCTTCCTTCATACCAGTGCTCAGCTGCCCATGGGGAGGTGTGCCAGCGCAGACAGGCCATGCTGTGCCTTACTGTGCTTTGCCCGGGCAGCATGGGCACTCTCACTCCTCACTGACCCCTGACTGTCCTTGCTGTGTCACTGAGAAGCAAATGTGTTTGGCCCCTTGCTGGTGCACAGTCCCCGTGTCTGATGGGTTTGGCAGTGCTGGTACCTTGAGAGCACTGTGGCAGGGGCTTCCCAGCAGTTCCGCTCCCGAGGCCACAGCCTCTGGATAACTTCCACCCCAAACGTATGTCACATTTCCTTCCAGTGAAAGCAAAATATTTACACTAATCCAGGGTCACCTGGCGGCCACTGCGCTATCGCAAGCTGGAAGCGGCTGAGATACTGTAAAGGGAGGGGCATGAGGGTGGAGGGAATTGCTGTGGGCCTCCAAAATAAACGATGCAGCTGGCGGGCGCTGCTGGGAGTGGTGGGCACCAGGGAGGTGGGCGCTGGATGGGTGCTCTCAGGGCGGGTTGGGGGTGGGCTGGCAGCAGGGCCTGCGGTTCAGGGACAGTGGGCCAGGATGGCAATGGCAGAACAGAGCCGGTGCCGGGGATGAGGGAAAGAAAATTCACAGAGTCCGGACAGATGTGTCCAGCATCCCCACCAGCAACCCTTTCCAGCAGTCCCCATGCAGCCCCAGAATATTCAGCACCTGAGGCTCTGGCCACACCAACCTCACTGCTTTACCTGCCTTCAAGGAGCTGTCGGAAATACTCCTCCTGTTCTTCATGAGTGCTTTGGGCCCAGTTGAACCATCCTGGAAGTTGCTGGGCTAGACTTGCCCTATGAAAATGCATTGATTCAGTGTTTTAAACTTGTAAACTTGAACTACGAGACTCACAGCCCCCGTATTCCCAGACACACAAGAGAAAGGGTGGCAGTTTCCCATTATAGTAGCTTGCATACAAGAAATCTTCTTGAGACAGGTCTTCCCACCTCCTCACAGCCTGAATCTCTCCCATATGCTGCCAAAATTTCCTTCTTTATCCCATATTGCACTGCTGACCAGCACCTGAAACTTCTGCTGCATACTGTAACATATGCGTGTGAGTCATGGACAAAGTGGCTGGCAGCTCCTGGCTGCCCACCCATCAGCTACCACTGACTTCTCCTCAGCTCTCACTGTCCCATTCCCTGCCAGGCATTTGCCCAAAGTGCTAATCTGTGCCAGGACTTCACATATGACCAATGGCACGTGGAGTCCAGAAAGCCTCCACCAGGCAATAAACAAAATGGTGCTCGTTTTGTGTGCCTTGAAACCCACTCTGGGGGCATGAGGACTCTGAGCCTCCCAGTGCCTGGGCTGCTTCAGAAAGCCTTCATTCACCTGCAAAGATAGATGTGAATGTCAGGCATGAGCCACAGTGGAGCTGTGCTGAGCACCTCTGATCACACAAGCCCATAAGGAGCAGCAGGGGGGCTTGAATAATCCCACAAGCGCTTCTGCTTTTGTTTTGCTGCTGCCATTCTCCCAGCAAGGTTAACATGTAAGCATGTGGAGTAATCAAAATATTAAAGGACATTCCAGTTGTTCTTGGGTGTCTAAGGGAGAGGTAATTGCACTTCTTGCATCCAATAATTTTCCACTGGTACTTCTCATAATGATTATCACAGTGTCAGTATCTGAGATGTCAGACCAAAGCTGAGGAGGGTGGCATTTGGCCACTTGGTAAATACGGTTTTCCCCAGCTTTGCAGAGAAGTTTCTTTATGCCAGTTACTAAGCTATTAGGTATGCAAGGCATAACTATAGCAGAAGGGGATTTCTGTGTGGGAGGAACAGTATGATTCATATTGTCTCATCAGCCTTGCAAAACAAAATGTCCAGTCATACACTTTTGTGATCCAGCCACTCATTTCTCCACCTTTATTTTGTACACAGCCATAACCCCAGTGCACTGGGACCTGGGAATCAGCAGAGCAAGTTACAGGAGAGTCTGTCAAGAAAACAGGAAGCACCGAGATGACCTAATACTCTAATAGCATTTTCCTCATTGGGAGCGATGGCCAGAGCACGGCAAGGGGAAGGAGGAATCCAATGCTGTTCTCAAGCACCTGATCAGCACCTCTTGTAACAACTCCTTGAGACAGCTGGCATGGAAAGTGGCAACAGGAATGCTATCCCAGCTTTGGAAACTTTCCTGCTTCACAACCAACTCAGTATCTGGAGCACAGACCGTGGCTGAATATCATTCTCATAGGCATCTACTGCATTGCACTGGTGGTTTAAAGGGTTTCATTAATGCAGCTGAGGCAGAAGTTGGCAATTGCTGGATGTTTATTTTGGAGCAGCCTTCAGGAATGTACCAGCCTTCATTTTCTGGGGTTGCAAAGGAGGATGGTAAGGGCAGAGGAAAAGCACTGATTTCAAGAAAAGATATTCTAAGCTGAGACTTAATCGCTATCTTACGGGGGAAAATGCTTCTTGGAACACCGCACTTATGCATTAAAAACAAAATCATATCAGGACCTTTTATTCTTTTCCTCCCCAGAAAATTCAGATTTAAGGTAAATCAAAAGAATTCCTGATGTTTTAATGTATATGGAAGTTCACAGTGTAGGTATCAGCTGGCTCTTCCCAGTCTTGTTCTTGACAAAAATCCAAGCCATCCGTAGCAGACTTCCACATTATCAGGGACCACAAAAAGCAGAATGCTTCATCTCACTCACGTGGAGACTGGGCCTACTCCAGTCGTCACTACCAGTATACAGAGATTTGGTTTTAGCACATTCCTGACAACACAAATGGCACAGAGGAGGAAAATGCTTTTCAGCCTTCTTCTTAAAGGCTGGCTCAGAGAGCCAGAACTTTGCTCACCTCAGTGTGATATGGCAGCCTCATATCTCACTATCAGTAAACATAGAACTAGCATGAGTCTTTACATACTTTCATGGGCTTCACACATTCTTTTCACGTGTGTAACTAACAAAAATTACATTAGTGTAGATATGTTTTTGTGAAGTCAGCTGAAAAGCAGTGTGCATGTGTCATATTTGCAGTACTTTAGCCACCCTTTAGAAAGGATGGGAGAAGAGGGCAGGCTGCAGCTTGCTTTCTTAATAAGATGCAAAATCTTTAAATCTCAGGTTACAGTAAGTATTTTGGCTCCAGACTCCAGCTATGAAGCAAATAGCCCAAGGACTCTCCCTAGAACTGTAGTGGCAAATTTCAATAACATCTAAAGTGCAATGGTGAGGCTCCTCTGCACCAAAAGAACCTGCTGGCTATAAAATATCAAAAATGACACTTTTAAAATAACTGATTTTAAGATCTCCTATATCAAAAGCAAGGTCACCAGCAGGCATCACCTCACCTCCTTCTGGAAATGCCTTGAGGCTGAGACTTGCCCCATTTCCCTTTGTTACAGCATATGGGTCCTACCTGATGGCAGCTTTCCTGCTGTCCTCTCATACACACTGGCTCTGTGTGACCCAGTGACTCTAGAATGATCTTTGACAAGTCTTCTGCCAACCCCTGCAGCCCCAGTGAGTGCTTAATGGAAGACCAGACTGACCATTTGTGGGGTCTAACCCAGCAGGGCATGAGAAAGCTCTTGTAGTGTTTTACCAAAGGGACTGCAAAAGACCTTGGAAAATGTAACTCCCAAGGTGATGTAAGGACGTATGATACCTGATAAACCTGGGAAAAAAAGAAGTCTAAAGGTGTGAAGGAGTTTTCTACTGAGTTTCATAATAGAGTGCAATTAGGCCTTATGTAGCCTAGCCTTGGCCATGCTGCAAGTGGTTTCCTGGGGCAAGATCCAGTAAACAGATAAACTAAATTGTGCCAGCATGAAGAGGTTGATCTTTTCAGAGTGCCTAAATTCTCCTCCAAATGGGAACACTTCCTTTTTCCAGATCCATATACAACATGATGGTTCAGGGCCTTCCTAGAAATGAAAAGGCCCATTCTTTCTCACTTTACTCTTTCAGTGAAAACACGTGATGAGAAACCACACACACACACACACACACATGGGTTGGCGAGAGCCCCGGTGTGGGCACAGATGTCTGAATGAATGGACACACAGACATCTCTGTGTAGTAAGAATGTTTACCATGTGTGGTGCTGGGAATCACATGCATGATTCCAGATAAACCCACAAGATTGGCTGTAAGATGTTGTAATGTAAAGATCCTTTCTTGTATGTCTGAGCCTTAAAGCTTTGTCCCATTGGGATGATGTCAGCTGGAGTTCAAAGATGAAACAGGCTGCAGGTAGGAAACAATTTCTAAATCATTTTGTGCAGGGGACTTCCGTGAATAGTATTAAGATATCTTCAGCAGACCAAGCCATTGGATCTAAGTGAGTCCTTATTTATCTGATTTTTCTAATTAATGCCTGTTTGACAGAGTGGTAGACAAATCACCAGATTGCCCTAGCTGGGTATGAGCCCCTATCCCTGTTTTGCCCAAGGCAAAAATGTCCTCATTGCAATTTTAGGTAGGCAGCTTCAACCCTCAAAGTATTTGGCACCTTGCACCAAATTACACACTGTCCACAGGGTTCAGCATGTTTTCTATAAAATCAGCTGCTGCAGGGCTCTGGCGCTGTCTCAGTGCTGTCTGTTGCTCAGTGCTTCAGAAATCACACAAAGGAGCATGTGGGTCACTTCCCTCATGTTGAGAAAAAAACTCAGGCCAGGTTAGGTGAGCTGCATATGGAAAGGAAACTGAGGGCATACAGGGCAAAGGGATAACAGATTCTTAAACTGAATTCACCTTTGATATTCTGCAGTTGTTTAAGGGAGAAGGCAATGGGACCTTTGACACAGGTATGAGTGAAACTTTATTTTAGAACATTTGTTTGAGAAAAAGTGTCTTTTTGAAGATATTATTCAAAGAAATTAATTAATTTAATATCAGCAGAATTCTACAATATTTTCCTTCCTGTGTGGTGCTTTCTCCTATAGGATTCCCACTCAGACAATATATTTTTGATAGGAAAGTAGTCTTTCTTTCTACTTTTCCGTTCTCTGCTGGCCTCCTTAAGATCTCCCATTGTAGATCTGCATCAGATTACTATCATGGTAATTTCTAGCTCAAGTAAAATCAACAAACTTCCCCTCTCTTCTTTCCTTCTGGTCTTTAAACCATTATTGAAAGCCCAAATGCCCTGGTGGCCAGCTCCCTGCTCAGTCTCCCAAAAGGCCTTTCTTCATTTCTTTGATGTTAGCTCTGTGCAAGGATTTTTGCCTGCACTCCTCTTTGGCTAAGTCAGTAATTCTTGGTTCTTCCTGATAATTTAATCCCTTCTGCTCCTGTGATTTACACCAAGTTGGAAGGTGGGGATGAGTTCCTCCCCAGCTTTTCATTTGTCAGGTTTTGCTGCCTGTAAGGGTGCTGCTGGTCTTTGATGTGAGGATGGGCATTTGGAGTAAGGCTGATAAGGATGTTCTCCAAACTTGACCTCGACAGGGAAATACAATTCCCTCAGAGAGGTTTCTTTTGACAAGACTACAGGCTCAGTTGTTGTCCAGATGTCCTATAGCTGGATGGTTCACACACAGTTATAAATTGCTATATGTTTTTTTATATATATATATGTTACATATAAACTGATTATATGTGAACCCCTACTTTTTCTGAAGCTCAGGTGACATTTACTGTTTCCTCCTGAACTGCTTAGTGTGAAGGAAAAGAAAAAAACCAAACCAAACCACAAATCCATGCCAGTTTCAGCACCTTTGCCCTTATGATTGACAGCTTTCCTCCACTGCTGGGTTAAGACCGCTGCAAGTGGGAATTCCTTCTCCTGAATTAATTAAATCTGTATTGTTACTGCCTTTGATCTACTGCCATAGGAACCAGAAAGAGCACTGTAAAACCTCCATTTTTGTCCATTTCTTACACAAATAGGTCTGGACAGATTATTAAAAGGATCATTTAGAAGATGGTGGGCAGAATAGTCCCCTCCCAAAGCTGCCCTTGAGACTGACAGTTTCTGTGGAAACTGCATGGGAACAGTTACAGACCTCTAGTGGCTCAGTTTATATAGCTCATCTATTTCCTAACTTCACCAGCACCGTATTTTGGAAAGCCATATAGAGATTTCCCATAAGGATAACAACACGGTGTCATTTCATCTTCTCTGCATTTCCCATCCTGTTGTCCGTTTGTTTTATTTTCCTCACCATAACATCTGTCCCACATCGCTGAGAGATTTCACAATTGGAAACCTGCTATAAATTATGACACAGAGTTAAAGGACTCCAGTGTTTGCTCTCTGCTATTTTTTTCAAGGGACTTTGAGTTAGCCACTTCTTTAAAATAAGCTGCCTTCTTTTTTTTGCTATTTATATACTGGTGTTTGTAAAAGCCGTCTTTGGAAACTGAAAAAAAGAATATTTCTGTCCTTCCTGCTTGTATCCTTTTCCATTCACCTTCCACTGAGTTCCTAGAGAAACACAAACTTCTGTAAGTGCTTGCATAATCTAATCTTTAGCAAGCTCGGTCCCTAATTGCCCGCAGGAACTCCAGATAAAAAAACCAGTTTCTCCCATTTCTGTTCCCCAGCATCTGACACTGTGGCAGCTTTAGGGCTCCAAGTGCCAGCCTGTGTCACTGCTGCCAGGGCTGCAGGCTGAACTGGCCTCTGGTTCCAACCAAAATGGAAGCAAGAGTCTTGAATCGTATGAAGGCCAGGCTGCTCTGGTTGGCTCTACAGGAGGCTGCAATAGCCTGCAATCCTAGGAACAGTCAGAGTGACCAAGTTTCAGCTTAACACACTGTTTTGTACTGATCAGTCAAGGTTACTCTCACATATCATCACTCTGTGGGAACCTGAGACATTTACATGAGAGATCAAACATACAGTACTATTCTCACAATCCAAGGACATCTGAGTCTTCACAGACTTCACCTGTCACTGCAGCCTTTTTTCTCTGAACCAGAAAGCAGCACACATAGTTCCTGCTCTTGGTTCTCACTCACAAATGAGAGCACTGCAAACCACAGACATGGAGCACTTGCAATGCTCCACAACATCAGCCCTGCTTCCTCCAGCAGCCAGGAGAGAATCAGAGATTTATATGGCTGGGAGAAATATCAGAAGATCACTTAGTCCAGACTCATGTCCCAAGGCAGGATCATTATACTTACGTCACACATGGCAAATGCTTGTCTAACTGCTTCCTAAAAGCAGGATGGTGATTCCACACCCTCCTCAGATACTTCTGTGTGTAATTATCCTTACTGTTTGCCGTTCTCTAACATCCAACCCCAATTTCCTTTTCTGTAGTTTAAGCTCATTACTTGTCCTATCCATCATTTATGTGGAGAACAATTTATCCCCCTTTTCTTCCCAGACACCTTTCACATATTTGACAGCAGAAACCCTATCTTGCCCCAGTCTTCTCTAGACTTAAGAAACTCTGTTAGTTAGAAACTCTTAGCTCTGTTTTTCAAGACCTCTGATTATCCCCCAGTTGTCCTCTGGACCTTGTCTTGAGCACAGCACCCAAAGCTGGACATGACACTCCAACTGCAGCTTCACAGAGAACTGAGCAGAATGATTATTTGTAGAGTACATCTCTAAGCACACATCCTGGTAAAGCACTTGTCCTTTTTGCACTAGCAATTAACTTGTATTTGGATTGTGACCTGGAACATCTCTCAGATCTTTTTATGCAGTGTTGCTACTTACACAAAAATTCACTAGCCTATATAAATAGAATTAATCATTCCTGGTGATACCCAATAGAAACTGAGAACTCTCCTTACTGAAATGAATTCTACTTTTAAGGCCATTTGTCCAAATATTTTTTAATGTTAGCTTTATATTTCAGATTACCCATAGTACCCTTCCAGATCGGTGGTAGCCAAGAATGTAGTATTTTCTATTCCATAGTCCAAGCTGTTCATAATCCCCTTAAATCAGACTGGCCCAGTATACATTCCCACCAGCTCTTCTTGATCCATCTTTCCCTTTTTAAAGTATAGCTAATAACTTTTCTCTTTATGCAGTTTTCCAATCAGCACTCCATCATCCCAGACCAGCTCCATCTACCACAGATTCCCTTAATTAAATTTGCTTTGGAGCATCATGTTACACTGTGACAAAAGCCTCACCACCATCAAAACACAGGAGTACTATTGCTTGTCCCTTATCAGTGAGGGTTTTTTATTCTGTCATGAAAGGAAATTTGACCTGTTTTACACAATTTGTTTTTGACAAATCTAAGCTGGCCATTATTCATCTCTTTGTTTTGTTTTAGGTGCTTACCCAAGTTTGATTGTTTGTTCCAGTATTTTTCCGGGAATTGAAGTCAAACTGAACAATCTGTAATCCCTGGCTCCTCCTTTTTTTCCTTTTAAAGAACGGAACTACGTCTGCACATTTCCAGGCTTCCAAGTGTGATCTCTGGGCTCCATAAAACATCCCAGGAGCTGGGCAAGGTTAGGCCTAGAGCTTTTGTGGTTAAATAACTGGCTGTAGCAATTAACCCAGGATGAAATTCATCTGGCCCCACTGACTTCAACACTATCTGAAGGATCTTCTAATCTAGTCTTTGTTCTAGTTTTGTGACCTCACCTCCCCTCTGTCATTGAAATTGATTGCAATTGTCTGAAGTGATAACAAATGCAAAAAAGGTATGAAGAACCCTGTCACTCTAGCCATGAACTGTCTGGAGCCTTTCTTTCCCAATGGGCAGCATGTTCTTGGTCACCTACATCTTCCTCTTGCTGCTGAAGTAGTGATGGGAAAAGTAATTGCCATTTAAAGTATCTTGCTGATTGGCTTCCATTTTGCTGTGTGACTTTTGCGATTTTGTTGTCATATATCTAGCCCAGCTTCTGCACGCTCATTTCCCTGAGGCTGAGATCAACGCAGAGCTGATGATTTCTCAAAGTGGATCTGCTGTTATATCTCCTATGAACCCTCCAGTTTTTGGATAGCTGATGCTTGTTACTGTTCTCTCCAAGGTGCTTTTTACATAACTAGAGCTTCTTCCTTGCCCAGTGTCCAAAATGACATGCCTTTAGTTACTGAGCAAGCAGTTTTAATGGAATCACTACTGGGTCTAGGAAAGACCAGAAGCCTGATCTTTGCTTCCATCTCTTATCAACTGTTGAGCTCTACCTGGGATCATTCAGTCTCTGCTGTTCAAATTTTGATTAACCTCCTGCCCTTACCATAAGTGATGAGTGTAAATAACAGTGTTTTCTAACCCAGATCAGAATTTTACATAGTCCTGAATGCTGGAAGTGTTTACAGCCACAAGTATTCTTCAGGTTCATCTCAGCTGCTCATTAGAAAATCATCTTTTCTCATTCTCTTTTTTTTTTTTTGAGGGCTTCCCTCAGCTGGCCTGCCAAGCTTGAAGGCAGAATAGACTAGGCTGATGCAGTGGGGAATATGCTTTTATTTTCATAAGTATGAAAAACTTAAAATTCACTAGTAATGTAATCCCACTAAAGTCATGCCTGCACAGAAGCTTCCACTGTCACATATTCTTCTCACCAGTAAAGATACTCAAAAGCTCCCTGCTGAAGGAAGCCGAAGCAGTACCACCAACACTGTAAATAGAGCAGTGTTGCACTGCTATAACGGTGGTCTGTCAAAAGAGCAGCATGAGCAGCCAAAAGGGGAAGGAGTTCAGCTGGTCTTTCTGTTGCCCAAGAGGAAGAGAATTTCAGATAGTGCTTCGGTTGCCTTTGGTTCTGATTCACCCCAAATGAACAGCTAAAACATCAGTTGATAATAAGACCACGCAAACAGGGACTTCCACAAGTGGAGACTCAGAGGAAAAAGCAGAGAAAGCTGGCCCCTTGCCTAGCTGTGAGTCGCCTTCCTTCCCATTATGCTGCTTTTGTTTTTAGGGTTCCTGTGTGTTTTGCAGTGTCAGCCAGTTGCTAGAGAGAAGACAGCCTTGCATGGGTTTTAGTTATGCCTCGGACTCCAGGCACCACCCAGACCCTACCACAGGACATGTTCACTACTACCAACTGCTGTTAAACCAAAGCAACCTAGATCATAAATCAAGTAACAGAACACCCTGCTGATAAACTGTAGTATACAGAAACACAGTATTTATAGTTTGTTACAGGTTAACGCTAGAAGTAGCAAACCATAAGGGCTGTGTTGCCCTCTTCTAACAGTTCTTATCCAATCTTATCATGACAATTTTCCATGATAGAAAAATTCCCTCTCCTTCTCAGCCTGGGCAAATTGCACCATTAGCACAATATCCCCTGTTCAGCTGCCCTTAATGTGCTTTCTGGTGTGAATTTGTTGTGCTTTCAGCCACTGGATCTTGTTTTGACTTGTCTTAGTTCTTCCCCATGTCAATATGCATAAATCGTGTGTGACTCTTGTGTAAAGACCCTGATACACAGAGGCACTTAATGTATCACATATAAAATGCAAGGGAGCATGACAGCAATGATTCCATTTTATAAAGACTTGTTGGAGACGGAGACTACTTGTCAAGAAACAAGGAAAAAACCACCATGCTCGGAAAGACAGGAGAGAAGGGTGATCTCAAGCTGAAAAAGGTAGGCATTAAATAACCCAAACAACAGAGAAGTTTTCCACTTCCTGCACATGTCACCACTGTTAACACCAGGTACAAAATTGGTATAAAGTGAATTAAACCAGACAGTGCTATAGGGTAATGGGTGAGACTGACAGAAGACTACAATGGCCTATCTTTCCATCTCTGCTTTACAAATCCATTAAGCAAACAAAGCCTCACTGAACTTGCATTCGCCTGCTCTGCATGAGACCCCCAAATGAGTGGAGATGTGTGGGGTGAATGAAGGAGCAGCAATGCTACCATTTGTGTGCCCATACACACATGAGTATATGACACCAAGGTTAATGAAATGTCCTTAAAAAGTTTCTCCTTGCCAGTATGTCCCATTAGCTAAACCTGTGTTTATGTGAGGAATGCAATTACTGATTCAGATTATATTAGTAAATCCAGCCTGTTTGCTAACATGGGTCAGCCTGGCAAAGTAAGGCATAACAAAGGGATGACACCCCACCATGTCTCATTGTACCTTTAAGTACGGTCCTGCTGATAAAATTTGAGATGGAAAGACTGGAGGATGGGGAAATGAGAGTGGGGGATGTGCTAGATGCCAAACACCTGATCCCTCTTAAGAAGAAATCCCTCAGCAAAAAAAAAGGGTTGTCTTAAAACAGCCTGCAGAAGGATGGCCTGATACCTGAAGAAAATCAAACCAGTAAAGGTGTACTGAGGCTGAGCTGCCATGTGTAAAATCCAGCACTCTCCAATGCAGCAAGGGTCCCTGTGCACTCCTATGGCTGGAGGGGAGGGGAAACTACTCAGAGTAGGAGGAGAGATTAATAAAAACATATTTGCACATTTAAAGGCTGCTCTTATCTTTGGAAATAGCTAACTTTATCCCTTGCAGCACAAGTGAGCAGTCCATGTCATCACCTGCATAGCAAGAGTGGAATTCTTGGCCAGAGGGAAGTATTTAGGTAGGGAGAAAGACCTCCAGGCGAGGGAGGCTAAAATATTTATTTACGATATTGGATTGCTTTTTAATAAGAACTATGAGGTGGCTTTCCAAAGCTTCCTTTAGGGTCCATGAAAGAAAGGATCAAGTGAAACCATCAAAAATCCTTTAAAAAAATTATGCTAGGTCTGGTGGAGTTTTGCAGAGGCAACATGCCATTCGCCACTGCTGCCCCACCCCAGTGCCCAGAGCTGTTCTGTCTGGCACGGCTGCAGTCACACCACCCCTTTCTGTCCCCACAAGAAAGTGAGTGCTTATCTCATGACTCTGTGAGTAAGAGGCTGCATGGGGCAGGTGCTCACTTCTGTTTTGTGGTCCATCATTTATGCGGACTCTCAAAATGGAGCTCTGGTAAAAAATCCGGTTACTTTTCAGATTGAAGGAAAGAATGCACTGTCCCACTGTGTTGCCAGCAAGGGATTAAGCCCTACCCCGGTTTCCTCTGCTGAGCACAGACCTAGGAAGCTTTCCTATGAGCTTACAGTCTCCTTCATTTTCTAGCTCTTCAATATATCTGCACTCACTGAGACATGCTGTGGTGGGATTCTTTGCTCCTGAGGCAGCGAGCACTGGCCACAGTCAGAGGAAAGGCACTTTCCAGAGATCCCAAGGAAATAACTGTGTGAGGTTTAGCCAGGCAGAACTTTATTCCCATGCATGAATCTTCTCAAACCACATGCTCGCTCTGGTTTTGTAAAGGCTGGTGCAGATCAAATGAAGTAAGCAAAACTCCTTCCAAGGCAAACATTTCACATTTGCATTCATACTTGACTACTGATGTCCCTGAGGTCCATGTGTCCCACAACTTCTATCTTGCTGTTTCTCAGAAGGCTGGTTGAGCTGAGAGGAGGAAACAGTAATGGGCTATGGGACCTCTTTCACTTGGAGCCTACACTTCTCTCAAGCAGCACCCTTTGCTGAGGCTCCTGTTTGTTTAAAGGGTTGATTAAAAAAAACTCCTAGGAAAACAATTATACATTTATTTCTCTCAAACATTTCGCAAGGAAATGATCCTTCCCGCCCCTGCTTTAATAAAAGAATTCTCCATAATGGGGGTGTCAGGAGAAAGAGAGTGAAATAAGATAACTCTGCTCAGCTTGCCTCAATTTAATGAGCTCCTTTAGGCCTTATCATTCACCGTGTGCTTTCCCTCATTGTAAACTTCTCAGCCTCATCAAAAAGAGCCTCTTTTCTTTTTTTTTCTATTCTTTTTGTTGTTGTTGTTTAAATCAGACTCTGTTTGATCAGCCCTTTCCCCTTTCTTTCCACAATCCCCCACATCACGCTGGAACTGGTACCAGTGGTGCATGTCAGCATGCCCTAGCAACAGAGAGATTAAAGGAACTACCAGCTCCAGAGGACGGGCCAGCTCGGACTTACTAATTAACTGCAGTGAAAGTGAATGAGAACAGCCTTTTCTTTCGGGCAGAGGAGGCACTAGAGGTGGATGAAGGAGTTCAGTTAAATGAAGGTTTCCCTCCCCCGAAACATGTGTCAACATTCAGACCAATCCTTTCTTAATAAGACTTTGTGTACGTACAGGGCTTGTATGGATGGGAAAAGGCTGACAGCAGTCAAGCCTGATGCAGAAATACACAGATGAGAGTGAAGTCAAACCATGGCTGTCCCTGCCTCACACCCAGCTTCCTCACCCTGCTGGGACTCACGCATCAGATGTTGGTCACTCTTGAGAGGCAGATCCACGTGTGGCTGTGCGGGTGTACATGCCCCAGGCTATACCCACCCCTCAGGCACCAGCTGGTGTGCCACACTGCTGTCCACTGTGCCACACTGCTGTCCACTGTGCCACACTGCTGTCCCCAAGCTCCATGGGGCTTGTGGGAGGGTGGCAGCAGCAGGCTCAAAGCTGTGACCCCCAGAAGTGTGCAAGGCATGGCTGTGGCTCAGCAAGGGAGGTCAGACAGCTCTGCAAATCTGCCACAGAGAGTGGGGCTGGACCCGCCAGGGGTTTGTAAGGAAACATGAGCCATCCTCCTGTCCCCTCCAAACCTTAGCATGTTCCGGGTCTCCACCTTTACCAACTATACCCAGGAACATCAGGCTACAGGTTCCTTTCACACCAAATCCCCGTCAGAGCCTGTCCATTTTCTGTCACCTGTAGCCTCTGCTGGTAAATCTTTTCTGAATTATGAAACACTTGTGTCTCTTTTTTTCTTTCTTTTTTTAAACTTACTTTTTGTTGCTGCTTACTGGTATTTTGCCCTGGGCTGGGTGTGGAAGTGAAACTGCTGAAATTCCTGTGAGCAGGGCAGGGTGGCTGGTGTTCCTGACCCCAGCAGGAAGCACCAGACACGATGACGGACAGCAACTTCTGGTAATTCTCCAGCCCATTTTGCTAGTCCACAAAGGCTTAGCCAAACTGGGTAAGTTTTTAAAAATCTTTGCAGCTTGGTGGTTTATCCAAACTGAATAGGCATCTCCTCACATGTGCTCCAGTAGGGTGGCTGGGATGGGGCTCCATGGCCATGCCAGGCAGGCAGAAAAGGGGGAAGCCTGGCCATGGGGAATGCCTTGCTTTGCCACAGCTGCTGAGTCGGCCTCTAGCACTGCTCTGTGCCCCAGAGCTTAGCAAATCCTGTACCCTCTCCTGTAGAGAGCACCTCCCAGAAGCCAGCAAAACCTCCACAGGTGGTGTGAATGTGAAGCCCAGGAGCTTTATTTCCTGATCTAACACAAGGAGCGCCAGTCCACCATTCAGGATCCCTGTCCCACAGCAGTGCCTGCCAAGCCCCTGGGGCTGGAGGCACCCACATAGTTTTCCCTGGCATGCAGTGCCTGAGACAGACGGCATGGCCATGGCAGCTGACAACCTGTGGGAGGACAGGGCAGGCCTGTGGGTTCCTAGTCCCCACCACTCCCCTGGGACATGCCACATCCCGTGTAGAACACCAGGAGACACGATGCTGGGTACAGCATGTTCATGGCCTGGGGAAGGCTTAGATGACTAATTAGCTTTTTCCCACTTCTGCTTAGCAATATAAGAATCTCCCCAAATATTCAGAAAAGGGAACTTTTTTCAGTAAAAGTTCTGTACCTCATTCTGCGTGTGTTACCTTCTCTGAGAAAAGGCTGTGGAAAAATGGTACAATCTTACAAAACAGAACTGCACCTTTGCATATTTAGCTTTGGATCTGCTGGTATTAGAAACAAAGTCAGATTTTATTACTTTTTATTTCTTCTAGCCCTGCAGCACCAACACAGACAAGCCATGTAATAAACTGTAGAATCTTTTCTTTATTAAGAACCAGAAGCAATTTTTTTTTTTACTGTATTCTGGTTCAACTCTAGCTTTGCTAACACACCATAAGTTATATATAGTATTTTGTAGCTTCATAAAACTAGTAATTCTTTTTTATTCAGGTGTACTGCTTTCTAGAGTTAATCTCTATGGGCTTCAATTAACTTGGCCTGGCCTGCTGTTGATTTCATCTTCTTAAATTTTGCAGGACCTTGTCATGTGTATTTGTACATAATCATTTTTCAGCTCAGACCTGTACTTGAAATCTGCTACTGCCTGCAATGTTTTGGTGCTTGAGAAGGGAGGAAGCACTCCAGAGCTGCAGGTCACCAATGGAAACACAGAAGGGTTAACTGGCTGTTGCCTGCAGAGACTATTTTCACGGGTCTCTTCAGATCTCAAATGCTGAAAAGGGACATAGAACAATAATCCCTTAGAGAACACGCTAAATAATTCAAGGCTAGTTTAAAAAACCCAAAACCCCAAAACCAACAAAATAAAAACAACACACCTTTAAAACATTTTGTTGTAAGAGTTTGGCCTTTCTTAATAATATAGCTTGGAGAAACAGGCTGCCTGGCTGCCTTCCGAAAACCCTTGTTATGGTATTTAATAAACCCTAGGGATCATTACACTATAAGTGTGCATCGTGTTTATATAGATGCACTGGGCAACCTAGTACAATGCTAGGGGTTAAAAGTCATTTCCTTGGATTCCCAACCAAGATAAACTCATCCACACCCCGAGGTGAATAGTACTTAAAGTTGTGTTTGTATAAAGAAGGCAGTCAGGTTTTCCAGCACCTGGAAAATGGCAGGCTTATCTGTTAGTTATCTCTCACGTTCGGCTTTTATATGCAAATTTGTCTGCAGGAGCAGTAATCGATAGCCAGTGTTCTCTCTGTCTCGGGGCTGGGCACTGTGGGCCAGCATCTGCCCCAATTGCAGGCAGCAGGAGCCCTGCAGCTGAAAGGGCACCCAGCCCAAAGCCCCTCTCCACAGAGGGACCAGGCTGGGAGCAGCACCCTCCCATCACGTCCCTCTTGAGGGAGCTCCTTAGGTTGGTTCCCGTTAGACCACCAGAGCCTGCCAGCCAGAGCTGGATGAAAGTGATCAATTCCTTCCGGACAGAATACAAAGAGATGGATTAGATACATTTTACACCGCTTAAACTGCTGCTTGGCTCAACTAGATTAATGCCAGATAATGGAATATTCTAATAGTACCTGAATTAAGCAGGATATTTTTAACACACATATGTGTGTGTATAAACACACACACCCACTCATGGAAATATAGCCGGGGTGACTCTCTTAAGTTTTCCGAGAAAAGGACTGTGGGTTGAGACCAAATGCGGTAAACATTACTCAGAAAGTGTTGGAGAAAGAAGGAACAAAAACCCCCAATGCCTCACGTGCAGTAAAAGTGGCTGTTACGTCCATCACAGACACACAAACAGGAAACAGTTTCCCTCGTCATGCCTCGGAGAGAGCGCTGGAACAAAACATAGTGCCTTGCAAGACTGAAAAGCCTCAGTGGGATCTCAGACAAGAATCACCAAATCCAAACCACCTCGTATCAACCTGTTGTGATGGATGGGGGAAAAAGCCAACTGCTAGTGGGCAGCACAGCAGGGCAAGGAGCAGCCCGGGGGAAAGAAAGTTAGGGTTCAATCATTGCAGGCACTCCGGCCACCTTGTTTAAAAGCTGTAGTGTGCAGTGTAAATAGCTGCAGACTGCTTTTCCTCCCTGACAGAACAAGTTGCTTCTTGCTTCCACCTTCTCCAATTTCCACATAGCCCACAGGCAAAACAGAGTGCCTATGGTTCGGAAAAAAAAATTCCTTCCCAGCATCAAAGGGGCACGCGGAGCATGTGGTGGCTGCTTCACACACACACACCAAGGTGCATTTCTTGCTAGCGGCTTCCAGAGCTGTCTGTGCAGTTACTTGCCTCAGCCTGCTCTGTTCATTAGCACACAGAGGTGTGTACGCTGCCGTTAAACCAACATTACATCACCTGGGATGCTGGAAGTCAGCTGCCCAGTTCCTCACATGGGGGATGTGGGGCTCTGCCAAGTTCCTTGGGCATCACTTTTCTTTCTTCCTTATTTCATGGTTTCTGTGTTGGGGGTTTTTCTCTTTCAATATTTGCTTCCAAGAAAAGATTAGGTGTGATGGGTGTGGGGTGGATTGTACCGGCACTGCTGTGTGAAGTGAAGGGATCCATCTGTAGGAAAGACATGTGTTGTTTATTAGCAGCTTACATGACTCCAGAAATCCCAAAGCAATATGCTCGACACCAGCAGCACAACGACTACACAGAATTACCCTCTGTGTAATGGCAGAGTAGGCCCTGCTTGGGCATTAACATGGCTCCAAGGGCAACACTTCATTTCACATCTCCAATGGAAAGCTTTTGTGAGAAGTCAAGTACCCACATGGGATTAGAATAATAATAATCTCTTGCACTTCAGTACAAAAAATAGGGTGTGAAATCAAGCAGCTGATCTGTGGTCACAACTTTTACCACACCAAGTCCTCAGCTGCTTTATTCCATTCAACAAACTAAAAAATTTTGAGGCTGTCCTTACAAGACTAGGACTATAGTTCTTCATCTTGCTTTTACCCATAGGGAATGTGGAACGTCAACAAAACTGGTGTTTTTCTGCCAAAGACTTGTGGAAACTGCTTGTCCGGATGGAGCGAGGTGCTAGAGGAAACCAGGCCTGGCCCCGGCCCCAATCCATGTGCGGGGAGGAATGTGGCTCACCCTTTAGGAGCTGGGGAGCTCTGAAGGGCTTATGGAAAGAAATAGCTGCAGAAGCTCCTTTTTATCAGTGAATTCAGCAGCTGTGTCTCCCAAGTACACAGCTCTGACCTATTTCACCAGGCACATGTGCAGGTTCTACACCAGCGTCAGCCCAGTGACATCAGTGGGATTACTCCATTCCTGCATTAGATAAAACTCGGGCATAAAGAAGATTCACTGAGGACGAAGATGCTCTTGTGACATATTTCTTAGACCACATACCCTTGCAGGAGACCAAATTCTGGGGGTTTACGTTTGTTCCTTTTATATCTCAAAGCATTTGTCTTTCAGGGGATCTCAGCACCAAGCCAGCATGTGTGTGTGTTTACAGTGTCTCCTATGGAGAGATCCCAGTCAACAAGGGACTGAGCTGCAATGCCTGATGTACCTAAGTGACACGAACACCAGTGAAAATGCACTGAATTAAGGGCTGCCGGGGTGAGAAGGGGATGCCAGAAAGGCCAGGGAGCCCCACCAGGAGCAGGGACAGTGGCTTGTCTGTAGCACCATGCGGCCATCACATCTTGTCCCTTCTTGATCAGTCCCTGCAGAGCAATGCCAAGGTCCTGCAAGGATGAGCCTCTGGGGTCCAGACATGAAGCAGGGTAGGGGAACCTCATCCACAGGCTTGCTTGTTAGTTCTGTATTCTATGGTCTTTCCTGCTTTCGCCGTCAGATTGAGCTATATTTTCTGTTTTCTCTGTTCTGTTTTCTTTCATCTGTTTTTTCTTCTTGTTTATTCTCATGCCCTGAACTTTCTTTCTGCTCTGGATGTCCTTTTTCCTTATGATCCTTTAGATTCTTTGCAGCTCCTTTCTCCCCTGCACCTCTCTTTGCGCTTCCTGACACGACCAAGGTCACACGTCTTGTTCCTTCTAAGCTCACTCTGTTCTCATCTTCCATTTTTCACTGCTTCAGGATTTCCTTCCATACCCTTTCTCCATTCATTCCATTCACTCCCATTTGTCAGTGGGCACAAGGATCTTCAGCCAGCCCTTTAGCTATCAGTTATGGAGATGCTGGAAGCCAGGCCAGCAGAGCCTCAGGAACATGTTCAGAGAAGTAGACGGTGAGATTGGAAATATGTCCAGAAGCAGAGTGAGCTTGTGGTGTTAGATTAGGGAGACAAAACTTTTGGTTTTAAGTGGTACTGCTGCCAATAGCAATGACAAGTGTGTCTCCATGCCACAGCCAAGGGATTTTCAAAACTCCTGCAGCAAGGATCTGGATAGGCTGTGTAGGCAGTTTAGACCTAAAGCCATCATTGCTGTTGACTACCCACTGCATAAAGCTACACTCAGAGCTCAATAAGAATGAAAATCCAAGTTCCTCTCTTTAGAAAAAGACAGGCTTATGATACTGGTGAAACCATAATTCAGTCCCTGCCACATGCACACTACAGCCTTTCCTTGCCCAAGACCCTGCAGGAAGCCTGTTGCAGAGCAGTGCTCTGGGATATGGGACAATGTCATAGGGGCTGGAGAGAACCTTTCTGCCCTTACCTCCCATCCTGTGCCTCAAATGGGGCGGGCGTCTCACAGAGCAAGTAGTATGTGATCACATAATTACAGACTGCCCTGTGATACATGCTCACAATGCAAGAGCAGAATTAAGGCTGAGCAGGCAGTTACAAGCACCATTACATCATTAGATTAATCTCTCCTTGGCTGGCTATAAGGGACCTCATCCTGTTCCCACTGAAGCCAAAAGACCATACCTCTATCAACTTGAGTGAAAGCTGGCTTAGCTTGCCCCGGGGCTCATTTATTGCTGCTAGCTGCTAGTTGAGGCTGTACCCCTGAATTCATTAAACTTTTCAAGCATAACTCATATACCACACCTAACACACTGATTCAAGTAGAGACTTCTCCTGGGGTACTGTGGGTAGTGGAGTGTGAGGGGAACTTGCTCTGCCACCCTGCTCATCCTACCTGTTCAGCCTGTTGAGTTAATTGCCCTCAGCAGTTCCTTGCAGCTGATCAGGAGGTGAAGAAGGGCTGTTCCTGCCCTGCACAGCCCACAGCCAAAGCACTCCCAACTACAGCCAGCTTATTAATGCTGTTTTTCCACTGTGGTTCATGCACGAGAGCAGGGCAGGGGTGGCTGGGCAGTTGGGGTTGGGATGTGGTAGAAGGTCCCTTCCCTGTGCCCAGCGAGCCTTGGCTCCCCAGGACAGCCAGCAGCCATGGGACAGCAGAGGCAGGGGCTGGACAGGTCCGTGCTCTGTGGCAGTGCCGTGTTGCAAGGCCTGTGCTCCTTGGGGCCAAACAGCTGCTGCACTGTGGGTTCGCTCCTCAGAGCAGATCTCCTGACCTTTACTACTACCCCAACCTCTCTGGATTTCCTTGCAGGACATGTGCCGAAATATGTGGGGTTTTGGGGTTTTTTCCCACTTCCATATCCTTCATTTTAACTCCAAAGTGTAATTTTTGGAAAGGGTCTGAATGTCTCACATCTACAGAGAATCCTCCAGTGGGGGTTAACTTAAAGGCAAGCAACCCTTCACATGTGAATGCACCTTAATCTCAAGCCTCTTCATTTGTTTCTTCAAAATATTGCACATAGTCATTGGAATTTTCCTTCACAACAACCTCCCAGGTGGCCTTTTTATCACCTCAGGAAACCTCTTACCATTTCTGACATCTCTGCCCCCGTGGTTTCCCATGTTGCTGATTTCAGAGTTGCACACATCAAAGTGATGAAGACACACCTCACTCTAGGGACAGAGAAGCATTATCACTCCCCAAAAAAATCATGTGCAAACTGTCCAGTTCAGCCACTGCCCTTGAGAAACAAATTATTCCTCAATCTGACAGACTGAGGATGTTTTTCCTGTTATTTCATCTAATGTTTTCCTTTTTTTAATTTAAACTGCTCTGTTTTAACTCTCTTTTCTTGTATCATATTAAAGAACTCCATCATCTTTCTCTATTTATCCATGAAGGAATGGACGAGGTCATTTTATATTTCTCTTCATAGAGTCGTTTTGAATGAAGAATGCGTTTGTGGCTCTGTAGTCTACGCACATAGAACAGAGCTGGAGAGGCATAAATTAAACAAAAAATCAAAACTAAACACAACAAATAAAAGAAACTGAAAGGAAAAGGAGTGGAAAGGGCAAAAGAGAAACTCAAAAATATACCTAAGCATATGTACACATGTGTGCAAGTCCATGTACACCAGCATACTGAGGCGTGTTCTCCCCATCACCGGAGAAGCCTGATGTCAGGGCAGATGTACAGCTGTTTCTAATACACAGCATAGAAAAACTCTAGCTGAAGAAGCATTTTGTTTTAACAATGACTCATCCATGAGAAAAATGTGGGTGTAGCTTTCAGGGAAGGGGCTGGGGGAGGCTTATGAAGTCAAATTTTGCAAACCTCCATATAGAAAGTTGCATGACGTTGATCAAGACACAAAATGCGTCCCTCCCTCCCTCCCAGACATGACTGAGGGTAATCAGTTCCCATTGAGAGCTTGATTGCAACACTTGCCCTGTGCTGGATGTGTCGCGCCCTCGGGAGAACCCCGGGAGAGGGGCAACAGGAAAGCTCAGGATTCGCCTCACCACGGTAGGCCCAGGCACAAGACACTGCTGATACCAGCTTTGGACAACGCCTGATGCAAGGACCAACCTGTACTGGCCTCACCTTGGACACCGCTGATCACCTGGAGTTTTTTCCAACTCTTCTCTGACCAAATTTTCATACAGCTCTGACACATCTGCACTTATGCTCATGTTCTACCTAAGCATTAGTTGGTCTTGTGGGCCAGACTTCTGCTGCTGGACAAATGTTTTTAAATCTAGAGTAGATTTCCTTTGGTGTCAATGAGATCTGGTCAATGAGACTAGGCTGCCAGGATTGAGAGTTTCCTTCCAGTCCCTTCATCAGCACAAGTACCAAACACATAGCAGGAGCCATTATCCCAGCACGTCAGTAAGCAGAGGCTGGGAACTGTAAACACCTTCTCAGGTTGTGAAATGCCCATTGATTCTCCCAAAGTGTAAACACCATGGGAAGAAAGGTGGCTATTTCTTGGGAATGACAGCCTGAAGATCTGGCTTTCTGCCTTGGCTATCCTGTAGCCTTTCTATGAAAGCATAAATTCAGATGTCCCAGTTTTCTCACCAATTAACTGGAGTGACTAAAACAGACCAGATTTCCCTGGAAGGGCTAAACACTATTCATGGGTGCTGCCCTGAGCACTCTGATGGTTAACATTTTTCTGATGGGAAAACCCACTGTGAGAATCAGAGTTACGTTATTGTTAATTATTCCTTGGTGTGATTCAAGAGGGCACAGCCAAGGACTGCTGTAAAGCAAGCAAGCAGCAGACCACTTACCAGGACCAAATCTAGAAGAGTGTCAAATTGCCTTCCAGAGAAAGGGTAAGGGCTTCCTTGGGCAAAGTGAAAGACAACTGACTGATAGGTATACCACCACAAATAATTTGTAGGCAACAATGCTTTTTGGCTCCTTTAAGATGAACTATCTGGCTTAGTGATGGGGTGGCTGAATCTTCTAACTCTGTTATACCCATGTGACTGTAGATAATGCTTTCTTACTCTAATTACATTTGTCCTTATAAACACCAGGATAGTGAGAGAGGATTTGTCTCTAGGTCTTTTCTGTCTGTTAAGCTCCATGGTTTGTGATTCACTTTAGAAAAACAAGGGTGGTTGAAAAAAAAAGAGTTGTTTTCAGCTGTGTGGTGATGAAATACAGTAACTGAAAATGCTGTGGGTTTTGAGGTTGGATTTTGAGATTAAAATATTGTTGGGTTCAGGATAGGATTGGCTGGCAAAATGAGTTACAGTAAGACATTGTGCTTTCACCTCTAGAAAGCTGAGTTCAAACCCTGTTTAAGATCACAAAACCAGTAAGTAGTTCAGAATGATTAACAGTCTCTGAAGGAGCATGAGGCAGGACAGGAACACACAGGGTCCGGGAAGGTTTGGTTTGATTCCCACCACCAACACCACCTCTTCGGGGTCCCAGCGGCAAGCAGAGAAGGGCACTGCAGGGAAAGGAGATATCTCCTGGTGTGGAGACAACTGGAGCAAAGATCCACATTACAGGAGATACTGTGCATCTGGGTGAGGGCTGTGCAGCCACGTGGTCGTGGCAGGTGCCACACGCTCCACATATGCCACCCATGCCAACAACTTCATCTTGTTTTGTGCCAGTCACTTCAGTCAGTCTGTGACAGGCATGACCCTGCTACTCCTGAAAAATGGTGCAACATCAGAAGCTCTTGAGCATTTCTTCCTATTTTAGGTATCCAGTTCAATCCTTAAACCAAGGGTATTTCATTCTGCAATTTCTTTACATTAAGCATCACAAGCTGCTGATTCAAACAGCCAAGTTGCAGAAACACTACCAGGAACCCTCCTGAGTTCATTTTCTCCACAAGCTTTCAGTTTAAGTCTCCCTTAACAAGACGTGTACTCTCATCAAAAACACAGCTTATAGGCAGCTTACACACATGCAGACCAGAGAGCTGTAATCAGTTCCAGTGCCTTCCAAACTGCTAAATGCAAAGCAGTGCACCCAAGCAGATTTGCACCTCTGTTGTGGAGCTGCCAAGGCCAAACCCCAGTCATGCACCACCTGCACTTGAAATAAAGTATAGATAGGGTGTAAGTGGTACCTCAGCTCTGGTCTGGGGCTCTGCAGTTACTCTAAGTGCAGTTAACGTGGTTACTATTAGCAGAAGGTTACAGATCTACCCACAAGTTACTAGCTGTGTTCAGATCTTCTTATCTAGTTATCTGAAAATAAAACTGAGCTTTTTTCACATCGTATTACCAGGTATTTTCTGTTACTTCTGGGATTTTGCAAAGTAGTGTCCCAGTGGTTTCTTCTTTGTTGTTTTTTTTTCTTCCTTAATTTCAATGATTCCTAGAATGAAACAAGAATTTGATCCAATTCAAACTTGAGTAACCTTTTGTACTAACATGTTTTTACACTTGTAGATCTTCCCTCACTTTCTAGAGTTTATCTGCAAGTTTGGCTTACATGAGGAGTTACAAACCAAATCAAAACCACAACATGATTCCGAAGTGCCTTGTGGAGTTGGGTATTATTTGATCCATTTTTCAGACTGGTCCCCACCGCTGTGTAGAGCAAAGCCTGACCCTAGCACTGTCTCCCTTATGGTAACCACCAGTTCACAGCATCATTCACAGGAGCTTCTCCCAGCTCAGTTTAGGTAGTCAGTGCTGTAGAGGAACTGTATGGATTTACTTTTTTCTTGAGTAAAGAAAAACCTGTCCAAGGCTCTGGATAACCCAAAAAGCAATTAACAAATCCATTCAATTTCTGCAATAAGAAAATATCAGGTTCACCCGTCAGGTGAACACCAGTCAGGTGGCACTGCCAGAAATCCTTTTCAGTGTTTCCCTCATCCTGGGGACCAGACTCGTTTCCCTCACAAAAATTCAATGTCTCCAAAATTTGGCTTTAGAAGTAGCTCTAGAAAATCAGCAAATTCAAATCAGTCCTGGCAGGGGTTTCCAGCATTCCTGTGTGTCCTGGTGCCCCTACAGAGACATTCTGTTTCCCAGCAAGGGTGTTCCAGCACACTCTCCTGCTGCCAGTTGCTGTGACAGTGCAGCAGGGAGAGTCAGACGCTCATTACAGCCAATTGTGGGCCATTCAGTTTTTTATGGGAAGCAACCAACACCCAAAACTGCACCCAGAAACCTATGAGGCATAGGACTATTTGCTGGAGGGACATGGGCATTGTGTGCCCCCAAGGAGATGACCCTGTGAACAAATGCACTGGGCTTCTGCAGCGGCTGCCACCTCTGAGAGGGTTTAAGATGTGACCTCAGGAAGGACCAGTGCAGCAGTCTAAATCTGCCAGGCTGGGAAGTAACACCCCATCAAAGGGCAGTGTTGCAAAACTGTGGCCCTTTCCACCAGAAAGTTTCCCAGTGCATCATTACTTCTGCATTGTCCTTTCTTGAACTCCTCCATGTTAAGTCACTGTTTTCCCAGCACTCTCCATGGGATAACATAGCACAGCTCCAGGGATGCTTAAGGTCTCCTTGAGAAGCACCCATCTTGGCTGCTGGATGAAGATTCACAGATTAGATGGCCTGTTGGTCTAATCCAGTGCATCCTTGTCTGTGTCTGGGGCAGAAGTTCCACTTTCCTCCCAAATATGATTGTTTTGGAATGGAAAAGCAAGGCAGAGCGTGCATGGCTGCTGAGGCAGACCAGACTGCTCACCCTGATGAAAGCCAGGGTGTCCCTGACTGCCATGACGCATCCCTGTCCCAGCAGCCACAGCCTCTGCAGCAGCACAGAATCACAAGTGGTGAGAGGCAGCATGGCTACCAACACCCAGGACATCCCATTCCCGATGTCCTGGCTGGCATTGAGGGGGGGATGATGAGAGCAGCCTGTGGAAGGCGTGTGCTGCTGCCAGCAGCACCCTGTACCCTGCCACCAGGCCCCACCTGGCACTGGCACAGGGAGCAGCACTCCTGAAAGACACAGCCAGCTCCTGGGCCATCCTCCCACCAGAAGACTGGGGCCTGTGAGGACGCCTCCTTGTGCCCCAGGGCATGGAGTGACGAGGTTTCCAAAACCCCAGTTCAGGAAGAAGTGGGGCAATGGCTGAGGTGTCACCAGACCCTCCCATTACAGTTGACAGCCATAAGCATGGCACCACTGTGGTGACACTTCTCCCAGCGCTCGCAGCTAAAGCTGTCTCCAGTGCCCAGGTAAGGATACATTTCCCACAAGGGAAAACTAGCAGGGGCCATGACACACCCATCCCCCCCATTTGAAAAGCAGGAGTGATGAGGTGGGGCTGTCTGCACTGAGGGCTCTATAGCAAGCTCTGTTTATGGCTTTGATGCCAGACACAAGGTACAGTTCCTATGACAGCTCTTATTTCCATGCTCCATTGTTTAATCCAAGTGCGTCAGTGCAACCTCACATCACAGGCATGTGAGCTGAAAACCTCCAGTTGGTGTTGAGTCACAGACAGCACCTCAGTGGTAACTTTGGATCCCAGCACCACTAGATCCTGACACAGCACGAAAGCCAGGACAAACTGCAGCACTGGAGGGCTTACACACAGTCGTTGCAAGCACATCCACCCATTGCACTGCAGCTCTGAGACATGGAAATTTTGCAGGAAACATCCTGGCAAGCACCTTGGAGGGGAGGACCGGACTATTCCTGGCGTGCATGGATGGCATGGGCAGGGAAGGACAGGGAAAGAGGGATGGCTGGAGGGAAGGAATGAAGGAGACAGGTGCTGGCCTGACCCATCTGCACAGATCCCACACAGTCACCAGCCCTGCCTCGGGACGGCTGTGCTGGGGCCATGTGTGCTGTGTGGGCAGGGTTGACAAAACCCGAAAACCTCCTTTCAAGGCAAAGTGCTTGCATTAAGGCAGGACTTACACTCCTTTCTCACAGCATACATCTGGTGTCAAGACAAAAATTCCTTTACATTTTTTTATGGTTTTTTTTTTTCACTTGAGAATACCTCGAGGGAAATTCTGAATACCTTGCTGTATGGGTTCATTGGTATTTATATCTGAGCTGCAGTAGCAGAGTTGTGTGAATATTGAGTAATGTTCCAGGCAGAACTCAAACAAAAATAATTGAGTTTCCTCATCGAACAGAAGCTGCTTCCCCACCTAAATAGTAATTCTCTATTCAGGGAAGCACCCAGGGCTTAATCTGTTCATTTTCCTCTCTTTTATTGTCCTTTTTTTTTTTTTTTTCCCCAAGAGGGTTGTTCCATTTAGAAATTATTAAAATTCAACCAAACCCTATGTCAGAAAATCATTAAAAATGAAAACCAGTATTTAAATACCACTGCACCTAAGTATGGCAATGGGTTTCAGCATCTTCTGATAAAGCTTCTAGCAAACATGATACATCTTTTCTGGCCTAAAGTAGCACAGAACCAATTTCCTACACAAAATAATGTGCCCAGCACTATTTGAGATTGTTCTCTTAGTATGAAATTGTTCAGGTAACACTCATGAAAAACGTTGCCGTGATATCAAGTCCGTGGAAGCAGAAGAGTTTTGTTTGATCGATGACTCACAGTGTCAAAAAAAGCAATGCTGACTTTCCTCTGCTGTCAATGCGGTCCCCCAGAGGGCCTGGGAGGCAGCCAGGGTGAAGGGGAATTCTGTTTCCATGACTCATCCATTCCTGGGCTGCAGTGGAGACAGCCAGCAAGTGGTCAATCAGTGGCAATTGTCATGGGGAGTTGGTGCTGAGGATGCTCAGACCATCAGCATATTTCACAAGAGCCATTTAAAAGGGTTTCCTCTTCAGGAAAGTGAGACCAGAAGCTGCCTCTAAACCTGAAAAATGCCACCTGTACTTCTTACCAAACTCCTACCTCAAAAACCTTCCACTGTGTTGTTTATTTAAAAGTGGGTTTTTACAGTATTTTTAGCAATGATGAGAGTAAATCAAAGCACTAACTGAATAGTATAGCAGAGCTGTAAGAGCCAGGGGTGTACACATCAGGCAGAAAACAGCAAGTGTGCTTCAGAGTAGGAATATTTTAGAAAGTATTGTAGGAGAAGACATTTAAAATTCCATTTTCTAATCAAGTCTTTCGGTAAGTCTTCCCCCTATGGCACATTGTGTTCTCAGTGCTCATTAAAGTTCCTAAAGACAAAGAAATATGTTCAACAAAATAGACAATAGAAATATGCCTCAAAAACCACTGTAAGTTCCCCACACTTGTTCGGGTAGGCTTCCAGCAGTCCCACAACACAGCTGGATTTATCTAATCCTCCATCTTAGAAGGCAAGTCTTATTTCCACCAGACCTCTTTCCAGCCCGCCCCTTGAGCCAAGCCTTCACTGAGACAGTAAAATAAAAATCCTCTGTATTTTTCTTTAGCTGGGTAGTTTTCAGTCCTTTCCACGTTGCTGAAGGAGCTGACACTCATAACCTGCCTGGTTACTCATCCTGTGCCCGGCGCTGCGGGGGAGGCAGGTGCGATGGGAGGGGAAGAAAGCAGCAGTTTATGAGAGCAGCGAGTACACGGTGAGGATGCAACTACTGTCCTGGAAGACAAGGTCTCTTTTGCAAAGCAGCTTCCCAAATCCATGTGACAGACGCGGGGACATCTCAAAATCCTCCAGGGCACAGTGAGGCCCTCCCTCACCCGGGGTCTCAGCGGGCAGTCAGGCCCACCATGCATGGCCGGGGGGGTGGCTGCTGGGCTCAATGGGGGCTGTAAATGGACACTTAGCAGCCGTGTGCTGGATGGCCCTACTTTTGTTGCTATGCATGCACTCATCATTTAAATCCGGCTTGATTTCCCTCTGAAAGCTTGCATTGCAACTAAAACCAAACCAACCAAAACCCAAACATTAAAAACAGGGGGTGTTTTAAGAACAATTTTGTAGTACAGCAAACTTCAAGAAGGAGTAGGCTCACTTGTGCTAGGTTCTGTACAAAGGCTGTTCTTGAATGAATATGGTCCCATATGATCTTCTTTTGTCCAGGGCATACGGAAGCTGCTCCAGAAGACTGGTAATCTTTTTCCGTGGTGCTATCCAGGTCTGAAATAACTGGGGTGTGGTAAATCTACGCTGACGTAAATGAGAGAAGGTGTTTTGAAGAACCCAGGAAAGGGAGAACAAATAAAAACCAGAGATGTTTGCTGAATGTTACACAAGAAAAACCTACTCTGTTTTCTGTTTCTTATTTTTGTGACGGTAGAAATTCTCCTCATTTTAAATTATAGAAAGGAGGCCAGAGCCGGTATGATTTGCCTCAGTGAACCAGCAGCAACCAAACAAGAACACTGGCAATGAACCAGCCATGATGATGTTTAGAATCTGAAGATTCAGAGCTCCAGCTGGATCAAAAGCTGGCCCCTGCTTGTGATATGGGATGAACCCAAACCTCACAGCCACATGCAACTGAATTCGGGTCAGCTGGCAGTGGGACTCCATACTGAATCACCAGTAGCACTGTCCTCAAGGCAGTGACAATGTCTTTCTTGGTTTGGCCTTTTTTCCCCCCTCTCTCAAAGCCACAGAAAGCTGGGGAGCAGACTTGTGGTACTTGCTGAGGACAAAAACCTCCTTTGCTTGCTGTATTCATTTGCTAAACAGCATGACAGCCTGTCAGGAACATTCTGAAACATTGTTTGGGCTTGATTTTTATATTCCTTTTCCTCTAGCAAAGTACCTGCAAGTTTAGTACAAACAAATCAACACAGTCAAGCACAGCTTGCAGCCGAGCTACATACTTCAGTCTTGAACTACTGAGGTTTTGGATGATGTCAGTCTGGTCTCCTGAGGGCTGCTGTTGTCATCAGATAGTGGGGCTGATAAGGCACATGTTATGATGAGGCGTGCTGTTGGGTTTAATCACAGTATCGTGCATGAAGAAGGAAAGAAAGCGGTGTATTTCCTGGTACAGTACCTTGATAAGGCTCTCGCTGCTTCATAGGTATTTCCACCACAGTCCTCTCCACTCAGCATGCTACAGATTGCTGACAATCTGAAAGTACAAACAGTGCTAGGGTGCAAAAACCCAGTTCCTCCATCAAAAACATGTTTGTTTTGGACTTTTTTTTCTTTTCCCAATCTCAATTTCACTCGCTCTCTTCTTTTTTTTTTTTCCTTTTTTTCCTTTTCTTTTTTTTTTTTTTTTTAATTTTATTTAATCTTTTACAAAGCAAGACCCAAAACAGCTGTTGAGAGCTGGACAAAGAAGTACAGTCAGTTTCTGCAGCAGGTTTTTTCCCTGTCTCTCATTCCCCACTGCATTTGGGAATCACCTGAAATCTAGCACAGCCTGAGGATTTGAAGGCTCCAGCCCCCACCAGCACTGGTTTCCACACTGCTCAGATGCTCACTCCTGAATTGCAGTTTCTTCCTCTCTTCCTGGTTTACTTCATATTGAACATTATTATTTGTTTTACTAGCAGACCAAATTACAGCATTTCAAGGACCAATTCTGTGTGTCAGAGAGCACTGAAAAGGAGCTGGTACATTGCCTTTACCTGGAGCTGGACTGGATTTAACTTTTTCAGCATTCATGTTTCCTGTCCACTTTTTGTGTTTTACTCAGATGAATCAGAGGAAGAGGCTGGATCCCTGATCATCTTTCATTGCCACCTGTGGGAAAGAGTCATGGCAGCCCTACTCCTACCAGTAGGAGCTCAAAGAAAGATGTGCAAAAATTGAAGTAATCTACATTTCTGCCAGCTTTGGCCTTTTCACAGTTAACCTCCATGCACCAGAAAAAGGTGCATAATATATTCTTTTGAAATTCTACTTATATAAATCATCATCTTGGACCTCTCTATCTACCAGTTTTTAATGAAGAAAGAGACACACCACTACCTAAACTTGCCAACAGAAATAAAGTGCAGATACCATTGCTGGAACAATGTCTGTCTGATATTGCTGGTTGTCCAGCTCATCCACTCCTTATGGGTACTTAGATTCATTGTTTCTCTTTCAGCAACTAAAATAAGATTTTATTGGTTTGGGGTTTTTATTTGGACACACTAGGCATCTACTCTATCCTCTTTCCGTACCATACCACAATTGGAAACCAGATTCTTGTTGCTGAAATCCTAACACTGGTCAAGAGTGATTCCTAAAACCAGCCAGCCTGCTATTCCGTTTCCAGATGTTAAGAGACAATATTGTACTTGCAGTACACCCAGAGGTGCTCCAACATCCATCAGTGAGGATCATCACTGCTTTGTCAAGGAGCCTCCTTTCTAGGGCAGAACTTGATTCTAAAATGTTGGTGATGTGGTGGCCACTGGTGAGGAATGGTGGATGATGTGGTTGATTTAAATAACTTGGCAGAGTTATTCAGAAGGGTGAAGCAGTGCATGGTGAAAGGCTTGCTGTACTTTTCTATACTGACCAACACTTGGCAGGACATTGCTGATACAATGGGGAGATGACCATTTGTGATGAACAAGGAGAGACTGTTTCTTTTTCCAGTGCATGTTTGCCCCTTGGAAATGAGCTGATCAGGGAGGCCACAGGGCCAAACTCTACAGCTGATTTTTTTTAAAGCCAGACAATTTTATGACCGCTGTTAAGCGCTGTAATTTATGTAAACCAAGATAATGGTAAATGGAAACAAATCAACTCGTGTTTCAAAGCTGATGTTCCCTGGGGATAGGGAATAATGTCTCTCCTTCAGGGAGAAAAACCAAAGGGCAGGACTATGGCTTCCTTTGAGTGCAGTGGCGGGGCCCCTGGGCTGCTCCAGCCTGACGGTGGGGTGATAGCCCAGGGGTCCTGGGTGCCATGAAGCACAGTGCTAATATCAGAGCTAGTTACTAGGTATTATATATGCACACATGTTCATACACGCAACCAGAGGGGATAAATTCTGCATAATCAAGCACCCACCACTGCCAGACCGTGTGAGGGGAGCCAGGACACCCCACAGTAATGGGGAAGGGCCCTGGCTGGCAGCACAATGCTGTGACAAGAGGTCAAACTCTGATTCCCATTGTATTCCTTGTAGAACCAATACACTTTGGCATAGTGCTTTTCTCCTGACCTCATCCCACATTAGGCTGGGAAGATTAAATTTACCACCTCAAGAACCAAAGGCAGGACAGCACCACCAAGTGCAGAACCAGGATGAAAATGGAAGTCCCGGGTGGGTCTAGGGCAGCCTATATTTTTCGCAGGCATGGGAAGAGAAGCATGAAAAGGTTTTGAGAATCATATTCCCTGGGAACAGGCTAGAGAAGAGAACAGCTGGCAGGAAAGCTGAAAGGTAAAACCACACGTGCTATTTTGTGGGACTTTGTCTGGAAGATGGGCTCCAGTCTTGTTAATCAAAGGCAATGGGACAAAAAGTTAGTGGCCACAAACCTCTACAGGAGACATTCAGGTCCAGTAATAGGTTACATATAGAGAGGTTAAAATTCCCTGAGCGTTGAAACTCCCTGACAAGGGAATGCTGTGCGCACCTCAGTGCTAGAGACATTCAAGGCTATCAATAGTCAACTCCCTCTGCCTTAGAGATGGTTTGAGAATAATGAGTTCAGTCGGTCACAATTAAAAGAGAAGGTCTGGATGACTCACCAGAAGTCCCTGCCAATCTGGATGACACAATGATAACCCCACAGGCCGTTCTGCCCTCAATTTCTTACCAACTGCTCACTTTTGAAACAAACTTTTACATGTTTTCAAAACTTCTCCAGTTCCATTTTCATCCACACTGGAAGTGTTTTTCTGGTCAGAAAAATTGCTGGAAGAAAGAAAATATCTTGGTTAGCAGATTCAGTCAATGAATCCAAAGCCCACATTACCTAAACCTAAGAGGAAAATCATCTTCTGCAGCTCTTCTAGCTCTTTTGGCTGGGCACCCCAAAGAGGGTGTGAATTAGGTTTGTTCTCAGTTTTTCAATCATATTAAGTTTGTAAGTATAATAATGGGGGGGGGGGGGGGGGGGGAATTGGGTTATTTGTAAACACAGCACAGCTCTGAGTCTCAGAGAAAATAAACAGGGAGCCTCTTTGCACATTTTCACTGATACCCTTTTTCCAAGCAAAAGTGCACCTTTTACACTCTGCTGTGGGCCTTTAAGAAAAGCTTTTGTCATATCTTGTGACTGTAACTTCTTAGTAAACCAGGACTTTGCTAGTGCTCAAAAGCCCTAGCAGCATCTCCCAAGCTGTGAAACACAGTATATTCTCTCTCCATGTAGCTGTAATCAAGGTAAATCACAAAGGTTCCTACCTAAGACTACTCAAGAAATCTCTTTATAGCAAACACAGCTAGAGCTTTAAGAGCTTCATTGGCATTTGTTCCATATTGCTTAACGTCTCCTTAGGGGCCGTGGCTACCATCCCAAACAACATTTCTATGGCTTGCGTGGCTACATCCTTTTCCTGTGAATCAACGTTGGCATCTGCTCATCCAGAGTATTCAGGAGAAATATTTGCTGTTGCCTGGAGACTGTGACAGGAGAAAAAGTATCTGGAGTCCTGAATTATTTTTGCAGCTCTTTCTGTGATACTGTGCCACTGCCAGACAATCCCCTTTACCTGGCAGTTGTATCTCTAACAGGGTTTTAAAACCTGTGGAATAGGTACAGTTATATTTGCCAAGTGCCCCAAATACCTGTAAAGTCCTCCCAGGCCTGTGTGTGAAAGGCATCATGTAGAAACTACAAAATACATCAACACAGGCCAAGCAGACTCCATCCATCTTTGTCAACACCGTCATTGCTTGCACTTTCTGTCCTCCCGGGGAGGGAGATAAAAAGCCCTGCAGGGAGAGCAGGACTCCGTGGAGCACCCCCCGACCGGCTCATTTGCTGAGCAGTGGTCTGGTAGCACGGGAGGCACTGCAAACACCCCCTGCCTACGGCTGTGCCTCCACCCGGCTGCTGTGCTGGGACCTTAAATACACACAGAAATGCTGAACCCTGAAATGTTTCCACCAACTCCAGTTGTTAAAACCTTTCACATCCCACCGACAACCGCTCACATATGTGGGGGATGAGAAAACTTCCTTCCCCCCAGAGGTGCAAGAAAACTCTGGAGCTGGCAGTCACGTGCTCCACAACAGCCTTACAACCCGCAGGATCCTGGATGGAAAAATTTCACTTCCATGTGTTGACTAAGTTAATGTGGTGGGGATGGTGGGCGGACATAAAACAAAACTATGAAAAGAGATTAATTTGCAGCTGGAGCCCAGGCAGGGAGAACTCCAGTCCTCTGTTTGCTCAGAAAACGGCAGCTATTACCAAAACCCAGTCAAAAAGAAAAGGTTAAAGCGGTGGTAATAAAAAAAAAATCAAAACCGGGGGGGAAAAAGCAGCAAAAGTGAAACAAAGCCTCTCTGGAAATTAACATGTGGAATTCAAAACATTTGCAGTATAATAAACCCAGGCGAGCCCATAAAGCTGCACCAGCCAAAAGGCGCTCTGTTCTGCCTACGAGGAAACCCGAACCGGCGTCACGCCTGGCAGCAGCCGCCCCGCAGCCCCGTTTCCTCCCGCCCCATTGCAGAGCTGTCTTGCTCGCTGCCCTCGGCTATGTTTAACGCTGCCGCGTCTGTTTCCACTCTAACCCCTTCAGTTTGGAGGAGGAGGATATAAATCAGCTGCGGAGCTGCCCACAGGGCTTAGTCACAGCAGGTATTGGTTTAGGGTGTCTTAGAGGAACTTTTTTTTTTTTTTTTCTGGGAGTATTCTAGGGAATAAGCACCGGCTTTGTGAGGAAAAGGCGTTGCTGAATGGGCCAGAGTCTCCAAACAAAGGACATTTTACATCACCAGGCAGAATCATCTCCCAACATTTTGGACTGAACTCAGCCTCGAGAGCAAGAGCTGTACTTGCAACTTCCCAGTAGACGCTTGAAGCGCCCCCACCGAGCCAGTCTCACCATCTGTCCTAGTGTTCCCAGTCCTAGAGACCCTCTACAACTCCTTCACCCCTTGCTCCCAGCTAACTCCTTCCTAACCCTGGTTTTGCTGCTTTCCTCCTGCTTATGGCTGGTTCATACACCTCAAACTGCTTCTGCTATGAGCTCCCCCTATCCCCTCTTCTTGGGGCCCAGGTAAGAAAGACACCATTCTTCACTCTTAAATGTTTTGCCTGTTTTCACTTCACTCACCACACTTCTGCTTGTTGCCGGAGCATCTGGTCACTCAGCACACCACCCCTCTGCAGCAGAACTGCCTCATCAGCCCCACTGCAAGGTACCAGACCTCACATCTTCATGTTTGCCTGTTGTAATGTAGGATGCTGGATACTATCCATGAGGATAATAGGCATGAGGAGCCCCCATGAAGCACAAGCCTTTCTCCCCCTTCCAGGCAGTGTTTCTGTGTCAGTGCTGCCCCTGGACATGTCTTCAGCCTCCAGCCCCCACAATACCCCCAGCACTGAAGTCAGGAGCCTCTTTGTTCACACACTGACCACAGCACCTTCTCCCAAAGCCTCTTTCTCCAGACTCAAGCACATGCTAGCTTTCCCCAACACAGACCACACAAATTGCAGCAATTAGCAAGTGTAAAGGGTATGCTGTGGTTTTTGCCTGTATTACTGCATCTTAATAGTCATTCATATCCTTGGGCATGGTCATCAGATAGTATCCAGCAGGCTACATTACCCAGACCTTCCCCTCAATTTGATGCTCTTGAGCCCCACTGGAGAGGCCCAGTTTATTAGCCTTTATGCACTTGAACACCATTACTATTCAGACTCTAGACAGCATGGCTTCTTTCTCACCCATGCTATCCCCATGCTCTGTGGACTCAGTCTCTAGCTCTCGATTCTAATGGTGACCCCATCCTTTCCTACCCCACTTCCATCTCCTCTCTGCTGTGCAAAGGCCTGGCATAGCCCGTTCTTCCCTAGGTGATTTGCAGCTGCAGCCTTAAGTCCCATCCACAGACCATTGCACTTAACTGCATAGGAACCATATGGACTGAAAATTTGAGCCAGCTTGTAAGTCCTCCACGCATATTTCTTCTCCAAATTCTTTCCCTCTCAGCCTCCCAACTTCATGACTACACTGATGAGACAAACTCTGTTAGGACCAGGAACTTGGAGAATTTCAGGGTTCCTTTTAAATGGTATTTTTTGTCACTTGCAATCTAGCATACCACATCTATGTACAAGTGATACTAAATGAAGGTTGGCCAAGTTAAGTTCCCAAATGCCTTTAAAAACAAAACCAGCAGCAACAACAAAAAAACCCTATTTGACTTTTCATCCCTCTCCTATGATGTTCAGGAAATGAGATGGTCCCTGCTTCTACAGGCCCTATTTGAAGAACTGAAGGTGTTTTGACACAAAAGCCACAGCTAGCCCATAGCAAAGAAGTGAGTAGTCAATAGTGTTTCTGGGACACATACAGCTGTTGCAGGAGTCAGGAAGGAGGGAGGCAGGTACCAGGGTGGGATCTGAGACACCTGGAGCTCTGTAGATCAAAGTCATCACATTATTCCATACCAAGAGGCAACTGGCACAGCCAGCCATACACAATGGCTCTAATTTCCAAGATATATTATTGAGGGTGGATAGCACTAGACTCACCTGACTTCAAAGCCAAAACCAGCAAATAACCTGTATCCCAGAAGCATGGACCTAATCCCTTCTTAGAAGGAGCTCACAGGAAGCATCCATGACTACAACAAAATGTATGCAAAGAGAAGCAAGAGCCACCATGTGTCCCCCTGCCCCACAGTAAGAACTTCAAGTGCAACCTGTAAAGTGTACTGAGGCACATTTTGCCATGGCACCTTACAGGCACCTTGCTCTTGTGGAAGCTTCTCTCTGCCCTGCCATGCCAGACATGCCAGGAGAAACTGCGCCAATGCACAGGCCAGCCCTATTTTATGGCCACCCTGAAAGTCCCATGCACTAAATCAATTAGCCAAAGTGAAGGAGCCTGTGAGTCAGAGTAATGTGTGTCTCAAAACTATCATGTCAGCATAGCCTATTTATACTTTTCTGAGCCTTGGCTAGGCTATTACCAACCATGGTAGGTTCACCTAAACAACCACCAGGTGAACTTGCTAACCCTGTGAGAAAGAGCATGCACAACTCAGCCATGGGAAACACAACAAAGGAGAAGTCTCTCCAGAGTATCTGCTGCCACACACCAAAGCTGCAACGAATCCTAATGGTATCAGATCAGGTAAATCCTTTCATTGCTGAAGGCTCTTGCATCCTGTTCTGCTCTTCTCTATCCCCTGTGTGAACCAGCTCAAGGCTGGTTTCAAAAAGCAAAACACAGAGTGACAGAGCATATATCATTAATAAACTCACAGGAGAAGAACTGTGCTGGCTTCCCAGAATCAGTGCACTCAAAGGACAAGGGAAGTACCCAAGTACCATGAGCAAAGACCTACTTTTAGCACAGCTTCCTGGTTGCTTGTCATACCAACAGCATTGTGCAACTGATACAGCTATTTTCTTCATAAATTATTAACTGGTGTAACAGTATAAACTGACTATTTGTTTGAAGAGCTGCACAGAAAGTCCAGAAAGGAAGCAAGCAGTTTCAAGCTCCATGTGTATGCCCTGCAATAGACTTGAGATCCTCACCAGATCAGATACCTCTCACTCTTCAGGGGCCGTCAGCTTGGCTCCCAGCAGCAGATGAGGCACACCTGGGCACTTGCTGCAACTGGGAACAAATCTCCCAGGCAGAACCCATCCCTCACATGGGGCTCATTGCCTTTATGCTCAGGAGCAAGGCTGCAGTCAACAGTACTTCTAAAGGCCAGCAGTGCTGAAGTTGTGCCTGAGGCTCTTCCCTCAGGGATCAGCACCCAGACCACACCATGTCCTAGTTTACATCAGTATCTGCCAAGCAAACTCCCCACGCAGCTTTTGCAGTGTTCAAGGGAAGCAGCTTCCGTCAGCAACACTCTTCTTCCTCCAACTTTCCTCCACCCAGCTCACCTTTAGTGCCAGACTGCACAAGTGCATAAAGCCAACAGCAGAGAAGGTTCACCGGTGTTAAGCGTTGAGGTACCCTGCAGCTTTTGTTTGGCAGGAACTTTTCCAACATGAATTAGGAAATCTGAACATTGAGGCATGTTAAGACAGCTGAAGGATTGGTGGTTCAGCAGCAACATTTCAGCCTCAATTTGGAAGCGAAAGCTTGCTCCATAGACCTCAAAGGCGAAAACACATACCACCACAAGCAGTGCTGGCAAGGATGCGTTCCTAGATAAAACCAGTGACCTAAGAAGTTTCTGGGATTGCTGATACTCCCAACATGTACAAGGGCTTAAATGCAACAGCAGGATATGTGCATACACTTGAGACTTTGCTGGGGGTTCATGTTCCTCTTCCCCACAAAGCAGCAAACAGCCCCTCTGTGCAAGCAGACCAGGACCACTAACAAGCCAGGACTGAAATTTGGAATACCTGTAACACTTCAACATCCCACTTCAGCCTCACTCAAAACACACACAAGCCCTCCTTGAAGGGGAAGAAGCTATGCAGGAACACACAAGGCACACAAGCAACAAAAGCCAATCCCAGCTTTAAGCTATGCTGACCAGAAAGAAGTTGTCAGAAACAGACTGAGTGACTCAAGCACTCCTTAGAGACAGAGAAGGTTAAGAGGCCACGAGGGTAGGTCACATCAAGTATTTGCTGCCACTGATCTGCTCCCAAGCACTTGCAGGGCTGGCCCACTGAATGACTGAGGAACGATGGAGGCATGCCTGAGCACACTGTGGGTAGTTCAAGGCTCAAGAGAAAGGAAGCATGTACAGTTGTGGGGTTGTCTAAAACCAGCCCCTCAACTTTTGCAAGTAAAACCAGCTCCACTGTTAGTTTCTTGAAAAAACTTGGGGTTTATTGATTTAAACTGCAAACAGTCATTACAAAAGAGATTCTCTTTTAAATAAACTCACACAAAGAGGAAGAAAAAGCAGTGTAGCGAACAGTAACAGGGGGAAAAAAAATTACATTCATTATTCTCTTTGTGCCAGTCCCATTCACCTTGGCAAGGAAAACTCCAAACTTGGAATACACAAATGCAAAGACAAACTGTATTTGGAATGTCTTCAGATAGGCACTTTGAGCCCAAGGCTCTTCTCCTTGAATAATCTATACAATTAAGAGGAAGAAAAAGGTCTTCCTTCCACGTTGTCTCGCAACAGAGATCAGGTATGTACATTCTAAAGCCCAGGTAAGTAAGACCCGGGAGAGGGGAAGAGAAGGAGAAGAGAAAAGGCAAAGATGCACAACAACTCCATTTGCAGTCCAACACAAAAAAAGGGGAAGGGAATTCTAAAATAAATAATCCAAACACAGTTTTTGCATTTTTTTAAATTAATTTTTCATTTTTTAAAATAAAATAACCAAAAAAAGTGTAAAGTTACAAAAAATGTCATTGTAGTATAATATATTAAACTGTGGGGAAAAAAGGAAAAAAGACACTTCACAATCTTAAGATTAATATGGAAGATCATAATTTAAACATAAAAGAATATATTCTATGGATTCATCATCCCGATAAATATGAACAAAATTAAAAAGCAAAGGTTTCGGCAATAAATACGTTTTGATAAGTTAAATAAGCTTTTTATATTGTTGTGCAGTGACAAGCAAAATTTGCTCTCCAATTTCTGAAAAGTTATACAAAATTAAAAACCCAGAAAAAAAAAATAATAAAAAGCTTGGCGTGAGTGCTCTAAGATAGGTCTAAAGTACTCTAGAGCAAAACCATTAAAGCTATGTCTACTGGAACTTTGTTTACACGAACTTGTGTGTGTGGAATGACTTCTGTTGGCCCCACCCCTCTATTTCTTTATTTGTTTTAAGATGTCACATGTATGCATGGGGAACTTTTTAGCACCAAAATCAAGTCTCTCATAGTCCATCTGTTTTTTGCTTTTTTTTTGTTTTCTTCCTCCCAGTCGAAGTCCCACTCATGTTACAATCTTTGTCCGTTCTCAGCTTTTCTTCCCGCAGACCTGAGTGGATCCAGGCAAGTCTTTAAGGGGAGGGGAGAAAGAGGACTGGACGTTAACATCTGCCCACATGCCTGCAGCCTAGCAGAAACTGGCCAGTTGGGAAAGGACTGGGGAAAGGGCGATGCAGTACATGGCCAGTGGAGGGAGCCGGATTCGGACATTTCCTGCACATCTGGAAGTGCACAGAGCTGCTGGTGCCCTCTGCAGCTGGAGAGGTAATACAGTCACAGTGAAAGTGTTAAAAGGCACTAATTTTGTAAACGTTATTGCTTCTCATCGGAATTTTGGCACTTAAGGTTTAAGCCAGTGGGTATTAGGCAGGCAGGTGGACATGTTAACATCCAGCTTGGACTACTGGGGACGAAGGGGGGGGGGGGGGGGGGGGGAGTTCAGCTTAACATTGTAATAGAGGTGGGGAGGGGCAAGAGGAAACCCCAGATTAGTCGTCGGAGATGGAGAGTCTGCTGAAGATGGGAAGACGTCTTGAGGTGTCCAGGATAGGGGAATCTGAGCCGCTGTGGCTGCTGCTGGAGCTGCTCAGATAGCCCTCCTGGTCAGAGAGGGAGTCCTGAGGACTGGGTGGCGAGTCAAACAGGTTGGGGGACTCAGACATGGGCCTGAACAAGAAGGTGGTGGGGGAGCTCCCACTGGGCACCTGCACCCCCATGCTGGGGGCAAAGAGACTGACCAGCTCCTGGCTGGAGAAGGTGAAAGGGTTGCTGGCGCAGTCAGGCAAGGTGGGGGAGCCCAGCAGGTCGTCAGCGCTCAGCATGGGCGGCGGTGTGATGGAAGTGGGGCTGTCCAGCAGCCCGCTGGCAGCAGTGCTGGGGAAGCCGGCAAAGCTGAAGCTGTGCTGCAGGCGGGGTCTGTCGGTGACGGCGGGCTCCCGGCTCCCCGCCACGGCGCGGCGCTCCTCCGCGTTGTGGATGAAGTGGCAGCGCGGCCCATAGGGGCAGAAGCCGATGGTGTGGAAAGTGCGGCACAGCTCGGTCTTGTACTTGGGGTGACGGGTGAGGCTCCGCAGCTCGTGGATGCCGTGGGCAAACTGGCACTTGTCACCATACTTGCAGGCACCGTTCTCCTCGAAGGGCCGGCACAGCTCCGTCTTGTAGCGGCTGGAGTTCACCTGTCCGCCAGGCTGCTTTTGCTGCAGCAGGCGCTCACCACCCTCGGAGAAGGAGCGGTCCCGAAAGCGGCTTTCCCGGGGGCCCAGCATAGGAGCCGGCTCCCCTTTCAGGCTGCTGAGGAGCTGGTTCTGGTGAAACTTGGAGTTGGGCAGAGTGACAGAGTGCCTCCTAGGGAAACCCCCGCCCGCCGGGGTGCCCACCGCCTTCCTGTCCAGCAGGCACCCGCTGACACCCGAGGGGCTGTAATTCAACATCTTGTTGCTCTGCGGAGACAAAGCAAGGGCCGGTCACGTCAGTGCTACTGCCACCACCTCCTCCGACGTCCCCACGCAGCCCCGAGAGCGCGGCGCAGCACCCCACTGCCGCGGCCCGGGGAGCGGCGGCCGCCCGGCTCCCCCGCTCCCTCCCTCCCTCCGCAGCCACATCTGCTGCAGCCCCCTCCGCTGCCCCACCCGAGGGCCCCCTGCTGCGCCCCTCCCCGTCCTTGGCGTAGAGCGGTCACGGAGCGAGCCGAGCGCCCGGCACGGGGGGGCGCCCCAAGGCTCCGCGCGGCGGGAGCGCTTTCCTGGGAGCGTCCCCGGGGACGGCGGCGCGCGGGAAGGGCAGCGCGCGGCGCGGCGCCCGCCCAACCGCTCCCGCAGCGCGGCCGGCGAGGGGCGGCCGAGCCCGCGGGGAGGGAGCCCGCCCGTCCGTCCGCTCTTCCTCCCGCCCGGCCCCGCGGCAGCGCCGCCGCCCGCCGCGCCGCGCCCGGGCGTGTTGTAGCGCGGCGGCCCCGGGGGCACGGGAAGGATCCGGCCGCCCCGCTCGGCGCCGCGGCTGAGCCCGCCGGGAGCGCGGGGCGGCTCCCCCACCCTCCCTCCTCCGGAGCGGCCGAGGCGGGAAGCGCGGGCGGGAGAGAGCCCTGCGCCCCGAAACGGAGTGGCCGCGCTCGGTCCCCGCCCTGCGCTCTCCGGTCCCAGCGCCGAACTTGCTCACGACCAGAAAGCGATGGGGGGGGGGGGGGGGGGGGGGGGAAGGGGTGGAAGCCCGAACACGAACCCCAAGGAAGCCGAAAAGCCCCGAAGTTGGCGGCGCAACCCCCGCCAGCGCTCTTACCTTGCATAAAACTTCGCTCAAGTCGAAGATGGTGGGCGACACCAGGGCTGTGGACATCTTCGGCGAGCGAGGGGGGGAGCGAGTGGGGCAGCGGCACTCGGACACGAGGAGTCACGGGTGGGTAAGGCACAGCCTCCAGCGCCCCTGCTCGCAGCCTCCCCCCGCCGCCGATGCCGCCGCCACCAGCCCGCCCGGCCGCCGCGCCCGCTCGCCGCTTCCAGCGGGTTCGGGAAAAGCTCAACTCTTATAAAGTTTCTGACTTACCCCGGGAGGAGGAGCCGGCGGCGAAAAAGGGGAGGAGGAAGAGGGCAGGGTGATTGACACCGCGACTAAATCACCCGGGCGGGCAGGCCCAGAAAAACTTTCGGGAGGAAGGGAGGGGGGGAGGGGGAAAGAACGCAAAGCGGCGGGCGGGTGGGCGGTCGGTCGGGTGGCGGTGCCGGGCCCGCCCCGCGCTGCGCCGGAGGGGGGCGGTTGTGCGGCCGCACCGAGCAACTCTGCGCGCGTGTCCGTTTGTGCGCGCGTGCCCCCACGTTGTGCGCGTGTGTCCGCGTGCGTCCGCGCGTTTAACGCGGGACGCGCGCGAGCGCCCCTCCGGCTGCGCGCGCGGCCGTCCCGTCCCGTTCCGCGCGGCGGGAGCGGCGGCCGCGCGCCCAACGGCCGTGCTGGGCGGCGGCTCCGCGCTCCGCCGGACTTTTTCCCGCGGAAACCCAGCGGGGGTCGGCCCGCTTGGATTTAAACTGACCGGACCCATGTTCGGCGCGGCCGCTCGCCCGGCGTCTGTGCGCCCTGGAGGGCTTTGTGCTGATCACTCCCCGCCGCCCCCCTCCCTCCCTCGGAATTTTACTCCTTTTTTTCAAAATTTTACTGAAACCTGGCAGGCTCTGCAAGGGGAAATAGCTCACATCCCCAGTAATTTAAGTTGTTAAAATACGTGTCTGCCCTTTAAAAGGGTATTTGATAAATCCTGCCTTTTCTCCTAGTCCCCAGGACTCCACACTGTAAAACTGAAAAAAGAAAAAAATAAAGAAAATAAGGTCTCTAAGCAAGTAATCTGTTCCAGCTTTTAGTAAGCAAAGTATGATTCAATGATTCATACTGATATCGGTATGGCAGAGACAAGGGGGGAAGATGGTGGCAGTTTCTGTATAAAAATAAAAATAAGCCAAACTGTTGAAGGCTTGTCAATACCAGGGCGCCTCAGCGCACTCATCCCCTTCAGCCCCAGCTGAGGCGAGGCTCGCCCCAGCTGTAAGTTCGGTGGGTGTTTCATCCGAGGCTGAGCAATGGCATCTGGGCCCTCTTCCCCGCGCAGGCGGGCGAGGGGGGGCCCTGCCCCGGCACTGCAGGCTCTTCCTCCTTCCCTGCACTCCAGCTTGGCTGGGAGAACAGAAACCCCTGCCTTGGGCTGCAGAGCGCTGACCCGAGCGGCCATCGCACCGAAAACTTCAAACAAATGATCCACTTCCTCCTCTGTTTGCTTTGGAGTCGCGGCATCTGGACTTTGCGCTGGCGGCTGATCTTTTTCCCCCTCCTTTGGTCTTCAAGAACAACCAAAATAACCAACCGAGAGAAATGCCCACAGGCTCAGGCTATTCCAGATTTTTTTAATGATCATTATTATTATTATTTACTCAAGGAGAGCAATCAGGTTCCTCGAATTTCCTTCTCTTTATAGTTTCTTGTTTTTTCCCCTTCCCTTGGCCAGAAGTGGGGAGTAGACAGGGGAGCGAACAGCCTATTATTTTCTGCAGTTGTTTACTCGTTCTGTAGATGGTGCTTGTTCCCAGGGCTCTGAGCCTCTCTATAATTAAACCCATTTTAATTGTTAGTTAGAAACGTCATTTCGGGGACTTTCCAAGAGTTACCGAGAAAGCCAGCCGAGATAACTATTTCACTACCAAGTCGCTCCCAGCTTGGTTTTTGCCCGGTTCCTCCTGTCGTCCAGCCACGGCATGGGGCTGACCTCGGATTGCAGCAAGCCCAGGGCCGGCAGCCCCTCCGCCAGCACAGCCCTCTGCCCCTGCTGCTTTTGTGTTATTCGCTTGCACCGTGTACATTTGTTTTGGAAACTTGGGATTTACGGCTGCACATTTCCGCCGATCAAGCGGCAAAGGCTGAAGCCGAGAAGGAATTTTTTTTCCAGTGATTTAGCTTGGCAAACCCCGACTCCATGGTGGTCTGCCTTGCATTGCTTGTGCACATGCTCAGCTCAGGAATTTAGCTGCTCACCCCACCTCGTGGCTAAAAGTCAGAGCCCTCCAGGCCAGAGTGGGAATTTGTGTGGGCATGAATTCACACTGAGCAGAAGAATGAAAAAACTGGAGCCTTACACCACCTGCCAGAGCCGTGCCAGAACTTCGATAGATGCAAATGAATAAAGATAGGTAAATGAATAAATGAAAGTCAATTATTAAAGAAGATTACTGAAAAAGTGAATGAATGCAATGCCATGCTCACTAGCGTTCTTGTGTGGGTCAATCCATCCAGGCCCAGCACATTCCAGTTGGGATACTACAGCTGGGCCTGGGAAGAAGGAATAAATGTCCAGAACCTCCCAAGCCCTTCTCTAACTTGTCCTCAGCGCAGAAACTGCTTTTGGAGCCCTCTCCTTCCCTGGGTCAAATGCAAGCAGATGCTAAACTTGTCACAAAATACAGAGGGAGAAGATTCTGCATCAGACCCGTGCACACATTTAGCAGAGAAATTAAGAACCACTTTCCTGCATGAGAGCTGAAACAGGTCAGAGTGGCCAGAAGGCGGGGAAGAAGAAGGGGGCAGTGAATGAAATGATAAAGGCAGGAGGTTTAAAGGATTACTTTTTCCAGCTGCGTGTGTGTATATAAAACTGTGGGCTTGTTGGCACATGATACTGTGGAGGTCAAAAGTATAAACTGGGTCAAAAAAGCAATTCGACAAATTTATGGAGGAAAAGTCCCTGGAGGTTTACTAAAGGCAAAGGCAAACCTCTGCGACATGTTGATGGACAATGCACAGCAAAAGTATCACTCTCTCATTCCTGTTTTCCCCCATAAGCATTGACTGCTCTTGCAGGTAAGAGGAAAGCCACAACAGACCTTTGGTCTCATCCAGTTTGGCACTGGGATGTTCAAATCAACACTACCTTGTCCCTGAGCCGCTGAGCATGGGTTCACATGCTGGTCATTGCTAAAGGCTGGAGAACTGTCTCATGGGGTGGCTGCACTCTTTGCCCAGGTTAACTCCTCGTCAGGGTAATAAGAGGTTACTTTGAGCACTGAGTGTAAACTGAATCCAAGTGCCAGCTTTGCCACAAATATATTTGATGATGGTACAGCTCCCATAGCAAAAGAACAAGGTTGCTATCTTCAGACACCTGCACTTCCCTTCACCTGGAGCCATTTGGCAGTAGGAAGCCTACAAATCTGCTTGCGTCTGAGTTACAGAGCAAGAACTTGAGTACAAAAAAGCCTGAATTGTTGAAAACAAGTTGGGGGTCAGGTGTTTTGGTTTATTCCCCCTCCTACCACTCAGTTCCCAAAGTTTCAAGGTAGGAAAGGGAAGTGCTTTCATCACAAGCAAGGTTTTCCCCTGTGAATTTCAGATGAGTTGGGCATTTCACTCCCCTGCTCCCATGGGAATCCTCAGGTAAACAGATGTGTCTTTTCCGCAGCAGTGCTCCGATGTACAGGGGCTGGGAACAGAGGAAGGACAAACCTCCTGACTTTATTTTTGCTGGGGGTGTAAAATGAGCCGAGGCTTTCTGCAGTCACTATTCTATACATATCTTTTGGGTCTGATGCTATTTTTGTTGGCTGTGACCCTGGAGGTGTAGGTGTGGAAGTGCCTTTCTGCTGGTCTCTGCAAGCGGGTGTAGATGTTTCCTCTGTTCCAGGCGCCTCCTCAGACGCTGTGGCCTTTCAGGGGGAGTAGGCGGATGTCAGCGTGGCCTTTCCCCACCTGTCTGTAACTTTTTAATACTTCCTTTTATTTTGATCTTGTGCTTCTTCCATGGAACATCTCTGGGTAGCCACTGGGAGGTGTAAATGGCTTGAGATAGAAACCACAGCTTGTAGGTGCGCCCTCTGCCAGGCTTTTCTGGCACCCAAGGAGGTCAGGTCTCCGCCTGCTCCCAAGCAAAAGGGATATTACCAGCTGCTCGGTGAGAAAACAAATTCACAGAGATACAGGAAAGTGTGTTAAGGTGGTGGGAAGCAACGGGAGTGAGATTCCTGGCAGCTCGGGTATGTAAACATTCATAAAATAGAGAGTGTGTGCATGTGTGTACTTTGTGGTGGCAGGAAACCCAAGGAGCTAGCTCCATTATTTTTGCTGGAATTGGTAGCAACAGTACCAGACAAATATTATAAGCCCTTAATCCTCCTGACTTTACACCTGTGAATGACCTAAAGACCATCCAAGGTGATCTAAATTACAGCACATCTTTACAAATTAGTAATGGAGTTTGGGATCTGATTTAGTTGATCATAAAAAGGGCTTTCTGTTTTTCAGTAGCTCAGATGCTGGGCTACCTCTGGGGGAAGTGAGGGGAAGACAGGAGGTGGAGGTAATGTGTGGACTCTACTGAAGTGTCACATGGATGTGACTAGCCTGCCACAAATTTAGCAACGGTGGCACTGACAAGACACTGCAATGGAAAAAGCAGAGATGTCCTTTTAGCAGACGCAGGGTAAGGAAATTGGCTGAAGTTAATAGATCTAAGTTATAATTTCCAGTGGAAATACTAATGCAATTAATGTATTTCCACACAGCAGGACAGCAAGCCCTTGCAAGTGCTTAGCTGTTTGTCATGACTGCTCAGGAGGCTGGCCTAGCCGCGTCCTGGGGTCTGTCCAGCTGCATCCAGACACATGCAGCCTGTGCTGAGGGTGGGAGCAGGGCTGAAACACAAACCAGTGTGCCAATAAGCTTGAGGGGCTGGAGGAAAAGAGCATCACCAGGACCAGCTGCTGCATGGTTGTGGAAAGTGAAGGTGCCTGACAAGGAACATCTGCCTCTCTGCCTCTGACCTGAGTGTGGGACTGTTACATTACCCCAGCTCCATGGCAGAACAGTCCCCAGCTGGGGTCTGCACATCCTGTCCGGACGCTCCAGGACAAGTAGGAAAGCCCAGCAGCCCCCTCATGCAGCACCACAGAGGTCCCTGCTGCCCGCTTGCTGCTGGCACGCACCACCTCCAGCAGAGAAATCTCCCTCTTCTTAGGGGTTTGCCTTTCTCAGTGAAGTTACAAACCCTCTAGGGCAAGGTGCAAGACACATCTGGTCTCCTCCCTGAACATGCCGCAAGTGTGTGAAGCTAGAGGTGGGATTTCTGTCCTGCCAGGGTGGTAATGGGAGCTGAGGAAGTGCTCAGCCTGGCTACAGCAAGGTGAGGTATGGAGCAAGATGTGTTTCTCATCAGTGGTGGAGCAGAGCCACGAAGCTGCTGTTGGGGAGATTGCTGCTTTATCCTGCTACAGGTCCCCAGAGCAGCACCTATCCCCTCCCTGTGGAGAGTCCACATGTGTGGGACAGCCTGTGCAGCCAGGTGCCGACATCTCTTTCCTCCAGGTCTCAGCCAGGCACATGGTGGTCCTGGGGTCCCCTTCATCCCTACTGGGCCTGACCTCAGGAGCTGATTATGGTATATAGCAAGGGCACAGCTTCAAACACGTGCCCTTAACTTGGCCTAATATGCACAGGACTCTGTGCCTGCCAGGGCAGAGGGAAGTCAAATATATCTCACCTCAATAAATTGTTGTTCAGATTAAGGGAAGTGCCAGAAGCTTTAAAGAGGCTGTTGGCAGTTTCCAGAAAAAAAGAAGCAAGTGACACCTGCTGCACATCAAAACAGCAATTGCCCTTGTATCAATAAGATGGTTAGTGCATGTAACAAGTGGTCAGGGACGTGGAAAGGCACAGATCTCAGAAACCAGGACAAATTGACTTTTTTCAAATCCTGCATCCGTCCTGAGCTGATACACAGCAAGATGATAACACAGCACAGTGGTTTCTGTTGGCCTCTGCCTGTTTCCAGCCACAGCAGCCCTGGCTGCTAATTATTCAGCAGACATTCACCAGTGGAATGTTTCCATGATTTTTTCCTCAAAAAAAAAGTGCTAGGACTAAATGCTTTCATCTTTTTATTTTCTTTTTTGAGAAAGTCTAAGACTACTCAGGAGCCCCTCGGATCATGACATTTACGTGACACGCAGTACTGGTGTCAGAAGCTGCTGCTTGCTGTGCTGGTGGCCACTTACTTCCAACAGGCTCAGCTATAACCCTCTGAAAAATACCATTTTGTCCTTTCAGGGTGGAACTTGTCATAACCTTATTTCCAAACACTTGGGTTGCACTCCACACATCTTACAGCTCCATGAGATATTTGCATTAGGGAGGCAGCTTGCTTTCCCGCCTATCCCGTTCCATCAAAACACACTTTTAGCACCAGGCAGGAAGCCAAGGTCAAGTCTCCTTTTTTTTTTTTTTGGTTCCTCCTGCCTGCTCTGAATACATTATAGTACAGACTTCAGCTCCATTATTATATCTTTTCCCACAAGACCGTTGCCTCATTCAGACCTCAGCAGGGAACATGCTTTCATCTCTGCCAGCTGGGTATGGCTGGAGAGCCCTATGCCCGTAGGAACTCCAAGGGGAGGACATAAAGGTGAGGCTTTGCAGATTCCCTTGCACAGAGGATAGAGGAGTTTGGTTGGGTCCAAATCTGGTAGGGTATCTCCAGGGGGCCTCTCGCACTGCCTCCTTTGTCAGGCTGGTAATGAAGAATGTCAGTGATGGGATTCCTCTCACCTGTTTTTAAGTACCTAAAAGTTAGGTGTCTAAACCTAATTAGTTGGACAGGCTTCCTGCATAGTCAATGGAGACAAATAGGCACCTCCAGTGTATGAGACATTTCACATATCTTGAAGTTTATCTTGAGAAGGGCTGACTCACCCAAAAGCCAAGCACCTGCTTCTCTTCTGTGATTCTAAGGGCAGATCAGCAACTTGATGAGGATTTGACAACTACGTTTTGTATGTCCCACGCTGGGCAAGGTGAGTCCTACTCCCAGCTGTGGCAGTGGCTGTGGCTGTGGAAAGCATCATCACTTTGCTGCTCTTGCTTGCCCCCCTCCCAACCCTGTTTTCCACAGAAGGTCCATTTCCAGCCCTGCCCAAGCAGGGCTGGGTTTTAGTCTGTCCAAATCACATTATTAGCCCTTATCACAGTATCAGACCAAGTTAAATATTTATAAAGCACCTGGGAGCAGGGTCCACATCTTTCTTCGGTTTGTATATTCCCTCGAGGAGCAAAGCCCCTGTGCTGGTTTGCAACCCTTTGCAGATTGGTGCAATACAGCACCATGAGTCCCTGTGCCAATCTGCAGGTCTTGACAAAATGCAGCTGGGAATGCAGAAGGAGCTCATGGACATTGGGAAATAGGCAGGAGTGAATCATAAGAGTCAGGAGAAGCAACTAATGTGTGGGAAAAAGGCAAATGTGCTACCTCGGCACAAACATACAATAAGGAAGTATGTAATAATAATTATTGTTATTGTAATACGGCCTGGGTGAGCATTTGGGAAAAAGATATCTAATAACTGACAAGCGACATGGCTCGGTTTGTTTTGATCTGAAATTCAAACAATGGTTGTGTTTATAAGGCAGTAATACGCAGGGCTCTGGCACCACACCAACTATGCACTCCCCAAGTCGGGTTTATATAGGTCATGCCAAACAAATAATAGTGTTCTTCAATATAATTACTGATTCATTACAGAAAGAGAATGTAATTGAGTCTGTTTGGATTTCAGGGAGGTGTTAGATATGGTAAATTCATACATTTGAACTCAGATTGGGAAAGCTTTATGTGCTCGCCTAGTTCTGCTCATCCAGGAGTCAGTGATAAAATTCCCACTGCAGCCTGCCTCAGCAGCATGGGAGCCTTCCCTCAGGCTTCAGCAGTTGCTCATGCTCCTGCTGCCCTTTGCAGACTCCTTCAGCACCCTTTGAAGCACTTCACAGGTAAACTGGGAAACTAAACTACTGCTAGAGCAAGACCCGGATCCAGATATGCTGGACGTGGCTCTTACCTCAGGCAATTGCACCCACCCCTTGATCCTGGGGGCATCCTGGCCCCTCTACTTCTGAACCTCCTGGTCCATGGCCCACTTCTGGACATGTCTCTTGACACACATTATCTCAATATTACTGCAGGGGAAAGCAGCAAAAGGCAGAGGATGGGATGGCCTGGTAGTGCCCACCAGCTCCCTGGACGAGGACACCCCAGCTTAACTAGCACATTTGCTCACAGGAGAGTTAAACTGTGCTGTTCTCATCCTGGGATGTGGGTGGGTTTGGGCAGTGGTGGGGCCATGCTGCCACCCAGCATGGTGAGCGAGTACTACCAGCACTCAGTGTTAAAGGACAAGAGCCGGGCTCAGAAGGTGAGGGAGGACCAGGGCTGCTGCTCTGGTGGCTTTTGAATGGCTTTGCCACATGCCATTCCCTCGGGCGTGGTGGACTGGCATTTCAGCTGCATTACTCTGCTTTCCCCAGGGAGACCGGGGCAGTCCTACACCAGTCTGAGGTGTTTCCTACTGGCCTCTGCCCTGTATGGACCCTGCACAGCACACAGGGATGGATGATGGTGCCCGGAGTAGAGTCCTCAACACCCAGCACAGCTGCCAGTACCAGTGATGGGGCATTGCTCTGTGTGACACCGGGGCTCAAGGGGTTTACCCAGGAAAACACAAGGCACTGTGACACAGCCTTGGAGTCAGCACCCCTCATGTCCATCACTGGCCCTGCTGCTGCTCCCCAGAGTACAGGGGGCAGAACCCCGGTCTCCTCCCTCCTGCCCTTCCCCAGGGAGCAGCTGCCTTTCACAGACAGGGTGTAATATGACGCTTCCAGAGAAATGGGGACTGTGCCAGTTGCACTGGTGGACCAGCACCCAGCGGAAGGAGCACTGATAGACCACTAGTCCCACTAGGACTTCTGTGAGCTTCTGAAGTTCATCAGGAACAAGTAGGGACCATAGTTAGTAATTTATGCTTTCAAAAGGTGTTTTGATAAAGGCCTTTCCAAAAATGAAACAAATTTGGCAGCCATCATGTGAGAAGTCCCGTCATGGATTGAAAATTGACTCAGAACTGACAGAATGGGGGGAAAATCCACTAAAAGTAAAAGGCCAGTGTTCCAGTTGGGGAAGAAAAGTACACTGGGTGGGAGGGGGTGATGGGAGCAGAGATGAAAGTGGCCCTCTGAATACTACTACAAAAATCAGTGAAGGGGGAAGAAGGATAACAAGGCAACAGCATTTGCTGGCAACAGAGAACCATGCATTATAAATTCAAGCAAGTCTTGGCAGGACTGGGAGGAACTCCAGAAGATTCTAACTAAACTTGGAAACCAAACTACCATGACGGAGAAAGTTCAGCACACACAAATGCCAAAGCAAGCTGTTTTAGAAGAAATTGGGCAAGCTTCTTACTCTGAATTAGAAATTGTCTTGTGGGGGTCAGCAGCGGACAGGGGCAATGACTGTTCAAGCATTATGCATAAGAGACCTGCCCCATGGGTCAGCATGAAAAACATGTCATTGTGTAGCCTGGGTACCCATCACAGTCTGTGCCTACTTGCCCACTGTGAAGCAGGACCTAAAGAAATATTGTAAGATGGACCATGCTGAGTCAAGATCAAAAATCCATCAAAGGCAGCATGGAAGAATAGAAACAGGATCAAATGCAGAGCTGGATGAGGGACTTTTTCTGTGAAGGGAGGTTGAGGAGTATAATACTATTTCATTTGCAACAGGCATGAGGAAGGCTACAAAATAATAGTTCCCTTTAGCAACAACTGGCTGATGCTTTTGGTTTATTTGTGCTCTGCAAGTTGAAAAGAGAGATGTAAAGGTGTTTTTAAAAATAGTTGCAAGGAAGTTTGTGCTTTGCCACTGGGCTGACTCTCAGTGCTGTTCCCGGCTGGATGCGATCTGCTGATAAGCTTGTACCTGGCCTGAACTCAGCCGCCTCTGCATGCCGAGCCACCCGCAGCAGTGTGCCTGCTCAGGGTAGGTTGCCAACGCCCACTTTTGCAGAGGCTGGATGCAGCTGCCTCGTGGGCAACCTCCAGCCCTGGGCAGGCAGCAGCTGGTGAAGCCTCGCCAGTGCACCGAAAGCCTGATCACATCAGTGTCCAGCTGTCACAGAGTGGGGACTACATTGCAGGGACAAATGTGGTCCCTGGCAGGGTGTGGTGACACCAAGACCCGTACAATAAGAAACAGAAGGGGGTTTTGTGTGTAAATAATTTACTAATATGACCTAAATGCTACCAGGCCCTTGTTTATTTTTATGAAGTTAGTAAAGAGCCACATTGATTCTGAAACAAGTTTGGGGGACCAGAGGGTGAGAAGTGACATAGAACACCCCAGCTTAACTGGCACATTTGGCCGCCGGAGAGTTAAATTGTGTTGTTCTCATCCTGTCCCCCACTGTGTGGCAAGGCAGCTGGGCTGGAGGGGATGGATGCCTTCTGAATTTCCAACTTTCCCTGCATACAGAAACCTTTGTGGAGAAACCAAAGAGGGAGAAATGCCACACATTCTACAGGTGGCTGCACCAGGAAAGTGGGAGCTTTGCCCCATGCTCTGTGGACAACTAGGGAGGGGAAATAATTTGCTGGATGATGTTTGTCACTATTTCAGTCAGGGTTTCTGAGTGCCCCCAGCTGCCACTGCTGTGCTGGGGCCATGGGTCCACAGAGAGGTAGGCTTTTGGTGGAGAAACAAAAGCAAAGCCTGGACTTACTGTCATCAAAGGGGAGCTAATCATGCTCCTGACAAGAACAGAAATGCTGGGCCTTCTGTCTGGGCTGCCTTGCAGTGCAGATAGTGAGCACTGAGGGGATGACGTGATGCCCTGCTCCAGAAGACAGTTTCCTCAGTGTTGTGAAGCCCAGGCAGCCTTGAAGACCCACAGCAGGATGCTTCCTCCTTACCTCCTTATCTCCTTACCTCCTTACTTCCTTACCAATCCTTTGCTTTCTGTAAGGGGATGACAGTGTTGCAGACACATGAGACATTGATTGCTGGCTACTGGGGCTGAGAAAAGAGGAAAGCTAATCCTCCTATTTTCCTACTCTTTTTTTTTCTGTAAGTCTCTGTTTCATACATCATGTGGTCAAAAGAGAATCTAATTTTTCAGCTAAGAAAAGCATGCTGTTCCTGTTAGCTAGCACAGAGAAAAACATGAACACTCTGAAGTGTAAGTCAAAGACTAGAGTCAAAAGCAAACATACAGAATTCAACATTATTGGCTTTATTTTTTCTTAGTTATGTTCCTTAGGTGACTGGCAGTATTTTGGAACCTGTCTGTCAAGCATTTGGGATTAGCTCTCTTGGAAGGGCAAGGATGTGGGCCCTTAAGTGCCACTTGGGAAATGCCAAGATACCAGCCCACAGCTCTGCAGGGAGAGGTGTTACTTGGCAAATACCAAGAGCTTAATCAGAAATTTGGGACCACTACAGATGGTCAAGGAGACAAACAGATCAGTTTTTCTCTTCAGGTCTCCTGCATGTGGCTGGTCCAACTGGATAATAGGTCCAGCAGTAACTCATAGCAGCAGGAAACTCTTCCCATTCAATGGTTGCCTGATGACCTGTATGAAATGAGAGTTCAGCCAGTGGTACAGGCACTACTTAGTGGACAAGTATCCACGCATGTAGTTTCTGCAGTAACTGGTGTCTCCATGTCTGCCATTCTCCCTGCCTGCCCAGCAGAGGGGACTGAAATTATCGGGAAACAAGTTTCTCCATCAAAGTGTTCTTCCAGCTGAGGCTTTGCACTGCACATGCACAGCCTGCGCTGCTTCGTTTATCTGTGGATGGACAATTGTTATCTCCAGGCCTACAGAGTGAGCACTGTTAGACATATTAAAAATAATTTTAAAAAAGTCCTCTGACTCCAAAGTTCAGTGCCTTTCAGTTTGTGTACATCGAGCTGAGAAATCATGCCCACTAATTGTTACTGAAGTCTGCAGTTTGTTGGCCCACTAGTACAATAGCAGGATACTGGGCAAACTTGTGCACCTCCTCCCAAGTTCAGATGTGTTTGAGATGTGCAGCTCAAAGCTGACCAGTCTGTTACCTCTAATATTGTTGATGGATAAGACCCTACAGGTTCAAGCTGTGGTAGCTTTGACAGTGTCTGTTGCAAATGGAGCTGTTTCAAAACACAAACCAGAATTTCAAAGTGTCACTAAAATGCTGAAGACCCATTGAGGAGCAGGTGTGGGGGTGGTGGATGGTAAAGGCTGTCTTAGTGAAACTCTTCAGAAGAGGAATTCTGCTAATGAAGGGAGAATCCTACAGTCACCTCCAACAGTATAAGCAGAATGAAAAGCAGCAGCAGCAAAAGCCAGTAATGCACCAAAAGATAAGTGTCCAGCCTAAATAATACCAATAAAATAGCTGTGCTGCTGAATTAATATGCCAATCTAATCCACATTTCCTGAAGCAGTTGAACTCTCAGCTACAAAGCTCATCATAGGGAGAAGGTTGTTGCAATGATGATGCTATGGATAGCTGTGTCTCATAGCTGAGTTGTATATGTGTATGACTGGTTTGCATTTGTGAAGTGCATACTTTTCACAGAATCATAGAACCATTAAGGTTGGAAAGACCTCCAAGATTACTGAGTCCAACCTTTGACTGAAGACCACCGTTGTCAACTAAGCCATAGCATTAACTTCTAGATCCAGTCATTTCTTGAATGCTTTCAGGGAGGGTGACTCCACAACCTCCCTGGGCAGTTCATTCCAATATTTGACAACCCCTTCAGTGAAGAAATTCTTCCTGATGTCCAACTTGAATCTCCCATGGTACAGCTTGAGTCCATTTCCTCTTGTCCTATCACTTGTTGCCTGGGGGAAGAGACCAATCCCCACCTGGCTACAGCCTCCTGTCAGGTGGTTGTAGAGAGTGATAAGGTCCCCCCTGAGCTTCCTTTTTTCCAGACTAAACAACCCCAGCTTCCTCAGCTGCTCCTCATAGGACTTAACTCTCCAGACCCTTCACCAGCTCCATTGCCCTTCTCTGGACACACTCCAGCACCTCAGTGTCTTTCTTGTACCGAGGGGCCCAGAACAGAACACAGGATTTGAGGTGTGGCCTCACCAGTGCTGAGTACAGGGGGACAATCACTGCCCTGGTCCTGCTGGCCACACTGTTCCTGATACAGACCAGGATGCCACTGGCCTTCTTGGCCACCTGGGCACACGCTGGCTCATGTTCAACCATCTGTTGACCAGCACCCCCAGGTCCTTTTCTGCTGAGCAGCTTTCCAGCCACTCTTCCCCCAGCTGCATGGGGTTGTTGTGACCCAAGTGCAGGACCCAGCACTCTGCCTTAATGAACCTCATACAGTTGGCCTCAGCCAATGATCCAGCCTGTCTAGATCCCTCTGCAGAGCCTATCTTTCGTACCAGAAAAAGCAAACAATAATGTTTCCGTGCCTGTATTAGACTAAGAAGAGTGTGCATATTTGTGTGTGTGTGTTTGTGCTGGCTTAAGGAATTGTGTATGTGCATAAGAACAAGTGCTAGTGAACACGTAGCAAGACACCAAGGGGCCATCACATCTGCGTGTGAGCACTTGAAACTGCGGCAGAAACAGTGTGTGCTACGACTGGGAGCAAGGGTGGGCAGGGCTGTGTGAGTGCTCATTCACTCTGAGTGCTCACTGAGTGGTTTTGCTGCTGTGGGGAGTGTGGGTCTGTACCAACAGCAGGGCAGAGAAGCAGTGCTGTGGGCACAGGCACCCACGCGCATGGGAAGGGAGCAGGACGGCACGCGTGGCACCGCAGTGCCGGAGGGGGATGCAGGAAGGCTTTTTCCCAACTGTTTATACAACACGGTTTGACTCAGCAAAGAATTAACATGGTAAAGAAAAATCTAGAAGTGCTCTTGCCAGCTACAAGCAGAGTGATCAGCATACACAGGATGTGGTAAGAGCTAAAGACGACCCGTTATTAACTTCACTTTTATTTCAAGGGGGTTCACTTCTCTGTTCTGTTTCCCATTTGGGAAGTGAAACCTAAGATCATGGTACCATAAAAAAAAACCAAACTGGTCACAACTCATTTGTTTTTCTGCTTTATTATCTTTTAAAAGGTTACTTTGCTTTTCTTTCAATGGAATTTATTGAAATTGCTGGTAACACATGAAGTCCTCACTCCCTGTTTCTCTCCTGAGGAATTATCTCATTTGCTCTCATTTGAAACTGTTGACTCTGAAGGGAGTGTTTACACCTCACAGTATGGTGCAACCCAGAGCAGAGGGAAAAACGCAGGTTCCTCCTAAGCACAGCCAGAGCCTGTGCACTGCTCACAAGGTGCTTTGTAAACATTTATTCATTCTTGTACACATGCTCCCTTCCCTCCCCCAATCAGGTGAGGAAATATTATTGTCACCATTTCACAGATGGAAGAATTGAATGCAGATAGGTCTGGTGACCCACCCGCAACCGCTGAGGCTGATTTAGAGCTGAGGCGTTAAGCTCCCAGCCACCTAATTTAACCCAGCAGGTCACGTTCCCACCCAGGCCTGACAATATAGGTAGTGCCAGCTCCATCTACCTGCCACCCACTTGTCCTGTGAAGCAGTAACACTCATCTCCACGTTTGCAGAATGAGATCAGATTGCTGTGGCTTACTCCATGTGGTGTTGTCATCAGAGTGCGATATATCATTATGATATCATGATGTTATTATGCCTGAAACTAACGCAAGGCCATGCGCAGAACAGAGGTAGGCAGTTGAAAATCAGCAACCATGTGCTCTTCCACCACATCACACGCACACACCCTGTACTAGGGTGTTGGATGATTCCACCACACTGCAAGGATCTGCAAACAATATGTGTGCTGGGCAGGGTCTCCCCACCTTCTCTTTTGGGGCCTGGATTAATTTCTGCCCATACAGTCCTGGTGCAAATGTCTGAGGGAGGAAAGATGGCTCCGTGAGGAGATGGAAGGAAAATGTTTGCCTCTCAAGTGGAAATGGCTCTCAAAGCACATGGTCAGGAGATAAAGATCATGGGCCCAGTTCTTTGTGAGAGTAGTTGTTTTTAAGTGCTGAGCACTTACTGGAAACTAAGCCTCCTAAAACTGGTTCACTACAAGCATTGGGAAACAAAGCCTTCAGTCTCATCACAGCTGAACATCCAGGGCCACGTTGCCACTGCTGTTTGCTTTTGCTTTGCTATTTAAAATCCTCACCTATGTTGTTTCTCTCTCCCACACAGAATCAAGAACAACAACAATTATAAAAAAACCAGCACCATACCATCTTCCTTTGCTTTTCACACTGTTTGCACGGGGCATGATTTCACTCATGCCCAGCTCATTGCAGACGACTCAGATTAGTCAGTTCCACTTTCTGAGACTGGCTGGTCTGGCTGGCTGGCTCAGGTCCCACAGGATACTGCTGCACCCAGCTTCCTGCTGCTGAAGGGAAGGCCAGCTTTCCCTGCATGAATCTTAACTTACGTTTTAAAATAAAACACGTGGTATTTTCATCTTTGGAATATAACCTTTGCAATAAGTCATTCCAATGAATCTGGTGTTGCTTTTTGCCTTGTCACATGCAAAACTTGTTTCCATTGCCATGATGAAGTTTGCAGAAAGGTCCATCTTGATTTCTATGGGCTTTGGACCTGTCTTTCAGGGGCTGGTACTGTACCTGTTGAGAGCAATGGCAAAACGTCCACAAATTTCAAGGCGTGAGAGATGAAGGGTCTCAAAAGTACTCGGGAGTGGAAAGGGAATGCATTTGAGTGCCAGGACTGTTCAGTGGCTTCTCTACATCTCTTTCAACCATCATGTGTGGGTTCGAGGTGCACTGGGACTTTGTAGGGAAATAGGTGAGTCTTGAGCATCTAGAAAGAAGATGGGTAGTTCTTCTGGCCCTCCCTTAGGAAATAAGTGCCACCCATACTGTGCCAGGGACATGAGCTGTAGAGAGTCAGGACAACACCTTTCTGGGCTGTTGTCTCTAGATTTGAGGTTCCTTTTCCTGTCTGAGGGTTAAATGTGAGTTTTCCTCTGAGGGCAGAGCAGCCAGTGGCAGGAGAGAGGCTGGCATGTGGAAGAGCCTCAAGTCAGCACTGTTCATCCACAGAAACAGAAGATCCATTGTTGTTGAACTGGCAGAAAGTTAATCTCTTAGTTAAAATATTACTGGGCTCTACTTGCTCTTATCCTTCCACAGTGCAAGGGGCAAGGGGCTCAGTAGGTCAGCTGGCTAGTACCTGACAGCAACTGCAGGGACCCAGTCAAGTCCCAGAGTGTGACCTGTGCCTCCTTGGTTAGATCCTTTTCCACAGTTCATATAGCTCTTTTATAGCCCTTGTGCACGCTTCAGTGTGTTATGTGCTAAACGGAACAAAGTAAGAACTCTGCAGAGAAGAAAGCCCAGGCCAAAGCTAGGTATGGTTGGCACATCAGCTGTCCTGCAGTAACAGAGTACGCAGCACGCTCAGCAGGGCAGCCTCAGCACCACTGGCTGAGAAAGGAAACTCCAGTCCTTAGAACAGTGCAAAACACAGTGCCTAAATGTCAAGGGTCCCCAGTAGGGAAGGCAGCTGTGCCAGCTGTGAGAAACAAATAAAATGATTAGTTGAGGAGTCACAAATTCAGAGCAAACACCCAGGTAATACCCCACCTTCTTCTAAGTGGCGTAAGTCAACACCCAGTGGCACAAGTAATCAGAGCCCTGAGCAGCATGGGGCTCGTTTTCTGCTGGTGTTGCTGCTGTGCCTACCCCAGACACAGACCCCTGCTCCCAGACCTAAGACACCAAGACAGCAAGTTACAGTTTTGCTGGCCAAAAATTTTCTAAATGGGAGCAGGGAGCAATCCTCACTATCTCTTGCAGGTTCCAGCTCAGCTATGTGTGCTACACCCATTCATCTAAATGCAGAATTAGTTCTGAAACTAACGATAAGGCTTGAAATGCCATCACGCAGCTAATTTATTTCCCCACTGTCCCAAAGTGCTTCCCAGGTGCTGAAAAGCTTAGCTACCAAAATCTCCATGGCCTTTGTTGTCAACCTCAGCAAGACAGCTCTGCATTGCACCATCTTTCCTATTCATGTTGGGTTTCAACCCTTAATGCGCCAAGCCTCAGAGCCCCCAGCAGTGGTGGGGGGGGAGGGGGCTGTTCTTCTCTCGACACAGCTGAGGAGAAGCAAATTCTCCCTGTTCACAGAGAAAGGGGGTGCTGGAGCACCACCATCAGCTATTGCCTCCTGTCTTTCATGCGTGTCTTCTCTCCTCAGAGCAATGTGCTGTACCTTTACGTCAGTGGAGTTGCACAAACGTGAGCTAGGTGTGATATCACACTACAACACATTGGCTGTGCTGAAGACACAAGGTCATCCCACCCTTGGGAAGGGGAGGGAGGACATGGGTGTATATACACACACAGGAGCACACCTTGGTGGCTGTCTGTAAACACGTGTACCCACAGAGTTTCCATTTGGAGACGTGCTCCATGTGGCATGTATCTGTTCAGGCAGAAAAACGTCACTGCCCCAGTTCTGGCAGCAGAATCCTTTTTTGTTTTTTCTCGCTTGGGTTCTGGAGTTACTTCTGATTTACAAAAATATCACCACAGGGCAGCCTTCCTGATAGGTGGAATAGTTTCCCCTTGAGAAGAAGCTGGTGGAAATCCCCTCTCCTGAGACATTTTTAACCTTGCCAAAAAACGACAATGGGAGTGACTGCTTTAACTAGTGAGCTGACTGGGATGAGCTAATGGGTTTTTCCATATCTGGTGTCTAGTTCCAGGGATTTCCATGAATTGCTGTCAGGACAGAAGAAGGCAACAGATTGCAACTGTGGGATCTGCTGTTTCAGCTCCACTGACACGTCATTCCCCCAGGACACCCAGTGACCTGGTTAATCTAGTTCTTTGCTTCTGACTTCTCGTAAATGATTTATCAACTGGCGTGGATCCCTGTTTGCTTAAGGAGGCGTGTGATGACCTCTAGCAGACCGGCTGCACTGAGCTACAGCCCACATTGGGCACCCAGCTGCTGGTCCCAGCTCGTGACCCTTGGCACAGGGAGCAGGAGGACAGGGCTCTGGCAGAGTCCAATGGCAAGGACTCCTGCAGGGAACTGTGGGTGGTGTTTACAGGGTTTTGTGGAGAGCCCCGGTGACTAAGCCGTCAGCTCATCAGCGAAGGTGCTTGCAGGCCTGTCTCAGCCTGCCCTGCCCCCCACGGTGTGTAGGTCCTGGCTGGGAGGCTGGCTGTGTTTGCTGTGTACAGACTGCAGGGTGCAAATCCTCGGAAGCATCAGCTGCACCAGCACCAGCCCTCAGGTCCATATACTCTAGAGAAAAAAATAACATGAATGTCTACCACCTTGTCCATCCTCATGAGAGGTGTTCAAACCAGATGCAGCTCTGGACATCTTCATCATGTACATGCATAGGTCAATGCCTGTGTCACCACACACAAAACACTACAGCTAAACAGAAGATAGTACAGATCTAAGCTCAATGCTTAAGCCAGGGAGATGAAGGATGATCCTGCAAGCTTTATATCCTGTCTTTGTAGGTGAGGCTAGAATGTGGAAAGAGATCAGATACCACAAATCAGGCACCCCCCCTAAATACTGTCTATGGGCAACTCCCTGCTTTTCCTCCAGGCCAGTTATTGCTGCTTCCTGCTCTGATTGTTTCAAATCTGGTTATCTTGAGTTATGCCTGTTCTGGCAAATATGGTGCAGCAGAGGGGAGGTCCTGTTCTCATCAATGTTGTACGCATGCCACAGATCACAGAGATTGGCGTGGGAGGAACAGCTCAGATGAGCTGCTTGAGGCAGGTATTGGGAAGTTTGCAACAGAGCTGTGTAATGTTTAGAAATATAAAACTGCTTAACAAAAGCTTCGTTGTGGAAGATACAGGGCCGTACTGAATTTTCTGATGGCTGGAGGCTGTTTTGCAGGGGCAGCATCCAGCAGAAAGGGAAGCTGGGGAAGCCTACTCCAGCACCAGCCCGGACAGCCCTGCTCCCAAGAGGCACAGTGTCACACCACCCTAGGGCCACACATCATCAGGGAGGGCTGGCTCAGGCTGCGGCAAGGAACCTGCAGCCACATGTTGGCAAAAGCATGGGGTGTGTTTTCTTCTCACACAGGGGTGGATCTGGAACAGCTTTCAGCTTCCTGGAGCCTGAGAAGTGGGGTTTATTTGTTTATAGCCCAAGAGGATGGAGGGTGCAGCTCCTGTTCCCTATTTTTGGTGGCACACCACTAGCTTCCTTGCCTTGTGCCTCAACAGGATCCTCTATGTTCATGCATGACAGGCTCCCATTCTACACCTTGTAAAGCACCCCAGCATGACAGAAGGACAGACGGCTGGTGGGATGTGTGACAGCTGTTCCACCTCACCAGGAACAGTCATAGCTACCCTGTGATTCAAAACACAAAACCATGTCCCCAAAAACGTATTCACTCTAGGGTGACCCTATATGCCCTATGATAATCCCAGTCAGAGAGCAGAGAGACAGGAGAGGGAAAGAAAGGAAGGCTAGCAAATTATCCCAAATTATATTTCCAACCTTTAAATATGGGTGGAGGTACTGTAAGTATAACCTTCAGTGTGAATTCCCAAGTGTTGATAGATATTTATATGGGTAACTGAGGGTTCAGTCTTAGTTTTAAGCCCAAACTCACTCTTCATACACCTCTTCCATACACAGACTTACTCTCCAAACAGCAGAGAAGATCCTGATCCATGTAGAAATTATGTCCTTACCAGCAGCACAAGTACTCCAGGCTCAAATCTCTTGGCTTTGCAAACTCAAACAGGTTTGCTTAGGACAGCACAGATGTAGAATGATGCAAGTGCAAAACCCCCCAAAAGCATTCCCCTGTCCCTAGGGCAGTGAAACAAGAGCTGAGTTTTCTCACTGAACTCTTTCGTTGCAATGGCACATTAAAAAGAGCGCCCAGTCTTTGGCAGAGCTGGGATTGGAACCTGCTTCCTCTCATCTCCAGTCTCCCAGGCTGAGGGAAAGATTGCTTCCAGGTGCCTGGCCTTCTTCTAGTCTTGGTGACGTAAGGCCATTTTCTGGTCCATTCTCTGTCTATACCAAAGCGGTCTTATTTTGCACTTTTTGACTACAACCAAACCATTTTATTGAGCTGTTCTGGTATTGTTGTGCTAAAATCACTCACCTGGCAGAGCAGTTCAGTGCAAGACAGAGAGAAGTCACGTACCTGTCAGTTGGGTCTTACCATAAGAGATCCCACCAGCATGCTCCAGGCAAGGTTACAGCTACCTGCCATGTAGTCAAGGCATCCTCATTCACCACCACTGTCCTGGCAAGACTAGCTCAGGGTTAAGAGGCAGCTGATCCCAGTGTCTTATCCAGGTCCATTGCTGATGAGGCTCACTTTAAATCTACTGGCAAGATTTAACAAAACTGCATACACAAGGGAACAGTTATGGATGAATAGAAGTTAAGGGAATAATAACCTGCTTTTCTTGGACCTCGTCCAGTATTCACTAAAGGGATTTCCATGAGCATTGGTAGAATTCAAATCAGACCATAAATTTCTTGCAAATTTTCTTTTGCTTTATTAAAGCAGAAAAAACCCCCGAACAACCAAACTAAAAAAACCCTCTTAAAAGTTGTTTCCCCTTTTCCGCATGTATTTATTCTCCCTTATGCTTCTTCTTGGCACTGGGCAAAGTATATCCACTCTGACAAACCCGTGATCCAAGAACTTCCCATAACATGAGAAATGCAATCCTGAGCCCCTCAGCTTTGTTGGCCCTGGAGAACAACTGCCTCAGCCCTGCTCACTTCCAGGCCCATCACTTGTACCAGGCACCAGCACAAGAGAATTACACACCAAGAGGACATTCTTCCTATCTTATTATCACCTTCCCAAACTATCAATTAAAAATGTCACATTTCTGTACCCTGTGGATGTCATCTGCCTTCTTTGCACACTTTGTACAAGCAGGGTTTTGAAACACGCTTCCCATGAATCATCTGAGGAGTAGTGTGGCTAGTAGGTATCAAGGCACTTGAAGATGCTGACGTAGTGTCTGATTGGATTTCAAAAGGGCACTGCTCCTGATGCCTTTTGATGTCAGTGTAGGTTGGGCATGTATACCCCAGTCCCCATCTCTAGGTACTGAACACCTTTCAAGTCTGGGTAACAGTCTCAGTTCCCTTCCAGAATACAGCACTTAGCTCTCAGGGTGTTGTGAGGATGCAAGAAGTGATGATTATGAGTTTTCAGGAAATACAGAAATGGGGTACTTCCAAGTAAGTTAACTAAGTAACTTTTAATCAGAAAGACAATTTAGTAGCATTTTCTGCCAATAGCTAGCTTTGTAGATTCCCATGATTCCCACTGCTAACATCTCCAACAAGGAAATATTTATGACCCTTCCCCTTCAGAAGGGTGGTTTTTATCTCATCTAAAATAGAGCACGAAGATATGTGTGTCAGTGTTAATGATGTTAACTGTCCCTTTTTGTCCCCATGCTTCAAAAAGAAGAGAAACATGCAAACCTTAAAATGGAATCCCAGAGAGACGCAGCGGCTGTAAGCCATTAAATGCTTGGCTGTAGCTTTTTATTGAAACAATTAAAGCAATTTACTGTACAGGTAGCTTTGGTTAAGTGGGGTTTAGGTTCTTGTTAGGTTCACAGCCCTATATCCCCAGAGGTCAAGTACCATGTGCTGAGGAGACTCTGGCTCTCCCCCCAGGAGAGCTACCAGGGCATCAGGCAGAGCACAAACAAAGCATGTGCAGGTGTGAGGCCTAATGGAGCTGCTATCGCTCTGATTTCCAGAGAGAAAAAGACCAAAAGAGTTTGTTTGCAATGCAGGCTTGAGTGCCCGTAGGTTTGGGTCTGAAGTAAGGAGTGTGAGGCCTGTGTTTATGCCCCATTTTTGAAAGGAAGGCGTTTCTCCCTCTCAGCATGTTGGGGGGAAGCAATAGGGCTGCCATCTAGAGGCCAAAGTGACCTTCCAGCACATTCCCTTGGACAGCAATGCACTGGCCGTGACCTGCTCTCCTCACTACCTACATATAAAGGATTCCTCATTTCTAAATAAAATTGCCATACTACAAAGCATTTCTCCATCCACATCTCTCATTCAAGAATTGCATATGCTGCCTTAATCAATCCAGCTTAAGAATAGCCTATATAGATAATAGATGCATCTGCCACGGGGATGAAGAACAGTATGAAGTATGAGATACAAAGCAGAGTCTTGCAGAAATACTTTACAGGCTCTGAGGAGCTCTAGGTTTCTGGGAGCAGTGTTAAATGTGTGGTATTGAAAGATTATTAGCAGGAAGACTCAAGCATGGGACAGGGTTTGTGCTGCCTACTAGGCACATCAAGCTCTATAGCCAGAGTAAGTATGATTCTCATCTGCTCATCCCATTGCTACTCCTCACTACTGTCAGGCTTTGGAAGAGTTTGTTCCGGACATGGCCCAGAACTATATCTGGTTTGGCTCAGAATGTGCTTTTCTCCCATCCCTACAGCGATCTCATTCCCCTCTGACAATAAGGTGTGGGCCAGGTCTGCTGAGACCAGCAGTAAACTCTGGGTGTCTAGGCCTGGACACTGTCCTTCCCAACCTGTTCCTTAACTGAATACAGCAAGTCAAACTGATCTGAACCTCTGGCAACTGGAGCCAGTCAGTAATATGTTTTGGTGGTTACAGCGTGTTCAGAAAAGTCGTATCTTAGCTGTTGCTTCTTTCCCATGGCTGCTCCTCTACTTTGTTGCCTCATCTTCTCTCTCATCTGGCTTAGGAATGGCCTCTCCCCCATGCATTTCCCTACAGCAGGCATAGTAATCATTTAGTACTGACAAATGTTAAAGGGAAACAGGCAGAGGACCCTCATGGCAGCCTACTGCTCTCCAGAGTGCCCCATGCTAATTTGAGGTGTGTTAAACCCTGCCACCTCCACACATCTTGAGCATACAAGGAGGTTGGAGTAGGAAGGTGAGTGTTGCAGGGCAATGATACCCTGGTCTTGCAGCTGGAGAAGTTCTACCCAAGGCCCTCACAAAGCACTTCAGTTTTGCTTGCATGCTGCCTGCCCTGCACCCTGCACCCTCCACATTGCAAAATCCCCCGCTGATGTGACTAAGAGTCACGTTCCGCAGCCTCAGCATCGGTTTCCACCTCTCACAGCCCTGAAATGGAGACAGGGATGTGTGATTCGCTTTCTCTTCTCCTTACCTAGGACTCTCTGACCATGGGTGATTGTGTCCAAGGGGCTGGAGGGACCTTTCAGTCAATACTCTTGTGTGAGTGGCTAAATAAAAACAGATCTGAACCTCACCAGCGCTGCTTACATAAAGGAAAGAGGAAGCAGCCACTGACTCCAGCAAGCTCTAGCAAAGTTCTGCAAGAAGCTGCTAAAAATAGGGCTGCCCCTACATTTCCATCCTGCCTTTGACACAGTCACAGCTTTCACATCCCATGAGCCTCGCCATTTCCTTGTGGTGGGCTTGCCTCATGCCCCAGCGTCACCGACAGCCCTTCCTGCCTGCGGACAGCCTCAGGAGCTTTGAAGTGCAGGCAGTTCCTTCCCACCCTGCTGCAAGCAAACACTTCCCCTGCCCTCTTTACCTGTCCCTCAAAGGAGAAGTGGGGCAAGTCCCAGTGATGGTCTCACCCTAAGAGGACACTAAAAGTCCCAGAGATACTGAACACCAAAAAAGCTTTCCACAGTGGAGTGTTTTCTCAGTAAATGAAATGGTGGAAAGTGTTTGTTTGAATACCCTGGGATAATATTCCCAAACACTACCTTTTGACTGTGGTACTTACTCTTGGAGGACTCGGAGCTGAAAATGACCTGAACCTGCTTCTTGGAGTAAAAAGGAAAACAAGTGAACCCAAGGTAGAGAGGATGGGATGTGAAGGGGAGCTCTTCTGTGTGATCTGAGGCTCGGGTGTCCCCATCCCTGGGGCCAAGGAGGTGGCTGTTAGCCAGCCAGTGATGCTGTGTGCATGCTGGATGATGGCACATGGAAGTTGGAGGTGCATTGGCAATGTAATGTAGGAAGAGCAAGAGTGTTGCCAGTTCTGCCGGTGCTGTTCCTGAACTCAGAGTGGATGGCATCACTGTTAAGCTGAGGAGAAAGCAACGAAGTCTGTGAAGCCAGATGAAATAGAGACTGTTGAAAATTACCTGTATTGTTTGCCCAAGGTTTTCCAAATCCTGGGGAAGTAATGCCCATGAGAATTTGGGCCAGTAGGAAGATCATTAAGATTTCTGTCTTCCCTGCTTTTCAATCCAGCAGGTACCAGAAAGGGCAAGGTGGCACATGCTGGACTCCTGAGAAACAAGTGGGATCAGGGGAGTCCAAGGCCAGAGCTTTGCCTTCCTCTCTGGACCTGATTAAGCATCTAACCAGCTTGCTGCCACGCTGTTGGAGCAGCGGTCCAGAAAGTCTGGGAGGTGATTCACTCCTCCGTGAGTTTGGAGTCTGGCTGTTCTGGCCTCAAGCTCTCAAGCAGAAAGATGGGGTCTTGAAACTTCACAAACCCTGATTCTGCTTCCAAGTATCAAGGGTGAACCAAGAAAGCCAGCTGAGCACCCTTGAAATAAAAAGAGTGATAATGAAGAAGACCTGAATCCCTTCTCCAGGGGCATTGGATGTTGTCTTGGGGAAGCCTCTGTGGAGCCCTGACTTTGGCAGAGGACTGGAGTGTGGAGAGGCTGCCTTGAGGAGTTAGTTGACTTGGTAAGGGCCAGAGATGTCTGGAGTGCGTGAGGGAAAGGCACACCCAGGGATAGAGCCCCCAGCCAGCCTGCAGGACAGCCTAAGGAGTAATAGCCCTGTTGTAGGCACTGGGTGGTAAAACATAGCAGAAAGCCATTCTACTCAGAAGTCACACCTAGACAACAAGAAATTTTCTCCAGACCAAGCCAGAAGTTATTTCCGGAAGACTCTTTGTCACCAGACTCATTTGGAGGAGTGGCAATATTCAGTGTATGCCTAACACTGTCTAGAAACAGGCCCTGGCAGAAGGGTGCAGCCCCAGTTCTGGGCAGCTCCTGTGGGTACACGTGTGGGGGGAGGAGGAAGAGGATGGGGGTGGGGGTGGCGGCTTCCTCAGCAGTCAGTTTTGTTTCTCAGTCTAGTGCAGAAGAGAAACATTTGTTAGCTCTCACTCCTTCTAAGCCTTTATAACCACTCTCCTCTCAAGATTAGCCTGTGTAGGTTTCCTGGGTGGCTGCAGTTTTTAATACCTGGATCTTAATCCAACCTCTCCATCTCCCTCCCTCACCCTGCCAGAGCTCACAAAGGTGGGCAGCTCCAGCCCTTGGTGAAGTTGTCCCTCTATGTCGCTCAGAAGATGTTGAGGGGATCGGGGGATCTACCCTGGGACCACCACTGGGGTGAGCAAACAGGTCTACAGCCCTTCAGAGCAATTCTCACGGTGGCCATCATGACAAAGAGACTTCCAAGGGCTCGAGGAAGTGCCAGGGAGTCAAAATGATGGGACCCAGATTGTCTGCACACACAGACGTGGCTTCCAACAAACAGGTCCTTCAGGAGACTGCACATGGCTCACCTCCATGGTTGATTTTTGAGCCCGTCCGCGCCACACCCCCACCTTTTCCTTCGGCTCTCCCGGCAGGAGAACGTTCTGAAAGCCGCATGGGGGGGCCAGGACAGAGTTCCCAGTGCTCAAGTCAGGGGTGTTGTGATGGGGGGTGTGTGGGCGTGTGTTTCTCGGGGAGGTTCCGCAAAGGCAAAGCTCTGGGTCACCAGCGCGGTTTTGAGGCGAGTTTGCGAGTTTCTGGAAAAGCCGTTTCCGTGAGGCGGTGCCACAGCGCCACCTGGCGGGCCGGCCGGCTCGGGCTCGTTTTTCCCGTGATCCGCCCCGTGGGAAGCAGTGATGACACTTCCCGCTGGGATCGCGCTGCTGACGCGCCGGGCAAACCCCGCTGTCACCTAAACAGCACCGTCACGGTGAAGAGGCGCGTGGGCAGCTCCAGAGCCCAGCCCAAGGCAGCCCTGGCTGCTATGTCACACCACAACTTCACCGTAAGCACACGCATAACCTGCTCTCAGCACGCTCCGTTCCCACGCAGAGCTGTTGCTGTTGTTCAGGCAGCAGAGGCACTTGTGGGAAGGTAGGAAAGTGCACAACACCGGTTTGTGAGGTCTTAGCAGAGTTACGTAAATTCACTCACAGGTTGCGATGTGTTTGTGGTGAGATTTGGGGTCTCAAAATATACTGAGTGTCATCGATTCTCACTGAGAAATACAGCATAGTATTTCACAGCGATAATTTTGGTGCTCACAGATAAGAGATACAAGCTACCGGACTAAGGGAAGTTCAAGAGAGTCTGTACAATAAGCAGATGTGGATTTTAGACCATCCAAGTGTCAGAACTGGGGAAAGATAAAGCAAACTGAAACAAACAGAGGGCAAGTGTGGGCAGAAATCTTGCAGCAAGCGTTTTGGGCAAATCTGGAAGATCAGTCTACATGATCAGTAATGGTTCTCACACAGTGCTAAAAATAGGCTGTGACAATTTGAAGGAAAAGAACAGGGGAACTTTTTAAACATGTAATAAAACTTGGAGGTTTTTGAGCACATCACTTTTCAGTTAAGGCATTTAGAGGAACTGGCAGTGATGCAGGGAACACGGCAATGGCCATATGTGTAAGAGACAGCAGAGCTCTTTGCTTAGACTTTTTGTTAAACAGCCAGTGTGACCTGAAGCTTTACTGGAAAAATACATAGATGCAACAAAGCCAAGTGCAACCAATACCAACACTTCAGACTGGAGCACTAGATGTGGCATTTAGGTCCAGCTCTGGTAAATTCCATCTTTGGCCAGAGGCATTAAAGGGACAGGCTGTCTAGAGAGGCCAGATACTGATTGTCTGATGGCCAGTAGCAGCAGAAGGACAGATCGCCCATGGTCTAAGCACAGTCTGCTTTGGAGAGAGAGCTCTGTCTGGTAGCTGGAATGCTGCTGGCTTGGACTCCTGATAGCCTGAGGCACTTGGAAAATCCCAACCAGAAGCCACAGTGGGGCCTACATCCATAGTCCCATTCACCAAGCTTAGAGACTAATTCCTTCAGCTGTCGATGTGAATGCAAAGACTTCATCCAGTTTCTTTTCTTTTACTGTGTATGTTTTCCTAACATCTCCTTCTTGTTATTGCTGTGCTAGCATATGCTGCACCACTGCCACTCTGTCCCCTGACTAAATTCTGGGTCAAATTTTAACAAATTTAGGGTACCTCTGTTTTTAAGGCTCTAGACTGAGAGCCTTTTCAGATTTTAACTTCAGCCATACCAATGGGTACTCACTTCCTTTAGAAGAGTGTCCTGCAGCATCCTACCTCTGTGAACCACAAAGTAATACCCATGGGACTCTGATCGAGGAGGAATCAGTTGCCTTAGAACACCAGAGAGCTGGCTGTTGGGTAAAACAAATCCAGTGTGTGTCTAGGAGCCTACTGAACCTGATCTCAGGGTCTCCAGTGATGTACCACACCTACATACACACATACAGAGAGAAATTCTTTGTCTGAACCAAAACATCTGCTCTAAGCATATTGATCTGGATCTTTCCAGCTCAGCTTGCCATGGCTAAATACTCACACAGCACAAGAGATTTCTACAGTGGAAAAGGAGAGAACAGGGAAAGACCACATTCATCCCTGTTTACAGCAAAAAGCCACCACACTACACAAAAGTATCATTCATTACCAGTGAAACTCTGTCTTAAGTCCTTCACTAATCTGGAAAAACACGTTTTGCCTTACATTCTTCCCTCCCTCATCACTCCCTCGTAGTCTTAGGCCCAGCAAATCAATAGTAGTGAATGTCCTTTGAACATCTTGAGACTACCCAGAGTTGCCATTAGCTAGTATTTCACTACAGCATATGATTTGGTCTTGTTTCTAACCCCAGCCTGTTAACCCTTGCACTTTCCTCTTGGTGCTGACTCTTAACTAAGGCCCGAATGGCTCCCTTATGTTTCTGCTGTATCCCCTCCTTTAAGCTGGCATGCGAGGAGCCCTCTGCCGTAGCCCTCTGCCAGGTATAATTGTTGGCTAATCAGCATTATTGTCCTAGTAAATCACCGGGGTGAAAGGCTAACAACTCTCCTGCAGGTTTGCTAAGAGAGGAGGTGGAGGGGGAACTGATTGCACGGCTCGTAAAATGGGAAACGTGCCCTCAGGTGCTGGACGCACAGAGCATTTAGTCTGCCAGCAAAAAATGGCTATGGAGTGGGAATGAAGGAATCAGACTGGAAGTTACGTGCTTCCAAACCCTTGTGAGAAGACTAACTCCACTTAGGAACTGTACAGCGCTCAGTTCTCAGATCGGGGTGCGACAGGAGGAGCTGGCAGAGCAGAGAAATTCCGCCCGCGGCCCTCGATCCTCTGCTGGAGCAGGGGCAGAGCGCTGCGGGTACAGATCCTGGGGCACTTCTTCCCACTGGGAATCACGTCGCTCCTTCACCGCGGTTTTGAAAGAGAAACATTTTCTCCCCTGAGCACAACCCGCACCCTTCTCAGCCCGTTCTCGGCTCCAGGAGCAAGCGGCACAAGGACAGCTAGCAGATGGCACGAGCCGGAGCCGAACATGCTCGGCAAGGAATCTTGGCCTTCCCGGTAGTATATCCCTCCCCCCCCCCTCTTCCTCACCTCCTTGTTTGGCAACCACAGGTGAGCATGCACAACACTTGCTTTCCTTTTCTCATTAATAAAGCAGAGATGTGATGTGGCCAAGTACAGTAAAGTTTATCTTACAAACCACTGGGATATCCTTGGCTGATGTGTTAAACTGACAAAAATGTAATTAATAATAAAGAAGTGTCATAAACATCATGGAAAATACACTCTTGCTTTTGGGCGGTGATGCAGCCAGTTGCAGAAATGCAACTAATTGCAGTGCTCAACTTCCAGGTGTGCTCCGTGCTGCAAGCAGCTGTGTGCTGTAGCATAAGGCTTCCTTCCCCTGGGAGGATAATGTCCTGTGGTAAGAGAAGCTCAAGAAATGCGGGACAGGAGCAGAGTGACGGGGTTCTGTTTGAAGACTGCCTACTTTGAGAACAGATGGGAGGATAAATTTAGAAGAAATATGATAGTTGTGTTTGCGAGTAAAGAAAACAGAAGGATCAGAGGAAAGTTACACCCCAGGCCATAACTCCACTTCCTCCCTCCCAGAGAATGCTGGGAAAAGCAGTACTGCAGCAGACCCAGAGAACCTACTTTTTGTGATGTCATTGAATTGGCTTCTGGACAATCAGATGAGCATCAGAACTGGCTTAATACAAGGGGCAGACACAGGGATGGTGGCTTGTCTTGCCAGCAGCAAACTGCTAAACAACCTGAGGCCCTATTGCCCAGCTGCACCCCCAAGGGACAAGTGGAACCTTTGACTCTAATATAAATGTAACACTTGTATTGTCTTATGTTGCCTCCATTTGCTGAGGAGAAATTTGTGAAAAGGGCTCTCAAGGACCACGTTAGCAGAATAAGGGGAGGAGTAATGGCAGATACACTTGCAGATGCATCATGACTTTGGAGCTCTGTTCTTTTCAGCTTTGCTGAAAGGGCTGAGAGCAGAAGCTTTCTACCAGTTGGAGGGGGTAATTCCCATCTTTCTCAGGGAAAGCCTCAGATGTTGGAACACAGACTGCTGTATAAGATAGGACTTTAATACATTAAAGAAGCCTATTTATGGTTACCTTAAAGTGGAGCTTACATTCCTGTGCTCTGTATAAAGTTGGAAGTAAGGCACCTGATACGGGTAATTTATTCCAAGGCAGTCTAAAAATATTCTATTTTTAAAATAATTAGGTTTCAGAAATACATTAATAGTTGTTCTGGTTTTAGCAATAATTTTCTTCATAGTAACTGGTATAGTGCTGTTTTAGATGTAGGATGAGAATAACATTGGTAACACAGTGACATTTTTCAATTATTGCAAAGTAGTGTTTATCAAGGACTTTTCAGCTTCTCATGTCCTACCAGAAAGGAGACTGGGAGGCCTGAGAAACTGGAACACAGCCAAGACAGCTGACAAGAGGGATATCCCATACCACATGGCATCATGCTCAGTATATAAACTGTGCAGAAAGCTGGCCAGGGGCTGCTGCTCAGGAACTGACCAGGCATATTCATCTGACTGCTGTCACTGCTGACTGAATCAATGGAAACTTACAGAAGTGAAATATGAACAAGAAATAATCGGGAATTAATAAAATAATGGGATCTACATTAGCCCTATATTTAAGTAATTTGCAAGGTAAGCATGCCGTGGTCAGAAGCATTCAAGGTCTCCGATATTGCACTTGCCAATTTCAAAGGTACTAGATGAGGCAATGGACAATTTGTGGCTTTCTTGGGTAGCCTAACAAAATTACCAAAGCCAGCAACGCTGACATTTAACACAGCTGAGCATACTCCAGCTTTCCCAACAGTCACATCTAGTAAGATTCCTCTGCAAAGTAATTTCTAATGTGTTCCTTCTGAACTGCTAGCGTATTCATATCACCGTACCATGCCAAACACGCAAAGAATGAAGTAATAGTTTGGGTGGGAAGGGACCCTAAAAATCATCTAGTTCCAAACCCCTGCCATGGGCAGGGTCACCAGTAACTTGGCTCTATAAAGGGTGTCAGCCTTGAAGCCTTGTATGTGCACAAGTCATGTGGGCAATGTTAAGAATCTCTATTACACTATTTCAAAAGTGACAAATGAATTTACCTATAGAGAGATTTCCAACACCAAATCCTATCCTGTCCTCCTGTTAGTCAGTATCCGGTCACTTACATATCGTAACTGGTTTCCAGTTCACATTTTCTTGCTTCCATACATATATACCTTCAAATAAATTTGTGATCATGTCAGAAAGATTATATGAAGTGAACGACAGCAACAACAATTAAACAAAACTGCAAAGTAAGCCAGAAAAAGGTTTGATTTTATTAGGAATGGTACATTTAAATACATGTAAGACTTTGGGATTAATTTACATATTTTTTCCAAAAATGTTTCCCTTCTTTAACGATACAGAAGTTAAAAAAAAAAAAATCTAATCCCAAATTGTAAGAACAACAGTATTTGCAGTGGAAATTTCTATTAATCAAAACAACTGTGCATTCCAGAGATTTTGACTACACTTTTCCTGGGATTTTTTTTTTTGCTGCTCTCATTACTAAAATAACCTTCCTTTCCATCAAGACTATTGCTAGTCATACACATGTTATTCAGTATCACACTTTTGGGTATGAAAGCTATGTCACTTTATTATAAACATCAAAAACATGGACATGCATATTGACATTTCTGTGCAGTTTTATGAAGTCACCTGTCAAATAAGGCCTATACATACAATACCACATACTAGTGAATTACTGTAAAATTATTATAATGGATTCCCAATAATCCTGACATCTGGATGGTATGTCTCATTTTAACAGAAAATTCCAGCTTTCATTACTGCTTAACATTGTATTAATTCACTATCCAAGTGAGCAACATTCAACTAACCAATGTGTATTCCTGAAAGTCTTTTGCAAATTAAGCATATTGTCAAGGTCATGTAAAGCTGGAACTTAAACAGCCTGTTAAGCCAAGCAATGGGGAAAAGGGGGAACTCTAAACTAATTTTATCTGGTCCATTCATTCTCGCACAGAAAAGTAGCCACAGAACCTTAAAGGAATAAAATCTCTACTTCCTGTTCTCGGACTTAATACCAAGGACAAAAGCTAACATAGTATTTTGGAAGTCAAAGGCCTTGGAGGTGGAGGGGAAAGTAGGGGCAAGAGAGGGAGAAAGCAGCGTATTGTCTCATCCCATTACCTCAGCATTATGTGTACATAATATATCTATGATAGAAATGTTTACTAATAGCAGGGAAAAAAATAAAAAAGACTTCCCACTCCAGACTTCACTGAAAGAAGAAAGCTGACAGCCAGCCCCTCCTCACAGAGATGGCCTATTTGATGACAGGCACTTTGGCAATGTAAGAGGAGGTCACCCTTTCATCATGTTAACTCTTCCCCTCCCAGTTCTCATACATAATTTGTCTCAAGTCTTCAAGAAACTTGAATCAAATTAAATTCATTAATACATCTCTCAGAGCAGGTTAACTACGGCTATGAGCAGAGCTCGACCTAGAACGAGATTTTCTTTTAGAAGAAGAGGGGGAAGGGGAAGAAGCTATCAAGCTGGAGCGGTGGCTTTTGTGGGAGTAACTCTTTTTAGGAGTACGACTGCGAGAACGAGAGCGGGATCGAGAGTGAGATCGGGAGCGAGAGCGAGACCTGGATCTGGACCTGGACCTTGACCTGGACCTGGACCGGCTGTCCGATCTGGAAGATCCTGTAGACCTGGACCTGCTGCGAGATCTTGAGTAACTCCTTGACCGAGATCTGCTTCTAGAGAAACACAATTAAAAGCTGTAGTCTCACCTCTTACTAAATTTAAAACAATCAGTAAAATTCTCAACTACTTTGTATGCATAGCACATCCATCTGAACATCTGAAAGTGCTATTCACAGCATTCAGTTATTTCACAGTGCTGCTAGATTCCTGTTATGCTCCATCATGACACTATCTTCTTAGGTCAAGGCTATCAGGAACTTCTGGCCTTGACATTCTCTGCTAGTGTGGCAAAATATGAACTGCCTAATAAAAGATGCCTCTCCTCCCAGCTCCTGCCAGGAGGAGAGAAACCAATTTTTAAGCAGGGTAGTTTCTATCAAAGAAGAACTCTTTTTCAGCATACACCCTGCCTTGAAATATCATTTAATTTATGAAGAAAAACACAGAAATGAAACTTCATACCTGTGGTATTTATTCTCTCTAGAAACACCATGCAAGTTAGTAAGAGTTTCTTTCAAGATGCTAAGGAAGTCTCTAAAGGTGTGATCACCAGCACACTTAAAGGCCTTAGAGTTTTAACACCTTCACTAGTAATGCATCCTTTATTTCATGGAAAGAAATGGATTTATTTTTAAGAGAGACAATGAAAGAGCTGAAGTCAGTATGTTTTTTTAATGACTAAACAGCAGAACTGTTTAGGAATAATGCAAGCAAGCTAACTGATTTTCTTTTATTTTCATTAACAAGTTGTCTTTCACAACTATTTGAGAAACATTTCACAGGACTGTGAAACAGCTTTCAATTATTTTTCAATTATTCATTTTTTAATACCAAAATTCGTGTTTTTAAAAAGTTCTTTCTTTAAAAAAATCCTTACTCTCATCCAAAACTCTTCTATTTACGTTGTTTCAGCAGTTAGTTCTTATCTTAATCTGTTTACATTGCTAGAAAGTTATCTGTGCAGTGATATTTAAATTGGGGTCAAAAAACTAGATAATCAAACTTTGGCATCAATGCTACCCAAATCCATGCCCTCAGCAGAATTTTATCATGTCAGGTGACATACCTATGCCTTCTGTGGTCTTCAGTCAGTTTAATTCTGCGTCCATTCAGCTCAGTGCCATCCAACTTTTCCAGTGCACTCTTCATGTCACTGTAAGATGCAAACTCCACAACCCTGTTCACCATCATGAAAAAAATGAAGTTTCAGAGAAACAAAAAAAGTAAGGAGAGCAAGACTGGCCCTTTTTAATCTGTTGCTTCACAGCTTGTTTTATCTTCTGAAAGCTAGTTTTTAACGTGGTTAACAGTAAAATACAACACTTAACAGTCCTAGCCATCCCTACCTTTCACATCTTCTTGAACATTACCAGAACTGCCATCTGCAAGGAGATGGAGAAAATGCAGGAAGCTACAAACCTGCATCAGCTGAGGAAATATCTTTCAGGCCTCCACTAAATTGCATTCCAAAGTTGTCCATGAAACAAAGTAAGTTTGCAGACTCTTCTGCCCTATTTAAGAATTCTAACAGTGAACAGAAAAATCCAGTCTGTGGTTTTTAAAATTTGAACTCAAAAAAAGGTCTTAGTTGTGCTGGTTTGCAACGGCCCTACAGCAGTTTTGCCAGCACAAAGACTCAGTTTGTACTTCCTTCTCTCCTGCTTTGTTGTGCAGGACCTTTGTAGACTGCAGAATTAAAAATGGAGAGTGGGCACGTAGGTATTCCCCATGGAAGTTGGTTATGTTCTTTTCCCATGACTCTGACTGTTGAACCAGTGTAAAGCAGCCATAGACAGGAGGTGTTTTAGTCTCAGGACTCAGATCATAAATGATTATATAAAAATAAGTTAAAGACAGCAGGATTTAACATTTGGAAGGAATTCTCCCTTCCTTTTCTGCTTTCACACATTGTTTTCATGATAGAGAATAGAGACTGAGTTCAATACTGATCTCCCACTTATTGACAGTTTCAGCATCTAAGCCACACCACAGATTTATATTTAATTTCTTCTGTATTACAAGAAAAATCATGCCCGTAATAGTTTCAGCAATCATACCGATTTAGACACAAAACGAACTTACCCTTCATTCCTGTTGTTTCTGTGTGCATCCACATAGGTGACCTCCCCTGCCTTTCTCATGACATCTTTCAAGTCCTACAGCAAAAGTTAACATTTTAGTCTTGAACAGGACACAAATCAGTCAGGTAGCAGAATACTGCCCTAAAACTTTCTCTGCTAAAACTGCTTAATGCTTTTCAATCTATATATATAAAAATATACATATAATTTAGAAAAAAGTGTCTGAAACAGCTTATTTAATAGCAGCTGCATATAAAAAAGGTCCATCATTTTACAGCTACAGTGAATAAAACACTGCTTTTAAGATAATCCTGCATCCTGAAACCAGCTGTTATGAAAACACAGTGCAATACTTAAAATACCAACATGTTCACTGAAATCAGAACTATAGGAGAGAAGCGCAGTAGTATTAAATGCAGATTTTCATAACTAACACCCCAGTTAAATGACAATCCAATAAATGTTGACAAATTCAACCTTTATGCTCACCTCCCCCAGCTTCAAAGCAAAATTAAAAGCAAAAAGGTGCAATTACAATGTAATTAAAAATTTTATGAAGGAAATTTTTCTAAGTTTAGTTTGAGTATCTGTCACGCTACAGTGTCACATCAATAAACATCCTTGTCTTAAACTTAACAGAGGCTAAATGTGGACACAGTAAAGTTACTTGCTTAGCAATAGGAGAAAGCACAAACAATGCAAAAGGTCACTAAAAAGCTAAACATCTAAGTTAAGGCAGCACTTTTACCCAACCGTATCTGGTATTTTATAATCCCAGACTACTTACCGCAACACGCCACAAGTGGCAGGTGATATAAGAAGGTACCTTAAGCAAAGAGTTGCTTGTCCAATACCTAGCTGGCCAAGAGGAACTCTCTTACATGAGAAAGGCAGTGATGGCTCATAGCAATATGCTTCACGGAGGTACCAGAGGCCCTGAAAGCACTGGACATAGTCTCCAGTCTCCAGAAGTGGCTAAAGAACCCGAGGATGATCTGTGCTAGCCAATCGAGATCAAACCCAGGCAAACCAAGATCTAGACTGCCAAAAAACAGGAGTGTCATAGGAACCAAAAGGAAAATTCAGAACAGGCCAAACCCTAGAATTTCAGCCACTAGAAAACCCCCAAATCTTTGGTTCTTTTTCCTCCACACAAGAAAAATGGTTAACCAAATCAAGGTTGTTAGAAGAGGTTCAAAGTGCACTTGGTTAGAAATATGCTTAAGGAACAAAAGACTACAAAACAAAAAGCCAAGAAAAAACTTTAGAACATTTGCCACAGAATATCAGAAAGCTTAGTTTTATGTAGTATTTTAATTAAAATTCTACAGTTTTATGTTAAAAACTGGCATATGCAAAGTAGTAGATATTTTCCTTGTTTCACAGGTTTTAATATAAAGAAACCCTAACAGCAAATGAAAATTGGTCCCTATAGTACCATTAAAAACAATACTTCAAATTCAGTTTACCTCAATTTAGAGATGATGGACAAAATTTTGGCTCTGCTCGAGTCAATGAGAATTTAACTAGACCAGGACTGGTAAATCAAAAGGAAGTTAGAAAATAATAATCTACATAATTATTTCCTAAATCAGTAACTTTAGGCTTTAAGATTGAGGCTCCCACAGTCTTGTAACACTATATGTGGAATCCTAAGAAACATCAACATGAAATATCACTTAATCATTGTAATCACAATGACAACGTGATTAAGATGCCAACATTAATGCTTGAAAGAGAGGAAGTGTGCATGTGCTATAAAAGCTCAACATTCTGTTATTAGAGAAATGTTTAAAGTTACCTGGTTTTACTACCTAACCAGTGGAACAATCAAGTTTTATCTTAAGTTTACTGTTCTGGTTCACCTTAATTAGCACAAGAAAACCCTGCTGTCCTTAGCAGCAAAGAGAAATAAGGTGTAGGACAACCATAAATAGGAAAAACACATTAAACAATACATCTTGATGTAACACAGACCTATTCTCAACTGCTTGAAAAGTTGATGCTGAAAAACTAATGGGGGTGGGTTGGAAAGCTCTGAACACGCAGAAATATATGTTTGCTAAAAAAAAGGAGAGTTCTGACAGTTTGTCTACTACTTAGAGATGAGATTATCTATTAACAATATAGTCAACAATTTGAGGAAACTTTTCCAAACACAAATTTTTGTGGCTTTTTCTATGTTTAAATATCCCAACACAGTAACTTCTAAGGGAGATAGATGTTCTCAATATATGGGGATCTGAACACACCAAAGATTAAATTATGTGTGTAAGTTTAAAAGCAAGGTTCCATATTGAGTGTGCTTCCTAGCAGGGATTAGAAGGGAAGAATAATGCCACTACTGTTAATGCATTAGCCATTTTAATGTGTTGTGTAAGTAGCATAGTTAGAAGTTAAAACACTATAGTTAGTATCAAAGCACTACAACTCCAAAAGTAAATGCAGCTTGCATATGGTTGTTACCTTCAAACGATGTCTATTTAGGCAGGTATCAAAAAGTCTCTTATGCTAATTTATCGTATATTTAAGAGACATTAAAACATTTAATTAAAATACTAAAAGATTCACCAGTATGAAATCTGAATTGGGTGGGCTTCAGATTAAAATGTAAGTACACATAAAGCCATTATAAATATTCACAAGTAAAAGAAAGTTACAAAAATGTTAATTTTTTCTTCAAGTTAAGCATTTAACACTAAACAACATTATAGGATTTCTTTTCCTTAGCACTCCATTAGCTTACTTCTCTGGTCCCTACTGTCGTTTCCAAGTGACAATCTCTTCATATATGTAACTGTGTAGCATACCCAGAAGATATTTAGATTAAATCCACTTGATCATCACATCAACTCAGCTGGTTTTTTTTAGTTATTCAATAATTAACACAACTGTACAACTGCAAACCCTTTGAACTTGTCATGCAGAAGATAAACAGAGTTCAACCATTTATCTGCATGGATTGCACCCAACTCTTATGAAACACATCAGCAGAGCTCCAAGCAAGTCAAGAAGCCTCCTCGTGGGGAAGTAGCTCCAAGACCAAGGCTTTGAACATTCAACATGTTCTCCTGCATCTTTCAGTACATTGATTTAAGTCTCTTTATTCAAAGAATATAAAGGTTAGTGAAAAAGACTGAACTCCACTATTCACTCACCTTTTGTAAATAGCATCTGTTGCTATGTCCTTAAAAAGTGAACTTTCTATACACTGTGTACCATACGGAACACAACTAAAAGAATTGATTATATGACTATTCTTGAAAGCCAGCTAAATATTAGCAAAACATTAGCAAGAGGTGAAAAAACAAACAAAAAGGAAAGGTGGTAAGAAAGCTTCAAATTACATGCAATGGAAGTTTGGATTTAAAAAAAAAAATACCTACAGTAAGCATACTTGACACAGAAGCTCTCTTAAAATTCCCTCTATTACTGATGTATTCCCAGAATTCTCAATCATGCATCGTGTCACAAAAATATTTTGCAAAACATAAGAAAAGACCGTAAATTTTAATAAAAACAAAGGCATGCACTTCCAGGTGTAACAATACAAAAGGATGACACAGTTTGAATGAATGCAATGTTTCAATATTTTAGAAACAATCCAGAGTCTTCCGAAGTTTTATCAGTTGGCAAACAGAAGTAAGAAAGAATCAGTTCCCAACTACAAAATCTACTTATAGAACCATTTGCACAGCTATGAAACAAAACACTTCTGTAAGTGCTTGATTGCTAATTTTTAGCAATCCCTGAAGCTTTTTTCTTATTTTTTTGTTCACATGAAATATTTATGATGGCTTTATTAAGAAATCAGGCTGAAAGCAGTCTACTTACGGAGTAGTAAAATAAGGTGTAGAAAAAGAAGATAAGATTCTAACTCACCTGCCAGCTGATACGGGATGAAAGGTTTTCAACAATGATCCTGTGTTCAGTACGAACAGGAGGCCCATACCGGCTGGAAGAATTCAAAGGGAGAAAAAAAAAAAAAAAAAAGAAAAAATTCTCCAGCATAAAGAATTCAAAATTTAAGAAATCTGTCATTTTCTACAGTTTGCTGAAAGATTTAAGTAATTTCCTTATTGCTGGACTTCAGACTTGATTCTCCCTAGTCAAGAGTATATTTAAGACTCCACTAGAAGAAGTAAGCTGTTAAAAAGGGATTAAGAAGGATTTTGATGAAGCCTTTTTACCAAGGCTGTCAACACAGCTGTCATTTTTTTCTAGATACACTAGGTAAATGTCTGGTAAAATGAAAATAATGTACAGAGATTTAGTTTAATTTTGGTATTTGACCTTCTTGGCTCACATATGGTTTCTGGGAATATTCAGAGAAAGGACGATATTTTTCTATCTTTCGCTTTTTTAGTTGATAGCATTCTGCTTCGTGTCAGGGAGCTAGAAGACACAATTTAAAGGCACCTTAGTTCACACTTCTGAATTCCAAATCACTTGTTAATTTTATAAATGCCACTGTGACCTGCATTAGACATTTTTTTGGGTAGAAATATTTCTATCTCAGTAAAATGAGAGCTAAACAACTGATTGCCGTGAAATAACCGTGGCAGTTTACAGCTCCTGAATGAAAGCTGAGGTTTGCCACTTAACCAAAAATGAAAGACCCTCTCAAAAATTAAAATGTGGCTTGAAAATGTTCATACAGGAGAGGGAGATACCTGGAAAGAATATTACCCATGCAAGTAATTTCTGTTCCCCATCCTAGCCATTCTGAATAGAAAGGGATTTGAGAATTATGGAAAAAGTATGCCAATTTTTTGGTAAGTAATGCAGGATTTTAACAACAGCACTACTTTGTATTGCTAAAAAAAAGATTGAAAAATCAAGAGCACTGACCTTTGAGAAAATGATTCTCATCTTCTCCCACAGAAACATGGTTCTAAATTGTGTGTATTGATTTATACACTGAAGCACAGTCAATTTCATTTCAGTGCATACCTCAAAGTGTCCAATCTTTTTCAGAACATCCAGATCTTCCAGATATTTAAACGGAGGTCCCAGAGTCACAAATGAGTCTGATTTTTCCATTATTGCAAACCACAGTCTCTTCCTGTCTAGCACTGGCAGTCTGACATCACGAACATGACTACAGCGTCAGATGCCCACGACCTTCAATCAAACTTTTAAAAGCCCACTTTTAGCATGGACCTTGGACCAGTTATACTGTGTCAAGGCTACTGCCATTAAAGAAAAAATAATCTTATTAGTATGCTTGCATATGCAAATTAGATGTTCCAAACAGTGGTTGGAAACTGCCAGCAATTCTGATTTTGTAACAAATGTGAAGGTTTATGTCCTTTGTATCTTCATCTTCCAAACTCTACTGTACATAGGCAACAGCTATGAATGTTTCTACAGAATAAATTATTCCACACATACTTCTTTCACACAGGTAGATATAAAGCACAAAGATGTAATGTAATGTGTAGTTGTCTGGCAGAATATACACAAATCTGCAGAACCTTCACTGGCTCTAATCACTGAAAGTGAACAACTCCACAAATACTGTGTGTCCTCTAGAGGTATTCTAGAGATGAGCTGTGTCCTGATTTTCACATTCCATCACTGGAGAGAGATTCCCTTAGCAAGCCACCTGCTTGGTCAGCAAACTTAAGTCAACTGGTATTTACTAAAACATGCAGAAGGGTTTATCTTGTGCCCTAGCACTGCTCCTTTTCTAGGCTGTGCCCAAACAAGCATTTTGATAACCATAAAACTGGAAATGTGAAAACTTGGTTAGACAGTAAATACCTTGAATTATTGCTCTACAGTAATTCTACTTAGCATGTAAGCTCAGTTTGGTGACAAAAACCACAGTAGAGAAGCTCTGCATTTTTCTTGATTTAGTGTTAAAATCAGCCAATCCAACTGCAGCAATACTCCTTCACATCATTTACGTGACAGTAGGAAGCAAGACCAGCGTAGTGCCTACACCATGGCAAAGGCACATTTCATAATAGGTTTGTGAAGTCTTCAAGACAGTTAAACTGCTTTAAAATCCACACTCTCCTCAGCCGGAGAAGGCAAATAATAGTAATGAACCTGCAGTGTTTGAGAACATAGAACTTCTTTTGTGAAGCTATACAAGGAAACTGAGCTGGATCCCTAAATCACAAAAAGAAAAGAGTATTTCACTCCAGTTCTTCAGTTACTGGAAGAGGAAAAGGACAGAGAGCCCAGACCACCTACCTAGATCCACTCTGCGACTGGTAGTAACTGAACCGTTGTGAGAATCTTCCCCTTCCTCTTCGGGCTCGAGCATGTTCAATTGTGACCCTTATGACAGGAAAAAAACAAAACAAAACAAGCACATAAAAAAATAAAACAACAAACTTTAAGTATTTGACATTGACTTAAATCTTTCACAACTGGAAGCAAATGCGCACAAACAAGAATTATCTTGCCCTTGCAAGCAATGATTTATAACACAACCACTGGCATTTCTTAAAGAGCCAGACCAGCGTTCTTTCTCATTCACCTCCCTCGGATTTTCATGAAAATTGTCACAAGTCTGTAATTCAGACTGAAACACTTAAATTTGCTCAACCAGAGCCCAGGAGTAATCACAGAGAGAAAAGAGTACTAAAATAACTAACAACAACCTAATGACCTAAACCCCAGCTTCCACAATCACAATAAAAATTACTGCAACGTACAATGACTATAGTCCACATTGCTGCAAACTGAAGGGCAACAATCCAAAGAGTAACAGGCTATCATCAGCTTATTTTCTGGTCAACAGACAGGTAAGTTCAATTCACTCTTACTAATATTCCAAATGACAAGATCCTGAGTTAGCTTTGAAAGAGAACTAAGTGGAAGTAGAGAAAACAGTCAGCCCTGCTCCAAACCACTCATCCAGTCCCAAACTAATCCTTTGCCTTAAACAAGACTGGAACCCAATGATGTCTTTAAAGTTATGGAAGGTATATCCCATCATAGAACCACAAGAAACGCCACAAGATAATGCACTGCATTTTGATGTAAAGCACTTTTTCTATTCTTAAGGGAAATTATGGTATCACACTTACCTTTCATCACACAGCTCTTTACCATTTAGTTCATAAATTGCATCATCAGCATCCCTGTGGTCTTCGAATTCCTAGAAAGAAAATAGGAATAAAAAAGTATTTTCCCTCACAGTACACGCAAATACTAATAAACATGCTTTCTTTATAAATTTTACATTTCTACATGAAATATCACCAAGAACTCTGAATAAGGAAGCTGATTCCTAGTACATTTATGATTGAAATGCCAAGATGTTCCTATTCATAATCATTTCTTCTCCCTCCACCCCACAAATTCCTTTTGCCTCCCCAATTGTTTCAGTAGAATTATTTGCAGGATCTGTATTGAATAAACTAATTAAATGACCTGGTTTACTACAGAAATACCTAAAATACTTTTGGGGAGAGGTGGGGGAAATTACTTCAAGGCATACAATTTAAAACACAGCCCCACATACAGGAAAATGCAATATAACAGGATGAGCTGATCAAATGCAGGAGAGTCATGCACTCCCGAAACTCTCTTAAGATTAAATTCTTAGTGAACTGGCAAAGAAAGGGTAAACCAGAAAAAAGAGCCCTCCTGGGTTTTTTTCTGAGTGAATTCAGTTCAGTAGCTGGGTAAAAAGGTGCCCATGTAAGAAGAGTATGAAACAGAAGCCCTTCTTCAGCACTGGCCACCTTCGGGTCCAGATCAGCTGTAACAAGCATAATTCCATTTACTGTTGCAATGGAATCTGTCACTTCACTTTTGGAAGAAATGCTGCTTTAGTCAGCCCAAGTAGCCTCTGCCCACTATCCAGCCCACTGATTCTTGGCAAAGCTGCTTCTACAGTTCTGCAGGAAACTAGGTCAAGAAATCTACCCAGATGAAAAACAGCACACTTTGTGCAGGAGGTGGGGTGAAAAAGGCACTGTTATTTTTCAACCAGATCAGCTTCCCAGGTAGGTGCATTGTATGTGGCTGAACAACTGCAGCAATACCATGAGAGGCAAGGGAACAAAGGAAAGAAATAAAGCAGAGAGAACAAGCAGGTGGATAGGGACTGCTGGAAGCAACAGTGCAGATGGGAGAGAAAAAATTGTGGAACTGCAGCTTGCAAGAAATTAACAACAGAGAAGAAGCTTCTCAAGTTGAAGAAAGTGTTTGTGTAACTATGAACTGCTTTTCAGAAGCAATACTGGCTTAAGCAATCTTCCCCCTTCTGCACTGAAATCTGTTTCACTACCAAATGAAACATCACATGTTTGCATGACGATGCAAAGCATATCTTAAAAAAATTTATTTAGGTCCAGCATTTGGCAACTCCAAGTCCCATTATGTCAACTATTCTATTTCTATAACTATTTCTAACAAACTGAATATCTGCAAGTCTATCTAGCTTTACACTCTGAAAACACTATTCCCTGAAATATAATTAGTTTGAAAGATTAAGCAATGATTTCAATCAAGCACAACAAAACATGCTTTAAACACTATAACAGTGTTCACTTGGTTTTGTAATATGTTTTATAAATACAGGTCTTAAAAAACAGAAAATAAAGATGAACTGACAGCACATGGCAAGCGAAGTGCCATGAAGGATAATGCCATTCCATGTGTTTATAAATGACATGCATGACATGCTCAAGCGCAGCCTCACCAATTTTGCGTCTGACACCAAAGTTGGAGGAGAAAGAGATAACCAGAATGAAAAAACACCCTACAAAGAGACCTTGATAGGCTGAAAGATTAGGCAAACAGGAATCACAAGTCTTAACAAAAGATAAACATAAAGTGCTGCATGTGGCATAAGACAATCCTAAGCAGCAGAATGCGCTGGGGGCTGAGTGGCTGGAGTGTAAGGGGAAAAGGACATGGAAATGAAAAGGACATGGAAATCCTTGTGAAGAGTCAGCTAAGCATGAGTCAGCAGCATGGCCTTGCTACAGTGAAAGCAAATCGCATCCTGGGCTGCATCGCCAGGAGTACAATCAGCAGACCAAGGGGTGCTGTTATTCCACCCTACTTGGCATTTGTTAGGCCACACCTGGAACACGGTGTTCAGTTTTGGTCCCTCCAGCTCATAAAAGACATTGAAAAACTGGAGTGAGACTAGCAGAAGGCCACCAAAACTCATGAGAGGGTTGGATAACAAAGGTTGAGAGAGCTGTGTTTGTTCAGCCTGAAGAAAAGGAAGCTCCAAAGGAATCCGGCCAGAGTCTTCCAAAACCTAGAACAGTTACACAAACAATGGAAGTGATTTCTGATATGGGTGCACAATGATGGGATGACAAGTATGGGAGGGAAAGTTGTTCAGCTATGAAGAAAAGAATTTTATCCGGAGAACAATTAAATCTTTTTGATAAAGTTATGAGACAATTATTCAAGGTTATTAATGATCTTTGAAAAGAAAATGGTTCCACCTAGGAACTAGAGAAGAGGAGGAAGGATTGACTGACTCGCTTACAAGAGTTGAACAGAAGTTGCTCCTGAATGAGTCAACAGCCCTGCCCAGGAAGAAGAACAGTCAAGGAATGGAGATTGAGAAATAGCAGCAACTGGAAAGAGCATGCTAAATAAACTCACGTCTAGATCAGCCATTTACCTCCAGACTTTTAAGAAACAGATAGCTACCTACTGGTAGTCAACAAAAAGCAGCTCATAATGCAGGGTAATCAGGAATCACCATGTGCAGGAAGTTAAGGAACAATACTCATATGAAACTGAAGTAGGCAAAGCCTGTTCTTTTGTTCTTTTCCAGTAACTTCACTCAAGGGACTGATCTTGGCAAAAAGAGCGGCATGTAAGACTGCCATAGTGCGAGGGCAGTATCAGCCTTTCAAGTCTGAACTAAGTGCTGCAGAACAGCTAATTCTCAATTCTCATGAGATAATAGTTAAACACAGGCTGCTCTTGAGTCAATTTGTGAACCCGTAAAGCTGCAAAATTTGGACATTTAGGAGCACAGAGCTCTAGAAAGCAGCGGCAGGTAACTGAGATACAATGAACTATTTCATTTAATAGCCTGACAGACATATACGCCCTATAAACATGTACTGGTGGTGAGTATGTCAAACTTTAGCTGCACGAGAATTCAAAGCTGTGCTGCTTGAATCCACCAGTCAGCACCTATTACATCTGTTAGCCAACTACTCTGCTTTTATGTCAGGCCATTATTTAAGAAATATGACCAAGCAGACTACAAGGGGTGAGAGGGGAGCTTAAGTGGTTCTGTATAAACTTTTCTTCCAGGTCAAGACTGCAAATTCTGTACTGCCATAAACAGGATACTTATACGGTCTTCAGAAATGAGGGATAAATTTTAAACCTACAAAAGAATGTGAACAAACAATGTATTTAATGTAGCTAGAATACCACCAAGATTTTGAGCAAAATGTGGCCAAAACTGTAATCCAAAATTCTGAAAAGCATTCTGAAATGTGTATTAAGAATTTCCATTTCCCACTATAACTACTATTCTCTTACACATCTTCCCTTCCTTGACATCATCCTAGCAAGGTTAGCACCTGCAAGCAAGAGCAAGGAAAACAAGGCTATTACTTACCACAAACCCAAAACCATTTTTTAGATGGATTTCTCGTATGCGACCATATCCTTTGAAGAATTTCTCTACATCCCGTTCACGAGCACGTGAGCTCAAGTGTCCAACAAAGACACGGCAGCCACTCATCTTAAGGTTGATGCTAAAAAAGAAAACAGCACTGTTCATCAGATTAACAAACTTAAAATAGGGTGATCAAGATCTTTTACATCTCAGAAATCTTGGTTAAATAGGATTTGATTTTACTGTCCTCTAGGTATACACATTAAAAGCCTGATTCTCTACAGCCAGAAAAGTGGTAAAATCCTGTCTTGCTGACTTCTAGCAGAACCTACAAAGAGCTTCCAGCTTTGTACTTTTTAATCATGAAACTTAAAACCCCAGCTCTGTAACTCTGAAGATTTTACTGGGCTAGCAGCTACTGAAAAAAAAAAGAACAAAACTCATATGCTAATTATTGGAATAACAACAAAAAACATAAAACATTCTCTAAACTTTTACTTTCACCTAGGAAAATCTCTGCGATAAAATTTTATTAGCACAGAAAAGATAAATGGTAGCCATCAAATTATTTCGATTTCCAGTAGGCATATATATAACTTATTTTAAGAGTCTATCACATTTTGAAGAAAAATTTTGCATTATGAGATTTCAAAAATGGCAAAAATAAAAAAGGATATTTGGGGCATTAAAATTTTCAAAGCTATTTACTGATGCAGGATATATAATTTGAGATATTCTATATAAAACTCTATTTTTTACCTTAAGGTGTTACCTTTTCAGTTTATGTGGTTTAAAAATTTTTAAGATCTTGTAACTGGAAAATATTAATTATTCGGCTCACTCAGCGAGCTTACTGTCATAGAAAAAAACAAAGAATTCAAGCCCTAAGGAATGGAAATATGACGTGATCTTCCACTACAATACTGGGCTCTAAAGAAGCAGAGGAAACAGACAACATATCGTGTTAGCTGTAAAAATAATTCCAGTCAGTTTGGATGCACTATTTTGAATTAATGTGATTTACCTTCTCTGTTAACTAACGCCCTTTAGACTTCTATTAAATACTTTCTTTACTCAGACTTACTGTGCCATCAGAGAAGTGCCAGAATTTTGGAAGCCTGAGTACTGGGCTTTTTATGGGGCGAGGGGTTGAACTGTGACAGCACTTACTTTGACTGGCCTCAGCCATGCCCGAACCTCGGAAGAGCCTACGCTGCCCTTTGTAGCCATTCTCTTCTTTGTGCTCACACGTGCATTTTGATGCCCACACAGAAATCCAGTCCAGGGGGCTGGTTCAGCTCCCTCGCGGAGTGCCCAGTCTTCCAACACATGGTTTCTCTGGCGCACCCTTACCACGCAAACACAGGCCAGGCCATCAGTGGGTATTAAAGGAAAGGCAGGCCCTTGTAGAGGAAGGACACCCTTACGTAACTGTATGCTTTAGAACACGGCAAGAGCAGCCACTTCGGCAACAGCGCTCATTTTGGGAACAACAAAGATTTGAAAGATTAAAACGACTGCGTAACTGCTGTTCGGTATTTTTAGTTCTAGGAAAATAAGGCAGGGAGAAGAATCACAGAAGGAAATGAACACGGGGTGGGTGGACCTGACCACCACTGAAACTCTCAAATATAGGGCGAAAGAGGTACGAACAACCCATCCACGCGTCATTTACTCATAATCAGGGAGCACAATGGATGCGAGATCTGTATTGACACCTGCGAGGCGCGGAGCTTCACACGTCGCTCCTACTACACTGAAACCGAGTTCGCTCGCTGGCCACTCAGAAAATGCAGAAAAACCCTCGGGAAGCAAGGGCCCGCAGCAAGCGGCCATCTCCTCCTCCCTCCTCTCGAGCAGCCAAGAGGAGCCGGGGCTGCGCCAGGCCTGCGGCCTGCCCAAGACAGCCGGGCCCCCGCCGCCATCGCGGCGCCGGCCCACGCACGGCGCCGGCCCCTTCGGCTCTTCGAAGCTTTGCGCTCGCTTCCAATCCGCGACGGCTCCTCCCGGCCATCCCGCCGGGATCAGCCCTCCCTCCTCGGGGCAGCGATGGAGCGCGCCTCCACCCCACCCCCCCCCCCCCCGGCCGCGGCCCCGCCGAGCGCCCGGGCCTGCGGCGCCAGCGCGGCCTCCGCCCGCGGCTCCCCTGCCTGGGCCCGTCCCCGCCCCGCCGCAGGGTACGGCCGCCAGAACCCCGCCGGTGGCTCCCCGCACCCGCCCCGGCCCCCCCGCCGTGGAGGGGCGGCTACGCACCGTCGCGGAGCGGCGAGTCCTGCGGGCCGTGAGGGAACCGCTCTGCGGCCGCGGCGACAATGGCTGCCGGCTGCTCCACCGACCGACCGCCGCGCGACCACCGCGCCTGCGCGCAGCCGCCCGCACCGCCCCGCCCGCAGCGCGCCGCGCGGTACGACGGGAGATGTAGGCGCGGCGGGCAATGGCGGGGAGCTCAGCGATCGTCCCGCTCCACGCCCCCGCCACGGGCAGGGACACTTCCCGCCACACCAGGCTGCTCAGAGCCCCGTCCGGCCTGGCCTTGGACACTGCCAGGGATGGGGTATCCACAGCTTCCCTGGGCAGCCTGTTCATGCTGAACTGCCTGTGACTTTTTGACTAAGACATGGCAAAACAGATGGGTCACAGTTCTGCTTAACAAGTGGAGGAGAAAAGTCACGCGTCCAGAGAATTCATCTGAAGTGCTGCACTCGGCAACTCAGTTCTGCCAACAGAAGTGTGCTGCGGCCAGGCCCTTCCTGCCATCTTCTCTTCGGCACACAGACTTACACCGCTTTGGATAACGCCGCAATACTGTTAATCGCTGACACCAGGGGGAAACCTTGGCTGTGGAAAAGTAACTAGTGACGAACCAGGCCTGTATGGCAAAAGCAGTTTTTCCATGAATAAACAGCACACTACTTTCCTGCTTTATCAGTGTCAGATATACTCACTTTATGGACTTTTTACAGTGTAATTAATGACAATTTACAGTATGATGACCAAGATAAAAATTATTCTCTGTTTCTTCAGCATAGCATAGCTTGTTAAGTCTTCACTGTCCCAATGCTTAAAATATAACTACAGTTTGGTTTGCCCATATTCTCCCCTTGTCTGACAGCATCATGTCTGGATTTCCTGTTTTAACTTGGGGTAAATATCTAAGTTACATTTATGATATTTTATGTTAGATTCAGGTATCATTCAAATTTATTGCCCTCTAATCATTCTTTAGGATAGAGATAACCGATACATTCAACATCCATATAATAAACAGAATCTTTTAGGTTGGAAGTGACACCTTGAGATCATCTGGTTTAATCTCCCAAGGTTGCCCAGGAGCATGACCAGACAGCTTTTTAGTATATGGAGGCTCCACAACTTCTCTGGACAACCTGACCTGGTGTTTGACCACCCTTAGAGTAGAAAAAAAATGTTTTCTTGTGTTCAGATGCAATATCATGGGTTTCAGTTGTCCGTGGATGCTACTGAGAAGAGTCTGGCACCCTCCTCTTCATTCCCTCTGATCAGGTATTGATACAGATTCAGCCTTCTCCAGGCTGAACAATCCCAGCTCTCTTGGCCTCTCCTTATATAAGAGGTGCTCCAGTCTCACAGTCATCTTTGTGGTGATGTGCTTCAGTAAGTCCATGTCTCTTTTGTGGCCATAACACTCCAGATGTGGCCTCACCAGTGCTGTGTAGAGGGGCAGGATCACCTCCCTTCACCCTCCAGTGATGCTCTGGCTAATGCAGCCCAGGATGCTGACTTTTGCCACAAGGCAGCTGATGTGAACTCTTACTTGGCAAGAAAATGGAGAAATGTGAGAACAGAACACAGCTAGCTGTGGTTAAAAAAGAACATGTGGGTAGCTGTAGCTGGTGCAAGTATGTCTTACAACTTTGAATACAATGTTTAGTTGTAAGGCTGCTTTACTTCTTTATTTGATTAGAGAGTCCAGGACACTCAAAATGGCAATGCTGTGACTTTTTGTGCAAATTCTGTGTAAGTGGCAGAGCTGGACTATTACAGGAACAGCAGTAGAGTCTCTGTGTGACTGTGTGCTTGAACTGCTGTGTTAAGAAGCTCAGAAGCAGAAAAAAGCTCCTTAGGTGGCAGCCTTGGAATGGTATGGTTGTAATAGGGATTGGAGTTACTGGCAATAATGAAGATAAGTCATACTAGAAGCCCAATTAAAGCTTTTTTTGTTTTATCCTGCTTCTCTTCAGCCTCTGGGATCATGTCAGCAGGGAAGAATGTGGCTGTGTGTCTGGAACACAGCTCCAGCCGCTCTGATAGTGCCTGAGCCAGGCTGGGGTCCTGCTTTCCCTTTCTTGGTTGTGGACACTCTGCATGGGTGCTAAAAGGCATGAAATATATCATTAGGAGAATCTGCAGCATTGCCTCTCGCATGTGGATAGTGTTTCTGGAAGCTATCACGCGCAAAATCAACTTCAGTAAAAACACTGTGTTTTAGTTCCCTCATTTTGCTTGCACAAAAAGATTGGTCTCTCAGAAGCACATCTGAAAGCCCACTGGGAACTGTTAGTGTTCTGACTGCACATCTACAAACGTAAACAAACACTTTATCTGGAATCAGAATACTAAAAAACCACAGTCTGTTTATTGCCGGGGTAAATTAACTGCTTTCTCACTTCCCTGAAGAAGAAATTTTATTTTCTCTGTCCTAGAAAGCAGAATGCTGTGGCTCAGCACCAGAGATTAAAAGATATGTCCTATTCATTAAGGAGAGAAATTCTTCATTAAAGTGATGGTGATGATGAGGATGTTTGAATGTGCTTAATAATAAAAGTATAAAATGCTTTCTTAACTCTGCAGATTAAAGTAGTCCTTATTTTTAGGCAAATCTGTACAATGAAAGCCACAGGGTCATACAAAAAAGCCACAGCAGCCATTAAGATACTAGGGGATGGTATGGGAAAAGGTTTTAACTAGTCGTAGGATGACTGCAGCACTCAGACTGGAAGGTGACAGAGCTGGGCCCAGTTCATTGCTCCACCATGAACCTTCCTGAGGACCCCAGGCAAGTCACCTCTGGCTGGAGACAGTAACCACTCAGTTGCCTTCTCTGCAGTACCTAACAGGTGCCAGCCATCCAGAAAGAATCCAATCCAAGACCTAAAGCTAGGTCTTGTACAGGACATGTGGGAACCAAAAATGCTAGCAAATGAGTGAGGGGCTGCTAGGAAGCACCGGTGGGAGGTGTAGGTCTGAACATCCTGTCCCTGCTCAACACAAATGCACCTGCCTGCAGCTGGGAAAACAGAGCCTTCTTCCACCCAGGATCCAAAGGATGATCTTGTCTCCCAGAGGAGTGCCAACTTCTGTTTGTAACGAGGACTAACCAGGGCTTATTCTTTCCTTTGGCTGCCAAAACATGTGTTCAGACCAACAGCTACATTTTGTAAAATGGCTTATCATTTAAAATAGCCATTACTCTGGAAGCTTAGGTTTGCTGTCTTCCTCAGATTGAAGATTCAGTCTCCAATCCACCAGTGTCTTAACCACAGTGTGAGCCTGTGGTGCTGGAGGAGGGAAGCTCCTCTCGTTCAAATTCTGCCACTATGGAGCAGATAGCTGAGGGAGAGCAAGTGTAAGGAGAGGCATAGTGGTTGGGGTGCTGAGAGAGGCATGCTAGGGCCTGTTTCCCATCCTAAGGGTCTTTATCCTGTGACTGTTTAATAGAAAATACATAAAAAACACCTCTGTCAGGGACAGAAATACAGCATTCTTTCTGCAAACTCATTGCCTAAACCATGAGGATATGGGCACACACACTCTCCTATTGCTTGAGTGCTTAATTATTACAGGGAGAGAGTGAGGCTGAGGAGATGCTCCCTGGCCCAGCCTATTAGGTTTCCTGCTGGTTCAGGTGTAGGGCTAGGAGGTGTGCATCCTGAGGAGGGATGAGGTGTTGAGCTTGTGTTACTCTCCTCATGTGAAGATACTTTAGGCAATTAGGCTTTTATGGAGCAAATGGGTGGTGAACCCACCTTGAAACTTTGCAAAGCAGGCAGTCTTGCTGGTTTGTACTGCTCTTTTTACATGGGGTGAGATTTGTGGCCCCTGGTGATGTGGGATGTTTGCAAGGGGGGGTGCTTGGGCCCTGAAGGGGACTGTCCCACAGGCTCAGGTGTTCAGTAGTTTCAATCTCCCACCCCAGACATGCCCCAAAGCAGAAACAGAGGTGTGCAGAGAAGGTTTAGATGCAACAGGGAAAAGCCTAGTGAGCAATACCTCCAGACCTGAGCACCAGCTGAACAGAGACTGTTTGGATTGCAATTGTAAATAAAGGCTTCATATTTCTATCTTCTAGTGACATCTAGCCCTTTTTCCTGCATGTGCCTTCTTTATCTGCACAGTGGGAGTAACACTACAGGTTTCCTGCAGCAGTAATGAGAGATCGTGCTTTTGCAGACAGTCTGAGGGTCCGTGTCACTGAGGCATGATGATAACTAGAGGTCCTCAATATTCTGCTTGAATGTCAGCTAGGCCACCAGGATGTGAATGACTGACTAATAGAAAGGGGGTGTAAAGAGACTTGCTGAGAAGAGGTAAGACAGTGAGGAGGTAGTGCAGTTTCTGCCAACATCTTTTCGTGCATGTATGTCCCAGAAGTCAAAGCAGAGAACTAAACTGAGACCCCATTTCCTGGCTGTTGCATGGTATTCAAAGATGGGAAGAATCTATTTTAATATCTTATTGGTGAGATCTAGTCTATAGTAGCTCTGAGCCCTCAGAATATAGAAAAGATATTTCTCCTTTTATTTTCAGTGGGTTTAAATTGGTGAGGTTTAAATCTATCTGAAATAGCCTTAGAGCATCCCTCCCTGTATAAGATGCAATCATCCAACTTTATCCTTAGCAACGCCTGACTTCTCTAGTGACTGCAGCGCTTAGCACATTTTCTCAGTGCCTGCTGGGGAATGTTCTGATTACCTGTTTGCATCAGGATATGCCCTAGACTTTGTTAATCTATGTTTACTATGCTAAGACTTTCCCAGCAGCTTAGCACTAATGCAACGGATTTTAAGGGCTTGCACAGTAGCAACGCTTTCAGTAGCCAGAGTCATCTCAAAGGTTTAATGAATTCAACAGGATTAAGGATTTTTTCATACTTGGGTGGAAAAAGGGGTGGAAAAAGTCTGTCCTACCCCAGTATCTGTAGTGCAAGTAATGTTGTACAAATAATCTTCTTGTTATGGTATGAAAATTATACCTGCATTCTGTTTTCTTAAAAAAGTCATTTTAGTTCAAGCTGTTCCTTTTCACAGCCATTACAAAACCCCAACCTCTCTACTTCTCACCTTCTCCTTTATTTCCCTGATAAGACCACTCAGATTTGTCTGGATGGAATCTCCATGGATATATGAATACTTCTTTGAAACCAAGTTCATCCAAGGTTGCAGAACAGTTTCCTTTCATTGTCTTCTGAGACTCCTGGCTCTGCTCCTGCACTCTGCTCCAAACCAGATGACATGCAACAGTCACAAGATAGATTTGAGAGGCTTTGGGAAATGTGGTTGACATTCTGGCAGGCAAGACAAGACCCATGTTGTTTGAGCACTGAAGTGTTTTCTGCCCCTGTACTGTCAGACAGTCAGGCTGAATAAGGCAGGTTATTGAGATCTCAGCAGCCAAACATATCAACAGTCATGGACGAACTTTCTTGGTTAATTTCTTCAAAAAGAATTACTTCCATACCTGAAATAGTGAGTATGGGAGACTGACAGAAATGGTTTACCCCTAAATGGAAGGAGTGAGCTTGAAGTGGATTGTCCAATTTTTCTGTTCCTGGCAGACGAAGGGGCAGTCGCCAAAGGGGCAGCTGCAAACGGCTGCTTCCAGAGATGAATTTCATCAAGGCTGATGCCTGGACTTGGCTAAAGAATGGCATGTTAGCTGCAAAACCATGAGCCTAATACCAAAAGCTGTTTTCACATTTCAGCATACGAATGGCCCCAGACTGTTAGGCCACACAATTGCAAGATAAATCTTGTGCTGCAAATGAGGATGGCCAATGTCTGGCAGCATCCTAGCACTCCTCCGTGTGTGAGGTGGGAATGGGGAGGCCCAGAGGGAAAGACCACATCACGTAAGCTCTAGCCAGTTTCTCTGAGGCCATGTCACCCAAGAAGAAACATGCCAGTATATTTTAGGCACACCTATTGTCAATATTTTAAACTCTATTCAAGTATTCAGAAGCATAGGCAAGGGCTTTCTGTTCCTGTTGACATCTCAACTTCACCAAAGCAGTGCTGGGGTGCCAACTTTCGCGAGGCTGGAGCCCACACGTTATCACCAATCTGTGGTGTCAGCAGGGATGAGCCACCTGCTGTCATAAAACTAGGAATACTAACACCGAGCTGGTGTTTTGTGTGAAACCTGGTCACACATTGCAATGCTGCCACAGCTCAGTAAAAGACTTTTATGAAGACTTCTGAAATCTCCAAGCATGGACTTGCAGAGTCCTGTCACCATGATCATTCAACATAATTTGGTTTCATTTTCAGAGTGGTAGCAGACCTGGGCCCAAAGCGATGGCCCAAGGTGCAGCTACAGTCTTTTCCACCCCTTTTTCAAAATAACAGGAATCTTTTCTCCAGACAGTGGTCATTTAATAGCCCAAAGGATATTCCCATTCTCCCCCACTCCAGTTTTATTGTTTAAATAAATAAAAAAATATTAAAATATCATTACATCTTCTGGGAGCAGGGGTACAACCTACAGAGATCTCAAATTTTTTGACAGTGCAAATGTCCTTTCTCAGGTGCAGCAAAGCAAGGACAGGGCAGCTACTGTAGAAGAGGAAAGAGGGTTACCAAAGCAAGGGCAATGGATATTCAGAGGCAGACTTCAATAAAGATTATCTGCTCTAGTCATCCTCTCTGCTGTTTTAGCTTTCAAACAGATAACCTATGCTACGTACTTTAAAACATGGCAGTGGAAATCAGCATACCGTACCTTTGAAGAGGACAGTCTCGTTTGCAGTAACACAGTAGTGACATAGCTGAAAATGAGCTTGCAAGTGGATTAAATACTTATGTGGCTCCAAGTCCTACATTACTGACAATTCATATCAACCCCTCCAGGCTTCTCAGTATCATGGGTTTCAACACAGGAAACTAGGCTTCAGCTCAACTCCAGCCCTCATTAACAACACAATTACAGCTAAGTTACACAAACTGTCACCTTTGAAGACAAAGTGTGGTGAGTGTAGCCTGGCCTTGTCCATGTATGAAGCTAAATGCATTTATTCACATGCCCCCTGTAAACTCATTATTCAGCCTTCACTCATTCATGCATTCAGGAGAATGTAGGTCTTGGTGTCTCCTGGAAAGAAGTGTGGTAGCAGACATTAGCGTCCCCTCTCCAAATACAGTAGGCAGATACTGTCACACTGGGACACATCACAACTTGCTGCTCTGATTTTTATTGTGTCCTGCTGAAGGTCAGGAATAAACCAGAAAGCTGTGCAATACCTTCCTCAGGACTCAGCTCTGCCCTGGGGAAGAGAGGACGATGTTACCAAGGAGCTCCTTGTGAATCTGTCCACAAATTCACCATTCCTGCAGTCATTACTTCAAAATAAAATCTGCCTTTAGGACTAGAGACAGAGGTACATGCTTATACCTATAAAACACTTACTTGAAACACGTCACAAAGCAGTAATGTTATTTTGCTCCTAAACCCGTGTTTCCTAAAGTTGTGGGAGGGCAGGAAATGCACCTGTAATACGAGATGGCTGGAAGGATTAGCTGCTCCCCCCTCTGCTAATTTCTAGACACATGCATGCGTGTGTTATTTTATGACACAATAAAAGTCCCAAAGGAGTTGTCCTGAAGGCTGGTTTCTTTTGTATGTCCAATAGAAAGATGACCTCTGGAGGAATCTCTGATGTCAGGAGATGTGGTATCAAAATTAGTCAGATATTCAGTGCTGAACATGGAACAGTGGATGGATGTTTCATGGATGGTTTAAGATATGATTTTTTTTGTACAGCTCTACTAACTAATTCTGTGCTGGTTTTTAAGGAATAACAAGAATACTGCTTCTAAAGATAGGGATGTATTGAGGTTTTAAAGTGGTCATAAAGCTGTGAAAATTTCAACGTTATTCAGCAAGAATGAAAAGGCTATGGGGCTGAGAATATACCATTAAATGTACTGTAATTTTAATTAAAAACATAATTTTGGATTTTCCTTATCATGTTTAACTAAATAGGATTAAACAATTTTACTATACAAATGAATAAAGTCTAGAGTTGTTATCACAAGAAGTTTTTAATATGGTTTGTGACAAGCAATATCAAAGTTATCAACTCTCAAGCTTCATGTTCTGAAACCAGACAACTCTCAGCAACAAAAAAAGTTGTGCACTGATAAACATAGGCGGCGTATTGTATTTTTTAATTAAATATGAAAACATGAGCTGTGTACATTATTTTTTCCCTAGAAAACACAGCAATTTCAAAAGTTTATCATAAAATATTTTCATGAAATGAGTGAACCAGCAAACACATGCACTTGTGTGCCTTCCCCCCTCCCAAGATAAATGTGATAAGGAGACATATGCAAATGTAATAGTTAACAGAACAAGTGGAGTTTTGTCATAGTTTGGTTCTTTTTGGAAAGGATGGAATGTAACATTGTGCTTGACTTTCTATGTCACAACAAAAAATATTTGGTGCAATATTCTAACATTTCCTTTTTAAGTTTCAATCTGGTGGAGAAAAATACCTTTTTCTATAATAAAATATGTCTGTTCTTTTTAAAACGTAACTTTTTTTGCACAAAATAATTTTGTAAACTGTTATTTCAAGGGCAAGGTAGGCGGTGCCGTGTCAATGTCCTCCCCCCCCCACTTAAAAATGTGATCTGTTATCTGACGCAAAACAGGAAAACACAAAAAAAGAGCGGAGCAGAGGTTGCTTTGCAAAGAGAAAATAGGGCGTGTTGGACGGGGGAGAGGGGAGGGAGCGTGTGGTGGGACAGAAAAAAGTTAAAGGTCACTTTCGCCATAGAGCGCTGTGGAGAAGGACATGTAGTCCAGGGCACCAGGTACAGCATCACGGCCAGTGTAGGGTGCCATCCTAGCAATGCAATATTCAGCCTGATCAGGAGGCAGCTCCCGCCGTAATTCATCCACAGTGATGTAGTTCTGCAATGAGGACAAATGATAAGGCAATCATTACTTTCAGGAAACTGACTTTCCTCTGAGGGACAACCCCCCCCCGCCCCACCAGGGCAGCAAGGCAACACTGAGGGACAGGATCCCAACAATGAGACCTGTGCTGTATACCCACACAGGGAGCTCTCTGCACTTACACCCTGGCAGGACATGTACTCCTTCCCTACTGTTTGGGCAAGTAGATGGTTTTTACAGTGAATATTGGTTTTGCAGGAGAGATACTGGTGCAGCTAAAGAAAAGACCTGAAGGCAAGTCAGGCAAGTTGTTAGAGTAAGACTGTGCCTTCCTGTTAACAAAGGAGTTCCTGCTGAAAGTAAATGGGAGGAAGCTGAAATTTAATTTGGATGCTGTCCTTCACCAGCAGGAGGTAACAGCTGCTTGTGCTGCTTGGGAGTTGCCATTCCCTCTCTTCAGAGCAAGGAAAGGGGCCCCACTAGTTCTTGCTAGTGCACCAATGCAGGCAGCAGACAAGCAACCACTTTGTATTGCTTCCACAGTTCCTTTCACTGTGGACATTTTTAATAAGCAAGCAAAACTTATGTAAGTTCATCTTCTGAAGACTTGCTGCGCTGAGCTGAGCCAGCTTGGCTTCTCTCCATGCAGTAGGTAACAGTAGTTGCCTGTCTCCTAATCAGTATGTTGTCTTTAGCTTACCAACTCATGGCCATTTACAGTCTGTCTGAGCAATAGCTCAGGTTTCACATCACCCTTCTCTCTCCTGTGACTTCTTATAATTTTGCCTTTCACTTTAATGACTGGGGTATGAGGTATTTTTCTTCATAATGAAATACTAGCTCATGTTACAGTCACCAGAGCATGTTAAACACTGACGAGTGCATGTAACATACTGTCCAGAGTAAACAAGTTAATAAGTAATACTGCATCTCAAAGTACCTATTTATTCAGTGGTTAGCTCATCTGAATAACATGGAATTTTCAGGCCTCAAAAGACAATAGAACTAGCTTTGGTCAGGTATATATCTAAAGGACAGGTATCATGGGTTTCTAGATTATGACTATGAAAAGATTCTTAGTGAAAAATGGAAACCAGTACCGGATTTAAGGATAACTCATTACAATCTGAGAAATGACATCCAATATTTCATGTGAGATAACTCAAATCATTAGCAAATAAAGAGATATGTTAATATTACATGTACATATAATATTTTCAGTTACATAAAAGCTTAGTGGGCACTGTTATATAAGAAAAATAAGATTACACTTTTTATCAGCTGCTTGCACTGATCATTTAAATTTAAAAAATTAATACTTTTCATATCATCCTGAGTTTCCCTACATTCGACCAATTTCTATGATTAAAAGGTGTTCCTCCTGCAGATACTGCATATTCTCAATGAAAATCTATTGACTGTATAAAAACTGATAGTGACATGTAGATCTGAGAAAGGTCATCTCAAGTTTACAGCTGTCAGTAAAGAACAGTTTTCAGGACTAATCAAAAACCATCTGTTGAACTTGTTCATTTTAAAATAACAAATTGCAACCAAGCTCTTAATTAAAATTTTAAAGCAAGAGTGGGCTGCAAAGTTCTGACTGACAGCTGAACAGGACTTTCGAGTGCCTTAGCAGGCTGCTCATTAACCCACACTTTGACCTTGCACTCCTCCAGCACTACAGAATGTTCCTGTGAAAATACCCCCCCATGACAGAGTGCTTCCCTCAACACCTTCTCTCAGAGACAAGTGAAAAAAGAAAGCAGGAGCTAAGCAGATACAGCAAGCCAAGGTGTGGAGCCTGACCTTATCTCCAGCCAGGATCTTGAAGGAAGCCATAACCTGGTCAGCAGTATCTGTATCTGCCGTTTCCCGGGACATGAAGTCGATGAAGGCCTGGAAGGTCACTACACCCAAACGGTTCGGGTCAACAATGCTCATGATGCGGGCAAACTCTGCCTCTCCCTGGAGAGCAAGAGAGTCATGTAAGCCTGGGTATTTGAGCAGCAGTGCTACCAAAGTGAGAGAAACCATTCAGCAGCACATCTCATAGCTAGAAAACAAAACCAAATAGAAACCACCTCTAGGGTTTTAATCAGGATGTTCTTTTTTAGTTTGCTGTTGTGTACAAATGCTTGCCACTCATTTGTCCTCTGGAATAAAACATTGCCAGCTATGCCTGAGGGTAACATCCAGCTCTAGGACAATGCTCCTACTGGGGAACAATACCAACTGACTTCAAAGGAAGACCCAAATTTCTCTACACATGCGCTAGATGTCTGTAGCAGTATTTGAAGATCTGCACTTCTCAAATCCTTTTACTTCCATTTACTTAAAGAGAACTTTTACAATTTTCTTAAGCTGACAGAAGAGAATAAATGTCTCTGGGATATTTCATAGTATCTTACTCATCTTTAATAGGCAGGCTTTGGAAAGAAGGACTTGCATATCTGGAGTGGCCCAGGGAAATAGTCTCTACAGGCAAGATCCTACAGAGAAGTTTTGCTACGGAAGACAAAACCTTGTAGTGTAGTTTTTTGCATTTCTTTCTGCATTTAAACAACAGGTCATCTGTTCTCATCTCTGGGACTCCTTCCTCCCCAGGTAAGGAGGAGGGGAGAGCAGAGCTGAGTCTTCTCCTGGGAACAGGCTCTCCTAACACATTTAGAACAGTACACCTTCAAGAGTAATTAAGATACCTAATCAAATGTTACCGTCTTGGCACGCTACACCAAAGAGTCTGTATTTATACTGGGCTGATGAGTAAGATGATTAAACTGCTTTGCCTGCTATCAGGAGCAAAGACACCAAGAGTGCAGATGAATATGCTTGCACTGTGCTCTTCTCCTGCCCTTTGAGGAGCACCAGTCTTTGGTGAAGCTCTTCCTGTTCGCTGTGATGCCTCTCAAGGTGCTATATGTTACTGCTCTGAATATTCAGGTATTCTCGTGAGGGAAAAGCTTTGGGGAGAATGACTGGAACTGGAACGTACATGTACAGGAAAGGAGATGTGAAAAAATGGTAGGAATGTGAGGAGCAGCATTCTGAGCGTACTCAGAAGTGAGGTCATGTATACTTCCAAATGATTTCAACTGAAATTCAGGGCTGGGGGAGATTGTGTGTGCTCTGCAGAGAGCAGGCACCAGTATGAGGGAGCTTATTGTTTGTTCCACTAGTAGCTACACAGTTTGATAAACATAATTTTTATTTGAACTATCCAGGAATTAGACAATCATTTCTGTTTTTACCTTTAGCTATAGTTTTGAGACAAGAATTTTACACATACAACCAAGACTAGATTTAAAACACTGTAGATAATTCTGGAAAATAAGGCTATATTTACCTTGATTCACTACACATTCTCCCTGTATTTTTGAAGGTGCCTACAGAATCACTTTGAATAGGAGTGACAGAGGACTCTACATTACCATATTGTAACCCATGGAGATAAGGCAGGCTCGGAAATCTTCACAATCCATCATACCAGTCTTCTTCTACAGAGAATGATGCAAAGATGGAAAAAGCCAAGAGAGAAAAGGGAGACCAGTCCAGGGAGAAATGAACCCACAGGAGACATTACAAAGAATGAGTTTTGGTGGGGGGAGAAGACAGAAGGAAGGATTTACAGGACAATGAAAAATAACAGAGGAAAGAGAGTTTGTGAAACCATGAAGAAGCAAAGGTGGTTTTGGACATGGAATAGTTTACACACAAGAAACATATTGGCGATGAAAAAACGGCAAAAAGACATTAAGCAAGACAGATTGAGGAATGGACAAGAAAAGGAGTTTTAAGTGACCCAGAAGTAAGCAGAGCAGTTCGAAGACATAAAAGGAATTCTCCCAAGACAAAAAATTAAGGAATTAAAAAGGAATAGATACCAAAGTGCATTTAGAGAGGAAGTAGTATAGAAAAGTGATGTATATATAGTCAAACACAAGAACAACAATGACAGATGGATTAAGACAAACAAGAAAAGAAAGGAAAAAACTGTTATTTTTTCACAGTTTAATATCTGTCTGTGTTCACCACTAGCATTCAGTACCTGTGCATCGTTTCCAATATCGTAACCCAAGCTGATGAGACAGGCTTTGAATTCCTCAGGGCCAAGTGTGCCGGAGTGGTCCTGGTTATGCGGTGTGCCAGGCAGCAGGACATGCAGTGCCAGTGGAGTGACGGTGTGGGGCAGAAGGAAGGGAGACACAGGAGAGATCAAAGGGAGGTGAAAGGACAACAAACAGGTGCACCATGCAGTGGGTGAGGAGAGAGGAAGAGGAAGAATGACATGCAGATAGAAAGACAGGGAAGAAAAATAAAAAGTGCACAACATTAGATATCACAACGACATTTTAGGATGTGCTAAAAATGCTCTTGGAACAGTTCCTTCTCAGAGAGCTCATCCCATCTTGAGAGCATTTGAATGACAAAAACAGCTGATGCTCAGAAGCCTCAAGATCTCAATATCCCAAGTGAATTACTTGCATCACTGCTTGTTATCCAGTGTCAGAAGCCCTGTGTTTCACCAGTAACCCAGAGTGCAGGCGAGCAGGCAGAGGCAGTGGGAAGCAGTGCCTTAATCTTATAGTCAAAAGTTCCACTAAAAGAGTAGGTGAGGGCAGGCATGTTTGACAACACACCCAAGGAAGCTTAGCTGTCAGGGCATCCCAGGAACAGACAAAGAAAAACAGCTGAAGCTCAGGGGAGCAGCGTTATGGCTGTATTTATAAGACCTGCACACGAGGTGGAGCTTTGACTGGCAAAGCTATTTCAAGTGCTCAGCTCTGCAAACACCACAGATGTACAGTGCAGCACAATGCAGCTTGGCAGCTGCTCTTCCCTTTGCTCATTGCCCACTCCCCCAGCGTTTGGATGTACCTATGAAATAATACACAAGCTACTACAGGAACTAAGAATCCCCACCCATTCTGCAGAATTTTAGCTCAGAACAGCCCCCAAGCACTGAAGAGCCCCTGCCTGCTGCCACTACCTCTGGCCAGATCAAGGAAGCTACAGACAGGATGGTGGGCCCAATTTCAAGTGACTTTCTTCAAAAAAACCCCAGCTTTTAAAGTCAATGTTAAGCCATCATAAATCAAACAGATGAAGGTGGGAAACCCGTGTTCTGTCTGCATTAACATTCAGACTGTTGTGAACTTCAGAAGGGGCAAATGATATGAAGGTCAAAATATAAAATCTATAGAACTTTATGGGTCCCTCTCCTAAGGAGAGAAGCCATGGTTTATTTTTCTTTGACAGCTAGAGAAGGGCTGAAATAGCCAGTAATCAGCAATTTAAAAGCATTCCCAATCTCTGAGGGCAGGCTGCCCTCAGATATAGCAGAGATGGTAGAGAAGAGTGGAGAACAGACTGTCTCAAGAATTTTATAAATCAAAATAATAATCTGCTCTCTGAAGAGGAATGGATAAAAGTCTTATTGCCTAAAAAAGACTTCAAACCTTTCCACACTTTTGCTTTACCAGGAAATTTTGCAGTCTCCTGTGAAGACATACTTCTCCCCAGGCTAACAATCACTTGGCAGTCTTCACAGAAATGACTGCTCCACAGGAGTGGCACTTTTAAGAATGAAACATCTTCTGTGATCTCATTTTATCACAGTGACTGCTTGTTTGTTATTGCATTGCGCAGTCCACATGGAACCTTGTAGTTTACCAAGCTGCAGTCAGCATTGACTCACCCTGTCAAAGTGGTTGAAAGAAGCCCGGAACTCATTCATCTGTTCCTGGCTGATTCCTTTGGCATCACGGGTCAGAATCTGGTTTTCCACTTCGTTGATGGTTCTAGCAATTGTTGTTAGTAACTGCTCCCAGCCCACTCGGATATGCTGGAAAAAGAGGTCAGGACAATATTGAAATTAAGAAGTCGCTCTTCTCCTTCTGAGGCTAGTGGATCAGACGTGCTACTTAGTGCAAATTAAATGATCCTGGTGTGCAACACAGTCCTGGTGTCCATTTTCTCAGAAAAGTTCTTTCTAATCTGCAGGTGTTTAAAATCTGAATTTTGACTGAAATAACCCCATATTGAAGAGGCCAAATTCTGATCTTAAGAAAAACTTGGTCCTATTCAAAGTTCCTTTGCCTGGTCAGAGCAACATACTGGAGGGCCTTTAACACAAATGAGAAACAAACCCAGTGCTCCTAGGACTTAGTTAAGCAGAAAACTCTCTTTACCAAGAAACTAAATAAAACACAGTGCTTGGAAGACACTGGAGCTCCCCTGCCTCTACTGTTGCTTAATGGAAAGCTGGACAGAAACCAAAAAACCAGTTTCAAAGCCTGTGTTCAGCTGGACTCATGTTGAACTCGGACTGCTCCCAAGAAACCTCACGTTATCAACAGAAAGCCAGTCTCCAACTTTAAAAAAACCTTCTGTTGGACTTTTTTCTTGTGCCAGGCAGTGGCAGCTCAAAATCATCAGCACTTCCCTTTCTAATCCCAGCTAACACAATCGGGTGGCAGGAGAAACGAGACCTGTCAATTTTTCAAGCAATACTGTGGATCTCATTCAGGTTGTTTTTGTTTCTGTTGTCCATATTTGGAAGTACATTGGAATGGCTTGGCATGAAGTACAGCAAGGTAAAAATGAAATTCAGTGACATGTTTTTGCATGTTTGGCCATATTATCAAGCTCTCCATTTGCCTGAGAACCACAATATGTTGCCAGAACTAGATGTGGCTGACGCTAGCTGGCCACAGCAGATGAGGCTGTCTGATCTGCTGCCAAAACACTTACCTCCATGGTGTAGTTGGTGTGCTTGTTGTCAAAGATAAGCGCTTCCTGGATCAGCTGGTGGTCTCCTTCCAGCTGGTCAATCTTTGGTTTGTAGTTCACAATGCTCTTCTCGTACTGCCGCAAGTGGTTGAGCTGGTCCTCCAGGGTCCCATGCATCTCTATTGAAATGCGGCCAATCTCCTGCGATAGCAAAGCCAAAGGAGTTACACTCCACTGAAAGGATGAGCCTCAACATGCTTGATCTTTATTGCAGCAATTTCACTCTCACACAGGATGATGATTCAAAAAAAAAAAAAAAAAAATCTCATGGAGCAGTTACTTCACAGGAGCTGAGACAGTGTCAGCAAAAAATTTAGCACAGCCCTGAACATTTTCCAAGTGAGGTAAATCACATAAGATGTGTCTAATACAAGGATACAAAGGAAAAAGAAACTGCAGTCCATAAGCTAGTAATGTACCAAGCCAGGTCTTTTTCTGGTGTACTGTCTGCCACTTAGCTCCTTCATACAGACGTATTTCCGTAATCACTCTCTTCTTTCCAGCTCCTACCATCAGTAATAGCTTCGTATTTTTATGTTTCATCAACTCCAACTACTTTACCTCAAATCTTACCTAAAGAGAAACCTCCCTTAAAAATGTCTCCTCTGCAGATGTTTGGTATGTTCATTGTATTTATTTAGTCATGTGTATCAAGATCATTCTGCGAAAGCAATTACATAAACTATGTCTCTGATCTAGGATTTTTAATTTGTTGCATTTAAACACAAATCTTAAAATACCAATGTTCTCCATCTTAAGTAATGCTTTTTTTCTGGTACTAGAGTGAGGGGCAGAAAAGTACAAGCACTTCAGTAACCAATATTAATCTTGATATTCTTTGTATTTTCTATGATGTTTCTCTTGTTGTAACTTGAAGAAAGAATGGCTGTGACAGTGATCAAGAAAGACCACGAATAAGGATATCAGTGAAGATCACAGAGAAAAAGAGACTGTTTCAAAATTTGCAAAGCACTACCTCCATCTTGGTCTGGATCCAGGGTCCAATGACATTGGCCTGTGCACCAAACTGTTTACGAAGTCGTTCATTTTGCTGCTGGCGAGCGTGTTCTTCCATCAGGGCTTGATCCCTTCTGGGAACCAGCTGCCTCACCTACAACAATGAGCAAGTGTGCAGTTTAGACACACAAAGGCACATGTACAGTAAATGTAGAAGTTGCCTCAAGGGAGGGAGGAGTGGGTGTTTGCAGTGAAAACAAGCATTCATATGGTTTAAGTCACAGTGGGCAAACTCATGGAATGTGAACCCAATCTGCTGTAGGATACACACAAGCTCATGTCAGGCCACGAAAGATCAGAAGCACCTTCCATTCATTATTTGGGTTTTTGGTGGCTCATGTTAACTGAGTTGCAGGATTCTGTTCAGATCTCACTTTGGTGATTTTGTTTGGTAGTAGGAACCATAAGTGCAACGGGTATGGGCAGTAGTTGCTCTTTTAGGATTACAGCAAGGAAAGGGTACTTGGCTGCAGAGATAGAACATTTGAAGGGCTGAATGGTGAAAAAGGATACCGATTTATGTGCTATACATGCAGGTCAACTGAAGATCAAAAACCTCAAAGCTTTTAAATTTAGCAACTTTCATTTAAAATTAGCATGTAAAAGGGAATCTGATGTGCCTTAGACATTTATATCAAAGACATCTTCCACTTTCCAAGCACATGGCAATTGAGCCAAAATCAAATGACAAAACCACACCAACTCAGGAGTAAACATGAGAGGTTAAAACTGCAGAGTAAATAATCCACTTCCTGGGTCCACAGTGGTTGAGCAGTGACATTGCCCCCACTACCCTGCAAGGCTGGAAAGAACTCACATGTTCCCATTTGCCATTGATCTCATGTGGGGTGATTGTAGTGTAAGGATTTGTTCCTGCCATGTTGACATGATATGTCTGGACAATCTTTGAAACTTCATTGTGGATTCCCAGGATGGCTTGTCGCTCCTTGTCGGCATCTGGCAACGTGGCTTTGAACTGCTCGTGAGCTGTGGTCAATCCCTGCAGAAGGAAGGCAGCAGCAAAGGGAGGGTAAGAACATTACTTATGAAATAGCCTCTTCAGAGACCATATTCCTGAAGTGACTGCAAAAGCTAACATATTCCCAGCATACAAAGCAGGCTAATCTAATACACTTTTCAGGTTCTCTCAGTATCACTAATGGGATGTTTTAAGTAGTCAAATGATGTGAAGTCTTGTTTTCCCTCTCTTTCTGTCCCATGTTGACCAGTGACAGAGATCACATACCAAAAAAAGATGGAATAGTAACGGCTCATAATTTAGAAGGAACTATTTCTGCAACACTCCTCAGTGACTGCTTGCCAGCCTCTTTGGGGAAGAAGATCTGACTATTAAAAAAAAGTCTCACTAGTTTAAATGCACTGTGTTTTTTCTTCTCCCACCAGGTATGCACCATTTCTACACCCAAAGTAACTCCAGATGAGTACTAAGAGTCAGATTCAATTTCATTAGAATCATTTAGAACCAGGTGAAGGTCTTCCAGACAGCTGCAAATTTGCACAGGCATCACATGCTCCTGCTGCTGGAAAACAGCTCCTTCTGCCTGACCACAACAGGTCCTTCCTGCTCCCTGTCTCGCTGCGGTGCCCAGGCTGTGCTCCAAGGACTGCCGGTTGGGGAGTGCTTGCTGGTAGTTTGTAGCCAGCTGACAAGCCAGCTAGTCCTGGCTCATCTCCCACTGCTTCTACAGGCCTTTAAGGTACTTCATCCCAGAAACCTAGAAGATCAAGACTAGGGAAGCAAATGCAGGGAAAGAGGCAGGAAAATGAATGGGAAACAGCGGTGTGTGCAGGGATAACCAAGGGAACAGTGTGGACAGAAGAGGGCATGAAAGTAAACCACGTGACTGACTGTTCTCTCTCACAACACACACTGTTAACTACTTTCTGTAAAATTCCTTTCTTACACAGTGACTCATTACTTTGCAGCTGTTGTAGCGGCCATAGAGATGTAACACAAGTCTGGGGGCTGGGAAAGACACTGCAAACAGTCACAAGGAGATGATGAAGTGTTTAAGCGCTGTTTAGATTCATTTTGCATTATGAAAGACTTAATGAAGCCCTTTGTTCAGGAGGGCATCATGGATGAAACAAGTAGCACCTCAGTAACAGTCACTGCTCTGCTTCTGCCCTGGCTGTCATGCTCCCTGTAGGTCTGCCATTTGCTGCCTCACTGATGGTCGCACTCCTGTCAGCAATTCCGGCAAAGAGCTGACTTGGATTCTTTTCACAAGCCCATCAAGCAGGTGAAATAGAAGTCCTCACTGCAGTTCAGGAAAGAGTAATTCCTGCTCTCTAAGGTCTGCAAATTACCTGTCTATACCTTAAGCTGCTTTCCTAACACTCTTTCAGAAGGGGAAAAAATGAGATACTTGTCTTTGTTGTCTTAGAGTAGGCAAGACAACTTTGATTTCAAATGGTAATTCCACGCCAAAGAGGACAATTCTGATTTTTCTTGTGCTCAGCACCAAGAACCAGCTGGCAGCTCAACAGTCCTCATGGTACATCCTGTCAGTCACGTAAGACCAAATGACCTGGACGTGACATTCCATGTGAGAACTGACCTGCAGACCCCGTGAGCAGCACTAAGCTTTGCTTGTGTGGGTTAAAGAAAAATTCCACAAGACCCTAAAAGTTTCTCTCAATTTTCAGGCTTCCATCAATATGGCTCTGGAGTTACTCTGAAAAATCTGCTTTCAGTTTTATTGTCCAGCTAGGATGATGTATGTATGTTTTATATCTATTCAGATGCAGGTTTTTGGAGAAAATCAAGGAAAAACATACTCATTTTTATTTCTCTTGATAAGGCTCACTCAATAGAGCAGAAGTACCAAAATATAACTTATAAATTCATACCACTCTGAATTCATGCAACTCAGGAGACCCCAAACTTCTCACTGTCCCCACCTAATTGGTGCAAATGACTGCTCTGTACCTGGATCTCCTCAATCGTGTGAACGATGAACGTGTCCTGCAGATCCTCCATGGCCCCTTCCATCCAGTTATTGAAAGGGGCAGCTCGTTTGGCATATTCCAGGTACAACTGGTCAATTGTTTCCAGTAGTTTCTCTGTCCTCTGTGCACGCACAAAAAGAAAAAGAAGAAAGAAAATCAGGAAAGATGGTTGGAGAGGAATAATCACATAGATACAAGGGTTGTCTGAGCTGCTCCTTCCTTTCAGACCTCCTTGGTGCTCCCAGGATGGCACGTCAGTAAAAATCTCTCTGCTGTTAAGAGATTACACACTGGACAGATTTTTTCTCTAAGGGAAATAAAACAAATCCGAGGTCCTTTGAAATAAAACAAAACAAAGACAGTCTTTTCAAGCAGAATGAGATTACAAAACACAAAAAATGTAAAAATAAATCAATAGTCTGAGAAAATAAATGGCACCATAATTGGGCTGGAAGAAAAGCAGACTAAGTATACTGAAATGTAGCCCTTGTTTACAGTCCAGGATGTTCTAGGAGTTCAGAAGTGAGCTGATATTGCTTGTGCACACTGCAACTTGCCCCCCACAAATGCACTACCCAGAAGGTCCAATTTGTAACATATCTCACCTCCAAGGCTTCTCTACGTTTCTGGGTTAGAGCACCCAGATTATCCCACTGATCACAGATCTTCTGGCACCTGGCATTGACACTGGGAGAGTCGTAATAGTCCAGCTCGCTATAAAGGGTTGGGAAAAAAAATGAAAAAAAGTCAAATAAGGACCCTGTACAGAAATAAGAGAAATCCATTAGAAATCTTTATCAATCTTGAAGACAGATTCAGACAAAGAGATCATGGTCACTGCAAATAAAGCAAGTCAGGATGATATCAGGATCTAGTTTAGGAGACACTGTATGTTACGGTACATTAAACAGCACAGAACAGGACCACCCAAGGCCTCAATAAATACTGAAGCTGGCTACCTGATGGGAATAACTTGCCAAAGGGGGAAGGGAGTATAGACTGTTGCTCAGACTGGAAATAAGGAGATTATGAGCGGAGCAATCTGCTCCGGTACTCTGCTTAAGAACATTATGCAGGCTAACTAACTGTGGCTTGTACATCAGAATGGAAAGCAAAGATTTTATTAGGAACACTAAGAAACTGCTTAAGAGTGTCCTAAGAATTGCATAGTACAGGTGGCAAGGAATAGCTAAATTACATAACCCAGTAAATTTATTTAGGACAGTCCCAGAATAACAGTGTAGGTTTCTCTCCTAGAAGCCTGATGAGAAGTGCGTTGCTGACATATCTATAGGCTGACACTCAAGGAACACAAGCTGGTGAAAGTATGACTGGGGAAAGGAGAGCACAGGGACAGGCTAAAGCTTACGGCCTTGCACTGCTTTGTGCTCATAGTTCTGCATATGGTCAAAGAGGGAGAAATCTGCAGGGAGAGGGAGACCAGCCAATCTGGGAAGTGCCAGCCTTGAAAGAAAAACCCAGAATAAATCACTGGGATACTGAGTGACCCTGAGCCATCTGATGAGCAATTCTCTAAGCAGTAATGGAGGTTACACTCTTGCCTCCCCCAATCGTGTTTCTTCATGCCATTGTATTGCCCTCCTGAGGTGCATGGGCATAGCTGTCAATGGAGTTCTTCAGTAAACTAGCCAGGAAACTGATTTGGGCTAAAAATAATGTCTTTGCTAGGTTTCTAATCCAGATCAGTTGCTTGATCGACTTTGCTGCAGAGCCAGCACTGCAGAAGAAAGAACTCTTTCTGAAAGTCTGACTTTTAACACACCCATGCTGGACCACTACTGCTAGGGAATAGTAGTAGTAGTGCCATGCCCCCAAACTTTCCTGCCATGGGTAGCTGCAGTGGCTTCCTCCACACCCTCTGCATCTCTCTGGCAGTGTGTCTTAGGGGGAGAAAAGGAGCTCTGCCATGGTTTTTCAGGACATGGACTCTTTGCTGAGATGGAAGATGGCTTTTATAAGAATAGCAGAGCCCGCTGTTCTCACACTTTAGAAGAAATAACCTCTCCCACAGCTTGGGCCTCAGTCTTCCCTGTTGCTCTTAGAGCTGCAGCTGCTTTGGCTGACATGTAGCATGTGCTTTGGAAGTGGCAGGTCAGGTAATGCTTGCTGGCCAGACAGACTCAGTTTTAATCTTACTGACATGGAGGATTGCCTTGAACCCTCCTACTGTTCCAAGGTCAATTCTCCAGTAGACAAGACAGCAATTCTGTAAATCTCTTTTGTCAAAGAAGATAATGATCTTGATCCAGTAATCCTAGTTTTTTAGAGAAAAACAGCTCTTCAGCCCAAGAGTACTGATCTCGGCCCAGACACTAACTTTAGATAGGCCAGTGTGATACATAAATCATTTTAAAATAGGAAACAGAGTCAACACCAAGTAGTTCAGACTGTTTTTTGCCAAGAAAAAAGCAGGGTTTCAAAACCTCCCTGCTGCAGTCACTAGCTCTTTGCCTGCCTGTTATCTCTAGCAATCCTGATGAGCTTCCCATTTCTCCTGGTAACCAGTATTACACCAGGAAAGGGAGTGGAGGCGAAGGTTTCCACGCTGGAGTGGAGCAAGGAAAGAGTTAATCTGCTGTGAGGATGCCCTGTAGCAAGTGCTTAACAGAGTGCACACAGTGCAGTACTCTTGGGGGAAAGAATGAGGCCACGATGGCCTCCAGCAGCTTTTTTCTGGCTAGAATAAGGAGGACTTTTTTTTTTTATAAAAGAGAGCAAACTGAGACCCTCCTATCCTCTCCTCTTTCCTTCTGTTCCTGGAAAAGTGTGATAGTATTACAACTCTGAAACACAGCAGGTGCCAGCAGCAGGTCAAACTCTTTAGGAAAGGGTGCATGGCAGCATAATGAACTGCAAGAGGATGGAAACTTGGCTTAGGAATCTAATTCTGCCTCCTCCTCCATAGCACCCACGACTCATCCATTTTCTGGCCTGCTTTTCTGGTGTGTCCGGATACTGGATAGCAGTATCCTAGATACTGTTTGGAAACACTGGGAATTCCCAGCATTTTTGTATGAGGATGGATTTTTTGCTCTCAAGGGGGCAGAGAGCAAAGCTCATTAAGCCTCTGTGGCCCCAAGGATGGGACGTGCGCTGGGGTGCCGTACTTGAGCTCTTGTGCAATAGCAGCAATCTGTTCCACGCGGTCCTGGTGTGCAGCCAGGTCACTCTCAAAGGCCTCGTGTTTCTTCAGCAGGGCCTTTATCTCTGAGAGGGTTGCAGTTTCGTAATCCTTCTGCTGCAGCATTGCTTCCTTACCTGTGGAGGGAGCCAAAGGACAGAAGAATGAAGGACAGGACCCAGGGTGGCCAAAGCCAGCTCTGGCCACCCAGGCACCCTCGAGGGCCCTCAAAAGGGCATCGGCCCCACTCCAGTCGCCCTGCCCGAGGCTTGTCCTCATGACTGCTGGCCCAGAGAAAGCACAATGCTCACTTTCAAACCACAAAGTGTGAGTTTGCCATTAACAGCACAGAAGGGCACATAATGCAGCTTAAGCCAGCACTGTCACAGTTTATACTGGACTCGTCTCAGTATGTGCAAAATGGGCTACGCTGATCCTGTAAAAGCCAATGGTAGCATTTACAGCACAGGAACTTTTCCTTTGCTCTGTAGCTGCTCTCTTCTAGCCAAAGTTCTCACTTTGCCACAGTTAGGGAATGCCAACACTTGACTGCATGATGCACAACAGAGATCAAGCTGGTTTTCATACATTATTTTCTAATAAAATAAAAAATAAATCTAGCTTTCTCAAGAGGAAACTCTCATGGAAGGACCCATGCACAACCCATCTCTTCCTCCCTAAATAACAGTTAGCACTGTGTCAGGCAATAGGAAGCATGTAGGTTGGCATTACCATCTGTCCAGGACTCATGAATGGATGCCTTCTGCCGGAACTTCTCTGCCAGGTGATCCAGCCTCTCCAGCCTCCGGATCTCATTCAATAACCACTCCTCGTAGCCCTTCTCAGCCTGCTCTAGACCACCCCAGGCATTGTTTATATCCTAGAGACAGGAACATGAGAAGGAAAGGTAGGTTAGAAGGTGGAGGGAAGATGTTCACCCGCATTAGTCTCAGTGAGCTACGTGGCTCCAACTGACTGGAAAGCCATGAAAAGCACGGGCTTTTCACCTCATGGGGTTCTGCAGACAAGTCAGGGAGACAAGCAGGACTAGAAGTGCCAGGATATAACTGTCTGCAGAAAAAAGCCTCTCTAAACACCTCTAGAGTTTTAAAGTTTCCCTACGTGAAACTTTAATAAAACTTGACAGTTTCTGAATCAGAAAGAACAAAAGGCACCCAGACATCTCCTCATAAAGACATGCAATTTGGGAAGAGCCTCAGAGTCTGATTTAGACAAAGGAAAGCAATGATCACTTGATCCTCCCCTATCATGGCCTCCCTGATCCATATCTTGCAGGGTTCCTCCTGCAGAGTATTTCACTATGAAGGTGGGCATTCTCTGCCCACCCACGGGCAGAAAGAGAGTCTTGTTTTTTAGGCATGGTTGGGGTACACAGAAGCAGTTACCCCCACTCACCGAGACCATTTTCCCTTCTGAGGGCATGAAGGCTGGCCTATTGCTGAGCCGCAGCTTGGTCTGCAAGGTGTTGAAATTGATCTCAAGCTGGCACTTCTCTTGGACCTTGGGGGGCTTGTGCAGGCGGCGGTAGTCCCGGAAGTCCTCCAGTTTCTGCTGCATGGCTTGCATGGTGTTCTCTGGGGCCCGGTTCTCCAGCCAGGGGATGGTGCGACGAATCCACTCCAGCAGCTGGAAGGAGCAACGACAAGAAGCCTTCAACTGAAAATTGTGTTAAAACTGCAGGTGTTGCTCTGATTTCATAAGGGACCATTTACTTTTACGTTTGCTGCCAGAAAGATCTGCTACCAGCAGGCTCGTGAAGAAAAGTTTGCCAGCTTTTTTGGAAGTACTTTTTTTTTAATGAGCAGCACATTCCCTACCACACTAAGTAGTACTGCTTGTTGCAGCAGTGCCAATCCAACATGCTTAAGGCACAGCTTTTGCACAACCAGGACCAAACCTATGTCCTCAGATTATGGTAAAGCCTTAGGAATTTTGCTGGACTGTTGCATAACTAAAGGATGCTGTAAGTCATATGATCTCCAGAACAATCTGACAGGAGAAATCAAGTTCTTGCCTTCAGTTACATTTTTTCCCCTCTAGCTTCCTCAAAGTCAGTGTAGCTCTTTGAATATACCTCCATAACAGACCTATCTGGAGAGCTGGCAAAACACTAATGCAATGGGCAGTCCACAGAGTGAGTGGAGTAGTGCCCTATGCTTTTCTGATCAGGCTGAAACCAGGCTTATGGGTTATGTTTGCCCTTCTGTTGTCCATCTTCTCCCTGCTTACCTACCACAAACATACTCCAGTCCACATTTGGTCTCTTTTTGTAGTTTCTCTGCTGTCAGTCTGTAAGCCTTCTCAGTTAACAAAAGCAGCCTCCAGTTTGTATCTGACTCAGATTCTTTCCATTATCAGCAAATGCATATCTCTTTCTTCAATTATCTCTAACTTTTATTCTCTGATCCTGACTTCTACAGTATACTAGCATACAAGCTGTATGAAAGACATAATAAACTTGTATAGTCCTGACAAATGCAAGTTAAGCCAGCTTGATTTTTCCTTCAATTTTAGCATTTCTGGGCTGGCTCCTAATAAACTGAGCAATTCAAAGCTTCTCTATGGAAACTTTCTGTTTTAAAGTAGATTGTTCTTGTCTTTAAGGTAAGTTCAGTCTTCAATTTGAAGAGGAAACAATTTCCCAGGGAAAATAGCAGTGGGTCAATAGCACTCTCCAAGATTACTTATCAGCATTAAATGCAATTCTTTTCTGCATACTACCACACTCAGAAACCAACACCTACATCACTGGCCAGTTTTTCATAGTCTTCCATGAGCTGCTCATTTTCTTGGTTGACTGCCAGCACCTTGCAGATACGATTTGCTGCTGTCTCCGCCTGACAAAGAGAAGAAAAACAAAAGAAGGGAAAAGTGTGAAAAAAACCCAACCCGAACCTTGCAGTTTAGCTTCCTGCTACACACCTGAAGGTAAAATCTCCTACCCTTAGCTCTAGTAACCTGTCTGCACTTTGAAACATCTGTCCTGATTGCTCTGCTTTCCATCTGGCCTTCTATAATGATTTATTTTTTCCCTTCTCAGGTGAATGCATTCCTTCCGAGATTCTCAGCTGTACTGATTCTACCTTATATGTTGTGGGACAACCAAGGTTTCTATGCTTTTTCTGGAGCTGCTTCTGTAAGAGGGCCTTGTGGTTTGATTCCTACCAGAGGGACCCTGGCTACCTCTTCATAAAGACAGGGAATTCCTGCTGTCACCTCCACTCCCCATACCAGCATTCTGAGCTGGAACAGCAGTAACAGAGTGATGTCAAGCTCATGAGACTGTCTCCATACTTTTACCCCAGGAAAGAACTATCCAAAGAGAGTTAATCCACAGACTGGACTTACAGGAAAATTCCTAATTTTTTTTGGAAGACAAAATGGTAGATACTCTTCTTAACCTTAAATTCTGCCCAGCAGCACTGTCTTTCAGTTTTCCCTGTATTTCTGGCACTGATTACAGGGCCACGTCCTTGGTGGTGCATACACCCACCATGTATTCAGGGTCTCATGATCCAGCTGAGAAGAGGATTTCTTTTCCCCCATCTTTCCAGGTAATCCTTCTGCTTACTCTTCCAAAACAAGTCTCACAATAAAAAATGATCCTACTGTTACTATTTAGGTTTGGAGGTTTTTCTTTCTTTCTTTCTTTCTTTCTCTTTCTTTCTTTCTTTTTCTTTCTTTCATTTTCTTTCTTTCTTTCCATTGTGAGACCAAACCCTGATTCTCTGCAGGGAGCTGAACATGTTAAAACATGTATTTGGAAAGTAAGGATCAGAAAAATCCCAGCTATGAACTTGGAAGCAGTCAGTCTGGTCTGGAGTGCCATGCATGTGTTTGGCATGGGGGACATACAAGCAGGCTGATCCTTGCATAGAATGTATCTGTGGGTTATCAGCTCCCTTTTTCATTACCATGGTGTGTGTGTCATGCTACATCACCTGAGGATGTGCCCCTGTGATGCATCAGGGGATTGCTCAGACCCCTCTTACCACAGTACAGCTGTGACCCTGGTGCCTGGGGAAGGTGCTAGAGGTAACCCCCAGGCCCTGCTGGGAGAAGTCCTCCTTACAGAGGCTAAGTGCAAATAAGGAGGAGAGGGTACATGCCAACACTACAACAAACCAACTGTCAACGCTGTGTTCTGCCTTTAAACTACATTTGGGACTGATGCCAAAATAAGTTTTGCTGAGTTTATAGCTGGTAAGTTTCAACCTTTTTCTATTTTTAAAAGACCTTTAATTATCTGTTTATTCAATCTTCAAGGACATTTGAGAAAAAACCTCTAATTTTTGCAGCTGATGTGAAGCAGCAAGAATAGCAACAAAGTCATAGGCTGTACAGTGATATATGGATTGCTAAGGTCCCAGGGGACATGGCAATCTTACTAATTTGTAGAATGAAATGAAGCTGTTAAAACATCTATTCAGTCATCTGCCCCTTCCCTAAAGTGGACCAGCTATGAGATACACAGATTATCAGCTAATATAAAACACATCAGAGAGACCTGTACAGGAAAATGAGCAGTTTCACTTAAAAGAAATCTGCAAAAAGTGGAAACAATGGTTATGTTTAAAAAAGCTTGTACTTTGACCTGTTTTTAACTAAAGTTTGTACTCTAATGGAGTGGTTTTGATATACAGAGAAAGCTATACACAATGGGACCAAATAGTATGTCAAAAAGACATTGCTAGAGCCCTACCATGATATGCCTAAGGACTGCAGGGAACTGGCAATACCAAATGTTTATCTCAATCACTCCAGGAGAGGTGTTCATTGCACACTCTTAACTTTCTTATTTTTGCACCCCATGAGCTCACTGCAGCAGCAGCCAGCTGTGCAGGCAGGACCCCATTCCATTGAGGCATATTTACATGTATCTGATGATAGGACTTTCTCCAGCTGCCCAAGTTTAAATACGTGTGTGTATATATGCATATTGAACAACTGTCCAAACAAAAAGACCCTAAGAATGTCAGCAGTTAGGACATTATTTGTATTATCCCAATGGCAGAAGCTTAGAGGCTTTCTTTCCCCCACCAGTACTTGCCTCCCAGTGGTTCTTGCCTTGGAACTGCTACTGCTCTATGCAACAGCATGCTGTTGCTGCAGCCACAGGAAAGGCTCCATGGCCATTAATCACCATTAATGTCACGAGCAACATGTTACACTGTGCTCTGAGCAAGGTAGGACAGAAGGATCCCAGTGCTTTCAGGCAACCTTCACAAATATCCCACACACTACTCCTAATGAGCTGATCCATGGTGATGGCAACCTCAAAACTAAAGCAAAACACTTCAAAGTTAAAGAAGAGTGGCACACAAAGATGTTTTCATGAGGCCAAAGCAGCTCCCCCTACACCTTCTTTAGTTCAGTGGAAAAAGCTGTTTTGGCTTCCCCACATTACTAATGGCAACAATGCATTTAGGATGCTCACCCTGGCTCCAAACAAGCCAAGATGCCCACAAGGGCAGCACTGAGAAGATGCAGAATCCTGGGGTCTGGAAGCTGCACAGCTGTATTCTCAGAGAATCCGTGTGAGCTCCTCAGCTTCAGTGCAGCATCGTGCTGATGCACTGTACTGCTTGCACTCAGAGTGCTGGGGAGGACAAGCCCAGGACATTCTGCATGATACCACGCTGGAGTATCTCTGTACATGCTCTCTGGTGGAATCAAAATGAAAATCTGAATGGCAGCAATTTATCTGCCTTCTGTCTTTTCTGTACTTCTCAACCATAACTTGAACTGCTTAGGATAGGAGCAGAGTTTGCAGTCTCTCTAGTTCATGGATCTAAATCTTTCTGCTGAGGAGGATCATGAAGGAAGGCATTCCCAAGTGCACAACGTAGGGACGCCTGCCTGTTGTTGTCCTCTAGCCTCAGGGGAAGATGCCTGCCTGCTGCTGTCCTCTGGCATCAGGGGACCACTCCAAAATGCCGTACACCAAACACAATCTCTTAATAAAACAGTAAAACATTTGTTAGAAATTTCCACAAGTTTACAAAATATCAAGCCAACCAAGAGTTGCATGCATTTAGTGTGAAAGTCAGAAGCGGTTAGAAAACAAGCAAACCAACCAAAGCAAGTATACCTACAAATATATATATATATATATGTATATATATATATATATATATATATATATATATATATATATATAAAAATGGCATAGAGAAAAAGCAGCCATCTACACACACATGTCAGGCTGGGGACCCTGTACCTTCAAAGGCTCAGTATAAGAAAGTGAAAGAAGTAGAAAGCGGCTCATGGGACTCTCCCCTCAGGCCTGGTGGCAGTAGTGAAAAATCTGGATGAAAAATTCAGCGATATCACAGTAAGTCACCTAACCCTGCATGAGGTGGCAACACAGTAACATCTGGGCAGAGGCTTGTATTCAGTAAACGCTTTGCATTTGCCTGCAGGTTTGAATCTGTATCACTTAGCAGCTGGCTAATGTATGACTAGGGCAGCTCCAAAATGGAGCTGTGGCCCTCCTGCCAGGGCACAGTTGAGTTGCTGGCCCACCAGGACTGCTAAAAAATGAACAAACTATTAAATCTTCCCTGTAAGCCGGTTGGACTACATGGGATTGAAACTTTAATAACTAAGAAACTTCATCTCCAGTTTTTGCCTCAGCTACTTGGTTCAGGTCCTGAGGCAAGTAAAAGACTATTTTCAGTTATCCCAGGAGACTTTGCATCCACCTAAATTACTGATCAGAGCATGGAACCTGCTGAGCAGGTTCCCAAATCACGGAGTGAGTGCAGAGAGAAAAGGAAGAGATTGGCAAGCTGCATGGCTGTTTCTGCAGCAGGCTACAACCCTCCTCGTATTGTGGTTTGATGTTTCCTCATCTGGAGCTCCTCAGGTTAAGCAGACAGCATGGAGCAGTCCCTCAGGGGCACCTGGCAAACAGCAGGCCTTATCAGACTGGCATGACTTCTGAAACTACAGTCTTCCTGGGCAAGTATCAGCTGGCTGGAGCTTGCAGACTGGTCTTAAGTGTTTTGAACAAAAAACCACAGGATCACAAAGCAGGATCCTAGCAGGAAAATCATTACACCACATGGGCAAGTCTACTGCACTGCTGTGGGACACATTCCCAGTTCCTTGGAAACAAGACATTATCATGTAATTTATACGAAACTGGGTAAAGAACAAAAAGCTTGAACTAAAGAGCTGCTCCCTGGAAACTACTTGCATTTGCCCTCTGAAAGTCAGCATCAGCATGGTAACTGAATCAATGTTGGGACCATCAGCGCTGCTTTGCACAAAAGAGGTAGAATCTTCCTGGAGTCAGATTAGCCCTCAAGATGGGCAACACAAGGACTGTGTCTCAAATAGAAAAAGCCTAATGAGAGAAAGGAGTTGTGGCTGGGGGAAACAACAAGATTTTAATTCTGTTTGTAACATGAAGAATGCAGTCTTGGATTTTGGATTTTACTGTTCTAAAGTCTACAATTTGAAATTAGCAGTAATCTTGTGGAAGGGCCGCAGACCAGGCAGGTTATGACATGGGAGAAAAGAATGGAACTTTTTCCCTTATTCAAAGGATTGCTGGGAAATTGCTTGCCCAAAGGCAATCTGCAACTATTTAGTTACAAATGTCCTGATGTCAGGCAAAGAGACTTTGGAGTAAAGAGGAAGCAGAGGAAGAAGGGAAGCCTGAAGCTATGGAAATGGACAAGGCAGAGGAAAGAGAAATAAAACATATAGGTGGTTTGGGAAACGGAAGAGAATGACAAGGAAGAAACGAGGAATGGAAAAACCTCCTTAGTCTGGGAAAGCTGAACGTCTGGTAGAACTGAACTTTGTGGCTGGAGCACAAAAGTGCTATGTAACCAGCTCACAGATGATTCAGCCTAGGAAAAGACCTAGTGGAGGCTGAGTGTGGAAGGCAGGATGGCAGCCCAAGAGGGACAGGCTGTGATTTCCTGGAGTGGGCGGATTGGACTGTGGTACTTCTGGAGGCACACTGCCTGGCCACGACAATGCCCACTAGTTACTGAAAGGGTTCTGCCTCTGTCAGAGCAGACATCCATTCACCTTTCAATGCCAGCTTTACCAAATATTTTCTCCTCTGCTGTGGTGTGACACTGGAGGGAAGGAGCAGCTCAAGTCTGTCCAAAAGGACATTTACATCACTTCTCCAGCAAGACTACAGATGGCATATCCAAATGCATCACTGGATGCATTGGGCTTCCCTGCAAACGCCCTGGGGCGGATGGGGATCTGGCATTCCTCATTGGAGAGGACAGGTGGGCAGGGCAGGGTGAGGGGAGGGGTTGTTAGCAGTAAAGTCTCACCTTCTGTGCCCCTGAGAAGGCGTGGTAGTAACAAGAGACATAGGTCATTATGGCCTTCTCATCCGGCCTTAGCGTGCCTATAATATCTGTGCAGAGAAGGAAAAGAGGTTGAAAGGATAAAGTAAGAAGCAGCACATAGGATAAAACAAAACAATCATGGGTGGCGTGAGAGAGGGGGAGAAAACTTCCCATCATGCATTGCAGGACAGGCCAAACAGATTTCCATGCGGAGAGCTAGGAATTCGGATCAGAAGGTGGCTAGCAGCGTTGGCTTGTGGCTCAAAGCGGCACCCCTCCCTACCCCCCAATCCAGGGGGATCCTGAGAGGAGGATCTGGGCTCTGCACCTTCACAGCTGCGGTCTGGGGGCCTGGCCCAAGGATGGAAACAAGTAGTTTGGAGATCTGAACGCCCGCGCTCGAGGCCCTTCGTACGCCGAGGAACTGGAGATCAGAGCCTTCCTACGCAGTGCACTTCCTACACAGGATCTGCTCTGCTGCAACGCGCACTGCCTGTTCCTAAGGCACTGAAGTACAGGCAGCTGCTTGGTTTTGGCAAGAGATGTGTACAAGGTTTCACCCACAAAATGTTTTCCTGAAGTGACTCCATTACCAACAGGAAAATGGCTTAGCCAGAAGTAACAAGGACTCAACTGCCTGATTTCCAACACAGATGAGAAAAGAGGGGGAAAAAAAGATACAAATGAACAAAACCAGGCATCTCTGTCATGATAAGCAATGCTCTGTTTGCAAAACCACCATGGATGTACTTGTTAGACATGCTTTGTAAGCCCCAGATGAACTGAGACAAATTGTGGCACAACTTGAGAAAGCAGCAGGTTCAGACCTTAAAGCAAGGGTGCTGGAACCTGAAGCGTACATTAAGGCAAAAGAAAGCTTTGGCCATTCATTAAACCCTTCATGAAACCTCAGTCAGCTCTGTTTCTCCATCTTTGGAGAAGGCAAAAAAAAAGTTAATAGGTATCTGTATTATCTTCCCATGGGGGCAGGCTCCAGTTTCCTGCTGGGCAGAGCATCTATGTGGTGGCATTTACTTTTTGTGAGACCAAGTATCCTAGCTCAGATTTACCAGGAACAGGAGGTACAGGTTCTCAGCCAGGAGGACAGCAGTTTGTAAGGCAAATGGAGAAGGCAGAGCCCCCTGCTCCCTTAAATTTGCATGTGTGCCAAAGTGTGGCATACCTAAGTGCCATTGGAAGTACTGCTGACTACAGGGAAATGGAATTCCTGGCTCCCTTGCCCCATGTATTATATCTGGGGCACCACTTTGAACCAACAGCCAACTCTACCAAGAACATGATAATAAAGATGCCCGTAGCTAGAGAGGAGAAAGAGAAAGAAAAAAGGTTTGGACATTAGCAACGGCACCAGGTGTGCTCTGTGGAGGGAGCTTGGGATCCTGCGATACCTTCTGGGCTCCTGAGAAGGCGTGGTAGAAGCTAGAAACATAGGTCATGATGGCTTTCTCGTCAGGACGGGCAGTTCCAACAATGTCTGTCAAAAAAAACCTCACGTTAAGAGCATAATCAACTGATGGGAGGAAAGCAAAGGAGAGGAAGAACCACAACTGTCCAGGAGGCCTGCTGCGGTGTGTGCTTGTCATAGTGATTCCACAGGGCTTCCCAGCATTCCCCAGAAGATGTGTGTGTCTCAGAACCCAGGATCACCCTTCTGGTTCCCCTCCCTCATCATAAAATTTCCTCCAGAGTCTGGACAGGCTAATGTAGCCATATGTCAGCAAGTCTTGTGTCACAGCACTTCCCTGTCCTGAGAATATTATTGTGATTGGTGGATTGAATCAACCCAAACTGGCAGCAGGCTGACATGACTTTTATAGCCATGCAATTCCTCCACGCAGTTCTGCTCTTCTGGAAAGGTATTTTCTCCCTTCTTTTCCATGCCTCCCTCCTCCATTTCAATACAATGATGGCTTGAATTTCAAGAGGCCCTTTCATTAGTTTCAGGGGAAACTCAACACCTCCAGAGATCAGAATTAATGGTGTGGAGGAATGCACATTAGCTCAACTCCATGAGGGAGGAGAGAGATCAGTAAAGAGAAATGAGAGCTCCTGCCAGGGGCCCTCTTCATCACTGCTACTTTTGCTGAGATCTGAAGCTAAATCCACTTATTTTGGAGGTGTCTGTGTTTCCTACAGAATGGTAGGAAACATTTGAATCTACTCTGGAAACCTCATGGTTTTTTTTTTTTAACCTCAGCATGATGAATGCAGGGAAAGCAAAACTCATCTCCGAGGATGGGAAATATTACCTAGGAATATGAACATCCTAGTTACTGAAATATAAGTTCACTGGGTTTGGCTGTCCTATTCCCTCCTTTCCTCTTTGCTCCTCCTACTCCTTTTATTTAACAAAAATCTTTAACTGCTTCTCCTGTTCAACCCAAGCCCGAAATACAGCTTCTACCATTGAAACCAGCTGGCTTCAGGCAAACAGCCAACAACCAGTGAACTATTTCAGGCTGTTGTTTGTACTCCACAGTTACAGTCTTCAAAATCTATTGCCAAGCTGGTCCTGACAAGGCTCTAAAAAGTAATCCTTGCTGTCCCAGTGGCCTCAGGGAAGCAATCATGATCAGCAGCAAAAGCATCTCTGAACAACATGGAACTCTGCCTTGGTCTCCAGATCCAGTCAATGAAGGATCTTCAGGCCAAACACTTCTGAGTAGTCAAGAAAAAGCAGATAATAATAATAATAATAATAATAATAATAATAATATCATGCCCTCAAAAGGAAGAACACCAGCAATGTCAGAAAGACCACACAAAAAAACCCTGGAGCAAAAGGAACGCGGTCCTACACCATACACTAACTCACTATTTGGCCTGATAATTGAAAGGGAACACTTCAGTCAGCAGATGACAGGTGTTACTCATCTCTGCCTCATGTGTCAACCCCAAGCTAAGATCTCCATGCTAGACTCAAAAGACTGAAGGACAGAGGAGGAAGAGGGAAGCAGAACATATGACTCATTATTCCATTTTAATTTTTCCCTTATACATTTACTACACAGTCATGCAGGGAACATTCAGAGGTTACTGAAATCTTGTACAAAAGAAGTCCACCTAGAAGACATGGAAAATTTCTTGAGAAAAAGCAAGTTAAAAGCAGTTGGATTCTACTTTACCTTCTGCATCCAGCATCTTCGGAATATCCAGATACTTCTCAGCCACATCAAAAGCTGTGTTTAGATTAGTGAGAGGATCATCCTGGGAAAGAAACAGAGGAAGGGCATCAGCGTCAAATTTAACAGGGTACACAGCATTTCTCTCAGAAAGAGCTTGGTTTGGTTCAGGTAACTGTGCTGTCCAGAAAAAATTGTGTGTGAAGCCTCATGTATCAGGATGAAATAATTAGCTTCCTTTTGAAAGAAGAGCCTGGGGACTCATGGTATGATAATTATCATAGAGTCTGTGCACTTGCAAAAAAAAAGGAATAATGCATTTTGTCTTGAACCTAGTTTAAACTAAAATTAGCTTCACATCATACTGATAGTAAATGATGAGACCACATCTCACATTTACATCTCATGCTGTATTAGGTTTGCAACTTCCATTTCCAAGAACTGCAGAGCTGTGTATCTGTTAGAAGATCTAAGCAATACCAGAATAGTAACAACATCTGCAATGGGTGCTGTCCTTAGCTAGTGTACAGTTTGCTGAACACCAGTTGAGTGGGAGGAAGAGAAATGTTTCAACAAATCTCTACAAAATAAATACATATAGAAGTACCCAGTTTGCCTTGAGTATTGCTTTTCCTCTTGCACAGGTCTTGTAATTTCCTTAGTACATTTCTATTCCTCTCTATATAAATTTTCTGTAGATTTTAAAGAGCCACACAAGAAAACATGAAATACAAATGTCATTGAAAATGAAAGACACTCTGCAAATTGTGTCCAGCGTTCAAACATAATAATCAGCAACAAGACACCTGCCAACCTGTAGAAGATGCTCATACCAGCTTGTTCCTATATTCCTGTGTAACCATGATACTTCATTATTGTGGATCAATCCACTTCATGGATTCGAATTACATTTGTATTATCAGTTTCTACTGTTGAGACATACGGCTTCTACCGGATGAAAGGCTGTGCATAAACTGCTAGTGTTTAGCCATCTTGTTTGGTGTCTTTTGGGAGGGAGGAAAGATGGGGTGGTACTCTCCATATTGCCCTTTGTGCCACCCACACTGAGACCCACATAAAACACTAGGAAATATGGAGTAAAATTATTTCACCTTCTTTCTAGAGTGGCATCCACGTTCTGTTTATTTTCTACGTGAATCATATGTCTTTGCTTATTGCACTGACTTGGAAGATTAAGCTGTGCCTCTGAACTCTAATCAACAGGCAGTTTCCTTTGAACACACCCAGCAGGAAAGATGAAGCTAGGCAGGCTTGGGCAGACAAGGTATGGGCATGGATAGAACTTCCTTTATGGCATTGGTCACTATGCAGCCCTCAGATTGCAGCCTTCATGAATTAGGAAACTCAGCTGCTCCGAAAAGCAGTTTCCTGCAGCATTTCCCTAGGAATCAACGATGTATTAGGCTGGCATCCAACATCAGCAACATATTCCTTTGGATGAATGTCTCTAGCAGACAGCAGTGTTTCACCTACCGATGTAAATCACACACAAAGGCCATTAAAACAGACAGTGATCTGTATTTAGTCCACTGGAACATGTCAATATTAAGCAAGGAAATGTTGCACAGGCATGCTGTGATGAAGCCAGCAGCTGTCACGTACAGTATGACGTGTCAAATCCTCATATTCCTATATAATACACTTTCAATGGTAACTACATCAGATGTATCTACATCCACCTCTTCAGAGTTGAGCAGTGGAGAAGGCAGTGGATTTTTACTATTCTCCAGACACAAGGAACCATCATATGGCATGGAATTAGAGGAACCACTTCAATTTCAACCTACTTGTCTTCTGTGCCTGATGTGGAGAAACCTCTATGAACCAACCCACAGTGTAACTAAAAGCCTTACTTGAGGAGGTGAGACTAGCTGGTATACAACATACCTTGTTCACTGAGTGTAGACACAGCCCTAGCTTCATTTCGGAAGAAAAAAGAACCGATTTTCTTTTACTCAAGTGCAGGAGCGTCCAGAAATGCCAAGTGGCAGCTCTCTTGCCAGCCTTCCCCTAGCCCATGTGCCATTTTCTATTTCTGTAGAAATGTCACCACTGTGTAGCAAATTTCACCCTATGCTGACCATGACCATCATGGTTGTTAACACCCTGATAGAGTGTTTAGTATTAACACACACTCTTCCTTGGCATAGACCCATCTGAACAAGTTGCATCAGGATCTGTCAGCCTCTCCTGGAGGAAAGGGAGGAGCAAATCTCTCACTGCAGATAGCTTTCCTATCAGTTTGCAAGTAACACCACCAGGAGCACTGTTGCCAAAGGTTAAAAAGAAATTTTTGGCTGAAAGCTGGGAGAGGTTTCCTGATGGAAAAACATACTGGGCTTGGGCAGTCCCAAAGGAAGGGCTGGAAGTTTTAACGTGGGAAACTGGAGACTCACCTAGATAAAGCCAGCAGATTTCTACTTCAAATGCAAGAAAGATGTGTGATCACATATCTCTTAAGGAATGAAACTAAAGATAGTACTACTGAAAGCAAGCTACCTAAGTCCAAGACTAGCTTTGAGATGAGCAGAGAGCTACACTTGAGCAAGATTGTCGCCTGTAGAAAAAGCTTCATGCCTCAAGGACACTGGAGCAGCTCATCACAACAATGATGCTTCTTTGTGCAAGACTTAGGGCTTCCCCTGGAGCTTATCTAAGACTACAACAGGGTCTCAAGGCCTATGAAATTCCTCTGAACTCCACCACTTTCAGATCCATCCCATTGTACGCTAACTGATCATTATTTCAAATCACCTGTTTCAGCTGATGCCCATGAAAAGGGGCAATGTAGTAAAGACTGGCCAGGCAGCTCCAAGCCTCACACTGCAGCACCATGGCTGCAGGCACATTTTAGGGGCCCCAACACAGCAGATCAAACAAAAGACAAGTCACCTGTCCCCTGATTCCTTCCACAGCTGAAACACACACCCAGAAGAGCACTGACCCAGATGAGGCTGCAGAGGTGCAACTCCATTTACAAGAACATAGCAATGCCAGAGGCTTGAAGAGGAACAGTAACTTGCCAGACTCTAGCTGGGCTAGCCACAAGGAAATCTACAGCTTTACCATGGAGGAGGTACTTTGTTTTAGTAGTGGCAGACAGCAAACCTGCCCTAACAGATGCCAACCTGGCTCACTCTCTGCTTTTGCTGACTAAAGACTATTGCGGCTCTTCATCTTTTGCCACAACCCTAACTCATACAGGGACTCCTCTCTTCCCCCAGCTATTTCCAAGTCCTTGCAGCACACAAGGTTGCCATGGCAATTATTGCAATGTAACAAAAAACATCATCTATTATCTAGCAGTCAGGAAAGGAGATGGAGGGGGAGGAAAATTGAGAGAGTGCAAGCACTTACTATATCTGCCAGAGTTAAAGACTCTAGGAAAGAATTCCAAAACTCACATTTTCAGAAATATCTGCATATAACACAGCAGTACACAGACCACAGTTCTACACAGATTGTGGTATATGATGGGGTGTTGGAGCCATCAGTCAATCACTGTACTTGATGAAAGTATCTTAGATGTGGCTCACGGCTGAGCTACAGTCAGGGGCAAAAGGAGGAAGGGAAACCCCACCTTCTGCATACCCCTCACTTGCAGACCATGAGCTTATCTACAGTGACCCAAGTAACAGCAGACAGACCTGCACTAAATAGAAACTATCTAACCAAGTAGCTGTGGTGTCAGGGAATCACCACCACCAAGCTGGACTTGCCCCTGCTGTTTTGAGGCTGGGACTATAGAAATAACTTTTGTTAGGCAGTGCCCATATGCAGAAATTAATTGTGCTTGTTCCACTAATATAGCTAGACTAGGAGAAATAGCTAGGAACAAACTCAATACAAAACAGTGCTGACAAAAGAAGTTGCTAAATTTTGGGAAGACATGCAGCTACTCCACTGGCTACCTTTTTCAAGTATACAGCGCCAATAGAGGTCTGTAGCCTAGACACAGCTTCTGTAAAAGAGCAGAAACACTAAAGCTGCAAAAGAATGCTGCCCAAACAAGAGGTACAGTGCAGAACTCTGGACAGCTTGGACTGATTTCACCTCTTTATCTTGTACATTTGTGTGTGTGTGTATACACAGAAACACACACAGCATTGCCAAAGGTACACACAATTGAGATGCCACTGCTCCCTGGAGCTGGAAGAGAACTTGAGGTGGATCTCAAATCTACTATCCACTGTAATGGCTGCTTCTCAGCAGTCTCCTCTGTGTTTATACATTCCACAAAGGGGTTTCAAACACCTAGCATAAAAAAGGTTAACTTCCCTTCAGCACATATCAACTGCCAGAACTAAGGACTAGGCTCTAAGTTCCTCCCAGCTATTTGCTCAAGATTTCAGCTGTTGTAGAGTTCTCCAACATACATTTAATCTCATCCCTTTAGAGTAACTGAGGCAGAACAACAATAAAAACAATACAGAGAGAGTGAGAAGACTTAAGGAGGACAGAGGGAACCGGATGAAGGATAGGATCAAAAGCAAGCAGAGATCAAAAGATGCTGGTTCTATTTAACCTTACTCCAAGTAGGAAAAAACCCCTCTCATGTACACTGAATTTGGCTAGAACAATCACCCTATTTTTCACCCAAAAAACCCTGCAGACAATATGACCAAATAACTCACTTTCCTTCACTCTGTTTTTGCTTGGGTTTGGCTTAGGGCTTTGTTGATAACAGAGTGCACTGTAGCATTTACCAGCCTGGGTTTGTCAGGCACACATTGCTTAGCTGCGTTATTTTCCCAAGACTAGGCACTGAAAATGTTACTCTAATAAGTCCTTTTCTTCTTACTGCTGTTTATGTGAACAGGTACAGTCTCCTCCCACTGTTTACTCATCATGTGCTGACTCCAGACACTAAAACCGATCAGAAAATGTAACTGACTGCTCTGCAAGACAGTAAAGATCTAAAAGGTTATTGAAAAGCAGATCAGGCATTGTACAACTCATTGCCTTTGGAATGCAGCTAATTTGCTTGGGTCATTTACATTTTGTCTATTTGCATGGTGGTCCAAGAGCCCAGATCTGTTGGTGATGGGCTTCTATGTTTATTTCCCTAGCTAACATCAAGCACACATGCACTTAAAACACTGAGCCCAGGAGATCTGATGGACAAGCTTTTTGTGTTAGCCTCGGCAATGACACATGAATTATGCTCTTGGTGACATTTCATTATGCTCTAGGTGACATGGGCACAGCTACAGTGAAACTGGATCTCAGGAGACTGCAGGAATGCCAGTAGGATAAGAACCCAGTCTGATCTTCTATCACACTGCTGGGTCAAGACATTGGGAGCAGCATGAACCACTAAGTGGTTATTGTCATCATCCATTCAGCAATCTTGTCTCCAGATCACACAGGAAGTAAACTTTGGAGCAGCTTGCTATCATGCTACCAGAATAAATTTTTAAGTAAAATTGAATTTTGTGACAAATGCTTTTTTGGCACCTGATACCTATGTGCTAGGGGAAGCCCAGAAGCACTGCAGATGACTCAGTGCTAAGCTGGAACCATGTGACAAGTGTCCAGTGAGGGCACACAAACCCCTCAGTGAGCTATTGCATTCTGAAACCAGATAACTGGTTTCTATCCAACTCTCCACAGAAATGTTAAGTCTGATTTGACTCACTAGTCTGTGACATTAGCACAGAACTATTCTCACATTTGGTGTTACTGAGTTTGCCAGCTTTTGCTCATCAGCTGGGATTGGGGCACGTGTGTCTCATACAAGGCAGTCTGAAAGCAGGGAAAAGTCAAGCAGGAAGCTCATTAAGTTCACGCTTCACTAAGAAGCCTGAATGTACTGATTCATCCCTCTTTCCTTCCTCCCCAGTCCTGCAACTGCCAGCTTGTGCTGAAGTTCTCCAATTATGTTTATCAAGCTAATTCTTTTCCCTCTTTACTTGCAAGGAGCCAAGCATCTTGTCTGATAAACAAATGGAGTTGTACCTTTCGTAGCTTCCCATAGTCGATAAGCTCTGGACGGTGTCTATGAATTAAAGCACAGAAACCAAGGCCATCCTTCCAACTACGAGAGAAACACAAGAGAGAACAATGAACACTGTTCAGCCACGGACACACACAGCAGTGAGCATGAGGGAAGGCAGCAAGGCAGTGGGACAACTAATTCTAGTTTAGTTTCCAACTAGCAGTGCTTCTCTAAGTGCTGGGAGTGAGGGATGTCTCATATGTGCATGAGACTGCAATAAAGACTCCTATCAACCCCTACAAAAATCCATTGTGCTTAGGACTTGCCCATTGAGTTAGCACTTCATTTTTGGCAGATCTCTGTGCTGAACTCTCTGTGCATACCCTGTGCAGCACGTGAGCTCCGGGGTGAAAAAATGTGTAGACGCAAGCCGTAAAGGAGGAAAAAGTGCATTCTTTAGGGAAAAGGCAGGTGTCCTCAGCTGGCTCCACTAAAATACTGGAGAACATGGATGGCAGTTAAGCTCTTAGAAGTGCTTTACATTATTATGGTTCATACAAGGCTCCAAAATGTGTTGGAAAAAACACTATTATGCAGAATCTTCACGGGAACATCTGCCAGTTTGGAAATATGAAAAGCAGAGCAAGAGAACCTCTTATCCCTTCTCAGCTCTGCCATATTACAAAAGTTAAGAGGCAGTCCTTTCTTCATGGTTCCTAAAGTGTTCTGAGTTTTCACAGAGCAAAAGATCTCTTGGTTAGCCCATGGCACAAATGCTGCTCTCAGAGGACTTAATGCCCTGAAGAATTTTATGAAAGCAGCAACTGTAACCTGAATGAGGAATTGGGATGTAGGTACTTGGATCCTCTTAGATCCTCTGCCTTCAATTTCCTAGGCATCTCTCTGGACCACACTGCTACTGTGTAAAGTGCACATGCACTGCCTTGGGAGGCCTGTCAGGAATATTGTTGAATATACTGAGAGACACAGGAAAACAACACTGATTGTAAAGCTAAGTTTTCGCCTGTAACTCACCTGATATGGAAGTTCTGGATGTTTACATTTTTGTATGGAGCTGTCTTCCTCTGACACCATAACAAAAGTCCTTCTTTAGCAGATGTTTCTAAAGAAAGAAAGGAAACACATCAATTAACTCATTTTCTTAGAAAACAGGAGTCTCTGGAGCATAAGCTAGAAAAACCATCACGAATTCCTCTTTGGTAGAGACTGCACTAAATTATGTTTTATTTAACTTCACTTGTCAGAAAATGTCTTGTTTGGAAAAGTCTACTAGGAGAGTTTTGTTACTATTATCTTTTTAATGAGGTTCAGTAATAAGGAGATAGCTTTTTGGGACTAGAGTCTTGTAGGACTCGTAAGTGATAGGTTCATTTTCAGTGCTAGTGCCTGAATCAAAATCCAACACAAAAGTTTACTTTCAGGCTTAGTCATCCTTTTGAGCTACTCTTGAAATCTCTTGCAAGAGAAGCATGTGAAAAACTCATCTCAGTATGCTTGAACCTGGCCATACATGTCTGTGAGACATCAGGGCAGGTTGGGAAGAGTAGCTCCCTAGGATTTTTCAGTGACTCACTTAAGAGCACATTTTGGCCATTCAGTGGCAAAGCCATTTAGTTACCCCAGTTGTCCACTACTGAACAGTGGCAGGAAAGAACTAAAATTTACCTTCAACTGAGATATCCTGAATGGCAAAACGAAGGATGATGGTCCAGATCATTCCAAGGGTCATTTTAACATTGCCATCCACGATTTCTATGGAAATAAAAGGTAGAAAGAGAAGAAATAGAAGACATCAAGTTGCAACTGCAATCCTTGTAAAACAGGAGCATCGAGGAACATTTCCTTTTGCAGATGGAAAACTGGAATTCCTGCTAAAAACTGTTTTCTCCTGCCTTCCCAGATGCTCCGCTGGTATAGTACAGTACCCAGTAATCAGACTGGTTCTTTTGCAGTACAATACTGAGAGCAAAACAGACACAGATGTTCCCAAAGATTAAGAATAAGCACTAATTTAGATCAGTGTAATTCCCCACAGAAGCCTAAAAGCACCTTCCTCAGGTATAATTATTATCACCTAGAGAAGCCAAACTGAGAAAAGGAAAAGCCTTCCTTCTCTTACCCTATGTCTACCCCACGTCACCTATATAACTGCCCCAGCATAATTTTACCAGAAGAACCAGTGACAATTCCCAGAGCACATGAGCTCTGACAGCTGGTTTTGTCCTGTGAACAAGATACCACCAAGAAAACCATACAGCATAAACATTTTAATTTCAAACAAGACTAAATACATCAGATTGCCAGTATAGGACTCCTTTCAGTCTTGTAATTGCCAAAAGACACAACAGAGCATTTCTCAAAGTCCACACATCCTGCTGGAAGAGGAAGCAAAGACTCATGCTGACCAGTCTGTGCAGAACGTAACATAAACCATGAGGTGAGCAGACTGTGCTTTACTGCTCATTAGATTCCACAATATAAATCAGCAAGGGTCAACAGCTTGGAGGTTTTACAAGGCAACTGCTTGCGTGTTTGAGGTACGATCTGTTTAGGATGGTGGATCAAGGTCCTGGGGAGAGGTACTTGGGGCAATGCAGAAAGGAGCTTCCACCACGTATGGACTAGAGCCAGAGTCCAAACAGTGAGCAGATGGGTCTCAAGTGCTGATCCTCAACATCTACAGAAATTGCAGAGAGATATATATACAGTTACAGAATTTACAGCCTTCACATTTTTAGACAGTGAAACTAGCTGAACTGCTTTCTCCTACTCATCATTCTCTGGCAGATCCCTGTATGGCAGGATCTTTCACAAACAAATGGTAAGTTACAAGAGTATTTTCAGTAAGAAAATGGTTAGAATTAACCTAGTGTTTGGAGGCAGAATAATTCAAGTCCCAAGAAGACTGTCAGAAACCATTTTTGTACTATTGTAGACACCTCTGTGCCACTTCTTTCATAAAGCTGCCCAGCAGGAACACATTGTGCTCTGGGGGAAGTAGAATTTGCAGTATAGGCAACTGACACCTGTCTGGATTCTGACACAAAAGTAACAATATTTGAATTTTTCCTTTTAAGCTATTTAAAAAATGCTTTTCTTCTTATGAAAAAATTTCAAAATGTGAATCTCGTTGCACTCAAACCAACAGACAAGCAGCACACACCCCAAACACACATTTTGAGAAATCGTGTCCAAATTCCTGAGAACTTGTGATTTAGAGATACATGTCATGCAACTTACAGTGTAAATTAGAATTATAAGCTCTGCTGTCCTTTGACATACACCTGAATTAGGGACTTACAGATGCAAAACACAGAAAACAAGACAGGCCACCTTGTTGTACCGCAATAAAACTGTCTCTGCTCCTTCCTAAACTTCAGAGTACACACAGATCTCTTAGTGGGTCACTAGTTTGCCCAGAATTAAACAGCCAGTAACTTTTCTGTTCAGTACAAAAAACCTTCAGTTTACTCTTGGTGGCATGAAAAAAACTGTGTTTTTCTGTTGACGGTTTTCACACAAATTAATTTTTTAGAGACATTTTGAGGTCAGGTGGTTGTCTGCTAGGCTGATGCAAGAAAATGTCATGTGATGGCAAGTGTATTCAGTTCTGTACTTTTTGCATTCTTCACCCCTCCAAAAAAACCACTGCCATCAACTTAAAGGAAAATCCTTACTATTTTTACAAATACCTGAGATACTGCAGCTAAAATAGACAAGAAAGCATCTGTATTTTCAGCTTGCTTGTTTTGTTCATGTGATAGATATTCATGGGGATTTTCAAAAAGCAAAAAACTCAATGCTCGTAAAACCCACAACAGTTGCCAGGACTCTCCTAAGACATATTTAAGACCTGAAACTAAAATGAGCTCTTTATTTTAATGGGCTTGATTAAAATCTGATGACAATACTTAAATGCTGAAAATGCTTCATGAACAGTAATAAATCAATCAGTGAGCTGAAATAGGCAATTAATATTTCTGTTCCATGGATTTTAATTGGAAAGAAAGGTCAAGACACTTACATAAAACCAGATAGTGTTAAGTCGCTAATGTCGCCTAAGAACTCAGCACTATGTTCTGGTCACGTTCTCAAATTCCAGTTTTATAAAGTCAGCTGCTGGAATTAAGATGGAAGCATCCCTTCTTTCCCAGTCTTCTTCACAGCATTACCCATTTAAAAAGGAAGACGTGTTCCCTGTTCCCATATACGATTATTCCTTAGCAGCGCACCAAAACAATGCTGCTGTGGAGGAAACCTAGAATGTTTCTACCACTTCATCTCTGCATGTCATTTTACTTTACACAGTACCACCACCTGCCAAGCAGATACTGATGTCAGTGAGATTAGTGAGTGATCCATCCCAGGATACACATTTAGCAAGCCTCACAGTCCTCAGTCCCTTTCCCCCCCACCCCTTTAAACAGAGTTGACAAAATGGTTATTCTTTGTTAGAAGCAGGCAAGCAAGAAATTTTTCATTTCTGGCGCTAAAAATCTTCTCCTGGAAACCTGGTTACAAAGTCAGCCAGCCTGATCAGAAAGACTATGCTCCTTGGCCTTGACTCACTTGGTTTTCCATCCCTGCACTCCCCACTGCCAACCTCCTTTTCCTTCAGAATTCAGGACACTTCATCTGCTGCCGCTCTCTTTCTAGTAGAGTAGAACAGGCCAAGAAACAAAAGTGAAAAACATGGTTGCAAAACAGGTTTGCATGAAGCTTTCTGCTTCCTGGTGATGAAAAAAAAAAGAAACTCCACAGGAATTGTTAAAAAGTTGACTGCAACACTACAAAGGTAGAATAATCTAATGTTTAATTAAAGACACTATGCTTGCTCCCTGCTGATGAAAGGAAGACTCAGTAATGTGAGAGCAGTTACTAAAAGGCTAGTAATCAGACAGTATTTTCTGAAAGCCTGACTGTGCTTTCCAAGTGCTCTTTCTAGGCAGGGCCTCTACAAGCACTGTGTGCACTTCACCACCAGCAGCTGTTGAAGGAACAGCAGCAGCAAGCACATGTTATTAATGTGATTTACATTCAACTTGAGGGTTGATCAGTTGCTGGCTAAAGCTGGGGAGGCATCTGCATCCACTAGAAGGAAATTTTTTGCACCAGTGACTATGCTTCCACCCAGCTCCCATCATTGTACCAAGTAACAAGTATGAAAAAACTACAGTACTGGCTGGCTAAAGAGACAAGCCTTTTGAAATGCCACCACATCTTTTAAATGCATGAGCTCATTTTGAAAAATGCAAAAATTATTAAGCTTCCTTTCCTGCCCTGGACAGTTAGAAACAGAATCAACAATAACAACAGAAGTTGTTATCCCCTCCTAGATACTTCTGAGCTGCCCATGAGAGCACAGCCTCTGGTTACCACATGGAGAGAAGTTGTTGCAGGGCATGAACAACTGGCAGGATAGCATTATGATCTGGGAATTACAGACACAGAACAACAATGGTGATATAAAGGCTGCTCTGCATTTTGTTTATCAAACAAAAGCCAAATACAGCAGGGCAATTATCCATGCCCCTGTCTTCAGAAAGTGTGTTGCTCCTGATGGTCCTGTCAGATTTAGGACAGATAGCTGGCACTGTTAGTGAGGGTAACTCTCAGGTCCCTAACTGAGTGGACAGGATACAGGGACAAATAAAATGCTATGTTTCACTCACTGATGTAGAGAGACCCTATTTCCCCCCTCTTTCCATAGTGAAATAAATGTATGCTTGCACTGCCTGGTGCTTCAGTAGGTGTTTTAAACTCAGATGGGACTTCTGCAGTCATTGAAATCTCTAAGCTTTATGTCTCCTTTTACTTGTGCAGGTGAGAATAGCAATCAGTTCACCCAAAGTTATCTGTATGTTGAAGTGAGCAAGATCTGGTTAAGAAAGCAGCAACTTTCTATGCAGATTCAAGGTAAAAATAAACCAGTCTTAGGGTGACATACTTGACCTATTCAGTCTGTTAAATCCCAGAAGCATTTGACATGAGTATGGAATCTATTACAGCAAAAGAAGCCTCCTGAAGTGTCAGATGACAGTGAGATTTAAAAGCAGATGAAAACCATTTGGCTAGAGTCTTCCTTGATCCAGATTTACATAGATCTGCTGTATGCCACAACATACTTTGATTCTAAAGACTCTGGCTAACAAAATGTTTAGATTCAAAAAAACCCCAAAAAAACAAAAAAGACCAAAAAAACCCCCAGGACACTGATGGCCAATGTGTACAGGGAACTACAGCTGGGCTGCAGACCCTTCAACAGGACCTCACTGCCCAGCAGACACCCAGAGATGGAACAAGCCCCTGAGGTAAGGAGTGTGCCCCTTCAACCAGTACCACCACACTACTGCTGGATGTTTTTCTTCTCTAGCAGAAAAGCCCCCTAGAAAACTTTCTACATCAGTCCAACCTGACTGAGGCATCTACAGTTCATTTTCTTGGTGCAGACTTATGACTGACTCATTGGTTTTGACCTCCTGCTTTGCTGCTGCATGATGTTTTTTGAAAATCTGAAAGCAAGTTCCTAAAATTCACGTTTCAGGAAGGTTTCATAATCCCTTCCTGAAACATGAATCCTTCTGTCCTAATAGACAGAATAAACTGCTGTGCTGTCCAAAGTAAAAGTCCATTTTTATAGCTGATGTGCAGTTTACTGTCCACCAAGCACCTGATGGGCTGGGCAGAAGGCCCTGCAGCAGGTTATGCTTCTTGGTGACAAGCAGAGTGGCATGGGCTCGGTCTGTGTGCACAGGCAGGCACTGGGGTGGGGGAGTCTGTGCCGTGACCACACTTACATGGCCTGGGCTGGCATCACAGCACAGGCCCAAGCACTCTGTATAAAAATCAAAGCTAACCTTCGTCTAAACTGCAGTGCCATGCTGCCTTTGGTAGTTTAAAGAAAGCCATATGTATTCTCCATGTAGCTGCATAGGCATCAGGACAAAGAAGAGCCAGGAAACATCTGGCAGGGGAGGTCAGGATCACTATTCAATTAATATGAATCATACTTCTGTCACAAAATGCCACCTCACAGCCTATTTCTGAACAGGGTACCACTATGAGTCCATAGTGAACAATCGGGCCCTGGTGATCTTTGGTCACAGATCATTTGACTTGCAAATGGTATCCAAGTGCTGTGAGGATGCAGTCAAAGCTGACTCAGGAACAAAGCCAAAAAAAAGAAATCCCTCAGAAGAGGAAAAGGCAAAATAGTGCCAGGGAGAGTGGAATTGGAAGGAAAAAAGAAAAGGGAACAAAGGAAGAAAAAAAGAGAGATAGGTTTTATACATACTCTGGGAAAAGGGGAGCTGTTCTAAGGTAGACCACCTCTGGGTCTAGATCCAGCTTCTAGTCGAAAAGGGTCTCATATATATATATGGACTATTGTGTCAGACACTGGATGCATCAGTTTTTTTGTAAGGGCACAAAATGACCTTAGATATCTATTTGTGCTCCATAAACAGTACTCATGGCCAACAATAGCCTCAGGTTGCTACTGCTGGAAAAAACTGAGAAATTTGAATGAAAGTTTTGCATGCAAAATATCAGTATCATTCAGCCATTGACCTCTTGCATTTTGCTCTTCAGTACCAAACACAGTAAACAGGTGTCTGCAATGTCCCTGACACAAGTTCTGAATTATTCCAAGTCTCCACAAAGTTAAAGCAGTACGTTGAGGTAAAGGTTTGGGTAAGGCAAACATAAGCACCTGCAGCAGGCCGCAATAATCTGCCTGATCTGACATGGAACAAATGAACCATAGGATGGGTACAGGTGTTGGAGATATCCCAGGAGAATGCCTGAAAGTTCAAAACTGGGGACAGCAGGCCAACACTGCATTGCTCTCTTTCACTGAGCTGAAAATAGGCAGAGCTCAGCCCTGTAGCCCCAGGACTCTCCCAAAGAAGGAATACTCATCCAGAACTGTATCATGGGCTCATTTCCTGCATGTGTCAGAAGTTTCCCTAGAGAAACCAAGTATTTCCATCTGCAAGATGGAGATAACAAACCTCCCTCATTTTCCATGGTCACTGTAAAGACAAACCTAGAAATATCACAGAAGCAGAGTGTCTCCACAGCAACAGTGACAACCTGAATCCATAGGAAGGACTTACACACAGATCCAGAACAGAGAAAAACAAGTGTTATGAAAACCTGCAAGCCTTTCCGGGTCTTGGGTGACATACCTGTAAAACACCTACCCACCTCTGCTAAAAAGACAAAAATCCTACGCAACTGCCTGCTTTCTGCATGATCTGCAAGTTCTTGAGGGCATCCCAGATGCTGCCTGCACTGGTCTCTACACAGTGATACACACGCTTCCAGCCAGACCATCCAGCTATGTAGGGTGCACAAACAGAAGCTTGGAAGCCCTGAACATTGGAGCCTCTGGGGTCTTTGTCCTGTGCTGGGGACTGCATTTGGCTTTGACCCATGTAATGTCCTCCAGCAACAGACCTTCTCCAGCAGCTCTGACACAAGCTAAACACAAATAGCTGCTATGCCTCAATTCAGACTTTTCTTCATTTGAGAAGGAAACATCTTAATTAATTTGTTTCTGCTACTGCTCAACGTTTTCCCCAATTCATGAGAACCAGGAGAAAAGCAGGATGACCCGACCAATAATGCCAAGTGGGATTCAGGTTTGGCAGCCTGGTGTGAAGACAGGATTTAAATCCAGGGTAAAGGCCTACTACATCCCATTTTTAACTCAATGGTTTATTCTACAAGAACACTAGGGCACAGGGAAATGACATGCAGCTATGAAAGAAAGGCAAGGGCTAAGCACAGCTTGGGCCCAGAAAAATCAGATGGTTCCATTACCTTCTGCTCCAATAGATACTAGCTTGACTCCTTTGCTGGCAATGAAATCCAAGGCCTTGTTCACGTTGGATATTTTGTGCACTCGCATTTTGCCTCTTTCAGGCTTAGCCAGACGTTCACCTAATAAGAAAAGGGGGGGAAAAAAAAGTATTAGAAAATAACTCTGAACCTGTTCTTCCCTGGTGCATGTTTCCTGGGGTGTGGCTCCCACTGCTCAGCCTGGCAGAGAGTATAGACTTCCCTGCATCCTTCCAGGACAGCCACGCTCACGGTTTAAGCACCTCTAGAAAGAACCAGACAGAAAAGTAACTTTTTGATGCATCACAGGTAAGTTGGTTACAGAGAACCTGTCAAGTCCTTTGCAGAGTAGGTTTGCATCAGAGGTGAAAAAAGTGAAAAAGTGAAAAAGTCTGTTAAAACCCCACTGAGCTAGGCAGTGGAACCAACCTCCTCCAGACACAGATAACAAGGCTTGGAAAGAGCACAAACTCCCCTTCCTGACAAAGACAGGCGAGGAGCTCTCCTCCAGCATTTGCAACACCCAACTTACAAACCAAATCTCTCCCTGAAACTACCTACAGTCAAATATGAGGGTGATCTTGTACCTTGCCTTTTCATTCCCCCAGCCAAGATTCAAATCTCCTACCTCTCTAGTCTCTCCACTGAATGGCCAAATGTAGCAGGAAACAGAATTACTTCTTTGGCAAAGTGGCTTTATAACTGTAAGGACTGTCACCTCAACTCCTTTCCATTAAGTCTGATGTAATTCTGACTCTATACTAGGTCTTTTACACAGGTGCATTTGAAATGTTTATACAGAGGCACAGAGAAGGCAGCAGCCTAGCCCTGAGGTAAGAACAGGTCAGTATCCAATAGAAATCAGTCTTAGGACAACACCCAGCTCCTGACTGCAACAAAGCTGGTAGATTCCAACCTTATTTATTTGAAAGAGGTGCATTAAGTACAGTCATGTCCTTCTTAATAGGCTGCTTGTAACTACACTCAGTCTACTTTTACTAACAATAATCCAAACACTCAGAGTAAGCAAATTAAAACTTGGACAGGTGGACTTTTCAAAGAAACCTCAACTAGAAATACAATTAGATGGGATTTCAGGAACCACCTGTATGTGACACAACATTGTAAGTGAAGACAACATCTGCTTCCAGATCACAAGCTGCAGAATACAAAAACAATCTAAAGAAAATCCAAGTAGGTTTTGTACTTAAAAAAAGTTATAATTAAAAGGAGATCAAATGGGCAAGTCTAGGCAAGTAATTACTCACCTGACCTATTCAGTTCCAAAAGTCTCCTGCTATATCTTGAACTAAATATTTAAGCCAATGCAAGCTGACTCAAACCCTTTATTTTAGGCTTAAGTGTGAGAAAGAAAAGTACTTGGCTTGTTTCCTAACACAGGCATGAGGAAAAGCTAAAACAGAAAAGAGAATACTATCTCCATAACCATGTCCTCCAAAGGAAAAAGTCTAGAAATGACAATCCTTTAAATAGTGTTTCAGTAGTTACTGTGTGCTGGTGTCATTACCTCTCACGCTTAAGGACAAAACCAGATTCAGTTTTAAAAGGAAACACTGATGTCTGACAATTTAAGTAAAAAGGTGTATTTATGGTATTACTTCCTTTGTAAGATTAAAAAAACCCAGCTCTTTTGCTTTAATGGAACCTCAAGTACATGTCACAGTACACGGCTTTCTTTTTCCACTTGGATAATGCTAGTCTTTCTAAAGAAAAGTTGAAGCATTTTGTGTGACAGTTATTTGTGACAGTTTCACAACGACATTTTTACATGTAATTTTACAATAGACTTAAGCAGTCTTATGCAGCCAAATGTCAACAAATGGGTTAAGCCAGCTAAAAACCAGCCATTTTCTTCAGTTCGTGTGACTGTAAACTAGCCTTGCAATAAGAAAAATAAAGACAGGTGATTAGGTTTCAGCTGGAATAGCAAGCTGATCCAATTCACCTTGTGGCTGCATGTGCAATGCTAGTGCAGTGGAGAACATCTGAACTGCTCTCCCTGAGGCTGGGGACAGCAGGATTGTTCCCCCTGACAGCCATGAGATCCTCAAGCAATTGATGGTGATTGCAAACCACTCCCTGATTAGAATCCTTTCTTTGGGAACTTTTTAGCTTTCAAAACCCAACTGCTATTCCTTCAGACTTGGACTTTATTACAGATTTAGATTTCCAGAAAAACGCATCATCTGGTGCCATGCCATACATTATTAATGATGTAGACTGTTAAAAGGAAGCCTGCTAGAAATACATTCTACTTTGAGCTATTTCCATCATTGGTTTTATTTCTCAGAACTTCTCCTAGCTGAGACAATGAAAATCATCTGCTCGCTTCTCACTCTGATTCTCAGATACTAGCCCAAGGCTGTGCTTTGAAAGCCGAACAATGCAAGGATGTGTTGGCATAGAAGTTGTTCACTGCAAATTTGTTTAGGAAAAATTTCAATTAGTGCCTCTGTCTCTTCAAAGGGAATAAAAAGCACCTTACAACTTTATTTTAAAAGCACTAAATGTGAGTTTAGCCTTTTTCAGTCTTGCAGTAGATTTTTAAAACAGCTTTGTCAGGGAAGGAAACACATAAAGTGAAAAATGAAAGTGTATCTTTTGGGGCAGTTTTTAAGGCGAGCTGCAGTTGTTACTTCCAGCCACAGAGGCCAACCAGAGAGGACCTGCAATGAGGAAGTCCCAGGACAGGCCCCCACTACACAGTGACTGGGGAACCAAGGGTCTCTGGTGGGGTTGAAAGGGGAGCTGTCAGCAGCACAGCTCACCTCCAGAAGGTACCACACTGAGTAAAACTGAAGCATTCTCCTCTTGCAGACCATCATTGCTTCCCATACTTTGGGAAACTGCACTGGACGGGAAAACTGCTTCCTACTTGCCCTAGCTGCCTAGCAGCAACACGTTCCCAAGAAAGCAGGTTTCCCACAGTTTCACTGGCAGTCTCTCTTCCACCATAGGGTCTCCAGTAGCTTCCCTGATGCAGGCTCCATCCCTCCTGCCATGGCACAGAGTGGCAGCAGCATTCTCCAGCAGGGACACAGGGACATAGTGCTCCCTCAGTCCCACGCATCCCAGCCAGGCAGACAGGTGGAGGAGGCACTCGGCTTCATGTGGCTCTCAGCCAAGCCGACCCAGCACTCTCATGGCCAAAAGCTCTTATGGCCATCATCCTCTGGGTTAGAGGAGATCAGCCTGCCACAGAGTAACCCTGCCCATGGCAAATTCCCAATCAGCAGCTCTGCAGTCCCCCAAAATACGTGACGAGGAAGGTGTGAGCCAAGAGTTGAATGGAAAGGCCAGAAGCTGGAACTGGAGGGCTAACAGCCACCCAGAGACTCACCATTTAGGCAGATGATGAGTAGGAACCATGGCAAAAACATACAGGTGAGCCCTTGCCAAACAATCAGGAGACACGCTGCTCCCCATATGGGCGGCTACTTCCCCGGCTCCAGACCTAAGGGATTGCTAGTGGAGCTGGCAGCTGGAAGAAGGCTCTGTATGAGCAGTGGGGCTCAGAATGGGTAATGGAACTGCAATGATGGAAGTGAAATGGGGAAAAAATGTGCCACATTTCTCTTTTTCTGTCACTGCACTTAGGAGAACTGCAGTTCTGGCTTCTGCTGTCTCTAGGGAAAGGATGCTCAGTCTTAAGTGTGTGAAGGACTATGGTCTCTGGTGGGATGCAGTCCCCAGCTGCCCCCATGTCTTTGCCCACTCGTCATGCAGCAGCAGGCTTCAGGCAGAGCTGCTCTGCACTGGGACAGGTAGGTGCCATGCCCACGCCACTGCAATTGGAAGCTGCTAGCTTCTTCCCAAACTCAGGTGGATCTGACAGGCCCTGCCAGTGGGCTACCAAAGGGACAACGAGAGGAAGAATGGGAGATGATGCAAGGAAATTAAGCAGCATGAGATACAAGACGCCCTGCTTTAGCATCAAGCCTCATCTGCCTTCTCCTACACTACACATCCTTCTCTCCCCCCATCTTCCAGTCCAGTGATTAGAAGCTAAGCCACCAAGGCCCATTTGCCCCAGTGTCCAGGCTGCAGCTCTGCCTCTGTGAGGGAACATAAATACAGAAGACAAACTAACAGGACTCTACTACCTCATTTCTTACAGGCACTGCACACTGCAAAGTTCTTACAATGTTTTAAACTCTGATCCCTCCAACCCACCAGTATGGGCAAACCCCCCGAGATTTCATTCTATATTCATAATTTCTGACAAACACTGACAATAAACTGACAAAATCTTTCCTTAAAATGGAGAAAAAGGAAGGTAAGGAAAGAAAAGAGGGACATAGGAAAGGCAATGTGAGTGCTTCTATCACGGCCATTTTATAGGAAAATGTACCAAGGTCAGGAATGAAAGTCACTGGGTTGCTGTAACTGGCTTAAAAGCCATCAAAACAAAGTCTGTGAGCTGGGGGTGAACAACCCCAGTTTGAAAAATACAGTCTTGCCCTCTTTCAATCCATCCTACAACACTTTACTAAGGTATTTATTCCTACTAAGGCATATCAAAAGGGATTACTGCTTATATGAAACAATCCCTGGGAGATATCTGTCTAGCAGTGGGACACTTGTGACACAGAGTAAAAACAAATCTGACCTAACTTGTTCATGCCACTGCTTTTATTTCAGACTATTATGGGATTATGCTTTTCTTTGGGATGTTTTTTTTCCCCCCATGAAGGTTTGAGCACTGAGCTCAGATTTAAACTAGAATGGAAAAACTTCAGTCATGGCTGAAACTGAATGACACAGAAGATTTACTGGTTTGACTCCTTTCTTCCAGTAATTTCTATCGTACTCCCACTGCCATGTGGCTTTGGTGTGATTTGCCAGTGCAGCATTCCCACACTTCCCAGAGCTGCTTCATCAGCCCTGCCAAACAGTAAGAGCCACTGCCTGGATCTTCACAGGAGGCTGTACATTCCTGACAGGCAGAGAAAAGCCAAGAAGCCGGAGCAGGAATGCAACAGGCAGCCTGCACAAGCCATGAGCTTTGGAGTACATTCCAAAATGGTCATTGCTAGAGACATATATTTGTTAGGCAGAAATTTGTTCTGAACCAGGAAGCAGCTGTTCTTACATTCCAGCAAAAACTGCAGCATTACAGCCCTTGCAGTCAGTATCCTACATGGACAGCACCACACAGAACCTCTCTCACCTGAAATGACTTCCAGAAGTAACATGAGTTTAAGACCATCCCTGAAATCTTCCTCTATGTTCTCAATCTGTGTCCCAGCCTTGCGGAGGTGAGAATTACACCATGCTGTAAATGTCTAAAATATAGGAAAGAAAAAAAAAAAAAAAAAAGCAGTCAGTAATCTTCCCACAAACCAAACAACAGTTCCCAGCCAAAGCAGTGTTGCTAGGTACCATGACAAATGCTCATTAGGTTATCACCTCTCCATCCAATGTCCTTGTGGAGCACAAGCATTTGTACCTCTAAACATCCAAAGAAGTTGCAAAGTGTTTCTGTAGCAGAGGGAATCTGAGACAGTCATTTTACAGCTCTAGCACATCTGATGTACTGGAGAGGCTTCTCATTTTCTGTTTGGCTTAGAATACCTTGAAACTGATTTTAAAGCATGCTAAGTGCTCAGATTGCTAAGGACTTCCAGTGGTATTAGATGACACTTATTAATATGAAGGAGAACAGGGAACAGCATTCCAGATGATCTTGTCTCTAGAGATGTGCTTAAGAACAAACAAGAACCATTCTTCAACTGCCTCTGGTCTACTCCATTCCCAGCAGCCCTCAAGACGCTGAAGAACAGCATGCTGACCTCCTTAGCCACATAAATCACATCCCAGGAGTGTCTGTCCTGCTGCCTCCACTCTCACTGACTAGCTGCTAAGTAGACCTCCCTCCCCTGTGATTGTCCCACCTTTCCTCCCCCACAACATGGAGGAGTAAATACTTTCTGAATAAGGATAATATCACCCATCTCAGCAGAAGTGCAGGTCCTAGAAAGGATGTAAATAACCATTACTTAGAGACACTACTGTCTAGCACAGCCCCAAACTCCCACTACTTGAGAGCCTCTGGCAGAAGCATCACTGCAGCCATCTCAATAATAAAAATCACAGCCACTCTGTAACTAGTGATACAATGCATCACCACTGGAATGATGAGTCTGAAGTGCAGGACAGACTGAGGCCCAAACTACAATATAGTCAGCACTATGCAAGCTAAACATAACTCATTTTTGAAAGCACCTTCTGACCTCAAGTAGTCAGGATAAAAGTATCTCTCATATGAAAGAAATCAATTTCACTACAACAGACCACAGCACATTTTCTGTGGGTGCAATCTGTAAGCCCATGCTCTGAACAATGGGCATGTGGGGGACTGACAGGGGAGAGACCATCTCTTCCAAGAGATGTGACAGAAGGGGTTATCTCAAAAGAGTGCCATGTCAACTGGTCTGAAAGAGAAAAGTTTGATGGTCAAAACACAAGAAGCAAATATGAAACACCTCAGACACCTCTGCGTGGCATAGACTTAAACAGGTGAATCAAAGAGCTCAATCTCATCTGAAGAAGCAGAAGCTGTTTGACACAAAACTACTGTTTGAACAGTAAACGGTAGCAACCAGGAGGACAAGGTTTGTTCAAGTGCTAATGAATGTGTTTCCCAGTGTTTGAATAGCAGACCAAGTAAACCCTTTCCTTTGTACAACCTGATAAACCCTCAGTCACTCTCTAAATAGAAGGGTGAGGTTACTCACAAATGAATGTACCCAAAATCTCAGTGCTACCACAAGTAAAGTCTTCCCCCCCCCCTCCCAGATCTGGTCCAATTCAACTCACTGACCCAGCAAAGAAAATTGTTTACTTTCTTAAAGGTCTCCTGCTCAGTAGTGCATGGAGGCAGTTCAGCAGCATCTAACAAGCCTCTACAAGAGAAAATTTGGCATACAAGGGCCAAGCAGGAGGGTGGAGTGGACCACAGAAGCCATGCCATTTTAGGCTGCTGGGGAACCACAGAAGGAAGGACTCATCTAATACTGAAGCACAGCATGCCAAGAATTTAGAAATGCTTCACTATTACTTATAGCATGCACAGGATTTCAAAAGAAAGATTATCCCAAAGGGCAACAGGATTGTTCTGAGTGGTCTCAACGCTGGGCTTTCACTACTAACCTGCTCTTATTTCAGTTCACCACACCACAAACAGTGTGGCAGAATCTTTCCTTGGAAAAAGCATTGCTCAACAGCTGCAGAGCTTTCCACTGCTGCACTCTGGCCTTGTTCTCCACTGGGACTGTGGAATGGAGCAGGATAACAGCACAGCTGTAAATACTTTTATGGCAATGGCCCTTTGGACGGATGCATGTATTGTGAAAGTCTGTGATCTCTTTTTTTCAAAAATAGCCTGGTTTCCTTCCAGATTTGGAAGCTTGGAAAAAAGAAGAGTAAGTAATTAAGCACCTTTTATTGCTTTTTATTGTTAACCCCCTGAGAAATAAAAGGTGGTGGGTTTTTTTCAAGTAAGAGTGGTTTTATTTGGAAAAGGGCCCTGTATCCTGAAGTACATTCTTTTGGCTCTACTTCCTTCATGCTACTGCCTGAGCTGTGTTACAAGAGAGGTTAATTTTATTTGGCTCCCTTTTGCAGCCAGGCTACTTCACTCCTCCAGAAAGGCAAATGACAGCAGAGATACTTTCAAATGGTACATCATCATCATCACATATCAAAGTATGCGAGCAACTTATGTCAGGAAGGTTGTGGCTGCCCATGAACCTCCTTCTCATATCTGGAAAGCAGAAAAAGCGAGATACTTTGAGCTAGTGCCTGGCCCTGGGTGACATTACAAAACTGGTGTTGATTTGAGGAGGAAGCCTGAGATCTAACTCACAGGCCACAAGCCTGCACTTTTATTTCTTGTCTGACTTCTCTGAAATAATTTCAGTTTTGTTTTCCATCAGCTCAAAGCAGATCAGACATCTCTGCTTTAAATCACTGATAATCCCAATAGAGCTCAACAGGGCATCCCTCTGCATGGTTTGAGGGTAGAAGAGGGCCACCAGTTCTACACTTCCAAGAAACACAGATGAACTTAAATGCAAACTACAAATCTTCTAAACTTTTCCTTATTATAAAGCCTGGCAGGGCAACTAGATCAGTGAGAGTATTTTTATTGCTGCAAGAGTCACCCAGGGCTTGGTAGGAAACAAAGTCCCAGAGCCAGCACCAACTTCTCAAATGGAACCATCTCCATCTCATCATGGCCTCAGGCTGAAGTGACACAATTCTGCAAAACACTGCCATTACCCATGAGTGGCAGAGTGGACACTTCAGCTTCTCAAGAACATGGACCATGAAGGGTGAATAGATAGAGCACGCGCAGTTTCCATAAGACAATTCCCAGATGTGCAGACATTTTCTCAAGGCATTCTTCAGGTCCTACATGAACTCCAACAAGCATAATGCTATGAGCAGCACATTAGCATAGTGAACAGCAACAACTAATATCCCAGTGTAGATGCATTAGGCCATTTTACAAGAAAGCAGGATTATGAATGCTTTTAATAACTGCAGTGGGACTCACAAACTATATTCACCACAGATCAACCCAGAGCAGTATCTATCAAAACACAATCATCAGAAAACAGCTTTATGTTGCATTTACTGCATATACTGCAGAGCAGTAAAATATCTTCTTACTTCAGAGTAGTAAACTGGAAAGAGATCTGACAGATAGGAGAAGCCCAGACAAATGTGCCAGAAAAGTAAAGGGAAGCAAGAGAAGGGAGAGCTGAAATTTTTGCTGTCCACTGGGTCTTGCAATCCTGGCAGTCTTGTTTAGAGCCGTTTTTACTGACTTGGCTTCATGCACCTGCACAGGATCCTTTTTGTTATTCTAGGAAACCTACTGAAGCCTCCCACTCACCCCATCCACCTTCTGGGCAACACAGCCGCTCCTCCCCACGCCTTGAGTCACAGCTACTGGTGGCACTTGGCTCGGGGTGGATACTAAGCCCCGCTGTGCTGCCTGTCACCAGCAAACAAGTTTTTGGAAGTGGAAAGGGCTGTCAAGAGCAGCCATCCACCTTTCTGTTGCAGGCCTGGCCCTGGGAGCAGCCAGGCAAGGAAGAAAACACCAAAAAACACCACACCTGCATTTGTTGGGGTGAGGCGACTTGCACCCCAGTTCAGAGGGCAAAAATACACTGCCAGTTGGGAAGCTGCTCGGAAGCAGCAGATGTTCTTCCTTGCTGTCTGCAGACACAGAAGTCTGGAGATTATTCTCCTGCTTACTTCTAACTCCCTGTCCCAAAGACAAGAAAACAAATAGTCTGTTAATCTTGAGACTTATGGAAATTTCAGAGCCGGAAAACTACTTACTGTTAAATAATAGCACAGAAACCGCACACCATAAATTTTCTCTGGCAACTGCACAAGAGGTGCAAACAGAGCTGTGTTTCTTGGCCCTTGGATCTTTCCATATATTGTACTCCTAGTTTCATTTTTGGACACAACAGATTGCCAGGACACCCCTGCAGGTCTGTCTCTTTTTCACTGTTCACTATGGAGGACGCCTAATGAAGGAGCACGTGTGTATTTGCATGTACATGGATGCATTTCTCATCATTGCTCTCTGTACTCCCTGCTCCCACCTAGTTAAGATTTGTAGCTTTTTTTTTTTTTTCCTTTTTACACCCCAGCCTGATCAGCAAGATCCCTGACACCAAGATCACCTCCTGCAATTTGGCTGCTGGGTGCTGAATGAACACCAACACGTTCATATTCTACCACAATATAACGTGTCGGATAATAAAGAGAATAACAAATGTTCCTAAAGCAAATAAATATGATTAACTGTTCTGCTGCCTCAGCATATTTGCTGTTGGGGTATCCTCTACAAGCCTACCTGCATACCTATTTTAACAGGCATGCACACTCTTTTTCTTGACACAATACAAAAAAATCCTTGCTTCTTCACCGTATTAACCCTTTCCTGGTCACAAGCTAATTAAAACAACAGCCCGGTGATAGCTAGTCCTGCAAGCAAAACTCTAATGAGATTCAGCTAGGTCCTTCCAGGTATCTCTCAGCCATGTCAACTGCAAACCTACCCATACCACTTAAGTGTGCATACACACTGCACTCTCTGGTATTCTTTGCACTTCCTCAACATTTGCTTTTGTTCCTGAAAGCCAATAATCTTTCCCCTCCACACTGTTATTTCCAATATGAGTACCTTTCTGGTACCAAAGTGGTTCAGGCAGAATTCCTGAAACCTAGGGAGCAGGACAGTATGTCAACATTTTAAAGAATGTTTCTGCCTGGAAAGCAGCAACAGCACCACGGTATCACTCAGAGCCAATCTAGAGAGCTCTTTGCCGAATGAGGCATAAGGCACTTCGGCTGCTGAGCAATTTTAGCGGTGTAAATGTTGAAGCTACCACAACCACATAAATGACAGATACAAAGAAAAAATAAACAGGCAGTTTCATCTCTTTGTGGCTGTGACATTCCAGCTTTATCTGACCTTTCCAGATGCTCTTTACTTCTCTCCTTGCTAAATCACTCTCCACACAGCCCTGCTTTCCATGGGTGAATGTAAACCTTCTGACATGGCCAAGAGACTGCCATATTTGTGTAACAGCCCTGGAGAAGCCGTAACTGAGCCAGAGCAGTGCTGCTTGCCTCTTTTCTGACAGGAGAAAGGTCTGGCTTAAGCAAAAGAATTCACTGGAGCACTGCCTCTCCAGACCACCACCACTGGGCTCAAAGGGAGGCAGTGTTTGCAGTCACCAAGACACCCTCCTTCCTTGTGTTTATGCTGGGGGATGAATTTTAATTAGATATTTCAACACAGTTCTGCTGTTGAGATGTGTCCACAAAGATTTGGCTCCTGGTAAGAAGGGGATGGAGCTGCTACCACACAAATCTCAGTTTAGTAGCAGAGTTTTATGCTGTCTACACATGTTCTCTGCAAAGGGAGGTCTTGAGTGGGCTGAAAGCTATGGGTGCTAGCCCAGGCTTTCTTCTAGTGTTGTAGGAGAAATGACAGCAGTACTCCCTTTCCACTCACCAGAAAAGAAAGCAGGATATTCAAACAGTACTTCATACATAGGTGAAAAACAAAATCAATCTACCCAGCTGCACATGCTGCACTTCTGCTAGTCATGTAGTTAGCAGTGCACCTGGGCTTCTGACTGCACAGCCAGGCTGCATTCTCTGCCTGGCCTGAACGCAAACCCTCCGTGGCTCCTGCGTACTGCAACACCATACATTCCTTACAGGACTGCTGGGGCAGATCAGCTAATTCTTGCAACAACTTCTACAGCCAAGTCCATGCTGCAAGGAATTTTATTTAAATAAAATTATCTGAAACAAAGACTAACGCAATCATCTAATAACAGCTAATAGTTTATTATAGCAGGCAGAAAACTGCTCCACACATAGCTTTTTTTAAGCAATAGGATTACTAATAAAGGAGTCCAGCTGCCCCATAAAGGGATCCTTTCCACCTTAGTAGTCTGGAAGCTGAACATACTGTATCAATTAAGGAGGATGCTAACCCACAGCCACCACAAATATCTCTCCCTTGCTCCTTGAACAGACTAGGCCATCATCAACTTACTAATTGGAAAGATTTGGCTGGGTAGGCCATGAAAAATAAAGCTCAACAATCCAGTTCCAGTTTCCCTTCATTCCGTACTAACTCATTACCAGCATTACCTCCCAGGGTCTCATGTGATTTTTCCCTTTCCTAATGCTACTGCTCTGAGTCCTCCTTTCACATCTTAAAGCACTTGGAAGAAATGCTGGGGTCTCGTGGGTGGCTGCTTAACACCCTCCCCACACTCAACACAGACTCAATTATCAGGCTTGGTTGCAGCTTTTTTTCTGCACAAGTCTGTGATATAAGCTGACAAGGAGGTACTCATTTAATTGGGGAGTAATTACAAAGTAATCCTATATCCTGTCAACACCCTGGCACAAGAAAGGCCATGTCTGGTCATAACAGATCACACCAACAACCCTAGTGAAGAAACCTGGGTATTAAAAAGGCTGTCCATGAGGTACAACTGGCCCACTGAATATTTTGTTTGCCCATGTGCTGCAAGTGGCAGAAGCTTTAAACACATACATACTATTGGTTTTCAATAGTGATGGAGGAAGTGCAGACCTACTGCATCCCTACTTCTGTATACTACACCTCTTGGATTACTCCTCGGTGTATTTGGACATCTGCTAGAGTGCCCAAAAATACTCAAAAATAGTCGTCCTCTCCCCACAGGGGAGCTCTAGGTATTGCAGATCCTCTACACAAACTTCATCACAAGTACAGGGAACCACCCAAAGCTCTTTTTATTTGAGCCTGAATTAAGAGAAAAGTCACCATTTGCCATACTCCCCAATCTCATCTTCTAACCTGAAATACCTTCACTGCATGTTGCTTTGCATTTGAAGCCACATTACAATTTTGAAAAAAAGAAAGGCACTTGATAAACCTTTTGGTATTTATGTTCCAAATCCAGTCCCCAGGACACGGAGGTAGTTCAAAGAGCTCGGTTTGTGTTGACAAGTTCCACTATCAGCAGCTGACCTCTAAAGAATTACAGGTATCATGCTCAATGAGATGGACGCTGCACAGTGAAGAGCTTTGCTTTCCAATAGAGTTGGCCTTTTAGAAAGGCTGAAGGAATTAAATGGATATTCAGAAGGAATCATTACAGACACTCAGCACAATTTCACCAACTCCGCACAAAAGAGTTTAGTACCACTAGCGTCAGTGCTAATGTCCTGTTCTGGCTTAATTGCAGCTGCTGAGTTCCAAGCTGAAAAACAAAATATAGAGCACACTACTTCTCAAGTGCTATGCCCTGAAAACAGGAGGTATCATTACACTGTACTGTGCAGTACCAGCATGTGCTCAAAGAGCCATTTGGTAGCTGCATAAGGACTTACTGAAGGTGAAAAGGCAAATTGTAAGTCTACTTGCATTTACCAACCCCAGGGCACAGCCCCTGCAATTTGGAAACAACTCAGTCACTACTTCTTAGCCACTTTCCAAAACCCATCCCTGCAGCTCAGGATGAGAACAATACTACAGCAGTAAGAGCTCCATCCCTAAGCATAACGGCGTAAGCTGGCTTGGATCCCACTGGTGGTATGAAGTTCTCCACTGAAGTCTCTTTGTCCAGAGGAGCTAGGAACTGCTGCATAGAGATAATGAACTCTTCTGACAGCCAGTTCATCCTTTTGGACACTGGCAATGAATCAGCAACACATCACTTGCAAGAAGTGCCATGTAAATTCAGTGCAGGAGTTTTTATTTTTGCTCAGTGGCATAGAGTTCTCAGTGTCTTGCTTAGTTTTTAATTCTCATATCCTGGAAGACAGGACAAAAGAAGAAAACCAAAAGTCTTTCCACACTGGTTTCCCACTGGTGTGGTATTAACTGCTTTGGAGCCAGAACATGCCCTTTTATTAGCTAACAACAGGCTAAAGTGGCAAGGGCAGAAATCTTAATCCAGCACACTTCCTGTCCAACACAGGGTAAATATTTGTTCTCCTCTACATTTGTGCCTCTGGAGCCTTTAACTCCACTTCTGCTACAGAACTGCACCATTTCAAGGAGAATCTGCTTCTGGTATTTGAAAGCTACTGACCATTAAATCAGTGAGTTGGTTAGCATTTCAGATCAGTAAAGTATAAGGTCTCTTGATCCCTGAGTTACCAAAGAGCACTGAGAGCTGGGAAAACACAAGAAGCCTTCGAACATGCAAAAACTACAAAAATCCCCCCAAAACTATACAAGGATATCAACTAGCTAGAAGTAAGGTCTTTAAGAGTTTATCATGAAGTTCAGACTGCAAGACTCTTCATTATACTCTTCTCTCTCCTATGAAATCAGCTCATAACTGTCAACTTGCTTCAAGCTCTCTCACAACAAAAATTAAACAGAGCTTGTCTCTGCATTTTATATGCTGAATTTCCCAAATGCTTTATAGCATTTGAAAATATACTGGAAGAAATTACTTTACTGCACTAGGATGAAACTATTTATAGACTGAAAAGTGGCAACGAACCACTGAAAGCCAGACTGTTCAATTCATGGAAGCTGAACTCCAACTGCTCGGCACAGGACTGGGCCAAGACACCACGATGAAAACCTGCACGAGCAGCCTTATGTTCCTGATGGCAGGCCCACACTTTACATCTCACCATCCAGGTTTATCCAGACCCAGTACTGATTTCATCGTGAAGATGAGGTGTCACCCACCTGGTCCCAGGAAGAGGCTGGGGGGAAGACAGAGAACACCTGGCACTGTAACACAAAGCAGGACATGCAGCTCTGCTCCAGCTCTGGCCTATCTGAGAGCACGGACCAAAGGTACAAGATATCTTTCAACTCAAAGGAGGTCAGGAAGCACCTTCTCTCTGGTGGATTCACAGGCAGACAATGCTCCAATGAAGATTTGTCTTGCTTCTGCCATGAAGGTGTATGTGTGGGGCCTATCAGTTTATACTGAGTCCACAGAGCCAGCAGTGCAGGAGCTGATCTGGCTGAAAGCCCTTCTGCAGTGTAGGGGCTGCCCAGAGCTTCCTGGGAGGATTCACAGGTGGTGTTTTTTCTGTGGCCCTTCTTTGGCTGTTTACTTTGCTGATGAACAGGAAGAGAGGGAGAGGAGGTTACAGATCCATTTACCCAGGCTTTCTAAATAAAGAGCTACATAAACAGGCTGAATAATTGAAACAACTTAATGTATTTGCCCACTGCTCTGTAGGGATGCTGCAAAATTAGCACAAAGCATTGGCAGAAGTTTAGGGATGCTGCAGCTCTGGAACATAGAAAAAACTTGAAATAATCTGGTTTTCTAAGGGATGATGGCAAATGTTTCGGATAAAAGAAACGATAGCTGCATTTCTAGCAAGAAAGGCCTCCAAAACAGTATTTGGCATGAAGCCTTGGAGCTCCCTGTCAAAGAGCAAGGAATCAGGATACCTGTATCCAACAGAAAGCTACATAGCACAGATGTACTATGTATTTGGGCTTCACTCTCATCACCAGTAACATCAACTCTTGGATAAAACATACAGAAAAAATGTAAGATTTTTGGATACATTTGTCCCCTTGGCCATCATCACTGTCCCTGACACAATGTGCTGTCAGCATTCAGAGCTCTCACACTCATTTGCAACTGTGAAACACATAATTCCCAGTTCCAGGGGGGTTATTCCCAGCTCCGGAAGAGTCACTTTTTGAACAAGGTCCGTAATTGGTAGTATCATTCACCTGAAATGGGGTTTTTCCAAAATTAGGAAAATAGCTCCTGGGACAAGATGACTCTGATTCACATGTGCTACCAAAGAAGTAAGGGCCCTGAAGGATCTTACTGTGCTAGAAACTACCATACACAGGGCTAAAAGCTGCTCTGTGCTCCAAAGCACTTCAATGTGAGACTCAAGATGAGGGTGGAAACAAGTAGGCAGTGTTAGTCAGGGTGCTTGGCAGTGGTCTAAGCACACCCACCACCTAGCTCTTGTCATTTTCTATATCAAGATCGTAGTAAACTAAAGAGAAACTTGATCCACAAAAAGACTGATCCTATCTGAAAAAGGAACAAACAGTTCACAACCCCTACAAGCTACACAAATGTATCTGAACTGTAGCCTCCTATGCAAGACCACAGGACTGAATCTCCCCCACACTCCAACGTTTGGAGCCATCACCTTGGTCTCAATAGCTACATCCTGCTGCCATGGTGCACTTTCCTCTAGTTTGGTCCATGCAGTTGGTGCTGCCAGCCTAATGCAGGGGAAACAACGTGCCAGTCTACAGCAGATCACACCTAAGCAAGCAAGGCAGCACAAACGAGAGCAAGAAAGCAATTGAAAATGCAACAAGCAGACAGTTGGCATCAGGGGCTGATAAAAGTGCGGGCTGACATCTCACTGTAGAGGTAAGAATGGGAGAGGTGAAATAGGGCCTTGAAAACAAAGGTAGGTACCTCATATTTAATGAGGTTAAGAAAGGGATGCTACTGAAGAGACATGAACCGAAGGGCATGTTTAAAAGTGATGGATGACAAAAATTATTGCTGCAGCTTTTTGGGTGAGTATGATTGGATTGCTTCATGGAGATCAGAAAAAAAAGAATGTTGCCATTACTCAACCATAAGATAATTGAGAGCCTGTGTGAGAGCTGCATGGGAGATTCATCAGCCATTCTGGAATAAATAAAATGTCAGGTCAGAGTAGGGAATGTCACATCTATTGTTGGACGAAACAATTTAACTGATCTGGGTGAAGACAAGATACTGAACGTTTACATAAAGACTGTAAAAAAGTCTCACTGATAACCCATGTGAGCAGTAAGTGTCTTCTAAAATGCAAAATACATAACTGAGCCTTAGGAACTCTGAAAAGGGATGACCTGGGCAACCCTTCTTCCTCCCACCTCCACCCCTGCAACACAGAACAACAGACTGAGAAGGTGGAACTGCTCCTCCATCTACCCCCAAGCAGATGTGCTCCTTTCATTCACACAAACAGAGCAGCAGGAATTGTCACCTTTTACTGCTGTTGCCTCTGTAAAGCCAGCACAGACAGCTGGGATGGGACTGACATCTACACCTTCTCACGCATGAAGAGAAGATAAGTCTTTACTATGGCACAAGCCTGCCAGTGTATCCACTCCGTGTCTAATTGAACCTCCAGGCCTTCAACACTGCACAGACAAGCAGTGTCAGAATGATCAGATCCTCAGTGAATTACTGGGAGTTGACCACAGGCATTTCGCCTCCCAGGCTTTAACTCTTAGGTAGGCTCACATATTTGCACAGTTGTAGGCTCAATAGTTTTTTCACTTACAGTTTAAATGAAACCGCTAACAACAACAAAATTTGATATAGATCAGTGTCTCTGTGTCCTATGGTTGTGGGGATGAGTATTTATTAAGGTAATGGCCATATTTAAAATTGAATTGCATTGAGACTTACTTTTAATTGGATACCAAAAGTGTAAAAGCTACTGTGGGTGCTGAGATTATGAAGATGGTCTTTTCTGGAATCTTAAGACATATTTTGTGCTTAGGCATGAATATGTCATCTAAGAGTAGAATACAACAGGATTTAAACTCTCTACAATGACACTGAAGAGCAAGTAATTTCTCAGTATACATCACAGCCTGAGGAAGGGTCTAATCAGTGAGCATCTTCATGGACCTTAAGGCATCTGCATGCCACTGCAAGCTTCTAGCACTGACTTACCACCACATGCACTGTAAACAATGAGATCTCCTATCTTCATGCAGTAGATATAGTCCTGACTAGTACTGAGGTGTGCTTTGAGTGATCTGTGCCAAGTCTGTGGGTACACCTGGACAGCACAATGAAAAACAGTGTAGAGTATCTAAGCCAAGGTGCCAGAAACACTGGTGGTAGTAAAGCACAGCTTAGCCACGGCTATCTAATGTAGGAGCTGTAACAGGCATGGAGGGCACAGCCCCCCGCAGAGATTAGTACCCAGCAAACATGGGAACTGAGGCTCAGTAGTGCAATGGAGCAAAGAAGGGGAGTTCACATCATGTCTTCCCAGTATGTTGTGTTCAGGCCAGGATGCAGATCTTGAAACAAAGTAAGAAAAAAAGGACAGCTGAAGATTAAAAATGATGATAGGGCATAATTACAGCAGGAGTTTGGTTCCAGACTGCTGTGGTCCAATGTTTCAAACATCCTAAGAAACCAGCAATTGCATTAAGAGAGGTGGAGGCAATGCTGTTATGCTGGGAGGCTCACCCAACATAACACCTGGCTGAGGACAGCACAGCACCCTCCTGTGCATCGTTCAATTTGCTGTCTTTGCTCCAAACTCATGCTCCTTGGCCCTGCCCACAGCCTTTAAAAATTCAGGCTAGGAATCTAAGGACAATATACTTAACTTTAAGGAGATGCAATCTTTAAACACGTTCTTGATCTAATGAGTAAAGCCTCATATTTTTATCTATTTTTATCTTAATTATTTTGTCTTGAGACTGTTTATGTAGTTTAGCAAAGCAAGGAACACTATCTAAAGGAAGTCAGATGTGGGACTGATACCAAGGATTAAAAACAGAAGAGAAACATTCCAGTTTGTTGGGTATTTTTGTTTTCTTCTTTCTTTGATCTTTTATTCAACCTGAACCATTAGCAAAGGCAGTTCCAGTTCTTAGCAGCACAGTAGCTCTGAGCTAATATCTGTTAGTATTGTTTATTATTTTAAAAGGCTGTGCTACAGGGTTTATAGTCTAATTTTCCAAAACTTTTATGAAAAGGAGAAAAGGAAGCGAGACTTAAAGACACATTCACCAGGGATCTGCAATACTTAGGGAGAGTGTTGAGCTTATTAGAATAGCTGTCCTAGGTAAAGCCTGGGAAAGGCAGTCAGCAAACTTTCTGGACTTAACCCAAATGCTACCAAGGAGAATGTTTCCACTGACTGCTGGGAGTTGGGTTCAGGCCCTGCACTGTGGGGGAGAGTGGCAGAATGACAGAAAATGTCTGATGACTCTAACCAAGTCCAAAGGAGTCGTACAGAGCTGCTGTGTTATTTAAAAGCAGACATGCAGAACACTTTACCAGATACTATTGGGAAAAAATTGATCTCTTCTTAAACCTAGCAGCAAGATTTTCACCGTCCTGATGACAGGAAAACCTAAGGGAACATAGCAGGAAACACACTGCAGAAGGAACTGGGAGGAAAACACTGCTAACCAGCCAGTTCAGCCCATCAGGAAATGTTTACTCTTTTTATTTTTCCATGTCAAAATGCTGGGGGCTTCAAACTGTGTTCTCGGAGAGACAGAGAACAAAGGGACACAAGTCTCACTATCAATGCCTTAGGCAAACAGACATTGCCATTGACTGGTGAGGACTTGGGGACCAGCCCAGGTCTGCCTTCTCGTAAAGTCATGCTCTGCTCCACAGTCACCCTCTGAAAAGATGTGACAAGCCCAAACGTAACCTACATTAGTAACACCACTCTACTGCATCTGGCTGGGGAAACTGGCACACAGGGCAGCCAGGAAAGCACATGAAATACTTGAATGCAGGAGCTGGATCTGTAGCAACTCCAATGGCTGAGGACAGAGTGTGATTTAAGCCCTAGCCACAGACACATTCAAATTCTTGCATTTTCTCATTTCTAGGAGATGAGGTCAAAGAGCTCACCACAAGAGAGGACGAATGACGTAAACTGAATGGTGAGTGCCAGCGTTATGCTGGGGTTTTTTTTCTCACTGTGCTCCACACATATCCCAAGCCTTTCCATTTATAGGAAAGGCCATTGATGTAAAAGGTGCATTCTTCATTAGACCAGAGGAGGCATCATTCTGAGTATGAACACGTTAGCACTGTTGCCACAGCTCAGTTAAGGAATGGGAGAAAAAACTCCAATATTTTCCCTCACTAAGAGGAGCCTTCGGACAGGCAGAGGACCGAAACCAGAAGAAAAATCATGTATTTTCATCAAGGAAAATGAATATACCTTCAAGTTTACAGTGTCTTAGCTACTTCTAATAAAAAGCATTAGATGGCCTTTTTCTTTTTTTTTTTTTTTTAGTCAGCTTTAGGCTGAAATAAAGAGGATTGGAACAATTCTTACGTGCCATGACAAATGTCCCAAGTTACTGTGCATTAATGCAATTATCTTAGAAAAGGGCAAAGACAGAAGAAGAGTAAAATCCCAGCAGAACCAAAGCTAAAAGTAAATTTTTACAAGCAACTGTACATTATTTGTTAGTATTTTCCCTTCCTTACTGTAGCTCCATTTTAACCCTAACCATACTCCCAGATACTTCCTTCTTAAATTGTGTTCCCCACTGATGGCTGCAAATACCCCATTTTTAGAAAAGCGAGTTTCAGGATAGCTCTGAGAATTTGGGCTTTTTTCTGCTCTACAGAAAAGGATCTGTTTACAGCAAGGGTGCATATAATAAAAATATTTTGTTACAAGTTAGAGAATTTTGCTCTGGCAGTGGAATTGTGATGTCTTTTGGGAACTGTAGTTCAGATGCTTCATACTCCCATTTTCTTCTGCTCTGCAGGAACTTGTTTAAAGGCACTGTCCACAATAAGCTACCCAGTAGGATGGTACTTTACAGAAGTCTAGAGGGTGCACTTCATGGGAGATGCAATTCCCTTTGGAAACCACCTCACAGACACAACTGAAGAATTGCTAATCAACCCCCTACATACCAGCATTCCCAAAGCATCATGGAAAGGAAAAGGGCACACACACAGTGCTGCCCGTTTTGCCATCAATCATGCAGTTCCTGAATGTAGTGATGGCAGGCTGTCTCTAGGAGGACAGTCATTGGGAAGTGAACATGACAGCTCACAAGATGGTGGTTTGCTGAAAGAGGATGGCACAGAGGCAAGGGTAGGGTTTAAATTTCAATTCACCTGAAGGGAGATGGATGACAAACAGTTGAGGTGACCAATTTGAGTAGGGTTAGGCAAAGATTAATTATTTGTCTCTGCTACTGTTTAAAGAGAAGAGTTGATGAAAATTGCAAGACGGTAACTGCTTCTGACTTGTTCTGGAAGAGGAGGAGGAAAAAGGGAAGATGGGCTCTAGCTTTGTGCATTCTTGCGTGAGGGAAATTGCAACAATAGCTGAGTGAAGAGTTTGTGTTACAAGTTTTAATCTCAGTCTAGCAGTGGTGGCAACCGGTTTTGGTCCAGCAGCAGCTGGAGAGAATGACCATATGAAAAATCTTTATTATAAATGAACATAAATATAAAATTTTCCATTTCTCTTCCTTCTGCCTGGAAGCATATGGCATCTACTCCCAAAAGTTTCAAATAGCAGACATTGAAATGATCACTAGCTCTGTGGGCAAGGAATTATTTTTTCCACAGCTCTAGGTCTAAAAAAAATTTGTATTTTAGCCTTGAACATGATGAAATCTTGCAATACAAGATATATTATCAGGCGATATGTAAATCAAATTAATTTTTAATCTCCCTGTCTGTCAAACAGAGCACAGGAGCTTACTGTGAGTCCAGCTGTACTTTTACAGCACTCATGACCACAGGCACAGTCAGTTCTTAAGGAGATACACCACAGGATGCACAAGCTACTGGTGGAGGTGAGCATTTGCACAGGTTACCACAGGCCTCTGTAAAGCACTACCTATGCAAAGCTGTGCTACATTCTGATGAGTAGCTCACCCCACTACTGCTACTAGTTCAGGTTTCCTTTTGGCTCTGGGCTCTGCTGAAACTGCTCAGAGACCACAAACCACACTTTAATAAACAAAACACATACACACAAAATAGAAATTCCACCACAACTAAAACCCAGCCATTCTTCTGCTCTTTCCACCTCCCACACTGAGCTTCAAACTTGCATTTAGAAAAATCCAAAGTGACCAGCTCTGTTCAAAGCATTAAAACAGCTGGGACACAGACACATCAGCAGTTCTAGTCTTTGTACACAGCCACTCCTAATATGTCTGCATAAACTTATAAGAGGACTATTTGCTACCATTTCTAGGCTGAGCAAAATGGGAAGAAGCCATGACAATAAGCAATACTGGAGAACCCTAGAAGCTGAAGTGCTGCGCTCAGACATCTCATCCCCAACAGGGCACCCCTCCACTCTGCTCAACAGCTGAGGTAGGATTAGTTAAGGAGGCCAAAGGGAGGACATGGAGATGGCTGCAAGGCATACCCTCAGGTCAGAGTTCCCCAGAAACAAACTGCTTGAGCACCCCCCTCATTATGCACCAGAGAGCTTCACTGTAAACACACCCTCTACTGAGGCAGAGAGCAGTAATATAAACCAGATGCTGTAGGGAATTTTTTTCCCTCTTCATCTGCACTAAATTTAAATACTGAGTTCTTCTTTTGCCAATTTATTCTTAAAGGGCCTGTATGCTGTTCTTCATCTCTATCCCACTTGCTTGAATTTAACAGAGAACTCAGTAGCCCTCCATGCACTTTGACCACCCCAAGAAACACATGTTCTTCACAAAGTCTTAAAGGCTGAGACCTGGCTTTCCAACTACTGGGCCAGGAGCCCTCACAGCTTCTCTACCCTTTCACCTGAGAGCAAATGGAATCTTGCAGCTGAAACCATGGCCCTAGAAAAGTTTCCTCCTCCTTGAGATAAATTGTACTTCAGGTCTTTATCTCTGAAGAGTCATGTGGTAGAATCAACACAGGAGCTTAATTCCCACTTAGACGAAGTGTTTTGCACTTGCTTTCAAAAACTGTGCCAGACCTGATGAACACAAAGAAAGCCCCACCAAGAAGCTAGTTTAACTGCAGCGCCAAGGGCAATCCACCAGCCTTCTAGTCAGGTGACCAAAATGGGTATCCAACCATAGGCCTTCCCTCCCAGGCAAAGGAATGGAAATCCATTACTTCAGAACATACTGTCTCATGGCAAAAGGCAGGAGAGGACAACACCCAAAGAGTAGTGCCCCTCCATCTGCACTACCAGATGGCTGGCTCTCAGATGTGCCGGCTACCGAAGTACAGCTTAACTGACTGCACCTGCCACAGGCATTAAGTCAACACCATCTTCCTAGTGAAGGCTTTAAGTGGTCATGGCTAATCATTAAGATGGAATCAAGTTGAAACATCATGGAAGCGGTGTCCCTGGCTCCTCTTCCCTTTGCTGGGCTATCAAAAACCCACAGCTGCTTTGGTTATCAGTAGAGCTTTTTTTTCCAGGATGCTGCCTTAGCCACTGACCACTATATATCAGCTGTCCTAGGCAACTCAAACAAATCAATAGTAACAAAACAAACAACGTGCCATTCTTGAAAGATGCAAAATAATGCTAGTGCACATTTTCCTACATACTGCTGTATTCAATTCTGATTGGTTTCAGCTCTTCTTGAAAAGTAATGCCTCATCCCCAAAGTCAAATATTAACCTATTCATTCTTTGATAGCAAGCCATTCAGCAAGCAGCAGTACTAATGAATTCTGGCTCCCTACACTGCCCCAAGTGTGCTGGTGTCTAGGTAAGGAACAAACCTATTTGGCTTGTCCCATTCTGCCACACGTCTAGAAATGAGATGCAGTTTGCACCTTTCCTCTTTGTTGCCCAACTTTTGACTTATTTTCCCCATTGACATAATTGAGTTTTCACAGGGAAACAGCTCTTCTGGAATAGGAATGAGCTAGAGGATGGAAAATGAAAGCATAAAGTGGCCAGTCTCCATCGTGGAGAGAACTAAGCAGGGGGTTACACAAAATGTCATACAAGCACAAATATCACCTGGTGTAATTACTAGTGATACAGAAAAAGAAGATGATCAGTAAGGTGTAAACATATTTTGGTTTATAAAGTCTAGCTGTGAAGAACTAGATTTAATCAAAGACATGTGAGTAACATAATGACAAAAGTCACTGGTGATAATTCCCCAAGGATTCTGCTGTATTGGAACTACACAAACATCTTACTAGATCCTAAATTAACTCAAAATAAACTGGGACAAAACAGGGAAGCGCCACAAACTCATTCCCTTAACAAATGGCAATATTCGACATGTGAGACTGCAAGTACAGGTGAGGAAAGAACAGTATGAACAAGAATTTATGGACATCACAGTAAGAGCACTCTGCTCCATGCTGTACCTGCATGCAGAGCACAGTGAGGTCCTGAACCTGCAACAAGACAGCAGGAGCAAAACATTTTTGTAAGCAAATGCCTTGAATCATCGGAGATGTTTAATGTAATTCTGTTTTACACTTCAGTAGCAAAGAGCTGGATAGAATTATGCAGCAATTGTTCCATATATTTACAGCAGATTTTATGTAGAGTTTGACTTAAATGAAGGTCAGATCTATATTCTGTGGCTTACAGTTAGTTTGCTTAGCTCTTTTAAGGCAATACAAAGGAAATCTCTCCTTTCCTGCCCCTCCCTTGCCACTCTTGGAAAAGACATTGTCAAGGTACAGAAATAATTGCGGAAACCTAGACTTTCTGTGGACATTATGGTTGCATATTAACTACCAGTGACAACAGCAGCTCTGAGGGCAGCATGGGGAGGTGCCCTTCTCTCATACACAAAAGTGAAACCATTCAAAGAATGGGGTACTTTTTACCTTGTGTATTGCAAGTTTTGAAATAGTCTTACAAAGACACAAATTCTGGGTGGATATCAGAACTGGGCTACTTCAAAAAGTAGTGCTTCAGCACCCCCCATAAAACAGGGCATCAAAGCCAGTGTAAACCATCACATTATTTGCCTGTGAGTATGCATGCAATCATATCTCTAACTCATATCTTTCCTCAGATTTTTTTTTTTCCATTCTAGTACGCTCTGATCTCATCTGAAATACAAGCTCTTTTAGCTGTAAGGTCCCCAACTGGCATATGCTGCCTTTGAAACTCTCAGATGTGGCTCCTGACCACAGAAGCCCTTTGCGGTCTGGCTTGTCAGGAAGAACAAAGTACAAGGATGCCCGCTGCTTTATACTTGCAAATGGGTAGCTGGAACTACTACTTTTACCTATGGCAATGGGCACACCTTGTTTTCTGTGACGCACAGAAACACAGAATAGATTGGGTTGGAACAGACCTTCAATCTAGTCCACCCTCCCTGCAATGAGTAGGGACATCCTCAACTACATTAAGGTTGCTCAGAGCCCCATCCAATCTGACTTAAAATGTTTCCAGGTGAATGTTTCCATCCAACACCCCTCTGGGCAACCTGTTCCAGCATTTCATCACCTTCATTGTAAAAACCTTCTTTCTTATATCTAATTTAAACTAACCCTCTTGCCTGCACTGTGAAAGCCCTGGAAGCTATGCAGGATGCTTACACACCCCCGTTCCCTTGTCAGACACCATTTCCTTTCCACCAGCTGTGCAGCCTTTGGAAAAGCAGGTGCATCCAAGTAGCACTTTTTTTTTTTTTTAGAACAGTCTTTTTTATTAATATCAAGGAAAAGAGAGTCAGTAACAACAGCACAGGCTTCTCCAGTGTCTGCCAGCAGCACCTGCCTCCTCCAGTAGATTTGGAGAATCCCCAGGGCCTGTTTAACACTATGCTCATCGAGATGGTGATGAAGGAGACACAAAAGGGATCAACTGTAACAGCCACAGCACTGTTTCTGTAACAGAGCAACACACACCCCTTATTACCATGACTAAAACCCCACAGGTACAGCAGGGAATGAGGTTGGAGATGCTCCCACTTCTGATGTGAACAATAAACATGAGGTCTCTGCTTCGGGAAAGGCAAATTATTTACACAAGACATTTCATTTGAGGGTAGGATGAGGCAGCAGGAATTCTATCTTTATTTGTAAGCTTGCAACAAGGAGTATTCCTCATAGGAGGACACAAAACCATACGGGGCAGACAGAATGACGTAACTGCAAGTCCAAAGCACAGCAAGTGGCACCAGTGCTCAGACCAGATTTGCTGAGACCCATCACAGTGACGGGTCCTCTCTCCACGTGATGTCTGGTATCCTTCCATCAGAAGGGACAGGACTTGCAGAAATATCCTGGCCACAGGTAGGAAGCAAATTTTAGAAAAAGGTAACACCTTGCTGAGAACAGTTTCCTGCATGGCCTGGTTCAAACATGGAAGCTTTCATATTGGAGAGCTTCTGCTTGAGCTGTGTTGTCACGCAGGAAAAACAGTGATTTCCCCGGCCACATGATCCACGTTTGAGACAGGCAAAAAAGAAAGAGCAGGTACTGAGGAGAGAATGCTCTGGTTCCAACTGAGCCCTGGCCTGTAAGGGCAATGGAAGTACTGTAAAACCTCACTACTGCAGCAGCAGGATACTGGGAAAAACAAAACCTCTGCTTCAAGACTGGGGAAGCAGTCTGGGGAGACTACTACTAGGCTGTACCTTGAGTATTCCTTACATAACTTTTTTATCTATTTTTTTTTTGCATAGAATTTAATAATCAAGTAAAAACTAGTCTGTAAGACATGTACCAAGCACCCTCTCACAGATTACCCCAGTAGAAAGGCTCCCACACACTCTGAGGCACATCACATGTGCCAGTTCAAGGTAGGTTTCTTTTGCCTTTAATCATTTCTCCCATGAATAAGTAACACCTAATGAAAGTGCACTTACCTTGACAGTATTTGTATTCTGATACCCAACTGCTATGCATATGGCTCTCCTAAGACAGTCTCTTGTTAAGATTACAGCAGCAAGGGCAGGAGACATGAACACAGACACTCCTTAACATAAATGCTTAAAGCAGTTGTTTAGCTTAGTACCGATTCCTTATTTTGGACTTTATGCCCTAAGACTGCTGGCTTAGCCCCCTTCATGGAGACTTTAAACCCAGTGTTCTCTATAATATGTGCACACCTATAAATGACAAAATTAAAGCCTACTTCACCGTAGATTCACCCTCCGGCTCCACAGCCAGTACTATTGAACAAGGACTTCTGCAGACACCACATGGTGTCACTCATCATTTTGCCCTGTCTTGCTCCATACTTAAGAGAGGACACACCAGTACCTCATTCACACTCGTACTTACATCGCCATCAACCTTGGTGTAATCCCACAGAAGGGAAATCTCAAATACAGTATTGATCATAGTCCTCTCAGGTACATCCTGTATTTTACAGGAAAACGAACGGTTTCATGATGGAGAATGACTAAGACAACCAGATTTCTTCAGTTACCACGGCTGGATGGACACTGAAATTCCTCACTGCTGCCCAAGGATTGGTAGTAGAAGTTACCACCCCATCAAGCTTTTGACCCTGCTGCCTTGTATTGGTAAACTGCCTGCAAATATCTACTATACCCAGGTTAGCAAGAGCATAGGCAGACCTAAGGAATTAGACTGAACTTGCTTTGATATCTGTTCATAAACGCTCATATTCTTATGTGTTTGTGTAAGAAAATGCCAAATCACTTAGTCACAGATAACACATCAGAGTACAGCTCATCTCTCACAAAGAGTGCCTTCCATACTCACCACTCCTAATTTTGCTGTTGCCTGACAATTTTCCTTTGCAACAGTTGCTAAGCAAAACATTTGCAGTTCAGCTTAGTATCACAACTGACACATGACTACTGTCCTAATGGTTACACGTAAGAAAATGCATGGCTGTTCAGTCTGGTTCAAACCAGAGAAATAGATAACTCAAATGGCAGGACATGCAGGTCATGATCACTGCCATCATGTGTGCTGTCTGTTTTCTCAAATAAAGAATCATCTGAGCGAGGCAAGGTACATGCGGATGACAGCAGTGTTAAGTTACCATGTGGAAGTCAAATTACCTTGGTACAAACAGTCAAGGAACATTTACTGTCACTTTTTTCAGAAAACCTAAAAACCTTATTCCAAAAATGTCCACACAATGTCTGTCAGTATCTAATGAAAATACGTATCTTGCTAGCACCCTAAGCCATCCACCACAAGTTTTCTAGTTAGAGAAATTTGAGAGTATTTCTGGAAGTTCAAGTAGCTTTCTCTTTCTCTTACAGTAGTGCAGTTCAGTGTAAGACCAAAACAAAAAAGACAATTCAAGATAGACTCAATGTGCTATACTTTTAATATCTGTGGCTAAGAAACAGTACCATACGTTAGCAGCCATGCCAGCACTCAACAGAACAGAAAGTAGGAATTCATCTCCTTTTCTCCTCAAGTACAAAGGAGTAAAAACTCACTGTGGTTGAGAAAGAAAAAGGAGGGTCCTTCTGACATTACTAGCAGACATATTGACAGGTTTATTTCAAGCTTGTGCTTAGATCAGAAAACCTCTTCTAATTCCCTTCAGCCCAAGAGTTTTCTAAGAAGGTAGATCCCAATAACAGGACTGTGAAGAGAAATTCTTTTTCCATTAGCATTGGCTTCATCACAGAGAAGGGGGAGAAAAGGTACACCTCTTCATCCTTCCCCTCCCGTGTTTAATTCGTACAAACTTTATCCATGGATGATGATGTGACTTCTCAGGTAAGACAGAAAGCAGGGGGGGTGGAAAAAGACCTTTAGAAACATGGGGGAAAACAGACTTCTGCAATCTGTCTTCAGAAATGGCAGCACTGCAGGTTGCTGCCACGTGTCAAAGCTCTAAGGAGGTCAAAGCAGGTCTTTACAAATGAACTGCTACTACACCATAGAAAGGAAAAGCCACGTGTTGTGTATGTGTATGGGCAGAGATGTTTTTGTTAGGAGAGAGAAAGAAACAGAACTGCCTTGTGCAGAAGGAGTAGTAGAAACGTAAATCACAACCTGCCTTGGGCCCCATGGAAGCTTGCTACAGTAATGCCCATGCTCATAGTAAGAATAAGGTATAGACTGTGCTGTGAAAATACACCTTTCCTCTTATCCAAAACCACACCTCAAAAACTAACGTGAATTTTATACTTAGCTCTCCACCGCCACAGCTTGTACTCAGCACTGAAAAATATCCATCCAAACTCTTAAGCCAAGAGGCACAGTCTCATTTCCCCAACTATCACTATCGAGCCAGTGCTCTAATCTCAGACCAGGGTAAGGCAAGAATCTCCTTTGGTAGGGATCAAGTTGTTATAGTGTAAGTTGATTCCTGGCAAAATTACCCTGGCTTCAAGCTTAGACTAAGATGAATGAAGTTCAGGCCAATCCAGTCTTCATCATAAAATTGTTCATTTTCTGCTCTCCCCATAGCTCCCTTTGAAGGCTGCAGAGAGAACCACGTCTCTGCAAGAGAAATGACGGCAGACTGCATAGCTTCAGAGGAATACAAACCTGACACACATTGTTTCAGGGTCTCTGGTTAAGTGCTAATCATCTGGATTTGGATGCCAGTCCCGATTATGAGAAATATGTAGTAAACAGAATCGTGCCATGTGATATGCGGGCTTAACCCTCTTCCTGCTGGCAGCTGCGCACCAGCACAAAGCTGCAGTGGGAACAGCAAAACAGTCTCCAAAAACGTACTGGCCTTTTGTCCTCAGCTTGGTGCTTGCTGCTGTCTCCTCTGATGAGCCACATCCACACAACAGAAGGTTGCAGAAGGATTTATGCAATTTTGACCATAACCAGCAGCCTGGAAGTCTGCTGTTTGGTGATCTCCCCTGCTCTGACCCAAGCACACGACTGGGCAATATTACATGCAGCTTCCCAGGGAAAAGGCTATGGGTAATTAAGATGCTGCAGTGAGAGGCTCAAGCTGATCTTGTCTGTGGGCCAGGAAGAAATAATCCCACTCCCAACAAGCTGAATAAACAGCGGGTGGGGCTTGAAGGGCAAGGGTATAGTTGTCCCAACCCTTTCCTCAGCAAGCAATCACGCAATTGTTACACACTACAGTAGGTGCTGGCCATCACCCAGGGACGCCACAGCTGCTACACAAGCATCCGGCACAGGGAATTGCTCGCTGTGCTCCCACTCCAATTGCTGCCACACATCACGCAGCTACGATCACACAACCTTACACCAGCACCCACCACAGGCTGTGAAGAGAAAGTGACCTGAACCAGCAAGCTAGAAGACAGTAAGTAAAGAATTTCAGTCCTCCTCTCCCGTGGGATTCTCTTGCCTTCCATGGGATCACATATCCTATTATCAAGGCACACAGGACCTAACCTTCACAACAGTCTTACTTCCTCTTATGCAGTCAGATAGCCACAGAGCACTGTGCTTGTAACAGAAATATTTTCTTCCTGCAGAAATCAGACAATCCAACTAAGAAAGCAGAGTTTTCACAGATTAAATTCAACTTGATACTTAACATGCCTAGCTATGCTTATTAGTGGCCCAGGACCTCCTCACATCCTACCTCCTACATCCTATGCAGTGTACTGGTACTGCCAGAGGAAGTTAGTCATTTCCACATTAGACAGCCTCCCATGCCATGAGCCAGCCAGCTCATTTCTGCACACAGGTAAGGTATTGTTAAGTGAATTAGAATTTATTTCTTCCCTTCTCAGCTGCCAAAACTGTTAAGTCGTTTGCACTGCTTAGCAGGCTACTCTAGCACTTTTTTTTCCCTGATTTCCTGATGCTTAAGAACCCAACCCTGATAATTTAGAGCCTGTCTCCAGCTCTCTGTGTGGTTTCTCTGTATTTAGGACTGCTGTAGGCTGAGGTCTACCCAAGAAAACAGCACAGAGCCCTAAAATGCTCATGCTGCTGACTTTGAACTATATTTGAAGCATCAGTTAGCAGAGCAATAGATGTTCATATGAACAGTGACAGGGTAGCAAAAGCAGATCAGATCAGAGCACTATGCACTGGACAGGGGATAAAGAGCCAGGCACCCACCAGTGGAGCCACTAGAGCAAAGCATCTTCCTACTAACAGGGAATTCCCACTGTAGCAGCAACTGGCCAAAAAGGAAGCACCAGCTCCCAGGCATGAGGGGCCAACCACCCATAGCACAACCCTGTGTTCCCCAAGCTCTCTACAGCAGCCTGGCCCCTCTTTAAAGATGGGGGATCAGGTACTGGTACCTGTTCATGGAAGAAGTCTGGTATTCTGCAAAGCAGCATGGCAGTCTTCAGGTTTTGAGCTTTCAGACTTGGAGGGCTGAAGACTGCACTTGCTGAGAAGCTTTGCTGCCTCAAAGCTTCAGCAACTGGGTTCATGTGAGTTGCACTGAGCTCTGGCAATCTCTGCAGGGCCTAAGAGGATGCAGTTAATGTTCCTGCATAGGCAACAGCAGCAGCTTCTTTTGCAGCTCAGCAGCTGCTGTGTAGCAACTTTTTGACCAGCCATCAAGTACTCACTTCCAGAAGGCAGGAGACTGCATTGGACTTGAAACTGAGACAGATGCCAAATCCCAGTCCAGGGTCAGTGCCTGGGGACCCAGGCAATGTGATGTTCAGAACACAGATGTGCTGGTATTTATTTCCACAGCAAAAACAGTCAAGACTGGGAAAGAGCTAGAGAGAGTCTAAGAAAAAAAAACATTCTCTTGCTGCTCCTTCACTGTGGAGAGCTATCTAGGTTCAATTCTTCTTCCTCTTATTGTTTTGGTAAGTTAATTTTAACACAAATTAAGATTTTTCATCTGGCTCACAGTTCATGTCCACAAGTAGTAAATGTGGAAGCAATGCAGAGGCTGTGCCTTGCAAGGAAGGGAAGGAACAGGTATTTCTCAGACAGCCATTGCTAGTTCAGCCCACTTACTGTGCCAAGCAGTAAGCACAGTCTCACTGCTTCCAACATGACTAACTTGTGTCAGGCAGATTTCCATTCCCCACTTAAAAACCTTTCCTCAATCTCAGATATCTCCCATGGCTAGAGGAGGGCAGCTTTTAAGCTGCATTCCTACCTATGGAGAGTTGGTGGACACTCTGTTCTTTTTACATGCAAACTAGAACTATCACCTGGTCCAAGGTGCAAAAATTCAAGGAATTTGGGCAGGGCTTAAATAAAGAGGGGAAAGCATCACTTTGCTTTCCAACATAGCAACCGGTACTCAGAAGCCTGGAACAAAGCACAAACCTCCAGCTCCTTTGGCTGCCAGGAGCCAGGTCCCCTCTCCATTTGCTGCAGCTCCAAAGGGACTGGTTTCATTGCTGACATTGACCACTTCATTGATAAGCTGCCAGTAAAGTGAGCAGTCCCACTCTGAACTTACCCTTCCCTTCCCCCACTCTGCTACCTCCTTCTTTTAACCTTAGGCTCGGTAGTGATCAACTCTGATCTGGCTGAAAACTCACTTTTCCATAACACATGCAGGTACTGATCAAGAGTGTGTCCAACTGAAAAAAAGTGACAGACAAGCACAGTCAGACTGGACTAAAGACTGTGAAACTGCATCTGGAGTGAGTCTTGTCCCAAGTAAATGGATGAAGGGAGAACATTCAGCACTTGCATATGCCAAAGTTAAATAAATTAGGTGCGAAACAAGATTTTGGCGGGTATTTGGAATCATCAGGGACTGTAAATTTGAATATACTTTATGTCACCCTCTGGCAAACTCTCTGGAATTCGCTTTACAGACAGCAATTACACAATACATTTATTCACCCCTTTTGTAAGGCTGCAGAAGTAGCAAAGTTTACAAGCCAAAAAGCAGATAAGCACTATATAAACTACATTAAGAGCTCTGGAGTGTATTATCCCCAATATACATATATGAAATATTTTGCCCACTAATATCTTCTTGGGAAAGCAAAGCAAGCAGCAAATGGGGGGTAAATTAAATCCCAGTTAGCCTGACAGAAACAAGCATGTCAAGCTAATATTTGTATTCTGTTCTCTTCTACTAAGATCAGAAGGGTGATCGCTGTTCTGGGCACTGCAGCTTCACGGCAAATAAGCACCCTTACAAAACTGTTTTAAGAGTTCACATGAGAAGAGGTCATAGGAGAACATGATCTACCAAGCCATCACACAGGAAGGTCAGAGTGGAACAGAAACCCGAGTGAGCTGTGCAGATGCCTCCCTCTGCGATAGCATGAGGACAATACTCATTCCCAGAGGCACGCTTACCCAAAGGACACCTCTGACTGTGTACTTGTGCACACTGCTCCAGCACTGATGAAGAACTTTGCTCTTTGCCTAGAGACCTGCTTCTTTGGATGGGCTGTGCACCCTGAATACACACCTTGAATTCCCACAGCCTGACTGTGCCCAGTACAAACACTCCTCTACCTCAAGCTTCCCCACCGCTGCCCCACTCAGAAGCAGAGCAATGCTTGCTCAGGGGCTGCTGAAGCCCACTCCCAGTGGGGAAGGTGTTTCCAAATAACCTCTGAAGGAGAGTGACACCACCAAAATAGTCCCTACATGAAAGAGATGAAGGTAATTATTAAAATCTTACTAACAAAAAGTTTCAAAAGCTCCTTCCAGCAGCACATCACTTTGTTAATGTATCAGACCATGAAAGCCAGCAACTCACCTAAGCAGAACAGCAATCTTCAATCCAAAGCATATGAGATCACTGAACACAATGGCAGAATAAGATGGGAACACATTTCCCTTCCCAGTGCCTGTTAATGAAGGTGAGGCAAGAAAAGAAAGGAAGAAGAGGAGGAGGTAGAATTTGGGATAGGGATTTATAGGTAGAAAAATATATCAAGGAGTACACTATAAGATTGCTTTAAACTCAAAGCAAAATTTAACAAAAAATAATATGCTGTGATTTTATTCTCTGGTTAAACCCACATCAAAAACACATAACCAAATATTTCTGTACTACGCTCGCAGAGTTGAAAGAGTGTGGATAAAGGGTTATCTATAATTTCAAGTTTGTAGCAACATACTGAAAGCAAACATCTGAAGCTAAACATTACAGAAATACAGAAGAACCACTTTGAAGTGGTCCATCACTAGACTTGGTCCTGAAGAGACACTTGGGAGCACTCAATCAAGGTGTGCTTACAGTGGCTGCACCAGCACCTAAAACCAACACCAAGTCAAACACATGGTGGCAGTGCAAAAGAACATGGAATTGTAAATCATTTCTTTGATTCAAGTGCATTACATGCAAGTATCACAAACAGGATGTACTGAAATCGGCACAAGTGGTCTTAAGGTAACATGTAAAAGCAATAAAAACCAAGATCCAATTAAAATCTGTTACCATCTTTGTAGCGCTTGTCGCCTCGCATCATCTGGGACCCACCACACTCAAACATCAGAGTTCTGTAGTGCAGGGAGGTGTACAAACACAGCAGAAACAGGGTCCCTTCCCCAATTCCCTGCAGGATACAAGCCCAACAAGAGAGCACAGGAAGATGCAGGCAGTGCACAGGCAGAGGGCAAGGCAGCAGGCAGACTCTGCTCAGGCCAGCAGGCAGACATCTTGGCACATCACGGTGCCCACCATATAGATCTCTGGCCACTGGAGCTCCAGGACTTCTCCCCACCTTACTGACCACTCTGACCTATATGGCAACAAGTACATTTTCAACCTTTCACACAGCTCTAGGACAAGTTAAGTATACAGTGGTGGAGGCTGACAACATGCACAGGGTCCAAAGGAGTGAGAACATCTCTTCCCTCCTAGGCTAAATCCAGAGCACATTGAAGAAATTCATTCTCATCAGAGGTTGTTTTTCTCCATTTCACATGCCAGGGACCATGGTGCAGACCTGCCTCTAATGCCCAGCACCACACAAGAATAAAGCCTGGAGACACTACACATCAACTGCTCAAGAGCAAAATGAAAACCCTGCAAGAGGAGTAGGTTTTGGGTGGATGGGTTTTGTGTTATTTTGGGGGGGTTTTTTGAGGGGGGTGGCAGTAGTCACATTTGGCTGGTTTGGGTATTGTTGTTGTTGTGGGTTTTTTTTAAAAACCTCCTCCTTAGGCCAGAAAGACTTTTAATTTTTCTGACCCCATCACAAGCCAAATATTGCCAACAAATACCCTCCTCAGCTGCTGAGTACAGCACACCTGCCAAGTCATGGCTGGCAGCTGGGAACGAAGTATTCTACCACTGCACAGAGCCTTTGCTTGCTGTACTTGTATGTACTCATCTACCCTCACTCCTCCTCTCCAACAGGGCCCTCCATTTCAAAAGCTGCCCACACTTGATCCTCACCATGGCCCTCCTCCTCCCCAAGAAGGAAGAGCTCAAGTTACAACAGGCTTCATCTCAGGAGGTAAACATGAGGAAACAGAACAAAGGCCAGAGACCAGCATACTGGCACTGCCCTCCTGTCAGGGTATAAAGGGGAGAGCAGGTGAAGCCCTCAGGAAAGCTCTCTCATTGCTCCCAAGAGGAAAAGTGGCTGAAGAGTGCAGTGAGGGATGTGTCTGCCTGGAAACCCCAAGTCCGGCAGGAATGGATGTGCAGGGCCAGGAGCTAAAGTCCCTTGGCCTTGCCTGTGAAGTTAGTGATTTGGCAGGCGGAGGGAGAGCACAGGCATCACACACTGGGACAAGAGGGTACCCTGACAGCAAGAAGACATTGAGCCTGCTGTGACAGTGATTTTCTAGCCTGTATAAACCAAACGTTAAGTACAAATACATCACACCTTCAATGCCACCAGCTGCCCTGAAAGTTCCACCCAAAGCCACTGTCTTCTGCCACAGCTTGCAAAAAGAAGGCTCCTTTTTGACAGCAAATCACCACCCTAAACTAGGCACAGCATCTCACATCCATGGGGCTCTGAGGCATCACCCTGCTGTGGAAAGGCCACATGGCGCCAGCTGGGGCTTGGCACAAGAGGCAGCGTGGCAGCTGTGCCAGGCTTGCCCTGTGTCCCCTGCACCCACCCCTGAGCCATCAGCAGTAACTACCTCTCACACGACTGCAGGCAGAAGTTGTTCCAAGCTCTGCAATCAGAGGATATTCCGCTTCAAGTGCTTTAGTTACTGTAAGCAGTTCACTAATTACAGTAGTAATGATTGGATTATGGCCAGTTAACAGCTTTAAAGAAACAAGCCATTATAGGAGGGGGAGGGAAATACTCCTTTGAGTTTAGGATAGAAACAGATTTCAGCAGTTCACCCTGTAGGAGGCCGTTAGTAGCTGGCTGGGTCAGACTACTTGCAACATGCTGCAACAGCAAGGTGTAATGTGTCATTAAATGATATGTTGGCACATGAAAATTATCAGCGTTGGAGGAGGTGTGTTTGCAGGAACAGAAGGTCTTCTGTTAATGCACTGATCCCATCAGCTCCAAAACTTCTCCATGACTGGACCCAAAAGACATGGTGCAGGCAGGTGTGTGCATGCTAAGTTACTGACATGGTATCATGCCTGAGATGCTTTGTTTCAGCATGGAAGCCCTCAGTACAGGCCTTTTGGAAAGTCTTAACAGAGACCTGCTAGCTTGAACCAAACAGCTGAATACAACCACCCACACTCCAAAAGCCAAAGGCACTCACCCAAAAGAGCAGAAATTTCACTAGCAATTGTTGCCAGCATTGGGAGGACCAGAAATCCATACAAGTAATGGGAAGGGAGGCTCCCTCCACACCTGCTGACACATACACCTCCTTGCTCTTTCACAGTCTGACTACAGAGCAGTCTGCAGAAAAGCAACTGGACCAATGGATCCCTGCAAGAAGTCCTATCCCAATGGAGAGACTGCAACAAGAAGGACTGCCAGCTCTGGAAGATGAGGTTTTTTGTGGCCATGCCTTTTCTGAGAAAGGCAAGAAGACTCCCAGATATGAGGAAGGCAAGACTGCCAGACACACAGCCTCTCCACCTTGAAGGGCACCTTCCACAAAAGAGGAAAGCAATATCCTACTTTACAGAAGAAATCCCCAATGTGTTGAAATCACAATGAAGGCAACAATACTCATTCACTGGTGACCACCCTGATGATAGTGCCAGCAGTATGGCATGGCCCTGTGGGTCAGGTAGCTCTGCCTAGCCAAGAAAAGCCAATCCCCTGCACCACCACCAGCCACTTTTACATGTCTCCTCTCCCTAGGAAAAGCAGGTCTCTTACACCTCTTGCTAGCCCTCACCCACAACAGCCAGCCCTCAGTGGTGACACACCACCACTGTACCCGCTGCAGAAGCTCTTCAGTTATTCACCTTGCCCCCCTCAGCAGTATTTTGCTCTGCTTGGCCTCCTTGTTCTCTTTTCCTTTCAGAGGTCTTCAGCTGAGGACTGACAGAAACTGAGCTTGGTATCACTGGCTGGAGGGTGAGGATTTCTGGCAAGAAAACCAGTGGATCTGGGCATCTTGCCCAGAGTGAGTTCACACTTGGCTCACCACAGCTGGAAATAGTCTCATCTCTGGCCAGAGTTCCCCAACGGCCCAACAAAACCCTTGGGAAACAGCAAGCTTCCACACGCTGACCATTTTAAAACAGACTGAAACACTGGTGTTCATGACTGTACTCCCCCGCTGCTCCCAGCCAGCCTTCACTGCACAGTGCAGCCGCTTGCAAGGGCCACTGCCAAAGGGTGCCTGATGAACAAGCACTGACGAAGCACAGGGCCTCTCACTCTGTGTACAGAACCAGGTGGGGCCAAGGCCAATGCTTCCTGTGGAGATGCTCCTCTTGTACAGCAACACCACAAGCAGGGCTAGAGGGAAGGCAGAGGCTTGAACAAACATACCCCCAACACTCCTCTTACCACCACATGCCTGCATCTGGGCTACTGCTCTCCCCGACTTCCTAAGTGGGAGATGTCCACATCTCGCAAACCAGGTAAGACATGTAGGAAACTCACCTGGAAGCACACATGTGCTTAAAAATTTGGAACTGATTTTGGCTGCAGTCAAAGTTTTCCTCAGGAAATTAAGTATTTTCTGTTGACATAAAGCCTGGCATAGATATGGTCTAAACAGCTTTAAACAGCCTCCTTTTTTTGGCATTGTTTAGCAGTTAAGAAATTAGCTTGCTTTTTTTTTCACCCATGGAGTCAAATTTTACAGTTTTCTTGGGGATAATACATTTAAGTAGCAGAACTAACTTACCATGTACTGAAGGGTAGATTTAAATGAAGTGAGGGCGATTACAGGTAAGTACATACTTGGGTAGCAAAAAAAACTTGGCTGCTGTAGAGCCACGGAATCTGGCCAGGAAACAGGTCTCTAGGACGTACACATCATTTTCCATGATGAAGAAAAGAGCACTCAGCTGGGATGCAGAGACCATACATGGTTCTCTCACTCTCTCTCATCTCTTGGAGGCCTTTATGGGCTAGCTCCTGCAGTGAAGATGTAAGAGCACAACTTCCATTTACAGCAGCAGTGAAGTTCAAATGCTTAGCATCGTATGCTGCAGTGAGGAGTAGAAAGCGCCCTGGCTGCCTGATCCAGAGGACATGGAAAGCAGAAGTCCTTCCTCCACTGCCAATTGGCCTTGGTTCAGCACCTCTGTAGGACATGAGAGTCATCCTCCGCATTATAAAAGGAAACATCAGTATTCTGTGCGAAATTTCTCCAGCCATCCAGCACTGTGCTCATGGAAGGAGCAGAGCAAACCAGTTGCCCAACCACGCTATGCTATGTGACACATACAAGATTTCACATGGGTCCCACTGAAAAATGAGGGCCATGCGCAGGACACATGAGCAGAGCCCACCTGTGCTATCCCGAAGGGCAAGTCCTACACTGCAGCAGTGCACAATCACTGCCAAGTCAAGCAGACTGCCAAAGAAGCAATCAGCTGATCCATCAAGTCATCCCTGCCTTCACATTGACCACATAAGCTATCTAGACGGATATGGAAAAAGTTGCTGCTTAAGAAGTCTGTCCTGCAGTCTCACACGCCTATCAACTATCCACCCTGGTGCTCCCAGTAAGCCCTGGATCGCTGGTATTCAGAGACCTACTTGAAACCCCTCCAATCTGACTGACAGACAGGTGATATGGAGACACACACTAGTGGTGTTCACTGCAGTGAGTGTAGCCAAGACACGGTCTTTTCACTTGCCAACACTTCCCATCTTGGCTCTAATACAGTAGAAAAATGACAGGTTTGCTGTCATTTCTCACCTCACAGGGTTGAACACATTTCCAGTCTACATAGATAGAATGACAAATCAAAGACTCATCTGGATGAAAGACCAAAATCCCCTGCTTATGCACGCATACCCGAGCCCTGCCAATGGGAGCTGTTTCAGAACACTGAGGGTTGAGAATGTCTCTGCAGAGTCTCATTCATGTTGTAGTGCTTCAAAGCAGCCATGGATTTGGAAGCAGAGTAAGAGAGGACAACTGCAGGTAAAAGCATGAAGACAGCAAGCTGCAGTACGTATGACAGTTGACTTTCAAAGGTCCGACCCAGCCCTTGCCAGTAAGATATACTGATTGCCAGCTGAATGGCCAAGACACAATGACAGGAAATCAGCATGGAGAAAAAATGGTTCTGCTTTACTGCCTAATAGGGAACCAAGAGGTTAACCTGGCACCAGGCCACACCACAAACATACCAAGTTCTGCTCTCATACAGTATGAGAGCAGGGAATGGCAATGGCAGGACGGGAACAGGAAGTAAGTTTTTTTTTAATTAATCATATTAATGCTAGTGCTTTCATTCACCTAAGCACTTTTTGAATTGGCCCAGGAAGTCCCCAGTTCTGTCTCAGGGATCTGAGTGACTACTGGTAACCTGTATGTCACTCTCACGCACTGGGGTCAAAAAGAAGAGGTGGGTGGTTCTACAGACTTCAATAGAAGGCTTCTCTGGCATGACTAACACCAGACAGACAGTACTGCTGCTGACAAGTCTATCTCACCACTCTTCACCAACTCCTCCCCACAGATTCAATCTCTGAGTAACATGCTTCAGCCCCAAAATCCCAGTTAGAGCAAATCTTATGCCTCTGTGAATAAAAGGTGACTGCCTTTCTTGCTGAGGTTATGTTTTTCCCACCCTGGCAGTTGTGAAGCACGTTACACCTGCTTTTTCCCCCTTCAGGCACAGCTCACATATTGCTTTGATGGGATGAGAGGGTTTTATAGTGCTATAGAAGATGTGTAGAAGTCATGCTAAGCACATTTCTTATGATAACCATCATGCTTCCAACAGTCACACATGGCAAGAAATCAGTTTTATATTCTCATATGGAAGAGCAAACTGTTGCACTGCCTTCCATCCTCCTCAAACATAATTTCTTAGACTGTACAAAATACCTCAAAATCACAGCAATACATCCAGCAAGGCTCTGGGGCAGACACAACACATTAAAGTGAGACCAGTCCATTGTATGTCGTATTTTTGCAGCTTCCCAATGTTTCCCCAGACAGTTCTCCAGCCTCTTTTCTACTGCTTCTTTTTTTTTTGACTGCTTTCTGCACCTCATTGTCAGAAAGAGCACAGCCATTCTCCGATAGCGTAAACGCACCCCAGAGAACAGCTTAAGTGTCAGGCACAACAGTGATAATCCACAGCCAGATGGAAAATGCTCTCAGTCCTTCACCAGCACAGCCATGCAAGTTTTCACCATCTCTGTCACTGCTGCTTGTGCCAACCTTAGTGGCACAATGCTTTTAGTGGATTCCAAGAGTCACCACAGAAAAGCACACAGGCTCACAAGCTGGCTGGGGAGGCCACCTGAACCCTGTTCCTCCTCCACCTGACAACGCGTAAGAGCTGCACCTCTCACACAGCACACATGAGAAGACAAAGTGCCTACAGCAGGATTAGCTGGGACTTCAGGGCTAGGAGGAACCTGTACCATTCACTGGGCCACCACTGTAACATACACAGCTTCTAAAAATGTGATTCCAGCGTTCATGAACACTTCTACTGAACAGGTTTACTGTCCCACATTCTCAGTTACCACCCGGTTATACTTGAATTATACACAGACAACACCATCTCATACAAAAGCACATGCTTCCGAGGGACAAGTTCTCACCCCACACACAATAAAACTGGTTTCCAAACAGCTTCTACTTATGGATGCCCTAAGGAGCATGCCACATGCCCCAAGCTATGAGCACGGCAATCGGTCAGGGCAGGAAACAATGTTACCCTCTCTAGCCTTTGCACTTAATGCACTGAAAAAATGTCATTACTAAATCACATGCACAAGAATTTAAACTGGTTGCCTGAAGCAGTCATCAAGAAATTCCCCAGACACACATACTTTACATCACTGAGCTGGTAGCTGGATGCCTTTGAGGTGTTTCACCCTTCCCTAGAGGATTGGAAGGAAAAGTTCAGTACAGATTGGCGAGTACCATGTTCTCATAAACTGATCCTTGGGATCTGTTATACACTCCCCCGAAAGAATCCTGCAGTCTCCTTTTTAACCCATGCCTGTTTCTTCCTTAGACTCCCCCCTTACACAGGATTCTGAATAGGAGGTCACAGCAAAACACACATACCTCATTCATCATCCACCATGAAGTTATAATGAATAATAATGTTCTTGTTAAAAAAACCAAACACGCATGTCCTGATGAAACCTGATCACAGAAAGTATCAGGCAGCTCCCACACTCAAGAACAAATAACTGATCTACAAAGCCAGATATTTCCAGAGCTCCCTACAGCAACTTTTGAGTTTAACGTTTTGAAAAGCAAGTATCTGGCAACAAGCTACCTATGTTAAACAACAAAAGTTTGATCTGAAAGACAGGAGATATCTGGTGACCTATATTGTCTGCCTGTTTGACTGCAAAAGAGCAGCTGAGCAAGCAGCCTTACAAATTTCACCATTCTGCTTCTGTATCGATACTGGTCAGTACAAAACAAGGCACACAGAATACTCAGGTACATCAGGGCCACCTTCCCTGCACCACACCCACACTGCAGAGACCATGCAAGGACCATCTCTTGCTATGACCCACACAGAGTACTCTGCAGTGTCACAGCAGGAGCAAAGCAACCCAGTGCAGTGCATTCATCAACAATGCACGTTTATTTACCTCATGGCTGAATCTAAGAAGGCACTGAAAGAAATTTTAGCCAACTTCAGTTTAGAGTGTTATCACACCTTTTTGTGGGTCCACAGCAGCCACCACAATGGTAGCTTTCTGGAAGTCTAGATACCTTTCTCAAAATAGACCCTATCTGGACAAGAGAACACTCAATTCAAGTGAAAAGGAAGCTATGATTGTGGCTTTTACATTTTGTCAGAGAGAACAGTCACACTCGTACCACCTGATTGGAGCATGCTTACCAGCAGGCTTGGAGGTGGGGTGTTTCCATGACGGCCCTGTTTGATGGGTACTTTCTACCATTAATAACCCCACCTCAGAGAGGTGATTAGCACAGAAAAATTCAAATCAGAAGGGCAGTAAGGCCTGCTGGATGCAGACACAGTAGGGCCATGAGACCCATAGCTTCTTAGGTGACGGGATCACCCTTGTATTTATGTGTATCTTTACATGCAGTACATTGCACAGAGTAGTGAGAGGGCTTTCAGGAGACCTGTGTAGGAAACTTGGGTTTCTAACAGGAAATTTCTGTAAGTTCATGAACAACTGTACTTAGTAAGCACTTCTTTGGTGCAGAAAAGGTGCTCCCAAAGTCTGTGCTATCACTGCTTCTGCAGCACCATAAATCTGACCAGTGCAGTTCTCTAAGCCAGAGATATAATTTCCTGCCACACTGTCACAAAGATGCCAAAGTGGCAAGGCAGAGCAGCAGTGGATAAAGCACAAGGCACATTAATTCCATCAATTTGATTTTTGATTTTTTAAAAATAAAGACAAGCATTACTATCATTCCTTAGAGCATTAAAGTTGCATATGGCTGTCTTCTACACACTGCAAATGAACACTGCTTCCTACTCCTACTGTCAAGAAAGCAGCTGTCAGGTCAAAAAGCAATTTGGCATTTAAAGTTTCTCTGCCAGCTCTACAGTTGAGACAAGTTGCTTCAGGCCAGATTTTAAAATAAACCTTGAGCAATGAGCTCATTAAAAGAGAATGGCCCACATGAGAGCCAGCAGTATGCAGGACCTGAAGGCTGACCCCTACCAGCACCCCCAAACAAAGCCAGTTTCACCCCAGCATTATTCCTGACACTCAGGATACAGTGGCCACAGACTGCCCTTATAATTACCCTTCACCTCATCTGTGAAGATGAGCCAGGCATGCTGAGCACCAAGTGGCTCACCTAGTCCCTCACACCACATCCAGCTCCTTCACCAGCCTGTCAGGAAAAATTTGAATGCTGCAGCTGGTAACATGTCATCAGCAGATAGAAATGTCCTTGTGGGCAGAAGTGACAATCTCTTGGCCACTAAAGACCACGTGTGTACTTTTTACATGGCAAGCCTGTCTATATCAACAGCTAGGTGAGTCCATTGCAATGGCTTTACAGCAAGTTTTGCTTGTAAATCTGGGAAACAGCAGGATCAATCTTGTTATGCCTTGGCTAGTGCTACTTTGAGGCTTGACTCCAGACAGAAAAGAAGAGAAGGCAGAGGAAAGAAAAGGCTGTTAGAAGAAACTGCTGAGATGAGTTCAACAGTTCAAACTACTGAGATGTAGTTCAAAGGAGAAAGTATTTTAATCTCCAGAAGAGACCCCCTGCTCCTGCACAAAAGACTGTGCAGAGGCTTACATCAGGTGAAAAGTAGCTGAATTTGTTCTGCACAATAGGGGGGTTTTTTGCTGCTTAAGAATAGCGGTGCTGTGACGAGCTCCTTAAAACTTCTTAGAGAGTCACTTCGGATAGACGTGAAAAATTGGCTTCACAGGAAAAGCTGCTTTCCTCCCAGGAACTGTCACTTTATCCAACTTTCACCCTCCACATATGAAATTCATTCTGCAGTTTGCCTATTCACCCATTTCAAAGCACCATCCCAGACAGAAAAGGTTGTAATGTCTGTCTCAGCACAGGTAGGAAATATGCAAACCAGTTCCCAAAAGCTCAGCAAACTTGTCCTTATAATGCGCTCCTGTAGAGGCTGTTACTAAAATTCAGTAGATCTTCCCACTTCTGCCATGAGTTCTGCTGAGCCCATGCAGCCAGGTGAAGGGGAGCTGGACTTAATTCATACTTGAGTAACATTACTAGACTGCTCGCTTCCCAAGCCTCAGCTGTACAAAGCCTGGCAGAACTGCAATGAGGCACAGCTGTCCACAGCCTACAGAGCCTTACTGAGCCAGGACACAAGGGGCTGGGCTGGGAACAGCCAGCAAGACACAGACACTTCTTGCACAGACATTTGCTCACTGCATTACTGGCCATGCCACCACTTCAGACATGCTGTCCATGCTCCCAGAGAGGGCCCAAGAAAAAGAGTTTCAAGTCTGCCTCACCAGCTGGCCTCAGTGTTATAAATAATAATGCCAATAATTCAGTAGAACTTAAATCAGACTGAGGTGTAGAAAAACCTAAAACATGTGAGTCAACAAGAAAAGACTGTGCCTGAAAAGAATCTACAGGAATATTCGGTAGGCATGAATCTCTCCTCTTCCTCTCAGTAAGCTATTAGCTAACATGTACTGTACTGAACATTTAACTTTAATACTGCAACGATTTCATTTCACAGGTAAGAAGGACTGACAGTTTTACTACACCTCACTTTGCAGGCTTTTGCTTGGTAGATACTGTTACCTCCCTACCTCAGAAGGAAGCAAGCCCCAAGATTCCAACAGGGCTTCTAGTCACATTCAAACCCCCAGAAGAACGAGACTGTCCCTCAATATCTGCATCGCCTGTCCAGGCTGGGGTCCAATCACCAATCCCTCTGAGGGGACATTAGCCTGATGGGCTGCAACTGGGAAGAGCCATCACTCCCAGACCTGATCTTCCTAACTACAGACACCAGCAGGGTAGATCTCCATGAAACTTTGAGCTTGCACCCACTGCAGAAGGGAACAGCTTCAGCTGTCCATCAGCAGGAAGAGAAACAATGAAGTGATCCCATCACCAGCGACAGACATTTAACTATACAGAGTCCTCCAGTCCAGCAAGCTGGAGAGTGACTCCCAGCACATGAAATTCAACTGGTAGCTGTCGATCGCCACAAGAAGTTGCCTGTGATTATGTTGAAACAGACGTACTCATTACTTGAAACTCCCTCTTGGCTTCTTCCCTCTGCACAAGTAACCCAAGTTAACAGAGCAGCTCTCTGTCACCCTCTTGTGATAGGACCAAGAGGACTTAAAATCTCCTGGATGGAGGCAATACTAAAAGAGCATGCTATTTACAGCATGTACTACAACCTTGGGTTTGAGACTTCTTTTGAGTCCTAAGGTTCCACTCCTACTTCTGACAACCAAATCAGTGTCCCCCTACTTATAAAATATTTTATCTCACCCTGCACCATAAAAGGCAAAAAAACCCAGAGCATGACAATAATTTCCCTTCACAGCCTGTCAGCAAGGCTGGCGATCTTGCTCTGGGCCCCAATAGCTGTTTCTAGATGTGTTGGCTAGATACAGGCATAAGACTGGAAAAAAAAATTGCAGCCAGGCAGATCTTTTGGAAAGGAAGAAACTTCCCTCCTCAAAGGAATACAGCTCTGACTTCTGATAAGCCATCCAGCACTCACAGCCCAGACCAAGATTGCATTCCTCACTTTTCCTTTGCTGAAATAGAACCTCACATACTATCAACTCTTTCTCCAGTAAATGCCCCTGCTTGTATACTTTAGTCCTCATGCTGTCTACTCTCAGCACTCAAGTCCTGAGCAAGGAAACCTCTGACAGCAGCTCTATAGCTATCACCTTCCATTAACTCATCAGACTCCTGGGGAAAACTTTCTCAGTGGGACCATTTCAGACAGCCCTGAACAGGACAACCTGAAAACCTTTGATCTGGAAGCACAGGAGGGGAAGAGGAGAAGGGTTAAAGAGGAATAATCACCTTCTCACTGCTGTGTTTTCCTTCCCAATTGTTCCCAGCTTCCTACAGAAAGCCCCGCACCTCAGGCTACATTATGTATGTTAATATATCATTTGTGCATAAAAAAGCAGTATCATCCCCCCTCTCACGGAAGGTCTGGGGTTCTTCTGCTTGTTCACAGCACGGGGAGTGCAAGGCACGATCCAAAACACGAGCCCAGAGAAAACGAGGGACTGGCTGGGAAGCCGGTGGGAGCCTGCTGCATCCCCAAGTGCCCCTGCCATGCCAGCATGAGTGGTGTTCCAAATTCTGCTTTACTGTTGTCTGATGGAGTGACTAAAACGGAAATGTTTCAGGGATTAGGATTCCTGAGTGATCTAATACAGGATGCTTTTGGTTTAAAGGAGGAGGGAAAAAAAATTTAACTAGCGAGCAGCGAAGCTGGAGCTCCTCCTGAGCTCCCCTCCCCACCGCCATCCTTTCGGTTTAAAAAGGGCCGAATGTTACCATTTTTGGACATAAGCTCCGCGCAAGCCCTGCCCTAAACCACACCATTCAAACCAGAAGCCAGTTACTGTCCCGCCGCCGGCCGGCGGGGCCGGAGCACGGGCGGTGGCGGGGGTGCGGGGGGGATGCGGAGGGACCCTGCCACCGCCGTCCTCGCTGCGCCCGGGCGCACCTGCGGGCCGGGAGCCGGTGACCCGGCCGACATCTGTTGCTGCGGGGGACCCGCCGCAGCACCTCCTTCCTTCTCTCCCTCCCCGCCCCGCCATCACCTGCCCGCCCCGCCCGCCCCCGCGGCCCCGCCGCCTCGCCCCGCCACGCCGCGCCGCGCCGCGCAGCGCCAGCCCCCGGCCGGGCGCGCACCGGCCCCGCCGCAGCGGTGGAGGGGGCGGCGGGGCCGGGTCCCGGCAGCCCCACAGGATGTATGCCAGGGGAGAGGACAGGAGTGCGCCCACCTTCCTCTGCTGCTTCTCCCAGGCTGGGTCGAGAAGCAGGTCCCGGTCCCAGTCCTCCTCCGGCTGCATGTAATCGTTGGTCTGCTGCGGGTCGTAGTGATCCATGGCTGCGGCCGCTGCTGCCCGTCCCGCCGCGTCGCGTCCCGCCGGTGCCGCTGCCCGCTGTGTCCGTACCGGCCCCGCGGCCGCTCAGCCCGAGCGCGCGGCGGCGGCGCCCGCTCCCACCTCTCCGCCTCGGCCGCGCGCAGCACACGGGGGCGGGACGCCCCGCCCATCGCCCGCCTCCGCGCCTCTCATTGGCCGCGATCCGCGCGGCCGAGCACGGGCCGCCGAGGGAGCGCCCCTCGCTCATTGGTCGTTATGCCCGTCCGTCACGGGATCCGCGTGCCGCCATAAGGCGGTTTGCAGCAGCCCCGCCCAGCTCGCGGCCCGCCCGGCGCCTCCCCGGCGCGCGGCGGAGGCCGCGGGTGGGTGCCCCGTGCTCCTGCCGTGCCGTGAGGGGAAGCTTTCCGCCGCTTTCGGGGCATTTGTCTTTCAAGCGCTCCGCGGCTAGACGGGGCGCGGGAGCCTGTACCAGGCGCGTCCTCACGGGTGGATCCGGGCGGCAGAATCACAGAATATTCTTGAGTTGGAAGAGATCCACAAGGATCATCGAGGCCAACTCTTGGCCCCGCACGGGACGCCCCAAGAGTCACACCCTGTGCCTGAGGGCATTGACCAAATGCTTCTTGAACTCTGTCGGACTTAGTGCTGTGACCACTCCCCTGGGGAGCCTGTTCCAGTGCCCAACCACCCTCTGGGTGAAGAACCTTTTCCTAATACCCAACATAAGCTTTCCCTGATACAACTTCAGGTGCATCCTGTCACTGTGAGGATGTTTCCTTGTGGCACAGCTGGTGGCCCATCCTGCCAGCCCGGGCGCTCACTCACAGCCCCACAGTCCTGCTGCCCCACTCAAAACACAGCTTCCTTGTGGGGTCATGCAGGTGTGCCCACACCTAGGACGCAAAAAGAAAGGGCTGTGTTACCCTGTTCCTGACTGGTAACCGCTGGTCAAGGCTGGGATTGCCAGCACTGGCAGCCAGAGTCCTCACACCCGCAGTCAGCAGGTGAAGCTGTGGGGCATCCAGTGCCGCGGCAGGGCCTCCCAGACACACCTGCTGCTGTCTGCCCACAAATATCCTGTTTGACAGGAAAACGCTAAACTAATGTGCGTTTGGCTCATCTAGCAGATCCCTAGAAGGGAAACAAAACGTGTTAAGGAGTGTACCGACATGCAAACGCTAGACATGGGCTTCCGTCAGTTGAACAAGTGGAGGGGGGAGAAAGGACAGCGGCAGTTTGTTTGCCCAGTAGTCTCGCTGGGAAGCACCATGGCATCTCTCACAAGAGTGAGAGGAAGCCCGAGGAAACGCCGTTCTACAACACCGTGCAGGGCAGAGTGAGCTTGTGTCCCAATTCATCCGATACAGAGGAAGCAGAGGGTTTGGGGCCCAGGAATGTGGGAGAAGGGGTAGCTGAGAGTGAATTAGAAAGATGTTGCAAAGCACCAGGTTGAATTGAGCTGAAATGTTCCACATTAAGTTGGATTTAGCCCTGAATTACACCAATGAGCTCCACTTGCAAAAAAGGGGAATGTTTTCTCCTGCTTCTTAACCCACATTGGAGGTGAAATTGGATGTATTCTTTCACTTCTTGGCATAAATAACTGTCCATATAATGGACAGATGTATGGTATAATGGTACTCTATGCTGTACACTGTCTTCATGTGTCATATGATGCTCCTTATGTACACTTGCCGACATCAAAAACACAAATATAATTATCAGAATCATAACAGTTCTGCACTGTTCAGAGACTTGTATTCATTTTACCATGCATCACTCAAGATAAAGATTATTTAAATATGTAAGTACAGTAACATTCATAATTTTGAAGAGGAAAGGCCAATTTTTATTTCATACAACCATTCAATGAATGCCCAGTAACAGAAATTGTGAACCAATAGCCTGATCACATGATAGAAACAACAAAGACATCTAGAAGTTTTGTACCTACTAGTTTTTATTAGTTATGAAGACACTTTCCACCTGAGGAATCCAGAAGAATATAATGTCCCCTTTTCTCCCTCACTTTACCACTGAAGGGAAAGGTGTTTGCTGCTCAGAAGTGCACAGGAGCATCATGCAACCCAAGCAACTTGGGCAGCTGCCGAGCTGGTTCTGCAGAGGGACATAGGGAGTAAAATAGGGAGTGGCAGTGACAGAATCACATTAGATGCCCATGAAACACATTGTACAGTGAAATGACCACCTCACTGGGGTTACCACCCTTATTCTATGATATGGGCATAGAGACCTTCAGTCACCCATGATAAGTACTTCTCATTTTCATGTTTTGCCTCCAAGTTGCCCTTTATTGAGGGGCAGGTCTTTGTGGGCTTCTTTTCCTCAGTCTTTTTGGTTTTCTGTGTGAGCGTTTTAAGGATGTTCCATTTCACAGTGCTGACACAGTACCTCTGTCTGGCCCAAACAACAAGGAGACTGAGGGACCAGAGAAGTTAAGACAATAGCGTTTTCCATGTTCCTACAAGAGACAGGGAATGGATTAAAGTGTAGAAGAGAGCACACTTCAGACTTGACACCGTAAGTGGACAAATCCCTGACAACTTGTGTATCCCTGTACAAACCAAAGGCTTGATCCAGGCCATGCTCAGTGCCATCTCTCCTGGTGGAGGCAGGGCTGCCCTGAGGCACAGGGGAAGCCATGGTGCAGCAGCTGCTGCAGAAGCTACAGACCTCCATGAGCAGAGCTCTGAAAGGCAAAGCCAACCAGTGCCTTCTACATGGTAGCAGGACGACAGAAGAACTTGCTTGCGTATGGACACTGCAAATGAAATATTGGATGGCTCATTCCTTGTGCCACCAAGAGGGAGACTTAGGTTTGAGTCTCTTGTTCTCACTCTCTGATTGAGCAGAGCTTGCCTGATGATGTGCCCATGGCTTAAAGATGCAAGAGGCAGAATTTGTTGCTTCTCTCACTTCCCAGGCACCAAAACTGGCCATGGAACAAGTGTGACAAGCTTTGGAGGTAAATGTTGCAAAGTTTTTCTGGAAAGGGAACAGCTGCAACACGGTAGAAGAAAAGCAAGCACCGGGATTAGTCTCTTTCTGGCTCCACTCTTGCCTTCACACAAAGTCTTTTTTTATACGAGAGTCACTGAGCTCTCAGACGCACCATTATTTAGCTCCGGCTTAAAAACTCTACTTAAAATCCATTCACTTTGATGTTCTCCATAATTGCAAGTCTGCTATTTTGTAGTACAGTGCTTGAAAAAAAACCAGCCCTCCCCCATCTTCAAGTATATCACTTGTACAGTGGTATCCTCAGGCTGTTTTCCGGCAGAACCCCTTTCTGGCCATGGCTTGGAATCACTTTCCAGAGAGAAAGCCAACAAACATTTCATTTCTTCTGAGCAAGGCAGCTGCCTCATCATACTTCAGCAACAACACGCCGCACTGGCTTCTTTCCCACATGGCTCTGCCACTAACCTGCGGAGTCTAACACTGACCAGACAGCAATATCATTGCTATGCCATCCATCACTGCTCTGGGATGAGCTGGGTCCCTTACACATACAGCCAATATAGGTAGGGCATGCAGCTGTAGGTCACAGTTGTTGTCAGCAATCCCTGCCTGAACAAACCCACAACTGCACTCAGATATGTTTAGAGCAAAGCTCTTTGAGGGTGCTTGCTCAAGATTTTGCATGCTGCTGCAGTGGTCTGTAGCTGTCTGCAGACCCCAGGCTCCATCCATCCATCCATGGGAGAGTTTTGCACAAAAGAAGCATTCCTGGGGGAAGATCTGCAGGATTCTGCTGCAGAAATGCATTGTCTGAGAGCTCAGTGCTGTGGTCGCACAGCCCCTCCGTCCCTGACAGGTTGCAGAGAGCTGGTGTAAGACCTGATCGTGCATGAAGTTCACTTGCTCATAATTTTTGCTCCACAAATGATGCAGGCCTGGGATAATCCTGTAGGGGAAACCATGGAGGGTGATGGATGGTAGAAATTTGATACAATGCAAAATGCAATACAAGCAGGCCAGGCACATACTGCAGTCTTTAATTCTTTGTGGGGAAGTGCATGGTGTGAGAGTTGAGGTTATGTGAGTTCTATATGCAGAACAAACACATACGAGCACACATCAACATATCTGGAGCAGACTGTACTGTCAGCAGCCAGGGAAGGCTGTGCAATTGCAGTGGCATGGCAAGGTATGAATGCTGTGCAGGCAGATGGTAATGCCAGAGCTGCAGCTCTTTCAGGCCTTTCCCCAGGAAATCCATGCCCAGAAGTGTGTGCACAAAGCAGAGTCATTTGTAGAACATGAGAAGCCTTCTGTCCCCCTCAGCATTTGTAAGGCTGTGGATGGAGTCCTCTGTCTAGCTCTGGGTGCCAGTTTTTAAGACAGATACACATCAGCTGGAGAGACTCCAAAGGAGAAGTAACAAGAAGGCTCGGAGGTCTAGAAAACCTGACCTTTGAGAGGAGACTGGAAGAAACAGGCTTTGTTTAGTCTAGGGAAGAAAAAATTTAAGTGAGACACAGTACCAGTCCTCAAATACATAAAAGTTTACTGCAAAAAGTAACACATTACACCATTTGCCATGGCCACTGGGGAATCTGGAAATGGTCAGGATAGCAAAGCACTTGAGGAGGCCACCAAAGGAAGCTGCTGAATTTCCACTGCTGGAGATTTTAAAGAACAAGTAGGACAGTTATAAGAAAGGCCAAACTTTAGGGACAATCAACCCCACCATGAGCTTGGAAGATGAACCCTGTGTCACCTTGCGTGATCCCCTCCAACTGGGTTTCGTACTGTGCAATACTGTCAGCTTCAGAGGGTAAGACAGTACCATGAAGATACATGATTGTAAAGAGGCTAATGATTGAAAAAAAAGTATTTACAACTGTAGGGACATAAAAATGTAAAATCAGACATACGGAACCTGACCTAGACAGTCTCATCAGATACCCATGTGTAAAGCACACTGCAGCACAACTGCTGCAGGAACTTGACTCAGCTGAGAGAGGTAAGGTGAAAGGGGCTGTGGGAAAAAATACATTTATATACACTTATATGGACAAAAACTGCTTTAAATCCACTTCCAGCTGCCTCATAAAGGAAGTGGCAGTTCTCTGTGTTACAGCTACCATCAAAACTCACCATCAGTACTCCAAATGCTGACAGGAGGTGCTTCAGTCCTGGTTTTGGCTTCTAAATGCACTTCTCATAGCCTCTCCATCTCCTCATGCTTTTAGCATCAATTGTTTATTTCAACAGTTAGATGGGTCACAGTGTCATCAAACTGCAAACTATATTCACAATCCATGCTTGGGTATGGAGCCACAATGACAGATAGTTCATAAAGGGCTAAGAAAATGCAGATCCATGTGATTCTAGAGAGGCCTGCCCTCATCATAGTGCATCATCAGGACATGAATGCTCTAAAATGCTTTAAATGAAAACTAAGTATAAAGGGAGTTGGTCGATTCTCACCTGTTATCTGTGGTCTTCAGGATGCTAATCAAGGCTCCTGTAGTATCTTCTAGTGCTCCTAAGGCTGTCCTGGGAGAAACACCTGAGATTTTCAGTTTCTTCTGTACAATTCCAAGCTACCTGCCTCCACCAGCAGCAGAGGTGGCACAGCTTAGCACAGTGTGGTGTGGAGGAAGAGCTCACTCCCTTTAGAAAAGTAGTTTGTGCAGCTGAAAAACATACCAAGAGCCTTCCAGGCTTGTCAGCTTGTTCTCAGCACACAGTGGTCCAGCAGTGAGTGGGGAACATGATACTGAGTCAGTGAGGCTGGGATCCAAATTCAGACTTTTCTCAGAAGTGGAGCAGGACCCACATGCTGAGCCTAAAGTCACTGCTCCATTAGCTTGCCTTCCCAAAATACACTTCCTGGAGCCTAAAGCTATCCATTGTACAAAGAGGTATGGCTATGGGCTTTTCTTGAAGAAGTCCCTTCACCCCACTTCTCTGGAGGGTTCAAGAAGCACCTGGGTGGCTGGCAGCTTGCCTGTCTCTGCAGAACAGGTTAAGCTTCTGCGCTCTGCAAGCAAAAACTGCTGCATAGAAGCAGCTATGGGTTATGCATGCCTTTGTACAGAAAATCATCTTGTGTTCATTATTCTTGTCTCCTAACTAGCTCATTTTCCTGGCTGTTTCTTCTCTGTACAGTGGGAGCAACTCTGCACAGCTACTGGAAATCAAACAGCACAGTGCAAAGTTACCTCTTGTATCAGAAAGCTTCTTATTTGGAAAGCAGCAGAGAACCTCATAACTTTATATTTGCAGTGGCTTCACTTTGAGGAAGGTGACACTTGTGGAGCAGTATGTCCAGTGCTGTAAGACAAGCAAGGACGATGCTGCTGGGCAGCACCAACAGCATACAACAAGGGCAGCTGCTCAGCAGGCAAACTAAGTAAGCTGCTCTCCCCAGCTTCCTTTAATCTCTTCTCTAAGAGGAGGCTCCAAACCAGCTGTGCAAGCCCTGGGCTCCCCTGCAGTGCTTTGACTCTCTGAGCCATGACTACCTGCTTGTGCATTCCCTCCAAGCCTTTCATAAATTAGCTTTGATACACAGCAAGTAAAGGGGGAGGTAAGAAATGCAGACAGCGGCACTTTGAGACCAAGGGGAGGAGGCTCTCGGGACAGCCCAGCCACCACCTCATTCAGGCTGGGCTGCTGCCTGTGTACATGTTCCACCTGTGCTCCCTGTGGCTGTAGCACAGCAGTCAGGGCCAGAGGTCATCTTTACCATTTAGAGTTTATCCCATAAATAGGTCTTCTCCCATCTCTAGGAGCTCTTTCCAGGGCATCCTGCTCTCCATTTATATATTCTGCTTTTTAATTATTTTTTTTTCCTTTGAGAAAGCCTAAGCTATTTCTTCAATAGCAGAGAGGGAGATAAAGTGGCTGAGGAATAATAAATACTATAGAGTGGTAGAGCAGACCTCACATTAAGCCTGAAGTCCACATGTCAAGACATCAGTCTCTCATGTCTTTTGTTGGACCAACAAATTAACCCCAGTGGATTGGTACATGTTTCTTTCCTGACTTTTAAAAAATATTATTTATTTAATTAATTTTTTTGCAAGGCAGGCATCAAGCAGAGGCCTTCCCTGTAGTTGTGCTCCTGCCCCAGGAAGGACAGATGCATTTCCACGTGGGATGCCTGGGAATCAAACTGCAGGCTTTTTACATGACAGCTTTAAGCAGGGTTTAGTGTGGCTGCTGTCCAGCCCAGCAGTCAGTGACCCTGACCGGGTCTCCTGGATGAGTGATGCACACAAGCTGGATCACGGCAGCACTGGTGGACTGGACTCCCCTCGGATCACTCTGTCTCTCCCCGACCCCAGCGGTGTCTGGTGCTTGGTGTAGGGACAAAAGCCGAGAGTCCCTGGTGGGCCATGCCATGTCCCCCTCTAGGTTTTCCCACCCTGGGCTGTGCCTGGCCTCACGGCGCCCGGCCGGGAGCTTGAAGGTTTCCACAGCCATCTACGGTCAGGCTGCTTCCCGCAGGCCGGCTCGCCCCCCCGCAGGAAAGGTGGAACCCTTCCAGCCTTGTAAGGAGCGGCAGCGGGGGCGATGCCGTCCCGCCGGCGGAGGGTCCCCGGCTCCACCGTCAGCGGGGTGCTGGCTCCCCGGGGCAGCTCCTCCCACTCCCGCTGCAGCGCCCGGCTCTCCCTCCTGAGCCAGAGCGGAGGCCCTTGGAACCTAAGCTGTGAAACGGAGGGCCAAACCCCAACTGGGTGCAAGAGGAAGAAACACCGAGCGGGGAGTTTGGGGCTGGGCTCATTGCTTGACATGTGCGCTGTTTAAATAACTGTCTAGGTAAAGATGTGCTGCTGTATATTGCCCTCCAGGTCACAGGCAGAAAGCAGTGTTGCTGTCCTCTCTGGAAAGCTGCCCTTACATCTCCCCTTGGTCTTCCCCGCTGAAAAAGGAGAGCCACTTGTTAACATCAAGGAAGATGTGGTTTTTTTCTTCTGTTCTGGCCAACAGCAAACTCACCATCAATGCTCCTGGCCAAAAATACCATGAACATCCCTACCCCATCCTCTTCACACGGCAGTAGTAAATGGGGTTTCAGCACTCTCAGCAGGCTGGGAGGCAGCCTGCATGGCAACAGCAGCCTGGCCCCTGACCCTATATATTTAATGAAAGCAGTGCTGTAGGAGAGCTTGGCAGCTTTGGGGATGAAGTAGGAGCCTCATCATAGGCAGAATGTTCTGGCCTTGGGGCTGACACAGTGGGGCCTACTCCTACTTGGACCCACTTGGGAAGAGGTTGTTGCAGCCCTGGCATGTGCGTAGTATGTCTCCTCTGACACTGAATCACTGGCCCTATCTCATCTGTCCCACACAAGATGGCAAACACCTGCTTTTCTTCAATCTGCAGAGGAGAGTTGGAATCCATTTTCATGAAAATGTGAGAGAAAGGCTAAAGGCTGAAGTGTTATCTCCCCATCCCAAGCTGCAATATGCTATCTCATGGCAGTCCTATCTTCTAGAGGAATGAACCTTACAAAGAGAAGTGTCAGCCAGCTGTCATTTGGAAGAACAGAGACAGTATCACCTGCAGAAGCAGCCGTGTAGCTGTTGTGCATCCAGCATTTTTCCACTCAGTGAAGGCCATTTCTCCAGGTAAGATGCTTGTTACCATGGTCTCCTTCTCCATCCTAGCATTTTGGTGATATGCAGCCTGATATATCTTGCTTATACCCACAGCTCTGAGAAGGTGATCCCAAGCAGTCACCACTGCCTCAAACTTGTTGGACAATAAGTAAGGACATCCCCATCTGGGGAAAAGAGAGATGATGAGAATGAGCCACAAGGTCAGTGTGCTGGACTCCTTCTCTTGCTTACTTAATCTCTTAACTTTAAAAAAAAAAAATTACATAATATCACAGGGTATTTTTTTTATTGCAGTAATTCCTGTGATATCTGATGTTGCAGGTATTGGGAAATAGAATTATAGTCAGGGACAGCAGAAGGTCTCCCACCTTTGGTGGCAGTGCATGGACCACAGGGCAGAAAAAATCATCAAGGATTTTTATCTTGCCATAATCACTGTGCAGGTTATTCACATTGTACCCAAATGGTTATGGCTGGAGAAGCTGAGCTAATGAAGCATGAACCTCAGAAAACTTCTTTGTACTGTTGTGGGAAAGAGCCACGGGTGCTCTTTACTCTCTCTTGTAAGGTTGGGCTGAAAAAAAACCCATCTTTCAGGTACTGCATCAGCCAGGACTTTGAAAAGTCTGGGAGGAAAAGAAAGTGACCTGGTCTTACTATAAGACTTGGCAGCTCTGGGGCTGAGTTTTTGGCACTGTCCTGTTCCTCTGAACACCCCTCTGACACCTGACATCTCTGGGCCACACTGCTCACAGCACTGCAGTCTAGCAGACTAGGAACTGGAAATGCCAAGATACTGAGATTTTGTGAAATATCCTGGTTATTTCTTACGAAGTTCCATTCCATATCCTACACTTTCATAAATGAACTTAGACAATTCGCAAGATAACCCCCAGGCAAGAGCTCTAGATTATAATCTTCCTTTATAGCAACACCCACATGAAAGAAAAACCCTCGTGGCATAGTCTACCTGTCTGTGTATAAAGGTGGTTTGCTCCTTTTTGAATGGTAAGTATTTTCTGAAGGGGAAAATGTGAAAAAATTAAGAGAGCTGCCAATTGTGTGAAATGAACTGACAATATTTGTATGGGAAATACAGTGAAATATATTATTTTCTACTACAAATCATTACAACTACTGATATGCACAGTACTAATGGTCACAGCCATCTCAGGTATAGAGCCAGAAATATGCTCTATGAGAAACATTTCTAGTTCCCTGCTAATAGAGCTCTACCCACAGCTAATGAAGCCTATTTTAATCCGTATTTATTTCAGATCCAAGAGTACCTAAGTGCATCTCAGGTACCTCAAGTATGTGGTACCCTGAAGAATAATGGAAATCAAAACCAAAAAGGTGTGAATATTTGATGAAGAACACAAGGGAACTTACATGCAAATTACAGTTTTGCAAACCTTTGCCAAGGCGGTGCCAAATTCAGCCCTAGAACTACACAAATATGTATCAACTTGGTTAATTAAGGGGGTTTGTGCCAAATTCAGCCCTAGAACTACACAAATATATATCAACTTGGTTGATTAAGGGGGTTTGTTGAAAATTTATGGTTAAGTCCTGTCCTGACAGCACCTTGTTGAGGTGTCCTGTGACAAGACAGAAGACAAAATTTGGAAATAATTTTCATCGTATGTGTGCATAGACTCTGTTCACATACTCATAATTTCTGGAACATACTGCTTTGGGGTTAATAATGTTTCTGGGATCTTTATTCAAGGATGATTTTCTGCTAAGGCAAAAAAAGTAACCAAACATCCCCCTTCATCCCCCTGAGTCCCTAAACTGTCATTCTTTGAAGGACAGACAATGCAAAAAGTGCACAACTGACATTGTAGAAAATATATATAAGTACTTCTTCATCACCTGACTCAAATAAAGCTCCATTTTGGTCGCCCTTGTGCTGAGTTCAGTTTAGCACCATAGCACTCCCACTTTAGTGAGAGGAGAGCAGAGAATGTACGAGCCTAAGGTAACTGGAATACCACTTTATAACATGCTCAAATAGTGTCTGTTAGTAGTAAAGCTGAGCAGAGCTCACAGCGTTGTGTCATCTCTGTGCACATGCCCTCTGCTCAGGGGCTTAGGCTGGGGCTGTAGAGCTGCTGGAACAGGCTGTGTGGCTCTTGCTGAAAGACATAAATAACTTCACTCCTTTCTGGTTCTGTTTTTTTAAACCATCACATTAGCCACAAATTTACATTGCCGTAGCTAAAAATAAATTTAAATATCACGGGGTTGTCTGCAGATGTCTGGTCTCTTTGTGACTGGCACCTGAGATCCCTACATATGAAAAGTGAAGTGGAGAGCACAAGGCTCCCCATTTTCTCCATGCTTTTGTGCTTTATTGTCTCTGGACATTTGTCAGCACTGTGCAATTGCTGAGTTTCCTGTCCAGGGCCAGTTTCCCTGTTTGCCCAGGACTTTCAAATAGCTCTGGGGAGAAAAAGTCCAACCCTTCCTGTATGACCACCACAGAGGAGAGGTGAGTCCCAGCCCAGCTGCACAGATTTTTTTGAGGCATGACCAAGGCTCATGGCTCTGGTACTTCTTTTGGAGCACAGTGATGGCACAGCATGTTTGCCAATGCCATCTGGTTTGGAATGAGTCTCCTGACCCTTATTATTTTTCAGCATGATATGTCTCAGGGCACTTGCATCCAAGCCCTTGGGCACTCTCTGGGAGTGACTCCCATTTGCATCATAGCTTTTGCACACAAGGGGAAAAAACCAACTACCTACAATAGTGGTAATTATGGCAAGAGCAATTAAAAAAGGAGGGAGAAAAAGGGTCTGGGCCCAATCCAAATTGTGTATGCCCAATACCAAAACTACCATTACCTTGAACAGGACTGAGTGCTGGTTTCTTCCCGATTCCCAAATAAAGCTATGGAAGAGGCACACCTTGGATTTACAGCAGCATTTTCTCTTGTGCCTGCTTATCTGCTTTGTTCATTTATCTGTGACTTAACATTCATATTTACAAAATCTAGCCCATCCAACAGGTTTCTGGTAGCATAGTCACAATGTATTGCATACATCTAAAACACCCTGAGAGAAAAAAACAGCTCCAAGAGCTTTTTAAACATCAATAGACTCCAGTTCTGCCAGAGCGTTGGTGGAAGAAATTAGAGATGGGTGCAAATGAGTGAAAAATTCCTGACACTGTTCTCCAGTCTGGTTCAGCAGACATACCAATCTCCTTGGAGCAAACTCATCCTTCCTGACAGCATTTCTGTTTCCCCCTGGTCTCTGCCTGCACAAGCCAGAGACCTCCAGGCCCCCATGGTCACTGTTGATGAGGGTGTTTCCCCTGAGCACAGCCCAGAGTTGCATGTGTGAGCACCCTTTCACATTGGTACCATCCCCTTTTATTAGGCACACTCAGACCAGCCTGGTCCCATTGTAGGTCTCTATTTTCAGATGAGCCTGGGATGGATGCTCTGAAGAAGGAACAGGGCCAGTATCTGTCTTCCAGCTTCCCTGGAAGAGCAGAAACAGTATTCATTCTACGTGTAGTCCCACTGAGAAAACTTCAGGCCTTGCATTTTAATATATAGCTGCAGACACATCTCTCACTCCTTCCAGCTTGAATGGGAGTCTTGGAAAGAGCTACCGCTGCAGGGCATAGCCCTCAGGGAGGGCATGTACATGCATGGACTGCTGGGTGGGAGGCACTCCCTGAACTGCTAGGCAGGGGATTGGCTGCTGGGGAGCCCCCACCAGGGGATACCCTGGGCTTGATGAAAAACAAAACCAGAAAACCACATTGGGCCCTGGGCTTGTAATTCAGAATGGAATTAGGATCTTGAATTTCACTCTGGTTACTGTTTGTGGAAGTTCAAGGCAAATTTTTGTGCAGGCCAGTAGAAGTCTGTCATTCTTGAGTACCGTCGGGAAATCCAGTTTGGAAGGGGCCCCGGGAGGACAGCTAGTCCAGCTGCCAGCTCAGAGCAGGGCCAGTTTTCATCAGGCTACTCAGGCCAAAAAAAGCAGGATTTCACTAACACTCTCTTTTTCATCCTATCTGCTGGCTTGAGAGACTGGATTGTGTTTTTACCACATTTTAGTTACACCAGCAATAGAGAAACCACTGCAGCTCTGCCCAGCTGACGAGTCAGGTTCTGTTTTGCTTTTTGCCCTGGTTTATATGAAAATGGCAATTGGTAAGAGCCCAGACTGTCCTTAGCTCCACCAGAACAATGGCCATTGTCCTGAAAAAAAGTAAATCATGCTGAGCCCCATTATGCTACTTCTAGTGGCCACATTGTCTTTGATAAAAATAACCCAGGGCTATTCCTTAAAAAAACCTCATCTGAGCGCCTCATGAAGGATGAGGCTTCTCGATAAAAAACCATGTCTGAATGGCATAGCATGGCCTCACAGCACTGCAACTACAGTTCTGGTCATGACCTCTTCTTGTGGTACCTGAGTTTTGCTTTGAGATATCCTGGCCAAACAGAAAGTGTGCTGGGTCCATGCTTCCTGGGGTCCAGGTGAGCATGTAGCCCTTCCCTCACAGCCCTCTGGTTTCACCAGGAGCCTTGTAACTGCTTTTTCTGGAGTCCATGGACTAGACAAGGGATGATTGATGTCTGGCTTTCCATCACACTGTGCTGAAAAGCAGCATTTCAGCTAAGCACTGAGACCAGGCAAAAGGAAACATGGGGAAGGAGAGGCTGTAAAGAGGTGAAACACAAAATAGGCAGAAGCAGTGGCATGAGGGATGGAAGCAAGAGGGTTTTGATGGCAAGATTAACCAGGGAGCATGCAGAGAGACACTACCTAAAGTGACACATCAAGAGAAGCTGAGGACCACACAGGCTTCTTACAATGGGACAAGATGTTTCTAGCCAGGCTTTGGAAAGTGTATGGAGGAAATAGCTGGAATTTAACACTTGGCATGCCTATGTTCTATACCAAGAAGTAGCATTTTCCTCTTTGCTTTTAAGGGAGACAAGCCATCTTAAAACAAAGGTTTAAATGATTGAAAAATCTCTTCCGGGCAAACTTTGTGGGTATCTGGTAAGAGGCAAATGAACTGTTTTGATAGCACAGCATCTTCCCCCACTGTACTTTCAGAGGCATAGAGGCTGCTACTTTCAGAAAAAATTGCATGAGGGAAATGACAAATAACTGATAGATTGAAAGGCTTATCTCAAAATCCTCCCTTGCTTTCTCCCAGTTCCACGTCAAAGAGAGGTCAAAAATAGAGATGGAACACTTGAGGGTCCTAAGGACTTTGGATTTTGCCATTTTGTCATACAGCCAACAGATTCAAGCTTCCAGTCAGTAATTTTTAAAATCAATATTGTATTGATGTCAGTATAATCCTCTAAGGCACAAAATAGGACACAAGCAGGCAGGCAGATTTCCAAACTGTCTGGCCCCTTTACATCATTTCCTCCTCGTAACTCATCCTGTATATTGTACCTCTGACTTGACATCTCCGGCTTCCTTTAGATAAGGGAGAAATTCTTCTTGTGTCACGTGAACTTCTTCAGTTTTATCACCAGTTTCTCAGATAAAGGGCTCACGTGAAGCAATCATTGCCGAGCTCACATTCCTATCTCCTAACAGCAGAACACGGAGCTTTCTCACCTTATAAGGATGAGTTCCACTGCGTGTTCAAAAGGTACTGCAACTGCTTTAAAAGATTTCGCAGCCTGAGTATTGCAGAAGGAAATGTACCTGGTACCCGCCCTTCTGGATTAGCCAGCAACCTGACATTCCTGGGATGCTGTTCTGTGCGCCAGAGCAAAAACCATTTGGAAGGTTATATTCCATACTTTTTTGTGGACAGATTTTCATCCGTCTCCCAGCATAAGCCAGTGCTGGCTGCATTTAACAGAACAAGTTAGAAAATTTCTTCATTGATTCAGGAACTGCTTTCATAGATGGGAATTCAATTCCCCAAGGTCCGTTCTCCTCACTCCATGGTTGAACTCCAGGCTCTGAGTATGTCTGCTACTGGTGCCTAAAAATCAAGCATGTTAATGTGCTTCTATGTAGAAGAACCTCAAAGCATTTCCTTTTTACTACATGTGAATAAAATTAGAATGTAAATGTATTAAGAAAATAAGCACCGGCATTTAAAATGAGGCAGAGAAACCAGATACTCTGTCTCTTTCATTATGCAAAGCAAGAAGGAAGTGTCCCAAGAAACACCAAATGGCACCTGTTGTATGGAGACCAGGCTGCCTATTCAGACTTTTATGCGATAAACTGGACACTTTAAGATTTACAAAATATGCAGTTCAGCCTTAATTTTCCTTCATTTTTGTTTCCAGTTTTGAGGCTACAAGTCTTTGTTCCACTCATAGTAAAAAAATAACTGTTTTGGAAGCCAAGTCCTAGGGAGGAGGGGAAAGGCTCCCTCTTTGGCAGCCCATTTAAAATTCAGGCTGTGATGATGAGTGATGCACTTCAGGCCATTTCATCACAGGCCATGCTGTTCTCAAAGGTTTCCTATTTATCACAAGCCTCCTGGCTCATGCAAAGGAAAGCTCAAGAGCAGAGCTGCCCAGCGTGTCATGCTCCTCTTCACTCCTGGACAGATGTGGGACTGTGTGGTGCTGTTCTGCAAGAGCTCAGCTGCTCTCTCCTCCTCTCTGCGTTTTCTTTTTAGCTCCACTCATGTGAGATTTCTCAGTAGGACAGGTCAGGAGCAGTAGGACAGTCCTCAAGGGTTACACTGAGTTGCAGGGAGGCAGAAAGGTCATCTCTGGGTGGGAGCAAGGCTGGATCAGAGAAGTTGGAGGTCAGTGTCCAACTCCAACTGCTTTAGCCAAGACTGATGCCAAGAGAAGAGTAGGTTATTTTTAATTAAACCAACAACAGAGAAGGACCCATGATATTGTTCTTGAATAGAAACTATTTAGAGGAATAAATCATCACCATGGAAATGGGGAGCTTTGCCAGAGCAAGGCAGGAAATAAAGCACAGAGAGAGGTACCCAAGGAATTTTCAGCCATGATAACTGCAGCAACTGCTCTTTTTGGGGTTGCACCTTTGGTCTAGGGGACCCCAAGTTGCCTTCCTAAGCTCATGGGGCACAGGGGAGTCAATCAACCCAGAAGCTTGTGGTGGGATGCAGCACCTTTGCAAAGCTACCCACCAGCACCAGCACCAGCACCACGTATGCTTGAGGTGGGACATGGAGAAGAACAAAACTGTAATAGGAGCCTGCAAAACAGCTTTGGGAAGTAAAATTAACTACACAGGGATTAAACCAAAATGAATCCAGAGGGCTTGAAGCCTTGAAACATTATCAGCTTCTCTAAGTCCTGATTAGATCAGAATGCCAGTTCTTTATCTTGAAGTCCTAAAAGGCAAGGACAAGAGCTCAGCTGAAAGGCAACAATCCCTTCCTCACATTTAATTATTTCTTATGTCCCTGACACTCATCCTACCACTACAGAGAAAATATGGACACCCCATTCTTGGCTGTTCGTGCTGTCAGAGAGGCTGGCTCCAGAGCAGATCTTTTCAGTCAATATGATTTTGTCAGTTTCTGAACTATTTCCATGCTCAGGAGTCCAACCTGGGCAGCTGTCATCTCCTCCACTGCATTTGAAACTGAGCAGGATATATGGGCAGCTGCTTCACATTGTTCTTTGTTGTGTGCCTCTTCAATGTGATTCCAACCATGAGTGTGTAGGCAGAACCAAAGTTAAAGGCACAGAAAATCCAGAAGAGAAAAATACATTTGTATAAAACAAGCTAGAGAAGTGACAGCATCAGAACTCCAGGCAAAACTATAGTAGACAGAAGGCTTAGGGAAGCCCAAAGGAGCAGCACCACCACCAGCTTGAGAAGAACAAGCAGCCCTCATTCTTGCTTGATTGCAAGTGCAATAATTACCCAGCCTCCTTGACACTTATCCTAATATTTCACGTTGTGACAAGAAATTCCATCACTTGTGCATGAAAGCCAATCTGCAGAGAGGGCACTGGCAACCTCAGAAGTGACCCCAGTTCAGGTGGCAGTCATCTGCTTGTGAGTCAGCCTGAGGCTTGGTGCCCTGAACATGTGTCTGTAGGCACTTCAAAATCCATCATGAGCAGCCGCTCTTGGGTGTGATGGAAAAATGTTCTCTGCGTTCAACACATGGGATTTAATGCCAGTTCCAGCTCCCAGGACACAAAGCCTCGGTAGCTTATCCCTCCAGGTGGATTGAAGCAAAACTGTATATGAGAAGCAGGGGCTTTGTTATGTGCCTAACCACAGGGGGGTCCTTGAGTTCAGTGTCCTCGTTATGCATCTCCTCTCCTTGGATGGGAGCAGCACCCCAGAGGCAGCCTGGAGACACACAGCACCGAAGCGCCTGAGCTCGGCCTCGGGCAGCGGGGCTGCGCACCGGGCCAAGGCGGCAGCACACCAGACAGAGGCTAATATTACTCTTCCCAGAGGTTCAGTAGGTCACTGCTTCATCCTGTGAGCAACTCCAGATTTCAGGGCAGTGAGAGAATTGTTTATATTGGCTACTTGTATGAATGCTAAAAAAAAAGAGGGTATTATGGGACTTCTGTTCTTTAATTCCAAAAAGAAATCAAACATGTCTAGACTGTTGCATACATGTGGCTTTCCTCCAGGCTTCTCCCACCTGGAGCAATAAGCCGGCTGGAAATTCTCCACAAAAGAGTTTTCAACGCCCATTTAAAAATGCTCTCACCCCATGCACACTAGCCAGTATCTACCAGTCAAATTCTATTAGGAGGCAACATCAGATAGAGGAAAAAGCTTTCAGGCACAGGCCACAGAGATCCTCTGTGGTCTTCTCAGGCCCTTTCAGCTGAGGGAGACTGCGGAACCAGCTGGCAGCTCGCCCCGGCCAGAGTCCAGGCAGTGCAGGAGGATGTGCCTTCTTGCATTCCTGCAGGGAGGCTGGGGAGCAGCAGCCACACAGCCACCCCACGGGGGCACACACTGCTCTCCTCCAGCCACAGCTCCATCCCCAGGGACTTGTCCCTGCACCAGGCCATGTGAAACAGGGCTGCAGTTTAGGTGTGGGCTTTTTTTATTCGTGTTCCCTGGTGAATTTGAAATTGCTGCTGACAAGAGGTGTCAGAGCTGGTTGTGGAGAAGTTTCCTTTTAGGCAGGAAACTGTCGAAGTTCAGACTTCATTGGTGCCAGCTCACTGAGGAGTCAGGATGGCAGAGGTGGGGGAGGGCCAGCAACCAGAGAATGGGTGCTCAGTCCTTGCAGATTATCTAGCTTATCTTCCTTGACAAGGCTGATAGCCAGGGAGGTAGGAGGGCTGTGGAAAATCATTAGCAGAAGGGACAAGGGAATTGCCATGTTGATTGAAGCCTGAAGTCTACCTTGTCTGGCAGCAGCCCTAGCACGGCAGAGGGAAGCCCTAGCAGTTCAGACGGAAGTGGAGAACTGTGTAGTCAGGCAGAAGAGAAACTGTCACATATTGTAGTAAGTCAGTCGTGGTCTTCTGTGAGGCTTCCTGAATCTCATAAACCCTGAAGCTCAAGCTACCACGACCTGTGCTGTATTGAATCTTCTTGCCAAAGTTACCAGTCCCAGACTTTTCATTCTTTCCCCTCCTACTGAAGGAAAGATCCTTCTTAGCCCAGCGCTGTAGACCTTTGTCCAGCAGAGACTGAGGTCAGACATCAAAGTACCTGCCTAACCAATCAGAGATGGGAACAACCACAGCTGCTGGCTCGGGAAGGCCTCAGGACCCCAATCCCCTCCTCTTCCTAGCAGATTTATAGAACTATCTTTAACTGGTTTCCCTGCATGTCCTTGTTTACAAAGCTGTAACTCTTTGCCATCATCACCATTATCCAGACTTTCCATGGCTCCCAGGGATATGGATAGAGAGTTCAGCCCCATGTAGAGAAGAGGCCCAGGGAAACAGGCAGTGATTTTCACAGTTCTCTAGTCCAAAAAGAGGTCCAGATTGTAATTTTCTGGACATGATGCAACAGATAAATATTTGAGAGAGATTTTGAGAGATCTGCTCCCACAGTGATGAAGAGCTTCTGAACTCAGACAGCAAATTTAGTCCCTGAATGAAATATTGCTTAGCACTGGTGGAATGTTGCTACACAGCAGTGGGGTGTAAGTAGATCTAGATCATCAGACAAGAATTTTTCTAAAGCTATAAAACTTGAAATAAACAGAGAACTGGGGTCGAACTGGGTCAGTTCCCCGGGGCTGGGGACTAATAAGGAAGAGCCCCCTGCTTGGGGAGGGGGTGCTGAGGCTGTCTGCTGAAAATGTGCTCTCTCTGAGCACACAGGGAGCTGGAGTGAGGCTGCACAGCTGAGGGCACCAGCCCTGCAGGTAGGTTGGGCAGCCCCAGTCCTACACATACTTTATGGACTTGCAAGCAGCTCTTCAAGGAATAAAGGTAGAGGAGATCTCTATGAGATCTAGGAGATTCGGTGTTTTTTGACTGTGTCCACTGCAGACAGGTGAGGAGAGGGGCTTGGACTGTGACCACATTTGTTGCCCAGAGTCCACTTCCATGAGTCCACCTCTGCCTTGCTTTTCCACAAACCCCCTTCTAAAGAAACCAGGCTCAAACCTCAGCCAGCAATGATTTATTTCCCGAGCAGCCTGAGCACAGAGCCTGCTGCTCCCAGTTGACTGTGGTGGGTGGCACTGTGTCACTGGCTGCAGAGTGCCTGGGGTGAAAGGGTCACACCTGCCCAAACGCCAGTGCAGGTACTGGGGACAGGAGCCCCAATCCTGCCCACCCAAAAGTTGGAGGGGACCATCACTGTTCATCCAGTGCTGAGCACAGGTGTGGTTGCACCCACCCTGCTACCAATTCACCATGCTGGTGGTCCAGCCCTCTCCACCTTCTACTGCAACAGCTGTGTAAAAGCACAAGCAGCAGCTTCTCAGCAGGCCTCAGCCAGGCCCCCTCAATGGGGGAGTCAGGAACCATCCTTGCCAGCTACCTGTGACCACTGTGGTCCAAGATCTACCATGCTGCAGCCCCCTGATGCTCTGGGAGTGCCACCTGTCCCCCAGGGCCAGTGTGGTACTAACACCAGGGGAAGCTGACCAGGGCAGGACGGAGAGATGGAAACACTTGTATCCCTGTGGGATGTTCATACCTGAGCTTTTTCCCCTTCTGTAGCACCTCTGCTGGGATGGAGGCCACCCCAGTGTGGCAGCAGCTGGGATCTCTGACACAGGAGGAAGACAGACGGCAGCTGGGCTGTGCAGGAGTGGACGTTTCCCATCTGGCGGAGCCGGCAGCCCATAGGCAGGTGGATAATGCTGTGGTTACACAGATATGCTACGTCCAATCAGCTGTTCATATATAATTCAAGACATGTGATGACATGCTTTAAGCCCTGTAGAAGAATCCAAGATACGTATGAGACTACCAAGCACTTGCTTTGATGGGTTATCCCAGCTGGCTGCCTTGGTGACATCCTCGTGCTCAGCACTACCCATATCCCCCTGTCCAGCATCACTCCTCTGCCGTGGTGATTTTCCATGGCTAGGAACAACCTGGACAGAACAAGGTAAGGAAATGATCATCATCAACATCCTCTAAAAATGATTTCTTTGAGAAGCTGAGTAATTTGATCAGATGCTTCCATTTTCTACCAACTGCCCAGAGCCAAGCACACTGCTTTCTTCACCAGCAGGACTTTGTCTTGCTAATATTACAGGAGTTATAAAAGGATGAATGAGTGATACCTATAATTTGATTCCATTTCCTGCATGGAAAAAGCATAATTAGATTTATTTAAGAAAAGAAGAACAACTGAGATATTATTCAGAGCAGTCCACTGGAAACTCTTACAGAGCAAAGGAGAATAAGCCAAGCCCCAGAGTCAATTCTCTGAGTTAAAGTAATAAAATTTCTCCAGGAACATTCATAGATCTTTCACTAATGCTAATTCAGCCTCTTCCTCTGTTTATGCAATGATGAATTCTCTGACTGAATAAATCAGCTCCCCCATCATACTTTTCATGAGAAGAGAACTTAAATCAGTTTAGTTTGTTGGAGGTAATCAAGAACCACCTTAAGCAAAATCCAAGTGTTTGGAGGAAAATCCTCAAGCTGCTGCTACTTTTCATAGATGAGCTGATAACAAACTTAGTGAACAACAGCACGACTGTTTAGTGAATTAGTTTATTAATTCTCAAAGAGTTCGAATGCCATAAACGGAAATATATGAGAAGAGATTGTAAGCCAAAATATCTGTATATCCCGTCCTTCCTCACTCTTGCCGTACAGAACCGGATGCCCCCATGACTATTTTCCAAAGAGCTGTTTGTGTTCATAAATTTGAAAACATTAAAGATCAGACTAACAAGAAATGGTCTCAGCACAGTGCTCTGAGCAGCTCCTCAGAGAAGGATGCAGTGATGTTATGATCACATTTGCACTCATATTGGGCTCTTTCCCATCTCCTTGTCTGGTCAGCATTTAGCACTGGTGAGGCTTTTGCTGCTGCCCGGCAGGGTGCTGCTGGCATGGATGGCTCCAGCTGCCGGCTCGGCAGAACATGGGTTGAGCAGCATGAGGGGTGGGGGAACAGTGGCGAGAAACTGCAGAGAAGAATCACAACCTGCCTTAGCAACAAAATGGGCTGAAAGGGGCTTTAGTCTTTGTACACGAGGCAAATATGGCTTTCACATTAATTAAAAAGCAGGCAACTGGACCAGTCAGCTGCAGTACTTCAGGAATGGCACACGTGGGCTTAATGTAGCTTCTGAAGGATGTATGCAGAGTAGTTACCTGAAATGACATTTTAAATGCTTTTTCAGGAGTTTCTCTCTCAGCTTGTCCCTCCAGTACATCAGGCAGGTGGCAGGTTTTTCTCTGCAGAGCATTATGCATTGCACTATTAACTTCCAGCAGGAAATGGGGCTATCCAGTACAAGATTACAGGGACAAATGTCTGTACTGCTCATGTGTCAGTGGAACACCTGCAGAAGTGTTGGCATGATGCAGCCACACAGACACAGGGCTGCTAGAAAACTTCTTCCTCTGTGAGAAGTCCCCAGCTCTGACTTGTGCTGCGCCAGACAAGGCGATCAACAGATAGCAGTGAAACGCACGAAGGATTGAAACTGCTTGGAGTCTGGTTTCACCTAATTATCCTGAAAGATGTTAGGAAAAGGTAACATTGACTTGTCTGTTTTATATCCCTTAACCATACAAATCCCCGCTTTTCTGGCTGTTTTTTTCCCATACCCAAGTGGCCCAGGTTTATCAGGGACTGATCTGGGGCCTGATCTGTGGCAGGCTGCTTGGCCACTTGGCTGCAGGGCCATGTTGTTCTCACTCTCTGTCTTTTCTGCTTGTAATACAGGCTGCAAAGGACATAGTTACCCTTGTGCATGTTGCCCAGCCATTAATAAAGACATTAATAGATGTATCAGTACCCATTTCAGGCCCTGCTCTCCACTAAAAGTGTCACTAGTGATTTGCTGCTAGGGGTTAATGTTGAGTAATGATGAATGCACTGAATGTGAATTGCTCTGGTTTAATAGACAATGCTTGGGCCCTGGGACACTGAAAACACCTCTCCAGTAGCCCAAGTATTATTGCAACTTCTACATTTATCAGCTGAGCTTGAAAATATGCTTAGCTCAACACAATCCATTTTCTACACCATTCCCTATCAGTTTTGCATGATTTAATTAGCCATGGTGATATTTTCTTGCTTCTTTTTTAGCACTTGCCTCATATCAAATCTTCGTTCTGTTGGCACTGAAAGCAAGCCAGTGGGACTGGAATTAGGTCATCCTGTTTCCACGGCTGCTTCCCAGACCCCCAGAGCTTTCCTGAGCAGCAAGACTTATTAATACTCTCCACACTATATTAGCAGTTCAGAGATCTCTCTGTGTGGTTAGCTGAAAACTCCCAAGTGCAAATTATCCATTCCTGTTGGTTTGAAGGAACAGGAGCCATAGTTGCTGGCTTTCCTGGGGCAGGAGCAGCTCACCTCAGGGTCCTGCCCACCCTGTGCTACTGCGGACAAACTGCACTTTCAGCTCCTGGGAAAACAGTGGGTTCCTTCTAATCTGGATTTGACCAAGTACTCTTACTTGCCCTGTATTCCTTTTTTTTCTCCTTAGGATATTTGTTTCCCTCATTGCTTGCCCATATTTCTAATTCATATTTATTGCAGTGAACTTCCCCTTTTCACTGTTTGCTAACTGTAAATATGTACTTTATGAGTGCATTTACTGCCCCTGAACCCAAGTTCATTTGCAAATCACCGGTACCCAGCTGTCTCAATGTGGTATTTGGACTTTCCAGGGAAACATCCTAAAACCTTTGTAAGTCAGGGCTGGATGGAAGGAAGCCACAGCTACCCAGGCAGCTCCATTATATGCTGCTATCAGCGGTAGTGAAATGGGGTCTTCACATCCTGATATCACAAGCAAAGATGCTGTAATGAGTGGAATTGGTGAGGGAGGGAACTGAAGTCCTGGCAACTCCCTGCCTCTCCTTCCCCAGTGAATAACTCCTCCATGGGGCAATGCTTTTGTGGAAGAGTAACAAGGTACTGTGGCTAGCAAGGTGAGGGAGGGGATTCTCCCCCACCACTCTGCTCTGCTCTGGTGAGACCCCACCTGGAGTGCTGCATCCAGCCCTGGGGTTCTGAGCATAAGAAGGACATCAGCCTGCTGGAGTGAGTCCAGAGGAGCGCCACAAAGATGCTCAGAGGGATGGCGAACCGCTCCTATGAGGAAAGGCTGAAACTCTGAGTTGAGGTTGTTCAGTCTGGAGAAGTCTCTGGGGAGACCTTACTGCAGCCTTCCAGAAGCTGAAGGGTGCTAGAGCAAATGTGGAGAGGGGCTTTTTGCAAAGGCATGTAGTGACAGGACAAGGGGTAATGGCTTTAAACTGACAGAGGGTAGGTTTGGATTAGATATTAGGAAGAAATTCTTTACTGTGAGGGTGGTGAGGCACTGGAACGGGTTGCCCAGAGCAGCTGCGGATGCCCCGTCCCTGGAAGTGCTCAAGGCCAGGTCGGATGGGGGCTTTCAGCAGCCTGGTCTGGTGGAAGGTGTCCCTGCCCGTGGCAGGGGGGCTGGAATGAGATGAACTTAAAGGTCCTTTTCAACCCAAACCATGATGTGATTCTAAGAGCTTCCTTACTTACCACTGATGACAGGAGTCAGAGCACCCCTCTTTGAGCCTGGCTACCACCAAACACTCCTGCTGCTCCTTCTGGGGCCTTCCTTGTGAATCAACAAGCCCATTAATCCAGGAGAAACCTGTCAGCTTTCCACAGGCTTTGGAAGTTGAACTGGTTCCCATAGGAAGGCCAGCAGTGCAGGACTGCCTGCCTCCATCCTGGAGAGGAGGTTTCTCCTCTGCAGCAGTTTCATAGTAGCAGATTTCAGCTGCTCATGCAACCATCACTTTCCTTTTTACTCAGAGTTTGTAGTTTAAAATGTTTGGGGATTTTTTGTTTGCTTGGTTTGGTTGGTTTTTTTCTTTCCCAGCTGTAGACAAATTAAATCCTGCCCTTTAGGCAGTATAATTGTATAGTATGATCAGCTGAGTATTTAATTTGGTTTAAACTTCAGAAATGTAATCAGCTAAGCAATACACTGACTTTGAGTTCTGAAATAATTTTCATCTGACAGGAGTAAGATTAGAGTAGGCTTACCCTTGGGCTGGAAACAAATACTGGCTTTGGAGACTATAACATAAAATTGGAGAAACATCAAAGGTATTTCAGGCCCAGCAGTAGGAGACCTCAAAATGTGTCACTCAGACTGAAACCTTCCAATGTTTTCGCAGATTTTCAACTTCAAAACATAGATAATGAGCCATTTCTCCTGCTGTCTGCTACAATTTGTGTGTCTCTAGCAAGATGATCTACTGTCCCAGCATGCTCATTAACTGCTGAGAAGATGGGCCACAAAGGATCTGTACCTTTTGCATCTATATCATTAGTGGAGGTCATTAGTGGAGTGAAGGAGAAAGTTCACCCTTCCTTGGCAAATAAAGGGGAGATGAAAGGTGAAGAGTCCTCTTGTTGGGTGACGAACTGTACAAGTTTTGACTTTAGAAGTATGTGTAAGTAAATAAAAATCTCTATCTAAGGCTGTAAATAGCTTGCAGTGTATCTCAGATAGATTATCAGTCAGCCAACCATTTAGGAATTCAAAATATTGCTACAGACTTTCCCAGATTAAAAATAAATCTTCCACATCATCAGAAACATGTAGGAGCTAAAAAAAGCTTCTTTCTGGAAAGACTAGAGATCTGCCCTGTCAGACATACTGAAGCACTCTCAGTCCCTGAATTAAGGGACATGCAGGACTTCTGCTGTTGTCATCCCTGCATGCAGATAAGTGCACTGCACTGCAGAGTTGGTGTGTGTGAAAGACAAACTTTGGGAAGAGGGGGCTTATAAACAGCTTGAAACATGTACATCCTTTCATTCCAAGATTGTTGAAGCTTAGACCATCTTTCCTTTCTCTCCCTACAAAGCTTAAATAGGTGGGAAGCAGACTTTGCTCATGCTTTGGAGAAAATTGTGTTCAAGGATATAATTCCAAGCCAGGAAATGCCAGGTCTGGACTTAATATACTGGAAATGTCACAGAAGCAGAGCTACGAAGTTTCATTTTTGCTTTCTAGATCTCTCTCTAGGTCCTAGAGACAAGAAATATGCACAAGACTCCTCGAGGAGACATAGAAACCTCAGGAAGGGAAAGAGTCAGAGGAGGCTCATGTCTTGGACTCCTCTGCTCTTCCTGCAAGGATGCATTTATTTTCCTAATTTTAATAGGCTACATAAAGATCACCCTGAAACCTAGCCTCAGACCTTCCCTTCAAGATCCAAAGGCAGACATGAACTAAGGTCCTTAGAGGAAAACACTTCGGGTTTTCTTCAGCACGTCCCAGGCACTGTGAAGCTAAACCACGACAGCTGTAGAAAAAACAAGACAAAATCAGCTGGTCAGAGCCAGGGGCAGTCTTGCTGCTGACAACCACGCTGGCTGCACATGGAAGAGTGACCCCAACTGCATAACAACCTGTGGCAGGCCTGTCAAGAGAGCGATGTGAGGCCTGGCTGTGGCTTCTCAGCTTCTTCAGATCAGTGGTTTTGAGCTATCCAAGCTCAAGAGTGAGAAGTCAATTCTGTTAACTTATTGCTGAGGCTTTTAGAAGTCAGTCTTTGAAGCAGGCAATGAACTTCTATTGAGAACCTAATTGGGTATGAGGGGCTTGTTTGTTTGCTTTTCAACAAACATTTCAACTCCTTTCCTATTTCCTTACAGAATTCAGTTCTGAAGCTCATGCTGTTTTCCTTTTCTACCACACATCCACAGTTTAAAGAGTTCAAAATGTATCTCATGAGTACTTAAATGCTGAACCAAAGCCAAAGCTCTTTGAAAATATGCATTAGGCTTTCCTTGAAGCAACTTTTGTTTCAGTCTCTGTTCTGGAAGCAGGACACTGACACATAAGACCTTCTCAAAGATCATATGATTTGACCATTTAGGAATGGCCAGGAGGTGAGCCCTGGAAGTACCTAGGAGCTGGTGCTTTCAGCTGTTAATGCTGCTAATAAGAAGCTGTGGTTTGTGAAGTTAAATATAGTCCTGAGACCTCATTACACCTAGAAACCTGCAGCTCCTGTAGCATCCAACCGAAAGTGCTAGACATAGCCAGAGGCATCGAGTGGCTGCGAGGGACCTGCTCCCCCTTCAAAAGTTCAAATTCAGGCATTTTATCCTGTTTATCGGAATATACAAAGTGTTTTCACTCATTTGCACCACATAGCTCCAAGCAGCCAGAGTGCAAACGGCAGCTCAGGCAAAGGCACAGCTCTGATCAGCTCTGAAAGCAGCAACAGTGCCAACCTACATCTGCACAGCAACACCAGAGCTGCTGGTGAGACCATGCACGACTAGAACTGAAGTAAGGAAGATATCCATGAGATATCCATGAGACAGAGAAGCTGAGCCTGCCAGCCGTATTCCAGAACAAACAGCTCACTGGCTTGGCCAGTAAGCTCAGGAGCTAGGTATTATATGTCTACAACAAAATAATAATATAAAAAAAATCATACCCACACCACCCAATTTGGAAAGGACCATTCTTCCACATTCCAGACAATGGCAAGCATACAAGGCTGCATCAGCATCTCCCTCTTGCTCTCTGGAACAGAGACCGTGCGAGGTGGAGAAGGGAGAAAGGATCCTCCAGCATTTTCTCACCAAACCATAAAGGAGCAGGGCTGGGCTCGAGGCTCTGCTCCAGGTATTTGTGGAAGGAACTGTTTCCATTTCCTTTTCCCTTTGCATTTCAGACAAAAGATGAACAAACCCCATCCCGAATAATGCAATAGGTTGATGCTTAGGATGCTCAAGTGAAAGGCAGGAGGCCCAAGTTCAAGTCCCTGACTTCAATCAGGCAAAGTAGAAACATCAAATTCAGATTGCTTATTTCCTCTGATCACAGAACACACTGATGTCTGGGATTTCCTGCTTTTGACCTGCACAACTACTGAAGAAAACTTTGGCAAACTTGGAGCCTCCCATAACCAGTGGGGCATTGGTTTGGGTTTTTTTATTGAGAGGGGGGTGGTGGTGGTTTTGGTTTTTTCTCTTTTTTTCCCCCTAGAGAATTGCCATTTTCTCAGATGTTTGAAATAGAGTTCTTGTTCGTAAGAGCAGAGCATTAGCTGGGCTAATTAGTGCATCCTGACACAGCTGCAGGAGTGTGCTGATGTGTTTTATAAATTATGTATGTGCTAGGATGAGCTTATTGAAGAATTCCTGAAGAACCATGTGCATGTGCACATAGTAATTCAGCTGTTGCAGCCATTTGCATTTCTCTGGTACTCTGAAGATCTTGCAGCACAGCACTGAGCTTCCCAGGTCTGACAGAGACACACAGATAATCTGAGTGGGTGAAAATGAGAGAAAGCATCAGGTGTAGAGCCAGTACCAGTGCCTGTAAAAAGGAGATGAAAACTCACTAACACAGAGCATTTTAACTCAGTGGGGTAATAACAACAATCTTCTCTTGCTGTCTTCCATAAACAGCAAAATAAATTTACTGCAAATAAAAGCAGCCCAAGAATTTAGTAATATCAGCCACATCAGCTCATGATGGGTACAGTGAGCAAGAGACCTCTATGCATTCATGAGGATGTGACAATGCAGGCAAGTACAAGACCTCAGAAGTGGACCTAACCACATTTATCTTCTTTAAATGTTTGAGGAATAGTGAGTTCCCACCTACCAAGTGACATAGGTTATAAGTAAAGATTAGGATGGGTTTCAATCACTTATTCTATTATGAAACTTAGCAGGAAAAAATCCACTGCAAACTTTGGAGGAAAGGATCTGAAATAAGTCATCCTCCCCATCTATTTCTCCAGCAGAGACAGGCTGGATTTCTGAATTTTCTGCAAACAACTGGTAAAAACCTGTGCTCTTGCCTTCTCAAGGCAGCTGCCTCTTTCTGCTCATGCTTAGACTGTGAGAGCTGCTTCTAAACAGCAAAGTTTCATCTCCATTGAGCCACTCACCTTGGAGAAGACTCACCTGCTTTGGTAAAATGTTCACTGGAGAGCTGGAAATAGCTCGGATGAACTTTGCTTGATAGATTTCATATCCTCCTGCATCTCTACAAGCAGTTAATACCCTGGCCTAGACAAGCCTCATGCTTGCTCTTCAGAGGAAGAGTCAGCTTTGACTCTCTGTTTAAACAGAGAAAGCTGAAATAAGCAAATACAGTCTGTGACCTTGTAGAAATATATAAAAAATAACTTCATTAAAGATCAATATTTCTCTGTCTAACGTGTTCTGGGGAGGCAGAAGGGAGGGTTTTTCTTTCCCACTGATAAGGTTCTCTGGAGATGAACTGTACAAGGTGGCCTAGCAAATTTCCTGCCATAACAAGCTGCATGGTAAGCAAATAGTGACTAACAGGGTAGTTCAATATTTACACAACCTTTTTCAGTTTTAAGTCCACGGCAGATTACCAGAAAAGGTAAAATCTCTTCAGATAAATTAGTAAGATTTTCCATCAAACAGTTTACTCTTTTCCCAGAAGTAGGGAGTGACAATCCCAAGCACACAGCAAAACTCACATGGAAACTGTAGGCACACAGCAGGACAAGCAACCCAGTGTAGGGAAAGAGAGGAAATACACGGGATCAGTGAAGCAACCTGCTCAGAGCAGCTCTTCTCAGTGTTGGCTGCCTGAAGGGGACACGCTGCTGCTTGCTGGCTTGCTTTTTTAGGGGTCTTTACCACATAATGGAGCTGCCTACTGCTGATAACATTTATTTATGTGAGGAGGTGAACACACTGCTTCAGAAGCTTCAGTTCTTGTGTGCACTTAATTTTCCTGGGTACAAAAGGTTGAGATTGCAGCTTGCCTTCCTCCTCCTGCCTGACAGAAACTAGAAATAGGAATGCAGACAGCATGGGAGGTTGTCTTTGGGGAAACCACAGCAATCCTTTATGCTCAGAGCCTGTACAGGAGCAGGGAGGTTGGATTAGATGACCCCCAGTGGTCTCTTCCAACCTTACCCATTCTGTGATTCTGTAACACCAAGTCTGGGAGCTTTTATTCTGCTTCTGAAAACAAACAAAAGAACAAGAAAGTGAGACCACAAGGCATTCGGGAAAACACCAGGAAAAAATGACTGTGGTCAAAGAAGGGTAGAGATGCTCATTTGCCAGAAGAAGTGAGAGAGGAGAAATTTTTCAATGTAAAGACCTTTTAAGACATCAAAAAGTTTTGACTCAGCAACCTCAAGATTTTGGCTAAACCCCAGATTTTACAGTAAGATGTTTATACAACCGAGGAAAACACTCCTATAGAGATCTCGACTGCAGTGATGTACAATATAGTAAGTACCGAACGATTTTATCAATAGGTAACAATGTATCAGAGCTTGCTCTTGTTGCCACTTTTGCTTGCGTTTGCAAACACCCCTTTGCCTTTCGCACCTAGAAAAGCAGACCCAGTGTGGGCAGACAACCTACAACAGGCTGCTTACAGTAGTTGTAAGACAATGTTTCAGGTTGTGTTCTTCACTCTCCCTCCCATACCTTTCCCTCACAGCATCCCTTCCGAAGTGCTCCTTCACTTTCATCCTGTTTTAACGGGGCATCTTCCTACTTTCCCAAGGTATCAGGGAGTTGTGGATATGAAATAATTATTCTGAGGGCAGTGCTCTACAGCAGTGTACTGCTAGAGTTGTATTGAAAGTAAAAATTTCCAATTCCCTAAAATAAACTAACCCTTCCTCAGTATTGGGCTTGAAAGCCTTTGAAAATTAGTAGGGTCAAAAGAAGCCTCTTTTTTTATTGCACGCACATTTAGGTTTTGTGTCCTTTATAGATGGTTTGTTTTCCCTTCACATACTGACTCCTCTTACCTTGGTGCTAGGAAAGCAAGTGCAATTCCACCAATTCCAGCATGCCAGAACTGAGATGACTCACCAGTTACTCCACTCAAAACAGTGCCCCGGCAAGAAAGGACTCTGTCCACCACAGAGTACTCCAGTTCTTGGCAGCAAGAGCTGTGCTCTTGCCCAAGTTCCAACTGCCAGACTTGAAGACTCAATCTCCCCACACATGGGGACAGTTCTCTGAAGCTCTCCCTTACATGCAGAACTCTGCTGAATACATCTACCCATCTGCAATTTAAATATTAGCAGCACAGTGGTGGAAAACCAACCCTGATCTCCAATCCTAACCTGTTTTAGGGTACGAAAACTGCTAAAAAAGCATTTTTCAGACTTTACCAAATATTGCTGTTAACATGAATCGGTTACATTATCCATACTTCAGCTATTTTCTGTTTGGTCTACTGCTTCCCAAAAGTAAGAACATGGGGGAAGGGTGGGCATAATCAAGATATATCTCAACACCCAGAACCATATTCTTAATAATAATAATAGTAATAATAAGAAGAATAACAACAATAATAATAGAGGAGAAGAATGTCTATGTGCTAAGATCACAGAAAGGCATGTTTCAGTGCCTGATTTTTAAAAGCCCTTGGTTAGAATGAAGTCTACAGCATAATACCTGCCTCTTGCCAACAACCATACTTCTATATAGTGATGGCACTGTATTATTCAGCTCTTTTCTTTAAAAAAGCCCACAAAATTGCATGTCACCATGGGAACAGTCTAAAGTTGATTTTGGAAAGAGGCTCATTTCCTATAGCTTTTCTGTTGGCATAAAAATAATGTCACTGAACTGTATCAGAAGTAAGTGCTTTATGAAGTATTATCTCTAAAGATACCAGCCAGTTCTGAAATTATCCTCCCTAATGGTTGCATTTCTTTACTTTCTGAAGCAGAATAAAGGGCTCAGAAAGACTTCTTCCCTGTTTTCCTCAACAAGAAACACACCCTAATTGTGTGATCTACCAGCAGTGTGATCTAATTCCACTGTTTTTCAGCCTGCAATATGTGGTGTCAGTATAGAAAACTTCCTCCTTGGAAGAACAATTAAACTTTAAAGAAGTCATCCTGGTTGGCTGGCTGAACAAATGACACATGTTCACACAAGAATTATTCAGTCAACCATCTTAATAAGGATTTACTTTAAACAGAACCTTGTATGGGTACACTAGACTCAGTCTCATTAAGGAGCAAGTTGGATTTTTATACAGCATGAACCACTGGCAATCTAAAACAGACCCACTGAAGAACGGAATGGAGAATCAAACGCAATGTTTCAGACCCAAGCTCTATGTGCCTTTAATACTTTCTTTTTCCTTTTCTTTTTGAGAGAGTGCACACTACGACAGACATTTGCATTTATCATGTTTTCAACTTCTTTTCTAAGGATGAACTCTCTGAATCTGCATCTTCCAACTCCGCTCTGTGTCTTTTCAGTCCTCCAAAAGATTGAGTGCTCTCACTGCCTGCAGGATGCAGGTCAGCAGTATCCTCTCTTGTGCTCACATTGTAGCTGTTGGAGTCCATTTCAGACAGGCAGCAGTCTTTGTGCAAGGTCACACCCACCTGTACAAGGTTGCCATTATCAGCATTTGAGTGCACTTGTAGTCCTTGCGTCACAGTCTCCTGCTCTCCAAAACTCTGTCCATTGTTGAAGCATGAAGGGTGAAGATGCAAGTGGCCATTATTGTGGTTAATGCAGGAGGGGTCGAGGCTCCTCTCCTCACTGCCATCAGTCTGGTTTCTGGAGCAGTGACCTGACATACTACAGATGGCAACAGCGGAGAATGGAGGGACCAGTGAGTGATGGCTTGGTGCTGGTTGACAGTTCTGACTATTTTTCTGTTCCACAAGTCCTGCGGTCTGAATGCAAGGTTCTTCGGTACAGCTATTTAGCCCTTTGCAGATAGCTTTTCCATTGAGCTTTTTAGTCTCAAAAGAATGTTCTACACCTCCACCACTTGTGTCTTCAGATGTGTTTTCTTGACCCTCCATCCGCCGCTGATTGTCACGTTCATAAGCTTGACCATTACTAGAATTTTCTATCCCACCACATTCTTTTAAAGTTTCTCTGTTGTGGCTTTCAGCAGAAGGAGCTGAGGAACCCTGAGGAACTACTGGACTTAAGTTCCTAGCATCTTCCTTGGTTAGCGAGCGTGCTGCATTGTGCCTTCCACTGGTTCCTGGTTTCCCTTCATCATTTTCTCCATCTCCTCTGGAGGATTCACCATCTTTACCAGCTGAATATGATATGTAAGAATAATGGAGCCATTTGTAAGCTTTATAAATCTTTCTCTCCACTGATTCACTGTCTGAGCAAGGGGATGTCCTTTCTTTAAGAACTTTGTTGGCCGAACTCCTTTCTGGTGAAGAAGCTGGAGAAGAAGAAAGATCATCTACTTTGATCTGGGGGTAATCATATATGTCCTCACCTATATAAGGGGTTACATTCTCTGTGTTAGTGCTAGTCCTTTCCTCCTTTTGCACCTTCTGTCGGCGCCTCAGAGCATTGCGTTGCCTCATCGATGTGCGTCTTTCATTCAGTTCCTCTTCATCTTCTGTACTGCTGCTGCTGCTGGAGCTGCTGGATTCATTCTCCTCGGGACTCGGGGATGGTGGCCGTGGGAAAAGGTCTGTATCTAGTTCTGCCTCACAGGTATTGTCATCAGAGTCAGACTCATTGGAAAGGGCCAGGAGACGTTTATCCTGATACTTTCTCAGTGCAGAGAGCCTCTGCTGACGGGAAGACACATCTTCTCTGGCTGAGGGGGACGCAGTTGATCTTAAGGCCCTTAAGTTATAGGCAGTTTCATCAGACTCTTCAGCCACATGTGGTGGGGAGTGATGCAAAGAGGTGGAGGACTCTGACTCGCTGTAGGCGGAGCGTTCACTTACTCCTGCATGGAGCTGCAGGATTGTGCTCTCACTGAGGTCGCTGTCTGAATCAGAACTCCAGCCCTCAATCTCCCGGCGCACGAGAGAGTCAAAAAAGGCCATCATCCGTGGATCTTCCTGGACTGATTGGTTGGCGTAATCGTGGGACAAACCACTACCACTGTTCAACACAAGACTGATGTACTCTTCATGAGTGTAGAGGCAACGTGAGTCATCCTCAATTCTACCATCCAGGTCCCCTGTGCAGTCAGGCTGCTTGTAGGGACTCCAGATCTGTAACAGAAAATAAAAAAAACCCCAAACATATGTCTTTGAATTCAGAAACCATTATAAGCATTTGAAATGGAACAGTAGCTCAAATACCCAGAATAGCTGCAGGTTGCAGATTGTTTTTATTAATTTTTACCCCTCAGTATCATACTTACAAGTATTACAGAGCTGTGGGATTTTATCTTCCCCTTTACAAATGTGTTTTTCCTGCATTTACTTCTCCCATCCAGAATACAAAAGCTCTCACACTGCAAATTATCCATCATTTTGGTAATTCATTGTGTGATAATTCCTCCCAAATTGCAGGGCTCCATTTTTATGTAATCAGGGATGCTTACTCACTAACAGTAAGAATAGTTTGTTGCCTACAATACAGTCTTAGCACTAATGAAGGCACTTGTTTCCCAGGAAACCAGAGCTGCTTGTGCCAGTGGTGTAGAGTAACATTTCATCCAGCTACGTAGTCAATCCCACCTGATCAGCAGGCAGGGAGTTGAATGCATGGAGGTGAAAAGTAGAGCTGCACTACTGGCTTTAGGGAACAGTTACAAAGAAAAAAAATCTTCCAACATCCTCTGAAGACACAGCAGCAGTTTTGATGGGGAAAGTTGAAGAGTTTTGAAGTAGAAAGCTACTTTTGAAATGTACTGATCTCACCAACAGCAACAGTCTTGCTATGCTATCCATCTGTCCTTCCCTCAATTTTCCTGGTATGGAGAGGAAAAAGGGGAAAAAAAGCTCCAAAGAAGATCCACCAATATCCCTAAGAAACTGGTAATCCATAGCAAACATAATAGTTGGATGTCCTCACCCTTCTCAGATTTACTCACAGATTTGGGGGCAATGTGATTATGACGTTCTGTGAACAACCACTATCACTTTAATGGGATGAACAATGCCTTACTGTGAGCAGAGCCAGTATGTAGCTTACCTAAAATGCCTTAATGTACTGCTTTTAAAGATCTGATCTCAGCCATGCTTTGGTTTTACCAGGCTAACAAGCTCAGGGAAAAAAATTCTATGACAGGTTGGGCTTTTGGGATAGTTTTTGGAAAAAAAATCTAACAATTTTCCCAACAGAAATTAATTAACTTTCGTTCCAAATAGACAAAACTGCTAACAAAAAGTGTTTTGCATGTATAAATGACATAATCAGCACTCATCTTACAGATGCCTAATTAACACATGCAACATAACCCAATACTACCATAAGCAATAAAAGAAAAGCCCACAAGAATGCCACTTACTCTGTATTCACTGAGATTTTCAACAGAGTTTCAAGAGAAACTTTACACCTTCAATAGTGATAGCAAAATAAAATAAATTATCTTGCAACTACTTGTCCAGAACAGCTGAATTTAAGATGAACAAGTAAACTTTATTCTGAAAATCTCCCAAATTTGAAGGCTTTTACTTTTCATTCTCTGTAATTTATGGTTAACAGAGCTTCCACATATGATCTGGCTAGACAGATAAAAGAGACGCTATTCCAAAATTAAAGTGGGCTGCCTTTCTTCTGCACACAATCATCAAGCTGCCTTTCAGAGCAAAGGGAATGGAACTTTACATTGCATTACATTAGGCTGTTTCTAGGAACATCTCAACATCAAGGTGGTATTTGCTATTGGTACTTAATTGCTATTTTTATTTTTTGCAGTACTTCAGCAAATTCTCTCCCAGTGCAGTTCTTTAATATAACACTTGAAACCAGAATGAAGACGATTCTCTGTTGCTTGTTTCAAGCACTGCACTTACCAGACACGTAGCCCAAAGGACAAGCATCACGTTTGGATGAAGATAGCAAAACCCAGTCTAAGCCTACTATGTACAGAATTTCAACAACCATACTTAACCTTTTTGAACTATTCAAGAGAACAGAAAGAATCACTCTTCATCCTCAATTTCCCAGGCTTCACTTCCTAAAGACAATGTAGGAAAGAGCTTTCTCTCAGTGAATCCATGAGAGAGATTGCTGATTTGTGGATACACCAAGTTTTTTAACAGAAAAAAAGAACTCTACTTGCTGAAAGACTATTCTTGGGTTGCTGCCTTCTTGATGATTTATGTAGCATGTGTTCAGTACCTTCTCTCACAACCTGTCAGATCTTTTCCCCCTTTTTCCCACTACTGAGCATTTCAGCAAGCAGATCAGATCTTTTTAAGAAGCATATCTTCTTGTAAACACTTCATACTGTGTGCTTTCACAGGCTGGCATGCCCCTTCCTCTAATTCTTAGCAGTGGTCGATTGATCACTAGGTTTTATAAAACCTTTTTTTATTTTTAAAGCAACAGAATTAGAAAATGCTTAGATCCTGTATGAACCAATATAAACGGAGGAGAGGTAGTCTGCCCTGAAGTCCCTCTGAGAAAGGTCTGTTTTCTAACGAAATTAATCTAAGAAGGTTCATAAAGTGTGCACTGAGATATTCTACATCCTTGCTGGCACTACCACATCTCTCTGCTCTTTCTGCAAGCATCAGCAAAAATAGAGCAGTGTAAAATATTGAAAAAATAGCTACAAAGGGTCCATAGTGAGGGTTTTCCATTCCATTCTGTTCACAGAGAAGAAGTAAGTAATAAAGAGAAGTCAAGGGAATTCAGGATGAATACCTGCTTGTAAAGGATCAGTTGTCTCTGGAGAATGATATCCCTGCATTTTAGATATTCTGTTATCAGGGAGTGTGAAGGCCTGCCAGAGTCACAGAAAGAAATCAGACCAAGAATCTATCCTTGGCAGACCTGGGAAGATTTTAAACTGGCATCAGCTGATCCAGTGCTCTCTGGGGCATCTGAAATGGGCTTCTGTAAATGGAAAGCCTTTGCCTTTTTCTCATCCTCTGACTGATGCCACGTTGAGGAATAATGTAATCAAACTGGAGAAAACAAGTTGGCAAATCAACCCACTGAAGCCAACAATTTATCAAGAAGTTCTTTCTCTGTCAGAAGATTAAGGAGATGACAATTACTCACTGATGACCTGAGTACAGATATAAAAATAGGAACAATAAGAGAAAAATTGAAATATGAAACTGGTTCTCTACTTCAGTAGATATCTACTGACAGCATCTTTGAATTGTTTGTATTCCATGGTGGCAAACCCCCAAAATTTAAAACAAAAAAGTAGTTATGCCTGTAGCGTGAGAATAATTAAAACCAGCTATATTAGATTATCTGATTAGGCAGAGGCAGATAGTCACAATGACATTAATCTGTCACCATGGCAACATGTGCAAATAGACTTTGTTATCTCTGACACACTGATGATTTTTAAACAAATGGGACCTACAACAGTTGTGCTCTGTTACACAATATTCCATTTTCAGTACAAAACAGAATTTCTTTCTGAAAGTCGTTATGCACTTCATCTATTTTATCTTTCCTGGAACTGTCTCCTAACTGCATAATTCTCCATGGTCCTCCTCTAAGTCCAACACATCAGAGGGAATGCCTCATTTATTTCTTCTGCAATGCAATCTGTTTTCCTGCCAGCACGTCCCAATGTCTTGCACACTTAACTGAGGAGAAAGTGGTATTTTTCTGTTTTGTATTGCTTTAGCTCTTGTGGTGAATGCTTGATGCAAATGATTATTTTAGTTTGCAGCTGTGCTTTTTCAGACAATTTTACTGAAGTTCAGTAAATGAAGGGCAATGAACAATTCATTTGTGTTGACATGTCCACCACATACTGTCTGGAGTAGAGACTTCTAATGTCTTCTATTAATGAGATTGTTGGGTCTTATTTTTGGTCCTAGCAGAAATCAAACCTTAACCAATGAATTACTAAATTGTATTCTTGTGGGTGCTTCACAACAAAATAAAACTAAAGCAAAAAAAACCATAACCAAAACCATCAAAACCATTCTTGTGAATACTACTCTTTTCTGTGGGGCTAGGCCTGAGATTAATTTGTCTCTCATTTACAATCAGCATTAAAATAGCAAATGTGTTGGCAGAAGCTCATGGAATTATTGAATAGCTTGTCTGTACTATGGCTTGATGCTGGTGCTATCAGTTCCTCCCTTCTTGAAGTACTAAATTTAGGCCAGCTAGTCTAAAAATTAAGACCTCAGACAAACAACTACTTGCATCCACGTTTTTAATTCATCACAAAATCTCTACAATTGTTTCTACAGTTGCAACCAACCACAGTGAAGTTATCTTCTGTGATTTAATTCCAGAAGGGTTTTAGAAGATGCTTGAAGGATAATAAAAACAAGGACACTTTTAAATAAAGTGAATGAAGCAAATAAACAAAAAGGAACAAAATAAGAAAACATAAAAAATTAACTACAATTTTTATTTATGGTTCCTTCTCCTGTCATTTCAATTTCTCTGAGCAAGCACATGAAGGGTTTATATAGGGGAAAGAAAGACAGCCATGCAAAGGAAAGACTTGTGTTCCCAGCTGGTTTAAATGCAGTAAATGGCCCCTTGGAACCACTGGTGCTGTTTTTCCTGTTTTGCCCTTCTGCTAGTGGCAGTTACTAGTCTCCAACCTATCCACAGAACTAGCTGGAATGAAGAAGAAACCACCTTTGTACAGTCACCCATAAACCACTGTGCACTAAAACAGTTCCTTTAGAGAGCGAAGTCAGGCAGCTCAGACAAGACACAAGCATTGAAACAACCCAATCCCCAAACAAGGCACATCACAAGCTGAGACAAAAGGACATACAACAAAAGGGTGAGAAGTTCTGGCTCGCTAATAAACTTAATACATTAAACACCTTTCCCTTAATTTGTTTCTAGCTTGCAATGTTTGGGGAATTCAGTTCCTTCAAAGCAGCTGCACAAGTTCCACTGCACACACTGTGACACAACAGGCATTCTCTTCTAAGGAAGCGCTCAAGCAGAGGTGTCTTTCAAAGAGTTACACAACCTGTGACTGCAGCCATAATCAAACTAACCTTTTAATCACTAGGCAAAAAAAATGCCCTGCCAAAACCCTAGCAGAAGTACACAAAAGCAACACAGGGGATGTTTATACCAATGTTAATCCAACAGTCTAAGCACACTCATGCAAGAAGGATTCATAGGGTGAAGGGTCAGCAGATCTAGAATCCAAAAGGGAAAATTCAGGTTGCATGAATCAAGTTCCCAAAGCAAAAAAAAATATGCCTCTGGCAAAACTGTTGTTAAACAGTGACAGTTTGACTGCTTGGAAATTGAAAAATCAGTGAGCTGCTAAGACTGTTCAGTGCACTTTTGTTCAAAGCCTGTATTTACAGTATTTGTGATCAAACCTGTCAGGCAGGCACAGATGAAGAAAAAAGAACTAAAGTACAAGGGAAGACAGAAGAGAAGGAAAGCTGAACTACAGTCAAAACCCAAATGATAGTGGCTGTAATGCAAGCGATGCAGTGGGACATTGAGCCATGGTCCCAGGATTTTGGGGCAGTTCTGGTCCATAAGTTGCACATCACTAAAACATTCCTTTGCAGGACAAGTTCATGCTGTCAACTTGTAGCTGACAAAAGCATTTACTAATATTCTAACAACATTATTTATAGCCACATGCAGGTAAGACTTTCATGAAGTCATTCAACAAATAGTTAGGATCAGCAGCAGTTCTTATTATCCTACTTCAAAATTAAATGATTATGGCTTTTTTCATCCTGTTGGTAGACCTAAATTATAGCAAAATATCTACGGCAGCAGAATGCAAATCACATTAGTGTAGCATACTTCTCTGCCTTCCCAACCCTCATATAACAAAATTGGTTTTGCCTTGCTCCCACAATATTGACTGTCTTTCCTTAAGGAAAGAAAATTTCAGAATCTAACAAAGTTTCTCATCTCTTCCATTTCCACTGAAAAAGGTAAAAAACTTCCTAAAAATACTGAACATTGTTAAAGGATTCAGAAAAGACATATTGTGCAAGTTATTAAGAGTCTTTCCTCTGGAAGCCACAGAAAAGGTATGTTGAATTGATTCAATGCACAAATATGTACAAAAATTATAGGAGGGCTTCTGAGGTGTTGTTTGGACCAAATTCAGCCAGGTCAGTCTAGGTTAAGGTTCAACAATACTCTTTGGAGATACTTTTATTAAAGTATCAGAAGTTGCAGGAGATCACATTACAACTGTGACCAAACTCACCCAAGAGGGACTGTTTGCATGATACTTCAGCTATGCATGGAATTAAACTGGAGAAAAATTCCTTTTTCAAGGTACAAATGTAGAAAATTCTGATCTTATCCCTTATCTCTGAAACCTTTGAAATTGAAATGAAGTTTAAAGTTGAAATGACCAATTAAAAGTCTGGATCCGTTTAGCCAGCAAACAAGACATGACATTTTATAAAACAATAAGAGGAGAAGAGAGGATGGGTGTGGAATAGAATGATGCTGAGCAAAACAAAGCATTTCATCCTGAAACATTGAAAGAACACATTTTCTGATAACTAATCTTACCTTTATTATCTTTTCAACGCCAGAAGAACAGATCATGTAAGTGTGAGGATTAAACCGCACTTGGTTTACAATTGACCGATGACCTTTCAATACCATAAAAGCACCATTGACGACCCTGCCAATGCCACCTAGGGGAAGACAAGCACACATGGATATGAATAATTAAATCTTCATATTACTTTCGGTCACAGTCATTTAAAGTCCTATTATATTTGACAATGTGCTTCAGCGTTATTTTGCAATATTTTAAGGCCTGTATTGGCTGCAGAATTCCGATTTTATGAGCAATGCCCTATGAGAAGCTGCAAGTTTGATGAAAAGCATCCTTCCTGCATATTAGGACTTAGAGGCTTGCTTTGATTCATCTGAACAAACAATGAAGGTTTTTGACCTAATATGACAAATATGTGAATGAGAACAACATACATAATGAAATCACCGTGAAACCACAGTACCTAAGGCATGACACAGAGAGTTTGTAAATCTGAAGCAGAGACAAATAAAGAGGTTGACTTGTTAAAGCTGTACTATTTTTCAAATTTATTTTTTAAATCAGTAGTTTATTACTCTCACAGTTGGCTCTAGTCTGATGAATAGAAAGGACCCGAAATAACACATCTGAGCAGCGGGTTATATCATTCTTTGTCACAAGGCAGTGAATTAGCCAAAGTGGAATGCTTTTGTGCTAGTGGTAAAACCCAAAACAGAAGCCAATTAACTTTTCTGCTTGGTCATTGACTCTTACTAGGTCTATACACCAAAGCAAGAAACTGTCATGCAGTATTTTTTTATATTCATAGAGTCACACAATTAAAAAGACAAATTTGTTAGAAAGCACATCTTTGTATCTGAATAAACAATTGTCCATCAACATGCTATGACTAAACATTTTCAGTGAAAGCAAACAAAACTTAAAAGCCGGGAAGTAAAAACTGGCAATCGCTTCCAATGAAAATCAACTTGCTATTTAAAACTTCACAGGTTGTAAGTACACCTTATAGAAAGTTAAAATAATTTCATTAGCTTCTGTGCTACTTATAGTCATCTTTACACGAAACAAACTTCATGTTCCTCTTGTTGAAAATGTTTGCTATCTTCCTTTGACCCCAATAGGAGCTATTTCAGCTGAAACAGTCGCTAGTTAAAGCCCTATGTTGAACAACTTGTTTTCTAAAACAGAGTCAGAGTTCTCCTGCAATGCACATTTCCTAAAGAAAAACTTGCATTACCACTGAAGACTAGCAAGATGGAAGGGTCAAGGAAAAAAAAAGAAAGAAACATTCTTCTATCACCTTCCATTCGTTAGGTTACATAAATGATGAAAACAACTGCAGCTAATGACCTTGTGTACAGCCCCTCTCCTCTCAGAAAGCGTGCTATCCCTTTCACTCATTATAACTGCTCTCTGAAGACCTGACTGATGTTTAACATGGAGTACAAACCAGGATAAGGATTTAGAAATGAGGTGTCATCCAACTCCTAAAAATCCAGAGACAGATCTTTTACTGCTCCTGGAAAGTGTTCTGCTTTGCACAATTTTTGCACAACAAACTGCTGTCTCATGGCACTTTGGGATAGAAAAATAAAGTTCCTGAAAATGGGAAAAGTGATGGCAAATAACTCCAGGGATCAAAATACATGGCCCTTTTAAAGACTGTTTATAGAATGAAGCCTCATTTAAAACTAAGAAAACTTGACAGGGAGACTATCACTAGCTAGTTAACTTCTACATGTGTTCACTGCACTGAAAGTGCACTAAGACTGAGTTACCTGGAGCAGTTCTCTCATTTGGGTACATTTGTATTTTCCGTAAAGATTCAGGGATACATTCTGCCTTCAGCCACTGGAGCAAGATTTCACCACTGTCAGCAAATTTGACCAGGAAGTAACTGATTGGAGAGCAAGTTCATTAAATGCCAAATTAAGCTCTTTTGATTTTTCTTTTCCATTTTATGAGATTCCTCATGTCCTTTCATTCTGCTCATCCTGCTAGACACTTATGGCTGATGGCAAGTTGCCCTACTCCCACAGCATTCCTTCCAGCCAAATCAGAGCTGTCAGTCCAATTGTATCTATCAAGCCAACAGTAGATGGTTACATCAAGACACATCTTGACCTAGCAGACAAATATTCCGAGAAAAAGGGCCTCGGGAATGAAGAGATAGTTCACTTAGGAAATGTTTACAAGTCTGTAAGTGATGTCTAAAACAAGTTTTAACTATCCATGGACTGTAGATGCCTGAATTCTGTACAAAACAAGAAATCTGCCCTGTAAGTCACTAACAAAAGAGTCAGAAGTTAGAGGGACAATAAGCAAAGACAGAACTATAATGGAGATGAAATACGAAAGCTGTATACCAGTATCTTGGGCTTCATTTCTAAGTCAGTCATTGGCCTTTTGTGGTACTGTCAGCAGTGTGAATTAACCCATGGTTCTTTTCCTAGTAGAACAGTGAGAAGAGTAATTTAATGTCAGAAGTATCTTCTGGCATTAAACTTTTGAATGTTTATCAATACACTAAGAGCAGTGGATGAAAAGTGCTCAGCATGCCACGTCTAGAACACAAGCTGTAGTCAGATTCATCCAGTGTCTCAAGCCCAGAAAAGCCAACCATATCCTGGGCTGCATCAAAAGCAGTGTGACCAGCGAGTCAAGGGAGGTGATTCACCTCTGCCCTTCTCAGACTCCACCTGGAATATTGCATCCAGTTCTGGGGCCTCCTGCACAAGAAATACCTGGAGGTGTTGAAGTGGGTCCAGAGGAGGGCCACAAAAATAATCAGAGTGAAGGAATACCTCTCCTACAAGAACAGCTGAGAGAGTTGGGGTAATTCAGCTGGGACAAAAGAAGGCTCCAGGGAGAACTTATTGCAGCCTTTCAATAAAGGGGCCTTATAAGAAGGACAAATGATTTTTACCAAGGCCTGCGGTGACAGAAGAAGGGGCAACAATTTTAAGCTGAAAGAGTGTAGGGTTATATTGGATATAAGGAAGGCTTTTTTTCAAATGAGAGTAATGAGATGCTGGAACAGGTTGCCGAGAGAAGTTGTGGTTGCCCCATCCCTGGAAGTATTCAAGGCTGGGTTGGATGGGGCTTTCAGCAAGCTGATCTCATGGAAGGTGTCCCTGCCTTTGGAAGAGGGGTTGGAACTGTATTTAAAAGACCCTTCCAACCCAACCCATTCTATGATTCTATGATTTTATAATTCTGTGAAGGAGCTCCAAAGGTTTCTGATTTAATACTGAAGTTCCCTGAACTCCTTTTAAGCAGCTAACAGTAAATTCAGAGGAAGTATAGTAATAGAACATACTTCGCTTCTCTTAAAATGAAGGTGAACTTCCCTACAAGGCTCCTTAAAAGAACTGCCCAATTACATGAAATTGCCACAGGAGAAGTACAAATCTTAGCAGTCAGATTTTACCAATGGTATGGGAGGTTTTAATAATTTAAAGCAAGAAGTGATAATCTTTGTGTCAAATATAACAGACTGTCCCAGAACCCCATTTTTGGGCAACTCCTTGCTTGATGCAGTTTTAGTCTGCCAACTCCTATGTATTTAAGTGACACCTCTAAGTAAGCTCTTAATGGAAACCCTTCTACATCCTTATTTTGAAAGCAGTCCCTCTATTTTATGGTAGCCCACCACAGCTGTCATCATATTACATTAGTATCTGCATGGCAGAAATCTGCCTGTGTCCAGACTTGTCTGGAATCCCCCTGGTCTCTCAGCAGAGGCTTAGCTGCAGCTCTACAGCCTTTAGCCATCTCCGAGTGTGAGGTAAGTTTGCTTATGTCTGCTGGCAAAAAAAAAGGTGCATCTGTACCTTAAGTGGAGACTAGCCATAAACTGCTCAAATTCCTGATGCTATCTTCCTTTTTTCCATGTAATAAACTCAATTTCTTTTTGCTGCCTTCCCTTGAAATGGTATTTTTATTTGTATTGTTTCAGCAGAATTGACGTCTGCTCTCCTAAAACCACTCAAATTTTGCTTTTGCGGTTTGGGGTTTTTTAGGGGAAGGGGGTGTTACTTGTTTGCTTTTAAATTTAGTGGCATGAATGGGTACTGCAACTCTTTTAGCATGGCAGCTTTTATATCCTTAGCTAGCTCCCACAAGTCTAAGCAGTGCTCATGCAGAGGCCATTAGTTTACATATCTGTTATTAATAATATATAAAAATATTAATTTTCAAGTCTTCAGAGGCTGACTTATGCCTATTTTAGTAGGTTTATAATTTTATAACCTCTAAGTACTGGAGGGAAGAGATGGATATCTAGCTGGTTTTGCAATACTACCCAAAAATTGCCATGTTTAGAGACAGTCCTGAGTAGTGGTTTAGTGTTCTAGCTGTGCTTCAATGGGTTTTTTTGGTCTGCTTTTTTTTGATACTCAAAGTGAAATGTCAAGAAAATCACTCTTAATTTGTACCCTGCAAATAAGGGTTCCAAAGAAGAGCAGTATAAAATCTCCAAAAATCCTCTAAGTAATACCCTACTATGATATTTGACCATCTGAAAGAAATAACTTATAAAAGGCTGAATCTAATGTGCACATCTTAACACAGATTTCCCATTTATGTTTGACAAGAATACCTTGGCAACACAAGCCCTCTTTACAGGCTCCTGTACAGAGGAAGGAATAATACAATGTTTTGAAGAAGTTGATGTCTACTAAGTTGCCAAAGTGATTTCTTCTTGGTTTGCTTTATTAATTTGTGTTTCAAATGTTAGGCTAATGAACTACATCTTAATTATGTGGTTTTGTAAATATTTATGTGAATGATCTGACATATTGCAAACATGCTGAATGGTACATCCCGATACATTTAAAAAACTCTAGTAAATTGTAACAAAGGAGGGTGATTTAGACATCAATCTGACTTCCCCTGCATGAGTTCTACAGCAAGAAGCAACGTTTAGACAAATCCAGAATGAATTATTTGAAGGATAAAGAAAAAGCGAGAGTGATAGATTACTAGGAAAAGTGCTCTAGTGCAGAAATCCTGTAAGAATGTAGAATAGTGTCCATACTAATGGAAGCTTAATTGTTCCAAACATTAAAAAAACCCGTCAAAATGCCAGAGAACTTGTTGGGATATGGAACTATCCTCCACTGGCTCTGTAACAGAGGAATTAAATGACCTCATTAAGAAGTCTTTTCTATCTAGGACACTGGAAAAGAAATCCCACTGTTTGTTCATATAAGGTAGAAAGACGTTCCACAGACTAAAGCATAACTTCATACAAGCCTTGTGAATTACTCAAAGTGCTGAAAACTCCTGAGAAGAACCAGATATTTGCAGCTGCTGCCAGTGTGCCATAGCATACCATTCCACTGCAGTATTTGGCACTACAGTAGTAGCTCATTTAAAATTAATTTAGTTTTCATTAATAATAATCCAGGGCACATTTAGACTGTAGGCCACTACTTTGCATTTGAATCCTATGAGATCATGATGTGCTAACAAAGAGATATACCATTGTTTGGAAAGCAAATGCACAGTACAATACAAGCAAATATGCATAGCATATAGGGCCTCTGCCTTCAGTGCAGCATATTATGTTTAGACACCTTAAAGGTCTCTCTTTGGTCACTCACACACCTGTATTTGTTTCATACAATGAATGCCAGTAGATGGCTTTGCTACTCAGAGACACACCTGCAGAGAAGCTAGATTTAAACACAAGCACTTTTGCCCTGAGAGCACAGGGTCCTGCAGCATACCTTCTTCTGGGATCAGGAATCTGACTCCAGCTCAGGCAGCAGCCAGACTTACTAAAGGTTTCTCAGCAGCACAAGCAAAACTGACTTAGGTCACATCAAATATGGGGTGAGAATAGGAAGGGGTGGCCAAGATCTTTTCTCCTCCTAGCATGGTAAAAGGAGACATTGGAAGCACCAAGTGTCCCCCCATAAGAAAGCAGCTCCAACTCCATTTGCAGACTGCTTCCTTTGACACCTTTGAATACCCCCTCCAGTTTCCAGGCGAGGTGAAAGGATCAGCAGGGCCTTGCAGAGCTTGAGTGAAAGCACAGGGAGCAGTCAACTAAGGTAGAAGCCTCTGCCTCAGACAACATGCTCTTCCAGACAATCAACTCCTTTGCCTGGCCTATACCTAGAACCAGCCCCATAGTGGTCTTGTACCTCTGCAGAGGTTCCAAAAGCCACAGAGAAAAGTAATATTTTAAACATTTAAACACTATGCAGAAAGCCATAGTAGTAGTGGCTATTTTTGGATGTAAATTTTCTCCCTTGTTTTGTTGCTTCTAAATATCTGCCATACACCTTCTCTATACCAGCCCTACCACTGTTGTTATCACCAGTATAGCTGAACAACAATATGACAGCTAAGACAAAATTACTATAGAAATAAACTTTGGCACACCCTTTCCACTCTGTTCCCCCTCCTGGTCTGAGAGACACTGCTTTTTTTCGTGTGCTTAATTGCATAATTTGCAATGGGTTTCACAGTGTTATTGGAACCATGCAAATTACCACCAACAACTATGCTTTTGGAACATAACAGATATAAAGTAAGTGAAATTATCTCACAACCAATAGCTGTTTGCTTGGGGATTTTTGTTTGCTTTTTTGTGGTTGGTTTTGTTTTTTTTTAATGGAAGTGTGAAAACTGCTTGGCTGTGCATTTCTTTTGCACTGGTGGCTGCAAACATTTTCAATACAACAGAGAGAAAGGAGCTTTGGTACAATTAGATGGCCAGTTGCTAGGGACTAAAGCTCCTCCTGCCTGTCCCAGAGCTCAGTGTTATCTTCAGCTCTCTGTTCCTGAATTAGATATTAAATATACCAAGGCTGGTGAGAGAAACACTTGTGGATGCTGAATCTTTTTCCTCTTGTCTACAGCACTGCAAAGCACCCAACACTGCCTTGTTTTCTGATAGATGCCATTTGGCCAGTACATTCCACAGGTCCATGGCATCATTGCAATCCATGTGACATGGAAACCAGCCCCAATTCCACCGAATACAAGAACATTTTCTACTGGGCCCAAGCACATACTTGCTGTGTTAATCCAACAACTGTTCCATAGCACACTATGGTCAACACTGCCTGACCTGAAGAAAGAGACAAACTACAGTCCTAAAAGTGAAACAGTTTAGATCCCAAGACCACACCTCAGAAAAATAAATTTTTAAGAAAAATACAAACCTTCCAGAGCATGCTCCCCATTGGGTCAGATGGCTTTCCTGTGCCCCAACCCAACTTGTATGCATATATGCATATGTATCCATATATAAAATACCTAAAAAATAGCTGAAGACATTAAGATACACTTAATAATTTTTTATTCATCTTCATTTATCAGCCTAGAACTTTGAGAACTTAAACTACAAGCTGTCTCTAATGAGATAGCCTTGTTCAAGTATTGTGAAAAGATCTGTTGCTGAATTCTTCAAGTCTGAAGAAGTGTTGGCATTTACAAAGACCAAGGAGGAGGAAAAAGGAAGATAAATTGCATCAGTTCTGCTGGAAATTTGTGCAATTAGTTTAGTAACTGGACCACAATGATGGGCCCTTTCTTGCTTCCAGTTACAGTCAAAGACAGAATTAAAATAAGTTCTGAAATGCAGTTTGCTGTTCTGATTTAGTAAAGTTTTCCAGAACTTGGTGACAGCCTGCTCACATGAACTGAAGGATCCCCAACTGTCTTCTCAATCACAAATAAATACAGCAGCTTTAAGCAATATTTCAAAAACAGGAGTTGCATAGATGATTCAGAGTAGTGAGCGAGGAACGTAAATTACATTTTGAAAACTTTTGGTCTACTAAACCCTCTATTGCTCCACAAGAAATGTCAAGGTTTTTTTTTACCAGCTAATAGACCATGTTTATTGGTGCTAGGTTTAATAATGTCTAAAGTGCTTATACGTTAACAGGCTTGCTGGGCAAGTCATGTAGGACTGATGTCTTGTCTCACTTCCAGCTTGCCTTGGAGTCAAGTAAAAGCTGTGGAAATTCAGGACTGCTTTTCTTCTGCCAAACTTATGTATTAACTTTGCTAGAAGCTGCTTCTGAAGAAAACTGTGATACTTTCATGGATTACTTTAAAAGAGAAACTGGCCAACAAATTCATGAAACATTTGGCAATTACTTCTGAAGCACAGTGGAAAGCTGGATAATACTTGGATGGAGAAGAAAGTGGAAAAATGAGCAAACTATTCCATCTTTAAGAAACCACAAAAGGTGGTAAAAAAGCAACCAACCTTCTGGCATAGGAAATCCCAACCCATTCAGAATAATCTAAGACTACAGAGGGAGACAGTCAGTAAAACTCATCAACAGAATAGCTTCCTAAGCAATTTAGGAAATACCTTTTTCACACACCTCCCTGCCCCAAAGGGGGCAAAAATCCTGCCTAATTATTGGACCAAACAAAGCTGCTTGCAGTTTCCAGCTGATTATGGGAATGATTTTATGCAGCTCACTGGAAGGACACTTCAAAACTATGACTTTTGGAAAAAAAAAACCCAGTAGAATTTGTTCTATTCTCCTGGCAAAATACCAGTACAGGCAACTACATTTCTCCAACTTGAAATATGTTTGCAATTGTCTGACTGGTGTGTTCCTTCACACTCTTCTTCATCTTTTTTGTTCACTAATGTTGCTAACCATTGGATAACCAGTAGTTGGTGCACCTATACTGAAACAAAATAATTTCAGAACTGTTGTTAAGGATGAAGCTGTTCAAAAAGATATAAGCTTACAAAAATTTTCCCTATTTTCAAATAACTGATACAATTTAAGGGAGCTGTATCAAAAATATTTATAGCAACACAATGTCTGAGTTCAACCGGAAGGCAGAAATCAGTTAGAGAGATATGTTTATTTAAAATACCAACCAACGGCACAGGACATTACATCATCCTGTCTAGTTTGTACACTATTTTAAGTGAAAGACCACATTCCACTCTCTCAGATCACGAATGCAAAGGCACTCCTATTTTAGCTAAAACATAAGAACAAGGAGTTTTCCACTGAAGCAGAAGTTTTCCAAAGTCTCTACATCCCTATGGCAAGACTATTTCTCCAAGAAGGAAGCACAGCAACATCTCTCTCTGACAATTATTCTGAACAGACGGATGAGATTTAAGAAAGAACATTTCATCACATTCAAAACAGGCACAACCCTTCAAGAAGAGATGAATGAAGAAAAGAAAAGCTTCAATAAGCCTCTCACAAGTGATCTGGATGCCCAATTAGTTATTTGCCACAGAAGTGGATCTTTAGGTCTAACAAAACAAAGCTTGTGAATTTTGGTAAAATATTTCAAAAAGAGAACTCCTCAAGTTACAAGACATTAAGACATACACGTTCCTACTCCTGGATCTTCTGATTCGTTAAGCAACCACTGAAGGCAATTGATATTAAGTAATTAATTTTGTAACTGAAATGTTGCAAGTGTACTGACACCCTTCCTGAAGTTACAAGAACCAGAGACAAGAAACCTGACCAAAACAGATATGACAATTTTTTGTGGTAAATCACAAATTAAATTGTAAATTTGTTTGATTAAATTGTATCATCTAGTTGCATATAGCAACTTTTTTGCAAGCATGTGTCTTTTACAGAGGGGCATCCCTAACAGCTACTCTGAAGTAGATTATTTTGCTTACAGGTGCAACAAGTGCTAGCTATGACTCCTTGTGCAAAAGTCCTAGATAAAAGTTTGTCACATGCAGCTGTCTGGGAAAAAAGTTTACAAGAGCATTACAGCCATATAAACACAAAATCTCAAATCCAGAATTTACAAAGGAAGTCAGGATATTATAGTGATACATGCAAAAAATATAATTCTACAATCCACACAGTAAAACTTGAACATAACTAATTTTAATGTATGTAATCTTTCTTTTAGCTAAGAGGTACAATCTGTAAGTAGTAGTAAACCAGTGTCAAATGTAAAAGAAAATCACACAAATAAAAAGAAGAGCAGGGAGATATCTCTATAAACTCTATAGAAAGATAGAAGGCCAAGTTACTGGTATTTAGCAGGACCATCTTCAGGACTTGTGGACTGCAACATGAAATGCTGGTTAACTAAGCAAAACCCCCAATATTAGGACGTAATTTTCCTCAAAACCCTGCCATTAACCAAAGGCTATTCGTCCTCTCAGCTGTGGATTATATAGCTGCTATTAACAACCTTTGAAAATGAAACAAAATATTTTCATTTTACCTCTAACAGAGCTTGTAATTTTTTCTCACTATTGCTAAAGCATCTGAGACCACAGGATAGCCCTCACTTGTACTTAATATCACTAAGATGTACAGTTTAAAGAGCCAGAGCCACTAAAAATGAAAACACTAGTACAGTTTTGAAAGTCTTGACTCTGTCAACTAAAATTTAACGCCCTTCTAGAAGTGCAGTCATTTCTTTCCACAGAACAGAGATGCTGACATTGTATGGCTTAGAGTGTAATCGTGCCAAACCCTACACCCTACTAGACCACATCAAATTAGACACTGACCAACAGTGGCATTCCCAATACTGCTGTTACATTGCCCCCACACTGCTGTTTTTCTTTCACATCCCTCTCCTGTACTTTCATACAGAGCTGTGCTACTGCTATTTGCTTACCATGTCTGCCCCAGCATGGGAATGGCTCAGAAATTTGTCAAAAGTGGCCATTTCCACCAGCTGATAGTGCTCCTCCACCCAGAAAGTAAAAAAGCAGAACTCCTCTGCACTGGAAATCAGTGGGAGGATTTTGGTGTTAGAGGAAGGAGATGGGAAAAGAGGTCAATGCACTGGAGCTGTAAGGAGCACCCTGTGAACACAGCACCATTTTATGCTGCAAGCTTTATTATGGAAGGAAGGGGAAAAAATAGAAAATCATTATGATAAAACATTCAAATGCCATTGCCCACTGTTATCCAGACACTGGATCAAGCATTTGTAAACGCTCCCTATCCAGCTTTCCTCTAGATTCACAGTGTGAGTGAGAAGAGCAATTTTTTTGAAATACCAATCTAGTATTTGTCAGATACCTGCCCCCCACTCTTCCTTCCCCATCTAAAGCAACAACAACACTTACCTGCTTCTGGATCTGGAGGAATCCTCCACATATACAAATTGAAGTCATCAGAGCCCGAAAGGATATACTGTTAAGAATAAAAATAAAAGCCATTTACCACAAAGTATCACCTGAATTATGCTATTTTACTATTGATCTACTTCCTCCAAACCAAAAATGAGAAAGGATAATTTGCATCATTCTTTGCACCTCACTGATCAATTTCCATTTAAATGGGGATTAAGTACCAGCATGAAAATGTTGCTTGTATAAATGGACCAAAATTGAAAAGCATATTTCATGTATCTAATGCCTACTGCCCAAAGTGTATGTTTGCTTTGCTAAATAAGGCTATGAATTTTGGTTGGCTTTAATATAAGCATGTCTAGATCTAGATCACACTCTCTATTTTGCAGCTTGCAGCTCTGGTCTTTTTTGATGTTGAAGCCTTTCATCGTTTTTTCTCATCTCCTGTACTACCAAGGAAAACTCCATTAAACACCTACCTAAGAAGAGAGCTACTATGTCCATAACTCATCAAGCCAGACATGTCTACCAAGACCATCAAAAGTCAGTCACTGAGAATAATCTTGAACACCAAATAAAAACCAAAGCTAAACATTCACTGTCAGCAAATCTCAAATGGTTTAAACCTCCCCCCCCCCGCACATTTATGACATGTTTCATTTTTTTCCTGCTCATAGTTACTCTGAAGAGATGGAAGGCTGCCCTTTTTCAACAGTGCACAAATGATAAACAATCTCTTTATTGTGCAGAACTTCAGGCAATATGCAATTTAAAGTAGCTTAATATACTACAAGCAGGCACTGGAATGACAGGTGACATTTGATGTGGCAAAAAGCTTATGCCTCTCAGTTTGGAGAGGCCACAGACTGTGCCTTGCCTCCAAGCACTTATTCTCCAATAAATGACAGGGAGTACAGTTCATTTCTCTCCTAAATTAGAGATTAAATGACATGTACTGGAACCAATGGCAGATTCCAGTTCCAGTTATACTGGTGTGGACAGTGTAAATCTCTATCCCTCAACTGACATTAGGCTGCAGTTTAATCAATACAGTCAAGAAGCTGGGTTTTTCATTTTATTATTATTGTTAGGTTAGGGGAAAGGGAGAAAAAGAAAGCAATGGAGCCAGCTTGTCCCTTTTCTAACCTTTGATGAGAGACAAATTCTGTTTTGTTTGGCTCAAATATAACTGGTTTCTGCCTTTCATTCTCCAGGCATACATAAAATCATCAGGCACAGTAACATCAAGCAGTAGGGAGACAAGTTCTGGAATAACACAGGACTGAGAAGCAAATAAACAAAAAATATACACTATCACAGAAAAAGTGGCTATAAATTTGCATATATTCTGTTTGCAATGCTAATTACATTAGTGCAGTGTTTGGATCTTTCCTGTCACAAAAATGCAATAACGACCCACTAAAATCCCTTCTCTGGTTTCCTGCTATCATAATCCAACCATTCTTTTTTCCCTCATTTTTAAGAATGCAGGATGTGAGTAAGCCCTTATGAATGCAATTCTGCTCATTTTCTGACAGGTAAGAAGCACTGATCAAACAAAAGCTCCTTTAAAAGCCTGTGCACACTAGTTCAGCATCACTCATAAAGCCATACTTTCCAAGCCAGAAAGTTATTTCTACAAGCCAACATGTTCAAGCACTTAGGCAATTTACCTTCCAAACTGACCTGATGGTGCCAGGAATATGTGCTTCCCCTTTCATTTGACTGCTCATAAATGTTAGCCCACAGCAGGCTGAGCCACTGTGCCAAAACTCCACAGATTAGGGCTCATATAGGAAACATCCCAGCAATTAGAAAGAAAGCACCTCTAATGTTTTGTTAAAAAAATGCTACATGGAAAGAAAAGTTTTATTTATATAGAGATGTTCCCAGCTGTTACTATTTATTACCAAATTGTGTTGTTGAAGCAGCAACTAGTTTGCCAAGGACACATGACTAAAAACAGACTTGTAACTAAAATGCCTAGAAAACTCAGTATCTTGAATTTATGACCATGCACCCCCTCCCCCCCCCCCACATATCACAAACCAACAATGACAGGGCCCCAAAGTGACAGATTTCAGATATCCTGCATGAGGCACACAGGACAGAAGAAACATGTTATTTACGTGCCAGGAATGGAGTGTCCGTGAGACTCTTCAAACCTGCTCCCAAAATTATTTGCAGAGGAACCTTCTGTGTATCCTGTAAGACTCAATGGTCAGTTGTGCAGGAAATCTCATGTATCACTGCCCATGGTGCAAAATACTACCTGCAAAGACCATTGACCCCAGTATACTCTGTCTTGCTTTGGAGACAGCAAAATTTAGAGTGCCCTTGCAGTGATGTGTAGTAATAGCAACTTGATGCACTGTCAGGAGTGTAAACAGGAGGTCAAGACAAGTGATTATTTCCCTTACATGGCATTTTTGAAGCCACACCTGGGGTATTGTGTCTGGCTTGGGTCCCCCAATACAAGAGTGACACTAACAGATTGGACAGAGTGGACAAGAAGGGCTGCTGCAGCTGAAGGCCCATGACCTGCAAGGAAAACCTAAGGGAACTGGTCTCGTTTAGCCAGAAGAAGAGAAAGGGAAGGGATAGAGTGGACCTCAACAGTTTCCCCCTCTTCAAAGGAATACTGAGCAGCCAGGGACAGACTCTTCTCAGAGGCATGCAGTGGATACCCAGGAAGCAACAGTCACAAGTCGCAGCAAGGGAAATTCCAGCTAAGCACAAAGGAACAGCATGTTCAGGAGCATAACAAACACTGCAACACAGCCCCAACACAGTGGAATCTCCACTCTTGCAAATCCAAAATTTACCTGAACAATTCCCTGAGAAATCTGATCTGACTTTGAAGATGTTCTGCTCTGGGAAGCATCTTAAGTTGGGTGATCTCCAGAGCTCTCTTCTGACTGATTTTCTTCAAAGATTGCCAAAATAAAAAGGGAAATAATTGTCTTGGTGGATTGGGATTGGGCTTTGGGTTACAGGGTGGAGAGAAAGGAGGAGGGGAGAAGTGGATAGTGTCAGGAAAATGCCCACCCGAAACCTTTACACTCCATCAGACATCACAGCTTCATGAAAATACTAATGAGAAGACAAACTTAGGCCACAGAGACAGGATCTGCAGTTCCGTACATGGACTTGCATAAATTAAAGTGATCACAATTTGGGGAATTTAATGGAAGAAACTGACAAAGTACCTTAAAATGGTTCACAGAATCATAGAACGGCTGAGGCTGTAAGGGACCTTTGGAGGTCATCTGGTCCAATCCACCTACTCAAGCAGGGCCACTTAGGAGCTGACTTCCCAGGACTGTGTCCAGATGGCTCTGGAGTATCTCCAATGCCAGAGATTTAATCCAATCCTACCAACTTAAAAGGACTGTGAAGTCCTTCACTTCATTATCATTTTCAAGCCTAATGACATTTGCACTGATCAAACACACTTGGCAAAAGTATTCTGGAGTGAATTAGGAGAAAATAAGTAGGAATGAATTAAACATCTGCAATGCAATTATGTCCAGTCACAGAACAAGCTCAGCTCAGGATCTGAGCTGAAAAAGTACTTATGGCTTTAATCTTGACACAAGACAGCCATTAGTAAATGCCAAAAGCATTAACTGTTGAAGTCATGTACACAAGTTTGATGTTGTAAGCAGTGGGCTGTGAGTTGTGAACTTTTTATATAAAATTAAATTTTATTTTGATGGTTAAATCTGCCAATAATCACCAGAATTTGATCATATTGCACAACATATCCAAGTATTTTGCATCTCTGCCATTACACTGCCACCACTGTGGCAGTCAGCATTGTTTTCCGCTCTCTTTCCCAGTAAGGATACCTCTGGGGTACATGTTTTCCTGGCTGTTCTCACAATAGAGAATTGAATCCCCAAATGCATTCCTTTTGTTTTTTTCTGTAACACTAGGTGATATGGGTCTGACAAGTAGAAAGTGGCTTTTCTGGCCAAGACCAAGAGATTGCCAGAACCACCTCATGACTGCAGCCATTGCAAGAACAGTGCGCCACATGAAGCTTCAAGAATGGACACCCAAGCTGCCAAAGTCAGAAACACACCTGATGTCACATTTGGAAAAAACCCCTCAATTCCAATTAGTACTCTTTGCACAAGACAATCAGAACCTAAGGCCTCTAGAGAGCACAGCTGGACTGATGTTACTAGGACATTTACATGACCATCTGTGAAAATTTTTCTTTGATGTATTAATTACTAATAAAACAAGAAGCCAATATTCTCCTCACTGGTTCATAGTTGGAGAATAAGGATTAAGAAAATTTAAAAAGTCACTCCCTACTACTAGAAAAGTCAAAGAAGCAATTACTATTAAGTTCACCAAACTCTAGTTAATAAGGCTCAAATCCTGAGAGAATGGAGTAGACATTTTAAAAGGAAGGAAAAGAAAGGGAAAAAGTAGAAGGGCTTGGGGAAGAGTAGATGAAAGAATGTCATCCTGCATATGGTTAGACTCCACTTTAATTGTGAACAAGGATTTTTGGTCCTGAGGGGATTCTGGAAATGTAATTCCCAGCAGAGTACCTTCTATTCACTCAAAGAACAAAAGCACAGATAATCAAATCACAGAGGTAAGCCAGGGGGAGGCAAAAACTTGTGCATTCACAGAGACAACTAAATAGCTAAGACATCAAGCACTGTCCTCCTTCCACCCTCCTCCCAAAGCCAAACTCAAGCTGAACATAACTTAAAGAACACTGAAGTGCTGAATTAGGAATCAGACCAGACCCTGCATGAGGAGCTCAGATGTCTGGGGGGAACAGACCAATATTAAACCCACCTGTTTCATTGTCTGCATTTTTGCTGCTGTATCTGACCAGGACTTCAGAAATCAACATTTACAGTATTCACATTAACACAAGATTAGACAGAAAAAACACTTGCTGTTAATACTGGAGGTTTTTTAGAAGGGCAGAGTCAGCTTCTATGCCTAGCTGTTAGCAACAATGACAGGAAAAGGCTTCCAGATGACTATGAGCTGCTGATTCAGAAGTTTGCCTTAGAAGGAAGAAAACTCTCAGGCGTGGTTAGAGTCTGCTCCTGGGAGAAAACACCAATTCAGTCTGAGTTTCAAGTACGCATGAAATGCTTAAAATGAACCACCATCAGGATTCTGAAAGAATTACATTGGACTAGCACTCCCCACTCATTTCACCGTAACTCTTCTCATTTTCTCTCTCCCCAAGGAAATTACAGCAGTTGATATAAATAAATGAAGATCTAATCTGCTGCTATAGTCTCGTAACAGTAGCATTAGCATTGCATTTTGCAGAGTACTACCACTCTAGGGAATTTATTTTTTGTTCTTACCACTGCCAGTTTGAAAGCTTTCAAAATCCCACAAGCTGCATTTCCTCAGGTGCTACTGAATATGGATTATTTCAATAAAATTTTATCTAAATTGCACCTTATTTTAGTTTTCAATATCCCCATTTCCTGCTCCTATAAAATGTCCTTTTGCTTATGATCTACATCAGAGAGATTTTTGAGCTTTTGGCCCTAGATAAGGGACTAGCAGACATGGATTGTGTTTCCAAAAGTATCAGCAAGTCTCTTGAATAACCCAACTAATGTAGGGGAGAACAAGAAGAATGTAGGAGACTTTGTCTTAAATGCACAAATAGAGAAGCACCATCACGGTGTAATTATAAATGCATGCACAAGCAACAGGTAAAGGCACAGAAATGATAAACATTAAAAAGTGAGTACTGCTAAGCTACTAGCAGGAAAATGCTTGTCAGATTTGAATTTCATGCTGCTGTTTACAGCTTTGAAAGAGACTAAACTTTTTAAATCGCAATTCCCACTCACTTGGGCATGTCTGCCCTTTCTGCAGAGGGGCCAATGAAAGTTGGGGCAGAAAAGACCAGAGCAGACAGAATTTTTCTCAGGGTTTTAGTGAGCTGTACCTTAGCTTCTTCAAGTAATGCAAAACCCACATGCTAGGAAAGAAGCACAGAGGCATCCAAATTTGAAAGTTACACTGATGCTTTGCACATGTCCTTTAAGAGACAGGATGTACAGGTCCTCTATTTTACCTGTAACATAATTCATGGGTGGGGTGTAGACTTCTGGTTCTTTTCCTACGACAACAGATAAAGAAACTGGTTTGGGGCAGTCTGCTAGGCTCAAGTCTTAATTCCTCTTGAGACTTGCACATCCCTTCTGTGGTGGAATATGCACTCATAGACATTGAGGAAACCACAGTTTGACATGAAGCATCACTGAAGTCTGAAAAATATTGTTTGTCTAAAAGAGATTGGAATTCACAGCAATCAGCTGTGAAAAGGAATCCATTTACATGAAGAATATAAAAACTGTGTATTTATCCAAGGAGGAAAGGTTTCCTAAGTAAACAGGTCTTATGTCATTTTATTCTTTGTGGCAGCTCTCTGTCTCAAAGAATTTCTAAGTGTAATTTCAAATTTGACAGAGGACCTGAAGATTCCAGAATTATGGACTGTCCAGAAATAATATTTTACAAAAGGGCAGCTGTCACACATAGGGGACAGCTTACTCTGTAAGTAGCCACTGAAAACAAAGCAGTTTTGATACATAGATACATCCTACAAACTAAACATCAGGAAACCCAAAAGGGAAGTCAAAATCCCAATGATATCATGACAATCTGCTTCTCATGGAACTATTTTAAGGGGGATAAACAAGCTATAAAAAAAAAGAAGCAAAAAGTAAGAAAGCTCCCCTCATACACACATGCATATTTGTCTGTGATTGTGTATATGTGTATGTATATATATATATATATATATATATGTATATAAAAACCACAACCATGAACACAGGTCTTGTTATACATTACATGTTTTGTATGAAAAGTATTTGACAGAACACAATCAAATTTTTTTTATAGCTCCTTCTAGACCGTTTGTGGTGCCAAGACTGCTCCACATATCCTCCTTACAAAAAAAGCTTCCCCTGCTATTTTTCCCATTTTTAAAAATGACAATTTACAATTTGATAATAATTTCATGATATCTGCATTTCCTGCAGGTAGAAAACCCACATATTTGCTTGCAATTCATCTTTCTATTGTTAGAGTACCTACTAACTGGATGGGAAACTAGGTAAGGACCCAACTACAGAGGAGGAAAAGACTTTTCCAGTAGTTAAAAGGCATCAAGAAACAAAGAAGCAAGGAAACAACAGGGCAAAACAATTAAGAAATAAACAACAGTGAATTAGTCAAGTATTTCCATTTCTTTGCAATTCCTGATCTGTCAGGCTGGTAGCTTTATGTTGATGAATTCAGGTTTTTAGTATAGCATTCTCACTAAGTACAGCTTGAAAGACTGCTGTAATGATCATCAGCTGACTTCCACAGCAGGTATGTTCCCACCCACATGTCTTGTGCTAACACTGGCACTCCTAACAGCAGTGGTTTGATTCAGTAGCTACAGCAGTAAAACCTCATGCAAGTTGTCATGAGTCATTCAATATGGTATTGCCATTTACGTATTTCAACCAGATTCTGTAGGGGTCAGATGGGTGCCAGCACAGCCCAAGGGAAGTACAGGATGTCCCCTCAAGGCCATAATGCCTTGTTTGTACCTCGAACTGCAACCCCCATTGTAGCAGCTCTCCCTGTCAGCAATTAGAGAAGTTCTTCTCTACAAGGCAGTTAACCAGGAGATGACAAAATAATGAGCAGTCACCTGTGCAAGCTACTAACCTCTTATTCCTGTCTTACAAAGAAAAACCTAAAGTAAGAGGACACATAACTGAGGAAGCTCTCTCTGAGATGTGTTTTGGAAAACTTATGGCTAAGAAAAGAATTTGCCTACAAGCTATCTACACAACCTTTTATCTTCTGCTTTATAATACATTCTGGAGCACAAATTATGGGTTTTAAAAAAAATATTTAACAAAATCAAAGAGGTCTCACAACACTGTGAAAACAGCCATCTTTTTTCACATGAGCCAGGACAGACTGTACTCTTTACATACTAACCTGTACTCTCTGGGACTGTTTTTCAAGAGGCTGAAACTGGCACAAAAAAGAGCTTTAAAGTTTTCCATCTCAGCCTGAGAATCAAACAGGTGCATCCGAAAGGCTTTTAACAACAAAAGCTTTGTTCCTCAGTAAGGAGCACACCTATCTCATGAACTGGAAAAAGTAAAGCTGTGACACAGCAGACTGGAGAAATACAAATTGCTTCTAGTACATAAATTTCAAAGCCAAAAATTTGTATTCCCACTCCCTAAATCCCTAATCTTATAAACAGCCAACTCTGTGTGGGGCAATTTCAAATGCTTACAGAAGCATCATTGGGAACAATCCATCAATGTTCTTACAGCTGCCTTTTTGTGATGCAGAAAGGCTGTAACAGTAATTTTATTAATGAACAAAAGCAACTTAGAAATCCTTACTGAGGATTTCTATGGCAGGGAAAATATTTCTATTACATTACAAAGAAATCAACAAGTTTATCTGAGCATATGAGAGGTGCTACTAAAGTACAGATCTCCTGTGATGTACTATGAGGGAGATATGAGCCTGCAAAATTCAAAGTCTCCTGAGTCTGAGTTCCACTCCACCAGAATTTAGTTTCAGAATGGGTCCTTTTGGGCTTACGTATTGCTGTGCAGATGTCTAAAAACCTCCCCCAAGGGCTTATAGGAATGCAGAAGAGAAGGGAGACAGGAAATGGGGCTGGCAGGATGTACCAGGAATGGGGGAAGAAGCAATCAGAACAAGAAAGGTTAAAGAAAACTCATAGCTCCTGCTGTCCAGACCTTGACTCTGAAGAGACATTTTCAGTATGAGCCTCCCAGTGTCAATTACCAAAAACAATGTGGGAAAAAAATAAATAATTTCACTGCTAGCTAAATCTCATGTATGAACTTTATACGTGTGTATTATGCATATAGCTGGAATTTAATCTGCTATTTAGATAAAGCAAAAAACAAAATACAGTCTCATCAGTAATTCTTGGAAGAAACCAAATTTAAGACAGAGTAAGACATCAATTTTCTTTTTTATCCAAGCACAGCAACATATTTGCACACTGAATGCTTTTCATATATTAAGAAATGCTGACTGCAACAAGCTACTATTCATTAGGAAGTCGTCTGTGCACAGGAAACTTACGATACATTCTCTCAAAGAATAATTCCCTTTCTTCTTGCTAGTTCTCAAACCTAGACATTGATAAGCACTACTTCCCATGATAAATGACCTTCAAATTAGATGGCACAAAGAACACCACTGAAGAAAAGTTCTCTTTCTTTACAAAGGCAGTATACAACCATACAAGACCCCTGGCACCTACACAACTAACCTTGTTTTTGGAAGAGTTACATTCATGTAATAATTCTGTCCTGCAAAAAGCTGGCTTGTCCCTAACCAGGGTTATTTCGAACACGGATTTCAACATAATGAGGGCTGTAACTTTATAGGGAGTTGGAACAGCCTTGCAGTACCGTGAGCAGTGCATTCCTGAAACTCTCCTATACCAGTGTAATGTCAACAGAAAAGGCTGAGTGGTGATGTAATGTCTGAGGGCATGCCAGAGTCAAGACACTTTTTGTTTGATTCACAGGGTACAAGCTATTTCCCCCCACCCACACTTTTTTTAAACAGGCAATACGCAGTTGATTTTACAACCACAAGCGTTACAGAGCCTCACATTATCTACACAGGGGAAAAACAGGAATGAACCGATAGCATTCATCATTGTGACACAGGCAACAATCCTTGAGCAAGAAAAACTTTTGGACTATTTTAGTTTGGTTGGGTTTTGTGGTTTCTTTCTGGGCCTTTTTTATGCTGTTGCCCATCACTATAGCCTCTGAGGCTCCTACACTTAAAAATACATTTGGGTACCTGAAGTCCTGCAATACTTTCTGTATCCTCAGATGCAAGAAGATATTTTCTATACCAGTCTAAAAACTAAAAATCCTTAGTATTTAATCAACATTTCCCAAATTCTAATGCTGACAAGAAGAATGGGAACTCCCCCGGCACCATGACATGACTAGAGAGTCTCACACATTTAATATTTTTACATAATCAAACATCTGTGCACACTAAAGTCAGTGGGGCTTGGGTGTATAAATAAACTGTTTTGTTTTTAAAATTCTGGACCTGGATGCCCAGAAGTATGGATAAATTACAGTCTCAGGCAAATCTCTACAGCCAACAAAGGCAGTGGGAAGCTGAGAGTCATGCTTGATCCATCCAGACTACCTAACCCTTCCTCTCTTTCACAGCTGTATGACTCAAGTGAGCTCCTGGATAATGCAAACGCCGTACAACTTTGAACCCATTTATCAACCAACATCAGAGCTCTTCTTCAAAGAATAGAAAAATCGGTGTCATGTGAATTAGGTCATTACGCCAATAACATGGACAAAAGAAAAAGTTCTGAGCAAATGAAGGTGGGTGCAAATAAAACATCAACTAATCAATGCCTCTCAAGCTTTGGTAGTTGCAAGAAACAAGAAAAGCATGACTGTGGCATCTCTAGAAAAATGCTTATGTGTATATATATACTGCTCATTGACTTTGAAATCAGGCTCACAAGGACTAGGACAATAAGTTTTGGAGGAATAGTTTGCAAGGCCACAAAGAGAAAACTAAGCTGTTTATCTTCTAAGATCCTGTCACTTAGCTTGTGCTGCCACCCACAATACCTGCAACAACTCAAAACCATATAAGCATTTCAGAATGTGTTCTTAAACTTAAAACCTCAAAAAATCATTGCAGTTAACAAGTGAGTCTTTCTGCATTTTGTACCTTAAAGCATTAATGATATACCATTCTTTGCTAAGAGGTTTCAATCTACTTGTATCAGAGATGCTCCAGTGAAAGGAGGTGGTATACAGATCACTGCACACCTGCTGGTTGCAGACTTCCCTCTAGAGTGACATGTTAGGAGTTCTGGTTCAAAGTCCTTTTGGGTACCTATCACAGTCTGTGAGCACTAAAAAAACAATACTGAGGAAATATTAGTATAAAGTCTAATCCCCATCAGCAGACAAACCAATCAAACTATTCCCCAACTAGTAGTCTGTGTTCTATTTCTGCAAAGAAATTTCATCAATTTAACACACATACCCTGCCAAAGTAAGAACAATACTTCTGGTCATTTAGGGAAGTTAAGCATTTAGCTTCTTAAGATATAAGGGCAATGTCCAAGAGAACTCTTAAGTTGTGTGCTTGCAGCTCAGAATCTGCTCATTTCTGCCATATCAGAATCCAACTGTTCCATATGGAACAGGATGTTATTTACCTTTACTGTAGATTTTCACCACTGTGTTAAAACAAATTTCCAAAGGCAACCCAAAACTAACAGTTATGGGGTTTTAAACCCTGATGGTCATAATTTACAAGAAAACTTCCTGAGCAAACCACTTTCTATGTACAAACTTCAGAGAAAGATTAGCAAAGACTATAGTTCTGTGAGGAGCTGAGTCTCACAGAGCTGAAAGGCCATCTCTTCATCTCCCACCCATCTTCTGATCCGTATATCACATCCAAATGCTTGTCAGAGCTCTCTGGGTGTCAGTACAAGTCATTAACCCAGGAAAAGAAGTAAATGCTACTGCCAAGTTAGAAGTGGTATCAGTGAAAGGTCTTACATCACGCCTCTGCTGGATAAGAAAGGCCTCCCCCTTTCAGCAGTTCACTTTTTTCCCCAATGCAATTGCATTCTAAGCACTGATGAGTTAAAGATAATCCTTTCTTATTGAAGTTAAAATATACAATAGAAATGCTACTTTATGAGAGGAACTACCTGTGCAGACAACACATAATAATTTTTGAACATGGGAGACTCCCATTTTTAATTTACTATGCTCTATAAGAAAGGTAAATCTAACTATTTCAGACAGCTCAAAAGAGAAAAAAAAGATCAAGTTGGCAGTTTAATAAGGACGAAAAGAAGAATCGAAGACAGAGAAAATCAGAGGTGCAATGTGAAAGAATTGCTGAAGAAGTGTTCCTACCACAAGTGCCACTCACAATTTGAAACAACCTTCTTATCCACAAGTCCCTTCAAATGAGCCTTAGCTCACACAAAATTTTGATCCTATGAGGAAATACAACCAAGGTATTCTGTGAAGCTTACTTTGCATAGATCTCAAATGAAAGACATTCTTTATAAAGGCTAAGAACAGCAATATTAAAAGGTAGAGGGGACTGGAGCCAGATTAAATTGGATACAGAATTATTTCTTCTGATGATGAATTCTGATTTGCAGGGGTGAAGACTTGTATACATTAAGCAAAAGCATACTTGTTGTATAAAAGGGCAAAACTCAAAAAACATTGTAGTTTTTTTATTCACCTTGTCTATCTTACAGTAGGTTCCAACTCTAACCTGCTTTTCTAGATATACTTGCAACTGGAATTGGGTTCTCTGTAAAAGGCAGTCCCTAAGGGCTATCCCTAGTGTTGACAGTCTTAGTCACAGAATTTGAACATTACTGGACAGTTTCAGACATAGGAGCATGTGTTGGCATTTTCTAAATTCATTATCTTTTTTCCTTCCAGTTAGAAGATGGGTACAAGCTTGTGTCTAAATGTCAAATTCCACATCTCTCTAACATTCCATATTAAACTTCATCTTCTCTATTAGCTTCATATAGCTTTATGTGAGAATATAATTGTCTTTTGCTCTGTTTTCCAACTCATAGCAGCATTGTGTGCTGCTACTTATCAGAACAGAAAGTCTGTCAAGCCACAAGAATATAAAGTTTTTTAAAAATGTAGGCTCCTGAAGTATTGCATCACCCTGATACAGAACAGACAAACTCTTCCTGTTAAAATAATACCATACCCATCAGAAAATAGCTTAGAAAGCAGACCAACATATACTAAGACTTTCCTCTACATCTTTAGTAACAGATGAGAAGCTAAATTTTATGTCCGAGTGTACACAACTCTACACTGAGTTCCAGAGGAGAAAAGTGTTATCTTTAGGCTGACTAAACAGTGGACCACAAATTGTCTGTGGTTTTCTTCTTAACCAATACATGTGTTTTCCCATTCTTTGTAGTAAGCCACTCAGTTGTTTTAAGAGTTTCATTATCACATCTTCACACTCCTGTCAAAAGCTACGCAGAACTAAGGAACACTGCTCGAGTTCAGCGACATGAACGTATTTTCTACTTGCAATCTGAAAGAAGCTCAACTCTGCCTCCTGCAGCAGCAGCAATAGAATTAGTGATGAAATTCTTCCTGCAAGAATTTTGCTGATGACAATTAAGAAATTTTCAGACCATAGTTTGATACTATCATGGCTTGAAAATACATCTTTTGTCCTTAAACAGTGCCAGTGGTTATTAAATACAGTTGTCCAAAGACAATATCTGGCTCTAGAATCATATGAACTTCTGGTAGTCACTTGATGTGTGACCTATTTCTTGGTGTTTAGTAGTAGGGACAGAGCCCTGCCCCAGTGAAGGAGCAGACTATTCCTTCCTAATCACCTGCCATCACCACTTACAGAACACTGACCCACGAAGACCTATCCTACCTGATCCATTAGTAGAGTATTAAAAGAGAAACATTATAATTTGAAATAAGAATCAGTAACTCTGTAAATATGCAATATTTACATTTTGTGGGATTGCCTCTATGTTACCCAGTATCAATATTGTAATGCAAGGAAGATGCTTCCTTATCCTATGTAGATGAGTAGATAACATTGTATTAATTGGACCTAAAAAGACTGCAAATATTTTCTTCTGAATATAATCTTCAAAGTAAGTATTAGATCACATCAAACAACAGGTAAAATTTATCATGTGTTTTGGCATATGTTTTCCTTCTTTCACAGCCCACATTGCAAAACAGCTCTGAATAAGCCTGTACGTGTCCTGCTTCCTGTTTTATCTCCTGAATCAGAAAAAAGCCACCCTTATAGAAGTATTCTCAAACAGTCATGGAAACTCTGGAGACTCAGGGAAGCATTGCTTGCTTATTACCTGATCACGATCGCCTGCAAAACAGCAGCTCTTCATAGTACAGGAGTTGAAGTACCCTTGGTTGTCAAACTGGAAGACAGGCAGCCGGCAGTGGATGTCGTAGAGCACCGGGGGAAGGCGCCGACGCAGTGCCAGCAGTTGGGTGCCATTACTGTTGAACCGGACGCTCATGGCACTCTGAAGGGAGAGGTTCCCACCATAGCGAAGCAGGGAACTGGGAAAAGACAAGTGGGAATAAGTGAGATGGGCTGCACATATGAATTGAACTACTTAAAGACAGAACTCTCTTTAATCTTACTGAGGCATTTCAATCCAACAAGCCCAGTAAACTATAATTTATTTAGTTTCTGCTTTAAAGCATCAGTTCCTGAAAAATCTTAGTACGAAACCTGAATGACAAGCTATCAAAATGCTATGACTGTTATGTCTTCAGAAGAGAAAAGTTAAAGACTGTGAGTAGTTTTGTTAATAACAAATACATTTCCTGCATAGGAGCAAAGTTGGACAGAGCACTTAGCCTTAAAAAGGTTGTCCTTTTACTTCTGGGATGTCTGCCTTTGAGACTGACCCTACCAGCATTCAGCCCTTCTTTTTGTTAGCTGGTTCTTTAATCCAGGCAGTTTTTTACCCCTGCTCTGGCACCAGATGGCATTTTATCCAAATGTAGATAGGCTGGCCATTCTCTCTCTTCTGCTTCTATTCATATCTCTACAGGGCATCAGAGGATGTTTAAACTCACAATCAGTTCCAGAAGTCTTAAATAAAAGGAGATCTTACTAACATGTTATTGCAAGAAATGCTAAAATAAGTCACTTAGCTAATCTCAAACTAGCTTCATCTAAAAATACTGCCAAGTAGGCAAGACAATTATGCTATCACATGACATTATTACCTAAAACTCTAATGTGTCAGGATTAGCTGGTTTCCTTGTCCCATATAAGGCTGTATGTTCAGAGCTGGAGTATTTGTATCCATTCTTATTGACATATACAAAACAAAACCAAAGGTTCACAAGTTTCCAGACTCTCTCTTTAAAAAAGTAACAGAAATGGAATTTGTTCCATAAAGGAACATAAAGTTAATCAAAGCACACCTTAAATGCAACTTGTACAGATCTTCTGTTCTTTTCAAAGACTTCATTCAGTTTGTGTATTTGAAATGATTGTGTGTAGGGAAAGTGAGACAAAGATGGAAGACATTTTATCCCTTTTTTTGTTCAGTGATCACTGAAACCTCCCTAAACAGTACTAGAGCTCAACCTTTTGTTAAAGTTCTGTTTTGAGAAATAACCATCAAATCTTGTTGAGAACTGTGACTTTTATGCCCCTTCTTGACCAGAAAAAGCATGCCAGCTCAGAATTTGCAAATTCTAGAGGGAAGTTTATTCACAGATTTTAATGCATAATACTTTCTGATACAGCCCTTTTCCCCAACAACTGCGAAAACTGAGTCACTCCACATGGATGGGAAGCCACATTCCAGGCAGGTCGAAGCACGCATCATTGCCTGAGATACTGTAAAGTTAAAAACCATTGTTCCTAAGCCAGAGTTAAACAAAACCAATACAAAATACAAGACTCTACATAATAAATGCCCTAGAAATACCCCAATTTCACACACACACTTTTGAACGGAACAGTCAAAGCCAGGACGCCACAAAGGCACCTGAAGTCACATTTTCAAAGCCAACTAACTAGCAAGTTCTTCAAGCTGAGCACCAAAACTTCTGAACACTTGTATCAGCATGAACAGTCCTGGTGTCTCATGTTCTCCTCCAAAGTTGCTGAGCTTTTCTTAATCATGTTCAAGGTATTTAATTAAAACATGAGAGAATTTAATACTAGAAACTGTAACCGTAGAGACAAGGATTTAGGATCCCTCTCATCAGCCCTAGTTTCTGTTCATCAAGACCAATAAAGTACTCAGACAGCTCAAAATACTCAGGCATTAAAAATCAAAACAAAACAAGATAACCAAAACACACATGACATTTTTGCCTCCCCCTCTTCTGATAGGTCTTAGTAAGCCAATTTTTTTTTAATGGAATTTTCCACTTCCTTAAAAAAAGATACACAAATAAGCTAAAACATCATAAATGACCCAAAGCCCCAACCCAAGCAAGACCTCAACACAAAAAACTGGCAGAAGAAACAATCCCAGATTTTTTTTTGGCTAAGAAAAGTCAATTTTTAATAAAAAGATATGAGTTGTCCAACATGAGTAAGAAGGTCATAACAAATATGCAACAACCAGACAATGTTTAGGTGCAGCCACTGCTGCACCAAGATTAAGCTCCTCTCCTCATTACCAGTTCTCCTCCTTAATCCAAACCACAGCCCAGAATTCTCTCCTGCCTACAAGTCAGTGAGCCTACCAGATGCCCCATCCTTTGAAGTCTTCAAGCAAAGTTTCCATGGTTACTATTATTATGCCCTGCCTGAAATCATTTGAGATTATGTTTTATAGCAATAGGAGTGCAATGTTAAACTGGCTTCCATTCTGCTTACAGATGTTTCATTAAGCTCCTATAGCAGTCAAAGGTACCAAGGCAAACACTTGGAATTGAATTCTGTATTGTGTTGCAGTAACTTCATCATAGCAAAGCTCCAAAAGAATATTTTACTTCAGAAATTAAAGGAAGCAAGAGAGACTAGAACTTCAGAAAAAATGACCACATACACACATGAAAAGTCTAGAATTAAGGAGCTGCATAATTAATGCTCCTCTAAAGATCCACAGCTTTGCCTGCCTCAGACCCTCACTCCACACAATTCAGCCACACGTGTAATGGAAATACAGTTCATGCTGCAGTTTTTTTAACATTCGGCTCAAAAAAAAAAAGAAAAACAAACAAAAAACCAAACCCCCACACTAACAAAAAACCCCAGTGAGCTAGTTTGGCTAATACAGAAAGAAATACTAAAATAGCTGTTTGCCATTCATTTATAACGTAAGAGTAATGACTTTCTCCGCTTGCCTTAATTCTGGCCCCAGAAGTCTGACACTATAGCTCCAAGTGCAGCATTTTGCTGTACTAATCACAAGACAGCAGTTTTCTGTTTTCCCCACCCTGCTGTGTCCTGATTGCTTCCTCTCTGCCTCTTTGAAAGGATTTGTTAAATTAACTGCACAGTGTTTTCCTTTAACAAACTCTGAAAAGAGGCAGCAGGTAGTTAGGTGGGGATGAGGCGAACGAACTGACACAAGCCCCCACCAAACATCCATTTCCTGACCCAAACAGAGGAAAAATATTTGCTCTCTCTCTCTCTCTCCTCCTAGGACAGAACATCTGAGAGATATGTTCACAAATAAGAGGGAGGGAGTGCAGCTCATGGCTCTATCTTGGTGGCAAAGCTGCTCACCTAGGTCACAAATAGAGGATATATAAAGGATTTGAGAAGTCTCTCTTCCTCTGCCTCATACTGCAGGCAGTGCACATGGTAGCAGTATTGAGAACTGAGGAACCCCAAGACTTTGGTATCTTCCATCATAAAATTTTGTTGATTTTAGAACAACCGTGCTGGTTTTAGGAAAAAAGTAATAATTGCCTGAGATGACTTCTAGAGTATCCATCTCCATCAAAATTGCAGGAAAAAAACAGACAGCCCTCTCCAAGAAAGAAGCCAGCAGAAGTTATTTTCTACAGTATTAAACCACTACTAATACTTGCTAGTACTAAAGAGGATGTCTGAATCAAGAAGCTCTAAAGATCTTCAAACTCATCAGAATCAGGACTTTTGCACTTTCTTTTTTTGAGGTGTGGGGAGGGGAGAGGAAGAGACGTGCTGTGTTTAAGCATGTTCAAATGACTACCTCCGCTTTCCCAGTTGCACCAGGGTGTTGCTCTGTACCTTTAGTCAGTTCTACTTTTAGATATTTTCACACAGGATTATGTGGGGCAGTGTAGACATGTTTGGATATGTTGCTCATGTTAGAACTGCCACTTCTGCTTGCCCCTTACTGCATGCACTAACAAAGGAATTTCAGAGGCAACACCTTGTTGCAGTTACTAAAAAGTTTACTGATGCATCACGCCAGAAGCAATACTCTCGTCTTGAAGACACAGACCATGACAGCTAGTGAGAAATCTGAAGGCAATACTAAAAGGACACTTCTGAACAAGATGAGTGCTCTTTCTGCCAGAGGCATTATTTTTATGAATCCAAAACCAGACTACTCGGATTTACTCTGCTTCCAAATTTGGCTCACCCAGACAGCTGTGGAATGCTGATGTTGCCTACCAGCTCTGGAAGCAATATAGAGAGACACATGCACTTCGAGTTTTTTAAAAAGTCATATTGTATGATAAAGAGAAATATTTAGCCCACAGATGGAACATTGCAATCCAAACACATATGCTGGAGCTGGAGAGAGGCAGAGGAGGGAGAGAATGGACGATTATATGCAATATGGTCATTTCCATAGCTGGATACGCTGCACACAGGCAGCAGGCAAGGGCTAACTAAATACCAGCTCAGCCCAACAATGGAAGGCTTTGAATCCACGAGTAGCACCACTAATGTAAATAAATCGGTTTCTACTGGCACTTAGTGGGGTAAGGGAATAAGCAGTATCACTGCATTGCAGTACAGACAGTGGTGTCATTTAAGAGGGAAAAGAAAGGAATTGAGCAAGGGAAAAGTGTTGGTATCATAAACTGCAGTGAGTGAGACTAAGTTAATGAACCAATGACCTTAAAAGGAAAGAATGAACTGAATGCTTGTAACTAATACACACCATTGCATACAACTGTGTTTGTCAGCAATTCTGTAACCACAAAACTGAGGAACTTCTAACTGTGCAAAAAAAGAACTGGAATGAAACTTGGCAAACAAAATTTTGGCCTGGAAAACTGCAGAAAAGTTTGGGGGTTTATTTGCAAGAAAATTATTGTGTGTTTAAAAGGACACAATTCATATATAGTCTGAAGCACTTAGAGCTAAATTAACAAGTAACAGAAAAGTCAGCACAATATCAATAATCATGCAGACCTTTTTAAAGTAGATTATGAGTCTCAGAAATCTCAAGATACTTTCTTTGAAAAGCAGATAAATTGTGTCAAAGTTTATGGCATTTCACTACAAGTATTGTAAGTGTTAACAAAAGTGAAGGAAGTCCATCAGTGTCTTAAGGTTAGAAGGTATACAAGCCATACTCAAGATTTTATCATTTTTCAGAAACAAGTTCATTTTTCTAAATTCTATCATCACTACTTCTGATTATCTTACTACCTTTACAAGAACTGCCTCCTAGAATCCTTACCAGAAAGTAAGGGGTATTTGCTTGGACACTGAACAATAACCAAATAAAATAAAGGGTGAGTATTGTTAGCAAAATTAAACATCTTTGTTTTCCTTCAAAAAGAAAGTACAACTAAAATAAACTCCATCCACCAAGATAAGAAAAGTACAGAATTCAGGGTGAAGATTCTGCACGTTCAAGAACGTGACATTTCTTTGCTGTTTACTGTTAGAGTCAGAAACATGTAAACTAATACAAAATGGAATCTCACCATCATTAATGAACTTTCATGCACGGCAAACTCTAAGGGGAATAGAAGCTCCAAATATTAAAATATTGCCCTCCAAACCACAAGGGCAATATTTTAATTTTTTAAATAAGTGAGATTCTTATCTGATAACTGACTTCAGAAACTAGAGCATTAAAAACATCAAACATCACCATTTATGTACCCAGAGTAACCCGACAATGTAACAGCAAAGGCTCGCCTGGTTTGGCCCTTATGACCTAACTGAATCACTGAATGAAAATGTTGCTTCATCAGTGATCTCAGGCAGTTCTCCAAAAAGCATTATGTTTTCCTGTATTCTGCCTTTTAACTCAAGAATTTCAGTACTTTGAGGAAGATGGCAAGAGCAGAGGCATAAAGTATACTAAACTCTCCCCCTCATCTGTATTACTTTTATCCTTTCAGGATTTAAGGCTTACCTCTGCCATTACAAAGACTGAACAGTAGCAAATGACAACAAGCAAAAAAACCACCCTTTTGGTTGAATGTTTCACATACTCCTCCAGCTCTAGCCAAGGTTTGTTTTGGTCTTATTAGAGACCTATTCCCAAATATTCTCCTGCCCTAGGCTTGCCCTCACTAGAGTCAGCAGGCACAAGAGTGTCCTATTCTCACTCTCTGCTTGAATCATGTAGGTCTTACTGTAATGTAAGTAATAAATGAGATCTAGTAGGCAGACAATTTGTTTTTCAGGAAAAAAAAACGAACAAAAGAACAAACAACAAAAACCCCCAACCAAACAACAACAAAATTTAGCCAGATTAAAAAAAAACAAAATACAGAACACAATGTAAAAAACAACTGTCCAACAGCCACAAGCAAACTAGCTGAAACACCTGATCATTTCCATCCTTTTCTAATCCCTAAATTCTCTGATCAGAGTCCGTTATTCAGCCTGTTCAGAAATAGCACCTTGTAGGATGGAGTACAGACTGTGACATAGAACATTGCTCAGCTAAATACAGCAAAACACAAAGGAGTAGGTTCCATTAGATAACCAGATAAAGAAGATGCAAATACAGCCAGACTTGGCATTGGAAGATGACCCTTAGGCCAAATGAAGGAACAGTAACTGTTCCCAAAACCAAGCATTCACCAAAGTAGTTATAAAACAAAGAACATGGATACCAGAGAATGTTACCTCAGAAAAATATTCTGAGTGTAAAAGTTGGCAATTCCTCTTGAAGAATGAATCCATTTTCATATCTTATGCAGAATCAGTCACATGTCAATACTGCAGTCCTATGATACATTTTTCCTACACATTTCTGTGCTGCAGTTGTTGTCTTGCGTTAGGAAAGCTGAGTAACATCAGCCACAGATTTGTTCTTTTATCCGATAATATATACACTCACTTCCCTTCTTTTCTCTAGTGAAGCTGCATGAATTTTTGATTTACAAAAACCACACAAACAGAAACTAAAGAAAACAGCAGCAAAAAGAAAGTAGGCCTTTCTTTTGTCAGGAAAATTCGCAAGATCCAAAATGCTCCTGCAGTAGAAGAGTCCAGTCTTGAACTAGTAAAGCTTTTGCCTGTAGTTGGTAAAAGATGAATATAAATTTTCTCGTAAAGCTAAGTGAATGCAACTGCAGACATAATTTTGGAGTCATCGGGTTGGTTCCACCACAGTTTCCACTGGACTGATGTTTCAAAGACTAATTCCCTTCTCTTACAATAGCATTAAACTAATATTTCAGATATTCTCCTAGTAAATGCACTAAGAGGATCTCTCCTTTGATTTCAGTCACCAATATTTTTTTAAATTTTATTTTTTCTTTTTTTTTTCTTTTTGAACAAAAAAGTTTCTCTTTTAATTCTCTCCACATTAAATGGAGGTATAGAGGTGATTATGGCATGACTTACAACGATTACTGACCTATTCCCTTAAGACAGTGCTCTACAAAAACCCATTCAATCTGAGCTTCTTTTGAACAACAGATTATACTTTTAAAATTTGCATTACAAGGACAATACTTGGCACTTAAAATTCTTGCTTTAGAAAGACCTGGGTGCTAAAGTATTTCAAAGCTAACAAAAAGATTAAGCATCATGAGGCTTTTGAAGTAGGCAGTTTTCCCTTTTCTTGGTACAGGAAAAACCGAGGGCAAGAAAGGTCAACCAACAGACCTAACCAACACTGTGAAACAAAACCAGGTTTCCTGACTTCTTGTTTACAGTTACACACAGTGTTGAAAATCTAAAACCCGAATAGCCCCTCTGCTTGTAGGAGCAAGCTGGATCCCACAGAGCAAAGGGACAGTATTGAGCTTAAAGTCCCTGTTAATGTGAGGATGCTGATAGGTGTGAAAAAGTTTCATCTTCAAATCAGAAAATCCCCCTGCGTATGATGGAGGGCAATCAAGACAGGAGAGGCTGAACAGAAGAAAGACTATAGCCCTATCTGAGAACAACAAAGAATTAAAAGCTGAGCTACTAACAACACTCTTCTTTATTACACAATTTGAATCTCAGTTCTCCAAAATTCAGTTGTGTGTCTGATCAACAAATCCAGGGATGCTAGAGGAAAGTTAAAAATCTTTCTAAATACACTCTACTACAGGAAGGATACTAGCCTAAACACAGAAAAAGCTAAGCTAAACCCTCTATCCCAAGAGGGCTGGCAAGGTCATGCATAAAGCAGGACTACAAATTAAATACGGAGTGTGTACATCTAAAACAGAAGCTAAGTGAGGGGGCCTTTCCTACGGTACCATTCCAGTAAATTCCACAATAAGGACAAGGCATAAGGGTGGGAAAAAGAGACTATAGCACCTGTTTCACACACTTAAATACCAGGTAGTATTTGGCAGACTTGCACACTTAAGTATTTCCAGACTATCTATTAGTTGATGCTCACACCAGCAACAGAAATTATTGCTTCAGAATAAAAAATATTTAACAATAAATTCACTGATTTACATATTTCACAACTTTAGGCTGCACTCCCGTCTTTAAAGAAAAAAAAACCAGAAAAAAACATCAACTGACTGAAGGTGGCAACCACAAAAAAAGTCTTCATATGCAGGAAAGTCATCAACATGACTAAAGCCTTAATGATTGTCACGATCTTTCTTTGCCCAAAGTCAAAAAAGACTCATTTGCAAGTACTTCCTTTTTTCCTTCAGTGAGAAGAAAGAAGGAAAGGCAGAGGAAACTACCTTAGATACTTCTAACCCTAAAATAGTCGTTGATTTTGGCTAAATTTGTGGCAAATACTTTGGAGATTTATTTATGTTTATAATAAGGAAATCAAAGCCAAAAGCCATCTGAAAAGTACTACTCCCCCAGATGCCATTACTATTCAAATGTTTCTTCAACACATCCCAAAGATTCCCAGAAAAATTCAATCCCCATGAACTTAAGCAATAATCTTTCTACCACATTAAAGGGAACTTTTGAGAAATAATGGAAGACAAATAGGGGGGAAAGTATCTACTTTTAGGTTCTGTGTAATTTGGGGCAAATACGCCAAGTCGGATCTGGTTAGGAGATCTTCAAATTCTAGGTTGAGAAACTGATCAGTTGAGCTGCCTCAGTAGCACAGAAACATAACAGATGAGGATGGTACATGTGTGGGATAAGGTCTACTTCCTGAACTGCAAGAGAAGACAAATAGTTATTTGAACTATTTGAGGTGGTGTGGTTGACCCATATTGGTAAGTTCCAAAATAGCACTTAAAATTTGTTATACTGTAACCCAGCTAAATGGATTACTTTAAGCAGCACCAAGTTAGTCAAAATTCTCAACAAATTATTCCACAGGGAAGAGAAAGAAATTATAAGCCTGACAATGAGCAAGTGGTTGCCAAGATACACACATTTCTCCTGAAGTCTTTAATACAGTGCGCTCTGCTCAGAGCAGGACTGACAAAGGTCTCCAAAGAGAGAAGTGCAGCACACTTCTATTGCACTGAAATAATTTAAACAGTAATTGCCAATTCAATGATGTAGTGAACTCTTCCACCTGCAGGGGCTTTGGGAATCCCAAAGCATTCATGCTGGAAGTGATGACAATCAGAAGCTTCTTTCCTTCACATGAAAAGTCAAAATGCAAAACAGTCAAAGTAAAACCTTAAATATCCTCATACTATTCCTGCCATTATGTAACATCTACAGATTCTACATTAAGAAAATTACTAGCTTTTAAGGAAAGAGCCCTGAACCTTGGTAATAGGAAATATGTAAATCACTGTCAGAAGCAAACCCTGTGGCTGGCCCCTGAATTAATATCCCCAACACAATCACCAGCAATACTGGATCCCTCACTTGCACTTCCAGAAGCTCAGTATTTCATCCAGCATACCAGACATCTTGGTAACACACAGATAAAAAAAGGCAACAGTTACTTTGTAGAGTGAGCCCAGGAAGGAAAGCTAGAAAGGATAAAAACTCAGCACATGTATGAGCATTTCTCTGAAAATAACTGCCATCTCTGTTCTTATGGTATGATCTTTAAGGATCAACTAGCTTAAAGGCATGACCCTAGAAACTAAAACTGGCAGCCACGGGAGACCTCAATCTATGGACTTGAACTCAGTTAGAACGCAGTGTTTACGACCTTAGAACACCTTTAACATCACCACACAGATTTTCTGAAGTCCTCTCTATGCAACAGTTTACAAATATCACCTGTGGTACAGACGGAGTTGCAAATACTCATCATCTGCCTTTCCTCCCTTTGCCTGGCACATCCACTCATCAAAAATAAACTCTAACAGAATTAACCATGCCTTTATTCAGAGGTAATACTCAGCCCTCTCTTACAAAGCTGGTTTATTTGACATGCATCTAACTAAACTGTGAAGAACTGTTCTCAAATTTCCTGTAGTTCTGGCAGCTACCACTTCTATTTTCATACTGAGAGAGGCCTCATAAACCTCAAACTGAGCTTTTCCAACTACATGTCAATCTAACATACACCACCTGCAAGATTTCTATGTCCAACAGTGTTTTCCTCTTGCTATCAGACCTCTGATACAAAACCAAAAAAGTAACACTCATCAGGTCTTTGAAAGGCTGGGAACTAAACAAAATAAGAGAAACTACAAGTCAAAGCAATCAGAAGCCAAGAACTGGATTTTCAAAAGTACCTGTGATTTCCAATACATGTGGACCAGAAGTTATGGATTTAATAGATAGACTGTTTGAAGAATTGGATTGTGTTTACTTGCAGCACAATGACTAAGCTGAACACCTCGTAATTAGTACTTGGCAGAAAAGCTCCGTTCAAGACAAAGACTTTAGAAAAGAGTCAGTTCAAGACCAGCAGTATGGTGCAGCCACACCTTCAAAGTCCTCCACACATTGGCAAGATCGACATGCCTGTACATTCATAAACCTGCTAAGAAGAGTCCTCTCTCAAGATCCCCCTGAATCTAATTAGTTTACTACAGGGAAGAAATTTCTATATCTCTATATTTTGCTTACTATTTAATGAGCTAATCACTAGATGATTCACTGACATCTAATAACAGTAATTCCTTGTCCACAATTTGGGAGTTTGCTTCCTCTAAATTCTTAGTCCAGGAGGCAAATGTAATGTTAGTTTGGAGTACACTAAGAAAGCCTTCTTGATTGGTGTTTTTTGAGACACAAATATTCATTTAATATGAGCTAAAAAAGTTTGTTTTAGTGGGCTCTGAACTGCACTTAGTTGTCAGCCAAGATAAAGAAAGAAATCAAAGTTGAATTAATGTTCCTTTTGGATTTATCTGTAAAGACTTGATGGAAAACACCAAAACTGACATTCCTTTAAACTTGGGCTTATTATGATTTGTATGGTCAAATTAGCTTTTAAAATATGCCATAAGGGTTACAACCACCAAGGAATACCAGGCTTGCCCTGTTGCTCAAGGATTTTTTTAACTCATCATTGGGCTTTTTGAGTACACTGACTTGTAACTATGCAGACAGCACAAATCTCCTGAACATTCAGAAGAATCTTAAAAAGGCCTATTGTGTGTAAGCATTTCTACCTCACTCAGAGTTGAATCTAGTACTTGAATTAGGGGGACAAATGTGTTTCCAGATCCCAAAACTAAAGTCTGGGGTCCTGGAACAGTGTTTTACTCCAGGAACACAAAAAGTAAAATGAAAAAAAGAAAAACTCTGCTTGTAGTTTATTCTTATGAAACATGCATCCTTGGAAAGTAAATCATCCCCAGCTTTGGTCACATTTCACTTCTACTTTGTAAAAAGCTTGTAAAGAACATGCTGAGGAGGCAAAAAAGAGCAAGGTTAGTGTAGCAAAAGAAACCAAAGCAAGTAAAACAGAATGAGCAGAATGCCACAAACAGCTGAACACATGTTCACTGCTTCTCAAATGAGGACATGTTTCCTTCTTATGTCCCCCTCTCAGCCTCACAGGTCTTATTCTCTCTTCTCCATGGTTTACAGTTGCCACTGGACCTGCCTTGAACCAAGTTCAACTTGCTAGGGCATAAGAAAGCTACAAAGCCTTTCCTGCTTAGTTTTCTAACTTCTAAACATGATGAGTTGGTTCAAAAAACAGGTCAAACACATAACTATGCAACAGACACAGGAATGAGGGCCTGGTAGTTTTTAGCTAAGCCCTCCCAGACTCCCATAAAATATCCCAAGATATGTATTTATGACACAAGACGTAGCATTTTAACCCCTGAACTGGACACACCAATGGATCTCAGTATGCATAAAGTACAGGTTCAATGCTCCTATCACAAGCAGAACACACTTCTGTGAACAGCCTTTTTGCATCATGAAGATCAGTTTAAAAATGTGTGATGGTCATTAATATGACAAAGAAATATAATTTTGATCTCAAAAACTTCCACATAAGTTGATGTAAGTGGTGGATCAGGGGGAACATAGGAAAAGAAAGCATTAAGGGGATAATGATAATATTTTCTTAGGGGAAAAAGTAGTCTTATTTCAGTAAAAAGATGGAGATGGTCATGGAACTGCATGGAAAAAGAGGAGGGAGAACATGAGTACCTAAAAATAGCTGAAGTAACACAGTCTTTGCTTGCAATATATATGTACTCTAGCTTGCTGAGTTGCCCCCAGCAATTCTGTAACAATACTTGTAATATATATTTTATTGTAAATAGTTTAAGAAGCACAGACCTCCCTTTTAAAATTTTCTTTTAAAAAGGCTCAGCTTCCAGACCCCATCTAGTGGCGTGAAAGCCTTACAGCAGCCTCCTCAATCAAAACCACATTTAAAGCTTTTCAATGCCCTGTTTTTAAAAAAGAAACAATACAGATGGTTTCAGTTTAATGTCCACCTGAAGGAATAGAAATACTTACACATCCTAAAAATAAAAAAATAAGATTTCCAGAATCACTAGTCAACTTATAATCATAGACTTATATTAGTCCTATATTTATAGCACTTAATATGCTATTTTGAGGAGCCAACCCACCACATCCAGATCTTATTAGTATACTGGGGTAGAAGGAGAGAATCTCAATTGCTGCACTAAATCTGAGACAGAAGAGATATCAAGCTGTGAATGAACTTTGGGAAAAAGCAAAATGAATCCGCCTCTGTATCCTGACTCAGTCAGCAAGACTAATCAAATTATGATTATTTGAAGTGAGCTAAACTTTCCACAATTCAGAGCTGTGCAACTGTCTCTAAATTTGTCCATGCATGCCAAGAAATGCTGGCTTTTCAATTACCTCCTTCACTGTAGCCAAGTATAAAGCACTCCCAGCTTCCCATTAGGAAGTTAACCAATTCCACAGCATATGAATAAAATCTACTCATAATCAGGACTTTTTTTCTAGCCCTAAAATAATTCAATTTAAAAATTTTAGGGGTGTTTAACGTTGCCTGTCTAAAGAAGTGGACAAAACCGACTTTCCTGGCTGGAGGCATGCAACAGCAAGCTGAGACAAATTCTCCCACAATCCCATTGGAGAAGAGCCATGTATTTTGGAGAAAAATACTTTGCTGTAAAAATCCTCACATTTTCTGGATAAATAAGTAGATGCAGCTCATTTGTTCCTGACAAGCAGTGGAATCTATATCTGAATTCTCTATCCTACAAGGACATCACTGTTCTATTCAACATTTTCAAAATGTAAAGCTATTAGTTTAAAACTACACAATTAGCCATATTCCACTGACTGACATACCAATTTAGAAGTTAACAGCAAATCTCCCCTTTTTTTAGTCCATTATCAAGCCGAACAGAGTCAAAGAAAAACTATACTTCATCTGAGGAGCCTCTGCTGATTAAAACCAGAAAGTCAGCATCAAGCCTGATCCCCTTCAAATGAGTGAAGACCAGCCTAATCCTGTTGGTTTTATCAAACCTCACCTATATCTGCAAAAAGTCTTACCACACCAGTGCTGTTAGCTGCCATACATGTTACACTAAGGTATTGCTACCTACAGTACTGCTACTGGCCACAAACAGCTAGTCTTCAGAGTTCCAAGCTTTTCACTTGCTGGATTTTGTAGATGAGCAGCAGCAGGATTCCCCAGAGCAGCCTCCAGTTATGAAGAAAACCAAGTAGTGCCTGCATCATCTCACTCTGCCTCCATCTGAGAACTGACAGTAGCTGGGGAAGTGCGTTTTACAGGAAGTGTTATACCAGCAGTAAATTATTAACTACTTGTAACCATTTCACCTGTCCCTTGTTGGAAGAGTGCTGCAGTCCAGCTTAACCCACTGGAAGTTAAAATTTTGGCCATCCACAGCAAACATTTAAAAGTATCTATACTTCTCCCCCTTCTTTCTACCCACTCAATTTCTAATCAAAACCCCACTACCACACAATGTGACAAAGTTTACCTGATCTAGTACTTTCTATTAGCACCACAGGTGGAATGATAGGACTGACAAACTTCCGCAATGGCCACAGAGTTATGATGGACTACATCAACACCAAAGCAAAGGAGAAATTTCTCTTGATGGTTTAAGGCATAAAAATCCCTCACAGGTGAACATCATGTGCAGCAATGTAAATAAAAATGCAGATTAGGGAAGAAATAGACAGATCTAGCAATTTTTTACCGTAGTTATTTATGTATTGTGCTATTCAACAATCCCAGCAAGGATTCAACAATCAGACAGGTACTTCTAAATTATGTCCCTCAAAAACCTCTATTCACTCATACTTCCTACACTTCAGGAACTATTACATTTTCTTGGATACCGATGACAGCATAAAAGAGAGCTACAAACATGTAGGGAAGCAAGGATTTCCACCATCAGCAGACTTTTTTGACAATGAGGAAAGCATCTGATGCAGTAGCCCTTCTTTGCTATGCTAGTGGTGTGCTTACACAGGCAGCTTCCTGTTTATCCCTTGATTATGGAGAAATTCAGGGCTGTTTAACCCATTCTGCCAGTAGAATTCCTCAACTAAAATGCTTTTGGCACACATCTTACCCGCAACTATAGCGTCCTTTATTATTAATAAGAACACAGAAAATATTCACAAACTCCCGCACATACCAACTTCAGGTTTATGCAGTCTATCACAAGTACTCACAGCTTTATGTGGATTACTTCAACAAAAGCTATTTTTCCCCCCTGATAATTAAGTGTATTTTCCCCAGAAGAGACTGTAACAAACTAAAACACACAGATGGAAGTGTAAATTCTGGTTTATACTTCCTCAGTGGAGGAAGGATTGTATCTTAACTGATCTAAAAATAAATAATTTTTTTTTCCTCATAAGGCAAAGTGAATTGGCCACAAATACATTAAAAAATAAGTTCCAGCTTTCTAGATTAGCAGATTAGACCTACAGAGACAAGTAGAAGTTTTGGCAAATGTTCTGTTACTTTAAAAAGACAAAAATCCAGCCTAATTTATTTAAATATGAGAAACTCCGGCTTTGGCAGCCCATTAGCAGGACACAGATCATTCTGAAGAGTCCTTTTCCTGAGAGTTTCATGGGGGAAAAAAACTGCAATGGCAACAGAGTGCTTTAGAGCCATTTTTTCTTACTAAACCAAACATACCATTCTCACCATGTTTTGGGTACATTTCTGTTTAAGCCAAGGAGGGGAGCTAATGGCTGTCCCAGAAAAATGGTAGCTGAAAGCAGATTTAACACCTGCATTCATTTATGTCACAGCTGGCATCCAGCCAGATTTAACCCACCCCAGCCCATTATGATGAAAAAATGAACATTCAAAATCTGAAAGACTGAAAAAGCTTAATATCTCATGCATGCCAAAGTCTGGTATCAAACATTGCATACATCCACTTTAGAACCCGGTCTAACCATATTTCAAGCTGCAACCTAATTCTCTTCATTTGTTTTTAACTCTATGTGAATCTGGAAGCACATTATACAGTGAAATGATTATACAGATGTCTGTATCAGTCAGGAAGTCATGTAAAACTCATAAGCACTGAGTAAAGAGCTGCCTTGACCACAGTCTCCAGTCAGCCACTAAAAACTGAGCTGGGCAGGAAAAACAAACTGTATACCAGGCAGTGCCCACCACAGCTTCTTTCAGTAGTAGCAAGACAGTGCTAAATATAATGATGAGAACGTGACACAGCAATCCAAGTTAATCTGCAGTGGTGAGGCCAGGCAGGCTTCGAAAAAAATTACCTTAACACTGAAGATCTAGTCCCATTTTAAATAAAATTAGATTGCAAGTATTAAGAAGAATATTAATTATGTAAAATAATTGATTACCAACATTGTCATTAATTTTGTTCTGCATCTTTTCTTACTACCATATATTCTGACTTAAAAAACCAAAAACAACAAAGCAGCATGCCATCACTTCCCAAGGGAAAGAAATAACTCAGCATAAAACAAGGACAGACAGATCATACCTCTGAGGTTTACGAATATCCCAGAGTCCCACACCTTCCTTAGAGTTGGCAGTAGCCAGTAATCTGGGTTCTACTGGATTAAACATCACACTGTGAAAGGCTGATGGGTAGTGTGCCAAGCAGAAGGGCTCTGTTGAAAAAGTTAAAATTTCAGACGTAAGAACAAACAATGCATACAACTGTTTGATGCAAGGAGTTTGGCAGCTGAATATGGAAACAGCATAACAAGATCTGAAGATATGGAGACATGTTCAAACCATTTCTAAGGCTGACACATCCAAAGCAATATAAAACCTGGAGTTTTAAAATCCACCCACGTGTACATTAATTCTGTCTAAGTATGGAAAAGGACACATACTGAATTTCAAGACACCATTTTCTTTATGGAAGGTTATCAGTTTAAAACTAGCTATTCAAAGATCAAATATTTGAATCTCTCAAGGTTCATGACCAAATGATTATCTGGTAAGGACTATGCATGGAGGTGTGTTGGGGTCTCCTCCCCCGCCGTGTAGCCCTGGCAGAGGGGCCCTGAGGGCACAGACACGGGGTTTCCCTGCCCCTGCTCAGCCTCGTGTTGCAGTATCCCCACTGCAACAGAGGTGCTTCTGAAATCTTCCTAGTAATATATGCCTGAGAGCTTTCACAGCCACTGCTGATTACCCAAACCATAAATGTAGCAGCAATTTCTTGTAAAGGAGAATAATATCACGAGAAATGAAATAAGTTTGTACAAAACTCAGCTCAAAGAAAGCTGCTAAAGGGAAAAGAAGCCTACCTTCTTAAGTGATGTACAAACAGACAAGAAAGGTGTTTCTCTTGCATAAAAAAAACGTTAACAGCTCTTCCTGTTCACACACAGAGTAGAAAACATGCTCATTCAGACTCCTTCCCTCTCATAAGACTGTTTGGACTGCTACTCTGCCTTATTCATTACATCATAATACTGTCTTCATGAAGAGTGGGGAAAAGCCTTGACTCTGTTACCTTCTCTCTGTTTCTGTGAGCTTTACAGCTTTAGGCACAGTCTAATTCTCTTCCTTGTTTGTATCTTTTGTGGCATGCTGCCACTCTTTCAATCAACTAAGAAACCAGAATCAATCCCTATTTTGAGTCAGGGATTATGCCAGACTTTCCCATTCACCATTTACTTTGGAGCAACTCCTGTGTTGCTCATGTGCTTGGGAGACAGTTACTGCCCTGATCCAAGCCACCATGTGCAGCACCTGTAGCCCCACAGGCACCTCCAAAGGTATGGAATTTTCTCTCCTCATATCCCTCATTACCACATATTAAACATGGTTAAGCAGGCAACCCTCTCAAATTCCGAATACCTTATGAAATGACTGCCTATCAAGCAAATGAGAGAGAATTAACATTTACTTGTCTTGCCTCATCTGTATCCTCCTCTCATGCTCTATTACAAGTTTTTTCATACAGGGACTTTCCTTTTTAGCATTTTTTTAGCAGTGATGAAAACAAAGGTCTCTGACCACAGATGATGCTCCACGGTGCTATTCATTGTCATAGGAGTCAGAGGTAAAAAGAAGAAAAGAAGCCAACTTTTGTTCTGCCAGTCTGCCCAAAGGCTTTAGAAATTGCTGTTGGTCTGCCAGCAGCTCCAAACAAACACCAAAACTGACCTTCTATATTTGCATCATCAAATCAGAATCCTGCTGGGGCATAAAAGGCTGTGTTATTAAAATGGCAGCCCCCACTGAGAAGCAAAGGCCTGCATTAGCTGAGTGGAGAGACAAACACCAGATTGCCAAATACAGGAGCTATGTTTTAAAAGAAACTTTAAATTTGTGTATATTTCTTTAGTCAAAAAATTGTTGTGAATTACCAGTGCTTTCCTTCTCACCTTTACCATAAATAGATTGGCACCACAGTTTTCTAAGATATTAAAAGTTGCCTTTCAGGAGAGAGATTACAGGACTTAAACTAATGAGGCACTAAGTCATTTCAATGAAAAGTAGGGGGATTACTTTTCTATTGTTCTTTATGCCCATTCACAATTGTAGCTCTTATACACCAGAGTATGAACATGTTTCTGGAGGGAGCAGCTCAACACCATCTTTAATAAAAATTGTAAGCAGGTTTATAAAAATCACTGCATAAATCACTCAGCAGTGAAAGACAGGGAGAAAGAGATGGTTCCTCTGCTTCTTTTAATACACTATTTTAAACTAGGAGATTATTTGAAAGACTTTAACAAGCTGGCCACTCAGGGTAACTAACTACACTCACACTAGCAGGCGTAGTGCCTATTCCCATGAAAACACTATTGCAGAAAAGGGCATTGCCCCTGTGACAAGCATTACATTGCAGTAAACATTGGCAGGGCTCACATATAAATGCTGACTCAGGACTACTGTATAAGCATGGAAAAACCCTTTTTTTCTAAATTCAGAGAACCTAAAACATGACTCCAAAAAGCCCAAAATTACTACAGACAACATGTCTTCACACCATTTTCACTGATGCAGCAATCTCATTCAAAGCCTCAGCAACAGTAAAAGCAGTAACAAAGTTTAACTACAACAAAGAAGGACAAACTTAATTTCATATAATTTCAGAAACTCAGATCAGATTGGACATTATCTTACGATGCTAAGCAGCTTCATACAGATGCATTTAAATAACTAGTCATCCCGACTGTTGACATCCACTGTCAGCAACAGGTAATTCTCCTAACAGAGATAAATCTTTATGGTGGAGAGTTCAGGAGAAAGCAATAAAGCAACATTTCACTATTTTCAATTTGTAAACCATATTCAGTGTCTAGTCTTATCATTTGGATATTATGAAAACATATAAACAGGGATGAAGTTCCGTTTGGATTTTACAAAAGTAAAATATTCTCTACAGAGTGATTGAATCTCTTCTTTAATAAAGTAACTGACTTTTTATACAAGGGAAAAGTGGTAGATGTAATGAGGACTAAATTCACATATGGTATAGTATCTAGTTTAGTTGCAGGCAGTTGGGATTAGCAAAGGGAGGTGCATGGGATAAGAAACTGTCTAAAGGGAAGACAATAGTTCACTATGCTGTAAGGGACTTATAAGGGACTTAGGAGCAAGAGGGGTGTTATTAATGAGTTCCTCAAAGATATAAAAGACACGATGTAGATATTTTTATTAAAGTCAGCAATACACATATATGAAGAGTGTACATTGTTTTTCAGAATGTTTAATAAAATTTCTACATGGAAAAGAGATAAGGGGTAATATGATTGTGCCAGAGAAATGCACAAAATTGTGCTGTGCTAGTATGTATAATTTTTATTTATATTTATACAAAGGCAATATGCCTGAGGTAGGGAGGGTATCTATGAGCAATCTATTCTGAGTATTCTGGTGAGGCTTGTCAAGAAAGACCTATCTCTGGTTACTCATGTTCATTAAAGCCCTCAGGATGCTAGAGGGCTTTAAAAACTCCTGTGAGACTATAAAGTATGTCTTGTTTCAGCTTTCATTTCCAAGTCAAAAAGGGACAGAATTGCAGTCTAGAAGAGTGATGAAATTCACTAGGCATGGAATAAGATAATTCATTTAAAACATCAGCTTTGACCCAACAACAAATGTGTACAAAATACATTGATCTGGATTTCAGTGCCATGAATAATTTTCCTGTAAGACCAGTAGAAACTACTGGTAATTGCATTTTAACAGCTGACAAAAAAAAGATGAACGTTTATTTTAGCTATGAATGAAGGCAACCATATTCTGTATCTTGCAGATTGCTCAGTGCTCTTTAAGATTAGGTAAATTTGAAGATTCATTTACTTAAGTATTACTTGAGTATTCATGTACTGAAATTCAATTATTAAGGCATTTCTCTCAAATTCATGTAACTACAGTTTTAAACTGAGATTCCTCAGTGTCAAAACCGCAGCTGTAAAAACACAGGTTAGTGTTTTGAGAAGCTGCAGGTTTGTTACATAAATCAACAGTATTCAGCTCTGTTTCAGGAAAGAAAGATTGAAGTAATAATTCAACTTCCCTTTTATCACATAAGGGCTCTAAGTTTCCATACAAGCAGAAAACATTATGTATAAGTGTATCAGGGTCACAGGAAGTATATAAATAGCTTTGGAAACTATTCAAATCAAAATAACAGCTTTCTAAACATATTTTTTTTCCCACCCTAGGCTATAGAAAAAAACCCAAAAACATATTCCCAATTGCTTGCAAGTTTGGCAAGATGTTCTCATTGAAAAAACATTCCCTCCACTGCCCCTTTACTCTAGTTAAACCCTATTCATACCAAGTTCTGTGCTAGTCTGCGCTATATGCTGGTACTTTATAAAGTCATTTAACACAGTAACACAGAACTGTAAAGACCAGGGCTTGCCAATCACCGGCCAAAAGAATTTTGCCTCACTCTCACCTTTCTCCAAGACTCACTGTCTCAATTATCCCAGATAAACGTAACTTTTCTCCTCCTTGCCTTGCATGAATTCTTCCTAAATGAACTATCTTTTCCTTCTAGAGATCTTACCTCCATGGGAAGACTCTCGGATGTCCCAAATAAGAACACGGCCATCATCTGAGGAACTAGCAAAGATGTTGTCATTTACTGGGCTCACTGAAAGGCCATACACTGCATCTTCATGGGCAAACACGTCCAAGGTCTCCGTGCTGGAAAACAGACACAACATTATTATTCTTCCTTCTTTTGCTATTGTTTTATAAAGCAAAATATTTACCATTTTATCTACCTAGTAATACTTAATGACAAGTTTTCTGTAATTTCGTAAGAAGACCCTTGTGTTTAATTAGAGTAAAAAACAAACAAAATGCCCACGTACAGTGACTTCATGCTATGGGGAAAAAAATCTCTCAAACTAAAACCCAAACATTAAAAACTTCAGATACTGCAAGATGCTATGGAACACGTGTTGTATTAGATTAAGTTTGGGAAGATGTAATGGAAAAGAGGAAGAAGCCTTGCGACCTCTGGAATCAATTTTAACTTCTTAATGTAAAAAGGAAAACAAGACAGAAGTTCATTCTTTAATACAGGCTTCTGTTTTGTTCAAAAGTTCAGTTGAAGCTCACATAAGAGCAGCTTTCCAGATGGCTTTTTCAGTAAGCTTTCTTTGTTTTTCAGGATAGACCAGACCTATATTTTTCCATGTAGAAAGAACAGCAAAAAACCAACAAAATAAAAATAATCCCCCTAAAACTATACCTAGATTTCAGCCATTTCATTTTTTTTTCTAAAAAAAGAAAAAGCACATTCTCTATTCTTCTCCCAATGTTTTAGATCATCTAAAAAGCTGGAAATAGGGGTATAAAGAGGCCAAAAGCTGAAATACTAAATCAGAAGATCCTGGGACTGTTTTATTTCTTTTTAAAAGCCCCTTTATTTCTTTAGGGAATAAACTTTGTATACAAGCCCTATATGCCATGGAAGCTCCACCAAAGAGATCCCACATAAAATTTTGCTCACATGGCAAGTGATGTTCATAATGGCAGATATACTAACTCTGTCTCAGGGACCATTAATAAAAAAGGTGGGGGGGAAAGCAGTAACAGAAAAAGCCATTTAAAGTTACGAAAAAGGAGTTGACAGACCTATTGTTATCACTAAAAAGAGATTAACTTTCCACAGAAATCAATCAGAATTTGGTGTGTCAGACTACTAAGGTTTCTTTTAGAAGATCACACAAAATAGAGGAAAGAATTCTGTATGGATTACAACTGGACTTAGCATACCTAAAAAGATAAAAACCTGATAACAAAAGCACATTAAAAATATGCACATATCAAAAAGACTTGTTAAAACATCTCAACAAGACATAGAAGGAAAAAATGTGTTACATGCAAAAGATAAAATGACAAAGATCTTGTAGAAGCTTAAAAAGTCAGAACACAATAAACACCAGCATCTAAAATTGACATTTCCATATTTAATTAAAACAAGAAAAACAGAACACTAAACAAAAAACTCTCCCAAAACCGACCCCCCCCCAAAAAAAAAACAAAAACAAAAACAAAAAAAACAAAACACCCCTCCCAAAAAGGCCTAAAATGTTAAAACCAAAACAAAAACTCCCCAAACACTAAACAACATGGTATTCCTGACAAAGCATCAGAACAGAAGATGAAGTAACTTTGGCCCAGCTTGCATGTAAGATTTATGCAAGAAGCAGACAAAAGGTACAGCGGAAGGCAGATATACACTGAACAATTCAATGCAAAAGGCTTTGGACAAACACATCAAGAAATATGTCCAGATTATGTTATTCAGGAAACTCAAAGAAATGTAAGGTTTTATATTTCTCTGTTCTTACATATATCTCTTCCTGCTTTTTCTTTATTTTCTTGAGTTCAAGTTAAATGAATGGTCAATGCTTAAATCTGCAGAAGTAATTAGCACAGACCAAAATTTTAAATTTTTTTTTTACTTCAAAAGCAGTAAGCTCAATGGACCTGATGTCTAGAGAAGTCCAATTCAATATTTTACCACTGCTGTATTAATTACACTTTGACTAACAGCCAAATCTTGATGTAGCACCACAAAGCCTAATTCCCAACTGTTTTGCAGTTTTGGTAGAAAGTAAGTATCAAAACCAATATGCTTCATGTTAGTGTGGAGAATCAAGCAGCTGTATCCAAAGTTTTAAAAGGAAGTTAGGTAGGCCAAGCACTAGCCATCTTAAACACAAGTCAGGTGAGTCTGTTGAAAAACAAGAAGTCTGTATGTGCCAACAGTTGTATATGTGCCAGAATAATCCACTCAGAATCTACTATGCTGCCTGCAGGAGAGCATATATATTTAAAAATCATTCTCTTTACTAAGGTCAAAATAATACAGAACCCAAGTGCTGAAAAGAAAATGGGGTGATGGGGAATACTTCATTCCAGTTATGAATTTAGATAAATAAAAAGCAAATTTCAGTATTAAAGCACTGTTCTTCTCCTAAACCATTAATTTAAAACAGAAAATGCCTCCAGTGAGTTGACATCAAAGGAGTTCTTGAAGCAGTTGAAACACAAACTGGGTATTTACCTCTCAACATCATGGAGTATAACTTGTTCATCATTGCCTAAAAAGAGAAATATAAGCAATTAACACCATGCTCTAGCGGTTAAAAAGCATTATAGTCAAAAGAACCCCAAACCACCTTCTTAAAAAAAATTTGCAATTTCAAAACCAATATTGAAACCAAGAAGACCAGACCAGCTCAGCTGCTACTTGGTTACCCTCTGCTCAGTTATATGAAAGGCTCCATGTGATATTGCCAGTCATTACCAAATGTACCAGCAGTTTCATCTGCCACTGCTCAACAAATAATTCTATTTAAATATGCTACTAATCATTCTTTGTCCAGTTTGAGCTTGAGTTTTGGGACATTTGCAATAAAGACTATAACATGAAGCAGCAAAACACTTTAACTCTCGTGAAAATACATCTTTCTTCCTGCTCAAAGGACGCTCCATAAAAAGATCATGGATGGTGAAAAGAGATGTCATAAATGAAATGCACACGGCTCCCAGATCAAATGCTGCCAGCTAACACTGTCAGCATTCAGGGTTTTGCAACCATTGAGAAGGCATGAATGAGACAGCCAATGTAATTTCTTCTATATTAACAAAAACCAAACTAAGTAACCAGACAATCATGTCACTTTTCTTTGATCACTCCATTGAATACAATGGAAACTAACCACATGTGTGCAGGCTAACAGGGTCACAGACGCTAAGGAATTCCAGTAGCTCATGCAGAGTTTTTCAAGCTACAACAACAGATTATTTTTTGAGTCCCTGTACTGAATATTTTATTACCTAAATTTGGAACCTCCTCTTTAGAAATATTTAAGGACACACACACTTTTATATGTAATTCAGAAAAACAAACAAACAAACGCAAATCAGAAAGCCTGCAAAGTCATATTTTTATGCTCTGTATATCTTGGTAGTTGTGATGTAGAGTTGTGAAGCTTTCCTAGTGCACACTAAAGACAGGTTCAGAAGGAGCAAGATTTCATGTTATGATTCCTAAATGTTCAGTTGACTCAGTTTTCATTTATCCCATACATATTTCAGTTGTATTCTGTTTCAACAGAGAAATATGAGAAAGTTTCCCTTTGACTAGTGAGGTGTGAGAATTTCTACAACCACTTGCTCTTTGCCCAGGCTCCTAGTAAAATCGTGCCAGCCTTAGATTACTGCAGTAGCTCATCTTTTCCATGGTACAATAAACAAGTCATTTAAGCGTAAGTGTCCTTTGGTAATTAATTGTATTTGGAACTGCCCATTATACATTATTACACTGTTTATACTTAGTAAAACTACTCTAGTGCCTATGTAGTGAAAAATGCAGCCTAGTTTCTCCAATGACAAAATTTCCTCCAGCAAACAGTCCTGGCTCTTCAGTCTCCATCCAGTATGAACACAATCATTCCAGTTGCCTGGTTTCAGGCATCTAGTCATCATGGGATCAAATTCCCTTCCATCACAAGCTTCAGAATGGGAAAGAAAGAATGAAGGGAAAGTGGAATAACCACTGTTTTCCTCTGTTCTGTGTGTGGGAGGAGAAAGTAGTGACAAAAATCTAACCACAAACTGGTTGCTTCTGGTAAGGATTCATCCCTGCAGAAAACATCACTGCTGTTCAACCCAGGGGGGTTCCCACTTAGAGTGTTTTTGCTTTAACACTGGAGAGTTCATTCTTCATTGAGACTAACTGGGTCATAATTGTGTACACAACTGTGTCATTTATAATCTCTCTTGTTTTGATAACTGCAGTTACAACCATCAGAAAGACAGGAAGGATCTGCCATTCCCTTCAGTTACTATACTTGTAAGGGTGAAATACTGCAGAGCACATACAGGGGAGCACAGTTAAGGTGGCCTAAAACCCATATCTGTCATATAAGCCCTAAAAGAACAAATTCAATTTCCTGTAGGTTTATTTCAGCTTTTCATATACCTAACATTAAGTGCAAAGAAAAAAAAGTCCATGCAGTTTACTAGGAAGGGACCTTGCATTTCAAATGCTGCTCTACATTCAGTGTGTGTGGACAGAGAAGGGCAAAAATGTTCTTCAGGGATGGGAACTTTTTGGGACAGTTTCTTCCTCCAGAGATTACATGCAATACACTGTCCACTCAGTTCCTGCCTTCCATTTTTGTAACAGCTCCATGGGGTGCTTGCTCCTTCAAAGCAAAGAGCTCTGAAATTCCTTGGATGCAATCCAATCTGTACTGAAGTGGAAAATCCCTTCTCCTCTGTTATCAAGAGTTGCTTTAGGGAAAGGTCATCAGATCCTAAGTCATTAGTCGTTGGCAGTCATTTATTAACAGAATAAATTGAGCTCTGTGTGACCTGTGCTAGTTTCCATATTCTAATTTTTAATTTTGGGGGTTTTTTTAAGTATTCCAATCTTCTATGATTTAAATACCACTCCAAACTCAGGTGTGGGTGTGGGTGTCTGTGTGACAACCAGTAGTTCCTACGACCCACAGTTCTTTCAGACTTTTTAAGAATCTCCCAGAACATCATTGAGTGAATAAATATAGCTATCCCCATTTTACCAACAGAGATAAAACAGATGGTACATCTAGGCCATGCAGCAAAATGACTCTTTACAAGGGATCCAAGAGCCAGACTCACAGCCCTTGCAGATGAGCTCACTGAATCTTGATGGAACAGCTGAAAGAGTTCCTGACTTCTCCAATGGAAATAATTTCTGGCAGAGACACAGTGTTTTTATGCAAACTGGAGGAGGAAAAAGATATGAGAACGGCCAGTTTCTCTGTGCGTCAGCTGTCACAGCTCCTCTAACCTGGCATCTTAGCAAAAAATCCACCACAATCAATTATATAAATCTTTAAATGCAGGTGTTAACTTCAGTAGCAAGGTACAATCAGACCACTCTTCCGCCTTTCCTGTGAAAACAGCAGCCTCTGACAGCAAAGCCCAATGGACAGAGGGCTGAGTTGGACATGAGAAAATACCATTCCATCTGGTCCAGCAAGACTTGGCACACTTCATTCCTTGAATATTCATGTAAGGTTCCATTTGTCTGAATTCAAACTAAAGTAAAAGAGACTCTGGCCCAAAATTCCACTGGAATCACTTGTGCAGATATATTCATTTGAAGACAGAGTGTACTGCTGTCTTTCTCATAAAACAAACAGCAGTCCCCAGAATAAGAAGATAGGCATCACTGTTTGACAGTCTAGGGGTTTATTCCACCTGAGAAGTATATCTGAATAATTTCATCCTTGAAATCTGACACCATCTTAAGCTTTGTCATGTCTTTTTTTTAAAGCGATATTATAGTTTTAACACAACACTGAAGGACGGGAAGCTTCCACCATACACATGAACTCAGAATCAATCTCTAGCACTGATTGGCAGTTCACAAGTCTTGGTTCAAAAAGGCAATGAAGGACTTTGACCAAGTAGTCTCATAGTACCCTAAAGTAAGTCTAGCTGTATGTTAATGGACATATTGATGAAAGATACAAATTCTCATCCATTTTATGACCATGTCAGATAGTGGAAATGAAGTACAGCAGAAAATGACACTTGACTGCATTGACATTCTTGTGCCTTTTTCTTCTCAATTCAATTTTCCTCCCTATCTCAACACCTTAAAAATCAAGTGGTGAAATGGACCTAAATTACAGAAATTATTACCCCAGAACAAGTATATGTCCACTTTCCTTACCTTAGTTTTAAGACTGAATTAAACTTTCTATTAAAAAGTAGATTTATATTAAAAAGAGATGAGAGCAAAAAGGGTTATCAGAGCCCAATGTGCCAACAAGTTCTAAAAGGCAGAGGCTTACCTAGTAAGAACTGAAACGGGGTCTAAGAAAACATGATCCACCAATAGATGGCAATAGTCCTTCATGAGCCATCTAGGGGTGCATTGAAATCAGACAGTAGCAGCTAAGATTTTCAAGCATAAGGCTTGAGTGCCAGAGAGAATGCAGGGTCTGGTACAGATAAGAGGGAATACCAAAGACAATGTTTTCTATAGTCCTTAGCACAAGCAGGGGCAGACTGGACCCAGGATTCTCGCGATAGCTTGAGACAGGATGTGCTTACATCGGGTTTTGGAAAAAGGAATGGCAAAATTTAAAATGTTGTGCTAGTTAAAGGATTCCCTGTTCCCAAATAAATTCCAATTGCTGATTAAGAACACCTTCCAGATCTCATGTGGGGCAGGATCTCACTCATGGCTTCTACTCCAAGGCATTCACAATACATATTCAGGTGAAATCAGGATGCTCTTCCTTCCTTACCTCCAGAGAACACTTTTGTATTGCCACTGTTGAAAGCTAGGCAGAAGATGTTAGAGTGATGCTCCCCTTTCAGCTGAACTGGTTTGACTCTTGAGTGGATGGCTTCTTCCATATGCCAAAGTAAGACCCGGCGGTCATCCCCTCCTAGAAGAAATAAAGGAAATGTGCATTACTGCCAGAGCCATGTGTAAATTGATTACAGACAAATTATTTAATTCTGCAGCTATTCATAAAAAGCTTTGCTAAAACCTTAATTAGCATAAAAAATGTATGCCTTTTTGGATATATAGACACACATTTACATTAAGATGTCATGCAGTCAGGTATTCAACTAAAACTAATGAAAACAGAGCAATCAGCAGGAAAAGTTTGAATTAAACAGCTGCCATTCTGCCAACACATAGTGACAACCTATAGCAACCTGGAGACTCAGAAATTTACTTCTATGTAAAACTCCGTGGCAAGCTGTAGATGAATTACATGCCAAAGTAATTCACATACGCATGTTGGCAAAATGCTTCTACACCAGCTCCTTGTTCCCAGCATTGCTTATGTTATCCATAAAATATGAACTTTTCCCCCCTTTCACTGACAACTATATTTCCTCCAGCAGTCTTTCCTAAGCCTTCATAGCACAGGTTGGCTCAGGACTGACAGGTAGCCATAAAAAGATTTTACTGAAGCATTCAGAAGTCTTCAGGATGCACAGTTATGTCAAGCTTCTAGATCTGTAAAGGTTAAGACAGACATTTCTGAGGTGAAGTCCTGACAAAGGGAGTACCTGAGAAAGGAAGTTCAACTCGCTTGCTTTACATCTTGCTGCACTCCTAACTGCTTGCCTACATGCAGCTCTCAGTTCAGAACTCTATACATAAATATATTCAAGTGCCTCCTTCTCTTTCTGGCAAACAGTTATATATATAATAAATACTAGACTTTTCACGCTTCAATTGCATTAAGTTATTATTTATTAGGAAAAAAAATAGATCAAGATACTATTGTATTGGTCAGCATTCAACAGCAATTTTGAATGCCTGTAAAATCTGAATAAGGTTTCTTCAAGTCAGACTCAAAATATTTTTGGTATCTGTCTTTAATAACAAATGGAAGAGAATGGCATCACAAGTGAAATGTGACACTAGAAACATGCTGATTACAGTTAGAACATTTTACTGATTCTTTGCACAACCAAAAGCCTAAACTCAGAGCCTTTTGAGCTGCTATCCAGAGGACAAAGGCATCAAAAAGAGAAAAAAAGAAACCAAAATTACTTGGGCTGCTGTTTACTTACAGAAAAGGTAAATGCATAAATAGATTTCATTACTGCTGTTAATCAGATTTCTTGAAACTTTTCACATCATATGTTGCTATTAAGGAGTTTTCCCATGGAACTGAGTTATGTCAAACATTCTACAAGTAAATAGTCTCTCAGTCTTTGAGTCTCCTAACAGATTTTATGACACTTTGATAGACAGTACAGCAGCATGTTATGATTACCCATGCTCCATGAAATTGCGTATTCCTCCTCCTGATTTTGTACTTAACACATCAAACGAGATTACATGATACAAAGATTTGTGATGCATTTGATAACTACCGAGAATGAGTTAAATCTGATGGATCCAAAATCTCACAGTAATTTATGGTCAACTAAACTAATGGGAACTTATACTCCTTTCTGTCCAGAAATAGGAGAGAAAGTTGCATTTGCACTCCAGTGATTGCAGATGAGCTTGCAATAAGGAGACATAGAAATACATGAGTCTCAAAACATATGACCACATTATTCAAGTTAAGCTTAGGAAGTAATTGTCATACTAAATGTGACTACTTCCCAAAGCTGCCAACAGCCATGTCATAATGTTATCCCCACCTGAAAAACAATTTAAGCAACATTTAACACAGGTGAACACCAACATTGCTTCTATCATACTTCATTTATTGCCCTCCCTAAAAGACATTTCAGGGGAAAATATAGTAACATATTGTTGTTATTTGTTACCATAGCAAACCAATTTTCAAAACCACTGCAGTAAGTCTACACATCCTCCTAACAGCACAGCTGTCTAGGTGTCTCACTTTAAGAGTAAACTCATAATAATCATTTCCACCAACCACTGTCCAGATGCAAGTAAAATAATTAAGACATCCACAGAAAACAAACATTACTGTGGTTCCCAGCACACATACAGTATGGTAGGAGTAGGATAAATTGCAACCTGTGCAGAAAATTGTTAGTGTGAAAAGTTGCCGCTACCTTCTCTTTTATCAATTCCTATACCTTGGTGCCTGTTTGCCTCCACCTTGGAAACTACTTTTCCAGTTGGATGCAAATGTCTCCCTCTTCCCAGACACCTAGATCTCCATGAAACTTTGATGGTGGCACATTCCACATCCTAGAAGCTTTTAAATGCTCCCCACGTTTATGCAATGCTGTCCCTTCTCCATCTATCTATTCTCATGTACATCTTTTTCTTTGAGAACTTCTACATCTGTTCATTCCTCAGTTTTATTTCTCTCATACCCCACTGAGACATAAAAGTTCAACAAAATAATAACATTAACTGTGTTGGAAGTATGTTCCCTTCTAATTCCAATTCAGCTATTCTAGAAATACTTCTGACTTAAGGCCAGTTCCACCAGAAAGAAAAAGTTACCCAATGTGTTGGACCACAGAGGATTTGTGGGAAACAAGACACTTCAGCAGTCCCTACATCCTCACACAAGAGAACAAGAAGTGTTAAGTCACAGGCAAATAATACCCAAGAAAAGGTAAATCTTAAGTGCCTGAAACCAAGAAAGGTGCAAATCCACAATCTCCATTACCCAAACCTGACTCTTTCCATAAGAGGGAAGAAAGGAGGGAGGTACACGTGTATGGACAGGTATACAAGGAGAAAGCAAAGAAAATGTGAATATATAGTTTTTATGCTTTGTATAAAGGAACTATGATTCATCAGACACAAACTGCATACACATTATGCAGCATAAGTTACAAGTCTGAGAATTACAGGAAACTTCAGGTCCATAGCATTTGTTACGTGCAGTACCTCACCAAATGAAGATTAATTAAAATGCTTTCAGTTTATGGTGAATTTATTGTGCATGTACATCAATTCTACAACAACTGATGCAGAAGCCACATTCTTAGCATAATATAGAACATATACCAACAGCAACTGGTTTACTACATATCTGCAAAACCTGGATATATGGCTTCATATGAAAATACCTTAGTCAACAAGGCTCCACATGTGGATTTTCTGGAAATTAAAGATCCACAGAGAATTTGTAATTTTTCAGTCCATGGTGTCAAAACCAGTAAGTTTGGCATCTACAATGAGGAAATAGCTTTATTTTCATCTTATTTTGCAGATTCTGTTTAGAACTGTATGACTGACAATTTGAAAAGTAAAAGTTTGTGTGACCCAGCTAAGAACTACACAATGCCATTCTACAGTTACTTTTCAGAAAGGAACCACATTTTAAAAGATCTAATTAGTCAAGTACTCCAGTGCTCATTACAGGAGCAGGGTCAAACCTGCTTCTACAATCAAAACCAAAGAGAGACAGGAAGAGAAGTCTCTTCCTTCTAAATCCAAAATAATTTGAAGGGGGCCAGAACATACCCATGTGAAAAGCAAATCTATTCCAAACATTATGTGCATAGCTCACGAAACACACTTGAGCTCCTGTGTACTAACAGAAGCACTTCAAAATCATACCATTCAGGATTGAAAAACTGCAGTTTTAAAGTGCATTAACCTTGCTGATTGTGGACAAAGCTCAAGACCACTACTCTCCTTTATCTCCCATATACCAGGTCCATTTGCTAAAGAACCTACATGGCAAGTGGGCAATACTTCTAAATCATTACATTAAAGATTAGCTTTATTGCTTGTGTCTACTCCAGAAATTGCATGAATCACAGAAAGCAGGATTGGATGGTATTTCAAGAAGTTGATCATTTAGTTGGCCCTGGCCAAAGGCAAAAGACCAGACTCTGTCAGAATTATTCCCAGAAGATAAGTCTCTAGTTTGCTCTTAAAAAAAACCACTGCTGAGGTAGATTTCATACCCTCCTTAGGCAGCCTATTTCAGTTCTTCACTATCCTTGCCGTTAGGCAGATTACCCCATTATATCAAGCCTGAGGGTGCATCTTGGCATTACATATAATCCCACTCCCCTTGCCCTGTGCTCCTGCTATTTTCCCTTCCATTGGATTCAGTGGCCATTCAGGCAGGGGGTAAGTTAAAGAAGTTGACCTGACACAAAATCAAATGACAGACAAACAGCCTGTCCCTACCTATTCCATCCCCCTGATCAGATTCTTCCATCATACCAGTTTCAGACTTTAAATTATGAAAATGCCACAGTGCAAACAATGAAGAGAAATAAGTGAATGAGTTACAGGATAAAGGGAAAGTGCAAGATCAAACAGCATCCTAAAATCTTTCTTCCTATAATTTGAGACCGTTTCTTTGTCCTATTCCCAGTAGACAAAAAAGAGTTTACAGCTTCGTGTAATAATAATTAAAAACACCTTTATGCAGCTCAAGACTTGCATTTCTACTCAGCTGTTCTTTCTGTAGACTAAATTGACCCCTTTCTTTCACTGTTTCTTTCTTCTAGGCCTCTGATCATTCTTCATGCCCCCTCTTCTGAATTTTCTCAGTTTGGGCACATCTTTCTCAAAACACAGTGCGCAAAATTGAGCACAGCAGTCCATTTGAGGCCCCAACAGAACCACAGCAGATTTACTTCACATGCTTTGTCATGTCTGACAATATTTGTGTTGTGATATTTATGCATTTGGATCCTTTTCTACATGACTATGGTCTAGTCTCCAAGGTGTATTTGTAGAGACAACCATTTTTATTCACATGCTGTAGGTTGCACTTATCCCTATCAAAACACATTACATTTTTTCCCATGTAATATATCTTAATTAACTTGAACTTCAACTCCTACCCCCTGAAATTACTGCTGCCTTATCCCATCTTTCCTGAGAAATTTTGTAATTTCTCAGACATTAATTAAAACATGATGTAGTAACTGAACCTAATATCCCTCCTCACACAGAATTCTGCTTGATGTCCCTCCTTAAAACATACTTGATACACAATCCCCTTATTCAGAGGTAATACTCCACAAGCTTTGCTAAAGTCACCTCATTCCCCTGTTTTAGGCTCATGTTCCTTCAGATTTACATAACAACTAAATGACAGATAAATTTCCAACAGTTTCTTGCATCCTCACAGATTTAGGATCATTGACCAGCTATTAATTTTTGCATTATCTGGTAGGAGGGAAAAAAAAGCCAAGAGAAAAAGAACACTAGCATGGATTAAGTAAGCCTCTGATTACAGTACTTCCCTGAAGTTATTTTGAAAGTGCAGTTTAAAGTATGCAAAAAAAAAAAAAGTGGGAGGTTCTGATAAAGATACTTATGTTTGTAAAAGATAGCAGGCATGAAAAAGGACAGTCAGATAAACAAACAGGAAAACATATCCACCAAACCTAAGGATGGGAAAAAGACTATTACACAGACCAAGTAAAGCTGATTTTTAAGAAGTCAAATTGCAGGAGATGCTGGGCAAATGTGAAGGAAGAAGTTAGTTGCATACCATTGCATGGTGATTTTAATTTCCATGCATGGACAGTCATGTGTTTCTCAAACTGTTAAAAGAAAAAAACACTATCTAGTACATAAAGTGTTGCAAAGACACATTTTCCCCAATAAAATCTTTCAACTCTATCCAGAAGCAAGTTTTAACCAATTTCAACCCACTTACATATTTTTTATATGTTAAGCTTTCCTCTTCCCTTGTGTCATTCGACAGGTAGTTTTTTTCTAGTTGTCACACTGCACCTTCTCCTCAGTGTCCAGCTCCTCCTTCCAATTATTTAAATTTTTTAAAATTCTTATCCTTATGTCAGTGCCTTCTTCTAGCACTCCTGTCCCAAAACATTAACCTCTCTCCTTCTGCCCCTCTATAAAGTGACACTTGAGTTTCACACAGGTGCAGACTGGCCCCCAACTCAATTTGTGGACCTCAACTTTTTTACTTTGAAATATGGTTAAGAACAAAAATAAAGACTATTAAACATGTACTTTTCAATACAAGATTTAAAGAAGTTAAGATACCAAAAAGTTTCAAACATGCTTTCAGAGGGCCTGCTGAGGCTTGTCTACACCAAAGTTCTCTCCAAAATCGTAACAGGAAAATTATCTTTAACTGCAATATAAGCCCTGTTTAAGCAGTTTGAATTGTTTACTGAAACAGTAATCATTAGCATCACAGACTTCCTTCTGTGAGACACATTTAAAAAAAAAAAACAGGACACATACCGAAGGAAAGCGTTCCAGCCAAGTCATGAGAACAGCACTAACTTGGATGCAGGCTACTATTTCAATGGCATTGGTATAGCTGCTATGAATGCACTGTATCAGCTGTACTTAAAACAGCTCTAACAAGGTCTAAGTTGTTAACAAGTCACTCAGCCAAAGCAGCCTTCTCTAGGTTAAGAATACACATATTAAGACTGAACAACTGAAAAGACCGCTTACACTCTCCCTTTTCATGCGCTCCAATATGTTAACTCTCTTAGCTGCTGCAAGTGCAGTTGGAAGTATCCAACATCTCATCCTTACTTCTGTATGCTGACCATTTTGAGGGAAGAGAGACTCTCATGCCACCAATTCTAAGGCTTTACGTGCATTTGGAAGTCTTTTGAAGCAACTCTTCTACAAAACTTCAGAGTAGAGACAGTTTACGCCCTTCCTTTACCTTTCCTCATTGCTTTTCTTCCTGCTGTTGCTACTCCTCAGAGCTTCAAGATCAAGTATGGACTTAAAAAGGAGTGCTTTGAGTGTAATTTTAAGGAAGTTTAGTCTTATAATGGTGTGAAACTTAACAGAGTATCCATAAATCTTTGGACTTTTAATTTCTTGTTCTTGACTGAAGCACAAAGCACCTGCCTGCTGTTGCTATGGCAGATAAAGCATTCTAGATATTATGCTCATGGATAACATAAAAGTTTTTAAAAAGAATGTTACCATAATTAGAGCTCTTCATTTTCTCAGGGCATCAGTAGAAGGTCAGACTTAAGGTAACCTGTTCTTGGTTATCCCAAATTTGTGTACTGCTAGCACATGTAATTTTTTTTTTTTTTTTTTTAGGAGGGTAGAACTCTAGTAGCATTTATGTACTACATATGGAGGAAAAGCTTATCGTCTTTGAACATTCTGATGCTTTATGAAAAGTTAGGAAATTGAAAACTGACATTGCTTGAAAGCCTTCCTTTTACATACCCTTTTTTAGATATCCACTAGATGTGAATTCTGCTTTCATTCTCTCACTGCACCTACCTTGGTTCAGGCAGTTTGGACAAAATTAATTCTTAAACATCCTTTCCAGCCCTGGACTGTTTATGCATCTGCCTGAAGAATGGATGTCAACATAGGTAAGTACATTGATGTTGAGCAAGAAGAAAAGAAAATACTGATGGTGTTCCCATCACTTATTACGGAAAATAAAAAAGAAACAACAAATACACTTGAGCTCTCTGTAGCACTTTAAAAGTAAAAATACATTGCTCTGCTTTCTACTGGAGAAGGACCAGTAGAAACCAGCATGACAACTGGCACAAATGGGAACTTTAGAATAGGTGAATCAGCATTCCCTTCCCATATACACTCATGTTTATATACATATATATGTATGTATGAATACACACATATATTCACAAGATAAGTGGATGCATATCTCAGAAGTTGCATGTGCATAAAGGTAAAAGAATCCCTAACAGTAACACTAAGATCCTTCATGGACACTTACTACAGAAATCACTGGACATAGGCCTGTAAGTTTCTTCGGGTAAGAATGTTTAGGAAGGTTTCAGTGTATCAGCTTCCACTTTAAGTTTATACAGCGTTTCTAGTCTGCCCTTGCTTAAAAGTAACCAGTCATAAAAACTTTTTATTGAATAGCCTTTGAAGTTAGTACTGATACCATTGTATGATACAGTTCACCTCTTCCCAGACACCACGGCAAGGCAGTAAAGTGTCCGCTCAGCCATGTCCCCATCACATTCCTCAGTAGCCTCTGTCGCTATTTACAAGGCGGACAGGCAAAACCGAGGCCCTCGGTTAGTAACCAGGCCAGCACCCTCCTGGCAAGCGGAGACCACTCTCCACAAAGCTGCCACGGCCTTGTGCCAAGGACCTCTGCGACTCCCCCGAGGGCAGCTGCCCCACACGACGAGGAACGGGCCTTTCTGGCTGCTGCACGGCCCCTGGGGAGGGACCAGTCGGCAGCCTCAGCCACGGGAGAGCGACGGAATGGGGGCGGCTCCCTCCAGCCCGCTTTCCCCGGGGGCGAGGGGTGGCCGGGATACTACGCCCCCCGACCGCGGCCTGCAATGGACACCGCGCTCGGCGGCCCGGCCCTGCCCGGGGCGGCGCGATACGAGCGGTCCCTCCGGAGCCGGCAGCCCCCTCCCCACCGCTCGAAGGTCTCTGCCCCCTCGCAGAGGAGCGCGGGGTCCCAGGGCTCGGCGGGAGAAGAGCTCCGTGACCCCTCAGTGCCCGAGCCCCTGGGGCGCCGCGGGCGGGATCGGCCCGCGATTCCCCGGCCTGTCGCTAAGAGCCGCCCGAGGAGACCGCGGCCTGCAGCGCCCGGCCAGGCCCCGGCCTCAAGTTGCCTCCTTCCCCTGCCGCCCCTCGGAGCCCGGAGGCGGGGAAGCAGGAAGAGGCACCTGCGCCAAGCGCTACTGGGGTGGGGGGAGGCGGGCAGCCGGCCGCTGAGCCCCGCAGCCCCTCCCTGGCTGGGGGTGCAGAGCCTTTCCCCGTCCTCGGTGTCGCAGCTGATGTCAAGCCCTCGCTTCCCTCCTACCTGACAGCATCCCCCACCCCTATGGCTCCCTCAGCCCCGGGCAGGCAACAGAGGGGACCTGAAGCCAAAAACCATCCCCACAAATATATGCCCCTCTTCCACAAACGCGCCCTGCAAGGAGAGGGAGGAGGAACAAAACAAAACCCGACTCCCCTCCCCCAAAAGAAGATGGGGTGGGGGTGGCCTCAAAGTGACCAGTCCCTCGATTAAACCGATCCGGTTCCCGCCCGATGCCGAGCGGCACTGCAGCCCCCCCGGCCAAACTCGGGCCCGCCGCCCGCCCCCGGCAGCGATCGCTGACCCCCGGCCCGGGGCACGGCGCTGACAAATGTCACCCGGTGCCCACAATGCGCGCCGGGGGGCGGCTTCTTCTCCGTCGTCGTCCCCCCAAAATAAGAAAATCCCCTTTTACGAGGAAAGACACGCGAGCCACCAAATAAAAGGGCACCCCTAGCTTCCACCCCCAGCGCCCGGGAAACACTCTCGTAAAAACTTTGTCCAGGGCTCCCCCCCCGATAATAGTAGAATTCAAAACCTGTCAACCATTTTAGATCCCTACTTGAGAAAACATCATTCCCGGGCACCGGTGGATTTGGGAAACGGCTCTGAGCAGCGCTGCCGCGGCTCCCCTCCCCCGGGCCGCAGGGGAGGCGGCCGGGGAGGAAGATGCTTCCTGGGGAGGGGGTGGCGGGAGGGGGCGAGGGACGGGAGCGTTCGCTTTACCTGAGACCAGCCACTGGCCTCCATTGTTGGAGAATTCAATGGCATTGACACAGCCGAAGTGGCCCAGGAGGTCCTTCTTGTAGAGGTTCCTGCAGCCCCGCAGGCGTCTTCGCTGGAAGTCTTGGGTGAGCAGGGGGTCCCCCTCCAAGCCCCGCTGGGACAAGAACCCCACCACCGACCTCATGCTGCCCCCCCGGCTGCCTCTCCTCCTCATGCTGCCGCCTGCGCCGCTCCCCGCCGCTCCTTCCCCCGCCGCCCCTTCCCCCGCCGCCGCCTCCCCTCCCCCGCTTCCCCCCTTGTTATGGTTATGATGATTTTTCTTTAGCCAGCCATGGCAGAGAGGTGTTAGACACTCCGCCGCTTCCTGATCCCGCTGGCTCCTCCCCGCTTCCCTCAGCAGCTGATCCTCAGCTGCAGCCCGCGCCTCCCGGCCCGGCTCTAGCGTGGCGCCGCCGCCGGTTAACTCGCTCCTGGAGCGGCACGGGGGGACAGACACACTCGCCCCTGCGGGGACCTGCGGAGGGACGGTAACGTTCGCCACTCCAAGGACCTCCTGGGGCAAGGACACATTCGCCGCTGCGGGGACTTCCAGGGGGACAGACACACTCGCCGCTCCGGGGACCTTTTGGGGGAGGGACACGTTCGCCACTCGGAGGACCTGGCGGGGAACGGGCACACCCGTCACTCGGAGCAGCCGCGGGAGGACGCGTCCCGCCGCCGGGCCGGCTGAGCGACCTGTGCCGCCTGCGGCCCCGCGGCCGGCAGGGAAGGTGGCGGCGGGCGGGCAGGTGCTCCCGCAGAGCGGTGAAGGAGAAGAGAGCGCTCCGGAGCCACGGCCGGCCCGCCTTGAGATCCTGCGGGCAACCGGAGGGAAGATGAGGGGAAAAATAGCTCAAGTGCGGGGCCGGTTTGCAGTGGGGCTTGTCCTCTGTAAATGCTGAGTGATTTCAAAATTCAAAGCATTACGGCTTTAGAATTTAGTTTGGGTTTTTTTTGTTGTTGTGGTGGTGGCTTTCTCTATGATACTTTTTATGGGGCTGTCAGAGGTTTCATAGCTTGCTCTCTCCTGCTCCTTCCCGAGCAACACTGACCAAAGGAGGGTTGCCCCATCACGAGTCAGTAGACCTTTCTGCAGCCCCAGAAGACTGCTGGAAGTACAGATGAATTTTCTTCTCTTACCCTCCAGTATCAACTAAACCCCAAAAGGTAGCTGGCTAACCAGGTGGACCTGATCTGTGTTGTCCTTCACTGTTTAACGACACCCCAACCTTTACCTTAAGGGGATAAAAATATCTTTTCTCTTTCACAGGACCCTGTACCTCTCAGGTAACATCTGATGCTGTGTCAGACAACAGGAGTGTCATTCAAAGAGTGATGTCCGTGAGGTGCTGCACAGACCCCCAGTCCCACCTTGCAGCATCTAACTGCATGCTGCCTGTGCACAAACTGAGCTGCTTGAAACTTTCAGGTCTGTATTTCCCAGATGGCACCAGTACCTAGGGAAGATACAGTTTTCAGAAAGTGAGAGGAATTAGCCTGACCATCCAGGCCATCTTTGTGTAGCACTACATCTGGAGTCTTCAAACTTTAAAACAAGCAGAGAGAAAAACCCTCCCTGACATAAACTGTGATATGGCAAGATGGCTGAGTACTGTTAAGACTGCTGCCATGTTCCGGTGACAGCTTTTCCATAGAAATAGAAATTATTTCATTATAGAAAGTCAGTTAAGTGCTTTGGGTTGTTTCTTCTTGATTAAGATTATAGAAAGAGCATCAAATCCTGCATAAACCAAGCTTTTTATTTGACAACACTAGAGCCTTAATTTTAACACATAAAAAAAGTAAATAAAAAACTTTCCCTCCTAATTGGGAATAAAAAAAGAATGTAAGAAGTCACTAACATTAACACATTAATATGAATAATTAACAGTGCTTCACAATTGAAGTGCAAACAGAGCAGTTAATCTCTTCTGCATCTGAACTGTACAAAAGGGTCTTTTCTAGTTACAGTTGTTGATGGCCAACTATTGCAGTGTACCATGTTTAGCCACCCTCAACACAGAGAGGCAAAGACCCTGTCCATCATGGTTTGTGTTTGTTACCTTAGCTTCAGACACAGGTAAGCTTCAGACACTGCTATAAAATCATATTTTATACCTCTGTTGCTTGCATGCCATGACATTCTGCACCATTACAATTCTATCAGAAACTGTTGCTCACTTTTAAATTCCCAACATGTGGTTCATTTTTTTCTCCTTTCCTAAAGTATAGTTCAGGTTTAATATTTTTGAGTACCTTTGATTTCTGTACTGAAATAAATATGCAATATAATAAAATCTCCATTCTGGATCCAGTCTCTGGGAAAGCTGTGTATTTACATGGCCTTGCATAGAAATAAAACTATTTCCTAAGCCCCGAGTGCCAGGTTTTTCAAGAAAGATTTAACTGAGGGGTTTTTTTTGCGGTTTTTTTTAATCACATTTGTAAGCATTCCGAATTTAAAAGAAAAATAATAGCAGACTGCCAATCTGTCCTGCTCAATGACATGACCATATAGGTTAAAAACTGTACTGGTAAGCATTCTTTAAATTAATTTTGAACATAACACCTAAGGAAGTTATCATAGCCTATACTGTTAATATCTTCCTTTGAAAAGAATGGGTTGCTGTGTTAATAATGCCAGAATGCTGTTATCTCTCCAAAGCACATACACTGTTGTCCTGAGTCATACTGAAGTAGCATCAGTGAAGCATCTTTGTCTACTTTAACAGGAACATTCTGCAGCTTGGAATGGAATTGATGTACTGGCAGTAGTTAGCCAAACAGAACAAACTTCATCAAGTTGCTGTTCTGTGGGACATGTTAGCATGTGGGGTGCTATACCGAGACTGAACAAACTGGATTGAGCCCAGCCAGACCCAAAGGGCGCGGGAAGCCAGAGTCCGTCTCTACACACTGCTTGAGCTGCTTAATTCAGTAGGATGTTTATAGTCTCCTCCATGTCTCAAAAGCAGCATGAAATCAAGCACAACAAATGTTTTGACTGGAATTTCAACAAGTAGGCAACAGAGTAGAGGAGTCAACTGGATAGGAAATGGGAGATAATGAACAGGATGGTGACTTGCTGTAGATGCCCTTGGAAATGAAAGTAAGTAAATAATGTTTGATGCAATACGTAAGAGGGAACTAGGAGAATCCTTCAAATAGAGAAGTGATGTGGTTAGTGTAATGATCTATGTAAACAATCCTGGGTTGCAGTTTCAGAGTTGGTAATTCCAAGGCTGTGCAGGTCTCTCAGCAGTACTAAATTGATCTGGATCGGGTGTGGCCATGGTGTTACATTGCTCTCATATTAGCTTCTGTCCATGCCACAGAGTTTTTGTTCTGCCTCTGGAAGGACTGACAATAACTGGTCGGGGTTTACTGCCTGATGGGACAAAGTTATCCCTTCGACATTTTTTCCAAACATATTTGAATTGGGAGAATCAGTTAAATTGCATTAGTTGTTCCCATTTGATGGCTGTGGTGTATTTGATCATTAATAGGAGGCCTACAGTCAGCTTTACTCTGTTGTCAGACTCTGGCATTTCCAGTGGTCAATGATTGTGTTAAGAGCTGTGTTGGTTAATGCTGGAGGGAGAGGTATTAGGGCAGCCTTTTATATCCGCAAGAGAACAAGGGTCTTCGCTGCAAGGATGGATCAAAAGACTTTGTCTTGGAGCTGCCACAGAGAAGTATATACCCTGGGTGCTAGGATCTACAAAGAAATTTCAGTCAGACCTGACAGTTGACAAACAAGCCTGAGTGGCAGGTAAACTGGTGATGCTATCTACGGATACTCACAAAGAAGATAATAAGAGGGCTTTCAGGAAAGAGTTCTAGCTCTGCTGAGGTCTAATTTCCTGCTATTCATTCATAGAAGAGAGAAGAAGACTTATGTTTCGAGTTTGGGTAGGGGGAGATAGTTCTGGGGAAAGGAGCAGATCCATAAATCATCTGCAGAGAGACATTAATTTATTTGTATTTCAGATGAGATAACTCAGAGATAATGTAGGAGGGTAACAGAAGACCAACTCTCTGAGAGTCTGTCAAGCACTAGGAAGGAAGGCTTAAATAGGTAAAAAGTATTTAAGTGAAGCATGGTTGTGTCAGGTGAGAAAGGATGAGCTTTAAATATTTGGGGGGGGGGGGGGTTCTGTTGAACCTTTGATTGGCTTTGGTTAATCCAGAGTGGAAACTGAGAAGTTGGGACACTGATAGTTGGATGTCTATGGAGTGAGTCAGAGAGGGTAATAAGGGAAGTGGAGCTGAGTCAAGGCTTTTATTAATTTGTTTATTTATACTAATATTTTTGAGTGGAAATAGAAAGAAAGGGTAAACCAAGAAAACTATATAATATTTTAGCCATATCATTTTTTGAAAAATAATTTTGCTTGTGTAATTTATTCCCTCTAGTGAAAATTTGGTGGCTTCTGGACTTTTCTCCTTTTGCTTACTTTCGTGCTTACCTTTACTAACAGAAAGGTAGGAAAAACAAGGATTGTTTTCTCAAACGTCTCCGCTTGGGACTTGCTGTTCAGCTATGCAGGTTTAACATGCACCTAAGCCAATCTAATGATTTGTGGCCACTGAAAAGTGGCTGTATTTTTTTGTGGCTCTGTGTTCTGTCCCTTTCTTTGTCCTGATGCTACTTATTGGACCTGCTTGTCTGCCATGTGTTTATTTGGCTCATGGAAGTGTCCCAATGAGTGCCAAAATCAGCACAAGTTGGTCTGGAGTGCCCAGCTGGGAGATAAGTTTTGGAGATGGGGGATGTCATATTCTTAGCAGCCATAAACCGTGAGGCTGACTCAGTGTGCCTTCTGGACTGAACTCCTGGGGTAAGTTAAGCAGCTCGTCAAGAAATGGAATTGTGAAATTCATCTCCGTTTCTACATAAGCAATGGAAAGAGTTGGCAATGAAGGAAGAAATACGTTGATGATGATCAATGTTAATACAACTCATCCTCATGGGATTATCTGGCATCTTACACCTCTGAGAGAGTTTTTTTTCAGATTCTTTGCAAAACCTGCAAACTCTGTCAGATCCCTGCAGTGAGCTACCACTGACTCATCTTTTGGCTTAGGATGTAGTTTCACTGAGATTGGCTGTATGATGAGTTAGTACAAGGAGTTAAACAAGAAGAAAACCCAGTTTTTTTCTGTGCTAGCTTTCTGCTCGCTTAATTCCTTGAATCAAGCAGGCACCAGTATTTGCAGAATTGAGGCTGGAGAAGAATGCTGGCAGATAGAAGTGGGAAGCAGAACTGCCTTTTCAACAGAAGCTAAATCTTCTATCCACCTTGTTGCAGTGTGAGACTCCACCTTTAGGATGTGGCTTCACAGTTGGTTGAAACTGATCTCATTCTGACTTCTTGAGGAAAGAAACCCTACTGCCTTTCTGGTAACAACCCTGTTAAAACAAATCCTGCTCAAAATGGCTTGTTTGCATATGTAGTCATGGGGTTGCTAGCATTGACAGAAGGAAGATAAATCACATTAGGAGTTGAAATGTGAGTTTGGCTTTCTTCTGTAGCTTGGGATGGGGCCCCAAAGAGAATGTTATTAATGAGCTAGTGGGGACTACATGCAGCTCTCTGCTCATTGTCTGCTACCAGCAATTTAAGTCTTCACTGGAGCCTCTCTCCTTTGATATTCCACGATCATTGATCTTCCTTTGAACACTGAGTCATTTACCCTAGTCTTCTCCCTCCTAAAGGATGAGCTAATGTCATTATAAAAATAATTCTTTTTTCTGTGATCAGCAGAACAAGTGAAGCCTGGTTTCCTATGGATTTGTCCTGATGTGGTACCGCTGTGTGGATTCTCATATGTATATTAAGCAGTGCCTGCACATGCTTACCGTTTTATCAGTGACAGCTTTATTAGGACCTGTTTCATCCATTTGGCATTTCATTTAAGTTACCTTTGTACAAATTCAGATAGAATTCAGCAATGGTTTAAACATGCTTTTATTGGCAAGGAAAGTGGGGGAAGTAGTGGGACCCAGAGGCAGAAACACTAATAAAGAGTAATTGCATAAGCCTTCTTTCCTTAGGAAATCAGGCTAAAAATTAATCTTTTGACAGAGACCTCTGCAGAGACCTCAGGTCAGGCTACAGACACAGAAAAGTAAATATTGCTATTTACCATATAAAGGCTTCCAGTTACCTGCTGTAACAGACTTCTCGTAAGAAAAAGCCAGCAATTGGTGTTTACTCACTAATCTTCTCACCTTCAGCAATGTCCCTATCAGGCTTTGGGAACTTGGTTGGTTTGTTTGTTTGCCAGAGTGCACTCATGCATCAGTTGTTTTCATTTATTTTTAATTTAATCCTAATACTTACACTTCTATTACTTCAGAAATGAAGATAAATAATTTTTAAAAGGAAAACCTGGTATTTCAGATTTCTGTGTGAATGCCAGATTATCATGAAGGGTCCACCTACAAACAAGCTTTGTAGATTTGTTCAGTATTCTGTGCTTATCTCAAGCTCTGACAGAGTTCTCTTAAGAATGCCTTGCCTACCCCACAACAGGGCAGCTGGATCCAGGAGCCCATCTACAGCATTGTCTTGATTCTCTTTCCAGTCACTTGGGCCTCAAAATAAGTCTGTTGTGTTCCCAGGTGTTACCTTTTTCCCTTGAAGTAGTTTACAGATGGATCAGTTCCATGATTCTCGGACCCTGTCATTACAGAAATGTGGGTGGTGGAGCAAGGAAGCAGGGAATGAGCAGTCAATCACAGGTACAACAGGAAATGTGGGACTACCCATCTAAGTGGCAATCTGGGTTTATGATAGATTACAATGACCATACAGAACAAAGCACTGTACCTTGAGGGATATGTGTGAAGAGAGAGGAAGAGAAACAGGCAAAACATGTCCATCTGACTGTGGGAATTCAGGTACTGCCAGACCCCTCCAGGTTTCTCTCCTGAGCATGCACATGATGCACTTTTCTTCTGAGCACAAGTCACATGAGAAACTTCAGAGTAGTGCTGGCTCCTGCTTGGTGACCTGCAGTTCAGCTGGTCAGCTGTGTCTGCTGCATCAGAGCCTGGGGGACAGATGGAGAAGCTGTGGCCAGGTTGTGACTGAAAGGGAGATGCAGACCTTCCCTATAGAGAAGAATAAATCAGAGACAAGATGTGTGAGTTACTGCAGTGAGATTGCAATGCTTTGTAACCACCAGTGAATTAATATAAAAATCTCTTCACTGTGGAGCAAGATCGAGAAGCTTTGCAGAAACTTATGATACAGCAGCTGTAACTCTGAGGTATAAAGCATTTGTACATTCAAAATACAGATGCAAGTCACTGGAAAACAAAATTCTCTGATGCTACCCCACCACCAGTGAGACCTGATGTGGTCATACCATGCTGGCATAGATCAGGTCCTTAGAACAAGTAGCTGCTTAACTTTTAATGGCCCTGTCATCTTATTTCTGATAAGGAGAGGGCATTATTTGCTCAGAAAAGTGTTCTGGAAAATCACTTCTGTTCCTTGTGAGCTATCAATATGTCTGTACCTCATCCCTGAGTTAAGAAAAAAAGAAGGGGGAAAATAAATATGAGCTACAGACAGAAAAAAATACTGCTTCTATAGAAGATTTTTCCCCAATGCCAGCCATTAGCCGCTTTGTTGCACTCTTTGGACAATGTGTCTGCTAAATGCCAAGTCTCTGCTAGGGAGATCCTCCTACGCTGATGGGCAAAGTTAAAACAAAATTTGATGCTGTCAAATTGTTAAATTGATTTAACGCAGCATTTCCCGTGGGATCAGTCTCTAGTTCAAACAGATGCAGCTAGCTGGAATTCTAACAGCACGAAAGCTGTGAGATACTGGGAATTGCAAAGGGATTTGAAGAAACTGGGTGCTCAGATCCTCTTATTTGCAACGGAATTTGGGGTGGAAACTTGTTTGCTTTTTGACAGTGATGGCCTCAAGCCTTGACGATCATAATCCTGAACACAGCAGCTGCCTGTATACTCACTGTCCGGGTTTTGTGGTGTCACACTTCCAACGTTCGTATTTCTCCGCACACATGGGGGGAACAATTACTTGTCACGATTATTCCTGTGTTAATTTCTTAATACTCTCTATTTGATTTCCCCCCCTCTTTGTTTTCTTCCAGCTTGCCACTTCGGAGGTGGCTGCGATTTGCTATTTATTTTCCTGGCTGCCTTTGTTCTTCCCATTCTCTCTGGTCCCTCCTGCCCCAGGGGCTCCCCGGTGCTCTGCTTGTGGGTGGCTGCAAACCCGCTTCACAGCCCCTTCGGCTTGCTCCTCAACCCCTACCTACTCGCAGACAACGAACCGCACTTTCGCTGCAAAAATCTCCCATAAAAAGAGCTGGCTTTTCAGTATTTTTGCCAGTATTTTGCCCTGGCTGAAGGCATGCTGACGCCTGCCCAGCGACACAGCCGGCCCGCCACCAGCTTCCGTACAACATGGCGGCGCCCACCGCCCACTCGCACCGCCGGCACAGAGGAAGCGTCCGCCACTCTTAGGCTCCCGGTGTGTGTGGCGACTGCCCCGCGGGGGGTTCCTGCAGCCGGACGCGGCAGTTCCGCGGGACGCAGGCAGCGGGCGGGTCGGTGGGCCCCCGGCAGGGCCGCGGGCGGGTGGCGGGGCCGGGCGCGGGGGAGAGGCTGCTGCGCGCATCCCGGAGAGACGGCGGCCGCGGCTGCAGGTGCGCCGGTGTGCGGTCCGGTGCGCCCGCGGCCTCCCGCATGCTCGCTCCTGGCGCCCGGGCCTTTTCCCAGGGTAAATAACCGCGACCGAGCCTAAAGCGGGCAGCGCCTTCGCCCTGGTGCTGAGGGGAGTCGTGGACCCCCCCCCCCCCCGCCTGCCCCCATCCCGCCGGGCCTGGCAGCGGCCCGGAGGAGCGCTCGGCTGCGGTCCTGGGCCCGCCCCCGGGTCTTGGCGCACCACTGCCGCCGAGGCTGAGCCGGGGCTGGGGTGTCTTATCGGGGCTTCTCCTGCCCCGGCGGGGGATCCGCACAAGGATCACAGGCACCCCCCGATTCCCAGAGGGGTCGGGGCTGTTGGAGCGAGAGAGAGGCCATCGCTGCGGGCGGCTTCGTTGCAGCCGGTGTTCGCGCTCAGTTTACGGGGTGGCAGTGAAGGACCTGTTGCTTCGGGGGCGCTCAGGCAGGTTCCCGGGCCGTGCTCGGGGTGCTGGGAGTGGCTGCGCAGGGCTGGAGTAGCATCGACACCCGAACTTCTGCTTGCGGGGAAGAGTGCGCAGGACAGCCCTTTTGAAACGATGCGGTGGGTTGGGGAGGTAGGGATGCAGGGGCAGGGTTGATTTCAGTTTACTGGAGGGGTACTACGCTTCTGTATGATACAGGGACAGCTGTGTTAAAAATAGATGCTGCTGCTTTCGGGCTTTTCAATGCCTGAAGAGCTATTTGACCCTACTATGGATGTGAATATAATGGACAAATACCTGTTATTTACTAATGCGTGAACGGACATGCTTATTCTGCAGCAATTTCATTTTGGCCTTGTTTAGGTTGATCTAGTTCCAAACTGAACTAAAAGATGTTGATAATAACAGTGACTGGTTTATTCTTGGAATAGCAGAGTTTGTGGAAGCATCCAGTTGCATCAGTTTAATTTAATGGATTCCCTTTAAGGTTTTTAGTTGTGTGATCAACAGCAGCATTCAGTCTCCTCTTCCAGCAGTCTGTCCTCAGGCCCCCAGTCTATCAAAGTGGGACCCAGACTTTTTTTCTATCAGGATCACAAGTTGTGGCTAGAACCTTGTTATGGTACCACTGTATGTGTTTAATGTTTCCAAACACGTTTCATTATGTTGTCTTTAATTTCTGCCTCTCTCATTTTTCTCTGCAGGCCATGATGAAATCCCACAATGCTGTTTTGAGAGGGTGAGGTGAAGGGACAGAAAGGGCAATAAAAAATGGCCAAGCAAACAGCCGTGACGATTACTTTGGCAACCCTGCTGGGTGTTGCGTTGGGGGGCCTGGTTTTGTGGAAAGCAACCCAGCGTCGGAAAGGAAAAACATGCTGTAGTAGTCAGCAAGAGGAAGCAGCAGTAAAGTCAGAAGATGAGAAACTCATTAAGGCAGAGGATAAGAAGGTGCTTTCCTTCTTCAGATCTCCCACCTTTTCCTGGATAGAGAGGACCCTTGGTGCAGACATAGTGATAGTTTCAGAGCAGGAGGTGTGGGATCATGTTGAACCGTTGCTGAAGAAGGAGCTGGAGAAGTGGCCGGTTCTTGGAATTGATTGTGAATGGGTGAGTGATCAAGAAGCGCCTCTCCTTCCTTTAGATTGCAAATTGCATGGGGAGATCATTGAAGGTGGAGTAATTCCTTTGCTGAAACAGGTACCACAGGACTGACTATTGAAACTGTGATTGTCTGTCATGGCAGCAGTGAAGTAGCTGCTAATTTTGATTGCTCTTACGTTTAAGTGTGCTAAGTTTTTAATTCGCCAGATGTATTTATATACTGAGTTCCTGTGATAAATCGACTTTATTAAATATAGTAACGGTCATATAGCTAAATATAGCATTATGTGTTTTGTGTAATATCTCTTTAAAGGTGATTTACTAGAAGTAGCTTGAGCTTACACTATTTTAAATCCAGCTACATATTCAAGAAACAATATCTTAAGAACACTAAATCCAAAAAGGAGGATAATGCTGATATGAAGATAAAACTCCCTGGGACAACCAGAAAACAAACTTTCTCTTCTGCTTGTACATTTGCATGTGTGACATCTCAAAACAGGTGTAAAGTAATTTATAAAGCCTGGCTTTGCCACTGTTTTGACTGGAAATTTATTCACCCCACAGTCATTAGTATAAGCCACAGCTAAACAATGTATTTGCCATAAACATTTATATAGCGGTTGGCTTTGTGCTGATGTGCATTAAAAAATATTTCTGATTTCTTCCACCAGCTCAGCTATGAAGGGGAAGGGTGAAAGGGGGAAAGATTCTCTTGTGGGAATGTGGCAAGGAGTAACTTGGGGACATTAATACTGTGAAGAAGACCACATAACTTGCAGTGAGTTTTTAGAGACACGTAACAATACTTGACTGTATAAACCGATAAGTATTTCCTGCCTTCAGTGGCCTTTTTTGCAATTTGCTTCAGCTCCAGTATTACTAATAATACTGTAACCTGGACTCTCATTTTTTACTTCATTACAGGTATCTGTGGAGGGAAAAGCAAATCCTGTATCCCTGCTACAGATGGCTTCTTCCAGTGGCCTCTGCATTCTTGTTCGGTTGCCCAAGCTTGTTGCTAGTGGCCAGACTCTTCCAAAGACTTTGTTGGACATCATGGCAGATAGTGCTGTGTTGAAAGTTGGGGTAGGATGCTGGGAAGATGCTTGCAAATTACTTCATGATTATGGTCTTCCAGTCAAAGGGAGCATGGATCTCCGGTATTTAGCCATGAGACAGCGGTAAGTTCCCGAAGACAGAGGTAGCTCTGTTTGAGGCATCATTTGAGGTGGAAATATTTCTTAGGTGATTTGCATAAACTGAATGATATCAGGCTGGTATGTCTGGAATTCTTAGGGTGGCTTTAGGGTAGCTTTAGGGAATTGATAGCTGCAGCCCAAGAGCATGTCATGCTTCTATTCTGCGATCTTAATGGAAATGAAATCTTCATGAAGATTTCATTTGCTAGTTGTGTTCGTTAGTCTTCTCTCACAGACTAATACCTTTGTGGACTTTTCTGTGTATTGTGCTTCAGCTTTTAAGAAGTTGAGGCACAATGATGTAATGCAGTGAGAGTGAACACTGTCAGCAGATATTTGAATACACTGCCTAGAAGTATGAGTTAAATGTGCCCAGGGCATGTAAGTGGACTGTTGAATTTCAAAATTTCTTGAAAAATTACTAAATAAGCCAGTTCCAGTTTTCTCTTTTAATAACAGTGCTTCTATGGAAAGGTTACAGTTATGATGCCGTTTTCTTATCCTTCACTCTTCCTAAAACAATGCTTTACTTGCAGATATTCTTCACGTACAGTTATGTGTATGGCCGGGGTGTAGTGTTAGTGATCTGGGCCATGGGTTTGCTGACCTCTTGGTGCCTTTTTGGCACTGAGGATGGACTTCTTGTCTCTAGTGGCCAGGATTGTTCCGAGTCATTCCTGGCTCTTGGGCTTCTCATGAATCCCTTGGGCAGGTGGTCCATCACTGTATGATGGACCTCTTTAGTTCAGAATTGAGTAGTTGAGAGCCAAACACTTCAGCCTTAAATGTTACTAACTCCCAGCCTTGCCTGCTTTGCATATTGCAGATGCAAGATAGTTACTAAATCTAGAAAGGACATTTTAGTAGAAGGGAGGGAGAGGGCCTGTAAAGCTGACAGGCAGTTGTGTGCTGTTTGAATCATGCATCGTGTGCATTGTGTTCTCACAGGTTCAGGCTCTATGAGGCCAACTGAATTTGCATGAGTGTATAGTTCAGTTTTTAATATGTTTGTTTCACTTTCTTTGTTGAACTGAAGGAAGGATCTACTTCACAACTGCCTTAGCCTTAAGTCTTTAGCTGAAAAAGTCCTGAACTTCCCGCTTGACAAGTCTCCTCATGTGCGTTGCAGCAACTGGGAGGCAGAAGAACTGACACAAGATCAGGTGTGTCCTCCACTTCAACTTACTGTTTTGGGAGGAAAAGTAGCCTTCTTAGTAGAGAAAGAGGCTTTACAACAGGGAGATCTGAGCCTATTCAAATTATACCTCAAAACCTTATGTGTGACGTGGCCTAAAGTTAATTTCAGGCTCACTGCCTGCATTTCCCTCCTTTTTCATGAAGATAATTTTCTGCTATTCTGCCTTGTTTTCCTTTAGTCCTGAAAGATCTGTGAGGCAAGATCCCTTGAAGAAAGGCTTCCAAAACCTCACCTTTTTAGTATTTTCTTCAGTCTGTAGCAGTCGGGGCAATATTAGAGAGACACTGGAAATCTTGTTCACCTTCTTCAGAGCATTGTGTTTTCCCCGACTGCTCAGTTTCTTTAATCAAGCTGCACACGCCTGCGGTAGCAGTGACCGGTAGAGGGAGTGGCAGGACAAAGAACCATGCTGAGTACTCGCAGCCAGTATGCCAAGAGGGAACTTTTTGTGAGGGAGGGATTGGTGGGGTAGGAGGATGTCTGACCTAAGTATATTTGCAGTCCCTTGCAGTTCCTGGGGGCACTACCCCAGGGTAGTGGGATGTGGTGATGTTATGAAAGTGCCACTCAACTGGCAAAACTTCATGTGAACTTCAAAAGGAAATAAATCCAGCTTCTGGCTTTACTGTACCAAATGCTGAAGACTGATAATGTTTGGGAGGATTTGCTGTTTGTCAGTATCTCAATTTCTGTGCTTTTCTGCAGGTTCTCTATGCTGCCAGGGATGCCCAGGTCTCAGTGGCTCTGTTCTTCCATTTGCTGGGATTTACCAGCCTCCCTGCTACATCTGAAGGTGAAAACTCTGTCATTGCTTGGGAGAAAGCACGGGGAAAATGCCAGGGCTTGGTGGATATCCCATTTAGAGGAAGAAAGAGTGGCAGCACAGGAGAGGAGAAGAGTGGAGAGGGGCGTTCCCCTCAGAAAACAAAGAATCGGAAGTCTTGGGTGAATGGCCAGCCTTCTGGCAATCAGCAAATGAGAGATCCACGGAGGCAGAAGCGAAAGCCTCTGGGTGTGGGATATTCTGCAAGGTGAGTATATGAGCACATCTTACTCCTTGCATTGCATATGGAAAACTTTGAGTGTTGCCTCATGCTCTAGTCATTAACCAAAGTAGATCATATGAGCTAGGAAAGGGAACACAGGCCCTAACAGTCATGGCCATCAGATCCTGTTTCTGTTTTCCTCATTTTCCTCTAGGTGGTATTGCAAGCGGGGGCAGCACTTAGATTTCTACTTAGATCATGAGCAAGTTGAGGTGTTGTATTCAAGTTTTGCCCTTCCTTTCTTCCCCTGCGGAAGCATTAGCCAGAGAGCAGAGTTCCAGCAGGAGGCAGTTGGCTGTCCAGGTGTCATTCTTGGGTGTCCAAGGTGTCCTGAGCAGGGCCAGGAGTTGGACTCAGTGATCCTGGTGGGTCCCTTCCAACTCAGCATGTCCTATGATTTTGTGATTCTATTGCTCAAACAGCTGTGTCCTGTCTCCTCCAGGGAAAAGGTGGCACAGAGCTTGTGCTTTCATCAGGGTCTGCCTCGTGTACTGTTGTTTGTCCTTTGCTGTCCCATGTCACTGTGACCACAGAGATGGCAGGGCTGAAAGCTAAGGTTAACAGGGGTAAGATGTTATACAAGGTGTCAGAGGGCACAGGAAGGACCAGCCTGTGGTAGCAGCAAAGCAGTGCCCTCCTGTGCTGGCCAGGGGGCGAGAGGAGAGAATGGTGCTGCTTTGGCCTTGCAGAGGCAGATGCTGCTGGATTCAGGATCACCATCCTTGCAGGCAATTTTTTGGAGCTAATCCTAAATTCTTACAGGCTTTTGCTAGTGAGAGTTCAGTGGTTTTTAAATTTAAAACAAGTTGAAAAAGTTGCTTTAAGCTTAATGCAGTGGAAGATGCAGGGTACTGGTATGTTTGGTTTTGTTGGGATACAATCTAATAAAATTTATCACTGGACATAACTAAAATTATATGTAATTATCATTGGGAAAGAAAGTCAGACATTTCTGTATTTGTCTTCTTCTATTTAAGTTTATTGGATTGGCAATGGAGAAACTTTAGTGTAGTCAGTAGTATTGATTTCATTAACAGTCATTAACAGTATTGTGTTTTACAGAGCAAGTCCCTCTTTTTTTTATATGGAGGCTGTGTAATATAAAACAGGAGGACTGCATCTCATGGGAGGATTAAAATTCAAACAAAATTACATTCCAAGATAAACTGAGATCTCCCCATATTTGTTTATTTATTTTTTGTTTTTCATTGTGCTTGACTTCATGAGAGATCTGTAGACTCATTGTTTTTTACATTATTTACAGCAATGTGGCTCTGGTCTGTAATAACACTGGATGTGGTTTCAAAAGTCAGTTTTCACTCTTCCTTTCTGTTTAAGTCTGTTTAGTTTAAATGTTTATCCATTTAGAGTTGGGAACTACTGAAATTATCATAGTGACTGAGTTGAACTGTTGATGCTCAGTGGAGGGAGCCCTCCTGTTTCTTTCGTTGGGTTTTTTCCCCTCATAGACCTCAGAAGAAATAATTTTGTCAGCTTACATAGCCTGTGAATCAACCTTTTTAGCTGGTAGAGCTCTGCTGAGTACTAATTTGTACAATCTCACTGTAGAGAAGAAAGGAAACTTTTCTACAGTGTATTGTGGCCAGTACAGTGTATTGTGACATGTCTGACCAGTTCCTCCCAGGTTGTCTCTGAGCCCAGCCTGCTTCACTCTCCAATTTTGTTTGAAGGAGGTTGTCAGAGTAAGGAAACATTTTCTGCAAAAAAGAGCCCTTCCACACACTGCCACAAACTGCCAGAGACTGCTCAAGCAAGACTTCTTGTCACTGCCAAAGGTTTGGGGCCTGTGTTTGAGGGCATCAGCTCAGCTTTGTTGCTCTCCTGAACTCATGTGTTCGAGTTCTCAGTGCTGCAAGAGCGTTTTTGGATCATTTCTCTTGGGTGAATGAAGTAATTGCTATTCACACTAAGTTTTAGAAAAAATTTCATAATAAAACATTAAAATTCAGGCTTAGGCAGCCGATCCTTGAAACTGCCTTGCCTGTAAGTTGGTGCTCTCTTTGAGCTTACTCTTAGCTCATCATCCTTTGTGACTTCAATTCTCTTTTGTTTTCTAATGCAATTTTTTTTAAAGGCTGTCATCACTGACGGCATCTCTTGAAAATTGGGATTCAGAGTTACAATTCTGTTGGCAGCAGAAGAGCAAAGATGCCTTAGAGTCAATTGCTGAACCCTGGATAAGTTTTCAGATGTACTGCTTCCCTTAGCAGCAGCCTGTGGAGTCTCAGCAGCCTCAAGTGTGTGTTTAGGGGTACTCCTGTGATTTGGAGGAGGCCACTTGAACTGCATGGTGACACATAGGGCTGTAGAGAGCTCTGGAGTTTTTTGCATGCTATTACAGTTGCTGTAATACTGCCGTTGTTTCACAGAAAATCTCCACTGTATGACAACTGCTTCCTGCATGCACCAGATGGACAGCCCCTGTGCACTTGTGATCGCAAGAAGGCTCAGTGGTATCTGGACAAGGGGATTGGAGGTAGGCATACCAGTTTTCCTGTTGGTATTTGAAATACAGCTTTCTCTGTTCTCTCTCTTCTCTCTTCTCTCTTCTCTCTTCTCTCTTCTCTCTTCTCTCTTCTCTCTTCTCTCTTCTCTCTTCTCTCTTCTCTCTTCTCTCTTCTCTCTTCTCTCTTCTCTCTTCTCTCTCTTCTTCATAATGGAGCCTGAATTTTTTTGTATCCTTTCTTATTGGAAATACTGTTAGGGATTCACTACATTGCAGTGAAGTGAAGTGAATTCTTACATTGTAGCATCGTTATTTTAGCTTTCCAATGCAACTTTGTCTTGAATATTTTCCCTTTGCCTTTATCCTTTTAGAGCTAGTTAGCACAGACCCATTTGTTGTGAAGCTGCGGTTTGAGCCTTCAGGACGTCCTGAGTCTCAAGTTGATTATTATCTGACGGTCAAAGAAAACCTCTGTGTTGTATGTGGCAGGCGAGAATCCTATATTCGGTGAGTTGTTTCATGGATTGGAGAAAAATGCATCTTCTAAAACAGGACTGAGGTCTCCATCTAGTTTGGCATCCAGAAGCTTGGTTAGCGGCCTGAACCATTGTGCTTGTTCATGTCCTGGATGGGACACTGAATGCTCTGCAGTTGTATGGCTGTGTGAGACACCGAAGAGACCAACCTTTCCTCTTATAGAGGGAGGAGATACTGACCCTAGGAGAGATAAAAGCATATGGAACATGTATGTGCTGTAGTTTGAACGCTGGGGGCAGCAGTGTGCTGACACACACTGGGTGGGTGGCATCCCCTTCTGAAAATAGCTGTACTATTTCTTCCACTACTTAGTCCTTATATTTTTGAAAGGTTTGGGTGAGCCTAAAGCTCATGAGGTCCAAAAGAACAAGATTTTTGTCTTTGTCTTTTTGTCTGCTACTGATTAGTTGAGAAGTATACTTCTCATAGTGCATTACTTGATTTTTTTTTTTTACAGTATGAATCTTTAATTGAAAGTGATGAATTTTTTGGAAAGGAAACAAGAGAAATGCAGAAAATCTGTAGAGAGAACTACAAATGAAAAGAGTAAAAATAATCACTTTCTGTACTATGAGTCCTGGTAATCTTTGTTTACCTGGACTTTTAGTTTTAATTTACCCTTTCTGGGGCAGAATGAGGAGGAACTGGGGAGCAGCAGCTCCAGACAAATGCAATGAGCTGTCTGTTTTGTCTTCTCTAGGAAGAATGTTGTTCCTCACGAATACCGAAGACACTTCCCCATCCAGATGAAGGACCACAACTCACATGACGTGCTCCTACTCTGCACATCCTGCCATGCTATCTCCAATTACTATGACAACCATCTCAAGCAGCAGCTGGCCGAGGAGTTTGGGGCCCCCATCGGCTCCGAGGAAGGTGTGCGTCTCCTGGAGGACCCTTTGCGCAGGCAAGTGCGCTCGGGGGCGCGAGCCCTGCTGAATGCAGACAGCCTGCCTGACCCCCGAAGGGCAGAGCTGCTGCAAAGCATCAAGGACTTCTATAACACAGAGACAGTCACTCCAGAGATGCTCCAGGCAGCAGCTGGTCTGGAAACCAGGTATAGCAAGCCCATGTAGGCTGGATGTAAGGTTCATAGTCTTTTTTATTGCATTTCTTACTGGGTTTGTTTTTGTTTATACCCGTCTCCCCTCAACCCACCACTGGTCTCTGAACTGCAGCTCTTCTTTCTTTCCCTTTTTCCCTTCCTCCTCACCAGTCTTCTGTTCTTGCTCTTCATCTTCCCTTCCAACATTTTATACTTCTTTTGAAGGACAGATCAGGAAAAGAGTCTGAAGGACAGTCATATCAGAAGTCTCCTCTTCTTCACTTTTTCAAAGCCTCCCCAAATATCTTTTCTTAACAAGTTCTAGTCTCTGCATGAAATGAGTATTTTCTCCTTGTTATGCTCGCTGTTGTTTGTAAAGTGCCTATGTTGTAACTCAGAGCCTATCCAGGCAGGGAATTAAGTGACAGGCTCAGTGCTCTGGAGGGTCATATAGTTCTTGCCTTAAATAATTTGCAGTCTCCTGAGGAGTTTATAATGGACCTTAAGAGCTTTGTTTAGTGTTGCTGTAAAAGAAGAACACTTTCTCAGTTCAGAGAAACCAGCTTTATGGTGTAACTGTGTAGCAGAAAGCAGTCTAGCTTTGAAGCAAAGCTTAAAACTCTTCCTCTTGGTTAGCTTACCCTCTGTCTGTAATTAAACTCTGCAGCTGAAAGTATCTTCAATGTCTTCAATGTCTTGTCTGCAGTCTTGTTCATTGGAGACAGATCTGGAGTCTGACAGTGGGCTTGTGTGAAAATAAATTGTGCTTGTGTCCTGGCAGGATCTGCAATGAGAGCTACATGCCACATGGACTGAAGGTGGTGCAGTGTTGTGCTAAAGGAGGCCTGCGCTCCCTTATGCAGCTGGAAAGACGCTGGCGGCAGCATTTCTTGGACAGCATGAAGCCCAAACACCTCCCAGAACAATGGTCAGTGGACCATAACCACATGAAGCTGATCCAAAAGTATGGGGAGGATCTTCAGATCAAGCTGTCATGAAACTAACTTCCTGGACTCTGGATAGTGTCTAATGGACATAATGTAACTGAAGATGGAAGGACTACTTTTATTTCTGTGTCTCTGCTAACACCTGGGGCCTGGGTTTGCAAAAAGGCAGCAGTAGATATGCCAGATTTGACAGAGTTAAATTTGACAGTTTATAGAGTTAAATCCATTGACTTGAAGTTTCAGGTGGTTTGGAAGTTTAATCCTAGTCTGTCACTCACCAATTCAGTGGAAGAGTGGTATGATAAGGGAATTTGTCTTCTCAAAGTGACTATGAAGAATCATCTTCTAACCCCCAGGATGTCTGATGCCTCCAGACCATCTCTTGTAATAGAGTGAGTCCAGAGAGAGGCAACAAAAGCACAATAGATGAACATTTCCAGATTTTCTGACATACATTTATGCCCTTGGCTTTACCTTGGGAGTCTTCTTGATAGAAGTCTTTGTTTTGAGTGCAGCTGTACTCGTATGAGTTTTTTTTAGAGAAGACCCCCTGCCAGAGAGAGATTCCTTGTTTGGAAGAAGCAAAGAAACCTTACTTTTTTTGCAGATGCTGAGCTGTACCAGCATTGCAGATAGGCCTCAGCAAGTTTTCTGGTGGCAAGTGCCCAATGAGAAATGACACTCTGGCAGTATGGAAATACCCATGTTAAGTCTTCTGTTAAACAGCTTCCAGTAACAGAGTTCATAAAAAATGGTTTTCCTAATTCCGCTTGTTTGTCGTGAATAGTGTGCTCACGCGTGCAGGGCTGTTACAGAGACGGGGTGGCATAACTCCTGTGACTGGAGTGTTGGAATGGAGGGTGCAGGCTCTTCAGGAAGAACAGGCACTGGCAGCAAGGAGGAGGTGTCACCTTCTATGTCAGTGACTGGCTGGAGTGCACAGAGCTCCATCTGGAGTGCATGGAGCTCAGCCTAGGGATGGAGGAGGAGTCAACCAAGAACTTATGGGTCAGGATTAAAGGGAGGGCAGGGACAGGTGACAGCGGGGATCTGCTACAGGTTGCCCAACCAGGAAGACTTGAGTGGATGAAGCTCTCTATAGATAAGAGCAGCCTCGGGTTCACAAGGCCTGGTCTTCATGGGGGACATCAGCCACCCCGTATCTATTGGAGAGGCAACACAGCAGGGCATAAGCAGTTCAGGAGGTTCCTGGAATGTGTTGATAACTTTTCCAGAAAGCCAGCTGCATCATGGGCTGTATCAAAAGAGGCATGACCAGGAGGTCAAGGGTGCTGATTCTCCCCCTCTATTCTGCTCTTGTGAGACCACCTGGAGTACTGTGCCCAGCTCTGGGACCACCAATATAGTAGAGCAAGTCCAGAGGAGGGCTACGAAGAAGGCTGGAGCACTTCTCCTATGACTTTTTACGCGAGTGTGTAGTGATAGAACAAGGGTTAGTGGCTGTAAACTGAAAGAGGCTAGGTTTAGATTAGATATTGGGAAGAAAGTCTTTACTGTGAGGGTGGTGAGGCACTGGAACCGCTTGTCAGGGAAGCTGTAAATGCCTCATCCCTGGAAGTGTTCAAAGCCAGGTTGGATGGAGCTCCGAGCAACCTGGTCTAGTGGAAGGTATGCCAGTCCATGGTAGGGATGTTGGAACTGGATGTTCTTTAGGGTCCCTTCCAACCCAAACCATTCTGTGATTCCATGAATAGCTCTTGGTGAGTACCTTTTCATATCGGACTGAAATAAGGACAGGCGTCTTAAAAGAGATGAGAGGAAACAATTGAAGACCAGAAGCTTTAAAGAGATCAGACCACACATGGCAAAAAATGGAAAATCTGATGTTCTGTACCTGGATTTGACATGTGTGGTGGTGAGCAGGTTATACTTTTTCCATGCCTGTTTCTCTGTCTCTAAAATGGGACTAATAATACTTAACTATCTCACAAGGGTGTTGTGAGCCTTAATTAATTCATGTTTTTGTAAAATGCTTTGAAAATACAAGCTAGTGTGTGCTAATTATTATTGTTGTTTTTTAAAATGTGCTGCTGTTTAACTTCCTTAAATATTCACATTTTTTGTCTGGTGCTAGACCTTAGTTAAAGATAACTTTTTAAAAATGCATACTCCTTTCTGTAAAAATCACTTTTGGTTATTTTGATTGCATGAGATGAGTGTGCTTCTACTGAATGATGAAGCTATGCTCAACTTTTATACCTCTCTGTAAAGAAGTTTCAGTAAAACCCTTATCTTCACACTACTGTGTATAGCACAGTTGACCCCTGTTTTATTACAACATTTGGGCAGAATCCTGGACCTGCTGTGATTGTGGCTGAAACTGTCCCTTATCAGATAATTCAAGAAATTCCACAGGCCAGGGGTAAAAACCCTATTTGTGGCAGAGACTGTTTGAGATAAGTAGGAGCCGTGGAGAGAAATGGTACATTAATGCTATCCCAGAGGAGCTGCAATAGCAGCACGAGGAATCACAGGTTCATGATAAATACTACTTATCACAGAGCTGCAAATGAGATCAATTTCATTAGAAGGGCAATATTTTTTTCCTGTACCACTGGCAAGTCTTAACAAAAAGTCATCTAGCCAAATGTGGTATGTCTCTGCTCATTCACACAGCTGATTATAATCCCAGCAAGACCTTCCTGGCTACAGCAGCAGTTTGGATATAACTTCTTCTCTCCAAAACATTTTGAGTGTGTGTTCAGATAGCGCTATGTCCTGTCCCCATCTGATCAGGGTGTTGAGAGCTTTCTGTGTGACTCAGAAACTCCTTTTCTGTCATCAGGAGTACAAGGTGTCCATTTCACCTCTTTGTTCTGCTTTTTCTCCCTTCGTTCTGATGTAGGAACTCCTGATAAAACTGGTCTCTTTAATGGAACCGATTGGCTGACCACAGGGTCAAGTCTTTTCTGTTTGTGAGACAAGAAAGTAATGTTGAGACAAGAACTGGACTGCAGGTCCTCTATTTTTAAGGAGCCAGTGGTATCATTGAAGAGGTTTTTTTCCAAATCACTTGTTCAGAAATAGAAACTAGCAAGGAGAACTTCCTTCACAAATATTTTCTAAACTAAGATTCATTGTTGTTTGTAAGATATCCTTAACTTGTGTAATTTTAATTCAGTTCTGAAAGAAGAGGGGAAGCAATATATTTATTATGCAGGAATAGATTAGCTTTATTTTATTATGATTTTAAATTTTCTACTAGGCTATAGATAAAACTTCCTTGTATGTCTCCGTTGCTAATTATTACATTCGATAAAAATTTACTCTTTTACCAGACTTACCACTTTTGAAGCTCTTTTGTTGCTTTCTTGCATGCTTGCTTTTTCTCTTCTTTCCTTGTGTCTTACCCAGTCCCTATAGGTCCATTGTTCCTTACAATAACACCTGGACCTCACCCTCTGAGTTTCCTTTTCCAGTGCCTTCCCTGATTTGTGTGTCAGAGATCAGCTGTAGAAGAGCCCATGCTGGCAGCAATACTGTACTTCTAAGCAATGTGATAGTGAGTTTGCTCAGGTATGTTTGAATAGTGGATTCAGATGCTGTCCTTGGTCTGGTCATTTTGGTCAGTCATGGCTACAGATCTACATTTATTCAAATGAAACCTTAGATTTTTCTCAACCTGGCATTCATCTAGGTTTTTTTTAAGTATTTAACCTTAACTGGGTCAGTCCTGCACTTAACCACACACATCCATTTTATCTGTGCACGGGGAGAATTGGCAATGCTCTCTGAATGGGCTGGCTTTCATAACATGGGATTTTTCTTTCTGTTGCTTGTCACTTCACATTTGTAAGTTTGTCCAAAGTATGCTGCCAGAGATGGGGGAGAGAAATTTTCCCTTTTACCTGGTGCTTGGTGCCACCTGCCTCAAAATGGTCCTTGCAGGTTGCTGGGGAGCACACCCCATCTGCGGAGATCCCCAAACCTGTCTTGATTTATCAATTCCCTGCAGAACTTGCCTCCATCCTTTTTGTTTGATATGTTTTGCCCATGTGAAACAGATGTTCTGTAAAAATATGACTGGGTACAAATTTCCAGATGCGCCTGTGGCGTGGGAGAGGCAATGGCCCTTGTGGTAGGCTAGCTTGCCTTCCTCCTTGGGCTGCAAACTGATTTCTGTCTTTCCAAACACTACAGTTGGTGTTTTTTCTTGGTTTTTCTAACTTAGACATTATTGCAAGGTGCAGGATTTACCAGCTGAGCAGCATTATCTGTTGGAGATGCAGTTAAGTGCTGCACTTTTGAGCAGACCATACATGACATGTTAATTATGCTGCTGACAGTCTTGGCATTTGGAGTGCCTTGGTTTTCCTCCTTTGACAGTCTCTAAAGGTCCCAGCTGTCACATCTGTGACTGACAGGACTGAAGACAACGTATCCCTGTGGGCTTGCATTTTTCTCTGGTATTCAGTAACGGCAGGGATGGGAAGCTCTCTTCCTGCTGCATTTCTATTGCTCTGGCTCCTTAGGGAGTATCTGGATTCTGCACTGTCTGTATGATGGTTTTGGTGGGAGTTCTTCCATGAAGGCAATGTGGTTGCCTTGAGAAGTACCTCACTGTCTTGGCCTGTGCCTAAGTGTCTTTGAGGAACTGGGTCTTTTCACATGCAAAGGGAGCCTCTGTAACAAGGAGTCACCTGCCTGTCTGCAGTGTTCTGTACCAATTTAGAGGTACCTGTAGTCTGAACCAGCAAGTCAATTCTCATCACTGCTCCTTGATCTCCTCCTTCTTTTGGGCCTCCACAGCAGTCCAGACCTATAAGACCTTCTTCATTCCCACAGGCTGTCATCCCTTTTGGTGTTCTTTGGGAGTAGGGGCCATTGTAAAGTCCTTTCTCTCTCTTCTACTTAGTACCATGTTATTGGTATAAGGACTTTGCCTCACCCTGAGGGGTACATTGTTCTGGAGAAAGGCAGAGGTAGTTTGAGCTAAGTGCAAAGAAGATGTATCCACCTTTCTCTGGGAGTTATTAAAGGAGCCACAGTGAGCCCTCTTGTATTAGCCCTGCATCAAGGGGGTTTTGTTAAATACTTTTACAGGTAAAGAGGGTAATGCAAGTGAGCCAACATGGTTAAGCTTAGTAGAGGGAAAGAAAAACCCAAAAGCCAGATAAACATGCAAGGAACATAGTTTCTCATATTCAAAACATATTCCTCTATTGCTGTGAATTCTACCATGACGAGCAGGCAGCTCTGCCAAGGATTTTCTGTGCCAAGGTTAGTGCTGCATCCTCTCTTGCCACTTAACTGTAATGGAACTTGTTTTTGTCTTGATTTCGCCAGTGTGATGCTACCTGGGGTCTCAGTGGTGTTGGTCGCCAGGAAACAAAGCAAAACCATCTTTATTTTATTACTTTTCTTTTCAAGCTAGTGGATAAGTTCAGCTTTGAGATGGGGGGGTGGGGAGAGGAGTAAAGAGAACAGAAAAAAAAGGATGGAGGCTTTTACTGTAAAATGGAGATGTCATCTTCAGATAACAAGAAGCCATTTCCTTGTACAGGAATAACTTCAGCTTCGGCTACAGATGATAGAAAATATGGCTTCTATCTTTCTTTGCTTAAAAAACTGAAAGATTGTGCAGTGGTTAAGAAGGAAAAAAGGAAAAGGCATTTATGTATCTCGGCACGAATATGACAAGCCTGGGAAAAGGGTACTAGGCAGCTGTCAGAAATGCAGGCTTAAGAGAAAAATTGCCTGTCCAAACTCCCTTCACAAAAAAACCCTGCTGCTCTAAGAGGCTGCTTCACATTATATCATGCTCTGTGGGGATCTGAAATGTATCTGTTTCACATTGATTAACAGCAACTCCTTTCCAATTGATTGTTCTTTGAAAAATGTCAGACAGTACTTTGCATTAGCTGAGATCTGCCAGTTGCTTTTCCTTTTTCCTCTGTTCCATGACTGTCCGGGACTGCTAGCCGTAAATAAAAGCAGGGAGACTGTCTGACTGCTGGGGCGTGTGAAAATATGAGTGGGACTCCCTTCAATGCACGATGAATAAAAAAATCATTATCCCTACTTGTCTAGCGAGGGCTATGGAGAGTTCAAATCTGAGCTGTATGTGTGTATAGTTTTATGTCATGTTTTTGCTATTCACATAATGTTTTCCATATGTTTTAAAAGCTTTATGCTATCTTCTGTCCCCCTCTGGTTCTCCTGTGATATATGAGTAGCAAGACTACATGTTGTTCAGCTGTGTGTCTCAAAGCACTGTGCTGATGTCTTAAAGACCACCTCCATTTTACAGATATTTTCTCCACACTAGAAGTAGAGTCGGTCCAAGCAGTAAAACTGGAACTTAAGAAATCCTTACAGAGCCCTGGAAAACATGAGACTAGACTGCCTGTCTCTTGACAAAGTGTTTACGTGGGAGAAAACTGCCTTCAAGTGCATCTTCAAGTGCACCATAGGTGAAGGTGAATGTTAGATCCTCAAGAATACCCAAATACCCCTTTTTTCCCTGCCTTGCAAATAGGCATTGGGACTCTTAATGTCACTGGGCTCTGGCCCCATTAGCTCCATGCCCCCGTTATGCTCCACTGCTTTCAAGGTTTCCAGTGTATAGTGAAATATTGGAGTGTGTAAGGCCTGCTGCAGTTTTGGACAAAGAAGCCAGCAGGTGAGGTAAATACAAGTAGATAAATGTAAGAGCTAAAAAAGATGGATTATCTCTATTTCACTCAATTGGAATAATCACCAGTTAAAACCAGAAAGACTTCCTGCTAGCCACCAACCTTTTGCTGGATGTGTTTCACTGCTAGCTGTGTCCTGTCAGTGAGTTCATAGGTAAAGCTTATTTCTCATGGTGGGCTGCAGTAGGGGACAAGGAAGAGAAATGGCCATAGCTAGTGGGTTTGCACTTGGCTACTAACCTCAATTGTCCCTCGGCCTGCCTCACCCTAGCCTTGAGGGGAAAGGAGCAGAAGAAAGCCTGAATGGGTCCTTGTCCTCATGACTGCCTCTTTTGCTGAAAACCTGCCGATCTGGAAGGTGAGTCCTGTGCTCTTCAGGAGACATCAGTGTGGAAATGTGGCTTATGAGCAAAGTCTAGAAGTATTACAGCTGGTGAGGGGTCAGTAGCTCTGACTGAGGAAGAGGAGACCGGTCCGGGGAGATGGTCCCGAAAGGAATCGCCATCCCGAGGCCCGGTGTCTTCCCTCAGCTGCTGGCAGGAGGGCCTGTGCAGAGACTGTCAGCTCTATAGTGATTATCAGCTCATGGTTTCAGCTCAGCTCTGCAGGGCAGCCTCCAGGCCAGACCAGGGAGAGAGACGAGAGGCTCGTGTAGCTGGTTCCGCACAGAAGGTAGCTTTATTGTTGGTACGTACCCCTGGTCCATACTCCAGTGAAGGGGAGCCAGGGACGAGCGCTCTCCCTCGCAGGGGCAGGGGGCTAACTTTTATAGGGATACAGGGGGTGGGTGTCAGAGGGTAAAGGCCAGTGGGTTACAAAGGATCTGCATAGGGTCTCCCAGAGGATTCTGAGTCTGTCTTTTCTCGCTGTAACTGCAAAGTTAGCTGCCTTCCCAGGGAGTCCTGGGAAGATTAAGCAATCTCCTTATCTCAGCAGACATCCATCCAGGGCAGGGGCTGGGCATCCCCTACATAGAAGAACTGAGTTTGTCTTGTTTAGGCAAAACAAAGAATGGAGGGACGAAGAGGTAAATAAGAAACATACTGTGCTGAAGAGGAGGGGGATTTTTGTGGTGTGCTTTCTAGTCTAGCTAGGATGGAAGGTTATGGACTTAAATGTCAACGATGGAGGTTTGTACTAGTCATGAGGAAAAGCTTCCTTACAGTATGCACTGCTTCATGACACAGGTCACATTGCTTTCTTAGCAGCACACTGACTGGCTCCCCAGCTGCAAGCCATCTGTGCTGCCCACTGACAAACCCAGAGGTGATAAAAACTAAAATATTTTAGCTAACTCTGTCCACGGACATTCTGCTCCCCCACGTGCTATGTGCCCTTCAGTCACCCGCTGCCAAGACAGACACAAAGAGCTTCTCTCTGAACTACTTTAATTAATATGTGCCTGCTCTGGATTTTTATAGCTCTTAAAAAGTAGCTGTGAGTGGTATCTTGTATCAGAGGGAGGTTTTATATCACTGCTGTGAAGCTTGCCTTTGCTACTGCTGAGGAGGTGACCTTGGCACGTGTTCCCTCCCCTTTGCTCCTCACACTATGTGTTAACACCGCACTTGGCACTTCCAATCAAATGCTTCAAAAAAGCACACAGAAGCCAAATGAGGATTTTTTTTAATGCAACTTAGTAGCTTTCAAAAGATCCCAGCTTCCTTGTGAAAAATTACAAAAACAGACCTCGAGACCCAAACAAACTTTCTCTTCCTAAGTATGTGCTCATTTTTTTAAAATCTCAAAATTTACTTAGGGGAGACAATGGAGTCAGTAACCTCACCATCCTTATTTTTCTGTAAAATTCCTGAGAGTTTGTTGGGGAGATTTCACCACCATCACCACCACCCCATTAAGTTAAATGGAACTGCTGTACAAAGAGACAAATTGTGCTGGAATCAAGATGGGAAATACATGCCAGTAAAACCAGCATGATTTTCTCACTTGTGTCCTGAACAAAGATGAAGGGGAAAGCCTGAAAAATACAATCAACTTGAAGGGAATTGCAAAATCCATGGGGTGCTGTGTCTTAGGCACACTACAGAAAAAATACCCCATATCATCCATGAGGGAAAGGATAGAGATGTAGGAATTGCTGTGCTGGAAAAAAAAAATTGCTGTGCTGAGGCCGAAGTCTAGTTAGTTCAAGACAGTTTCTCTGACCTTAGTAGTGTGAGCTTGGTTCTCCCCAGATAGTTTGTTTTTCACACTTCATGTTTTCAGGGTGAAAACTGACTGATATTTCCTGTGGTAGTTTGAGGAGAGCTAGGCCAATTTTTTTTAAAAAGCCTCCTATCACCAAGACATGTGGTAGTGCCTGCTTTGCTGGGGCTGAGCTGTATGGTCAGCAGGATTTAATTTCACCTTCCCCTCTCGAAATACCCAGCAGTGAGTAGACTCTCAGTGAGTTGCCTGTCTGAAAAATGTCAGCTAAAGTGACTGCACGTGTTTCTGCCAACAAGAAATCCCAAACTGCATTTAGGGTTTGAAGAGGGGGAAGAAAGTCCCTGATGATACAATACTGCTTCAGTTTGCTTCAGGAAGGCTCCTGCACAGAGGAACTGTCAGTTAGTTAACAGAGCATTTTACAAGGAAGAACTTCAAAGTCTTCCCAGGGAGTGAACTTTGAAGTATTTTATTCTCTGGCTGACTCTTTGTTTCTTTTAAGGATGGGGGATGCAGAGAGTAATGGTAAACCTAGCGAGAGAGTCTGTGGAATGAAATGCTGGTGTTCAGGCAGATTTGGTGGTAACAAGCTATTTTGCATGTTTTAACCCCTAAGATTCAATGCTCTAGGTGTGCTGATTTGATAAGGAAGAAAGGGCTTCTCCACCCTCCTTCCTGCATTTGTCAGTGGATTGTGGTGATAGTGTCATAAAAAGATGTTGGGGAACATTGTCAGAAACACATAACCAGACTTCCCATTTTTAATGTGTGGCAGAGGTGTAGAAACTCATTCTATGCATGTGTGCTAACCTCACTGCTCTGGAGATTGGACATGAAAGACAAGGCATTAGAGCTGCTTTTGTGGTGCTTGCTGCCCCTGCTGAAACTGCCTGCCTGTCAACAGCTGCACTGTGTGAACAAGACACTTGCAAGGTAGCTGGATGATGAGCCAGCTGGGGAGATGGACAATAGTGGCAAGGAGACAGATGAGCAGGTATCATTTGTTCAGGCTTGAGGAACACCACGGCTGTGTTCAGCAGTGAAATACTTAAATGTCAATGCTCTTCGCTGGGTGTGGCCTGTTAATGCCCACTGAGATGCATCAAGGGACCTATTTTCTAAGGTAGTGCAGACCATCTGGAGAGGACCCTCTGGATTCATCTGTCTCTGTCATGATAGGCAGAAATTTAGACCTCACTTGCATAGCATTAATTGTTATTTTGATTAGAGGTGAACTTTTGGATGGTTTTTTTGTTTGTCTAGCTGAAATGTGACCTGATGCTGTCAAGGGGGGTGCAAAGGCCTGTTATGTGTTTATAGCTCATTCCCCTGGCAATGTAGTGCTATAAACACCTTGAATCTAGCAGCTGTGTCCATCCTGAGGAAGCTGCACTGGTTTAATGCTATCAGTATACGAAAGTAGTATTACTTTTGTATCAACAAGCTCCCCCTCTCTTTTAACAATGAATAGTAGTAGTAAGTAAGTACATTTTTCTGACAAAAGAGAATAAAAGGCATTAAATCTGTGTGTCTCCACCTCAGGCTCTGGGCTCTGTGCATTTATGCAGTGCTGGCAGCCTGGATTCCTGCTGAGACACAGCAAACTGGTACAAAGGAGCCTGCTAGGGAACTGGGTGCTGGAGTGTCACCAAACTGAAGTGGAAGGTTGTCACATCACTGGGGTCCACCAGGAGCGGAGGAGTAAGAGGCAGTACCAGGGAACAGACCTCTTGACTTCAGTCATTGCGGACCTCACAATTTCACCTCCTGCTCCCGTTCCCTGTTAATTTCATATCAAGGAGACCCAAAACACACACAGTGAATGTAGGAAATACATCACTGCTCCTTCAGACAGCTCCCATGGGGAAATCTGTTCTTGTCATTTCTAAAACCTCAAGCCCTTGGGAAGGGGTGCTGCCTCAGTAGCTGAGCTCATGCTTCAGCAGGTGGGTGGTGGTAGGGCATTGCACCTCAAGTACAGCACAGTTGGAATCAGTGTAACAGGGCTGGAAAAAATTATTCCAAAATGCAACAAAATAGTTGGGGGTTGGGGAACAGAAATAGAGTGAGATTGGGGCATTTTGAGGAGATCAAGTTGCTGAACAGGATTTTCAGAGCCACAGCTGATCAGTCTTCAGGGATGGGAGGAAAGTTCTTTCCTTAAGGTGTGTCTCTTGTGTCCCAATTCTTCATTCTGACCTCTCTTGCATCCATAAAGTATATTCTGAATCTTGCTCAAAGCTGTGAAATCTTTACTTCAATAAATCCACATCCAAAGCATGATCCATGGGCTGAGGTGAAGAAATTACAAATTCAGCAGAGATATAAAATTAAAAGTACCATCAAACCCCTCTAAATCTCAATGCACTGGCTATAGCTCATTTATTGACTTCTGCTCAGTCTGAGGGCAAAAAAGTGAATGTGCACAGTCTGCCTCAGTTCAGTCCATGGAAGACGGTGCCAGGTCACTGATTTCAGTGTTTTATTAGTGAAAGAACTGCTTCTGAGCCAAAAATGAATTACAGATTTTGTTATTTATACTGTAGTGGCTGGTGGTCTATGGATGGAAATTTGGGTGAGCCCCAGCTCATGATGAATGGACAATGACCTAGTGGTCTGATGTCAACACAAATCATTTCTGTTGCAGATGATTTAAAACAACTTCAGATTTAGATGGATATGGTGTTAGTTTCACCCCAGATAGCAGATGGTCTGTCATCATTTTTCTTCTCCCGTGGGACCTCAGATTCACCAAGTTTTTGTAAGGCACTTTGTTCTGTTTTATCTGCAGTAAGAGCAATCCACCTTCTGTTCTCCCTCTTCTTTCTTACCATACAACTAATGTTCATTCCCTTTTGTAATTGAATTTCTTCCTCTTTACAGCAGACTTGCTCTGAAGCAGCCAATGCAGTACTGAGTGTGCCTGGGAGAGGAACAGCCTCCTGGATTTTCCTTGCAATGCATGGGACACCTGACTGAGGAATTCCTAGCTTTCTCCAAAATCACTCCTCTGGTGAGCAGTCTCCTGTTGCACCTCCCTCTGAGACTCTGTGAGGCTGGATTTTAATTTCCAGATCCAACAGATATTTTTCATTGTGACTCCCATTTGACATTCTCATCTTTACTGGTTCAGACCTTCAATTTCCTACTTCCTTGCATCACAGAGGGCCTTCAACCTGCGATATTTAAGTTTTCTAAGACTAGTTTTCTGCTAGCAAGCAGAAAACACATCTCTTCCTTCACTGTTGATCACACTCACACTTGGATTATTCTAAGTTTGTTTTTTTTTTTTTGATCCAGGTGCTACAAAGAACATGAAGGAGGATAAGGCAGGAGGAGGGAGATGGAAAGAAGTGGAACATTTGTTTTTCCCTATTTAGGGAGGTTGCAGAAGTTCCTGAGGGCTGCAAAGGTGTCAAAGGAAACTCATCCTTCAGAATTTGTTGGGGGCCAAACGACCCTGTGAGACACATCTGTCCTCCTGTTGAGCTCTTCCCTGCACCTGATGATAAAGAGAACCTGGTGCCTCCTTCCCTCTGTGTCTGCTGCGCTCAGCTGCCCCTGGGGGTGCCAAGTAGGGGAGAGCTGCCTCCCATCTCTGGAGACACAGGTACAGGGGCTGATGCTGCCCAGCTGAGGCAGGAACACAGCACATAAGAGCCCATGAAGTGCTGTGATGGTGGAGTCCGAGTTTGCTCTGTGCTGGAGTTGGGACAAAGTCTGCCTGGCTGAGCCAGCTGCTTGGAGCAGACAAAAAGCCAGGCAATGAAGCAGGAAAGACCAGTATGACACTTATGCATGGTAGCTTAACTGTTGGCAGGCTGAGATTGCATGTGCTGTACATGGGGCTTTAAAGCTTGGACCTATTGATACGGTTATTTTTGTCTGTATAGATTTTACTGCAGTAAAAGAACCTGTAAGTGTTCTTCAGTATGCCATTAAGAAATATGGTTATAATTGTTGCACAGAGCCTTTTTCATCCTCTGTCTGTGGGGAAAGGCATGCTGCAGTGGACACATTTATAAAGGAATTAGTTTAGATGTGGCACATTTCTTGGATCTTGCTGTGACTTTCAAACAGAAATGGTTAGGCTTGCAATGGTTCTCATCTCCTGTGGGAGATATTTTCCTCATCTTCAGCCAGCATCAGGGAAAGTGGTGTCTGCTGCAAACTTGAGTTAGACTTGGAACTAATCTAAGGGTGTGAAACACATGTGCATGCCTGTATATGCATGTCATGATGTATCTCTGCATCTGAAAATGCTGCAGTGATGTGCTGAGCATCTCTGCAGACGTGCAAGTGTTCAAATGAAAGAATACCACTTCCATTCACAGTGGCTTAAGCATTTTCTCCCATTTCTCACTCCTCTTTCTGGCTGCTGTGCTCCACAGTGACAGCTCTTCATCGCCAAACCATGCATTCAGGTACTGAAGATAATTATGAGGAAAAATAAGGGGACATTTTTTAAACAGTGAATTTTTTTACTTTGTAATTCCCATCCCCCCTTCTATGCCAAAGTGATGGAGGCCATTTTGTTCAGCACATCTAAAGCATTTACCTTTAAGGGGGGATAAAAATATTTGTTCTAAAATGTGAATATTTAAAGAAGTACTTTCTAAAGTCATGAAAAGGACAGCAGCTCAGTTTCTGCAAGAGCTTCAGAATAATTTAGCAGCATGTTTGTGGAAGCCTAGCAATACCTGGATTGCTGTTTATAGAGAGGGATGCTGCCAGGCTCAGGCTGTGTACCTTATTCTTCAACCAGAAGTGGTGTCATACTGAGAGACTTGTCTGTGTGTAGCCCTGTGAAGCCCCTGGTGCCTTCCAGACTGACATAGCTGCTTGCTGGCCTGCTGCAGGCCAGCAGTTTTTACTGGTTGCTATTCCACCCAGGCTGTCATTTCAATAAATATTCTTGCCATCCTTGATGTCTACTTCACCCACCTCCCTGGAAGTAAAGATGTTCCAGCAGAACAAGTTGGAAATGGTAGAAATTTATAAATATTTAATATTACATTGATCTGCCTGGACTGTGCTCCTGACATGACAGGGATGCCTGATATTCTCTGAACTCCAACCCCTTCCCTGGCTATTTTACACATTCCTGTTGCCACCTGGAGATGGACCTGGATCCCAGTAGGCAGATTATGGCATCAGGCTCACTGCAACAGCACTGCAGTGCCTCTGGAGTTGACTGATCATGGCTCCTATTTCTGGCTTCCCTTCAGCCTGGAGTTTCTCATGCTTAGTGCCAGGGCTGGAATGTTTTGGAAAGTTTTCCATTAATTATCCAAGCTATTTTCAGTAATAGAGCTTCAAAAACAAATACATTGCTGTGATTTTTAGGAAAGTTAAACATTTTTCATTGCGCTCTATTCAAACCCAGTCTGCTGGGCAGGGTGCAAGCTCCTTTTATGGGATGTGTGAGAAACTGGGTTGGATGTTTTTCACAGGTTATTTCCCAGATTGTTGTGTGTTCACATGAAATTCCTCTGTAGTGGAAGACAGGAGTTTCATCATTTTGCCAGATGAGCATTTCAAACTGCTTCTCCTTTGCAGCCAAGAGGACTGTTAGGAGTTATGAGCACTAACCTGGTAGCTACACTGAGCTGTAAAAGCTTTGAATTTCTATGAGGATTAAATTGCAGTTCAGGCCACAGTCAGCACTGTGACGGGATGCCAGTAAAGGAGAGCAAATTGTCATCAGATCGTAATAAAAAAAGATTTTATTGTTAATTAATTCTGAGCACCAGAAAAAGCGCTACGTGCTTTAACCATGAAGGTGGAAAATAAATCTGTGTCCTAGAAAAGATGCGGCAGGGAAGTGAAGCAAATGACTTGGCGTGAGAAAAGGAGATAAGTAAATAGGAGGGAGAGCAAAAGTTTGTATCAGGCTCATAAAGTGAATCAGGTTGATTATATATGGATCTTCTAGTTAATAAGTTGTGTTAATATGTAATTATTACTAGTTAAATATTTATTCTATTTCTACACTTTTAAAAGATTATATGAACTTAGAGCATTTTTTTTGGGCTATTATCATTCCTGCCTGATTCTACCATAACTCCTCTCCTCACTAAGGCCCACCTTGTCTTGTGGTGACAGACAGGTGGGTTACCTGGTTTAGAGGGGATTAATGGCACCATCTCCCATCCTGAATCCCAGCCAAACACTCTGAAGGCTTTCCTGGCTTTTACACACTGTCAAAGCAGATTCATCTTGCCACTGTTAGCCTTTTAGCAGATGTTTTTCTCTTCATATTTGAAGAGCACCAGTGCAAGGGGGAACTGTTAATTACAGCTTATTGTGAATTCTTCTCTTTGTTCTAATTTCCTTAAGAAACATGCTCATGAAAGTAATGTTAAGATTACAGTGACCTTAACAGCACTTAAGACAATGTCTAATTGTACAATTTAAACAAATGAAATTCTGGTTTCCAGTTAACTCTGTGCTATTTGCCTTAATTTGGTTCTGAGTCATTGCCCTCTACCACCTTACTTGTTTGCATGCTAGCCAGAAACAAGGGCCCAGAAGACATTTCTGTCCTGGTCAGCATATATGACGCCCCAAACACCTTATCTTCTGTTAAACGCAGAACTAATTGGCATCCACCATCTGTACCTGTTCTGACTGGGCATCAGGATAAATTAAGCCTCTCCTAGGGGGAGTAATTTATCTGACTGGCCTTTTTATGGTGCCTATGGCAGTAAAGGACTAGAGACTACTTGAACAGTGTCTAGGTCTAGGCAGGGCATGATCAAGACAAGCTGTTGGATTTTGGTGCACCTTGTGGATTCCCAGTAGTGTCTGATGCCAGGGATGTGGAGGGTGATATATGAGGCACAGCAATATGGATTTTCAGAAGCCAACACACATTCTCATGCCCTCTGACCAGTATGAGAAAGCTTTTTCAGACAAGGAGAGTACTTCAGACAGTGTAGAAATTTGGCCGGTGTAGATGAGTAATGCAGATAACATTTTTCTTTTTCTTTTCAACAGCTGTGTGGTGGAGGATGATGGCACACACTGTCATCTTGGCATTACAGTATGGGTGAACATGTCTCAGGGGTTTATAGGGGTAAGGTACGGATCTGGATGAAGAGCATGGTGAGATGTCATGGTCAGACTGTCAGAGGTGCCTCTCATCCATTACAGGGAAAGAACTTCAGTTCTTTCTACCCATTGAAACAAACGTTTTCCCTTCTCACTCTTTTTCCTGAATTGAAATCAGGGATGACCTGTGAGTCCTCTTCCTTCAATGGGTAAATTGCTTCCACCCACTCCTACCAACCTCTTCCTGACTCGGAAGCAGACCACTGCCCCAGCTTGGGAAAAGGTCAGGACTTCACCAGGGAGGGTGACTGTCCAACCTTGAGGTGGGTCAAAGGAAGGAGCCGCTTGATGGCAGCAAGTTCAGAGAAAACCATCCTATGATGTCTCACCTCCTTCACACCCTGCTCCGCCCATGCAGGAGGAGCTATCTGAAGAGAAATCTTTTGTGAAAAATCCCTGGAAAGTCCCTGAACTGGGACTGCTCTTCCCTAGATGCAAGGTGGAGCTCAGCTCCTGGCTGGCTGTGGGCAAGCAGAGCTGCCTCTCTCTGAGCAAGTCTTCTCATCCCATCTCATCACCATAACATGTTATTCTCATTTCTCTGTGGAGCATGACCTGCTTCAGCCCCTGAATGCTAATGCTAATTTTCTTCAAATGTTGTTAGCTAAACTCTGGATGAATTTACTCAAACAGTTTCCAGAGTCAAGGCAGACCTTATGTTCATGTTTCAGATGGCACTTCCTTGCCTGGAGGCCACAAAAAGAGCAGACCTGACTTCTCAGATCAGAGTAGTGCTACAAAAAATCTTTTGGTGTTCTCCAGATGTTTCACAGTTGAAAGCTCAGCCACGTTTTAAGTCAGATGACAGCAAAAACATGCACTGTGTCTCACCATAACTATAAAGCAGCCAAACTTCATTTTTCTGGAGACAAATCTGGATGACGCTTGTCTTTTCCCCTGCCATAACAATCATCTCAATTTTATCTGGGCAATTTGAAACACCACATCTGTTTGCCTAGATGATGTGACCTAAGCTGTCAGCCAAAGACAAAACTAGCTTCTCAAGAGCACCTTTCGATATTCATGGCCTTAGGAGATCTCTTTTCATTGAAGGTGATACTGGTTAGGGCCTTGGTGTTTATAAATAAAATAAGGTTCTCATACCCCCCACAAAATTCTCCTTTTAGCTGGTTATATTCTTCCTCTTGTTCTGTATCTTTATTATTCACCAAATACTTAGTTTATGCTTATGCTAAAAAAACAGCTGCCTGGGTTATCATGAGGTCCCTTATTCCACTGTACAAAGTTTGTCACAAAATAAGAAAAGACTTAACATCTCTATGATTGAACTGAAAAAGCACAAATGTGGTGATAAGATCCCATAATTCTGCTGTGGGGTTTGTATAATATTGATTTGTTTATTTTATTATATTATGTTTCTCAGGTCACTTCTCTTAGGGCATTTATTGAATTAGTTGATGCTTTTGCAAAGATCGGCACTGAAGTATTTATTATCGCTGTATAATATTCATTATACATTGCCAGTTGTGTGGTGTAGAGATCCCCATGCCAGACTGCTTCTGGTATTCTTTTCTCTGATGGGCTGGTTCTAAAATCTGCATGCAGCATTGCAGCTTACAGTACAGCTATACCTGAACTGAACAATTTATATTGTCAGAGATCCCTGTAGAACGTAAGGTTAGAAGTGTGTTGTCTTTTAAAAGAAAGTTGAGATTCTGGAGCAAAGCTCGGTGGTCAGAGATTAAATCATTGCAAGTTCTGGCTGCAGGAAATGGAACCGTCAGTACCAATAGCTCAGACCTGTGAGCTGGTGATCCTACAATGAGGTTTTTGGGCCTTGGAGATGAAACATCACTGCAGAGATGCTTTCAAAGCATGTGGAAGCCTGGTGTGTCCCTCTTCTGCTGGAGCTGTGCTGAAGGTCCTGTCTCCTTCAGGTCAGATAGCTCTACTGCCCCAACCAGCACTTCCTAACACTCTTCAGCTCAAATAGGTCCCAAAGCTTAGGCAACATAAATAAAAGACCCCTGCAAATCTGGTTTGTCTGTGCTGAACTGGATCTGCTGGCATGGTGAGCTGATCTGCCACCAGCTCTGCAGGTGGGTAACACAGCTTTTGCTGTGCCCTTCACTGGGATTGTGGGCTAGAGCAGAACTTCCCTACCCAGCACTCTGAATGTGTTTCTGCAGGAACAGACCCTGCTTTCTAGTGCTGATTCCTGGAGGGAGAGGAGAGTAAAAACAACTGCCCCCTAGAAGAAAGACCTCTTGACCTGGCTTCTGTTTGGGGTTCTGCTGAAGCTTGCCTACAGAGCACTCTGCTCATTTCTGACACTTCCCTACAAGCCTTCCCTTGAGAGGCAATAGTGATTGCATGGCAGCTTATAGGGTGTGCTAGCGGGGTTAGGAAGAAAATTGATGGCTGCAGTGGAAAGGGGAAGCAGCATGCTTGGAAGAGCAGGAGAAGGCAGTCTGTTTAGTTCAAGTTTTGGGGCACAGGATTTTCTCCTGTTTCACACACAAGTCTCCACTGCTGTTTGTGATTTGCTTTTCTGTAGTGAATGCCACCAAAAGGTGAGAAAAGACTAAGAAGGAATCAAGCATAGTCTGGTATTATCTGCACAGTGGTGACAGAAAAGACAGTCTGCCTGGCTCTGCTGTCACAGGAACATGAACACACCTTACTCCCTGTCTTCCTCTTCTCTGAGTGCTTGGAACAGATCCTCTGCCTCTCTTCATGTCCCTCTGCAGCCCAGGCAACTGCTGAATCCAAACCCACACAAGAGAGCAGATGCTCTTTTTCCACTAAGACCTTGAAAGAGATTGAAAATAGTGGGAGCCCAGCCTCTGGGCCGGACAGCTTAGACTATCTATGTTTTTGTTGATCCCTTGGAGGACTTTGTTTTTGCCTTAAATGTCTCAAACTTCCCCTTGCCACTGACTATGACTAGTCAGTCTGGGAAGCTGTGTGTGGTTGTCAGGTCATTGGGGAAAGTACCTAGGAGGATGTGAGATGCTTTCTAACATTTTCTACATCAGGCATGCAGTGTGCTTAGCAGGGAGGCTGATGTGCAGCCATGCTGCAGCCCTGGGAGGTGGTAGTCCTAAAAACAACATTCTGCCCTGAGTGCCCACAGAACAAGTCTGACAAATGAATTTTGTACTGTGCTGTACTTCTGGAAACAAGCAGAGAGCAGGTAAATCTCAAAGGGCAATTCAGAAGGGCAGGTTGCAGTTACACTTAGAGGAATTTGGTCAGGAGGAAAGTAGGGCAAAAAGTTATTTAGAAGCCCTGATGACATTTTCCGTACTGTAATGCAAATACTCTAATCCCCTCATCAGGTGCCTTGGAAGCACCTTTGTTTTCTAAACATTTGTTTTCCCTGGTAAGTTTTCTCGGTACCTCCTCCTGCTCTTGCAAACCTTTAAGCCGTAGTTGCACAGCAGCTGCACTGTGCCTAAATGTCACTTGGTTTCACAAGCTGCATGCTCTGTTGTTTTCAAGCTGCCCGCAGGGCAGGATTCAGTAAGCTTTTTACCGCTACAGCTTTAGCAGTGCCCTGTGATGTGGAATTGTATCATCGTTGCCTCTCCACTGCCATGCTTGTCCTCCCACAGGGCTTGAAAGGCCTCGAGGCTGTGGCGCTGGCCCAGGCGCCCAGCCCTTGTGCCCGTGCGTGACTGTTGCGTGTGGCAGCGATGGGAGCAGGTGCTTGAGCAGCTCCATTGTCAGCCCGAGAGCCTTGCTCCCGTGAAGCACCATAGCTTCACTGCGAGATGGGCTCATCTCCACGGCGCGGATGCCTAGATCCTGTGTGCCGTGGGCTGCCACGGTGGCCGCCTGCCTTAGGGGCACGACCATGGCGGTACAGACACGAGTCCCACCGAGGCAGCGGTGCAGGAGGGCAGGCTGCTGTGCTGCCCGCGTCCCAGCAGCCATCTCCTGAGGCTCAACCCATGTCACTCGCTCCCCGCCACGGGGGCCCCGCCGCCCCGTCCCCGCTGCAGCTGCGGCGCCGAGCGCATCCCCGTCGGCAGCCGGCCCCCGCTCCCCGCTCCCCGCTCCCCGCTCCCCGCGCCGGCCAGGCCGGGAGGAGGAGGAGCAGGAGGAGGCGCGGAGCCCTCCGCCCCCTGCGGCGGAGCGGGCGAGGCGTTAGGACCCGGCGGCGGCGGCTGGGCGGTGCGGGGCCGGGGCCGGGGCCGGAGCGGTGCGGGGCGGGGGAGCCGCGCCGCCGCCTCCTCCTCTCCTCCTCTTCTCTCCTTCCTCCCGCAGCCGCCCCTGCCCGTCCAGGCAGCGCTCCCAGGCTCCCCCGGGGCTCTCGGCATGAGGAGGATCAGGGCCAATGCCATCGCCATCCTGACCGTCGCCTGGATCCTGGGCACTTTCTACTACTTATGGCAGGACAACAAGCCCCGCTCGGCGGCTGCCGGCAGGTCCACCGGAGGCGGTAGCGGCGGCGCCCGGAGCGGGCAGAGGGCGGCCGGCAGGCTGGAGCTGCGCCGGGAGGAGAGGACCATCCCCCTTATCGTGAGTGAGCGGCGGCCGCCAGCATCCCGTCCTGCCGCGGCGGGGAGGATGCTCGGGAAGGGAGCCGCCGCGGCGGGCGCGGGGTGCGCCGGCGGAGGGCTGCGCTTTGCCTTCGGGTTGCTTTCTGTTTATTTTAGCATTCATGCTTGTCACCATGGCAGCCGCTACAATCGGGGAGCAGGGCGGGCACTCTCGGGGGAATAGAGTAATGCTGTAGGTAAAGTGTTCGAGAGTTGTCTCCGCCGCTCTCAGCCCGGGCTCTGCTCCTCCGGCTTGAGAGCGGCTGCCCTTGGCCGGGAAAAAAGGCGGATGAAACAGCTGGAAGGTTTTTGGTTCGCGTTCAGGAGACGCACACATACAGATATGTACAGACACATGTATGTGATCACAGTGCTTTCCCGTTCAGGACCAGCTGAGAGCCATGACCTCTCACAAGCCCTTCCTCCGGCCAGCCGGGCTCTGAGCATCGGGCCGGGGGAACGCGAGCGGCACTTGCAGAGGGGGACTGTACAGCTGGTACCAACCTCTGCCTCGGTCCCCTCCGCTTGGTTGCCAGCGGGGGACCTGGGCGCCACTCGGGAGTTTTGTCTCTTTTAAGCCAGAGACAGCAGTCTGAGTCGGGCTCAGGCGAGGGTTTGGGCAGGGAGATGGCGGGTGCCCCCAGGGCTCCTTCCTAACCCGAGGGGTGGTAGCGGTGCCCTGATGTACTACTTTAGTTTTGTTGAAAGCCCCACACTCTGCCCTCCCTGGGTATCTGTAGGCTCGGTAGGGGGATAAAATTGAGCTCCCGTCTTAAGGATGATGAGGACCTTTCTGCTCTGTCCGTGGGGGTGATTTGTCCTCCCTTCAGCCTGTATAATAGCATTAATAAAGCTCTCCCAACTCTAGGCAATCGCTTCATAAAAAATAAATCAGCCCCTGGAGCAAGAAGTGGCCCAGCAATACCATTCCCAGGAGTGATCCAGCTGAAGCAGTTCGGGAACTGCACTGTGTGTCACTCTTCGGCTGCGAATCCATTTGTCAGCTGGTTACGCACACACGGAAGCGAACAAAAGCAGCAGCCCGGTCAGAGTCGGAGCAGGGGCCAGCCGTCAGGGCTGCCCGCTCCCCTCCTTGGCTGGCACTGGGATTTTTTTGGCCCGTGTCTTGCTTTTCTTCACTTGTAAAGTGGGGATTGGAGGTGTGTGTATGCGTGTTTGGGAAGCCTTGTGAATGTTTGGAAAATGCTGTCAGAGCAGTCCCAGCCCTCAGGCAGCAGAGTGGAAACCCTTCAGCTGAGCCCCTTGGCCGTTGCTTGCAGCTGCTGAAACTCCAAAGTCAAAGCTGAGGCTCTTGGGCAGAGCACTTAGGTTATTTGCTGCTCGCTAGGGCCGGGGACTGCTGGCAGGTCAGGCTGCTCTGCTGTGAGACCCTCTGTGGAGTAGGACTGTGGGAATGAGTACAGTGAGGAGCTCTGCGAGTGCTGTTATTGCTGCAGCCCTTTGGGTGTGCTGGGAAACGCTCTCAGGCTGGCCAGGGCTGAGTTGAACAAACGGGGGATTTGGAGCACTCCTGCTTTTGATTCCACCTTAGTGGCAGAGGAAGCTGCCCCTGAGCCTCTGATTTCTTGTGTGAGCTTGAACATGCTGCTCTAGCAGTTTTATTTCTCTGTTGCCCTGCTTATCCCTTCTGGTTTTTTATAGCATTTACTTTACTCCCTCTCAGAGGGCTTGTGAGGTTACATGAATCCATATTGCCTGCAAGCATCTTAAAATCCTGGTGAGGAGGATGCTGTGGCAGTGCTGCACGTTGTTATATTGCTGCTGTTTGGGGGGAGGCAGTATGTGCTCATGGCTAACCACAAAGCCTCTCCTTACAAGATACAGTGTCACGCAACAGCCACTCCAAATCTAGTCCTGCTCTCAAAACAGTGTAAATCATCCCAACTCTGCTCCATGCCCAAAATCCCTTAGCAAGGAAATATAATCATCTTTTGTGTCTCCTGTCCCTGTGTAACCGAGGTCCCAGGATGTGCCAGCCCTCCCAGCAGGGCTCCCAGGTGTCTCTGAGATGAAGGAGGACCCTCTCCTGATGCACTTGGCAGTGGGGTATGGTGGAAATATCACATCCTGACCTGCCATTATGTATTTGCATAGAGAAGGGAAACATAGGGAAATAGGAAGGGTTTGTGGTGTTTGGGCTTTCCCTCATGCATGCAGGTTCCCAGGGGTTTGGTGGGTTGCCATGAGAGGCAAGGTGGTAAAATGCAGTATGTCTACTCCTGTAACTATGCAGTGCTATGGCTGTGGGGTGCCTAACAGGCTTAGCAGTGATGTGTGCAAGGAGCTGTCCCAGCCTTGGCCTCTGCCTGCGCTGCTGGGGCAGAAGCAGGGAAGCGACTGCAGGTGGGCACAGTGTGGGAAGGTTGGTGGAGGTCTGGGGACAGCACTGTCCCCCAGGGCATGGCATGTAGCAGGGTCTGAGCAGTGGGTCTTGTGGTCTGAGCTGCGTGTGTGAGTCTGAGGGCTGGTCAGGCCGGGGCAGTAGCTGTGCGGACGGTCCCCAGCATGTGGCCGGCTTTGTCCCTGGCAGCACGGCGTGTGGGCTGCGGCACAGCCCACCTCCCGCTCCCAGCCAGCACGAGAAATGTGCCAGTTCTAGTGCCCCGCTGGAGAAATAATGGATCTAGAGAAGCAGCTGTCCTTTGGCAGCACAGAGCCCTCAACCCTGAGTTCATTCCCCTTGAAGTTAGATTATTTGACTTAATGTATAATGGCAGTCATGTATATGGGGAGGTGTGCCTGTGCTCCACCTGCTCCTCTATCCTTTGGCTTTCTGCAGAGCCACTGAGACAAGCTGCCTATTTTGATCCAGCTTCTGGTTTCCTCTGCTCTGCATGAGTGATGGTGTTGGAGTTCAGGTTTGGGATCATCTGCAATTAAGGGTGACTCATGTGATTTATGGGTCTCTGGAAAAATATTTCTTCAGTTTTCTAAAATTGGCTGCTTTTCTGTCTGTGAAAAATAAAAAAATCTTTCTTTTGGATGAGCAAGTCCAAGAGTTCTGCTCTTGCATCTATGCTATGACATTTCAAATCCTGGGCAAGTGAAGGTGTATTGCATGGGTTTAAAAACTGAAGTGCTTTCTGGGCATGCGTTTTACTTCTTTATTCTCTCTTAATGTGAAGAACAAAAATCACTTTAGGTAAACAGCCAATTGCAAGTCTCAGCTTGAAACTGTTTTTTATTTGTTGACCTCATATTTATTAGCACAACTTTGAACTTAAAATCTGGATGTCTGATTCCTGGAGTCATCCAGGGAAACCTTTGAATATTTAAGCTGGGGCATGGAGCTGTCAGAGATCAGTGTCCCAGAAACAGCTCGTGCATTAATAGTGATCCTACAGATATCTGCTTTATATATAGAAATCTTGACATGTGGTCTCTCTGCAATAGGCTCTTCATAAACAGGCTCTACAGATGCTTGAAATGAAAATTCAGAAATTGGTAAATGGCAGGGCTCACTTGGTGACATGCTGAGCCCTGCATGCTTCCCCTTCCACTTACCACAGAGGGTAGAAACACAAGCAAGTATCACACTCCTAGAAATGCATTTTTCCTCTGGAGCACAGCATAGTTTCATATCGATTAGAAGGAGCCCTGAGACCTCTGATAGTTGCTTTGTGTGTTTTTGGAAGATGAACTTATTCCCTGGACTCTTTTCTGTCCCTCCCTAGCAAAAGATTGTCTCACGTCTCTAGGAAATTTCCAAAGGCCAGAAGCTGTGCCATGTGTCTTTGGAAGGGTTTTGGCATCGTTCCTGCACTATGTACTGGTGGTTAATTGTTCGCCATGTGCTGCTTATGTGCTTTAGTATGGCACTGATGAGCAGAGCCCCGGGCTGTGCTCTTCCCTGCCTAAAGACTGCAGCATGGGAAGCTCACCCAGCATACTTGTGTCCCAGTGAAGAGAGCGAGGCCATTGCTGCAGTGTGGGCAAAGCTTGTTAGTGAGAGGGATGGTTGGTAGGCAGCTTTGAAAGAGACATTTTTCTGTTGGCTGACTGTGAGCTGAGGGTGGGAGTATTTGCTCCCATTCCCTAGTCAAAAGCGGGATGTGAAGCTGCCCACAGGGTTCTTCAGCTTGCTGTCTTCTCTGGGGTGGCAGGAAAGCAGCAACACGCCTGGAAGTTGGAGACAGAATAGTGTCGTTATCTAAATGCTCTGACTTATGTTAGACTGATGCCCAGTTGCTCTTTGGAGCAGGTATGATGCCTCTTATCTTTGTCAATTGCTCTTTGGAGCCGGTATGTTGTCTCTTGTCTTCATCCTGCCAACTTTTGTGACCTGTGTAGTTGCTCTGTGACCCCACTGGAGCCAGTCTGGCAGCAGAGAGGCCCTGTATTGTAATGCCGGCACAGGTTGCCTGGGCTCAGCCCTCCTGGCTGCTCCCTACCTCTGTGCTCAGCCATGTAAAGTGAGCGCTGGGGAGATGAGATCAAGGCATCCTTTTTCCTTGTAGCAAGGATTTGTAAAAGCTCTGCAAACATCACTGAACTGAGTGTCACCTGCCTGTGGTGAGACAGCAAGCAGGAGACTCCACTGGGATGCTTTACTCAGAACAGGTGGTGTGCGTAGGCAAAGAACAAGTTGGGGAAGAAAGATGTCAATTGTTTCATTCCCACGTCTTGTTTAGCCAGAAAATAGGCAGTGGCTGGGCTTTACCTGCTTCTCTGAGTTGCCAAACTGGCACATTTAGCCATGCTTGGATTTGCCACCACGTATGACCACCTTGATGTCTGCTCTTCAGACCCTGGAACACCTAATTAGCAGCATGCTCTGGTGCTTTTGTTTTGTGTTGGCTTTGGCTCCTGGGTATCTGAATCCCACACAGCAGGCGCTGGCTGATGTTCATTGTGCATTGATGAATGATTTTATTCTCATCCCTTCATCACATTTCCTCTGTGTGCAGCTTTCAGAGGATGCTGTTTTCCTCATGACTGGGATAAGCTGCAACTTCCATGGTCTGCTAAATGATATGATTTTTCAGGGACCTGTGTCCCATGAGGCTCCTGCATGTGTGCCTGCCTGAAGGCAGGTCTTGTAGTCTCAGGCATGTAACTCTGGAAACTGAGGTGGATCCTAAATAAATAAAAAAACCCAACAAACACAACAAGAGGGGGAACAGTACTAATTCCTTGCACTGAGGTATTGTCAGACCTGATCTCATGACCTGCTGTGCCATGGAGAGAAAAGACCTGATTTTTAATGAGATGCCACAGTTCATTTCAGCAGCTTCCTTACCATTTTACTCATAGCAGGTTGGTCCCTCTTGAGTCTACTGCCTTTTGGGGCAAGGATCAGGCATATGGCTCTGTAGACTTCTCTCTGCTCTTATGCTGTCTGTGTTTGAGTTTGCACACGTGGACTGAGCACACTGTGGTCTCCACAAGGCTGTGATGCTGCCTGTAAGCCAGACCACCTAGGCTGCAGGAGCTCGAGACCAGAAAGGTACGGTGAGCAAGCCATGTTCAACAGCTCACAAATGCTCTCGTTTTCTTAAAACATCTTCCTTTCAAGTTAAAGGAAAAGTGGAGGAAACTTAATCTCTCCATCCTACCAGCCTGCAAAGCAGCCCACTCCCCGTGGCTCTGCAAATATCTGGGGTGTTGGAAATGAGATGGAAAAGAAGCTGCAGGTGGCAGTGCCAATGCTTTTGCAGGTGAAGGTGCTCCTGCCAGTTGCTGGGTTTGTCTGTGCTGTTCAGCCTGGACTGTTCCACTGCCAAAATCCAGCACCTGCCTGGCTCTGCCCAGCACCTGTACGGCCTCTGCTCTTCCCAGTTTGTATCAGGGTGGGAGACACAGCCCTTAATGCTTGGCGTTTTGTGACAGCAATTCCTGCTGTGGCCAGACCCTTGCAGCACTGATTTTTTTGGATCTCTGTGGCGTCTCTCTTATGGCACATGAGGCCTGTGCCAGCTGCCTGGGAAAGGATGACTTGGTAACTTTTTCTCTAAGGATATTACTGCAGGAGGAAGATTCAGTGACAGCTTGACAGTTTAATATTTTATTTACAGTGTTTATGTTTTAAAAATGTGGGAATGACTGCTATTTGCCTAAATGTCAGAAAATTATTTTATATTTAATTTGTCCCAGAGGTCCTTGTGGTACATTAAAAATAAAATAAAAATAAAAGAAATTGTTCACAATAGTAATATTAATAAAATCCAATTGGCAGCACTAGCCTTAATTGTTAATCAAAACAATGCTGTAGCTGTAGTGAGGTAGCCGGGGCTTGGGGGATGTGGTGGTCTGGGCAGCCTGGGACAGTGTGTAGAAGTGAGGGGAGTGCCAGTGTACTGCTCCTGAACATGATTTATTTTACTAGAGCCTTTTCATTAAATCAGTACGTGAAGCAGTTGCAAGTTTTAGCGAGCTGAAGCATTCTTTAATATGCAGCTGCTTCCTCTGGTAGGTTTGTCTTTGCATATACAAAACTGTCTTAAGATTTAAAACCTAAAAATTTAGTAGTGTTGCTGGAAACAGAAAGCTTTGGTAGACTTCTCAGTTTGCTGTTTGCCATGGTGAAACTTGGTCCAGACACTTCATCCCAAGGCAGGCAGGTTGAGAGTCACTTAAAAGGCAGGGGGAGAAGATGGGTTTTTTTCAGTGGCACTGAAATGGGAGCATTTTGGAGCATTTTGGAGCACTGAAAACTGACTTAATTATTCCTGTTGGAAAAATGTGCATAGCACAAAGGCAATGAAACAAACAGAGGCATATGTGTTGGGGATGAAGCACATGGGACAGCAGGGGGACCCTGACTCACTTGTGCATTGTCTCCCTTCTGCAGGGGAAGCCCCAGGGCAGAGCCTGGCAAGGTGGGATCTTTTGGTCTTCCTTGGCTCCCCATAGAATGCCAGCTGGTTGTTCCTATTCTATGTCACCTCAGTAAGAGTCCCAGGCCCTTGCTTTCTCTTTCCTGTTTTGGTCATGTGCGCTGCTCTCCTGTGCCCCTCCAGCTCAGTCTGCCAGCTCCTGCAGTAGAGTAGCAGTTTCTTTGGGGCTGTCCTGTCAGCTGTCGTTGCTGCTCTGTCTCTCCGGTGCCTAGCACAGAGGCTGTGATCCACAGCACATCCCATACTGTTGCATTAAGGTGAAGACTGAACCACAGTGAGACCCATGGGCTGTGAGTTGAGCTGGCTTGTTGACTGAGCTGAACTTATCTTCCTTACAGGCTCTTCATATGCCTCAGTTTCCCCAAAGTCTACAATGAAAATTTTATCTACTTCACAGGGCTTTTGGGCAGCTTAGCTTGCAAGTTTTGTAAACGGCTGGAGATGAAAGAGATAACCTTAGCAAAATGGTTGAGTTCTCCCTTTGTATACCCTCTGAACAAGGAAGGGGATTAGCAGAAATGTAGCAGGTCAGGGGCGATCTGCCACAAGAGGAACGTGTTAAAGGCACAGCACGGGCTGCTCCATGCTCTGAACAGCAGGATTTGTTAGAAAAGGTTGTGTATTACCTGCTGCTGTCTTTTGCTTTGTCTTTACAAGCACATATTCTTGCAACTAATAAAAGTGATAAAAGACGGGTGGTGGACTGTCCGCTTCAGATTTCCATGTCCCAGTTGTGCTTGGGGCTGTGGAAACAGTGAGATATATGGCAGTACATTTAAAACAAAATCAAAAACAAAGTAAAAAATAATAGGGGTCTCTTGGGCCCCATCTTTGCAGAGAAATAACCTGTGTTGTGATGTGCTTTGTGCATGTGGGTAATTTCTCAGCATTGGTAGAGACTGGGTTTTTGATAGGCAGCTGCATGCTTCCTTTGGAGCTACTTTCTTTCGGCTCCTTCGGGGACATCATCCATGCAGAGACCTGCCTCAGCTCCCTCTGCAGTGCCACTGCAGGTCTCACAGCACTGTTGGTGTCCCTGTGCATCCCCAGGACGAGAATGAAGCTGTCATATGTGGCTGCCCCTGGGCTGGGAAGCTGTTTTGGCTGCTCAGATGGTTCTTGGCTGGTCATCCTGCCATGATGGAGCTGGAGGATTAAGTTTGCAGTTCAGGCTTCAAGGCTGCCATGGTTGGATTGGGGCAGAGCTGTAACTTCTGACTGTTACAGCATGGTCACTGATGACATTTGGCTAAAACTGCAGAAAGTTATCTGCTTTAACCTCTTGTTTTCAGTTCTCCCACCTAACAAATTTTTCGTCTTGTAACCTGTAATACAATCCTTTTGAGGAGGCTTTGTTTAGCAGTAGCAGAGAGAGAAAGCACCTGTGCTGAAATCTGCATCAGACATTTTGTGGGCCTGTAAGGAAAAAAAAAGGATTATTTTCCTTGCCTTTATTGTTTTGGATAACAGCCCTGAAACAGCTAGGGCTTGGCTGGAAAAGTGTTTCTAACCAATGAAAGTGTCTTCAGAGGTTCTCTGAAAAACTCCTTCTGCAGGAAAAAATTGGAAAAATTATGCTTTCCATCTGCTTGCATGCTGAGTGCCCTGAACAAAGTATTTGGTGCCAGAGAGTGTCATGCCCAGTAATGCCATGCTGTATCTTTGTGCCTTTTGGTACCAAGTATGCAGTAAAAAGCGTAATAAATAAGGAAGAGTATATACAAGGTGCAGAAAGCAGTGCAGCTCCTCGGGTAACTGGTCAGTTAGTCTCTGAGTACAGGAATCTGGATGCAGTGGCAGTGCAAATGGGAGCCATCACATCCACACAATGAAACTGAAACAATTGTGTGCTTCCTATGTAGTTCCCTGTAGTCTTTTGAAATTGTAAAAATCAATAGTAAAGTGTTGGAGTTAAAAACTGGGAATGGTACAAGTGCTCATTGCCAAATCCTGGTGCATGGGATCATGCTGTATTTCCCAGGTGCTATAATATGCATGTCATTTTTTGTGGATCATTTTCTTACTTTGTACCTTTCAGTGAGGTTTATTCAGATCTGGTTGTGTGGTAGGAATCACCAGCCACCAGGAGTAGGCTGTATGTGTCTCCCAACCTTCTGAAATGTCTCCATTTGGCTGAACTACCTGTTTTATGCCTAAAGATAGGGAACAGCCTCTCACAGTGACTTCTGGGGGGGTTGGCAGGAGCATTGACAAACAGGTAGGGGCATAACCCTATCTCTGGCCTAGGGATGTTCATTTGCCACATCCCTGTTGGTGCTTCACTTGCAGAGCTGGCTCCTCTGTCAGGAGCAGGCTGGGCTGAGCACATTGCTCGGGTGCAGGGTGGCATTTATACTGAGCTTGGGTTGGCAGCAGAAGCATGGATGATCTGCAGTGAAGAAACCCTTTCAAAAATTCTGTTGGAGCAAACCTGGATGAACTTGGTGTCTGTTTGTATCCTCCCTGTTTTGGGTAGTCTGAGTCTAGTTGTGCCGTGCCTTGGAATGCCAGATTGCTGTGTCATGCCTGCTAGCTGAGTGGCCCTGTGGGACTTTTTGGGGCATTTCCAGTCTGTGCTGGGAAAACTGGACCACACTGGCTGAGCAGCCCAAAAGAAATTTTGGCAAGGGCTGGGAAATCAGCATTCCTTCAGAACTGACTGTGAATCTGTCAGGCCAGGCAATGATGAGATGAGGTCAGGTGAGGTCTGGCCTTGGAGAAGCTGCCCAAGCACCTATCAGAAGCTGCCTTTGGCTGAGTGTGAAAGGATTTTAAGCGAGCAGTTGGACTGCTGGCTCAGGTCAGGTCCTTGAATAGACATGAATCTCAAGCTACAGGTTAGGCGAGTCATGAGGAGGTGGTTAACAGTGAAAGCAAACACTGTCCTTTCAGCACAGGATACAGATTGAGTCACATCAATGGGAAAAATCTGCTGATCTGCCTGCATCACTCTCCTTACAGCATTATTAAAAATTACGCATTTAAAATTATTTACTCGTTCATTTTCTTGGGCCCAAAACCTCAGTTTCAGGGAAGATGTGCTGGAGTTGAAAGGAAACGTGGTGGGGTGATACAAATCATTGTGTGTGGCAGGGCTAATGTGAAATACAGGTTATGGCTACATTCTTCTTGCTGCTGTTCAGCTGTTAATTGTGCAGTACTGCCCTGCATGGTTGGTACCTTTGCTACCCCTTGCATCTGTGACTCAAAAGGGCTGCCTGAGTGCTTCTGCCACCCCCATGGGTTTGGATGCATCAGTCATGGCATGGCAATGCCATGGCAGTAGTGTTCTCTTGCCCACTGCCAGCATCCTTGGGGCAGTGTCTCTCAGCAACTCTCACTTGCACTGAGGAATTGGAGGGGACTGTTCTGTGAGGACTTTGTGAGAGAGATTTGATGTGTGCAAAGCTGAGCCCTTTAAATCTTGGTGCCCTAGTTAACGGGGATTTAGTCCTTCCAACCTGTCACAGTCCATCTCATTTTTCCCCCTCTTTCCCTTTAGTTAGAGGATTAAAATTGTTGCATTGAGCTTAAAGGGGATTGGAATGCTCTGTATTTTTCTTCTGCTTTTGCCCAATGTCTCCTAAGAGACATCATAAAGAATGGCCAAGAATGGATAAACAGGTATTAGCACCACTGCAAGTGCTGAAGAAGAGGGGAGAGAACTCTCCCTACCCTGTTGTGCCTGCATTATTGCAGGGGCTGTGCAGGATGCTCATGACCTCCTGAGCTGTAGCAGCTGCCCCACACACCGGCTTTAGTCTGTGTCTACAGATTGCCTGGGGCAGGAGCAGGGACTTCTGGCACTCAGTTGGGCAGGACCAGCAGCTGCAGGAGGGGAGAGTGGTGCTGGAAACTGGGTGTATGAAGGGATTCCCTTCTTATTTTTCTGTGACTCCTGTACCACAGGAGCCTTGTGAGGCTCCCCAGTTCACCAGAGTACAAAAGGAACTTGCTCCTGCCAGTGGGCTGCATGTTCAGAAAACCCAGTACACAGTTCTGCACAGTTCTTTCAGCTTGGCTTCAGCAGAATCCAAAATCTAAACTTCAAATGAAATATCTTGACTTGTTTTTTTGTGGGGGACAGGAGGGGAGGGGTGTAACTGGGTGATGCTGTTCATCATGGTAGAATACTTAAAAGTGTTACAAAACAGAAAGGCAGGGTGACTATTTGGATTCCCTAGTTCATATAGCAGTGAATCTGAGAAATTAGGAAATAATGCTACACATGGTATTTATTAAATATCCAGGAAATTACTAAACTAAGTCTTGTGGCAGATTCATAAAGACTAAGTAAATTCTGAGTATCCACAATACATCATCAATTTTCTTGTCCAGTTTTCTGTTAGTGCTTTTATAATTCTGCTAGAAATACAGTTCCCACTGCTATATTTAATTTGCTGGCCCTGTGCACAGCTTTAAGCGTGGTCTTTACCATTCTCTGTGGCAAGGACAGCCATGAAGCATATTGCCAGAAGGTTATTTTGAATCATTAGAGGCAATTCATATCTTTCTGATCTTGAGTAGGTGAGTTGAATTTGAATGGAGAATATTTCCACTGAGGTCAGAATTCGCTTCAAGTTTTCTGTTCAGTATTTTTCTTCCCAAGAAGAATTCCCATATACCTGTCCCATATCTGATAGGGGTAAATTTAGATGCATTTTGATCAGTGCCTGTCAGGTGGGAGACATTTGAGACAGATGCTGCTTATGCTGGGGTGGGCTCAGCAGCTGTGCAATGCAGAGATCAGATTTGCGCTGGGTTGCGATGGGGGTGACTCCAGCCATTACCTGGAACTGCTTGGCACAGCTGGGTGAGGGCTGGCAGTGTGCTGAGGGTTCAGGTGCAAAAGGAGAGATGTGGAGAGAAGCTGTTGTCTATGAAAACTCCTTTCCCCTGCCCTAGGTGTAACTGTGTGCACCAGGGGAGTGCACAGCTCACAGCTGGATGTGTGTCTCTGTATGTAGCAGGCTCTTTCTGTATGGGAAGGACTTGTTCAGGGCCCTTCTGTGAAGGGAGAGTGAGAAGGGAGACTGGTTGAATAATAAACCATTAGGGGCTGCCACAAGCCTGCTTGGAGTTACCAGTTGCCTTGCCATCCTTTTCCAAGCAATTTGCATGTAAGAGTTATGTGAGATCTCCCATTTGTCTTGCTCCTATCCAAGACCTCACACAAGGCCTGTGCTGCTGGGCGCTTCCTGTTTATCTGCAGATCTCTTTGGGTATCCAGACTAAGGGCTCTTTTGTGAAATGTGAACAGAAAAGACAGCTTCTGTCCTGGAGTTCATAACCTCTGTACATGAGTGAGATAAAGAGCTGGGGATAGAAAGCATTCTTTCCCCCATTTCAGAGATTTCAGATGCAGAGCGGAGATTAAGCCTTGAGCTCTGCTGAAAGGAAACAAAGCCTTATTCATAACTGCTAACCTCTGGTTATTAACTTTGGTGAAAACACCAGTGAAGCCAAGACAGCTTGGATATTAATTGTGTACCTACACATATTCAATGAATTTGCTAGATTACCTCAGTTACCTCAAAGGTCAGCTTGGGTTTTGGTGTGCATTTCTTTCTGCATTATTTGAGAATAAGCTGCTGGGACAGGAGACAGGTTCGAAAAAACTTCTAAGTGATGTGTAAATATTAATCATTAAACCTGTTACCACGTTGCAACATGACTTCTCATCGTGATAAACTGCCTTGCCAGGCTGTACTGGAGTAAAATCTAAGGGTGCTTGCTGAGCTCTGGAAGGTGGACTTCAGCCTCTCCCACCTCAGCCTAAATACTGAATGGTGTTGAAACACTGCGTAACCTGGCTGGGGTGATGACCAGCAGTGCTCCTTGGGGCTGATGCTGCTTCTTCATTCTTAATTCTGCTTTTGAAGACTTAAATTCTCAACTTAATCAGGGTAAAGTGAGGTCCCCCATGCTACATTGTTTTCATGCCAAATGACATCCTTACCCATGTGCTTAAACCAGTATTCTGTGTAATTTGCTCTTCTGAGTGGGAAATACACTGTAACACTTTTAATCATTCTCTCTGCAGAAAAAAGAGTGTTTTCATCAGGGAATATGTTCCCGGCATTTGTAGCAGGTACTCATTTATTGTCTTGCTACCCAGTTCTCTGTGCAGATAGGTAAAAACAGCGGTGCTGGATGCTGAAATGCTTATATGCCTGGCTGGTGGCATGTGGCACAAGTTGTCATGGGCACTACCATGTGACTGGGCATATGGCCTTTTCCCCACGAGTTATTAATAATCAAATGCAAGTACAGCAACATTGTCTACTTTTGTAGGAGCAGAATTTTACAAGGGTGAATTGAGCTGGTTGTACTCATTTTCCCTCAAATAGGAGTCTGAATGTTGGGCACCTGCCACTGCCACTGCACACCCAACTTTGCGTTGAGAAGGAGTACTTAGCTAGTTCAGGCTCCAGCAGTCTGGACAACATCAGCTGGGTGATGAAAAGTTACAAACAGATAGATGGCCAGGCCTTTACCACTGTTGTTTTGGCAAGTGATATTGGGTAATATTGGCAATAATTCTGTAATGCAGGTAGGGGAAACTTGGCAGTCTAAGTGTGGGGCCCTGGGTACAGCCTGTACCTGGGCTGGATAACCCGCTCTGTGAGGCATGCTGGAGAGCACCTCTCCTGATCAGAGGGGTGAGGAGTAGGTCAGCAGCAATATGCCACCTCAAGAAAGCTCCTAAAAAATGCAAGCAACTCAACATCCTTAGGTAAGTCTGTCCTGTTTGACACAGACTTGCTATTGCTTCTTGAGCATCTCCATATGGTGCTATTGGGGTAGTGGGAGTGGGACAGAATTGGTTCTGCAGAATTGGTTTTTTAGAATGGCTCTGCACTGTAAGCAGAAATGGGCTCTTTGGAGTTACTTCAGGGGAAGAGATGGCCAAAACAGACCAAAAGCCTGATGATCTAAAAGAAATACCTTTGCTCCTAAAAAGGTGAGTGAAAAATCCCCACCTGTTTGGTAGTGCCATTCAGGCTTCCTGTAGGCCGTGCTTCCAGAAGCATTATGTGCAATTCTCCTGCTAGTTCAGTACCTCCAGCATTACCAAAGAGTGTGTGAAAAACAACTGCATGTCTTCGATGTTAGAGGGCAGCTCAACTATCTGTTCTCAGGACAGACACCAAGTCTGGCAAGGAGGAAGGTGTTTATACTGTGCTTTAGTAAGTATTGACCTGAAAGAACTTGTCACTGTGCATTTCTCAAAAACGTTTAAAAAAAAACTCTCTAAGCTTTAATTAAACTGATTTGGTACATTTTTGAGAGTATGATGGCAATATTCTCCTTGATTTGCTGAACTAGCTTATCTGAATTGGAGAAGCTTGCTTGGTGCTTCCTTGGGATGAGAAAGGTGTATGAAGAAGTATGGGGTGCAAGGACTTTTTCGTCTTTATTATGTTCTACTAGTATAGAGAGAGTGTGGAAGTATTAAAATATGTTTAAAACAATTTTAATGCATTTAAAATACTTGAATGTTCACTGAAATGTAGGCTCTTAATATTGCCTCAAAATAACTTCAGCCTCCCTGCAGATGTTGACTGCCTCTTGCAGAAATGGCTCCATGGCTCCTGGAGCTTCTGGCTTGCTTTAGGAGGTACAGAAACCATCTGATAGTTCTTTCTTTCCTCTGTTCTTTTAAAGAGGTTGACAATATAAAATGCAGGAAGCACAATGCTGTGGTTTTAGTCTATATTGAGCCAGATTGGAACCAGTGTCTGGAACCAGCAGGAAAAATTATCTAAGGATGCTGGGGTTACAGGGTAGAATTCTATGTGACTGGAGCTGGCTGCTGTTTAAAGATGTGTGGTTTGGGAGGAGAGGATTGCTGTTAGAGAGGCCTGTCTGCTCCTTCAGAGGTAATTTAACAGCCTGCCTTCCATTCAGGCAAGGGAAATGCTATCAATGTATTTTTTCATGTTGTATTAAATGACCTGTCTGTATGTCATGGCCTAATTGTGTTACCCCAGAGAGCAGTGGATGGAGGATGATTTTCCTTGAAAGTTTTCTTTGCTGCATTCGAAAGGGACTGCTCCCATCTGATTCAGCTGCCAGGCAGCCAGATTTCTCTCTGCTGATCAATAAACAGAAACTGCTGTTTTATGCACCAGAAGCTGGGGTACTGGCTGCTACAGTTATGACTTAATTACTAGTGTCAGATTAGTTAGGACTTGGATATTGCATCAAGCTAAGGATCTGTCTACTAGAGATGTACAGGTTGAAAGTGAATCCGTATATCTGCTTTAAACAGATTTGTAGTGGCATCTGTTCTGCCCCATGGTTTTTACAGGGAAAACAGTCCGCAGACAGTAAGACTGAGACACTTCAATGGGTACTTTCGGTAATAAACATTTTTAGCATTGACAGGTCATGTGCACTTGACTCTTCAGAAATGTGGTAAGTGTTTAAGCATCTTCTTTTACAGATCAAGAGTCTGAAGGAGGCTCAGAAAGGTTAAAGTCTTGATTTACACTGATTGCTCAGGCTTCATTGACTTTCTCTTTGAATGTCTTTCCCGCTGGGCATTTAACTGACATCCCCTTCCTTAGAGCTTCAGTGCATGTTTAAATAGTCATGGCTTTTCTACAGGGAATGCAGGGGTAATAAGAAAAATTGAAGTGAATATACCCTGCTGATGCACAGTGCCAGCATGCTTTGCCCCCCTAGGATGATGCCTCTCCTCACTGGGTATCTTTAGGATGCAGTATTGAGAGTACTCAGGTCTCTGTTTGCAAGTGGGACATCTTGCAGTGCTGCAAGGTGAAGACCCTTGTAATGAGTGGCTCAAATGAGGCAGACAGTAACGAGTTGTCCAGGAATGGTTTATTGGCCCCTGCCTGACAGAAGGAAGAGTGTCACTGTGATTTGTACTTACCTAGCTATGCAATTGAATTTTATCCTTGAACTTGATTCCTGGCTTTGACAAAATCCCTCATGTGAAACACATGGCATTTGCACAGGGTTCTTAATTAGAAGAATTCATCATAAACATGGACATCTTTCTCTTGTTATTGTGGCAGGGGATAGAGATTAATCACATCCTCAGAAATTCCTCAGAAATGCATCTGTTGTGTACTATTTCATGAAATTGGCAATCCTTGATGTCTGCAGAAAGATGAAGTTCCATTTGATATTACTGTGCTACCACTATTATGCTTGTAATTAGTTAATGAACTAGTGACTTTTAAGTTGAGGTAGTTCCACAAGGCTTGCTATCTGTTGATCAGCAAATGCTTGAAACTTGCATATTCAGAAGTATCTAGATCTGCTGGAATAAAGGGAGAAAATCATGGCATGTTTAAATTTTTCACAGCAGCCCTCTCTTAAAACATCTATGTTCTCTTCTCCCATACTGCCACTAGAAAGAAGGAACAGAGTGCAAGAAAATAATTTGCTATGATAATTTCAAAATGAGCAGCTTGGTTTGGGGCAGATCTTGCACCCTGCGTTCTCTCTCTGCCCTCCCTCAGGTGGCCACGGCATGCCATTTTGAAAGCATTCAAAGAAGAGAAAGTGCATTGTCTGTGCAAAGTTCAAGAATTAGAGGTTAAAAACGGCTTATTAGGTTCTTCTATGTGAAACCTAGCTTCCAGCACCAGGGATTAATTGCTTACCTTTAGGTTTTGAAGGGTCTGTGTCTTTTGCAGAGAATAAAGCAAGAACATCTTGCTCGCTGCAAAGCACGTCAGTATTATTTGAAATGTTTGCCAGGGGTGCAGCAGGGCCCTCCTCCTAAGATAGGAACTATTGGACTGATGCAGAATGGATTTTGGTGGGTTTTTAGCCAATAACCTCAATTTATCTCCTTGGGGAAATGTTTTAGCTGGTTTGTTTCCTTTCTTCCTCTCCAGATGGATATCATGGTATTAACAGATGGCTAAGGAGAAGTGTTTCCTTCCCTGACTAAAAAGGAAGTGAACGTATGGAAGCTGTCTCAGACATGAGCTTTGAGCCCTCTTTTAACTTGGCAAAGACTTTGCTCTCAACCCTGGAGCCTTGAGGAGCAACACCAGTGTGGCAGGCAGAAGCAGATGGGGAAGCCCACATAGGCAGCTTACAGGAAGAACAGAGTAAGTGTGTTTTGAGGAGGCCAGTGCTGTAGCAGGTGGTCACACTTGTACTGTACTGGGCCAAATCCCACTCTGGCTCTCACAGTATGTCAAAGTTGGGATTTTCAGCTGCTTCTGTCCTTTAAGCATGAAAGCTAGGGCATCAGTGGTATGACTGGAGAGGAGACGAATATTTGTCCATGTGTTAATGAAGACCTGCTGTTCAGTGACTGCTTTGCACTGCTGGAAGCAGTTGATTAAATAAAACACTGTGGGTTTTAGATTAGCAAGGTCTTTTGGGTGAAGGACTTGGGTAGTTCTGGAAGTAGATGTTTGATGAAGCTGTTTTGTGCTTTGCAGTTTTCTCTTTGAGCTGAGATGGAAAGGGAGTGTTAATCACTTTTCAAGGGTGCTGCAAGACATGACTGCAGTCTTGTGAACTTCATTGATTGTGCCCTCCAAAAGATCTTGCTGGAACCATGCAAATGGCAGAAGTGGTAGACAGCTGTGGTGGCTTGCTGAAAGAAGCAAGAATATTTGATTTGAGAGCCTGCAAGCAATTATTACTGCTCCTCTTGCTCTGAGAAGGCACTAATCTCTGCAGGTTACGATGAGCAGCTATGCCATTCTGGCAGATTTTGCCAGCTGCCAGTAGGGACACTGCTTTGGAGGCTGTGAAACACAGGAGCAATTAGTCTTACCAAGACATCCCTCCATGTGTCTGCAAATAATGCCTGTATTTCCTTGTCCCTGGGTACTGCCTCCCCTTTGGGCTGTGAGAGAGGCAGAGGCTGAGCCAGTACAGTCCCATACCTGCAGGAGATGTGGGCCCTGCTAGGTCTAGAGACAGAGGTCATCTTCCAGTAACTGGGCTGAGAAGACACTGAGGGATTTAGTTGTGTTAAGAAGGAGTGTGGGGGGGGAAACAGGAGAAGCAAAAGCCAAATTATCACCACCAGATGCTGGCTGTGGTCCCTGAGAAAAACTATTTTTGCTCTGTTGCCATGATGTTTGTACTCATGGTTAAAGCACTTGGGTGGAGGTGAAGACAGCATTCTGGTAATGTTTTGCTTCAGATGGGTTGACTGCAAAGAGAATTCCTATTGTTAGCCTGGTATTAACCAGGGGCTTATGGGAGGGATGATGGCTGTTAGTTGCCTGGTAACATGAAAGTTTGCAGTGAAGGGTAACATAAAGTCATTATTAACTAAACGAAGTTGAGGGAGTTCCTCTTAGTTAAAAACTTAGTACTTCGCACAGGTTAACACAGTGCTCTGGGAAGAGATTGAAGGGGTGAATGTGTGTAGGAAAACAGAGGGTGGGGATGGGTGTTCTATATATGCTTTCCCCACTTGCTGCTTCCCTACAAAATTTATTAGTCATTTGGAAATTGGTTCTGGCAATATTGCTCTATATGTTAAAAGAGGAGGAGTCTGTCAAAGGCATACCTGATGGGTGAGGGAGTAATTGTAGGATCTTTCATCTGTTAAGGTGTTACCAGGGTAGAGATAGTCATTTGCTGGGTGGGGTGGTTGCTGCACCCCCATCTCCAGCTGACCACCGAGTGGAGGACAGGGTGGAAAGGTGCCAGTTTGACCAGCAGCTCTCAGTTCAGCTCCAAGGACAGCTGGAGCAGCCTTGCTGGAAATATCCTTCCAGTTTGAGACACTAGTCCAAATGGCTCCATAACTCAGAGAGTGAATATTAACCTGTAGATAGAAAAGTCTCACAGCCTCTTACTCAGTGCATCTAAGTGGCATGGGATGGGAAGAGCTTGCAGGGGGCCTGGCAGGATGGATAAAGAAAGCTAACTTGGGACAGGAAGCATATTGCAAGTGGCAAGATAGGACCAACTTTGTTTCCTTGTGCTTTTCCCCCTGGCTCTAGACCGCAGAGAACAGCAGTTATTTAACATCCCTGTAGACCTTCCTCGTTTTCAGAAGAGGAAAAAAAGGGACACTATTTTTTTTAGGAAACCAAAGATATGGTTGCATTCACAGTTTCTGAACTGAGCTGTCTGGGAGATTTGTACACGTTATTTGTGTGGGTATATACTGAAAGCCTTGAAGTTCTCATTGCAGAGACTTTTTTCAGTACAGAGGATTTTTATCATCTTTGTACTTATTTTCCTGTTTTGTTTAAAGCAGTAATTCAGGTCTATTGTTTCTCCTACTTCTTTGAGTGGTACAAACAAAATACTAGCAAGCCATTTGGACACCTGAGCAAAAGCACTGGAGATCAGAACGCCTCCCTGTATTCACCAAAAGAATTGACATACTTGCCTAATAAGAAGCCAAACCTGATCAATTTGGCTGATGTGCTTCCATCCCCACCAAGCAGAGGTTTGTCTTGAATACCTTTAGTTTAAAAGCCCCGGAGGCATCCTGCAGAAATGGATAGTGGAGCAGGCAGCTCTGGGATCCAGCTGCCTTCCTTCCTCTCAAGCTTCTCTTGTCTTGGGCACCCATAAGCAGGATTTGGGGCATCCAAGAGCTGGGGACAGGCCAGGTTACCCTCCTGTGTGAGGGTGGGCTTACTTAAGATGGGATCACTCACACATACATCCTTTGATAAAGTCACCAGTGACTTGCAGCGGATAGACCCCTCTTTAGCTGGAGTTGATCTATGAGCCTTGCAGCAGAGGCCCCACCAGCAAAAACTGGTGAAGTACTTTCAACTCCATTGATTAAAACCACAATAAATGAGCATTTACTTGTGATTGTTGTATTATCTCAGCCCACAGGATTTTAATAGATTTTTTTAGTGGTCCTAAGTTAATCAGCCTTCTTGAGATAGGTATCTCTTTTCTCGACCCTTATCAGCATGTCTTAGACCTGGCACAGTAGGACTTGAGCTGTTGACGCTGCTTAATGCAGAGATATAAATTGCTGTTGCTTTGCCTTCACCATGGTGCATGGTCTGTGCCAATTATCTCTCTCAAAGGCAGCCATTTCTGAAGCAGTCTTTCTCGTGTTACAATTTTGCCTTCAGTGAGGAAAATCACTTTCCTGCAATGAGAAACATGATTTCTTCTCTAGTCTGTGACTAAAGATCTATGAACTTTTGAAAGATACCTTATTACTATCCTCTAACAAAATTTCATTTTGTTTTTGTTAGAATTTCATTTTGTTAGAATTTCATTTCTAACAAAATATTCATTTTCTTGTTCCACATGACTGACAGATATGTATCAATTCCAGGCCTCTAGTGTTGCAGTACAAAGCTCTGCTGCTTGTGTTTAAGGAGCGATTATTCATTTGCAGGACCTGTACCAGGCAGTTACCCTCTGTGAACTGGCATACAGACATGGGTAGTGTGCAGTCCAAGTGTATCAGCAAGATAGGTGTGCAGAAATTGCTCAATTTTATGATGGACATACCTCACAAAGCTTTGATGGTGGGAGACAATTTTCTGTTGTTTAACTTCATCGGTTTCTAATGAAGTGTGCTGCTAAGCTCTTCTGCTCCACCAACTTGGGGCATTGGTTCCTAAAGTATCAGCTTTCCAAAATTATCCAAATGTACCAAGTGTTTGACTCTTATAAAAAGATAAAAGAAATGTTCTGGCAAAAGGATACCTTTTTTCCTTCTTCTGGAAGGATTCTCCTGTGGGTAACTTTGATGCTTAATGTGACTACAGTTAGTTGTATTTGAGGAGTAAACAGCTGTCAATCAACTTTTTTTGTCTTTTTCATGTTCTTTGGAGTAGCCTGTGAATGACATGCTGAAAAACAAGATGTTGACCAAGCTGTGTGTTGATATGGCAGGCCTGGAAAACAGTCTTATGATACTTGTCTCAAGGCTTCTGTAGATCACTACCAGACCCTGAAGTAAACTCTAGCATTGGAGGAAAAGTTGGCTTTACATTATTTGTGCTGGTCATGTAAGCTGCCTTTGGCTGAGCTGTTTAGGGAAGAAGACGAAAAGACTGAAAGTGGATGCTCCTAACACTCTGATGGGTGTTCTGAGAAAAGTTAGTCACAAGAGCTCCCCAAGAGATAAGAAGTGCAGTGATGTGCTGCTGATCAGCGTGGGCAGGAAGCAACACCATGCTGGGTGCAGGCGTCAGAAATGGCTTTGGTGAATGAAGTGGGCAGAGCCCTGCAATTGCAGTGGGGCTGAGGCAGGAGCTGAGCATCTCCTCTCAGCACCCTGCTCCCAGGGAGGAGGCTCTGCCACAGCCACAGCACACTGCGAGGTTTCCTTCTCAGGTAAGTGGGAACTGGTTCTGTGTGCACTGGGTAAGGACCTAGCTTTAAAAAAACCAAAAGCAAGAAACAGGCTAAAAAGTACTGTGGTATTGCTATGGTATTGCTATGGTAACAAACATCTAGAAATTCAGGCAGATCTCTGTATCAGCTGTAGGCTTGGGCTTTATAGCCTGTGCCCTGGTGGTTGCATATGCAATCAGAGACAGAAATGTTGCTGTAAAAAGAAACAGCAGCAGGTTTATGATACCTTGGGATCTTTCCAAATATGAGACCTACTGCTCCCTCTGCTCGAGGCAAGCTAGGAGCAGTTGCAGGCAGTTGGTGTGGGTCTGTCACTGCATGTTTGCTACCCATCCAGGCAATGAGAGATGAGTGGCCAAATTCATTCTGCCGCACTGCAATATCCTGCAGTTTGAGTTTAAGAACAGCTTGGGTCTTTCATCAGACATTCAGAGGGCTTAGACTAGCTGAAGAAAATGGGTATCATTTGCAGCTTCCAGCAGCACATTCAGTGGCAGGCCTGGGAGAAGGCAAAGGGAGTTCAGCTTCTTCCCTGGTGTGGTGCTTATTTGTCTGTGCAGTGGTTCTGGGTTTTGCTTTGTTTTCATTGTTGTTTTCCGTTTTTGCACTGTTTTGGGCAGTGTTAAGATCGTACTAGAGGGAAGGTGCCAGTAGCAGAGCATGTTGAGTTTCTGGCAGAGATGGAGCAGGTCCTTCAAAGCATACCTACAGCATGGGGTTTCTTGGTAGCTTGGATAGCCATTTGCCTCTCCACAACCATCTGCTGGAAAACACAGCAGGACTGGGCGATAGATAAGGAGAAAAAGGGAAAGAACTTCCAGAATGGCAATTACAGCAGTGTAGGGGACCCTGCTATAATTACAGAGGCTGATGTTACAAGAGGAAAAGACCTGTCCTGAGAAGGTCTGGCTTTGGAGAGGAGAAAAGACCTCAAAACGACAAAGGTGTTGAGGGAACTGGACCATCTCTCTTGCGAGGAAACGCTGAGAGAGCTGGGCCTGCTCAGCCTCTAGAAGAGATGACTGAGAAGGGACCTTTTCAGTATGTCTAAGTATCTTGAAGGGAGTGTGTCAGAGGATGCAACCAGGCTCTGCTGGGTGGTACTGAGCAATAGGACAAGAGGCAATGGGCAGGAAATGATGCACCTAAACATGAGGAAGAATTTCTGTCCTCTGTGGGTGACCATCCACATGGAACAGATTGCTCAGAGAGGTTGTGGAGTCTTCCTCACTGGAGATACTCAAGAGCCTTTTGGACACAATCCTGTGCTGTGTGCTCTAGGATGACCCTGCAGGTCATCCTCCTGGGCAGGGAGGCTGGACCAGATCACCTCCTGTGGTCCCTTCCAACTTTACCCATTCTGTGATTCTGTGAAAATGCTACCTCCTAAAAAAAAAAAAAAAGTCTTGTTTCCTACATCCCTCCCTAAGGATGATCCTGACAGGATCCTAACGTGTGTAAAGAAAGCTGCCTCTTGGAATGAAAAGATTTCTCTGGCTTAGTGCTGCTCTGGCTTCACTTTGGACCAAGTTGTGGGCCTGACTACAATTTCAGGCTTCAAAGTTGTTAAAGCTACTGTGTGTGAGATATCCCTGGGAACTTGATCTGGACACTTTTGGCATGCCACTTGTTTCTGTTCTACTTTGCATGTGATTGCAGGGAAGCAGAGGAAGAACTCCGGGGAGTTCAGTCTCTGCATGAGGACACACGTTGGCATGTAATTATGTGCAGTCATGCCAGTTAAAGCTTTTAGTGGACATTCATGGTAGAAGTAGCTTTGTATTAACAATTATAATTCAGGATTGCCCTTTTTGCTGAGTGCCTAACTCTACAACTTTAAATACACCTTTTTTATTTTGACCTGGGGAGGAAGTGGACAAGAGGGAGAGCTGTAGGCTGTGTGAGTGACAACTGTATAAAGAGCTGTATCTACTGACAGATCATGAAGAGTCCTTAATCAGTACATGTTGCTTAAATATCTGTTAATTAGGGAGAAAGATTGAAGAATGCTGTCCTGGCAGTTGGCTGGATTGTGAGCACTGAATGTTACTCACTGAGCATGAGAGCTACTGTGCATGTTCTGGCTGCAGGGACCTCACTGGCAGCTGCCTTTGTGCTAATCAAAAGTAAGATTTGAACAGGTAAATCTGCTTTGTTCAGTACAAAGTGCTCTGCTAAGGAGTGTTGCTCTTTATTGGCATTTGGGTGTGTTGCTGGTCCAACCACCTTCAGCTCTGGCAGAGAGAAAGTGCCTGGAATAGTGCATGCAGATGAATACAGTGCCTGGGTGCTGCTGGTTCACAGTCTTGCCATGGTCAGACTCGTACAGAATACTTTTTACATTCAGCCAGCTGTGGTAAGAAATGCATATTCCAAACTGTAATGCAGAATTCCAAGCTAATTCTCATTCACCTTTTGTAATCTAAGGACAGGCCTCCTGCGTCTTTGTCCCTGTCTATAACTTTCTTTCAAGTTCTTGGGTGGCTGGTTTTCAGGGTTTGGAGGTTTTTTTAAGTTTATTTTGTGATATCTTTGGTGCTTGCAACCACAATTCTGCGTTTGATTGGCGGGGTTTTTTTTGTCGGTTTTTTTTTTTTGGTTGGTTGGTTTTTTTATCTACTCTGAACAAACCTGTCAGCACATTTCCTTTGTTCATGTTTGTTCATCGCCCGCGTTCCGTTGTGGAGCCAGAAACGCTGAAACCCAACAAGAGCAAGCCAGAAATGTGAAGAATGCCTCAACTTTGTTTTCTATTTGGGAGAAAATTAGCTGTTTTACAGACTCCATATCTCAAACAAGCTGTTTTGCTTTTAACCTTTACATCACCACCACAACCTCCAGCTAAAAATTTATACATTATTTGTATTCTGGGTAATGAAGGCCATTTACAACATAGTTAAAATGGTTTCTAAACAAGAGCCATTGTCCAGAGCAAATAAAGACTTATAAGAAAGGGAACTTTAGTGTGCTAAGCAGTTTAATTTTTCTAAAATTCTGAAAGATAGTGGAAAATAGGGTCTTCTGTGAGTACTCTGTGTGTGTTTGTTTCTCATTGTTTACTTTTTTGTTGTGGTTGAAATCCTGCTGATGTCACTGGCAATTTTACCTCTGAATTTAAGTAGTGAGTTACAGTCAGTCAGACTTTTACATTGAGAACAAAGCCTATGTGCTTCATGTAGCTTTGCGTGGAGAGGAGAAAGCAGATCTCACTGAGCAGTGCTCATCCTCACAAGCAACCCTGTGTGTTTCATGGAGCTGTGACAGGACTGGATGTGTTTATGTTTATTTTTCTTTCATATTTAGTAAGGCTGCTGAAGGCCTGGGCAAGGTTCTTTGGCCAGTGGCATTTTGAAGCTGTTCTCTCTCTTTGGTGAAAGAGGTCTGTGTGGTGAAAAACGCACCTGCTCGGTGCCCCTTAGGCCGTGGGAGGTAGCGAGGCTGTTGTGTTGCCCAGGGTTATGAATGGAGGTCACTCAATCCTACTGCTTGTACTTAGCTGTCATACTTTGGAAGAGAAGACTCTTCTAAAAAACATCCAATGGATCTTGAGAAGGAAAAACTGTCTTCTTGACAGGATTGGTTATACTCACACAACGCTCCTCTGGGAAGCCAAAGGTTAGGATCACAGCCCCAGCTATCAGAAACAGACACTCACATTTCTTGCTATGACCCATATGTGAACTTTGAAAAGTGAAAACTTGCTCACAGAGTGGAAACTGCTGAGCTGATGACTGGGTTGTGAGCCAGCTGGTGGCCAGGAGAGGAGGGGGGTATGTCAGGAGTGCAGTTTTTGGGTGAGAGGGAAATGGGACTTGGTTGCATGACTCTGGGAGCTTTTTAAAAATGGAATTTGGGCAAAATTTCATTAGTTGAATATGTGGAGGAAAATGCCAGACATATCTTTTCATAAATGAACTCAAAACCAGCAGCTCCCAAAATCTGCCTGATCAGATTTATGGTTAAGCCAGGCTAGAAGAAACAGCTATAGCCTGAGGTTTCTGTAGTGGTGTTATTGCTGACCACAAAAAATTCAAACATTACTTGATTTGAAAATCAAGTTCTCTGTCCTTTACCTTCTGGGTTTTGAATTTCTAGACATCCACCTTTTTCTTTTTTGCAACTATGACAGCAAAAATTTATCCTATCCATAGAAAAGCTGTGAGTTCTCCTAACAACATAGCCCAGGAGTTGTATCTTTACAAGATGTGCTTACACTACAGAACTTTGAGCATTGTGTGTGCAAAATCAGATGATGCCCTTTGTATTGGACAGGGATTGATTGAGTGATGCATTTTAAAGATCCTCACTATCATTGACTTTGTTTTGCTGCAGTTTGCACCTGCAGAATGAGACAAGGGGCTATGTGAGGGACTGCGGCACTTTGTGCATGGGCAGAACTGTATTTCCATGAGCAGTGGTCATGGCCATACCTGTCCTGAGTGTATTTTTGTGATGCTTCAGTGTTTCTGCTCTTCCTTATGTGCCCAGCTCTTTCCTGGTTGACAGTGATTAAATGGCAGAGCTGGGGGGCTGTTGAGGAGGGCTCTATTATTTGTGTGATTGAAGTCTCGAATGTCAGAGGCCTGCATAGTGTAACACAGGTGCTTTTCATATTTGACAGGCATTTATGAGCCTGCTGCATGATTCTTCATTGGTATGCATCCTTGATTAAATTTGCTGTTGGGGAGGTGAATTTAATGCCTTTGCAAATGGAGACCCAAGCAGAAGCAGAGTGCAGCTCTTAGGGTTTTGTCTGTTCGCATTGATTGCTAGGTTCTGGAATTGGAGCAATGCAGTAACTGAAAAACTAATCAATTAAAATGGAATATCATTTGGCTCCTAAACAAAATGGCAATGGCCCAATAGTCTCAAATCTTCACGGACAGATAGGCAGTGACTTTTTCCACTGTTAGAAAACAATGTTGCATGCTGCAGGGCTGAATGCCTGGCAGAGAAGATGTCTGCGTGAAGAAGGTCTTATAAAAAAAGACTCATTTTTGTAATAAATCACTGATATGTATGCACCATCGCTATTGTCACTGCAGAAGGAATGTCAGAACAGTCTTTGGGAGTAGATCTCATAGCTTCAAACCTCCAAAATACAAGTCTACATTGCGAGCTGAAGGTCATTCTTGGAATTCTCCAAGAAACCAGGTCATGATTCGGTGGCAACATGAGGAGTTATATTAAGTCACTCTGCTAAATGTCACTTTGGTTGCTGGTTTACAGACAATTTGCATTTTCATATTGGGTCTGTCTGACTCCTTAACAATATGTCCTGCCAAAAGCCTTTCTTTGTGATGTTCAAAAGCTAATGTGAGGAGGAGCTGTGTGGAGCATTGTGGTAAATTACCTGACTCATCAAGGTCAGGTCCTGCTCAGGTGTTATTTCCTGGAAACACAAGGTCCGTGCAGGTTCTGGGGCTGTGGGCCAGCCTTCAGAAGCAGCATGGTACTGGGCCCAGCTGGCACAAAGGCAGGAAGGAGTGTGGCTGCTGAGGCCATTCTGCCACCTGGCTCACTCTGCAGGATATGCAGTGCTTCTCACCTGCCTGGTGCAGCTACTGTGACAGGTGTGACAGGATCAGTCTGGTGATTAACATGGGGAGAGAGGAGAGAGTTGGTGCAGAATTGGATTATATTTAAAATCATGACTGTTTGAGCAAGACCTGCTAACAAAAACACACTAGGAAAAATTTTTCCGTGTTGGAAGCTAGGGAGAAATTCCCACCTCCTGCAGTGGGGCTGGCTTTGTCCCTGGTGGGGGTGTGAAATGTCCTGAGGTGTACCCTTGTCTTCCTGGCTCAGCTGTGCATGTGCACAGTATTTCTGTGGAGTGTGAATGTTGGCTAATTGCAAAGCCACACTATTTTATTCTTAATCTTCTCATCTCCATTTAAAGCTCTAGCTCTTGAGGATGAATGATTAAAAATGTACTTTAGCTTCCTTTTTCTAGCCTTAGCAAAAAGCCCTTGCAGGGTAATCTTGAAGGAAAAGAAAATGAGCCCCAAGCTTAATATAATTAAATACTTTAATACTTTGGGTGAGTGATGCCTGCTTCTCAGTGCTAGCTGACCTCTGTTCATCTCTTAGATAACCAGTTCACTGCTTACTATGGTAGCAGCTTATGAAGCCTAAAGTTGCTTTCTCCTTTTCTGTGAAAATATCCATGGCGGCATCTGTCACTCCAGACAGTTGTGATTCACTGGGAGGAAAGGACTGAATGTAGGTCACTTGAGTTCAAAGGGAATAGACTAGATATCAGCATGGCAGGCACATACACATGTTGTGTCTGTGCAGACAGCGTAGGTGGGAATGGGCAGAGAGAGGTGCAGCTTATGTGACTGATGATTTATGAAGACATAGACCACCCTCATTTGAACTGTCTTGTTGGCTTTTTGGCTGTTACAAGGTAACCATGGGGGTATCATCTTGATACAGAATGCTATATGTCAGTCTGTCTTGATATAGGTGCTATAAATCAGGGTTCAGGTGACACCCAAGTGGCCACTGAGCATCTAATGCTTAGAAGACAAACAACAAAATATTGTTCTTTTTCTTCTTTGTTTTCCTAAGTCAAAATCACTGGGAAACCAGAGGCATTCTTTGCATATTTAAATGTCTCTGAAGACGGGGATATTTTTCCAAAAGAAAAAAATGCGTCTTCACATAGCATTTTTTACTCTGAAGGACCTCAAAACACACTTTTACAAATAGTGTAGGTATGACCTTTAGTAGAGCAGTATTCCTACATACAGTAAGTAACCTGGATGGCTTTTGCTGAGGAGATTTCCTGTGTGATACTAAACAGATGTCTGAATAGCCTAGTCCCTTAGGTGGTGTCATGGATCTTTGTGGATGTGCTTGGAAAACAAGTGCCGTTTCAGGGAACAGCAACCCTACAGACATCACACTCCCCTCTTGTGCTGGTAGCCAGCAATTTTGAAGGCCATCCACTCACTGTTTTTCATGGGGTTTTCCACATTGTTTTTCTCCTGGAGTGGAATACAAAAGCATAAAGGTTTCTACAAGCAAAAGTGGCAGTGTTCGTGTCACAACAAAGTTTGCTGAATAGAGAACAAATGACATTACTCCAAGGTATGAGATAGACTGAACAAACATAGAAACCAGATGTATGCAAGTCTGGACATGTGGGTGTTTATACAAAATCAATGTATGTAAATATCATAAATATATTAAACCAAAAAATTATATTGTACATTTTCATAATAGACATCTGTGTGCACTAGACTTGAAGCTGAGGAAAGAAATGGGCCTTGGCAACTGCATTACCTCATCTGGGGTCTGGATTTCTGTGGTTCTGAGCAGCCTCATTTCCTCCAAGCTGTTTGGAAGAGAGTGCCCTCAGGTATCTGAAGCCTTTTTGGCTTCCATTACTTTGCTTTATTTGACACTCCTGAAAACAAAAGACCAAAAGGATACCTTAGGGCATCATGTCCCCTCCCTCCAGTTATGGGCATGTCTTCCTGCCTCTGGGCAACTGGGCCAGAGCACTGTTTAGGGTCTAACCCTTGTTAACTGCTGAAAGTCTTTTCAGGATCGAATAGCTGGGTCAAAGATGGACACACTTTATAGAAGTCATCTCCTGCTGTATATCTATATATACTATATCTGCAGCAGAGCAGGATAAACAGTAGTATTGTGCATCTGTCACATGAGAGGTTGTATAATAAATTCCAGCTTCTCAGGTTATCATTCTACAATGAATAATCATCAGGACTGCATTCAGAGGGGAAACCAAGTTGGCAGGATTTATGAATTGATTGTTAATCTAAGTGGGCATGGAGAGAGGTTAGTTGGTGCAGAAGCCAGTCACTACATGTGGAAGTAACTTGTTTGCACACAGTGTGGTGCTGAGCTCCTGTAACCAGCACGGCAGCAAATACCCCACACCCTTTGGGCTGCTGTTCGCAAGATGAGTGACACTGATGTGTGCTGCCGTGCTGGCACTTGCACACTCTGCGTTACTTTTCGCTGCCCTCCGATTGTCAACCCATGCTGCCTTGCATATCTTTGAGAGCTGGGCAAAGTGATCCAGCCATGGTTCCTGGAAGCATATCTTCCCTCCTCTAGACAAGGACTGCAGGATCTGGATGAGATATTACAGGAGGAATGCTTCTCCACAGAGACACTAAAGAGATGGCTAAGTAGGATCATTAGGCAGAGGCCACATGGCTGCCTCAGAAGCAAGACTGTGAGTACTTACACATGAAAACAAGGAGTTGGGAGTGTGGTAGGGCAGATACCACCTTTCTGTGTGCTGAGAAGTTGGATGAGGGTATCAGAGAACCCTTGCTCATGATAGAGGCAGTAATTTAATTACTCAAGGGGGTTTTTTTGCTGCTCCCTCTGTAAACTTCCCACACACTGTGTTGCTCTCTTGTGTTGCTTTCTTTGCTAAAACTCCCCAAAAGACCAGCTGTCAAACCACAGCAAGTTTGTGACCAAAGAAAGTGACCAAACCTTGTCCATCAACACATTGTTGTGACCTGTAAGTCAGCAACATCCTGTTTCTAAACTCTTCACACCAACAACCCATGTCTGCTTGTGACTGACATCATGGTAGTGTGTGATATTCACCTAATCCATGCTGCAGGCAATAACATGGAATACATTGTGCCATCTTCTGTATCTCTTGGAGGAGGGTCTGAAAGTAGCATCCAAAAATTGCTGGTTGTAGGGAGGACGTTGCTGTGGAAACCAAACACAGAAATGTAATTGTTTCTCCTTTCTTATCTTGTACAGACTTTCCACCTTTGCAGGCCACATTGTTGAGGACACTTTCCTTGTCCATAACTCAATGTTTGGCAAAGCTGTGAGGAAAGAAAAGAACGAAATAGAAAATATTTGGTGGAATGACATGACTTTCTAGTCATGAGACAGGTGTAGAGAGAAAGGTCTTCTCAGGGCAAAACCAGAAGAGAGTAGAAATGCAAGTCTTGCAGAGTTGGCAGAGAATTGCCTCTGCTTGGGACAGAAGGCAATAAATGCCCAGAGACTATGGAAAAGAACAGTGAGGTGGAGAGGCACTTTGGGCAAGCAACAGTACTGGAAAGCAAGCCCCAGCAGTCAACCTCTGTTTCTCACTTTCACCATCCCATGGCAACTACAGCTCTGTCACAGGGCCTGGAGAAGCCCTGTGAGCTGCTCACCATGGGCTCTTCTCAGAGGGCATTGGAAATAGCCCTATTGGGTGTCTGCTGCTGGTCTCCAGTTTGGAACTGGCAGCAGGCCTCAAGACTGCCCAGTGTTAATGGCAGTGGAAATTGTTTTGTGACCAGTTAGGTGCTGTGGGAACTGATCAAGTTGCTTTACTGTTTCCACTGTGTTACTCCAGTTGGTGCAAGCTACAAATGAAACATTCAAATTGGTCTCTGGGCTCTGCTGTCAGCACTTGCACTTGTTCTCAAAAACAGTGATGGTTCTATTTAACTGTGGTAATTTTTATTAAAATTTCATAGTAGAAGTTCCGTAAGTGCATGGTTCCCAAACCACACTTAAAATGCTTTACACAGTTTAACAAAGCATGAATAAAATAGGCCCTGTGCTGTCAGGCACAGGCTTTTGTCTCTGAGGACTGTGAGCAGTTTTTTGGAGAAGTGTACAGACTATTTCATGAGACATAACGAAAGCCATGTGTGCACTGGGATTCCTAGCCCCAGCTGGAAATGCAACACACCGTCTAAAGCAAACGCTTTTGGCAACAGGTTATTTAGCTCACGTGATCTTGCAGGTTCAGCCCATAGGGAGTAGCTTGCTCCCTCGGAATTTTTCCGGAGTTGCTGCAGCTCTCAGTCCTGCCCTGTCTGTGATCTGCGCCATTCATAGCCCATCCATGTGCCAGCTTATGGGTTACAGAGCTGAGCAGCACCTGTCTCCGAAGCATCCCCAAGCACTGCTCTGTTTACCAGCATCTCACTGCTGGTGATGGGGCTGTGCTGGCTTGTCCTCTCCAGGACGTGTCTTCAGGTCACTGGGACAGTGCATGGAGCATGTAGAGTGAGCCCACAGAGAAGTGTCACACCATGCGGGCCCCAGCAGCACCGGTGGGGTTTGCAGAGGTGACTTGGCTCTGACCTTTGTTCTGAGGGATGAGGATTTGCACAGCCAGCAAGTTTGTATCTCAATCTGATACAATCTGGGTTGTTTCAATCTGGGTTGAAATTGGCATTAAACCAGTTCAGAGGAGGGAAATCTGCTGGGGGGAGTTGGACGCGCAGAACTGGTGGGAGGGAGGTGCTGGCAGGGTTGGGGGTTGTGGCAGTGACAGTGTGTGAGGCTGTGGCAGCGGGGTAAATTGAGGGGGGGCTTCAAGAGGGAAGAAGTTTTGGTGAAGTTGTTACTCCCTGGTTTGCTTTGTGTCCATATTGGTCAACTAGACCTTCTAGTCAGTTAGGTATTCCATGGAAAGACACTTACTAGGGATGGCTTGGAATTGAAGCTTTTCACTTCTGGGGTTTGACAGAGCTGAAGCAATTGTGAAAATGAGCTTAAAACAAAGGCGAAGAATGGCACCCCCTGCTCCATTAATTGTGCTGGTGCTAAACACTTGTAAGAAGTGCAAGAGCTGCAGAGTATACATCCTGTCACATAAAACTGCTGTTGGACTAATTTCACAGTAACTGTAAAATTATTAATTGCATTTACCTTTGGGAGTTTTACATACCTTACTCTAATTAAATAATGATTCCTCATGACCCCTGGAGTATGGTTATTCTTTTTGAATTTGGCCAAGCCTGCTGTTAAAAAAATGCATCTTGGGACCCTGAATTCCCCAGCTCTGGTTTTAGTGACTGTTAGCACGATGTGGCAGCTGCTGTGCCTGTGTCTGATGGCAGACTGTGACAATGCACAGAGATGAATGGCACTGTCTGTATTACAGTCTTGCTATTTCACAAGGAATCTGGCCTAGAGGAATATCCCTGTGTTAGTTGACAAATGGGGCTCTCAAGTTTTCATGGACATGCATGGCATTAATTCCTTTCCCTTAATCCCTCATTTACAAAGTTAATTTTGCTATTTAAATAGTTTCCGGCCTCTCAAACCGTGTCAAAACACAAATAAGAACATGCTATCAACAGCACAAGAGCATCTGAGTCCATTTGGTCACTGAAAGGCAAAAACATATGTGAAAATGAGAAATGGTGAAATAAGATTAGAAGGTTTACAGTGTTTCCTGAAATTTTGATATGTGAAATGTTTGGGACAAAACTTAATTTGTGCAAACTGTTTGCTAATCCCTAGTCTAGACACTCACATTTCCAGTGCCTATTCATCTTTATTTCTGCTTCCATGTAGCACTTTTTCTTTTGTTTTTGATCTATCAGAGAGCATCAGTCATAAGGAACTGGGCTCTTCTGCTCCCCTAACTCGCACTTGTAGTTCCAGCCCCAAACATGGGGATACAGGGCATGTAACTACATCAAGGACCTAGGGGTATGAACTGTCCTGTTGGTATGGTAAAAGTCTTAACTCTGCACTCAGCTGTACATACTGTGCCTTTAACATACCAAAGCTAATATCTGCTTGTATTGACTTCTTCCTGAAGTGAGAGGTGTTAATGTGAAGAGACAGGAAAGAAGGGGGTAGACATTAGTCCACCCTTCTCACAGGGTTTGGCAGGGTTTCATAGAGAACCTGCACTGTTCCTGTCAAGTATCATTTGACTTCACAGCAATAAATGTCCTGTAGTCCAACATCTGTGTTCTAGGAATATAATCTGATAGAGCAAGGCACTCCTTAAAGATAAGCTTTATATTCACTTTGTCAGGCTAGTTCATAGCTGTCTAATCTCCACTCCGGATTGTGTTTGCTCTGCTTTTTTAATCTGCCTTTGCTGCTGTGTGGTTTGTAATGAGCTGTAATGTCTAGGGCTTTACTGAGGAGTTGCCACTGTGCTGTCTCTGCCATGTTTAGTGTCAGCACAGACCTGCTGAACTGTAAAGGTCTGCAGTGCCCTTATTGAGTTGCATTTACTGTTTTCAGACATATTTTCCCTGTGTTGAGGTAATTTTTTGAATTTTAATCCTGTTTCTCAATGTGTCTGACATTTTTTCTGGATTTCCTATGGGTTTGACAAACATACTGTCTGAATATCCAAGGTATTTATGAAAATACTGAATAGTGCTGGATCCAGAACAAACCCCTAAGACTTGCTCTTACCATAGCCCCTCTGCTGTGACAGTGAACAGCTAATAATTATGCTCCGACAGTAGCTTTCCAACCATTTTCACCCATTTTGCAGTAGTTTCGCCTAGACTATTATTTCTCTAGCTTGCTAATGAAAACATCTTAACAGCCTCTACCAAAAACATTATCAAAGTCATTATGTAGCTATCTCCTGCTTCTCCGTACCCTTGAGCCTGATTACTCCATCACAGAAGAAAATTAGATTGGTCTGACATGATTTGGTCTTGACAAATCTCAGTTAGCTCCTATTTATTACTGTCTTATCTTCTTGGTGCTCATAGGTGGATGTTTGGTTACTTGTTGATTATCTATTGATTAGCTGCCTTTCTGGAAGCTGAAGCCAGGCCCTCCTGGCTATCATCCTCTGAATGCTCCCTTTTCCCTGTTTGAAGAGAGCACAAAGAGATACTGTCTGAGATAAAACTGCAAGTGGGGCTTAACTCTTAACTGGCAATCTTTTTCCAGTGCTCTTTTACCACTTTTTGATGTGTAAGTAATGTGAGAACTTTAGTATCTAGAGGAATTACCCCTGATAGTTCAAGTTTAAATATGTCACTGCCTTGAGGGCAATGAAGGGCCTTCCTGTCCCTGCCCACCTCCCGGGACTCTCCCCTCCCTGCCCATGGCCAGGACCCCAGGGTCTCACAGCCCCTTCCCCAGGGACGCTGCAGCAGGGCTGGTCTGCAGCTCCCAATAGCTTTGCCCTGCCCTGCCCTGCCAAGGTGGGCCCCCATCCTGTCCTTCCCCAGAGAGGTGCCTGATTCCCAGGGGTGGGGCTGCCCCGGTGCCCCCGCCCCGGTGCCCACTTCTGGCTGGGGTGTAGGACGGTCCCTGGCTGCCAGACCCTGCTCCCCACCATAGGGAGCACCCAGCCCTCGCGCTGTCCTGAGAAGAATGTCTCCTGAAGATATATTGTCATTTCCAGCATTTTCTAGTGTGTTCCTGGCAACATAAACCAAAAACAGCTGTTGCTTTTACGGGACTTGGAGAGGCAAGAGATAAGTAGCAAAGGGCAAGCGAGTGATTGCAAAATATTTAAAGGTGTGTGATAAGCTGGGGTTTTGCTGCAAACCAACATTGTTTCTAGGGCAAAAGGAAAAAGAGAAATGGAAGCTGAGTTTGACAAAACTTCTTGTATGATTTAAGGAAAGAAAACATTTCAGTTTTTAGAGGTATGAAAGTAATTATTTTCTCATCACACTGAAAATGCAATTTGAAAGAAGATTCTAGGCAGCAGACTGTGAAACCAGCCATCAAAGTAGCTAAGATGTTCCAATAACCCAGCACCATGACCAGGTGATGTGGTGGTGGCTGCAAGGGGCAGAGAGGATGGCAGCAGCATCCCTGGAAAAGGGGTGGCAGAGCAGGACACTCTGCCTGGAGGAGCAGAGCAGAGGCAGGCTCACCCAGCAGAGTGTGCCTATGTGTGTCCTACACAAGGGCAAATCCATAAACATCGCCTTGGTTGTGCAGTGGCTGAAGGAATTTCTCTGTGTTGAAAACAGTAGCCTTTTTTTTCTCCCACAAAAAGAGGTTTGCCTCATTCTTGTATGGTGGGAAAGGGAAATCTGAGCATCAGGCTGACCCTTGGCTGTGTTAGGCATAATATTACGGGCCACCGTCAATTTTTTTTTTTACTTAATTCATCTTCTCTCCAAATGGAATAGTCCTAACCTCTAATTTCTCTTCATCCTCCAGTACCTTCCTTCCAGATACAAGCTTGACAAAGCTTGTGCTCTGGCCACAGCTGCTGAGCTGTCACTGATTTCATATAGCTGCTCACGATGGTTTCCGTTTTCTCTGTTCCATTTGCAGTGCACTCAATTTGCTACATTTCCCATCTCGGCAGACCGAGTGCAGGGTTTCATTTGAGCTGTCCACGGGGATGCTCAGATCTGTAGCCTGAGTGGTCACGGTTCATTTGAAATCCATCAATGTACATTAGTAGTTCAATTTATTTTTTTCTAATGTTCATTGTCTTGCACTTCTCTATGCTGAATTTCATTTGCCATCATCTTATCTGACTGACTGGTTGTCTGCACTGCAGGGTAGCCCTTGTCAGAGAAAGGTGCAGAGATGAGTGTTCTTCTAAGCACTATCCTGCTTAAAGAATTTGCTGTGGTGTTGGGTCTCTTGAATTCTTTCCCAGACTACTAGAATGGCTCAGCCAACATGCTGTGTGGTACTGGGGGCCATTCTCTGGTCTCTTGCCCTCTGTAACTCCTAAAAGGAGCCGTTCAGCACAGGGAGAAACATGATCAAGCCTGGTATTAGAGGGAATCCAAGCTATTTTACAGAAAATTATCTCAAGATCTGTGGATTATCTAGTGCTTTGAATGAGAAGTGTATGTGCCAGTATCTGCCTCTTGCAGCAGTTTTAGGGAGCTCCAGGACTCCCTTGCAAGGCTGGGAGTGTTTTGTCTTCTTCATGATTTGGTCTATCAAACAGCTACCACAGACAACTTGTTAAACTACTTTTATTGTATAAACAATCTTGATTGCTTTAGAAGCAGATAGTTTAGAGTTTGTAGGTTGTTTCCAACCAGAATCATGAACTTGAGAGTTCAGCACAGGCCAGAGCTGTGCCTGTCCTCTCTCCTGATGACCCTAGTGAATGATTTTCAGGTGCTGGTATTGTACTGACTATGTGGCCTAGGAAGGTTAGAAGAAAGTTAGGAGAGGAGAGGGATGGCCCAGGTCTTTTAACTCTTATGGGGTACTGGGGACAGTCATGTGCAGCTTTCAACTGTATCAGGGGCATCTGTGAGACTGGGCAAGTCTGAGCAAGGCACAGCAAGGAACCTGTTAAATCAGCTGCCTCTGTGTTTGTATGCAGTAGTGACTATCGAAAGGCTGAAACTGCTTTTCCTCAAAATACTGTGTCTCAGCCACCTTGGCTGGAGACTGCTCTCAGACATTCATTTCCTGGAAGAATTTCCAAATGCCTGCAGTCTCACACATTCTGTGTAACAAGTGCTAAAGGGAATTTGGCTCTGCCTGTGCTATCAGGAACAGCAGCTTTCACCCCAGGCTCAGTCAGTAAGGATAGTGAAGCCTGCAATTTTGTTCAGAGATGGCAATTTTAACACCCTATCTGTGAGGACTTCCTGCTTTCCTTTCCAAGCTCTTGCCTGTCCTGCCTTCCCCCATACCTGAGTGACTTCCAGATGTGTGGCAATGTCTGAACTTGCTACCTCTGTCTAAACATGGGCCAGCTGCTCTCCCTGACGCTCTGATGCTTGTCTCTGCTCTAGATGACGAGGGCTCCCCAAGGAGAGAAGAGCAGCCGGCGGGGTTTTGATGAGAAGGCTTACTTGTCCTCCAAGGTGCTGAAGGCTGGAGAAGACCCCTACCGCCAGCACGCTTTTAACCAGCTGGAGAGTGACAAACTCAGCAGCGATCGACCCATTCGGGACACCAGGCACTACAGGTACCCTGCAGCCCCTGCTCCGAGCCGGGGCTGCTGCTTGGTGCAGGGCGTCCACTGCCCTCCTGTGTCAGTCTGCAATGCCAACAAAGGATATTTTGGGTTTTTCTTTGCCAGCTATGGTCCACTACTTCTCTGAATTTCATGGTTCATCTGGAGAGGTCTCAAATGTTCGGAGAACCTTGACTAATTCAGTCCCAGCTTGTGACTTTTCTAACATCTCTTTTTCCAGATCCAAGCATCATCCTGTTTTAGCACAGCCCTTCCACTGCAGCTCAGATTGCTCATTGGACAGTTGTTTTTTGCCCAACTGCCCCCACACTCATGGCTTCCCTCAGCATCCTTCTGTCCTGGCTGCACACAAAACACACCTTTGTTGCAGCCTTGCTCTTTTCTAGTGTTTCTCACCGCTGTGCCCTGGCTGTCTGAAGCTGGTTTGCTGCTTCTTTCCAGCCTGAACATCACTGGATGAGGGCTGCTGGGGTTGGGATGAAACTATTGTGCAAATACAGTGTTTCATGGCTTGCACAGTGCTTATTGTTCTGTCCTTGTTTCACTGAGGGTGAATTTGTTCTGCTGAAAAAAATCATCTTTCAATTGCTAATAGTGCTCAGGTAACTATTTTGTAGTTTCTGGAGTACAAAAAGGTAATGCTGTAATAAAAAGAGGGTCCTGAAAACTGAAGGTTTAATAGTAATAGGATAGTGTACAATGGTCTACTTTAGTCCTAGACTCTACCTAGAACTACAGTTCTAGGTATGGTTGCAAAGCAACATTTCACAGCTGCTGGGAGCAGGAAACCAGGCATCTAAATTGATTGAAACTGTGAAAAGGATGCCAGGAGGCATGGAGCTTTGTGAGCCTGCCAGCACTGACAGCCATCAGAGTGCTTTGTGAAGGCAAGCAGTCAGGACCTTGGTTGTGGGATCCAAGTCTTAGGCTCCTGTTCTCCAGCATATTTGGGATTGGCTTCCTAGTGACCTGGAGGCACTGGTGTCATGTCCTGTGTTACTGACAAGCCTCCCTGCCATGCAGAATTGCTGTTTTCTGTTAATCTGCTGTCATGTTCTGGCCTGAAATCAGCCCACTTCAAAGGTGAATTATTGTTTATTTTGATCTGTGATGGCATGCAGAGCATGCTTTTTGTGCAGAGCCTCATCTGAGCACTTCAGTCAGAAGAGCAACATTTTGTGACTCCCTGCAAAATAAACCTATTTCCATGTTTCTCCCCTTTATGGGGAGCAATTTGGGAATGAGCAATCTGTGTTTGAGAATCTTATGTTATAACAATATTGGAATAGTTGCTGGGATGGCAACTCAGGATAACGACCTATTTCAGCTGACTGAAGTTAGGTTGTGGACCTGGCTCTCTGTTTAAGGAATGGGGGGAGTCTGTAGGCCACTAAAATATCAATTTTTCTTCATGCACCCAAGCAGAGCATGGACATACTTGACTCCACATCCTACAGGCTCCTTCTGACTTAGCATGTAGCTGTTTCTTTGATCCAAAGGGAGGGTCAACTTTCAAGCACAAACCTTGTCCTTGTTCTTTGTGATGCTGTAGTGATGCTGAAATATTGGGGAAACTTCCCCAAATAACACATACACCAGCCTCTTCTGCTTTCCCACTTCATGATTCCTTAATACATTTTGTATGCATTACATCATGGAGTTATTTTGAAACAATAATAAATATGGTCTGTCTCATGTCCGTTCTCATATTTTCCACTTTAGTCTTTATCAAGGTTTCTTTGTATATTTGAAAATTGCTGTATGAAGCTGCTGTCCCCTTAATAAAACATTGCAAGGAAAAAGTCATAAAACAGTAGGATTGAAAGTGATGATGAAAACAGTAACAATTTAGCAACAGCCATGAAAGAATATTAAGTAAATGTGGAAGTACAAGTAGTGGGTCTAAGAAGCAAATTGTATTCCCTCTCAGGATGGAAATTCAGTCTATGCAAAGCCTTGAGTTATTAAAGGTAGGTGTGGGCTCTTCATCAGACAGGGAATTAGAGCAGACTGACTGCAGTTTGACACTGTCTGGAAGTTAAGAAGGCAGACACTTTGGAGGAGCAGGTCAGCCCAAATGTGCCATGCTTAGCATCTGCCAGAACTGGATTCAGGATTCACATCTGTGAGTTGTTCCCCTCACAGAAACTTTGTTCTCCACAGGGAGAAGCAGCCTGGTGCAAGATAATCCTTGGTTCTGAGTGTGAGAATGTATGTATGTACCTAACATTACAAAGTCAGATGAGAAGATAGAAGGGATTGCTCTTCATTGCCAGGGGGGCTAATAGTGTTGAGCCTCAGCAACTCCCCAGTGGAGATCACAGCACTAGCGAGTGTTTTCCTTTCTGTCGAGTGTCCAAAGAACTTGAAGTGCTTTATACAGCAATGCCTGGGTATATCAGCTCCATGCATCCTTAGCATGTGTATGTCCTGTGCATAAACAAACAAGATTTTATGTGAATCACAGGAAAATCCAGGGACTAGAGTCCATGATGTTGAAACTTAGCTCACTATAAAACCCATATGGCCTCCTTAGCATGCAGCTTTGTGAGTTTAGGTATCACAGCCTCCAAAAGTTGCCTTTCAATAGGCACAGTTGGTTTTAAGCTCTGCCAGCCTTGGTGCAGGGGCTGCTGAGGCCTCCCTTGCTGCAGCTCAACTGTGCCAATTCTGATTTTAGCATATTGCTCTCTTGTTAGAAATTCCAGGTACACTGCTGCAGTGGCTACTGCTGGGTAATGTTTGGGTTACACTTCTGCTCTCCTGTGCTGCAGGTGCACTTCTGTACGCTATGACACTGACTTGCCAGCCACCAGTCTCATCATCACCTTCCACAATGAGGCGCGATCTACCCTGCTCCGCACGGTAAAGAGGTGAGTTCAGCTGGGGTGCCACACCTAGGTGGTGGAATCTGGAAGTGCTCTGGTGGAAATTAGGCATTTTCCAGCAGCTAGACAAGCAGGGTAGCTGCAGTTCCCCGAGTGATTGCATTCTACTCTCGAGCTGGCCCACTAGGACAGGCCAGGGGCTTGGATTGGCACTGTGGGCATATTTTCAAATGCACAGCATATCTGTAGTTAGCCACTGTATGGCTCCAACTGGGGGAGTCATGAGCAGCAAGAAAGGGCAGCTGGACCTGCATCCACAGGTGAGAACAGTCTATGTGAGCTTGGTTTGGAAGAGTGAGGGGGGACCAAAGAGAACACTGTGTGTTGGCAGGTGCAACTTGAGGGATGGAGACTTGGGAGGGACTGTGTTCCACACATGGAAATAAGCAGCCAGCTCTCTGCTAGGGCACGTGTTACAGGAGCTGAGGCTGGCTCAGTGAGGGCAGGAGCACAGCTTGCAAGTCTCTCAAGCACGAAGTGGTGAACAACTCTGGTGGAGACCAAGCCCTTGCTCAGAGTCCCTTGCTGGTAAACAGCTGCTGGACCTGATGGGCCACCAGCTTTGCACACAGCCCCTGCTGAGCCTGCAGGACACTTACTATCTTGTACCAGTGTCTCCTCCTATATGAATATCTGTAGGGGCCAAATCGAACTAAGTAAATAGGTGGCATAGGGCCTGTCAGCATCCCCAAATAGATGGAAACTTGCAGTCATCTGTACCACAAAGTGATGTTCCAGCTGCTCCTTCACCTCCCTCTTCCATCACCCCCACAAAACCCAGGGAGGCTCTTTTCCTTTTAGTTTCTACAGAAAAAAAAAAATGCCCTCTGACTTCTCTGACTTATTAAGTAATTTCTCAAAGGGTCTCTGAAGCCTGCAAGCAGGCCCAGGAACAGCCTGTTGAGGCTGAAGGAAGAGTGAATTGTCTGTGTAGAAGGTTGAGCTGATGGTATCACTAACAGGAATGCATTATTCATCATTGCCACTTCTTCCCTTGACAGGCCCTGTGGACTTAAAGAAATGTGCTATGTGAATGGCATGTCTAGAAGGCTGGGTTTCTGCCTGCCAAGTTTGGTGCTATTGTGTTTTCAGAGACCTGTATATATTGCATTAACACATTTTGTCTTTTTATTTCTATAATTTCCTTTTCATTTGAATCATACAATACCACTCTACAGAGTCACTGCTCAGAAAATGAGCAGACTTGTTTGGAATCAGCTAGGGCAGCTGGAGGAGATTTCTGCCTTTTCAGTCATAGGTCAGACAGTAAACAGGCGCTGAGAAACCGTGGTAGTAGGATCCTTAAGAAAATTTCAAGGTAGCCAAACAAGTAGCCAGATGCCATGATAGTTAAATGAAGAGAAGATGATATTCAGAGCAGAGTATTACATAGAGAGAGAAATGGATATCCAGATCCCATGGAAGTGATGTGTACTAATGAGTGTCACTGATGGCTGAACAGGCCAGGCTTTCTCAAAGCCAGGTCAGCTGAAACAGGCTGTTCAGGGCTGTGCCTGGTGAGTTTTTAGTATCTCTAAGGATGACGACTCAGCAAACTCTCTGGGCATTTTCTTCTCAAGGCTAAATAATCCCAGCTCTCTCCACCTCACCTCATCCATCTGATGCTCCAGTCCCTTAATTATCTTAGTGGTCCTTCACTGGACCTGTTTCAACATGTCCCACTTTTTCTTGTCCTGGAAAGCCCAGAACTGGACTCAGTACTTAAGATGTGATATTACCAGTCTCTCAGATGTGGTCTCCTGCAACAAGAGCCCCCAACAAAGACCTTGAAAAATGAGTGACCCATCTGTTCAGATTGGTCCCTGCCATCCTGCTGCCACTGGAGGAGTGCTGCTGTGAGGAACTGGCTGCATTCTGCTGTGAATGGTGCAGTGGATGGAATTTCCTCCCAGACCTCTGGCTACAGCTGGGGTTTTCATTGCCAGATGGTTTACAGCCAGTGCAGGTGATGGATTTATTCCTTCCTTAAATCACATCAGAAGTGTCACTAATATATCCCTGTCTCATGAGAGATCCTGAAGGCTGTGTTCTTCTTGGACTCTACAGTACTTGCAGTGCCACACAACCAAGCATTGCTAGTAGCCTTGTCTTTTGAGCACTGAAGGTTTGACAACCATACACGGAGGTAAAGGCTCAGGTCACGGCTGCACTGCTAGAAGAGGCATAGGCATAAATCTGACTTACATGTTGACACTGATGTTATAGAGGGATTTGACAAAGCTCTTCAGGGCCTCTTCTGTAACCTGAGAGTCCCATCTTTCAGCAAAACTCGTCTGAATGTGCCAGGCTGAATTACTGCTCTGAGTGTAATTGTTGCGCAAGTCACATACACAGTCAGTGCACCAGCACTACGTAATTACTTTGCATCCCTGGCACTTTGGGATAAGTCAAGTATCAAAGGGACATAACTGTTCTGTTCTGTTGGGTTTATGACCTGGCTGTGAGTCTGCAGAGGACCACAGTGATATTAAGCAACAGGAAGCATAAAATTGCATTGCCTGCTTACCTGCTGACTAGTCAGGCTTGCAGCTTGTAATTATTTTTGTATCTGTAAGAGCTTTCTTAAACCAGGTAGAGCATGATTATTTAGATAATTAGAATGAACCATTTGAGATGCATCTGGTCAAAGCTAAATATGATTCTACTGTTATTAGGGGCCTTTTCCCAAGTTCAGTTATCATAATTACACTGTGGGGATGCTATAAGAGAAATGGGTGTGAAAAAGGAAAACTGATGGCAATGAGCAGCACTAAAAGCAAAATTTTCTATGTCTGAAAAGCTGAATCTTTTGAGGTGAGTAGAAAATGTATTACCAGTTGAAGTTTTCATATGTAAACCTTTGCAGGTGTGGTTTTGAGTGTCTGAATTTGGGCAGTCAAAAACCAGGCACAAGACTTTGGGAAATTCTAAAATGAAATACATGAAAAGGGTACCGGGATTTAACTGACCTTAAACCCAGAGGGAGCCCAAATGTGCTCCCCTGAGCCAGATACTGGCTTACTGCAAGGTAACTCAACAAAGTAGCAATGCAGGTACCAAAAAACCTTGGGAAGTGAGCCAAGGATGATACTCCTGCATCACAGGCTTATTGCAGGATGATCTAAACACGGCAGCTGTAGGGGCCAGATTCTGATCTGCATACCCTTCTTGCTAACCCCACATGCATGTGTGAACACATGGACTTTAATGCCTCTGGCAGCTCAGCAGTTGCCTACTTCTCCCTGCTGTCTCTGGGATCTCTGCTGTTGGGTGGAAACAACAATGTGCTGTTGTTGCTCCTTGAGGATGTATGTGTATGTTTGTGTATGAGGGAGAGGAGGAAATAGAGGAGTGACCGTGAGGAGGAATAACATATTCGCTCAAGTGCCCTGTTGCTTGTCCCTCCTGGCCTTCAGAGGCAGCATGGGCTGCATACCTGCCTTCTAGTGTGGGCTCCAGCCATATGTTTTCAGTGTAGAGGGAGACAACTGGTTAAAAATATCCAGCAAGAGACTAAGAAGGGGAATAGGGAAAAAAAAAAGGGAAATGGGCTATCAGGCAAAACCCATGAACATGCCAGTTCAAATGGCTTGTTGCTGGCATCCTCAGTCCTGCAGGAGATGTGTGTCAGTCAGGAGTTGCTTGCCTGCTTTGATCTCTTTTCCTTGCTAGGACATAGCTGTCACTCTTGAATCAGTCACTTGCTTGGCATCCTGTTCTCCTTCAGAAACAACTGTCACTCAAAAGGCATTTTGTGTGATTGATGTCTATGCATGATTAATCATTAAGCCATACCATCACTTTGCTGCTGTGATCATTCTTGCAGAAGAAAATGTCCACTGCTTTGTTGTTTGGTCGCTCTCTTTCTCTTTCTGATTTCAGTCACTATTGCAGGGACTGTTTGGTTTTGGTGCAAATGTAAAGGTGAATTGTCAGGCTCTAAGTCAATGGATTTGAACAGCTGTCAGTGGTTCAGTGCCTATGCAGAGAGCGTGTTAAAATTCTGATTAAGAGGATGCTGTTGTAATGCTAGAGCTTTTGGTGTAGTATCTCATTACAATGACAATTTAAATAATGGCAAAAAAGGATATTATTTTAGGGCAAAGGGAAAAGATACACTCTTCTGCTAATATCCAGAATAAACAAAATTATTGGTGAACTGAGGGGGGGATGGACGGAGGAGAGAAACTCATTGGCAGTGCTGCTGTCATGTCATGCAAGAGAGTAAGGATTCTGATACAGAAAGAAGAAGGAAGCTGTGAGAAAAGGCAAAGTAGGTAGGGAATCCATGAGATTAAGGGGGAACCAGAGTCCATGTTTCTGCTGTAACAGGCAATTGTCATTTGGATTTTGGAATTCTAATCACACATTTTTGTGTCAAAAAGTGATTGTCATGGCAGTCTCTGCACCTCATGAAGGGAAATATTAGGATTACTGTGCTCCTTGTTAAAAAGACAGGGAAGACAAAGTGCAAGAAGATTAAGTACCTTTCCCAAGGAGCCACAGCAAATTAACTGCAGAGCTGAGAGAAGAACAGGACACTGTACAATGAGCTGTGAACTCCTCAAGGGGTGTGTTTTCTCCACTGGGGAATCAGTGGACAGGTAAAGAAGAGAGAACAGAATAGGTTTTCTTCCCCAGTTATGTTGAGTCGAAAGACCTGAAATTTGTGGAGAAAATATGAGCATTGCCAGTAGTCAAGCTAGTGGAAGAAGATGTAGAATACCATTTTACAGCCATAATACTGCAGTCTATCTGGGTTGTTTTGCACTGTGTTTGCACAGACAAGAATTTCAGTGCAGGGCAACCTTGTCTGTAAAATATGCAGATGATGGTTGTGCTGGGAGAAGCTTCACTTAGAATGGCAGAGGAACATCCCCCCACCTCCCACCCCACCATACTAGAGGATCCAGAGAGACATGAGTCAAGAGAAGCAAATGAGATTCAGCTTTGGAAAATGCAAGCTCAGTCATCTAGGGACATGTAAGCTCAAAATACAAACACTATCAGAAGCATATAAAGCAATGTGAATCTGAAACAGAGTGGGATGTGTTACTGAGCAGCAGAACAGTCCGAATTTTGCTGTATGAGAAAGCAGAAAGCTCTTCCGACTTCAGCTCAGTATGCAAAGCCATCAGTAATGTCACTTAACAAGATGGTAATTTGTTTCTCTACACCTTCATTGATGGGAGTATGGGACTATTCTTGTTGTCTATTTGCTATATAAAACAACAACAAAAAAATCCAAAAGAGAAAAAAATCCAGAAATTTTTCTCCAGTATTGCTCAAAAGAGCAGGTGCCACTGAAATGAGACAAGTTGCTAGAACTAGGAGGACAGTATTTGCCTCTGCTTTTAGTATTAAAATTTGCATAGCTGCCCTCTTCATTGGACTGCCTAAGTATCACTGAACAACCTTGTTGAAGTTAATGAGGACTGGTGTGTGCACAGAGGCTTTGGAGGAGGCTTGAAGGGGAAATATGATGTGTGATGGTAGTAAAGCCAAGAGAAAGACTTGAAGTTCATGGAAAATGAGTTCAAGCATTTTAAATGAATGAGACTGAACCGAACTGCTCAGACTCCAGGGTACCAGAATGCTTTGAGCTCTGAGGAGGGCTCTCCTTGTGTGTGTCCTGCAGATGCAACCTCACTGCTATCCCAAGGGTATTCCATGGAATGGTGCAACCAACCTGAGGAGAGGGGGTGCTTTCAGCAGGTGTGGTGCTGGTTTGAAAGACAGACAGGTAACAGCAAAAGAGGGGAAAAAAAATCCAAATCCTGAATATTGGCAATACTTCCTTCCAAAGAAGTGAATTGGTGAGGAAGTCTGAGCAGGTCTCACCTGTTGCATTGAGATAGAGCTCCTTGGTGGGGAAAGTGGCAGCACTTTCTGCTCTCCAGCAGTGATGAGTTTTGCCTAGAGCCTGGCAGATGGGAATGGCCATTGGGCTGCCTCAAGGCAGGTGGTGCTCTCCATTTTGCCTGTTTAGAGGCAGAGAGCATGCTGCAGCATCCTTTGCTAGCTGCCCCAGGCAAGTCTCACAGTCAGCTCCTGGCTGTGGGTCGTTGTAAGGTCTGGCTGAGATGTCACAGCTCTCTGGGATAGTCTCACTTGCAGTTTGGCTCCTGCCAATGAACACTGTTACAAGGGCAAGGTCACCACTTCCACTTTACTGCAGTTTGGTATTCCTGCTGTAATGCATAGCACAGCAGATTTCTATCAGTCCTAACATTGTTGTTATTATGGCAGCTCACAAAGTGTCTTTTTCTTTCCTGGGTCCCTGCAGTGTTCTGAACCGTACCCCTCCCAGTCTCATCCAGGAGATCATTTTGGTAGATGACTTCAGCTCAGATCGTAAGTTTGGACCTATTTCCTTTACACTTACTTCTTCCCAGCTGTTTTCCCACTTTTTGTTTGGTCTCTTGAGTCTCCCTCCCTCACAGATTCCCTCTTGTCTGTATGCAAGAGAAAAAGAAAAAAAAAGTAAGTCCTTCTATGTTTAATGTCCATGCATGGCAGAGGCCAGAACTTCTTCTTTTTTTTCTTTCCATTGGGTCTTCCTTTTCTGTCAGCGTGGCAGTTTTTGCTAGGTTGCCAGAGATCTCTGTCAAGTTTCATTATGCACCATTTGGTGAGCAGTTTAGCACAGATATATATGTAGCAATAGTGTACATGAGCAGGTAATTACAGACCAGGAGACAAGAAGAGGATGCAGTGGAGCCTACAGAAAATTTCTACCTGGGGTCCTGCAGCCAGGCCGAGGTGAGACTGGCTGTCTGCCTCCCTGTGCCTGGGATACCAGGTGTCCCTGTGGGAAGCTGTGGAAGAGTTACTGCTTTGGACAGCACCATACCTTCTTCTGCAGCTTGGCACAGGGATGGAGTGTCTACTGCATGAGTTCCACCAGACCTGCAGACTGGAGGTTCTGGAGTCTTTCCATCTGAACAGTTGCCCTTGCTCCTGGCTGTTGTGTAGTAGTTGTGAGGTGGTGGGGATAGAAGACTTCTTGCTTCTCCCATGATGTGTTCTAGATTCAAGGACAATCTAGTTATGTACCTTTTATAATAATTGATAATTACTCCTTCAGAACACTTTACAGATAGCTGCGAATGCCCACCTTGGCCTGCTGAGGTAAGGAAGCAATGCTATTTTGATTTTGCAGCTAAATACTTATGTAGCTTTGGCCACAAAAAAAACATTTTTAAAGGTGGGTGCTGAGATGAGGGACTTAAGTTTCTGAGGGCCTTTCAGTGTGATTTTAATAAGTACTGAGCTGTGCTCAGCTGTTTAAGTTCAGTGTTCTGAGCACTGCCAACAACACATTCTAAAAATTCAGTTCTCAATGGGCAAAGTTTTCCAGCCCAACAATAATGGATTTCTGGTACCTGTTCTGCACAGGGTTCAACCAGAGACTCCCATTTAGGCTCCTCAGTAAATAGAAACATTTTTTAAAGGTTCTATCGTATCACAGCTCTTATTTTTTCACTGGCAGCTGGATATTTGTGGATATAGCCACTTCCCTGAGACACTTTCATGGGGGCACTTCAGCACATGTTTGAGGTCTGACACTTTGCTTTAATACCTGCCTCAGTTTCTCCAAATATACCGAGAGTCTGTCATCTCTGGCAAGTAGCTACAGGCAGAGTGAGGTACTCCACTCCTGCAGAGTGAATGACTTAATAAGGATTCTCATACCTGAAGCTGGGACTTGGCCAAGATAAGAGCATTGCCTTCCCTTTTAGCAGAGTTCCAGCAAAATCTTGATGCTCTGTAATTCAGAGCATCTGCCACTTCCCTTGGATGATGCAGCATCTGCCAAAGTGACGACGTAAGAGCAGTATTTCAGATTGCACATATCCTTGAGAATGGAAATGCTTTACAGGAACGTGCTAAGAGGTGCACTGTGGCTAAGGGCCTTTTCTTTCTCCCCAGAGTGCTCAGTCTGTGGGAAGATGACAGCAGGAAAGAGGGGACATGAGACATGAAAAGGAATATGGGATAAGAATGGAAACTGGAGTGAATTTGATGGAGCAAGAAAAAAGACCAAGTTAGAAATTGCTATTGCTATGACCTCTGCTAGGGCAGGAGTAGAGAGAGGATGACACAGAACTAAAGACTCAGTGCTCATTGGTACCTGGCTGGAGCAGGTAACTGTTCCTCTCCCTCATCTTCCCAAGGTAATGTAAATGAGGGATGCCAGGAGTTTCTGGCAAGCTGCCAGCAAAGCTGTTGGTCAGGCATCCATGTGTCAATGTGATGGTGTCTCCAAGGAAGCGGGTCACATCCCAGTGGCCTTTATTAAATAAAATCAAGCGGAAACTGCCCTGAGAACAAATGGCAGGAAATGCCCAGATGAGCCACTGAAGGCAAAGAGAGTGGATAAGATCACTTTATGTTACAGAACTCCCTTTTCCTTGGCACTTTGGTGATTTGCAGTCTTGGTTGCCTGTGTTCCCTCCATTTCACTAGTGCCCAGAGCCACGCTGCCAGCACATGCCCCATTGTTCTTGTGAAATGCTGAGCAGGGGAGATGGAGGCCTGGCTGCTCAGAGGATTGGGAGACACGGGCTCAGCTGCCTGAGGAGGACAGCAACCAGGCAGTGCTCTTCTGTGTACTCTATAGACAACAGGATTAAGGCCATCAGGCTGATTAATATGATGTTAAATGAAAGCAGAATTTCCCCTCCCATGGAGAAGCAGGAGGACAGTTATTTGGGGCTCTCTGTTGAAGCCAAATAATTCATGCATGTGTGCCAAATGTCTTTTTTCCCTTCCCCAAGCTGAGGACTGCCAGCTCCTTACCAAGATCCCAAAGGTCAAGTGTCTACGAAACACCCGTCGAGAAGGTGAGTGTGGAAAGCTTTCTAAGTACAAAGACTTTGCCTATTTTTCTACATGACCCTGGTTGCCTGCCAGATGCTTACACATTGTTTCTTATAGTTACAGTTTGTTTTTTCAGTGTAAGCATTTGGAAGCTCTATGGAGGAAGAACACAGCTTATCAACTCTCAGGCTTCAGCAGTCTCATTTAGTACTTAAGTAATGAGGAGTGGTGCCCAGAGGCCCTGGCTGGAACAAAGACCACATTTTAAGATTTTTATAAATAAAGATGCAGATGTAAGTCTTGTCCTTTTAAACTCTAACTCTGGCACTTTCAAGTGCAAGATAACAAGCCATGTAGGAGACGTGGGAGAAGGAAAAACAATCATATATCTGTCATAAAGAGGTACAATTAAGGAAAGTTTTTTCTCATATATCTCCTACATACATAAATGACACTGACTTTCCCAGCTGCTCTTTAGTTGACTCACATGTGCTGGCTTATTTCTAAAGCTGTCAGTGCACAGCAGGTTTGGAACGAGGATGTAGAAGGAGAGACAGGAATCACTGTTCAGTTCACAAAGAGCATCCCACATAGTGGGATGGTCTGTAAGAAAGTAAGGAGTCATCTGAGAGCCAGGGTGATATCTCTGCAGGGCAGAAGAAAGGACAAATGGGAATAAAGCAGACCACCCAGTAAAGAAGGCAAAAAGCAGAGAGTAGGATTTGGCCATGGGGAATTGGTGACAGAGGCAGCAGGGTGCTCAGTGGGAGAGAGAGCGAGCAGGCAGCAGCGAGGTGTCTGTGAGAAGGACTGGAAGGGAAGAACAAGGAGCCAGGTGAAAGTTCTGTGTCATGGACGGAAGTGACAGGAGAGGTCATTCATTGTGTGGTGGGAGGGTTCATCTGACTGTCCCCAGGGTACGCCCTGCCAAAGCTGCTCTCTGCTTCTGATGGAGATGTGATGCTACAGTGGGGATTCTGTAACACGCGTATCAAACAAGGAGTCCCGTGGAAAAGAAATAGATATGGATCTATTCTTGGTAGATGTTTCAGAGATGTTTATTTCTCCAGCCGCAGGGCCGGGGCTCTGCCGAGGAACTGCTCAATCACGGGACCCGAGGGTCCCTGCCCACACAGGGGAACACAAAACAACCGATGGGGAACGAGGCTGAGCAGGGGCAGGGAAATCCCGTGTCTGTCCCAGGGCCCCTCTGCCAGGGCTACATGGCAGGGGGGAAGGACCCCGACAACGTGATATAGGAGAATCACCTGCTCTTCCTCTCTAATGGCCACACAAAGAATTTTTTCTGAAGGAGGCTCCACTGTTTCCCTTCCTAACCCTCCGGCTCCTTTGCTGTCCTTTTCTCCCTGTAGGGCTGATTCGCTCTCGGGTGCGAGGAGCTGAAATGGCAACTGCTGACATCCTCACCTTCTTGGACAGTCACTGTGAAGTCAACAACGAGTGGCTGCAGCCAATGCTTCAGAGAGTGAAAGAGGTGAGCACCATGTCCCACTCTGGGATGGATGGAGCTGGCCTGTCTGTGCTGGTGGATCCTCTGCCCTCACATGCCATCAGCAGTACTGGTGAGAACAAGGCCTGCCAAGGTACTCTTCAGGCAGGCTGTTACAGAGGAAGGTACAGCCTGAGTTAGATGGGCAGGAGATCCCTGATGGGATTCTGTGTTCTGCCAGTGTGACAAGGCAGGAGGTGCAGAGTGATGGGATCCAATGCTGAATGCTGGAACCACCAATTTGTACCTCTTTTCTCCTGCAGGCATCGTGCTTCCTAGTGCTGTTCACCTGTACGTAGGACAGCCCCTTGGGCAGCATACATTGTGCAACTTTTCCATGGTTTCCATCTCCCTTGCTGCTGGACCCTCCCCTCTGCCTTGTCAGTGCCAAAATTTTCCTTCCATTAATGTTCCCACTGAGCTACCAACATACATCACCTGCATGCCGGCAGCTTCCTAGCACAGAGAAGCTACCTGTGAGTGCAGGGATGTCCCTTTGATGGTTCACTTGGCAAAAGATTGATGTAAGGCATGAAGAGTGAAAATGAGGCAGAAATATTAGCAGCTGTCACCCTGACTGCGCTGTAGAGCTGGAGGGGGAGACCATACGGCTCTGCTGTAAGAAAAGGCAGGGGAGAGGCAATGGGAGAAGCCATGCTTGCAAGTGGCTGTGATTGTTTCCCTCTGAAAGGAGGATCCCATGAAGTAATGGACCTGAGGAGAAGGGGTGGAGGCTTTCATGGTGCTTTGTAAGCATGTCTGATTAGCTTAATGTGAAGGAGCGGAAGAAGGTGAAACTTCAGAATTGGTGAATTAAAAGCTTCTGCATTTTATTCCTGTCCAATGAATTCTCTGTCTCAGAAGCCAGTAGATGTTTACTTTACTTACTGGCCTTTAAGCCAAGCTGCAGTGCCAGCATAGGGTTCCCCAAGCAGAAAGAATCTCACTCATTTCTTTATGGAAGGATCTAAATTGCAAAAGCCTGGGTACTGGGTACCAGTTTTTTAGTGAGCAGATTTCAAGTCAACCTATTTCTGACCTACTTCCTACATTTCTGATGTGCATCCTATTTCAGATTTCAGTCTTGCCCTAGCCAGTCCTGGCACTGACTGGCTGGAGTAGTGGCTGGCACACCAGGCTGCCAGGTGGGTGCTTGGCTCTCAAGCTGGGCAGACAGACTCTCATTGGGCAACCATCACAGCTCAGATGGGAAAAAACATGAATGGTAACTCTTAGCAAGGATGTCCCATCCTAGCAAAGTGTGGTACGTCATCAGGAACTATTGCAAGGCACAAAATGAAGGTTTGATAGGAAAGGCACAGACGCTGGCAGCTGTCCAATAACAAGGTGCTGTTTCTGGTATTGCCAGCTCAGCTTCATCTTAGATGTCAGCTGTCACAACACTGTCTTTAATGCCCTGTCTCATGATGTTGAAAAATTGTTCAACTTCTACTTACTTTAAGGATTGCAAAGGAAAACTGTAACTACCTATATGCCTTAATGGCAATAAGGTACTCACAATATATTGATATTATAACGTATACAATGTGTCATATACACATATAAAGGTATGATGTTTGCACTATGAATCTTAAATGTGGGGTCTTGATTCATAGTACTTCTTAGGAAGATGCTTTATTAGGGGTTTGATAATTTCTGGGCTGATGGTAATGAGTTAATTCAAGGACGGTTGAGCAGAAAGTGTGCTGTCAATAGATATCAAAAGCAAGCAATTAACTCTTGGGACAGTGATTCATGCCCTGTGACTTGGGCAGGAAATAAAGAGCTGTTCCTTAGCAGCATTCCTAGGTGTTGGAGTCCAACTCCATTCCCCACATCCATGGAGTGCAGCTGGCTAGTACCCACCACCTCCATGTTTGGATGTAGTGGCCATAGATCCCTTGCACACATACCAGAACCATATTGGAGAAACCAGACAAAGATTTACATGTACAACTTTGTGTTTCCTGATCTCTGGCAGCTTTGCCAGACATTCAAGAAAAGCCTGACTCCTATTTTTTCCCCCTTTCTCTCCCTCAGGATTATACCCGAGTGGTGAGTCCAATCATTGATGTTATCAGCCTGGATAATTTTGCTTACTTGGCAGCATCAGCAGATTTGAGGGGAGGTGGGTATAATGAATGGCTTATGTAAGTTAGACCTGAGGGATGGTGCATGAAAACTAAGTTGTATTCTCTCCAGCTTTCCGAGAAAAGAGTGTGATGATCTTTCCTGACAGATTATCTGTCCCTTTTTCTCTGAAACTTGCAAAGTCAGATCTTTTGAAGAGTTAGAACAAAACTCAACTGGTATTTTCCTCTTGAACTTGAATCACTATCATAACATTAAGCAGTTTCAGGATTTAGTTGATTAACTATCTCACCATGTCCTCACTATGTGACATGTACACTGGAGTCTGACTGGCACTCCAGTTGCTGCTTTGATTGCCAGGCTATCTCATGGCATCTTCTGAAAAGCATTTACACCTCTCTCCTCTCAGCTGAACCCCCTGCAGATGTTCCTGTGTTCACCCCACTTCCTGGTGCCCTTCTACATCTTTTATGGCTGGGGCTCACTGCTGCACTGCTTGCCAGCCAAAGGCTACCTGTTCTTTGGCTACCCGTAACAATGGTATAAATTTAGTGACTGCACTATGCTCTGCTGTCCACCACAGACCATCTAGAAGTACATAAGTACATCTATTAGTCTTCAAAGACATGGTGGTTCCAATGATCTGCAGGCCTTTGTTCCCAGAATATATCACATCCCACAAAGTCCTTTATTAAAGCCTCATAACTTTGGCAGACAGGGTTTGCTTTTGGTAAGACGAACTGGCCGGATTACAATTACGTCTCAGACTGACAACACTCTCCTGAAGGTGTGGAGTGAAATTGAGGAGAGAACTGTAACGCTAAGAATGGTAGTGCCAAGACAGAAGCTGGTGAGGTCTGCATTAGGATAGACTATTGCCATTTTGGGTAGACTGTGAGGGAGGTTGGGGAAGGAACAGAGGGATAGCCTGTGATATAAAGGTGGAGACTATCACTGAAGCTAGTAGTACTCTTTTTACAATAAGAAAACCAATTTGGCATGTCTTTTCTTTTCAGGGTTTGACTGGAGCCTTCACTTTAAGTGGGAACAGATACCTATAGAGCAGAAGATGTCCAGAACAGACCCAACTCAGTCTATAAGGTACACTCTGATGGACAGGGTACAGTCCTCCAAATGCCTTTACTAGGCCTTCACCAGTGTGGCAAGGAGGGTACAGGGACTGCCTTGCTGAGGGCAAAATGCCACAGCATTCACTTGATTATGACAAACTCTTCATGTCATTTCCTGAGTACATTGAAGCCTATACCCTAAGTGTGAGAGTACTGCTCTCTGAATATTGTGAGAATAGCGATTATGTACTATCATGCACACCACCTCTGCAAGCCACCTCTGCTTCTCTCTGTTTGCTGTTGTGTTCTTCCTAACTCAACACTCTGCATGCCTCAGAAATCGCTTTGGGGTTTTTTAATCACCTCCATCTTTCAGATGAAAACTTAAGGAATTAAGCAGATAAACAGTCATTTAGCATGTGTAAAGCAGATCAGAGAACTGAATCTTACCTAGTAACATGGGCATAGAATTACTCTCACCTATTAAATCTGCATGTCCACAGACAAAAGAAATTCTCTTGGCTGGTGCAGGTGTTGCCAGCCTCACTGCAGGGTACATGGCTCTGAGACATGTAGAATGTAACAAATCCTGATAGGAAAAGTCACCATGCTTGTCTGTATAGGCAGACGGCTCCCTGTTTGTAATGTGAAAGTATCATTTAATTCCTCTGTGTAATTTGTGAGCCTCTGTTTTGCACTCCAGAAGCAACCAGCTTGCTAACAGCAGAGCATTACATGCAGCAGCCTGTCACACCATGTCTAATTGGTGAACACAGTCAGCAGTGTCCGTCATTCCTTCACACTGTGCATATTTGTGTCAATGCAAAAGACACAGCATTACTCTTGTAGTGCTTGTAAGACCCTCTAACAAAGGCATGAGGATGATCTAGTGAGGGGCATCTCAGAAACCTGCTGCAGGCTCACATTCCAGCGCTACTATTTTTCTCTTTTAAGTGAGGTGTGATTTGTGAGGCCTGGACAAATTGCCTGCCCTTTAAAATTAGGTTTGTGGTGCTACATATATATGTGGTTATTTTGCCTGGATTTCTGTTTTCTCTTCCAGAACCCCTGTCATAGCAGGAGGCATCTTTGTGATTGACAAGTCCTGGTTTAATCACCTGGGAAAATATGATACTCAAATGGACATCTGGGGAGGAGAAAATTTTGGTAAGTTTAGGATGCTTCAAGGGAATGGCACACTAATGCAGAAGCACTTCCCAGTCTTCATCACTTACCAGAACTCTTTTTGTGAGAAATCTGATGTTCATGTCAGTGTAAGGTTAGGGACATGTTCAGGTAATCCCCAAGGTGGTCAGAGCTGTATTGCTGTCAGCATGAAGTAAATGGAGACTTTGTGTGATCAGGGCTACACTCTCCTACAGGCATATGTGCTATATGCAGGAGCTTCCACAGTACAAGAAAGAAAGAGGAACATCCTGATATTTAAATTGTTGCTTGTTTACGAAGAATATTCCTCCAGTTCTTCCCATGACGGTCTGTGGTGCCCCAGCTCTGAAGTGGGCAGCCACTCCTACAGCCTCCTCTTGTACCTGTTTGTCTTGCAATTAAGTCTGAATTGCTTTCCCAGCTTGAAAGTCAGAGAGATACTTTTCCTAATAAACCCAGCCTCTTCGTAAATGGAAGTTGGTTACAAATAGATTGAGAAAGCAAACATTTGGAAGCAGGCTAGGGCATCACAAACATCTGAGGAATTCAGAGGCCCAGTGTAGTCTGTCCACTCATGTGCTGTTATGGGGCACGGTACTTAAACCCATCTCCTTGCACTTAATGGTGGCACAGATATTCCAGGCATCTCTCTCTGCCCTGTGTGAAGGGATGCTGCAATGTCACCAGGTATTAATGACAAAAGCAAGAAGAGTGTTAAAGAGAGGTTCACAGAGACCTCAAGTATTCAGGACATTCATTTAGAAATGGTGCAGGTGGAGCTGAAGAGATAAAAGCCTTACTTTTTGTAGGCAACTTAAGTAGATTTCTCTGTAGCTAACACTGCCAGAAAAAAAAATTCTGTTTCTACAGCTTCCATAAATGTCACAGATTTGTAAATAAAACCCTTTAAAGAAGAATTTGTATGGTGTTTCCTAGCACCTGGAGTATCTACTAGAAAAAATTAAATGATCAGGAAGAGGAAACTTGTTTCTCTGAACACAGCCGGGAGAGCTGCCTCTTTCTGAAATGCTCTCTGAAACCATGAAATAATATTTTGGGCTGATAATAGACTCTAGAGGTACCACATTTTAAAAACAAAATATCTTATAACGAGTGTTCTCTGTTTTCCCAGGTCTTGCTTCAGCTTTATGGTATTTGTTATATTAAAAAGAGAAATTAAATGGTGCTGGCATTGGAATCTCAGCAGTGTTAGTAGCATCAGCTAAGCACTGTGGCAGAAGTAACAGGAAGCCTTTGCTCAGGCACAAAGATCCCCTCCCCTATGTCCCTCAGACTCCTCTGCAGCACCAAACTCAGCTCCTTGCTGTCACCAGCCCTGCTCCAGCTGCAAAGCCAGCTACTTGGCCATTCTGCCATCCTCTGAGCTGCAGCTGTGTAAAAGCTGTAAATCCCAAAGATGGAGAATATTTCTTTGGGCTTTTGTCTGTCTGCTTCTGCCCACCTGGGAGCCCAGTGTTGTGGTTTGGTCCATATGTCAGTAGCATGACATTAAGTAGAGAGAGCTCTTTACCATAAGTAGCAGTAAATTATTTGCATGCTCACAGCCAATCTTCCAGGTAGAGCTGATGAAAACCATGAATTGCTCCACAGAATTTGCTTCATTCTCCTTGAAATGGCTCGTGTAAAGCCTGGCAGTGGCTGGGCCAGGCTGTGTGTGACTGAGCCACAGGTACGGGGCTTGCCAGTTTTGCCTTGTTGTGAAGTTTTTCTTCAAATTCAGTGTCTCCTGTCACTTGTCCCTCATCTGCCATCAAGTCTGTTGCTGTTGAAAGCTGAAGGATAGAAACCAACCTGGATTTGACAACAAAAAGTATTCATTTTCCTTGAAGAATTTTCCTTGAAGTATTCATTTTCCTTGAAGAATTTCCTTGAAGGGTTAATTTACCCTCTTAAAAAAAAAGTTTACCATACTTAATTGAAACTGGGTTCTCTGATCAAGGAAAAATATTGATAATGTTCTGAAACATTATTTTTACGAAATATTACAATTTTGAGTGGAAAGGAACTGTTTGGATTAGGTCATCATTTGTAGATGAGATGAGAGAGTGGTTCTAAGATGGTGTGAGGAATCCTCTCTTGGGAAATGGACATCACTTTTAAGTTATACATGCCAGACTGGGAGTTTTGTTTTTGTTGTAGGCCAAAGTGAGTCAGAAGCTCATTCCAGGAGAGCAAATATCAGCTGGACACATCAGCAGACAGAAACTTACATCTTGGGGTTTTTTTTTTATTTGTTTGTTCCTAAACTCTTCCTCTCTTCAAATCTGGAACTCCCTGTTAGAAAGAATCTGAAAATAATTAGCTCTGGATAAGAGTCATGAGAGAAAAGAGCTAGTGAGAAATAAGACAAAATATAGTGTAATCAAATGGGGTTTTTTTACTTAGAAGCTAGATTAAACACACCATCTTCCTCCACCCTGCAACTCACTGTTTGAACTACTGCTCAGTATGCAGAGAGGAAAACTGTGGAGAAAGATGAAGGTTGGGAAGATGTTAGAGTGTATACATGGTTTCACACATCCATTAGATCTGGATACATAATTTCTCTTTAATTTCTAAGCATCAGAGCCACATGAATCAGGCATTACTGGAGGGAGATCCCAACTGAGTAAAGTTTTTGAAGTAATCAGTCTGTACAACCTGAAGCCCTTTTGGTAAGGACTACCAAACCACCCAGATAATTTTCGTTTTCCTTTTTCCTTCTCTTCTCATCACCACATGAATTGGAAGTGGGAAACCCCTTCGGTATGGCAGTGATTAAACTTGTGAGGACAGACCCATAAGCTTGAGCAAGGTCACATACCTTCTGTGATGCAAATAAGTGCCTGCACATCAAAGCTCCATGCTCTTCTAATCCTTTAACAAAATGTTGACTCTAGCTTCAGGATAGGGTGGATTTCTTCAAGTAGCAGGATTCTGTCTGTATTTTCATAGTCATGCTATATTAGACTGGTATCTGCTCTGAGCAGTACCCCCAGCAGAGGCAACTGTAACACAGTCATCCTCTTTTTTTTCATTAGTAATAGAGCCAACCAAAATGAGGAGAAGGAGCTATTGTAGGGTGGATAACATAGAGGTATGAGGGAGAGGACCTAGATCTAGACATTGACTCCCTATGCCCTCATCTTGTTCTCTTCTTTCCCCTTGTCTTCTAAACTCCCTGTCTTCCTCACATAATTTGCTTTACACAGTAAATTCTTCCTTTTTAATTCCATCTGCGTGCTGGGATGAGAGTAACAGAAGTCCAAAACACGGTGGGTGTGTGTGTGTGTGTGTGTGTGTGGGAGTGGTCTCAGTCTGTTGCCAAATGCCATCCTGAGGACCTGACATCCTGACCAACCTTGAGGACCCGGTCAAATGCAAAGGTGTCCCACTGAAATGAGACCAAAGAGGAGCAGGACTGGAGAAGGCTTAGAAGTCCCTGAGCCACAATGGTTGCCTTCATTTTAACAAAGGGAGGACAGTGTCTCCGCTGTCATCATGGCATTGCTTTCCCTGATTTTGCTGTTGCAGGCAATACACCTAGAGCAGAGGGGCAAGGAAGTTGCTCTTCTTGGAGCTGTTGCAGCTGTATGACTCTTGGGATCTCTTCCAGAGCTCTCTTTCCGAGTGTGGATGTGTGGTGGCAGCTTGGAGATCGTTCCCTGCAGTCGAGTGGGACACGTGTTCAGGAAGCGCCATCCTTATGACTTTCCTGAGGGCAATGCGCTGACTTACATCAAGTAGGTGTTGGGTAGTTCCGGGCAGCAGCCGGGCCACCTTTGTGTTGGGCATGTCTAAATAAGTCTGAATTCTTTGTTGTGCTTTTGCCTGGTGACAGAGAACAGCTTGTGGCTGAGCATCTGTTCTCAAGGGAAGGATGAGTTGCTGTTTTCTGTGAACAAAACCTGTTCCCTTCTCTGGTGTTTGTACTGGTGTTTCTTATTCCTCCTCAGTCTCTGGTGGCGGGGGTGGGGGAGGAGCAGTACGGCCAGGAGACACCCTGGCCATTCACAGATGCTGCTCTGTGACATATGCCTGGGTATCAGCAGTCCTTGGACATCTCTGGTGTCTCTGAGCTGTACATGCTCTGAGATGAGCCCTGAGGACAACTTCTACTGCAGGACAGATGGAAAGAGAAAAGAGATGAGACAAAGTGCTTTGACAATGAAAGTGATTAAGCACTGCTGCAGGGCCCCAGAGAGAAGGTGAAATCTCCATCGTTGGAGATTTCAAAACTCAACCAGTCAAGACCCTGAACAACATGACCTAATCTGAAGCTAGTCTGCTTTGGGCAGGAGATTAGAGGTTAGAGAGAGGTGATTTCCAAGCTGAATTATCCCATGACATTATTCTAATCTGGGAAAAGGCATACTGTAATGCATGTGATGGTGACAATCAAGCCCGATGTCTTTGCAGAGGAAATATGTGTGAAAAAGTCGTGGTAAACTGTGGCTGTTAAATTTGTAACCTCTGAACTGAAGTGTTCTTGCAAGGCTTTGTAGACTTAACACATTCAATCTCTATCCATCCATACTGCCCACTCTGTTTTGTGTTTGGGACTGTCCCCCACTCCCTCCTGGCAGACAGGCCTTGGGTCTGCCCACCCAGTGTCTGCTTGCTGGGAGGGCAGGTTCTGCAACAAAACATCTCCTCAGCACAGCATCTGCTCATCCCCATGCAGGAACACCAAGCGCACAGCAGAGGTGTGGATGGATGAATACAAGCAGTACTACTATGAGGCCCGGCCATCTGCTATTGGCAAGTCATTTGGAAGGTAAGCTGTCCCAGACCTTGGCAGAAGGGCTCTGGTAAACCCCTTGCTAGCAAGAAATAGTTCTTAGGTCTTCTCTGGGGCTAAGTGTGAGAAATAGAGGTGCTCTGAACGGCTGGCTTGCCAGGGAGATGGTAGCTGGAGAGTCTGACTAATGAGGTTTGCTTCTAATTCACTTTATTTTTTCCCCAGTAACACTGCATAAACCTTTTGTTAGCAGGAGGCCAAAGAGATCTGTAATGAAATTAGAAGACAAGACATTTAAGTGGATAGACAGGAATATTTTTTCTATCACAGCATGCAGCTGTTCTGGAAATGTGAGCTGTGAAGTTACTAGAGCTTGATCTGAAGTCCCTGTGCAAATGCAGAATCCCAGGGCAAGCATGGATGGCAACCCAAGCTGGATGGCACATGGGGCATGTTGCGCTTGGTGCACTCCCCTCTTTCCTGGTGGATGGAAGGTAGTTTGCCTGGTTTGTAGGGCAGGAGAGAGTGTGGCCAATGGTGAGATTTAGAAACACAATCTGCAGAATTGTGCTTCTTACAGCACCTTTGCTAAAGCTGTCTTCAGTCCACATGGGGCTCATTGTTACCAGCTTAACCAGTTCTCTGTGACCCAGAAATCAGTGAAGGACACCAAACCTGGGATGAAAGGAGAGCTTGCCCTCTGTGCTCTCAAACCCCTATGACTCCCAAATAAATGTAAAAATCCCAGGAGTGCTGTATTTCTGTGGGTTTTATCTGCCAGTGAACAAATGGCTATTGTTTTATCAGTGTAAGGTCTTGGCAGATGTGGTTGTATCTCAAATGTGTAGCTGTGTGCACAGGATAATGAAGCATCTCCTACTTATTTATGACAACCAGCTCACTTTTCCTGCTGTACACTGTGCTTTATTATCATGATGCATTACATATCTTCGTAAAAATAGCTTTGCCTACCTAATTTATCAGTCCTTGAGCTGACTGCAGCAGCTGGGCTGGGACCAAATAGCAAGTAACCCTGCTGCCTGTGAAGGAAACCAGACTATTGCATATTGTATGTGGATATATTGCTCATGTGTTTTAGCGGCAAAATCTGCAGTTCTTGTTCACACAGACTTCCTAGTGACTTTACTGGAAGCGTTGGCTGAATAAAAGCTGAAGCAGAGCATAAGGCTTTGATTTCAAGCAATTTCCTGTAGTAACAGCTCTGTGAACCTGCATTAAATCTAGATTATAGGGTGCAAATGCCTTTGTCACCATCACTGACAATTGGGCCTAAAATGGACACTTCTTCCCCACAACTTTGATGTGGATATAAAATCTAAGAACATTCCACTGAGCTATATGGCCTCATGTTATATGTACAGTGGCCTCTGTGAGCTGAGGATGGACATGTACATGGGTACAGTTGAAATTCCTTCCCAACACACAAATGTAGTGTTGCAGCTTAAAGACGAGTTCCTGGTTTCTCTGCTCAATAGGACTGCTGGAGGGAAATCCTCTTCTTCAGCCAGCTAAAGCCAAACAAATCAGCAATGGGAGGACTGCCACATCAGACAGCTACTGACGTGTTGAGTTAATCTCCCCTTATACTCCCACCCTTCCCCCAAACTGCTTAAGAACAAATAATTATGTTCTCCGGGTCTGAGTTCTCCAACCTGAGCCTAGAGCTGCTGCCATTGATGCCTTGATGGCATCCTGAAACATCAGGTGGCTACCTGAAAACAGAGGCTAGACAAGATTAAGAGCATAAAAGCAGGTATTTATTGAAGGGCCCTCAAAAGTACACCTTGGGCAGTCAAGAGGCTACACCCAAGATGGACCCTGGGTCACGAGTTTTTCACACTTTTATAAGTTTGGTCCATTTGCATATCAGGGTTAATTCTCTAATTACAATTTCAGGCAATGAAGTAATTACCCCAAGTTTGCCCCCCGTTCAGAGGCTTTAGTTCACATATTTCAGGGCCTGGGACAACAAGGTGTCCTTGGAGTGCAAACCTAGAGAGGGTTTGTTATGTCTAACCAGAATGAGGAAACAGTAGCTAACAGGCTCTATGAAGTTTCAGAGTTACATACTAAACAGTACAGGATCTGAAAAATATTAAAGTTAAAACCTAAGGTATCACCATGAGCTAGAGACTTGCTTTAGCACACACGAATGAATCATCTGTATGTACCTGAGCACACTTTCTAGGCCTTTTCAGCAGCTGATTGTTGTGCAGGTTTCATGGTATGCCTCTACAGGGGCACCCAGAGGCAGAAACGCTTTCCTGATCTTACAGCAGTTTTATTTCAATGTATTATTTAACAAGGTAGGGCCTGGGCCTTGCCATCGCTCTGAGCCAAAGGAAGTGCAAGAACAGCTCTCTGAAGGTGTTTTGTCTTCCATTTCTATTTCCTGCCACTTGCCTCTCTCTTCCTCTTCACCTCAGGTCACTGCTAGTGCTCTAAACCCAGCAACAATTATGTGGGAGAGTGAGTAATGGCAAAAAGTCACGTAATCTCCCTCAAACCTCCTGGCCAATCTTTGTTGTTCCCTTCCCTCTTGTTCACTGCCTTACTCTCAACAAACTGCCTGTGTTTCCAGTGTTGCAGACCGAATGGAGCTGCGACGCAAGCTGAACTGTAAATCCTTCCAGTGGTATCTGGAGAATGTCTACCCCGAGCTCAAGTGAGTCAGTTCTTTGCTTGTAGAAATCTCTGAAAGATTTGGGAGGTGGGTCACACTGAGAAGATGAGCCTTGACAGCAGTGGGCAAAAGAGAGACTTACACTTGGAAAAGGTTTTCTCTGTTCTTCTTTTTGGTGAGAAACCTCCTGTGTTTTCCTGGCTCGTATTATCACCGCTCTGCAAAAGGTCTGTCTTCTGTTCTGCCCCACACAGCTGTCCCTTGGAGATGTGCAATAGTGTTGTTTTCAGAGGTGTAGGGTGTAGACAAGTGCCAGAGCACTATGCCCCTCCCAGTTTTGACTTGGTCTCTGCCTGTTGGATGCTCTGCCTGGAGGTAGTTGGGCCAAATAGAACTGGACAGCCTCAGTGCAGATGTTTGGGTGGTTCAGAGAAGGCTCCAATGAGTGCCAGCACCAGCTGTCCCTGTGGCTTGCCCTGCCCTGGGTCAGTACACAGTAGCGTTGTGTCCTTGCTCAGCTGGGAGGTAGAGCTGTGTTGTTGGCATGTGCAAACCAGCACACATGGGCAACACATCTTTGCTCCTCAGTCTGTGGCCAGCATGAGTGGAGGCTAAAACATCCAGCTGTAGTCTGGCCTTGACAGGTCTTTCCTGCAGTCTTACCAATGAGACAATGAGTATGTTAGCTGGGGAGAAGACTGAAAAAGCAGGAGGAAGAAGCAGAATAAATCAAGTGTGGATATGGCTTTTTACTGGAAACAGCCTCTTTCAGAATTTCAGAATCACTGTATTAAACTGCTTAGGGTACCCCTAAAGACCCTGATATGCCTTCTGAAACAAAAGAGTACCAGTCTTCTCACCGAGTTCTCACTTCATTTTTGCCTCCTCCAGATATTTCCAGTGAATAGCATGATATTGTTCATTTTCTGTGAAATATAGGGGCCTGTATTTCAGTCAGGGGCAAATTACACCCTTATAAATGTGAAAGTACTGTGGACATGTCTGTGTATGAAGTACAATGTAGCTGTCATTTTACTTCAAGGATTCCTGAAAAAGAGTTGATTCCAGGAATAATCAGACAAGGAGGAAACTGTCTGGAGTCTCAGGCACAGGATACCACAGGGAATATGTTGGCTGGCATGGGAAACTGTAAAGGGACGGTGAACAATCCACCTGTCACTCAGGTAAGGCAGGCTTTGCTTTTGTGCTTTGCTCCTGCTCCTACCCTTTTTATAACCTGAATGAAGAGGCCTCTCGGGCTTTGGTGGGTTTATATGTAGGTGAAGGAAGGGAGAGTTTCACCCTGTAATGATTTTAATAGTAAGCAGAAAAGGAAGCTGTGCCCATCTCTCAGAGCTCTGTTGGCTCAACAGACTCAGCAGTCAGGAATAGAACGTTAAGGTTTTCATCACTCAGAGACAAGAGGTAGTGCTTAAATGCTCAGGGAGTGACAGACTCACTGAGAATCATTTTGGGGCTGTGCTTGGGTAGCACCCTGGCATGTGGGTAAGAGATTTTTCTGGGATCAGAAACCTTCCTTGCTCTGCCAGCTCAGCTGTAGCTGCAGATGACTTGAATTGTGCTGTTTTGCAGATGTGTTTCAGTATAAAGCACAAATAGAGTTTGAAAAGCTGACCCCAGTGGCAGTAATACAGTGCAGGTCTCCTAACTGCAGTGGAGCTGTGATGGTTTATATACAGCTGAAGATCTGCACTCAGACTCTCCTTTAGTGCTTTGGTGACTGAAAGCAGCAGGGAAGCAGCTTGACAAAGTTAAGGGTCACAGTAGGATATTTTATGCCAGAAAATACATATTCACATCTGTTAACTGTTGGAAACTAGTTTGCAGCCAGCATTCAGTGTGCCATTTAACCTGACTCATTGCTCTGTCATTACCACTTGAAATCCCTGAAGCTTACTGCATTTTGTATTTCTTCCTTGGGGAAAGTGTAGTAATAATAGTTGATTGGATCAGATATCCATCTAGTCAGAGGAAGGAAAAAATGAATTGGCTTGTCCCCTTTGCATGCTGGTGATATATGAATATGCTTGCACGTGTTTTGCTTTGCTTGACAATCTATAGGTCCCAGATACCTGTTACAGAACATGTCTGCTATGTAAAAAATGCAGAAGCAGTTGTACATCATGTGTCAGGGCTCAGGATCCTCCTTGCTTTGTAGGCCTGAATCTGTAAAGCTGCAGAGAGAAAGTTCCATGGGATCCAGGGTTAATCAGACACCTCAGATAGTGAGGGGAGCCAGCTGCAGGCTTTGAAATGGTCATGATGCACCCAGCCTGAGCACAAACTTCTGTTCAGGTGACAACTGCTGTGGTAGTCTTCCCAGGGAGCTTTTGGTAGGAAGAGAACAAAAGATAGAGGGTTTTTAAATATCTGATAGAAAAAGCTTTCTCTCCCTCATCTGATCACTGTTGGGATCCTAATGGAACCTTTCTTTTTCTTATTCCAAAGGAGTGGATATTCAGTGACCCTTTAATTAGACAGCAGGACAAGTGTCTTTCCATTACCTCCTTCTCTACTGGCTCTCAGATCACACTGGAAGCTTGCAATCAGAAAGAAGGCAGACAGGTAGGTAACTGGGCACCTGTTTCTAATGCCTTCTTTGCCACATATGAGTGTACCTACATTAGTGCAGCCAGCAGGGCAAACCAGTACTATCAAAGCACATAAAAGTCCTTTCCATCTTCTGCATCTCCCTCTCTGATGTGTTTCATAAGCTTGGATGAATGAGAGAGCGTGTGACCAAGCAGGAAGCGCAGTGTGTGGGTGTCTGCTCTGCCTGGGCCCTTGGCAGCGGGGTTGGCTCCAGCTCAGTAGCACCCAGACCTTGCTTCTTGGATAAGTTTATGTGCAGCCAGATTGGTGCATGGATGGAGCACAGCAGCAAAGAGAGGTAGGTAAGGCAACTGCTTTGAGATACCTGAGGGAAGGGTGGTGTGTGCTATCTTTTGGTTTTTTATTTAGAAGTGAGAGAACTGTGTTCTTTGTGCTGTTCTTTGGACACGTGAGCAGACCTTTAAAACTGAGTGTGCACAACTCAGTTAAGAAATACTGACTGACATAAAGCACCATATGTGCCACCTGAACTGCTCCCTATAGGCAAAATACACAGCAGCAATGTTCCCAACAAAATGCAGGTCTTTGACTTATGCTGTTTCCAAGATGTGCATCCCTGATCTGTCAGGACAAATCAATCATTTTGCCTTACAGCACTAGGTAAGGGATGGCCTCTGCAATGGTTGGGGTGCCCTCAATAGAGATGTGATGTGCTTTTTTATCAGAACTGGGCAAAGCACAGAAAGGAACAACGCAACACTGGCAGACAGCAGATTGGACTTGTTTCATTCCTAGTTCCCATGCTTCCCTCTACACCAAGAGAAAACAAACTTTCTGTCATCTAAGGCTGTGCTGACTCTGTACTTTCTGACACGTCTGTTTTGATAGCCCAAAGGTAGATGGCTCAGCCTTAACCAGTTCTCAGCAGCATCTTCTTTTGTCGGTACTTTTTAATGCTGTATGAATCCTTGAAATTAGTCCTTCCTGAAAGAAAGCACTGAAATCCAGTCCTGGCCATTTATGGAAAACCTGTATAGACTTTCCTCTGGAGGATTGCTTAATGCAGAAATGCCTTGAAGAGTTGTCACCATGAATATGCTGGGAAAACTCTGAGTTTGGATTAGTCTGCAAGGGTATCCCAGGTGGGCTGTGCTTGCCTGCTCCTTTTTCTTGCTGGCAGTCACTCACCCCCTTGCTGTGTAATTAGGTCACTTAGCTTCTTCTTATGTGCCTTGCAGTATTTTCCTTGCTGGCAGCAGAGAGGACTCTAGCAGCTGCCAAAATCAGCTGTCTTTCCCTGCTTCCCTTGTCACAGAAGGACAAGGGTCCCTCAAGGAGGGTGGAGTCCAAGCTATATCAGAAGCCAGAAGCCGCAGTAATACAAGCAGGCTTATTCTGCTGCTGGAATAGGATTTATTGAGTCTTGATGTGTTGATTATATACAGGCTCGTTATGAAGACATACACGCACTTAAGGGTGTGAGCTGTTGTTTTCCATTACCTTATGTGAGCAAACTGCACTTACATCAAGGACTTGACCTAGCAGATGATTTAACTAACTGACTCTAAGCAAGGATTTTGTTTAAGCATTTCAAATAATTAGAGACTGATTTGAATTGCAGCTGCCATTCCAAACTGCCTTGCAGCTGAAGGGACAAGGTGGGGTGAAGTGGGAGAAATGCATTTGAATTTTTAATGCAATTTGGGTTGAAATGCTCTGAAATGTTGGGATCTTTTTTGTAGTCCCAAACTCCCATTTCAGATTTCTACTTGTAAAGCCAATTCTACTTGCAATGCTCAAGTTTGTTGTGTTTCTGGGGAATGTTGTTATGGTTCTTTCCTTCCATAAACACAACAGTAATTGTTGTTAACACTGACATTAGATTTTAATTAGCTTGAAGTCAGTCATCGTGTAAACTATTCCATTCTCTCTCCTGATATTTGAGAGGTTGATTTCCAAGAAAGAGCAAAGCTGGAGGGAACAAATTCTCTCAGTTGCCCTACAACTTTCCTGTCTCCCCATGGACACTCACAGCCCGAAGTGCAAGTGCTGGGGGAGAGCAGTGCTTCCAAACTGTGCATGAGTGTATCCACTTCTCAGATCAAGTGGGCTACTCAGAAAATCAGAGGAGCTCAATGGAGGGTGGAGGGAGGGGAGCTGAGCTACTTTGGAGAGCTGGAAGTGACAAGCCAGAGCCCTGAGTATGTGGTCTGAGTGTGGAGGAGGGGAGCCTGGCCAACATGCTTTGCACGCATCACACGTACAATATCCTAGGAGGAGATGGCAGCATAATAAAAGTCCAGCTTTGAACATCTTTCCTGTCACTGTCATCAGAGATCTGTGGTGAAAGACGTTTGGGTTTTTCTGGATCTAGATTTCATGTCTGTGTCTGAGTCATGAAAAGCAACATTTCTGACAAAAGACTGTACATGTGATAGCTTTGGTTTTTAGTGTCCCGGGGTTAGATCATTATGACAGCACCACACAGCTCCTAAAGTTGGTTTCTGCTTTCAAACATACTGAAGCTGTGCCCATGCTACACAGCTGTTCTGCATTAAGCATGTCCCAAGGACAGACAATTTTATTGTTAATTTTGAGTGCTAACAACAGTCCTTTTAACATATAGATAATACTCTAGCAGAGGCTTTAGACTATTACGAGTTGTGTCTAGAGTATTACCTCAAAATAAGTCTAGAATTTTGCAGGCAGGATGATACAAAACAATAGTCACGCTTTAGATGATTTTTAGTGCTGTCAGACTCCCTTGGGTTCAAAGAAACCAGAAATGAAATCTATTTGGCAACATGATCCTGTTGATCATTCAACAGCAACAGCTGGCACTGCTAGCAGAGGACCAGCCAAAAGCTATTCTGCATAATCAGAAGTAGATTTCAAACCAGATGGATGTTATCCATAATGTTATTTGGAGAATAGCATTTTTAGTTGAATGCGCAATATATTATTGCCTTCAGCTTTGTTTTTGGCTCTGACTGACAGTAGGAGTGGTGTTTTAATTTGTATTATAGCGAGGACAAATAGAAGGCAAAGTGAGAGTCAGACACTAAAACAAGAGAATGAAAATGAGAAGCATTGGCACAGTATTTCCCAACAGAACAAGAAATGCTGAGAAATCCTATTAAACAGTTATATTTCATTAAAATGTTCTGAAGGAATGAGACCTCAGCGTGAAAATAAGGACACTGAGTTTTCTTGTGAGACAATGTTTGAAATTCTGTGTCCCTTTGTATGCCATTGGGAAATTTTTCCCACTTTACTTCTCAGTATATTACCTGAAGATGAATGCAATTTTATATAGAGTATCCAAAAAGAAAAGGAGTGAAAGCCTGTCTACTTTGAAAGCACCTAACTCAGCATCTTCATGATAATAAGTAGGTAACACAATACTGGCAATATGCCATACCTTGAAAGTAGTTTTCAGGAGGCAAGAGTTTCTCTCAGTTGTGATTTAGTTTTAGAAATTTAAGTGCTCAAAGGAAGGCAGTACTCAAAGGAAGGTGGATGCTGGTGTGAGCTTTTCCATCCTCTGTCTCTGCTCATATATTTAAAATTTAGTCTTCAAGACCAGCTTCAGGCTTCCCATGGCACTGCAAATACACTCAATTAGAACTTACAACATCCTTGGCTACTCCAGTTATCAGCTCTCCATACATTTCTGTTTGAAGTATCTCTGTCCTCATGAACAAAATTTGCCTTTCTCAGCTATGCCTCCTGAGCTTGGCCGATTCCACTGTTTCACAGTTAGGGTTTTGAGAGAAGCCCTGGACTGCCTGGATTACTGGGGGTTAAAAGAAAACTTTTGATTACCCTGAAAAATTAGACTAGTGTAAACAATTTCAGCTCTTGTATATGTTGAATAGAAGAGTACAGGCTTTTTCTGACTTTTCTCTTAGTAACTGCACATGGACTGCTTCTTTTCAGCCACTTAAAAGTATTTTGAAATTATAGATAAAAAAAGAGGGAGAGAGAGATTTCCAAAAAAGTGGGGGAAATTTTGGGTTGACACTGGGAAAGAGGATCAAGACACAACATTTCAAAGAAAATATGGATTCTTTTTTTTCCTTCCTCCATCTTCACTCCAAACCTACTCTGACCAGTAAACTGTATTATCTCCATCTGCACAAGAAAGGGAGACCAAAGAGGATTTTCAAGCCAACATTTTTCAGATTGTGCAATGCCTGTATCTTCCAAAAGCTTTCCTTCCAAGTACAGGCCAGTCATAATGTCTGGGTGTAGGAGAAGAGAGGACTCCCTGTAACGTGCACATGACATGCTGGGCTTTCCAGTGGTGTGACTCACTGAGAAGCTGATTGATTTTGTTAGCAGCAGTAAATGTCCTGCTGTGTCTGTTGCTGCAGACTCCCTACTGTCGTCACAGTGGGTACCTGCTCAGCATGTACAGATGCCACAGTAGCAGGTCTCTCATCTGAAGGAATAACATGAGCAAGCCTCCAGTGGTGCTAGTTTTCTCCTGAACAGCGAGGGGGAAGAAGAAAACCAGTGTCTCTTGGTAATTGCCTTGTCCTCCGCCTGAAATCTCATAACAGCATCTTCTTTTACAGCAGGGTCTTTTGGTGAGCTGTGGGGTGTGTGGGAGAGGCAGCCAGCAGGCCTCCTCTAGCCCATGCACAGGGGGATGTGGAGACTGGGAATTCACAAATACAGAGAGGTAGTGGGAAAGTGGGAGGGCAAGGAGGAAGGTGGGATTTGGAGAAGGTCAAAAGGCTCCTCACTGGGGCGTCTATGACACTGGAGATGCTGGTGGGGAGGCTGTCATGCAGCAATGGCACCAGCTAGGCACAGAGCACGGCTTGCCAGGGGAGAAGGCCCCCTCCTTTACACTCCATCATTACAGCTGCTGCTTTATGGTACTAACTCTTCCTCAGCTCTTTGTAAGGGAGGCTTCTGCCAGATGGGAGCCAGATGGTTCTGGGACCTGTGTAGGCAGTGGGTTGCAGCAGCTGGGGAGGGCATTGTAGTGCAAAGTCTACATTGTATCTCCCTGTCCATCATCACTGCGTTCCTCTGCCCCTTTCTCTGTTAAAATCAGCTTCTTCCTGCTGCACGAACAGCTCTCCTTTAGCGGTATCCTGTCAAACAGGGCTAGCAGTACTGCAAATTGGTGCTGCCTCTGGTATTTAGACTTGAAGAAATATATGATACAGAAGCAACAGGTTACTCTGGGCTTTGCAACTGCCCTGCCCTCCAAGAAACATAACAGCTGCCAGCAATATGTGAACATAACTGAGTATCTTAAACCACACAGCAGGTGGCAGTCTTTTTGCTGTGCTACCCAAGAATTAAAATGTTTGTAGGTTTTGACATTGCCCAGATATTGCAGGAAATTTTAAAATTCCCTTTGCATATCTTTTCTGCAATACCCTTGAGGTCCATCAGTGTTGTCAAACACTTTCTTCATCAGTCTCATGGGTTAGCCAAAACATCCTCATAATATTTCTAAGCTGTTTACTGACTGAGCACCCAGACCACAACTCTAACTGGGTCATCTGTGCAACTGAAAAGAATGAAGGGACAACCCCTGGAGCCTGGACCCCTCGATCTTCTCAACCTGTTGAGCTCAGCTGTGCCCCACTTAAGGTGAATGGCAGTACCTCATGTGAGAGATCCCAAATCCACAGACTCATTTCTACTTTTTTCTCTTCATTATCAGCCACAGTGTTCCCAGGTTTTTTCCAGCAGGGATGGAAAGTACAGCCCTTTCCCAGTAGAATTTTCAGTTCTTTCAGGACGTATTTTTTGTTTCCTGGTAAGTAGCACAACCAAAGTGGACCTTCAGGAAAGGGGTGTATATGGGACTTTTTGAATGTGATGAAAGAAGAGATGAGGGGACAATGGAAGAGAGAGAGATCCAGTCAAACAGCAGGAAGTATGATTTTTTGCTTTCTGTGGACAGGCTGCTTTCTGTGTTGGGAGACCTTTCAGTGCTTTGCTTTGCTTTCCATGGATTGGAAGGCAAGCATAGGAGGGTTTCAAGTTTTGGCAGGTATCTGGATGCCCAGGACAGAGAATGGCAAGGAAACCATGACTATAATACGCTTTGAAAATGCCACTACTTGCTCATTTTTGTGTTGATAGAATCACACAATCATAGAATATGCTGAGTTGGAAGAAACCCATCCAGATCACTGAGTCCAGTTCCTGGCCCTTCACACGACACCCAAGAGTCACATCATGGGGCTGAGAGCATTGTCCAAACGCTTCTTGAATTCAGACAAGGCTTGGTGCTGTGACCACTAGTGCCATTTGCCTTCTAGATGCTTCTGAGTCTGCAGCCCTGTAACTCAGCTAAACCCTAACCCTACCTAACTGCAGGTATCGTTAGTACAGGCAAACAGTGATTTAGAGATGCTGCCCATACCCAGATTTTCATTCTCCCCAGCTGTTGGAATTTATTACCCTCAACTTGAAGTCACTGTTCTCTAGGGGAATGGAAGTAACATCATGTTTTTTCTGTCTTCTCACAGAAGTGGAAGATGAAAGGCAGTTTCATTCAACACTTTGTCAGCGGTCTCTGCCTGGAAAACCAGACTGGAAGAGTGGTGACCAACCCCTGTCAAGCAGGTGTACCTGGCCAACAGTGGGAGCTGCTACAAGCAACATGATGGTAGCACAGAGATCTCCTTGCTTCTTTGTGCATGAGACTTTGGGAACAGAGGGGGATCAGGAAGGGAGGAATGGTTTTGTATGTCTGACCCTAAATGTTTTCATTGTGCCCATCAATAAGCCACCATTTCAGCTGAGCACTTGATGTTTTTGAGCTTTTCAGATAAGAAGCTGGGGAAGAGAGGGATCAGGACAGTTGTCGAAATCTTCCTATCTATTAAGTCCTGCTTTGTAGCTGATGCCTGTGCACAGCTGCACCTAGGGATGGAGGAGGACCTAGCCCAATACTTGGAGTGACCCGAAGTACCTTGCAGCTCTCCCCATCCTTTCCTTTCTCTGCATCCAGAGTTCACGACCTTCAGTCCAGCAGCTTTAGGCTATGCTTGTAAAAACATTGGTAGCTCTTTGTCTTCCCTGGCTTTTTGCTCTAACATTGTGCATCATTTATGCATATGTCTCTCAGTGAGGACTGGCCAGAAGAGTCATCATGATCATTGGAGAAGCTGGGAAAGAGCTAGCAGATCCTGGGGGCAAGTTTGTCACCTCTTTTTGGTGGGCCCATTCCTTCCTCTGCCCAGAGTAGCTGCACTACAGCCAAATGTGCTGAGATTGGGCAATGCTGACAAGAGAGATTGAAAAGGGACAATCTGTTTTACCAGCTTAACCAGGGATTGTTTCAGGGACTATTCCCTGTTGAATTCTTCCTTCCAGCTTTTTTATGTGTGGAAGGCCAGCCCTGCCTCCAAGAGTGATCCAAGCCTGCAGGTTCAGGGTCCCATGTTCTGGTGGAGGCAGTCAGAGACAGGTGCCAATACGCTGGGATGTTAGGGAAGCTGGGACTGTTCTCTGGCTGCTCTTCCTGGTGCTACCAGCCACTGCCCACTGCAGCCCATACTGAAGGTTGTGCACAGAGCTGCGTGGGCAGCACACACAGACAGAGGTGCTGCACATGGCTCAGGCCTGTGGCAGGAGCCCACCCAGATCCCCACTGTGAGAGACACAGGGGGACAGCCCCTAGGTCATAGCAGACTTCTTGCTGCTGGCTGGGGAGGACCACAGTCCTCGTGCTTGTCTCTCCAGCTCTGCATAGCCCCTGTGAATACAGCCTGGCATGACAAACCACCCACTCCCTCTGTCTAGTTGCTTTTCCACCTCTCTTTGAGAAAGACAAGGCAGAAAGGCTAGGGCTGCTCTACTTTTGACACCCCTCTCTCTTCCTGGTGAGCACCTTAGGGAGAGGTTAGCTGATGAAGCTGAAACTGCCCCTGCACAAATGCTGCCACAGTGCAGGCCTGCCCTGAGAGACCTCTCCTTTGTGTTCTGGAAAAACCAAAGACACTGGTGTCTCTAGCTAGCATCCCAGTCCTGCTCCCAGTTACCAGTCAGCTCTAGCTGTGTGAGTTTTCAAACCTGCCAAGGGACTCTTACCTATTCAAGTAAATAAAGTCCCCACAACCTTACCTTCTCCTAACTAGATCTGTTAAATTTTCCTTGAGACAGATTTTGTAAACCAACTCTCTTTTCCAAGAAACTGACAGGGGAACCAGGTGGTGGGACCACCCTCATTAGGCAAATGCTTGCCTGGATCCTTTCTGATCTGGTGTAGAAGAAACAGGTTGTTCGTTTGGATTCTGAACAGCTGTTTGCTTTTGATCATGTTTGTATCTCTTTTGAATTCTTTCTCTTAGCTTGGTATTAACCCAAACAGTTGACAAAAGAACAGATAATGTTCTTCATACATTGCATGTGCTTAGTGTGAAAACTGAACAATGGTTTTTGTTCTTGGTTTAAAAAAATTAAATCCACCATGTGGCAGGGGCTCTTTTCCTGTCTCCTGCTTCACTTTGACATCAGATCCCCACCTCAGCACTGATTAGCCAGAAGAATGACCTGCCTGCACTCTGAAAACTCACAGGGGAGTTCTTTTGATTCTTACAGAATGGTGCAGCTGTTCTTCTGTGTGGAAATGAGGGCACTGACTCTGCAGTGATTTCTCTTTCCCCATATAGACATGCTTTGGGCTGGAACCACTGAGGTCAGGAGAGGGCAGAGAAGGAAGGAAAATAGCCTAGGAATGGAAAGAGAGTGGGCCAGACAGACCCATTGAGGGGAGAGATGCCATCCTATTAGCTACTGCATTTTTAAACAAGAATATACAGGAGATGGTCCTTCCAGAATAGCATCATTATGCAGTAGGAGACAGGAACAGTCAAGTTCTTACCTACCTGGCTTGAAAAATATTGATGCAAAGACAGATGAAGGGCCACTGAGCAGGTACTGTTCGTAAGCTCTGTATACAATGAAGTGTGAGAGGATTACATATTTTCATCAAAACGCAGTCTAAGTGGACCATCTGACCTCCACCCATTTCACTCTCCAGCAGTTTATGGGCTGCAGCTAACAGCATGTTCACTCCCCTACCAGGTACTGCCTCCTTCCTCCCTGCTCCCACTCTGTGTGTGCAGCTTTCTTGCAGTTCCTTCTTCATAACCACTCTGGGACCAGGACCCAGCTCCTCTACAAACAATGCTCCTGACTGCTGCAGACCACAGAAGCCCTGCTTGTATACAGTCTCCAAGCTCTGGGCCAGCCCTGGTTCAAAGGGCTCTTGTCAGCACAACAACTGCTGCCCTCGACTGTGTGCTTGGCTCCAGTGCTGGAGGTTGCTGACTGCTCCTGGAGCAGACATACCTGGACTAGCTGTGTTGATTTGTGCCTCTCTTCCTACTGCTCTCCTGGCAGAGTGTGAACTGGCACCCTTCTTGGGCTGTAAGCTGGGGCAGCTGAAGATTGGACACTCTCCTTCTTCAGGTGCCCTGGCCTGGGGGAGGAAATGGGCAAAGGTGGACATATGCTAGATGTCAATAACTCAAATTGCTTGTGGAGTTTGGAGTTTAATTTTTTAATTCTGCCTGGTTTTGGACATGTTCTCCTGAGGTCACCTCCAACTGCTCACTTTTCTGTCAGCTAAAGCATTGCTTTAGCTCAACAGAGATCTCCCCACACATCATCTTTTGGAAGCCATTGGTTTCCAATGTATTTTAACAGTTGCTGAAAAGGAGGTACATTACAAAAGGCTGCTGTCAAGTGTGGGCAAACTGAATTTCTCATAATAAACGAAGTCTTGTTCAAATTCATTATTAGCATAGTCTCCATGTCCCTTGCATTGAAGGGAAGGAAGAACAATATTATCTCTGCTTTCTTCCCCAAGGTCCGTGCAGTGCCATGTTTTGTAACAGGTGTCTCCTAGGATTTTTTCAAGCAAACTGACTATTTTTAACAATCAGAACAAGCAGCTGCTCACCCTTGTTTTCCTGTTTACTTAATAGTCTAGCCCCCTAGACTGTCAAGATGGAGCATTTGCATTGGTAATACCTTTAAAGAAAGCTGTTATTGTTTCAGAGCATCCAATGTAATTTCCTGTGCTGTGAACCAATGGGGGTTTATTTAAGAGGAGCTGAATCTACTGTTGTACAGAAATAGATTTCAAAAGGTTTATTTTTCCCACTCACTTGTAAGTTGCACTTTGCCAGATGTAATTTATGTGGAACCCAGTTTAGTTTTCCTTTTTCTTCAAAAAAGCATGTGCCAGAATCTGTTTAATGCCTGGAATAAAATCCATTTTGAAGTAAGTGTTTCAGCCTGTTCTTATTCCCCTTTGCTTCCTCTGCTGAAAAAGAGCATCCTTTCTTGCCAGTCCTCTCCTCTGTCTCTCACTGGGTTTGTTCCCTACATATTCATACCCCAGTTCTTTGCATGGGTTCATGGGCTGCCTCAGGAGGGATACTGCTGGAGCTGGCAGAGATGCTTCTAGGAAACAATGGTGTACCAGTTGAAAAGGACTGAAAAAGTCCTTCTCAGCTGGATAGGGAGACAAGTATAATTCCTGGCAATTAATGGGCTGACTTGCGTGCTGAAAGAAATAGCTGGGGTTGTGGGGAATTAATTCTTCCTGTTACTCCTCCCTTGATATTTTCCTTAAGCTAGCAGCCTGCCTATTTTTTTACATAAGCCTCCCAAAGACTTTTCTTCTGCTTCTGGCTTGAGGGCAAAGAAGCATCACAACCCACAGATGCCTCCTAGCATGTGCATCTCTGAGCTTCAAATATTGTAACTCCCCAAGAAGGCTGGTAAGATTTTCTAACCTCATATTATTTAAAACAAAAAGGGAAAAAGAGAGAAAGAAAGGGGAGGGGGGGGGGGGAAGAAAAAAGAAAGCCCAGCCAGCAGTGTCGATGTGGAGACTTTGCGTTTAAAATCAAGGATTAACAGCCTGCCAGCTCACCTCGCAGAGGCTTTTTCAAACGAGGGTCAGCTGGGTCTGCCTCTACAGAAAGCAGCTGTGCCAGAGCTTCTGTCTAGGGAAGGAGGGTGAAGGTGTTCTGGAAGTCAGCTGGTGTGGGGGGAAACCAATGCTTATCTGTGCTGCCTGATGTTTGAGTGGTGTGGGAACTCAATAAAAGGAGAAGAATTGGGGCTTTCTCTCTTAGTGCTGCCCTTGTAGCAAGACACAGTTGGGCTGTGTCCTTGGAGCCCTGCCATGCACACCCTGAGTGATGAGCACCAAAGTGCCCTAAAAACCAGGAGGTTCTCAAGCTCTAATGGCTGGGAAGTTTTTATTAGTCCTGCCTAGGAAAATGATAGGGTTCTAATCTTCTGAAGAGCCAGACTGGGGTGGTTGGGAGGGAAGGAGAAATGGGTGAGGGATGGGTTATCCTCTGAGGAGGATAGAATCAGACATGCAGAAGTCTGACACATACATAAGGTAGAGAAGAGTTTGGAGTAGAAACAGGTGCCTCAAAAGGGACTAGAACCTAGTGTGGGAAAAATTATAGGGGAGTAATTTCTCTGCTGGAGGCTGAAAACATAGAAACACCATGTCCACAGCAGTCATACAGCTGGGTCAAATTCAGTAGATGCTTTATCTAAAAAGGAAAATCAAGTGTTATTTGGATTTGTTGCTTGCTTGTTTGTTGGGTTTTTTTAAATACTCAAACACTTTATTTGAGAACTCACAAAGCAGATTGTTTTCTTAGAAATAGAGGTATTCTCCAGGCTACATTCAGTAACAAATCTAGGTGCTAAGGGACCATCTTTTTCTTCAGTTTGTTAAAAGGGATTTGCTTGATACAGAGACCTTATGGGGATGTCTCTTAATTCTCAAGATCCTCTGCTGTTGTGCTGCAGGGTGTGTGGAAGGGGATATCTCTCGCCCTCTAATTGGACTTCTTCAGCATTTGAGAAGTACATTCTAAGTTCAGAAGCATCTGGAAACCTGACTGCTGCTCTTCCTTTGGGCAAGCATCCTAACATACTCCCTGCATCCTTTCTCTTTTGGTCTCTACTACTTGGTGAGTGTTCAGACGGAGCTGAAGAGCTCCTGTGTCCCTCCCTTTTAGGGAGCCTAAGATTCATTCCTTCATCATGGCTTGTGAGAACTCTAAACAGAGCCAGAGAAGCCCTGGAGAACTGCAAATATTGAAATTAGATGTTTACATCTACCTGAAAGAAAACTTGTTTTCAGTGTGTTTGTTTTACTGCTATAGTAGCAAAAAATTAGCAGTACAGTGCCCTGTGAAAAACAGGATATTTGCAGCATGCTGGGCTTCTGGCTCTGCTTCTCCAGTGGAGAACTCTGTGCCCATGTGTGGACAGGAGGCATTGCCCTTCCATCGCTCTCCCAGCTGGGGTGCAAGGTAGCAGCTGTGGTACAGTCCAGAGCTGTGTTAAAAAATATTTCTTTGCTGTGGCATGTTGCAAAGGAGCCACTGGGACAGGGACTCCTGGGGACAGGAGGGAAGTGAACAACCTTTTACTTTTTTGACTGATCTACATCTGTTTGAGAAATGCTGCTTAAATCTCACCAGTGACTGACCAGTCACTAAAATCAGGCCAGAATGAGGTAGTATTTCTTTGCTGAAAATGACACTGGTAAGTGTTCAGGCTTGCCTTTTTTTGAGACATCCCATCTGAATGGAAATAGCAGCTTCTGACTTATTGATGAAACTTGTGCTTTACAAATCTGAGTCATTAAAATAAATTCTGCTTCATCTGTACTGCATGGTGGGAAAAAAAAGAACGAGAGAAAAGATAACAAAATAATCCACTTGGGACAAAAATGTGTTTTTAATGTGATTTTGGTGGAAACCAGCTCCTCTCTCTTTGATTTCCATGGAAACTAGTACAGCTTACCATTGCCTGCAGCAGGGCTGAGCTTGGCAGTAGCAACAGCAGTGGTGCTCTGGGTGATGAGCTGGCCAGTGCCTGGGGGAGGCACAAATTCATGAGCATAAAGTGAACAAAACGGGTTCACTGACCCAAAAGGCCACCCATGAATCCCTCTGCACCTCCAGATCTGTCTTTTCGCAATGGCTCTTCCTCCTGAATTTTGTGTTCAAGAGTGCAAGGCTGCTTTACCCTTCCCCATCTCAGTCTCAACTGATGGGTGGATCTCAATATGCCCTTCTCAAGCAGCCTGAGCTCCTTGTAAGCACGGTAGCTGTTGCCTGCCAAGGTGATTGTGAGCTCTCCCAGGCTTCATCCCAGCTCTTGAGGTCCCTTTTCCCCTCTTGCACTGGCATTTCATGTTACTGCCCCTTGGGACTGCCATGGGGTCTCCTGGTGGTTGTTTAGTTCTAACCTGTACACATGCTGCTGTCTCCTGTTGGCTTCCCTTCAGCAGCTGGGTGACCAGAGCTGGCCCTGCAGTACAGCTGTATTTTGGAAGTGCCCACAACAGTTTCAAAGTGGGACAGCTGCATACAAAGTATGCAGAACAGTTTATTTGAAGAGATGACATATTTTATGGTTCAGAGTTTGTGTGAATTTCTTTACCCACCAAAACAGCTTGTTTCCCAGTCCTCCCAACATATAATGAGGGCAAACGAGAAATTGTGTCAATGCTGGTATGTTTTGAAGGGGATGGCTTGAGTCTCACCCTTGCTGAAGAGATGCAGTGTTGTTCCCACTGCTGTGGCAAGCAGAAAAGCAGTGGAAGGGGAAGTGCTGAAATAGGTATGAGGACACTCAAATGTGGCTATAGTTTCCATCGTAGGGAAAATGGGAAGAAGCTTGATGGGTGCCTTTCAGCCCAATTAGTAGTAGAGCAACAGGGTGAAGAAGAAAGAGATGTGAAAGGAGTAGGACTCTTCCTGCAATGGCTGGGGGTGTTTCTAGGACAAGACTGTTGGGTCAGGCTCTGAGGACAACGCAGACCTGTTTCTTGTTTCTAGTGTCAGCTGCCTCCAGGCCTTCTGCAAGCTGTCCCATTTCCATTTCAGGAGACAGCTTGGCCTGTGCCAGCCAGCCAGGACTTGGAAGAACATGCTCAGACTGTGACTTTCTGAAGGGATGTTACGCCGCTAGCAACAGTGTGCTGGTGTGAGGGTGTCTATATCTCAGGCTGCAGCAGAAAGTGGGATACTGGGGTGAGCTGAGGCTGATGTCTTGCATCCACCTGCTTCTCTCCTTGCTGTCTCTGAACATTGTTTCTTGAGTCTTGTTTCTCTGGATTTCAGTGAGGATCAGACAGTCCAAGGCTGGCCAGGACTGAACTAGATCTTTTCCACCCCTCATCTCAGTGATTCCTTCTCTTTTAAAATAAACTCAAGAGCCTTCAGTACTGCAGCTGGAAGTTCAGTGGGGAGAACATAAATAGGGACACTTAATTCTGAGTTTTGCCTCATCTTACCAGGGACAGAGCAAAAGGAATGTGTTCTGCTGTCAGCTGTGATCCCCAGTGGCTGCAAACCAGTCACATCATCCCAACACAGCAACATGAAGTGAACTTGAATTCGGCCATCTAGGAAAATAGGACCCGTTTTTGTTATTGCTGTTTCCTAATAAAGCCTCTCCTGTGAGTCATTTAGTTCTTTGTTGACTTGTTTCCTTTCTTGATCAGTGTCTGAGTTCTCTGTGCTTGTGGTGCAGCGTGAAAAAAGGAAGCCCTCCCTCAGGCACCAGGCTCAGCACTTACTTGCACCGCAGCTGGCACTGCTGGGAGCTCAGGCTGGGCTGTACAAGCTGCTGGGGCCACCGTGCTGCTCCTGGGGCATTTTGCCTGTCCTAATCCCTTTGCTGTGCCCACTACAGCAGTGACCACCCTGCAGCTGGTGTGTGCACCTACACCTATGGCCTTGCCTGCCCAAGGATGAAATTCTTGCTCTATTTAGTCCTTGTGTGTTCTGCTATCACCTTCACTTACATCTGATTTCCTCCTTTCAGGTCTTTAAGCAGATTTTATGGGTGAGGAGACTGAACAGAGAAACATTCTTCTTAGCAGAAACTGACATTGGGCTTTCTCCTCACGGCTGCATTTTTCTCATTTTGCAGCGTTGTGTGGATGTTATTCATTAGAGCATGCACTTGTGAGATTTGGGAAACAGACTTGGTCTGAATTGTTCCTGCTTGAACTAAATTTCTGTTTGTGAATTTTAACATTATTGACTTCAAGAATTGTGAATGGCTGAGAGAATGCTGCTGGGCAGTCACTTGGCTTTGTGGCAGAAGCAGCAATAAAGAGCTGGACAAAGGCAGGTGTGAGATTGAGAGCTAGAAGGCAGATTGGTGGTTATCCTGCTTGGTATTTCTTCAGCAGCAGACACAGGGAAACTGGTAATATAAATCTCGAAGGGGCTACTAGGAAAGAGAAATACAGCTAATGCTTGAATAGGGTCTGCCTTCTGTACTGGCCATGATCAAGGAATGCTCTCTACAGATCCTCCCTCAGTGTCCAGCATCAGTTCCCTTCTGAAAAACCCTACCTATCTCAAGTTGTTAATCTGCAATATTGCTTAATACACTGATACTTCTGCCCATTAAGAACATCTTAGTACAGCTGTAGATAAAGGCTTGACTATGCTGGCTTGTCACCTGGACTGCCTGTGCTGCTCAGCATACTGCATGGCGGGGAGTATGCCAGTGGTGTTTCAGTGACTCAGGCGTGGAGGGATCTATTTCAGGCAGAAGTCATTTTCTTCAGGCCATTTCTCAGATTTTTGAGGAAAAGTAGCAAATTGCAGTGGAGACTTGTTCTCTACTACAGGAATTGCCAGGTTTGCTCAGCCTGATGTATTAGGCTTGCAGGCTGCTTTGTCCTTTTGGCCTGAGTAGTTTTAATCCATGCCCTAGACCAGGCTTACTGGAACAGGCTAGCACAGTGCAGCCTGACTGTGGGTGGAGATATTCAGCTGCCACAGGGGAGTCGGGTTCCCGGCTCTTACCTCCTGCCGTATATGGGATTTTCATGGAGCCTGTACCTCCGGGAGTTTTGTTTAGTGTAAAACACTCAGCGAGTGAGATCTGATGATATTGATGGAAATGGAGAACTAAAAATGCAACAGATGTAGCCAAGTCTAAAAGCGTACCAAGTGATCTTCTGCTTGGGGTGGAATTACGGAGTTCGAATGTTCAAGGTAGTTCTTTCACAGCTCCTCTCAAGGCTTCAGTGCAGATTGTTCAATCATTTGTATTTTATCTCTCTTAAACGGTTCTTTAACTGTAGGCTGTGCGCTATAACGCCGTTTAGAAGGACAACTAGTGATGTCAAAGTCCCTCTAATTACCCCAAGTTGCAGTGTCACCTCTGCTTTCTTTCTGAGGAGATGAAAGCCATGTTCAAAGAGACCCACTTGGTACCTGAGCATTTTTCAAGGCAATCAACTCTTCCAAGCTCTTTTCCCCTCAAGCAATCTAAATGCTAAATAGATCTTTAAAATAATTACCATATCTAAGACGAGAAACCATTTTTCCCTGCAAACACCTGATGCTCATTAGGAACATTTAATGTGTCACACATCACCTCTGTTTACTCTAAATTTCCATGGCAGGAGTTTGTCAGGTACTGAGTTTATGCTGAAGAGTCTGAGAAAGCTTCGAGAGCACAAATCCTTTGTCCTGAGAGGGAAGAGATCTGTATTTCTTGGAAACTCTTCCATTTCTCCCCTCCCAGTTTGATTTTGATCTTATTAAAAATAAAAATAAATAGTGCCAGTGAACTACACCAGCCTGGCACCAGTGTAAGCCAGGAACCCAAATCAGAGATGAGTTTAGCCCAGAGCACCAGGGTTGTAGAAAAGTTAGCTTCTACCTGTCTTTGCAGCTTCTCTTTCCCAGGTTAGAACAGCACACAGCTGGGTCACTGGTGGCTGCCTGCAGCATCCCAGAGCCCTTGGCAGGACCAGCAGCTGCCAGCACAGCTGGAGCCCCATTTGTCCAAGGACATCGGTAGCATATGCTGAACTATGAATCCCCCAGGGCTGCCACAAGGCTTGTGCAGTGGCTTTCCCAACCTGAGCAGAGAGTCCTGCTAGGGGAAATCCACAGGACGGGGCTGCTCACTGTACCTCATATGGCTGTCAGGAATCACTCCCACCCTTGTACCAATGCAATATATCAGAGAAGGAACAGACTCTCTGGGAACCCGGGGTTTCTCAACCTTGCAGCTGTTCTTAGCTCTGCCTGCTAAAGCTGTTCCACTTTGGACTTCTCATGATAGTAAAGCTTGATTTGAACAAAGGGTATATAATTCTAACCCAGTGGTTGAAGAGCTTTCAGTCTCTGGAGCAAGACCTGAAGCCCGAGATTGCTTCAGGAATTAATTTGCATTTTTATGCAGCAACTATTTAATTTCAAGCTCATAAACAGTGCCTGGAATGCAAGACCTTCCTGTAAATACTCCAGCTGCTACTAGAAAATGATAATTACTTTCCCTCTGGTGCAGGTCATCCTCAGATATTCCATACCAAGGATTTTAAAAGAGCCTCATTATAAGACATTCAGTGTTTTGTCCTCTAATCCCTCTTGCCAGCCCCAGACAAGCCTATACGGCTTGGTTAAATAGAAAAAGCTGTGACTCTTGTCTTTCATTTGTTTGCAATGGCTGTGTTTGGAGAAGCTTATCAAATCAAGCAATATGGAGAAACACTTTGTTTCTGGGTTCCCTTAGTACTTACTCATGCAGGTGGTCTAAACACAGCTGAGACTAGAGTGCTTCTGTGTGGGTGTTGAAGCGGATCCTGAATTGTGAAGGCTGAAATGTGCATATCTGAGGTGTATCCAGCTTTGGACAACAACTGAACAGAGACTTTTATAATTCCAAAAATCTAATGATCCGAACGATTCAAATCCCACCTACACCCTTTGGACATGGGTTTCTGGACACCATACATCATCTGGGGTACAGCCTGGAAAACAGCCTGAAATCATCTGACTTCGAGTAGTGTTTTGGCTAGGATGCCACACATCCCTCTTCATGCACACTTCTTAAACTTCTTATTCAAATGTCTCATTTGAATAATGTGTGCTTCATTACCACAGGGGTTCTTATCTTATAATATACTGCAAACAAGGCTGACGGTCTTGAGTGAGGGGAGTTCACAGGACCCTTTCATGGGTGTGCTGTGCATGGTAATGCTGTCATCTGTGAACTCAGAGCCTCCAGACACCATGTTCATTAGTGAAAAGAGTGATAAAATCTCAGAGGGTTTTTTTTGGTGTTGCTCAGAGGAGAAGCAACACTGCTGTAGAAATTCCCTCTGAGTTAGTAATACAACCTGATTTAGAGGACTGTGAACATGTGTGAGAAGGGTTATTTGGAGGCTCTCCCTCATACCCCAGGGTCCCCACCAGCTGATCTGTTCAATCACATCTTAATCTGGCCATAATCCTAGCAAGCAAGTGAAAGAGAGCTAGCAGGAAAGGCCGAGTGCCTGCAGCAGTGATGAGTGACCAGGCAGATCCTGAAAGCTGTAAAAGGTTTTAAGGAGATCAATACTCCCTGTGCACTCATTTCTAATTGGGCTTTATTGCAGGTCTCTGATTCATGTAGTTCATTAAATGGACTCAGATGGAGTTTCTATAACTAAGTTTATACTCCTAGGGCATGGGATCAAAATAACAGCAGCAAGCAATTGCCAAGGCCTCAGAACTCATCTGGAGTAAAGTAATTGCAAGAGTGCTGAAGCATTAGACTTCAAAGAAATGCGGATGTGGCTAAATCAGTATTATTAATTACATTTAAGTTTACAAAAAAAAGTTATCTGCTATGTTAAGGGTTACTTTAAAAACCACCCAGTGCCATGAAGTATATATTTCAACTAATTTTTTGCACCACTTGCGTTCTGGGCAACTATTTTCTGAGTTTCCAGGAAGCCCATGAGTGAACAGCTCCTAAACAGCATCAGTTAGAGTTACATTGTCTCCAGTTCTCTCATTCTCAGGACACCATGCCCCAAACATCAAATTTGTGGAAACAACGAGGAAAATATGCGGAAAATACATGGAAAACCCCACTATTTTTCTACCTTAGGTCTGCATATACCCTTTCATCTTCCCTGCAAAATATCTGTGGGAGATGTTTGCCAAGTAAACAAAAAAGTCCGAGAAAGCCCCCCAACAGTAGAGTTCCTCTGTGTATCTGATTAGATACAAGTGCCACAAAGCCCATTAGCCAGTTTCTGTCAATGACCTACACCGAGTGTTTAGGGAAAAGTGCAAGAACAGGGGATGGCACGGTGGTCCTCTCCCAAAACATTCTCAGGGCCCTCAGTTACTTCTGATGCACTGACACCCTGAGCTAGGGCTGTCATCCGTGCATTTAACAGCCACCATGGATTTCTCTTTATAAGGTTTATCTAAGTAAATAGGAAGAGGGCGTTTCCATTCTCTGAGGATCCTCTGCATTCACTAATTAGCACTACTTCCTGCTAGTGAGGGTGAGTGTCATGTTTTTGACAAAGGTAGAACAGGAGGTATTAGTTAAGTGGATGCATGTGTGAGGAGGGAAAAGGGGGAACTGCACCGAAGTGCTCAGCATGAAGCTGCTTAGCTGGCATTGGGCTGGGACCTGCATTTTGCTCTTGGAGCTAAAGGAGAGTCTGGGCTAGACACAAAGGTAAATTTTTCCATCCGAATTATGTGTTAAATATGTTGAGGATGGACCTCTATTCTCCCTGCAACTAGGTTGGAGTGATGTCTAACTTCTAAAGACAGCATGCCTGGAGGTAGCAATGAATTTTCTATAGAGGTAGTTTAAACAGAGAAATCAGATTTATGAAGCTTAAAATGTGTTATTTGAGGTGTGTTTGGGGGCAGGTGAAGGCTGATAAAAATTCTGCTGGCTGCTATTCCCCCATAAGAGGCATGTGGGCTCTAAGTGAGTTGTCTAGGTGTCCTCTACCTAAGGAGAAGGAGGTCTGAGGAGTGAGACAGGGAGTGAAGCCAGCACACTGAGTAGAGTTCTGCCTAGGTTATGCAACACGCTACCAAAATGTTTAGTCCATTAATTACAAGATGGCGGGAGGTGCCTATTTTTCCTTGGACTTTTCAGAAGGGAAATACCTCCTGGAGCTATGGCTGACCTGATTTGGGTGCCTTTCTGCCAAGAAACAGAGCAACACAGTTAAATGTAGATCCTACTCTGCTTATTTCAGACAAGCTTTGAGTTCCCTGGAATATCTGAGGTGAATCCTCATTAAGATCAAATACTTGGTTATTCTTGTGTGTTTCTTTCTCAAGCTTTCTAGTTAAAGTTATTCAATTTTGTATGAATAATGAGTGCTTTTTGGAGATGATAGAGGCAAGGAATAGAGGGTGCACTGAGTGATCACTGAACAATTGTGTTGTAAACACGAAAAAAACCCATGCAATTTTAGAGGCCATTAAATGATCATTCCTGGTTAAGACTAAGGCAATATCATTACTATAGTATGAAAGACTGGTAATCTTCATTGAGAGCTGCAGGTGCAGTTATTTCATTGAACTAGGTTCAAAGACAAACTTAGACATGGAGTCTAAGTCATAGGAAAGCATGCAGAAAACTGCTAGGATTAGCAGCAGATGACTCGGGTTTGTACAAAATTGGTAACAAAACCCTTGCTAATGCTCACCAGGAATGGGACTGAGCAGGCACATGCAGCATGCAAGTTTTACTTGTGTGTCATTGTAAACTCAGCACAAAGAGTTTGAATAGAACCTATGAACTGGAGCTATGCCCAAACTTCATCCAGATAAACTGTTCCCACAGACATAGTTAGGATTACAGAAATGAGAAAACGAATTCCTAGAATCTAGTATTTTCCTGTAACAAATCAAGACAGGTTTTACTTTAATCCTTTTCAGACATAGTGAGGAAGAAGCATGTATTAATGGGTGATAATAAGAGAGCTGCCTTGTACTGTGCAAAGCTGAGCATCTCCATTCAGTGAGTTTCAGTGGCAGATTCATTTCCCTGCTGTTTCCATGAATGGTAGGTTGTATTTGGGCAACACTAAGTAATGTTATAGCAGACAATACACTTGGTGTAGAAAACCTGAGGGAATTGACTAGTATGACAGAGGTGCAAAATAATTTTCTATTTTAGCAGATGTACTCTTGCCTATTATCTATAGCTAGTACAAATTATTTATCATTTTACCTTGACACAAATATTGAAGTCAAAACTTTCAGACTTCAAAGACAAGTGGGTACCTAATGTGAGTGGCTTAGATGCTCACTGAGGCTGAGAATCTCTAGCCTCACCCACAGCCCATCTTCTGCTGGAGAACTGCTAACTTAAACTCCCTGCCCCCCTCTGTGTATGATAATGGTAAAACAATTTCTTTCAATGCTCACCAGGGTCTAGAAAACATCAGTTTCATAGCAATTGAAAAAACGGGAGGTTTTAATTACTTTGCACTTGTAACCCAGCTACCCTTGATGTTTCTGTTTATTAGCTTGTTTGATGGATTGACTTTTCAGCGTAGCAGAGTTCCAGTACAATCAGACCCTTACTCAGTGGGGATTGCAAATGTGTGTAACTGTTTATATACTCTAATGTCAAGCAGCTGGAGCTTTCCCCTCTTCCTTCTGACAGCAAGTTTTCCTAAGAAGCATCCTTGCTTTCAGTGCATCATGAACCAGCACAAACTGCTTGGCATATGGTAATAAGAACCCAACCAGCAACTTTGCAACTTACCCTTTTCTAATGCAAGTGAAAAATCTGGTAGTTCTTCCAACCTTAAAAATACTATGGGTAGTCACATCTCCTCTTGTTATCTTCCTTAGTAACTAACAAACCTGTTAACAACAAGGCGGTCTTGACTACTACTTGTTTTCTCCACTGTACGTTGACGGTGCTGATAAGCACAAGAACAGACTGATCTAGAAATGAGGCTACTTTCCTGCTGTTGTTCCTGCCCTTATGATGCGTTCTGATGGATGTCAAGATTTCAGTCCATTTTAAAAGAACGTGATGATCGCAGTAACAGTAGACAAGTATTTTAACCACCTAGCTTATTTCACCCTCAGAGCAGGAATGCAAACTCAGTTTTTCTTTTCACCATTCTCCTTCAGCATACTGACATAGGCTGCAGAGTGGGATTCCTGTAAGAGTGATCCTGTTATTACTGTGGTGTCAAACACAACTCAAATTCTAATCTTAGTAGGATTACTCCCTGACCCAGTGCATTACTGACTGGCAGGAGCTTGCAATGGTAGATAAATGGGTGCTTTATATATACACCCATTTATCTACCGTGCTTGTCCTTGTTCTCAAAATATCAGGTAGTTTTTGGTTTTTTAAGTGACCAGCTACTCTGCTTGTTCGTACTGACTAGCAGTCCTGTTCTCCCCTTCCCCACAATACCCAGTATCTCTTTTGTACATTGTGTGAAGTAGCATTATGCCTTTCAACAGCAGGGAACTGTTGATCAGCTCAGCTGAACTGAGATCAGCTCAGCCATCTCACATAACTTCAGTCTACTATTTACTTAGTGAATAGCCATGCCAGGAAATGAGTTGTACCAGTCTGGTCATACCTCAGCTTGAAGTCCATGGCAGGCAGTCCAGAAACTGTGGGAGGACTTCCCAAGTCTGTGACTAGCAAAGAAGCAGCATGGCTTATGGCTCCACAAGGCAAGCCCAAGTCAGGCAAGCACCTCAGTTGCTCTGCAATCCTGGCAAATAGATGAGGGCTTATACAGCTCCTTGGTCTGAGGCTAGGCTTCCATATGGACTTGCTCTTAAAAAAATTATTTTCATGCACTTTGAAATACTAGGTCTCTGGATTCCATTCTTAATCCCTGTTTTAAAATACTGCAGCACTCTCCTGCAGAAGCAGCCAAAATAATTTCCTTTATCGTTTACTGCCACGCTGTAGCAGGCATGACCAGCACAGTTATTTGTACTGATCATTATGTAAGAAGCACCAGACAATTTGCTGCAGGCAAAGCATGCATGGGATGACAGATTCTTTTTTGACATACTGTCTGTAATCATGCCATTTTTTTTATGGCTTTCCTTGCAAAATGCTGCTACTGAACCTCACTTTTGTAGTGGCTGAACTTGGGCAATTATCAGTATCTTGCTATCAAAGTGCTGATGCTTCTGAGGACAAGTGCAACTGCAGAAGGTACTACATGCCCTGCTGTCATCCATTACTCAGTAGGAGCCAAGAAGCAAAGTGAGGAGTCACTTTTCATGGCCTGCTAGAGCAGACTGCATTGCTAGAGTGCCAGTCTTCTAGCACGCAGTAAGTTTCCAAGTGCTCATTACCCTCTTCACTAAATTTCTGAAGGCAGTGGTTAGTGGGAGACAACTTTCCATATTCTTCTTTCTAGCTTGTTGCACATCAGATACTGTAGCATTCTTTCTTCCTTTCAGTGTATTTGGTCAGCTGCTCAGCTAAGCAACAAATCTGTTGTTTTCTTAATAGTTAATCAAGTAATATGCACTGAAGGACTATGGAAAACAGCAGCTCAAGAACTACACACTAGAGTTTTAACCAGTAGCTTATTTCAGAAAAAAAGACTAGCAGCTGAGTGAAAAGGGGGAAAAGAGATGATGCCCAAGTCCCTTCTCCTAAAGTGATCTATAGACCACACTTTTCTATCAGCAGAAGGTGAAATCTGGCTCCGGAGGTATGAAATGACCTTTTACTTGCATTTTCCAATTCTGTGAAAACTTCAATTACTGAAATGACCACAGCAGTTTGTATGCTTTAAAAAAAAAAGTGAACTGACGTTGAAGTTAAAGCTTGCAAGCCTTCTGCTTTCTAAAACACTAAAAAACACACCTTCACAAAGTCCCTTTCAAAAGGCAGAAAGGTTAATTACCACCTGCTTTAAAGTACCTTCTTCCTACTTTCTGCTCTAATGTAAGAAATTTGTATTTTATACTTGTTTACTAGTCTGAGTTTGCACAGTTATTATAGTAGAACCAAAATCAAGGAAGATTTTTTACAATCAGACCAAACTTAAGGTACTTTTGAAGGAAGAGCTGTGCTGTGTTCCAATGCCTGATTACTAGAGATTCAGCATACTCCTTTGTGCTTTTCACAGTAAGGAAAGAGACCACATTGCTGGTTTTCCTTAAATTGAAAACAAGTCCACAGAATGAGGTAAATGTTTATTTGGCTTCATTTAAAGACTGCAAAGTTGCATCCATGAGAATATTAGAATTTTTACCAAAAAAAAAAAATTGAAGTTAACCTCAAACATGTTATTTTAGTATGTGCTATTCAGGAGGATAAACTAGAAAAGCTGTTTCAATAATGTTGCTTGTATTAAATCTGAATGTTATTATAGGGGCAACTGTGAATTTTCTAAGTATTACTTACTGTGTCAAGCTGGATATAAAATTTACATGCCCAAGTATTTACAGATTTAATTAACCTTAAGGGGATTAATATACTTCTGACCTACTATGTTTTGAAAATCACTATTCATTATAAAGGAGGCATGTTTTGATGTTAGCAGATTGAATTTGTTCTTGGTCACTATAATTCTAGAGTTAGTAGGTCTAATGTCCAACCTGTATTTTTGCTGAGAAAAAGTTTAACACCCTCACCCAGTATCTTTCTAAGAATTTATATCCCTTCAGTAATTTGATTGCAAGTCTTCAGTAGCTATTACTTACCACCTAAGTATTTTCATTAAAGCTTTACGATAGAGAGTCACTTTAACCTCAGATTCTTTTCAGCCAGTGCATTTGCTGTGAGGTCCATCAGAAACTATTGATGTGCATTAGGAAGTTAAGTGCACTGTAGAGAATTGCATTCCTCTGTCAATCCCAGAACTGCTCTTGGTTGAGCATATCTGTACAGTCTGTTCCTATAGCAGGCAAACTCTAAAGGCACAGAGTACCAACCAGCCTTTCTTTTATACCTGCTCTACTTTTTGGTCTGATGGGTCCTCCAACCCAAACCTTTTCAGTACAACAAAATTTAAAAATATCAGCATTCAAGACAGATGGGAGCAGATATAATTTAATAGTGTGTGCAAACAGTTAAGTCGTTATTTTTTGTAAAGAGAAAATGAAGTTTGGGGCAGACTCCCCATGGGAACAATCTGCTTTGCCTGTTCCTTTCTTGGGGGGAAGTTGTAAGCAGACTAATCCATAGTGCTTGTGATTTGATACATTCAGCCTGCTGTTATCCATCACCAATCCCAGAGCAGACACACATGAATACAAACACCTTGTAGAGAGATCAGCTGTAGAGTGCAAGAGGGTTGCTGTGTTTCCCAAAGATGCCCAGGGAAAATAGTATCAAGACTAAGCCAGAATTTGAGCTGCTCTGCAATACAGGAAACAACTGTTGGTTCAGTCCACGTGACCTTTGAAGCCCTATCCCTTGGGTAACAAGAAAAAAAGATTTGTATTTTTTGACAGGAACCACAAAATTGAGCACTCAAATTTAGCTAAAGGGTAGTTTTTTATTTCCCATTAAGACATCTCAAGGACATAACTGAATGTTGAAAAACCCACAGAGGGACACATATTGCAAATGTGGTGAAGTACAATGTGAACAGCCCCAGGGGTTCAAATAAGGTAGGACCATTAGCAAACTGGAGGAAAAAAACCCAAAACTCTGCTGAAGATGTTGTACTTTCTTCTCCATTTACACTGAAAAAAAAGTAAAATCCAACAAAATCCTTGTATCTCTAAAAATACAATCAGTCCTGGCTAAGGAGTTTATCAAGATGGCAACAGGATGACTATAATACAAAACGTTCACTACTACACTCTGTACACACCTGTTGTCCAAACCCTCCCCAAACCCATGCCACGATGGTGCCCCCATTATTTGCTTGCTTGCTGGGCCTGCCTGCGGAGGAGGACGTAGATCTTCTCCTTTATCCAGTCTTTGTTGTATGGTTGGTATGTCTGAGTATCAGCACGGTAACTGCAGAGGAAACACGAAGCAGTGTCAGGCTGCTCTGTAATATGTCTACCAGAAGAACTTCACAAACAATTAACTGTCCTCAAGTGTATGAGGCAGAAAGTTGTGTACAGAAGGCAGTATCAGAAGTAGGTGGGAATTGTCACTTATCAAATGGATTATCCTGTTCTCTCAAAAACAGTTGCCCAGCAGATCAGCCTGAGCTTGAAACAACACTAGATGCTCCAAGGACTACTGAGTGACTGGATCACAGTCTGTTCACATTTAAATTCATGCATTTAATTATTTAAGGGAGACAACAAATAGAGAATCTTAGTATTCTAAAGCTCAGAATGCAGAAGAATAGTTCCACCAGGAAACTAATTTATCTTAATGAGTCAAATACTTCTTCAACATTACTTCAAGGATTTGTTTAAGCTTTCAAGTGTTCAACTTCTGTCTGGAATTTTTTGAAAATTAATAAAATCAACTTTTTCCAGGAGCAAAGGTAGATGGGTGACAAAGGATTCTTGCCAGTTGGCATGGAGGGCAAGCTTACGTCTAACAAGGGCACTTCATAAAAAGCCAACTGAAAACAAGAACCCACAGATGCGTTTTCTTTGCTACTCAAGGATAGTTGACAAAAGCAGTTCATTAGCAAGGGCCAGAGAATTCAGTTACTCAGGGCATGATGAATTAAAACAGAATGAGACTGAAAAATGAAAGCGAACTGCATGAAGTTATCTGTGTAGGCTCATGCCCTCCTTTCTCCCTCAGTCATTAAAGCTAATATTTTGTTCATGAAGATGGTACTCTCAGTGAATGCTTCAAGAACTACTAAAATCCTGGTCAGTCTTTAAATCTTGGTATACATGTTTCTGATCAGATAAGAAGGGTGAGATGGTCAGTGGTAAGAAGCTGAGTAAAAATCCCAAGTTAATTCACTCCAGAACAATTTATAGTTCTTACCCAAGGAAAAAACCATAAGCATGCTGTTTCTAAGAAAAGTCTTAATATTTAAACCCCAGCATGACTGGATCGAGGCCAAAGAGCTTCAGTATATATTCATGCAGCAGCAGTTCTAGTGTACTGTAAGAAATGTTCATTTCAGGAAAAGTTACTGATTTCTACCCTCCATCCCCAAATCCATTCATAATGCTACACAGCAAAAGCAGATATCAAGTACTTCAGGAATTTCTGTGAACACAAGACATGTCTGATACACCTTATGCTACGTGTGCCATCTGGTGGAAAACTGTAAGCTGAAGTAGAATTTGGCACAACACTGATTTTACAAGCCTAACTAAGAAAGGCACAAAACTATCCTAGAAAACAGCTGCTACTTCCTAAAACAAGTGGCTAGTTTCAGTCTGTTAGATAAACTGTGTTTCTCAAATTTCATCAGTCCATCACTACAACACCTGAAGATCAAACGTGTTAGAATATGTAGGGACAAGGTAAATCTGCAGAACTGTGAGCTCATTTTATTTGCTCTACTGAAAACTTTGGCAAATGGCATTTGTAGTAAGTCAGCACCAGTAACCAGAATACAAAGGAAAACAATCTGATGCTCAGGTTTTTAAAAATAATTTTGTGTTTTAAACTGGGAAAGTCTGTTCACTGGACAGCTACACAAGTACTTGCAGTGGGATTTTGGCTGCAGGAATGTCTACACCACAGTCTCACTTAAAAATTTTCTGGTATTTTGAAATTCAAAAGCCTAATACTATGTCTTTTGTTACTTGAATATGAGATTTGTATCCTTATTTCTACAGCATTTCTGCAAAGTTGATACCACTGTCATATCAAAACATCACCTTGAAATTTATTGTATGGAAAGTACTAAACCTAACATAAATTTTGTTCTGAACAGTGAAATCTAACACTCAATTGCACCGTGCAGTCAGAATGGGAAGTGCACAAGACCACCATTGTTTGCCCCCAGCTTTGACACACAAATGAGAACTGGAGATGTTTTCACAAGACCAAGTTAACAATTAGCTAGGGCTCTCCAGAGGATTCCTCTGTTCCTTAACCACGTAATCAGCATTTACAGAAACTTTCATCTTGCTATATCTTGATCAAAACAAACGTTTGGCTGCAATGGATTTCTGTAGCCTTCTACCCCACCACTAGTACTGCCTCAGTTGAAAAAATTTCTGTAACCATTCTGCCTCCTGAGGAACTGGACCAACAGCACAAAGGTAAATTTGAAACAGATTCTAGCAGTAATAAAATAGTCAGCTGTATTAAACAGTTGGATTTCAGTATTCGAAATGCTGTGAGCTTATATATGAACAAAACCCAAGAACTGCTGGTTTCTAAGCCTTCTTTAGAGATACCTTATATCTGTGCAATTAATTGGATTGGGCAACTTGTTATGGCAGCTGCGCTACTGCTGCACTACAGTTACTGCAAAACCCACATAAACGAGCATTATATTAAACTCACATGAAAGAGTTTAGAGGGAAGACTTCTGACTTTCCTAAGTCACTGAAATGGACTTGTACAACTGAACTTACACAAGACAGCTGAGGTCTGCCAAGTCATCAATGAAGTCAAACAACTGGCTGATATCATATGTAATGGATGGACTGTTGGGATTCATTCTCTTCAGATGCTCTTCATACATTTTACAGACTCCTACAGAGAAACAAGATTAACAACACAACATTAGAAAACTGCTGAAACTTTTTCTTGGTCCACAAATAAAGTTTAGAGACTATCACCATAAAAACAATCAGATTTCCTAGAGTTGAAATTCTTTTGTTCCTAGTGATTTGCATTGAAACATAATACCATAAGAGCAGGTAAGATGCATGGAAAGAAAAGTTTTCATCCTCTAGGGGAAAAAGTTGTAGTTCTGTCAAATATGTAACTTTCCATGCAGTAAGCTCCAATGGAGCTTAATTTTAAGACAGCAATTAGAACATGTATTTCTACTGCACAAACACCTGAGAAACAGAAGAACTCGTAAGAATGATCATTCTTGATCCAAGAGTCAAAGAGGGTACTGAGGTAAGAGTGACAGCACAAGCCTGTACACAGATTTAAAGCACTTTTTAAAATTTAAGCTAGCCTACTAATAATTCAGGTACATTTGAGAAAAATGTAATATTAAAGTGAGCACAGAGATTTACATGGTCTTTATTATACTTTTGTTTTCTTCACAAAACTTCCTGCAAGACTAATGTTAAGTGAACTACAGCTCTAATATTTCAATCTTCTTTTCATGCTCTTTATGTGTATCAATGTCTCACAGGATCTTTACTCTGGCACATGTGCCATGAGACTGCAAATTATGTATCAACTGCATACAATCCTTTATTTAATATATTATTTCCAGTAGCAATCTTTCCTTTACAGTGCTAAGAAAAGATATGAGAGTTAGGTGCTGATCCTGCAATGAAATCTGCATGGGCTCAGAAAGAATATTGTCTACTCTCCCAAACTGGATGTGGTTCCATCTAGTTAAATCAAAACCAGACATTTAATAGAAAAAGGAAGTTTTAGAAACAAATAATAACTAGGTTTTAGTTTGCTAGAACATTAGTAAACTAAAAGTATGAGGGGTTTTGTGAATTACCTTTGAAAAACATGAAGAATAACTTATTTTCTTACTAAGTTTGTGAATATGTCAAAAATAGAGTTTTAGCAACAGTTTTTAACTACCCTGTCTGCATCCACCCACCTTCCATGCACTCATTCACCGATTCATAATCAGCATATGTTCTGCCTTCTGGCCTCTTGGTAGGCTGGACAAGTAGAATTGTGTGAGACTGGAAAAGAAAACAAACACCAAAAAAATACAGTTTACTTGCACTTTGAATGATTTTTGTTTGAATTAAGTTATTTATATGAAAGAAGAAGTAAAAAGAAGTATAATACTAAAATATTAGACTAGCAATCAAGGACACAGACATTTTCCAAATAGCATTTACTATTTATATAAGCTGTGTTAATAAGTTTTGTTTCCAACAAGTCCTATCAATCCTTATGGAACTTTAAAATGTGTAAAATCACCAGTAAAGCAGCTATTGTGTTTAAAAAAATACCACAGAAATAGTTTCTATTTAGACAGACAAGCAAAGCAATAAAGTTGATGTATAAAAGCTGTGGCATTAGTGCATTTACTTATTTTGTTCCAAATGCAAGCTGTTAGTAAAATTTTCAGTGCCCCAAATAAAGAGCAAGGAGGGGACCCAACTTAACCACATTGTCAGTCTCACCTTAAAGGTTTTAACAGAAATAGCTATTTTGAGTTACTCATTTACCTTCAAGCGAGCACAAACTATACGATAAATCTGCACTTAACATTCAAGATTATTTCCTGCAAAACAGATGTACTGGTTTTTCACACTTCAATGAGTTTACTTAAACAGTAATTATGGCACAGAAAACTGTTCCAAATGTTGGAGTCCATAAGCTTGTTCTTCTGCAGGGAAGACTTAGATGATTGTACACTCTGTGGCTTCCATTATTTCCACAACATTTTTCGCTTGGCTACAGCAAGTAACTTGAGCAAAGAAGCAAGATTTTTGAAGTGTACACAATCTGTGATCTAATTAACAGGTTGCATAGCACAGAAAGTTTGCAAGCATGCTGCAAATGGCCGTTTCCAGTGCTGCTAATTGGATCCAACATTTTCAGTGCTAATATATGAGGTGAGCACACAACATAGAGGCAATGGCAGGGTAAGACATTATTTGGCTTAACCAGCTGCTGACAGAAAAATCCTGACCCATACTTTGGAAATCAGCGAAGACACCAGTTCAGTGCTCATCAAACGCAGTAACAGAAAAGAGAAATGTTAGGATTTACAGGAAAAAAAAAACCAAAACAGAACAAGTTCTTAACCCACAAGTGACAGTACTCCCATCCTTGGAATACAGTTTTCAGTTTTTAAAATTCTGTTTCAACATGGCAGTAGCAGATTCTGGGAAGTTCAGGAAAATGTTACACAGACAAAAAGAAGGAGCAAGACTTTTCCTAATCAGAATTGGAAAAAAGGGGAATTCTGAGCTGCACACTGTAACAACAAAAGTCATACAAAGGAGAATAGATCATTTAAATCCACTTTCGTGTATGCCAGAGGATGATAGATTTGAAAGGAATTCCCCAAAGGGGGCTGGTATCTGGCTGTTCCAAAGTGCATTGTACTTGAACAGGCATGTCTTAGCAGGGAGTCCAAATGATTGCCAAACATTATGATAAAATAATTTTTCCAGCACTATCATTTTAATTAGCTGATCACTGAGGAGCGCTAAATGAATGTATAAATTCTGAAATTATCCAAATAATCAGATTATAGAAAAATAAGTGAGCCAGACATGTAAGCTTCACAGAACTTCACAGCAGAAATCATTTGGGCTTCTGACTTTAAGCCATTTCTGACTTCAGATACTATATAATATCCGTTACCAGATACTGGCCCAGAAAAAATATTAAAATTGGTACCATTGGATCATGTGTATTGTAGAATTAATGCTTTTCAAACATTTCTTTGGGAACTTGACATTATTTTAATTTAAGGGAAAAAAATTGATTTGATAAAATTGCCGCTCCTGTCATACCATGTAGGTACAAAAGAATGACAAGTTCAGAAGCCTGAGGGAAGTCTCTTCCAACTATTATTACCTGCCCTGTGTGCCTAGGTGACACAAAACGAAAACAAGGGAAGATCCATAAACCTTTTGGCATTAGCACCAGGTTACCTGGAAAAGCCCAATACGGACCCTTATTATTATGATGCATAAGTTAGATTTCTTTGCATTTTCCTTAAAAGCACAGTTGTACTGGCTCCTTTTCAGCAGGACACGGAATGAGACGCCACATGGTTTATATTATACCAATTTCGAACTTCTAGAGAGCACTTTGGAAATTGCTCCTGTTACTGAAGGCAGAACCCTGTAAAACTGGTTAAGGCAGTGCCAAGAGCTAAACCAGCAAGACTTAAAAGCTAGGCAGCATCTGCCCAAGGAGGCTTCCACCAATTGTAGTCTATTTGACAAGGAAGCGTTAAAAAAAAAAAAAAAAAAGCCCCAAAACAATAAAAGTGGAAGCTAAACACGCATTGTAAGGGTAAGATGTGCAGTGATGCAAATACCAGTGGCACACTGCACACACCTAAATGTCTTGCAGTTACCTCTGCCAGGCACTCCGGCCACCAGGCACAGGGCTTGTAGCTGCCCATCATGGCCGAAGCCAACTGCTTTGGAGCAAGTGCCAGGCAGATGTGGAACTTCGCTGCAAACCGACAAGCAGCTGCCCTCCCACCGCAGGGCACCAACTTCCTTCAACAGATCTTAATTTATTAAGATGAACGCATGAAACCACGATGATAGGGAGGCCTTTGAGCTTCAGCGTGCCATACCTACAGCCCACCAACGCAAGCTCCCGCCTTTCCCTCTTCCGAGCAGAGGGGAGGAGCAGGGAAAGCAGCATGGAAAGCGCAAATCAGCCATTTAAGGCAGGCTCGCTCGACGGGCGAGATTCGCGGGAAAGCGCTGCGCTTCCAGCAGCGCCCAGAGAAGGGGCAGAAGGTGCCGGGGAAGGGGGGCGGGAGCCTCCAGCGCGCCGCTCCCCGAGCGCCGCCGCCACCTTTGTGCCCCCGCCCCGTCCAGCGCTGCCCCGCCAAAACGTGCTGCCGCCTTCCCGGGCCCGCACCATCGGCCGCGGCCTTCCCGCCCGCAGTGACCCAGGGGGAAGGGAGGGGAGGGGAAGGGAAGGCTGCCCGTGCGGGCGCGGTGTGCACGGAGCCCGGCGGTCCCGTCCCGTCCCGTTCTCACCATGGCGGCTCGGCTCCTTCAGCACCGCCGGGCAGAAGTGGCGCGCGGCGATCCCCCACAGGCCCCCGCGCCCGCCGGAAGCGCCGCCGCGCCAACGGCCGCCACCATAGAGCCGCCCGCGCCAGAGCGCCGCTCGCGCGCACGCGCCCGCAGGGCCGGCGGCCAGGCTGGCGGGGCGGGGCGGCGCGCGGCCATCTTTGCTGAGGGAGCCGCTCTCGGCCCATCGCGGGCCGCCGCCCGCCCGCCATCTTGGAGCCGGGAAGCGCGCGGGGGCGGGGCGGGTCGCGGCCCGTCCCGGAAGGGGAAGCGCTGAGGTGCCACTTGGCCGCCGGGGCAGCGGCTGTGGGTGTGGGGTGGGAGCGCTGGTGCCGTAGGGTCCTCTCGGCCTTGTCTGAGGCTGCCCCGCCGTGAGGAGCCGCCCGCTTGCTCGCTGTCTCCAGCCCCTCTCTCCCGCGTGTCCTGGCAGCGGCGCGGTGCGGGTGAAAGTTCCCTCACCTCAGGTGAGGGCCGCTCCTGCCCCCCGGCCGCCCCCGGGCTGGCCGAACACCCCCGGCTGGGGGTCGAGTCGGCCGCTGCCGCCAGGCGAGAGAGATGGCTGAAAGCCTCTCCTGGGAGCTCGGTGTCTGCACGGGTTGAGGCGTGCGGAGGGGCGAGGTGGAAAAGTTGCTGTTGGATTTCGCTTCAAGGGACCGGACAGAAAGCGGCGAAATGGATGACTTCCCCTCCATCTGCCTGCTGTCCCTGGCCATGCTGGTCGCCTGCTATGTGGCAGGGATTATACCCTTGGCGGTTAATTTTTCCGAGGTAAGACAGCTCCGCCAAACTGCTCGTTGGTTGCTAACGGAGAAACCAGAGAGATCTCCCAGTAGGAGTTGGTGCCGTCCCTTTGCAATCCGGCAGCGCTGTTAAGGATGAAGCTGTAACTTAAAAAGTTATGAGTGCAGTATTAATTTTCATTTAAAACTGCTGTGTGGAATTATGTTTGTTTCACAGTGTGTACAGAAGCTATTTAAACTTGCCAAATTTGAGTCGAGTCTCTGTTACGAGTGAAGTCTCAGCATGTAGTATAAGGACATGAATAAGCATGGCTATTCTTAGAAGCTTGTGTAAGAAATTGGTGAAGTCACAGATTATCTCTTATTATGTGCTTGTGGGCTACTCAAATTAAGGCTTTAAAAAAAAATTCCAAGAATATTCTCAGAAAACCTTGGTTCACAGCTTGCACTGTTGAAAATTAAACCTTAGCTTTTTGATTACTGTAGAACTTCAAGTTACTGCCACGTGAAAGTCAATTGGCATTCTTTTGGAAAAATACCTTGGATAACTAAGGTACTGTTAAAGGAGAGGGAGACTTTCCTAGATCGGGTAAGTTTCCAGACAGTACAAGAGTTCCTCATTAAACATATTTGGCTGCATCTAAGAAATGGTTGTTGAGGTGGTGACGATTGTCACAGTCTCTGTAAGTTTTCTAATATCCTCTGATACCCGTGGGTTTTTTTTCGGTCTAAATGATGGTTACTGTATGGAGGTATGGTGTAGTGAGAGTTTAGTTGTTCTACGGTAGTAAGAGCACTCTTATGAGGGGTGCCCATTTCTCTTGGAAGTAGTGCTACTTTTGGGAAGCAGGGCGCTGGAGGAGAAATGTGCCTTTGTCTTCCATCAAGTCAGAGGGCTGCTTGCACTTGTCCTTTGGTCCCATTATTGCTAGGAGGTTTTGGGAGCTGTAGACCCTGAGCAGCATAGAAGGAAAGGCTGTTCATTTTAGGAAAAGTACAACTCAACTAAATGAATTTCAACCTAACAGTGTATTTGGGCATCTTCACATGAACATCAGCAGACTTCTGTTTTGCCAGTGCTTCATCTGATGCTTTGGTGGACCTTGCCTTATGTGTCTTCAGTGTTCTTGCTTCCACTGCCTTGCTCTTCAAAACTCAATTCTGTCCTGAAGCCCACGAAGGGTTTTCTTGCAAATTTGCTGAGGGTGCTGCCTCATGTGCTAATATTGTCTCTTTTTAAATTTAATTTTGCATTTAGTCATGTATGTACTTGATAGTCACCTGTTAACTCGTAATTTATATTCAGTGTTGTTTGGAGGTAAGGTTCTTGATCTGTCTTTGTGTTTTCTTTGTATAGTTGAATCAATGGTCTCTTAAACCTTTCTAGGCTTCCAGCAGCTGCAGGAATACAGGTCTGTTGTGGATCCAAAACTGCCTAAGCAGTAATCACATCTTTATTAGCCTTTTGTGTGTGTGGTATTTTACCATCAGTACACAAATGTGCAGTCAAGTTTATTGTGGTATCTTAAGCTCTCAGAAATTCTTGACTTAGTTTTACACTTGATTTAAGTCTTTCATTTAAGATATTTTAAGGGTTTGCATGCAATGCTGGTTTAAAAGAGCAAAATATCTCTGTCCATGATGTACAAATCCCAGCTAATCCTGGAAGTGTCTAATTAGAAGTTATAATTGTTTCGTTTAAAATTATTGCTTAGGATTCTGCAACAAAGACAATTTCAAACTGAAATGAATGTTTGGACGGTCCATTGTATAGTTTGCAAAAAGTTTTGTGGATGGCCACAGTGAGTAAAAATGCCTCTTCCCACTGGCTAATGTAATGATTGAGTTGAAAATAAAAGTGAATGCTATGCATAAGAGACCCCAGATACTAGAGAAAAATAAAATTATGCATTAGTGTTAATACATTCCTTCAGATTATTTTTTTTGCCATGGAATTTATTACTTGTGTTCTGATCTCATGCTGTGTTCTATTGTTTCTATTAGATTAGGGTATTTTTGAAAGTATAAAACTCCAGGAAAGGCAGGTATGACGAAACATGGGTGGTAAAAGGTACAAACTGAACAGAGATTTGCCTTAGTTCTGTGTGCAGAGGTACCCTTTCAGCTTAATCCTAATTTACAGGACTCAGTTGGTCTAATTTAGGGCTGGAAACAGCACTGTACTAGTTCTGAGGCTATCTCTTAAAGTCTAGTCTAAATGTAAAAAAAAACTAAAAACACCCCAGGAATTGGAGCAGTTTGAATGTTGTGGTGGTGTAACAGAGGCAGAAACTGGGGCCACTTCCTGCTGAAAGCAGGTGTGAGTTTTTGATAGGTCCGAGTAAGAGTTTCAATGCCAAATATTGAGCAGTGGAACAGTTTGCTAATTTGAGGAATTTGAGATTTTTTCCATGGAATTTTAGCACTGTTTACTGTGTTGCTTTTGTTTTTTAACATGCAAATGTATTTAACAGAAATGGATAAAACTGTATTACTTTTGCCTATCTATGTGGGCTGTTGTTACTAAATTTCTGTATTCACTATTCACTAACTATTTTGTACTGAAGAAGATGTGAAGACTTATCTTGTAATGATAACGTGTTAGTCTGTATTACTTTCATGGACCTTTAAAATTCACAGGTGCCCAACTGAAAGCAAGCTATACTCTGTATTTGCAGTTGTAATAAAGCAGTATTCCTTCTGACAATTTTCTCTGTGTTTGTGTATGTATGCAAAAGATATTATAGTTGCAGATAAAAATAATGGTTTTATCCTTGTAAGATACTATATTTTTGCAAAATTACTTTATGAACAGCAGATGTTGAAAATTTATCTTCTCATGTAGATTGCCACTGTATGACAATTTACCAAGTGTAATCATTACATACTCTAGTATGCAGTGCATGTTTGTGGCAACTTTACACTTTGCGTTTTCCCCAGTAGCGCTGCAGTTGTTCCCTTATGGTCACATTTGGCTTGCTTTCAGGAAGCTGATTGTGCATGTCCCTAGTGCCTCCTGCTTCTTCTATGCAAGTGTTGCACATTTCGGTGAGACAGAACAATTTGTCATTACAGTGCATGAAGGAGAATGGATGGCATAATAATGATATGCAACAAGTGGCTTCCTGTTATTCAAATGCTGGCCTCTGTCTCTAGGTCCCCAGTAGTTAACATGAGTATTTTGGTGGCACTCAGACTTCATTGAGCGTGGAAGATGATGATGGTCCTGCTACAAAATGTTTGCTACACAGTTGTTAGGAGGATCTAAACTCCCATGGTTGCTGCATGTTACGTGATAGGGGTTCTTACAGAAATTATGAGTAATGGCCTTTGCAAACTGTCATATTTTAGACCCCATTATATGTTTATATATTTGGATTTTAGTACATGGCTTTGACTTTAGCCTGTCAGTGTAGTCACAAGGAAGTGAATTGGTGAATTTATTGGTAAAACAGAATGTAATTAGGTTGAGAGGAAGAGATGTCTAAGCTTTTTGCCCCAAACTAGAATATAACTAGGAAGATAACTCTAAGTAATAGCAGCAAGTACTGATAAACAATGTGTGTTTTCTATTTTTGTTACAGAAATTCTTCCAAAAATATTAACAAAACTATTATTCTTTACTATACTATAAAAACATTAAGTTTGTGTTATTGGTAAGGTTTAATTGCAAATGCTCAATACTTATGTAACAAGTAACCCCCTTCCCCAGCCTCTCTTAATAAGGGAGAGTAGAGAAAGCATTTTCAGTCTTAAAGATGATACTTGTTTTGTACTTTCTTGCAGGAGAGATTGAAGTTGGTGACTGTTCTGGGTGCTGGGCTGTTGTGTGGAACTGCCTTGGCTGTCATTGTGCCAGAAGGAGTACATGCACTTTACGAAGACATTTTGGAGGGTAAGAACCAAACCCAGATGGCCTCGTTCAAAATAACTTAGGTTGTGGCGTTATGATATACCAAGGCTCCCTTTTACGGTTTTTAGCATGAGATTGGTGGAAGAGCTTCACAGCAGCATGACACAAAGCAGGCATGGAAATGCAAAACTACCGTAGGCATATTGCACGTTGAAGGATGTGATTAGACTGTAGATTGATGACTCTTCCTGAGTTATTGAATCATCTGTGTGTCTGGATACTATACTGTTCATGGAATAACAGCCTTTTATGATAGGTCATGTGTAGTGTTTCTTATTCTGGGGAGAGTGAAATTTTAACTGCCACTGGAACTTCAAAGGAGGTGTAAGGATGCCTTTGGCAGAGAATGAAATGATGGAGTATTTGCTATTTCTTTTTGTAGTTTAGACAGCTTCTCATTAAAGCAATTGCAGGAGGTGTTTTACAGATTTGTATCCCTGCCCTAATAAGAATTTCCTCTGAAGCTGAAGAACATCTTGGAATTAATATACTTAGCTGAAAATTATGGTTGTATAGGGCTAATTCACAGAGTAGCAGGCATTTCTTCTTGGGTGGTGGTGTACATTACACCTCTAAATCTCTGTGTTCAAGCATCCAGTTCTAGTCTGCTGTCACTGTCTTCACCACCTCATCATCTCTAATGAAGAGCTCAAAGTGAGCAGAGATTGTGTCTTGTGGGGATGTTGTGTGGAGCATGTCTTACCGCCTTAATAGAGCTCAATTTGAGGTTATGACATTGTTTTAAATAGCCAGTGCTCATCACCTCTGTTTGGAGCACACTTTAAATTTTGCTTTTGCTTGGAGACTTGTGCTATTAGATGGCCATTGCATGTATGAGATTTTTCCGGTATTCTCAGAATCAAAAGTTTGAAGGTAAATGGCAATGAATTGCTGATTGCAGGGGAAAGCACTATAAAGTTGAGGCTGTAAAGAACCTTGCAAACATCTGGTGTAGTGTTGTTGCTGATCTGGGATTGAGAGGTAACTGTAGTCCTTTGCTTTCCTTGTAGTACTGGGTTTCGTGTTTCTAAACTTTTATATTTCATTTTAGTAATACGCTTTAATGTATACTGTTTTAGCTTCCACTAAATTTATGTTGTTCTGCTTAGATTTAGAATAAATGGAAGATAATACATAAAATCATGCTTTATCAAGAAGTGAAAGAAGCTCTGATTATGGTTTTATACTGTACTATAATTTGTGCACTCTGATGTCGGATGTCTCTAATGAGCTGTAGTTGTGGGTTTGCTCTCTATTCAATTTTAATTCTGAGTAGACTAATTTTCTCTTGTAATAGTACAGCTAGCAATGAATACAATTGCTGTGAACATTTGTGGGTTTTAATACTTTTTCACTAAATGGGGCATACTGTTCATGTATGACTCGACAGCTTGTTGTGTAGAGCTGTATGGGCTATAACTTTGTTAGTGTATGGCAGAAAAAGACACTTTCCAGTACTGTAGTAGTAACAGCAGAAGTATTTACCTAGGAAAAAAGAGTTTGTCTGTGAATGGCTTCAGACTTGATGTCTGACTCACAGTATTGTCTAACAACAGTCTATCTGTAAAATTTTTTTTATAATTGCAAAGGGGCAGAATTAATGGGTATTACAGATTTAACTACAAAAAATATTTCTCATATTTTTCTTAGAAAAGTAGGATATTCAAAATCAAACTTAAGACCATGAGAACAGCTTTCTCTTTTTTTTTCTTTCCAAGTTCATCTATTTACATAATTAAACGTAGAAAGGTGCAACTAAGGGAAACATTGAGGTATATTAATGTAAGTAGAAAAACAAAAAGAGAGCTTTGTTTTCCCTCTTTCAGGTGTAGCTTAACTGACTGGTTGCTTGCTATCAAGCACTTGAGTGCTTTTCATTGATATGGAAATAATTTACTATTACTTCTGTATTTACCCACAAACTATGGAATAAATAACTTCCAATTTTTGACCTTGTAGGCTGAGAGCAAACAGCATATCATGACTTGGATTATTCTTTGATCATAAACCTGTGTATGAGTGTAGTGAAATCTTGGTTTGGGTACTACCAGCAAATAAAATTCCTTTGCTGACTTCAGTCCTTTGTTTTAGCTGCTGAAACTGTATAACCACTGTCAGAAAGATTGCCCTGAGTTTTACACAGATTTATGGCTTGAAATGATCTGAAGTAAAGTCAGCTTCATAATATAGATGGCAAAAATCTTGTGTGGTCCAAAGTAATCTTATTGATCAATCTTGTTCAGCAGAGATATGTTTGAAATCTTTGCTACCAAGCCTATTCTGATGTGCTTTGATTGTAGTAATGGCATTGTGATGTTTTGTACAGTGGGATGAACATAAACTTGTCTCATCCAAGAAGATGTATGAATATTCCAGCAAGATGATGACTTGCTAGAGTAAGTCAAGTTGTTGGTATAAGTTTTTAAAGCTTCTGAAGAGTAGTTGCTGTCCAAAAGACTTGTCAAAATGAAAAAAGCATGGGCAAGCTTTAATAGCTTGTGTAGGGAAAAGAAACAACCACATATCATTCATCCCTAGGACTTGGACTTTGGGTTTCTGGGATGGTACTGACAGTTGTAGGTCAGTGTGCTTGACTAAGCTATTGTTATAGTCTGTATCAATGGGGTGTATCAATACTAGCTTGTTTGTATCTCAGCATCAGTTAAAGATGGTATTAAATCTATTATTAAATGGAACCTATTTTATCTCCTCATCCTGTATTTTCTCACTTAAATGAAAATCACGAAGTAACTGCTTGACGGTATCTCTGAATATTGACAAAACTGGCAGCTTCAATTAAAAAAGGAATTATACAGCAATTTTTGTGAATTAATTTGTATTTAAAATGCAGCTTGGCTTATGACATATTAATGCTTTCTTTGCTTTTCCATGCTGAAGATGTATGAGAAGAAACCAGCCAGGATTTGCTAAGAACACTGTCTATGAAAGACCTTAGACAAGGACTTCTGTATATTGTCCAGGAAAGTGTGAGGGAGGCTTTTGCAGAGGAGGAAAGAAGTGACTATGCCATGTCTAGTCTCCTGTCTCCTAATCTGTTCACTTGCCTTTCACAGGAAAGCATCACCCAGCGAGCGAGAAGCAGCATGTGATTGAGTCTGAGATGGTAGTGAAAATCCCAGCTGTACATGAGCATGGCCACGACCATTCCAGGTTGCATGCCTACATTGGTGTGTCCCTTGTCCTCGGCTTTGTCTTCATGCTGTTGGTGGATCAGATAGGCAGCTCTCATGTACACTCTACAGATGGTAAGTAAAGGTTCACTTCAATTAGACTTGCTAATTAGTCTTAATTAACAAGTTGCAGTTTTTATTTTTGAATGCTACTGGGATTTAATTTGTCCAGTCATGTCCAGAGTTTCAGTAGGTGCTTTAAAAACATAAATGAAGGTTCAGGTGAAATGTTTATGCTGGAAATCTCTCTCAAAATTGACCATAATTTGAGAGCTTTCCTCAGTAAGATGAAATAACTGTATGAGCATGTATGGTGTGGGAGTGAAGGGTGACTTGATGCTTGAGTTATTGTCTGTTTTACAATATCACTCATAGGGGATTTCTTTGGCTCTCTAAAAAACTTCAGGTTAGTCTTATATTTGTTTTTTCCTACTTGATTGTCGTATATGTAGGTAAAATTTGCAAAGAGCAGCAAGTTATCATAAGTAAGGTGGCAGAGATTATTAGATGTAAGCTCTGTAACTGCATAGGTGGGCCTCCCATACTAGTCGAGAGTCTCACTTACTTTGAAATACTTTCTGCTTTGTATAAAGATTTGTCAGTTTCTTGCAAGACTCTAAAATTGCCTATGGTTGCCTTTGTTTCCTGCCTGTGACTTCATGCTCAGAGTGTAGCTTGAGGTGCACCAAAGGTGTTCCATCATTTGAAAAGGTATTTTATTGCCTTTGGCTGCTCATTTTCACCCACACAATGTCCTCTGATGCTGGAATTTGGCCCTGAAAAGCGAAGGAATTGATCTGAAAGGAAAAGTAAAACACACACAAAGGAGGGGGAATATGTTTTGACTGGATTCTTGTCAGTTCACAGTGCAACTTGTGCGTATGGGGTGGTACAGATGAAAGGCCAGTGCAGGGCCTATGTCAGCTGTGTGCTCCTGAAGAAGTGTAAATGGAGCCACGGCCATGGGTAGCTGATTTTCAGAGCTGTTCTAAAGAAACAATGGCAGTGAGGATGTTAGGGAGATGCAGGTAAGCAAGGATTCTTTTTCTTCCAAAAGAATCCTTGGTTTGTGTAGGTTATGACCCTTTTCTATGTCTCTTGTCATAGCAAATACCAGGAGAAAACGGACTGTGATCTGTGTTAGAGATACACACTGTAAAATAGAATATTAAGTTTTATCTAGCCTCTACACATCACAGGAGATGTAGCAGTGTTTTGTAATGTCTTTTAAAGAGACTGAAGAAGAACACTTTTCTCTTGAACCAATGTCTTGTAGTTTATTATCTACCGAGTGACTAGATGTTAGTCTAAACTAGAAAAATTCAGTAGGCCAGAGTGAAGGTATGAAGTCAAATGTGACTCTTTGTGTTTAGTAATGGTCAGTCCAGAACAATTGTAAAGGAAATGTTTTTTGTGAGTATCTCCTCCCGTTTGACATGAGTAAACGATTGCTGTCATGCAAGTGCAGCTTATGCAATTAATTAGTCACATAGGCTTCCCTTCATTCAGAAGATCAAGCTGACCAAAGAGAATGCATTAGTTTTTAGCTAGCTCATTTCCCTGATCTGGCTCATTGGGAAACTACATGGGTGCCTGGGAATGAAGAGACTGGAGGGCGAGGGGACAGGCAGGAGGAAGAACAGGACTGGAATTTCTGTTTTGGCATCACTGCAGACTTAGTGAAGCAGCTGTGTAGGTGTGGTTACAGTTGTCTTACAGACCACTGGGATAATTCAGTCATGGCTGTTCAAACTGTCTGGAATTAAACAGTTGAATAATAAGATGTTTCTATACTTGTGTAGGGTTTACCCACCCTGCAGCGATTCTTTGTAACAGTTTCACCACTGATTGTGTAGTGGTGGATATTGATATTGCCCTGTTGTGCTGTGTAATGAGCTAACCTGTAAATGTTCAGGCAGTTCTGGTCAAACACTGGATCTCAAGCAGCACTGGCTGCACTTCTCCTTTGTGGTGTATAATGTCAAAGGGAAATCTTTGCAGCTGGTGCTGTGACACATAGACTTTATTGTTTACTAGGAGCCGCCAGAGAAACACTGCATCAAAAACTGACCCAGACTGTCACCTGAAGGAAACCACAAACATTGAGCTGTGTGGGGACAAATCGTCCTTACTCTTGCAGCAGTTCTGTATTCTTGGGATCCAAAAATAGCTTTTCTTTCTCTTGGTGGCACCAACCTTTAACATTTCATTTTAGGAGGTTAAGAATAGTATCTGCTTCAGCCTATGAGAGAGATCCTGCAAATTGCAAAGAATTGTCTACGAATCTGTCACTTGTTTGTTGGCAGAACTTCAGGTGATTTGAAGGTGTTAAGTGTCAAACTATTTTACAGTAAGTCTAATGCAGAAATACAGAAGCTGGTAGTTTTGAGTACAACTGCCTAAGCAGCTGGGAGAGATATGTACAGTGATACTCACAATTATTTTTTCCAGCATAGTTTATTCATTTGATCTCTTTATCTTAACTGTTCTCATGACTGTTTCAGATCCAGAAGCTGCAAGATCAGGCAATTCCAAAATCACCACAACACTGGGACTAGTAGTGCATGCTGCAGGTAATGCGGTTAATTGTAATTGTTAGTGCCTGTCAAGTACATGCATTACTGTGTGGGTCATCTTCAGGTGTGATGGAGACACTTGGGTTTTGCTTTTGAAGGTGGCTTTTTATGAAAAACAAACAAACAAAAAAACCAAAAACCAACAAAAAAAAAAAAAAAACCAAAAACAAAGGCAAGGAGACCTAACGATCTTCCCCAGATTTAACTGGGAGCTCAGATGCTTCACAGAGTTTTATTTGGATACAGAATTTTCTCTTTTGCTCTTTACTTTACTCTTTTTATTTTCCCCATCTGAAAGGTTGTGTGATGCTCACTCTCTGCCTCTTCAATTCCTTTGCTAACTCCTTTAGCTGCTAAATTTGAAAACAGGCTAACATATTTGATGAGTAGTGTGAAACACCTTTGGGTTTGCTTGTTGGTTGATGGTTTTTTTTAAAAAATACTAATTTAAAAGAATGGTACCTTGCAGGGAAAAAAAAGACATTATAAGGTGGAGCACAAAGGCTTGACTGAAACACGTTTAGGCTGACTTGCAAGGACTGATTGTTAGGTGTATGTTACAGTCAAGCCATGTTCATATTGTAGTTCTTCACTATATATGTGTAGTATAAATATGATGCATTTTCATGTCCTGCTGAAGGTTGTTGTCTAGATAAGTCAGAAGATGTTGATCAAAAAGATACTTCTTCACTAACCAAAGTGTTTATATATTAAGGAGTAGTGTAGTATCCATTTTCTATTTCATTTAGACAGTATATTTATTGTAAGTGATAAAAAATATTTACAATAGTATTTATATTTGAAAAATCATTTAAAGGGTAATAATTAAAATTCTTGCAATGCTTAGTATCTAAAACAGGTTTTTTAATTTAGACAGGAAGTCTCTTTTAGTACAGAAGACCAAAACAACCAAACTTGTTTCTTGTTACTTGAAGGAATGTGTCAACACTGAGTTGATTCCCGGTATGGTTTTTGTGGTTTTGGGAAATATGAGACAGCTCCTGTTGAGGGTTGTCTAATACTCTGAAATGTTATGGCTTAACAAACAAAGGCAAGTGAATCCTCCATTGGGTTGCTATTGTTAATGGCAGTTTTCAGTAACAGAGCTTCTTAAATCAACATGTTTTCTACTGTCAGCCTTTGAGGGGATGGGAAAGCTCATGTGGAGGAATAATCCATGAATCTGCACTCCTTTTTCAGCTGATGGTGTTGCATTGGGTGCAGCAGCTTCTACTTCTCAGACTAGTGTCCAGTTGATAGTGTTTGTTGCGATTATGTTGCACAAGGTGAGTTATCATCAAAAAAATCTTACTTGTTCTTCAAAAGACTGTTAACACTCACAGGAATTGCTAAAGATCTACAGTTTCATTAGTGAGGTAATACAGAAGTGTTTAGTGCCATTGAAATGAAGAGGTTAGTACAGTGTCAAGGACCAAAAAGCACAGGTATGAGGTATGATAGTAGAGCACATGATTATTGCTAAGTCTGAGTGGGGTGCAAATGAGAGAGAATTCTGACTGCCTACTGCCTCCCTTGGTTGCGGAAGCTGGGAAAAGTCTCCCAAAAATAGGAAGAGAAGAGTAGCTCATGAAGAAGTGTGTCAGCTTCACACTGACTTCTTCTGAAGCTAGTGTGGTAGTGTTTATTTACCAAACAAGAAAACCCTAGATTACTACTGCTGTAAGAGACATATTCAGAGAAGTTCTAAAGGGTGAGGCACAGAACTATATGCTAGTGCATTCAAGGAGGGAAAGCAGTTTTATGCTGATTACAACAATCTTTTGGTTCCGTGATGTTCATCAGAAAATGGGGAGGATATTTGTTGTGAAGGGTTTAAGTGTTTAAAGGGTTAGTCTTTTGAAACCACTGAATATCAGAGTACTAAATTACAACTTCTGGTTACCTCTGTTGTAGTAGCTTCAACGTCACTCACACCATTTCTGTAGGAGAACAAGTCTTTTGCTGGTGATGACAAGCAAACAGTGGCTCTTGAAGATGGGGGTGATCTTTGCTTAATACTTGTGTGAATGTACCTATTGGCTATATAGGCTCTAAACATACATGTGCAGGTGAAATTTGCCTTATGGTAGCATATGCACGGATTACAGTGGTTAGTTGTAAATTTATCAGAAATCTTGCATAATTACATGTTCAAAATGTTAGGAAATGCATATCTATTATGTCTTTTCTTTGTTCATGCAAGAAATTGTGGTTTACATAACTTTTTTTGAGGGTGGCAATGTCACTGTCATATCTTAAAGCTTAACTTATGGCTATTGTCAGGTGAAATTTGCTTTTGTTATTCTTAATGTTCAAATTAACTGACTTCTGAAATTGTACAATTTTAGAGGAGGAAAATTTCTCCTATGAATATTTGGTATTAGAAGAGAAAATTATTTCTTCTCTGGTATCTTTTTTCTGTTCTTCTGATCCTGATTGATGCTTTTCTCTTTCTCATCTCTTTTCACTTAGGATTTCCTTCTAAGTTAAAAAAAAAAAAAAAAGATTCTCTGTATAAAAATGCTTAATGTATTTTAGTTTTATGTGTTACCTCAGAAACGTCAGGGTGGACTGCTATTGTCTTTTTGCAAGAAAAAATACATTAAATTCAGTGTGTGAGTAGTAGGACATCTATGCCTTTTGGATAAGAAACTGGATGCCAGCAGAGGGAAAAGGAAGTATTTGTTTGCTTCCTGGTGAGAAGAGGAATGAATTAATCAAAAGAGCTCTTAAGTCTTTGTTAACATGGAGGCTGACTGTTACCTGTCTTTGGGCAATTGTTTCCCTCCCCATGTTAATTGTAGAATTTTTCTACTGCAGATGAAGAACCTGTCTATCTAATGTGTGATAGTAACAGGATGAAAAGAGAAACGACCTAAGTTGATGGAGTCTTAGGGATTATAGCGATGACTCTAGTCAAAATGAATGTTTTGGTATTTATAATGACTACACAAGTACGTGTTTTCTCATAGCCAGAACATGAGTTTCCATTAGGTTCCGTTATTAAGATGGGGCAGTCTGCAGAATGCTCTAGATTTGGGTTAGCTGCAGCATGCTAGTGCCTGCCCTGAATGTCTTCCAGTTCAGTCCATTTCAATGTAGTAAGTCATATTTCAGCCTTTTCTCATCTTTCTGGGGGTTTTAGAAGGTATTGTATTAGCAGTGAATATTGTTTTTTGCAGGCACCAGCTGCCTTTGGCCTGGTTTCCTTCCTGATGCACGCTGGGCTAGAACGGAATCGAATCAGAAAACACTTGCTGGTCTTTGCGTTAGCAGCACCTGTTATGTCGATGGTGACATACTTAGGGCTAAGCAAGGTAGGTCCGTGGTTTTGTTCTGCCCAAAATCTAGCTTAGTGGTGAAGTTTGGGGAAAGGACTGTGATACGAGTTTCACATTACATAATTCCAAACTGCTTGAAAAATTCAGCAGAACGAAGATTTAAGAAAAGTTGATGAAAAGGTAGCAATATAAATGCACAAAAGAGATAATAATCCATGTTTTTCCATCAGAGTCAGTGACATAACTCCTTTATAGAGTTTGGTATAGTTTTTTTTTTTTTTTTTAGAAGTCTGATTTCTGTGTTTTATCCTTTCTGCTGCTCCCCACTGAGAACAATTTATTCATATACCAGGTTTTAGCTGATGCCTATTTAAATAAGTAATTTTCAGCATTGTTGCATGCATTCTTCTTTTAATATGCAGGTAGGAAATAATTTCCTCTGGTTTCCCCCACCATCCCAGAAGTGGTCCTTTATATTCAAAGTCTGTGTCAGAAGTTGAGTCCTCAGCTAGAACAGTCTTTTTGCCTTATTCCATGAAGCATCGCTGTGTTTTGGGTCTGTGCAACAAATGGCCTGTGAAATGGAGCACTGCACATGAGTTTATCATCTTTGTCCAAATTCAATGTTTCTGCTTCTCATAGCATATCCTGGGATGCTCCTGTGTTTCTGAACTGCGGTGTGTCGTGCTGGTGACGTGCTAGGGTGGCGTGTTGTAAAGGATATAACATGTGATCTCACAAAACTCAAGGCATGGGAGGAAAGATTAAATAAATCATCTGGGATAATCCTTTACTTTAGCTGGATAGGATTTATATTTGACATTACAGTACAAGAGACAGCAGAAAAAAAGGTTGAGTTTGTAAATAGAAAAGAGAATTCTCTTTGAGGACTCTTTTGAACTGTTCTCATCAAGGGTTGGGTTTACATTTTGCCCTTCAGAAAGAACAGAGAATTGATAAGGCATCAGGGCTGTCACTGTGGTTTTATAGGTCCAGCTGATGTATCTTTCTCTGGAAAAATGACCTGACAAATAAACACAAGAACTAAGATTACACCTGAGTTGGAGAGCGTTCAGGAAGCATTTGAATCTGATATGTGGGTTTGCATTTCACTGCATTTACTGGTGTGCAGCATATCTTAATCCTATTATGGAGGTGAAGGGGTGCTCAGTTTTGATGCAGAAGACACGTTTCTTCATGCAGTTTGCATGGAAATCCTGGAAGAGTTTTGGGTGTTTACATCTACATACAAATAAAATATTGAATGAGTGATGTTTTGGGACTTGGTTCCGAAGAACAGTGGAGCAGATATTTAAAGGCTAACATCTTATTTGAACCCCTTGTTTAAAGTCAATCTTGAGCATCCTCCCTAAAATTTGTGGCTTTGCAATATGAAATTTATTTTTTTTCAAAACCTGTTTGGTATGTTGGCTGTGACATGGTCAAATAAGATGCTTCAGCAGACTGTGGCTTTCTTGCTTTTCTGAGGGTTCTTTTGTAAGGGTTTTTTCTTTTGTAAGTCCAAAGTGAAGTGACTAGGAGGAGGGGTGTCTTTCTGTTCCCCCACGATTTTAGAGTGCCAGTTACTACATGGAAGGTGCAAAACACTAAAGTCATGCTACGCCATTGTCATTGTGAGACAGGGAGAGTTGATAGAAATCCTTCTGTGCTTGGATACTGAGAGAATTTTTTTTTATTACTGATTGAAGAACTTCTGCTTATTCTCACTTTTTTTGCTGTTTGTGTTTCAGAGCAGCAAAGAAGCTCTTTCAGAAGTCAATGCCACTGGAGTTGCTATGCTGTTTTCTGCTGGGACTTTCCTTTATGTTGCCACAGTTCATGTTCTCCCAGAAGTAGGAGGAATTGCTCATAGCCACAAACCTGAATCAACTGGAGGAAAAGGACTCAGTCGTCTGGAGGTGGCAGCCCTAGTATTAGGATGCCTTATTCCTCTAGTTTTGTCCATTGGACACCATCACTAAACGCTCAAATTTCACTGTTCTCCTCCTCTATAAGACATGAGCAGTAAATGTCTGCTGCTCCCTTTATCATTCTTTTACCCATCATTCATCCCATCTACTTTATGGAGTTCAGAGGGAATCTTGATTGCAAAATGAGGAATACTGGGAAAGTTTTTAGTGTAGCAAAATGTACTTTGGCAGCCGGACGCAAATTCTATGTAACTTTCTTTTCTGAAGACACTTGCTATTTCAATTGTTACTTCTGGCCCTATTCTCAGGGAAGATGGAACTTGGAAGTTTAAGAAAGGTGAGCAGGGAAGAACATAGCGACTCATCATGAAATTGCAATCACCAAAGTATTCTGCAGTTCAGCTTTTGCAGCTGAGAGCAAAACCCAAGGATGGCTGCGTTGTGAGAGGTTGAAGTCTCACTAATGAAGAAGGGGGTTCTCCCCCATTGGTTCTGCATTGTCCTGGCAACGCGATTGGCCCTTGTGATGCTTGTCACTAATTGTATTGCAGAAATGGCCTACACTGGGAACTCTGGATAACACTGCTATTGTCACAGAAGTGTCACTTGATAGGAAAGAAATTATGTAGACAATGTGTAGGATTAGAGTAAGAAATCAGCTGGTTAAGAAAGTGCAAATGAGTTTTGCAGTGTATTCCATTGTTTGACGAAGGATAGAAGCAAGGAGAATAGTGTTTTGATTGTTTATTCAATTGTTAGTAAATTCTAAAAAGGCATTGTTTCTTGGGAGATAGTCTTCTGCCAAGTCAGTTAAGCACCAAAAATGTCAGCAGGAATTACATATTGGCTACTGTGATACACTACTGCTTCTGTTGAGAGAGATACCCAAAATGCTGTTTGAAATAGAGCTGCTCTGGGCTCTGAGGGGTGGAAATCTGATGGAGACAGCTGTTGAGGGACCAGAGAACTTTACTAGCTCATTTTCAAAAATCTGAGCTGCTGAAATCACTAGGGGTCTGTGTGGGTTTTTCACTAAATAAAGGTATTATGGCTAACAAAACAAGATGTTTAGTTAAATATTAATGCTGCAGATAGAATACAAAGTGTTTCTAAAGCAGTTCTGAACAAAAAAACCCCACAAACCCACAAACAAAAAACCCAACTGGTGGATTCCCAGTGAACCTGTTAGACATTTTGCTTTTCCTTTGGGAATTGTTCATTTTCCTCTTACTGATAAGCATTAGTTTTGGTGAATCTCCTGGACAACTTTCTGCCAATTGCTGATGTCTCTCACTGCAGAAGAGTGGTAAAAGATCCCTCCATTTCCAAGGCACAGCTTTGTCTTATCAGGCACCATTTCCCTTATGCAAAACATGTTATACTCTAATAACTGTAGTGCATTGAAAAGTCAGGAATGCTTGACATGCACAGAATCAGCATAAAATTCTTTCTTTAGGGGAAAACTTTTTAATGCTGTACCCCTTTTAAGCTATACTTTGTCTGCACTTTTGAAGATAACATTGCCAAATATATTTTTCTTTTTTCTTTTTGGTTTTTTTAAAATGAATTTTGAAGTCTTGATATATCTTCTCAACTGAAGTGCTTCTTGTTTCTATTTGAATGAGTGTGACTGTTTTTCATGCCATTTGTTACTTAAACCGCACAGCCCATTGTGCCTCATAACTTCTTTACGTTTTTGTTATCGTCCTGTTTGTCTGTTAGTTCAGAGGGTAATGGGTGTATGGCCTGGCTCTTGGACTAGTGGTGGCTTTGTCTGTTGGCTCTGTAACAATATGGATGTATCCCAGGATTGAGCCTAGTATTGATTCCCAGGAGTGCTTGTTCATTTGTGTGTTTTACTATATAAGATCAATGCAAAATTACTAGAAGTCATATTTTCCCGTAAGACAGTATTTTCAGATAGAATTAGTGCTTCAGGCCTAAACAAGCATTTTTTAATATGAGACCTTAATATTGTGTTCTGAAAAGCCACTGTAAAATTAGTGATGTGGATGGGATCCTCTTCTGTGTGTTTTTCAATGGTGTTGTCTGTTTGTTTTGGTTTGGGGATTTTTACAGCATACATAATGCAACTGGTAAGTGACTGGTTTAAAAAGTTCAGCAGGACAGGTTCCTAACACATGCAAATGATACACGGGACTGTTTACTCCAGAGTTCTGTTCTTCCTGATTTCTCCCTAATTACCTTCTTCCTTGATAATCTCACTATTTTACCATGTTTAATCTTTCCACATAACCGTTTCCAAAAGCTGGAGGGTTTGCAAGAGCAGGAGATAGCTTACTGCAGCACCAGGTACTTGCATTTTGTAAAGCAGTAAGTTTTTATTCTTTAAACTTTGTCCTATCACTTGCATGTGCACCCCACCCTGGGAGTTGACATCCTGAGTGCATTCCCCTTCAGCCTCACTTTGTGTATAACAATAGCAATGGTTTATGGAGGTAAGGTCCCATTTCATGGTTTCATGCCTTTTGTTCCCGGTTGAAGCATGTGGATAGTACCTTTTTACATGGACCAGTGTGTATTGGTGAGGGTGTGGCAGCCAGGCTTTTCACTGCTGACATAACCTCTGGCACATTAATCATAGGTGCCACTGCTGAGTGGTCTTGTCGTCTTTCCATTTTCCTGTCCTTCCCATCATGTTTCCAGTTTCTGGGGCAGCCATCAGAAATAGTAATACTCAGTTTAATGATTCATGAAGTATAGAGGCCAAGTTATAGCAGCAGGTGAGGGAATTTGAATTAAAACATTGGCAACTTAAAATTGGCACAAAAATTCTGAAAACATACTTTTCATGTTGGCATTTGGTTGAGTGACGGAAGACTTATGTGATTTTTATTTTTTCTTCTACCCATTTAGAAGTATCAACAGCATTTTGTTTTGGCTGCCTGTTAGCTCTGTTGAATTATTATTTTCAATTCTGTAAGTGAAACTGCAGTTGACTAAAGAAGCTTTTGGTTATGTTGATATGGAGAATGTAAAATTTTATATTATCAAACCTTTCCAAATTTTTAGTACCAAATGGAGGATTATTTTCTTGAAGCAGAGTATTTTAATGAGTTAAATTAAATGGTCCATTTTATTATAGCCCTTTCTTTCTACCTATCTCCCCATCTGTCACAGTAAATCCAAGCATTGCATGTAGTCAGGGCCAGCTGGTATCATTTTCTACTCCTCAGGAGACCTTGGTGCAAACAAATTCCTCTTACTCTTTCTGTAATAGCCCTCTCTGCCTGGTTTTTTTTCTGTGAGGTAGGTGGCAGTAGGTGTAGCAGGTAAATGCTTAAACCGAGTGCCAGCCATGTCCCCCTTTCCTTCTGTAGGTCCCTCTAGGAAATCCATAATCTCATCACCTGTTTCTTTTCAGTTAATGGTTTCTTAATTGGCAATAGGAATTGGACTAAAGCTGTCTCTGTTGATCCTGATGTCTTTAGGTACTTTCGCTACTGTTCTAATGCTTTTATTGTTCCTTATATAAAAAAGGGAAGTATTTCTTTTTCAGTACTCAATGACAGATGCAGAAGCTGCACTGACATTAATTTAAGTAAGGATGGCAGAGCTGTCACACCAAGACAGGATTTTTTTATTGTTGTGGCTTGTCAGATGGCTGGGTGTTAAACACAGAAAACCCACTGTTGACTAAGAGCCATTTCCAGGTGGATTATATAGAAGGCTAATCTTACCCAAGAGGCCCAGGAAAACCACTGTGTTTATTCAGGAACTAGTTCAGAGCCTTCAAAGAGCTTTTGACAGTAGCAGGTGTGTCCATGTGGTATCAGCTGATTGCAGAAAAGAGAAAGATGATGTGGAATAAATGTTCCTGCTGCTGCCTTCACGTTCTGTGCTGGGACTTGGGGAAAAGAAAAGAGAAGTATACTTGTATTCTTTTGAGGGTGGAAGGAGGAGGAGTGATTGCAGTGTGGTGGGAAAATTTATGATGAATATCGGATTCTTTATCACAAATTTCAGATTCCTGTTCACATCAAACTTCTTTTAAAAATTTTTTTTTCCTTACTGTTCTTATATCTCCTAGCAGCCTTGGCTTTCCAGGGAAAAACATTGTGTGGTCATTGCTGTTTACCTGACTCCATGTATGGAACTGTAATTTTAATGTCCTTTTTCCAAACAGTTTGTACACAAAATCATTCCATGAATGGCTGCCTTATAATTTTTCCACTTTAATTGTGAATGGTTAAAATAATATTGCCGTTTTCAATTTGTTTTATTATATTAAATTTTTACTAGGTGCAGTGCTTTGGAGTTGGCTTGTCATTTACTGCATGGGGTTTTGTGACAGCTGTGACAGAAAGAAATGACATTGTTAAATGGGGATGCAAGCGATGCAGACAGTACATTTTATTTTTGTGGGAAGGTGTTTGCTGCTTTTCTTCATGATGTCTGAGCACCTCCTGCAAACCTGGAATGTGAAACTGCATCTTGGGAGGCAGCGTAGCAGGTGGCTTTGGATATGACTATTAATGTGTTCAGAGGTATTAATGCAGAGATGATGTGACAGCTCTGCTGGAGCGGGCGTTTGGCAACTTGTGTCTCTCACAGAGTATTTAGGAGTTGGCATTGCCCTGAAGCTGTCTCCTCCTGCACCCCCAGGGAAATCTCTGGAGCTTCCAAAGCTGAGACCTCTTTGGAGGGCAACAAGGAGATGATGGGTTTAAGGTTGCTCCAGGGCACTGTTAAAAGGCCTGAGGACCCTTTGAAGCTACAGGAAATTGTCTTTATTCCATCCAGTGCTCTCAGTCTTATCAGTCCCAAACCCAAAATGCACACACTAAGTCCCTCCATTCTTGGAGTCTTTGTGATGAAGTAGTCTTTCCTATACATGTATGGGCTTCAGTGAAATTTGAATGAAAAGTCAGCTTTAAACCCTAGCCTGCTTTTTGCTCTTGTCTTATGAGGGAAGAGTGCTGGTGAAATATTTCATGCCCCTGTTACGTGGTTTGTTGGTTTTTTTTCCCCTCCTATCTTCTTGCTGTTTTCAGGTACAGAGTCCCAGCTCAGCTTTCCTTGTGAGTGCCCAGTGATCCTACTGCTTACCTGTTGACAGCTCTTCAGTGTTGCTTTGCCTTCACTGCTGATGCAGTTTTACTGGAAGGCAGCTCACCTTCCTCCTGCAGCCTGTAATCACATGGAAGCCTGTTCAGCCACAGCTCTCCTGTTTTCTCTGATGCCATGGTGGTCATTATAACTGAGAAAGGATTGTGCTCTTGCTGTGGAGAAAACCTCCCTTCTCAGGCTCCTGAATTTCTCTGGGTTTAATTTTCCACCAACATAATTTTGAGTGGCAAAGAATAGTAGGATATTAAATTTTAGTAGTGGTCTCTGAAACAGGTGCTCAGGCAGGGGTTAGGAGTAGTGCTTGGACAATTAATTCTGTTTTATCAGAGCTAAAACTTGCAGGGCAGTCAGGTTTTTTTCCTATAAGACACTTTAAGCCACATTTTTAGGGACTATAGGTTTTAATAAAAGATTTTTTTTTTTAATCCTGTAAATTGCCCATTGTGTGCTGTGATTATAGAAGAGGCAGACTTTTAGAAAAAGAAATTCTGTGGATTTATATGGCAAGATGCAACTTTAAAGAATGACCACGCTTTGACTGAAAATGTTACTTTACCAGACTTGGCTGGGACTAGATTTAACATTTTAAAACACATGTAGGGGTCAAATACATAAATGGAGGAGCAAATGGAAAGGTGCTTGTGTCTTGCCAAAGCATCTGCCATTGTGTGTACAATATTAGGGGTTTGTAGAAGAAAGTTATTACCACTGCAGCATTCTTTTGCTACTGTCAGGATTTAGGGAAAGGATGAGAATCAGGGTTGGGATACTTGGAATAACTGGGAAGTTGACTGCCTGTCCCAAGGCAGTCCCTAAGGAAACAGCTGCATAGGCTTTTCAGATCTTTAGGTAGATCTGTGCGGTTTGGGTTTTGCAAGCCAGTGGTCTGCAATTTTGTCTGACATTGTATGATAGAACTATCAGCTGGAGCAATGCAGGAAGGAATAAAGCAATCTGAGCAGCTTACACATGGACTGGCCTTACTCTAATAAGGTGTGGGGATGGTACTTGGCAAGTTCCTTAGCATATTGTGGGAAGGCACTGATTGAATGTGGTCAAAAGCACTGATTGCAGAGTGATGGAGGCTGGAAGAGACCTCCAGAGGTCAAATAACACCTTGGCTCAAGCAGGGCCACCTAGAACCAGTTACCCAGGACCATGTGCAGATGGCTTTTGAGTATCCCCAAGGAGGGAGACTGCACAACTTCCCTGGACAACCTGCGCTGGTGCTCAGTAAAGCAGGAAAAAAGTGTTCAGAGGGAGTGCCCTGTATTTCAGTGTGTGCCCATTGCCTCATCCTGTAACTGGGCATCACTGAAAATAGTCTGGCTCCATGCCCTTTGCACCCTTCTCTCAAGTATTTGTATACATTGATGAGATTTCTCTTAGAGCTGCTGAGTTGACATAGTGTATAGATGTTCTCCATACTTTCCAGCTGCCCTGTAAGCAGGACTGGGTTTCAGACCTGCCTTTTCAGAAAAGGGGAATGTTGCTGTTACAGGATGAGTGATGTGTGCATTTGCCAACTTCATGCATCCATTTAAGAGATAGCACTTGATGGAGATGATTCATAAGCAATTCATTAAAAAAAAGGATTTTTGTTTTTCTGCTGCACTTGCTGTCTACAGACTTATCTAAGATCCTTTGAGACAGTGTTTTAACTCTTTCACTCCAGCGATAAGCAGTCCTCTCAGCTGGTTGCTTGCTTTTGATTTTTCTGGTAGCTCATAGGACCTGTGTCATTAAGAGAGAGTGTAATCTCTTTATACTGGCTTAACCACAAGAGAATTTGATTAATGTAAAGTCAGTATGAGAACTGAATCAAATGACAGAGGTGCTGTTAAAGCTGGTACAAGCAGATGTAAGGCACTAAGAAGGGAAAGCCAGTATTCTTCCCAGACAGTCTTGTTTTTTTGCAAGCAAAACTCAGTTTTAATGGCAAAGCATTATGCAGTGTATTAGGATTCTTTTAGTGTATTTAGTAAAGATGTCACCTCAGTAACTGGAGACTTAATTACTGTAGTCTGTGGTAAATCCTTTCGGAGATGTGAGGAAGTGCTTTGGGTATATTTATGTTACAAGAGTTACCACTACAAACTTAAATATTTAGGAGCTGTGGTGTTGCATGCTTCCTGATGATTGCTGTAGAGTGTTCCTTCATTTGTTAAGGAAATAAAAATGTACATCAGCATTTTTATGAGAGACTCATTAGGGATGAGCACAGCAGCAAGATGATGAGCTGTCATCTATTGTTCCAGCTGACAAATTAAGCCATTCTTCTACTGATATGTGCAAGCCTTATCCAAATATCCCTGCAGGCAGAATTGCACAACATTCCACCCTCCTTATCACAGCACTTCTCCCTCTCGTCTGTGATGTCGAGAGATTAACGAACGCTTATGGTGGATGGGGGTTAAGGAAAAATGCCTCATTCAAAAAAACTTGTAGACCTAATAAAAATTAAGCTGTATCATGCTGACTGACACCAAAGCTATATAGTATTTGGAAAATCTAAAAGCAGATTGAAATTATTAGGGGGAAAATGCTGGTTCTGTATCTGTATGCCCAGTATCTGAAGTGGTAATTAACTTATGATATATGATTATAGTTATGTTGGAGTCTGTAGAGGTTAATGGGATTCTGCTGTGTGAAGAAACACTTTCAATGAGATTGTCATGGTTATACAGGGATGAAGAGGCCTGCTGAAAACCCTGCTTATGAGCCTTACTACTACTCTGAATGACTTTTACTGTTGTACTTTTACTCAAGCATTTCTTGTCCTCAGAGGGTGGTGCTATCAGTAGAATGAGTCGAGTTTTAGGACTGCAGTGAATTTCTAATGTTCTCTTGTCTCTTTTTGACAAAGAAATTGAGAGGCGACTGATCTTGAACAAAACTTTGTACCCCTGATATCTGCTCTGTGTAGAGATGTCACGTGAAGGTGGCAGGGTACAAGTGAATGACTAGGCAGTGGGTCTGGGAGCTTTTCCATGTTTATCCCTACAATCTAAACTATGGCATTATGAGAGAAGCCTCATCTACAAAAGCTGTGTGGCAGCATGGCTCACAGGAGAGTAAAAGGAGATGGCCCTCTTAGCCTGCTGTATGTTGCAGAGAGCAATGTCTTCAATGTCCTTCCTTGCCAGGCAGTTTTTCTTTCATCTGGCTGCTGGCTCTCCTCAACATTGCAGGGTTTAGAGTAGAGCTGTCATGGTCTGCTGGTATGATAGATGGCAGCAGTAGATCTTTGTGCTCTATACTTAGATAACCACTTGAGAATGTGGATAGGAAGGAGGCAAGAGGTGTCTTGTGCCTGCCCTGTGTATGTGCACAGCAGGAGTCCTGACCTTGCTGTGACTGGCTCGATGAGCAAGACCAGGAAGGAGAAACTTGAAGAGGAGGCTGCTCCAACTAGCTAACTAAGGGGCATTGCACAGTGTATAGGGAAAGGGTGTGAAGAACACTGGTGGTGTGGTCCCCGCAGTTTCCACTCCTGAATGAAGTCCTAATTGCAGTGTCCTTGCTTTTTAAGGCCTTGCCTTCTGTGATCACAGCAATGGTAGGTGTAAAGGAAGCACAGTGTGTATGCAAGAGCAATATTGGTCTCTGTGTGCGGGGCATTTTACGAACTTCAAATGAAATAAATATGTGGGTTGGCCAGTTCTGTTTTCCTGGATATGTATTTATTGTTTAAAAGTTAAGCCTATGAATTCTTTCCCTCTTGTGACCCAAGAGAACAAAGTGGGTAGAAACTGGTGGACCACAATCAGTATTGAAACCTTTGCAGTTGAGAATTGCTTTGTGCATAGAAGTCCAGCACCTAACCTGGTTTTAGAAACTTGGAGAATTCAGATATACTGACCGGTGTTGGAACAGCCTAAGGAGTGTCCTTCTCCAGAATGGGTAGCCCTGGATCTCATTTGCTTCTTGCTGGATTTTTTTGTCAGATCTGAAGCATGCTGGTGGTTCTCTGGTTGTTTGCCTGTTTTAATATGTAGAGGTATTACATTTTCCCCCTCCATTATTCTGCCAAAGAAATGCTAACAAATCCTTCTCTTTTGCAGGACTTTTTGGCTGCCCATGGTACCCAAACTACTGTCCTGGTATATGTATTCTTGTGATGTTCTGGATTTAGTACCAGTGTTACACATAAGGAACAGTGGGAAGTCAAGTTACCTGCTTAGATTCATAGAATATCCTGAGTTGGAAGAGACCCACAATGGTCATCAAAGTCCAGCTCCTGGCCCTGCACAGGACAACCTCAGTCAGATAAGGACATTGCCAGGTCTGGAAGCTAAGCCCTGGGATACTGAATGGTGCTTCCATGCCCTCGTTGCAAAGGCAGCACTTTTTCTATGCTCAAAATTAACGGGACTGAGTAAGCAATTGAACTTCCCCCAGAAGAACTGCTCTGAACCTTGTCTCTGATCTCTTTGGTGGATCTTGTGAGTGTCTGGGCATTATGGGGTGCAAAGGACAAAAAAGTCTTTACAAATTTTTGAGCTGTCCTTTACATATCCCATGCTACTCACCTGGCAACTGTATCATGGGTAGTCCTCGACTTTGATACTTCCTATGCAGAAAGCTTCCAGCAGCACTGGCCTAAGCCATTGCTGCTCAGCTGTGTCACCTGCTCAAGCCATGTCGTTGGTAACTGCTGTTGCTGTTGTCACATTTGGGATTGAGTAGAATTATGTTCATTTACAAGCAGGTAAGATGTAGCTAAAAGGAGATGCACTTGGAAAGGTAAATAGAAATGGAGGTGGTGTCTGTTCCAAGCAGCAAGTCCACCAGCTCCGAATGCTGTTACAAAACCTTCGGGAAAGGTTTGTTTTTTCCTGTCCCTCTGTATGGAGGTTCAGCCACTCCTCCTGCTGTGGGAAGTAGCACTCCCATGGCTGCTGCACTCTCACACGTCCTCAGAGATGGGACTGGGATCTGACTGGCTGTGGCTGCTGGAGCAGCGTGGCTTGCAGGCATGCAGCACTGCCCTTCCCCAGGGAGGAAGGGAGTGTGTGGCAGTGGATTCATAGTCTATGGAAAGAAAGAAAACAAGTAGAGCTGTATTTATTCTCTGCTGTTGGACAAGTTGCTGGTTGGAAGCAGCCTATTTAACTATTGAAGCTCCAAACATTTTCTGTTTGTCAGCCATGTGATCACTTTGTATTTAGGCTTGATGGGGGGAAAATCTGGTGCCTCGCAGGAAGCCTGTGGGCTGTCTTCTAGAGGAAGCTTTCAAATGTAGCTGACCACTCTGATGTATTCTGAAAAATGGCTTTTTAGCAGAAATCTTTGTTTAACAAAATACTAGAGTAAATGAGTTTTCTTCCAGAAGAGATCTCTTAGTAGAATTAAAAAAAAAATAAAATTATCCCCTTTTCGTGCTGAGAAAAACGGTCATTGACTATGGTGTCAGTTCCTGAGAAAACTGCCTCCCAAAAGCCAAGTTATGGGGCTGGCTGATTGCTGTCAAATCCCTTTGCTTCAGTAAACTGATAACCTTATTTTCTGTCTTCCTCTAAGTCTCCTGAAGTTGTGCTACATCCACAGCAAATGGTTGGGTTAATATGACTCCTGGGCCATCCACCATTAATCTGAGTGGTTTTGAAGGGCTGGGACTGGTGAAGGGCTTTAGCTGGAAGAGGTCACCGAGACCACATAATTCTTACCAAGGGATGATGTCAAATGGGGTTATACATCTGTAAGGGTGATGTCAGATGGGGTTGCAAATCTACAGAGGCATTTGACTTTAATGCCATTTGCTGAGCAACTTTTCTTTGAGTTCTGCAGAACATCTCTGACTTTCCATCTGACACTGAAAATTTAATCATGTGCAAAAGAAACATGCTCTGTCAGTGTATCTCACTAGAGGTGGGTTGATGTTAGTTGTGATGGTAGTTGCTTTTGCTCTATTTGAAATAGCATCTGCACACAACTGTGCACCTAGGAAGCTGGAGCATCACTTTGAGGGGTACATGTGACATTTTCTCTTTGCAAGAATGATGTATCATAAATGAAAGTGGAGCTGGACTTCTCCACATTGTTCAGGTACCTGCTAATACCTCCCATAATTGCTAATGTTTCTCAGGGTTAAAAATGGTTATGGAACCTATCAGAAGCTGTAAAAGGAAAGGGAATCTATCTTCCTGGAAGGTAAGATCTGAATCTCTCCAACTCTGCAGCAGGTCCGATCCATGTCAACTTACTGGCCCCAGCCCAAGAAGCAGTTTGTTCTTTTCTACATAACACAGTATTGAAAGGCTGCCCAGAGCATGAAGGTATAACTTTTCACTTTAAAAAAAATTTAAAAATACAAGCCTCCTCAGCAGCTGAAGTTAGCCACTATGTGTCTCCTTAAACTGAAAGGGAGCATCTTTGGACTGGAGTGTGGCCTGTGGTGAAGGCACATGGTGTAATTCTTGAGCATGTCCTGTGCAGGGCTAAGAGTTGGAGGTGATCCTTGTAGGTCCCTTTTGACTCAGGATATTCTGTGAAGAAGTGTTATTTCTGTATAGCTTGCACTGCTGTCTGCTTCAAATGTTTTATTTTTAGCAAAATTTTATTGGCTTGATGTGTAGGAAAAATAAAGACAACATATTAGCAAAATAATTGCCATACCAGTGCAGCCTTTTGCTCCCCAGAAAGGTTTTCTTATTAAAGCTCCAGTGCTTTCTCTCAAGGATGTACAACTGTGTTTCCCCTTCATTAGATTAGTACACACATAAAGGAAATGTTAAAAGAGCCACTTTTACTACAGATTACTGTGTCCTGACACCAGCAGTTAGAAAATTCACCTTGCTGCTGTCTACTGCCCTAGCATTACTGGCCTGTCACTTGACAAAAGCAAGTTGCTCTTTTCCCTGGACTGTTGACTTTAAAGAACTTGCTGTAAATAGTCAGTGCCTTGCTTGTCTTAGAGGCCTCCAGAGGAAAAAAAAAAATCTCACTTTTTGATGTTCAAAGCCAGAAACCTCTTTACTCCCTTGGTCTGTATAAGGTAAAAATAAGTAAAGAATGAAAAATAAGTAAAGGATGAAAATCTGTTTCTCCTGACAGCAGTGACCTGAGGTGAGATCTTTGCATTGCTGGTGCAGTACAACGGCAGGGGCATTAGATCATCTTTACATGGGAGCTCTGTGGCTTTTCACTGCACATTTATAGAGTAAAGTGAGGCCATAGGGCCCAGAATAATTTTTACCCTTTGTGCAACATAATTTGAGAGAAAATTTTCCCTCTCCTGATTATGAGTAGTATTTCCTTCTTAGTGCTGTGTATGGAATGGTGTCTATAGCATTAATGCTTCTCTTCTGCAGTGCAGTGTTATATTCAAGAGTTAGAGCTCAGGTGAGATGGAGGCAGTATCTGCTGCTCTCTTCTCCACCCTCTGCCTCAATAGCACTCTGAGATGGGACATGTCCCATGTCTGGGACCAAAAAGGTTGGTCAAAACCAGGGTGAGAGAAAGTAACAAATTGTGGAGTTTGCTGGCTCCCTCATCTTTTGATCAGCTGTGACTTTTATCAGGGACCTGCATCTCTAATTTCTCTAATACTGAATGCAGTCTGTGAACCTGAGGCAGGCTGTCTGCATCTCCTCTCTTTAAGATGCTTTGCAAGTGCCTCTGACTGAATAAAGCTAAGTGAGCCCATGTCCTGTGGTGTGACCTGGCCTATAGCACATCCCAGGTTTCTGATTGGGAATGGGAAAGGACCATGTGTCTGCACTGTGTCTCTTCTGAGCAACTGCATTGGGAAGGGCTGACATGCAGCCATTATGGCATCAAAATGGATTCACATAGGATGGCACAGGTTAAATCGGGAGCAGACACCTCAGCATCTGTGGCATACACGCCATACAGTGTGTACGCATCTGTACTGGTTATATGATATCCCAAAACCTCAGATGCTTTAGCAGCTAGGATTTTCCCTAAATTCTAATCCTGGAGGGGAGGGAGGACGCAGTAAAGAACAATATAATGCTAATCTGCTTTCCTGTGGGCATTACAAAAGATAGGTTCTTTTGGCTAACGGTGTTCGTATCTGTGCAGGGAGAAAGGGTTTCAAGAGCGGAACAAGGACTTAGGGAACCAGATTAAAAAGCTTGCCGTGGGAGTACTAAGCAGGAGATGAACATGGACTTACCTGAGCTGTGTGATATATTCCTATGTGTCCATGTTGAGGCCAAGAAAGAGCTGGTACCTAAGAGGCAGGGCAGAGGCTGTTCTTGCCACATCTCCAAGATGCAGCAAGGCATGAAGGCAGGCAGAATTTTATGCTCTAACTTTGATCAGCAATGGCCCTTTAAGGCAGAGCAAGGCATGCAGTATGGACACTGCCCAGTCCAAACCCAGCAGCCACGTGAACTCTCCCCAGGTGGGCAGTGCCAGGCTGGCACAGCAAGGGCCCCCCTCTCCCCCTGCCTGCGATGACAGAGGGAGTCTGATTGAACTTGCTGGCTCCCACTCTCTCTGCCCTAATTTTCCTCAGGACAAATCAGAAGAACCTGTCTCCAAGCGCAAGATTTTGGGAATATGTGTCAGAGATGCCTGTCAGTAAAACATCCGTCTTGCCCTAATTTCTGCATGGAGTGCTGCAATGTCGACTGAAATAACCTTCCAAGCTGGCTCTGGTGCAGAGGTATTTTGGCTTATGTTATTGCTGAGAGCTTTCTTTCTGAGGAGCTCTTTCTGGCTCTCTGTGTTTCTGATGTCTGACTCTCTTCACTCTTCTTTTTCCCTTGGGCTGGGATGTGTGCTGTTTTCAATGCATCAGGAAGTAATACGCAATGAGAAAACTCTCATCATCTGTGCATCAGGGAGAGAATTACTGACTGTGTGCTGAGCAGTCAAGTTATTGATTCAAACCAAAGCCCAGTCTCTCTGTCTGCTGGGCTGGTTACGTCCTGCTGGTTCATTGCATTTAATCGGATTCCCTGAGCTGCCACGCAGAGGGGGAGAGTTAGAACCAGATCCATCTATAATGTTCGCTTCAAAATCCAGTTCTGTATCCCCTTCTCCGTCCATGGAACAGACGGATTCAGATGCTCTGGACATCAGCACCAAAGTGCAGCTGTACGGTGTGCTCTGGAAGAGACCCTTTGGGAGGCAGTCGGCCAAATGGTCCAGGAGGTAAGCCCGGTTGCTGAGGGATGCTCGGATGAAACACAAAGCCTAAGGGTTCTGGGATAAGTTAAGAGCCTGAGTGCTTGACTCTTCAAGTGCAGCTAGGCAGAGGCTGGGGTAAAACTTGGGGCATAGCTTCCCTGCTGTTCTGAGTCTGCTTTACACATGTGGCACCCCATTGTGCTCTCTTCTTTATCTGTTCAGACTTTGTGCTATGTGCACTTTAGGGTGGGAATAGAGACTAACTGCCTCCTCTGAATAATTATCTTATGAAAGAGGAAGAATCAGCTCGTGTATTTTGCCCCTAAACTGCCTTTGTTCTTTTAGCACTCAAAGCTCTTTGAGTCCTTTGGGTGCCAGAGGCAAGGGCTGAGCTGACTGCATGTGGGTCTGTATGTGTGTGTGGTCTGCAGGGGTCTGTGGACCAGCTCCAGTACTGCTGTGCTGCCTGACAGTGACAGCATGCTTGGAACAGCACATGCAGACTCTTCCCTGGGGAGAAGGTGGCTCTGAATTCTCTCCCATCTGGAGATGTAAGGGAGTTGTAAGCTGCTGTGTGTTGTCTATCAGCAGCCAGGAAGTTTGGAGCTGGAAAGCATTTGCCATAACCTTTAACCAAGGACAGAAGTAAGTTCTATAATACTGAAATGGTGGATCAGTTTAGAGTTGGTGTAGTTTCTTTATGGAAATCACTGAATCTCTGGCACTTATCTTTTGTGGGTAAGTACCTCTTTGCTGTAGTCTGCAGTATAGATACAAACCATTTCTAAATCCAGCTTTCCCAGCTTTGCTCTGTGTAGTAACCATAGTGCTGCCCAGTCTGTGAAGATGGCATAGCCTGACAAAAACATTACTTGGGAAGCAGCTTTGTTTTTGTAGCAGTCTTTGGCCTGTGTGTGGGTTTTATTCCCTCCCCTGCCAAGAACAGCCTATTTTCACCCAGAAAAGAATTTGTGCTGATGCTCCCTACTCAGCTCCCAAATATTGATAAATAAATGAATTACGTCTGGAAACTAATGTGACTGTGTTATGGAAAAGAAGTGGACAGAATAACAGAGGGGAAGGTAATTTGCCATGGAGGAGACTTTCTTAAAAGGCTCTCCCTAATAAAAATTTCTTGCAGGCAAATGGCCCATCTCTGCTCCCTCTGTCATTATTTATTTAGTGCTGTTCTATTCCTAGAAGTCACCCCCATCTTCAGCAAGTGGTAAATATTTTAGTGATAGCAGCTAGGAACAGAAGGGGAGGTGACTGTGGGTCAGGGATGATATGGAAGATTAGTTGCAAGCACAGCAGCTGAGGGTCCTGGGGGACCAGACACAGGTCAATGAGAGTTGAACACAGGGAATCTGTAGGGTTTGGAAGGAAGTGGGTACTGGAGTAAAAAGACTTGAAGAGAGGAGCAATGTGTTGTTGGTTGGTTTGTTTGTTTTATCATGGGAGAGACTTGCTTTAAAGTAAAATAACCTTGCATGTTATTATAACAAATGGTTATGGGGAGATGAGCAATTCATTCATTTCCCCTTCTTTCCCCCCAGGCCCAGCAACACATAGCTGGTCAAGTGCATTTTTTTATGAAAAGGAGATGTTTCCCACTCCAGATAAATTAAGAAAAAAAATTGATTTTTGCTTGATGTCATTTGGGATCTGATCTCTGATAAACGTAGGTTTTGTCCTGAAATCTTGGACAACAGTACTACTCCCAGTCCCAAGGAAAGTCTTTCCAAGATATGGGAGATAAAACAGTGTGTAAGGGGAGGATTGGTTTCATCAGGCCATGAGCCATGAACATAGGTTCTGTGTGGGAGATACATGAAATTTACTGGCTTGATCGCATTCACTTGGCTGTAGCAGCAATGTTTCTGGAGAAATTGAGAAGAAAAGCAACTGTTTAAGGGAAGGATGGAATCGGATTAGATAATAGATCAAGGAAAAAGTGTCCAGGCGTGGTGTCCAGTACTTTGGTGATGGAAATCCCAGGTTTTGGAATTTCACATCGTCCCAGCAGAGGTTATGCAGGGAGCAGGGAGGGATAGCAGAGCTTTATTTTAGTCAGGGCTAGATCTGATGGCACCTGTGGGGACAGCTGAACTTGACTAGAGGCAGCTGTTTGAAGCTTTTCAGTCCTTCCTTTTGCCCATGCAGTGGTCTACTCTGAAGCCCAAATATTTGTGTTCTGCCTCAGGTACTGTCCAAGAGTGGGCTGGATGCTTCTGGCACTGGACCAGTGTGGCTGTGTTTATGTGCAGGGCTGACATCTGAGCATGCTGCCTTTCAGAGCTTGATTTTTGAAATGCCATTAGCAGCACCCTGATGCCTATCTCTTAAAGAAAAGAAGTTCTATTCCTAATGTGAATTTTCTTTCCTTGTAAAGAAATATCCTTCCAACAGAGAAGCAACTGTCTTCTGAGTTTACTGGTACTTTTGACCAGTCTAAGATTGGGTCACTGCTGGAGCGGCTTTGGAAAATCATATTCTCGGTCCCTGATTTATGATCCTTCTCTTCCTAACAAACTGCACCCCATTCTTCCTTCTAATGCATAATAAGCAATTTAGTCTCTCCTGCTACAAAAGTTTTACTGGTAATGGCATCAGCCTGGCATGGAGGCTGGAGTGAAATGCATAATGTGCGTACCTGCCCTGGATATGGCATGAATAGGGTGCAGTAGCTTTCCAGGATGGAAGTGGCACCTTCTTTACTATGAATAATCCCAGTCCCATATAGGAGTGTCATGCTCTAAACTGTCTGTTACCATCTATGTCTGAGACTTTGGGGTTCAGTGGGACAGTGCCAGGAGGGGCATCTGCTTGGTGGACAACTGAGTGTCAGAAAAGCAAGGTGGAGCATGAGAAGTTGAAAACAGGAGAGAACAAAGCACAAAATATACTTACATCTCTCAGTAAATCCATCAGAGATGACAAGCTGGAAGGGAGGGAAACAGCACAGTTAGGAGAGAATTTTTTTTCTTGAACCAGTCCTGTCTGTGGCAAAGCATGCATGTAACCTTGTTTACCACAGTGGCTACTGACAGTGGCTACTGACAGTGGTCACAGGACAGATGGAAAAGATAATTATTTAGGACTGCTTTCTGCTGGGAATCACACAGCTGCAGAGCAGTGTGTGTGTGTGTGGAGCACCGGGCAGCAGGGGCTGCTGAGACATCGGGGCTGCGAGAGCGTGTGCTTCCCTCTCGTCCATGTACGTAAACGTCCCACTTGCTGCTGGCTGCCAGGAAGCATCCACCTCTTCCTGCCGGGCACCAGGGCAGGAGGCAGGCAGGTGAGGAAGAGTGAGGGGCAGGTACTGTGGACACTGAGCTGACATGCTGATAAAGATCATTTGCTCATCAGTTTCCTGAGCTGTCCCCAGGGATAGAGAGCTGGGCTGATCTCATAGCTGGGATTCGCTGCTTGTGCTCCTGGACCGGTGCCCAGAGAAACGCCACCGGAAGAAAGGACCAGGGAGACTGCTGCAGTTTTATAGTGTAACTACTTCATCTGGGCCATTGTCATGTCAAAAACTTGTACAAAGATTAGCTAATTAATTTAATTAGCCCTCTCTGATACAAAGAGAGCACTTTCCCCTCAGAGATCAGGTATCTCAACTTGTCCTGTAGAGCTGTTGTTTCTGCTCTCAGTGACTCAGTGACATCTGAGTCACTCAAATTGTTCCTGTTCCTCTGCTATTCCAGTTTAATTACACTGTGGTTTCAGCGGTTTCATAGTGCAGGATCCAGCAGCAGGGATGGGTGACCAGAGCAGCTGACCACATGAATGGCTCTTGTATTACCTGTGCTGCCTGTGCCAGCCTGTCTCACCTCTCACAGCTTTGCTGCTGCTGCTCTCCAAGGTTTTGAACTCTGCTCTATTTTTAAATTGCTTCTTTTTTGCGTTCTTGTTTGTATTCAAAATCTTCCCCTGCCTTTATAACACTTCCTTTTCTTCTGCTGCCACATCTGTGCCTAATTCAGATACATATTCAGTGTCTTCAGTCCTCCAATCACAGTCCTAACTTGGTGTCTCCCCCCTTTCTCCCTTGGCCATCCTTTCCCTTTCTGCTCTTGCTCACCTTGCTCCTGCTTTACTCTTCAACCTGCTCTTGAGTCTTGTAACACTCTCCTCTATTCCTTTACTTGATGCCTCTTTTCACTATGCTGTGTCAATTGTCCCTGGGTTGTTTTATGGAGACTTTGTCCTGAAGGTCATTTAAAGTGACGATCTTGGTTGCTCAGGTGTTGCTTTCCAGGTAAGGATAGATGAGGGAACGTGATCTGAGTATAAATACATTATGCCCACAAGCTAACCAGATTTTGATGGTTTTCCTTCATTACTTGCAGTGGGATTTTGTTATTATTATTTTTTAAGCTCTTATTTTGTATATTTTCATTCCAAATCCCCATATTTTCTCTCCACATCTGTGAGGTCAGGGATCTAAAAGTTCATTTATCTGTGAGAGACACATCAATTTTCAGAGATTTGTGCTATATTTTGTTCTTATTTTTGCTTTGATTTTGGTTTCCATTGGAGCATAATCTATAATACGAGGATTATCAGCATTGACCAACAAACAGTACGTAACAAACTAAAGCCTGGCTTTAAAATCACACAGAGTTAAAGACCAATATCTTTACCTGTCTGGCAAATGTTTCTTGAGATCATTCAGACTGAAAAGTGTCGAACAGGATGAGTAGACTTTCTCCATGTCATGTGTGGTGTTGACTTCTGGCATCTCTAGATTCATACTTGTGCCCACAGCATCTGGTTCCCTCTGACTCACTGGACCAGACACAGGCCATTGGGCAGGCAGGTTTGTTCTTTTAAGATGTTATTTCTGTATGTATTGTGCAGATAAGGCAACATTTCCCTCTAAAAAAGGAAGTCCTCCTTGAACTAAGCATTAGAGGCGTAACATGAAGATGCAGCTACTCAAAGGAAAACTTTCTTATAGAGTTAATGACCAGAGGTGGGAGGAAAAATTAATCAGGAAGGCACAAGGCTTCTGTTCACAGAAGAAATGTGGACAGGAGGAACCAGGAACAAGCCTTGTCTGCTCTCTGGAGGTCTCTGATATCTGCCTTGGCCAGTGTCAGCTCTGGGCCTGCTGCAGGGGTCATGGCTGCCTTTGCCATTAATGCAAATATCTGAAATATCTGAAAATGCCAGTCCTTTTTTCACCCAGAGGTGAGACATCAATTAATCCACTCCATCAGTAATGCATCCCCCAGAGATGTGCCCAGTGCCTCTGCTAAATGGGCAGGTGTCTTGTAGTTGAGCAGTTCAAGTATGGGACAGCCACCATGGGCAGGGTCACCCCTTGCTTTCCCAGCTGAGAGAATGTTAGATGCAGCTCCTCTGGGAGGTGCACAGGAACAGGAGTCTGGGCTGGAATGGAGGTGGTCCCCTGGGTGGAAGGTGAATAGCAATTGCTCCTACTCTGACGGCTTGCTTGACAGGCTGCACGGTGAATGAGCACCTTTTCAGTCCTCTACCTACTAAATAAGCTCAGCACAGAGGAGTGGTTTTTGCACTGAGTTGTGCTGTTCTGCTTAGAGAGATTTTGTCAGGCTGTGCTCAGGAACAAGAGGTGAGGTTGGGCAGTCAACCACGATGTCCTCAGGGTATCAAATGTGTCCTGCTGAGGAAACAAAGTGCCTGCTTCTCCCCACCTCTGATTTGAGCATAAACAGGTATAGATGAGAGGATGAGGAGAAGAAAAAAATTGGGGAACAATAACTGCTGCTGGTGGTTGTATGTTCTGAAGACTTCTGGATATAAATATGCACGTGTTCAATGACTGTCACTTTTAAACACTTTGGAGAAGATACAAAGTAGGTCCAGAGCTTGAGTTTGCTGCAGACTTTCAGAAGTTTAACTTTGTTCTGCATTTTTTTATTGCCCCAAGAGCCCATGGTCTCTGTTTCCATGGCATTTGGCAATTTCATCTGTGTTGCCAGAGCCACAGCAGAAGAGCAAGAGATAGAAGCTGATGGAAGCAGTAAAGCTTTCACCCAAGAAAAATAATTATAATAATTATTATTAATAATTATAGATATAATTTTATTATTCTGGTGATAATTATCTGCCAGCTTCAACATCTTTCTTTAGTTTTTGGAACTAAACTGGCACTGCCTGTGGAGGTCTCCTCTTGTTCTCTCCCAGAAACAAGAGGGTTTCCTGGGAATGTTCTTATTATTCACAGAAATGCCTTATCCCTTCCAGTTTCTTCATGATCTCTTGTCCTTGGGACCACGTGAAAGTGATTTACACAGATGTGGTTTGTGAAGTGTAATAAGGCATTTAAAAATAATTTTCACCTTCTTGATTTTCACTTTCTTCCCAAATCCCTTTCTCATGTCAGAAAATATGTACAAAACAGTACAACACATTTTCTTTGTAATTTACTCTTTTGAAACCTCCCTACTAAAGTTGTCCCCATTTTTCTTTTCAGCTGCTCTTCATAATTTTTGAATGCTGCAGAGATTTAGACCAAATTTAAACTAAGTGAGGTATCTCTCGCCTGCAGAGTGCATGCAACCTCAATTTTTGAAGAGAGGAGGGACTCTCCCAGGAGCATTTCAAAAATCCAAATAAGTTAAAGGTGGCACTCCTTTAATCATTATTTTGAGGACACACTCCAGTAAGTTAGAAGCTCGGCTTAAAGAAGCTGTGATATTTTGTGGCTGCTGCACAATGATCATCGGAGCATACCTGAGGCTAAGTGAGCAGAACAAGGCATATTTTAATGTTACAGATATGAGGAAAAAAAAATTCTATTTCCTTTGTAGTTGTGAAGGTCAGGGAGACTTTGCCAGGTGCTCTGCTTAAAAATACTCTCAAATTTATTTCTGCTCCTGAGTGCTTTGGTGGCCAGTTTTTTGCCTCAAGAGTCACTTGGGGATGCTAGGCTGCAATTCTGTGTTAGAGTGGAAACACTTCCCTTCTGGCTTATGCTGAGATGGGAGGGAAGAGGGTGGCAGGCAGCAGATTGCCAGATGAGCATTTAGTTGCTCTTAACCCATGCGAGAGACCCTTGAATAAAAGAGAAGCTCTCTCCAACAGGTTGAATTCAACACACGAGCTAGAGAGAGCACACATGTAGAGATGGCAAAAGCCTGTGGTCCTGCCTGGGGCACAGAGCGCTGTCCCTGTGCCCTGTGAGCACACGGTGCCATGGTTTGCCCACAGCTCTGGTGTGTGCGTGCTGGGGTAAGCTGCAAACACAAAGTGCTTGAACTTGGCACTTGCTGTTAAGCACCAGCTCTCGGCTGTGAGCAGAAGTGAGGCACCTCGCCTCAGACTTAGGTGGGAGTAGTAAACTCTTCTGCTCAGAAAGCAGCTTTAGTTAGGTGGAGATTTCCTTGTGCTGTGAACCACAACCTCCATTTCACCAGAATGTATTTCCCTTCTCTGTCTTAAAGGTTCTTCATCATTAAGGAAAGTTTCCTGCTGTACTATGCTGAGAGTGAGAAGAAGAGTTTTGAAAGCAATAAATACTTCAATATCCATCCCAAGGTGAGCAGTGTTTGCTTGCACAAGGAGGGAGTAATTCTGTTTCTAGCTCCCCCTCCCCCTTCCTCCATGGGCCCAGCAAGTGAAGAAGAGATAAGTCCCAATAAGTCACAAAGATCTCACAGGTCCAGGGAAGCCTCAAAAGAGAAAGAATCGCATTGGTACCTTTCCAGGATATTTAATGATTTAGCAGGCATATGACTTCTATTTTTTTTACCTGATAGTAGATATATTTCCTTGTTTTCATGATCTAATCAACTAATCTTGTGGCTATAAAAATACTGCTGGCAAAGCCAGTGGTGGGGTTAAGAGCTCCATTTGCCTCTTGTTCCTAACCTGTACTTGCACTCATTAGGAGCTGGTAACCCACATGTCCTCAGTTCTGAGGAGTGGCCTCTGTAGCTCTGCTGCCTGGAGCTCCACAGGGGGACCCTGTGCTCTGAGCCTGCTTTTGTCCTCTGTAGTCACTGGAAGCTGATGTAGCACGTGAGCTTCCAAAGGAGCTGATTTCACCCATCCTGGTTGGGGGCAGCCAGCTGCCTGTGTGCCCCCATGCAGCACATGGGGGTTTTGACTGCTGTCAGTGACACTAACGAATGCACAGCCTCTGTCATGATACCACACTGAATCAATTGGGAGATCCCTTCCTCCCTGATGAAAGAGTTTCCATGTTCTAGCTAACAGCTTTCCCTCCATGGTGAAGGCAGGACTGCCATCTTTACCCCCTTTCAGATGCTGGCTGGGAGTATCCTGGTGGTGATGAGAGTCCCTCTGCTTTTCAGGAACTGTGTGTATTGCCCCTCCTGGGGTAGCCAAGGCAGGGCAGTGGCCCACAAGTGACTGAGGGTGAAAGTTCAGCTCCTGATTAGTTGATAGTTATATTTTATTTTTCTGACTGATTAGAGTGCCCTGGTTTATTTCCAGGGTGTCATACCCCTGGGAGGCTGCATCGTGGAGCCCAAAGAAGAGGCCAACATGCCTTATGCCATAAAAATCTCTCATGAAGACTTCCATGTAAGTATATTTCTTTACTTCTCAAAAGCTCCAAACCCCACAGAACAGGTTAATGCTGATGAGCAGAGCTGTATTGGCAGTCTTTTCCCTCCCTGCCAAGGTGTGCCTACCCTCCCTGGACAGACTATCCTGAGAGCAAGGGTGACTTAACATCCCAAGTCCCCTCAAGGTTTTGCTGCTGCTTTGACAACCAACAAGGAAACTTGCACTTTCTGACACCAGGTTTTATGATACTAGCAGACCAGTAGACACATTCTTAGGAGCCCTAGAGCTCGTGTTGCCCTATCAGTATTATTCTTACTGTGACTGTTTGCCTTGTGCACACTTCCCAATGTGTGGTAGGCCTAGGTCATATTTGCTCCTGTGTGATCCTGCTTCCCGTGTGGAAGACTGTGGTGGGCTCTCTTCCCACCACAGCTGTGTCCAGTTCATGCCATGAGTGCACAGAGGTGCATAAGGCACCAGCATCTCTAATCTGGGTTTTTTTCCCCTCCCCTCCCCTCTTCCAGGGTAACATTGTTCTAGCAGCTGAATCAGAGTTTGAGCAGGCTCAGTGGCTGGAGATGCTACAGGAGTCTGGAAAAGTGTAAGCTTCTTTCTATTCCTTACTTGCTTTGAACTGCTCTGTAGATGTGTAAAGGATAAAGAGGAAGAAGCCTGACTAGAAGGGCTATGGGGAGTCAGACAAGCTCCTCAAAAACAGTGAGAGCTTCACTTCCCTTCTGGACATGTCCTTTCTCTAAACAGGAATGCTCGAAAACTGATGCAAAACTTCCCACCTTGGTGTGCAATGTGTGTGCAGTATGGCTCTCTGCTCCTCCCCCCAGGCTGTCATCTGCCAAATGCTGATACACTCAGTTCACCTGCCATCCCTCTCTTGTGCCTCAGAGAGGTGGGACCTGAGTCTGAATGGGAGCCCTCCTGGTCCATTTTGTGTGGGAAGCGAGGTTTGCAGGCTTGATAAAAGTGGGGGTCAGACAACTCCCCCATATGAATTTGGGGTGAAGTAAGAGCAGAACAGGCAAGGCACAAAGATAGTGTGCAGCTGCCCAGATGGCTCTATGTCCTGCTATGAGCAGGGACCTCACCAGCACAGTACTGACTAATAACCATAATTGTGATGCAGTTCTGTGTCTGCGGGGTGTGCATTCCTTCTGCCCAGATCTGAGGGTGCTCAGGCCATGCAGCAGCAGGATTTGGCCTCTCAAAACAGTTTAATTGTGAAATGCAGAGGCAGCCTAAATCCCGGGAGAGGCAGTGTTAGCAAAGCATTTCCAGCCCACCTGCAGGGGTGAAAGGGTTGCATTGCTGTGTGCATTCAGCACTGGTTCACACTGCTGAGAATGCTGGACAGAGATTTGCAGTTTGTTGGCCTGCAACACTGCAATCCCCAGCACCGAGGAGCCTGACAGTGCAATGAGCAGCTGTCCTGCAAAACCAGAGCAGGCTCCTTCTAAATCTCAGCAGATGCAGGAAGAGAGAACACTTAAACAGGGATTTCACTTTCCCAAATGAGATATAGAAACTTCCTGAGTCTGTAGGGCAGAGCCTGCCATTCAGCTATGAGGCTTAAAGCAATGATGCTTTGCTCTGCCCTTCCTGGCTGCATTACAATCTGGGTGGTCTCCTGTCACTGTAGGGACAAAAGCTGTTTAACTTGTAATACCAGTGTGTGCATGTATGTGTACATGCTAAGGCAGTATCTCAGTTAATTTCAATGTTGTGAGGCTCAAAATTTTGATTTGTAATAAATGGGGAACCCAGTGTTATGGTGGATCATCCCAAGCCAAGCTCTGTGCTGCTGCAGTGTGCTTGGCTTTGGTGCTGGGGGAAGCTGTTACCTCCCTGGTAGTGTATGAACTGCAACACAAGGCTGTCCATTGAAATTTCATGGGAGCAGGAGTCCCATGGGACACAAGACCCAAGGCTGTGGTCTGCCACCCCCTTGGCATGAGCAGCCTTGGCCATTACAGAGGAAAAGTGACAGAGTTAGTTAGCCCTTGAGCAGTTTGGAGATTTTTATTGAATAGCACAGGTCTGCACTTGCGTCCACCAATGTTAAGCTCAACTATTGCCAAGGGCAATAATTTGGGACCAAGTTCATCTTTCAGGTGTGTGTGGGAGGGAAGGAGGAAGGCAGCACAACTCAGGAGAGGTACTCACAAGTAAGCCCTGCACTGCTGCATTTGTCACAGAGCCAGCCTTTTCTCTAGTCCATGCTTCAATATTCCAGCAGTAGCATTTAGAACAGAAGTAGAGAGGGGCTGCTATCATACAGCAGACCACCTGCACCTAGCTGAAAATCTGCCTGAGACACCTTCCCTCCCCTCTCTGCTTCTGTTCCTGCATCAGAGAGTGGTGCAGCTCCAGTGCCAGTCTCATCAGTGCTGATGGTAGCCTGCATGTGAGGAAAAGCACAGATTATGTGATTTAACGGGGTCAGGTTGGGAGCTAAACAGCAGTCAGAAAGGCCAGCATGGGCCAATAAATTCATCTGCAGTGAATAGAAAAGCTAAAAGAACACAGTTGAATTTTCTAGGCAATCTGTTATAATCCTTTTGTTCCTAGATGGACATTGTACTGCCAGTGGTACCACAGCACTTAGTTGTGATCATCCTGCTGTTTTTATCGTTATTTAGAGCTGACCAAAAAAACTACCCCAAAAAACCAAAAACCCACAAACAAATAACCTCAAAAAAACCCAACCAACCAACCAAAAAAACCCCACAAATCCAACAACTATAAAAAAATCCAAACCAAAAAAACCCAGTCCCAGAACAAACTCCATAGACTGCAATATGGAAATAGGCAAAAGAGGAAAAACAAACCTAGGCTGGGAAGTATCCTCTGTCCTTTGTTTCAATTTTGTCCACTGCCTCTTTACATCTGGGGTGGGTCATGTCTATGTGCCTGCACAACTGGTTATTGCTTCCACCATCACAGTCTGCTCGGTGATCCCTTCAGTTCTTCACTCCTTTCCAAGCCTCCTGCCCTGATAGGGAATTCAGTGTGGAGGGGAACTGATGGTCTCCCCACGATTCTAATGTGTTGTGGCTTGGACTTACCACACTTGCCAGATCGTGAAAGCTTTTTGGAAATGCACAAAGGCCTGACTCCCAGACTGCCAGGCTCTCTTTCCGCCCAGAAAGGCTTTGCTACTGGTAGTAGGGGACAGGGGCACACATACACTCTCTCTGTCCACATCAGCCTTCCCTGAACTGGTAGAAAGTAAACTTGGTGGGCAATGTGGGAGAAAAAAAATAACATGGTACTTATGTCCTGGGGATTAACGTGCAAAGTGTCTCCAAAAATTGGCTGTGGGTGCTCCCAAGAAAGGTAAAATGCAGCCAAAGCTAAAGAGATATTCCCAGTGCTGCAAAAGGACTGGAACAGACAGTGATTGAGATATATATGTGATGGAGGTTCTCTACAGCTTTGGGTTTGGTTTTTTTTGTCAGGCAGGGGCTTCCTACTTGTCCCATGAGCCTTCCTGGCCCTGTGCTTTCTGATACTTTAAGCAGTGTAGCTTTTTCTGATGGAAACTCACTTGGCAAGAAATACAGACTAAAGAAAGCTGTTGCTTGCCCCTCAGCTGAAGTCACAGCCTGTACCTCCCTGTAGCTGTGGTTACACTGGCACTGGTGCCAGCAGATGAAGGAATAAAAATGCTACACAGTGATATGAGTGCATTTTCTAAGTCACACAGCAGTGGGTGTAGTAACCTTTGAGTAACAGGGAAATGTCTTGTTAGTCTGGGGAAGGAAGGGAGCACTGAGAAGGTGAATCTATAAACAGACACCTTAGAGGCTCTAGCTGTTTTGAAGCTCTCCATGTAATCATACGATAAACTCTGTCGTTCCCCCCACTCCCATCTTGACCTGTTTGCTGTTGGCTTCTCTGGGATCAGATTCATCCTTTAACAAGGATTGTGAGTGAAAAAACACATTCACACCTACGTGTTCTCACTCAAGATGAAGATGTCTACCTGTGGGCAAAACAGCACCTTTTAAATTAGTGTTTTAGTTTCCTCTCTACTTTAGAAATATCCTCATTAGCTGACAAGAAACACATCTATATGCAAAGAGCTTGGGCTGCTGGAGCTGTGAGCTGCCTGGTCCCTGGGGTGGTGTGTGTCTAATTTATTCGCCTGGCTTTTGTAAGAGACAAAGTACAGGTTGCCTTGAAATAAGAGATTGCCAAATTAACACTTTCCAAAAAGCTACAATTTCAAATGTTTCACAAAGAGGCCCAGTACAGGAAGCTTTGCAGATATTTAATATTAATATCTGCCCTTAGGAGTTAACAAAGATGGCAGAATTTCTGGGCAACAATTGCTGTCCCTGTATGCACATCTATATAAACAGTTTGAAATAAATTTTATATATGTTTTAATGTTATGCATTTTATATGTGTAGATATTTTTTCTAATGAAACATGAATAGAAGTGAGCAGCAAACTCCATTTCTGGTTCTGTTTTTGGTTTGTGTGTCCTTGTCCTTGGTGTTTAATATCTGTATTAAAGCCTATCCTGTCTGTCAACTCAATCAGTAATGGGCATTTGCTCCACAGGCACTTTTTGTAGCTTGGCTTCATAAAGGGTTTAAGAGATGTTGAGATCCTCTGGTCCTACAATAACATAAGGTGCTCTTTGAATATGCCTGCTTCCTTTAACATTCCCTACTTGCCAGCATTTTGTCTGGCTTTTATCTCTGGTTCTTCATTGTCGGGAAAAAGCACTTGACTCACAGTGTAGGGCCAGACACCAAGTCCTAGTGGCTTACAGCTTTAGCAGAGGAAGGATTGATTGTTCCAGGATGGATGATGGATACCAGAAAGCCTGAAGGTAGAAGGCCATAAGAAGGATTCAATAAATGGGTGAAGTCTGAAGGGGAAGAGTGACTCTAACAGCAAAATATTGGAAAAGCTGCAGAAGACAATATCACTGACAGTGGGAAGTTTTTAGAGTTAAAAGCTGCAATCAGGTTCTAAAGCCTGTCATTTAAAGGGTTCCACTTACATCCTGTTGCAGTTGGAGGCTGTGGATATGCTGCATTGGTCTGGAAAGCCCTTAAAATTAAGCTCAGTGTAGAAATCTCCAAAACACTGAAAAAACCATTTGAATAGCTGTGAGGTGTTGACATACAGCTCATGTATTAAAAAAAAATAAATTACTGAATGCCAGGGAAATTTCTCTAATTCATTTTTGGAGAAAAAATTTAGGGAATTGCTGTCCCAACTGATAAGAGTCTGCATGTTTGAATTCCTTGGTAGTTTGCTGGGCTGAATCCCCTGTCCTAGCCTGAGGGACCCTTAGCTCTCTTACATTGCCTGCTTTCTGTCTGCTCTCCCTAGGACCTGGAAGAATGCCCAGCTGGGAGAAGCCATGATCGAGAGCCTGGAAGCTCAAGGACTACAGCTGGCCAAGGAGAAACAGGAATATTTAGGTAGGAAACTCTTGCTTTGAAAAGCCATAAAAGCCAAAATAGTAATTTTGCTTTTCCTGGAGTTGTCTGTGTGGTCAAGACAAGCAGCTACAGGTTTTCACTGGATGAAGCTTTTGAGTAGTCAGCAGCTGAAATTCAGGTCTGAAGGGAGTCAAAACATGCAAAAGTTAAGGTAGGATCTGGACATGTGTGTGGAGCGTGAAGGAGGAACGTGCTTTGGCCAGCATGCTGCAGTCCTGCATGGCTCATCTGTACAAATATCTGCCACCCCTGAGATGTTTGGATGTGCTGGTTTCAGCTGCTCACAGGCAAACAGACAATACCTTTGTCTCCCAGAATCAGACAGCACTGATACTTCTGAGGCTGGTCACAGCTTTTCATGCATGAGTTTTCTTCACCTAGCTGGTGGGTTTTTTGGTCTTACTCTACTTCATCTCTGTGTTTACTCACACTGCTCATATTGGAAGTGGGAGCATTTACATGGGTTTGTTTGAGGTATCTAATGGCAGTGGCTAATTTGTCAGTGCTCTCTCTGTAGACAGTGGAGAAAGAACAATTGCTCCAGATGAATGTAAAATAATTTAGGTATGAAGAGAGGTAGGTTATGTTGTCAAATGCCCTATTTAGGAACCAGCCTCTGCATGGCCTGGTATCTTGGATGCTCTGACTGCCTTGGGAGGTCCGGTTATCTCTTCCCCACGTTGCCTGTAGCAAGAGCCAAGGGGAGAGTAGCTGTTTTAACCCAGATGCCCTCTAAGAGCATTACCCAGGTCTAATAGACCTTCTGACCTAGGGGCTGCTGGTCAGAAGTGTGGGCCCAGTGACTTGTCTGGAGAGTTACCTTCTTTAAACAAGATAGCAGGAATTTGGGTGTTTCAGGTTGGTGATGCCTTGAGCAGGAGCTAATGGTATCTACTCCTATTAATCAAGCCACTGGAGGAGTCTTGAGGAGCTTTTTGCATTTCTGCATCCACACTGATCAGGGCTGATCTCACTATATGGTCTCACATGTAACAGTGATCATAACTCAAGTATGAAGGCATATTCACTCTGTCTATCTGAGCACCATTCACACATGCGAGGTGATGGATGGGCTCGTACATGAGGCAGGCAGGGAGAAGTGTTTCCACACCTGACAAAGGAAAAACAGGGGATCCTGAGAGGAGGACCTGAAGGAACAGAAACAGGATAAAAATTAGAAACAGGAAAGTTTCATCAAAACATTATTTTGCAACCACCAGCACAAACTAAAGGGCTTAAAAGACTAAAGAGGTCTTTAGTACGATTAAAAAAAAGGTGATGAAGGAATAGAGGAATACACATTGTGTGGCAAACAGGAGATATTTGGAATATAAAATATATTTTTCACTGGATTCTTTGGTCCATGACAAGAACATTCAGAACTGGTCAATTGTCATAGTTGGCTACTTTTTTTTGACAGGATCTGTCTACCTCTATATAAGTACTATCACTTCTGCCTCATTAGCCTTACCTTCAATGATCTGTGTCCATCCTGCAGTCAAGCTTTGAGGTCAGGCACTGTTGCTGGCAGCTGGTCAAGGTTCTCTGGAGGAACACTGCTCTGGGGAATTTCTTGAATCCACACTGATTTACCTTCCACCCAGATGGGATCCAGGTTTCACAGCAGACATGGACTTTACAGAAGCCCATCAAGTCCAGGGCTTGCATTCCTGCTAGCAGTAGTAATCCTGCCAGCAGCAGTAACTTTGTCAGGTTCTCAGGGAAACCAGTAGCATCCCACTTGCCTGACATGAGGAAGATAAAAGTGCTGTGGTGAATCTGCCCCTGCTCCTGTGGCAGCCAGGTGGCAGAGCTGAGAGCTAAACCCGAGGCTTGGCCATGAGGAGCGTTTCTGTCTGGGTTCCTGTAAGCGTGGCTGGAAGCTGCCCAAGGCAGAGCCTCTGAGCTTGGAGCCTAGCACAGCACAGGTGCATCAGGCTGCAGGGTGAGGGCCAAAGCACAGCCTCTGCTGGGCGTGTGTCTTCAGTGCACCAGAGCAACTGATGCTGAGGGGAACTACTCTGTACAGCAGCAGTTTTGTGGCTAAGTTAGGGATTGATTTCTGGGCTTGGCTGGGACATCCCAAGGTGACAATCGGGAGTTGGCAGTGCTGCCCAGAGGGTTAAGGAGTGGATGATGTGCTAGGCAGGTGAGGATGGGACACTGAGCTGCGGGAAAACTGACTGCTGCTACATGTTGTGTGACCCTCTGCACTCACTTGACCTTTCTATGCCTTGTTCCTTATCTGTGAAGCAGAGATAAGAATATTGTCCTGACTCAGCTAGAGGATGGTGAAGGTTGGTTCATTAATGTTCTTTAAGAACATTGAGAGGAAACCTTAGAAGGAATACAAAGCAATATGGTTGTTTAGTTTATTAAGTTATTTGGCAGGAGGGAAGTTACAGAATGTCCCATTAGTGCCATCTCCATCTTTGGAACCTCCCAGACAGATACACACGAAGGAATAGGGAATGCTGCATTTTCAAGCTTCAAAAAGTCAGCATTTCTTGTTTGTAAATATCCCAAGGATATAAAATGTTTTTCTCTGTGCTTGGACTTCTTTTGTGTGTTTGCAGATAAACTAATGGAAGAAACAGAAGAGCTATGTCTGCAGAGGGAGCAAAAAGAGGTGAGTTCATCACAAGCCAATTTCCTTCAACTGCCGTGTGGCAGGGCTGAGAGGTTGGGAGTTGTTGGTTTGAAGGCAAGTTCAGGGAGAGAGGATTGTGAAGGCACAAGAGTCTCCAGCCAACCTCTGGGCCCTGTGGATGAAGAGAGGAATAAGATCTGTGTCATGAGATGGGTTGTGGAGATGTATCCCTGCTCCCTTTCCCTGTTACTTTCCATGCAGTGGGTTTGTGATTATGTCTCCAGGGGGACCAGGGAGGAAGATCAATCAAATGAAATTCATACTCACTGGACTGAATAACACAATTGTTACTTGACAGATTCAAGCAGATGGTGGCAATTAAGACCCATCGCCACAGTTAGAAAGCAAGTAAACAGATACTGTTCTAGCATAAGGATACTGTTGTGAGAAACAAGGAGCACAAAAACCAGTGTGGTTTGTTCTTTGGACACAACAGAGATGGGAAGAATAAGAAATGTTGCACTAGGGAAAAATCAAGAGAGCACTCCCCTAGATGTGACTATTATACCTTAATTTACCTTAGAATAGAATGGTTTGGGTTGGAAGGGACCTTAAAGATCATCTTGTTCCAACCCCCCTGCCATGGGCAGGGAGAGACATCTTCTGCTAGGCCAGGTTGCTTTATCAAGTTTATAATTGTTTTTCAAACTATTCCTAGCTTATAATTCCTTAATATAATAAAAGTAGCACATCCTCATGTTTACACCAAATCTCTACTGATTCTTAGAGCACCATCATAAAGTCACAGCAAGACAGCTGTGCAAGTGGATCATCCCATTATGCTGTAGGCAAGTCTGCATGGATATAGACCACCATGTTACAACCTCGCAAAGTGCCTCGTGCTCTTCTCCAGCTAATCCAAAATGACTGTTGCTTCTCCTTAGGAAAAGGTGGCAATGCTGACCTAGGCTTCTTAGGCCTATTTTTTCTTGCATACATTTCTGGAGAGCTAAAATCCAAAAGTGGCTTGGACATTTGCTTAGGGCTAAGCAACTTCTGCCTTTGCAGAGAGACATCTCCCTCTGGTGGGGTAGCCTGCTGCACAGCTACAGGGAGAGAAATGAGCTTGTCTGAAGATCCTGGAACAAATCTCTGCCCTTCCAAAGTCATGCACAGTAACTCCATTGCCCACGAAGAGCAGATGGCACTGGGCTCATTTGAAGGAGTTTGATGTTGTGAAGGACTGAATGTAGAGCTCACTGAACTGTGGTTTCACCCTCTTGGGAGCCTGAAGGCTTCAGAGTAGTATGTTGGGAAAGCAGCTTGAACCATGTACCTGCACCATAGAGCAAGGGTCTTACCATGAATTTATCCAGTGACAGCACTGTTTTGTGACTGGCATGGGCCTGTTGCAGGAGTTCTGCACAGCAGCTCTGGCTGCAAGGGGACCTGACAGGAGAGGGACCCTTGCTGAATTTTGGTCCTGTCTTTCTCCATCTGCAGTAGGTCTCAGTAGAACTGCTTTCTCTAGACTAGGGGAGGAGACTGTTTCACTGCGTGAAGGACAGCTTGTGGTATTTGGTGCTCTCTCAGCATGGTTTTATCAGCACAAAGATAGTGATGGGCTGATTAAACTGTGCAAAGCTTTAATTGAATGGTTTGTTTTCCTGCTCCAGTGGGGAGTGGGAAGAAAGGCTGAGCTGGCAGAAGTACCACACTTCAGGCACAGCAGTTCTGGGGCTGCCGCATTCTGGGGCTGCTTGGCTTTTCTATACCTGCACATGTGGGTGCCTGAAAATGGTACATACAAGTGAGTCCAGCATTCGCACGGAGTTTTGGACCTTCCATCTATATGTGGCTGAGCTGACCTGTGCTGGGAGCATGTCTGGGACTTCCAGGTACTTGGTAACCTGGCTGGGACTTCTGGATGTCTGAAAATCCTCAGCCAACCTCAAATCCTTCTAATCGCCCCAGACAAAAGTGTGGTGAAATCAGACACCCTGTAGCTCTACACAGCTTGGGTTAAATGCCATGTTAAAAGTCCCAGGCATTGTTAACAGCCTCTCCTAACTGTGTTGGCTGAGCACATTCCTGTCTTCCCTTTTGGAGCAGGAACTTGAGCGTCTGAACCAGATCCTGGAAGCAGAGAAGCAGCGTTTTGAAGAGGTGGTTCGGGAGCTGCGGCTGGAGCAGGAGGAGATCAGACGGTACAGCAGCAGGGCAGGAAAAGGACACAAACAAACACACCGGGCAAAAGTGATGCTGTGGTGGTGAAGCAAAACAGTCTGTAAAATCCACCTATTTTGTGCATGTAGGAAGGAGATGGTACATTGACCTAAACAGGAATGGTTGTGGGCTCTTTACCTGCATTTGCTATTGCTTGTGTGACCAGTAGAATACGCTTAGTTTCATTTTGCACTCAGGCCTCCAGCAATTTAATTTCAAAGGGCTGGGACACAAGCAACACCCAGATTAGTTGGGGTAGCATGGCAATGGACAGGTGCAAGATAGGATTTCAGAGAGGCAATTAGCTCAATTGACTGAGCAGCCATGTGGGGTCCAGACACCTGGATCTGAATTTCCACCATCAGCTGAATGACAATGGGTGTATGATATTGCCTCACCAAGACTAGTTTTGTCATTTTAAAAGTTAACTATGAAAAATATGAGCAGCAAATGTATTTAGAAAGAGAAGGATCCAAGTGCTTTGCCCTGAGTGTTGAAAGGGCATTTTTTGCTATGGTCCTCGGTTTTTTCCCCCTTTTTTCTCCCTAAATAACATCTCAGAAAAGCCAGTGTGATTTTGCAAACCATTTTTGTTCTCATAGGCTCTGCTTAGATGTGGCTGCCCTGTCTGAGCTCTTTCAGTTGCAACCATGGCTCTGCCCTTGCTGGAGAAGCACAGTAACTGTTGGGGTGGGTTTGATGATCAGGAGGCACAGTGAAGTTCCTGGACACCTGTAGTGTGTCCAAGGCAGGATGTGATGCTTCCAGGCAAACTCCTGGCTCTCCAGGACTGGCTGTACCAACCGATGGTTGCAGGTCCTGCACCAGAGACCCACAGCCTGCATGGCCTGGGCGCGGTCTGTGGGGCGATTGTTCCCCTGCAATAGCTGTCACCCTTTTTGCTTCTTTAGGGAGCTGGAGCTCACAGCCCGCTCCCTTAAAGGAGTGGAGGAAGAAAAGAAAGAGTTGCGAAGCCTGACACAGTCCTTACAGAACACCCTAGAGGTGAGTGACCACTTCTCCCCTCTGAGTGACAGCATTTTGGTCTGAAAGCAATGCTATCCCATGGAATGAATCCAACATCTGCTAATGCCAGAGTTGAAGTGCTGTACAGATGAACAGGCTCATTTGGTAGCTGATATGAACACCAAAATCCCCTGCAGAAAAGGATGAGAAATGACACAGAGCACAGCTGAACCAAAATTTTCTCAGCAGTACCAAGTGATATGGTGGTAGGACAATAACCATAATAAATTGCAGTTTGGGAAGCTTAGGTGGAACACTAGGGAGAGAATTTTCACCAGATGGGCAGGCAGGCAGTAGGAGAGGCTGAGGAACCTTCATCGTGGACTTTTTTCAGACTGTAGACAGCCACAGCTGCCCATATCCTGCTGTGCTGACAGACTGGCTCTGAACAGCAGGCTGGACAAGAGCCTACTGGACCTCCTGACTGTCTGGTAGAATTTGAAGCAGCAGAGGGGCATTCTTTGTTCACAGAGGGAGCATGATTCCCGAGGAAATAATGTACTACATGGAAATCTAGGAAACAGTGTCTTGAGGTATTAAAATCTTTCGTTACTGGTGGATTTGTGGAAAGTGTCTTTTCTAAATGTATATTTGTGAAATTTCCACACAGTTGGCATTCTGAAGCTGCAAGGTCATCCTTAATGTTTGTGTCAGATCCTGCAAGTTTGTCCAAAAATCTGTTCCTTTGGGCTCTTCTCATTGCCTGCAGTTATGGGTATGAAGAAAAGAACTGGAAAGCTATGGAAGTACCATTCCTGCCCTAGCTGCACACTGAACACTTCACAGGCAAACAGCATGCTGTGTCCTATTGCCTGCAGTTAGAAGTACCACAGAGGGCGTGCCTCCAGTTCCCACTAAGGAGCAAGCTGAGCAGGGAAGGCGCAGGGAAGCTGCATCTGTGATGCAGCAGGGAAGCACAAGGTTCCAGTCCCTGAGCTGTGTCCTTACTAGCATAACACATCAAAGGAGCCTGCTGGTTCACCCCTTCGTAGCGAAAGCTATGGTGGAGGCTTGCTCCCCATGAAGCAGGTATGAAATGAAACCCAAATTTTATTATTCCTGTGTTTAACCTGAGTGAGGCATGTGGATGTAAGGACGGAGGGACTCAGTAAGGAAGAACCAGGCAGGAACAGGAACAGAAATGTTAGACTTGGCTGATACTCACAATCTCTGTCCTTCTTCAAGGAGCTCTCCCTGGAAAAACAACAAATGCTGGAGATGCTGGAAGAAAATGAGAGCCAGGTCCCGCCTCCAACCAGCCCCAGCAAGGAGCAAAGTCCCATCTGGGGACTGCACTGCAGCCTGCGACAGATTGAAGAGAAGATGCAGCAACTTCTGCAGGAGAAACTCCTGGCAGAGAAAAGGTGAAGTGGGGAAAGAGGGCACTTCTGCTCAGGCTTAGTGGTGCCAAATGACGTGACTGTCTGCTGACTTGCTTTTTAGTTGCCAGCACCAGACAAGTTCGGAAGCTTGTCTGGTTCCCGTGGCAGGAGTTCAGGTTACAAATGCTTCAAAGGAGACAGAGTGAGGCAGGGCAGCTGAACTTGCTCCCAGTTGGGCCTGCTCCTTTGAAACCAGGACTTGGGCATGTGAAGGTGTTCGTGGCCTGTCCATAAGGAGTGTTTGGTGCTCCTGGGCCTCATCTGGGAGCTGACAATGTTCCATTCAAGAACTGTGCACCTGGCTTTCTCCAGCAATGTCTGTGTTGTTGGAGTGGAGCACACAGCACTGCTGTTAGCATCTCTCTGCTCTGGGCAGTAAGGTAGTTAAACACGCCCCACCATGATACTGATCTCCTTTCCTTCCTGTGAGCTGTGTTGGGGTGGGAATGGTCATCTTTCTTTGCTGTGCCATGCACCAGGATGAAGGAGAATGAGGAGCGGTCCCGAACACTGGAGGAGGAGCGGGAGTTTTACTCTTCCCAGTCGCAAGCGCTGCAGAACTCGCTCTCGGAGCTGACTGCAGAGAAACAGCAGGCAGAGAGAGACCTCAAGGTATCCCCAGCATATGTTGCATATTGATGTTCCTGGGCCCAGAGCACTCCCATTTTCCCTTTCACTTCATTCCCTATCAAGCCAAACTCTTGGTTTTATTTAGATTTCACATTGTGGTCACAAATCCTCATTAGCTGTGCTTCATATTGCCAACCGTATCTTGGGTTGCATCCAGAGCAGCGTGGGCAGCAGGGTGAAGGAGGGGATTCTGCCCCTCTGCTCTGCTCTGGTGAGACCCCACCTGCAGTGCTGCATCCAGCTCTGGAGGGACATCGACCTGTTGGAGTGAGCCCAGAGGAGGACCACCAAGGTGCTTGGAGGGCTGGAGCACCTCTCCTGTGAAGACAGGCTGAGAGACTCAGGGCTGTTTGGCCTAGAGAAGAGAAGGCTCTGAGAAGGAAACCTTCTAGCACTTCCAGTGCCTAAAGGTGTCAACAAGAGAGCTGGAGAGGGAATTTTTACAAGGGCATGTAGTGATAAGGCAGGTGAGATTGGCTTCAAACTGAAAGAGGAGAGGTTTAGATTAGGTATTAGAAAGAAATTCTTTACTGTGAGGGTGGTGAGGCATTGAAACAAGTTGCTCAGAGAAGTTGTGGGTATTCTGTCCCTGGAAGTGTTCAGGACTGGGTTGGATGGAGCTCTGAGCAAGCTGGTCTAGTGAAAATTATCTCTGCCCATGGCCGAGGGGTTGGAATGAGATGATCTTTAAGGTCCCTTTCTACCCAAAGCACTATGATATCATGGTAGCACATGAAATTGCCATCTTATATCTATGTAGCACTACTATTTATTTTTGTATTCTGAAGCCTGATTAATCCATTCAGTACAAGTCTTTTAATTTGCTACTGTGAAAGCATAATCTATAGATGGAGGGAATAAAAAAAAAGTAAAAGAGGAAAGTAGACACAATAAAGAATAAAGATGATTTCAAAGAAGTGCTAATGTGGACATTGCAGAACTGAGCAGACATCTTCCCTTCTCACTTGTGCTCAGAAAACCAACCTTAAGACTTTTTGATCTTCAGTAACCTCGGCAGGAACTTGGGTTCAAAAGCGGAGGAATTCAGCTGAGGGACCAGCCCTCCTTCGTAACAGACAATACATTAATCTATGCAAAGGTAACTGGACAAAGTATGATATTTTATTTAAATCGAAATAATGTAAAGGTTATGTTAATAATTGGCTGTTTGACACTCAACCTCCTTATACAACTATTTTGTCCAAAAAAACCCTCCTGCGTGATTCTTTTTCCTGCACCTCCAATATTTTCTTATCCTGTAACCTTCTACTTGGCCAAAGTAAAGCTAAGTTGACCTAAGCTGTGTAGTCTTTCTCATTTGCTAAACTAGTACTGTATTTCTAACTTCTCTTGTATTTTGTTTCTGAAACTAAGCACTGTACACCCATTTGTGGGAATTGACTGCCTTTATCTCAAGTCTGTCTCAGCTGGAATGGTGTCCTTCTGTTCCTGCTCAGCTGCAAGTACTTGCATTAGCACAAATTCATGTGTTAAAATACCATCTCTGATTCCATATGGTTTATATAATGAGAGGAAAACTGTGAAAAATGAAGTCAGAGTTAAAGGAGAATTACTAAAATAGTCTGGACTTCAGATGCTGTCTGAAGACATGAGGAACAACTTTTATGTTGCCTTGCAATATTTCTAGGATTTCCATCACTGTTGTCTTTTCATTTGCATCCATGGCAAGTCCCTCACAGACCTTGTGAGTTACCAGGATGATTACTGAGAAACAAGCTGGTTTTCAGTTCTTATTTTCTTTCTCAGGCTGAGGTGAAGGTACGCATGGATCTGGAGAAGAGACTGAGAGAAGCTGAGGAAGCATTGCAGAGCTTGGAGCAAGGCCTAAATTCTCTGGATTGCAACAAGGAGAAAGAGAAGAAGATGAAAGCAGATGTCAGTAACTTGAGAAGTAAGTTAGTCATCCATCCTCTCTACTGATGAGCAAATTCAAGAGAGGAAATACTTCTACCCATTTTCCCAGACACTAAAAGAAGATTCCAAATTAGCAAAGTTGCACACAGTGTGGTCTCCCAACTTCCTGTACCTCCACCACACCTCCCCTTTGAGGAGCCATAATGTGCTATGCAGGTAATTGGTGTTTTGCCCTCAAAGGAGGTTGAAATTATTCCAGCCTTCTCTGTTGGGTGGAAGACAAACCTAGAGATGAGCAAATACTTCCCAAAATGTCAAACAGGGAAGCTGAGGCAAACAGCTTCAGGGAAACTGACTAGTGACTAGGTCTGAGTTATAAGGAGTCCTCTGATTCCCCTTAAGGCTTTATTTTCTCAGCCTTGATTACAAAAATATTACCAGTTTGAGGCCCATGGTTGCTGTAGCAATGTGCTGATAGGTGACCCAGAAGGTGAAGTTTGGATCTTTAGTCAGAGCTGAATCACAGCATCAGCCCAGCACTGCAGTCCATGGGTCAGGTGTTAAGAGTCATGTTCCTCACAGGTTATCCCTGTTTCTTTGCCTTTGTTTGTTTGTTTGTTTGGGTTGAGTCTTTTTGGGTTCTCTTGGGGGACATTAGCCTGGCATTTGGCTTGAGTCAGGCTTGGGAACTGACACTAGCAGCCTCAGTTGAGTGAAGTCTGGCTTGTTTTCCATGCTCAAAATAGTACAGGGAATACAGGGAGAGTACAGGGAGAGTGGTTATGAAGATGCTGTGTCTGTACAGTTAAGGCTTCATTTCAGTGAAGGCTGGAGGTACTGGGCCAATACAGAGAAGTCAAAAAGTCCTGTGGTATTCTGAGTACTCTTAGGTAAATAGGGATAAATACATGTATAAATGGTTTTATATCTATTCACATACTTATAATTTATATATATTTAAATAAAACAAGTATTATTTGGTAGTTTCTACATAGGATTTCTAAACTGAGAAAAACAGGCATCATTCTGAACTTCATCCCACTGGCTCAGAGCCATGGTAAGAAAACAGAGTTAAGTGGATATGCTGAGCTCAGCATTCAAGTAGATCTTCACAGGGCATAAGTGAGTAACTGGTACTGAATGTCTTCTGCTATTTCCAGCCTTGGATTTTGGGGGATGTTTTCTTCAAAAGAGTAAAAATGTACTGATGAGCATAGTACTAGAGAAAATAAGGGACCAGCAATGTTTCCCTTAACATTAGTCCCAGTACAGATTGCCTCAGTCCTTCCAAGTGGTTCCTGCAGCTCTGCTCTGCCCTTTATAAAAGAGTTTGGGCACATTAGCCCATGATGAGCAAGGGACCAGCAACAGGCAGGAGAACAGCAAGACTGGAATGGCAGAATAGATGCTGGTCAGACCACAAGAGGGGAAATGGCCCAGGAAAAGCAGTTTGTGTGGCAGATCAGGGCAGAATAACGTCAGAGTTTGAACATGGGGCTTTGCTTGGAGCCTGTAACATACATAACTATGTGCTAGTATTTGCTATGCTATTAAGAAATCCCTTACGATGTATGGCCTGGACATGTGTGCCTGTGCTGGTGTTGCCAACACCTTCCCTTCCAAGTTAGGCTTGACTGGTTTTAGAAGTCCTTCAAAGAAAGTATGATGAGCAAGGCTTCAGAGTCGAAAAGTTCATCACATTTTGGCAGTTGAATCATGAGCAGTTGTGGGAATTACTGATGTGGAATAGATGGCTGCAGTTCCTTCTAAAATTTGAGGATACATTTGTTGGGAACTGGAGGTTTTTGTCACTTAGAAAATGTTCATTCTGATGATATTCTGGAGCTTGTTGTTCATGAAGGTCGTCATGACCTGTCTCAGCCCATCAACGAGTGCAGTCCCTTGTGACTGGTTCATTGCATGGAGTGTCTGTCCCATCACTCTCACGGTGGTGTTCTCTCCCCAGAGTTCTTTGAAGAGTGCATCCGCAACGCTGAGCTGGAGGCCAAGATGCCTGTGATCATGAAGAACTCCGTGTACATCCACAAGGCTGCCACTCGCCGCATAAAGAGCTGCCGCTTCCGCTGCCGGAGAACCAGCGCTTCATGGAACGACAGTAGGTATTGGGCAGCCTTCTGCTTTATATCCTGCAGGAGCAGGTATGTGCAGATGGGGCTGACAGAGCAGTAAAGCCTGCAAATGTTGTTTGTATTTCATGTTCCTTAGTAGCAGAATGGAGCTACAGCACTACTTGGAGCTTCCTTTCTCAGAGACCAGGCACTGAGCCTGCGTAATTGTTGCCCATTTCTTTATATATGTTGAAAGCTAAACTTCTGTGATGGTCCTGGGCCCTTAAAAAAAACATACTTAAATATGACTTCATCAGAATGCCTAATCACAGACTGAGTTAGGCTCAGCCATGTTGGTCACATGGCTCGTGAACTCTAGTGAGGCTTTATCTTCAGTATGTGTCCCTGATGGAGAGTGCTGACCTTTCTGTGCTGTTCTTGTTTCAGTGAAACAGTCCCAGTCCTTCATCTTCTCGCATGCAGAAGCTGAAAACATTGAGGAGCTGAAAGAAGCAGCCAAAAGACTGAGCCGAGACCAGCGCTTTAGGAAAACTATCTATCAAATCATGAGGTCGCAAAAGGATTCTGCTTCAGGGGACAAAAAGTGACTCTTCTTAGGAGGGGGCTTCTGAGATCAACTTGCCATTCAGCTCCGCAAAAGTTACAGCCTTGGGCACTAGGCTCAGAAGGGAGGTTTGGCATTTGGTGGGGAAGGTGGAGGAGAGCTGTGTGTAGGCAATCCCTTCAGTTATTGGCTTTGCTTTAGTTTGAGTGCTCCCTGTACTTGGCAGACCTTCTCTGCTGATCACTCCAGACCCGTTTGCTTCAGCTGCTTACATTAAGCCACGTTTTGCCAAGATGCCACAGTCAGTGTTAGAGTGAACCAGAGACCATAGTTTAGGAAGTGCCTCTTCTTTCCTTGCCTGTCTAGTCTGTCTGCCAAACGCCAAGTGCTTCTGAGGAAGCCTTTAGTAGCCTATGTTCCAGCTAGTGTAATCTCCTCAGCTGAACAGAGCTCACCCTGCTCTGCCTGATCCTCTCTAGGAGATGGCTCGCTGCACACCCTCAGTCCATCAGCACTTTGGAGGGGCACATTTCCTGAAGACTGCACCAGTCCCAGCCTCCCAAGCACAGGTTAAAGTATCAAACACAAGGGCAAACTTTTTGTCTTGATGCTACATCATTTCAAGCCAACAGCAGCAACACAAGGTGAAGACAACAGGAGGATGCTGTGGATTTGGGTCCAAGGAGGATCATGTACAGAGAAGAGCTTATAGGTGCATAGCAAGCTGGAGGGGGGGTTGTGTTGTGTTGACAGAACATTCCGGGGCCACCTTTGCACATTTTTTGCACATCTAGCTGTGTCAGAACAGGAGAATATGTCCTAGGGAAGGTGTTATCTGCTGGCTATTTATTCATCAGCGTGAAGAAGCCTTTGACTCAGTTCTGATGCCTTCCTCAACACCTCTGTAAAACAAGTTAGAGGGCAGGAGGGTGAGGACTGTCCAGCAACAAAACCTGCGACCACTTATAGAATTAAACAACGTCAGCAGCAAGCTGTCAGGGCTGTGGAAGTGGAGGAAGTCATCTCTGTATGTGCTGCAGTGAATAGCCTGTCACTGAGGCTTTGTACTGCTCTCTACCAGTCCTCTTAATTGCAATCCAGGCTGTCTTGGTCAAACTGGGACCTCTGTCAAGTCAAAGCTGGATCGGGAGCAGTGCTGTGAACAGCCTGTTAGAGGAGAGCTTTTCACCAGCTTCTGAGCCCTCCCAATTGCTCACCACGTGCTTATCGAATGGGAGAATTTGCCCTGCATGTGGTCATCTTGTGTGGTACAGGAGAGGAGTCACTTTGTTGTGGAACCCCTTGCAGCCTCTCCCACCTATTTAAGTGAGCAGCTGGCTAACAATTACCCATGCACTGCCTGGTGCTTACAGAGCACAGGATAAGCACACTTGGAGTGATGCCCTGTTTTTTCCTGTGTATTAATTGGGAAATAAAGAAATAGACAATACAAAGGTGAATAAAGTTAGCAGCAGAAGTACAGTTAGAGGGTCTTAAAGTGCAGATTTACTGTACCTTTCATGGCATCAGGACTCCTGGGTATTGTGTATGTCCAGTGACACATGGGTAGTTGCTTGCTACTGTCCCATTCAGATTGTGACAGTGTCCACTCACAGCCTTTGGCTTCTGGTCACCTACATAATTCCCTACCACTTTAGTGTTGTTCCTAGGGAGAAGTCTAGGATGAGGCTGGGAAGCAAGCCCTGGCTTACCAGCCAGCACAAGGGATTGGTGCTGGGTGGAGGAACATCCTGTGACGGTGTGATGCTCCTGGATGGAATCACTCCGGTATGACCAGAGGAAAAGCTTTGAAAGCACAGACGGTACTTCCCATTTCAATCAGTTACTGACTAATAACCTTCTGCCAGACATTGGGAGGTTTCATCCAATCAGGGGATCCAGTTGTGGAGGGTGATGTTTTTGTGATAACAGGCGATAAGCTAGGAGAAGATTATTTCCATCCTTCCTTAGCATACCTGATCCTTCTGTGGTTTATCTACTTGTGTTTATACACTAGAAAGCTGCAAATGAATTCTTGCTCCTACAAAGCTGAAGGGCTGTGATAAAGCAATACAGAAATGGTTTTTCCCTTTTTGCTGTTCCCAAACAATCTCTAGCTATTTTCCAGTTACAAGGTCTATATTATGTGATGCTGGAATGGATGGAATAAAGGATAGCTAGGGAATGTATCTGTAATTCAGGCAGTTAGGAGAATCACCCTGTGGCCTGCAAATACAGCATTTTTGTTCTATTATCATCACAGCCACAATATCAGACTCTTCAGAAGTATTGTATGCAGGAGGTTGCCACATCAGGTCTTCCTTTACTGTGCATATTGACAGCAATAAATAAAAGTTATGCTGACACTAGAATGAATTCCCGTGTGTTCTTGATACACTGTCACCAAAATGACATTAAATTGTCTCTGCAGGAGTTCAATTGTGACACTCTCATTTACTTCCAGCGCAGTTCCTCCGCTTCACTGAGTTGTGTTACGTGCTAAACATCACCTCTCAGAAGGACTGGCTGTATGTAAAAAGCTGTCACCCTTGCTACCCACTTCCACTTTTACATTGTGTATAAAATTAAAGCAGAATCTCAAGAAGAAAGCTCCCACTTGCTTACCTGAAGACAGTGAACAACTCTGTGTGTAACCAGCAAGATGTGCTCCGGGCCACCTGTGAGGAGGTGCTTTCCTTCAGTCATTCCCTGCTGCATAGGAATCTACTGCCCTGTAATTTCCCTGGCAGAGTCAGCGTGGAGCTGTGTCTGTGCACCACAGCATCCTCATTAAGTGACTATCTCCTTTCAAAGGACACAGAAATTACTGATTTCAATGTTCTCTGTGTATTTTTAATGCAATGCAGTACCAGGAAGATGGCTTAAGGGAGCAACTCACCTCTGTTCAAATAACCTCCACCAGTAATCCTAGATTGTTTTCTCCTGCTGGGAAAACTAGGAATGAGGTAATAACTTCCTCCACGGAGGAGAGTTCTCTAACTTGTTCTCTTGTGTCTGAGGATAGAAGAAAATGTAGGATGGTTTGCACCTTTAAGGTTTCACTTCAGGAGTTGCAGAACAGCTAGACTGGCTCTGAAAAGCCCGTGGCCATTCTTCCACCACCTCCACCTTCTGGGTAATAGCTGGGAACTTCTTTGCCCTCTGAAGACTTTCCCTGTTGTTCCTGTCAGAGACACTGCCAAATGTAAAGCCCGCTGATTCTCCTCTGCATTGTCTTGGCTACTTTCACAATGTGAAGGATGGCTCCTGTTAAAGGTTCAATTTCTCCATGCAAGATGCACAGATGTTTCAGTCCCTAGTGAAGAAGCGTGGTTCCTGCTGAAGAACAGGGGTTTTGCAGCTCCCCTGGTGCCCACTGCCCCAAGGCTTTGCTCTTGCACAGAAGTAAATGGCAGAGAAAGGAAGGCAGCCCTAGCCCTGCTGCCCCCAATCTGTGCTGCCTCTAAAGCAGAGGAAGTGGATAAGAAATGGAAATTGCCCTTGGGGTCAGAAGTCAATAATAAAGGGTAAATGGTTGCTGGTGCGTGTTGTGCATTGCTGTGCATGGCACACAAGTGACACAGGCTGGTAGCAGTTTTCAGCTACAAAGTATGGCTTTTTTTTTTAGCTCCAGATAGTAGGTAGGCTTTCTGCTTGGGACTTAGTGTAATATTAGTGTATCTCTATGGAAATAAGATGAGAGATTTCCATGGGAACAGCCTGTTTTGAATAGTTTTCAGTGCAGTCACTTTTTGTGGTTCTTAGAGGGACAGAAGCTGGCTCATGTTGTATCTAAGGAGGAGTTTGCACCCAGGAAAGTGACCATGCTCTAAAAGTCTTGTCCAAGGCAGGGGCTTGCCTGGACACTCGGTGCTCCTTGGTGCTGGTGTGCCTCTGAAGGACACATTAATTCTGGCATCTTCTTCCTCATGCACAAGGACAACTCTGCAGTTTTTCACCTAGTCCGTGTACAATTTTTTACCCACCTAGTCTGAGCATGGCTTTGAATGGGTGAAACGACCAAGCCAGAGGAATTGTGTAGTGAGTCACCTGAGAGCTGGGTCTGAGGTGGCCTGTTGGGGTGATGGTCACCGTGCATTCAGCCACTGCATATGGTTTGTTGAACAAACTGCAGTGTCTTTCTGTGCATTAACATCCCTTTTTCTGTATTAAGTAACACTTACTTCTTACTGCAAGCTTAATCCCATAGCCAAAACGCAGAAAGATCCAACGGAGTACTCACTCAGGTCTGTGAGTCCTTCCTGCTCTTTGCAGGATACACTGTAGTGCTTGAACCAGCATACAGATTTTGGAGTTTTTTCAGTGTTGGCAGATCTGGCACTTCAGAGGAAGAAAAATTATAAAGGCTGTTTTGTGGGGGTAACAAAGGCACCTTTTGCTAACTCAGAGGTGTTGCAATAAATAGCAAGGTCATGTGCTCTTATTTTGCTGTATCCTGAAAAGTGCAAACTTTGCATTCCTTAAAATACTAAGTGAACTCTGCTTACCCTTGAGTTCTTCTTGACTGCACCCCTGCCTCAAACCTCTCTGTGGAAACCACCCAAGAGTGGAGGAATATGTCCTCTCCTAGAGCTGCTGTTCTCATTGGTTTCTTCATCATTAATTCCGGGGTGGGAGAGAGCTCCTGTTTTCCTGTTCCTCCACACACCAGTGGCTGCCCATAGGAGATGCAGCCCCTGCCTCTCCAACATGAGGAAAACAGGTTCTGGTTTTTGTTGTGGGGTTTTTTTTCTAAGTTCTGCAAAACAGGAGTTAATATTTTTGGCATTTCTATGTTAATAAGGAGGCTCGAAAACAAGCTGTTTTGGTGGGTGTGAGAAAACTGACTTCCTGCAGTGGAATTAGGCCCTGCTCAAAAGAGGTGTTGGATCTCAGCCTTGATGGCATATGGCTGGAGGCTTGTGTCAGTCACTGCTGAAAGCACGGCCATGACCAGGGCAACAGCATGTTTGGCAGAACTCTGTCTTTGGGACAGTTCACAAAGCATTCAAGGTCCCTGGGTAGCAGAGGTGGGCTGTGCTTTTAGGTGCACTAATCTTACCAGCAATAAAAATGACAGAGCAAGAAGGTGGGAATGCTGTGGCTTTTGTAGCAAAGTAGAGGAGCAGGCTTTTAATGCAAAGATTGCCAGAGATTGATGGGATTGTAACTTGCCTGGGAGTAGCCACTGTTTTAATTTCTCCTTTTCTTTCCTGATCCTGCCAAAGGCTCACCACATATGCTTGTTGCAGGTGACGGGAAGGTGAGGAGGCTTCAAGAGGAATGAGATTGAAAGCAGGTGTGACTGAAAGCTAGAGCACTGCCGACCTTCAGTGGGTGTGTTTCAAAAACAAAGTGTGTGGTATGGCAAGCGCATTTCCATGACCTAAAGACAGCTGTTCGATTTCCTGGTAAGCAAAAAGCTTACTGAGTCCAAGCAAGGGGTCCAGCCCCAGATGCTCAGAGAAAAGGGGTCGGCAGCTAAGGCCTCTTCTCTCTCCCCAGTTTAGATGAAGCATGCCCTGTGCTGCAGGAATATGATCCCTGTGATGCAGGGACATGGCCTACAGTTATTCTTTGTGGGTAGCTGTGTTTATGCAGAGGCTGCTCAGGGGAGCAGAAGTCAATCTTTTGGTGCTGGAAAGGTTTTGGGTATCTAAACACGGACTGGAAGAGATTGGAAATTCCTGCAACTCTCAAGGGATTTGGATGTTCAGAAACTCTTCTAGCCTGGAGCAGCAGCCCTCTAGATCCCTCTCTGATCAAGTTTCAGAGAGATGCTGCAATCCATGGAGGGATGTGAGGAATGGCAGTGAAGGCAGAAAATGTTTTTCTTTCTGCTTCTGCTCCTTCTCCTTAATTTCTCTTGCAATGGTTTTTTCCCTTACACAAATACAGATCAAGTGTGGTTTACTGTGGAACTTATTTTAGATTAAAAGAAACCTCTGCCTGCACATTCTATCTTTCCTGCCTGTGTAGGGGGAACGTGGGCTTCAAAATGAGGACAGAAAATTCTCAGCCATTCAAAGGTATCACAGATGGGTAAAATAAGTGTGCTTATCACATATATCAAGCTTGGATAAGGGGGAGTAGTGGGATACACTGTATTTGAAGCTTGAAGCCAGCTTGCAGTAAGGGAAAATGAATTTGTTTGGAGGAGATGTTTTAGTCCCTTGCCCTGGCTGATGCTGAAGGAGCTAGAAGAGAGTGTGCTCACTAAGTCCACTTTTAGCATATGGCTGGCTCCTGGTGCTGGCACAGAATTAGTTTTGATGGCTGCTTGCCACACAGAAAATGCCCCAGCTGTGACCAACTGCTGCTGAGTTACAGCCTTGTTCAGAAACAGTGGTGGTGGCTGTGGCTCCAGGGAGCACCCTCAGACCTGGATACCCCAAAGGATGTTGTGCATGACACCCTTCCCGACACACTCACAGCGTCTCCACATCATGGGAGACTTTGGCTTCCCCTTGCAAGTGGGCACGGGCTCAGCTTGCAGCTCTGCTGCCACCCAGGAGCAGAGAGCCCCGTGCCCACAGCTGGAGCCGCTCCCGCCGCCTCAGGCCTGTTGGATTCCAGCATACTGGGGCACACCCTGCCCCCAAGCTTTTAGCAGCAGAATGGATGGAAGCAAATTAGTGAGCCGGCCTTAGGAAAGGTTACTGGGAACAGGGGTGGGAGCTATTCTATTCCCTTCTTACAGGGAGAAGAGCGTCTCCTGATCCCGGCCCCCACAGTGCTCTGCTATAAGCACCTGGTTCAGCTCCGAAGTGCAGAGAGGATTCAGAGCCTGGCTGCCAGGGGAGCTGTGTGTGGGCTCTGCTTCATTCCCAGACCAGGGGAGCAGAGAAGGGCAAGACAGAACAGTTGCTTTCCAGGTGAATGGGAAAGAAAGAACAGGCCTAATAGGGAAGCAAAGAATAGCTGCTGTGGATAGAACCCTTGCAACAGAATGAAGTGTCCTGAAGACAGGAGGAAACAGACCTGAAATATGCTTCTGGGTCTTGGTTCTGGTGCATTGCTCATACCAGGAGTTTCCACCCTGTCTGTACTTGAAGAGGGTCACAAAGCTAGCAAACAAATACTGCTTTACACTGTGAGTGTATACCCCTTCCTGTCTATCCAGCTCTCCCTAGCTTTGAGCAGGATTGCAAGCTGGCTTTCCCTCACCTTCCCCTCCAGGCTGCTCCCTCAGCCTTCTGTTTATTCCTCTTTGGCTAGCTGGGGCTGTCTCCCCAAGGTGGAAGTTAGCTTAGCCCCAGTGTGCTTTGTGGCACCTAGAAACAGTGGGAGGACAGTTCTGCCATGGTGGAGATGGGTGAGCAGCTCTCCTTGGAGTGCAAAGGAGGTGAGACACGCCCTCATAGCTGCTCATGCTTTTTTCGTAACACTGCCTTCCTGTCTAGAAATATTATTCATCCTGCTCCGAAGTCCTTCCGACTTGAGCGTTTCATGCAGAAAATGCACAGTGATGGGCAGCGAACACCCCAGGCTCTTAACCAGGCACCTTCTGTCCCTTCTTCACAGCCCACCTCACATGGGGCTGTGGGCCACGTGTGGGTACAGAGCTGGGCAGGGTGGTGCCAGGTGTCCCCTCACCTCAGACATGCAGCCATTTTCAGAGTCTGTGTGCCAGATCCTGTCCCAGTGTGTTTCACAGGGGCGAGAGGCAGGCAGAGGAACCCATCCCCTCCACTGGACCTTCACTCAGAGGAGTTCGACATCTATCCAAAGGAATACTTCATTATCGGGTTTTTCATTTTTATTTTTATTGTTTTCCCTGAAAATAATTTGTCTAAAAGTAATTTCCGATTTTTCCTCACAGGCAGAGAGCAGACTGGAAAGTTTTGCCTTCAGATGAAGCCCGGTGAGCTCTGTGACTGAAGGTGGCCCTGGAGGCTCTCTCTCTCGCCAGACACACAGAGAAAGCCATGCATGGGCAGACAGCCCTGGCAAGGACAACAGCCTGTTAATCCTGCATTAGGGACATGTCTGTACCTCCGCTCTGCAGCTGCAAGGTCAACTGTGGCCTCAGCTTTTCCAAGTCTTTCAGAAACGTGCTCAAGACAGGCAGCTGAGCATCTTTGCAGCTGCCCTGGATGAGGGTCGGTGGTGGCAGTGTCTGTGATCACAGCTGGGAATGCAGCTCCCAGGCTGGGGAAGGGGGCAGGCAGCCAGTCCCAGAGCAGGGGCTGGTGCACGAGCCTCGATGCTAACGTAGTTTTTCTGAAGCTAAGCACATCAAAAGCCTGATGTGCCCTTTTCCTTGCTGCTGCCTTTCCCTGGATAAACAGCCTCAAATCACAAGGGCCATAAAACTAGTGCATTTCCTAGCTCTAGCATCATGTAAATAAGTCAGGTCAGACAGCTGGTGTGCCAGAAATTTCCTCAACACTTTCCTGTCCGCATGATTTAACAGACTGCAGCTATATCCTAAGAGCCCTGGAAAGACATCCCTCTAACATGCATTGGGGATGTTTTAAGTATCTCTGAATGTCAGTAAAAAGAAAACAAGAAACTGTTTCCTTGGAGGAGATGGCATGTGTGTCCCAGACAGTGGGCTCATGGGGAAAATGGAGGGATGGAGCTGCTGAGTTCTTGCAGCTGCAGTTCAGCAAGGGAGAGGTGGTGTTATAAAGAAAGATTTCCTGGTTTAAGGCTCTGAATTAATTTGAATTGTTTTGCAGAATAATGGGCTTGCGCTTACTACTGCTGTAATGGGATAGCCAGAGAATCAGAAGCTGTGGCTGCTTCTGCAGCAGGAGACATCAATTATGGAAGAAGGAGGCTGTGCTGTATAAGGTCAGAAGACAGTAGGACAGACGGGAGTATATTCATCTTTTTCTCTGCCTGTCCATGTGATGTTTGCCACGGCAGGGTGTTAGTCCCCAAGGTAACATGAAATTAATCCTGTCTCCTTTCTAAGGAGAAATGGGTATTTACCATCCCCACAGCCCTGATACCACAGCCTGCCATGTTATGGATGCTAGTTACAGTAGTAAAGCCATGACTTCAGCTCACTTTCTGGAGGCTGTGTGTGGAGAAATGTGAATTGTACAGAAGTGGGATGTCAGTACTCATCTTTAGATGGACAGCTGTGCCAAAGACAAATCAGATTTTACTTTATGGAATCTCCTTTCTCCTTAATCTTCAGAGATTTATTGAAAACAAGCTCTAATCTCTTCTGCTTGCCAAGACAAGTACGTTTCACCTACTTACCACAGGGTGAAATTTAGTGCCATTCTTAATCTATGGTGAAAAAGGCTTGGGGACAGGATCTGCAGCATGTCATCTCTGGCATACACCGGGGATTTCCCCCCCTGCATTAACTGCTGCCTGGACCAACACGTTCCTACACACACCCAGCACAGATCCTCCAGGAGGTATTCAGGAGCAGCAGCTGGCTGTGGAGCACCTGGGCTAGCAGGCCTCCATGGCTTGGCTGCGCACTGAGAGCCAGAAGGCAGAGGAGTTCCCAAGGGAAACCTGGCAAACCCAGCTGGCAGTGCCTGAGCAAGGGGAAGCAGAGGAACCAGGGTGCTTGGTGGGAGGGAGGCAACTCCCACAGCAGGCAGGATCTGATACAACTCATGGGAAGAAGAAGGAAAGCAGTTGCTGTCCCAGGCCCTTAAGACTTACTACTGGAGGGGCTATATTTAATTACATACATTTTCCAAGAGCTATTTTTATCTAAATGTATATGGACCATTTTTGGGGGAAGATGAATTGTTATCCAGGCTAGTTGCTGTAATCTTTGGAGGCTGAAGGCTGGTGAATCCTCTGGAAGAGATGGTCCTGTTCCTGGTGGCCATGCTCTCATCTGGAGCATGGTAGAAATGTAGAGAAGTCATGAGTAAAGTCTACTTGTAGGGAGGAGGTGAAACTCAATGAAATGGAAAAACTAGTAAGTAGAGGTGCCAGGCTGGAGCTCCATGGGAGGAGCAAGCAGCTCATGCTATTCCCCAGCTGACCCGGTGAACCTGCATAGCCATTTCCCTTTCTGGAGGCACTTTGTTGCTTGGTCAGAACAAGCCCTGGGTTGCGTACCCAGCCACATCCTTGTGGAAAGAAGCACACACATGGCAGGTACTTGATTTCCACATGGTTAAAAGGGGTCCTTTCCTTTACATGCTCTAGAAAAGAGATGTGGTTTTTCTGAAGGGGTTGTGCAGCCTTCTGCTATGGACAAAGTAATACTGAGGCTCGGACTGTGCTTTCTGCAGATCCTGGGGCTGCAGGGACAGTGGCCATGGGAGAGACACTGAGAAGGCCCCTGGCAGACTGTAAGGCAGATAGCTCTCAATGCATGTCCCTGTCTCTACTCTCGAGAGTCACTTAATGGAAGGGGATTCTTTTTTTTCCTAGTTAAGAACAATATAGAAGAACACGTAATGTCAGATTTCCCCAAAGGCACAGAGAAATGCAGGTGGGAAAGTGAGGGGAGCCGAGGAGCAGCAGTTGAGTGAAAAATCTAAAGCTTTATTAGTGCTCTGTTTTCCACATAGAGCACTGTGGGGTGTTGTCTCCTTTGCCTGAGATAAGAGATGAGGAAAAAGGACCTTTATTTGCAGCTAGCTCATCCAGGCCCCTTGCAGGGCAGGCAGGTTACTTACTCTGCCTGTGTCTCTGCTTGCCTCAGCTGTTAGGCTGGAGGTGGGTGTATGGCAAGGGCTCTGATGTCTGTGCCCTGCTCCAGGAGGATGAACCGCATGCACACAACCTCTGTGAGCTCTCTGGAGGATCCACCAAACTTAATAGAGACAGACATCTCAGAGGCAATCAGACCCTTCATGTTTTGAGCTAAAGTAATAAGAAACGTTTTTATTTTTGATTTGTAGCTGAAGAAGAGTGAAATTTGCTAACCTGTGTTAATCTTGTGCTTTAAGGTGGGAGCTGTTTCTCTCACATTCCACACCAGTGCTGCAGGAAGCATCTCCTGGTGGGAAGACGGAGAAGAGCAGAGCCTCTGGCTGCAGTGTGGCCCTTGCTGTTCACAGGTAAGGCACACGAACTTGGCAAGGTGTGAATGTTTCACAGACAAATGGTAACAACTGGGGCCTTCAGGGAGCAGCTGGGCTGCAAAAGGCAAGATGTGCTGAGAGAGGTGAGAAGATTTTGTTTGATTACTTAGCTGCTTTTGAAAGGCTCAACAAGAAAGATTTAGCACTTGTGTAATTTCAACCAGGGTCTTTGGGACCTAGACTCTTGTAGAGATGTGGATTTCTCCTCTGGAATTCCTGTCATATATGTGACCATGAAGGAGTCACCTGGAGAGCTGCAAGCTATTTGTATTACCCAGCTTTGGGTAGAGAGCCTCACCTTGTCAGCCTTTTTCTGTAATCTCAGTTTACACCTTCCCCTTCCATGAAAAGGTGCTGCTCTCGGCAGCCACCAGGCAGGAGACTGTGGCTCATCCTGCCTGGCTCTGTGCAGAGGCTCCTGAGGCACTCACAGCAATGCTGTGGGAGCTGATGCCCTGTGCTAGTGCCTAGTAAGAAGCTCGCTTTGTAACTCTCTGTGTCAGGATTTTTCCTCACTTTTTTATGGTGGCAGCAGACGTGGGCTCTCTAAATCTCAAAGGAAGAACTTTTCCCTCCATTGGTGTGAGCTGCCCTATCGCAGCCCATTGCTGTGCAGTGCCACTGCCTGCCAGCCCTGCAGCTCTGCCCCAACAGGCCAGCTTAAGACTTCCCACCTTCTGCTGAAACTGATGTGTAGAACCTATGCCCTCTGAAACTGCATTTCTAGATACATTATGTTTCTCCCAAGGTCACTTCTCTTCTGGCCCAGTCGTAGTGTTCAGTTAGTTCTTCAGTCTCTTTAGTACATGGTGCCAAAAACATCCAACCACCAAAACCTTTTGCTCGCAGACGGACAGGTTTGGAATAAGGGGTGTTTAAGAGAGGAGGATGTATGTACCCAAAACTGAATACCATTTTTGCTGTGTTTATCTTCCCCGGACACCAAAAGACATTTTGGGGCAGGTGGGAAGAGTCACGCTGCACTTTCATAGCATCTTAGCAGCATTACTTCCCCAGAAACAGCAATAATGCTGTGGCCTGTGGGCTTGCAATGACAGTTCAGCTCGTCATTTTGTTCCAAGCCTTGGCTGCGTTATCTGTCAGGAAGATAATTCCCTGACCTTGTGGTCAGGGGATGAGTGCTTTGCTTAGTGATTAAGCCACTGCAGTAGATAACATGCCGTGTTTAATCCCTTTGGTAGCTGCTCCTGGAGGGGGGGCAGAAGGGGCTGCAAAAATACAGTGGCTTCCAATAGGTCTGGATACCTCAGAAATGGTGGCAACAATGCAGAAACTGTGGCTGTGTGTGCCCATCCTCCTAAGTTATTTGGTGGCAGACTGGAAAACAACCAGCCTATCTAGGGCACTATTTTGTCAAGTGATAAAGCCATATGGTGCAAAAACCCCACAGTCGTCTGAGGGCTTAGGCATGTCAGAAATCAGGGAGTCCCTTTGCTTACTGATCCTGTCTGCTAGCTGGCATATATAGAAAGAAGGTTTATAATTATTTTGCCTTCATTCTGTCGGTGGGGGAAGGGACTCCTGAATAAACAACTAATCCTGCTGATTTGAACTGGGAAAGAATGAGCTACAACCTTTCCCGCTGCGTCAAAGCTGTGGCTGGGAGATGGCTGTAAAGCATGCAGCTGGCATACTGGAAAGCCCCACCAGCCTGCCTTATATCCAAGCAAGTGCAGCAAATGCATCCGAGCATGGGTGCATGACCAGGTTTCAGGTTGTACAAACTGAGGTTTGAAGCTCACTCTTCCAGTGGTATTTAGGGTTCTGTCTGCAAGTGAATTCGGGGCGAGCTTTGACTGACAAGGTCTCACCTAGGAGGTTTCATCCCCACAGCCAGACTTCTGTCCCCTGCTTTTTGCTGTAATTCTGTTTCTTGCTCCTGCCAGAGAAGGAGAAGATGGACACATGAGCCCACATCCAGCTTGCCAACACTGAGGCACCACCATTCTAGTGGGAAGACCCTTGGGGTTTTTGAGCAATCCTCTCTTCCCAGGCTGTCACTGCATAGTTAAGGATTACGATTCCCCTTTAATCTGGCTTTTCCCTTTCAGAAGGTCCCTGCTCTCTCTGGAAACAGCCCCAGCCTCATTTTACCTCTGGCTGTGGCGCCACCTCTGTTGGACACAGGAATGTGCTAGTTGCGACCATGCGCTTGCCCTTGGGCAATTGACATGAGCAGGCAGGAACTGATCCCGGGTCTGGTGACTAAATCGAAATGGTTGCTTACAAATAAAGGCGGGGATGGATCTGGTCTTTGGGAAACACTGGCAGCCAGCAATCCAGTTCCCTAATGAGAACTGGACTATGGGCATGCTGTGGGTCTCCGGCAAACTCTGGCAGTTTGACATTAAATTTGGTCTTTAAGGAAGAAAAAACTGAACAACTTTAAAAGAAAACAAACAGAACAAAACCAACCAAAAAACCCCCCAAAAACCCCAACCAAAAAACCCAACCAAAAAAACCCCAATTCAGCCCCCCCTCCAAAAAAAGCAGAATTAAAACAGTGTGCTTCTTCATCCTGTGGTCTTGAGATACATACCTCTTCTTAGCTCATCCTCCTGATCCTACCACTGACACACGGTAAAATCCTTTCACTGCCAGCCCAGATTCAAATACTAAAAGAAGTGCTCCTCATCGCCCTCTGCTTCACAGGAGAACCCTGGTCACACTTGGCTGCTGCCCTAGAGCCCAAAGGGTGGTGGTTAAGCTCAGGCTCCTTCCTTACATTGTGGGCTGCTGCCTGACAGATGCCTGGAGCAGCACCCATGCAGGCCTGCAGCAGAGGAAGCCACTGGGTTGGGGTGCTCCAGAAGGCATTTCTCTGCTACTGTAATGGAGGAGCCTTCAACAGACCTAAAAAAATTCACAATTCATCATACATTTGTTTAAGTCCTCTATGTGCTTACCCCAGGCTTCTCTTTTCCATCCTTACTCCCACCATGCATTCAGGACTAGTTTCTTTGCTGTAGTGGTATGAGAGCCATCAAAGTTGGAGATGTCTAGAACAGTTTTTCTACAATTTTCCACTCTGGCCAACCCCAACCCTTGCTGGAAAACATAATTCCTTTCTTACCTGAGGTTTTAAGTACTTTCCACCATTCTTCATTCCCTGGGGGTATCTAAAATGTGTGAAACTGCTTGGCCATGTAAATCTGTTGCATGAGACATATAAACTATGTGTCCTATGATTTTAAGGATATATGAATAACTCATTTTGTTATTTCTTTCTTCTTCACACATTCTTTCATTTCCTCTGGGGAGAAGTTTTCTCGCTTTGCATTTGTGCCGCAAATTTCCCCACAGAAAAAACCTATGCTAAAATTATTCTCAAAACATCTGATACATTGAGTCCCTGGCCAGCCTTGCCTGCTTGCAGGATGCCTCCCTGTACCTGAGGACACTGCAGTGCGTTGCCATGGAGAGGACTCAGACAGCATTACTGGGTCAGCAGGTACTGTACAGCATGGGAGTTGATACAGCACCGGCGTCAGGATGCGTGGAAGGGGCCCTGCGGATTCCAGGAGACTCTGCAGAAATTCCCCTGGTAGCTTACAGCAAATTTTCTGTGCATCTGGGGACTCGCAGGCTGTGACTGAATCATGTGGCATCTACATTATAGTACAGTGTCTTTGCAGGGAGGGATCTGCAGTTTCCCAGAGACGGCAGGAGCTGCAGGAAATCTCTTGGAGTAGCACAGTGCAGTCTGATCAGAGATACTTAGAGAGGACAGTAGCTCTGGGTGTGAACATCATTGCCTTCAGGAATCTCTACTTCTACAATTTTTTTGATGGAACTGTAAGTAAAATGCATTGAAATACCCGATTCTGCAAACAGATTGTGCAGGTTCTTTGAAATATTGTAGGAATTGCAGAAAACTTCTGTTACAAGACAGAGTGCCTTCTGCCTGGAAAATATTAGGACTCACAGCACCCAAGAGATGTAAGTTGGAGTGACAGCTACCATGAAAAGTGATATGGAGTTATTTACAGCTAACCTAAGATGTCAGGTGCTCTAGCATTGTATAAAGCCCTGAAGCCCTCAGCTTGCCTAGCATTTTCTGAGAGCAGGCGGGCCACCTCTGGTTTACTGAAACAATCCTCCCTGGCTTTACTTCCTCCTGAGCAGCAGTAGGTGAAACTGATAAGAGAAAAAGCAACATCATGACTTACAGCTGTTACAGCATATCTAAAATTCCTGTCATGACAGGTCATGCTGACCTACATGAGCTAAACATGAATTTACTGGCAGGTCATAAAGAGAAGCTCGTGACAGTGGTGATAGGATAGATGAATCTTAGGATGCCAGCCTGTCCCCAGAGCACCTGTGCATGACGTGATGATGACTGCAGAAAGGAAAGCCTCCCTTTTGGGCAAGAAGAGACACTGCTTCCCATGCCAAGCACTGGTGTAAGCAGGGAGGGCAACAGCTAACAACTTCCTCTGGGGCTGTTAATGCTTGCCCCATTCATGGTACTGTCTGGGAAAGCAATGCAAGGGAAGCAAATTAGCAGCAGTGTTGATAACTAAAAATAAAACAGTAGCATCCCTTTGCTATGCCACAACACCACAGTTCTTCTGTAGGTTTTCAATCTACGCCACCCAAAGCCCAGATTCAGACAGTTCCTGTAGTTGCTTGTGTACAGATGTCCCAGTTTAAGGAAGAGCAGGGCAAATTAGTTTTCTTAAAGCCTCTGCAGACAAGTGGAGACTTGGCTGCACCCTGTGGTCAGCTCCCCAGGTACCTAGCTGCAGGCAATGGGAGCAGGAGCCTCAGAATCAAACTAGGAAACAAGGACAGCTTGACAGCTTCAGGTGGGAGCTGAAAATGGTGCAGAGGCTCCTACAATGTCTGGATGAGGGCTGCTGAAATTCCTTGATGAGAACACAGTACCACTCTTCCATCAGGGTTCATTTCAGATGTGGACCCCCCACATGGCTGTGTAGTGGTCCCTCTACAGTGAAAATAGTGCCAGCTCATGGATCTCACCTTCTCCTGGAAATCTGAAGAAACAGCTGTTGCTGGGAGGTAAACATGAAGCCTGTCTTGTTAGCAGACAGGTGTGTAAGTAGAAAAGCTTGTGAACAGAGTGGTCCCCTCCTAGGGTCTAAGAAATTGCATGCAAAGGGGCACTTAAAAAAACTCTCACCTGCTGGCTTCTTTCAGGAGGGAAAGGAAAATGGCTTCCAGCTTTACCTACACATCTGTGTTTTGTACTCCCTTCCTCATTTATTTTCCAGTCTCTTATAAATCTTTAAATAATTGCCAAAAATAGCACAGCTTACTTTGGAGGTGATTAAAAAAGAGACTAAATTATCACATCACCCTCCTACAAACCAAAACATTCCCAGTAGCACCCAACAGACAAAGAGCCAAATCTCTTACTCTCCACTGTTTAGCTTGCTGTCTGACAAGGTACTTCTGTGCCAGCTGCTCTTCCTCTCAGTTGCACTGAGCTGCTTAAGCAGACGCTGCTTTGTAAACATCCAGGAACACAGTGTCCAGCACCAGGGTATTGACAAATTTGTCACCCAGTCTAAAAATATCAACTGATATGTGACCCTCCCATCCCACTGCCTGGGTACTGCTCAGGCAGGAGGAAATTTCCACCAAGCTCTTGAAAGCATAAGCTCTGCCAAGCCACTGTGATTTACATAAATCATGAAAAGTTTAATATATCTAGGCTGTATTCACTCCTGGAATAACTCTGCTGCCCTAGAGAGGAAACTAATGGGATGAACTGGGCCCCAAAATTTTAATGTGCTGAAAGAAAGTGTTACTGTATGCTGTCATACATAGAGATCTAAGTGATTCTAGCTATCCAGGATGGTATAACGATGCTCAGTCCATGTTTACTCACTCATTTAGCATTTCCATCTGTAGCTCCTGCCCATTTCTGCCAATGCACCTACCTCTCACCCTGCCCCTGTCCTGGGCTCCCAGTGCAGCCTTATCTAACCTTCAGGCCCCCCATTTAAAAGTGTTTCAGGGTTTGGGGGCAATGTCCAGAAGTGATGGCTTAAAACCTCTATCCTCAATGAAGTATCAGCTGCAGATCAGGAGTCAGGGGAGCTGCCACAGCAGGGGCTCAGGGAAATATCCCTCCACTGGAACCAGGAGAGGTTAATTAGAGGAGTGCTTGGGGCTTAGGGAGAACATGAGTGAGAGCTCCAGCTAGATCAGGGAGGCCAACATGGCCTGGGGCAAATCACATCAGTTCTTTCTGCTTCAGTTTGCTTGTACTTAGGCTGGGGGCGATAACTAGTTTACCTCACAGCCAGGTCCTGAGATTAGATGCAGGGAGCTGTGTAAAGCACGTAAGAACAAAATAGCACTGGCAGTTCAGTTTTGTAATACAGGATGATTCTTACTGCCAGAGTGGTTTTGTAATGCAGAGGATTCCTTGCTGAATGGCAGAGATGCAGGAGGCAAGGGCAAAGTTACCAGAGAAAGACTTGGGTCCTTTCAGACTAGAATCTTACAAAAACAAGGTAATGTTTCACAGTAAAGATGCATGCTCAAAGAACGGGCTAAGGACAAAGAAGTCAGACCTAGAACTGTATTTTTTTCATGTCCTAAGATGCATGTGGGATGTGGGGCATATTCCATTATGAAGGCTCTGAAGGCTGGCATCCCCAGAGCGCTGGATGCTCTCCATAAATGGCAAATTTGTTTCCAGGTGTCTTGTGTGCAAGAGCTTTGCATTTTTTCTCTTCTTCCCAGTGTTTTCTCTTCAAAACATCACCTACTAGTATCTCACCAAAAAGGAGGCAAGAGCTGCTGCCTGCCTAGAAGCAAGAAGCATTATGATTTTCTTACTGTGCCTCCATACTGGCTCTTTACAGGGGGTGCTACTTGCTTGCCAAGAACTGGTGGGGCTGCACTCCCACAAGCAGTTGTATTAGGGCTCCGTCAGCTCACACCATAACATCCCTGAGCTGTGCTGCAAAGCAGCTGTCTCGGGGCTGATTTCCAGAAGGGCTAAGCCAGTGTCTTCCTCTTCTTTGCCTAAAACAGCCTTCTTTTACAACTATGAAGGCTAAGTCCAATCCTAACAAACTAAATTCCCTGGGCACTTGACTCAGCAAAGCATTACAGCTTACATTTGATTGCTTTGAAGGAAGCCTGTGTGATGTGAGAACAGATCACAGAGCACTTCCCAGAGCACCCCTGCTCTCCTGGATGTAGTGGCTGCTCTACTAAGCATCAGCACAGTCCCAGGTCCACAGAGCAGAACTATGTGTGAAGACACAGTTACCATTCATAATATGCTGCATCTAACTAGCTTTGTATCTCATCCTTACATTTCCCTGCATCTTCTTTAAAACAAAACCCCAACCAAAAAAAGCCCAAACCAAAAAACCATGTTCAAAATGGCATTTCAACTATTACATTTTTGTCTTTACCAGCAGGAGAAGAACGCCCACAGCCGAACGCAAGTCTTTCTTGGATGCAACAACTGAAGCAATGAGAAGCCATCCTCGGGTAGGATATGATAAGCCTGGCTGACTATGTATTGCAAATTCTGTGTTTCCCACATCTCCCTGTCCAGCCTTGGCTTAATAAAGACATGCACATCAAACTAAGTCCCCTCTCAAACCTGTGAGCACTGCATATTCAGCGTTTGTTCAGCAAACAGAATTTCCCTGGTATTGGAGAAATTTTAGCAGAGTTATCCTGGAGCTCCATAAGCATCCTAAGAGAAAAATAGTAGGTAACCAAGGCGAGAAATCTAATCCTCGCATCCCTCTTATTCATGTGGTGAAAGAATTTATATAAACTGGCTTAAAATTTACCTTGTAAAATATTAACTAGTGGTGTTGTAGCTGTTCCTCCTAATAGCTTTTCAACGTATCTGCCAAATTCAACCTTGACAGAGAGATTTGTGTTTTAGTGATTAATTTTGTGTGAAGAGGAAGCATGCAGATAAGATTGGTGGCACTCTATCTGGCACTGAAGGGCTCCAGTTTCAGCCCAGCTGCAGTTAAAAACTAGACAATCCACATAAACAAGACAGATTCTGAACATGCAAAATGTGTTCCATTGTGTTCCAAAATTCCTCCAGAGCTCAGCCAAAAGAAACTGCTCCTTAGTCTTCTAAGTGCTTCTCCTCCGTGTTGCTTGCTTTGATTTTTAGTTCTCCCTAGCCTGCAGCTCAACAGCAAAAACACCAAATAATCCCTATCTAAAAGGGCCATACTTTTGATGTGTGACCCAGGGTTTAATTTCTGTTCCTAGAGAAATCCAGCAGCAGAATTCCTTCTCAAATAAACAGAAGCATAAGCAGACCCAAGAAATACCTCTCACCCAAACTGCTGACTTAAATTTTCCATGCTGCAATTTTAAACTCATAAACTCAACTGAATTTCACAGAATTTGGACTTAAAGTACAACAGAAATAAAAAATATCCATACACAGATTAATGTCTTTTGAAAAAAAAATATTTTTTCTCAGATTGCACATTCAAAACTTCAGCTGTACACTGCACAGTATAAGAACACTAGTTTGCCAGTCCAATTACCATCATGTAGGTTTGTGTTGATTAGGTCAGCTGTAGCCCCAAGCTGTCAAACTCAGTAAGCAGCAAGATGGACCCCAGGTGTAATTACAGTCAGTGGCCAAGATGTGTCTCCTGGGCTGCAGAATGTTCTCAGTCTGGGAATGCCCTTGTCAGAGGGAGGTTTGGACGGTCTTCAGGTAGATTGCAGTAGAGCTTATGGGTAAAAATACTGCTCCAGTTAGAGGCTGCCTGCTCATTCACCCAGCACTCTTTGCCTTCTTTCTGCTGTTTCCCAGCTCTCCCCATTTTCCCCTCTGCTAAATGAACCCAGCAGTGAATTTCAACCACAGTGCAATGACACAGGAAGCAAAAGCCCTCATAGCCATGCTGGCAGGCTTTCTCTGCAGCCCCAAAGGGTACAAACCAGATCAAACATTGGCTATGCTGGAGTCACTGCAGGTTTTATCCCAACTCTAGTGCAGAGAGCAAGGGCAGTTTTGCACTGGTTGGATTTGGGCGACTGGCCATCTCTTTTCTAGGTCTTTGCTGCTACAAGGGCACGCATAGATCACTGCGGCATGGACAACACGTGGAGAAGTCTGTGTTTTTTCAAGGACCTTGTCCAGTGTTACAGCAGGATTTGTTTCATTGTTCTAATTGCTGCTTTGAGGACGAGGGTGAGGGGACAGCCTCCTTGCTGGAAACAGTAATGCAGCTGTCCTGTCCACAGCTACCAGATTTTGGTGTTAATTAATGCTTTTCACCAAGGGATGTTTTACTTTGATAACCACTCAAATAAATAAATAAATAAATATTACTTTGTGCTTTGTAAGCAACATTTGTTCAAAGTCTTTGAAGTGCTTTGCCAAGCCAAGTCTTACTAATTCCTGTGAGTCCCAGCAACCCCAAGAGCCGAACTCCGCTTCTGTTTATATCAACAGGAGCAAGTCCAGCCTCTGGGGACTTGCCTGGCATTACACAGTGAGCCAATGGCTGACAGAGCAAACATTGCTCAGGTGCCCTAATTCCTACTTTCATGCTGCCTGCCCTTAACACCACCAACTGTACCATTACTCAAAGAAGAGCAAGTTCTATAAAAATAAAAAAAATACCTACTTCTTCATTTTCAACACTGTTTGTGTAATGTCTCTAGCCTTGCAGGGCACCAAGGTGTATTTGGTCTATTGTTGCTATTACTGTTTGCTTAACACCTTCTTTAAAGCCTTCTAGGAGGGTTTTGACCTGCTGTTACCTCCTGGGAAATTCTGGTAATTTCTACCAGAAATCTACGCATGCGAGACTGCATCTCTGTGCCATATGTCAACCTTCTTCTGGTTTTCTCTTCTACTGTGTTGTACGTCAGAGACATCTGCAAAGAAACAAGATCCTGTCTGTTCTTGCTGCTTCTCCTCCATGCTCCAGATCTGACTGCTATCACCAGAGCAATCCAATACGGCGTCACGGATGGTGGAACAGAGAGCTGATGCTGCCCAGAGCCAGAAAAAGAAAAGCAAAGTGACTGCTTTGGATGTGTGCTTGCAACTCCAACTCAACAAAGAGTAAATGTGGAAGCCTGGAGCAGAACACCGTTGTACTTGAATGCTGTGCACAGGGCACAGGTAGGCTTTTCACATTTCTGGTGTACTTAATTGCAGAAGGACTTAGCTCCCTCTAAACAGTTTCGAGTTAACTCTTATAAAAAAGACATGATCCTCACCTAAGAGAATCTGTAATGTACCTTATTTTGTGCATCTACTTTTTCTTGTGCTCTGTATAAGAATACAACTCTTAGCACCAGTGGACAGAGAAATGCTGCCCTGATCAGTAGACAATGATAAGAGCTGGGTGGATGTCTCACTGTATGCAGCTCAGGAGAACTATAAGGTTGGAAGGGAACTCTGGAGGATATCTGGTCCAACCTCCTGCTCAAGATAGGGCAAACTGGATAAGGTGGCCGAGGGTCTTCTTGAGCTCTGAGAATTCCTGAGGGTGGTGATTTCCACTCACAAGTGACCTCCGTATTTTCCCCCAAAATCCAGATTCCACAGGTTCCTTCATTTTTTTAACTTAATGAACAAGTAGCTTGTGTGGGTGCTTGTCAGTTTGTGGACTGTCCACTAATTTCTCTCCTTTTCTCCCTCCTCCAAAAGAAAAGAAGGAATTCTACAGATGTTTGTAAGAGAAACTGGGAAAGGAGATGGAGTGATGAAGATACCTGGGAGGGGTAAGAGTTACAAACAGCAAAACCAAAATTGTGTTTGTGAGCACTTTCAGACAGCTTCTTCCCAGCTCTGATCATGATGTCTGCTTACATGGCCTTCATCTGCGCTTTCCCTAGCTCGGTACCAGCGGCAGCCAAGGGGCACCCAGCGCATATGGCATCCTGTACTCCAGCCTTCCTCACCTTCAGAATGGGAGTGCAGCAGCTTTGAAAATGCAGTCCCGTAACTTTAACCCATCACTCCAGGCAGAATCAGCTTGGGGGGTTTTAGTTCTTATTCAGCAGGCTCTAGTAGTCAGAAACCTCTGTTTGCATTTCCAGATGGAAAGTGCAGCTGTAGTCATCTCGGGTGTAAACAATCAGTAACGCAGAGGCTTCAAGCAGATTTTGCAGCCCTCTCTGAGAAAATGCATGTGCTTGTGGGTTGGAGGACACAAAAACTTGCTTCCTCTTTATGAAGATGACTGAGGTCAGTCTTTAAAACACACCCAGAACGAAAAATGTATTTAAAACAGTATGTGAAATAGCTGCCACATTTTTGTGCGGTACCCTGCTCCCCCAAAATAAGAAATTAGGGTGGATGTTATTTTCATTGTTTTTTAAACGCTCATGCCGAGGAGCTTTCTGTCACATTAAGATGGACAAGCAGTGGTGGATCCTCACTCATCCATGGCAAGATCTTTCATTTCTTACTAAGGTGAGCATGCAGTTCTGCTTCGAAGGCCATCTTGTCAAAGGTGCGCACATTTGTCTCCTCCCGAACCTTTTCCCGGACATGGAATGATGCTCGAGCAACAGACCTGGCATTTTCTAAGACAGTCTTCTTCTCCTTGAAGATCTGCTCACTTCTCTCCAGCTTCCTCTCTATAGAGAGGAGAATCTCCCTGCGCCGTAAGTCCTCATACTGTTCCACCTTTTGCTTGTTCATTTTCTGCACTTTTTCCTTTTCCAGACGGCTCAAGACCACTTTGCGAGCTTTTTCTTGAACAGCCTCTTCAGCCACCTGGGCAGCATGCTGGAGCTTTCTCTCTGTCTCTCTAGCCAGTGCTTCCAAGTGCTCCTTCTGCTCTCTTTCCTTCTTCTCTGCTGCCAGTTTAGCTCTCTGGATCTGCATGTCCTCACGCCTCGCCTTCTCCCTCAGCTCCTGGTTCCTCTTCTCCACAAGCTGCTCATAGTTCTCCTGAGCCTTTGTCAAACTCATCTTCAGGGATGCCTTCAGCATTTCCTTCTCTTCTGCCTCTTGCTTGGCCAGTTCCTTGAGCAAGGCCTCGTGCTTCAGCTTCTCTGCTTGGTTGAACAGTCTCTTCTCCTTCTGCAACTGCACCTCCTTCCTCAGCCTCTTCTGTGCAGCTGTGGACAGCTTCTCTTGCAGGAGCTGCTCCTCTCGCTCCTGGTGCTCCTTCTTGACCTCCTCCTTTGCCTTCAGGCTGAGCTCTTGATGGAGCTTTTTCTGCTTGTCCTCCTTGATGGCCCTCTCCAGCTTCTCCCTCCGCAGCCGCTCCTGCTTCTCTGCTTGCTCCCGCCACCTCTCCTCACACACCAGGAGCTGCCTCTGCTTCAGCAGGGTGGCTTCCTCCTGCTCCTGGTTCAGTCTCCCTCGCCGCTTCTCCACCTGACTCTCCCACATCCGCTGACCCTGCAGGAGAGCCCTCTGCTTGTCCTTCTCCTCCTGCTCCTTCCGCTGCTCAGCCAGGCGCCGCTGGCTGTCCCACTGCAAATGGGCTGCCTGCCGCTGCTCCCGCAGGAGGTTGGCCTCCTGGTGCTTGGCGATCATCAGCGCTGCGATCTTCTTGTCTCTCTCAGGCACCTCTGAGAGGCCCTTCTTCCTCTTCACCTCCCTGACGATCCTCTCGACTCTCTGGGCAGTCTGTGGTGAGTGGCTGAGGTCGCCCAGGCTGAAGCTGCGCCCCATCAGGGCCCCGTTGGCGACGGCTACCCCCCGACCCCGGCCGCCCACCTTGCCCCCGCGCTCCCGCAGGCTCTCCCCGCTGTAGGACGACGAAGCGCCCGACTCCGAAGAGGTCTTGCCCCAACTACCCTCGCGGCGCTTCTGCAGCGAGTCCAGGGAGTGGCTCTTGCCCTTGGCACCCCTCGATGCCCTGGCCTTCCCCCCGCCATGGGTCCGGGGCCCGCCGGCAGCTGCGGCCGCAGCCCGGGAGGAGACGCGGGCGGCGGGCGAAGGCGGCAGGCTGCCGAGGGGCGCGAGGATCCGCCTCTTCTCCTCTCGGATAATCCTCTCCCGCTCCTCCCGGCACTGCTGCAGCTTGCGGCGCCGCTCCCGCTCGTAGGCCTCGTAGAGGCCGGCGGCCACCCGCATGGAGCGGCCGGGCGCCTCTCTCAGCAGGTCCCCCAGCGCCCGCGGTAGCAGCTCCACGGGCCGCACGGCGCAGCGGGCGCAGGCCTCCAGCGACCGCGGGCTGGTCAGCACGTACCGGCTGCCCTCCGCCGCCGCGCAGTCGAAGTTGTACAGGTCCAGGTGCAGCAGCGGCGACTGCTCTCCAGGACGGGCCGGCTCTCCCCCCGCTGCCCCCCCGGGCGCCGGGCAGGGCTGCGGGGGAGGCTCGGCCGGCGGCTCCACCATGGCTCGGCCTGCGGGCAGAGAGCGGCGGCGGGTGAGCGGGCGGACAGCGGGCGCACAGACCCCTTTGTGTCCCCGGGCAGGGGCGAGGAGCGGCTGGGAAGGGGCGGCGGGGTCTGCACCGGGGGTGCCTGGGCTTGGGCTGTGGTTGTGCAGGAATGGGGCAGGTGGCGGGAGGTGTTGGGCGCGGAGGGACAGTGGCCGGGGCGGGGGTGCCCGGGGCGGGGAGCTGTGTTTGGGCGGTCGGGCACAGGGGCGGGGTGGGGGAGTCTTTAGGACGCGCGGATTGTGCCCTGTGGTGCGTGCGGGGGCGTTTGGGGTGATGGGGGTGCTCGGGGTGACGTGGGGGGCGTTCAGAGTCCTCCGGCAGGTTTGGGCAGTGGGCGCAGAATCGTTCGGCAAGGAACGGGGGTGCTGGGGGTGCACGGCGTGTGTCTGGGCCGGGAGGGCAGTCTGGGCTCAGGGTGGCCGGGCTATGAACGAGGATGCTTTAGGTGCGCCGGGCTTGGCGGAGTGGCGGACGAGGGTGTCCGCGCTTGAATGGTGAAAGGGGTGCTCAGGCGTGTCAGGCAGGGCTAGCAGCGGGACCGAGACCTACCCCCGGGACGCCGCCCGCGGCGCAAGACGGAGCCCCCCGCCCGTCCCGGTCCCCCGCGGCACTCACCGGGCGGGCGCGGCCGCAGCCCCGCTCTTTGTCTCGGTGCCGGCGGCCTCGGGGATCAGGCGGGCGGCGGCGGCGGCTCCTCCATGGCACCCCGGGCCCCACGCGGCGCCCTCTCCTGCGGGGCGGCGGCGGCGGGCACGGCGGCCGCCCGCAGGCTGCGGCGCCCCGCGCTGCCCGCTGCAGCCCCGCGCGGGGGGCGGGCGGAGGCGGGCGCGGGGGGAGCCCGCCCCGCAGCCCCGCGGCGGCGCCGGGCCGGGCCGGGGGCAGCGCTGCGGCCGGGCGGGGGAACCGCCCCCGCCTCCCCGCCGCGAGGGGCCGGGCCGGGCGCTGCTGCGGCGGGCGCGGTGCGGGGCTGGCTCGGGTGGCGGGTAAGCGCCCGGCCCGCGAGGAGCGTGTCCCTCCCTGCAGGCACCCCCGCTCCCTGTGTGCGCATCCCTCCATCCGTGCGTCCTGCCCTGCACCTGCCCCTCCGAGCTCACGTCTTTCCCTGCAGACCTTCCCCAAATGAGCGGCACTTTCACGGTTGTGCCCCCTGTTTTGCACTGTTCCTGCACACAAACAAGCCCATCTGTATTTACCGTTAATATAGACAAAGATAAAAGGGGTGTAAGAAGGAGCAGGAGATGCTAACCCAGTTGTACAGATGGCAAACTGAACCCCAGGGAGATGAAGGTGCCTTGGGCCACCTAGGGAATTCACGCCAGAGCTGGAAAGGAATGGTAAAGCTCTCAGATTTCAGTTCAATGCAGTTTCCAACCATGAAACCTTATTCCCTTTTGTGCCAGTGTAAGTTACTGCTTGATGCAGAGATGTGTCAGGCAATACAGTACACCTTTTTGAGTACCCACTTTGAATATGGTGCTTGCCGTTACTTTGAAATATCCCTGGTTTCTACAGGGATCCTGGGCTCAACAGCCTCAATGCAGTCGAGAAATGCTTTGCTCTGGAAATACCATTCAGCCAAAAGAGGATCGCTGCTGCTTGTGGAGGTGCAGAGCATCTGTGCCACTTAGTGGAGCAACTCTGATTTTTTCAGGCAGAGGACAGGAGTAGTAAACGCACCATTAGTCACTGTGTTATGAAGTCAATGATTTTCAGCAATTTCTCATTTAACTTCTGCAGGTACAGCTTAATATGCTTTGCTTTAATACGGAAGGATATGATACTCACCAAAGGACTTTCCAGGATGGCCCAGGACAAGGATACAGAGCAACAGAAGGACCCAAAAAGGCCTGGGAGTTCTTAGCAGAAAGCTGAGGAGCTGCAGGTTGGTTGTCATTTCATATTGTACAGGCAAAGACTTTGAATTGTGCTCATCCCGGTGCTGATGAATGCACAGGGTAATGATGCATCCACAGCAAGTGAGCAAACTCCACCAATAAGCCATATTGACTAGTCTGATCTCATTCATTCATCGTCATGATAGTCTGCGGGGGACAGTTACAGAGTTTGGTTATTAGTCACAAGAAAAATCCTCAGGCCAGGGAACAGCTCTCTGCTGTCTGAAGAGCCCAGCTTTCTGGCTGATGGGGCTAACCATTAATACTTGCTGTAGCACCATAGCTACAAGCCATAGCTGTGTTCCCTCCTCATGGGAAATATTAAGCTGGTAGGTGTATATGCCAGGTAAGGTGTAGGCTCCTCCAAGTTTTTGGCAGGCTGCTATTTCAGCCTTCATTGGGACTGTATTTGAGCCTTGATCTTTTCAGGTTTCCTTGTGGATCTTTGGGAGTCCTGTAAGTGGTCTCTCCCAAATGTAGTTAAAAAGGGATTTATCAGGAGATTTGTAGAAGCAGCTGGATGTGACTTTAGGAGACATTACCACACACTATCCAAACATGGAATCATATCCCTACCTCGTCAAGACTAAAGGAGATTTGGGATAGGGAAGGAGGAGATCACTGGAGGAGTTTAAGTGGATCGCTGCTAGTGAGTCATTTTCCCAGACACAATTATAAAGCCTAATTCTCTGTTGGCTAGATACATCTAAAAATATGTGTGCTGAGGTGGAGCAGTACTATAAGGTTACCTTTAATAAACATTTTCCTGTTTTGCCTCACTACTAATGATAGCAAGAGATGCAGGGCAGTGGAAAACTGGAACTACAGATTGAGTGGGTAGAAATTTTTGTATCACTTTGACAAATTCTTCCATATGCCTTCCATTGCTCATGTATTAAGTACTTTCTTCCCATCCAGCTTTAAAACTGCCCATACCTGAGTTCTTCTCTGCTCTCTTCATGAGAACTATTTCACTCATTGGTTAAAGCTTTTAAGTTACTTTCAGCTTTGGTTTTCCCTCTCTTTGTTTTGTCTTCTCAAAGTAATTTGCACTCCCTCCTGCTTCGGTGTATGCCTTACAAATGTTTGTAAACTGTTTCTATGTCCCCTCAGAGACACAGAACACATACTGTCATCACAAATCAATCTCCCATAGTTGCACAAGAAGCTGTCACCTGTCTCCTCCCAGTGTGTCAGACTCTCATGGTAGCCACAGCCCTGAACTTAGCAGTGGGCTCCTGCCCAGCACTGAGCTCTGTGCTGCCTGGCAGGGTAGCTGTGTGCTCATTCCTGGTGCTGGAGCATTGCCTTCCTCCTCCCTAGCTAATTTCTTTGTGTCCCCTTCTCTAATTATCTAGCTCTCCTAAGGCTAGATCAACATAGTTTGACTTTCCAGAACTCTTCCTTCCTCTGTCAAGAGGAATGTTAGTTCGTGAATTATTTCCTCCTTGCTAAATAGCCTTTGTTTTCCAGGTTGAATCCTGTCTTCCTCTAGTTTGCAATTTCTACTCTCTGTCTCAGGCTGTTTATACCGTTCTTGGGAAAACCCTGACCTATTGTCAGCTCTCAGCCTGTTCCCTCTTGCTTAGACTCTTGCTGGTTTTGCACCAGAGTATTTCTGCACCTTCCTGAGCTCTGCAGATAAGGGGAAAGTGACAGCCTTGGGGAGAGGAGAGTAAGGAGCCCTCTGACACAATTTTTGCTGGTATCTTCCAGGCATATTGCCCTTCTTTTCCTAGTTGCTGCTGGGACACAGGCACCAAGCATCTGCCCAAATATGTCCCTTCCCTGCCCAGATGCAGCTCCTGCCCCTCTCCCAGGATACACCAGACCCTCTCCAGCACAACCTTTTTCTGTCAGCTGGATGGTTTAAGCATTATTTTAAAACTTTAATGAGGTACTCAGTCTAATGTCTTACTGATCCCCATCGCCGTGGTATCCCTGGTTCTTTCCCTCTGAACAGCCACTTGTCACATGCCATAATCCTTTGTTTACAGTCCTGCAGCTCATCCACCTGAATGATTTTGCAACCTGCTATGTGATAATGCTGAACATAAAGTCCCATTTGACTTTATACATTGGGCTTGCCTGATAGCCAAGGTCCAAAGCCCAGCATGCGACAATGTCAGTGTAACAACCTGACAAAAGCCAAAGTCCTCCGTGAGATTTCAGTGTTGGTTCCTTTTTTACATTTCACATGCTTTGCCTTTGGTTTTTGTCACTCTGTGCTTCTGCTTTGCCTGCAGTACTGGCACAGCCTGCCTTTCCCTTCCTCCATGGGTGGCAGGATGCTCCTGCTGCCGCAGACGGCCTGCTGGGGAGATGTGGGCAAGGCTTCCCTCCTCTGCAGCCCCCTGCCAGGCTGTTCTGGTGTGGTGAGTGCACAACATCCTGAGAGACTTCAAAGTAACCACCCAAAGCTGAGGCACCGTTCCCACCGCTCACAGCCCAGAGGCTCTGCCTAATGTTGTCATCTGTGGCTGACCCTCATTGGAGTCTCTAGGCAAATGGAGCTTCTGGCTGGGGCAGATGCACAGAGCAGGGATGAAGAGAAGAGATGGGGTGTGAGGAGGTAGCTGGGAATGGTGACATATGGTGGGGGTGATGCAGAGGGCTACTGCCAGAAGCAAAATGTTTGGCAGCCACTGGGGACAGACTTGCACTGCAAATACTGTATCTTTCACTCTAATATAAAGCTGGAGTCTAAGGCCAGTGTGCTGACAGTGAGTTGTTATTCGTGTTTATCTTGCTGGGTAACACCATGGGGTGTGCTGTTTGCTGTCTCACTGAAACTAGTTAGTCCTCAGTAACTAAAAGATTTTGTTGGTCCTTGGCTGAAAGGATCTGCAGAGAGTTGTCTCTCTCTGTATTAAGGACTGGCAGCAGTGTTGCTGCATGGATGCCTTCTTGGAGTCAAGCTGAACAGCTCTCTATTTGGCTTTGTGCAAGTTTGGCACATCTGCAATAGTTTTGTATTTGGGTAAACCTAGTCAGTTACCAGGGCTGTTTGAAAAAAATATGGTAGGCTGGCAGAGAAAATGAGGGGGAAAAAACTTGTCACTGCATATTTCCATGGAAACAATATAGATGTAAGAGTAGATTTTATTTGGGTTTTGGGATATTCTGTTGTCAGTGGTTATATCTGGAGCAATTAGAATGTTGGCATATATTGGCACAAACCAAACCCCAGATGTGGCTGTTGAACCTAAGGCACTCAGTTCTTCTGGTCAGGCCTTGCTTCTTTAGAGAACTTACGGGTTGTGGGGGAGTTATGGAGCCTTTGCACACGGTGAATCATGGAGGATTTGGCCCCAAGATCATAGGGCAAACTTAAGATGAGGTAAAAAAATACCTGAAATTAGTATGAGGATGTTTTTGTTATGAGAAGTCTGAGTACACCACTGGAGTGAGCCATGCAGGACTACAAACTACATGTGTATGAGCTACTATCCATATACAAATAGTGCAGTCACCCAGAATAGTCTCTAATAAGCAAGTGCCATTGAGTGTAAACTCAACAGGAAGGTTACATCCTAATGCTGCATGGTTACATTTTCAAGCTGAAGCCAAAATGCAATTACATCCCATTCATTTACTTGAAAACTGTTGGTTTTGAGCAAATGATCAGTCTTCCATGCTGCTTCAGTTTCCAAGCTGTGCTATTTATTCTAACACAGCCTGGAAATCACAACATGAAGCTACTGAAGAACAGTGGGAAGTATGACATTGCTGGTGATACTCTTCAAGGGAAGTAAAATGCAAAGTGGAATCAAACAGAACAAACTGTCAGATTAAGACTGGAGATTTTAAATTATTTTCATTTTAACTAATCTGAGGTGTGTATTAGCTGAATAGTAAGATTCTTTCTCTTTTTGTATGACTTCTACCTTCAGCACTGCTTGGATTTTATCGGTTAGGTATTTTTAGAACTGCAAAAATCTCACATCACTCCTCCTTTGCCTATCAGAAGCCATCAGAACATAGTATTCTAGGATATAGTATTTAATGTTCCAATTTAAATATGAGCTAGTTTTCCATTCCTAGATTGTACTTGGTCTTGCCTGATGGTACTGTGCCAAGGAGCTGGCAGACAGAAGGAAGAGATTTGCTGTCTGCTTCTGCTCTCATCTGGGAGTGATGCACATCAGGGAGCATGAGAGAGGTCAGGATTTGGAATCTGGACGTTTCTTTGTTTTGTTATCCATACACCCATGCTTATGGAGTGTAAAGGATGTATATGGGGCCTTTGCATTCAGCCTGCATTGGTGTCTAATATGGCCTGGGGAGAAAGGCAGAGATGTTAAACCTATGATGCCTGCTCTTGAATTCAGGAGAACTGGAGGACAAATATTCCACTCACGGAGGCAAAGTGAACACACATGGGCAGGGTTGCATCACTCACCAACATTAGGTCCACAGGAGGTTGCCCAGGCCTGAGTTGCCCCTGCTGTTTTAACACTGTTTAACAATGACCTGAGCCACCAACACTGCCATGACTTCGGCCAAAGCCCCTTATGAATAATTCTGCTTAATTACCGGTGAATGGCTGCAGCTGAAGTCTACTACCCATAATGATAGGATTACATTTAAATTCCTCAAGTTATACCTATAGCTATATGTTTAGACTTTGGAGGGGATAAACTCTATTATTCTTTTACAACATGAGCTGGGATTATGAATTCCTTAGGCATCAGAGAGCATCTGTCCAGAACCACAGAGGCCATACCAGTTCCAGTGCAGTTCAGAACCCATCATCTGAATCCCATGTCAACAAAACCTCCCCAAGAGGGGAAACTGTTCTACCTGAAGAATGAGTAATTGCAACTGAAGACGGTGCCAAATGGATTTTTCTTTTCTATTGGGATGATTTCTGGGAATAAAGCCAGCTGGAAGACTGCTAGAAGAAAATCTCCTAGCTCTGATCATATTTGCAATCACTTTTTATGCCAGATGTTGCCTCACAAAATATGAAAGTCAGCAGACAGTAGTTTTAGTATGCAGCTTGAAAAGGACTGAGTTTTCTATAAAGAAAAGAAAATGAAGATTTGCTGCTTCCTTGAGGTGTACAGAGTCTGTGTATAGCCAAACAATGCAAAATTGTGTGGAAAGAACAGGTGGGAATCCAAGAAGTTAACGAATGTCCTGTGACAAAAACCTGCTGTGTAATAGAAAGACATCTACAGCTACCCTTAATTTTGAAGAAAAAGTCAAGAGATGCCTGACTTTCTTAATTTAATTTTCAGAGTTGACAGAGGAGAAGCTGAGAGTAAATTTGGCTGCTTTTTGGGAAATCATGGAACATGAAGTTGTTGGAAGGAAGGAAGGGTTGAGAACAATGGGTGTTAGATAGGAACAGGTTCAGTTCTTTGCTTGTCACTTTTTTACTGAGCAAGTGGTGTGAGTTGGTATCTATGGTATCTGTACCGCCCTCTTCCATCTGTGAAGAAGAATAATAGCACCTTCCCTAAGCAGTGCATAGCCAATGTGATAATGAAGCCCTATATTAAATATATTAGATAAACTTGGCAGTGAGAGGGTTTCAAATGTTTGGAAGGTAACTTAAATTGCTTACAGGATTTTATGGTGAAGGAGGTCTTGTCCTTTGTCCTCTTTGAAACAGAATCCCTCAGACAAGCAAGAGTGATCCCCTTTACCTCTTTACTGTAACACATAAGCAATGATGCAGCTACTGTATCATTGAACGTACTAAAGGGATGGATAGTTTCCCATAACAGTTTTGTAGAATTGGTGCTTCCTATGCATGTGTATATAGGTCAGATCCTGCAGTTTCTCTCCTTGAACTAACAGTCTCACTGGACTCAGTGATTTGGGTTTTGTTGTACAATTTTTTTCTTCCAACCCTCATGCTTTTAAGCACAGTGTAGGGATGAGATTCATGAGATGATGCTAGTAGAGGTCCATGGCACTGAAGAACACCACAGTGAGATACCTGTGCAGCATGGCTGCTGTACAGTGGCACTGTGTCCAGGCAAATTGTTCTGCTGGGATTTGAGTGCGATTCTCTGGGACATGGGGTAGGTGCTGATTGTACCCAAATGAAGCAAATGCTAAGAAGGCAAATGTGATCTTCTGGTTTATTGGGCAAAGTGTCTCTGATAGAGGTGAGGAGTACACCACTGGTTTGTAAGCTACTGAGGAGACCCTGTGCAGAACACTGTGGGTTATTCCAGTGTTGGGAAATCCTGCAGGCAAAACTCTGGTAAGATTAAATTAAGTTTGAGACAGCAGGGCTAGTTAGGATGATCAGTGAACCAGTAAGCTAGCCTTAGGACAGGGCACTAAAAGTGCTTCTATCCTTGAACCTGTGGAATGAAATTTGAGGCAAGATGTGGCAGACTTTTAAAAATATGCAAGGGACCAGGCAATTTGCTCCGCCAGTGCCTTTCATGTATCCTGCATTTTGCTGTGCTAACCCAAGGGCATGTCACATACACCCTCAGAAATGCAGACTCTGAAGAAACCGCTCCTGTAAAAAACAGGGTGGTTTGGTTGTTGACTTCAACATTAGCAAGACCTACAGGAAACTCCCTTTTCCTTGCTTTGAACATTTAGCCCTTAAGTGAAGTGGAATTAATACCATTTTGCTGTGTGGCTTGAAACTAGCACAACTGGAGCAGAAGTCAATTTGCTGTATTTGAAAGAAAATTAATTAAGGCCTCATTTGTTTCCCTCAGAGAGAAAAGCTCTGGGTAGTTTCCAGGAGATGATTTTTTTTGAGCTTCTCTGGTACAGGCCTATATGTACAGAACAAATGTAGTGCAGCTTCGAGACCCAAATCCCTATAAAATCGAGGTTGTGAGCTGAGTCTTCTGGCTCCCATGACAGCATGAAAGCCCTGGTGACTGCTCCACAGCTGCATGTTGCATTTCAAGTCACAGAAAGGAAAAATCTCTTAATGCAGTGCATGTTTGCAGTGCTCCAGGAAGGGAAATGTCATGGCAAGGATGGTGCTCATAGCCAGGTTTAGCCTTACCTGTTCTTCATCAGCAGAATGTGAACTCAAGTGCCCTAGCAAGGCAGAAGGGTGGATGGTGTGACAAGATTTCTCTTTTATTCTTGTTTTTCCCATGTTGCTTTAATAGTCTTTCGGAGATGAGCTGCTCTATTTACATCTACTCTGAATAATGAATAATGCCTTGCTAAACACAAAAGAGGTGTGTGGGTTCCAGTGTATGATACTGGAAGTGTAACCAAGGGCTAGCAGAATGGGAGATGTGTGCAGAAGGAAGTGGGGAAAAAACAAAAGCAAACAAGAGATGTATAATCTACAGGAGGCTAATGGGCTGTGAGGATTTCAAAAGCACTTAAAAACTGATTTACTCCTGCACAAATCCTACTTCAAACAAGTTGCCCATGAATAGGTCACAGAGGTGTTACCAGCAAGAAGGCAAAGGAGGAAGTGTGTGCGTGGCTGTCATGTATGCCCAAGTGGGAGATGCTGTTTGCTAGAATGAGGCATGGCATGCTGGCAGCTCCAAGAAGCAAAAGGCATCTCTGATGTGATGCCAGCTACTTGCTTTCCCACTGGAATCTGGATGCGAGGGTTGATGGAAACAGAAAAAGGTGAGTAGCGCTCCTGCGTCATAGCGGTAAGAGCGCTCTCTGAGAAAAAAAGGCTTGTGAGAGAGTCCTCTGAAGCCAAAAAGTCTTTGATGACTGAGCTGGGAGCTCAAGGGTGTCTGTAACAGCCTTCCTTAGAGTGAAGCTGTCTTAGTCTTTTGGTTTGCTGGCTGGACAGCAATGTGGAGGAGAGAACAAATGGCATGGAGCAAGTACAGCACTCCCTCTTTGTCTGCAGGGGCACACAGTGCTGTGGAGAAGGAGGTCACATAGGATGGTAACGTTACCAGGGCTCATGGCCAAGGATAGATTGTGAGATTGTGTGACAGCCTGAAGTAACATTATCTCTTAGACTATGTTTTTTCTTCACTTCTGACAGTGCTTAGACTGTCATGAGACCTTTTCCAGCTCAGCACTACCATCAGAAATCATATTTTATCAGTGGCTTCTCTCAGAAGTGAAGTTACCTTGAAATTGGAGTCATGTTAGATAATGTGGCACCTGAACAGACTTCAGTAACTTTTGAAGTTGTATTGGGTTTGCATGGCCAAGCTTTGGTAGTCGGGGGAGGGGTACAGGGGCAGCTTCTGTGAGAAGTGGCTAGAAGCTTCCTCCATGTCCAGCAGAGCCAATCCCTGGTGGCTCCACAGACGCATGTGCCTCTGATCAAGGCTGGGCCATTTAGAAATGGTGGTAATGCCTGTCCTTAAAGGACTGCACCCCATGGAAGAGTGACCTACACTGCAGCAGTTTGAGCAGGACTGTTGCCTGTGGGATGGACTCACGTTGCAGCACTTCGCAGAGAGCTGTTGCTTGTGAGGTGGACTCAGGTTGGTGAAGTTAATGGAGAACTGTCTCCCGTGGGAGGAATCCATAGTGGGACAGAGGAAGGATTCCTCTCCCTGAGCAGCAGGAGGAGCCATGGGTGATGAACTGACCATAACCCCCATTCCCTGTCTTTCTGCACTGCTGGGGGTGGAAGTAGAGCTCAGGAAGGAGGGAGGGGTGGAGGAAAGGTGTTTCGAAGGTTTTATTTTACTTATTATCCTGCTCTGATTTTTTTACTAATAAATTCAATTAATATCTCTAATTCAGCCTGGTTTTGCCCATGATGGTATTTAATGAGTGATTTCTCCTGGGCCTGAACTCATGAACCCTTTGTTATATTTTCTCTCTCCTGTGCAGCTGCAGAGGGGAGCGATAGAGAGGTTTTGGTGGGTGCCTGGAATCCAGCCAGCATCAACCTACTACAGAAGTCCACCATGGGATGGAAGGAATGGTTAGGTGTGTGCAGGAGGGTAAGAAGTACCATTTGTTTTCACAAGGTTGTGAAGGGCTTTCGGCAGTTTGAATGACAGAATACAAATTTCATGTCTGGGATTAAAAATATGTTTCTTTTATCTGAATAATCCAGTGGCAGGTCTGGATCCAGAGGGCAGCAACTGTCCCTGTGGGGCCTATCAAGGCATGCAGAACAGTGTGCATTTGCATCACTACGAGAGATGTTTATATTGCTGTAGAACATGTCCTCTCCAGCCCAGCTTCCACTGCCATCCCACTGCTGCAGGTTTGCCAAAGGAACCAGGGCAAGATGTGGTGTGGGGTGTCTCACTGCCCCCATGTATGGGTTGCCCTTTTCCCTAGCCCTGTGCCAGTGAGTCTGACCAAATCCCATCGGTGTCTTTGCCAGAAAGGGGTGTATTGATGGACTAAGACTTCTGTGATAGTAGAACTCCCTCTGTGGAGTAAAAGCAACATCCATAACCATTGGATAAGAAATTGTTTAATTAGATGGGGCTGCACAAAATAAGCATGCTTTGACCTTCCAGTGAAGTTTGGCAGCTTTTATGCTTTAAAATTTCTATTACCAAAAATGAAATGTTTTGATGAATTATCTATTTTCATTTCTATTCAAGCAACCTGAAAGCAAACGTCAGGAAAATCGTGCCAAAATACCTGGGTTGAGACCATAAGCTTTGTGCCTTGGGGGGAGGTGCTCTGTTGGTGGCAACTCCCGACCTTCCTTTGTTGACACACGTAATAAAGAGAAAATGTTTCTTCAGAACCTGGAGCCTGAAAAGATTGGAACCAGTCGGTCACAGGCACTGGGCTGGAAGAGGGCTGTAACTGTTTTGTGGGCAGTTGGTGGCATTTACTTCCTCTGAAGCATTGGCAGTTGGCTATTGCTGGTAACAGGAGGCTGGATCAGACTGGCTGGTGGTCTGATGCAGTGTGGCAAATCCAATGTAAAAGGCATTAGTTAATGTCTGTGTGATACTTTGGACATATAAGATGGTCTGTAAATGCTGATTTCTGTGATTCCATAATAAACAAAAAACCAAGCGCAGCCACATTAGTGTATCTGAGGCCTCAAAGGAAGCGCATAGTATTTTTTATTATAGCTTGATACAGTTATAAAGAGAAATATGTATGAATGAGAATTATGGAAACAAAGTATAGCAGAGAAATTAAAAGGATCTCTAAATGTTTAAAAAAGTTGAACTGGTTGAAGCCAAAAATGTGATGAATCAGTCCCTAGTGAGAGGTCATTTTAGTGAGAATTTGCCAGGACCTGTCTCTGTGCATTAATGCCATGAGCAGAGGGAGTACCATGGCAGCCTCCTCACAGCTCTGTTATTTCAGAGGTACAAAAGTTTCTGAACTTTTCCGTCAGGTCCAGGACAGTTGCACTAATTGATCAAACCACAGCAAAACACAGGCCAATATTTTAATTCCGTGCCTTCCACCTTTGCATCTGAGATTTCACAAAAAGCAGCTGTGTGAATCAGCAGGTTTGTGTGCAGCTCTAGCTCCCACTCTTCCTTCCTGCCTTTAGGCATGTTTTCCGGATGATGATGTAGTTTTTTCCTGCTTTTTGGTGTTGAAGTGCTTACAAGGGGAGTATTTATAGGGAATGTTTTGTGATGTATCATATTCATCTCCCACATGGGATCAAGTGATAAGGCATTGGTAAGCTATAACCTGTTATGGGCTTTTACTATGAATGATCACCATACTATTGCAGAAGAACAGTTAAACTTCCCTTTACCTTTCTAGTACCTACATATGGTTCCTTCCCCATATGAGAGGAAGAACAGCTCAGTCTCCACAGCAAAACATGAATAATGTAGCAGATCCATAGAAGTTAGGTGTTATTTCAAGCAATAGAAGGGAAAGCAAAGCAAGGAAGCCTCCTTGATTCCCTTGATTGGGAGAGGCTACAAAAAGCAGATGAAGAGAGAGGAGGTGGCAAAAAGGTGTAAGCATCCCACTACACCTGTATGCACTAAAACCCTGTGAGCCTAAGTGTGACCTCCTTCCAGCCAGCACTGTGGCTCTGCTGGTGCTGGCACAGCAGGACGGACCCCTCTGTGGCTTGTGCTACCACAGGCCTGTCGCCAGTGGAGTGACGAAGGATCTGCCAGCAGGTGAACTGGTGGGACAGGGCAAGGAGCGGGCTGGCAGGACTCTGCCTGCCGCAAGAGCATTGGCATGGCCTCTGTGCCACTGTGGCGAGTCCGCAGCAGCGTGCCCATGGCCGAGTCTCCGCTCTCCACAGCCGCGGCTAAGGCAAGGGGCACCCTCACCGTGCGCTGCCCCCGCGGCCCGGCGACAAGGGGCTAGCAGCGCAAGGAAGCGGCCCGGGCTACGCAGCACCGTTCTCCCCTGCTGCTGCAGAGCCGCTTCTGCTCTGGCAGAGAGCGGCAGAAAGCCGGAGAGGGCTTCAGCTCCGCTCACAGCCGCTGTTCCCCGGTGCCCGGCCGGGAGCGAGCGCCACGTGTCCGTGCAGCCGCACGCCGCCCCGCGGAGAGGGGAGAAGGCTCGCAGCATTCCCGCCCGCCTCCAACAGCGACCGTCGCTGGATGCGGGGGCGCTTCCCCCGCTCCGCTCCGTCCCTCAGCAGCGGCAGCGGCGGCTGCCGAGCCCCGGCCGCGCTCCGCCCCCCGCGGGGCCGCGCCGCAGCGCCCCCCTGAGGCCGCGCCCCTTCGCGCGGCCCCTTTAAGGGCCGCCCCGCCCCGCCCCGTCCCGTGAGCTGGGCCCGGCGGCGCGCGGGGCGGGGCGGGGCGGGGCCTGGCGCGCGGCGGCGGCCGGGGCGTTGGGCGGGCGAGACGCCGGGGCGGCCGGGGCGCGCGGCCGCCGACCTGCAGCGCCAGCGGCACCGCCGCCCCCAGCCCGCCCGCCGAGCCCGCCCGCCCGCCCGGTGAGCACCGCCGCCGCCGCGGGGGGAGGGCGCGCTGCCGAGGGGCCGCCGGGGCGCGGGGCGGGGGCAGCGGGCTGGTTGCGGCGGGGCGCGGAGCCGGGCCCGCCGCCGGGGAGCGTGGAGCGTGTGCTGGGCGGCGGCCGGGCGGCGGGGCCGGGAGCCGGAAGGTGTCGGCGGCGTTCCCCCGAGGGGAGCCCGGGGAGCCGTGCCCGGCTGCGGCCCCGCACGGAGCTCGCGGTGCTCGGAGCTGCGGCGAGAGCCCTTCCCCGCCCGGTTGCCCGGCCGCCTCCCTTACATAATGTCACCTGTGGTACCTGCGGCTTCCTCGTTTCACAGCGGCGGGTGGTCGGTGGTGACGGCAGGGCTGGGCTTTCTCTGAGGTCAGCGGTGTTAAAGTGTGTACTGGGGCGTGAGGATTCGCTTGGTGCGGGATGAACCTCTAGGATTTAAAGCCCCTAAAGTAATAGCGGATAAGCGTTCACCGCTGTCTTCTCTTTTTCCTTTCTTTTCGGTGCATAGGGAGACACAGGGTAAGTGGTGTCTGAGATGAGGGTGGTAGTGAACGCACTGCTGCGGACAATTCAGCGTGAGAAACTTTGTGTCTGTTAGGATTTCATCTTTGCTTTCTTCTTTATGGTGCCTTAACAGTGCCCAGAGGTCAGAGCTTCCCTAGCAGCTGCCTTTACACGTGTGCAGTGCTTAGGCTGAGCCTCTGCATGTGTGCGTGTAACAAATCTATGGTAAATCCCCAGTGGAAGACCTGGAACTCAAAAATAGCCACGCTAGGTTTCTCAGAACTGAAAAGCAGTAATTGTTCTAAGTATCCCTAAAATTGGGTAAAGGATGAAAATATACCATAATAAATTGTTCTTTTTTCTAATATACAAATGAAAATAGTGTCTCAGGTTTTCATCTTTGTAGTGTTCTTTTAAACAGATGAATGCAAATACAGTAGTTTCAAGTGGGCGTATTCTCAAGGGGGTTATGTTATTGTGGGAAATGGACGTGATCTCAGTGTAGTTACAGTAACACAGATTTTGTTGAGTGGAAGGGGGTAAGAGGAAGTAAATATATAAATTAAAAATATCCTGAAGTAGTCTTTAGAATGGTCAAGAGCTAAACTGAGCTGATGGGCAGAAAGGATCTTGCACTTGTCTGTTTGCGCTTCCTAGTGGCTTTTTGTGCATGTTCCCATAAACGCTATTATGTAATGGTGCTTCTCTTGGCAGGAGTCTATTGTCACCGTAATTCCTGAGGTTTCTGAAGCAATGCAGCTTGTTCAGAAGAGTCGTGGTCAGAGCAATGGGAAGAAAAGTCCTTAAGAGGAGGTTTTAACCTCTTTAATTTTTCATGCAGTAGGACTAAGCTCAAGACATCTGGATCTTTTCCAGAGTATCTTTACCGTCCTCTGTTTTCAGCTTGTCTTTCTCTTCTCCTAGGCTGCACTGTAGCTATCGGGCACCAGCTTGCTGCTTACGTCTACATCAGAGCTGGGAAAACATTGACTCTCTCCTTTAATAATATTTGTTATACTTCTCTTTCTAGTGTTTTTTTTTTCTTTTCCCCTCTGAACAGAAACAAAAGTGATAGAGCACTTAACTGTTGCTTAGACAAGAAAAAAAAATTGAGATAATGGAGAAAGGGAATTCTCCCAGTTCTCATCTCTAGTTTGAACTTGTCTGTATACATCAAAGGGAGGCAAAATGCTTAAGCAGAGAAGGAATTTACATATTAAATGTCAGTGCTCTAAGGATCAGTGCTCTGTGTGGTGTATATAGTTTATCGTTGATTTCATCCACCTCCTTTTCAGGTGTCTGCCATAAATCTCTTCGCAAGTCTGCCTCCTTTTTCTTCTTTTTGTGACATGCTGTTTTTTGGGGTATATTTTGATGCAGAGAGAATAATTCTGTTACTGTAATCTGGTGGCCAGTTGTGGCATTGGCAGCTTTACAGATCATACTTCTGTCTTTGTAAGTTTCATGTTGTTTCTGGTAGTAATTCTGTAAGCCAGACTTTGAGAAAAAACAACTTTTCTTTTTCTTGTTTTGAGTTTCATCTGCCCTCTTACATTGGCTTGTCCTGTTATTTAAATGAATGTTTTATGGACCACTAGAAAATACAGTATCACCTGAAAGTAGAAACGTATGTTTCTTCTAGGGCCACTGGGTGAAGGATGTGCTTGAAAGATCTGCAACCTAATCTAGCTAGATTTTAAAATTGAAGACCAATATAGAGCAGAGTGGCACATGATAAAGGAGTCGTAACTTCCTCTTAGACAAGTCATTGTCGAAACTCAGGTGCCCCCATATTTCCTCTTTAAAGGCAGATGACTCTCTGAAGTATGGGTCTGGGAAAGTACTGATCTCGAGGCAGAAATTTCCCAGCCACAAGCATAGCAGAGACTTTGGCTGTGTCCCCTTCTCTCTCTGCCTGTCATGCAAATTGACCACCTGTAGACTTTGAGGAGGACCCAACGTCCTTGAGTTGTGCAGTGCTCTGCGTCTCTGCTGAAACAGTTTCCACGCAGTTATCAGCAGTTTATATTTAGTGCAGCATGTTGAAGGTGGGCTGAAATGGCTGCTTGAGCACAGCTGCCTGGGGAGTCAGTAAGTAACTGAAGTCACTAAATGTGTGTCCTGCCGGTAGTGTAGTGGTTTTGATGGAATTTGTTTTGTCTTGGGTCATGGTTGTTTTCAGCTGCTTTGCTCCTGCCTGGAGAATTGTTACAACTCTCAGTAAGAGCAGCCTGCCATGATTTTAGCCTCAGCTGTGCAACATTATAACTCTAGATTTGGGTTTCTGTGACTGTTCCTGTGCGTCACTTCTGCTTTTTATCGGCGTACGTGCTCACACCACAGCCGTCTACTGCTGTAACCTCCCAAATACGCCTCTTGCTTGTTCTGCTTTCGTGAGCAAACAGATGTAAGTTGCTGGCCTCTGTCAGTCCAGAAAGGTTACGTGCTGCACTTGTCTGTGTCAGGCCACTGCTGTTGATTTTTTTTTTTTCCCTTTTGAAAATTGTATTTCTTTTCGCTTGCCTGAGATACATCCAGAGAAGCCCTTTATCTACGAATAACTGCATGAAAGGTCAGTAGCTTGGAAGCCTTGCTCCAGAGTTTCCCGGACTGTGTCCTGTTGTGCACTCTGCCTGGCACAGGGACTCCCCGCAGCTCCCCTGCCCTCTGAGCCACTTGTTGGCTGCTGTAACCAGCTGATCCCAGCTGATCAGGCTTAGCTGGGAGAGAGGCATCTTTAAGTGGCAGGGTTGGTCCCACAACCTGCTTGCCTGAAAGACTGGGAGGGAGGGAGGGAGGAGAGGCAGCCAGGATTGAATGCTGCTTTAGGAATATGTAACTAGAAACATGAAGGCATTTCCTAGAAGAGGGAAAGGGAAAAATTAACCCATGCATAGCATAGGTATTGTGGTATTAGTTACAGTAGTTTTCTTTTGCCGAAATACAGTAGTCTGTAATTACGTTTATCTAGTTGTCATGAGAAGTGTCATGTCCTTAGAATGCCACCTTACATATTTAATCTATTGTCATTAAGCTATTCTGGATACAAATGGAATGACTTCAGAAGTAACAATTTAACCTCCAGCATAGAGTGTAGTAGTGGGGAATAGGTAGATTACTTCAGTGAAGCACTCTCTGTCTTTTTAAGTCTATCTAATTCGTCTGGCTTTGCTGTTCTGTAGTTATATGGACAGTATTTTCCTTGACTCTACTAGAAGTCTTGTTTATGCAGCTGCAAAAATTGATTTTAAATTTAACCAGTAGAAATGCTTCCTATAAATGTCAGGAAGTGAGCTTTTGTATGTACTAGAAAAGGTTTTCATCTGCGATTCGTATGCTGGCTGTTTTGTTACTGAGTAGTGGCAGCTCCTGCTCTCTCACAGGAAGCTTAGTGCTCTCATGTGGCTTACTACTATGATGCAGTCTGCACAGTGTGTTTTCAGACTAAGCCTAGTGATGCTAATAAGAGACCAGTGAAAGCCTGGCCTGTTGTTTCCTTGCTTATTTATTTATTTAAAACTGATGATATTTGTGTATGGTAATTCAAGACATTTTTGAGGAAGCTCACATTGAAGAGCTGCCCTGCTTGTTTCCCACTGCCTCAGTTGTCCCCCCCAGCTTCTCTCTTTCCCTGTGTTTTGGACAGTGGGGAGGCTCCGAAAGTGGAGCGTACATGGAGAACTTTCTCTGCAGCACAAAGGATTGATGTGTCTCGTGTCGCTCTGGTGATTCCCTGAGGGGAAGGGGGAACTGCTATCCTGGCAACCAGCCCACCAGCAGTAAATTGGCTTCCTGGTATAAGTGAGTGTTGAGTGGAATGGGTTGGTCATTGCTGCCGCCATAACCTTGTAGACAAGGCAAAGTACAGCTTTTGGAACTGGTTGAGCAGAGTCACAGGAAATTGGCCACTGGAATCACTTTTATGTGGCAAATGAAACACTGCATCGTATTTGTGTTATAGACTAGAATGGCTTTCATTCTCACAGTGTACACTTGCCATAGGAATAACTTCCTTGTAGGCAATTGAACTTTGCAGGGCTGAAATGTGCACTCTCTTAACCTCGTGCTCAGTAGTGAACCAGTTTCAATACTGTGCCTCTGTACACAGCTCCCTTAGCTTACACTTCAAAAGTGCCAGGACCATTTGGAAAATTTTAAAGCTGTTTACATTTTTGCTCAACTAATTTTCCTTACAGTTTATAATATTGCTGTGGTTTGCTGCTGTTCCTGTTTTTTCTTTGCATTGATTTAATGGGATTTTGCAATAAAATGAGTGGAAATTGAAAGGATCTCTGATCGAAATCAAGTTTGCTTGTTTGGGAATGAAGATAGAAAAGAATGTCGGTGTATTGGATCTCCTGCAGGATTTTTAGAGGTACATAAGTTTTAAGGGGGAAACCCTGCTGATAGGTTGGTCTTTAAAAAATAACCAAGCAAACCAAAACCAAACAATACCCTTCCCAAACTCCCAGTTTCAGTAAGTGAGCTTGAGGACGATGTTCTTATTCTATATAAAAATGCAGATCTTTCAGACTATGCTGGACTTGTAACGTGATTTCTAACAGTAGCTGTTAAAGGCTGTTTGCTTTGAAATGAGCTGTAGTTTGTATGTGTAATGTTAAACCTATAGATTAGTGAAATGTTTGAATGTCTTTGACCTATTTAGGTTGTTTGGATTTTCTTTGCTCTGTAAATAACTTCTTAAAAGTCTTCAAGGATGATATATTAGAGCAGCCCACACTAACACAGTTTTATTAGGGGATATGCCAGAATCCGCTGTGGATATTGGAGCCTATTTGTGCTGACCACTCCCAAAAGGCATTTTATTTGTTAGACCTAGTAAGGTGCTCTAATGTTAATTAAAACACTTCCCCCCACCCCTCCTTTAAAGGAAAGGATGCATACTGGGTATGTGTTGCTCTCTAATGAGCCAAAAGCCAGCTGATGTGCAGTGAAGACATCAGTAATTTATCATTCTGTGCTGTGTATGGATTCATTCTGCCTGAAAGCTAAGACAGAAACTGCCTCTAAAGCACTCTGTGTAGGTTATCCTTTGGTGTTGGTATGCTAACTGAGCAGAATCTCTTTTGTGCCAAAACACCAGCCTGGAAGGGTGATTGACACGTCTGCTTTTCAAGAGAAGTGTCAAAATTGCAGAGCATTTCTCAGAGGGTATGAAAGCTTCACTTCTCCATCTGCTGCCGCATATGCCACTGGCGAGCCAGTGGCCATATGTGCAATCATCCTGAAAGCTTTAAAGCCAGCTTCTCTCTGAAGGCCCCTCACTCCTTTTCAAAGTCCAAAAAGGGCATGCTGCTTGCTTCAGGAAAGGGAGGGTCCTGTTTTCCTCTTAGGAGACTCGAATACTATGTCTTTATAAAGCTAAAGCACTATTGCAAAGACCTGTGTGATCCTGAAATGCTGTGGACTTGTTCTGCGATGTGCAACAAAAGCGTGCTGGAGACTTATTGCAAGCTTTGCCCTGGTATATAAGTACAAAACCATACAAACTTACTAACAGAGATTAATTAAAAATCATTTCATGTGTATGGGGAGCAAGGTTGTAAGATCAGGGTTTATGTCTTTTGGTAAGCATATGAGAGATGTGAAGAGCAGTTTGCTAGGTTTACTTTTCATTTCATTAGCTGTGAGAACCTTAATCTCAATACTGTTTCTGGTTTCCTGTCTTGCAGGGCTTGCACACTTCTGAGACTTAAAAGGCTGACATTTAAATGTGACAATGAAATGTTTAGCAACAAAGGAGATCTTTAAGCAGGCTAGACAAAAATTCCTTTCAGCTGCATGGCTTTTACTCTCACTCAGATGACCAGTTTTCCCAGTTCTCAGTTTGCTGTTGTACTTTCCAATGGGGAGAAGGTTACCTTAGTAATAACCATATTTTTAAGTATTAGAATTTTTAGTAGTAATGTTGAATAAAAAGGGTGTATATGGTGATGAGACAATAAAACATACCTGTGAATTTTGGCACTGTAGAAATAAATTTCTCCTACTCTTATCTGGGAAGTATGCAGTATTTGCAATCACCAAAAGTGCATGTCTGATGGCTGGACTTGATGCAGTTTTAATATGGGTATGTCAGGTAACTTTTGGGAAGTTTTTGTCCCACTGAAAAAAAAACCATCAACCAAGCTTGAGTGCTGCTGAAAAATATTTTTTGTAACACTCTGCTATGCTTGAAACTGTTCTCTTCTTATCCTTGAGATTTTGAAATTGAATGTGTGAGGACAGTTTGCATATTCTTTGATTTTGAGTAACTTGTGCAGTGTATCTCAGACCCAGATCTGAATTTGTGGGTAATGTCTGTACCTGAAGCACAGCTGTGTGCCTGTGTCCTAAAAACATAATAGAGCTACTTCTACCCCTCAAACCTCCTGCTCTTTTATGTGACAGAGTGCCATTCTTAGTATTCACAGGGCTAATACCTGCTTTTTCTGTGCAGTTCTAGGTGTGTGAATCAACCTGTCGTCACTGAATTGTCAGTTTAATCTTGCTAACTTGACAACTGTTGTATGCCAGCCTGTGTCAATACCAGGTAAGATGAAAGCTGATGCTGTTACTGTGTTTTTCCTGAGTTTTTGCTTTTAAAACCTGCATTTTGTCCAAATGCTATGACTCTTCCATGTTCTCCTCCTGCAGTGAGGCAGCGAATTGTGTTAGCATCTCCAGCTTTTGAAACAGGAAGCATTCTAAAATGTTCTTATGTTCTGACTCCTTTGTAGCCGTGCCTTACCATTTTTCTTGACACCTCTGTTAACCTGGATTTTGTGATGTTCAGATACCACAGGCTGTGTTTTTCTTCCTTGTATTCTTCACTCCCTTACCACTCCCTGGTTTTGCTGTAGAAACTACTGAAGTCCTTCCTGCCTTCCAGAGTTGAGCATGCATGATAAGTCACCTGTACTATCTGACCTTTTCTCTTGAGCAGAAAATAGGTTTTGTTTTGATTTGATTTTTTTTCCCCTACCTGCTCCCAAATGTTACCTTTGAAAACCTATCACAGAAGTATCTTGCTTGTGTATTGTATATTTGATGCTTTAGTTGTAAAAAGCTACCCAGATATGTCTTTCGGAGAATTAAACATAAAGCTGTTATTTGGACCTCATCCTTTTGTCTCCCTTTAGAGAAAGGGTGTAGATTTCAGAGGGGGTGAAGTAGTGAGGAAATCCCTTTAATGCTTTTAACAGGGTTATTATCCAGTGCTCTAGGGGAGTCCTAGTGCAGACAAACTAATGTGAACCTTTGTTCTGACGCTAATCAAGATAGGGATAATTCTTCTGACTACGCCCTCTTCCCCTCAGAATCCTCTGGCATTCCTAAAGCGTTAAGCTCCTTTGCTACCTCGCTTTTTGCTGTGCCTGTCTGATGTCCTTGTTTTCTGTAGCTGCTACCTTGAGTGCAAAGATTCGAGTTTTCAGAGGGCCTCATAAGGAATGCTTACTTAAATATTTTTAGATTTTTTGGGTGCTCCTGGGTGGTACTTGTATGCTTCAGTTTAATAGATATCTTGGTGGCTGTGTGTTTATTTTTTGTATCACTAAGTAAAAAACCCCAACTCTTTGTTGATGCAAGACACATTGGACTGAATACAGTGGCGTCTTCTGCTACATGTTGGGCCATGTAACTGGAACTTAGAAGGTATTTTTCATTCTGTCTCTTCTTGGCCAAAGTGAGCAAATGCTGTTTCTCAGATGCTTTTAAGGATTCCTTAAGAGACTAACTTCTGATCCCTAGTCCAAAGAGCTCTGTAAGTTTTCTAGTGTGTGCAGCCTAGATAATGTTTTGCTTTACGCCAGTAATCTGCTCTCAGTCTAAACATAATCTGCACAGCATCAGAGATAAGATTGAAGCCTAGGTATATAGTGAAATATGACTCTGCCTGTGATAGAACACAAAAAATAGTGCCTCTTCACCACATCTTATTTGTGACAATGGGGCTAGGATGGTGGTGAAAATATGGTTATGTCTCATGTGAAATGCTTGCATCAGACAGAGCTGTTAAAAAATGTCACGCAGATCAAGAAGATGAGAGAAGAAGTGTTTGGAGTTAGCCTCTTTAGCCTTTCCTTAGCAGTAAGAAGCTGATGAGAAGCTCATCCTTGTGCTCCTAAAAGCAGGTCTGCTAATAGGGCAGTGCCGTTAGTGATAGTGGGCTCTCTGAGGATCGATGGTGGCAATCCTCCATGGATAATCTGTCCTGGGTCTGGCTGGGCTGGCCTTCTGGTGAATTTGTAAGGGAGTTTGCTATCTTTCACTAGGGACTGTTCTCTCAATAGGGTGGTTTGAGACCCTTTTTGGTTTCAGTACAGAATAGAGGCATGGGAAGGACTTAGACAAGTTAAATATCTCCCCTAGAAGACACAAACTGTGTATGTGTGCGCAGCTAGCATGAGCGTATTGGTGCAATGCTCTCATGTTTAATTTTGGTGGAGTGCTTTTTCCTAATGCAGAATTGGAGACCTTCTGCAGTGATGATGTAAAAATCTGACCTCTTTGCAAACTGCACAATTTTTGCCTGTGTAGACATACAATATCTAGATAAGCTGAGCCCAAAAATGTGTGCAAAAAGGTAATGGGGCAGAGGGAGAAAGGCTCCATCAGAAGATGCTCAACTGAGGAGACTGACTTGAAGTGTTTTCTGCCAGTGACTATGCACAGATGCAGAGTACATTTCAAAGTAATCCAGCTTTGCTCCTTCATGCAAACCTGCATGGAAACATCAGCTCTGGGAAGGGGTTTATCAGCACTTCTAAACAGTGTTGTTTTTTAAGGTTAATTCTGTTGACAATATCCTGAAGAGACATCACTACCAGATACAGTACATTTTATGTGGGAATAATTATGGGCTAAGTGTAACTGCCTTTGCCTAGTTCTATTAACCCAACAGTTGTTAAATCTCCAGGAAATGCTCATTTTCAGAGTGATTGCTTTTACGACCTGAAAATAAAACCTGGAAGATGTATGTGGTGTTGGTTTTATCTTTTCTTTACCCTTGATTTGCATATGCAGGACATTTCCTGCAAATGGGTGCCCTGTACTTAGTTATTCATATTCTATCACTTTTCAACATCCTGCTCATCTTTTGTGATTTGAAACAAATTAAGTTGATCCCTATTAGTCTGGTTGACTAATGTGTACCTCTGCCCAGTGTTTTCCATCTCCAGCTGTGTTTCTTGCAGAGTGATACACATCCTGCAGGCTCTCCAGGCGTTTTTCCAGACAAGCCTTGCTGAATTTGAGATATGTGATAAGATTTATTTTTATTCTCTACTGTACTTGGTGTCAAGAAGCTGTATTTGCTCAAGCAACCTGGTATTTTATAGTCCTCCTGCATTGTGCATTTAATTGCTGCATAACTGATTCCTTCTGTATCAAGCATACATTGATTTTGGGGTCTTTATGCCAACATTGATTTTGGGGTTTTTTTGTACCATTTGTTTAACAGGCTCCCAGTACACAGGGGAATTCTGCAACCTCTTTCTACTTAAAGTAGTACTTGGAGCTGTTGAGAGGTATTATTCAACTTAGAAAACACAGGACTGTGTCTTAACAAGGGCTTGTGTGTTGAGCTTTTGATGGGATACTCTTCCTTTTCAGAGTAGGGTGAAAGAGCGGAGGAGGCTGCTGTCCTGCTAAGTTCTTTATTTCATAGTTCTATAGTTTTCTGAAGGCAGAGTTCGAGGGGGTTACATGATAAGGCCAAGCAGCAGCAGCAGGCAAACAGCAAGTAGCAAACAGCTGCTTCTTCTAATTCTAGTTCTAATTCTTTCTTACAGAAGTATAGATTGTATTTGTTAATTGACCAGTAAGATTAACACATGATTCTAGTTTTCCTTTTCTTAACCTATCCTGGTCTAATTCTAACAGTCATAAGTCTTACACAACTGTTACATAGGTATTACACAAATTTGTGTATACAGTTTCTATCAGCTCTTATTGTTTATGTGAACACTCTATCTAAAAAATGTGAACAGTATAGTTCTATCTGTATTTTGTCTAAAGTAAAGAAATTCTGTGAAAAGGTAACACTGCTGCAGTAAAAACTGTGTTTAAGGTCTCTGCTGCAGCTTTTCAATCTTTAAGGCACTTAGCATATATTTCTACTAAAAGTTAAAAATCTATATTTCTGTTTCACTTTGGTGTGACTTCATGTATCTCAGCTTATCCAAAGGTTTTAATTCAGCCCCTGTGCTTTGGCTTCCCTCTGGGCCTGGGTCCAGAGGAGCTTTCACTCCAACACTCCTGTGTATCCTAAACTCTGAAGATACAGCCAGGCACTGTCAAGGTGCTCAGAGAAGTTAAAGGCAACACTTCCCTTTCAGCACCTCACACTGACTGCTCAATTTGTTTAATCCCCATAAATGGTGAATTTTATAGGATGGATACAATAACAGTGGGGGTTTTTTTGTATTCCTTGCCACAAAGATCAATATTAAATGTAAAATCAGTAAATTTTATCTACATATTTTTTCCTCTAGGACTCACAATTACCTTAGTCTTTCTTGTCTTTGAGTTCTTCTCCTTCTTGGCTATGAAGCCAAAAGTGTTATATGTGATAATGGTAGAATTCCCTCTTAAGTGTGTAAGGCAGCCTGTTTTTCAAATAGAAAAAAAAATTTTTTGAATGGAGGTAAGGTTCAGGAGGACAGTGAGATATTTTAAGGAGGCTTTTTGAAGCTGGCTTAATACTTTAGTATACTGGGATTATCCCATGAATTCAGTAGAGTTACTTCAGACTTGCACCATGAAGGTGATTGCTGTTACATCCTCCCCTGATGTTGGAAAGACTATCGCAGAGATCGTCTCCCCTTTTGGCCAAGGGAAATAAAATAAGAGTATTGCATCCAGAGTGTGTGGAATGCCTTGAGGAGTGTGACGCTGTGCCTGCTGTCCAGGAGTTGGATGCTGAGAAAGGTATTTGACTTGCACTGCCTGTGAGAACAGAGACTGATACCTCTGAAAGCTGGGGCTCTATTAGTCTCTCAGGAAAAATACCCATGAGGTTGGGAAAGTTGATGAGTGTAGGCAGTACTAATGCAAGCTTTGTATAGTGCCATGAATGCTGTGTAGCTGCTGCCTGGGCTTCTCTGCATGCTTCCTGCCTTTCAAAGCATCTGCAGGAAACAGTGCAGTAAATTAGATGATCTTGTTTTGATCACTTGTGGATTTTTGCACACCTATATGTGTGCAGTTCTTGAGGCTAGATCAGTTTCCTCAGTATGTAGCTGTCTGTAATCAAGGTGTAATCTACAGTGTGCTAGGCAGTGCTCCCAGGTGAGAACACAAATCACAGTCAAAGGCCAGTAACATGCGATGGAGGAAGGTAAGGGGGGTTGGAAAAAAGGCATGTAAAAATGTAACTAACTAAAACTGAAATAGCCTGCTTCTTTTATGCGATGTTACTCTTAAGATGTTGGTGACATGAGTACATTTGGGAAGACAAACCTTGCAATAATCTACCAGTCTCCTGGTGTCCCGGAGCTAGTTCTTGGAATGTGATGATGTCACTTAGCTTCCTGTGAGGAAGAATTATCATTTGGCCATAGGTTTTTGCCTTTAGGCTGTGTTTAGCAAAAGAAGTTTTAGGTAAATTTAATTCAGTTTGCTTTGTATTAGTATTAAAAACTTAGCCCCCATTCATTCTTGGCCTTTCTATGATGAAGACATTGCTGGGGTGAGCCTTGCACGTGGATAACTTATGTTCTATAGGTAATTCTGTAACAAAGGGTGAGTTTACTTGATGTCTTCTGGAAGAAGAGTTAAAATAGCTGAAGTGCAGAAGCAAAAGATCATTGAGTAAAAATTATATGCTTCCACAATTAATGGCTGTTTCCAGTGTAATAGGGTGTAACATGTGGCCACTGCATGCCTTGTACTGCTGCATGCCGGTGTACGACTTCATTATGTTGTGGTTTTCCCAATGTGTAAGGCTGTAGGGTTGCCAAGCTTTCAGCTGCTGGTGTAGGGTTGTGCCAGCCACACCTGGCACACAGGGAGGTGGTGACCTTGTAGGTAGCCATGGGCAGCCGCAGGGAGGAAAAGCATTTAGGTGCTGCTGCCGCTGATGTCTTTCTGCAGTAGTGCTGAGCTAGACCTTACCTCCTTTTGCATCAAACAGAAGTGCTTCCTCACCAGACTTCACTGGTCAGGAAAGCTGAAATACTTGGTGTTCCAAAAACAAAAATCCTGTTGCTTTGGTGTTTCTTAGTGCCTCATGAGCAGACTGTTTAAAGGGACTGGGTCAACTGGAAATTGCTGTCCTTGAAAAAGTTTCTCTATATTTGTTCATGTAAGATTATGAGAAAGTTTGGAGGGTGAAATGTTACCTTTACATTTCAGATCATAGTGTGCTCATTGACACAGGTGTGGTTGTTTTGATACCCCACAGAATACATCTGGTCCTTCCAAATTTGAAGGCTTGGTTATGCTTCTGCTTTTCTTCTCTGTGCTACACGAGGTGATGAGAAAACAAGCTGTCCTGTGTCTAAAGTTCAGACCTTGGCAGAGCACTGCTAATACCTGAAGCTTCTTTTAATTTGCAGAGAAAAAAAAAATCCTTTAATTATTGGATAGATGACAAGAATGCAGATTGAAGTGAGACTTTTGAGGCAAAGCTTAGCTTTCAAGGTAGAAGCAATCATGGCTCTCCTAATGAAGTTTAATGTTGGCACTACAGAACTGAGGACAGACTTGGGAAAAGACAATGTAGAAGTCTTGTCTGTCCTGTGATATACTGGCCTTGCCCCCTTGATCTCCTTATCCTTGGCAGAGGGCAGATGCCATGTGCAGAGTTACTTCAGCCACTGCCATTTTCTGCTGTCCTGTGTGCTTCTCTTGAGGTGACACACACAACTGCTGGTCTGCTCTGACCTTTTCTTCTTAGGCTTCCCCATGCAAAGGGATCACTGTCCAGCTCTGGTTTCAAGTGATCCTAAATAGATGGGCTATCCGAAGTTAAACACAGGAAAACAATGGGTTTTGTTTGTCTCCACAAAGTCCGCCTTGTCTGGAAACTGTAACGAGTCTGCTATGGTTTGACTGCTGTTAGCCACAAGCAGAGTGAATGATACTAGACAAAAAAAAGCCTAGAAGTATTTTTTATGGAAGTCCATATTTAATCTCTCCCTGTAGCCTTTGGCTTGCTTAAGGCTGTGTTACAGCCTTGCTGATTTCCAAGACTATTGATTGCCCTGTGCCTGAAAATGCATTTAATTATGTGATGCTCTTATAGGCAGTAGGTCTTCCTTTTCACATGGAAGAAATGGAGACTACAGATCTTGCTGCAAATTGATTGTGAGTAACTTCTGGTGACATGGAAAAACTTAAATAACAATAACATAAACTGTGTGCAGAAGCCTGAGTTGCAGAAGGCTTCAGAGTCAGAAGCCTGTATCCAGCTTTCAGCTTCCATAGGTTTCTACATCACATGAGTGCACTGTTTCTGCTGCACTTTGGTGTGAAATGTATCCTTTTATAGTAGAATCATCAGTAAATGATGAAGGCAAAACATGTAAGAAAATGACACTTTGTTCTACAAACTTATCATCAAAAGCTGGCATTCATAAGCATAAAAGATGAAACTCCTGGTCCTAAGATGAGACTTCTAGACAACTCTCTCTGTAAATATTTAGCCTAGCAATAACTAAAATTCTGATACTACATCTCCTTTTGCCTCTGGCACTTTGTGGCTGTGGGGCTGTTAGCCAGACACTTGCTGTCTGCGTCTCTTCTGTGCTGCATTGCTTTTTGCACCTGATGCTTGGGAAGAGGCTGAAGAAGCCTTGCTGTCTCAGTAGTGAACTTGAACCCCACATGAGAGCTATACACCAGGTACCCGGGGCACTGCCTTTTTGTCCTCCTGTAAGCAAATGCTTGGCTCTGCTGAAGACACTTACGGATTACTCTGCATGTAAAAATGTTAATCTCTGGCTTTCTTGCCTGAACTCCCTTCCATAGGCAGAGAGCAAATACAAAGCGAGATGTATGGGTCAGGGCAATAATATACTTGGACTCAGACTGGAGTGTTTTAAAGGGGTGGAGAGGGGAGGCTGGACATGTTGCGACCCAAATAGATCTGGGAAATAATGCTGGCACTAGTTAATCTGGCCTGTCATTTTTCATTTTATTTACTCCTGGCACTTGATTGTCAGACTAGGCTTTTGTACTGTGTTCTCTTTGTGGCTTAGACTGCTCAGCACTGCTGCAAAATCCTTCTAATCCTTTTTGCTATCTGTCTCTTGGAACGAAAACTCAATTGACAGAGTGAGTACTTGAATTCCAGAGAGTAAGTGTGGATTCGGACTTGGGAAGAGTGAAGAACCATCATATATGACAAGACCTTGTTGAGAAGGAGGGGGTCTTGCAAAGGTGAATTAACCTATGTGCTATATCTTGGCAGCTGTTAAGGGCCTTTGCTAGTGTCAGGGGTCTTATCTGCTTTCACAACTAAATGGTACCCACCAACAGGTGTTCAAATAGAAAAAGACCTTATTGATCTGGTTTGGGTTTTTTTAAGAGACAATGAGGATGCATTAAGATTGTCCCTCTTGCCTTGTAATTTTCCTGCATGGCAGATCCGTATGTGGGGTAGCACTGCAGAAGTAGAAGCCTTCTCAGCTGGCAGGCTTGTGTTCTGCAAGATGTTAGAAAACATTGCTGCCATGTGCCTGCCTTCACGTTTGTTGAAGAAAGACATGCTTCTGGGTGCTCTGATTGGAATCAACTGTGTGTGTTGGTTGCAATTCTGAGTAGTTCTTTCAAGAATTGAAGGTTGCTTCACGACTGTGGTTGAGATGTACTGTGCTAACTGTGCTTACTGCTGCCAAATGCTGCACAGTTCCAGAGTGTAACTGTAATCTGCTGGTGACAAAACTGGTCTTTCAGAGTTGCAGCTCTGAATTGGCTGTGGATAAATCAGGCTTATGTTAGGACTAAGCAAAACTCCTACATGAGCATTCTCATCCTCCTGTTTCTGGCATCTTGACATAAAAAGTGCCTTGAGCTTGACTGCCTGGGCCAGAATACTGACAATACCCGTTCCTTGGAAAGCCATATCTGGACTGGGAATGTTGTGTCTGTAACAGGGAATGGGGAACAGGCATTTTTCCTCTTAACTTGGAAGGAATGACCTATTACTTTTACTTTTAAATATGAATGAACTCATTCTCCTTACCTCAGATATTGGCCATATGGTATTCCTGGTAAAAGCAGCAGATGTTCTTCTGCTGTGTTTTGCTTTGGTACACAAATTCTCTTTGTTTTCTTTCTGTCCTGTCTGCAGTGGGCTGTAATATTGCTCATCTTAAGTGGATCTGGTTACTGCCCTGATTTTCTAAATGTGCATTTACAAATAAGGCACACGGTGCATGAAATATTGCTTGTGGAGTGGATCTGATGTGTGTATGTGTCTAGGTGGTAACAACCCTGTGTTCTGGTTCAGTATGCTCAGCTCAACAGCTTTTCCCTCTGTTTTGCTGTTACTTACAGGCTCTGCACTTTGTTCTTCAACATAAAACCAGGTTCCACCCTGCCTTCTTTATGATAGTTTGGTTTGGTTTTGCTAGTGAAAGCAGTTTCTTTGCAAATCTGTATCACTTTGTATCCCAGTCCATTGTTCTTCTAGTGAGAGAATAAGGATACTTTTGCATGTAAGTTTTCTATGTTCTCCCTGCCAGTGTAGTTTGTCTTCTTGTGTACTCATGAGCTGCTGTTCCAGTTTACTAGGGAAGAGTAGGCATATGGAGGTGCACTGCAGTCTGAGTGCCAGACAGACCGTGGCATTTAGCAGTTTGGATGCAGGAGTTTGAGAACTGCACCCGTAAAGAGTTGTTCTCTGTTGTGTCTTTTGTTTGCATGGATTATAAAGTCCTTGACGCATCCATCCTTGCTGGTGAAAGTAACTCAGATTTTCCTGTTTCATGCATTCTTAGGAATCCTCATGTGGAAAGGGGCACATTGCTTTGCCACTGGAGTTCTGCTGCCCTAAAGCAGCGTCAGTGGCTGGCTGAGCGTGCACTGCCATGCTGACCTATGCGAAAACTCTTTCACGCATGCAGCTGGAACAGGCATAGTTACGAACCAAGCCCTTCTGTAGGCTTCTTGTCTGGGCATAGTTGAGGGCAGCTCCGTACTTCCCTTTCTCTATAAATCTAGCTGTGGTCAAAATTTATTTCTACTCCCTTTTCAGGAACCCTGCCTGCTGGTTTTCTTTGTAAAGATAAGCACATGTCAGTATGGACATATTTACTAAGAAGGGTGTCAAGCAACAGAGAATGTGGTGGTAGACTTTAAGATTTCTAGAATAAGAAGGAGGATTCGCTGTTGATATCAAGGAAGCTGCCATGATTTAACAAGAAAAAATTGTCCATTGTTCAGTAAGGTGATGAGATTGCTTAATGTGAAACAATTGTTAGCTTTGTCTTTCATTTTTGAGAGAATGCAGATAGCAAATGTGGAACAATTCGAAGTGTGTGTGTGTGGTTGATTGTGCTCTCTGGTTAACATGATACTGAGAGGGAGGCACTAGCACAGGTCTTGTGACCAGTCTGTTGATATTTTATCTCTTGCTTTATTTTGGAAGGCCTATAGAAGTGACATGGGGTGATTCCCCTTTGGAGAAAACATGTGTCTCTAGAGGACAGATTCTGTCCTTCTGGTGAAGGAACCTCAGGGCCCAAGGGGTTTGCCTCAGATAGTGCACTGAAGAAACCTGTAGTATGGAGCTGCCCGTCCTGTCTGTGTTCAGAAACCACTAGTCCTTTTCGGAAGACTTGTGTCTGGGTGCTCTTGGGCCTGTTTTCTTTGATGCTGTAAGTTACCTGTGATGTTTTGTGCACTCTGCTTAGCATGTGAAGGCTTGTAGTTCTTACATTCAGTGAGACAAGGTGGTCTTGTAGGCAGCTTGTACAGCAAAATACTGTCACTGGCAGGTACTTCTTGACTTCGTGTGGCCTATTGGCAGAGCCAGTCAACAGACCGAACTCTTTTAAGCATCTGCTTGTGAAGGAGACTGAAACCTAGAGTGCTTTGTCTAAGGGGGAAAGAGTATGTTTGATGATGGTGGGATGAATGGTAAGAGTTATTCAGTTATGATAGATGGCTCTCAAATTTTAATGCTGCTCTTACTAGGAGACAAAACCACAAGAGGGAAGCCTGCTGATAGCTGTGTTTGGGAACAGACTCAGGTTCCCTGAGAATCCCACTGGGCCCAGTTACAAGGATGCAATGAAGCAGTGTTTTCATCTTTGTCCATAATCAAAAGAGGAACAGCTGCTCTGAGGGTGATAAAATGCAAGGAAAGGCCAGATAAATTCTAAGACATTGAGAAGAGACAGATTTCTTTGTAATAGTCTCATGTGTATTTACAAGAGTTACTATAGCCTTTGAGGTGCTGCCACAATGTACACACTTTAAGCAAAAACAACAACAAAAAGTTGTTTAAACTGTGATGGACAAGACCAGTGTTCAGAATGCTGGAGATATTTTGTAGCAAACCTGTGTTCTCTGTCCCACTGCTCTCAGTTATTTGCCTCGCACTGCCATTGTAGCACCCCATGTTCCATGCTGCAAGCATGCTTTGGCTTAGTATCAAGCTCTGAAAGGTGTGTTCAGCAGCAGCTCATGATCTCAGCCAAGGAGGGGGTGTATGCTTGTGTAGGTTCTGTCTCTTAAGGAGGCATGACTAAACTGGGAACGGTTAAAAAAAAAAAATACAAAATAAAACTCCCACAACCCCATTCCCATTTCTCCTCCACCACTCCCCCCGCAACAGCTCTCCCTACCACAAAACCTGCATGCTTTCTGAATGCTCATCTGGCATGGGAGAGGAGACAGTTTGCTCTTTTTCCTGGAGCAGGAGATTCCTGTGTTCCCATTTGTGGTTGTTTAGGGAAGCCTTTAGCAGGTATCTACTGATAAACCCTTGCATGACCGAACGTAGCCGTCACTGTCCGTATGCAGCTTAGCCCTGCACTGAGCTCCACAAAGCAGGGGCACTGCTCAGCCCTGCTGAGGGGGTGATGTGCCCGCACAAGCCTCCCTAGACTGCTGCTGCTGCTGCAGCCACACAGGACCTTGGCGAAATGCACAAAGTAACTGCCCTCAAAACCTTGCAAACTCATTCCTGTCTGCCCAGGGGCGATTTTTTTTCAGTCATGGGAAGTCCTGGAGACATTGCTAATGAGTTCAGCTGAGGAAATCACACAAGGAACTGTGGGAGAGGGAAGGCTCATGTGTGTGTGCGAAGCGTGAACTAGAACGTGTGCAAAGAGGGTAAGGAGGTGTGGTAGAAATCTTAAGAAGGAATGAAGGAAATGAAACAGAGGTGAGGCAGTGTTAAGACTTAAAAACGAAGGGAAAGAGCTGGAAACTGAAGAGGGTAGCCATTGGGAAAGAAAGTCTTAGTTTTTAGTCCTTTCATAAATCTGATTTTATAAATCAGTAAGTATCAAGCTCATGTCAGTGACTGTTGCTACAAAAATATAAAGGGGGTTAAATATTTACCGATGAGAATTTGAGGGAAAACTTGTTTTCAAGTAGTTTTGCTCTTTGATTCCTGCTACTGAGTCAAATTTTTGGCGTGTTTGGGACAGAAATAATTCATGTATCTGAATGCCCTTTTAATTTCCTTTTCAGTCTTCTGAACTGCAGTGAGCAATGAACTGTAGTGCACAAAGAAAGCATTAAGAACAGGCGTGGTGCAGATTTTATTGCATGTTTGCAGTAGACCAAAGAGCTGTGTATTTCTCTGGGTGTGATATAGCAAGAACCTGCTGTGAGAGTAAGATCTCTGGGACCAGTGATGGTTCAGATTAAAGAGGTGGTTTCTCTCCACATGATGGTAGCTTACGATATCCCTGTAGCAGTGGTCTTTTTTTTGCTCAGTGTTTATACAGCACCTAGCACAGCATGGTCTGATTTGTGGGCTCCAGTTCATGCTTTTCTTTGACCTGCAAGTGCTAATGAGACAAGGAGTGCTTGTGAAGGGCTTTTTTGCCTAGTTACATACCTGTCTGAAGCAAAAGTTTATCCTTTGGCATGTGCCCCAGGTTTCCTGTCTGCATCTCTTCCCTTGCAGGGACTTCTGCAGAGAATCACAACAACTAGCTGTTTTGTAGGAAAAAGGATGTTAAAAGTGTATGCTAAAGAGAAGGGATGAGAAATGACGTTTCATTGTATGAGGGGGAGGAGCATGCAGCAGAGGGGGAAGCAGCATGAGATCAGTGGGCTTTTTATTGCACAGCTTGAAAAGATCCCACAGCTAAAATCTGATCTAACCTTTGCTTCCTGCGTGTCTTACAAGAAATGTTTTCCATGTAAGGCAAGGAAAGCCTGCTGTAAGGAAGCATGTGGCTGTCATTTTTTTCAGAAAATGTGTCTCAGCATTCAGTTGTGGAAAAACAGACCAAAGAGACCTGTGGTAGCTGCAGCCTTTATTGCCCACGTTTGTGCTATTTAAAGACTAGTCTTCTCCAGCTTGATTCTGGAGAAGTAGCAGGCTTGCCTAAAGTCTACTGACTACTTGTAGATGAGGGGATTTAACCAGGCATTACTAGGGATAGGCCTGACATTTCTCAAGTCAATATAATTGGATTATTCAGCTGATGGTAAGCCTACACCTTTCCAGCAGGTTTCTAGAGCTCTGGTTTGACTCTTGGTAAACAATTTATTACGGAAGTCACCTATGCAAAGCCACCTACACTTCAGGTGTGGTTTTAAAAAGAACTGTTGATTATATGAATCACCCCTCTGAAGTTCTTTATGACTTTCATTCCTGATGCCCTTTTCCCCCCTTATACTTTTTCTTGACTTAAAATAATGCAGGAAAAAAAATTCTGTCTCGGAAATGGGGATTTAATAATGTCTCGGCTAAAGAAGCCAAGGATTCCTTTTTGCATCTTGAAATGAAGGTGCTTGCAGACCTTGGGTTAATCTTATATCTAAAAAATAGTTTCAGCTCTCAACTTTAGCTAATTTCATGAACCAGACTCTCCCAGCACTGATGACATTAGGGCAGTAATGATCATGTCCCCTGTTTCAGTCTCCTTCTCAGCTTTTTTTAAGCTTCTGGAAAGTTTGAGAGTCCCTTTGAAGATTGTGCATCTTTCTTTTGTTGCAATGTCTTTCACATTACTGTCACTGGTCTTAACTCAAACCCTTTGCATTTTGTGTGTAGTCCTGGGTGAACACTTGTAGAAGGGAACCGGGATCCCTCTGCATGTTCTCATCTCTTGATTGGTTTGCACATGGGCTCTGTAGCCTGTTCTCAGGAATGTGCAGTGGGTGTTGAGCATTACTGTGCTCTGAGGTGACATGGTTCCCACAGAGCCAGCTCTTTCTTCTTTCTGCGTTTCTTCATTCCCATCAGATCAGGAGTCCTTCCTGCAGTTAGGAAGTCAAGATTAGTTTCCCAGAAAAGAAAGCGAGCAAAATTTTTGGGTTGGGCATCTTGGAACCGTTGATATTGCAGACCATCACCTGCTCTGCATTTTTTCTTGCTGGTGGAAGTACTTGCAGTGTTTGCACGGAATAGTGTTCCCTTGATGATGCTGATGTTGAGGTTGTACTGCAAATTCTACAAGGCCTCCCTCCTGAGAGCCTTTGTCTTTGGGAAAGAGTAACCCTTTATGTCGTGACTTCTGAAACTTGCTCTTGGTCTAGTGACAAAACCCAACAGGTTTTTTTGTCAGAAATAAAAATTTATCAGTGGGACTGCTTCTTCAAAGAACTTAAACTCCTGCCCAATTACACTTGTTTCATAGCAAATGTAGCCTAAATATAATTCGCTTTTTCAGATTTGATTTGTCTGCAAGGAGCTTGTGAAGACTGCTGATACCTTTGATGTAAATAAAGCATGGCTATTCTTGGCAGAGGTGATGAAACTTAACCTTGGGCCCTCAGAAGTACATTGTTGAGTTCTGTCCTTACCAGCATGTGTTCCTACCTTTCTAAAGGGCTCACAGTAGCATTTCACTGGGATTTCTTTTCATTTGCAAGGGTGGTGTGGAGCAGCCTTTGCAGTGATTTCCAGCAGCTGTACTCAAGCACTTCTGAGGAGCAGGATTTGGAGTAAGAGGCTGTGGCAGTGTTGCTAGAGACCAGGGAAGGGTATGTGAGTGTTGGAGAAAAGGCCTCTGATAGCTATTGTGCTCTGTAGTATGCTGTAAGAAGGGTGGTTTCCTCAAAATGTGCCTTGTAGTGTCCTGTGGAGCCTTAGTGGAGCTATTTATTTTCCACAATGCAGGCTTGTCTTTGTCCTCCCCCCCACTTCCCTCTGCGTGTAAGAGTGATTCTGCTTCATGAGGAGTGCAGATCCTGAAGTGCAAAAGGAGACAATGGAGATTGACTGTTGTCCCGAGCCAAGTGTTGCTTACACCTGTTAAATGCATTGTCCGGCTTATCCAGAAAAGCAGCTCTAGGTGAGTTAGAATGTGTATAAAAGCATGCAGAGACTAGTCTTTTCAACAAATGAAGCTTGCAAGTGGCTTTTCAAAAGATATGGATGGAAGTCCAGATAGTTGCAAGTGACAGACCACCAGCTCCTCTGGATACAGCTGCTGAGACATTCACAACATCAAGTCACCCCAAGTCACAGTCTCCCTGAACCTTATAGGTGGAGGTACAGATGACATTTGGTGTTTTATTGGGGGTTTTTTTACAGTTGTTTCTCTGCATTTAGTGAAGAGAAGCGGGGTTATTAAAAAAACACCAGCTCCCTCCCCCCCCCATTCTTGGTCAATTCTTCTGCAGGGACCCTTTCTGAAAGCTCTGTGTAATGTATTTTTTTCTTATGGTTAAGAATGAGAAGCTCAGTTAACCTCTGCATGTGAGACCATTACCAGTGTGATGTTGATGTTTAGACCTTTCTGCAAGATTGAGGGATTTTTATTTGTAAAGCATGCCTTAATTTAAATGGTTGCTCCATTTTTTTTTAAATTGTTGTGCCAGTGTCATTACTTTCCTGTTACTCTTTCTTGTCTGTTCAAGCGATGCTAGGAAATCATTGAGCAGGTTTCTGATCCTGATGTCAAGCTGTTTGCATTCCTCTACATACATGTGGCATTTGTAGAAACTAACACTTATCTCCGTATGGGTTTTATTTAGAATGTTTGGCTTTAGAGGAAAAGGAAATTGGTAACACTGAAAGATGGTGTAAATGGATTTAACCAGTTGTTTTGCAGCAAATCCTTAAACTGCAGAGGTAAAAGGAAAACAGCTTTGGTGATGACAGCTGCTGACTCTCAAAAGACTAAATTGCATACCAGATTTACAAAATGGGGAAAACAAATCCAATCTTAAGGGTACAGTATAAAAGGGTGCATACCCTTGAGAAACTCACTTCAAAATAGGTTACATGAACATGAAAATCCTCTGCTGTTGAAAGTCATTTTAAATCACCTTCTCACTCTTTGGTGGGTCTTGCATATTAATTTTGTTTTGCTGTAAGCTCTCATGGCTGATCTCTTTATGCTGCTGCTTGGAGCACTGTGTTACAGGTAAAAACATGAAGAGGAGGACTTTTAAACAAGCTTGCTTTATACTAATTTTAATAACCTTTATTTAATCAATTCAGTCTGAGGGAAGCTTGTTTCCAGAGACAGGAAATTGCTTGAGGATTACTGGCTGTTGCAGGACCTTCATATTTATTTCAAAAATGTCGGGGGAAAAAAATAATAGAATCAGTCTTCCTTTAAAGGCAGTTGAAACTGGAGTTGCTGTGCTTTTCCCATGAGGCTGAGTAGAGGTCACTGGGAATTCTGTGCTGGAGTGGTTTTTCTTGACAAATAGTTTCATGACTTCAGTGTACTCATGCAGGGTGCTTCGAGACACGTTAAAACCCCAAGCAAAGCAGGGAGTGATGTGTTTCTCAAGTGGATGTACTGTTCACTTAGCTGCTAGTGGCTTGACATACTTATTCCTTACCTTCAAGATAGAAGAGAGTTAATACGCCTGTCCTAAAATGCACTTTTTAGAGGGAATGGGGTCACTAGCAGGGTGCTTTACCTCTACGTTCTGGTCCCAGTGGTGAAGAGGCATTGCCTTTGGCTTTATCCAGGGTTTGTCTTTGCACATTTTGAGTGTCGGAGGGAATCTGATCTTTGGAAGGGTTTTCTTTAGAGTTTTGAAGCTGACTGGATAAAGCCTAGCTGTGCTTTTGCAGTCCTAGGTGGTCTAGCAAAACAGCCAAAGTGTGAGGTAGAAGATTAAGTAACCTGTATGCTCTGACTCCTGGGCGTATCTCCTTCTGACCTAGCATGGCCATGTGTGTGATTCTTGCCTGTGCGCAGCACCACTTTGTAGCCTTTCTCACTCTTGCACAAAACTCTAAGGTTTACTGCTGAGCTTTTTGCTGACTCTTGCTGTTCTGCTTTGTGTAACTTCCCCCCCCCCCTTTTTTTTTTTTTATTTCATTTGACTTTCTCTAACTAAGCAAGCCTGCATTACCTTTGGCTAATTTGGAGCACTCTGACTCAGCTTTCTGGCTTTTAATCTGCATGGAAACCATGATGCTGAAACCGTGATTTAGGGGAATGATTTAGATATAGAGCATCTTTATGCATAGTAAATGATTTTTTCCACAATTCAATGTGGATTGAAAATGGAGATGGTTTTAGGACCAAGAAGCCTGTACAACTTCTTGGCCCAGCATATTAGGCTGCTTGCTCGAGTCAGAGAGTGGTTTCACACACTTCAGGCCTTGGCAGCAAATCTGAGGTAGGAGCGTTTCCCCATCTGCTGCTTCCACTGGCTCCAGAGTTGTCCTGGTGCAAGGGCCCAGTTTCCCCAAGAAGGTCCTGAAAGTTTGTTGTTGTTGCAGAGGGGATGGTTGGGTGCGAGGTGGGTGTGGGAGCAGCAGCGTGGCAGTGTCTCGTCACCCAGGGGCAGGGAGACATCCTTCAGCCAAGGTAGCCTGAAAGTGCTTGGATGGTGGAGGGACAGGCCTCAACCCCAGCTGGCTCTGCAAAAGGGAGATGCTGCTTTACTGCAGGTCAGTAAAAGCTGAGGAACCATTGCTGCTGTATAAACAAAGTTCTGAGAGCTGCTAAATAAGCAGTTACTGTCAGGCAGTGCTCCTTGGCTGCCTCAAGATCCTTTGCTTAACATTTTGTTGGAGTTTGTTAGATAACAACTAGACAAAGGCCTCTCCTTGGGGAGTGGAGGAGTGGGGATCCCTTTGACACTTGCAGGGTGGTGCAGAAGACTGGTTGTGCTCCCTCTCCTGCTGCAAATCAGAGCACCCTGTGTCCCCCCTCTGGGCTACCCCAGTTCCAGCTAACAGTGATTTATTTTTTAAAGTATTTTTTTCCTCTAGTAGCCATGCTTTGTAAAGTCTAAATGTCACTGAGGCAGGTGAGGGAGAAGTTGAAGCTTCAAACTGACCTTCTATTGAGATACAACAAACAGGTTTTATTCTGCAAACTCTTACTTCTCTACACTTCTTTCTGGCATGCTTCTCTCCCACCCCAATTTAATGGTGGAAATCTTTAACACAAAATCTAAATCTTTAATACACAGTCTTTGAATGAGGGTTGTAGGTCTCAGATGATGGTTTGCTACTCTGCTGGTAAGGGATCTATCCTGAGGATTCTGCTTGGGGCACTTGGCATTCTCATGGTGTGTGTGTGTCACCTTGTGACATGTAATGAGCCACTATCCTTCTTGGAGTGTCTCTCTGGCTTGATTCTTCTAGCTTGTGCTGCTCAAATCAGAATGCAATTGCAACTGATCCCTTGTAAGAAAATCAAATTAAGCATAGTCTGTTGAGGGAAACCAGTTAGAGGAAAAAAGGTAGTGAGGGTCTTGTGCATAGCATTGTGTCTTCTCTGCGAATAATTCTGGTAATTGTGAGAGTGATTTAAAAGAAAGCAAGCTGTTTGGGCTCCTGTTCCCCACCCCTGCTTCTCCTGGCCCTGTTGACTTCTAAAATTAATTCATTTCACTTTGCCTGAAGTCTGAAATCCTCAGGTTGAGCGTTGGGGTGGAGGCTGGTGTGCCTGCTGCTGGTGAGGGTGCCCCACTGGGGAACCTGCCGGGGACACCGGCAGCCGCCCTCAACCGCAACTCCGCAGGAGCAGGTCTGTGTGCAGGCAGTGTGCTAATTGTCCTGTGGTCTTAATTGCGAGGGTGTTGAATGGGGATCCAACGTGTTTCCTTCTTTCATTGCACACTGGCAAGAGTGAGATGGCTCTGTGGAATAAAATGTGCCCAATGCCACTAGGATGGGTGTCTGTCACAGTGAGTGTTTGTGGTAATACATGTGCATCTGTGCTGTTAGCACAGTGCATCCTAAGGAGGAAAAGCAGTAAGAAACATCTAGCAACTTTGCAGCTACTAAAAAACAAAAGTAAAGGGAAATAGTGGGCTAATGGACACAAAACTGAGCCATAGTGCTGAGACCTTTTGAAGGCCTGCCTTATTGAGATCTATTGAAGTCATTCTCTGCTGTGTTAGAATCCCAAATGCAGTCTTAAGGCCAAAACCAGAATTTAAAACTGTGCTTTTTAACTTTCTCGGTTTGGTCGATTATCTATCTTGTTGGAAGATTAAATTTTCAGAGGACTTAAGGGACAGTCTTATTTATCAGAGTTTTTATGTGTGTGTGTTTGTCTTTGAAAAGACCTATGTGCTGACGGGCATTCAAACATTAAGGATTTGTTAGCCTGGAATGTTCTGATATTACAAAACATCTCTTGCTGAGAACTTTCTGTATGAGGTAGGATACAAATAACAAGCACTGTATAACATTTGTCATCATTCCTTGAAAGTGTATAGTGGATATTTTTATATCTGGGAAATGTAATCATTTTAAACTTGAGTTGTGTCTCACAGATGTGCTTTTAGGAGTAAATGTAAGAGTTTCTCCATCTCCTAATATCATTCCTTGCTTAAATGTCAGACTGCTGAAGTTTAGATTTTGAGGGCTTTGATAGGAAAAAGACATCCAAATGGATGTCCTCTCAAGTAGCTGAGCAGCCTGCTGGTATTGCAGCTGCATGTATAGATGGAGACTGATGCTTTTAGCCACATTAGTTGAAATGAAAGCACAAGAAATGGTAAGGATAGGGAAAAGCACGTTCTAGTAGTGAGGGATTATAAAATAAGCCATTACTGTACATAGGCTTTGCGGTTCATTCTCTGAAACAGATTAACACAGCTGCATAAATGAGAATAGCATCCTGGATATACGAGTGACCTTACCCAATCCAGTGTTTCTTTGTCAACCCTGTTACTGAAAGTAACATTTCAAGCTTGGATGTGGTTACAAGAGGTTCTGCCTTTGCACGGCTTTTCTTTATTCTCTTTCCCTGAAGCCATTCCAGTTTACTGTGAGTTTTTTTCTTTTTTAGGACTTATTATTTTTGGAAGGCATTCTGGAACATTTTGTGCATATGGTCCTCTGTAAATGTGCTGTTGTACTGATTAAAGCTGAAAGTATGAAACCTAGCCTTTCTGATGCAGTGTGGCAGGGGAAAATGCTGAAACAATAGTTGCTAAAGGGAATACTTTTCCAAATAAAGACTTTTTAAAAAAACCCACAACAAAAAATCACCCAAAAACAAAACTGGGAAAGATTGTGAGAGATGTATTCTCCACAGTCCCCCAGTCTCTAATTCCTCCCATAGATTTCATAGATGACAGTATGTTTAAAAAAAAAAATCCTTTAAAGCAGATCTAGCACTTTTTAAAAAAATAACTGTTTTCTTTTCATTCACTGGTGACATGATCCCACTGCTATAAGCATTTTTGTAATAGTGCAGAAATCTGCGGTGCATTGGAGTTGTGTGCATTAACCTAACTCTTCCCACTGCTCCTCCACAGCTCTGTTTTTCTTCTTACTGGCTCCTGGAAGTTCACAGCCTGCCTGTAACTAGCTTCTCCTTCCTTATTTGGAAGGACAGTTGGATATTGATCTCTTATCTTCCTCTTCCCAAGTAAAACAGAAAAAATTTCCAGTGAAATTCTGTGACTCTAAAGGAAACATCTTAAAATCTGGGGAGCTAATGATATTTAGGGCTTTCTCTTGGGCTTACCAAAAGAAGGAAAATTGGATTTTTATCTTTTTTTAAGTAATAAAATTCAAATCTTCTGTGAATGTGTCAGACCTGGCATGACAAGCACAGTATGTGGAAATGGAGAAGGATAATCACAAGATTGAGACTGTTACTAATGGTTTGTCTCTGATTCTGGTTCTAAAAGTATGAGTGCTATTTGCAAGAATGAAAACTGAGCCCTGCTTTGCAGTTGTAAATCCACAACTGACTTGAGCGTTTCCATCATGCATGGACAGTGGAAGATACTGAATACCAGTCCTTCTCCCCTTGGCAAACTGGCACCTCTTCTTTGCACACCTTGAAAAGCCTGTTCCTTCCTTGTTACTTACCTTTAAAAGGAATGTTGGAATTGAAGCTTGTTTGGTCCGCTGAGGAATATCTTTGAGTCTGCTGTTCATTTCTCTGGGCTGCAGAAGGGGAGGAAGCTTGTATACAAAGGCTTGCACCCAACTGCCAACACGGAAGTGGAATAGCTGGAGGAAGTGCTCCCTGCAATCAGCCCACAGAAAAATATGCTCAGCTAACCTAAGGATGACTTTTAGAGGAGCATCAAGTGAGATGAGGAGGCAAGCAAGGGAGGGGTGCAAAAGCATGATCTAGATACCAAAAAGACTTTAGACTGTGATAGAAAGGATAGAGAGGAGGAAGCTGGGGAGTAAGCTGTGCAAATTGGTGAATCTTGAAGGTTATTCACCTGAGTTAGGAATATTGGTGTGACTTTATCAGTTGTAAGGTACTAGTTATCCAGTAGTGAAAAGTCCAGTTCCCTGGCTTAAAGCTTGGGTGTGCCTTAGTGAGTCTGTGGAGAGTTAGGCACATGCCATTTATCATAGATTAAAATGGAATTTCAGAGTTTAACCTGTCCAGCACGCTTCTTTCTGAGTGAACTCTAATGCTCCCTATTGAAAATGGAATTTATGGATCACCAAAAATTGTTGGTTTAGCTTGTTGGGATTTTCTTTTTTTAAATTTAAAATTTTAAAATTTCAAAGAAGTGTTCTAGAAACCTTCATGGGAGGGAGTAGGTAAAAGCTAAACCAAAACAATTATATGAAAGAAACACCTGAATTTGAAGGTCACAGGCCAAACCGTTGGCACAGCTGGGGAACGAGGAAGGAAATCCAACCATTTGGATTCCACTTCCAGCAATGGGGTCGTTTGCAGGAGGGTGTGTGCTGATTCCAATGTCCAGAATAAGCAGCTTGGTCTTTCCTAGTAATTCTTCTTTGTAGCAGGGAGTATGTGCGATTTGGCCGTCTGCTTTGTGCTGTGACTGTGCTATGCAGAAATCTGCCTTTTTATAATTCAAATGTGAAGGTGTAAAATGAAGCTACCAAACACATTTTCTGGTTACTGGGCAGGAGATGGGGAGTGTTAAATGTTGTTTGGCTTTTCATATTTCCTCTTTTCCTCTTCCATCTCTTCGCATTATCGTGAATAATTGAGAGTTGGCTGTGCTGAAAAGTCAGCTGATTAAGATTTTTCTGAACTGCCTGCAGGTAACTTCAAAGGCTTTGGTTTTTTCCTTTGTGCCTAGTTTAAACTGAACAGTGTGACGGAATTGTGATGCTATCTCTAAATGTTAAAAATACAATTCTGTTTTTAAAAGCTTTCAACTAAACTGGTTTAACCACAGAAAATAAGTGGAATGAAGGATTTCTTCCCTTTGCTGTCACTTGGACTTGATTTTTCTGTGTTTTTTTTTTTTAATTTAGCAGCCAAGAGGATGATTTTTTGCTTTAAAGCTTAACTGCTCTTTGAAAGCAGACAAAATAAGGATACAACAAAACCAGCAACTCAGGGTGAAGGTTAAATCCTCTGAACCACACTGCTTACATTAGATTCCTCTTGCAGCGTGACCATGAGGCAAGAACAATGCTTGTGCTTAGCTTTTCAAAAGCTATGCTGTGCACACCCATCACTCATGCCACTGCTAAGATCTTTGCTGTGTGCATTCAAGAGTTAGCAAACACTGTCTGAGTATTAGTCTGTGAGGGGGAAACCATGTGGATAAAATAGAGATTTCTGATGTGCATGAGGATAGCCAATGTTCTTTTGGTAAGTTTCAAGTATGGTATTTAAAAGCAAGCCGGTAGCATTCCAAACATTCTCAACACTTCCCTAAATAAACTTTGAAGAATTCAGGTTGAGGACCTGTTTTCCAGCAACAGTGACACAGGACATAACTGTGCCAGGCATTTTGAGCAACTAGAGAGCTTCAGACTGTCCAGTCTCTAGCTGTCTAGAGCATGTCCTGAGCATATGGCCTTCCAAAGAACGCTCTTCCATGTGGACCTAGGAGTCCTGCTGTGACAAAATAAGAAAAATAAGAAAACTGAGTCATAATCCTGTGAAAATTTACACATGCTTATAAAGGGATATTGGATCAAGGAATATGATTTTTCAGCTTTTGAAGGTCTGGAAGAAAAATGGCAAAGGTCCTCAAAGAGCTTATCTTAAAGAGAGCTCCTGCCATATGAGTGTGTCATCTTTGGAAAGGGCTGATTGTGGTTTAGGAGCAAGCAGGAAGTCTGGCCTGCGTGGCTTCAGTGGAAGCTGATGCCTGCTTGAGGACTTTATGTAGAAGCAAACTACTGCTCCTTGTGCAAACAGGGCTGGCCATGCAACAAGGGGGACTCTTGGTGGAGCATCACTGGGAAGCTTGCTTGATGCCAAGACTTGAAGAAAGATCTGGAGATGTCTGTAAGCTGGGAACAATAGGTACTTTTTTACTTGTTCGTAGCATTCCCTAAGAGGGTGTGTGGCTATTGACTTTGTGGATATAGAGGATGGTTTGTCTTATCCATATTTAGTAGGTGTTTTTCAAGGTTCACATTAAAAAGAAAGCAAAAAGCCCTCCACCTTTATTGACTGATATACTTTTAACAGAGAAAAATCTCCACTCCTTAATGTATTTATGGGCACTCTTGGCTGTACTAAGTATTATCTTTGAAAACGTCTTTGTTTAAACTTAATCCTTACATAACGCTTCAGTCTAGGCTGTGGCATGTGAAATGGGTCTGAAATGTCCTTGCTCTGCATACTTGTGCTACTGTCAGCTTCTGCCTCATTGTTCCTAGTATCCATTAAAGAAACCAGCCCATTCCTTAGTGCTTTGTGTACACTTTGATTCTCCCAAACCCCTGAATTGTTAAGCTGTGCCCCTGAGAGTATGTCTCTGACAAATGTGTGTGATCTACACTGCACTCCATCTAACTTCAGGCAGTGGAGGGCCTGAAGAGTTGTTATGAAAGCTGCTTCCCCCTAAGCTGTAGGTTAAAGGAGTGTGCTAAAACAACAGTCAGTTTTCAGAGAATTGAATGTCTGTCTAAATAGCCTCCAAATCAGCTCTCCTCTGGGAAAAAGGGATAGTTTCTTATCTAGTCAGAATCTCTCTCTTCTTCTGATTTCGCCAGGGAACAGTCAAGGCTAGGAACAAGTTTTGCAACTTGGCTGAAGCCCAAAGGGAGGATCCTTGCAAGCGGTACCTGTACCCCGTGTCTTCTAATAATCCTGAGGGGGTTATCTATGCTGTTGCCCACTGAATGGGCTGGCTACCCTTGTGTCTCCTTCAAATTCACTGAATTATAAATCAGCTTAGTGGGATGTTACTGAAGGCATAGCAGCATCAATTTACAGCATTCCTGGTGTGGCAAGCCCCTGGCCTGTGAGAGACAGGATGCCTGGCAACCTGGGATTCAAGTGGCTTGGTAGCTGAAAAGAGATGTGGAAACCATGCCCGATTTTAGAAGAAAGGAGAAAAACAGTGCTGTGCTTTGGAGCAATCTGTTAGTGAATCAAGAATAAGCAATAATTGATTCCCCCAGAAGATACTCTTGTTTTAGGTATTTCTAACTTGTTTGCTGTTCAGAGACCAGAACTGGACTGCTGACTTCTAGGTGCAGTCTTTGGGGGAGGAAGATGCCTCTGGGGAAGGGGAGCACACCTCAGGCAGCTCAGCAAATTTTGTGGTAATTGCATGCCCTCTTCCTACCTCTCCTGGCTGCTGTTATGTCACCTGACATGCATTGTTCCAAGGGCAGAGAGGGCCACCTTTAAAAGATACCTTGGCAATAATTTAAGAGGTTGGTATACTAATGAGGCTCCATTAAATTGGAATAGGAAGGACAGACCTTTCTTGATCTAATCAGAAGGGCATTTGTTGAAGATGGTGTATTGCTTTGTCAGAGCTGTAATTCTGTGTAGAGCAGTGACTTTTGGAGAAGAGCAGCCCTCTTCTGGCCTGGAGTTTAGGCCAGAGGCTGGCCTCTTCCGACTGAATATGCACTTAGATGCCGTGCAGGACGTCTGACTTGAGAGGAGGGGGCAGATGTACAGATTAACTGGCTTGGTGTTCTTCACATGGAGTGTTTTTTTCATTCCATGGTCTAATTGTTGCTGAAGGAATTCTAGCAGGTAAGTGAAAGTATCCTTATTCTGTTCTACATGGTGGGAGTTTGGTGAACAAAGCATTGGCTCCTTATCCGTGGAATACATGAGAAATCTATAGGCTGTGCTATAGGCATAGTGGGATAGATTCTCTCCTCTCCCTCCCCCTCCAAATGAAGCAAGAAACAAAAGGGGTAGACAGAGTTTATTGTAGCAGCAGCTCCAGACTTGCTGCATGACACTTTAAATGTCATCTTGAAATGACATTTTGAGGCAGAGTGTATGCAGACAAAGAATTTTTCTAAAAAGAGACTAAAAAGAAAGATCCAAATTTTAAAGATAGCTCTTTAGAAGTGAAGTAAATATGAGCATAGCAGTGACATGGAGCTAAGGAAAAACCCTCTTTTCACTAGGATGGCTACCAGGTTTATTGACAAACACACATATTCCCTCCCATAATGCATCTACTGTTTTGCCTGAGTAATTGGAAATGTGAGTTGTGGCTGTTTAAATCGTGTGTTTCTCTAGACAAGTGCGGGTGTATTGCATTCATCTCAGAACTACTTAAGGATCTGAAGGTTCTGCCTTCCCCAGTTGCAGGAGTACTAACCCAGGCGTCCTGTTTGTCCTCACAGGGTACAAATACAGTGTCTGCCTCTGCACTTCTCAGATCTCTTTGAGATTATCCAGCAGTTTTGAATTTCCTTGGGAAACCTGGCCTAACCCTAATCCCCCTTCAGTCTGAATATTCATTTAACTGAAGAATCTGTGGCTGGATGGGGTTTTCCTCAAAATTAAAAGTATTCCTGTTGTCAGGTGTAAAAAAACATTAATTTCAGCAAATTTGTTTTCATTTGAGAGCTTCAGATGTGTAATGAATAGCAGGATACAAGTATTGAAATGTGTTTCCATGTGGGGTTTTTTTGGTTGTTTTTATTTTATTGGTTGATTTGTTTTTTCCAGGGTGTTTTTTGGTTGGTTGGTTTTTTGTTTGTCAGTGTGTTTACTGTTGGAGTCCTTGCGGGTTAAAACCTGTACGCTGGTGAAATATGTGTTCTGCTGGGTCTTCATTAAAAGTAAGGGTTCAGCTTTGTGCTTTCTCTGTTTCCCAGCTGTGCTTTGCGTGTTTTGTGTACAAGGCTGTTTTTGCTGTGACAGTGCCTTATAGGCTGTGGGTGAATCACTCAGTCCTCAGGTATGAGTAGTGTCACATCCTGCAATTTTAATTGCTGTGCTCTGTACTGTCAGATGATTATACCTGAGGTTTGCAAGTTGTTTTACATTCCTCCTCATAAGCGTGTGTTTGCCTGCTGGCTGGCTGTCAGGATTGCTGTGCCTCTCCAGGTGGCTGAAGAAGCATTTGATTAATTTATCGTAGCTGTCTAGTACAGTCTGCTTTGTCTTGCAGACCTTCTGAAAGGTAGTGGGGGTGTAGGAAGACTGGCTCTCTTGAAGAATTTTTGAAACAAATCCTCCAGATGCTATGTGCTCTGGGGCTCTCTTGAAAGGAAAAGCTAAAATTAATTGTAAGCTAGGCAGTCTTCACATTTGAAACAGACAGTGAGTGAAAAGTTATGGTCTCTCTATAATACAGCTCCTTTTAGTCTTTGCTGTGTAGAAGATTGCTTTTTCTGCTCGTGTTACTTTGAGTACTGTAAATACTTGGTAAGATTCCTAAGTGCTAGAACATGTAAAAGGTTTCTCTTTGTTTCTGACTTTTCCCTCTCCAGATGTTGTAGGTGTTTGGCTCAACACTTTTTCTTGCTTTGTCTTTGTGTTTTTTAGACCAAGGAGGTCCTGATCAACCAGATCCTTCAAGAATTTTTTAAAAAGAAACTTTGGTGGGTAAAAGATGTGCCATGGAATGGTAGCACCAAAGAGCAACACAGGATCATCTCTTGTCTTGACTGGCCATGGGTTATTTCGTCTGCTAGTTATCTTTGGTACCTTTATCTTGGAAGCACAGTCCACAGGTAAGTAAAAGCCTTTATATATGCTATAGGGAGGGGGGGATATGTATAAGTTTGGAAGTGGCTGTATCTTTTTAGGTGAAAACTGGTGATGGTTGATGTATTTGTACACATCTTTCAGTACTCACAGGAAAAATTCCATCACTACTTGTTGAGCAGAGCATGAAGTGTCTGAACTGAATGAGTCTTGCATATTAGTAAATAAGTGCTTGTCCTTCGTCCTGTAGTTTTGATTCCTGTGGCTTTTTTCCCCCTCCATTCTCATCCCTTCACCGCAGCTGTGGACACTTGGAACATCTCAAGAGCATGGACTGAGTTTTTGTTGAGTGAGATTCTCATGTAGACCATGTTATCTGTGTGCCCTTTAGCAGCTGCTCATGTGAAGGGGTAGAAGCAGAGATTGTGTTCAGCTCTTTTGCACAACTGGTGAATCTGTTCAGTGTTTCCTTTTATGCTGTCTTCTGACACCTTAACACCTGCTACCTGCACTCCTCTATTGGATCCTCTTTTCAGCTTGAGTTTTCCATCTCCCATCATCTCTTGATGTTTCTCAGATGGATGTGTTGTGAATAGTGTAAATAGCAGTGGAATGGGATGATACGAAAAATCTCATCAGAGATGAGAGATCTGCCTTTTAGAAATGAGTGAAAGAAGGAAATGTACTGGATACTCAGAAGGTAATACGTGATGTGAAGTACATGCTTGATTACCCAGCATACCCTGAAATATGTCTTTTTTTCTCAGACCAGCCATGATCTAGTTTTTGTCTGTAGAGAGATACCTGGTCATAGGAGGCATGAGATGGAAGGAGGAGCTTTGTGTGCTCTTGCAAGAACTTTGAAGGAGTTAATCCCCAAAAGACATACAGATTTGACTTGAGCAGCTGTTGTAATGTAGAACATTAGCTTGCCTATGTAAAGAAAACCTCAGTTCTTGACATAACTCTAAAAAGTCCTATTTATTTGACATATCATGGCACCTGAGAATGTCATGTGACCAACATTCCTCAGCAGCAGTGTGGTAGAGCAGAATAAACAGTAGCTGCCAGATGCACTCAAAGTTGAGGTGATCCTGTATGGAAAAGTCTGCTGGTGCTGAAAACTTCTGGAGGAGGAGTTGATTTTCTTTTACTATTCCTGGCTCTTTGAGTTGGAAGGGAGAGACTGCTGAAATCAGATATCCCAGGCTTATATGTCTTCCTGACCTGATTTTGGCCTTGTAGGTAATGAAGGGGTGGGGGGGACACCCTTGAGAGCATGGCTAATTGTCATGAATAGTTAGTGATAGTGGGAAAGGGACAAGATCTTCTTGGATCTGGTCTATCCATGTTTTTTTTTCCAGCCTTGCTGTTGTTGGTGATAGTGTCACTGCCTCATTTCAGATGTAGGCCTGTCAGATACGCCTCCCAGCCTGGGGCACCATTGCCATCTGAAACTCCCATTAGGCACTGTAGCACCTTCAACTGAGACTGTAATCAGTATGCAAATGCCTTGTGCTGCACGGGCTGCTGGATGGGGAAAAGCTGCCACAATACGGCAAGCCTTTTTGATACAATTTTTGAGACATCCAATCACATAACAAAAGCACTAGTTAGGCATGCCAGAAGACCCGGGAGTGATTCTGCATTGTGTTTCCCTTTATGTATTCTTTTTGCTTCAGGATGTGAAACAAGTTGTGGTGAACTGATTAAGGCAGATCATCAGCCTTATTATAATAAACAGGATTATAGTGGCTAGGCATGAACCATTTCCTGCAGGGGAAGTGAGAAAACAGAGGGGAGCCAGGATCACAGCAGAGGGCAAGAAACACAGGGGAAAAGGTCCTCGGGGAGGGCTCGCTGAGGAGTGCTTCCATGTACGGTTTTTCTGAGACTGGGATGTAGCAACCCAAATGCCAGTTGCTGGGAGAGATGGGGGTGCTCAGTGTTGCATCATGGGCCCAGGGAGCTGCACCTGCAGCAGTGTGCCAGCCATGAGTAACATTAATGAGCAAGTCAGCTGAGGAGCAGAGAGCCAGATGGAGAAACAAAGAGTACTGGCGAGGCGCTTGGAAAATCATCTTTCCCTCATCTTTGTCCCCCAACCACCTCACCATCCTCACTTCATTAGTTTGCATAGCAAAGTCATTCAGAGCAAGCAGAGCAAAACTGTGTTAACATGAAGCAAGAGATTGTATTAAATCTCTTGGTGGTAATGCTTATCTCGAATGTGGGGCTGATGTGACATGCTCACAATTGCTACAAAAGCTGAAGAATGTTCTCATAAAAAGACAAGCATGGAGACAATGCCTGGCTCAGCCCTGAGTGAGAAAGCAGAGCTTGTGATTCATATGTATAAAACCATATGAGGTATATTGTATTGCAATCATTTTGCTGCTTAGAAATTCTATTGCTTAAGTTCCAGGAAGCTTAGAGATATATTCATGATCTGGGCAGGAAGGTGTTCTCTTTGCCATGTGGTTAATGCAGAGAGCAGACTCATTTTCAATCAGCAAGCATCTTCTCTGTCCTCTGGTAATAAATCGATTTTATTTATGCATGGATTTTTAAGAAAAATCTCAGCACTTTGTCTCAAGCAATCTATCCAAATATCCTCGAGTGCCATGAGATGAATATAAGTTGCTTAGTCACTAAGCACACTGCAGAATTTGGGGAAACTGTTCCCTTTTCATGGGAAGATATCCATGAATATGAAAATAACCACTGCACATATTTTAACACAAAACAAATGCAGCGTTTGGTAGTGGGCAAGCAGTGAAGCTGTGGCAGAAGAGGAGGATTTATGGAAACTTGAGTGCTACTCAGAAATATTTTTTGAGCTTTATCACTGTTATAGCATTTTTCCTTGTCTGGCAAGTTCTCCAAGATCAGTTGCAGGAAATAATGAAGGAATGAGCAGGCAAGGAGACTTGGAAAGCTCCTCAGTAGTACTGAGGCTTAGTTCTTATCTGTCTCTTCTGTTTCTTTGAGGGTTCAACTGGAATGTAGCGAAAAGCCAGGAAGCTTAGTAAATAGAGGTGGGGAATTTTTGAAGCATTGGAGAAGAGCAATGACAACCTTTTTATCTGCATTTCCATAGATAACGCTTCTCCATTCTATTTTTGTTGCTATGACTTTTGTCATTTTTCCCCCTCTCCCTCCTATCTCTGTCCCTTAAAGCCTTGTGTTTATGTCTCATTCACAATAGTCCTCCTGCCTGGCCAGGCTATTTTTGGAAGAATGACAGTGGATCAGATTAAGTTGTTCATTAAATTTTAACATGTAGTGGGTAAAATACTCTGAAAGCTTCCTATGATTTATGTTCCAAATGTGTAATCTCTCTTGGATTCATGACTGTCTCTGTCAGAAACCTATCAAAGCAGGTTGGGCTTTTCATTATTGATAATAGCATCACCTGATCCTGGGAAATGCAAGTAATTGTGTTGGTAAAAGTATTAAACATCCCAAATTAAGCAAATATCAATACCCATAAAGGAGAGTGTTTAAATATTAACCTTTAAAAATTAATAGTAATGCAGGCTTGGTGAATCTAAGTCCATTTAGGTTTAGACACAGTCTGATTTTTGTTGACTGCGCACGTGAAATGCTATAAAGTTAGCTCTTTAATTTTTAGGATTGCCATTAAAGTGATGAATTGAGCTTGAATAAACTGAAACGACTTCATTCCTGTGTGTTGTCTCTGATGCAAATGCAGCCAATCTGCTGCTTGCTGTTCTAAGGTCTTTTCAGTGCCAAGGTTATTCTGCACAGAAGCTCTTGGATACCACTGGTATTTGTTTGCATTGCATAGAGCAGCTTGTTAGAGCGCACTCCACTCATGGAGCAGATTCAGACTTGTTCCTATTCTTTGGGAATCTGTGCAAAGCAGAGTTTTCCTTTGTCTCTGATTATGCAGCTGAAAGGAAGGCGTTTACAGCTAGGGATGAATTCAGTGGCCATGAAAACAAGGACACTATAGCATTGGATGGCCAGGCAGAAATGTGGAAGGTGTCATGCATGAACAGATGATCTTGATTCTGTATGCTTCATGTAAGTGTGGGTTTGGAGAAATTACAGCATCAGCCCAAAGCAGTGTGGCAGCCTTCATAGAGAGAAGGGGGAGCATTTTCAGGAGCAATTCCTCTTTCCAGTCCCTTTGGAGAGCTTAATAAGAGCAGAATGGTATGGAAGAGCATGGTGAGGAGCTGCAGAATAATGGCCAGGCTGCAATGGTGGCTAGGAAGCAGATGCAGATGGGCTCAGAATTAGACTATTCGAATAATGATAATAATATTCACACTGCTGCACACAACTGGCCCAGGCAGTGTTATTTAAGTAAATGCCTTGAAGGGAGTAACAAGGATCTCAAGAAGCCACATAACTTGTTTAATTTTAATGAGTTTTAGTGGCTGAAGAATGAATTAAAGCTTTGTGATGTTTAGGTAACTGCTGGCTTAAACCATGATAGCATAATAATAATAATAATCCTGAATTTTCCTTTTGTCTGTCCTAGGTTGGCTAAGCAAATCCAAAGGACCTGCATGTGAGTAAACTTACATTCGCTGCTGTACTATGAGAAATGAGTGGGATATTTTACTGGTTAATATAAGTGTCTGTGAGCTAGGATTCCCATTATACTTTTTGTTGTGTTGGATAGGCTTGAGATTCGTCTCTATGCCCCATTTTTGTTTTTGATCCTTGTATTTAGGAATGATGGCTGCCCTCTGAGAGAGGGAGATCAGCTTCATATCTTTCACTGTGCTTGAAGGGATCCTCATGCCTTCTACGGCATTTAACTTCAAATTACTCAAGAAAACAACAAATTAGAATAAATATTTCATTAAATGCAGAGAGATGCTGCTTGTGAGAGTTTTGAGAGGCTGACAGAGTATTGAGAGGACAGAGAGGACAGGTTGAGGTAAAAAAATCTTTCATTTCCTTTAATCAAGAAATGTGAACATCTCAGCATGATTCTTGATATATTCCATTGGATACTCCTGCTTTTTATTTCATGTGCTCAGAAAAGGTCTAAAGTCTTCCCAGTGGCCATGTTACGGATATACACAACTTTGGAAGGAGTTGGGAGGCATATTTGGTTTCCTTATCTCTTCTAAATATATAAAATAACATTTTCTGTACATTTTTGTTAAACTCTGAAATATGATTTGTTGCGTTTGAACTTCCCCCCTCCTCTAAAAAAAAAAAAAAAACAACCAACAAAATAACACAGGAACAAAATCTGAGGGGAATGGATTAATGAAGAAGAATTTAAAGGTGTGGGAGAGGAATTTTACCACCTACCAAATTTTGGTTTTCAGAAAGCGGGGGTTAAGAGAAGTGCTGATGGAATCATCTGGATCCTCTATTTTTATTCAATGTCTGAATATTACTCCTGGCAAGAAGAGTGGTATCACACACATAGTATTAAAGGACTTTCAATACTTGGCTATGGTTGCTGGCAGGAAAATAAGCTATTTTAGGGAAAACCTCAAGAGTTGTCTGGTCCAATTCATTGTAGCTTCTTGGGTTAGAATGAGAAAGATGAGAAAATGAGAAAGGAAACTGGTAGGAGTTTCATTGTAGAGCAAAGCAGGAGGGGTGCTGAATGTCATTTGTTCTTCAGGAGAAACTAGTTGTGAACTACAGTCCAGGTTCTGACTCATCACCATCCTAGTGTCCCTTTAGGACTGCTGCCCACTAGGTTGAAGATACAGATTTCTCTTTTTATTCCTATTTTCACTGAGTCCCTTCCTTTTTATTTGCTTGACTCAATCATTTGGGAACAGTTTGGGTTTTTCCCTAGTATTATGGGAAAAGTCCTGACAGTGGGATAGAAGAAAGTTTGCTTGTTTATTGCCTTGTCCCAATTCCTTTTCTGCTTCTGTCCCTTTTAAATCCTACACTGGTTCCCAGTGCAGCTGGAGCACTATTTTCTTAGAATATGTGGAATGTTTTTCATCTGTGCAACCCATGTCTGCCATTGTTTCTCCGGCCCTCATGTTTAACTGAAGTACCACAAGTAGTTACCGCTTCCTGTTCATGCTGCCAGCTGATGGTGATTCTGCAGTGGGGATGGCAGAGCAGGAGGTGCATTTGCTGTGGAACTGTGGCAAATTTCAGCCTGCAAATACTGCTGGAATAGCTGGTGTGTGTAAAGCTGTGGATATGACCTCAGCATGCTGGCAGGGGTGATAAGGAAAAAACAAGCAGTAGGGCAAGGCGGGAAACTGGAGACTCTTGAGTCTTCAGCTTTTGTGGCTGAATGTGACAAGGCTCTGCTAAACCTGGTGATCTGTGTCTAGATGAGGACTGCTAAAACACTGCTGGTAACAAGGTGCCAATGGTCTGGAGTGAAGACAGGATACTAAAGGTATTTGAACAGGAAGCTCAGAAATGTTTGTACCTTTGTGAGAGTAGTTGGAACAGGATTATAGCATTGTCACAAGAGGTTGTACCTGCTTATCTATGTGTGCTGGTCTGCATATAAAAGCACATTTTCCTTTTAATGAGCTGAAGCCTCTGGGGAGGCATCTTCCCCTGCAAACAGGAATTTCCGAGGCTCTGCTTCTGTAAAGTGTTGCATTGGAGTTAGAGGACTGCTTCCAGATGTTGTTAAAAGGATTTGAAGTAACCCCTTAGGTGTGGCGCTGCATAAATGAGTTACAGGATGGGCTAGATGCATTGGGCTGGAGGGGGCTTGTTGCTAAACTGCTGAAGAATAAAATGAGCTTTTGGCCCAGTCTAGTACAGTGATCCTTTTATTATGGAACAGGGATGGTAACTTCTGGATTTCCTGTACTGAGAAGACTGCCTAATCTCAAGAGGTTGTGGGGATGCTCCCTTATTGCTTGTGTACTTTGACATGGCTGGTGCTGGATGGATATGCCTCCTTTGTTCCTTCTCTATAGGTCCAATACTATGAGTGCAAAAATAAGTGTGTTTATCCACCTGGCATAGTAAGAAGCATTTCAGTGGGAGCAGAAGCCAAAGAATTGAACAGTAGGGTAACAAAAGAACATCTTTTGATGCCCGCATCATCCTATGGGCTCAGCATTTTAGGTCTAGCCAGTCATCTTAATTCAATTGGGAAAATATTTCTTGTTCGAGAGCAGGAAAAAAAACATTGCTGCTGCTTTTGAGATACATCTTTACTTTGTCAGTAAAGGGAAAAATATGTCTTACTTGAAAAATGTTGCCTTGCTGTAGAGTGAGATAAGCACCTCTGGTGGATGTTGTCTTGAGTTTTCTGCCCACAGACAGGGAAAAAACATGGTAAGCTTTGACACATGCAGACTCATAATTAGAAAGTTGAAGGCTGCTGCTGCATTTCTGGCTAGAAAGAACATTTTCTATGTCTTGAGAAAAAGACTCCACCTGTCTGTAAGTGCTCTAACATCATGGAGGGTGATTTGGGGGGTGAGAAATTGTGAAAGACCATATAGCAGTTTAGTGTAAAAGATGATGTAGGCAGGAATTTCAAGTGGCAGTTGCTGCCATGTTTAGAGTAGTATCTGACTTTCTCAAAGTTCTGCTTTTCTTAGTGTGTGTTCACTTTAGTAGTTAAAAGCTGCTTTGCACTTCCCCCTATCCTGCATTTGTTTGGCTGTCTCACCCCTGTAGAGGAACCCTTTTTGTAAAGAAGATAAACCTATTAAAGCTGCCTAACCCTGGATCCTTGTCAACACTCCTTGCCGATGATGATGCCTTCCAGGTGGGGTCTGTATGTCACTGTATGTATGGAATGAAATTATATTAGAGTGGGTAAGTGACTTCTGGTGCTGCCTTTATTCTGGACCACCAGCATGCTGGAGACTTACCTTCAGGAGATTTACCTGATGCTGCAGAGGCCTTTAGGAATGTGCTTCTGATGTGTCATACAAAGCCCTGATTTATCAGCTACTGATTTATCTCTGTCATGGAGGAAAGAAATGTGGATTTCTAAGAGTTTCCTTGCACCCATTCCACTTGTAACTTCAGAGCAGCTATCTTTGAAACTCAGAGCCCTGGGGATGCCCCTGCTGTGTAACCTGTCTCCAGTAATTCAAGTTTTGGGCCTGCTGGTGTGCTTCTTGAAAAGGACCCATACTGTAAGAGTTGTGCTGCAGCACTTCTTCTCTTTTGCACAGACAAAGTGTGTAAAGTATCTGTAATGCTCTGTATTATCCTAAAGCTAGTACTTCCCTTCTGGCACTGGTTTTGCTTTCCCTAGCAAAACTAACAGTTGAATGCTCCTGGAGAACAACCTTCAGGTTTCATTGTAAACACTTTCTTTGGTGTAAATGACTTGGGTTGTAAGATACTAAGAAAAGGTTAAAGCTTTATCATTTGCCTGTTTAGGTTCAGCTGTCACTTTTCTCTCAAATGAGGAAATTATTAATTTTTCATATGTAAGCTGAAAAATCTGAACATAATCACAAGCTGCAATGAGTATGCCTTTAAGAGCAAGTCTTGGTGAAACCCACGAAGGTGGCAAGTTTGGTTTTTTACAATTTTATTGTTTTAGTCCTCCAGTTCTTTTCCTTTCCCAGCAAACTAGTCTTGCTGCAAATGTTACTGCCATTAGCCCAAAGCAGGGTTGACCTTTGAGCCTTCTCACTTTGAATTCTTTATTTGCATTTACTTCTCAAATATTTAAATGTTATCTTCAAGTTGACAGTTCATGCTTTGATGGTGACTGTTTCCTCCATGGCATTTAGTAAGCTAGACTCCACTTTTGGGACAGTTGAGGGGAGATGTTCAGTGTTGGGAGAGCTGAGCTCTCTGTTGGTACAGGATCCTCGTAAAGTTTTGTCGCTGGAGCAGTAGTGAAACACATAGAGGCAGATGACAAGACTGGCAGTCAGGCCCTTTTGGTGCACTTGTGCTGTGGGGGAGAGGAGGTGTGTGCAGTGGTGACCAAATTGCTGTCTGCTAGCATAAGGCCGTGCCTCTTGTGGGCAAACCCACTGGAAGTGCAGTGTGGGGGCTGTGCTGAAAGAGGATAGCTCCTGTGAGAAGTTCTGCCTCCTCTTAGCACCGTGGAGAGCTGACTGCCTCTTGGCACGTGCCTCCACCTGTGGAGACTCCTCAGGCGTGGAGCACCTTTCCAGAGAACTGTGTTTTGTTTTAATGTGGGTTTTTTTGGTATATTTTTCCTGTCAGTTTTGCCTTGGTCATTTTTGGTCCCATTTTAACCAGGTCTTTCCAGTCATGAGCTGATCCCATGTAGGATTTGAGTCCTTGGGCAGGCAGTGGTATGACTGCATGGGGGAAAAGGGACATTACAGTCTGTCATCAAGTGCACAGGTAGGGCTGCTTTTAGCATCTTTGATTCTTGCTATTGGTAAAAGGAAGAGGGATTGGTATAAGCTGCTAATTAGGGGTGTTGTGAAGAGATTCATTCTCTTGACTACAGTCAAGGTGAGCAAATTCATAACTATTTTACTGCATACCTCTGGCCATTTGTCTGAGGCAGGTTAAGAGTATTTCATGCTTGGCTGCATTGGCTGCCATGGAGGGATTTGAGAGGATGAAAATTAATGTCTGTTCTACATCCTCTGACAGCAGGGAAGCATCTTATCGTTAAGTCTGTTTCTATCCACTGAACTCTTGACTTAATTAGTTGCTTCAGGTGGAGGAAATTTTTCTTCTGACTTTGGTTAGTTAGTAGCACCAAGGGAAGGGTGCCTGCAGAATCTGAGCTTTTGTCGTTTTATTTCTAAAAAGCTGCCACTGAACCCAGGGTTTCAAAGCTGCTTGCCAGTATGCACTGTGCACAAGTGAAACCAAACACATCTCTCTTTCCAGAGTGGTCTGTCACCTTTCTTCTTTCTGTGGCTGTAGAGGCTGGCCTCCTCATTAATTGAAGATACTTCTCTATAGGTAAGAGTTAAGACACCTAAGCAGGAGTGGGATGAGGGGCTCTTATGTATTATTTCTGAGTTGGAAGGGATCCATCAGGATCATTAAGTCCAACTCCTGGCCCTGGGCAGGACACCCCAAGAATCATACCATGTGCCTGAGAGCAATGTCCAAATACTTCTTGAACTCTGTCAGGCTTGGTGCTGTGACCACTACCCTGGAGAGCCTGTTCCAGTGCCTCTTGAAAACTTTTTCCTGGTATCTAACCTGAACCACCCCTGATGCAACTTCATGTCATTTTCTCGAGTCCTGTCACTGGTCACAAGAGTGAAGAGATTGGTGCCTGCAGCTCCGTTTCCCCTCATGAGGATGCTGAAGACCACAATGAGGTCTCCCCTCAGTCTCCTCCAGGCTGAACAGACCAAGTGACCTCAGCTGCTCCTCACATGGCTTCCCCTCCAGACCCTTCACCATCCTCATGGCCCTCCTTTGGACACTCTCTAATAGCTTAATGCCTTTTTTATATTGTGCTGCCCAAAACTGCATACAGGACTCGAGGTGAGGCCATACCAGTGAAGAGTAGAGAGGGATAATCACCAGCTTTGACCAGCTTTGACTGTGGGGTTAGGGTAGCTTTAACCCACTGTCATGGTGAAGTGGGAAATGCTGTAAATGCAGCAGTGTTTGTGAACGGCAAATATTCAGGTCCGTAGTTTGCTTTTCCAGTTAAGCTGTATTTCACTTGGTGTGAGACTTAGCTGGATTTACTTCTCAGGCATTGTGGTGATGATCTCTTTTTTCCTATAGTGGGAGCTTCTCTGGGAGATGGTAGGAAATTGTAAGTTGGGGAACACGTTTGCAGTAAATCCTGTAGTATTTACAAGGGAATCATCACTTGAAGTTGGTTTTCCCTAACTGGTATCAGAGGCAATGAAAACTGAATTGAAAACAAAACTAGAAAGCCCTCTGGTAACCATCTGTCAGTTGTTAAATATCACGTGATAGCAAGATGAAACTCGTGGTGCCTGGTGTGGTCTCCAATCTCATCACAGCAAATAGGTCCAGTTGCTTTTGCCAGGGAAGTTAACTAAGCTCTGCCACCTTGGAGTAGCTTTTTCCATGGTAGGAATTTCTTCCCAAGGCCGAGCTGGTTCCCCGGGTGGTAAGGATAGATGTATTTATGTTGATTCGTTTCTTTGAGCCATGCTCTCCTACACTTACATGTGCTGTGCCGTTTAATGACCAGCTGTAATGATTTTTATTGTTGTGCAATTGTTTAGCAGTAGCAGGAGTGCAGTTGGGGACCTTTTGCTTTGTCTTGTTTCAAGTCTTCCCCGAGCCCATCTTTGTCCTGGCATGTGTGTTCAGAGATCACAAGGCTGCAGCGCACGGCTGCTGTGCCCCCCGGCTCTCGCGTATGAATTCATCAGCTTGATCTTTGCACCCCTGCTCCTCGGGAGGGTCGGATGGCAGCTGCAGCTCCTGTCAAGCATGATGCCGGGCAGGGAGCTTTGGGGAGGAGAGTTACAAAAGGCTCAGTTTAAATCATCTGTGTAAGGGCACAGCAGAGCCTCTGTCACTCAGGCCCCATGCTTGTCTTCTGGTGCTGTGGTTGTAATGACATTAGCATTTCAAAAAGGGGATTACCACAACCCCCGGGTTCTGAGGGGAGAGTATTTTGGCTCTTACTTGAAAAGCTGCTTTCTGGTTACCTCTGTCAATTTTTCCCCCTCCTTCCCCCGTGGATCCTGATGGGTTGATGAAGGTGTCCATGCCATGTTAAAAGTGGGTTGTTGTTGCAAGGAAAGTGGTTGTTTATTGGCCTAAATGTGGGCTGGCAGATGTGAAGTTGTTTCTGATAACATTTTTTCTTGCTGATTTGGAGTGGCTGCCTGAGAACTTCCTGATGGAAAAGTTAAAGGGTCTGTGTTGTGATCACAGCTGTATGCTAGAGAACTATCCTGTAGTTATGCTTACAGGAAGAAGTTATGTTATACTAGTTTTTCTTGTGTATTTCAGCCAAAGGAAATGGGCAGCGCATGCATCATATTCATCGTCTGCCTTCCACTCATCCTGTGGTATGAAAAAACTTTTCTGTGCTCAGGCACAGGATTTCAGGGTGGTTCCTTGGGAAGTGATTGTATTTTTATAAGGTCTTGTTTAGTAACAAAAATTATTTTGTGAAACTTGACTCCTGACTCTTGCAATTCTGTTGCATTACCCTCACCTCTGATCAATATTCAGTTAATTGTTTTTCACTAAGTTCACTTTCCCTTTCTGATGTTACTTGTGCTGGAAACTTGCATTAAGGCTCTAAATATGCTGGACTCTAAATTTGCCCCTGGAAAATCCCTGTGGTTACTACTTTCTCTCCAGTTCCATAAGCTATAGAAATGACAGGTCAGGCCAGGCAGTTTGGTTGACTGGTCCCTGGGGAAAAGAGCAAAAATTTGCCTGCCAGAGAGGCAAGACTACTTTGTGCAATCTTTCCAACCATTTGGAGGTTTGTGGGCCCTAAAATTATTAGCTGGCCCGCAGTGTCCAAAAAAGGAGCCCCTTGCCTTGACTGACTACAGTTGGAGGGCATGGAGCAGGACATGCTGGTGGTTGCCTGGAGCCTTGTCTGGAGCAGTCCTGCTAGTGCTGTGTGTATTGTACTGTTGAATAGGCAGGGAAAGGTGTGTTTTGAAGAGACATTATTATATATGTAGGTTGAAGTGTTCACAGGCCTTAATCTTTTTGTGTGCCCCTAAGGACTTCCCTTGCATGTTCACACAGGACATAGTTCACCAAGTGGCTCTGCAAAGCAGTGCTGATGTGTCATGGGTGTCCCTTGCTCCGGGTGCTGCTGGGAGCGCGGCCTTCTCCGGTGACTCATGGCTCCTGCACAGCTTCCTGAGGGAGAAGGCAGGCCTGACGCATAGATAAGCTGTCCCTTGGGGCACCAGGGAGGAGTATTTGGTGTGCTGAGAAAAGGAGGCATTTAACTTATCTGTGTGAAAACAGGAACTGTGGAAGGCCTTCCAGTAGTGTGGTGGCTGCAGACAATGTGTGTGTATGCTTATTCAGTGTATTTTGAGCTCTGCCCATCTCCAGGCATGCCCTAATCTGCTTATTTCTGTGGAGGGCACTTCTGTCTATAAACTTCAACAAGGATGGAGTGTCTTAAACATTAGGTGTTCAATTGAACCTGCACAGAGGGAAGGTGGAGCTTCTGGGTGCCCTGTGCTGGACAGAAAGCTGCAGTCATTGTGTCTTGTCCTCTCCTTTTTCCTGTTTCTGCAGATGCACCAGCACACACAGCCATGCAAACATATCAGCTGTCTCCTTGGGAAGTTACAACCAGCTCTAGTTGTACAGGCATTTGAACTTGCAGTTCAGTTTAGGTCCTATGCATCTACATGTGTCTGGTCTTGGGATGTGTGAGCTTCTGCATCTTCTTTTCGAAATTCCTTTTCTGGTAGTGATGATAGAAATGAAATATTCTGTATCATGGTGGAAGTAGGCTGCAGAAAAAGTAAAACTGTAGATCTGAATACTGTGAGCTAAAAACCTAAGAACTAAAGAATGCAAGAAGCAACAAACAGCCTAGTTTCTGAGAGGCTGATGAAGTTTTAGGTTTACTGTGGGGGAAACCCTCTTATTCTTTCCAATTTCAGGGCAATTACTGTTTTACGGCTTGCAAAAGAAAGATAAGGACAGCAAAAACCAGAATTAATAAGCACTGGTCATAATATTTAGTGAGTTAAGAGCATTTATAATTATTATGGAGTAAGAGGAGGGGAGAAAGCATGAAGGAGAAAGTAGTTTTATTTCCCTTGTTCCCCATTTGGATTAATGAATTTAATTACTTGGAAATAGCTAGTAGCAAACTTGTGGCTTTTTTCAAATGTACTTCTTACAAGACTGCAAATTTTAAAAGAAGAGGCAATTCAGTAAAAATAATTGAAGACATAAGACCTTAACCGCTATATCCCTCATTGCAAGTGCTTTGTGTCAGATGTTGAGAACTGAATTAATTTCCCTCTGATATATTGAGAGGGGAGAAACCAGGGCAATATATGATCCAATTCTAAATGCAGGGAAGCAAGTGAGATACTGATTTTTCTTTTGTTCTGTCAGCAAAAAATAGAGACAAATATGGAAAGGAAATGGCTATATGGAGTAATGGGATTCTGTGTAACAAGCAGCAAGAGTGCATGAGGTGGGAGGAAAGAGATGGGGCAGAGTGCCAGGAAAGGGTCTTAGTACAATAAATAAAGCATGTGTCAGAAATTTCTCATTTCTTGATGAGATAGTTTAGATTCCACTAAATTGTTTGTTCTGTTGTCAGCTTGAACAGGTCTTTGTAAAGTGATATGGCAGCTAAGCAAGTGAATAGCAAAGAAAAACAGCATTGCATCTTCTTTAAGTTAGGAAGATACCTGGTGGGATGGCTCATTACCATCAAATGAATGGTACATTACCTTCAAATGAAATTTTCCAAAGGGCTCATGTCCTGCTGGTAATCAATTAGGAGAGGATGTCTCAAATCATGCAAATGCTGCTGAAAACTCTGCCCAGTGTGTTTAACAATCTGAAAGAGTAATTTAGTGTTCTGCTGCTTAAATTTGTAGGCAATATATTACTGAAGTAGAGCTGCAAAATGCCCATGACAACTGAGTAACATGAGATTACTCTGAGCAACAGAGCAGCTGAGTAACATTTGGAAATCCATGAACAGACACTGAAGCTGGCTTTCTCCAAAGGTTACTTGACCATAAGCAGAGTGAGGAAGCATTTGAAAGAAGGCTTAAATCCATTTCCTTAAACAATTTGCAGTGGTGGCAGTCTGTTCTGAGTTGTTTCAGGAAGGCAGTGTAGTACCATATGCCTTTTCCTCTTGGTGTGTATGTATCCCCAGACAATACTATCTGCACCTATTGCAAAACCATCCTTGCTGTTCCTCTCGGCCACTGCAGCCCTGGAGATCCCCTTGACTGCAGTATAGCCCTGTCTATGCAGGCATTTTGCACTTCTAGGCAGAAACTCACTATGGCCTTGTTGCTCAGGAGGATTTCCATGTTAAGTTCCCATTGCCATGAACCTTGCTTTTGACCATTTTTAGTGAGGAGAGCAAGTCACTTGATATGTCTAAATTTTTTATCTGCAGCCACATGACCTCCTCTTAGAATGGACTGTTACAGAAAAACTGCTTGTCTGGGAGCTTTTTGCAGAGTCTAGACTGGAAATCTGTTGCCAGTAGATGTGCTAGACTGGGATTAGAAGTTTCCAAGCAGTGGTCTTTGGAACACATAACAATAGCCCATGTAGTTTTGCCTGCCACAGGATGACAGCTTCTTACTTTCAAACTGCTCTAATTGTGTTAAAATAAAGCTTTGAATGTTTGTTTGCTTTTCAGTGAAAGCAATTTCTGTAATTGGCAGAGATATGTGCCCTTGAATAAAAAGGTATATGATCACAAACTGCCTCTGTAAGAGAGCAATGCTCTTGTTGGAGCATGTTCTACACACTGGGGTGACTTTCACTGTGATGAGGGGTTTAAAAAGACCAGTAAGTGATAACTTCAAAAAGCACAGCTATTAAGAGGAAAACACAGATGCAGTTGGAATCTAGGCCTGGCAGTGTGGTTGTTGCAGGGTAGTGTGGAATCAATGCCTTACCAGAGCAGTAGAATAGATGCTGTGATTTGGTTTCTGTTTATGCTGTGAGCTAAGAGTAAATGTCAACTGTCTGGCTGTCTCTTCTCCCCTGAGAATGAGTGACAGTGACAGCTTTGATGTGCAATAACTAGGTTGCTGTGATTTGTGTTTACGGCTTTAAGTTTGGATGCTTGTGAGGGCAGGGCTATGAAAGTAGAACATGGCATTTGATATACGCAGATACCTCCACCCTACTTTCTGATAAAGCCATACTGACTGGGAGGAAAAATGGGGGAGACAAAGGTCCAGTGTCATAATCCAGGACTTTTCCCAGTGCCGGGGAGACTTCTGCTTTTTGTCCTCAGGCAAGATACCAAAAAAAAAGCATACCAAAAAAGAAGAAAAGTGGGTCTATCTTTGGAGAAACACTCTAGTTTTCCAGACATTAAGTACTCTTTCTTGGGAAACCACTTTGACATCTCGTGGGAGTTGACACAGTATAATGGTGTTTAGCCATAAAATAGCCTTTACACAATTGCAACATTAGGTTAAGAACTGAGAATCTATTTTAAGGTTTGTTGTTGGGTGAGAGAATGAAAATCTGTATCTTGACAGTGCTAATTCTTGAACATGTATTTTAGAAATAGTAACTTGGAAATGCCTGAATCCTTGGTAAAAAGATCTGTGTAATCCAGAGGTTTTGGAAAAGGGCTTTTCCTGCATTGGTACTAATATATCCCTTGTGAGATTTTAGAAGGCTCTTGTGTGCATGCACAGAAGGAAGGTGATATTAGCTGGAGGATGTGTTGTCACACTCCAGTTGAGCATTCCAATCAGTAAGTAGTGATTTGGGAGGACACAAGAATTCATATGTTTAGATGAGGCTATTAAGTATTTCATTAATACCCTGATGAAAGATACAGATTATTTATGAGGAAGTCCATTTGGGAAGTAGGTACTTTTAACACTTCTCCCTTCTTTCCCAAACTTGAGCTACTTTCAATAGAGGGTAAGCTGTCTCTTAAGGAGCATGTCATCTGCTCTCCATGTCAGCTGCCAGAATATAGCTGTTTTTGTGAGTAGCATCCTCAATACTAAGTGTGGCTAAAGTAGCCTTTTCTAAAAAGATAATAGAAAAGGCAGGGGTGGACAAGGGGCAGAATAAAGGATGGTGCTGCAGGCTGTCTAATATGATGAACGCTGTGAAATTGAGCACAACAGTCTTCAGACAGTCTTCGACTATAATTGGCAAGAGGAAGAAAGTTCTGGCAGTGTCTGTGGGATGTATCTGGTAAGAAAGAGTAACTCCTGTGTGCTGAGCAAATTGTATGGGGGTGGAGGAGATTGGAAGAAAGAAAAATTACCAGAAGTTTGAAAGACGGGTCTGTGGCATTTTTATACTGCCTTTTGTCCTGGTAGCTCCCTGCTGCCTGCTGAACATTGTTCTGCAGTGTCTGCTGCCTTATTACTAAGACTACTACTACTAATCTTACTGCTAAGGTTTTGTGTTATTTCCTTCCCCTAAAAACTTCAAATATAATTTTCCCCAATCATGTGGAGGAGATGGGGAAACAAATGAACAAAGGAAAGGTCTGGGTAAAGGGGATGCTGTTTCTGTCTTTAGTATCAGAATGACTTTGTAATACCTGCTGATGGTCTGTAGGCTTCCTAGATCATAGGTGTTCAAGACACCATGTGTTCCTAGCAAAATTGGCCCAAGTGATCAGGTTTGGAGCTCTCAGATTTCTGTTTACATTGTTTTCCTGTAATACTTATTCTTGATTAAATGCATGTGCTGTTCTGTGAAATCTTCTATATTGGTATGAAAAAGAAATCAGTTACAGAACAGTAACTGATTTAGTAAATGGACTAGTTTTTCAGTGGAACTGTCTTTTACACGCTGGATGTTAATTTATCAGCATCAAGTGACTTCCCTTCATGCTGTTTTTCCCACTAGTTCTCAGGCATAAGATGTTATTTAAGCATTCTCAAGGAGTCTGCATACACACTTGGGAGACTTCCCAAGTGTGTCTCTCTGGGGGACAGTGGTTTTGCTATTTTTAGCTTGATTTCTTCAAATCTTCCATTTCCTTTGTGTGAGAAACTTCACTAATTGTAAAGAGGTTGAACCATATAGTAAATGAACCTCAAAGTTGCATGGGAAGCTTTCACTCCACTACCAAGAAACCTATCAGCACTGTCTGGGCATTTTTGCCTAACCCTCTGATGGACTGAGCTACTCCGAGCAGCTGCAGACACATTAGGGTATAGCCTGAGACAGAAGTTGTACAGCTCAGAAACAGTTTTTGTAGGGACGCTATCTGTGCACTGTTTATTTTCACTGTGTCTGGGGTCTTCATTTTTGTCTGCTGGTGAACTCCAGCTGGCCATAACTCTTGGTGGTTTATTGCCTCTCTACTGAAGTACAATCCAGAAAGTGTGATAGGAGAAATTAAAACATCTGCTGCAGGGAGAAAGAAAAACTGCATTAACTAGTGAATATTTAAATGAGGAAGAAAGAATTCTTAGTTCAGGAATGTTGAACTAGCATGGGAAGTGTTCAGATGTAGACCTGGTGACTGAGAGTGATCTGAAGTCAGCGGCCTGCACGTCTGGCCTAAACTTCAGCTTCCTTTCTGGAAGGGTACAGGGCTCCTGAAGGCCCTGTGCCTTGTCTGCCAGCCTTGTGTGGGTGTCTGGTGCCTCAGAGCTAACTGAGCCTGAATTGAACCCTCTCTCTGGGGAGTGCTGTGCAGGAAGGGCTTTCTTCAGCTCCCTGAAAAAGTGCCTTGGGAACATGCATGAGGATACGGGGTGGCACCTATATGTGGAGAGATCTTGTGTTTTTCTTGAAAGTGTGAGATGATCTGCTTGTGTGCTGCCTCCTCACAAAAGTGGGGCTGGCTGAGTCAGTGCCCAGGGCCTGATGTCAGGATTGATTGGCAGAAGCCTGGTGAGGACTGGGAAGGTGTAAAGCAGGTTCAGGGACTGGTTCTTTAGAGGGAGTGAGCATAACCTCTGCCCTCCCCTGTTTGGGTATTTTTTTTTCCCCTAGGTTAAGGGACTATTAGATGGGAGCACTGACAGTGGGGAAGAGCTGGGATTTGGATACTTGCTTCCTACCACAAATGTTCATGTGATAATGTGGGAGGGAGATTTGGGTCCAGCTGTGTGAGGGTGAAGACTCTCCAGGGTGTTCTCAGAATTCCACTGAGCTCTGGCCCCAGCTCTGAGGAAGCTGGGAATGCTCATGAATTTTTTCTCTTTTGTGCTCAGCAGAGCACTTCCTGTGGCATTCAGGCATGCTGCAACAGCTTCCTCTACTGCATTCTTCCCTGGGAAGCATCTGAAATACGCTTTTCTTTTCTGTGTAGGAACTTGAAACTGCTTTGTTCTTGCATGATTTGGGAAAGATTATGTGGTTTTTAGCTGACAGGCTATAACTTCTCCTACTGTCTTGGTTGCTCTTGCTTACTGTTTCCCTTCGAAAGCCTGAGTCAGGTGGTGGTTGTGAAATCTGTCTGTTAGATCAGTGTCTGTACATATATGTGCTGTGTTGACCTAGGTAGTGGAACAGATTTTATGCTCTAGGGAACTGTGAACCTATAAATAAATCAATCCTTTAAGTAATTATTTTGTGGTTTTTTGAATAATCTGGCTCTCCCACCTCATCCTCTTTTTCAGAGGATCACAGAATTAAGCTCTTATAATGACATCTTGCAGCGTAAAATCAGCATTTCATTCTGATAGGTCTCTCTGTGATAAGATGGTATTGCAGCTCTTGAAATCAAATTTGAAGTGTCCTGCTGGATTTGACAATTTAGACAAAAAGGAACATGTAGCAATGTAGTGGGTACTATTATTATCTACTAACATAGTAGACGTAATAACATTAAACATTGATGAAACATGCAAAAACTCTCCTTGCAGTTAAATGCTTAAAACCCTCCCCCCAAATCCTATGACTTAAAATACCCAACCCAAAGAAAAACAAAACACACCTTGCAAACCCCAGCTAACCACACTGTTATCTCTTTTATGGAGCTAGGTGGTTGAAGCAGGAGTTAAAATTATTGTCTGATGTGAGGGAATGCTGGAGCTGGGCAGGAATTTTCTCATGCCTGTTTGGTGGAAGATGGCTGTGAGGAGGAACAGTAAGATTTTGGAAAGGAGGAGAAAAAACTGTAAGAAGCTCAGGAGGGACTTAAAATTTCTCCAACTTGATGTTGTAAATGCTGTCTGGAATTACATAGGACAACAAGGAAAATGGTCTGATGTTGTTTTGGTTCTTGTGGTATTCAAGGAAACAGGGTTTGGAACAGCATCTGCATATCAACTGAATTGTCTGGAAGAACCTGGCCTGCAACAGTCTCTTCTTTTCAATAAGACACTGTCCTAGACCTCAAGGTCTGGCTGACAGGAAATTATAATAGTATCAATCAGACTTGGCCAGTTGAAGTCAAGAATAATCCAGGTAAAATGTGGTCACTGAGGTGTGATTCTTGGTGCTTTATGTAACCAAAACTCAGCTGAGCATTTTTACACTGTTGTTATGCTGTTAAATGTACATTGCCCTGAGAAATACTCCTGCTGGTTCAGCAAGAACTGACATGACTGGTGATGCTGTATAGATAAGATGTGGCTGAAGGAAGCTACTTGAGAGTGCTGAGCAAATAAGTGCCTCAGAACAAAAAATGAAATTCAATGAAATATCACAAATAATATTTAAAAAAACAGCCTGCATGCAAGAAGCAGAAGAAGACAGGGTAGCACTGCAAGATGGTAATGCAGCATTTGCATCCTCAGCCATGTGATAGTCCCTGTTTGTGGCAATAAAGGTTGAAGTAAATTCCTGGCCAGAGACCTGTGTGGAAGAACTAGTGAACCATGACATCCTTCATCTGGGTTGTTTTTTTTGGTATAGAAAATGAACACATGAATATTAAAGCAGTCAAAATAACTTGTAAATCTTTGTTGTTGAAATTAATTACATTTCTGACAAGAACCCTTAAATCATCACATCAGATGCTCCAAACTGAAACCATATACTCACAAAGGCAGACAGGAAAGCTCTCTGGAGGGGGAGGCTGAGGCAAGGAGGCAAAACCTCAGCATAGCTGTTAGTGGAGCATGTCTCTAGGCATGGGTCTCTTGTGCATGAGCTCCATCAAAAGCAGCATGGCCAGCAGTTCAGGGGAGGTGATTCTGCCCCTCTGCTCCACTCTTCTGAATACTACATCCAGCTCTACAGTCTCTAACATGAGAAGGACATGGACCTGCTCGGGAGGGTCCAGAGGACACTCAGAAGATGGTCAGAGGGCTGGAGCACCTCTCCTGTAAGACAGGCTGAGAGCTGGAGTTGTTTTGATGCCTGAAGAGGCCACCTAAAACAGAGACTAGAGAAGAATAAGGAAATAAAGGTAGGTATTTATTTGAAGGGCCTTCAAAGGTACACCCTGGGGAGACAGAGGCTAATGCCAAGATGGACCCCAAGACGGATGACAGGTCATGAGTTCTTCACACTTTTATAGGTTTGGTTCATTTGTGTATCAGTGTTAATTCTGCAATTAAAGCTTCAGTTAATGATGTAATTTCCCCTCAGCTTGCCCCCCTCTCAAAGGCTTTTGGTTTATACTTTTTGGGCCTAGGATGGTCTGAGTGTCCTTGCAGAGCAGGCCTGGAGAGGCTTTGTTATGTCTACCTAGCATAAGAGAGCAGAAGTTACCAGGCTACAAGAAACTTCAGAGCTGCACACTAGGCAGTACAGGATATGGAAAATATGAAAGTTAAAACTTAAGGCATCAGTTTCACCTGGAGAAGAGAAGGCTCTGAGGAAACCTCATTGCAGCCTTATGGTATCTAAAAGGGGCTACAAGAAATCTGGAGAGGGACTTTTTACAAAACCATGTAATGATAGGACAAGGGGGATGGCTTTAAACTGGAAGAAAGTAGATTTAGACTAGATATTAGGAAGAAATTCTTTACTGTGAGGCACTGGAACAGGTTGCCCAGAGAAGCTGTGGATTCTCCATCCCTGGAAGCATTCAAGGCCAGGTTGGATGGAGCTCTGAGCAACCTGGTCTAGTGGAAAGTGTCCCTGCCCATGGCAGGGGGTTTGGAACTAGGTGATCTTTAAGGTCCCTTTCAACCCAAACCTTTCTATGAAAAGCAACCCCATAGTAAAGCATTGTGAGACTCTTTGTTTTGGTTTGTGGCTTTAACTTGGCTTTTTAATTGTTACAGAACAAAGAACCTCTCTAGGTTACCAGGGAATATAAACAAGAAGCAAAGAATATGTACAGTCTTGTATTTCTTACTGCTTAAAAGCAGTGAATTGCAGAGAAACAAGATTGAAATTTAGTAGTCCTTGAGGAGACATGATTTCTTTCCTGAAGATTTTGTTTGAAAATGGTCATGCTGTAGGGTTGTGGGTTGTATGTTTTATAATTTCTTTTTATGTCAAATGGGCAGAATGGTACTACATCTTTTCCTATGTTTTTATCAGGCATCAAGGGCTACAAATGAGTTCTGTCTTGGCAGTTGCTACTTCTGACCTTTTTTTTTTTTTTTATTACATGCTTTTTAGCTCGATATTTTGACATGCCTGGGCTTTGATTCCAGTGGCTATAGTGAAAGTGTCAAAGGACAAATAGTATTTCAAAGGGTGAGAACTCCTTTTACACATCTTCTCTGAACACTTTTTTTGCCAGCTGTAGAAGGAGCTTGTTTTTTGAACAGTTTCCCAATCCTGGCTTGTTTCTGTTCAGCTATGTTTACCCTCTGGATGTTGGGGATATGGAGCTACAAAGACAGAAAGGAAGAATTCACATTTGCTAGGTATGCTTTTGACAATTGCTATTTCATATCCATTGATTTGCTTAGAGCTGTTGGTAGGGCAAATGGCGATGAAAAAAAACAAACACTTTGAAATAAGTACATCTGTATAGCAAGACAGTCTTCTCAAAGAAAGTGGCTGAAAATCTGAATTTTCTATACGCTGCATTTGTATGCATAATACTAAGTTGCTATTTTCTTTCCATGTACCATTTGATCCCCAGCAAACTCTGAGTGGGTGGAATGTGTGGGACTTTGCCTGTTCTGCCAGAGCTGATCATGTCTTCTGTGACTGGTAAATCAAAGTAGCAGCAGCATCCCACCAGACCTTGATGTCTCTTGCTAGTCATGCTCCAGTCACAAAGCAAGCTTACTGATAGCTTCACTGGGCTTCCTCCCTTCTTGCCAAAAAATACTCTCTAATTGCATGTATTGCCAGTAAATAGAGATTACATACTGAGTAGGTGTTAAGTTTCAGTGCAGGTTATACAAGGCCTGACACCACCTTTCCTACTATCACCTCCCTAGCTCTTAAAATGCCCCAAACACTGTTAAAGTGTTAGGCAGTTTAGAGAGGTCACAGCTAGCTTGTTTCAGTAGAAGAAACTTCTTACTTTTCTTTGAAGATGAGTTTTTCAGCTTCACTCCATCTTAGAGTTTTTGAATTATTAGAGTTTGGATTGAGTCTGTATCAGCTGATGTGTTCAAGAAAGTGAAGCTCATACTGACTGAACTTGTAAAAGTGGGAGTCTGTAGGACTGGGATCTCTGGGAAAGGCAGATTTGCCATGTGCAGTACTTCTGTCATTGTGTAGTCTGACATGCCTCCCACTTTGAACAGGATGACTTGAGGAGTGTTCAAGTGGGTCTGGGGTTTTTCTTTATTCTGTCCTGCTAGACTCTGTAAAGAAGTGTTTTGTTGATGCTGAGCTTTTCTAAAGCTGGTAGGAAGGATGACTTAATACATATGGCTAACCTAACCACATCTAGAGTGAAAATATGACGTGTGCTTAAGAGAGGCTTTCCAGCGAGACAAGGACGATAATAAGTCTTTGCAGTTCTGCCCAGTCAGTGGTAAATTATCGGAGTGCTTGTTTTCACAAGTCCCGTGATACAGATGAGTCATTCTTAAAAGATAAACAGATCTGCCCAGATACTACATTCTGTTATGTTCAGTGGTCCTGAGCAGAGCCAAAAGCCAGAAGAGAAGTATGGCAGAATGAAAAAGTACTCTCCTCTGTGTGTTGATGTATCAGATTGAGGTTTCAGGATCGCTGTCCTTACCCACCTTCCCCTAGCAAAGCTGTCAGTAGATGAATTGTATAGGAAAACTTCAGTAACCCAGAACTCTGAGCTTCCCAGTTTGATTTCCACACAGATGAAGGTGGAACTACATTTAGCACACAGTGCTCTCCTGTGCGCAAGTCATTACTAGATCAGCCTTGGCCAAACTTCCAAATTAGTGCTTTTTGGATAGGCTGAGTCAGAAGCAACAGCTGCTGCTGCTGCAAGGATGAAAAATGAGTCAGCTGCAAAAGGTTCATTAGTGAACAAAGGAGGCCTACCAGGGCAGAGCTTTAAAGTGACTTGGCTAGTGTATCTAAACTCAAAAATTATTACTTCAGAGATTCCCATGTCCCCTTGGACTTTAGGACTGCCTCATGAACAGACTCATGACTGTGCAATGATCTTTGTCAAGTCTCAGAGTAAACCATAGCAGAACTGGAATTACAAGGTGGGCATGAACTGGCTTCTAGGGTAAGGAGAAGCTGGTTGTTGTGGTGGTTGGTGGTGTCTGCCTGAGTTCCACCTATGGTGGAAGGGGAGCAATGGACTCTACTGCTGTTGGTGTTACCAGGCAAGTGATACATGTCATCCTGAGCTTGAGTGGCCATGCTGGACTCCACAACAGGATCATATTTTGGGAAACTCTCAGAGCAAGAACTTTTAAGGCCTTACTGGAAAAGAAACCTGATTGCTGTACTAGGCTGAAGTTTCAGGAGTGGAAGTTTTGTAGTCATATGGAAATCCAAAAGCAAGTTAAGCCTCCTGAGGCACTGCTAAATTGAAGGCCTCCTGTCACTTGCTGGTAGAGACAAGTTTTGCTCTGCTGTGCTGTTATGGTATGTTTCCCTGGTGTTCTCACCTAGTGTCAATAGAGGGACTGTATCCATTTCAGTCAGGTCAAAACCTGGTGTCCAAAATCAGCATGAACATCATATTATGCTGAACAGCATGGCTCTGCTTTTCCCTACACTGTCTCATTGTTCTTGCTGAAGTGTGAGATGGTTTTCATGACACCACAGCCCCATAGTGGGTATCAGGTTTTTATCCTAAAAAACCACCTCAGGGTATTGCTATACCCAAACTGAAAAGCCATTTAGGAACAGACAAGGGAACAATGGGATATATGTGCAGGTTACCCCTGAACTGAGACCAATTTTTAGTTTTATAAGTTTTGAGAAACAGGTAAGCAGGGACAAGATGACAAATCAAAGCTGTATGAAGTAAGTTCCTGCACAGCTGTCTGTTTCTTTTCTGTAAGACCATCAAATTATTTTGACAATTCTTATTATTTTTAAATAATCTGCTCTTTGTTGCAATATAAAATGAAATTTAGAACTGGAAGAGCTGTCAATGAGAAAAAGAGATGCCCGTGATGAGTGTTAGCTGCCTCTGCCCTGTGTGACAAACACTTTAGGCTTTATATTTCTTAATCATCAGAATTTCAAACAAAAACCCATATGCAACTTTCTTAGGGGGACCTTCTTAATCAAACTTTTGAAGGGGGAGGAACCCACTCTTATGAGCCCACAAGGCTACTGGGGTTTGGGTTCAAATGCTGAATCTGGAACCCTGCTGATTACACAAAGTGTTGTTACAGCACTTGCTTAATTTCCTTCTTGGAACATGTGAAAGTAATTATAGGGTGGCTGGAAGAAGGCACAGGAAGGCTGGATGTTACAGCGGGGATACTGCAACACGTGTATCAATCAACGAGGCCCGTGGAAAGGAAATATATATGGACGGATTCTTGGTAGATGTTTCAGAGATGTTTATTTCCCCAGCCGCATGGCCGGGGCTCTGCCGAGGAACTGCTCAATCACGGGACCCGAGGGTCCCTGCCCACACAGGGGAACACAAAACAACCGATGGGGAACGAGGCTGAGCAGGGGCAGGGAAATCCCGTGTCTGTCCCAGGGCCCCTCTGCCAGGGCTACATGGCAGGGGGGGAGGGACCCTGACAGCTGGAAGCAGCCTTAGAAAACAAAAGCAAATGAAATGTGGGCCACTTGTAAATCTGTATTGTGCCCATGGGTGGGAGCAGGTTTCTGTATTAAATTAGCTTTTTTGCAGCCACTGTACTGCTGACTAACTGCAGCCCAGATGCAAATTGTTTACACTGTCCTGGCAGTATGGGATGCTGTAAAGTATTGGTCAGCTGGTCTTTGTCTTTACAGGACATGAGTAAGCTTCATGAGCTTCCACATACATCACCAATAGCTTTAATTTATTTGTGTGTGTGTGCAGCAATAAGATTACTTTATCAGAAGATCTTAAAAGTACTTCTGCAGTTGTTCCCCGTTTGCTTCCTCCTCCTTGTTAATGTTTCCGGAATTAATTTATCATCCTGGCTTTGTTTAGAAGCACCAGGCTTTTGTCTTACGATGTGGTGTTATCCTGATGTCCAGAATGCCCGGCACAGATGAGAGCCCTGCTGCAGCCAGCCCTGTGCAAACATAAGGCAGAGCCAACTCTGAAAAACTTGGCAGTGTTAGTCTCGGAGCCTGTCAGGCTGAATCACTTGGGAATGTATCTGAGGGAAGCATGTTCAGGTGGGCCTATTACAGGGAAAATAATAAGTTGTCACAGTGAGTAGCACTCTTCTAGGGAGGCAGATGTGCTGCTGGAGTGCAGTTGTGCTTGGTTGCTGCCTTCCATCACAGAAATCTTCCTTTCACAGATGCGTTTTTTGTTAGACCTGGAATAGGTCTAACATAGCATACAGCAAAAGCTGTCCTGTTTTGGAGGGAGAAAGGAACTTGGAAGGTGTAACATTTATTTTTCTGCTAAAATATCAGTGATACTGGGAATTCTTTACCTGAAGCAAGCCTTTTAAAGGGCAGAGAGAAGTATGTTTTATATCCAGACAATCTGTAGCACTGTAGAAGCACCAGTGGCAGCTTCCTATAGCCCAAACATTTTGACTCTGGTAGAACATAAATATAATTTGCATTTTAGACTAAGCTTTGATGCTAATGGTTTTCTTTTTAAGAGATAGATAAACTACTGGGGGAAAAAAACATCATATTTCTAATAGAAAGGCAGACAAGACCCATAATTAATGTTGCACTAGCAGGCTTCCTCCATGGTTGGCTAATCACAGCTGAGTGTTAATAAGCATAGAGTTTTTTTAAATACTGTTGTAACATGTTAATTAAGATAATTCGTCTCCATGTGTCTCTTGAGTTACCAGATGGCGACTGCATTGGTGGAAGGCTGCAATTAGAGTCTTTTCTTTCTTGCTTTTTCTTCCCCTGCCCTAAGGGGGAAAAAAAAAAGAAGGAAAAAGAAAAAAAATGCAGCTTTAGTGTGTATGGGATGGCTGTGAGGGGTGCCTGGTACTGTGCACATTTTAAGTGTTTGTGTCTAATTATATAACTGCACAGCTATATGATTATATATACAAATCTCTTTGCTTTGGTTCTTCTCATTTACCCACATTATGACATTAAAAAATAATAAGCCTCCTCTTCAGAGTATGCCCTTGCTGGGGAAACTGTAATTTCCCTGTGAAGACTCCCATCCTGCTCAGTTTGGTCTTCTGTCTTTGAATTCAGAATAAGCAGCATCTGGAGCCAGTAAAGACAGAGAGCTTATTTTTCAGTGGACTTTGGCCTCTGCTTAATACACAGAACCCAAAAGAGGGTTATGTTTTGCAGTGTGTTTTTAGGAAGGCTTAAAATACTTTAGGGGCAGGGTCAGTGAGAAGTGTGTGCACTCACAATGGAGGCCTTTTATTGACTTCTGCCTCCTGTAAGTTAAATATAAAGAGGTCCTTTAGCCTCAGCTGTTGTGACTGGGCCCCAGCAGCAGCTGCTGTATCGGGTTTGTCCCTTTGGGAAATGGCCCATCTGCTCATGTGCTAGAGAAAGCCAGAGTGCCGAAAAGGAGCAGATTCAAAATCTGTTCTCCTGCTTCCAATCCTCATCTCCACCCCAGAAATTACAGACCAGTGGAAAACCTGGGCATCTGGTAATCTTTATTTTACGGAGTGAATCCCGTCTCTGGCTAGAAACACACCAAGTTGTCAACTGTTGCCAGCTGGCAGAGGATGGCTTCAGTCTGGGTCCCTTCTCACGTGATCTGTCTGCAGCTACTGTGTTTGTACAGTTAAAGCACACAGGTTAGTCCACTGGTGGGCAGTAAGCAAAAAAACCCCAATAATACCTTGAGCTACCTGAAAGGGGAGCAAAGCATGCTTCACCTCCACCAAGAGGGATCCACTTGTCCTCTAGGGAAAAGGCTTTTTAATGACTGCAGCACACATTTGTGTTGGAATTTCATTGTGTGGGCTAAAAAATGCTCTGAAGATGGTGGAAAAGGGCCAAATCTCAAATATTATTCCCAGATCAGGTCCTTGTGCTTCTTGGAGCCAGCCTGCCAAGAGAAACCCGGGTCTAAAGCGTGTGGCTCTTTGTGTTCAGCACAAACCTGCTGTTACAAGCAGTGACATTTGTCCCTGAAATGCTTGATGAGCCACTTCCTAGCCTAATATTAATCCAGGCTCTCTGCCTGGGAAGGACAATGCAGGAGCAGAGGGTGCGTAGTGGGAAGCTGCTGTGCTGAAAGCTTTTGAATGCATCCAGGCAAAACATGGTTAGTCGGAAACCTGAAGGTATTTAGCACTCAGAAATGGAGCTGGCACTCTTGCTGGAAAACGTGGGTGGAGGTGACTGCTTTTCTATCTGCCACTAAAGCACATCCCCTTGTCATTGCTTTCTCAACAGGAAGGAAGGTGTGGGTGGGGAGCAGCAGTGCTGTTGATCAAAGCTTATCAAGGTGTTTTTTCTCTCCAGACCAACTGCCTCGGAAGTGTTTCTTTCTTTGGTAAAAGACGGTGTTTAGTTGACCTATCTGGTCTGAAAGGGGTATGAAATGGTAACAGACTTGCTTCTTACTAAAGCTAAACTGCTGGTGAGGGAGGGGCTGCCAAAAGAGGCTTCTGCTGTTTATAGGCTGGTTTGTGTGTACAGGGGAAGAGAAGAAAAACAAGGATCTTGCCTCTCTGGATTTCACACTGAAAGTGAAGCTGGCTAGTCATCTTCCTCCATCATTTCCCTCTCTGCAGAAAACTCCTGGAGCCAAACACCAGTCCTGTCTCAGGCAGAAGGAAATCTTGTGTGACTGAACGCCCTGGTGTAAGAAGAAAAATTCCTGACTGAAAAAGAAGCTTGTGGAATTTTTTTGTTCTGCAGTCACCCTGTTTTCCCCCTGCTCCCCCAGAGAATGACACAGCAGGAGATTTGGGTTAGAAGGACATGACAAGTAGCTCTATGTTCGAGTAAAATAGGTGTCTATATATTTTTTAATCTTTTTTCTTCTCAAGGCAGGAAACCACCTTTAGCCTAGACTCGTCAGAGCATAGGGGATAAAGTTGTCATGAGAAAAGCAGCTAACTTGGACAGTAAATTTCCTGTCTGATAGTTCCAAAGGGTTTACAAAATAAGTGCTTGTTGTTGAAAATGGCACAAATGCCAGTTGCATGTGTTCCTTTGGTTTTGGTGCTACTTTTCAGGTTTTTTCCTCTCAGTGGGTGGATAGTGGATTTTGAGTTCATCATATGCTAGGTAAGGATCTGTCCTACCTTAACAAATAGGGAAGTGTTTGAGACAATGTCTTCTCTTTAAGGAAAAGCTATGCTGAAAAACAAAAAAACCCCACCCAAACCCAAACAAACATACCAAAACAAAACCAAAAAAGACCCAAACCAAACAAATTTAATTAAAGTTACTTGCAGTGTGTTCTCTTAAGTGTAACCTGAGGCACTGGAGTCTGTCTGCAGCACTGGGAGGCTGATGTGTTCCTCTAGTTGCTCAAGCAGCTGCTAAGTCAGCTCAGTGCTGTGGCTGACTACCCTACTGCTGTGGCTAAGGACAGTACTGACGCTATTATCTGGCTGGATTACATTCATGCTTCTCTGAGTACTGGTGACAGAGGCTGGGAGTATATCCAAGTACTGGGCAAAGGGAGAAGTAAATTCTTTCCTTACTGGCTTACTGAACAACCAGGAGATTAGCGGAGAGGTTGAGTAGCACCCTGCTGGCAAGAACTGAAATTCTGCGCTGAGAGAAAACAATGTCTCTTCTTCCATTAGCAAATATGGCCAGAGCTCTTGTTAGGAAGCAACTGAATGCATTTGCTAAAGCCAAACCCATGTTCAGTATCACCCCTGAGTGGGATCTGCAGGCAACACTCTGCTAGAATTGCCAGACCCTACAGAAGCTGAAGAGAGCATTCTTGCTGCTCCCTGGCTTGCTCTTCTAGGCTGCTGACTGCATCAGGCTGTCAAGTTTTTATTGTGAAAAAGCATTGTGTAAAAAAAGATGAAGCCCTGTGTATGAATTTGCATGCAAATAGCAACTGATAAAAACCCCACTATTGCTGCAGGCCCATTCAGGGCACTAACTGGAAAAGAACTGTGAATCTGGCTCTGTTGTATTCAGCATGGTGTTAACGTGAAAATGCACAGCATCTGCAGAAGGCTTCAGACGGAATTGGTATTTCAGACCACCCATTTAGCTGTGGCAAGACCCAGATTGAAGGTAGGAGTAGAGAGGGAGTGTTACTCCCCTAGAGTTTGGAAGGTCCTTGCCAGAAATTAGTAATAGCTTTTGCAGTTCCCTCAGCTATACTGAGGTGATGCATACATGAATTATCCAAGTTGAAAATGAAAGTTTCTGTAGCAGGGACAAGTAACTGGAAGATAGGGATATCTCATGTTTATTTTGAGTGCTTTTCTAGATACGCTGTTTGTAAGGCTGGTGACGAGTCCTGTCTGAGAGAATAAAGGTGACAGTGTTTTGGAGAACTGGAGACTTGGACAGAGAAGTTCTTGCCACTGTGGAATGTGCTGAAGCACAGCTTTTAAGAGAGTGAACAGGCAATGACTGTGACCAGGAGGAAACTTTCCTGTGTGATAGGAGATAGGAGAAGAGACAAAAAGGTGGCAAGCCAACCTTTTTTGAGTGACTCCACAGAAATCCTACTATAGGGCAGTCAAAGTAGTACAAGAGAGCTAGGATGAGGTTTCAGAGGAAACAGCATGAAAGAAATGGCATGGCCTCTAGCACTGGAACAATTTAATTGGGTGCTTATGTGTTCTGCTTCACAAAGATGTTTGCTCACCAGGTAAGACCTGCTGACATGAGACATCATGACAAGTTTAACCAGACTAGCCAGGGGAATATTTGTCTTGATTACGAGGGTGGTTTTTGTTTGTAGGATGTTTTTCTTCTGAGAGTCTTGATAGTATCTGTTAAATGGAGTAAAAGTTGTAGATGAAGACAGAGAAGTACTGAGCTTAGCATCTTCCATTTCCAGTTTTTACATCACACAAAAGTTGTGATAGGTCTAAAAGGCCAGGAGGTGTTAACATCCGAGCAGGGCACATGCTCGGGGTATCCAGCAGAACAGTTGTTAACACAAATGGCTTCCAAAGTGCTTCAGCATAGACCTGTATGGCTCCTCTGACACTGCTCTGGGGACAGTCAAACCTGCTAGAGCACTTGTGTAGTCAGTCAGGGATTTAGCTGAGGTTGAGTCCAGCTTCCTCTTGAAGTTGCTGGGATTTGGGCCTGACTCATGTAAAGAGGCACTTTAATTTGTCAAAACTGTTCCTGTCCCAGTTTTAGTGACCTTTGTGCCCTGCTGTGGAGAAGAAGAAATATTACTGGATGTTCAGTGCAAAACATCCTATTGTTAAGCTAAATGCAGTTGTCTGCCCAGGTAAGGGGAGCAGTGCCATGGCTTGTTCTCCCTCAGTTACAAACTTACAGTTAGGCACTCTGGCAGATCATGATTAGAAGGGGGTTTATGCTTGCTTGGTTGGTTGGGGGTTTTTTTTGTTTAGTTGTTTGTTTGGGTTTTGTTTGTTTTTCTCATAAGAATGCATTTTGTTAAGGAGGATTGGGTTTTCATCTCTGTGTAGTCAGACTAGCCAGTAAAACATGTTAGTGACTGAAAAACAGTTCAGGTGCTTGGTGCAGAAAGGAGGGGTGTAAGATCCTTTGTAGAGTCCATGAATCTTACTAGCTGAAAAAAATAAAAGAGACAGTGCCAAACAAATAAGACTGTAGCGAGGTCTTGGACTTCTGTGTGGTGGTGTGCCTGTGCAAAGAAGGTTAATACTGGGGAGCTTTTATAATTCTGTGGCAATTATCCAGTCAGATTGAAGTATGATTTAATCTTTCTTTGTATGTGTAAGTGGAGTGTATTGTTCTTCGTCCTTGCCATAACCGGCTCATCCTGCTTGAGCTTTGTAAATCTTCTACTTATCTGTGAATTTCACTCTCAGTGGTCAAGAATCAACTGTGCTCCTGTCGTTTATGTTCTGAGCACTTAAACCCCTCACTTTTGTGTCAGCACACAAGAGACCACATGCTTCCATCTGTGACATTGTATATGACCGTGGCTCGGGTTTGTGTCTGTTACATTATGCTGGAAATGCTTTTAGTTCTGCATCAGGTTGGCATTCAGGACCACTGCTCAGCTTCAGTTCAGCCAGGACATGGAAGAACCATTTCATCCTTTGGTGATTAGTGTAATCAACTTGGCCAGCTGACATCTCTGTCAGCTGGATTCCAGCTCCTCACAGTTGTCTGTGAATCTGCTGGAAGAGGAAGCAAGTGTGGCTTGCTACTTGAAGCAGAGCCATGGGAAAGGGAGCTGGTGAAGGTGCAATGTGATGTCGCTGTTACTGCAACAAAAAAGAGGTTCCCTAGTGTTGTGGTGATTATTGTCAAGCTGGCAACAGCTATTCAAAGAACATCAGAGCAGTTAACTCTCCTTGAAGGAGGACAGTATTTTTTCAAGTGACCAAAACACAGAAAAATATGGTGCTTACAGATGATTTGGTGGGAAGCTGGGTGGAAGTACATGCTGGCTTAGTATTTTTTTTCATTTGTATATTAAAAAATTGTCTGTATAGTAAATACCTAGTGGTTTGGAATGGCATTTGCAGAAGCTCCAGTGCCTAACTTAATTTCTGCCTGTCAATCTGGAAATGACGATTTCTTTACCTCTGAACAGAGTTCAGTGATGTTCCCTTCCTGTTTTCCAGCAGTGTATGCTGGCAGAGAACCAGCACTCTCAGGAGATGTCATAAACTTCAGTACCTCCTAGAAACAGGGCCTTTGGGAGTATTTGCTCCCTTTGCACACAGTGGAGAAATACTTAAAAGCTATTTCTGTGCATCCTCAAAGCTTGATGAATCAAGATCCTGGCAACAGCTTTGCAAGCCTAGAAGTTGGTAACTTCTGTAACTTGGCTCTCTTACTCTTCCCTGCCTGGCATGAACATTTGTTTTAAGATGTCTCACAAGCCCTGGGATACTTCCAAAAACATGTGTTTCAGGAATGGAGTTGATGAAATTCCTGCATGTATCTTTCTGTTCCCAGTACTGAACCATCCTTCCACAGCCATGCTCCAGAGTGTTCACACAGGCAGCTCTTTCCATCCACCTGCACCTTCTGGCTGCTAACCGCAGCCAGGAGTGGGCTGCTCTGGGTGTGCATTCTGGTAGCAGTTGGTGCACACCTTTTTTCACCCCTGAAGTGTCAGTGGTTTATTCTGTGGACAGCAGTAAGTGGGATGCTCTGCATGGTTTTGTATTGCTGTGAATACTGTGAATACTTGTATTGCTGTGAGTGCTGCAAACGCGGGACGTAAGCTTTGCTGCTGGGGACATAAAGGGTTGTGCAGAATCAGACTTGGGCTTTTTCTTCTATTAGCCCCAGTTTAGAGTGCACACGTGGAGGCAGTTGAAGAAACTGAAAGCTCAGGGCAGTGAAAGCTTAGGGAATAGGTCACTGCATTGTCTGTCCCAGGCATTCTGGATGCCTCTGTTATGCTCGACTGGGCCCTGGTTTGCAGAGGTGCTGCATTCTGTCAGAGATGCCAGGGAGAGGGAGCCAGTCCAGGAGGGAGCCAGAGGTATTTGACTTTCTCCGTTTTTCAGTACCACCAGTCCATCATCTTAGCCACCCAAGCCTTGCCTTCAGCAATTTTCAATGCCACAAGCACTGTCTAGCAGACCTCCCCAAAGCTGCAGGCTCTGAGATGCTTTGTTCCCCTGAGGTTGCCTTGCAAAGGACAGTCCAGGATCAGCTCAATCTTGTTGAGGGTGGATGGTGTTGATGTTCTGGCTGTGTGATCCAGACCTTTTTTATCTATTTCCCAGCACACAGGCAGTGTTCTTCCATCACAGTGAAGGTGACATTTTAAAATATTTGTGCACTCCTGGATGCTGTGATGACAAATGAAGGTTGGGGTTAGAGGGAAGGGGAGGTGGCTAATTCTGCAATCTCTTCCCTGTGAATAGGGCAAGTCAGGCACAACTGCCTGAACACACTTATCAGCTGCTTCTGTCCTTTCCTGTGCCAAGTGGTCTGTGGAGGTGAGGAGGAATCCAGTTTGCAGTTGCATGGCTGTGCATCTCCTGAAGACCTTGCCTGAGAAGGCCGAGTCAGGGTTCTGCAGGTGCTTGATGTGGTGGTATTTCCAAGCCTTTGAAAGCGCTATTCCAATGTAAATGAGCGCCTGTTTCTTGTTGGCTGGCTTATTTTTGTACATAACTGAGAAATCTCATCAGTGTAGGTGGCACTTTATGACAGAAGGGGAACCAAAAGTGAGCTGCTTCTGTGTGCAAAAGGGCTCCTAGTGCAGTGGCCAGGCTTACACATGGGCATAGCTCAGGAGGAAAGGGAACTGTGGGACTGAGCTCTTTGCTGCAATCAGCAGAACGATGTTGTGCACAACTCCCAAGTAATTCCAGGTACTTGTTGTGGTATGAAAAGGTGTAGGGAAGTTGTCCTGTCTGCTCTCGAGTTTTGGCAACTCCACCAGTGCCTAGAGAGAGGTATGTGTTAAGCGCTAAAAATATCTCTGGTGCTCAAATGGGTCCTTGCAATTTAGCAAAAAAACCTCTCCTGGACTGCAGATGAACCAGGGCGTTTGTCTGTGTGCTTGAATGTGAAATGTGCCATTAATCTGTTGCTTTGGCTGATCCCAACTGCCATGAGATGCTGCACGGGCTCACAGTGAAAGGAGGTTTAGACTCATAAGGTGCAGGATTAAAACACTGGTTACAAAGTTATTGCAGAAAGAAAAGATAAAAAACACGGAAGAGCTAACAGTTAAAACTCAGAGGCACAGGAGAGTGGCTTCTCTGAAGCTTATTTAAGAATAAATCCCCTCAAGAACAAAGTCTTCTTGAGAAGCTCCTGCTTAGACCCCTGTTAACCTTTTCTGAAGAAGTAAATTGAATTGCAGTTATAAAGCTGGCAGAACTCATACCAGAGCATTTTTGGCTTCAGTCAGCACTTCATGTCAGGGTTTATTGGTATTTACAAGCACTACCTGTGCTGCATTCTCACATGTGATTAGGTTCAAGGGTTGCTTGCACTAAGGCAGTGTGGCAAATTTTTCCACAGTGAACGAATCTCAAGTTTTCTTTTGCTTCTTAAATCTTGCTCAAAATCCAATTACCTGGACTTTGCCCAGCTGTTTGTTGCTGTTTGTCCCACAGTAAATGGGTCACTTAGAGGTAGAACATGACAATGTGTGCTCTGGGGTTTTAAGGACAGGCCTGGGTCACCATGCTCTGATGGAACACCCTGGGTGGGTTGACTGATTTTCCATGCCCCAAAATATCTCAAGAGGGATCTATGATGTATTTTCTTTTATGAACTCTGGGAAGCTGATGTGAATTTTAAGGGAAAAATCTGGATTTCTCCATCTTTCAGCCAGGCAGATACATGTTGTCAGCGGAAGTTATTGGGGCTGTTCTGCAGGGTCATTGTGACCAGCCAGAAGAAAGGAAGTTCTGAGCAAGACAAATATCCTGTTTTCAGTGCAGTTTCCTCAATTTTGGTTTGTTATTATTTGAATGGCTATTGAAAATTCTGCAAGAAAAGTTCTGGCATGTGCTATGCCTATACCCACTAGTCAGGGTAATGGAGGTGCAAAAAGGAATGTGAAGCACCTTCAGCACTCCAGAGTTCCTATAGGTAAACAGAGGAGCTTTTTAGAAATGTTTTCATAATATACTGAATTCCTTTATAAAAGTAGACTAGAATACTGGTCTTAGGAGACGTCCTCTTGAGGTGATCAAGTCCAACCTTTGACAGAACACCACCATGTAACTAAACCATAGCACTAAGTGCCATGTCCAGTTGTTTCCTGAATACTGCCAGGGATGGTGACTTCACCACTTCCCTGTGCAGCCTGTTCCAACACCTGACCACCCTTTCAGTAAAGAAATTCCTCCTACTGCAGCAAAGCTCTGTTGCCAATCTTGTTGGTGGCATATCTATGTAAAATAGTGAAAATCTGTGTGCTTTTACATGCTTCTAGGGTGCCTTATGATGGGGCAGGTCTGCACCTTGACACTGCGTACCCATAGTACAGAGGGGGTTTTGCATTTCTCACTCATTTCAGTAGGTCTTGTGCTCTTCCCCTGCCAGACTAATAGGAAAGCCTGGTTGTTAGGTTCACCCCAGTCTCTAATGAAACAGCTATGGGGCAAAGATAGCACTAAGGATTTTCTGGGTCTCTCTCATGTGGAGTCTCTGTTGCGTCACTGTTCAAAAATATCACCAGTTTGGTGCCTGCCAGCTGGACTGTACTACTGGGATAATTAGCAGTATTTAGCAATCACAGAAACTTATCAGAGGTGCTTTCTACCATTGTGTTAACAGCCTTTCTTCTCAGTTTTAGTAGTTTCTTAATTTGGTGGGTGTTTGTTGGTGGAAGTCTGCCTGTGTGTCATATATATTGTGTAACAGGTGTCTTCCTCTGAGATGTCCTTCATGCTGCTTTCTCTTTTACCAGATTGTCCCCAGCCACCACAACCTGAGAATGGAGGCTATAAATGCCACCCCAGCCCTTGCAACAACCCTCTGACTTCAGGCAGTGTCATAGAGTATCTGTGTGTTGAAGGCTACATGCTCAAAGGAGATTATAAATACTTGACCTGCAAGAATGGAGAATGGAACCCAGCCATGGAAGTCAGCTGCAGGCTCAGCCCAGGTGAGCACTCCCTGACTCTAGAATTGCCCTTGTTTTGACTTTTCAGATTATCTTTAAACACTTAGTGTGATGCTGGGCAAGTCCATATGGCTGTCTCTCATTGCTCCAGCAATTTCATAAATGCAGCTCACAATCATGACTCTTTTCTTAAAAATGTCTCTTCAGTAGCAGCCCATCAGATGCAGACTTAGTCCCTAATACAAGCAGAAAAGCCATGGAAAGGAGTATAAAGTAGGCAACTTCTTACTTATATGGAGCCTCTTACCTTGAGGCTCTCATCCCAGGAATGGGGGAAACACTGATGGAAGCATTTTCCCTGCTGTCTGGTTTTCCTTGATGGGTTTGACAGTACATCTCCCTCAGTGAGTCTGTCCACATGTGTGTGCATGTGTGTAGAATCAGTCTTCCTTGCAAACAGGTTAAGTAACTGTTGGCTTCCTGTGTCAAAAAGCTTGATGGTGCTGCTTTTCACTGTACTGGCAGGAAAGGACATTGCTGACAAATGATTTCTGCTTCTCTTCAAATAGAAGTGGACAGCTTTTGCTTTGTGTCTCTCCCAGCTGAACAGGAATTCCTCCATCAAAGCAGGGAAGTGAAAAGGTTTGCAGGAAAGTGTTCATCATACAGCTCTTAGTTTGCCTACTACTCTTCTGGTTTTGACAGTGGGTATATTGGATAAAGGGAGAACTCCCTCCCCTCTTCCAGGTGGGCTTGTTGATAGAATCTTACTACTCAAGTCATCCTGAGCCAGCAGGATGTACAGTTTGGAATTAAGTCTCATAATATATAAAGCAAAATGTGTCAGCTTAACTGGAAGGAAACAGGAAAAAAAAAAAAAGTACCTTCATCAAGCTCTTTATGAAGTTCACCGCATACCTGTGACCTCTGGAACATCCTGTCCTGTCCCAAAGACACTGTCTTTTCAGTGTCTCTGCCATTCCAATAGCCCCTTCCTATGATTTATGAGGAAGGATCTGGGAATTTACCTGGCAGCAAATAGATCCTGAAGAGGCTTTTCAAATTCAGCATAAGCTTCCTTTCCACAGTGATCCCCCTTCCCCTTGCTGCATGCAGGCTGGAGAACAAAGCTGTGCTATTACACATAGTATTCCCTGAATGGCGTTCCTGCATGGTCGCACTTGGTCTAGCTGAAAGATTGTGTTGTAATGAGCAGAAATCCCTCAGATTTCTTTAGCATCTTGAAGATCAGTGGCATTATCAAAAATATGGTGTTTCAAAAGTCTGACCCAATGAAAAAGCTATTGCTTTCACAAGACAAGCTTTCAATCAACTGTTCAGGGTCAGACATAGCTGAGTCTTAACTAGTGGGTCTCTTTCACAGGGCTAAAAGGAGGAGAAGGAGGTGGGAGACTCTAGGAAGGCAGTAGGTCTTAAAATGACTGGTAGGGGTAAGATCCTACCTGCTCCATATAGGATAAATTAAGTCCCTAGCAGTTATCACATGTTTTGTACAGCTCTGAGCCTGTCAGCCCCATAGCCTTTTGGCAGTTTATTGTATGAGTTAGTGACATATTTTGATGTATGAGATGGTAAATGTTCTGGAGTGCATCCTGGATAGTGAGCAGTTTGAGAGCATCATGTACTGATGCTGAAAATGGAGCATCTCTATTTGCCTACCCTTGTTCCTGTTAGTGCCCTGAGAAATGCTGAAAGTTAAAATCCTTACTCAACCCTATTTGTCACAGAGAAAAATCTGCCAGTCACTGTTGGTTTGTTTTTGGTTTTTTTTTTTTTCCTGGGGAGACATCAAGCTACTTCTAAAAGATTTCAAAGAAACAAATTCAAAACAACTAAACCAGTAGGTTTGACCCCAAGAGATGATGCAGAAAATTGCAAAATAGGTTTCCATCTTAAATACCTGTTTTGGGCATAGATTTCAGGCTGTAGGCTTAAAAAGAGTGATCATCTCAGCTGAGAAAAAATGTTTTTTGGAACTTTTTCTATTGTTTGGCCTAAAATATGCTGCTTATTGTGCTAGATAATTATTAGCCTTGCTGGTGATATCAGGACATTCTCTAGCTTTTGTTCAGGCAGATGTGTATGTAACATGACCCTTACCACCATCTGTCAGTTCCCATGGCCTGCTTGCACTGCTTTTCTATTTGCTCTGTGTTTTTCCAAAGGACCCTTGTCTGTGCCTGTTTCATGTTAGGTTCCCTTTACAGCTGATGGAGAGGTGTCAGCTTCAGCTGCGAACTGAGATAGGTGGTGTGCCTTGACTGTGTGGGAAACTTGGGCTCCTTACACACACCCCCAGGTGTAAGTCCTGAGGAGCAGTGTGAACGTTTTTCCCTCTCTATGGCAGTTACTTAAGGGAGTGGATCATTTTACCTTGTGTTCCCCTTGGTTTTGTAGAAAAGGATTCTCCTCCAACAATTGGAGTGCCCACGCTGTCCATAGTAGCCTCCACAGCGAGCTCCGTTGCCCTGATTCTGCTGTTAGTCGTGCTGTTTGTTCTGCTGCAGCCGAAGCTGAAGTCGTTCCATCACAGCAGGTAAGTGTAGCTGGGCTTTGGAGGGGCTCGAGGCACACTGTTTCTTTGCAGTAGGAACCCATTCAGGTAGTTGGGTTAGACCTTTGTTTTGGAGCAACTTAACTCCTTGCTTCTCTCTTCCTCTTTTCATCGCCTCAGTGCCATCTCTGCCCCATGCTACTGATCCAGCATTTTTCTGAAATGGTGTTCTGTGATCCCCACCTGCAGTCCCCATTCTTATGTGCCACCCAAGGAGTGACTTCCTTGTGCTTTTGCCTTGGCTTTGAACAGAAGAAGTTATGGTCCTTACTAGCCTGGCTATAGATCAATTTCCTGCCTCTTCTAGCCTTGGATAGCTACTTAAGTCTGTGTCTGGGTGTATATATGTGCATCTTCCCCAGACTGTGGGGTCCTGTGGACCCGAATGTAGGCAGTACTGCTCTTTAGATACATGTGCAAGTCTGCCATCCTTCTCTGCTGCAGGAGGAGAGCCCTCGTGGCCTGGCTTTGTGGGTGAGAGGAGGGACCCAGCCAGAACACTGCTGCCAGCTGAGGCAGACACTTCAGTAGTGGGGAGGTTGAGAGGTGGGGCCCTGGAGTCTGCCCTCTTCTGAAAAGGCCCAAACTACTAGAAAAGAAAAATTTACTCTCGGGCCTTATGAGGCCAGGTGATTTATGCTGTGCCAGAGCTGTCTTCCCCAGCCTGCCAGGGGCTATCTGGCCAGCAGCAGAGGCAGTGGAACAGACAGTGCTGAGTGTTGTGGAATGTAGCAGTGCACCAGGCTGGACTCAACAGTGCTCCTTGCTAAGAGCACAGAACTGAGTCATGATCTTTGTCAGATTTAGCTGTGGAGGTTAGTGGGGGGGAAGCACTGTAACCTTTTCAGATCTTGCTGCTAAATCCATCGGGTGCCATGAATTACGGCCCCTGCTCATGTTTAATGGCAATTCACAGTAGGGCTGCAAGACTGCTTGCCTGACCTTGTTAAACCACCGTTCAAGTTTCTGTCTGTTCTCCCTTGATGGTGAGAATTAGAGTTCTGCTATGGGAGGTTACTGGGGTTGTTGGTAATATATATAATAAAATAAATACTCGATTTATTTTTTTTTCTCCCCCTCTTTCTTTCTTTTTTTTGAGGCGAGACCAAGGTGTGTCTGGAGATCAGGTCTCTATTATGGTGGATGGTGTCCAAGTGGCCTTGCCATCCTACGAAGAAGCAGTGTATGGCAGCACAGGGAATTGCATTCCACCCTCGGACTCCCGAGTGCAGATCGTGCTGTCGGAGGGAGCTGGACAGAATGGACCCAGAGAGATGCAGCAGCCGGACCAAGGGGCCCACAGTAGCTTTGAAAGAGAAGATGAAGCCCCTGGACATTCTGGACTGTGTGAAGCCAGTGGTTCCCAGCGCTCTGAAACTGTTCTTGTGCATCAGGCTGCTACCTCTTCCTGGGTAGCTGGCATGGCTAGCAGTAGACCTGTACACAAAGAGGTCCAAGATTCAGAAAGCAGTGACATACAAAGCCTTTTATCACTCACTTCCTCTGAGGAATACACAGATGGTAAGTGACTTGTGCAAGGAGCACTAAATGAGACCCTTTTAGGAGTACGTTCTGCAGTTGACTATCTGGGATGAAAACGGCAAGGGATGCCCCTATGTGTGTCTGCCACTAGACCAGCTTTTGAAAAGATCCAGTCTCCATAGCATGTTTCACCTCTTAAACATGTAAGAAGTATTTAATACTTTCTTCTGAAGAACTCAGTGTTCTCAGACTGGGAGCCTAGGGCAGTTTGAGCAAGATTGCCTACTGCTTACTCTTGTTTTAGCAAAGGATTTTCAGAGAAAACCAGTCTCCAGCATCATAGGGCAAGAGCAGTAAAATAACTATGTTTGTGGAAACTGAGTTGGTGGGAGCGGGAGGACATGCTTGGAATACAAACCCTTTGTGATGTTTGGGCTGCTTCATTTTTAGACTATTATAGTCAGCAGCTTCCTGCCACAGAGCATTCAGTGCTGCAGCCATAGCCTGCAAGAAGACTTAAGAGGGATGTGCTTGAACGTACTGTAGAGGGCAGAGGGGCAAGTCTGTTGAACAGTCAGAGCATCTTTTATTCCTCACTTCTGTGCTGTCCTGAAGGAGTGGCTTTGCAATGCCAGAGCTGATGTGAAGGTGTAGCTTAAGGTTGCTTCTGCAGGGACTGCTGTGTCTTAGGCAAGAAATGTAACTGGCTTGTAGATAGCTCAGGGCAGAACTCGCACTTTCCACGGTATTAAGAAATATTTTGTGCTAGGAGGGTCATGGAGGACCAGATAGACACCAGAGTGGTGATGGAGTCTCTGTCCTTGGGAGTTTTTCAAGGCTGGAGCTGGTGATGGTGCCACTCTCAGGGGCAGGTTGGAGCAGAGTCCTCCAGAGTTCCTTTCTGCTGGGATGTGATGAGAGGGAGACCACTGCATTGTCATGTTATGGAAGTGCGAGCCTGTCTTGCTTTCAATAGTAATTTCTCTGGTGTGTGTTGAACTACAGAAATTTGACTACTTTTCCTTTTTTTCTCTCCACTATTCAGATATTCCCTTATTGAAGGAAGCATGAGGTCTGCTGTGTTTGTCCAGTCTTCTCCATCTTGGATTTCTTCCTCCTCCCCTCTCCCTGCCTTTGGGACAGAAGCACTCTGTGCAGTCTTCCCCATCCTCGCAAGCTGTACCCTGGATACCTCCAAGAAGAGATGCCCTCAGCTGAAGATCCAAAGGATGTCGCCAGGTTGCCTCCTGGACGCACCAGTTGAGTTGGTGCAGCGCTGGCTTCCCCATTCCATCAGCATCAGGGGCTCAAGGAACAGAGTGGATTTGAGCTCTCCTCTCCCCTTCCCCAGCCAGATGTTTGACAGCAGTCTCTGAAGAGCTGCTCTTTTCTTGTGCCTTTCTCCTCCTCACACCGGCTTGTTGCAGCTTATCAGCCTTTCTAGCCCTTCTGCTGCCCCGAGAGCAGGGGCTAAACCCACTTGCTCGCTGGGTGCAGACACAGTTTAAATATACGTATATATGTTATATAGGCTCTTCTTCCAGCATCCTCTTTGTGATAGGGCAGGACAAAACGCCTCACTGGGACTGAAACTGGGCTTGGGAGGGACCGCAGTTGAGGGGCAGCCTGTGATGTCTAGAAGAGCCTCACATGAGGTGGGCTGTGTGACAGCTTAGCGGTGCACGAACAGTTCACTGAGAATTGCTTAAACACTGAAGGCTGAGAAGTCCAACATGTAGGAATGCCCTCTGCCCCACCCCTGCAGGAGTCCATTCCTGAAAATCACTTTCTCTCCTCCTTCTTCCTGTACCAGTGCAGCCCACTGGAAGAGGTTCAGGTGTTTGAAAATATCAAGACAAAAAAATAGTGAATTCCTAGTGCCATTGGTGCAATCTCAAATTCCTTTCCCAGCCACAGTAGGTACTTGGATCCTGGGTAGCTGCCATCTCAGAGGCTGGTGTGTCTTCCTAGCTTTATACAGCAAAGGGTCTGCTGTTTTAACCTGGTGGGCTCCAATGGGCCCAGAGAGAAGGGCTCCTCCCTTGTGGCTGGGGGTAAGCAGCATTTGTAAAGCTTCTCCTAAACACAGTGCCAGCCTGTTGCTGTGAGGGAAGGTTGAGTACACTGACAGCAGTGCTAGAGAACACCACAGCTCAGCCTCAAAACTTGCTGAAGTTTTGAGGATTGTTTTCAGTTCTGGTAGTAGGGAAGAGAAAATTCAGAAATATGTGTACCTCTGCCTGCCACAGTTATCTACAGCAGGTCAGACTGTCCGTGTTGGGACTCCATATCTGCAGGAAGTCACATCTGTCTGGGGTAGGTGTCCAATCCAAGTGCTGTGGTGGTTGTAAGATTCCTCACTGAGGTCTGGACACTGTTCCATGGGATTGGTTTCAGCAAGAAGAGTTGGCTTCTTAGATGCATGTACCTTGTCATAACTGTCTTGAAATAACCAGGGAAGTGTTTGCCCTGTGAGAAGCTGCTAAATTTTTGAGTTGAAGGAGCAAAATGTCATGGCCTTACACATCATGTGGTAATGTAAACAGGGATGCTATTTTTGCTACTTTGCTTTTGATTTACGATCCTCACCATCCTCATCCTCGTTGCTACAGTAAAAAATATTACAGCACTTGACAAAAGTGATACAACATCTTTACATATAAAATCACTGTGGCTTAGCTCCAGTTCTTTGAAATGGGGATTGGCCAGAGTATCCAGCTATGTATCTGCTATTCTTTTTCCTGAATAGCTGTTAAATCCAAGGACACATGGAAACAGTGTGTGCTTGTGGATGGAAGAATCCTTTTTTCCCTATCCTTGTTATAGAGAGATGTTAATTTAAAAATACAGTGTTTTAAACATCCTTCCATCCTTGCTCACATTATCTTGCATTAACACAAGAATTTGATAAATCCCATTTGGATGGTTTAGGTATTTTTTGTTCAGTTTGGATGGTGAAAATCCTGTGTCATTTTACAGTGGGCTGTGGTGTCCAGCTTCAAGCACTGTAGAGGACAAATGCTGTTTCCACATCTGCTCTTGGAATTTTAAAAAATAAGCATGGGAATGATTGTGTTTAGCTTTTTGACTGTTGGAAATGGTCTAAGCTTGAGTAAATTCTCCTCCATTGGCTTGTCAGGGGTGACGGAGGGGTTGAGCAAGTGTAGTGGTAAGGGAGTGTGGAGGAAAGTCTGTGTGACTTCTTTCCTAACCAGCTTGGAGCAGGAGTTGTTTTTTATGCATTTAAGGTCCTGTCTGCTCAAACTGACCCTCAGCAATTCAAGGTATAGAAGTTGGGAACGTGTTGCCTTCCTGTAAAGGGCAGTGCTAGTGCCGGGTTGGTGGGAGAAGGTGGAAGCTGATCCCAAGGCCTGACCTTGCTCTGGACAAGTATGTGCACCACCAGCAGAAAACACATCCTCTGTGGCCTAGCCTCCTCTCTGCTGTTGTAAAACAAGCAGCTGCTAGCATGGGAGAGAAAATTCAATTTGGGTGGGGAAGAAAAGGAAGCAAGCTCTACAAAAAGGGAGTGTTTTAATTTCACAGAATCACACAGAATTAACTAGGCTGGGAAAAACCTTTGAGATCATCAAGTCCAACCTATGACTGAACACCACCTTGTCAACTAGACCATGGCACTGAGTGCCACCTCCAGGGATGGTGACTCCACCACCTCCCTGGGCAGCCCATTCCAGTGCCCAATCACTGCTTCTGTGAAGAATTTCTTCCTAATGTCCAGCTTAAACTTCCCCTGGTACAGCTTAAGAGTGTGTCCTCTTGTCCTGTCACTGGTTCCCTGGGAGAAGAGGCTGAGCCCCACCTGGCTACAGCCTCTTTTCAGGGAGTTGTGGAGAGTGATAAGGTTTCCCCTGAACCTCCTCTTCCCCAGGCTGAACAACCCCGGCTTCCTCATAGGATTTGTGCTCCAGAGCCTTCACCAGCCTTGTTGCCCTTTGTCTGGATGCATTTGAGCATCTCAATGTCCTTCTTAAATTGGGGGGCTCAGAACAGGACACAGCACTCAAGGTGCAGCCTCACCAGTGCCAAGTACAGGGGGACAGTCACTGCCCTGGTCCTGCTGGCCACACTGCTCCTGATAAAGGCCAGGAGGCCTTTGGCTTTCTTGGTCACCTGGGCACAGCTGGCTCATGTTCAGTCTGCCATCAGTCAGTACCCCCAGGTCCTTTTCTGCCTGGCTGCTGTCCAGCCACTCTGTCCCCAGCCTGTAGCACTGCAGGGGATTGTTGCAGCCAAAGTGAAGGACCCAGTGCTTGGTCTTGTTAAACCTCATATTGTTGGCTTCTATAAAAATTGTTGGAAATGGCTTTACTAACAAGTGGGGGAAATGCAGAGGTGGAGGAGGGAAATATGCAAGTGTAGCTATTGTAATCAAGCATAAAATGGCAGCTTCTGTTGGCTTGTTGAGGGTAAGCCAGCAGCTTCCAGGCCAGTCTCTGTGCTGGCTGGTAATCCCATCTGATGATTCCAGATCCCGCAGAAAAGCTCTATTCCCTGCAGCAAATCTTGTGGGAACAGGCCCCAAGGATCTGTGTGAGCCAGAACACGGAACACAGTTTGGGGGCATCACGTTGATTGTCCACATCCTCAGCTTTAGAGATAATTTTGATATAAAATTAAGTAAAACAGTGGGGGAGGAACCTAAAAGATGTCTGACAACTTTTTCAAGGGGGAGGGAGAGCAAGGCCTCACTTTACTGGTTATCAAGTGATTATTATTCATTCGTGTTTGTTTTAATTCTGCAGAGGCTGAAGGACTGAGAAGTCTTTGGGTAGAGATATAGGAAAACCTACTTTGTACAGTCCTGCCTTTACTTATGGGAGCAAGGCCTGGAGCCTTAAGATCCCTCAGATGTGAGCTCCGCTCTGACTCAGGAGTGTTCATTATCGCTGAGCTAAGAGTGTGTTCTCTGTGGATTTTCCCATAAGTAGATGCAGCCTGGATCTCAGTATTGTGGATGGAAAGCACAGAGGCTCAGCCATGCAAGATGTAATACAGTAAATGGGTTTTTTCTCTTTTTTTTTTCTCCTGATGGGGCTACAGTCTCCATACCTTTTCTTCCCCCACCTATGTCTGGCAAAAGATTTCAAAGGGAGGCATTTTTTCTTATTTAACACTCCCAACATAATCATCTCATGCTCTGTCATACATGCTGGATCCTGTGATATTCAAGAACATTAAAATTAGTTAATTATATTGAGAAAAATAAAAATAGCACTTACTTTAAAGTTTTCCATTATTTTTGGAGTGATAGTTGGGGGGGGGGGAAAGGGCATTTCAGAAATTCAGGATATTATGTGCAATAGAAAAACTTCCTTGCTCCTTTCCAGTTCCATAGTTTTTTTAAAAATAAATGCAACTTAGTGCAGTGTTTACAGCTCAAGCATTGTAGAACTGGACTAGCCTGAGAGAACCAGGAAGTGAAGTTGGCAGTGACCCATGGGGAAGTGGGCCAGTCTCCTGCCAGGGTCTGCATCATGAAGCTCACCTTAAATGAGGAGCCAGCTTGGACTGTGTCAGAGCCTCCTGCAGCCTTGAAGGGTGTCAGAAGCACTGGTGAGAGCGGGGTTTGTGTGTTCTGGTTTTAAATAGCTTGTGCCTCCCCAACATTAACTGCAGAAGAGGTAAAAATTAAGTCAGGAGAGATGCGCTGTAGCATGTGAGCCTGTGGAGTTGTTGCTGAGTTAAAACGTGAGTTTGGGAGGGAGAAGAGCCTGATGCATTTTTATCCTTAACCACCAGGGAAGTTGCTGGGTAGCAGAATGTATACTCAGCAAGAAGAATGTTTTTTTCACCCCTTGGACATCTCTGCTGAGGCTTCTCCTTGGCCTTTCAGCTCTGGTGTGGTGGACTGTTTACTGCATCTGGAACCTTAATTTGGTCTTTCAGTGTGTGGAGAACTCAGGTGTGTTAGGAAGAAATCTGTTCCACATGCTTTGGGAAGAAACATCCTAAGATGCTCCCAGAGGCGGATGACTTGGGTCAATACTGAGGAGTGGAGCTAAGAGAGCAACTGGCTCAGCCATTGGAAATAACCTGGGATGGTTAAGTCATTTGCAGCACAGAAAAGGGAACACAAGGAGGAGTCTAAGGAAGAGCTGAAAACAGAGGTTTACTGCAGGCTAGTGAGCTAATGCAATCATGACCAGGTTGTAAGGAAGCTTATGCTTTGTTAGATGATTTAGTGTACACCAGCAGGCTTGCTGTATAAAAAAAAAAAAATGTACAACTGGTTGGACACACTGAGCTGTCCTTGCTGACCTTTTTAGAACATACTTGCAAAATGTGGTTTTACTGTTCTGATAGCAATTAAAAAAAAATCTGCCTTGTTACTCTATCCAGATAACTATTTAAATAAATTTCACTTTGGTTTTTTGTATATAAATGCAATAAATCCCATTAATTTTGCACATCCTGCCTCACCCCGTCCTCACCTTTCAGTCCTTACCAGGGAACAGCAGATTGAATTTGCTCTATGTGAAAACCTTTGTTTGCAGAAGAACTTGATTAGAAAACAGTTTTTCTCTACAATACCCTTTGAAAGTGCAAAGAGGTTTCCTAGAGCAGGCTTCATTTTAAGGTGTATTTTTATACAAGAAATAAGCCTTTTTCCAGTCCTAGCACACTAGGACAGAACACGCCACTTCCCACATTTCAGGGCTCTGTGTTCAGCACTGCTTTCAAACTCAACCCTCTGCAGGTGATGTTCAGATCTATGTACCCACCAGAACATGTGGTGTTGATGCTCTGCATATGCTTTCTGTAAGCTATGCTTTTGCTTCTGTCCTTGAGTGAGAACAGACAGAGGCAACTGAGTTGTGCCGGAAAATGTTTTAGTTCAGATTCTCAAAGTTGCTTCCTTCCAAAAGAAAACGAAGTGAAGTTGTCTGTGAAGCAGATGTCCTATGATGCGGTGGGTAGACTGCTGGTAGTTGCTGATGCAAGTGCAAGGGGAGCTTGATTGCCTTTCTGCATTAATCTTTCCTTTCCTGTATGTGTTTTCTTTTTATCTGAATTGCACCACTATGGAATTATTTGCAGAATGGTACTCCATATATATATGTGGGATTTAAAACCATAACTGATGCTGTGCAGGATGTCACTCAATTGGTTTTATTTTGCTTTATTTTATATGTATTTTCTGGTATCCTGTACATTGCAGTGGGTGTGAAGATAGTATTTTAATATTTGTACAAAGTTTAATTTAATTGTTCTATGTATATAACTGCATTTCTAAATTAAAAAAAATTCTTTTGAAGTGAAGCTATAATTTCTTGTGGGTTTTTTTTTTTTTGTTTGTTTGTTTTTTGGTTTTTTTTTTTAACTGCTTAAGCCTTGTGGCTTGGAAATCTAGCAATCATTAATGACTATGTTGCAGTTGTGAAAACCAGGATGAAGCTAAAGCTAGGGAAGCTCAAATGGCTTGGGGAAGAGGGGTTCAGAGTTGGTGCAGCCTTAGAAGGATCATCTGTTTCCAAGTTCAGAAGCAAAGGCTGCCCTTGGTGTGCTTGCATAGAATTCCATGAGGAATGAGGCCAGGTTGGGCAGGGAGGAAAGGTTTAAAGAGATCATGTATGGTATGAGTGGATTTCAGAGAGGAAGGCAGGGTAAATATAATAAACAGCTAATTAATCTTGGAGTCTGTATAAGAACAGTATGTATAGGAAGAGAGTGTTATTTTTAGAGGGAAGATAGCTCTCATTGGTGAAATAATAATCCAAAGTGGGTAACAGGACAGTATAGGAGACATTAGAGACACCTTACAAATACGTGCATTAGTGCACCTGGGAGTGCAGAGGGGAGGCTGGGGCAGGCACTGCTCTTCCCTCGTGTCGTTGTGCTGCATTGGGAGGACGGGAGAAGCAGAAACTGCAGAGGAGCAGACACCCATTGTTCTTTAGTGCAATATACAGTCCATTACTATTTTTATTAATGCTTGTTTTGCTTCAAAAACCTAAGGTAACTTTGCCTTTTCAGGCAAGTGTACTAATGAGTGTTCCTTTCTTTTAACAAGATCTATCAATAATGTAATAGGAAAGGGAAGAAGGGAGGAGATCCTTTTGGCCAGCTTGTTCAAAGCAAAGTCTTTTGTGTACTTATATACATGATTTTTATTCTGTGTGAAGGAATAGCCAGCTTAAAGAGATGGGAAGGGGTGACATCTACCTTTTTCCTACTTCCATTTGTTCCAAAAATTATTCCCACACAGCAGGCACATCTTACTGTAATTTTACTACTGCAAAACTGGAGCTCTGTGGCCTGTGCATGCCTTCCTGGATCAGGCAGTTGGCACGTGGGAGTCACTGGCCTCCAGGAAACTTTTTCATCAGTGTTTTTCACTGGGTGATGGTCTCCTGCCACAGCAGTTCTGGCAGCCAGGAATGTGCCCTTCTTGACACGTTGGAAATTATTTGTCATCTCTGGTTTGAAATGGCAATGAGAAATGACTGGGAGACAAGCCTGAGGGAAGCCAGCCTGAGGTGGGTGGTCTGGGCGATCTTCCTTGACAGTTGGCCCTTTGGCTTGAAGGGCAAAAAGGCCAGGGCACACAGGAACATCTCTGCTTCCAGAAAAGCAGCCTCGCCACAAAGACTGACCCCGCCACAAAGCCTCTTTGAGAAACTCGCTCAGGAAAGGGGATAGATGGGCTGCTGCCCTCAGCAGGCGTCCTGTCAACGGCGCACTGCAGTGCTTGGCTCCCAGACAGGATGTTCTGTACACGTGGATTTTCCAGGAACACAAAGCGCGGAGCACGGCAGCCCCGGAGCAGCCACGTGCTTTAACCCTGTAGCGGACGCAGGACGGAGCGCCTCGGTCCCTGCTCCTTGCCGCGTCCGCAGCGCCACCATCGGAGAGCTCTGCCCTTCAGGTGCTGTCGGGCTGCCCGTGCCGGGACCCTCCCCTGCACTATCAGCTCCCCCAGCCGCCGACTTGTTTCTAAGGGTGTCGTGAAAACGCAGATTCCCCCTCCCGAAAGCAGAATGCCAGCAGGCTGTGTGCCAACAAGCCCCGTGCTTCACAAAGCGTTTGCACACCCCTCCTCACCTGCCAGGGCCACGCAGAGGGCCTCTTACGGTGCTGGCACCGGGGAGGAGAGCAGAGTCTGGCCGGGACACACTGCCAGCCCCCATTCCTCATCGGCTGTGGTACTTGGCAAAACTGAATGGTCTCTCTTGGCACCAACGGGGGTGCAGGGGAAGGGATGGGAAAGCACACACAACGGACTTCCCAATTCTCTCTGTTCCGTTTTGCAGGACAATGATGTTTACCAGCAAACTCCTCGCCTGAACCTTCAGTGAGACACAGGCAGAGTTAAACAGCCCAGAGAGTACCCTGGTATAAGGTGATTGTTCTTTCACAGCTCTTTGTCATGTGGCCCATGCTGAGCCCATGGTGTGTCTGTGGGACATAGCTCAGGCTTTTCATGTTATATCCATGAGAAAAAAACAGAATTTCAGGCAAGAGGGCACAGACTGGAGCCAGTATTCAAGGCACAAACACCCTTGACTCCTTGTCCGGACATGCCCCTCTGATCTGGCAGCTCTTTTAGTGGTTCGTGTTTGAGATCACGCTGACTTTAGCAGCTCTGCATGACATGCAGGGTTCATCTCCCAGGCCCATGTATCCCAATGAGGCTGGGGGACACACTTCATGGGACAGACATGCTCTCCCTTGTTCCCAAATGTGTCAAACCACAGCACCCAGCAGCTCGGGCAGCCAAGCATCACTGGGCACAGAGCTGATGCTCTCAGGGAAGGAGGGGGAAGCCATTGTGGGCTGGAGCATCCTCCGGATACCGGGGAGCACCAGGGAGACCTGTCCAGTTCATCGGGTTCAGTGGCAGGTGGGGGTGGGAGGACAGGTGGGAGAGCTGGCAGTGGCACAACCTTCCTGACAGGCCAGTGGCAACTGGGGATGCTCTTGGCCGGACTGGGCAGAGCTGCTGGCTGCTTTGCTGGATTTGCTTCTACCCTGGCTCTGCCCATCAGGCAGATCCTCCACAAAGAAGGGCTAACATGCTACCCATAATTAGAAGGTATATAATGTTCATCTTTAAACTCATATTCAAAGTCTCGTCATGTTGAGAAGATCAGGGGCCAGATTTGGGAGCAGCAGAGTTTTCCTAGGGGGCCAGCTCCTGATGGGAGCCAGAAGTGGAAGCCTGGTACCCAAGTACAGATATGCTCGGTTTCCCATTTTGTGCTCTTCTCCCTGGGTGCTACGGGGCAGTGTAGGGCTTCCTGTGGGTGGCAGGACTCCAAACTTGCTCAAATAACTTTCTTCCATCTTCATGAGCTGCCTGCACAGGATGGCAGAAATGTCCCTGTAACAGCTATTTCTTAGAGATTTATTATCCTGGGTTCAGCTTTGCAAACAGAGTTGTTACCATCCTACAGTCTGTCTTTCCCCTCATAAATGTAACCCGGCTCTAAATAATTTCTTCCTCCAGGAAGCTTTAAAATAGTTGATTTGTTAGTGAAACTGTTCAATATTTCTCTTATGCCTCCCTGTTGTTTTTTTCAACAGCTTTACAAATTATTGGGAATTTTTTTCTTTGAGGCATCTCCATGGGCGGGAAGGCCCACACTGTCCTTGTTGATGGAGGGGGGGAAAACAAAGCACAGAAAACTGAAATAACCTTCTCCAGGTCATACCAGAGGCTGTGTTGCAGGCAGGGAAACAAATGCTTTTAATGACACCTTCCCCATGTCTTCTTCCAGACCTCTCCTTTAGCTGTGAGCTCCTGTTTGTTCTGCACGTGGTGACAGAGGAACAGCCCCTTTATTCCAGCCAGGCTGTGCCTAAAGGGAATGACTCAAATGGTAATTCAGAGATATTGATTGTCCTCATCGTGGAAGCCAAATGCCAAGGGTAACACCTGCTATGTAATCACTTTCTTCTTACTCTGCCCTATGGCTAATGGGCTTGAGATCAACCAGTCAGGACCCTGCCCTGGGGTATCAAATGGAGGGCCTGCTGTTCCCAGCCTAAGAAAGGTCAGTGGGGACTCTGGCAGTCGTGCAGGGAGGTTGCCTTTCTTCTTTGCTGAATGTTGGCAGCAAAGTTAGGAATTTCAGAACAAAGTGGTAAAAATGCAAGGGAGTATGGGAGGGGTCTGGGTGCAGGGGCACGTGGTGCTGTTCCTCTGAGGCACTGGAATAAGGTTTTCTTGCTTACTAGTGCAATAGGGAACAAAGTGCATTGCTGTTTTGGTTGGTTTATCAGTTAATGGGCTGGTCCTGGTCCCAGTGAGTTGAGAAGCAAGGATTAATGCCTTGTAGCTTCCTCATGCAATTAGCAAAGACAATTATGAGAGATTCGGGGAGATTAAATCTTTCTTTCTTTCTTTGCTTCTCCCTCTGTTCTGCATTTGGATGAAGTCATCTTCACTTTACACCTTTTACACCTGGGATTACTTTTTGTAGTTTTTGAAGATGCCAATAACCATTGCATTTTGATCCTTCCCCCAGGAGCACAAACCCACCAGCAGCATTTTATTGCTAACCTGAAGCCAATGGGGTAAGGAAGGGACGTAAATGGGGGAAGGGGAAGCACTCTTTCCAGTCTCTCCAGCAGTGTCAGGGGTGACACTGCAACCCAAATGTGATCTTTCAGGGCATAGGGAAGATGCTTCACCACCCAGGTTTATGACTGATTTAATAAATTCTCCAAACACAGTGCCCTTCTGGGCAATTGATGCAGTTTCCTTTGAAATTTTCAAAAACACAAAGTACGGTTTTTTTGCTTTGTAAAGTCCAAAACATCTTTCTTATTTTACTGGGTTCCATAACCAAGAAAAAGAAGTTATATATAACTTTTATGTGTCTCCTTTTTAGTCTGGTGAGGGAGCAGGGGAATATTACTGCTTGAGGGGGATTCCCACCCTCCCCTACTTCTCAAAGAAAGCCTGCCTTGTTTTAAGTGTTTTCCTTCTGCCTGTCTCCACAGAAAATATAAGGGATATGGGATCTGGTATTCATTATAAGCTCCCAACAGAGTAAGATCAATGAAACTTTAAATAAAGCAGCTGTGAGCCAGTATGTTATTTGCTGTTGAAGTTAAAAACATGCTTAACAAAAACGGAGCATAATCATTTGGTGAGGGTCTTTGTTCCCTCTTTCAGAAGCTTGTGTGATATTGTCTTGTGGCTGGTGCTTCATAGTCACCCAAGGCAGATCTTGCCTGAATTTTCATCTGTGTACCTACCTAGCTACTGGAACGTGGAGCCTAGATCATGAAGCAGCCAGCTATTACATAGCTGTGGCTACTTTTACCTTTGAAATCAGGGGTGTCAGTTTAAGCATAAAACCACCCTTTTCTTCCTTGGATCTGAAAAGGATTTGGTAAAACAAAAAAACTTTTAAATTGTCTTCTCTTTAAATAGGGAACGATTTTTTTAATGCTCTTATTTCTTTTTTTTCTTCCTCTTTTATTCTAGCTTTGGGGGAAAAAAAAACCAAACCAAAACAAAACAACCCAAAATAGGATTGAAGCCCCAGTGCAGCTGTCAGGAACACTTCAAGTTTCCCTGTGTACACAGTTTGGTCACAGCGTTACACTTTGAGTGCAGAGCCCAGCAGTATTCTCCCTGAGTCACTCTTCTCCTCTGCCATGAAGCTGCCTGTCAGAGCCAGTGCTTTATGTCCCTATTTCTATCTCAGACAGTGGAGCTAGGGTCATGGAGAGCATTTTTCACCAGACAGGGAGTTCATTTTCCCTCCTCTCAGCAGCACAGCCCAGAGTAGCAAAGGCTGATCAGGCCAGCCTTGTAACATGAATTCAGCCCAGCCTGAAGAAAAGGCCTCTGAGCTTCCAGGACATACCCTTTCACCAACAGATGAGAAGGAGGTTGGAAGGCACCTGTGGGAGCAGCAACATATTTAAGCATCATGATATTTATCATTTTTATCAGTTGTCCTGCATGTCTAAGACATGGGAAAAACAAAGCAAAGGTCACACAAGAGCAATGAAATGATCAGAGGCTGGAAGGACTTACAAGAAAAGATGAAAAGGGATGTGTATCTCAGCTGTGCAGGGACAGCTAAGGAGGGCTGTTATTACTATCCGAAGCGAACAGTCCCCAGGGAGAAAAAAGGAGTCTTTATCCTACTTCAAGGGCTTGTAACTCAGTGTGACAGGAGAAATTCTGAAACATAAATATGGGTTAAACAGACAAAAAATAAAGTGCCTTGTAATGTCATTTGTTAAACTGAAGTGACTTCCCACAGAGAGCAGCAGAAGCCCAGGCTCTTGCCTTGTCTGTACACTGGGGAGGGGATGTATTTTCCTGTGGAAAGGCAGCAGGCGGTGGTGAGGACACACCTGCCAGGCTCTTTGTCTTCCAGCTTTCTGCCTGTCCGAAATAACCTGTGCCTGTTGCTTCCCCTCCTTCCCATTCAATGCCTGAATTTGATGGCAGTCACAAAAGAGAACTTTTCTGCTTGTATATATGCTGGGAACTTGCAAACTGGGGATGTCAGAAGGTCACGTAGCACTATCAGACCCTTGGAAAAGCTGCTGTGCCATTATTTAACACACTGTGCAGCTCAGGGGGCTGCATGAGAAAAGCCATGGCTGTTTTAGAGCTGCAGAAATGGTGCCAAATAGAAAAGGGATCTGCACAATCATGTCTTTTGTTTGGGCAGACACATATTCTGAACACTGTGGTAGCCAAACACTTAACTCTAGAGCAATAGGTGGAATATGTGCTTGGGTTACTGTGCTTTGCAGCCTGGTGTGCACTGCAGCTCACTGCACACCAGTGTCAGGGCTCAGAGATTAACTTGGTTCGAGCTGACCTTCATACCCTAATACTGGCCTTTAAAGTCTACCCAGAGTAGCATGCTTCAGACAAATCCCTATGCTTAACAAATAAGAGATGAACCACTATAGAAGTCTTCCCTGAGCCTTCCAGCTGCTGCACCCTGGGAACTGTCCCACATCACTTCTATATTTGCTGGTGCTGATCACTCCTTAATGCCTGCAGATGAGAGTGCTTTGTGGCACCAAACACCCCCTGCTCATAAGCCAAAATCTGCTGAATTTTCTCTTACATTTAGATGACTTTTCCAGCACTTGTGGCTGCAAGAGAAATATTCAGAGAATTAACTGTCTTCTTGAGGGCTTGGCTGGCTGGCATTATGGGTTTGGGGAAGGGTGAGTTCCAATGTCCTCACTAGTTATTCTAGCTCTATGTTGTTATATTTGTCACATAGATCATGGGATGGTTTAAAGCTCAAGGGCCTGATGTTACATGGTGGCATGGTCCCCATCAGGGAAAAAGCACTTCAGAGATAAATTCTCTGGTGTGGATATGGTGAGATGTGGATCTTGTTAGTACTCCTCTGATAGCAGAGCCCTGTCAAGGGGGAGGAGTGATAGTTCTGGTTCAAAAAAACAAAATAATTGTTATTAGAGTAGCCCTGAAAGTTGAATTGGTAAAATGGAAGGAGAGAGAACAGCAACCAGGAGAAGCTGGGAGCAGAAACCTCCAGAAACAGGTCTGTCACTATTTTGAATTGACTGTAGCATCAAATCACATCTATAGAAAGATCATGTATACCTGTATCTTTAGGCAATTTGAAAAGAAAGACGTCTGTACTGGTATGAGTCCTTTCAAAGAGTTATAATGCTTATGTATACACATCTTTTCAAAATAACTACAGCGGCATAAAAATTCCATGGAAGTTATGCATAATTCCTGGATGGTTAAACAGTCACTGAAATTACAGTTTGCTTTCCAGCAACATCTGTCAGAAGTCTGGAGGAACCAGAATGTCATATATATATATGTAAGATTTGTCCTTTCTGCTTTGTGTTTTAATTTATGTAATGTGACATCTATTTTAAACAGTCTCTAGTGATTACAGCTTAGTGACAGTTTTCCTGGACTGTACAAGTATGTGGTAGAATGTTTTAATGTTGTTTTTCCTCAGTCTAACAGTTGCCTAAAAATAAGAAATCAATCCACCAATGATGGGGCATGTACTATCCTCCCCAGACTTGAAAAGCATGTGAAAAGAGGGTGAGATGAACAAAGACACTTACAGCATTGGTAACACTGCAGCCTTCCACAAAGGTTTGACCGCTATTCCTTAAAGATAGCACAAAGCTATATATACTGCTCTTCACGAACAGCGGGGCATTCTGTGGTGACAGAACTGAAGTTATCGTTAAATCTTACCTTACTCTCATTCTGCCGTTCACTTCATAACTTGGCCCTTAAATATCACACCCTCTGTTCTTGTCTTCAGTGTGTTTGAAACTCTTCTCAGCCTGATTCATCTGCATGCTTTAACACTGCATGCTCTAATCTGTTTAACAAATTATTAATGCAAGTGTTGAATGATCCCTAAGAAGAGAATGTTAAGAGATCCCTGACTCCCCAAAGGAATTGTCCCTAGGTTTGTCAAGGAGCTATTTTGAGTACAAACTCTGAAAAAGTTGTACTTTCAACCTACAATGAATTTTACTTTGCCATTTTCCTATTTGCTTAAAAAATGGACCAAAAGATGTGCCCTCTGCTGAGAACAAAAACTGTTGCCAATGTTAGTCCCTGGGTCTTTCTACACAAAGAAGGTGGTTTGTCAAAGAAGCAGTATGATTTAAGCTGTTGGAAAGGTAATGGCAGACCATGGCCATGACTGCAGCTATGTCTGAGGGTAGCTCTAACACAAAGTTAAATCAGAAAGGGGCTTAGGTGGCTTTCAGAAAAGGTCTGAAAGGGCCAGACAAGGAAGGACACATGATGCTGCAGATGATCTCCTGTTACCCACTGAAGGTTTATAAATAGCTTTGACCCCATAAGGTGTTTTTGTGGCAGTCTGCAGCTCGCTCTCACAGTGTTGTGAGATTTCCTCAGGTGTTCACATTCAGTGTCTAAAAGTAAACACACTGAGCTGGTGTAAACTTGTTCTGATCATTCAAATATTAACCCCAGGAAAAAAAAATTCCTTTACACTTTGTACCTGTAATCTTCATGCTGGACCAGGTTCTAGCTGCCCATCTGCAGCTGGCATAAATTTGCACAAAAGCTAACCTAAACCTTGTTGCATTTAAAGATAATGTAAAAAATGTGATGGTGCATAAGGCCTTGGCACTACTGAATTTCTACTGGGATATGATCTGATGTGATGGTGCACTATTCTGTTGTCAATCTGCCTTGACTGCTCACAGTGGCAAACTGCAGAGGCATAGGCAGAGCCTGCTCCATATCCTAGAGAAGAGGGAATGATCAGTTCCTGCCTCTTCTACTTTTTCCTCAGCTACAGCCATGGAAGACTCACAGAGTCACCTGAATTAAAAGGTAAAGTCTGCAACCTCAGTGATGAGCTACAGATCCCCCTATACATAAAGTACCTCCAGGACTACCTAAATACTGCTGCTGAGCTATAATTAATGGGATGTTAATTATTACACTTGGCTAGAAAAGATGAGTGTGAGGAACTGTCATCCATGGGGCTCTGGCAGGAGGCAGCTGAAACAAGGCTGGTTAGGCTGTGAGGACTGTGGAAGAGTAGCTCTCAGTCAGGCTTCCTGACTCTACTGACTGCTCAGTGATACAGCCCCAGGGCAGCACATTTCACACTGAATTACAGTCTGCTGAAAAAAGGGTTCTACTTGCTAAATATACTTCTGGGTGGTGGGCAAGGGCTCTCAGCCTGACACTAACATTTAAGAAATTTATATTTTTAGATCTGAGCAATTTGAAAAGCTTAGCTTTCCCGAAAAGTGGAAAAACAGAAAAAACCCACTGACAAACTTACTTCTGAATGTGTTATTCTATTATTTTTAGGTCAATTTCCATCTTCTTTCTCCAAATATTTTGAAGAAAAGCAATTGGTGCTCAAAGATCAAATTCTCTATTCAGTTTTTGCCACCTACTTGAGACTTCTGTAAAGCAGTTCTTGAACCCTCATTGCTGCTACTCCTAAGAGAGCTACACTTATCTAGCAGTAACAGACATATGTTAGTTAGTCATGGAGCTTTGGGAAAAAAAGAACAGAGAATGCATAGGTAACTAAGAGTACAGGAAAGGAGAAAATGAAGAACAGTAGAGGAGATCAATACAGATAACCATAATGGAAGAAGTAACAAATATATTCACCAGTAGCAGAAGAGGATGCAAGCTACATTTCTGCTTCCATTCAAGAAGTCTTGCAGAAGTGGGCAAGTGCTGAGTCTCTGGCTACATGGCTTATACAGCAGCTTCACTGTGGATCTGTGGGACAGCAGTTTTTGCAGAGGGTCTTCAGCAATGGTAGGCAGATGCTCTGAATTGGAGTCTCTCTTTTTTTCTCTCCTGCTCCACTTTTTCCCCCGTTTCCTTCTCCTCCCTGGTTTAAAATTGTCTGTAGGGCGAGGCCATATAAACTTCTTGTATCCAGAGCATCCTGCAGCAAGTTATGCTAGAGGCCTGCTATCAGTTGGTGAAGAACCACCTCTTTTTGCATGTTTTGACTCAGACTTCATTAGTTTAATTTGATTACTTTTTCTTTTAATTTGGAAGAGACAGCAAAGAACTAATCCCTATCAACTGTTTTCCACAAGCAGTACAAGACATTAATGGTATCTGGCTGAGACTGTGTTTCAACTTTCATTTAATCTTCTGCTGTCTTCACTTCCAAATAGTAACTGTATTTACCTAGTTACCTTGATGAATAAACTACAAGGATTTTAGCCTGCTTGTGTGGCTCTCAATAACCAGAATTGCAGGAATGTAGGAGTGTGGACACTACTGGGCTAGCCAGCAGCAGTAATATTAACAAGTCCTAGGTGGTCTTCAGACAACCTCAAGCCAAAGGGAGAAATGGTCCTGCCTGTTTACATAAAACTCTGAGAAACTGGGTAGGAAACAGACGTGCTTGCTCATGACCTTCACGTGAGAAGTCTGTGTGAGTAAAAGAGAGTGTGACCTTTATGCTGGTAACAGACCTAGGTAACACAGGCCTGTTCTAAAGAGTGATTGTTGTCTCATGGCTCTCCTCCTGACTTTTGACGCCTTTCACCCAGTGTTCAGATAATGACATGCAGGGAGATTACTGCTTTGCAGTTACAAGGACAAGGCTTTTTAGGCTGCAGTTTAGCACTGCTAAAATGAGCAGCTCTTCCTTAAAGGGGCGCTCCTGCCCCTTCCTCTCTTCTCTGTTCAGGGCTAACCTTTGTTTTTATCCCACTACAAGCTGGTTTTCATGGAGTTAAACCTTCAGAAATCTGCTTGCTGCCTTTTCCAGTACTAGCTCTTGCTGGTTTAGCTTTGTGTACCTGCTCACTCTGCAGACAGGAGAGTCCTGGTGTTGACAGGAACAGAACTGCCTGTTCCCATGGCACCTGTTAAAGCGCTGTAACTCATTATGAAATTAGCACTGTTAAATGTTAGATGGTACATCTGAATGTATCTTCCTCAGCAGGCAAAGGATACGATCCGCAGGGATAATCACAAGCCTTGTCTTTCCTTGCTCAAAGTCCCTGTAGAGCAGATTCTCCTGTCTGTGCATCATCCTGGCTTTTCTCGCAGACGCAGCCTCTGTGCAGGACGTAAATGTGCATCTTTGGAACCCAAGAGAGAAGCAAGCAATGCTGACAGTGCCCTTGTCAAACCTTTAGCTATGCTGTAGCCTTTCTCATCACGGCATGCAGCAGAAATAACTTTCCCATTTTTGGGACTCTGCATGCTGTTGCAGTTTGAGGAGTTGAGTGCGGGGGCAGTCATGTAAAGCTATGATGTCAGCACCATCACGTGCTGTATTGTTCCTGGGAAATTTATGTCAGTGACTAAGCATGAAAAAGAGAAATTCATCCCATAAAGCTCATTCATAACAGACCCTGGGTGTAACAAAGATGGTCCACAAAGGGAAGGGGTAGGGGGTGGGACTCAGGCCAGTGTGGGACTCCAGGTGACAAATCAGGAAAATGCTATTAAAAGGATCATACTGTAATTATCAAAATGCATCAAAAGGGGCAGTCTGGTGCGGCTGTACCTGCTGGCTTTTTGTGTAAAGTCAACTGATCCAGAAGTGCACAAATCTGGCAAGGACGGTCACAGAGCTGCAGCCTGTTCTGTACTGGAAAACTAGTGGGTGTATCTTCCACTTTCAAATGTCTTCTGCATTTCAAATACCCCTTGGGATAATCTGTTGACTTTAGTGCAACCACCTAAAAGCCAAACTGATAAATTCTGCAGAGTTATGTGAAATGGAAACGAAGCCCAGCTCTCTATCTTGTCCTTACACACTGGGTTCCAAAGGAGGACTTAAGCAGAGAAGGAGCTCCGTACGTATTTTGCTCCTCTCATTCTTTGTTCGTTAGGGCCCAGAAACGCCTGATGTGCATGCAAGCCCTTGCCCGCACACAAGAGCAGCACAGCTTTTAGCGTGTTGTATACTGGATGAGTAAAAGAGCCCCGATGGCTGTACTTCACCCTCGGCACAGCTTTCCTGGCCTAGGCCCCCCGGACACTCCGGCTGTTTATGCCCCGCTGCCGCCCCAACATGGCTCCCAGCTGAGGGGCGGCTGCGCGGCCCCCCGCGCTGCCCTGGATTCCCCGGGGAGGGGCGCGGCCGCCGCCTCCGCCAATCGCCGCGCGGGGCGGTGCTGACGCGCGGGGCCGCCTCCATTTCGCGGCGCAGCGCCGGGGTTGCGCAGCAGTCGGAGTCGTCTGACGCCGGGGGAGGACGTCTCTGCCTGACCGCCGGCTGTCTGCCGCCTCGCACCGCGCGCCCACCCGGCTCAGCCTGCACCGAGACCCACAGCCCAGGTTCGTGAAAGCTCCGGGGCCTTCCCCGCAGAGCGCGGTGCCGGCGAAGCGCAGTGGAGCGTGTACGGCGCGGGGCCCTCCCGCTGTGCGCCCGGCCGGCCCGCGGACCCGCGGTCGGCGTTGTCGCCGCTCCGTTCCGCTCGGTGCTCGCCGCGGCGGGGTCGGTGCCGCAGCCGGGTGCGGCGCGGCCGCCATTTTGTGGCAGAGCGATGGCGTTTGCTTTTCTTCCTCGGCTCGGCGGGGGCGGGGCTGGCCTGGTGGGGCGGCAGCTGGGCGGGGCCGGAGGCGGAGCGCCGCGCTCCTATTGGCGCGGGCTGAGGCCGTGTCCGCCCGCCGCCTTCCCATTGGCCCGGGGCGGGGCCGGCTGGCGCAGTGCGGCAGCGGCGGCGGGCGGTGCTGAGTCACCGCGCGGGCCTGACGTGCCTGTCCCCGCAGCAGCGCCGCGCACACACAGCCATGAGCGGCTGCCGCGTCTTCATCGGGAGGCTGAACCCGGCCGCCAGGGAGAAGGATGTGGAGAGGTTCTTCAAGGGGTACGGCCGCATCCGCGACATCGACCTGAAGAGGGGCTTTGGATTCGTGGTGAGTGCGCCCCCCCCCCCCCCCCCCCCCCCCCAGTGCTCATTCGTGTTTGAGGTTTATGAAGCTGCTTCTGAAGAAAATCCATTAACGCCCCCACCAAGGCACACTGCATGGCAAATAAGTATCTGCTCGTTCATTGGAACGTAATTGTTTGTTTTTGTTGTCTTGGTTTTGCAGGAATTTGAGGATCCGAGGGATGCAGACGATGCAGTTTATGAATTGGATGGAAAAGAGCTTTGCAGTGAGAGGTGAGGTGTCCTATTTCATGGCTATATGAGCTTGGGTATCTAAAATAAGAATTAGTTTAAACTTGAATTATGTTACTGGTACCGTTCAGACTTTTTGTTTGGTTGGTTCTTTTTTTTATTCCTTGCAAACTACAAGCGTATGTAAAAGAAGAAAAACTTCAAAACGTGTGGGTTTTTGTTTTTCTCTTCCCAGGGTGACAATTGAGCATGCCAGAGCACGTTCGAGGGGCAGAGGCAGAGGGAGGTACTCTGACCGGTTCAGTAGCCGCCGCCCGCGCAGTGACAGGAGGTATGTGCAGCTCCGAACCAGAGCAGTTTAAAAAAATGAGCTTTGGGCTCATCCCAAAGAACGTGAGCTAGAATGAGCTATTAAAAGGTGTTACTTGGGTTTTGTCATTTTATGTGGCAGTAGGATAGTGAGGATGACAGAACTTCTTAGATATGCCTGTCATCTTTACACTCCCTCCTGCAAGTACTTAATGCCTGCCCTAGGTTGTTCGGAGTGTTACGTAGCTCAGGTTGTAGTACTAATGATGATATGCTGATAACAGCTCTTTAGGTAGAGTCTTTGTTAATATTTAACGTGGTTATACTTTATTTACTAATATAAATCTGAATTGTTTATATCAAAACAGAAACGCCCCACCTCTAAGAACAGAAAATCGCCTCATAGTGGAAAATTTGTCTTCCCGAGTCAGCTGGCAGGTTTGTTGAAACACGATTAACTATTTTGACTTCATTTAATGGGTATGTAATGTAATTATTTTCTAAAATAATTAATTAAATTAAAACCTAATTTGTTAAAATGTTTATGTAATTAATATGATTTTTAGTAATGTAACTTAAATATTTTGAATGAAAGCTAGTTAACGTTAATTCATAATAATAATAAATTTATATGTTTGAGGATATATATTTATTTTTTTTTCTTGTTTTTAAAATCCATTTTAACCACATATTAAACCCTTTATTTGCCAGCCTATCTGTGTCGTTGGCCTTATGACGAGGAGTGCCTGTGGGTTATCCTAATCGTTCTGTCTTGGTCACTCTTGGTCGGGCCTGGTTGACTTTCCAGTCAGCTCCTACAATGTCACTTGGCCACCTCTAGATCTGTGTTTGCCGGTCTAGACGTAATCGATGCACTCCTTAAAGTGCCACATTGCAGCGGTCCCAGAGCGTTAACGAGATCTGATTCCTAAGTTGAGAGCTGTTCTTCCTGTAACGCTTCCGAATAACGAGGTCCTGGTCGAAAAGAGTTGAAAGATTGGAAATTAGGTGGTCGTTGGAATCCTGATCGCAGTAAAGTGGTCCTTGGTGACATCAAGCATAGAGAATGTCTGGATCCATCCATAGTCTCCTGATAGGGAGGGCAGTGCGATTAATGGCTTCCATCGACTGGGTAGTGTTCGGCAAGTGGGTGGCGAAGAGCCAGTCGGGCATATGTCATGACGGTATCTCCGGTCGCTTAATGCAGTTTGCTGCTTGGCTAGCCTAGGGAAATGTTAATAAAGGTAAAGTAAACTATATTTTTAATGACATATGGGGCACAAAATAATTGGTGTTATGTAAATGTAATTCTCTATTCGTATAAGACTTGTAATGTAAATGGAGACTGAAATAGTCCAAAAATATATGGGTAGTATTTCAAAGTCAATCCAGTATATATAAAAATGTGCTTTTTTATTTCTTTTTCTCTCTCTCTTTCTTTCTCTTTGTTATTTAATCTATAAAATCATTGTAGACTAATATTTACCTTAATGTTAAGACACTTTATTAGCATTTTGCTTAAAGCAATATGCTTTTGTCATTTATTTCGTGCCCTGATACAGATCATGATACAGATAATGCAATTTTGATAGAATACAAGTATGGCAGTTGCCATGTTTGTGATTAATCTAACAATTTCTCTTCCAGTAGTCATAAGTTTCTTTTGTTTGCTTTAAACTGTTTTTGTATAGATAAGTGTCAGTTTCACTTCTTTGCATAACATAAGTGGTCTTGTGTTAGGATCTCAAAGACTTCATGAGACAAGCCGGGGAAGTAACCTTTGCAGATGCACACAGACCTAAGTTAAATGAAGGGTAAGCCTATCAAGTGACCTCTTGAAAGCTGTAGAGTAACCTGCATGTGTAATATTTGGGGAGGGAAGCTGGCTACTTTCAGTGTCAGCAGCTGCTCGTGGCTTAATTTAGCTACCCTTTGAAAATGCATGTGGGAGATGTTTGGGGAGGGGAATTTTTCATGCTTCAGTGATAACAAGGGATAATTACCCTGAGCATCGTAGGGTTTGGGGGGTTGGTTGGTTGATTGGTTGGGTTTTTTTTCCAGTGTAAATTTCACTTGTATTGGTAACTACAATTTGTAATAATTTTATGTTTGGGGATTTTTTTTTTTTTTCCATAGGGTTGTTGAATTTGCCTCTTACAGTGATTTAAAGAATGCTATCGAAAAGCTTTCTGGTAAAGAAATTAATGGAAGGAAAATCAAACTAATTGAAGGCAGCAAAAGGCACAGGTATGGATTTCTACTCTTACATAATGCTTAAGCATTTATTGAGAGACTTCAAAGTCAGGGACCAGGCAGCCGAGCTGGAGAGCGTGGATTGCCTGGTCACACCAAGGCCCGAGAGGTTGCGTAGCTGACCCTGGTGCTCTCTGTGCCCTCAGTAGGTCCAGGAGCAGGTCGCGGTCACGCAGCAGGAGCTCTTCCGGGTCTCGCAGCCGTTCTCGTTCCCGCAGCCGCAAGTCCTACAGCAGGTCACGGAGCAGGAGCCATAGCAAGTCTCGATCAGTTAGTAGATCTCCACTGCCAAACAAGAGCCAGAAACGTGGTTCTTCCAGCAGATCCAAATCTCCATCATCCGTGGATCGGCAGAGGTCTAGATCAAGGTCCAGATCTGTTGACAGTGGCAACTGAACTATAAATAACTTGCCTTGGGGGCCGTTTTTTAAACCATACTTGCTAAACTTGTGGTAAGTATGTGACTTTCTGTGGGGAAGGGTTTGGATGGGGAGGGGGGAGGGAAGGGGAAACTTTGTAGATGTGGACCATGGTGGGAAGGGTTATTGACTAATTGTATTACATGTTTTTTGATAACCCTTTTCTTGCTCACATTTTTTGTGAATGTCTGAAGTGTATAGTTTGTGTATATTGGCAGAGCTCTTTATAACTAAAGCAGACAAATTTTTTTGTACTCTGCAGTCATCTGGACACTTAATTCTCAGTATATGCAACTGTGAATAGCAACTCAAAAACATTAGTTTAATGTCTCAGACTAATAGCTTTAGGCATCTAAGAGCTCTATATGTGCTTGTACATAAAGCTTTATTTCAGAGGGTATTTTTTTGTGCTTTTGAGACACTGTTTCAGCTATAGGTCAGCAGATTAAGTGCTGGTCGGTACTGGTAATAAAACTTTATTTTAAAATATTTTCATTTAATATGACTTGCACTACAGTAAGAAAATGCCCATTTCACTGCCCTGTGGTAATAATATTCTATAAAGCACTCTTATTTCTTGATACCTAAGAATGAAATAAATAAAGTATAAAGAAACATTTCTGCTTCTAGTTTGTTTCTTAGTATTAATAAAGTGGTGGTGATTGTGTTAAAATGTTTCTTGAAGATGGAGCTGTGGCAAAGTGATAACTCTTTTGGGCAGGGGGGAGAAGTAGCATCCTTTAAAATACATCGTGTGATGTCCTTGGATGTCTCTGTGTTCTGAAATAAGAACATTGATAATCAGGCTGACATAGTTCATAGCAAAAAGGGGAGTGGATGAGTCATTTAGCTTTTAATCACTTGGGATAAGAAGTGTGGAATGTTAAAGACATGTAGTCAGCATACTTCATCAGTGTGTTTGTGCATATGCATATGAGAACACTGAGGTCTAGATAAACCATTTTTGTAGGCTATAGTCCTGGTTCTGGGGGTAGGGTGATAAGTTGGGTGGGAGTACTGCAGCAGGGGTTCTCAGAGGTTCCGTGTTTCAGTGTTTGTGCCTTCCAGTGGCAGGAGTCCTCTGCAATCCCTCTATTTCTCAAGCCCTCACCCACAAGAAAACTTTAGAATTTATTTCTAAAAACAATGTGTTTTCATATAAAGTGCTTTACAAAGCTATTCTGGTAATTGTTGAAACCCTTTAAAAGATCTTCCTACCCTAGGCTAGAATTTGGATAGATCATAGGAGGCGCAAGGTGGTTTCTCTGAGAGCGAGGTCTCGGCCTTGTGGGAGGTCAGGCGATTGGCCTCTACAGCCCTGCTGCCCTCTCCCTGCTGCTGCAGAGTTCCTGGGTGCCAAGCTAAGGAGGGAGGGGGAGCTCTTGTGTCTGTGGAGGTGGCAGTGTATAGGCCTGCCAGGCACTCCCTGGAGCAGGCATTGAGAAGGGGGTAGGATCCACAGTTAACTGGATTGTTAACAGCTTTGGGGCATGGGAGGCTTCATTCTCAGAGCCGTAGTGGTGCAGATGCGGGACCTCATCCCAAGAGGTGTGGAACAAGGAGGGTGGAAGGTCAGCCGTGTTGAGATCTCAAGTCAGTTGATCCTTCTTACTTGGATGATGATGGGCATCTGTGTCCAGGTGGGACTTGGCTTCAACTGGAACCCAGGTAGCTGAAGGTACTTGGTGTGATGAAAGGCATCATAGACTTCTCTCTCTCAGGCTAAATATGAAGTATTATGTGGTCTATAGGTAGTTACTCTGAATTCTGTTTCTAGACTGCACTACTTACTTGCCTTGCAAGCAGCATGAGTAGGTGTCTGCATTTTCCCAGGGGGGCTTCTTGTAATGATGAGCTTCCTATTAAAAACAGACTCCAGGCTTTGCAGTATGGAGACTTACGTTGATTTCTGGCCAGAAATTACTCTGTGTTTATTAAGTGTAGGTTCTTGATGTGAACCTGTTTATTCTTAGTTGAGATGAACTACAATAGTTTGGACATTGGACATGTCAATGCCAGTCTTTCCTGTACAGTGTGTGTAGTGTGACCGTACCTAGGTGGTGTCTAGAGCAGGTGTGTTGAGTTCACTGACTGCTACAAAAGAAGGCGCATTCAAGGTTCATCTGGCTTTGGAGGTACAGCTTGCTGGGCCCAAACTCAACATACAAAAGCAGTTTGTGTGGCTGTGGTTATGGTTTGTGTGGACTTTGCTGTGTGGGATCACTGGTACCACGGTACCCATTGGAAGATGGGAGCGACCAACAGCCCCGTGGGCTGCTTGGCTGTGCATTGAGTCTCGCTGGCTTCTGCATGGAGAAACTTCCAGAGGTCATCTGGGTCTGTTAGAGAAATTGCATTAATCTGCAGTGGTATCATGAGGATCTGCTTCCATCATGTGCCAGCAGGACAGTTACAGGTAAGTGAAATTAAGAAAGGGAACTGATGTCAGCAGTGACTTTCTTACAGGCAAAACTGGGACAGTCACTTGGCAGCATGTTCTTCAGCTGTCCCGAAGAGTTGTCACAGTGACTTTGAAGTCACTGAAAGTCTCCTTTCTGGGCTGACAGAGCCAGGCTAAGTCAGGAGCAAGGTCTTTGGGGAATAACAGTGTGGGTGCAGATGGCTCCATGGCTGGTGTGTAATGAGCATGTAGATAAGTCTGACATAATGGCTGGAGACCTATGAGCTGGCTACAGAAGGTGGAGCTTGGAGGGTTGGGAGAGTAGCTGCTGCAGAATCCATATATTGTTTTCCACTGTTTCTGCAATGTCTAGACACTGATTTTGTATCTTGAGCACTAACTGTGTCCACACCTGCACAGATCACTTTTGCTGCTTCTGAAGAAAGAGAAAAATGTGAGAATAGGCAGTTTTGAAACTAGGTTAGGGAAAGGTGGTGACAGTTACAACTGGGATTACTGTGTGATTTAAAACGAGAGGAAGGAACTTGGGAGCCTTGCCAGAAGACTGAAGCCATTTTCTTTCCAGTCATTTATGACTTGGAGGCTGGAAAACAACCCTTTTGTTACAGTTGTCTTGCCAGCACCTCCATGGCTGTTTCCAGTATCAACTGCTTTGCACTGAACACACACCCGAGGATCCAAATTAGTGTGGTTTTTCCCCCCATTAAGTTATCCTTCAGCATAGTTATAAGATGTAGTAAAGTGATCCTGAAGCAGCTCTGTAGCAGCTACTCTGCTGCATCTCTGCCTCAAGGCACTGGAGAAAGCTGGACTGGCAGCATCAGAGGGGTGACAGGTGGAGGATCTCATTTAGCAGTGCCTCCTTCAGCTATCTGTGCAGTTAGTTAGCTGAGCTTTGGCATTATGGACCTGCTGGAGTTGGAGAGTCTACTTCACATCTATACCAATATTGTATATATTTTTTAATTAAGTTTCAATCTTTTTACATACTTCTCTAGAAAAGGATCCAAATGTTTCCTTCCTTTGGCTGCAGTACTTGGTAGTTCTGTCCTCTTCTCCCTCACCCCACTTCAAAAGCGACGCCCTTCAGGGAATCACTTAGCAGCTTGAAGCAAAGCTGGGATTTGTTGCATTAAAGAATATGTAATGTTCTTGTGTAGTTTTAGCCGCACGCAAACACCCCTGTTCTTTGCTCAGTGCAAGTCATGACTTTGGTAGGGCGTCCAGTGTAGCTTAAAGCACAGGACTGTGAAAACCTGAGCCCTGATAGTTTTGATAGTATGTAACTGTATGAAACATTCTGCTGGTGCAAGAAGTCCATGAAATTTCTAAGGCCTTCAGTTACCTCTGAATTTTTGACTCTGATTTAAATTTAATGTACTGGGTATGTAATCCTGAGTTAAAGAGCGACTGGATTCTGACTTCATTTTAAAGCAGTGATTCATTGGTAGTTATATTGTAAGCATGTGTGGCTTAGCTTGGAAAGCATAAGAAAGAAAGGAGCAAAGCTGTATCTGCCATTGGCTTGCTTTATTCTGTCATGGGTCCGAAAGACCAGGATGAGCAGAAATCCCTCTCCAAGCTGGAGCAGCAAGTAGACTAGTGGGAAGAAGTACAGGGGCTGATGATCTCTGGGGTGAAGGCGACCTTGAGGATAGCTGAGCAAAGCTGTGCGTTCTGGCAGCCAGTTTCCATGCACACTGTCTGCCTGCAACTGAAGGAGAAAAAAATAGATTACAGATTAAAATTGCTTTCAGACAACTGAAAAAGAACCCTGCTCACCTTGCTGGTGTATCTGCCTGTGCCTTAAAGCTGCTCTGTCTGGAAAAATACTGCAATCCCTAGAAGGTTTTGCCTCCTGCTCCCCTTGCGATGGGCAGAGACAGATGATGTTACAAATGTGAACTTTGTTCATAATGGTATTGGAAGCCTTGTGTCCTGCTCTGGACTCTGCATCTTCTTGCAGGGAAGGAATCTCCTTCTGAGGTCGTAAGAGTCCAACATACAAAGGTATAAAATAGGACTAGGAGGATTCCTACCTGGTTTAGGTAGGATGAGGAAAAGAAGGAGGAGCAGGTTTTGTATGCCAGGTTTTCATTCTAAATTCCTGGGGCTGTACCTGAATGCACTGACTGGTTTGGGGTAGCAATCAGCTGGGGACTAATTGTGTCACTTGGGCTTTGAACTCTGTTGGTACTTCTCAGTTCTTTGGATTTGGGGTTTTTTGGGTTTGGAGTTTCTTTTGGTGCTAATAATTCTCTTCTCCCAGCTTCATTACTGAGACCAGAGGTTGGAAATGTGTTTGGCAGGTCACTAGTGACCTTAAGACAAAACCATCCATCTGCTTGTTCAGTGAACCTTCCATGGTGATTAGGTGCCTGTGTCAAAAAAACCCTGATTAGCTATTCCTCCCTCATCAGATAAGCCAAGCAGAGGTTAAAGTAATTTCCCACTCAAAGTATGGAAGTCAATGGCTTGGGACCAGCTTGTACTGTGTCTGGTTGTATTCCTAGGTCCTATTTTGGGTGACTGGGGTCAGTGTTCTACAGAAGTATATCCCTAAAATCCATGTTTTCACCATTGCTCTGCGAAGCAGAGCTGCCATACTTCTCTGTTCCTGATGAGAGAGAGAGGGGAGGTAGGTGTGGAAGAACATACCAGTCATCGAGCTTGAAAGCTGCAGAGACATCATAGCCCAGCAGGAATCCAGTGAGAGGCATTAAGGCAGAAGATCCCAGGAGGTGTTGCAGTGGGGATTCTGTAACACGCGTATCAAACAAGGAGTCCCGTGGAAAAGAAATAGATATGGATCTATTCTTGGTAGACGTTTCAGAGATGTTTATTTCCCCAGCCGCAGGGCCGGGGCTCTGCCGAGGAACTGCTCAATCACGGGACCCGAGGGTCCCTGCCCACACAGGGGAACACAAAACAACCGATGGGGAACGAGGCTGAGCAGGGGCAGGGAAATCCCGTGTCTGTCCCAGGGCCCCTCTGCCAGGACTACATGGCAGGGGGAGGAGACCCCGACAAGGAGGGATGGTGAGAAGACGACTATGATACAGCTTCCCATGTTGGCCACAGACAGAACAATTATAGCAGCAGATGACAGTAGAAGCATAACCATCCCTGCCTAAAATAGAAGTGACTTTCATGGACGTAAATGTTATCAGTAATCAACAAGAGACCGTCACGGGCTGTTACCGAGAGAGACCTTAAATAACCAAATACCTTTCTGGTCTGTATGTGAAATGACTGGTCTTGCTGCACAAGCTGCTTGCTTCTCAGACATTGCTACATGTTTCTGTCCAGGTCCCTTTGTGACTCTAGTCCACCCCAAGCAGGTGCCAAGGAAACCACTTTACTCACAGGTAGAGCCTAGTGGAGTTCTTGAGTTAGACAATAGTGTTTGTGGTTGACTGGATTTCTGTTTTGCTGTTTAAATGCCTGATGTATAAAGGAGGCAGGGACATGATTCCAGGCATGAGTGGACACTTGGTGATCTAGCGGCTTCTGTTGGATAGGTATCTCAATGACTTCAGCAGCAACATTGTGATTTGGTTTTTGCCTAGTGCTAGATGTCTGAGAACAGTGGGGTGGGTTTCATTTGTTTTGGGATGGTTATTGTGTATTTGGTTTTTATCTGGGTTCTGCTTTGGTTACAGCAGTAGTTGAGGGTGGTGCCTATGAGGTTCATTAGTGCTGATACAGCAAAAAACCCCCAAAGTTAAAACTGAAGCCAAGGAGAGCAATGTAGGAAGTTGGATACAAAATGTCTGCCTGGAAAATATGGAGAACTTCTCCTTGGGCAAATATCATAATCACTGAAGTGGTGAAGTGGATGTCTTGATCTCAGTCCTCAACTGTGTCATTGATTTGTGTCATGTCTTAAATAAGTTAGCATGTCTGTGATTCTATGTTTGAAAACTTCCTCAAGGCCCTTGACTGAAAGGCCACTAGCACAGGATAGTTCTTACCTTGGTGACAAAGCCAGTGTACTGTGGTTTCTTCTCATTCAAGATGATGCCAATGGCACAGGGGATTAGCATCAGCACCATGGGGGTGATTATTCCTTTGTAAGGTACCTTGCCCTCCAAATCACCCTCATAGAGTCCTCCTGAGTAAAGGTACAGAAGCAGTGGCAATAATCCAATTGCCAGGACCATTGAGCATGCGGTCATAGCAGCACTGAGATGAAGAAAGGACCCCTCAGTAGAAGAACAACACTTTTTAAAAATGGAATATGCTCATCTGATTACTTGCCTGGACAGATGATTTTAATGTAAGACTTTACCTTGCTTTTTCCCAGCTTGTCACTGAGATCTCCCCAACATCACTGACAGGTTGTAGAAGGATGTGATATGAATGAAGTGAGAAGATGACTCAAGTTTCACACAAGGTGAGAAAGGACCCTTGTCATGGGTACAGTTCACATTTCAGAAATTCACAACTGAGAGAAAAAGTAATACTTTGCATTTTCATGCTGGATCGTGCTTTATTGCTAGGGTTTGTTGGAGAGTGGTGTTCTGCTAGTTCAACGTTTCTCCCTGATGCAGCCTCTTCAGGCAGCATGACCAGTTTACACAGAACTCCACGGATACATACAGCATATATATATGCTCTCTGTACTGCTACATGGAGCTGAAAAAGTGTTCCTGCACCCATGTCATCAAGAGCAGCATGCCAATGCTTCAGAGAAAGGAACAAAGTCCCGTTGTAAACAGGGACAAATTAACTTACCGAGCAATATGGGTGCTTTAAAAATGTTTTGGACTTAGTATTTCAGTCTTTGTCCAGCTTCTTGCGGCCTCCTTATATTGATTAAATTAGTTTCTGAACCAGTCATATGACTAGATTGGCCTGGACAATCAACAGGTATGTAGCTTTCCTTACCTGAGGTTCATGTCCCCTCTCAGTGCCAGGCTAAAGATGTTGGAGAGGTTTCCCCCTGGGCAGCAGCCACAGATGAAGATGGCCAGGGATTCTGAGGTGCCCAGCTGGAAGAGCTTGCCCAATAAGAATGCTGTCAAGGGCATGATGCTGTACTGAGCCATTATGGCTATTGCCACATCTTTAGGTCTCCTGAGGCGAGTTGTGATCTTGGCTATCTCCATTGTCCCAGAGACATCATGTTGATGAGGAGGACCACGATAAGGATTACATTCAGGGCTGTGTCTGTAGCCTGCTGTCCAAATGCAAAGGGTGGTGCCACACTGGTCAGAGAGGTGCTGTTCTGCGTGCAACCTGGGCTCCACAGTTCTGGGCTATCAAAAGCTTCCTTGGTCTTGTTCATCTTGCTGAGGGGTTAGGAGGCCCCTACTACTGTAAGTGGCTGGGAAGGTGAGGGAAGGATTGATTCAAAAGTCCAATAACATAACATTAAATTAATGCAAGCAAAACATGAGCTCTCTTTCAGGACACCACTCTTACCCTTCAGCAGCTGTCAAAACAGAAATCTGTGTTTAGAGCAATCAGCTGTGAACCCCATTCACTTTGGAAATAACCTGTGCAGTTTGTGTAGCTTCTGCTCTGGTCCTCCACCTCCTCCAGCGTCCACCCTCACAATGAGACAGCTGCTGAGAGCAAGACAGAGACAGTTCAAGGTGGGTAGAGACGACAGGTAAAGATGGGCACTTCATACAAAGGAAAATGGACCAGAGCTCCTCTCATCCACAAGATACTGCTGAGGCCAATGCTTGAAAACATGATGCATCCAGGGTACTTTATTTTTAATGAGATTATAAAATACTTATTCTTCTGGGCATAAATAAATCTTTTGATAGCAAGGTCTAGGAAGAAATTACTCTGTGGGTGAGTAATTTCTCTAGTAAACTCTTAGGGGCCTTCATGTCTCTTTTCCTGATGTGTTGTCTGACACTGTCTAGAAATTTTTTGGTTGCATGTAGAAAATAATTCTCCAAGCCTTACCAACATTGAAAATATTATTCCCTCCTTAGCACTGAGGGAAGGTTCTGCATGGTAGGAACCTCAACTGACCTCTGCAGGGCAAGGCTGGGGCTCCATGGGCATCCAGGCCATCCAGGACCTGGGGTGTTCTGCACTGAGATCCAGGTGGGGCTGGAGACGACACAAACTCTCCAGGCAAAGGCAAACAGGCAGCTGTCCCCACCCCCAGACTGGTCCCTGTGCGTGCTTTCAGTACAAGGCTGCACGGCGTGACACACTCAGTGCTCTGGTGTGCAGGGAAGCAGGGCCTGAGCAGCTGCTGCTGGGGTGGGAAGAGGGACTGGAAAGGTGGTTGATCCTCCAGCTTCTGCAAGGGTGTCTGCTGCTCATCCTGTCACTGCTCCCTGTCCCTGGCTTCCCTACACCTGCCATGCTGGGGAATGGCACGTTGCCTGCCTTGCCCTCAGGTGTCATGCTTCCTGAATCCTCGGCAGGTTTTGCCTTCATTTAAGGCATTTATTGCCTTCAGATTCACCTGAGCCATCCCCTAGCTCAAGGGAGGGACTCTAGAAACAGACAGAGTCAAGCACATTAAACTAGAGCAAAATGTTACCTTAGTGCCAGTGGATGCAGCTGTGGGAAGCTTTGGCAGATCACCCGCTGCTCCATCCTTTCCTGGCTGAGCTTGGTGAGCAATAGTGCTCTTCAGTCCTTCTGCTTCAAGAAAATCCCCCTGGTAAGACCCTGTCCTCTGCTTGCAGGATCTAAAGCCTGGGTCTAAAAGAAGCCTCACAGATAGGGAAGTTGTTGTTAAATGATAGTTGTACTAACAGGACTGGGGAAGGGATTTTAACTGGGGAGATTTGCGGCACTGTGGCTGAGCTCTAATTCCTTTGCTGGAGGGCATTATGATGCTGCAGTAGCATGTCCATTGCTTCTATTCATCTGGGAGCTCAGCAGGCTCAGCCTCTGCAGCCCTATTGCTCTGGAAACACTGCTGGAGGCAGGCAGGAATGTCAGAGCTGTTCTCCGTGTTCCTCCCCACTTGCTCTTGCTTTGGTTGGGAACTTTGTTTTCCAGGCAGGCAGCCAGGCCAGAAAAGCACCACCAACAGCTCAGGAGGCCAGCACAGGCATCCCTCATCGGGGGAAAGGAGCCGTGCTTGCGGCTCCCAGTGGCTCTGCACATCCATGCCCATGGCTTCTCCCTTCTTTGTGAGCACCACACTGCCATTCTTGGGGACAAGGGTGCCTTCAGCAAGTCACAGATGGTGCCTTGAGCCCCCTGTGTCACTGTGGTGGCAGAGTAGTGCCTGGGCTCATTGCTGGGCCCTGACTGAGCAGGTGGGGCGAGGTGGCCTGCAGCACTGCATGCATTTCAATTTTCTGCGGGCATCTGCAAGACTGCCAGGCACAAGCAGAGGCTGCCCAAGCAGCACACAGGCAAGTTCCATAAGAATCGAGAGAAAGTGCAGGAGCAAAGCTCACAGCAATTCCTTATCTCTTTCTATCCCTCTCTTCAGGATTTTTTTCCCCTGTGAATCCCTAGCCTTCCTAAAGAGATGCTTGTTTTTCACTGTGTTTGCCTTTCAGCTGTGTGCTGAATTTTGTAAGAAATGCAAAAAAAGTCAAGACAAGCAATTAAGTGGTTATAAATTGTCACTGCCTTGGCAGCACCCCCTCTTCCCCTAAACTCAGTGTAGCTCAGGTTTTTAAAATGACAGTGTTCTGACACTCTTCATCCTTTGTCTTTGCAGGGCTGTAGAAGAATGTTTCAATGACTCTAATAATTAAAAAAATGCCTGCTAGTTGTTCATTGTTCAAGCATTCCTGCTGGTTCCCTGTAGTTAATGGAGAAAACACCACAGGAGCCAAGGAAGAGACTGGTTGAGGAAAGCAGAATAAATTAGGGTTGTTATTTCACACTGGTTTATGCTTGGACATCCAGTTATTTGACATGGGCACCAGAGCTGGGAGTTTGCATTCAAGAGCCAAAGAGCTGCATCTCGGCTGTAAAGCTGCTGCTCCCTGTGGTGGGACCTGGGAAGGGGGATGGCTGAAGGGATGGTTGGAGGAAGGAGCATGCTCTCATGCCGGAGGGCAGCGGGCCCGGGTGTTGCATGGGATCGCTGCTGATCTCGTGCCCAAGTCATCTGCCTCGGTTCAGAGGATGCTTTTGCATTGCAGAAGCTGTCTCTTTAATCCCGGGGAAAGCGTGCCTTTTCCTTCCTTCCTTCGGCCACTTCCCGGAAGGGCCGAGTTCCTAAGAGGCAAACTTGCAGCTGCTCCTGCAGCGTTGTCCGCCTTTCCCCCGTGAGCGGAGGGGCGCTGCCCAGCCTGGCCCCGGCTCGCAGGGCTCTCCTGCGCGGCTGCTGCCGCTGGAGGGCACTGGTCGCATGCCCAGCGCCTCGGTGCTCGCCCAGGAGAGCACGCCGCCCAAAACACACCGCAGACTGCTTCGATCGCCTTGGCGAAGTAAGATGTTCCCAAATTCAGAGGTACGGTCTAATGCAGTAGGCATCAAGGGATGCTTACCAAGCCGGAGGCATTGAAGGAAGTATTTAAAAAAAGAATAAGAAAATGTATACAACTTTGCAGACTTCCTGTTGGAGCTCAAAATGAGTTGTGTTGTGCTTTTTTTTTTTTTTTTTTTTTTTTTTTTTTTTTTTTTTTTGTTGTTGTTGGTTTGTTTGTTTTGGAAGGAGTTAGTGCTTCATGCTTTCATAATGTAGGTTCATAAATTCATCTGATAAATACAAAATGGCTTATGTGCCCCTTTCAGTGGTGGGGAGCTGAAGTCCAATTTCTTAGTTTGCAGCTGGGATCATCATCTCTTCTGTGTTTTTACAGAATTTAACATAACCTGAGCTCAGTCCAGTGGTTGTCCAAAGGCCCTGTTTCAGCAGATGTGCCCGACAGGAGCAGTGGTGCTCAATTATGTCAGATTTCACACTGTTGGCCCACAATACAAGACATGACTTTGACCTCTGGTGCCCACATCTTGCTCAGGTAAGGTTTGTTAAAACAGTGAGAACTGTACAGTTCTGTGCTTGGCTAATGAATTTGCTCATTTCTGTGTGATTTTGAGGCAATTTGCCCACCACAGCCCTGCCCACATGCAGGCACTATGCTGGAGTGGGGATGGAACAAGGAGAGCTTCTGCAGAGACAATCGTGATTTGTTATGACCTGTTCCAGCGGCGGCTGAGGGCTTCGTCCCAGCTGGAGACCCAGGCTGGACTCAGCAATGTCAGCCAGAGCATGCGCCGGTTGGTCAGCAGTGAAAAAGAAGCTTGCTCTGATGCTTCCTCTCTGTTAGGGAGGTTATTTTAAATTTGAGTTTGCTGGGCAGGTAGGCACTGTTTATACCTTGAGCAGTGTAGGAAACTCTGTAGAAACAAATGCTGCTCCTGAGAGTGTGAGGTGCTTCAGCCATTTAGACAAACATTTCTATGATATCAGTACACGGAATCTTCCTCTGAATTTCTAGAGTGAGGATTTCCACCAGCACTGGGAAGTACCTGAAGGCCTTGGTGGGTGGGAAGGGCCCTACCCCATCCTTCCAGTGGTGTTACTACCCTAAGGGATTTTAAATTACTCCAGACAGAGAGCTCTGGAGAAGGGTGATGTTTATAGTCGGCAAGCCCAGGTTGCCATGGATTTCTGGCTGCTGTGCTAGATTCTCTCTTTCCCTAAGGAACCTGTAGCAGTGGGCAGTGAGATGATACATGGGAAAGATTCGTTTTCCCTTGGTGGGAAGCAAGCTGCAGGTTTGGGGCAGAAACCCCCCTGCTGAGGGGGTTGAGGGGAGCACTGGGGGCAACCCATGTTCCCAGATACAAAGGGTGTTCCTGGCTTTTCCTACCTCTGCCTGCAGGAAGTATGTCCGTGTGGTGTTGAAGCAGGGCAGATTTTTTGTGAAAACCTCTACAGAAGGAAGAGTGCTCATGTCTGTGATGGTTATTTTTCTCTGTAGGAGGAGATATTTTTATTGTACAATGTAGTTAGTTATTTACTATGTAATTAGTGGGTCTAGTTAATCTTAAATATTTAATTTCTTTAGGGACCAGATGTCAAAGACATCTTCAGAAAAATTTGACAGCTTAAGTTTTCTTGCAACTTTGATAAAATGCTGTCAGCAGGACATTCCCTTAAGGTGTCTCCAATCTGTATAGCCTTGACTATTGCTCTTAGCTTCTCAGGAGAAATGAACCACCTTGTCTACTGTTCGTTTGACCTTTGCAGGGTGATAACTATACAGAAAATCCTGTGTTCTCTCTGGGTCACGTGAGAAGCCTCTTTGGCATGAGCTTGTGAGAGCTGCTCCAGGCAGCAGAAGGTTGCCCAGTCACTTGCCTAACTTCCAGCTGTGGATGCCGTACATCTACAAAGGGCAATTGCACCTTGGGCTGAGGCAAGTGTGTTCTTTTGTATCAAAGGTTATATTTTAAATTATTTCATTTGGTAGATTGTGCTCAAGTTCTAATGTCATAGCTTTAAACTGCTTCATTAGTGACATGAACTAGTCCTCCTTCCTATGTATTGAATATGAAGATTTAATACAGGAGATGGTTAGGAAAGTGGAAAGTAAGAAATAAGGTGTTCAAGAATAGCCAAGGATTAATGAAAAAGTCCGAGACCCTTATGCAAGCTCCTGGGGAGAACCAGGAAGTCTATGACAAGGTAGACTCATCACCCATTTTTTCCCCTCCTGCTACTGCCCAAGCTCCCTTATGAAGAGCAGCCAAATTAACTTCATAAGTGAGAGAAATTTCCACATTAAGGAGAATGCATGGAAACTACCACCAGAGTTACTCTTAGAAATAAGTGCCCAGGTGGCTGTGTGGGAGACCTCTAAAATCACAACGAGGAAAAACACTCTTTTTTTTGGAAAAAGAAGTAACATGTTAAGTAATGCAAGTGCAAAATAGAACTATGTTTAAAAGCATACCTGACCTTGTAAGACCAAGCTGGCCTTTTGGAGTTACAGGGCTAATAAGGAGGAAAATGGTGCTGCTACTGTGGAGGCCGTGGCTTTGCTTGGTTCTTGCCTGTCCCTTCAGGCATCCTGGCATCACTGACTGCCATGCCTAGAAACGACCTTGTCTCTCTTCTCTCCTACACTTGTGGTTACTCATGGACTTTGCAGGGAAGCCGTAGACTGTGTGTATTAGGAGGTCAGACTTCTCTCTCTCTCTCTCTCCCAAAGGTGTTAGGATGTTCAAGAAGATGACATGTCAGTTTCCTTAGCAGCAAAGGACTCCTTGAGAGGTAGAAATGGCTGCAGCAGCCACACTGCGCATTTTTGTGAGGCTCAGGAATGAAACGCCATTGACAGGATGGTTGGAGTCACTCTAGATCTTGCTCCCTGCTCTGTTGCTGTCATCTGTGTGGGAAAAGCAGTGGGGAAAGCTTCCAAAGTGATTTGAGCTTAATACGAGAGAAGCACAGCACATTCTTGGTACATAAGCATTTTCTTCTAAGCCTTCTTCTGTTTGCATGCACTAAAAGGCTGGTGTAAAAGGCTCCCACGGGACACTCACAGGGGCATCCTGAGTGTTCCAGCCCAAGGGAGCACCCCAAGTGGACATGGAGGACAGCAGGATTCACAAAGCAGCACCATAGCTGAGGTGGGGCACCTGAAACCACATCCCAAGGGATGTTTGAAGCCTGGGTAGTCCTGGACTGCTGGCCAAGCTCGTGTGATCCACAGTCCATCAGTGGAGAAATCCTAAATAAGTATCTGTGTGTTCAGCAGCACTTGGATATGGTGACCTGTTTGTTTACAGAGTAAAACACAGCTCACTGCTGTGGTTCTGCCAACGTTTTTTAGTTTGGATTTGTGTGCTCCATTTACTTTGTTCCTTTTTTCTTCAACCTGTACTTGTTGTGACTGGACCCTGATTCAGTCTGAAGAGGGAGGATGTGCAGAGTTCATGGTGTTCACTTGCAGGGGAAGAGAGCTGGACCTATTTCCTTGCTTAGCGTCCTGCTGTGGGATGCAGGCAAGCCAATTTCTGCCTCTCTTCCACCATCCTGCTAAAGCCCTGTTACCTCTTCCTGGACTGAGCTATTGGCCTTTCTGCATGGTGCAGATGTGCCACAAAAATTTCAAGAGGACTGTCGAAAAAACTTTTCTTATTTGTGTACTTTACCCATCTGCCATCTTTGGCAGCTCCTTAGGCCCACATGGGCTGAGGTCTGTCTAGAACAGCAGCCTCTGGGTGGCTGGATCCCAGTTTGGGTGCCAAGCATACTCCGGGTCCTCATGAATATTTTGCTGAGTTTCTGGGCCGGTGGAAATCTCGCATATTAGGCACTGCTGTGTTATTGGTATTCCTGTGGTCAGCCCCTGTGCTTGGGGCTTGTCCAGGCACCCAGGCAAAGGCAAGCCAAACCCAGCAGTGCAGTGCAGTGCTTTTGTCTTGCTTTAATTAATTGGAGTAGGACACAACTATTAGCAGCATGGTTTTGTTTCCATTTGTTCATTCTGACAGCAACTGAAGGAAGCCATTATCTCTACAAGAGGATGTTTCAGCAAGCGTTAGTGTAAATAAAGCTAACAGGATCAGTGCAAAGGAGAGGATCACGTTCTCTTAAGGACAGCAATCGATAATCAGGATGTTACATGCCAAATCTCTTCAAGAGGCATTGATAGCGGGTTCACACTCAGATCAGCCTTTAATCTTGGAGGATCACTGACCTCTTTACTGGCTGATACATTTCCCACAGTCTACCTGCCCTGTAACACAAGTCTCCCTGTAAGACGTGTAGCAGATCATTCAGTGCCTTCAGACACAAAGAAAAGAAGTTGATGGCACCCACCTGCCTCTTTTGGCCAAGACATTTCTGTATGCATCAGGCTAAAGATGGGAGGTCAGGTGTGGGCTTGACACTGGATAATATTTCACAATCTTCCCCACTCCATGAGCAGCAGCAACATTGAGCACGCCATAGGGTCCTAAAACCTGCGTGCTCCTCTGGCCCCTAAGCCAGGGAAAGCAGCCTTAGTTTTAACTTTCCTGCAGCACTTGGCTGCAAGCAACATTATTATTGGAAGCAAAATGACACTGAAGACCTGTTCTTGCTGACAAATAAAATACTTAAGCAATGTGATGTTGGTTAAAAAATCTTCTTAAAATTTTTTGTGCATCCCTGGAGGAAAATGACGAGATGTATACTGCAGGGTGTTCATTCTTGAGATCTCCAGTGTTTCCTATACCCCTCATTTCAGTGTAAGTCTTCTGATCTTTGCTGTTTGGCCCAAAGCTCTGGGCATTAGGTGAGCTACTCAATTTTATTTTACAAAAAAAAGTTTGTAACTCTCAGGGATTTGCAGAAAAGTTTGAAAATGTGTTCATAAACTTCAGGAAACCAGAGTGCAAGTAGGAAAAGCTCAAATGTTTGTAATTTTCTTTAAAAAACAGAACAAAATGCCTCACAATTTTAAAGCTGTGATTCTCTGGAGCCTGATGCATAATTTTTGAGTATGTGGGGTTGGCAGTGCCGGAAAGGATGCTTTTCGCTGCCCAGATCATAGTTTTCTGCTGGGAATTTTAATTACCAGCTTTAACTGTTTCTGCACCTTTTTCTTGGCTGGACTCTCCTGCAGCTGAGGAGCCTCTCCCACCTCTGGGGGCTTGGAAGGGCAGCCAGAGGTGGTGGCAGTGGCCAGGATCACCCCAGTGGCAGAGGCTGGGCTGTTCTGCCGGGTTGTGTCTGGCCACATCCTTCAGACCTGCTGGGCAGCAAAGCTTCTCCAAGGTCTTGCAGCCCGCTGTCCAGGTGGGGAAGGTCCGGGGACCTCACCAGGGGCAGCAGCACTCCTTGTCCCCCACTCAGTTGCAGCGAGGGGGTGTGAACAGCTTGGTTTGGAGGATTGTCTCCCACCTGCAAAGCTTGCTGTAGGGATGTGATCTTCCCTGAGGGCTCATGAAGGGCAGAGGCTCTTTCCTCCAGGGGCTTGTTTGCACGGCTGGTGACTCCTGGGAGTGGGGCCGCAGCGTGACCCTGCACTCGGCAGGGCACAGAAAGGCACGGTGCCTTCCCAGAAATCCTGCAGGGATACAGCAACACTGCTGGGCTCTTCCTCCTCTGCTTCTCCCTTCCCAAGCCGCCTCCCTTGGGTACTGCTCTTTCATATTTTTAGAAAGCACAGTTGATGTTTTTCAGCACTGGCTTTGCACATCAGCAGCCATTGCACAACGAGCTCTTGGGCCATTTATTTCGCAAGCAAGGGCTGAACCCTTCGACAGTGTTTTCCGCCACCTCGTCAGGAGCACTCTGGGCTCTAGCTGCTTCAAAATGGCAGCTATTGTTCCGTGTCTCTGCCCTGCTTGAGACCAGGCCTCCCCCAGAAGTGTTTTAATAGCTCTTCTCTGTGATCTATTTATCCCCACGTGCCTTCAGGGGTAGTGGGGAAGGGCTCATTCCTATTTTAGGCACCAATGCACCAACATGCTGCAAGCAGCCCCTTTCTCTGCCTCCCAGCTTTCTGAGGGAGTCCTAATTTAATCTAGCATGAGTGCCTTGCAGAGCTGGAGGGTCTGGAGGCTGGCCATGCTCACTACACCAGGGTCTGTGCTGCATGGGCACGGGCCAGCCCATCCTTTACGGAATGATGCCTGCAATAGGGAAGTTATGCTGCGGCCTGCTCAATCAAAGATTTGAATTTATAAAAAACAAAATATCAGCCCTTGGGATAAAGGAGGGCAACAATGAGCAGCAGCTTTGTTTTACAGCTAGAGGATGACCATGGAGACTAGTGGAGCCATTTATTACTTTTGGTAAGAGAATTGGCAAGACAAGTAGAAAACTTCAGAGGCTACAGGCTGGCTGGGCAAAGTTCAGTTGTCCTTCCTCCCTGGCTGGGCTTGGGGACTCAGTATGTTAATAAGGTGCACCCATATTAACATTTTATATCCATCATTTCCCACAAAAATATCTTATTACAGAGAGCTTGTTTCTCCACCCCCCTATAGTAAGCACCTGTGGGTCGTGTGGGTCCTGTGAAACCACCCTTAGCTAACCTGTGCCTATCTCCAACTAATCTTTCAGGGTTCTGACTGTTTTCACATTTTCTCAGCTGGGCTGAGCGCCCTTCCAAATCGACAGCCTGATGCCAGCCACACTGATTTATGTTCCCTGAGAAATACAATTGTAACTATTTCAATTACAAGAGCCCTCGGAATCCTAAATATCTCCAAAATTGTGAAGAATGCCCCAGTCTGGGACCACAACAATCCTACCTCTCTAAATTTTTTCCCACTATATTTTCCTGAATTTGCCTGCATCCGATACTTCAGCGGGAATGATGTATTCCATTCCAGATGTACTTCCAGCATGTGCACATCTGCATGGCACACTATCTGCTTCCTCTGACATGATGCCCACACTTCCAGACTATACCAGGACTCCTTTCTCTCACTAAGGCTTCTCCCTAGGAAAACACCTTTTGGTTTGTCCTGCTCCTCCCTGTATTTGCTCATCCACTTTGAAAATAAGCTCTCCATAACCCAGGATATTATTTGTGTTTGTTTTGGGCTTGTTCAGGGTTTTGCTAGCAAAAAGGGCACAATTCTGGCAGGTTCTTAGGACAATGTGCTTTATTTCAGGCACAGGCAAACCCGTTGCACTTAGCATGTGTGCAAGTGGCTGTGCAGTGCTGCATTCACCTACAGAGGTATATAAAGGGTAATGATAATGTTGCCCAGAAGGCTAACACATCAAAGGCCAAGGAGCAGTTAAAATGTATTATGAGCTGTTGGCAGTGATTGTGGGGGGTATTCGTGTGCTGCTGATTTGGACAGCCAGAGTAAATGAAAACCCTCTGGATTAATTGGTACACCAAAGAGATTTGGAGGAAAATGGAGGCTGATGGAAAATGACAAACAAGGGAAAACACAGATAGCTGTGTGTGCTGACCTGCTGTGGGGCGCTGCTGATTAACTTGCAGCTCCCTACTGTGCCCTGGGAAGCCAGGCAGAGCTGGGGGTGCCCGACCAGCAGCTCATCCAGCACTTTGGTGGGAACGGACTGAGCCCCACAGTGCATCTGCAGCACTGCTATTTCAGCACAGCCAAGTGGGTAGTTAGAGGTGAGACTTACCAGGTGTCTTGTGACACCTGGACACTACGGGACAAGAGTTTAATTACTTTTAATGACATGGGGTGCTGGGGGAGGGAGAGGAGGCCGTGTGGTTCCTGGTGTCACAGAGCAACCGAAGCTGGGAACTTCAAAATGGATTTGCACAGAGGCTGCTGGCTGAATCAGATGACAGCCAGAATTGAATGATACAGTCCCATCTTTAACTAGGATACCCTCATTGCAACTACTGTTTTATGGTTTATTATTAATGCTTCAATTTCACATAAATGGCATCCAACCTAAGTGTTACACTGGCAGCCATACAAACTCCAATTGTACCAGCTCACTGACATGCTAATTGAGCAGCTGGAGCAGGAGCACTAAACACAGCACCAGGTAAGTCATGCCCTTGCAGATCACCTTCCTGGTGGCTGGGGCAGGGTACTCATGCCGAGGATAGTGGGCAACTGGGGCTGACCTGGGGGTCTTTCATATGTCCACACTGGGGCTGCGAAAGAGGGTCCTTGTCTTCTTTCTGATTAGCAGCTGTGTTCACCAATGGGTTTCTAGAGAATTGTGCCAAAGCCAACCTGCCATAACTTGTGCTGGTATCAGTGATCTCTCATCTGGACATCACATGGTTTGTCCTGCCTATTACTTCCTCTGTCTTGCCATGGTCTGACCTACTCATCACTGACTCTGGTAGAGACACTTTTTTACTGCTAGTCTTGACTAGACACCTCCAGTTTGGGTGGTTTTCTGTTCTGTTCCACCAGTTCCTCCTGCAGCTCAAAAGTTTGTTTCATTCCTGTCCTGAACTCCACGCTTTGCATGTTTCTCTCTTGCAGACTTGAGGAATCCTTGTCATGGGAAGAAAAGCACAGAACGTGATGTGCTTCTGGTCATCTGGTGGTTTACAAGGTCTCTTTCTTCTCTCATTGTCATTTCAGTGCATGGAAGAGGGGAAGAAAGAGGCTGCTCTAACTGGCAGGTTCTCCCAACCACATGTCCTTTTGGCAACTATGTGGGTGTGATGGGGATTGAAGGTAAAACAACACAATTCTAGAGGGGTCTTCTCTGTCCTTTTCCTGAATATAGTTATACAAGAAATAGTTGAGTAAAGCTGGCAGAAAGACAGAGAAGGAAGGCACGTTACTGTATGCACAGGTAGGATTGCTCCTCTCCCCCAACACCTTGACCCAAGTCTGTTGGGCTCCCATCTTGTCTCCCAGCTCATGGTCACAGATTATTTAAAGCATGGCCCAGCTCTGCGGCCTCTGTCACTACCCATCCCACTGTCCTTCTGCTGGCAGTCTCTTCTTCTGTGGGTGTCACAGGAAAAATCTTGCTTTCTGCTTGTGTCTGGGGGCATTGTAGCAGGGTGGGAGAAGCAGCAGTCTTCTCTACATTTTTATTATAGTGAGGCCATGAGAATGAGTATCACCAACTTATTTCTGACACGATTCTGAAGAATTCCTTGCTTCTCCCATAAATCTGAGACATATATAAAGAATTTGTTTTCACTCTTGAAGCTGAAGACAAGCATCAATTTTAAAATCTATTTTTAAAGTAAATAGCATTGTAATTTATAATGTTATAATGTTAAACAGAAGTTTTTGAAGTGCTCTCATCCTTGGAAAAAAGAGAACACTTCGTTTTTTGGTGACTAATGATGAAGTGTTTTCTAAAGGTGACTGAGCATAGCACAAAGAGTCCTAAATATATTTATTAGCTTATTAAACATAATTAATTGAATCTGGTTGCTAATGGCTATGACTTTGCAAGTGAAAAGCACTTTTGGTTAGCTAGACAGTTTTTTATTAAAGCACAAACATCCAACATTAAAACATATGCAGCTTACTGAATAATCATGTTATTTGTCAGACAAGCAGAAGTATCATCACTGAAGTGCTCCCAAAGAGCCAAATTGGGTAATATACATAATTAGGCCCCATTTGATTAGATATGTGCCCATGGTAACAGCCACACTCAAGATCCACATATTAGTACAGTCTTGAAATAATCTTCAAGGGGATGATGGCAACATCTGAAGCTTCACTGAGGAGACTTTTGGAACATAACCTACACACCAATTTTCTCTCTTCCTGTGGTTTTTCTTTATCTTATTATCTTCTATTTTTAAAACAATGCACGCCTTGGTTCTCAAAGGTGATATACTGCTTCCACAAAGTGTCACTACACTTTTACCCCTACAAGGAAGATCTCTTACTCATCTGCATTGCATTTTAAAGCCTAAAACCTTCATATATTTAAGGATGGAACCCAACAATTGGCAAGGCTGCTGCAAGCTGTTTCTAGGAGGTGGCAACAATTATCACCTGGAAGGCAGCCCGTCTCAGATCCACTCTCCTCTTGCAGCTGGGGACAGCCCTGTGATGGATAAAGTCTTCTGCATGTTCTTTTAGGCTTTTGCAGAAGCCTCATGAAGAAACTGCAAGGTCTCAGCAAGAAACTGATTTTGCATAAGATACAAGCCTTAGAGAGCCCATAAGCCCTGAGCTACTGCCAACCCACAGGGAACGAGTCCAGAGGGTACTGTTTGGGTGACAGTGGAACCCAAGAGAGTGTTTAGCTGTAGATGCAATAGGAATTATTCCTGCAGTTTATTTTTACATGCTTAGAGGTTGAATGAGTTTGGAAGTGTTGGAGAGGATCTGAGAATTAGCAGAATGTATTATTAGTATGCATTACTTATAAAAAAGGAGAGAAATTTAAATCCTGGTGAAACACTATGTCCAGGGTTGGTAAGGGGTGCTGCTTTTGCAGAAATGCTGGCTGGGAAATATTTAAAAGCAGCTTTTTTTCCCTCAGTAAGGAAAAGACAGAAAATTCCCCCAGGTGAAGGTACCAGGGAAAGACTGGTCTATAGCAGGGAAACCTAGGCAATGGGTGCTGAGAGTCTGGCAGGAGAGGAGCATGGGAGTCTCAGTCCTGGCCAGTTTGGTCTAGAGGGCTAAGGTGTGGCTAATCTGGTCATGTCAGCAATCCCACCAGTGCAAGAGAGCCACAGCATACCCCTAACAGTGTCCTCACCTTATAGGAACAAGACAGGACCTGGCCTCGGGGGACTCTATCTGAAGTCATGGAGAGGAAGTCAGCACGGAAGGACCGTGAAACAAATGTATGAAGATATTTTAGAATGTCTTTTAGCGTTTTGGAAGAAGAAGGCTATCCTAAGTAAATGGGAAACTGAACAGCTAAAAAGCTTTGCTGGGCAGAGAGGGAGCACAGGGGAAGATTTTGTTCCCTGGGTTAGCTGTTACTTGGCACAGAGAACGGGAGCACTTTCTCTAAGGGGCCAGTGGCACAGCCAGCCATACATGTAGCCCTCAGCTGGACAGCAAGAACACTGTGTCCGTACAAAGTTGTCAAGCTGTTGTTGAGTGCAATGTTAGGATTATACTTACTGAGGTGAAAGTAGATACATGGATCCACCTGGGGCAGCAGGAACATATAATCTTTCTCCATATTAGCATGTTCTTAACTATGCTCAGGGGAGAGGATCCTCAGCAGTATAAATTAACATCACAGGTCAAGTTATACTGAAGTTGTGAAATTCCTACACCCTTCCCTCTTTTCTTTAAGTACGTGCTGTTTTTAACACTGGTTCCCAAAACAGGAGATTATTCAAAGCAGTTTCTTGTTATTCACATCAGCACCAAACTATGAGGTCTGAAATTAGTCAGACCAAACCCTGGGTCCGCCCTGGATGAGAGCAGGAGGACTGTAAACTGGGTTGTGTGTGAGCCCTATGGTGATGGTAGTGATGACTGTGCCAACCCTAAACACTCTGTTTTTAAGGTATCTTGTGGACAGCCCCCCCCCCCCCCCCGTGTTTGACAGCACACTTGTACTGGATATTCCCAGGCACATGGGACCTCCTACAGACTGAAGGGCATTCTCTGGTGATGGGGCTGGAGGTCTGGCAGCTCTGTGGTGGTGAAACTAGCCCTGGGAGAGTCTTGGGGGTGCCACTGGAAGGCACAGTGGATGTGCTGTGTGTGGGAGTGAGAGTGCTCACACACATGCAGTGTTGGTCCCTCCTGTGATAAATGGCTCTAAGTAGAGCTTTGTGAAATTCTGAATTTCTGTTTTTCAGAACAGAACAAACTGGGGCAAAAAATAGGAAAAATTGTTTCCTGGAATTATAACCGTCATGTTCAGAAATGTTTCCATGTTCTGTTTTGACATTTTTTTGGATCAAAGTGAAGCATTTTGACATTTCTGAGGTAGGAATGTTTTGTTTCAATTTGTTGAGCTGACATGAAATGTTTAGTTTCGAGTCTGCTTAACATTAAAGTAGGCAGTGCCTTTCCTTGGGTTTGGGTCCCATTCTCTCCTCTGGGCTGTGCTCCCTGGGAGCTCTGCCCAGCTCCCATAAAGCTTGGGCAAGGTCCACGTTGTTCTCAGTGGGTGCTCAGCCACAAGCCCCATGCACAGGAAAAAAGAGAGGCCTTTTCGGGAAAGTTCCTTTCCATGCTGAACTCAACTGAAAAGAAAAGATTTGTGGCAGTTGAAGCAAAGTGCTCTGTTACAGTTCACCGCCACAAAACATCATTTCTTGTCAGCAGCATCCCTGTCTTCCCATAGGCACTTTTTGTGTTGCAGAAACTGTTTTCTGATTTAAAAAGATGTCCCAGTGAGTGCCCACATAGGTGTTGATGTGATCTACACCAGTAAGCTCCAGGAGGTCTGCAGGCTGGACCCCTGGACTTAGTGGAGGAGCTGCCCTTTGGTGTTGGTTGAGCAGATTTCCCAACGAGCTAAAGACCCTAAGACCCCCATTTGCCTGGTTGGGGGCTGGCTGGAGCTGGGGCAGCCTCTGGCTCAGCTGTCCCCAAGGGAGATGAGGGGGCTGCAATAGGGACCAGGAGTGTGTCCTGTGAATTCAGCAGACTGCTCTTTTCTGCAGGTGGCTCTGCAGGCTTCCTGGGATTTCTGATGAAATTTACGCAAAAGTCAATTCAGAAGTTGCTTTGGTTCATTCTCAACAGCTCTGTATAGGACCAGGCGGGTCCTACTACTCACTGTGAGGGATAATTGAACTCCTTGCCCTCCCCCTTTCCTGGGCAACAGCTTCAAAAGATCTCCGATTTTGCTCACCAATCAAGCAATCTCATTTGCAAAACAACTGCAAGGGCCCTGAAAAAGCAGAAGGACAGCTCCTTTGTTAAATAGTGCCTTTTGGTAACACAAAGGAATCATAAAGGTGATGGAGCTGCAGCCTGGACAGCCACTTTTCCTGGACTGTGCAGGCTGGCTTCCCCCCCCACCCCGCTGTAATCTCAGACCCCGAGTCTAAGGATTATGCAAGGCTCGAGCCCAGGGAGAACAAGGTGCACTGCAACTATTCTTAGCTCCAAAAATTATTCCTGGCTTTGCTTTGAAATCTGAACCAGGGTTAATTTCTCTCCCCCTTCCCCCCCATCTGTTTCCTCTCCTCTTTCATGTACCTATTTGCATAGACTGTCATCGTAAGAATTTCCATTAAAATTGAAAGCCTCCTTCCTGCATGTCACCTCTTGCAGCCCCCTTCCGCTTGCCCTGTGTGACTTTTGGAGGGCTGGAGAGCAAAGGTCCTGTGCTAGCATCACCTCCCGAGCCCTGCGTTCCCCCTGCCCTCAGTCCTGCTCCTCCGTTGCTATAGGAACATCCATCAACTTAGGAGTGCCAGAGAAAAAGAACAGAGAGTTATCTTAATTATTTAATGATTGATTAATATATGTTTATAGAGCACTTCAAAACAGTGCATAATTTTGTGAATTGTTTATTACTGGGCAAGCAGTATAGTTTGCTGAACATCCTCCACTCTCATTGTTTCAATGGGAGGAAAGGGTGGTAGGCAGTTTGCAGATTTTGTAATAGTTATATTACTAAGAGTACTAGTAGTTCTGCTTCAGGAAAAAAAATCTAACAAGAGCCTTCGCTTCAAGTTTTCATAGGCAGGGCTGCTCTCAACACCTGCCACTAAGGTTACTCAAACACCTCCATTATAAAGACCTTTGCTCAGCTGTTCTTTGGCAAGTTTCACCCACCTGGAAAGAAGAAATGAACTTACTTCTCCTTAAGGCTGAATAAAAAGAGGAGGCAGAGAGTACTTGCAGCTGGTGGTGAAACATGGCTGGCTGGTACGGGAGCCTCAGCTGCACCACTCTGCTGGTGTTTTTGTCAGGAGGCCACCGAGGCCTTTTGATAAAACTTGTGTGCTCTGTGCCTGTAGTATCAGTTTGGAAGGACTGTGTAAGCAGGCTCTGTCAGCTGGTGAGGAAGGATGGGATGAGGAGCATGGTGCTGGTGTTGTGGTGTACTGCCGTGTTCCCACATCCAGTTGGGGATGCCAGCTAGACCGATACCTGTTGCTTGTGCTGGTTGTAAATCCTGGGATCTACCCAGCCTGACCCAGGTAACCTGCTGAAGCCAGCCTGCCTCTGCTCTCTCCAGCCCCCAGGGCATTCTTCGGGTCTGGCTTTCCCTGATGCCTGACTGCTCTCTGGCTTCCTCCCTCTCCCGTTAACGAGCTGTGACTATTGCACAGCGGGATGCAAGGTAAATGTAGACTGGCCACCTGAAGAGCTCTGTGTCACTAAGCATGGGAGGGTCTGGGACATACAACAAACACTGCCTTGTATGCTTGAGAAAAACCGTGCTGACTGCAAGTCTTCTTGGTGTGAGCTGTCATGCACCTTGGAGACCTGTAGGGCTGGTATGCCCTCGGTGTCAGGCCTGATGGTCCCTGTAGGTGCAGGAGGTGAGACAGAATGATGCAATAGAATACGGGCTGCTGGCCCCTGCCTGACTCAGCCAGGTTCCTTACCTGAGTGAGGCCTGCAAGACCACAGCTGCTGTGGTGGAGGATGACTGGGAGGGTAACAATTATAGCTGGTGCTCTTGGAGGGGCTGTTTTGCCCCTTTGTTTGTGCTTAGTATGAAGCACTACAGACCTGTGGTGCCATGGGATATGCGTTGATCAGGTGTGTGATGTGTACAGCCCCCTAGTTTTTAAGAGGAAGTACAGAATGAATACAGAGGCTTGCTAAATGAAAAAAAATCGTCCTGGATTCACATTGGTATTTAGGAGGTATCAAAACCTTGTTAATTTTAAGGATTCTTGGACTTCTCAGCCCCTGTGAATCCATCTTCTGTAGGGCAATCATCCCGTAAGGATGCCTTCACATGTAGCAGCTACCCTTCAGGTTTTTTTATGGGGTTTAATTATGGATTGCTGCGAAAAAGTCTCTGCTTCACCTGAAGAAAGCAGTAGCAGTATTAGGTTGTTATTCTGTAGTAGTTCAGCACTAGAGGGGGATGTAGCACGTGCTTTACATCCAGCAGGTTTCCTATGTGCATGCAACAATATTTTACAGTGGTGTTTATGAGGAGGCTGTTTCTTTAATTGCCAACATAAAGATTTTTGTCTTGCAGGGGCAATTTTCTTGCATAGGATAAAAATCAGGCTGCTATTTGCCAAGCCTTAAAAGACTGTGCTTGTAGTCAATTAATTTTGTTGTGTTTCGTGTGTGTCTTGGATATTGGGGCCTCAGAACTTCAGGCAATTCTCATGTCGGTTTTTTTTTTTGTTTTGGTGTACGGCTGACATGGGCAAACAGGCTGCTCTTTAGTTTGACTGTAGCTCTAATCCAGGCTGTTGGCTGGAAGGGTCTGAGCTCTGCCTTTCTTACCAAGGGGACACTTCATGTGCTGTGCTGTGGGGCTGCAGTCTGCTGTGGTAGTGAGTCCTGCAAGTAGCTGAACAAAGATGTAAAGCCAAACTCATCCAGCTCCACTTGCTTGGAAAGCTGCACGTTTCTGTTTTCAGCAAAAATGGCTCTTTGACTTTGAAGATGTCCCAGTAATAAAAACCAGTTGTCCACTTCATGCATGAGCAAAATACTTGGCAAAAAAAGCTGCTGCCTTGAGGTTTTGCAGAAGCTGGTCAAATTCCTGTCCTCTTGTTTTCCTTCCCATCTCCAGTGAGCAATTCTTATTCCATGTTTTATGCAAGAGTGCAGGAGTGTGCCAGTGTGAGGAGGTGACTTGCTAGCCTGTTAGCCAGGGAATTTCTCCGTGTGCCTTTGGCTATGATACTTTTTGAGAGGAGCAGCCAGGCTGGTGTAGGCCATGTATATGCACAAACATAGCTGCAGTAAAAGGTGAGAATGTCAACTGCTGAAGAAAACCTGTATTCATGCCAGTGGCTAAGGGCTCTCACAGATCCAAATTTTGGCAGTTTGCTCTATGGGAGATTGTCATGTGTACCCCCACGCCCTCCTCTCCTTTCTGCTGCTTGTACCCAGGAATTGCATGCGGCTGTGGTTCCCACCTCGCACTGAGAGAAATGCCAGCTAGCCAGAAAAGATGTCCCCATTCACATTTCCACACAGAAACTTTTCTTTCCCTACTTTTAGTGCCTGTAATTACTTCTTTACTCCAGTGCCAGCAATCTTCCATCAGGCATCATTATTAATGGAGAGAAAAGAGAAGGGAAGGGAGGGAGAGAGAGAGAGAGAGAGTGCCACAAAACTTAATTTAATCACAGCACCCCATGCTCAATTTAACAGACACAACAGCTCAGAATGGGGTCCCTGTGCAACGGGAGGGCAGGCAGTGGAGCGTCCCTGGAAAGAATTAATTGTGGATGACAATGTGTAAACAGTGCAGATGAATAGGGCATGCAGGTGTGAGGCACCGGGGCCATCCCAGGGACTTTTTCACACGAATTTCAGCTCCTTCACTGCTGACCTGCTCCCAAAAACGTGATTAGTGTCGGCGTTGGGAAACCATTCAGGGTGTCAGGATTTGGCACATATTAACTAGCCCTGGGGATGAGGGGAGGGAGTGCATGGGGGCTATGAAAGGAGGAAGTCTGGTGGACAAGGGGATTGTTAAAGGGCCAGAAAACCCTCATTGCTCTGAGGTGCCCTTGCTGCTTGGGAGAAAATGGAAAGGAGCCAAAGCAGGACTCCAAGGCACTCTAGCCCTTACTGAGCTATGTGGAAAACAAGATAATGCATTGTGGAATACTTTTCTTTGAGTGTCTGTCATAAATATTAGTGATGTTCATATTAATGACTTTTCTCGGCTGTAGCTTTCCCAGTTCTAGACACTTCAGCTTGAGAGACAAACAGTCAAAACAAGCAAGAACATTAACGACACAACAGTACTGAGAACAGGAAATATCTCCTGGGTTACATATGGAGGTTATTCAGCAGGCAAAAATCCTGCTTCATCAATATGTACCCTATATGTACACTGATACAGACAGGGGGTTGTGTAAGGGGCCCAATTTACCAAGCATGAGGTTAGACGCTCTTAAATTATGTTCCTTGTGCCAGCCTGGCCTTCTGCATCCAAGCAGGGTAGTTACATGCAGAGAGTAGACAAGGTTACTGATATTTTTTCCCACTCATAAGAATGATGCAAAGGGAAGGACAGAACTTGATGAGGACTACCGTGAATACCAGTGCCTCTGCTGGACTCTGTTCTGTTCTTTCTTCCTTGCTGGAAATCCTTTCCCTGCCTGTCTTGTGACTTGGGCAGCATGGCAGGAGTGCTGTGTAGGTGCCTTCTGAGATTCACAGCTTTGTGCTCCCTCGACCACTGCAGCCCAAAGGCTTGGGCTCCACATAATATAAAAAAAAATAAAAGTTATTCTAATTGCAAACATACCTGTGGATGTGAAGGTGAGGTTGGATCCTTGCTGGCCTGGTGATGAAACAGGGTATTGCCATTGGTGCTGGTTTGGCAGTGCAGTTATCTGTGTGGGAGGCAAAGTGGATCAGCCCCTTCCTAGGCTGTTTTGGCTTGCAGATGGAATAGGTGGTGAGGGGGGAACATGAAATATCGTCACAGAAACCATGAAGGCAAATGTATGCAATAGAAATCCCACCTCAAATTCAAAATTGCACTTAGTCGGTGTGGAAAATTACCTACTTATTTTGCTTAGTAACTCACAATTATATGACAGACTAGTTCAGCATCCTTTTGAGAAAAGTCTGGCTATTTCTGCCTTCAAGGCTTATTGTGGGGCTGAGGGAACACAAAACTTCTGTGCTTGGGCAATGGAAGTTATGCCTTTGATCCTGATTGTTGCAATTGTAGATGATTTCTCTGGTAAATCTCTGGAAAATAGTAATGGCAATGTGGGAAAGGTACTCCTTAAGCACTAAAGTAACTTGGCAATGCTTGTATGCTCAGTTAAATTGTTGGAAGAAGGGCAAAACTTGTTTGCTGTTAAGCCCAGTGATATCTAGATTCATAAGGAACAAGAAATAATGGCACAGGCTTTATGCAATGCAAGCCTACAGTTTTGAGATGAGACCCTCCCTGCCTAAAAAGCTTCCAAAGAGCTGGATACCCCACTGAAGCCATTCACCTCAGTTCTCTGGGACTCCAGAGGGTGCAGCACCTCACTTATTTACAAGCCATCAACAGGAATGAACAACACTTGTTTCATTGCAATCTGCTTGACTGACTTCTGTTTCCAGAAATGGTGATCAGTGCTATTAGAATGTCTTCCCCTGGTCTGCCTCCCAACCAAGTATTCTTGTCTCCTGGCACCCAGATATCAGCCCTCTCAGAGTGCAGCTGGGAAACCCTATGCTGAAAGGACTTTCTTCCTATGAGCAGTACAAGATAGTTCTTTTAAAAATCATCAGAAATACGGTAATTATGTACTGGTTGCTCTCGCCGAGGTGAATGTGATGGTTTTTAGCCTTGTTGCCCCAGATGAATTCCAAGATACTGGCTTTCTGCGGCATTCAGGACAGGGAGCTGCATCTGCTGCAATATGGCTGTTTCTCAGGGCCAACTGCTGCTCATCCTTTTAAGTGCTTTTTTTGGTCATTTGTGTTTGGGTTTTTTTAAATCATTATTTTGAGAGACATTTGCTCATCTTTCTTATTCTGCTTTTCATTGAGGAAGAATGATGTGCTAGAAATCTCACCAGTAACACAGCTGGTAATATACCCTCTGGAAGGGAGAGGGTTGTAGGAGCTAAAGAGATCAGCTCCACAGACACCTGACCTAGGGGCTATTGCCGGACTGTCTCCAGGCAAACTCTCTGTATCCTACACTATGAGCTAACTGGAGCCTAACCCATACACCAACAGAGACTGGTTTCTCAGGTTGTGATACTTCATCAGTTAGAGAATCCATCAAATGTTCTTCATTTGTACTTACAGCTGGATCAGTAGACCTTCACTTGTACTATATTTAAGCCACCAGCTGCCACAGAACGAAGAAAGGCGATGTTGAGTTGTGTTAGTTGAGGTGTGGAGGAGATGGGGCTACAGGAAGGTCAGTTATTTGCAAGGCAGTGAAAATGGGACAGCTGAAGAAAGTGAGGATGTGGGTCCCCAATCAGTAGTGTTAAGACCATAGCTCTAACTCAAAATTTTACAGAATCCTCACACCAGCTGTTTAACATGGTGCTGCATGTGAAATATGCTCCTGTGGAAACAAATTACCCTTTCTTTTAAGGATCTCCAATTAGTGCAGAGGTTCTCAGGCTTCCTGAGAAATCAGAGCAAGGAGAGAAGTGCAGAAGTCATCCAGGGATGTACGCCTTCTCCAGGCAGTCCTATTGTTTTCTGTGGTACCAAGCATGGGGCCTGGGCCTGGCCAGGGCAGTGGCTGGGCTCCTGGGTACTGTGATCTTTGCAAAGGTGCTGGTCGTGTTGTGGTGCAGGTGGGAGGATCTGCTTCCCTTCCAGGCTGTAGAAACCCTTGAATACAAGCTCGTTGTGACGGTGAGTTGAGTGATAGATTTACCCACAAAAATTTGAACTGTTTACATTAGAATTCCTGATGGTATTCCCAAGTTATTGTGCAGTATGTTGCTCTTCTTCTTAGTGCTTTTTCCTCACATCAGCTGCCCTTTTTCAGGCCTATCAGCTTGTTGATCAAGCCTAGACCCCCAAGCATCCTGAGCCATGTCTTCTTAATTTCGTGATATACTGAGTCCAGCCTTGCACATGGTTTTGTGCTGTGAGAGAGCATTCAGCAAAAAACTTGGCTGCTTTCAGCCCCCTACCAGTGTCTTGGCAACACTGGAGTTTTCCAAATTGCTCTTAGATACAGAACCTGAGTAACTTATTTTCCTTGTAGCAAGGCTGGAGCAAAAGATGCCTTCAGAAGAGGTTACAGCAGAAGGCAAGGAATTGGGAGCTCTAAAGCGAGATGAAGTAGTCTGCCCTAGGAAAGAAGACCTGAAGCTCTGGGTGCATAGGGATACTGGCACCCAGGCTAGGACAAATCCTGGATCTGCCAGGAGAAGGAGACCTGGGAACATCGAGAAAGGCTGCGAAGTTAAATTCACTGCTCAATATTCAGGCCAATGAGAGATGTCTCACAGCTTAGTCTCCACAGGGTCATTCATCACCTTTTCTTAGCTGGTCTGCTTGCAGGTAGTGCTGGTCTGGCTGCAGCACAGAAATGCAGTGGTATGGCAACACTGATACAGAGAAATTATGAAAAGCACAGCCTCTGCTGGTTCATGGGTGATATACAATGAAATGTTGTAAAACTTAAAGACAAGATATATTTCTCTCGAGTTGGAGATGGGTTGACTAATTTCAGTAAAATAAGTCTGTATCAAGCCTTCAGCCAATGCTCAGATGAAGTACATTCTGAGTAACAGGATTTGGTTCATTGCCGGCTCCAGCTGCAGTGGTCAAACACAGGGCTGCTTGACAAATGCCCCCAGATCCATGAATCATGTATCTTATTATCCATTTCTGTGTTTCTTGGACTCTTTCTTTACCACCTCTGCATCTCCATTTCCATTCCTCAGTCGAGAGAGACAATTTTCACCTAACTAGTTTTTCCTCGTAGTCCTGGTTTTGCCATATATCCATTTCTGAGTTTGCTATTTCTGATGCTGCTAACCAGGTTATCTCAGGCTTATGTGCTATTACGGGTATGGTTACCAGGCATGCTGGCCTGGCAAGGCTCTATTTCCCAGAATGTCCCCAGTGCTCCTCTCCAGCTGTCTGTGTGGTTCGGCTGTTGCTCACACATGTTCCCCATAACCACATGAGGGGAAGAGCCAGCCCTCACAGCACCACCTGTACCTTTTGCCAGCTTCTCACAATATTCCCTCTCACATTCAGCTTTCCACATCACATCCGCTCTCTTGCCCGTTATCTTCCAGACTCTTTCCAGCTAGCTCAGCCTCAGGCCATGGCCCTGCTGGCAGCTTGGTGCCTACGGTGTTAGCCCCAATTGCCCACCTGTGGAGTTATTTGCTTGTAAACGATCCATACGAAGACTATTAATGTATTTATTTGAAGACATAAATCAACTTGTTACTGAAAGGCTTGCCTTTTTGAGGATATATGACAAGGCAAAGGTTCTGTCTGAGCAGTTGTATGTTCTTCTTTCCAGCTAATGCCAAAACCCAGGACTGTTTAATAACAAAGCTGGCTCAAAGAAGGTGGTCGTGAAATGTTTGTGGATGTCCTTGCGTGTTCCTTGGCAAGTCTATGGTATCACCTCTAGTACCCTGAGGGTGGTGAAACGATTCAGCTTGGTTGTTTCTTTCACACCTTCAAGAATGTGTGAGGTGTCATTTTGGATCTGCTAAGCAATGCTGGATGCCTGCCCAAACAAAATTGCTGGCCATGGGAACAGTTGAAGTCCTTATGAGAGGCTTGGGGGAGAGGGCACAAAAGCAGCCAATGGCAAAAGCACCCATGAGGTGTTTGCCTGTGTCTCTGCCCTTCCTTCAGCACTCCAATTTTGCACCTCTGCTGAGCCCCAGTGGAACCAGCTCCTCCTGCCCAGCCAAGGGCAGCAGAAAGCTTTCTCCATTCGGGGTGCTGGGTGAGCTGAAGCACCTGCAGCCACACTGCTTGCTCCCAAGAGGGACAACTGCTGCAGCTCTGCTCTCACCCTCCTGCCATCCACCTGCTCACCTCCAGTTCCTGCTGGCAGCAGTAGCCAGACAGCTGGCACTGCTGGGCTCTTTATGCCCTGGAGGTTGGCACACCTGGGGAAAGATCCTTTACAAGGCAGACTCTCATGAATCTTGGGCACGATTTGTAAAAAGGTAATTTATAATAAGGTAAAGAACTTGTTGTGAGGCCACAAATGAGAAGGTAGCCCACACCTGAGAGGAATGGGTCTACCTTAGTTTTCTGCCTTGAAAGCTAAGTGAGATTATCCTAGTTATGAGTTCCCATTAGATTTGTATCCATCCATAGGCTTCAAATGGATTGCAGCAGCATCACTGCTTAAATCTTCACATTGCAGACTAAATTCCTACTAGATTAAGCCTATTAGAGAATATGAGCTCTTTATGCACAGTCTGTTTGACTTCTGTTTGCATGGCAAGATTTTGGCCTGTAATTATTTCTCAAATATGTTGGGCTACTGTGTATCCTAGGTAATAATAATGTAATTTATATTACCTACTTTAAAAAGCCAGAGAAATTGGATTTTTTTAAGAGAAGGTAATGTTTAGAGAGAGACTGAGATGCTGAAAGATCTGAAAATACCTCCTAATAGAAATGCACAGAAAGCTCTGTTTAACCACACCAAAGAGTCTCATTCTCTCCATATTTTGGGCACCTTTGTCTTCCTTTGCATATACAAAAGGTGAAGTATTTGGCTAGTTCCCAGCCAAGATTGCACACCCAGGATTCCACCCAGCTTCTCCGCTCCAGTCATGCACACAGTTTTACCTGTTTTGCCAATGAAGGCACTGGTGGGCTCTGCAGCCTTGGCTGGTGCCAATGCTCAGCCTCAAAAATTTGAGTGGTTAGGTGTCGGTGGCCACACTCTGGGATGGCTGCAGAAAGTTTGGCTGAAAATGTTTTCTGAAAAATGTATGAGGATCTGTCCTCTGACAGCATATACATTTCTGCTTTGCCAACTAATCTCAACTTACTGAAGAATCAATCTTCTCTTTGATGCATGGTGCCTGGCAATGTATTTCCTTTTTTGGGTCACATTCAGGAGACATTATTACTGCAGGCAATGAGAGAGGACGTTTTACAGCAGGCCTGATGGCTTGCATAGGTATTCAGGGGCCAGATCAGAGATCAGTGCCAGTATCTGACTCAGCTGGTACCGCCAGACCTGAGACAGTCCCATGGGTGCCCCTAGCAGTGATGCCCTATCTGGGGTTTTTGGAGCCCAGAAGGGACTTCTAGGCTGATTCAGGTATCAAAGGGTCAACCCGCCATTAGTAAAAACGGATGTGTTGCACGTGTAAGTGGGGAATGGCTGTCTCTCTGGGGGAGGGCAGCTGGCACGTGAACAAACTCCTTTTGTACCTCAAAGGTGAAGAGAGGCCTGTGGTTCTAATATAAAACCTTGTTTTAGTAAATGGAGATCACTCGGAAAGCTTTGTTGTAGGCCTGAGGCAAAAATAGCACATGCTTAGGGAAGGACATGCACAGTCCAGAAGCAATGGAGGTTCTTCACGAGAGTGGGGCAGGTCCTGTGCTGCCAGTGAGTCCCTGTACCCACATGGATATTGTCACTATCACCTACATGCCTCTCCCCCAACAAGTAGCTTTGTGGAAGAGAAGTCTCTTTGGCTGTGCCGAAATGACATGGGAGTGTATTCCTCCTGTGAGCCAGGAGCATTTCTGAAGAGCTTCATGGACTGTGTGGATCAGACTCTGTAATGAGCACAGTTCAGGAGATTTGCAAGTTCTGAGGAGACCATAGGTGTGCCCCCCAAGAGTTCTACTCTTTAAGTCAAGTGGCACATTCTGTGAGGACTCTTGTTTTCTAAGGAGCACCCTTTGGCAGAGGTGCCATATGCATGGGGCTCTGGCATCCACCTGCTGTGCTGCTAAAGCAGGTGTGTGTATTTGGGAGGCATTTCTACACATACAGGAGGGGTGCTTGTACATAAATATATATCTCTGTCTCTTATGTGGCTGTGTTCCTTTGAACTGATCCAGTATCCCACTGAAGTGAATGGGAGGTGGGTAAAGCCTATAAGCCTACTCATGGGAGTACCAATTTGCATGAGCACGTCCTTGTTTTGAAGCAGGCTACTGTTCTCAGCAGACTGCAGCCTTTTCCCCTTCTCCTTTTGTACTTTTCAGTATGAAAACACTGCATATACTTTGCCTCTCTGAGGTGCTCCTTGCGATACAAGAAACACATCTCTGTCAGTGCTTTATGTAGCCTTAGCACCTGAGGAAGCAAATGGCAAGCACTGGGGACTGATGGTGCTCAGCACACTCCTGGGAAGTCCTCTTGATCAGCCCCATAAGCTGTGTTCTCTCTTCCTGCTCTCCACTTTATCCCCAGTGTGTATTACACTTGCCCCAGCTTTGCAGAGATAATTTGCACTCTCCTAGTTCATTAGCTGCTACCCCCTCCTGTCCATGGGCAAAAAAAAGCCCTTACTGTTCAAAAGAACACATGCAGCAATCATTAATGCTGACCCTAATTGTGCCAATTCAAACCACTCAATAGCTCTAATTAAAACCTCTCTTGTGCAGGGCACTGAACAGTAACAAAACTGTCACCCCGAACAATCAAATCATGGAGCTAAGAAATTTTTTTCCCCTGTTGTTCAAATGTTGTTGCTGCTGTCGGAAGGGTCATCTGAAAGGATTAAGTACGGGGCTTTTGTAGCCTGCAAAGTCGGCAGGAGCAGGGGGGGAATATCTAAACCCAACCAATATCTTTTGGTCGCAGTTTGAAATCAGAAGACCCCAACTTTTTTCCAGGTCTCCTTTCATCCACTTTACCCACCCCCACGCAGCAAGCAACACCTGCAAAGTAGACAGGCTGTTGGTTATGAGACACATGGACACCACAAGTCAACTTAAACATCTGCAAAGGAGGGGGTGAGGGGGAAACCCAGGCGTTCCTATCCCTACAACCTTGTTTCTCAGGGTCCCTGACTACACTTTCCTGTGCACCATAAATAACTCTGCAATTACATTAATTGGTTGCATATTTGTTGACACAGGGGTGGACAGGGGTAGGTTATGGTGGGAGGATTTTTGCTTTCAGTGCAATTTTATACTAGTTTCTTCAGATGTCCTCTAATCCCCACTCTCCCTCCCCCCGTTATTTATAATTCACATGTCTTTCAGAATAACTTTATAAGCCTGTGGGTGGGAGGGGGGAGCAGGAAAAAAAGAGTGTTAAAATTAATTTGATGGCACCCATGCACACACATCTGTTCTGCTGTGTTTCCCTAGCTAAGTCTATCAATCAAATGGAAAAGGTTGATATGTATCACAGTGGGATATTTCAAAAAGCTGGATGCAAACAATTGTGTGCCAGAAGGTTTTATTCTGCACCGAGTTTCTGACAGGAATCGAAAGATCAAAATGGTGTAGATGTATACCTATATTTTATTTTACATTTCCCATTTTTTTAAGAAGGTAGTGAAATTAATAGCAATATAGTTAACTACTAAAATTCCAGTCTCGGTATCTTTTGTTCAATTTATTGTTGTACATGTCCTGAAGCCCAAACCTGGGACAAAATGTAAGAGCCTGACACTGCTGCAAGCACTTTTGTATCTGTGCTGCTATTTTAGATCATTACAGGAACAACATGCTAGCCACCCTATGTGGTTCTGGGTTCAAACCACCATGTCAGAGTATTTGGTATGGGGTACTGAACTGAGTCTCTCCTTCCAGTACCTCCTTGACTTGCTTTCTTTTGCTAGTAGTAATCAGAGTTGCAGTGGGAAAGTTCACGGCATGTGTGTTTCATCTTTCCTTTTTTCTTCTCTCCTTAGCTGCTGTCCCAGCTGAGAAGTAGGGAATAGGATGACACAGCAGTCCGCTGGCAGTCTGCCTCCTCAAACACCCTGAGCACTTTCTGTTAGAAACCACCTTCATTGTTTCTTGTTCTGACTGCTGGGCTGTGCCATGTGGTGTTACAACATTGCCTTGTCTCAGCAGTGAAGCCGTTTCATTTAGTGATGGATAAAATAGCCCATAGAGTACAGCTTGACTCAGCCTTTAAGTATTCAGCATTGGTTAGTGACGAAGCACAAAATCTTGATGTATAAACACACATTCTTTATGTATAGAAGCAACAGGACAAAACCTAAGAATGTTTTCATAGCATTTTGAGGTGAACAGTCTCTTCTTGTGCAAAACTCCTTGCAAACCTGGCCATACAAACAGATATGTTCAGGATACGGTCTGTTTTCACCAGTTTGCCTCAGATCCTGTGAGTACTAGCTAGGGGTCAGCAGGGGGACCACAGTCTTTTCTAAAAATGGGGGTGTTGCACTGTGATGTGTGATGGTGCTGACCCACTTCTGCCTTTGTGCCACCATTGAGTGGTAAAGCAACACTCTCTCGTTTTCAATGGCAATATGCTCTTACAATGGGATGAAGAGAAACAGGTGACACTACTTTATGGCATTCAAATGAGTGCATTTCAGAGCAAGGTCCCTTCTTCATCAGCAGCATTGGAAAAAAGTACCAGAGCTCTTTGACAGTTTTGTTGTCTGTTGGGGGCAGTGGGACATAGCAAAACATGTCTTATACTTCTTGTCACTTGCTTAAGAAGGGGAAATAAGGCACAGACAGGGTTTTTGACCAGCTCTAGGTGCTTTCAGCTAAGCTGAGAACAAACCCTGGGATCCTAGTATCTTGTCTAGCTTCTGGAAAGCAGCAGCTCTTTTTCTGAGCTGATTCTTGCCTGTCTTCATATAGGAAGCTCTGTGTGTCTCTGTTGATCTGTTGAGCCGAGGGTAGGGGATTTCTGTAAAATACACTCCAGTGTAGATTCCCATCGCTTTCTGTATGGATCTCCCACGGTCCTGTCTGCCCTTCTGTCTCATTCCTTGCCCCCATTTTCTAGGCAGCAATGCTGGAGTCTATCCTCTTGACTAAGCTGTTGCACTTTAATTTTCAACAGGCCCCTATTGCTCTTGCACCTTGTGTGTGGTCTTTGAACGTTATGTGGCTCGGCAGCTGGGAATAGTGAGTGGGTGGGCAATTTAAAACAGAAAGACTCTGTATCAGCACAGGGCTGAGGTTTGAACTCTGCTCAGTTTTGGATACATGTAGCTGGTTCTCAGGGCTGTGATTTAAGTGCCGTTTTGCTGGTGTCAGTGTGAAACTTAAATCAGTGCTAAGAAACTGGTAGGGAAGAAAAAACAAACTTTGCCTGTCCGATAACGAGTGTTACTCTTGGCCCTGATGAAAAACTGTGGGATCAAGACATCTTAGAATGTATTCTGCTGTTTTGTCACCATTTTGCCTCCACAACTGAGAAGACAAAAAGTGTCTAATTTGATGTCAGGGTTTCTTTGCTGGAGTATATTTCTGAGCTGTTTCATGCTATTTAGAATACAAATCTGATTCTGAGTTTCCTGAAGATATGGACTGCTAACAGAGAGAGGCAGATGAGGGGGGTGCCAACCCGTGGGACAAAATACTTTATTGCATTCATCTGAGTATCCCTCTGAGACAAAGTAAATGTGCTCAAGCAACAAAATACAGTCCCAATGTCACGACCTGTTGAGGTCACAGGGCCTGGTCCTCAGTCTCTTCCTCCTTTTTGTTGTCTGTGCTGGTGGAGGATCACATGCAGGGGAGGTCAGACAAGAGACCTTGCCTTCCATGTGCCCTGGCATGATTCCCACACACACACACACACACACACTGTTCTTTTGCACTTTTGATGGTGAGCCCACTCTGCATGGGCAGAGAGTTCTTATGTATGGGGGATTCACCACTTGCTCTCCTTTGCATTTGCAGCCCAGAGTACCAAGTCCTCAAAATTTCAGTGCAGAGGTAGTTCTTCCCCCACCCACTTTCCATCTATCCCACCCAGGTAGACAGGATGAGCAGAAAGAATCCTTGCCTTGATAAGATTGATAAATGAGGTTGGAACAGAGCTCTTCTTTTCTGGAGTCCATATGGAGTCCAACCCAACTTCAAACTCATAGCTGACAAAATAAAAAAAAAAATTGGCAAGTCCCTAAGTACTTTTAAGGATTCTAAAGGTGAAAGATACGGTCGATTGGCATTCTTTTTAGAGCCTGGAGTGATGTTACATTTGCTTCACAGAATTCAAAGGAGTGCACAATTAACATTAGAAATCTATTAGATATTTGGAAGAGTCATTCAATTTTCCAGTGCCACATATATACCCATCATTCACCACCACTGTAGCAGGCCTTATATTGATTTTTAGCATTATTTCCTATAATTTGCAAAACATAAGTAAGAGTAAAAACGCCAAAAAAGGAGACTAGCCTTGTTTTCAAAGAGCTGGCCGATTACAGACCAACATCAGCTATGTCATTGTAGTGGTTCCACCCTTAAAGACAGGCATGTGCTGCAGTACCATGAAAAAACACACTGAAGAGCAAATGAGCATTACTGCCTCTTTACTACATCTTGCACTTTACTGCATTCCTTTCTTTTTGATTTCATTCTGTTTTGTTTTGTTTTGATAATAATACTGGTGTATGGACAACAGCCTCTTCCCATGATGGAATAACATAGGTTGGTGCATGAAGGTATGGCTGGGTAAAAGGACCAGATGGATGGGCACTTGTGAGAGGTGAGGGTCTGGTAGTGGTGGGAACTAATCAGGACTACTAGCAACTCTGGGAAACCAAAGTAGTGCAGCCAGGACCAACACAATCTAATATACTTTACAGAGAAAAAGTCTGAACAGAATTTCTGTATGAAGTATAATGAATGAAGTGGCAGACTCTAGACGGATTTCATGGGAAAAGGCTTGAAATCCTGTAATGTTTTTGACAAAGCTTTCTGTTCAAGTATAAGTGAATATTCTGCAAAGAGCTTCCAGGATGAAAAGCCCAATAGGATACTTATTTTTTACTAACAGGGTTTCTGTTTCATTCAGGAACACACACATATATATATATAGATATATATACATACATATATATATATATAGCATCCATAAAAAGCTGAGACTCCTTTTTGTTGACATGATCCAGTAAATACACCCCAAAACATGCTGAACACCCCAAAGCAATGTGTCTCTTTCTTAACAAGTGTGAATACTTTGCACTCAGCAGCAACTGACTGTTACTCTATCATGGGAAGAGGTTGTTGGCCATATACCAGTATTATTATGAAAACAAAAAAGAAAGGAATGCAGTAAAGTGAAAGATGTAGTAAAAAACTGTGTTGACAGTGGGATGACACTGTAAAATTGCTGTATGCTGTGATGTGAATCCTTTCGAACCCAATGATGTTCCACCCTCATAATCAATGAGTCAAACTTACTCCTCCCCACACTCCCAATATTCTACCTCTGTCTGGGAAGCTGGGGAAATTGTATTCTACCTCATTTTAGGGTGACTGGACAGACTTTCTCTTCCTGTGGTTGCTATTCCTAACTGCATAGGGTCATGAGTGTGCTCAGTTGTGGCTTTTCAGTCTTTACTCTGGACTGCCTTGAACTTGCCTCTAGATAGAGATTTGCAGGTGTCAGCATAGTAGAAAAGGTTCTTCTCCTACTGCAGGTTCTCAGCAATTAAGGCCTGGCAGCAATTGATAATTCTCTGATTAAAATGGTCCAACTTATTCAATGGGCAAAAAGTTACAAAGAAAAAAAACCAGCTCTAAATTCTGCATTGTTACAACCTACAAAAATGAATCTTACAGCAAATTTCCCATGTTCTTCTTTACCCCTTTTATTAATTGTGACAACAAGTGAAATCTAAACCTCTTGCAGGAGTGATTGTAGCATCTACTGACTTAAAAAAGAGTCTTTAAGGGTAAATTAGTCCTTAAAAGCAATTACCTCATATTTGGAGGCAGCACATTATTCTCTATTGAAAGCTGAGTAATCATTTCTACTAAACATGTGCAAGAGGGGATTCGTGCCCTGATGGAAGCTGTGGCAGATAAATCCCATGATGGTTCTGAGTGCCAATACTGTTCAAAAGAGGACAATGATCTTCTGCAACTTGAGGACAGGACAAGTAGAAGCAGAGGCAAATAATCAAAGCAATCTAATAGTTCTCCCTGAACAGTTGTCAAGACCACCAGTATACATGTCCTGTGCCATGAGTTTGTGGTGGTGCACATGATATGCAAGCACTATGGCAACGAGATATTAATCATCAACAGAGATGGGCACAGGTTGGGGTAAATCTTCAGAGGTGCAAGTTGTAGGCTGTATCTCAAGTACACAACAAGCCCCAACGGTACCAGTTTCAGCACTACCTCAGCAGCATTGCATAGTTGAATTCATTGTGGCTGAGCTTACATCATCCTCTGAAGGATCCATTTGTTGGGCCTGGTATACAAATGCCTGGACATGAAGAACAACTTCTCTTCCAGTTCTGTATCCTTCTCTCTGTGGTTTTCAGTTACAGACTCTGGGCAAGTTCTTTGCTAGTGAGACATCACTGATTGAAGTGGCACTGTGCCAGCAGTATTTGGCACTCTGAGTGATGGCAGGGATTTTCAGAAGCGTTTAAGTGAGAAGATTAGGTGCCCAATCCCTCTTTTGTTTGGTCAATAGCCTTTTCTTTACTCATCAGCATTTCTGCAAGGCCACTGATGCCGAGTGCAGGCACTTCCTACTTGCCAGCAACCTGAGAGAAATAACAGACAATTTAATGACACAAAGCTTTCTGTTTCTGTAATTTATTTTATTTACCTAGATTTTTCTTTGATGATGCCACGCCAGTAAAGTGCACCTATACTAACTAGAGTACCAGGCCCAGTGTGCTGAAGAGTCAGGCACACATTTTCAATGGTGAAAGTGACTCACCACTGGAAAAAAACAATGTATTTTCTCTCTTAACGGTGTCTTTAAACAGAGCTTGGATGTCCCTCCAGCCACCTGAATGTTGACTTGCTGAGATTTTTGGGCTCGGAACAGCTCAGTAAAATTTAGTGGTGATACACAGGCCAGGCTATGAAGTCTCTTCTGCACTAAGGCACTTACTATCCACAAACGAAATATTTCTCCCTACGGAGAGACACCTGGCCATGGCTGGAACTACAATGTAGCAAGGTTATGAACAGCTTTGACCATGAAGGGGTCAAAGGGTTCTGCTCACCCTCTCTGGAACTCCTACTTGGTGTTAAGATGCTGCTGGTGTCAAGGCCTCATAGGCATTGGTGGGTTGGTTTCTGGTGTAGCTGGTATTGTTTATCAGGGATTAAGAAAACAATTACTTTTTCATGGTGGTAACAAACATTTATCTAGCATAGAGATCCCGATATCCTTGTGTTTGTGTGTGAAAAATACACCAAAGAAAGACATCAATGTTTAAAGTACAAGTGACAAAGAACACATGAAGGCAAAACACAAAATAGGTCAGATGCAAAAATCCCCCTATGAAATTGGAGAGGAGAATATAGGCAAGCGTAATATTGTTATCTGGACTGGAATTTAATCAAGACTTAAGTATGAGGTGATGTGGTACTTCAGTGGTGGGATCACTGCCTCAACAAAACTGTACTAGATTCTGCCTGTCTTTTCATAGATTCAGATGTGCACCAGTATAACTTGTCCAACCTCAACAGAGCTGATCCTGATATGCACAAGGACACTCATATTCAGATTTCCCAGCTCTTCCCCTCATCTTCCCTTCAAGGTCTCTCTTCTCATGTCATGTGGAATGGCACAAGTTCAGGTGTGGATCAGAGAGACTTTGAAATGGAAAATCAGAGGATACCACAGGCCATACTGGAGAAGAGCTGGCAAAGCTTAGAACCAGGCTAGTGGAGTGGCGAGGGTTAGGACTAAGGTAGGCTTGTATGGGGTACTGTGTTTGGAGTCCTAGAGAAATCTGCAAGCCAAGAATAAAGAATACTGGCAGAGCTCCATGTGAGTTACAAACGGCTTATCCTGTCTAGGCTAATGACAAAATGGTACATACTGGCATTTAATTTTTTTTTTTTTTAAGGAAAAGAAAGATTAAAGCAACCACTATACCTAAACACTCTGCTTTGCTCTGATACGATGCCAGAATTACATGACTTCTACTGTGTAACAAGGTTCTTTGTGTGGGCGTATCAGCCCCTCCCCATACCTAGCGGATACACTCTAGGGAATTTTTGCAAGTGCGAGTACTGCCTGTTGGAAGGTCACTGAGTAAAGAAAGCTAATACATTGTATGAAAAAATGTCATGTTTTGTGTGTTTCCCTAAGAGCACCACAAAAGAGTCCTACATAAAGGTTATTATCGCTATTACATGCACAGCAATGACCCCCCCATGCATATTACTCTGCAATATATTGAGCCTCTTCCCTGCCCTCCATCAAACTCAAGATGGTACTTTGAAAATTAAGGACTTGATGTAAATGCAAGCCAGTCTAGTTCACAAGATATCCCCACCACTCAGTCCCTCTGCCAGGTAGAGGGCTTGGCATTACTCTCTGCCTCCAATGCTCAGGGTCTACAGCTTGCTGCCATTACAATGCCATGGTACTGCTCCCTCTTCAGACACGCCTGTAGAGACTGGGCCTTGCTGGTAGATGTAGCTCCGTTTTCTCCTCTTCTCCTGCTTCTGCTCCACAGTTGCACTAACTCACCTGTTGTGTGACGATGCTCATTTTCTACCCAAACTTCCCATTACTTGGTGCCTGGTGCTTGGAGGAACTGGGACCCATGTGCAGTCTCTAAGGGCTTGTCATCTCAAAGAGGAACTAAACTTGAACTTGGGATGGTTTCCCAGGTGCAAGGTGTGTATTACCAAAGACCCCAAACACATCACCTGCACGAGGTCTGCAGGATTCGCTGGGCAATGCAAAGCAGTGAGTTGGGGGCTAGGTCTGCAGCTGGGAACGCAGAGGAAGATCTTCAGGGAGGGGTAGACTCTGTGGCTGTGGGTCAGCCATGTCCCGAGTGTCGGCATGGAGGTGGCACGAAGACCTGCACTCCCTGAGACACGAGCTTACTCCTATAGCAGCCTTGGCCCCAGAGCGCAGGACCGAATGAACACGGTTTGTGGACCATGAGGTGATTTCCTTTGCCAAATTTACTTGCTCGCTAACCCGACCCGGCTACACGGCTCAGCTGTCACTGCCCCCGCCCGGGGCTCAGGCCGTGTATGCCCAGCAGAGCTTTGAGGCGGCGGCACAGCCCGGCAACCCCGCGGGGTGTGCCGGCCGCGCTGGCTGGCCATCTCCCGCGGCCTCGCACACGTCCGGCCGCCGGGAGCCCCAAGAGCCGCCGGGAGCCACAAGCGCCGCCGGGAGCTCCAGGTGCCGCCGGGAGCTCCAGGTGCCGCGGGCACGGGGACGGCGCCCACCGCGGGCCCTGCGCCGCGCCGCCCGAGGCCAACCTGCGCCGCCCGCCGTCCGCCCGGCGGGGGGGCGGGGCGAGAGGCGGCGCGGCTCCGGCATTGGCCGCGGCCCGCGGCGGCCGCACGGCGATAGGCGCACGGCGCGGTCAGTGCCGGCCGGCCCCGCCCCGCCGCGGCTTTATAACGGGCATCCCCATGGCCGAGGCGGGGAACCTGCTGCGGCGGGACCGGCGCTGCCGCACCGCCCGACACTCTGCCGCCCGGGAGAGCCGCGCCGCCCCGAGGGACGATGGTGCCGCGGGCCTGGCGCGGAGCGGGGGCTCGCCCGTTCCTGCTGGCGCTGCTGCTGGTGCATCTGGCGCCGGGTCGCAGCCACCGAGCCACGGGGCCCCGGGTAAGTGAGCTGCCGCCCCGGCGCGGCAGGTTGCCGTGCCCTGCCGTGCCCCGGCCCGCCGCCCCCGCGCCCTGTCAGCGCCGCAGGTGGAGCCCCGGCCGCCGGGCAGAGACCCTGGCCCCGCTCCTCCCGGGCGCGGACCCTCGCAAGGGCCTCCCCGCTCGCATATTAAAAGCCGGGTATCGGCTGCATGCGAGAAGTTCATACACCGGTATTAACTTGTTGGTATTTATTGCAGAAAAACACGGGAGGGGGGAGGTTGGCAGGCTGTGTTTTTATATTACTCGGCTTGGATTTAATGTAGCCCCTGTTCCCAGCACATAGCTTTAGGACTTTTCTTTTTTTATGTTCCTGAGCAGGGATTAAATGAATCCCTGTAATAAAGCTAGATGCCTTCAGCCCAGGCTTCTCCCTGTAGGAGTCTAGCTCTGTTTTTTTTAATCTGACAGTGTTTGACTCTTACTGGGGCTGTTCATTTCACTTACCAAACTATTACATTGCTCTGGGGGAGAACACAACATTTTTCTAAATATGGTTGTCCCAGTGAGTGAGTGTTACCACTGCAGCACCACTACGGAGTAGCGTGACAGTTTTCAATTACAAAGCTGCAAAACAGTAGCTGTTCTTCAGCCAATGCTGCAGTGAAAGCACAGCTCTGGGTAAGTGGAAAAACTTATCTCTCTGCAGGCATGTTGGATGCATTGGCCGTGTGCATTCTTGACCCAGCAGTCTAAAATGCTATGAAGTGTAGTACCTAATTAACTTAGCCCATAGTTAGGCAAGATCAGGAGTCTTTGAAATCCCTACTCAGCCCAAGTATAACAACAAGAGACTTTAGTGAAATGTTCTTTTTTTTCTTTCCTAATGGAAGTGTTTGACCATGATGGCTATTAAATGCTTCTCAGAGCTATGGAAAGTGTACAACTGGCTGCACTGATGTTGTTGTATTCAGCTGTGCTGTGTAGCCTCTTTTATGGCCAGATGTGTAACAGCAACTGTTAGTTCTGATCTCACCAGTTCTTAGTCAGAACTGGTGTGTGCCATAAATTACTGGCGACCTGCTTTAAAAGATCAACCAACACAGGGCTTTTTATGCATATATCTTTATTACCTGATATCAAGCATAAACCTCAAAACTGGAGTGATTCCACATAGAGAGGAGCTTTAAAGGTGATAAGTAAGAGTCTGGCTGGATGACTAGCACTTTCATCAGCACCAGTATCTAACTGCTTTAATGAAGCACAATTGAAACAACAAAATAAAAAAATCCTGATGGTAATGCATAATTATTCAATGAGCCTGTATACCAAACAGTTTTCCTATATACCATTTTTTGTACTGTACTTTACAAGGCAGTTTAATTGCTCCCTGTGCTGTGTTGTCTTGGAGTGGGAGCTACTTCAGGAGAGTGGAAAACCAAATACAAAGGACTACTGATTTACTTTTTGCTTGAAGTAAGTAAACTGACTTGGCTGTTTCTTCCTTCATGGCTGGAGAGAATATCAACTGTGAGCACTAACATCTACAGTTCTATAGGAGGATGTGCCTTAAAGTTTTAACTTAGTGTTTTAACTTATGAGCTCTTAAATGGAAAGCTGTATATTTCCAGTATGTCCAGCTCATGAAATCTGCCTTTTTGCACCTCAAAGTGTCATAATTAAGTGCATGTGAAGGTGAGGAGTTTGGTTTACTTGGTTGCAACCAGGTTGATTAATATAAGCCCCTGAGCTTCATCTCTTGCAGTGATTAGACATTGCCAGTAAAGTTGTCATTGCCAGTAAAGGTGCCATACTTTCAATTCCAATAAAAATAAAAATACTTTATTATTAATTTCTTAAACAATGACTACCAGGTTACACCAGTATGTATTTCTCATGTGGGCTTGCAATCAAGAGTATATTCCTGTCAGGAAATCTCCCTGGGCGGGTGTCCAGTGTTGCAGTTCTGGGGGTCTAATCTTGTAGGTGTTCAATTGCTAGGTGCGATACCTGCTCTTTCACACTCCTTTCTGTATGGTGAGCACTAGAACTACAGTATTTTCAAGCTGAAATGCTTTTAAAGGTGAACAACAGTTTTTAGTCCTACTCAGTGAATTCAAATGACCAGCAGTAATGCTTGAATCAAGTCCTAGATCTTCCTCCTTACATTTCCCTTGCTACTGTAGTGTTCTAAGATAGGCAGCCAGCTCTGTTACTGAATACATAAGCAGAAGAGAATGGCTTGCTACTGTTTGCAGAAAACGTCGAAAAACTAGAGGTATTGAAGAGAAATAGGTATATCTACATCTCTTGTGGCAATAAGGGATGAAACTTTCAGATGAAGTGAGTTCAGGATAATTACTTGAATACCAAGGTAAATTATAAGTGCAGCTAGTACGTACAGGTCTGTTGAGGTACTTCTGGCTCTCAAAAGATGTATGAAGCTTGCTGTTTCTTGTTACAGTGAAACTATGAGCAGTGATGTGAATTCCTTAGGCTTGGTGTCAGTGACCTGTAGGAAACATCTGGCTCTTGCATATATGCTGTTGCCCAATGACAGTTAATAACAACTGTCCCAAGTGGAGCACCATAGGAAGTCTAATATCTTGTCCTAGAAATAACTTGGAAGCCCAAGGCTGCTGTGTGAATTGTTTCCTCAGCTGACAGACTCTAGTAAAGCTTCTGCTGTGTTAAACAATCACCTGGTCACTTCTACTTCTGTAGCTCAAAAGAGCATTGTGGGACTGTACTTGAAAAATGTCTGTTAGAAGGATGCTACCTTCTGGAAAAAGATAATCAGGCTTTATTTTCTATTCATATTATCTTCTTGTGTGCCTCTTTGCCGGCATGAGATCTGAGGTGTGTGACAAGCCAGGTCTTGCTGTTTCCCACCTCCTTGATCCCAAAGCAATAGATGGGGAGCTTGACCAGGCTGGCTCTTGCATCTCCTACTGTGTGGTGCATTTAAGCAGTATTCTTTCATAGCAGATTGTGCCACTAAGCTCTGTTTTCCTCCATCTGGATAATTAAGTGTGACCTTTGTTTTTTCTAGTTCAGAGAGAGATCTGTGTCGGTCCTCTGCTATCTGAGTATAACTCCTGACCATTATGAACGTCATCCATTTATGGCAGAGAGCTGTTGGTGACAGTAATGACAGATACGAGCACAGAGAAATGGTGACTGCTTGCAGGAGGCCCAGAATGCACTGCAGCAGTCAAAAGCTGTCCTAGCAAGAGGCCTGGATTTCTGGAAGACTGGGGACCTGTGCCCCTCCAGTGACTTCAGAGGACTAAAAGATGGTAGGGGAGGACAGGGTATCACTATAATTTTCTTCATAGTTCCATGCATGGAAACATGTCATATCTTCCGTTGAAAAGCATGCTGGGGGAAGACCTTACAGTTCAGTGCTGTTACAAAGAAAGGTAGTAAATAGTAAAATTGTGAAGCTACCAACAGATTCCAGTGGATAAATTGGAGTGCTGCAGAGCATTGGGAATTTCCTGCTGCAGTTGGCTACTAGTTAGAACACCAAATAAGAATCTTGGTTTAAAAAATGCTGAAAATGCTCCTGCAGCTTTATTGGTAGGTTTTCAATGACTGAATTTTGTTTCTTGGTTTGAACTTAGTCACCACTGTGCATTGCAAGGGTCTACACCAATAATTAGCAACTGAAGCACTTTAATGCTTTTAGATTTCTTTACCATTGGGGAGATTCATTTAATGAAGAAACAAGTACCCAAAGGCAAGTCTTTAGAAAAGAGATAAGACAGATTTGTTACTCTATGGCAAACAGCTTTTGGTTACAGATACCCTGTTTTGGTTGGCTGAGGGATGTTTTTTACCCAAGTGGAAACTCTGGAGCTATACTGCTTATTTCTATTTCTCCTTGCTCCTGTTTAGACCTTTAATGTTAGCTAAATTCATTTATGTGTCCTAAAGAAACTGCTGTGACTTGTGTTTTTTAAACAGTGTGCAACTGTGGTGAAGAACAGGATTAATTCTTGTGCAGAGAAGTATTAAAACATTATGTTCCTATTGGAACAGTGGGCCCTGTTCTAAACAGAAAAATGCTGTAGGATTTGACTTGCTCTGTGTAGTCTTAGAGTTGGTGTTTTAACTGCCTGAACTTCAGAGTTGGCTACAAGAACATTTCCACTCATGTTAATAAACTATGCTGTTAATGAAAGATTTCTGGCCAGCAAAAGATTAGATGCAGAAAGAGAAACTGCTCATGTATTTTTTCTGGTGGTGGCAGCAAGCTCTGTAGCTGGTGGAACACCTACAATGATAACCTCTTGGACTAAATTTCCAGTTTCTAGCTCTAGTCATGTGCTAAGGTAATCTTCACAGCGCAGAGCAGATGCTCTCTTGGCTTCTTTCATTTCCAGATGGCCTGAAGCAATTGGTAAGATGACTGTAAACTCATTTCAGTAGTATAGTAGCTCTGAAATATTAATACTGCTATTTAAATATCTTAGATGTTCTTATCCTGCCATCTCAAACTAATTGCGACATTACTATGTCAAAAAAACCCCAAACAAACAAAACCCCATTTGTCTCTTACTTGGCCGGTGAATCCCAGTTCTTCTGGTGCTGGCACATCTGACAGTGCAGTTAAGTGTTACATAAGCTTTATGCTAACATTAAAAGCTAAACATGGAAGCAATGCAGGTGGAACTGAAGCTGATCCGTGAAGGCTGCTGTGCTGACTGCCATACTTAAGCATCCTGTGAGACAGTGTGGTGGCTTCCTGTCAGAGTCCCCTGGCAGCTGCCACGAGGTCTCTGGTGCTGATGCACCATCCAGGGACTTTGTGGCACAGCAGACCTTGAGCCAAGCTTGGGTGTGCAGTGGGAGTAGTTTACTGCTTTGGTCCTCAAGTGACGTTCTGGCAGAGTAGCAGCTGTTGTGACTTCAACTGTGAAGCTTATGAGCTTAAGTGCTGTCATTGCATTGGTAGGACTCTAAGCTTCCTATGCTCATTTGTGAGAGGCTCTTCTGTTTGTGAAGTTCTTGCTCTAACAGTGAAGGCTGCCATTGATGTGGTATATCCATTCCATGCTGGAGCTTTCTGGATGAGGAGGGAGGTCAGTGTGAGATTTGGTTATGCAGAGAAACTACCAGGATGTCATGGAACTGTAGGTAACTCTCTGCCTCTTCTGACTGGCTCACGTGAGCAGTTACAACTTGTGTTCAGCAGCTTATATGTGAACCATGTGAAGCTTTCTGTGTGTGAAGACTTTACTGCCTGTAGGTATGAGAGTATAAGGAGTATTCTGGCACCAAAACCCTAACTGAGAATGCAGCTCTGTGCTTTTTTTTTTTTTTTTTTTTTTTTTTTTGGTGGTGAGGGGAGGAGGGATTGTAGCTTTAAGAGAATAACAACAGGAAAACATAGCTAATCACACCAGGGTGTAAAGTTTTATTCAGGACAGTGAAAACCACCCACCATACAAAAGAGTTCTTTGTATATGGCCTCAAGTAGGCTATCAGCAGCTCTTCAGCCTGAGAGCAGCTTCCCCAGGATAAGGCCTTCCCTTGAAACCAGCCTCATGCCTCCTATCCTCAATGATTTTTCTCTTTATTAAGGTAGGTTCCTAATGCAATGTAGGCTCCTGTGGGATGCTGCAGTAACAATACAGATGGTGTTAGCAATATTCATGGGCATTATAAAAGGGTCATCTGCTTGTTTGGTGAGGGAAACATTGCCTCATATAGTGGGCCTGTCCTCTGACCAATGCTATTTATTAAAAACTTGAGGTGACAATTATGGTTGTTATGCTTCCCTACAAGAGCTGCTCCAAGGGAAGCCGGTGCTATCTGAGTAGAAGGCCTTCATGCCTTCATGGAAGTGCAGCCCCTACAGTGTTGCAAGTGATGATGGAGCAGACCTGCTTTAGCTTATGAAGGGATTCACTCTAGTCTGTGTGGCACTTTTAGGCCAGTCTGAAGACTGGCCTGAGCCTGACTGGATGATGCCAAGGTGACAGCAGCAGCCTGGAGTAATACCCTTGGTGGAAAGCTGTCCTGTCTCTCTCACTGGAGGTATTCAAGAACCATCTGGATGTAACCCTGTGCCATGTGCTCCAAGATGACCCTGCTTGAGCAGGGAGGTGGGACCAGATGATCCACTGTGGTCCCTTTCAACCTGAGCCACTCTGTAATTGTCAGATGCTTCTGTTGTGTGTCTGTCCTTAGAGCAGTGGCCTAGAAGGCCCCATAAGCCTCCAGCTGCCTGGACTGTCAAACTCTTTGCTGGTGGTCTCCCAGCTGTAGCTGCTCAGAAGGATATGCCTGCATGTTGGGTTTGTGCATTTTTGCCTCCCACTGGCTTGTGGCTGGGCCAGCTGCTTTTGAGGGCTCACTGACAGAGGTTTTCATTTGGAGTGGCACGTAGCTATGCAGTGGGCAAGTGAGTGGTAGGTGTGAAATGAGAGCAAACTTAAGTACCTCCCCCCAAGGTCTGAGCCTAGAGATAGGAAAATAACTCTAGTTACTATAGTAACAGAGGCTGCATCATTAAAGGTTGGCTCAGGGTTTTGGCAAGTAGAGTCTGGCAGCAAAGCCTAGACAAGCAACCCACCAGCGCTGCTGGCAGACTCTGCATGCAGGTGGAGGAAGTCATACAGAAACTGGTGTGTGTAGGCAGATAACTTGCTCTGCCACGGGCACCTAGACTCCCCTCTTGTGCTGGAGCTGGAGTTCTGTTGCCTCTGGATGAAGTAGATGAATGAATGTGAGCAGGACATCATACCTGAGTAACTGCCACAGAGGACCATACTGCTCACTGCTGGAGTATAGACCCAGAACATGTGCCAGAGTTCTGTAAACTGGGTTGCTTTGCCCCATGCACTCTGACTTGAAGTGGCTAAGGGGAAAGCAGCAGACTGTTTGCATGCAACATTCCTTCTCTGCAAGGCATAGACTATTGAGATTCTATTCTGTGAATCTATTGAGATTGGCTCTGTAGGCTGCATGGCAGCCCTTGTCAATCTGAAGTTAAATTTGATTCACTGCTGTAAGAGCATTGGCCTGATATAATTTTTCTCTATTCTGAGTCTCATGACCAACTGAAAGAATGTAATTTTATCCTATTCAGAGTGGAAGAAGTGTGCTCTTTCTGTGCCACTGAGCTGTTGCTTAAAGCTGGGGTTGAGGGGGTGGTAAAAGTGAGGGCTTTCTCATGGGAGAGCCTCTGATAAAAAGAATCATGGTAAATGGAAGGGAAGGTGTGTAGGGATGAGAAAGATGGGGAAGTAGGACAGATGAAATAACTTGTTTTTCTAAGGTTTTTCTTGGCCACTGGTCCAGTTAATGATAGTTGGAATCATATCCAGAGAGAAGTGCTGATCCTCAAGTAGGGAGGAGAGGTTCCAAACACTTAGTGGGCAGATTCTGTTTCAGAGTTTCTTTTGGCCACCAGTCCTCTGTAACCATTACTTGGGTCACAGACTAGAAGGAATGTGGAAAATGTTGTCCATCCCTGTTCTCTCCTCTGTTCCATGACTGAGAATTATCACTTGAATTGCACAGGGAAGCCATATTCTGCCTTCTGATGAACAAAGTCCACTAACTTAGCTGCTGTATGTAGGCTTATGATGCATGGAATGGTGCTTGTTCTGTAATTTCATGGAGTCCAGAGTCGTTGATTGACAACTTTTTCATCGGTTTATAGAGAACCCAAAATATAATCCTTAGTTGTAATTCTTATACTTTAGGGTTTGACACTCCAACAAATGGAAACAATCCAATACAGCCTTAATGTAAAGGTAACTGTCTCAGATTCTATGGCTATTGTGGGTTGCACAAGAAGCAGCATGACCATGTATGGTATGGAGGGGGAGTGAACTGGGAATCAAAGAGATACGGAAGCATCCTTAGGTGAAAACACCTGGTAGAGGTAGTGGTATCCTTTAATGTCCAGATGTACACTATCTCTAGATCTTGCTTCTGTGTGTACCGTATACATGCTAGTCAGAAACATGTAGTATGGTAATCTTTTGTTGCAGCATGGACTCCCTTGAGTCGCATGAAGATTAAAGAACCTACTCTAGCTAGTACATCAAACCACTTCCCTTCCCACTTCTTTGAAGCAGATTTATATGCATTCTACACTTGGGCTTAAACAAATACATTGTGGAACTAGGTGCAAGTTAAGAACTAAAAAGCCAGAAGCTCTTGGGTGTAATTTCCAAGTGGAGGATATTAAATGAGTTGGAGTTTGTGGATACTAGCCAGATAAAGGGGTTTCTGCCTGAGCCAAGAAGCTGCTTCTGATTTGGGTCTAGTTACCATACAGAATGGTGGTAACTCTTGTTGGCTTCTGCCTGGAGTTTTGCATTTGGCTTATTCCTTTGCCCTTAGAAGTGAGCAGACAAGTGTTGCAAAAGAAGATAAGCTGTGTGCAAAATTAGCTTTTAAAAATGTGTACGCATCTGGAACACTAGAGGATTATCAGCTCCAAACTTGTAGGGAAATGGGAGTTTTAATATGTATGCTTCTCAGGCTCAGTGGAAGCAAATTACTTTTAACAGAAATCTATGAGACTGGTATGTGTAAAATGAAACAGGGGTGTTAATGCAATGGTTTTTTTTTCTCCACTGTTTTCTTTTGCTCCACTGTTCTAGAGATTAGCTTGACTTATTTCCCTTTCTGTGTCTTAACCTCAAAATATGTAAATCTAGAAGAACTTTATCCACCTTTTAAAATTGAAAACAATACCAGTATCTACAGCCAAGGCTTTGGAGCTCTGTCAGGTAAGGGATTGGGGGTTAAGTCCTGCTGTTGTAGTAAACCTTCCTGCTGTTGTAGTAAACCGTGGCCAGTTCGATTCTCAGTGCTGCTGCTGGTGGTGTTATTTGACCTCAGTTAGCTGCAATGCATCTGAAATATTACTGGAAATTAGGCTAGATGCAGAAATCTGTCTGACTAGAGCTTTACCATAACTTCTGAAAGTGCTTGCTATGGGATAGGATTTCTTAAATGCACTGCACACATGTAGAAGTCCAGGGGTTTAGTTTTTCGCTGTAAGAGAATGGTGCTTCTGGCTGCTGTACCTGAAGGCTTCAGGTTATTCTAGAGATACTATCCTGCAGCTTTGTAGGTAAAAATCTGAAGTGATGGCCAAGTGACACTGCTTATCTGGATAGGTGATACCTTATTCCACCAGTAGGTATTTCAATGGTGGCTGCTGGCTGTGCTACCTGTCTCATGCTTTCCATAAAGGGGGTGAACACTGAAGAATTTTGCTATGATTTTTTTATCAGGGTTGCTACAGTAGCATTCCTCTGACTTTTTCAGTGTCTATGGGCTATCTTTCCTTCTTTATTATTTCATAAGTACAGAGAGTATTTTTATGAGCAGGAATCGTACCCCTAGGCCTAGGTTTGAAAGTTAAAGCTGTCTTCTATGGGCTTTAGCTTGTTAGGTGCTCTGTAGAGCCAGGGATGTTCTGCTTCATAGTCAGGATGTTCTCTGAGTGGCAGTAACTGCTCTTGCACTCCCTTTCCTTTCCCAGTTTAAGCTTGAACTGTAGAAGGAGTCGTAGGTGCAATTTCTACAGACTTTTACAAAATGGACATTATTTGCTGCTGGTGGCATATTAATGATTGTTAAATCCATTGTCTAGAAGTATGGGGAAGTATGTCAGCCCACTTTTTTTTTTTTTTTTTTTTTTGGGTGCTCATCTTCAGGAGCTCTCAGGGAACTGAGTGTTCTCTTCACAGTGAACTCCGAAAGTGCTTTATGCTCCAATTTGGTGGTGGTTTTCTTTTTCCAAATTAAGGACTCTTACATTGAGGTAGTCTAGTTGGCTCTGAAGTAATCTGGATGTTACTGTTGTAGCTGTTGAAGACTTAAGTTTTCCAAAGCTGTCAGGTTTTGTCCTCTCCTCAGTTCCTCTGATGTAGCAAATGGGTTGGTAGAAAAAAACTGTGTTCTGTTGTGCTTGAGCTGTTACCTAAGCTACTACCCTTCTTAAAACTTCAAGAGTTGTTGAAATCTAACTGTTGGAGCTCTCCTGAACTTCCTAGCTCACCTATCAGTTATGCATACCCTGAAAAATCAGGATTACATTTAAGGTGGCTGATAGAGCTGTAAATAACTGGACAAGTTAAACATTTGCCATTTTGTTACTAAAATAGGGTGTCTCTTAAGGGTGAATAAGACAGGGACTGGAAAGCAATCAGTGTGAAACCTTGGCTTTTCTTGTCTTCATCTTCAGTTGTCAGTGAGACTATATAAATTTCAGGATTTTAATTGTCAGCAATAGATACCTAAGGGAGTTCCAAACTAGCTGGATTGTGAAGAGAAGTTAAGCTTTTCTTTACCATGAAAGTGCTTCTTCACCTGAAGCACTTTGGCAGCAGTATTGGAGCTGAAACTAGCTGTTGCTCATCAGCATACTGTAGTGTATGTTTTGCAGATTTCTAATCTGGATTTGAAAGCACCCATAGGACAAAGCATCCTAACTCATCTGCACTGTTTTGTAGAATCCGTCGGTGTGTAAACAGGTACGATGTGTCGCTGTTAGCTTTTATCCTAGGAGGATGAAGCTATCCTGGTTTGTGTGTATGTGGTTCTTGCATGAAAGTAATTAAAAAAAAAGTCAGTCCAAACTTCCAAATCAGGTTTTGCCTGTATAATTAACTTAAGAAAAATGCAGTGTATCTTCTAGAACACTTTTTTGGTGCTGAAACTGGAACTGAGTGGGAGGAAAAAAAATTACCACACTTGAGTAAATTTAAGTGTTCCTAACACCTGTCCCTCAACATTTCTGGATTTGGCCCAATTGTATGACAAGTACATTTTGAGCCCAAAGATTTGAGAATCGGATCTAGCTTGAATAGCTGGTGTCAGAAGCAAACTAAGTTTTTAAGTTTCCTGTCAGAAATCTAAGAATTTACCTAAAAGTCTTCAAGTTTTGCTTCTAGTTCTGTTGGCAAACAAAGCCAAAAATGCTTCAGCAGTTGCTTTACACAATCGAAAGACTTTTCCCCTGGCCTCTGCTTAAGTCCCAGAATCAGGAAGAGTTCAGTGGTAGAACCTCATGCAATTTGAAGAGAAAGATTTGATAAAAATAATCAAGCAATAGTGTGCTCTCCAGTGAATGACAGTCCCAAATACAAAGTTTAACTTCAGCTCTCTGAAAGTTTTTCTCTGTAGCAAAGAATACCGAGTTACAAAGGCATATCTCATTTTTCCCCCTGTGTTTAAAAAAGGTAAGTATCTTACCATAGTAACTGTTCTTTCTGTTAAACTTCATATCTTCTCAGGTATCCTGTGCAACTCTTAGCTCTTTATTGCTTTTGTTAAGGAAATTCCCACATCTGACCTTAAGTGGTAGGCCTCTACTATAACTACTTCCAAGTTACCCTGCCCACTAATAGTGTCACCTACAGAATAGTTATAGGTGAAAAGCTTATGACTAGCTTTTCCTTTGTCTAGACTCCTGTCAAAATCTGCTTCATTTCCTCTAAGATACATACTCTCTGGGTGTGCCTCTGTTCAGGCAGGACAGCCGGAGTGGGAGAACAATTCTGAACTTGGTAGTTTTTGCTGAACTCTGCCTGAAGCCTTCCTCCTGGTAAAGGTGTGTCCAATTTCAGGAATTCATGCTTTTCTTTGGAATCACTGGGGCAAGTAAATCAAGTTAAACTGCACATATATATTCCACTTGACATGTTTTCCTTCAGTTTGTTCAGCATTGATAAATCCACTTGTAAAGATATAACCAGCCTTTCAGGGCAACGATTAAGTGCTGCATGTCAGAGCAAAAGCTGAAGATGACTTTCACTTCTTTCCTTGTCTTCACCTTGCATGAAACTGTGGAGAATAGAAGCACTTGTATTCAGGAAGTGCCAGAAGGCTGATTCTAGATGTGATGAGGTCACCTGAGATTAAGAGGACAAAATAGGGTGTTATCTTTGGCTTGTCTCTGGTTAGTATTTATTAGAAAGCAAACTTAGGGATTACCACAAACAGCCTAAGCCAAGCATGTCAGTTCTTCAGTGTATGGTACACTGATGTTCACGCATATCCATGCATTTCCTAAGGCAACCAATTAGGATCAAATGAGAAGAGATAATCTTGTTAAATCTCATGCCAGTGTTCAGATGGGTAGAACTGTACTTATCTAAAATTGCTTTAGTGGGACTTGGTAGTGGCTTTTGTTTCACTAGCAGATGTTGATATAAAAATACAAGACTCTCTTGGCATCTGTTTTATTGTGAGGTGATTGACACCAGTGCTAGGCATTGTTTACACAAAACATCTGAATGTAGTCACAACTGGATTCAACAAGATACTAACTGAAGACAACATTTATAGATGCTGACACTGATGAAGCTTGTTTAGCTGATGACCTCTACTAAATTGCAATCAGGATTTAATGGATTTGAATAAAGGAAATGTCTTAAAATAGGCAAGGGACAGAGTTTGAGGAAGTATTTCTTACCCAAAGAGCAGTGAGTACTTTTTTTACTTTCCCCAGCTCCAACCTTGCTTTTTCTGATAAAGCAGCTGCTGCAGTATCAACTCTAAATGAAACTCATATCAAGCTGCTGCCCTGGTTTCCTATTTATCTTGAGCACTTGGCTTAGAGCTTCACATCCCTGAAATGAAAGAAAAGCACCAGGAAGTTTCCCCTTACTCTAGGGACTGACATGCCTCTATCTTGGGTATTCTTTGGGGAGGAAGTTGATGGTACCTGGTGACATCTTGTTCTCAGTTGGGGATTATTAGAATGTACAGCTGACTCTTGGGAAATCTTTCTAGATATAGGGCAACATCTATGTTAAATCTAGTGCTGTGTGCAGAGTCTGCTCGGCTTGAACAGTTTTAGTTGGACCTACTGCTTTCAGACAGTAGCTTGATTTTGTAGGAGGCTTCCCTTCAAATGTGATTGCTGTTTGGGGAAAGTTTTTGTGGAAATTGAGTAAGATTAGAAAGTCATCCCACTTTAAAGCTCAAATGGCACTGATTCAACAAACACGACTAGATACTAAAGAGACAATTGTGAAGGGCTGAATGAATATCTGGCAAGTGTCTGTCTCAGTTGAAGCTTGGACTCCACTTCAGTTATTGCAATATAAGCTCTTCGGCTAGAAAAGGTCAACAGTTTTAGAAAGACCGGATAGCTCAGAATCTCTGAGTTGGTGTCAGACAGACAATGACAAAATTAAACACAACTGTAATTAATCACTTGCTTTCACTTAATTCCCCATTCCTTCCCTTGGCTTATTTACTGGTTTATTCACTTATGCCAGGGAAAGCTGCCTTTCTAGATTTCAGACCATCCATGTATTTCTTAAGCCTCACTTATGCTACAGTATCTCTAATGACGAGCAAGCTGGCACCAAGTTATCCACAGGACCAAACAGCATGGCCTGTTCTTGACTGGAGCGTGAGGATTGTGCCTAGAATCTGGAAACTGGAAATGTTTCTGATTTTGTCCTTGCTTGTGTGGTTGGTTGACCTTGCCCAGCTGCCAGACTCCTCCTCACTTCTTCCCATGCTCCAGCATGGGTTTTTCTTAGAGACTGAAATCTGCTCCATCTAAGCCACTGCAGTAATTCACAAACACTTCATTGATCTTACACTTTAATGCACTAATGAAACTCTATTACTTTACTTGCATTGCATGCTTCCTTTTGGCAGGATATTGTGGAAAGTACAAGCTTTGAGTAAAATTCAGTAATTTTATTAAAAAAAAAAATCTATCCTAGCTATACAAGTACCACTGCCTGAGCTAAGATTGTTGGCAATTAAGTGCAACAGGCAACAAGTTTAGTTGGGTACTCTCAAGCTGTAACAGCCTTCTGTTACCAGGCTGTTTTTCTGCCCATAATCACTTATGCTGCATCCGTTCTGTGGTCTGTGTTTCCAGGCTCATGTCTGGACATGTTTTCTGATCCCTGGCTCTCTGTTGAACATGTTGTTTTGGCCTGCTGTGAGCTACAGCCCGACAACTGCTGTGTCTGGACTGACAGATTTTGTCTGCTGGTTGTATGGCTGAAGCTGGATTTAGTCACTTGTCTTGGTGTCAAGGCTGGACGAAGAACAGCTACTTGAGGTGGTCTAGACAGCTCTAGCTTCTTGATTGAAGTGCTGACATATTGTGGAAGTGGAGCAGCTTTTAGAGTGTAGAGCTCTCATTATGATACTGCAGCTCCTGATAGCCAGCCTGTGCTGGCTGTAGGGATGGACCATGCTGAAAATGGGCTCTTCGTTTCTACTGGCTTAGCACCTCTAGTTATCAGGCAATTTAAAACACTTGGAAGTGATTCAGGTGTTCCTTTTGTGCTACATACTAGTGAATTAAGTGAAGTTAACTTTTGAAATAGCTTCTAAAAGCACAGTAATTAAAAAATCCTTGGCTGCTTGCAGCTGTTATCTTTTGGAGACTGGACACTCAGCTTAGTGATAGTAGGTACATTTCTCCTGTTTCAGAAACCCAGCTTCTTCACTGTTCTCAAAGAGTAGTTTATTAACTCATCCCACCATCCGCATGCTTGTACATCACTGGATCAGAGATGTTGTTTCAGTGATAGCACCTGGTATTTGTCTCTAAGGAAGAGGTGATGGTGTGACTTATGAACACTTAAGTGCACCAGCTGCAGTCTGGAAGTGCTACTTATGAACTTTAATGCTGTCTGATTATAAAACCCCCATGAAAAAAGGATTTACAGCTCTGAGGTTCTGCTGCAAGTTAAAGATAAAACAATGCTTTCCTCTCCTGTACTCCTAGGCAATATACTGACCTAGCTATGCCTCTTACCCTCTGAACAGAGGGTTCCCAGGTTTTTTTCTGTCTGTAATACAAAGTTCTTCATTCTGTCTCCTTAGAGAAAGCAGAACTTGTGTGTACTCACCACGAGTTGATAGCTAATAATAGGAACAAATGTTAATGTCTACTAAAATCACAGTGGACCCCTAGTCCACCCAGATTTATGTTAAAAGTTGCAGTATTCTGTTATGATGTTCCAGTCAAGTGTTACATGCATGAGAAGTAACTTTACTTCCAAGGAAGTGTAAGACAAACTATTTCTGCAGCCCTTTGGAGTAGGCTAAGGCTCTGTATAGAACTTGTTGAATAGAGAGGATTTATCCCCCCACCCCCATAGGGTCTATGTCTCAAAGCAATAGTAGATTATTTCTTTGCTGATGCGAGACTAGTTAAGTGTGTCTGGGCTAACTTTAGTTGAAGACTCTACTTTCATGATAGGTACACTTTGCTGGTGTCCTGTGCTGGTGGAACTTCCTATCTGCCCTGCACCTAGAGTAAGTGTAATTGAGCACAGGGCTATCTACAAGAGTTTATCTGCTAAAAGAAAACTATCCATCTCCCCAGCAGAGATCCGGGGTGACTCATATGTCCCAACCTTGGAATTATAACTTGGCATTATAATTAGTTTTATCCTGCCCCTTGTTTGGAAGCTTTCCCTGCAAAGCTAGTATAGTGGTTGGTGGGTAGATCCAGACAGTTTACGTGTACTTTTGGACTCTGCAAGGATGCCCACCTTTGCCAACAACTGTACACACACACCTGTGATCTGATAAGGGTATTGTTTGGACTTCATGAAGTTGGGTTAATGACTGGAGGTGCTTTGAACTGGCATACCTGGTCATGTTGTACTTCCCCTTAGTGAACTGCACAGTGTGTTTGTATCACACTGGTTATGACACTGCTGTGTGCTGCCCTGGGCAAGCCGGTTTCAAACTGAATGTGGAGCAGTACTTGAGGGTATGATGTGGCTCCTCAGAACATGGAAGAGTTATCCACAGTGCACTAGGAACTGAATTTTCAAGAGGTGTTGGTGGATGGCTTTGGCCCCATATATACCCTGAAAAGTCTTTGTCTGAATAGGGAAAGGAAACTTAGCCCTCAGGCGTGATGGACTAGATCTAGCCTAGCTAGGGCATACTGTTAATTGAGGCTCTTAACATCTACATTCTCTCTGCTGTTGAGTCCTATGGCCAGCCCGTGCAAGGCTCTTGACAGCTGCTTTTTATTTTCCATTGTCAAATATTTAAGTACTTCCTTGAAATAGAATAGTGAGGTGATTCTGGTGAGTGCAGGGCTTCTCTGTTCAGCTGTTGCTTGTTAAATGTGAATACAGGATTGTCAGTTGCCTTCAGTTCTTCTTGTTTAGGTTTGCAGCATGGGAAAGTGGAAATCTGTCATGGGTGTCCGTAAACACAGTGTGTTAAAACATTGTCTGCAAGTGTGAACAAGGCCCTTGATTGGAATGAGGGAAGTAGAGCTGGAATTTGTAGTGATGTTGAATTTAGCTCAGAAGGAAAGAAGAGGTTATTTTTGTCTGCATATGAGGCAGAGAGTGCACAGAAATCCGTTCTGTTGTCTAAATTACCAAAGAACTTGAAAGGAGATGGCAAAAACTTGACCAATATGCACAGTGGTGTGTCAGGGTGGGAATATATGGGTTGATGTGATTTCTGGCTTCATTAGGTGATGAATTGGCTCATGTTAAGCTAAAGGCTGAAATCTTGCATGGAGGCAGTTATGATAACCATGGGGTGTTTTTCATGTGGTTCTAGGCATGAGCATCCAGTGGTGTTGGGATTCTTGTGGAGAGAGAACTTCTTGTAGAGGGAGCTGATAGGGAAGTCTGAGTTCCCTGTAAAGCAGAGGGCCAGGTGTGTCCCTTGCCCGTAATCCTGCCCTCTCGTGGCTCTGGCTGTACAGGGAATGGCTGCCTTGTGACCCGGAGCACCAGCCTCGAGTGTGCTGCTCGGCAGGATGAGGGAGCTGGAGGGGTGTGCTGGGCACACAGCTGTGCTCTAGCAATGTAAGGAGCAACAATGGAAATCATCCAGGAAAGACTTCCCAAGTGGAATTATTAAATATTATGGGATGCTAAGTATTCCAGAAGCGAGATCTGGAGGTACTTACACCTTTTTTAGTCTGAGTATAAACCATTTCTGAGAGGAGCCCACTGCGGAAGAGTGGCAGCCTTCCCTTCTCTAAGCGCCTGGAGGTTCGAGCAAAGAATCAGATACTTTGATGATAAAATGGAAAGCTAGCCAAGACAGAATTTCAGAATCACACAGGACAGAACTGCATCAGCAGTGTGGTAAAACCTGTTTTACTTCAAACCATGGAGATAAAATGCACACCAGTTTATTTACAGTGCCATGGAAGACTGTACAGGCTTGGGAGCTTGGAGCAGTTGGAGGTCTGTATGTGCAAGTTAGCTGGAGGTGTACTCTCCTAACCTTTAGGTTAATATGCTAAAGGAACTGCTTAGCTTTGAATGCTGTTGCCTGTGTGCCCTCTTACACTGTTCCTTGTTGTTTTGAATAATAAAACTTAGGATGTTCAGTGTTTATGTGTCTGTAGAAGGTTAAAAGGTGTTTGGTTGCCTAACTGGCTGTCTGCACTTGCTTACTACCAAGAAGGAAAACTGGTATGTGCCATGACTTTGAGATCAAAACCGCTTGCAAGATTCTGCCTTTACATCTGATCTTTAAATTTACTGTGGCTTCTAGTAATGTATTAGTTCAACTTTCATTCAGCATGTTGTTGGTCGAAGTCGATTAAATGCTTTCATTCCACTTGACTAGTCTGCCTGACCAATAATATAATTAATTGACCATTTGTGCCATTTAGAGGTGTAGGCATTGGTGTGCAGCATACTGATAAGGTATCTCAGAGATGGCTTTCTTCCATGCTTAGTTATAAAGTGTTTTGAATTGGAAATTGAGCAATTACCTCTGGAAGCAACTAAAAAAGGCAAGTGGAAGTTCTAGCTAGATGATAGTACTGAATGACCAAAGATTGAGTTATGCATGTAGCTTTTGAAGACAGTTTCAAGTCCCATCTGTGTGTGCTTGTGGATTGGAGAATCTCTGTTCTGGTAATTTGCTCAAGTTGTTTTATGTTGGACAACTCCTAAATAGCTTCAACATGCTAAAAAAAAAAAAAAAAGAGCTTAAAATGCAGTAAGACTTGTATTTTCTCTTTAGATTGTGTTCTTTGAAGTGTTGCTCCCCCAGTGTGTTGAGGGTTTGTACCAAGAATTGAAGGATTTAAATTCACTAGGCTTGGGCTCTTTACTATTCAACAAAGTAAATCACAGGCTTGGTAAGAACTGTGTTTTAAGGGTACCTTGTCCTAATACAGTGGGTGTATAATTGCCAAAATACATGTCTGATGCTTATTTTTGATGTTCAGTGATTTTACTTTGCTACTAAGAGAATAAAGCTCTTGAACAAACTCAAGCCTACTGCAGCTTTGCATTTCTTAGTTATAAAGTATCTAAACTTAACTTGCCACGTAGTACTTCTGCGCTGACAGCGCTAGATGACTGAGGAGTTAAGCAGATGCTGACTACTGCGTCAGTCTGTACAACATGGGCTTGTCCAAATTAGAAATAGGTGAAGAGAGAAACTAGTCAGGCTTCTGCTCAAGTCTGGTAACTGAATCATTCTTTACAGGTGAGAAAATCCTTTAAGGCTCTCAATCACTCTTTCAGCAGATCTTTGCTCCAATAATTAAGTGTTGAATTGGAACTGTTCAGCTTCTGGTTTTATTATGGATACTTCACTTGATTATGGTTGTGTTGCTGCATTTATCCAGTCAATCCTGTTTGATACTGAACTTGGTGGACATTCCTGTGCTGGATGGGGAAGAGTAATACTGAGATGGCAAAACACTTTCTAAAGCAGCCATGCAACTTCTGTAGCTGCTTTGAGCAGCTGGCTTGGGTGCATCTGCCAAAGCCTATACCTGCTGGTCTCTGATAAAGGTACATGCCTGAGATGCGATATTTTTAACTCTGGGCTTGTCAGCAGCTGAGTGGATTTCTTTGTGAAAGGAAATGAAGTCAACAGTACTCCTACTTGATCTTCTCTTCATATGTGAGTACACTAAGCTGGATTGTCAACAGTGTATATATTCTGCCACAACTTTGTAGAGTGGGAACAAGCCAAAGGAATTGCCCTGAAAGTTTTCAGGAAGAACCTATGCAAGTTGTGAGCCATCTTGAGAACTAAATGCCACATCAGTCTGGATACTTTTTCTGTTCTTGTCTGCCCCTTTTAGATTGAGAATTTGAAGGAGGTCCTTGCCTTTTTGCATGTGCTTCCCCATTGCTTGTTTTGGGGTGCCTTATTCTATTTCTGCTACTAGTTAGGTGGATGACTTTATTTTTTCTTTTGCAGAGGAGCCACCATGTGTTTCTAGACTTAGAGCTGAGAGGAAGTGCCATCACTGGAAGCAAAAACAAATTCATGCTTCACTGCTTCTCACAGTGCTTTCTATCCCACAGGTTAGTTAGGTGATAGGAAGGGACAGTGCTGGGATTTTCTGTGTTGTGCTAACCTCAAAGGGTACTCCTCTGAGATCCTAAATGGTACTTGGCTGTGCTGTAGTTGGGTTGGTGCCCTGTTTACACTTAGTTTGCCCCAAAGGTGGTAAAGAGAAGGGAGGAATGTCAAGTATCTTCAACTTGCCAGAGGATGTGATTAGGTAGCTTAAGAGGATTTTCAAGTCTTTCAAATGATGAGTAAACATGTCAAATGTGATGGAAAGCTCCAGAGTCTTACATGGATGCTCTAAGTCTCTTTGTCAAAATTGGAGCATCAGGATAGTGTTGAATTTCTAGTTTTGAGCAGACTCCTTTGATGGGGAAGGTACCACCTGTTGTTGGAGGGGCAGGCAAGCTGTTGCAGCTCAGTGAAAGAATAACTTGCCTCTCTGCTAATGAGGATTAGTATGTTGTGGTTTTTGGGTAAGCTACTAATGAAATTATAAGTTAGTTTTATAGGAAAAACTGGCATGTTACTCTTAAGTGGAATTGGAGACTTGGATCCATGCAGGTTACTTATTGGATTTAGATTATTACATATGTAACCTCTTTAAAAGCCCAAACAAGTCAAGTAACTCCACAATAAGCATGCCACAGTCACTCAACTGGACTCACTCTAGCTTTGGTACCATTGCATATTTCTACCTAACCTTTCCTTGACAGATAAAAAATTGAGGACACTACATAGTGGTTATCTGTCTTGTCTGCAGTGCAACACTCATGCAGCATAAGAGAACAGTGATAGGTTTTTGGATAACCCTCCCTATTGAAGGGATGTTGGCTGTACTGGTTAAGTTAAAGCAATAGCACTGCTTCATTCCCCGCTGTCCAGTGTTATCCACCTATTTCCTGTGTTAGACACGCAGGCTGCATCAGCAAGTGCCTCCCTATAGTTCAAGCACTGCATATAAATGAAGTCACAGCTGTAATTGCTCAGAGCTAAGAGAAAAGAGCTCTGAGGTGTAAGGAGTTAACTACATGCTACACCTGACCACAGTGCTGCATTATCTACTCTTCTCTTGAGTGTGCTTTTGGTAACTATGAACATGACTGGAGGCTGAGGAAGAATAGCTTTCCATGCGTTAAATGCCCGAAGAATGGTGGTAGATTGTGCTCTCTTTTATCTTTTCTACTAGCTTGTTTTGTGAATTTGAGTGAGTTAACATCTCTAAAGGTTTTCACCTAGAGTGGGATAATGCCTGCCTTACAGGTATGCGTCAGAGCCCTTTTCCTAGTAAATATGCTGTAGTCCACAGATAAAAGAAGTCTTAGAAGTGCAAAACCTCTGAAGCTGCACAGCATGCGTATAAAAATCCCCATTAAACAGCTGTTTGGCAATGTCTAATGCAATTTCCAGTTAATGAGGGATGTTTTAAACTGTTTTTTATAGTCTTCTTTATTTCATAAAGGGCAGCCAAGTATGTATCCTGTTACATTTGATGGGATCCTAGTTGTTCCTGTTCCTAAGTGGGACCTCAAATTACTCTTGTTCAAGTGATGCACAGCACCTAAGAGAATTCCTGCCTGAAAGCTCAAACAAGAGCCAAGAATGTTTGGGGTGTTTTTGTGTCTGTGTTGGCTTGGGAACTGCAGAGGAGAAACTCTTCCAGTCTCGTTCCTGCAGTCTGGTAAAACTTGGAGTAAGATACACTAGGGGGTCTGGTTTATCCTCACTTCAAATTTGAGAGTGGGAATGTTCTCAATAGGAAAAACTGCTCCTCCATATAATCACAAAAGCATTTCATGCTTTCTAATAAATCTGAACTTGATAAAGATGCTGATGTAAGTAAGCACAGTCCTTTGTAATTCAGAGAGAAAATGAAGATTTTTGTGCAGACAGGCTAGAAACATATGTTGGGGGGTGAAGGCCAGGGTCTGTGAGAGAACTGGAGGATTAGTATCTACTGAAGCCACTGGTGTTGGGAAAGGGAGACAGGCTTGAGGGTGCAAAGAATGAGGAAGGGAGCGTATCTGGTGCATAAGGCTTTGATTGCCTGCAGGCAGTCCCACCCTGGTGCCTTGAGACTGGTTTGCAGCCTCTGAAATAGCAGTGCTTTGGAATGGAAGTGTAGATGTGTCTGTCCCTCCCTGTTTCTTCCAGAGGATGTTACTGGGAACACCATTTCCACTGCATGAGTGTACAGCAATGCTTGTTCACTCAGAGGCACTGGTTAGTCAAGGGACAGGCTGACACTGTAGAACTTGCCCTTCCCCTCCACACCACAGAGCCCCAGTGCAAGGAGTAGGCTTGCTGAGTGGCAAGAGATGACTTGGCTGTCTTGTATGGATGATGCAGCTTGTAGGCTACCAGTTGATGAGTCCTGACAAGTTATTATGCCTGAGATGGCAGTAGTCTCTCACTGTTTCCTGTAATCCTCAGTTGTTTTGGGCTACCTATTTATAGACATTGTGTCTGAAACAGAATTCATGCTAACTGATGTATTGATTTGCTGCAGAAGGACATGCTTGCTTTGTAAGAATTCCTGCAGAGGGGAAGAAGTTCAGAGCTAGAAGAACGATACTATCTGTGAGCTGCCTTGGCACTTGATGTGCTGTCTTCACTGCTTCTAAAACATCTCAGAAGGAAACAGGCTTATTTTTGGCCTTGTTTCCTCTTCATTGTAAAGCGCAAGAGGCTAAATCTTAAAAGATTGTGGACAAGGGCCTTGGACTGAGGCTCAAGCAGATATAGATCACTGCTGATAAACCATATTTGGGTTGGCTAGAGATGAGTTGTTAAAAAAACCTTTGCAGTGGGCATTGTTTGGAAAACCTCGTACAGTCCTTGTAAAGATCTTCGCAGTTGAATTCTGTGACTCTCTTACTGGGCTTTAATTTGACCCTTTTCTTTTCCATTTTGCCTGCTGTCCTTTAAAGTTCTGTCAGTATCTTTCCTGATGTTCAGTTTCTTTTTGCTGCAAGTTTTCTTGGCAGGTATGATACTTCTTCCTTAAATGCAGAGCTGAAGCTCCTTGCTGATGTAGGCTTGGGTACCAGGCTGGTGCCACGTATTACCACCATGTAAAACAGTTCTTAAGACAGTAAAAAGTTACAGGATTTCTCTGGTGTTTCTGGTTTATTAACAGTCTAATTTCAGTAAGAATAATGACTTAACCTTTCTCAGGCAACATTTCTCCACCCTTCTTGAGAAGATCTTAAGCTTATTAAGCTGAAGAGGTCAGTGGACTTGAGAATCCCAGTTTCCTGTGGTTAGGACACAGATACTCTTCCGGCGCTTGAACCTAGTGCAGACAGTTTAGCAGGTGGGAGGAGTTCTAGAGGTTAGCGAATGGTTCTGCTAATGATGAACATAAGAATAAGTTCTCTCACAAAGAAGCTGTTGAAAAAACCTCAAGCCGATTCCTTTATTAAAAAGGCACACAGCAACAAGAACTGTAGGGAATTGTCCCATGCAACTACCTACTGTCTTCTGACTGCCAGTTTAGCTCTTTGATATCTGACTCTACAAAAATGAAAGTAACTTCTGCATTTGGATAAACACCCTTTGCATATGTGGACATTGCATAAGGGTAATAGAAATATGTAGCTGAGAAGTCAGAACACCTGTGAAGAAAGTTATTGCAGGAGTTTATCAACTGCTTATTAGGTACCTCAAAACAGACCTTTAGTGATATTTCTGCAGTGCAAGTGTGGTATATATTTGTGAGGGACAGTTTGCTGTGGCTCTAGCATCCTGTGTTCCAGTTAGTGAAACCAGACTGTGAATGCAGAAAGCAGCATGTTCAGGATTGTGGTGCTGCTGCTTTTGATGGGCTGGTGCTGATCAAAGAGGGGAGGAGTATCTGGTTTTTGGTGCTCATGGGGAGAAGAATGACTGGCGTGAGCCTGAAAGGGGTAAATTTTATCAGAAAATACTGTTATGCTGGGGAAATGATTTTAAGTAGAAAATGGAGTGAGATGCCCAGGGACAAGGTGACAAGTCTTAAGTCAACAAGCTAGCTAGAGTGAACCTGCCAGGCAGGTCCCTAATTATGCATTGCCTGCATTAATCCGTTATGGCACAAGTCCATTCAGGTAGCTGTTGCTATGGATGTTGACTCCCTGTTTTGAGAAATCCTGGCTAAGTACTGAGAAGAAGATGAGCAGTTCCAGTATCTAGTTATGAATCTATCACGTGGCACCACCCTGAGGGGTAGTGCTACTCCAAACCAGTAAAAATCTTTCTGTCTGGACTATGTACTACTAGGGGGAAGAATTTTGTCTGAAAATGTTTGTCATGGTCTGCCTCTGCTGCTAAAGATGACTTATGCTTAAGTAGAAAAAAGATGGGGAAAGAATAGGATTAACTAGTAAGAGTGACTTGATGGGGTTGGTTTTTGTATGTACTTACTATGTACCTAATATATTTGACAAGAATTCAGGTTAATTGCTACCCATTTAACAATATGGTCTAGGCTGTAAAATTTTGCATAGGCTAGGTGATTTGTGCATCTTCCTGTAAGAGCAATCTCCTGGTTTTGAGCTAAAAAGGAGTCTTTTGGATCTTCTTCCTTGCAGAATGCTGTTTTGGAGAAAGTACACTATTTCTGCCTCTTTGTGATAACATAAATGCTGGACAAGAGCTCTTTTCTATATAGAAATATTAAAATCAGGGCTGCTGCCATTTTACAGAATCATCAGGTCCTTAAACTTTCCTGGGGAAGCAACAGTAATCATCTTTGAACAAAAATCTCATCTCTAAATTCACATTACATTGAGTTTCTGTTAGGATGCTATTTTCATTCCTTGGTTTGTTCTCTTTCCTGTTCAAGCTAAGCCTCTTTTTATTAGTACTTAGTCACCTGAAGCATAACACACCTTCCGAGCATGCCAGTTCAGAGAACTGACTTAAAGAAAAATGTTTGGGCAAGTGTTATTATCACAAGGTGACCTGTGTGTTTCGAAGAGACCAGGCACTCCAGCTTTGCTTTCTGCTCTTTAGCAATTCATTCAGTAACAGGCTTTTAAGGATTCATACTTATATTCTGGCACTTCTGAAAAAGCTTCTTTCTATGCTCAAGGATATATGCACATCCTGCTTCAGGCTTTCTCATGAAAGTTAAATCATAGAAGTAGTCCATTTGTGGACTGCAAGCCTGGGGGTTGTCTAATTTAGAGGACTTTAAGTGATTCCATTTTAAGAAGAATTCTTAGATGAGGATCCCTTTCTGATGCAGTCCTCACACTCTAATGCAATCTACTTCTGGGTATGAGCATGGAGAATGGTGAAATAAGCAAGGTATATAAATCTGTATTGTAGCCAAAAGCTGCTGTCAACCTCTTTGTGTTCAGACTTCAGACTTCTTTCCCTTAAACCTTGCTCACAGGTGTTCAGAATCTGGCTCTGGTTTTACCTCCTAAAGTGTCCCCTCCTTTTTACCTAGGGATTAATGTTGACTAAATTTTCTTGCAAGCTCTTTTCTAAGAAGTTTGTGTTGGGCTCCGCTTACTAGCGAAGGGAATTCCAGTGAGGGAGGGAGAGGGAAGAAGGAAGCTCCTTGGCAGAGCCTTCACAGACAGACTTGGGAATTGCAATAAGTCGTAGTCCTGTGTGAACCCTAATGTACTTGTGCTCTTAGCAGGCTCTGGTGACACAGGATGAAGCTAGCTGAATCCAGAGTGTGGAATCTCTGCAGGACAGCTTAATACTGTTTTCAGATGGTTTCTATTTTCTTAAGGATAATTCGAGTTTGCATTTTTTTCACGTTCTATTCCATTCTGCTTTTATTTTGGGTAATGCTAATGCTTTCTTGACACTGTGTTGATATCCAGGTGTAACTGTAGTGGGGTGCTTGTAAAAATCTTTGCAAGAAACTAAGCTACTGATTCACTGCCCAGCAACTCTGTGTCATCCAGGGGCTCGTTAGTAATCAATTACTAGGCTACACTTAGCTTTCTCTGTCGCTGAAAACTAATAGGAATAAAATCTCAGATTTCAGGATGTAAAATTTGTCATCTGACTTGATTGATCAAAAACACACCAACATTGAACTGCCTTATTTCTCTAGAGTCAGAAGTCCTGGGAAAACAAAAGAATATGGTGGTACTTGAGCTGTAACCAGTAACAGAGGATTGGGGATCGAAATAGTATCCAGTGACAGAGCTGAATTGCTGAGGTAATTAGGGTTTTTGAGGGACTGGTTAATAACTTCCTCCGTCTGCCTGAATTCTAAATGAGAGGCTGGCTGATGAAATTGCTTGGGTTTGTAACTGTAAGTGGGAAGAGAGAAAAGGCCTAGGAAGCTGCAAAGGTTCAGAATGGATGTGGCAGACCTGGAACACTGATGAGGGATAGAAGTGAACTGGCAGCCTGGCATGTGAAGATGATGATGGTGCCTGGTGCAGGAGCTGGTAACAATATCTGTATATGTAAGATGTAATTGCTGGGGGGAAAATGTCTTTCCAGAGTCAGGTACAGAGTGGTCTTTCTGTGTGTGAGAACTGGCAGACTTCAGCTGGGAGGAACAGAGATGACTCTTCTTGACTTTAATGGTTTCCTCAAACGTTTCAGTGTTTTCCAGTTAGGCACTGAGAGCAGATGAAATCTATAATACCTGTCTGAATCTTAAGAGAATTGGAATTAAAAAGGAGCAAGGACAAAGTGCGAGCATGTATGAGTGAGAAATGGGGAGCGTCTGGTTACAAGGAGACTTGACTGGAGAAATGTGTGGAGCAAACAGTCATGGCAAAATCAGGATTGACAAGGATAAGAACTTGGTTCAGTCTGGAATCTTTACTGGGGCCTACATCTTCAAGGTACTTGAAATCTTGCAGCAAGGCCAGACACAGGACCATTTCTCATGCACCTATTAAACCAATTTTAATGAAACTGTCACTCCAAGTTCTTAAACCATATTTTTTCTTAGGTCACAGTTGACCTAAACTGACTTAGTATCTGCCTGGAGCCCTATCAAACAACATGAAATAATTTTTTCTTAACTCTTCTCTTCCTATTTGTGCAGCTGGGTTTCCATAAATTTCTTAAACTTGTTTACCTCTCCAATTATCTCTTGCCTCCTGGTATAGACCAAAAAAGCTTGTAAGAAGTGGAATGATACCTGATTCAGCATGTCAAGATTTTTTTTTGGGTAAAACTAGGATTTAGCAATGTTTGCTAAGACAGCTAGTGCCTGGGATAACTCTCTAGCTTGAAGAGGTTCCCAAACTCAGGGGACAGGAGAAGAGAGAGGCCCTCTGCACCAAAACAGGCTCCTCCTCAGCCAGAAGCCTGCTGAGAACAGTCTTGCTAATATTTATACAGTTCTGAGCTGCTTTTTGGGGTGTGCATCACCACAATCTAGGCCTTCATTATTGCCATCTATCTACCTATTTTTAAACAAACCTCAACTGAGATGTGCAGCACTTACAGCTTATAGTAGCTAGAGCTCTCCTGAGGCTTACATTTGAGCAGGGTGAGGGAGTGTAATTTGTTGTTGTTGTCTTGTTTGGATGAAGAAAAATACATGGTGTAATTCTTGCATGGGTGGCTGCAGGTGAATGGGGAGAAGTGATTACTAATACTTCATCTCCCTTGTTTTCTGCCAATGCCTGCCTGCTGTCCCCTCAAGCAGTGTAGTATCACGTGAGCAGTAAGCAGCCTACCCTTCATTCAGTGATAAAGCAAGTCCTGCTTCTTCTGATCCTTTCTGCTGGTGTCACTTCTTCCTGGGATCATGTTTTATTGGCCACAGTCCAGGCTGCTGTAAAGGTGGGCAATATCCTCCAGTGAGAAGAGCAACGTCAATTATTTGGGTCAGAAACACAAATTTCTTCAGATGAGATTGGCCCAGTAGCCTCTTAAGATATAGAATGCATGAAGAAAGAAGGAAAACTGCTTAACCCTTTACAGAAGCTCACTGTAGTCTGCAGATGTGGTGATGGTGTGAGTACTACTTACTGTTCATAGTCTGAAGCAGTCACAAAGCTGTATGTGGAAGCTGGTATCATGGCCTGCTTTAAGTCTGTCAGCTAAAAATGTCAGTTTGGTCTTTGTCCACTCTGAGAAGTCTGACCAGTAAGCCTGAGTATGTGTTTGTACTGAGGCCAGGTCTTAGACCAAACAGAAAGAGACCCAGAAAATCTGAGGAATCCAGATAAAACCTCAGATGTTTTCCCATAGCTTTTTCAATAACATGCCCTGAAAAGGAAGATGAGAGACTGCAATAATCTTGCCAATTATCTGTGTCAAAGATTTATTGTGCAGAGGTCTCATATTTGCTTATATTAAGACTGATATCCTGCTCCCTTCAGGGAGGCAGACAGCAAAAATAGACTGATATGTATATTAGAAATTTTTTTAGCTTCCACTAGAGAGACACACAAATTGCAGCACAAAGTTGGCTGAGCACTACGAGAACCCCAGTGAAGTGCAATTGGAGGAAACTTAACCTGGTGAGTGCTGTGTGAATTTGGACTAGAGATGGCTACTTGTATGGAATGCCACCAGTCCTAGACAGAACAACTCATGTATGAAAATACCAAAAAAGATACCTAAGAGAACCAAATATACCCAAGCCCACTGGCTTGGATAGCTTTTAACTGCAAGGAGCTTGGTGACAATGAAAATTAACTTCACTGTGTTTAAGGTGAAATACTGTAGAACTGGAAATACTCAAAACTTATTTCCCCAGAAAATAAGGACTGCATGTCTGCTTCTAGCAATAAGGAAGCAGCATGAGTATTCTGCAGCTCCTCACTGAAAGTGTGGAAAATAGTTGTGTAGCTAGAATCACCCCTTCTGCAACTTGAAAGTAAACACACTAAAATAAACAGTTCTATAGTACAAAATGTTGTGAAAAAGCTGTCAACCTGAGGGCAAACAGCCTGTATGAAGATCAGTCACTAACACCTTTCTGCATGGGTGTGAGGGTTAAATGTATGTATAATACTGTGAGGAGGAAGGGAAGTGCTTTGGTGGGAAAGGGATTTTGTATCTTACTGGGGAAATTCATATCAACAGTCTAGGGCAGCATCAAAATTCCTGTAAATACTACTTCTTTTCAAGGCACTGCTGTCCTTGCTTCCCATTCTACCTAATTAGACTGCAGACCTCATAGCAGCAACCTGACAGCTTGGAGATGCTTCCCCTTGCTACAGGAAAGACACTGAAGGGCTGAAGTGTGTCCAGAGAAGGGCAATGAAGCTGGGTCTTGAGCACAAGTCTGAGGGGCAGCTTAGGGAACTGGGGGTGTTTAGTCTGGAGAAAAGGAGGCTTGGGGTGACCTTACTGCTCTCTACAACTGCCTGAAAGGAGGTTGTAGCCAGGTGGGGGTCAGTCTCTTTCAGGTAACAAGTGACAGCACAAAAGGAAATGGCCTAAAGTTGCACCAGGGGAGGTTTAGATTGAATATTAGAAAAAAATTTTTCACTGAAATTGTTGCCAAGTATTGGAACAGGCTGCCCAGGAAAGTGGTGGAGTCATCATCCCTGGAGGCATTTAAAAGATGTGTAGATATGGTATTTAGGGACATAGTTTAGTGGTGAACTTAACAGTGCTGGGTTAATGGTTGGACTTGATTATAGAGGTCTTTTCCAAACTAAATGATTCTGTTCTATGATTCCTTGTAGATCTCAGCAGGAGAGGTTCTGCTGGGAACATCATACAAACCACATCTGTCATTTCAGTATGGAAAATATGCCTGACCCGTGTAAACAGATTTTCATGCTAAAGCAGGTTTTTATGCTAGTATGTAGTAATATTGCTGGGTAGTTCAGCAGTAGTGATAAAATGCAACATCTTACTCCCAGGCTATTGGAAGGTATGTGAACTGTACTTGAACAGTCTGGAAAACTTTGCACACTAACAACTTATTGGTTTGAAGTGGTGTTGCCTAGTTTGGCTCTTCAGTGAATGGCAGTGCTGTAGAGATGCTTGACCTGTTTTTCTTTCCTCTCCAAGTTCAGTAGTCAGCACCTAGGTTACTGCTGTAATTTTTAAGAAAGGCACAAGTAATTACTGTAAACAAATCTTGTCTGCAGAAATCAGAAAGTGTATTTGCTCTTCTGAATGTTGTCTGTCACTGACAGCAGATGATGGCTTTAGAGCTAACCATGGTGCCGCTAACAAGGGTCCTTCCTTCTTGCCTCACACAAGTATTTTATCTTAGAAGTGTTTCTCTGTAGCGCTTCCAGCTCCTGGAGCAACCAGTTCATACATCTTGTCTGTTACGGAAAGGTTTTTATCATATATTTAGACTGTCATATTAATGGACTGTTTTTTTGAGGCAGGAGCGGAGAGCAGAGTTAGTTTCATACCAGCAGAACTGAAGATCCTATCCTGAAGCTTTTGTGCACAGCAGCTTCTTCAATTTGTGATCCAGAAAGATTTTGGTAGTGGGAAAAACCCTGCTACTTCCTGTGCTGTCCCAAAAGGCTATAACTCTCCAGCACTTTCTTCACACACAGGATGGTTACCCCTACAAAACTGAAGGAAGCATTTAGTTTAAATGTAACTAGAAAGATGAGAATTACTGTTAAACACTGTAAAATACAATGCAAACAGAACTACAGAATGAAGTAATGAAACAATGAATCTTTCCCTTGGGGAGTTGGGAGGAAAAGTTTATTTCTTCTCTTTTGACAGGAGTTTCATTTCTGTTTTGTACTTCTTTCCTGATTCTTTCCCTCTCAGTCTAAATTCCTGGCTGGCACATTTTTTTTTTTCTTGGCTAGCAGGATTGGGTTATTTATTTTGAATTTAAAACTTGCCTTGCATTTAATGTGTCTGTTTGGGTCACTGTGGAATACACTAAGGTGGGTTTGGCACTTGAAGCAGTGGGTATTAAACCAAGCCTGGGATCCTTATGATGTCAACAGGATCCTACTGAAGGGCTATTCATAAGAGTCTCTGCTGGCCTGCTGAAGCAAGAGTTAAGATTTCTAAATGGTGTTTTTAAAAGTTATCATCTGACTTGTATAAAGCTGAGACTCTGACACTACTTGTCTGTAGATCAGATGCATGTGATTTAGTGTCAAATAACTGCACGTGTTGGTAGGTGGACATCACTACTGCAGTGATTTTTAGGGGGAGTGAATAGTACCTCATAGCAATTAACTGAATCGTTTATTTATCTATTAACTGAACAGTTAATTCTCTTCTGCTAAGGAGAATATGTCTTTATTGTTGCCTCTTAATCTATAGACTAGAACTTCAGGGATAACACATCCTCTATGATGTTAGGAAAACCCTTTAACAACAGTGGAATAATGTTAGTAATAAATGAGAGCTGCTGCTGCTTTTGCAAGCTACTCTGTATTAAATAAGAGTACATTATGTATGAACAAGGTGAAATACCAGTCTTTTCTTCAATTTTGCTGTATCTGAAACTTCAGAGGAGTAATAGAGCAATAGGGGCAACTTCCTTTATTATTCTGTATAGCTTTGAGGCCTTTGGGGGCTGCTAAGGCTATTACTCTGTATACCTGATCAGGCCAGAACCCAATGCTGAACATCTCTGGAAATGGCATGGTAGGCCTCTAGAAGGAAACATGTCAAAGTTCTGTTCCCAGACAGTGCTTCAGAAGCTTTGGCACTGAAGTGCTGATGATAATACATGTAAAGCCACATGAAATGGGGAGAAGCTCCTGATGCAGCCATCTTTGGTTAGTCATTGTCTTTGGATCGTGTAGGGGTAAGAATATAGTTAAGGAAAGTGAACCCTTGAGTGTTCTCAGTACCTTCTTTTTTAATATCTCTTCTGTGCAGTGGAATTTCAGACTTGGCATTCATTTAGTATGTGTCTCCTGATGGGGAGCCAGCCCTTGATAGGTTTTGAACTAATGAGATCAGCTATTTCTAATATCTACTTCTTGGTTCTGCTGTTGGCAGGAGTTGCACCAAACATAATGAAGGCTGGATGCCAGCTTCAATTTGAATGCCTCTTTCAGCATTTCTGAGGAATTGATTTAGGGACCAAAGCTTGTAGAGCTATTGAGCTACAATTCTCCATCCTGGAAGATCTACAGGGGCAAATAATTTGTGATGGAAGTGCCTTTGTATCGTTTTATTTCCATTGGAACTTAACCCTGAAGATGTGGCTGCCAAACTGTGTTTGTAAACTATGTTCAATCATCATGTCTTCTTACCGAGATTATCTTCTAGCAGAATAGAGCAATTCCAGAGAATAGTGATGGTCTTCATACACCTGCTTTGTTTACAGTAATAGTGTCTAATGTATACGGCAGTGACTGAAAGGCAGCAATGGTTGTGGTGTAGACTAGAAAGTGGGAAAAGGGTATCTGGCTTGAGGTAAAGTCGGCTGTATCTTGCTGGGACTACTTGCATAATGTGCCTTTTGTGCATGCCAAAGGGAATGGTACTTATGTAGGAGACTGTTCAGGAGGTTACAAAGCCATCTTTGGTGTGGCTTGATATGTGCTTTTTGCAGTGGGCAGTCTCTGGCATGGATGGGAAGTTTTGTCTTATTGGGGAGAAGGGGTTACGGGAGGAGAAAATATCATTTTTCTTGCTAGTTTGGGATGTTTAGAAAGCTTCTCAACTAACTTGGAGACTCCATTTAAAGTAGGTGCCCACTCTTCAGCAATAACACTGTGTAAATAAAAGGGCAAAGTACTCCAAGTTGTTGAGAGAAAGGCAGCATGAGGTGCTTAAGAGAAAGGGATGAGGATGAATTGATTTCAGGTGATGAAAATAAATTATAGGGGCTTTGGATTTAAAAGGAAGCTCTTTATACCTATCAGGCTATTGATGGAAAATCAGCAGAGAATTTGTACTTCATCAGATTATTCATTTAAGAATGCTTCAGCAAAACTTAGTTGTCATCAGACATGCTTGCAGTTTATGTGTAACCCCACAGCAAAGACTCGTGAAAAACTTGTATCAAGACAGTTCTAGTACTACAAGCTCTTGCAAATGGGGAAGAAGGTTTCCTAGGCTGACTGCATAGTCAGTCTTGCTAAAAGTAGTACGAGAGGGAAAATAAGCTCAAGAAAGTATTATTTCACAGCCACTTTCTGTAAGTGGCTAGACTTCCCATGCCAGTGCAGAGAACTCTACAAATCCTGGGGCTGACTTTCAGTGGTTTATACAGTGGAGGGTAAGAAAGTATGTACTTCAGCCTCCATGGTTCAAGAGAACTGGGGCTGAGAGGAAAAAGTATGTGCAGTGGTTTGAAGCATTCAGTATGCTAATGTTTGGGTAAGTGTGGGGATCAGTCTTCATGGAAATCTTGCTTGAGTTACTGTGCTTTGTTGAAGCATACACCTGGTATTACTTCAACCCTTCTGCTTTTCTGAGAGCTGCTTTTGAGAAAAACACATCTCATTACAATGGAATAGCTGACTTCTCACCTAGTGACAGCATGAAGTTGTAATCCTGCTACATTTGCTAGTGGAGATCAACAGCTTCAACTATCATTATGACAGACTGAAGTAGGGGATATAGTTACTGAGGGATTAACTTGGAGTAGGTTATGCGGCAGGATGTTTTGAGTTTGTTTTTTTTGAGTTATGCTGAATATGCACAGGACTCCTTAAACTGGAAAGACTGGATCGTATTATTAAACAATACAATTCACTGAAGACAAGATTCCACCTTATATATAAATGGAAGTTTTGCTGTTATTGTCTTGGGACAAGAAGTTCATTGCCTGTCTGTTCAAACAGTTGGATTTTCTATCTGGTTCAACATGTATAGTAGCAAAGGTAAAGAGAAAAAGTAGTCCAAGTTAAATGTACCTTCTCTTGTCAATGAGTTTGACAAATTAAATTTAATCTTAAATTTGTTCTAGGCTTACATGTTACCTTGCCTGCAGGACTACTCTGAGTAGGGGAGTGAGCTTCAACAGAAACTGAAGTAATTACTTCAAATGAATTAAATCAGTCTCTACCTTAATACTGCCAGACTTACTAGAAAGATTTAGAAGTTGTGTTAGAAACATGAGACTTAAGATGAAATTTCTGGTTTGTGTTTAAGTTTTGGTTTCCTCCTCTGCTCAGATGATTGGTGTACTGAACTTATGAGATGCTTAAACTTGTGACTTACAAAATTGAAGTTTGATTTTATGAAGGTGATACAGACATGTGGATATAAAAATTGTGTGGGAGAAGGGATTATTTTAAAATATGAAATGAACTTCTTGTCCCTGGTGTCTCTGGCATTTTCTTTCCTGCAAGTCAAATGTAGTTAAGCACTTCCATAAACCTGCATGTCAAAAGCAAAAAGATAAAATTTTAGAAGTTCGCTCCCTGACTGCAATGACTTTTTTTTTTTATGAACAACAAAACCACAAGAAAAAAACTGAGAGATCTACTCTGAGATGAAGTGCAATTCTAAGGGTTTCTCCTGAACCCTTGGTGGGCTTTTCACCCAAACCTTCGGTGGGCACTCCGAATACTCCATTAGGCAGCTTCTCTGGATCCAGTACCTCATCTTCTAAAAACAGAACACAGCTGCTGCATCATGTTTGGGGATCAGTTTGCAAAGAAAACGGAAGTATTATTTCCTAGCTAAAGTCATCTAACAGATGAAGCATAATATTTAAGTGCTGCCTTTCATTGTAGTGGCTTACACTATCCTCCTTCAACCTTTGCTTTGTATGAGGGAAGGGAAAATCTCTAGAAAAATGAGGTTTCTAGCCTTTAAGAGCAGAAAACTGTCTTGAATTCAACTCATACAAATAAATCTAGAGTTTGCCAGCTTTGCAGTGAGATCCCATAGATTAGCCTGTCTTTACCATCCTCATGCACAGTCTCTGTGCTTTGAACCCATTCTTATTTGCACAGCTGGAGGCTTGGGGTTGAAACATAAGTGGTGCTTTAACTTAGGCTAAACTCTTCACATTGCATGAGGGGTGGCTCAAGGAATAAAAGTATTACAATATCTTTCTTGTAAGTACCTTCTGCCTGGGGAAAGTGGCCTTCTGAAATTTGTTGGGAAAGCCTTAAGCCTTGGTATAAAACTGTAGGATGCTAGAAAACCCCCCTAAGGACTGGAACTTCTTAAGATGCAGGACTTTGAGAAACTTTGTCTTAAGAACATATTCTTAAACCAAAGTTATCCAGGTGCCAGTGAAGTACAAAATTGTGAACACTTCCAAGAAGGGTATATTAAAATCAATCTCTTCCTTCCCCTGCTCCAAAACACATGACAGACTTCCCAGGAAACTCACTTCAAAAGCCTTGTTTCACTTGCTAGATTCTGAGGCTGGATGGGCACTTTCAGGACAGAGGCTGGACAGCCTGGTCAGCTCTTGCGAGTTTGATGGCTCTGGCTGGTTGATATCTTTTTACACATGTAAGACTGCAAACCCCGAGAGAGTTTTTTTAAAGAGTTTCAGATTTTCCTCTTTGTATTCCTAGAAGCAAGGCATTTTGGGTCTCTGGCTCAGAACAGCATCTCTGACCCCTGTGAGACCTGCTAGGCTTATGATTCCATGGCAGGAAACTTGGCTGAAGTCCAAAACCAGTGGTTGAAATTGAAGTGCTTGTGTCCTGTAGGCAACGTGCCATGGGGCTGAGAGTCTAGCCATGATTAAAACTGGAACTTGGCTCCAGCTCTGCCTCCTGAATGGCTAGTTGCACCAGTTTGGAGCCTGAAACCAAGGCATAAAAATGTGACATGATTCTTTCCAACAGCAACAAAAATGAAGAAGTTTATAGTCTCCCTTAATGTGTAAAATGGTATGGTTTTCCTGGGGAATTCTCTCCGGGAAGGACTCGCTCATTTGTACTTAAGTCAGGCCAGTCTGAGTACTTTGACTAATGAGTGGGTGACCTGTGCCATATGACTATACCTAGATGAATCACACTTTCCCAAGACATGTTCTAAGGGTCTTCAAACTTGAAATCTGCCAGAACAGGAGAAAAGTATTGCATGTGCTGTTTTGTCTGTCTCAGGTTTGTTAGGCGGTAGCACTCTGCAGTGCTAATCTGAAGTGAAGCTGCTAAATAGCAGAGGCACCTCTGTTTTGATCTATAGTGAACTCTAGATTTGTTTCTCAATAGATTTTCACTTTCTCACGTTCACGTCATTTGTGTCCCTTGCTCCCTCTTTTCCCTGAAGCCTTGCTAAGGCATGTTACTGTGGTACTACAATGCCGTGGCCATTTCTCGTTACCTCCATCACAAAAGGCTGTGCTGTTCTGTTTGTGCTTATAATGTACCCAGATGGTGAATAGAATGAGTGACCACCAAGCTCATTTTCACTTGTGGGGTCAGACCTTTCTCTGCTAAATAACACAAGTGTTCCCAGCTGCTGTGCAGCTGCAGGGAGTCTGCTTTCCTTCACAGGCATTAAAAACCCTTTAATCAGTGTTTGTTGTTTGTCAGCAGTGGTGTTGAGGTGTGGAGAAAAAGAACAGATATGCTTTGTTGGCAAAGTTAACTTCATTCTGACCTCTTATCTTTCCTTTTTCTTTTCAAGTCTGAAGAAGCAGAAAGCAGTTTGGGAAGTGGTTTCTGCTAGCACCTGTGTAAATGTATTTGCTAAAGGAGGAGGTTTGTGTCCTTCTACAGATAGAACGTTTGACATAGAAGGATGCTCTGAGAGTTGCACTGAACTGGAAACTCTTTAGGGCAGGGACTCAAACTGGCTGGAATAGGAGCTGTGCAGATTCCCTTAGTGTAAATAAATGTTACATATATACAGATACTGTTGCTTAATACTAGTGTTACTTATTTTAGTATTGAGTCTATATTCAATGGATTCCATTTGCAATCTGGCCAATTTTAACTTTTTCCTGTAAAATAGATTATTCCTTCTAGTTTTGGGAGGGGGTTTGTTTGTTTTGTTGTTTGTTTTTGGTTTTTTTTTTAGCCGGGGTTTTGTGTTTGTGGCCGGTGGTTTGTTTTCCTTTTAGTTCTACTTTTAATAGCTTTCTTCTCATGAAGGAAGAGGGAGGAGATAAAGAGCTGATAAGCCATCTCCAATCCCATTTGCTTTGGATGTAGTCTGTTCTGAAACAAATGGGAACACAGAAATCAAGAAGAAACTTTGAGAAAATTCAGAGCTAAGATAGTTATTTTCCTCTTCTTTCTAGATGAAGCTTGGAAACCTGCTGGTGCTGCACATGTTTGCAGGGTTGCTTTTTCCCCGAGTCCAGGTTTGCTTGTGCTGTGTGTCTGTGTGTAGAGCACCGAGCACTGCTCTGTGAGTAGTGATTCTGTTGTTTGCAAAGCCTGTTTGTGTGTGCATCCCGAAGCTGTTGGGACATCAGGCTTTTATTTGAGATTCAAGGGTCATTGTAGGACATTCGGCATTAAAAGCAGAATACTTACCTTGCTGCTCTTCCCGTGGAGGGACCAGAGAATCACATTCCTGTCTCGGCTGTGTCTGGGGAGGGTGGGTACCAGGCATTAGGGCACCTTGTGCACGTTGCTCACAGCCCTCATCCCAGCTCAGCAGTACCTCCAGCAGTGACCAGGGGGCTCCTCTGGAGCAGGGCTCTGCCCCTGGGAAAGCAGTGCCTCCTTGCTCAAAGTAGGAGTTATAAAATAAAAATAAAAATAAATCCAACTACATAGGGATTGTGGTGCTAGCTGTTAAAATTACAGAACCAAGTGGTCTCCCCATGGCAGACACGTTTCAGCATTCATCCATTCTTTTTCTTCATGCAGCTGAGGTTGCTTACAGAGGAGGACATGCTCTCAGACTGGCAAAATGCTAAAGGAAGACTTCAGAACTTGTGCTGGGCAAGAGGGAATGTACGCTCAAAACATCTAGTATATTAAATCTCTCTGGGTGGTCTGTATTGACCATCACTTCTGTAGCATGAATGCTTACCTGCTAGAATTGGGACAAAGAACTACCATTTTATACCTGAACGCTGCCAGGGCTGCTTAGCACAGATATGGGCTGTGAGCTACAGTGGAGCAGGTGCCCAACTGTAAGGGGGAGTTTTTGAAGCCCTTCGGATCTCCTGGAGATATTGCTGGCCTTTATGGCAGTACTGTTCGCTTGCGTGAGAAGAGCTCTGATCAGACAGGTGGGGTCCTGGATCCTTCTTGAATTTAATGCAGACTTACACAGTTACAATCTACCTGAGCAAAACAAGCACCATCTTGTGCAACTACGTAAACCATAAACTTTTTTGGCAAGGCAGGTGTGGCATCTTCAGTGTCTGGAAAGCACCGAACATGCTGTGTGGGCTCCCTACTGTAATCCAAATTACAAACGCTAAAAAGGCTTTGATTTTTTCTAATTTTTTTTTTTTTCTAATAACGTGGTTCTTGGCTTAATTTGGGTAGGCAAGAACTTCACAGACTGCATTGGGGTGCTCTGCATGTTTCCTCAGGCCCTCATATTTAATCAATGTCGAGTTGTTTCTCTGTCTGCAAGGAGGCACTTGAGAAAAGCTCTTCCACAGCCTTAGGTTTAACTTGTTTGTCAGCCCTAAGAACAACTTTCTATTCTTTAGAGATGCCTTTTCTGGAAGAAGGGGTGTTCTTGATGTACAAGCCCTCTCTATACTAAGTATTTTGGTACAGGCTGCAGAAGGTTTAAGTGAGTCTTTATGATACAAGCTGACTTTAAATAAGTTAGTAGTATGGTTTGATGCTGGGAACCAGGATTCTAGATTTTTTTAATTTAACCTCTGGATAACTCATATCTGTGGAACTCGGCTTCTGACAAGGAATTTGCAAAAAGTTTCATGCTATTAGCTCAAGCCTTCAGTTGTGATAAATGGGAGATCTGTATGTTCCTTCTAAACCAGAATGGCTCCTGTGTTGAACTGAATATTTAATTGCTGCATGTGCACCATACTTTCCTATCAGGTAGCTCTGCTTTGGAAGTCTGTTTATACATACAGAAACCTGAAAGCCTTGTGAGTCTTTCGGTGTCTCTGACATCACATGCTGGGAGGAGGCTTCAGCATCTTCAGTCTGTTGCTTTTTTGCTGTGTGTTTAGTCACTACTGATCTTTGCATTTTGGGGGCGACAGAAAGACATTACTGTAGCCAGAGCAATTCCAAGTTAAGTTGTGATAGTCCAACCCCTGAAAAGAAAAAAATCCGGTCCAGCTTTACAGTGTTTTTATAGTCTAGTCCAGGTCTCTATAAACCATTTAAAATTGCCTTCACGTTTAAATTTTCCAATTTCCCATTTGGAGCAGGTGTTGCCAGATTATAGAATGTGTTGCAGAAAAGGAGCAAAAACATTTCAAAAACACTGTGCTGTAGCAAATATGTCAAGTCTGTGACAGATGAGATTTTAAAAAAAGTTTGTCCCACCAAAAGTAAAATGTGTGCAAACCTTGCTTACTTTTCCCAGCTGTCATGTTTAAATAGGGGGTTTAGTAATGCATTTGTCTTCAAAAGATCCAGCAGTACAGTATGAAAATATGAAACTTCTCAATTGTTTTTCATTTAACTGGGGAGAGAAGATTTTTTTGTAATGAAAAAAACCCACCGACAACCAAATTTCAGAGATGCATGTTCTCAGAGTGGTTAAAAACCAACCCAAACTAGGCTTCGGGCAATGTTTTTTCAACAGCTTTAACCTCAAAGCATAGAGTAGACAGCTTTGTAGGAAACTGTAACACCAAGGTGATTATGGCAGTGACTCACACTTCCCTGTAAGGCATCCAGCTATCAACACGCTTGGAGAGCTGTGGCTTTGTGCATTTTAGGCAGGGTGTCAGTCAGTGCCCATTTGCCAGCCAGCTCTGAACTGCTGAGCCCAGAACCGCTTTGGCAGCGAGCTGGGATATCAGTGTGTTAGAGCTGCTCTGGTGTCCCCAGGCTTGCAAGAGGCTGTAGAAAATGGGAGGTAGGGAAGGGGAAGTGCAAGGCAGGTTTGACTTCCCTTTTCTTTGCTTAATCCTCATGGAACTTGTTTGAAGAGTCCCCTGAAATCTTCCTGTGAGCAGGTGATTCGGTTTGGGTAATAATTAAAGGTCTGACAAACCACTAAGTGGGGTAGTATGGGAAGAGAAAAGGGCTGCTGCTATCATGCCTTACCAAAAATTTCTGCAAGTGGTTTTGGAAAGATGTCTGTCAGTTTGGATCCTCAGGAAAACAATATGAACTTGGGAAAGGGACCTGGGTGACCCTACAGGCAGTTCAGAGTAGAGTCCAGGGTACAGCAGTAAACTACTTCCAGATGTTGGGATTTGCAGGGAATAAGCAGACAGACGATGGGCACTAGTGCTTTGTGGGTTTCCCCATCCCCAAAAATAAGGCAGAACACCAAGGAAAACAGTAGTGATCATGATATGGAGGGAAATGGTCTGGGTGAAAAATTGGAAGTTTGGGATTGTTCAAATTACAGAAGACTGATAAGGAATGCCACGTTTGTACAAAATGGGTTGCATCATAATGGAATGCTCAGGAAGAAGAGGTATGCAGAAAGATGATAGAAATTCAAACTTCTGAAAGGAAATAGGTTTTCACATAGTGTGCAATTAGATTGTGGGATGCGTGGAACGCAATTGCCAGCTGTGCTGGATGTCATCAGGAAAGAACATAAGGTGACTTTGGGAGTGTGCAGGTATGCTCTTGCAGGTGGTATTTACAGAGGATATAAACAATGCTTTCAAAATCATCACTGGTCACATAAAACTGGTCACATGTTTGCTTCAACTACCAAGGCCAATCTTGATAGGTTATTTGGATTCCTCTATTTTTGGTGATAAGTTTATTATGTCTCTGACTAAAATTGTCTAGTATCTCTAGTACCAGATACTGTTTGTGGCACAGCACTGGGCAAGCTGGGCTGTTGTGACTCAGTATTGCCCTTCCCGTGTGGGTTGTGTTTGGCTTTGCACATCTTACTTTTTTAGAGGTGAGGCAGAATGAGTAATGTTTCCGTTTTATTAAAGAAAATGGAATGGCAAAGACCGTTAATTTTTTTTAAAGATGTATGTGTTTCATTTAAAGTTCCCTTCAGGCAAAGTCAGCTTTGGTAGGCAGCTGAAAATGCATTATAGTCATATTGTTATTGTCATAAAGAAAAAAAATACACCATGTTCTGTTTTGGGAAACCAAACAAAAGCACTATTTTTTTTTTTTCTCCCTCCCTTTTTCACTTCCTTCAGTTTTTAATAAGCGACCGTGACAGAGACCCTCAGTGCAACCTGCATTGCTCCAGGTCCCAGTCCAAACCCCTGTGTGCCTCTGATGGCAGAACGTACGAGTCGATGTGTGACTACCAGAGAGCCAAATGCCGTGAGCAGAGTCTCAGCGTGACACATCGTGGCCGCTGCAAAGGTAGGTGGATTTCAAATGCCTCTGAGAGGCGAAATGGGAGCCCTACTGAATTCTTAGACCCTTGAGTTTAATACCATGTTCTGAGAGTAATATGATTTGGAATTGTGCATTCCTGCAAGCATGGGTATCTGAGTCTCAGTTTAGGCAGCAGAGTACGAGCTGACTGAATTATCAATGAAAGAAGGCAAAGGAGCCACAGACATCAGTGTAAAAGGGCTGAAATATGTGTCTGCAGACAGAAACAAGCATGTAAGCATGTAAGCACAAAACCAAATCCTGAAAGCAGACTTCTTCCTTGCTACCTGTGCTGATGAGGAATCAAGATATCTTTGACCCTTTGACTGACAGGAATGTGGAGTGGGGAAGAATATGATGCACACTAGATGTCTAGTCACTTTTCAGACGTTTCAGCCTTTCTGTGCTGAGCTAATTAAGAAGACAGTGCATGCAAGGCGCTTTACATGGCTTTTTTGATTTTTTCCTGTTTGCTGTTACATATCTACTTAAAAGTGTGAATACTGTCCCTCAATTCAGCTCTTCAGCATAGTCTAAAGATGAAGGTGAAACTTTTTAAAGAATTATCAGTGTCTTGTCACACAAATGCATTTGCCGTGAAGTGAAAAATAAAGTGGAGTCCATTTTCTGAGATCACAATTGACTCAGAGGGCAGGTGAGACAGGTGTTTTTAGCAGTGGATTAAAGTGACAGGAGAAAGTCATTAAAATCCATGTGACAGAATAAATACACATTCATTTAAGCCTGGCATTTGTTTATGAAGGCTTTTTTACTATTGTAAAAATGTATTTTGGCGCATATTGTGATTCCAGAGTCCCAAAGAAGTAACTGAGACTTTTTTTGTCTTGGGCACAGGTAAAGTACACTTTTTCTGCTCTCTGATGCAACTGAAATGTTTAGTTGAAACTAACTTGCATTCTCCTTTCCTTTTTCCTCTTAACCTGTGGTACTATACAGTACCTAACAATCTGAGAGTGTTTGTAAACTGCAAGTCTTGCTTTTAACCCACTAACACTCCTACCAATCCCTGTGAAGTAGGAATATTCTTTCAGCCATGACATGCAAATTTAACCTAGCTGGTAATTTCCATATGTGCTGCTCTTGAAAGGTATTTTGTTTTTTTAGCTGCATGAGGAGCATGACCTGTAGTGCATAAAGATCACAATTGTTGGCAAATCCGGGCAGCTGTGGGACAACTGTGCTGAACTACAGGCTGTTGGCTGGGCCTGTGTTGTGTACTTGCAAAAAGGAAGGTATTGCCAACAGTGTTCATGCACCTTGAACTGCAGCTGGACACCAGGTATACCCTGAACAGCCTTCCCTCCTCCTCCATGACAGATGCTCTACAGGAGAGCTCCCATAGAACTGTGAGGGATCCCATGGGCCATTGAGCTCAGTCACATACAGTTGTGATAGACACTTTATCCAAGAACTTATCCTTATGAAATGAGAAATTTTAACTTGTGCTTCACTCTCTGAAGGGGGAAAAACAACAGGCAACTAAAATAAGTAAAAGAGAGAGTGTATTGTGGACAACAAGGCATAGTTCTGCCCCCCAGATTACCATAGGCTGCCAGTGTATATGCTGATGATTTGAACTGTGCTTGTGCCAAGGAAAACAGAATGGTTTCCATAGTGAGAACAGAACCTTTTTGATTCAACTTAATGCTCTGTTCTCTCTCAAGAAACTAAGGACCTTTAAAGATGAAATCTTGCCAGCCTTCTGGGAGCTATAACCCCTATTCAACTCTCGTTCGTTGCTAGCTTCCTCATGTGCTTTTCAATGAAATTCCTTCAGTGCTAAATTATCTGAACTCCAAACCCTCACTCACACATCACAAAGGGTTAAAAGTCAGGAGTAGCTTAAAATGATCAAATTATGGCATCCCTGACGAATGGAGCCTCACTGATGAGATTCTAGAGAATAGTTCCAGATGGTATAGCTGTGTCTAAAATACACAGCCAAGCAATCCTACCTGGATCTTTTCTTAGCTGGCATCATAATATTTGATGTTAAATGAGAGTTATACCTCAAAACTTCACAGGGGTGAAGGACAAATACTTGTTAATCTTGACAGCTTGCCAAGAGTCATTTATGCCGTGATTGTTATATTGGTATATATCTGTGGCTTAGAAAACACTTATGGTCTGTGTTAACTGGTTGCTTTCTAGGAACTTGTTTGGCTTATTTAATTACAATGTGGGAGTGTTCTAAAAGTTCCCTTTGGATTTATTAATTAGATGAATAAGTCTGCTGGTACAGAGTTTGTTCTTGGATCACAAGCCACTGTGTGGAGTGAGCCTATTTGTAAGTTATTGTACCAGGACCTGCAGCCTTTTTCCTGGGACACAGGAAATGAACACAGCTTTTGGCTAATGTTCTAGAAAGGCAGGTTTTCTGACTGATGGGTTATTTGAAGATAATCTTCTCTACCTACTACTTCTGTTGGACAGAAGATGATGTTTTGAAATCACTTTGTCTTTTCGCTAGATCCATGTGTTTTGTCTTCAAACTTGCTTTATTTTCCCTTGACTGTGAATAAGAATGTCCTTCCTTGGCAGCAGTTAGTAAAATATAAAATGTCACTTTCAATGACTTCGCAAATTTAGACATGTTTCTAGGCATGTTCTGAATAAATTAGGGAACTCTGGAGTAGAAATAGTATGTGGATATCAAAAAAGGAAGAAAGTGCTTTGGCATGAAAGGAAGACAAGAAGGTGATCAGGGGCAGTCAGCATGGATGGGGAAGTCATCCTTAACCAACTAGGTTGCCTTCTACGGTGGGACAACTGGCTGGATAGATAAGGGAAGAGTAGTGGGTATTGTCCACCTGGATGTTAGCAAGGCTTTTGACACTCTCTCATGATATCCGCACAGGAAAGCTCAGGGAGTGCAGACTGGACATGTGGACAGGGAGGTGGTTTGAGAGCTGTGTGAATGGCAGGTCTCAGGGCATTGTGATCAGTGGCACAGGGTGTGGTTGGAGGCCTGTCGCTAGTGGTGTCCCCCGAGGTTCAATATTGCATCCTTTATCATTTAACTTGTTCATCAGTGACTTGGGTGAAGGGACAGATGCCTCTTCAGCAAGTTGGCTGATGACACAAAGCTGGGAGGGCTGTGGAGCGCTTCAGAAAGATCTGTGGGTTGGAGGGATGGGGAGAGTGTAACCTTTTTTGAAATTCAATGAAGTATGGGGTCCTGCACCTGGGAAGGAGTAACCTCCTGCACCAATACAGGCTGGGGGCAGACCTGCTGGAAAGCAGCTCTGTGGAGAAGGATCTGGGGGTCCTGGTGGACAACAAACTGTCCCTGAACCAGCAGCCCTTGTGGCTAAGAAGGCCAATGGGATCCTGGAGTGCATTAGGAAGATCAAGGGTCAAGGCAGGATCAAGGATCAGCAAGTCAAGGGCGGTGATCTTGCCCCTCTACTCAGCCCTGATGAGGCCTGACCTGGAGTGCTGTGTCCAGTTCTGGGCTTATCAGTACCAGAGAGACATAGAGATTCTGGAGAGGGTCCAGCAGAGGGTGACAAAGATGATGAGGGGACTGAAGCACCTCTCTTGTGAGGAAAGACTGAGGGAGCTGGGCCTGTTTATTCTGGAGAAGCTATGACTCAGAGGGGACCTCATCAGTGCGTGTAAGTATCTTGAAAGGAGGATGTCAAGAGGATGGATCCAGGCGTTTTGGTAGTGCCAAGCAATAGGACAAGAGTCAATGGGCAGAAACTGGAACACACAGGTAGTTCCACCTGAATGTGAGGAAGAACATTTTTACTGTGAAGGTAACTGAACACTGGAACAGCTGCCCAAAGAGGTTGTAGAGTTTCCTCCCCAGAGATATCTGTAGCTGTCTGTACTCAATCCTGAGTAGTGTGCTCTGAGGGACCCTGCATTAGCAGGCAGTTTGGACAAGATGGCCTCCAGTGGTCCCTACCAACCTGAACCATTCTCTGTGGGTGAAAGAAGTTTGGGATTCCAGGTGTAGGACTTGACCTAAATGAAGTGGAAAACAGTGGGGAGAGTGAATACTGGTTGATATCCTGCACAATAGATAGGGAAGTTTTTGTAGTTTGCTCAGGTTCCATTTTTGCCTGTTTTGTTCAAATACACAGATAATTGAATAAATGGGTATGAACCTGTTGACTTCACTGTAGCTGAACTGCTTCATGTCTGGTGGAGACCTGGCCTGTAGGTGAGACAGTTACCTAATGGAACTGAAAATAGTTAAAAAGCTGCTTGGATCAGTTTTTGCTCTTTTAACTTTGGATACAAACATAGGAGAATTAAAATTAAATAGCTTAAATAGATTTTGGTGGTTGCATTGTATTCATTTGCTGCTAGTGTTATGTGAATCCTGGAGGTGTTTTACTTCGTGTTTTTAGGAGAGCTTGGGTCTTTATACCATGATGTTGTGTCAATACTGCCTCTGCCTGTTGAAGAGAGGATGCTGGAATTCTTGGAGCCTATTCAGGAGTGCAGTGTGTATATTATGAGGGACACGGTGGTCTTGTTTGAATAAACTATTCATGGATAAGATCAGCCATGGTAACTAGCCAACTTCATTGCAAAATCCAAAATTATGTGCACCTGCATTGTGCCGATTAGGCCAGGGATGTCAAAAACATCACTTGTAGTTAACAATCTCCTGGTTGCCAGCTGCCAGCTTGAGAATTAATTTTCTTTAAAAGGCAGCTTTCTGAGCTACAGTAAATCTGTCCCAAGTTTGAAGATATTTAAAATAAAATTAAGCAGGTCTGCTTTCAAAAGAAGTTATGCTGTTTTGGTTTTTCACCTAATGTAATGGGGGTAAAAGTGTCCAGTTTAGTCTGCTTGAACCATGAAACTGGAATGCATTAATGCCATTCTGGTTTATAAGCATGGTGTTTGATATTCCAGAGAACATTTCTAAAAACAGGGAAGAAAGTGCTGAAACACTTGGGTAAGCAGGTGAAATGCAGAATAGCCTATATGAACCTACAATCATAAGATCAGGCTTTAGTAAAATTTGTAATGTATCTTGTTTGGGGTGAGCTATTTGGCAGCTACTTTTTAAACACTTGGCACTTATGTAATACTTTACATTTTCTAATTAACAAAGCAAAAATAGCAAGGTGAAGTCATCCCACTGAAATCACATGTTGATACAAACATTATAAAAATACCAGCCTGTGGAGTGAGGAAGAGAAGGATTGACAGTCCTTTTTAAAACAAACCAGTAAATGTTGATCTTAAAGGCACTGTTTTTACTGGAACTGATCTGTGGAAGACTGACAAAAAAGATAGCAATATGCATGCACCTTTCCACCCAGCGCGGTATATAGGTGTTTGCTCCAAATCAAGGTTGTAAAAGGACTGGCGTGACCTTTGGAAATCAGTGAGGGAGGATGGGAGAAGTAATCAGTCCTGAGTGTCCATGATCAGGAGGAAAACTCTGTCTTCTCTGTACTTCAGCAGCAATTTGTGAGGAGTCACCACTTGAGCCAAGGATTCGAGTGCAAAAGATGCTGCAACAACAATGAGCTCTTAAACACCATGGTGTAGTGGTGGTGTGCTATGAAGTGTGCTCTTCTTGGTGGGAGTAGAGAGTTCAATCTATAAAGGCCAGTTAAAATTGCCAGGAGGGATATGGTAGCCTTAGCAGTAATGTGTTTATATTATCTGCCTAAAGTAAGGACTTGATCTTGTGCCTGTTTCTCTGTTCATTAGACAAATTGGACAAAGATCTGGGTTAGTTTCCCTTCTGCCTGGGCTTCTAATGTATTTGTACTGCAGGGGATATCACAAAATGTTTGTTTTTACCAGCTCTGTGCTGAAGCATCCAGTTTGTCGTGTAGTTGTGAGCATGCCAGCACTAAAGCAGATGCTGTGTGTAAGTGCTTTATGCTTCTGTTTTATGTTCAGGAGGGGAACCAGAAATGCTTGTCTGCAGTCTTGTATCCTCAGATGCAGAGACTAGAAAACACTTTCATTTGGGAACTTGTGGTTTGATTGTCACATAAGAAATTGACACCTGTGTTTTTTTCCTTACAAGTGCACATCTACATTATCTATGTTGATTTTTTTTTTTTTTGCTACTTGTCTCCTGTGAAGCAGAAGTTGAAAGTGTTTTCAGTCAAGCAGCTAGCTATGAAACAGGGCAGGCACACCATCTGGTTTTGTAGTAATGTCCTCTGTCATGCCAAGCAAGATTAGACTCTTAAGTTTGCACAGGAGATCTGCAGGTGATAGGTGTTCCAGTTAACACCATTGCCAGTGCTTCCTTTTCAGCTGAAAGAGTGAGCATATGTTTGGAAGGGTCAGTTGGCAGGACTATCCTCCACTGGAGATGTGCAAATGAGGTCTGATCATCTGCTCAGGTTGGCAGGCAGGCAGAAAGGAAATTCCATGTCAGAGTTTATGGATAACTAGAAAAAAAATATAGTGTAAATTTTATTCAAGTCTTTTACTCTGTAGCAATTTCACTCTTTATACAGGTGCATAATAGGCCCACCTGAGATCAAAGCTCCGTGTGCTTTGGTATTGTGCAAACACCCAACAAACAGATTAGTCTAAAGATAAGAGACATAGAATCAGAAAATGGCATGAGGTCACAGGGGGTGAGGTGACCATCATTGGGCAGTGGCAGAATTGATATAGGTACTGTTGCTTTCTAACCCAGTGCCTAAGCAGCTGGCATCTGTACTGTATACTATTGCTATGAATCATTCTTTTTCCAGAGAAAAAGGTTCGATTTTCATAATTTCAGAAGCCCTGTGAAATCCTTCTTGGGAAGCAATGTGATATGTTTAAAATGAACTGTGTTGGCAAACTGGAAACCTAATCTCTCTGGTCATCAGTTGTGTAAATAAAGTACTTGGTGTGAAAGCTTTGGTCTATGTCTTTATCAAAACTATTTACAGCCTTGCCATTGATTATATATCTAGAGATACCTAGATGGAAGTTCTATTGCCACACAATGTGAATTCAATTGATCTAAGACCCCAGACTGACTTTCTAATTTAATGCTGGTATTAGTGATTCTGTTGTCAAAGCTCATGTGATCTATGGAACAGAATGTGATCTTCAGGGATCCAGTGGAATTTTTTGTTAACCAATATGATTTCCATGCCTAGTAAAATGGGAATTGAAACTTGTTCAGTCTTTATGGTGCTGCTAAAAGATTCTGGTGATAAGATTTTGAAGTTTCTGCACTGAAAATCTTTAGTCAGTGGATACATGGGAGAAGAAAGAAGGTGCTAGTTCCTGTGTTAAGAGTGCCATGGAAACAAGATATTCACTGTTTTCCTTCTCTTTCTAGACTGAACAGCAGTATTGTGAGACCTCATGTTTTTAAATGTAAACACTGAGTGAATCTGTATCTCTGCAGGGCAGAACTTTCCTCTTTTGACCCATCAGTCATCAGAGTTAGACTGGGTATACTTGGTAATAGTGAGCTGGACCTGGAAGGGGTTAAGGTCATGCTACACTTCGCCATCATCTGAAGTAAAAGCTGAAATCTTAACCCCTTCAAACACTGTTGGCAGAGCAAATTTTTTTCTTGGCTCCAAAGTGAGTAACTGGTGTGAGAGTTATAATGCACACTCAGTTGTAGGCACTGGGACTAGAGGTAAAAGCTGAGTTTCAGGAAAGCACAGGAAATGGCATATCTGCTTCATCTGAACCACACAAAGGTGGAAGTTCATATGGGTGACCAGCTATTTCAGTATCTTCCTGGGAAAGTTGCTCAGAGAAGAACTTTTGAGGGGGTCATCACTTCTTTTCCATATTGCTCACTGCTCGGCTTGAATTACTTGGTTTATATCCAACCATCCAGTTTCAGGCTAATGGCCTTTCACTGCATGAACATTGTGCTCCAGTGCTTGTTAAAGAAGGTTCCAGGATCCTAAGATGACCATAAAAACTATTGACTAGGAAATTAGGCAGCTCTTAATTAACTGGCTTGTAGTTTGTTTGTCTAAGTTCATATTAGTCTTTAGGATGATGAGTGCTAGCTCCATGTCTGCCTGGTGAATGTGTGTGTAATGGTCCTTTATGCTTTATATTTATTTGTTTCGGGGGTTTTTCCCATGCAGCTGTGTGGTGCATCTGGTAGCTTTTGGAGAGGCCAAATGGTGTTTGTGATATAAGTGGATTTTGCTTTTCTCTTTATAGATGCTGGCCAAAGCAAGTGTCGATTAGAGAGAGCTCAAGCGCTGGAACAGGCAAAGAAGCCCCAGGAAGCAGTCTTCATCCCAGAATGCAATGAGGATGGATCATTCATGCAGGTAAAATTTCTATCTGCTTCATTCAGCCAGGCTTCAGGTGTCTGTGGGAGATTCTGTGTTAAGGCATGAGCCAAGCGATGATAGCAGAGTGGGTGCACACTCTGACTCAGTTACTCGGGTAAAGATTTGAAAGCTGGGGACTTCTTTAACCAAATGGAAATTTTGATTCAGTCACAATACCTTAAAAGACATATACATATGCAATAGCATCCAGCTCCAATATAGAACAGAAACAAATGGCATTAATCTTCAGCATTGCATAGAAAGTAAAACAGTTGCAGGGGAGGTCAATTTTTCTGTGAAGAGGAGCTGTAAAGAGACCTGTGGCTTACACAGAGCAAGGTGGACCCAGCTGAATCTGCTCTCTCTGCTTCATCTATCTGAGGAAAAAACCAGTCTGTTCATCCTATTCCTTCTGCAGGGTACTTCTTGTACTGTATGTCTTGTGATTTTGGAAGAGAGGAGATGAGACTGCTTTGTTTGGGTTTTTGATTCTTCACTGTTCACTTGCTGAAGTTTGCCAAAACAGGGTAGAAATGAAGAGTGATACTTGGTTCTGTTACCATTAGCATACTGAGTTAGTGTCCTAGTGCTGACTGAACTAGCTGTTAAAAATGGCTCATGAACGGTTTCCTGACACAGTTTCTGCTTTCTGCTCAGTTTTGCATGCATCTAAAAAGCCAGAAATCTGTGACCCTGTGACCTCTACTTTGTGAATTTAGGTAAACCGCAGAATGATTTTTGCCTTACCTTCTATACATTGAGTACTGCTCTAGACACCTTCTTTCTCAGAGAAATTTTAGGATACATTGGTTGCTTGCACAGTCTTCTGAAGGTAAAAGAAATTCCAAAATAGAATCAGTATTGGCTTTAAAAAGATAATAAAGGCAGAGAGCTTTGGGTTTGGTTCAAACATTTTGCGATGCCTGAGGGAAAAGGAGAGATGATTTTTTTTTTGTGATAACCCACCAAAATTTTTAATCCCCTCCTCAGCCTTGCCCTCTCATTATCTGGTGTGTGGGAGTGTTTTTGTTTTGTTTTTGTTTTTTGTTGATGAAGTGGAAAAAGCTGTATTCGTCCTGCAAACTTTGCTTCTTTGGAGCAGCATTATATTTCTGTACAGTGTGGACACTCATGGGAAGGCTGGGATAAGAGAGGATGGCTGCAGTTTCTTGCAGTTTAAATGCACTTCCAGTTGCTGAAAATTGATTTTTTTGTAGAGCTGCTCAGATTATGTTGGCACTGGAGGCTAATGTTTGTAAAAGCTAGCACAGTGGGCCAACATGGAACAAAGTGTTCCATGCTAAGCTTCTAGTTCAAGAAAAAAGGGGTAAGGAAAGCTAACTTTGAAATGTCTATCACCTGTCCATCAACTTCTTGGAGAGTAAAATAGGTAAAATTTTTATCCTTATAAACTGGACTGATAGTGTAGTTAATAAAGCTTTGTTTCAGACAGGTTTATTTTGAAGGTTGGTACCAGTGTCTGGATTGTGGCAAAGTTGCTGGACTTTTCCTTGGCACATTCCTTAGCCAGTGTTGGTTGCCAGCTGAGGGGCTGCATGAAACTGCTTACAAAAACTGTGTGTTGTCAGTAGACAGCCAAGTGATATTTCACATTCCTCCTCCATTTGGTTCTATCTGTGAACACTAAAGTGCTTTTGTTTTACCTGGCATGCTGAAGGAAGCCTCTGATCTCTTTGTATCTGGAATTAACTGAAATTCATATCATTCCTTGGTTCATAAAAATACCCTACGTTCCACATACCTCATGAACCAGCTTCATCAGTTATATTGCAGCATTTAAGGTAATTGTCCCTGCATAAGATTTAAGTGAAAAATAATGTCCGAGAAAGCTAACTAGTTTCAACCTGCATTTGAGATAAATCTTTCCTTTAGCTTCTGGTCAAAATGAATTAAATTTTTATTTTAAAAGGATGTATAAAAACTAGAATTTTGGTGAGCAATCCAAATAGTTTTGCTTCCAGCAACTCATGAGTAGATCTCATCTGGTGGAGGTATTTTGGATGCTGCATCTCTTGTGCAGAGAATTGATGCTCCTGGGTTCTGCTCTACAAGGGAGGCTGTGTTCTTGAAGTCCCTGAGGCCTTGATGAAGTCAGCTCTGGACTGTCGTTAGTTTATTCTGGTTCAACACCCAGAGTGTTGCTCCATCTTAGACTCCAAAATCTCAGTTGGGAAGTCTACAACAGAACAGCATCTCTCAATGAAGTTTCTAGGAGAAATACCCACTGTGCTTTTCAACATGGAATCCTCATCCCAACAAGAGTCTAAGCAGATGCACATGTTTCGGAGTATATACTCTGTGTGTAGAGTTGCCTAGGGGGACTTTTTCAGCAACTTCCCCCTTTCTGCATAACTGTTATTGAAAAGGTGTTTTATGTAGAAGAAAAATTCTGATCCGAGAGGAAATGAAGATGAATGCTTGTATTTAGAATATCAAATGTCTGAATTGTCACAGCACTCATTCGAGATGCAGATGACTTGCTTTCAGATCATCCTGTTGAGCCTACTGAACATAGTAGATGTTCAGGCCCACATCATTGTCCTTGCCATCAGACTTCAAAAGAGTCTGATTTTTTTTTTTTCTCTAATTAATTAATTGTTGGAAATTCTTGAAATTTTTGTAGGACTGAAAAACAAGAGCAATACAGATGTGGGAGAATTTGGTAGTAGTAACTATGTTAGAGAACCTGCTTGGCCTTAACTAGATTGAACTATTGCTTTTGTAGTTCATCATAGTTATCTTGATTAGAAACCAAATTGCAATCACTCTGGGTAAACACTGAAAGTGGGGCTGTTCTTCTGAAAGCAGCTCAAGTTTGCCCTTTCCAGCTCCTAGAATTGCACCCAGTTCAATGCTGAATTTGGGGCTGGATCCACTGCAGATTGGATGGGGCTGTAGCGTGGTGAGCAGAGCAAAGCTCCTCTGCTGCTCTGTGAGTGGCAGCATGCACCACATGGGCAGCAGCTGCAGGAGGAAGACTGTGTTCACCTTCCTCCTGCTTCCCTGCAGGGTTGGATCTCCCAGTTAGATGTGGCAACAAGGGTGAAAGGGAGGAGGGCCTAAAGGCAAAGACCTTAGTTTGGCTTGCATTTAAACTGCTTTGTAGAGAGACATCATGCATGTCTTAAACACTTGTATGATCTGTCTGGTTTTCATTGCCTGTGAAATTTAGACTGAAAGCAGTGTTGCCACTGTTGATTCCGTTGCTCAGCTGATCAGTTTTCCAGTTTTCCTATGCATGACTAGGTATAATGGGGTTTGTGTACTGCATCAAGTGGAGCAAGCAGTTGTCAATTCACTGATTGTCATAACTGTTTCTATGCAACGTGTGCTGCTTCCCATATTGTTGAGTATGTGTATTGCAAAGATCTTATCAAATCTCCTCTTAGTGCTACTTACGCATCTAAAAATGTGACATGGATTTGCAGCATGAAGAGGTGGTAGCACTGCAGGCATGATTGGATGACTGTAAATGGGGAGCAGACCTGATTAATTCCTCTGGAATTGCCATGTCCTTATACTTCAGTCTGTGTGGGGAATATTACTTCCTATAACAAAATCTCTCTACACTTAGCCCACAGTAATATAAGCAGGCAGATAAAATTTGAGTTATTCACAACATAAGAATGTTTGTTAGATATGAGTAATTTGATTAATTGTAGAAAACTGAGGTCATGTACTGTTGTGCAGAATTGAACATGACTAAAACCAGTTTCTGTTCCCAAGACTTTTGCCTTTTTGCTATTATGCTGTATTTTGCATAAATGCCATTCCTTTTCCATGCTGCACTTAACCAACCTGCTGTGATCTGTTCTTCATAAACAACAGGCACTAGTGGTTAATCTGCACACTTTCTTTTGCCGCCTAGTGCGACTGGGCTTGTTGCCATGGGCTGAGGGAGACTTGCATTCTTCATAGTTTTCCCCCAAGCAGTTTTTCAGAAAAGGTTGTTGAGATTTTAAATGGGATCTCTTTCAGACAGATTAATATAAACATGAATAATGTTAATCCTGCCTTGGGGGTGTAGTTTTGTTGGACTTTGTGGTATGTCTTGCTATTTGCTGCCACCTTCCACTGTCTAGTTGTGGTTTCTTTTCCTCACAAGTCTGCATACAAGTGTCTGAGGGCAAGTCTCCTTGGAGAGTTTCTTTGAGTTTAGGGTTCTTAAAATCTGGCTCCTGGTGCAGTTATGACACAGCACTGAGATTTCTCTTAAAGCGAGTACATCAGTCAAACCTGTTGTCTTATGACAGGATCAGCAGGATCAGTGAGTGGGCTGACTATCAGAGCAGTTCTGCATTAGCAGATAGCTTCCAGAGCATTCCCACATCTTGTAATATAAGTCTGCTTGGAAAGAGTGATCTATATTATGGTCCATACCAATAGTTTCACTCCACACTATGCTAATGCCCATATAAAGTTCTGTTTTCTCCCAGGTTCCACAAACAGCTCTTTCTAAAGATGCGGGGGAACCTTTTTAGCCTTCAGTGTGACTTCATGATCCAAGTCTGCTCCTTGGTATTGGCTAGTGTAGCATGATGCTGGGCAGAATTACAAACTTGTGTCTTAATGCAGCAAGGTACTGTGTGGACATGTCCTTCATTCCCTGGATGCTGTCTATTATCCCATTATTCAGTGCTCAGATTCCAGCAATACTAAGCTCTCAAGGAGTTCGCCTCTCCTTTCAGAAGAACACAGTCTATCTTGCTAGATTAAAGAAACTCTTTATAAAAAGTATCTGGGTTTTAACTGGTAGGTGGTTCTGGCTTTTTTTATTAAAAGACATCCCTTCTAAAGATGGTAGCTGTAGCTTTCTGTGAGTACTGCTCTGCAGGTTTGCTACTTAAACACTTGCTTTCTTTCTGGGGCTTTCATTGTGTTTCTCATTTGCATGTTGTGCTAAAGATAAACCATGAATGGGTAAGGAAGTAAGAACTTTGGTTATTTATGGCATTTCTTCAAAGAAGTCGAGATAGCAAAGGAACAGGTTCTTAAAGAGGGAGTGGACATACTTAAGAAAAGTGACAATGTAGGGTCATTCTTAGCTTCAAAGTGTCACATTCTGTGTAGAAGCATAAAGCCTCTCTTGGGGACCCTTTTCCTGAACTAAAAATATATGTGCCAGCGTGTGTGATGGGAATGCCCTTGATCATGACTAAGATTCTTCTGCTTCAGATCATTTCTTTCCCTGGTTATTTGAATAGTGAAATTCCTATGGAGCAAGAATTTCTTGAGTGGTTCATGGACTTGAGGGAGGTGGGTGCTGTAAAAAGCCCTTGTGGGAATATATGAGTGAAAAAGTGACAAAAATTATTTAAGGGGCTGTAGTCCCAAAGAGGCTTGAGCACAAGATACAGACTGACTTGTAGCTCCCTAAAATTGCCTGTAAAGGTAAGCAGGCTTCTGACAATAATCAGCTGACTCCTTATGCAGCAAAAAGTATGACAAGATCCAGGGCCTCAGCATTACAGCAAGACATGTGAACCAGAACAGAGGCATCACCATGTAGAGTTAAGATAAATAGCCATCAGGCCAGTGTGCTGGTTGTGTACCCCACTGACTTGGATTCAGAAGACTTTCTAGCTGAGCCTCAATGGCTTGAACAAAGGAAAGACTTGATTAAAGAACTGCTGTGTGACACTGGCTTCTGCTCCCTGGGTCAGACTAAATGGCCTGCTGACTTGGAGCTATTTATTTAGCTGTTTCTGCAGTGTTTACAAGGAGCACCTGGATGCAACCAAGATTTGGAGCCTTGCCTGGTGCTGTGAGTGCAGTCAGTAGCTCTGCTGCCTGCCCTTAGCCTCAGCAGTACCATTCAAAAACTGGATGTGTTTCTTCTTTTCTCATAGAAATATAGCTTTGAATACAGAATGAATGTTCTTCCCTTCTCATGTCTGCCCTCTATTGTGGAAGGAGCCAGGAAATGTTTGTTTGATCTGTGATGGGATAGGAATGGGTTGCTAAACTTTTCGTAAGAACAGGCTAGTCTGAGTGTTGCTGTTCCTGTGGTCACCCCAGTGCTTGTCCAAGTGCTTTCAAGCCTCTTACAGCAAACTACCTCTTTCTGTGACTCCATGGAAACTGGTTTCAGCCATCACAGAATTGCTGCTTTGCCTCTGTTCTCTCTGTCATATATGTGTGTGCAATTTCTCTCTCACTTCCGGTTTACATTTGAGTAATAACCCCTTGATCCTCCTTTGTCAAATATCTATAAAGGGATGCTGCTTGCTTGTTTAGAAGGAATCCGATTCTGGCAATGCCAGTGAGATACTGAAGAAACCCAAAGAATGGCTTCTTTTTCCCCTGAGGAGCTTAAGAGGCACAGTCATCTGCCAGTGACTACTCTTTTAATGTTTCTGTATTGTAAGGAATTTTATGAGAGCAGGTATTTGATCATGTGGCCAGTATATTGGCTGCTGTTTGATTTCACACACTGTAATGGCAGGGTGGAATAGAGAGGCTGCTGTTGCACTTTTAATTTGGGGACTGGTGATGGAGCAATTTTTCTTGAGTTTGTCCCTCATGCATTTCATCCTTCAGTTGAGACACAGGTAAGATGTCCTATCTCTCCATGAAAAACTGGAACAATGTCCTGATGAATGATCAGGATTGTGGCTGCTTGTAGTGCTTTAAAATGCAATTGGATTTTTTTAAAATGTAGATGTTAATGGGGAATCTGTTGAAGACCTCAAATAATTTACAGGTTTTATTTGTCTGATTTCCTATTATGTAACTTAAAATGCTCAGCTGTTGGACAGGTCTGTGTTAATTTGAGATATCAGATTGTGTCATGTGCCTTTCCAGCAGTAACAGGCATTCTGTAGCTGCAGCTTGATTAACAATCAAGTCTATTAAGTATATAAGATTGTATTTTAGTATATGAGATTGCGTTTCCTCTGCCTCAATGCTTGGCTTTAGAAGACTGAGAGCCAAAAAAGTCAAACACACATTTTCTAACGTGTATTTTGGTAGAGTCAAAATTAACTCAGTAACTGAAGATTAGATCTGTGCAGTAAACATCTGTCATGCTTGCATAGTTACTCTTCTGATTATAAGTGTTTAAAAATCTCACTACTTTGAGAGTAGGATTAGAATGAGATTGAATTTCATGTTGACAGATGAAATGTTACTTAGAAATAAAAGCTCAAATGTAAGATAAATGGAAAATTTTAAAGTAACCCCCCACATTTTGGGTATTCCTTACTGTACATGCTCTGAAATAGTCAACATTTTATGTTTACACACAGTGCTTAGAAATGGTACTGGATCAGCTATTGCCTTTACACTTTTTCAGTGTCATACCAGTCCTGTGTAGCTGATGAAGAGTATACCTTTCCCCCCAGCCTTTAAGCTGCAAACTCTAGGCTGTAGGCCACTGTTGTTATGACACCTAAATATGCTGAGACCTGGTCAGGTATCACGGTGGAAGGTAGTGTGCCTCAATGTGAAGACATTCAGGAAAAACAACTGCACTGATTCTTGAGGTTTCTGAAGTATCTATTCTTCATGAGTAGCTGTTTGGCCTTTAGGATAATGGCTGAGATTTAATTGCAGTTGTTATCTGTAGAAGGGAAGTCCTTTGGTGCTGCAGTAAAACATGTGGTTGTGGTTGTTGTGAAAGTGCTGTCAGTCTCAGATTTTTTTCTTCCTATTTTAAATGGCAACATGGGGGAAGAAAGGGTCATGGGATACCAGTCCAAGGAAGGGTAGCATTCCTTAGCCTAGTTATTTACAAAATTACTTCACTTTTTTATGGATGTAATGTGCTTAGTTTGCATAAATGAGTGTATGTAATTGGTAGCTCTCCATTGAGGTGAGTTACATAACATAGTCTTAGTTAATGCATCTATCCTGAATTTGTGTCAATGTATTTTTTTTGAGTCCTCTGCCATGTACTTTATTTTTCTGAAGGCTTGGCTTAAGGACTATCAAGTGACTAATACTTGACTTTTTAAAATACTGAGTACACTGGATTTTTTTATATTATGTAACATGGAGTGGTCTTGCCGTATGAATTCAAGACCCTATCCTGGAATTTAGCTTTATCCCTTGGTAGGATTTTTACAATTCATGCTCGGATGTAAAGACAGCTTCTTGTGCTGTTGGGAATGTAGTTTTGTGTGTGATTATGATCAGCAAAGATAAACGCCAAACAAATCCAAGCAGTTCCATCACATTTGTTTTGAGTGTTCAATTGATTCGATTGAGCAATAACAAATATTTTCTCACTCGTTTTTTGCTAATTATAGTCACAGTGCTTTTGAGTAATTGGCAATCAATTTTGTGATCTATTGGGAGAAGAAAAATGAAACTGCAAATAACAGTGACAGTGACTGCAGTAACATGGGTACATGAGATTACTGTTGATTTTGGCTACTAAAAGTAAATGCTTGAGGCAAAATGATTGATTTGCACTTTAGTAAAACCCAAGATAAACAAGTAAAACCCAAGATAAACACGACGTACCGTGTTATAATTGCTCTTAGATCATGTTTTATGTGATATTCAAAGCCTTTTAAAAAAACTGTCATTAAGTCTCTGAACAAACTTCGCTACCTTAGGGCATTGAAGCCAGCTGTCAGTGAGGGGCAATGACTGGTTTTGCTCTGAAGGATCCCTAATGAGGGGAACAGCACAAACACCCCATCACTCTTCTCTTCTGTGTGAAGAGGACTGGAATGGGAAATTGGTTTCAATGAACTTTTTTGGAAAAAGAGAGAATGGACAGAATTCATTTTGCAAGTAAAATATAAAGGCACTTTCTGAAGTGGTCTCATTTCATGGCCTTTTTTCAGAAATGTATTGAAGGAGTCATCTCTAGTTTATAGTAACATAGGCACTTCCATACCATTTCAAGATACTGATGTGCCCATTTAGCCACAGCTGGAAGTGTGTTTGCTAGAAAGGATTTTGGGACCTGTTAGTATTTGCACTGGTGCCTATACAATGATAATTTACTTTTATCTCAAAGATGTCAAAGGCATCCTGAATTTCATCCAAATGCTCGCCTCTCTAAAAGCTGAGGCAAAGGCTGTAATTAGATTTGTTAGGCTGAATGAAACTTCAGTGCTGCTGAGTTAATATTTGCATAGATGTTACTAAGATCAGTCTATTACCTATTCTTACTTGAGAGGTTCTGTGTCTGAATTAGTAATTCTGGTGTGTTTCTGTGGTGAAGGAAGGAACTGGCAACTCTAGATGTTCAGTTCAGAAGCAGAGCTTTAAAGTCAATCAGGATGAATTTTACACTGTGTACCTTTTGACTCACTAGAACCTTCATCAAATGTTCTTAAGTCCGCATCAATATATGAAGAGCAAATATGTTGGATCTTGTTCCTGCTGTGTAGTTTGACATAGTAACAGAATAGGGCTTAAATCTATCTGGAGAAGGTTTGTGAACATAACAAGTCTGTATTGCATTTTTCCAGCCATGTTTACTGAACAAAGTGCTTTTGAAATGCCTACAGATGCTGCTCTCAAGCAGTGGCTATGGAATTTGGGATAGGGTGGCCTTTCCATAACCCAGCTGGGATGCAGCAGGACAAGTTTTTAATAGTAAACAGTAAGTGGGATATAGCAGAGGGTGGAATGAGCTGAGACACAACTCCTAGCTCAAGTGTTTTCAGATGATTACTTTTAACTACTTTTGCAGCCTGAATTTCAGCTACAGGAGTTGGAGTAAGAGAAATAACCTTTCTTTGGGTGGGGGGGAGGTGAGGGAAGAAAAGGTAATGATATCAAAGGTAGTCTTCTGTAAGACCTTCTTGCTCTGAAGCATGTCTTTGTGATACATCTGGGTTGGGACTTCCATTAAGATGCTGAATTATAATGAAAGTGGTTGGTGATAGAGTGAGAAATGAAATGCCTGCTCTTTGTTTTATTAAACAGGTGCAGTGCCATACCTACACTGGATACTGCTGGTGTGTGACACCTGATGGCAAGCCTATTAGCGGCTCTTCTGTACAGAACAAAACTCCTGTATGTTCAGGTACTGTGGGAGTGGCTTCAACAAATACTCACTTTTTAACCAAAGAGGGTTGGGGTGAATGCATCCTTTTGAGAGAGCCTAATCTTTTCAGGTGGTCAGTTTATCCCACTTAACACTGCAGTTTGGGCTCTGGCATGTCCACCCTGCAATTAGGATACAGGCACTTCTGCAAGGCTCAGTAAGAAAAACCACTAAGGTGACAACCTGTGGCAGCCAGGACAAGAGTCAGTGTTGCTGTGTATAGCAAAACTGAAGATCTGCTGAACAGATGGGATAACTTTTTTCCATGAGCTGTATTTTAAAGAAGTGGTTTTTGGGCTGTATTTTGCAGGACACGGAGTAATTTTTTGTACGGGGTGATTTCAGTTAATTTATGAAGGTGGTTCTGTGCAAAACTGTCAGTTTCTGGGGTCCTGCTGTTATAATGAATTTGGGTCTTTTGACCATGTTACTTAGTTTAGGATCCATGTGTTTGTGTCATGGGGTGGGCAGCACTGGGCTTGCACCACAGCTCTCAAGAGGGAGGTCCAGAACCAGGCCGTTGCTCATGTTTATTAAGTGATGTGTTCCTGGGCACTCAGCCTGGCATTACTTTGTTGCCCAGCAGTCTATTGAGACCAAATCCACAATTTCTTTAAAACAGAGTAATGCTGTTTTTCTTTCTTCTCCTTGCCATACAATATGGTAGCCCGTGGCTGAAGTGGAATGAGATTGGGCTCTAGATTGTCATGTGGATCAGTAGTAGTCTAGCTTTGTGAGCTGTGGTGAACAGTGCTGCTGTGACAACACCACAGTAAACACAGGCAGTGCTGGGAAGTGGTTCTGTACTTTGGGGAGAGTTGAAGGACAGCACTAGAACTGTGCTGCCCTTCTCACTTTTGTCTCTCCCCCCCCAAAAAAAAATTAAAGAAGAAAGAAAAGGCAGTAGGCATAGGAGTGTGCTTCTAAAATGTTCAGTGGTGCCACGTAAACACTGCTGTTACATCTGGCTTCATGCTCTACAATCTGCACCTCAGAGGTTTTTAATACGGTTTTCCTCTCACACCTTTCAGTGTTTGCCCTTTATGTGGAAGCATGACAGCAGTCAAACCTTTGGGGTTTTGAATTTTTCTCACCTTATCCAGTGTCCTCTTGGCTGTAGGGTGTTCTGTGGTAATAAGCAAACATAAGTGACTTGCATAAGGGTTTGAGTTGAGTGGGAGAGCTGTCTGAGAACCAGTGAGCCAGCGTACCTTGAGGAGATGCTCGGTTTTTCACAGGCATGTGTAAAGAAAAGAGTATTAATATCCTATTTTAGTGTAAGGTGCAATGCTGGAGTAATCTGTCTTAAACCTTTAGAATATGACTTTGACACCATTTCGAGTATATGATTTTGGTAGGGTGTGTTTAAGAGTTTTACTGATCTATTCAGTTGGTCTTGTGCTGTTTATAAAATTGTGTTGCAGAAGAGTGAAGTCATGTTGTGTTGTAGGACACAGATGTTAGGCATATGAAGACTGATACTGAGTTTGTGCTCACTACTTGTAATTCAGCAGTAATCTGTGATGAACTGATCTGCAAGTGAAAGTGCCCAGGCAACAGAGTTTACCTTCAGAGTTTGTCTTGATCAGATTCTTGGGCCTGTCCGAGCTGCCTTCTTCAAAGCTGACTTTTGATCCATGTTTACTGAATGTTCAATAATCATTGGAGCTGTTTAGTAATGGTGCATGAAAGAATCAGTTTCCTGTGAATAAAGCTATTAAAAAAAAAAAAGAAAAAAAGCTTGTCATAGTTTCTTATGCACTGTGGTAATGGATTTATTTGAAAAGCTTTTATTACCTGTTCAAGTCTTAGTAGAAAACGGGGATGAAGCACTAAAGCAGAGTGCAGAAACAGGCATAGAATCATACATACTATGTGACGATCTAACTTACAGTAAACAACCCAAGATGTGTTCTATTCAAGTACATGCTGGATCTTATTCAGTGTCCCATTTCAAACAGCTGGGGATGTTCAGGGGTTGGTTGAAATCAATTTTCTGCAAATTGTCCCACTTAATCCCTTTCCTTTAGAATACTGTGCTTGCATTCCCTGCACACTCTCCCCATCTGTTTTTGATTTGTTCTTCCTGACATTTGCAAACGAAAGAAGTGACTCTTATTGATCTTTCCTTCTTGCCCTTGGATTTTTTCCAGGTTTCTTGCTAGCATGCTGCTCTGTTGAGATCTTTCAAATCACAACATCCAGCTACTAAAGATTTCTTGTTTATCCTTATCCCGATTTAACATCTTAATGCATAAAACTTCCTGTTGCTTTTCACATTGGTTGAAGCCACTGGCTTTCCGAGTCCTAAATGGAGCTGTTGACAAGTAAAATAGATGCTTTATGGGTTGAGATATTGACTGTATTAATGTGATATCATATGTTCTGTGTGATTGTGCAGCATCTAAATTGATGTCTTTTTCTTTTTCTCTTCTTTTTATTCTCCTCTTTAGGTTCTGTAACTGATAAACCATCAAGCCAGGGTAATTCGGGAAGGAAAGGTGAGTGGAGTCCTGTGCTTCACCAGCTTGTTTTGTAATAGCAGCTGCCCAGCCAAGTCCCTTAAGATAGCTCAGAACATGGCTTCCTAACCAGCTCAGGGTGCAGGGGTGGGTGTGCTATCAGAGCTCCCCTTCAGGAGGAGGAATAAGATGACCATTCTGCTCCCTGTGGAGTAGAAAAGGGTGTGCTCTGCTCTGTGCTCCTCAGCTGAGTTGAAGTACAAGAAAGCTGAGCTTCCCAAAGGAGTGGCTGGCCCAGAATACCCTCTGCTTGTTCACCTTGAAATAACATACTGAGCATTTCTCAGTAGAATCCCTAGAGATTATGGAGGCTGTCAGTATGACTGGTACTCCAGGAAACAGGAGTGCCAATGTCATGGTTGTGGCTTTGTATGCACTGAAAGGTGGGGTTTTTTGACAGTGCATAAAACCCTCTGGCCAGCTGGAGCAGTGCTGGATTAAACCTTAGCGGTGCTTGGAAACCTCACAGGCATTGATTCTTTATGCTCTTGTCTTCAGTCCTTGCCTGTCCTGAACAAGGCATTAGATGGGTCACTGTTCTTCTCCTGTGAGTATTTGTAGCTCTTCCCTGTGTCCTCTGGTTTGCATTCACCGAAATGGTTTCGGGAGGGTTGACCACTGAAGCACACATTGAGGAGCAGCCAAACATGTCTTTAGGCCTTTTCTACACCCTAATTTTCAGCCTTTCTCTCCTCTAGCCCCAGTTCAGAGTCAACTTTTGAGTTTGTCTCCATACTCCAGGAAAACTGTGCTGAATGCATCCTCACTTCTGATGGTGAGGATGAATGCTCTTTCCTGGGAGAAGTTCCTGTTTTGATAACTGAAGCAGGATTTTCAGTGCTAACTCTCTAAACCAGTTATTCCTGACACTTTAAAATCCAGGAAAACACTGACTTTGATCCCAATACTTTAATTTGAGGGACATCTTCCATGCTGGGAATGTCAATGAGGTCCTGAAAGCACTTAATAGGGATTAGATTGCTCTGTTCAGAGCAGAGATGTATTTTGAGCATATCCGCTCTCCAGTCTATTGCTTGTATATAATAGTTTAAGAAAAGGTAAGGAGAAGAAAGATGCAAGGAAAACTACTTAGTTGAGACTGAATGCTGAAGCCTGTTTCTTATTTTAGGTAAGGATATGTCTCTTTAAACCTGTAATTATGCATTAATGTGTAATTGGCACCTGAACACATGGTTATAATTCTGTTAATGCAGTCATTGCTAGTCTAGCCTGAAATACAAGCAAATCAAATAGCTCTTGAAATCTGCATTATTTTTGAGTTATCTGTAAGCTTTTTACCTGGGTAGTCCTGGTCTGTTGTTCTAGAATTGAAAGCAGCTGACATTGGATTTCATGAGAAATAGGAGCAAAAGGGGAAAACATCTGAACTTGTTTCTTCTTCTTCACTCCCTTTATTAACTCAGAGGTTGGAACATGCAAAAAGAAAACTGTAAATGGTGTGAATTAATTTAAAATTTGTAATATAAATTGTTTCGCCTTGGTGCTGCCTGTGGCATCCTGTTTCAAGGATGGTATACTTGGTGATGTGGCTGCAGAAACGTCCTGTGCAGTAACTGTCAAAGGGGAAACATTTCCCTTTGGGGCCAGCATGCTTCAAGCAGTCATGTAAACTTTCTGTCCCCTGCAGTTCTGAATCTCTTTGTATCTGCTGGAAACCCACACACAAGCAAGTCTGGCCCTATTCCATCATTTTAGGAAAGTACTTACGAGCAGCTATTTAACGGGTCTTTTAAAATCAAGAGGGCTTTTAGAAGCTGTAATAATTTGGTTTAAAATTTGATGGACATAGGATTACTTTTTCATCTAGTGATGAAAATGACTAATCTAAAAATGAATTCATCCTTCTTATCAGTGTTTCTTCTTGACTTAAGTTACCTTCATTCAAATTTCCAGTATCAGGTCCTGTTGTAAGGAAGCTGGAATCAAGAACAGCCTGGCTTTCTTGAAGTAAGGTGATTGCTGCATGTCTGGCTTCTCTGAAGACTGATGGCAAGCTAGCATGCGCATAACCATCTGTTCTAGCTGAGTGTTCAGACACTTGTTGCAAAGATTCCTCTTTGCCAGGTGATCAAAAGGGCAGGATGAGGAGGGTCCAGCAGGAACTGGGTCAGTGATGACCTTTCTGTTGTAGAGGCACAACCTGTAAGCTTCTGATATCTCTTTGGGCTACTGCTGTCTGATTTGGGAGCTTTTGGAATTTTCCAGTTGCACAGCAGACTCCTCCCTCTCTCCATCCCTGTGTGAGGGTCTTATAGTCAAAGAGCGTATCTGGCACAGATACACTCTTTGGAAGACAAAGCTCTGGGGAAGACAAAGTATAGCTAAGACTCTCAAAAGTGATTTCTTTTGTCTAATTCATACAGGTATGTAAAATATGAACTTATAGACTTTGTGCCTTTCAAGTCTTCAGGGCAAAAGGGTGGAGGCTGCTCTGCCTTAGAAACAGTGTGGATGGGGTAGGCTTACGTTGCTGGGTAATAAATGAAGACTTTACTAGCATATTAGCTCTCCTTTTGAAGAGGCAAATTAATGTTGGAAGGAAAAAAAGGCTGGTTATTGGTAATAACTCTTTCTCCAAATCTTTTGCCCTCTTTTCCTTCCTGTTTAGCTCTAATTTCTGGAGCTCAGTAGGTATGTTGGAGTACCAGAAGATGTGAGGTAACATATGATTCCACTCACAGGCTCTCTCACTACTGATGGGAAGAAAACAAAATGGCTTTGTGTTCATGTGGCTTGGCATGTAGTTCCAGAAGTGGAGCTTTCTGCAGAGAACAAGCAAGCATGTTGGCAAGAGATACTTCTTATTTTTAAATTCCGTGCTCTGATTATCCATATTTACATTGCTGCTGTTTCTGTATGATGCAATGCCAGTTACTCATAAAATTTACCCCATAAGATAATTAAAATCAAATTAAATTGGCACCAAACTTAAAACTTTTAAATAGGCCATATTGATTTGTTCTGTGTCGGAGAAGCATTCAGTTGCTGGAAGGTAGTGGAGACGTGGGCCTGGGGAGATGGAGGCATGTTTGCATGAGGTGGAATGGAAACCCAGGCCCTCCAGAACATGCTTGCTTTGTGACTTTGCAGTTCAGACACTTACACTGACCTTTCTATGCTGAATTTGTCCTGCAAATGAAGAACAAGTTCCCAAGACCTTTGCCAAGGAATGCAATTACTCTTCTGTAGGATTAGGATATCCAGAACCTGCAGATTTCTATTGCTGTCTCTTTTTTTTATTCTGACCTGTTCTTTGTATAGTCCTTTCTTATAAGGAGCTTCTTGCATTAATTTGCTCCAGTTGCTGCTTAGTTTGAAGGTCCTGAGACACTTGGAAAACGCACGCTGTCCTCTAGAGGTCTGGATCTCCCCAGTTTCTCCCCCTAGGATGTTCTTAATGTTTTAAGAAGCAGTGAAAGGCATCCTTGGAGCCAATGTTACTGGATTTCTTCCCTGCCTAAAGAATGTGGGACATTTCTTTCCAGCCAAAGGGAAGTTGTGCTGTACTTTGAGACAAAAGAAGTAAGCATGAAACAAAACAAAGTTTTATTTTCTTTATCTGTGAAATGTTGGGGCTTTAGCTCAGATTTAGCATATTGCAATCAGGAGGAGTGTCTTTTACAGCCACCAAGGTGGTCTTAAAAGTAGGCTTGTTAGGAATCAGAGGGATATAAAAAGCAGCCATGTAACTGCTTATCTCTGTAAAGTCATTTGCTCTTCCTTCTTAAAACTGGAATCAGAGTGAATTAGAAGTGAGCGAAGAGGAAATATGTTGAAGTGGGGATACTGGTTCATTAGTGGTAATTTACTGTTCTGGACACTGTATGTGGTAGCATTTTTAAATCAACTGAGTGAAGGAAATGGAAAGGGATGGTTGGTTCAATGATCTGGGCTTTAAAGATGATGCAGCTACAGGGTAAATTTGGGCTGGAGTAACTTTCAGTGTTAGTCATGAAAAGTCTTGAGTGGTATGAACTCCCTTTTTCTTTTATAGAGTCTTTTGCAGTGCGAAAAGTTCCAGGCCTGTTTTGACTTGTCTTGTTTCCCTCTTGTAAAAGCTGACAATAGCATCTGCCATTCCCTGAGTAATTGTTGGTGAAATGTAAGCAGTGATGGCCCTGCAGAAGGCAAAGCCTAGGTTGAGCTTGTTGTACACTTACTATCTTACACGTAGACATGACTCTTGTATGGAGCTGCAAAAAGCTTTCTTCAATGAGTTTTGCAGCCTACAAGAAAATGCTGAAGCACTTTGAGAAACCTAAGATGAGCAACTTTAAATTCCTGCCAATTAAATATGTAGAATTGGGCTCCTTTTTGTGGGTTTAACTGTCAGAAATTAGTTTAAAGGCAGGCTTTGTTGGCAGGAAAATTCTGGGCTGCAATTGTGGGCAAGTTGGCCCATTCCGTGGCTTTTTCCCTGCTGTTTTCCAAGAGTCTTACCTCTAGAAAATGTTAAAGGCCCAGTTGTGCAGCCATCAGACTGAGCAATTTGAATCAGTAATGAGCCATTACTGTGAGTCAGTAATTAGGCTGAGCGGTAAAGGGTGAACACTCTCCTCAGGCAAACCCAAGTGAAGGACAGCTTGTGCTGATGTAAATAAATGGAGCCGCTTGTACCTGGGCACCTGGAAGCTTTGTCTGCTGGTGGTAAGAAGTCAGGTGCAACTGGCACTAATTCACCTGCCCTCAGCTCGCAGGGAGAGGAGCACATGGCCTCCACAGGGGCTCGAATGTCTCACAGAAGAGATACTATCTTGACAAAAACATAAAGTTGAAATGTGACTAATGCACCAGACTGGGACTTGGTCATTACTTTCTCCAGATCTTTCTGGAATCAACTAGGTACTGATTAAATCTGAAACACAGCTGTGCTGTTACACAAATCGAGCTTCAGCTGTGTCTCCAGCTGCATAAATACTGAGAAAATGCTTTGATGTCATTAGCAGTTTTTGGAGAATACAGGAAAGACAGAGAAATACTGTGTGGCCTTCATCAGTAAGATGAAGTAAATACAAGTTTGCTGAGGCTGTATGAAGTCAAGTGATGGTTCTAGCTGGTGAACACCATCTTATGATTAATTTTTTGCAGAACATTAGCAGGTAGCAAGTCTGCAGTGCTACCCAAACAATTCACCTGGATCCCATATGTTAAGTATATAGATTTAAATAAATAATATATACTAACTTAGAAATCTGGATGGAGGAGAATGTTTGTGCAAATATCATTTTCTGAACTGTTTAACTTCATCATGTAATAGTCTAGACCAGGGCTGATGTGTTTGTCAGGTCTCTTACAGGTAAAATACAGGTTGAGCACAGGTGTGCTCAAAATGTGCAAACAATTTGATGCTTGTGGATAGAGCTGGGTGTGTAGTGTAGCTATGTGGAAAGTTAGACTGCTATGCATATGTAGTAAGTCTGCTTCATGAAAGCAACAGATTTGCTATGTGTGTGTGCTACAAGAGTGCTCCAAGTCTTTCAGATGTGCAAAAGCTTGATTTGTTCTACTGCACACTGATGGTCACAGTTTCTCAGTCTTCCCTGTTAAAATCTGATAGAGTTAGGAAACAATCTATGGGAGAAACATGAATATGTGCTGCTTTTCATGAAACTGACTGAGAAGTTATAGGGAGAGGTGAGTGTAACAAAAACTGTCCTGCAACAGCTCAAGTGGGCTGTGAGCAAAAATTTCTGTAGATGGAATTTGTAGCACATAAGATTTTGGTTAGCCCATATTTATATTTCCAAGCAAACTTAGCAGTGGAATTGAAGTTCACTTCCCTGTTATAATATAAAATAGTTCTGTAAAAAATACTATTTACTTAATCAGTAGGTTTGCCAGTTTGTAAATAGTCAGAATTCTCTCTGGTTCCTATTGCTATCTCTAGACTGTATATAATCTACAAAATTATTTATTAAATTCCAGTTAAATGTAACTGTAGAAAGCAAGGTATGGTAGACTGCAGTTTGCCAATATGAGAGATTTAATTAGATAGCAAGAACACAACTTTTAACTGGGAATTGTGATCAATTTTTGTGAGAACAGAGGAATGTAATTTTACAATACTGTGTATATTGGATCATTTTTCCAGAGCAGAGCAATGTTCTAAAAAGCTCTTAGATATATCACAGGAAGCAAACAGATTTTTTGAAATATTAGAGTCTAGAAGTAAAACCTCAAATTTGTTACCTAGACAGTAGAACTAAAACCAATCCTTTTGGTTCCCCAAATCACTGCCTTGTCTGAAATGGTTTCGTTTTTATCAAGATTTTTTTGTGGGCCTCAGAACATATGTATCAAATTTGAGGCTGAAGAAAGTTTCATTGGCAAGTATAAAAAGAAGGCAAATTCTGTTTTAAAGTGTATTTTGTTTGATACAATGTAAGAATTCTGCTTTCATCTATAAAGTAGCAGTTCCAATCGGTAGCTTAGTCTATATAATATGACTTAATAAAATTGTAGTTTACGAGTGTTATTATAGCAATCTACAGACAACTCATGTCTGTAATGTCTTAAGAACAGCTGTAAAGGTTTTTAAATTATTAAGTCATAGTATTGAGCAACCTGGTGAGTAGATCTAATAAGTAGACTAACAATTGATTAAACAACATCTGTTAAGGTATTATTAACTGTTTATGTGCTATACGTGGATTTCTGGTGTCTGATCATTACAACTTGCAGAGAAATGGAATAAATTTGGGGTCTGTGAGCGGGTTTTGTTGTTTAAATACTTCATGTAGGCTCAAAACCTTTTCTTTTTTTAAAGAGTTGTTGAAATTATTCTTCTCATGCTCTATAGAATTTAGCCATCTGAATGTTAGCATTGTTTTCTTTCAAATCAGAGTAATGCACCAGGAAATGTGTTTTGTCGTGGTGCAGGTGTTTGGTCAAGGGGCTGGAAGTACTTTCCTTTCAACTCCTTTGCCCCATGAGCTCTGTCAAAGTTTCTCTATAAGAGAGATAAACTATGAAATTGTGAAGGGAAAGCTTGAATGTATGCAGACCATGTGTGCCTGTAAATAAGGTAGGGAGAAGCTAGAGAGGCAACCCCAATGTTTGTTCAAGTTCCTGAGATGGCACCTGGGGGAATTAAGGCTTCTTCACGACAGATCTAGCTGGAATAACAGCTTTCCTCTGTGTGCTCATCTGGACTTTCGTTCTCTGTTGATAGCAAGGGATCTGTACTGCAAAATGCTTTGATAAAAGCTAAGGATGGGAGAAGTCTTCCCCACAGACTGAACTTTTCTGGGCAGTATCTGTGTCTTTTATTACATGTTCCAATGCTCAGCTTGGTGCTCAGTTTCTGATGGGACCTTTAGGTGCTGCAGCAAAGCAATTTGTGTAAGGATTTGACAGGTTTCATCTTGACTGCTCAGCTGCTCACAAATTGCCATTAAATGAGGTGGTTCTTAAAATCAGTTGTCTCTGGTTAATTTTGAACAATCCATCTGTAGATGTCTGGCAGTCTGTAACTTGAGGATTGACCTTCATCTTAAAATAAAAATATTTTAACGTTGTGAACGTGTTGTCACTTCTACCCTGTGTACACTGAGATGCTTTGTTCTGTGCATACACATTTCCTTCTGAAACACATTAGATCCCTTGGAGGTCCTTCCAGCACTACTGTTACCATATCTGATTCCCTCTGTTCTCCCTTCTTTCTCGTACAGAAACTGTTCCTTTGGTTTCATCATCAAGTAGAAAACCTCCTTTAGACAAAGTTCAGATCCTGGGGTGAAAAAGCTGAAGCTATGTAGTTAGAGAGCAAAGTTGTGCTTACTCACTAAAGCTCTGACACTCCTCTTTAATGATCCAGGGAGGAAAAAAACTTGTGGAAACAAGCGGTGGAAAAACATCTATCCTTCCCCCCCCCCCCCCCCCATCCCTTTTTCTTCATTTTCACACATGCAATACAGATATATCAGTGAGGTATCCATTCTCTTTGCCTGCAAGGAAATGAAAAGGCATATTGTAAGCCCAAGGCTAGTCTGGTTGTCAGCCAGGAATTAGTCCTCTAAAGGAGAAAGGGAGAGGGGCTGGCGAGAGAAGAAGCTGGGAATGAGGAGCTAGAAGGGGAAAAGTACACTCTGAGATAGGCTGACTGCACATGGCTAGAGGTGGAAGGGGTCTTGTGCTTCCTCAGTACGCAGGTGTTGGGAGAAAGGAAGGCAGCTTATACACAGGCATGTGTCTGGGGGAGCAGGGTCAAAAATTTAGACTATTTATTTAATCCCTTGGAAAGGCTTTTTTCTCTTCTGTTTTCTTTTTGTGTTTAACAGACTGCTTTACAGGGGACACGTGTGGTAATTAACACATGCAGCTGTAGGGCTTCAACCATATGTCTGAATTTCAAATGGCCATTGATCTGGCAAATTTGCTGCTGTCTCCAACCCCCCACTTACAGGCCTTGAAGATGTGGGAGAATTTATAGAGTCTTTACCTTGAAGAGATCAGAGCTGGAAGGAGAGGAGTGAAAGGGAATGTGAGTGATATTGGGTAGAGAAGAAAGGAAGACTGGTATTCTAATCACACCCTTCATGCCCCTTGCCCCAGCTCACCATGTATTTTCAGGTAGCTTCTAAAATGTTTCCAAAGCTAGGGATCTTGTTATTACTATATAAAGCTTGCATAACACTTGTTAATCTTTTTCGTTGTTCAGCAAAGCAGTCTAAGATGAGAATCAGAGCAATGTCCTTGCAGGCATTTCAGATGTGCTCCCTTTTCTACAGCTGCAGATATCTGGGCTCTTACACAGCCTACAAGTGACAAGGTGGTAGTTGATCATGGACTCTGAGCAGCCTTTCACGAGAGGTAGTTGAGGAGGGGGTGTCTGTTGGGCTGTGTGGAAACAGAGAATACTTCACATCAAAGTAGAGGCTCCTGAAAAAAAAGTGATATATTGTAGGTAGAATAAAACCAGAGAGGCTAAACTAAACAATCATAAGGTGGTTGTTGCTTTTGCCAGCAGTGATCAGGCAGCTGTTGACAGTGCTGTAGAGCTTTTTGCAAACTTTGCTCAAAGTTTGGGGCAATGTCAAGTGCTAAAAACCTTGCTATGAGATATGGTGCCTTAAGCAAAATATTTCTATGTGTGGAAAATTTTTGCTCCCTGTTTTATTTCAAATGTCACTCAAGGCAGTGAGCCAAACAGAGGATGGTTCAAAATTAAGATACTGTAGCTTAAAATCCTGCGGTATCTATAATACTTGTAGTGTTTACAGGGTGAGATAAAAATGTGTTCTTCTACCAAGTACAAAGCTATTAAAACGTTAAGCATCTCCTCTTCTGCTTCCCCTCCTTCAATCTATTTTTAAATGTTCTCAGTGCTAGCTATTGCTGGTTTCTTGATCTCATCACTCACTCTACAGTGTAAGTAATGCTGACGCTTTGGAGGTGTTTCTGCTTTGGATAAAAAGAAAGCCACCAACAAACATTCCTAATAGTCTATACGCCAACTTTTGCTATCTGTGATTTACCCAGCCTGTGTAATATTGCTGCTCTGTTTTTCTGTGTTGTGCTGCTTCTCTCCAGTTTCCCTGTGAAGCTTAGTGCCAGGACTGTCTAGAGCAGCCATGTATTACTTTGCCTCTTCTAACTCACCTCCCTTTTCTCTGTTTATTACTACAGAGTACTCCTCCTTGGAACAAGATGGCCTAACATCCCTTGTATGGATTGTCAATAGCTTTTCCAAATAATTTGGTTGTAGCCTATATTGATATGTACTTGGATACAGTTTTTACTACACAGATAAATAGCCTAATTTTCTTTATTCAGTGTTTAACAATTGAAAGGAAATAAGCTTTAATACTCTCCCTGAAGAAAAAGGTTGTTTCAATTCTTCCTCTCATCTTCATTACCTTGATCCTTTTCTGTAGAAAAAAAGGGAAGTGCTGGATTTGCAGCTGTATGATTGCTGGGATGTATTTACCACAGCAAAGCTTTTCTACGCCATGTGACCCGTGAAGGTGTCTGCTGGTCAAAATGAGCCTTGGAGACTCTGTTTTGAAACTGAGTGCCATCCCTACAGCTGGCTGCCATTGGTACTTGGTAAATAGGTCATCATTCTTCAGCAAGTGTTAAGTAGTCATGATTTTTGGTAACAGGTAGTTTTTGGTGCTGTGTGTTATGGCCAGTCCAAAAAAACATTTAGTCCTCCCTGATTCTTTTAGCTGTGTCTCCATTTTCCTTCAGGCGTATATCTCAGTAGGGGGATGACATTAGACTCTTGAAGGACAGCTTCAAGTATACAGCTGAATGAATAATATTCTTTGCTCCCATTGGGAGCCTCTTTCTGCAGCCTGTATGTGTTCTTTAGCTTTGAAGGCATTCCAATAGCCTTCCCAGGTGTTGTCGTAGCTGATTTTTTACACAGTGAAATTGTTGCTGGTACATAAGGAGAAGAGCCACGCTCCATGGTGGTCGAGATTCATTTCTTTAGCCATGCAGAACATTGCTAGCAGCTGTGAAACATCAGTCTGCAATGACAGGCAGGCTGAGATCCTGTCTGAAAACTTACCCAGATGACTGAAGCAGGGCCTGGAAGCTGAGCTGGGACTCTGAGCTTTGTTCCCCTTCTCCTTTCTCAACAAGTAGTTGGACTTGAGTGTTTTAAACATTCTTACGTTGCTAGTGAGGATGGGCTCGTAGCTTGTCTGCTGCTAGAAATTATGTTCTGAAATTATCTTAATTATTAATTATTCATTATTGTGAAATCAACGTATAAGTCAACATATGGCACTTACATGTAGCATTTCTAGGCAAGCTGTTCAGTGGGGCTAATGGACTCTAGTCCAAAGAGAGATTTTTAGTATTGTCCCTGCTGCTGCCAAGCTTATTTCAGAAGATATATGAACAAAGTAAAAGAGAATGAATTTTGACACCATGGGATTGAGGATATGGTCATGTTTCAAGGTAAAAGTATTGTATAGCTTATACAGTCATTAAAAAAAATGGAAGTTTTGATTATTAACTCAGCAAAGTAGCCAGAACAGCAGTCGGATAGAAAAGATGCAGCAATACCAGGGAAATAGTCCCTTCTGCCAAAGAATTGTAGTATTTTGCCTATGATGGAAAGGAGGAACTAATCTCAAAGGGAGAAAGGCTTGAATCTGATAGAGTGGAAATGATAGCTTAAGAAAAATTACTTGTATCTTAGCAGCTCCCTCAAGAGCCTTTGAATGGATATGCAGGTTCTTTTACTTTATTTTTTACTCCCCCCCTCTTTTTTTTTTTTCTCCTGGCAATTTGAGCCACTCTGGGAGTGAACTTAAGGTTTTTGACTTAAATCAATACAATTAAAACCATTAGCAACCTAGTTGTCATTCTGTTTGGGGCAGTGACATTAACTGGAGGCTTGGTTCTGTAGGTAAGAGCTGATGACAAGAGCATGTATTCTAAGTCACTAGATGATTTCTGTCTAGTTTAAGGAATAAAACTGCTGCTGGGATTGTTGCAGGAGGGTGAGAATAACGAGTCTCTGAAAGTGGGGGAGGGCACAGTGGGGACAATGTATCCACAGCTTGACAGTGATTCTATGTTGATCAAAAATAAAGCTTTTTGTGCAAATCTAAACTGAAGATGGTCTCGAAAGTAACCTGACCTTTATTACCTGCTTCGCCTTTTTAACAGGTAAGGTTCAAATCTGGCCTTGGGCATTTATTTTTCCTATTACTTCCACATTTTTGAAGAGACCTGTTTTGCCTTTTGGGAAGGAATTTGGCTGTGAAGTCTGAAAACTGTAAAACTGCAATAAGGTAAATCTATGTGCAGTGGCAGGTCTTCTCCATTCAAGCTTCCTTGCATTTGACCTCAGAAATGCTCTGATAACCAAATGAAAATCTGATCATCCACTTCTTTAACCCATATCTTATGTACAAATTGCTTTTATAGAGAAGATCATCTGTGTGTTGGACTTTGGCCCAAAAATGAACTGAGAGTTCTAGTTCTAAACAACAGGACTGTGTGCAGTTTCCTTATTTTGAGTTACATCTGTACTCAGGCTACCTGAGGGATACTGCTGCTTCTTGTCCAAAACTCCAAGCCTGCAAAATTGGTTGAGACTGTGGTTTACTGTTTACAATTTGGAGAGAAACTGGCTGCAAACCAAGAAATCTTATTTCACAGGTTTTGAGGTTTTGAATCCTTCACTTATTTCTCACTAGAACAAAAGAGAGATCACACAAACTTGTGGCTCCCTGCTGTCCTCTCAAATTAGTTGATTGCACTATATTGGGGATTTTAGCTTGAGAAAGGGGAGAGCAAAGGGTGAGTCTCAAGTTTGAATTAGATTAGTGCTCTTAAATAATGGCTTTAATAATCTTAAGGTAGTTTGTCTTCTGCTTGGAAGCATGCCCATATACTTGAGGAAAATGTTCTTTGGAATGCTACATTTCTGTAAGTGTGTTAAAACAACAACTTTTCACAAGTAGTGAAGCAAATTTACATCATGAGAAAGCTCAGCTTAATTCTCTGATCTTTATAGCTGCTGCTTGTTCCAGTAACATGTAGTGTCTCTGAATTGACACCAAAATCCCTAAGAGTGTTGCCATCGAAGTGGTAAATTATAATGGCTCAGTTTTCAGCTGCCTTGTCTTCTGTGCAGCAGTACTAAGATGATGTTTTTTCTCCCCAGAAAGGTTTGCATACTTTACAGAAGGGAGTCAGGTATTTTAAGGGGTAATTACCATAGGGCTTGGTTCAACCTGTAAAGTTCAAATCTGAATCTGGATCTGAACTTTCCCAGAGGCATGGGATGGTTTTGGACATTGTATTGGTTTGACCTGTTACAGTGCAAGCTCTGAAATGCAGGTCCAGATGTGGGCTGGGATTTTGTATCTTCCCAAGTATGAGACATTAAGGGTCAGTTTTACATGACACATAATTGAAATAATATAAAACTGGATCTCATGTTGAGGAAGGTGTCTACAGCATTATGTGTGAAGGGTAATACCTTGCTATGTCTTTATTTTTCAAAAGAAGCTGTTTAAAGGCTGAAAAGAATGAGAGGTTAGAGGGCAGGTTTCTTTTGGCTAGTCAATGTAGAACTACCTTTAGAACTTATGCAGTAAATAAGCACTTTGGATTTTAGAGAGATTCTGTCTGAATCTCGAGGTTGAATAGTTTTAAAGCCACTGAATCCCAGAGACTAGAGCATTGCTATTAATGAGTGCTGCTCCAGACCCCTTTTGACACGTTTGCTTTTGAAGGACCAGGCCTAGGAAGAGGGGGCTCTTTGTTTGTGGTCAGAATAAACTCATTGTACACCCAGACAATTAACTCTTCAATCGACTTGCCAGCCTCTGTAAAGCACTCCACTCCCCTCTCTGTCTGCCTCCAGTTCTATTCAGACACTTAAACACACCAGTGTTTTTTGTTTATTATTCTGAAAAAGTCCTTCACAAGAATAGTCAGAGCAGATCAACATTGTCCTCCCAGCAGCATTTATCTCCGCCTGGCAGTGAGTGTGTCAATCAGGAATCAAAAAGCCAAACAGAGGAGGCTTTGAATTGTGTCACAGGGGTCAGAGTTACTTCCAGCTGTCTGTGCATGGGATAGGCTTTCTTGCAGGGCGAAGAATTGTGCTGCCAAACAAACACTGCGTACATTGGATCACAAAGTCCTTCGGGCTTGAGTGGCTTTTTTCATGTTGATGCACCTGCAAGGGAGATGTGAGAAGGAAGTGGGGGGAACTAATGCCTTCCAGAAGGCACGGGGAAAGGCTCCTTATCCTATCTGGTTGATGCCTGGAATGCAGTGCTGAAATAAAGGCTGCCTGCATCCATATGGCATACAGAATAGTTGACGTAGGAAGAGAAAAATTACTGCAGTGACAGAGCAAGTCAACCTTGGCAGTTAAGAGCTCATTAAGCCATACAGAGCCCTTCCATGTTTAGCACTTAGGCATATTTTCACCTTTTAAAGTCCATATCCAAGTGTTTGGGGGTTGTTATATCCAAAGGGAGTACATTGCTGCTGTTTCTTAAAATTAAAGCAATAAAGAGTGAGAACTTGGCTTTTGCTGATTTGGTTTAAAAAGTCGGGGTTTTTTTCTTAACAGTTGTGGGATCTCCATGCATAGAAGTGGTTGAACTTGACGATCTTAGAGGTCTTTTCAACCTAAATGATTCTATGGACAGGAGTGTGAAAACTTGGCAGGGAAGTCTATCTGCACTGGTGTGTTTTCATTTCAGCTGCTTGCAAAAACTTATCTTGATTGGCCAGATTATAATTTTTTTGCATGAATGCTGACTTTCTGCGCTTATATTGGCAATATATGTCTGTACATAAAAGTTCGCATAGACTATTAAATTAATTATGACTTGCTGAAATTATTTCATTTAATGTAGGGAAGGATTGTGGTTAAGGCAACAATTTGCTCCGCCCCTACAATACGAGAAGGGACATGTATTTTTGTTTAAGACCCCATGTAGTGCAAACACAAACCACAAGTTTTGTTGTATTTTTTCTTTTATTTTTTTTTAATACTTAAAATACCCTGGACCTGGGGATAATGCATAGAAATGTCAAAGACAAAAGTGCGTCTTCAAGATTCAGGAACTGCGTGGATACAAGGAGTCTAATTGACCTGGCAGGTCTTTGTTCATCTGACCAGAGTTACTAAAGCCACAGGAATGAGTATGTATGACTTAAGTCCATCCGAGTACCAAAGCCTAGGAAAGCTCTTCTCCCTTGCTGTTGACTTGACAGGTTTGCTAAAGGTGGACTTTGCTGCATCAAACAGGACATGCTAAGAGTTCACTCATTGTCCTGGCTCTCTGTGCTCTAAGTTGCTTGTTTAGCTTTAGCTGTGCTCTCTAATGACTGACCCAACACCAGGTGATGGTAAGTGAAGAAACCACTTGACACTGGAAGAAGGCTACCTCTTCCCAGAGCAGAGCTATGCATTTAAAATTGTCATCTGCTTATTCTCTCAGTCTGACTCAAGTCTGGGAAGCACTGATGTTCAAGCTATAGGCTTACAAAAAAGACTAGATTTTGTTTAAAGCCTGGATGACTGACTCCGTCAACACCTGTGCTCTTCAAAATGGAAGAAGTGTTTACAGATTGCCTCATGGATTCCAGTGAGAACACAACATTAGCCTCCCATACCACATGTCCTACCCAGGAAAAATATACTCACTGCACAGATCATCTGTATACTTGCATCATTGCATTAGCAGGCCAAGACCTATGTGCTTCCTCAGCAACATCGACCTTCAGTACATCACTTATCTTCTAACTTTTCCTCTTTCTACAGCTTCCATTAGGTGGCTTGAGTCAAGGACGGTAATTCACAGCAGCAGGCAGTTGCTTGACATTTTTCCACAGTAATTAATGCTTTTTCATGTCAAGGAGTTTACTTTTCTCCTGATGTAACTTGAGTTGCTCATGGCCTCAGTGCTTGTCATTCAGAGTAAAATGATCACTTTAACAGTTGTCCTTTGCATGAACTGGATCTCGTTCTCCCTCAACCCCAGTGTACACTACAGTCATTCCAGATGTGGATGCTTGCTAGATGTTTTGCAAGGATAAAACTTGGGGAGAGGAATTCTAGTGGTTGCATAAAAAATTCTTGCCCAGCACTAGTAGTAGATCTGGGCATGCAACTAGTTGTTCCTGTTTTGAGTCACTGTCAGTCAAATACAATAAAAACTGTTCTTGCTTATGAGCTTCTGACAGTAGCAGAGCAAGAGGGATTCTGGTTTATATCTAAGGTATCTTAATGTGAAAATGGCTTAGGGAGTTTCGTTTAGACCTGCCTGTTTCACTCTTATCCTGTGGCAAGATAAAAATACCACTTTAAAGTTGACAGCAGTTGAGCCAGAAAAATCTGCTTAACTTTTGCAAGTGTACCTAGAAAAAGGACACCTACTGGAGGAGTTTTATAGCTTTAAAATGTCCCATGAGGAGGTATTCTATTGAGTAATACTGCCTGTAGTCAGTGGTCTTGGGAAAAAAAAGTGGGTATTCATGCTGTGTTGTAAAACTTGGAAGAGAAGTATCCCAGTGAACTCTTCCTCGAGGCTCTGAAAATATTCTTCAACCAAGGGATGTGGTTCTGAATTACATGAGTTCCTGGTCTGGAAGCATTGCTATCTAGAGGGATTAGGAAGTAACACTTGATCTCTTTAATCTCTCTGTGACATTGTGCGTATAAGGATCTATTGCAGTGACATTCCTCTTTTGAAAGTGTGGAATTTAACAGCTCTTTGAAGAAAGGAGGAGACTGTACTCAGTGAACATACTTCATTACCTTTGTACCTGAAGTAACAGTATTCTGTACTTCTCATGTAATATCACAGGAGACTTTAGGCCTCTGGAATAGTTTGGGGTTTTGTTCTATGTTGAAATATTTATTTAAGGAATACAAAATGTTTGTTAGACTTTCAGGTATGTAAAATAGAACTTAGTCCTTGTTTGTGAGGAGCAGTGGAACAAATGTTCAGTATGACAAACGGAGTATTGAGTGAGAGGAAAAATCAAATAAGAGTAGGCAAGTATTAGGGTGGCTTTTCTGCTGAAAGGGAACAGCAGTGAAACTTTTTGCCATAAGCTAATTTGAAACACTGAGACTTACTGAGAATTCTCCAGTTTAAGAAAAAAAATTTAGTAGTTTCAGAGTAAGAAGCTGGCAGCTGGGAAGTGAGCATGGTGTTTTTAATGAAGTGCAATTTTTGTCTTTTATGTGACTATTTCATGACCTTTAAAAAACAATCAGAAATATCCCTGGCTTTTGATTTTTGAAATATGGTGAACGTAATTACAGGGCTCTTGTCTATTGCATTTTTTCTCATATGTGTGATGAAAGAAAGGTAGTTGCTTGAACAGGGGAATAATTATACTTTTCTCTATTTGCAAAACCCTTAATACTGTACTGGGTGATGCTACAATGTGGACTGAGTGACAATTTAGCCTTAGTAATCCAGTAAAGAAATGATTGTAATTTATTGAGCCATTTTACTGAGATTATCTTAAACAGTAGCTTTGAACTAAGGGGTTTATTTAATGCTCTCCAGTAGCTTAATGGCTAACTTAATACAAAAGCTGCTGCAAAATTCTCTTTCTTTAAGAAGAATGTATTTGACAAATTGTAACTGCTGCTGTGTTCCTTGCACATACATGAATGTGAAAGAACCCCCATGAACCTGAAACATCCTGTGTTCTGCCAAATTTCAAATAATGATTTGGATCAAGTGCTGTGGCTCAGATCCACTTCTAATTTTCCTCCATTGTTGGCTTCCAGGTTGCTGCTTTAAATCTGAAAAGCAATTCTGTAATTACTTGGTGCAGAAGCATTCATGAGAACAATAAGAAGAAACTTATTATTGTACTGGTCTTTTCTTTAACACCAGGTCTCTTCCTGTTTTGTATAACTTGAGAATTATTCACCTTTCTAGTTGTTCTATGAGTGTCTTCAGCAGTTTTATGTTGGTTTCTCAATCTGTATAGCCAATCATGCTTATTACATACTGTTCACTGCTTCATTATAGTGTAAAGTGCCATCCTAAATAAATAACAAGCCATAGCTGTGGCTCCTGGAATCTTGTAGAAGCAGAACAACATACTCTAACATAAAAAGTGAAGATCAGCTATTTACTTCCGTCCAAAGAGTCTTTAAAGGGCAAAACCTTCCTCCTTGTAATTGAAGCAATATTCAGGAATTTTTTCCAAGTCAGTTGCTCAAACTTTGAAAAAAATAAATACTGCTTATCCAGGTTACTGGTAATGCCCAATAACAGGAAAGCTCAGAACAAGAGCTGACTGAGAAATGGTAAGTATTTTTTCTTCCAAGTATTTTTTGTTATGCTTGCAGTTAAGCATAAAACTAAATACAATGATGAAGAGGGAAAATGACAATAGGGTGTCTCTCATTTCTGTCAATGTCCTTTATTTCAGTGGATCTCTGAGGTTGAAATGGAATTATCAGCATGTTTTTCTTTCTGTGAATTAGACTACTTTGTGTGGAAATGCACAAAATTAATGAATTGTGGAAGAGGTGTTCAAGCTTTTCCTCACTTTCAAAAGTGCAAATACAGGTATGGGTGGAAAAAGTCTACGAGCTTCTGTTTTCCATCTCTGCCCTTCCCTTCACCTTCCAATGGTCTCTTACTTCTGTAAATGGAGCTGATACAAGAGAAGGCTGAGGGCAATTATTGCTGCCTCTAGGAAGGACTGTCTCTTGTACCTTTCCTCCAAAGAGTGTTTGCCCCATGCATCTGGTGATCATGGAGATAGAGGCAAGCCTGGCTTATCTGGCATGGCGCCCTCCCTCCAACAGGTTTTCACTGTGTAACTTTACATTTTTGGTTACTGCCCACTTTGCTGCCTAGTGTCATTCCTGCCCATAACATGTGCAAAGAATAGTTACTAGAAATTGGAAGCTCTAAGTCACTATATTTCAAACAGGGAAAAAACCCCAATTCTAGGTGTAGTAGGTTGACCCTGGCTAGATGCTAGGCACCCACCAAAGCTACTCTTATCACTATGCTCTGGAACTGGATAGAGGAGAAAATGTATCAAAGGTTTGTGAGTTAAGGTGCGGGAGAGATCACTCACGAAATACTGTCATGGGCAGAACAGACTCAACTAAACCTGAACTTAATGTAAGAGAAATTATTTTTCCACAATTTTGCCATTTGAAGACATTACTACCACATTGCAATTAGAGAACACCTTGATGCAGTCATTGTAAGAAAAAAGATTTGCTTTTGACCATCCCTTTCTAACAGCTCTGCAGTACATGCTGGTGCCAGGTTCTGCACAGGTAAGTTTGAGAAGAAGAATTTTTCTTTTGAACAAAAGGAATGAGGAGGAAGACACAATAGGACAGCAATCTCCAGAACTGTTGCTGTCTTCAGGAAATGGCCTGTGTAAAACTAAACTGACTGAAACTAAATAGGCAATTAATTGCCTTTTGGGGAGACTACCAGGTGATAAACACCAGTGGTTTGTGGAGGGAGCGGGGAGGCTTTTTAAGTGTACTGAAAGGGCTTGATGCATGTTTTATGTAAAATGTTACTGTTTTTAGCATAAAATGATTTTGTTCTGTCTGTCTTCTCTCTCTTCTGGACTTGGCCGGGCCATGTACAAATCCCAATCATTCAACAGTACTGGAGAGTAGATAGTATTTACCTCAATAATGGTAGTTTCTTTTCGATTCTTTTTAACCCTCAATTCAGATGATGGTTCGAAGCCAACGCCTACCATGGAAACCCAACCTATTTTCGATGGAGAAGGTAAGAACATTCCTTAAAATAACAACAAAAAAAGCTATTTCCTTCTCTCTTTTCTCTAGGATTTATGGTTCAAATGCTTTCTTTATCCTGCAAAGCAGACAAGCCAGTGAATCTCATAAGTTATCTAAATTTTAGAGTGCCCTTGGGACCTCAGGCATTTTCCCTAATCCTTTTACATCCTCCCCACTTTTCTAGAATCCAACAATAACACCAGTTGATCAGACTCCTGGTGTAATCTTGGAGGGAAAAGTGTGTCATGGCAAGTAAAAAAAGGTGCATCAAATTGTAAGTGGCCACTTCCTTTAGACTGTCCTTACCCCCTTACTGTCTCCACTTTGACGACACTAATGCTGGGAGTTTCATAACCTTTGCAATGTGTTACAGCTTCACAAAAGGAAGGGTAATGCTAAACCACAGCTTGTGAATGTTGACTTGGAAGAAAATTGCTGGGAGGTTTCTTTATTTAGCGAATGCTTTCATTGACGCACATACTATTTAAGCAAATGAAGTCATTGTCCTGGGCCCACTTAATTCATGGCCCACCCAGGCAGTTTCCTTCTCAAATAGGCAATCTTGCAATTGTATTATTTTGGAGAGTGAATATCAGACCTTAGTCTATTGGAGGCCTTTAAACAAGGATAAAATGGCTGTCATCACAGAGGGTTCAAGCCTTTTAACATACAAACATAAATATCAGTGGGAATAGTGGTCCTTTGGTAGTGAATGGGACTAATAGCAGCTGCTTGTATCTTGCATATTGCTTGGAAGTAGTGCCTGTTTCCTACAGGTTTAAATCCTCAACCATTATAGTGAAGCTATGGGCTGAACTATGAACCACTCTGTGACCCATCTGAAATTGTGGGGCATAGGGCAGTGAGGGAAAGCCTATGCATTTTCATAGGGGACTGCTGTACTTCGTGCATTTTTTAAACTGGATCAAAGGCAGAAATGAAGACTACTGAGCAAGAGTATATTTCCTGCCTTCTTGTAAAAACGTGCTGTGGTGGGGTTTTATTGTTGCTAAAATAAGCTTATTTAATGGCAAGATGCTGTAGTCCTATCACTTCATATTTAGTGATTGTAGATTTGTAACAATCTTATTGTGAGTTTTAAGAAACAGCAAGAAAAGCTCTCAGAGAAAAAACAATCTCAAATAAACAAAGGAGACTGAAGCTATGCTGGCTCTCTCTTCTTTACATCATAAGAAAGTTCCTCTTGGCAGTAAGATGATATTGTATTAAATTACTGTTGGCAGTCACAAATTTCTGACCTTTAAGTTTTCTTCTGAGAGGGTGCCCATAGGTATTTAAAGGGAAGAATGTACTAGTAGAATGCGGGAGTGAGATGATGTGGTTAATACAGCCTGTTCAGAAGCTCCTTCTAGGAGAGTTGCAATGTTTTGGTCATTCAAATAGAACTGGACAAGGCTCTTGAAGTGGTGTAGTGAACATACCTTTTCTGGTTCTTCTGGTGACAGGCAGAATCTGAAAAGAAGTGTTATCCTATCTTCTATAAAAAACCTTTTCAATCAAAAACCTTCACACTGATTTGTAGGTGAACTCAAGTCTGATAAATGAGCTTGGACTGTATGATGAAAGATTGCTCTCACAAACGTTGCATTGTATTAAAGAGCTTATCTCCTCGGCTTTGAGAGAGAATGAGTAATGCAATGGCTTCCTGTTGTATTAGCAGTGTCCCTTATGACTCTGGAGAAGAGACTGACAGGCAGGTTAATCAGGCTATGCATCGATGGATAATAATTTCTAAGTTTGTCACTCTATATTTTGTCATCTCTATTAGTAAAGTTGGACTAAGGAGACTTCAGTGGTGGCTGTAACATAAACAATTAATGGTGTAGTTCTTCGGGTGTCCTATGCAGCACCAGGACTTCAGTGATTCTTGTGGGTCCCTTCTAGCGCAGGATATCCTGTGATTCTAAAGTCCTGAGCAACCTGGTCTGTTCTTGTAGCTGACCCTGTCTGGAGCAGAGGTTGGACTAGACACCTCAGGATGTCACCCTGAACAATCCCTTAATTCTATTTGAGCAAACATGTGATACTTCACTAGAAGACTCCCAGTGTCTTGAGTAGGTCTTCCTGAGGAATGGCTTGTACTTGGTATCTTACACAAATGACAGAAAAGGGCAAAACAGTTATCCATTCACCTGTGAGGTCTGAAATTTTCATAGATGTTCAAAGGGGTTAAAGTTCAGATCCCATTCCACTTCACTGAATTTGAGAACTGATGGGTTCCTGTAAACCTATATATTCAAAGTCAGGTGGCCAGGGTGGAGCTGATATCAACACAAATGGACAATAACAATGTAGATTTTTTTTTTTCATTTTTTGCCTTTGGTTGCCTACCTTCCATACACTAGGGACTGACTTTTTTTCAAAGGGCATTACATACTCTCAGCTGCCCCTGAAATTTGTGATACCTTTTGGACTTCAGCATCTCTAAGGTGAAGGTTCACCTTTCTCATGTTTTCATCTGCATTGGAGGATAATGAAAATTCACATTTCATGCATAAGTTCCCCTCCCACTCCCTACCATCCTTCCTGAGGGCATAACAGAGCAGTGCCAGAGATAATGTAAATCAGATAACTTAAATTCTCCCATCCAAGGTTTGAATCATAACACAGCCATCTCTCTAAAAATTATTTCATATTATAATGCAGATCTTAGAGATGCTTATAGTGAATCTTTTCTTAAGACAAGATTCTCCTCTGCTGAAGAGTGTTTTATTAATGTCCTTGGTATAGTTTTAAAAAATTCTATTCCCTCCTGCACTTCCAGGCTCTGTTTTTTTGTTTTCTTCATCTATTTTGTTTCCATGTGCAAGGTGTAATGATTTCCTAAAGATATCTTCTTTAAGCATCTCTTCTTTTTGGTAAACTTCACCTCTTAATTCAGTGGGAATCTACTCTTTCCACAGATCTGTTGTTCAGATGGGTCTGTAATCCAAAAAAATGTCCAGGTTACCTGGACTGAAAATAGATTTTTATGGTAGATTCCAAGGAAATAATTTCCTCTTCTTTCTCTTTCTCTTTCTTCACAGAATTCCTCTTTGTGCACCTTTCAACCTCACTGAAAGATGTACAGCATTGTATTTCTAAAGGTCTTCATCCATTCTTCAGCATCTGTTGACTTTGGTTGTCCCTCCTTTTTCAGCTGTAGACATACATGGTCCATATGGTGCAGGTTCAGAGCTAAATTTCATCCCAGATTTAAGCATTTAAGCCCCTTTTGGGGAGAATTACCTCAAATTAAACATTGGGTAAGAGCTAGGAAAGGGAGAAGCACCGAAGGAGAAATAGTCCATAAACCAAAGCATGTAGGTATATGTATTTATAGAAGTACATGATGGCTGACTCTTGATAAAATAGTGTAGTGAAACTGGCAGATAAGGCAGTTTTTGATATTCCAGCAGTAGTAAAAGTTTGTTTAACAATGTTCAGCCTGTATTTCTTTGTGAAAAAATGCCCTAAACACAATTATTATAATGCCTCCAATCAACGTGGCTGAAAACATTTAGGAAGGAGAGATTAATTTTCTTTTTTTTTCATGTTCTTGTAATTTATAATCAGTTTCTCTTTAGTCAGCCAGCTTCTCCCTTTGCTGAGCAGATCCATGTAAATGTCAGCAAGGTAGCAGGAAAACTTACGTGAAAAGTTCTTAGAGGAACTTAAGAAAAACCTCAGGATGTACTATTTAAGTTGTGTTCTTGTGGAGACTGAAAACTTTTTCAGAAAATATCAGTCCTGAAAATATCACTTGAGGTGCTCTAGCCCATGGTAGCAAGTACTGCTTTGCTCAGTTCTAATCAAATGCTGAGGTTATGTCATTTCTGTGGCTTAGGGCAGGTTCAGATGTGTTTTGAAGTTGATTATAACACCTCAGAGGAGGTGCTCTAAGCACTTTTTTTCCCACAAATTTATGTTTGGATGTCTTGGTTAGTGTATCAGACATGCTTTTCTAACTAGAACCTATTTCTTTAACAGACTTCCTTTCAAGTCTTTCCAGAAATATCTTCATGTGTCTGCCTATTTATTTTGGATTTTGTTGTTGCTTGTTTTAGGGAACTGACTGTGGCCAGACCTTCTTGGGCTGTTAAAGCAATATTTAAGGTCTGGATTGACTTTGTAAAATCTGGATTTCATATGTACTTCTGGGGGAAACAGCATGTACTACAGCACCCAATACAATGTTTGTGATCTATGAGTCTTGAGGAAAAAGGCTTTAGACTTGAGAATGTAGGAAGTGGGGGGTAGAGGGAGGAAAAAAATGTTTTGCCAGCAGAGGTATACTTTCTGGAACAGGAAGATAATGAGAGAACCTTGTGGAAGATTTATAAATGGTGGTTCGTAAGAGTTGGAAGACCTCACCAGGGGATGAACCTGTCTGTACAAAGGTGGTAGATCAGTTAAGGCATGACTGTAGCCAACATCTTGTTTTCAATGAAGAGAGACTGAGAGAGTTGAGGTTGTTCAGAAGACACCTTCTAGCACATTCCAGTCCCTGAAGCCAGCCTACAAGAGAGCTGGAGAAGGACTTTCTACAAGAGATGTAGTGACTGGACAAGGGGGGATGGCTTCAAACTGACAGATGGTAGGTTTGGATCAGGTATGAGGAAAAAATTCTGTACTGTGAGGTTGGTGAGGCACTGGAACAGGTTGCCCAGAGAAGCTGTGGATGCCCCATCCCTGGAAGTGTTCAAGGCCAGGTTGGACGGGGCTTGGAGCAACCTGGTCCAGTGGAAGGTATCCCTGCCCATGGTAAGGGAGGGGGAACAAAAGATGATTTTTAAGGTCCCTTCCAACCCAGACCATTCTATGATTCTGAGTAACAATTGTGTAATTTACTAGTTGCTGCAGTTCATTTAAAGCTGTTATTTTTATTCTTTCAGAAATCACAGCACCCACCCTTTGGATTAAGCACTTGGTCATCAAAGATTCCAAAATGAACAGCTCCAGTATAAGAAATTCAGGTAATGTTCCATCTAAAAAGAAATAATTCTTTTCACTAGTCTGTAGTTTGTCACCATCTATTCTTGTTTCATTCTTTCTTCATTGAGCTGTCAAGCTGCTAGGGGCACTTGCAGCCCAGACTGTAAAGTAATTTCAGATAAGATCTTTTTTTGTGTCCAAAGGGCCATAATCAATGTGTGATGAAGGATGTTTGTTTCCACAAACCATAACTGGAGAATCTCTTAATTTCTTCATCTGTTAATTCATCTTAGCCATCTTTCATCTTTATTCTGTTTGCTGTTCAGTGTGGATATATGAACTGATGCATTTGGTTCAAAGATCCAGGCTGTGGTTTTGGTCTAAGCAATTGCAAAAAATACAAAAAGGGGCTTCTTTTCTAGTAAATTCAAGATTCTTCTCTTCAGGGGATATTTTTTGGTGGAGAAATTATTGGATTATTTCACAATCAAAAGTAGTTTAATTATGTCTGGGCCTAAGGAAATGTCGAGATTGTTTTGTGGGTAATGGAGTGGGTGAGGGAAGACCCAAGCCTAAAAAACAGCAAAGAAGAGATTATGAACATGAGTGGGAAAAGGGCAGGCAGGAAGATGTGAAGTCATGGTGTAAAACTTGAGATTGGAGATGAGCATGAAATTGTGGTGTGGAGTCATTGAAATGAGAAGAAACTGGAGAATCTGAAGAGGAAGGTTAGGGATTCTTAATAGAAATGGTTTCTGTCTGATATTTTAACTGAGGTGGGAGAAATGAAGAAATTAAAGGGAATATAAAAGAACAAAAGTGATTTAAGAAGCCATGGATTTACTTTAAGATTCGAATAGGAGATGCTGCTATTACATATATTTTATGAAACATATATGCCTAGAATGGCTGTTGGAATAATTCCAGTCACCTGAACAGATAAATTGTGATACAACTGAAGTACCTCATCATCTGGTATTTCTGGATTAGCTAGGGAGTATTCATGACAGTTCCTTTAACCTCCCTCTGCCCCTTCCAAGCTGCAGGGTGAAATGAGTGCTAGGCTGGGTGAAACTCTCCTGCTGCAGAGTGAAAGGCTCTTGGCAGGAGGACAGCCAGCATTGCCCAGACCACAGTTTTAACAAGTCTCCTGTGCTTCACCTCCCAACTGTTTTTGTAGCAGGGTGGTCTGTGTAGGATCTGCCTGTGGGAATCATTCGGAAGCTTCAGATGATGTATAAGTACCAGCATCCTTCTTTAAGGATGTCTTTCAGGGGAGAGCAAACACAGCTGCTGTTTTTTGTTAGCTTCTGGGACAACCAGCAGCTGACAGTGCAATTGAAGGTGATAGTTTAATATTAAAATCCATTGTCATGGGTCCTACGAATCTTGGAGACCAGCTTTCCTTCTAATACAGCAAGCCTCATAGCTGTGATGGAAAGAAGAGTGAGTGCTAAGAGGTTGCAAAGGGACTTGGGTGCAGGAGGGTCTGTCTTCTACCATTTCTTGGCCTGACAGAGACAAAGTAGGCTGGTTTTCATGTTGTAAAGGCAATCACTTAGATTGTTTAGTCAGGAAGCTGCCTGATGTAAACTGGCATTTTGTCCACAGAAGCGTTCCTTGTGTGAGCTGACTTCTGTCCGCTTGTTTCAATTGTTTCTGAGTCAATTCTGTTACTCAAACAAAATTATTGTGAGTGAGTGCATGCTACAAATGAAAAATACATGATCTTCTGGAAAATTCAAGCGCTGTATAAAAGGTGGTTTATACAGCAAGCTAAAAGGAGACATGGTTCATCTGACTCAGCCTTACTGATTGCTCTGAGGCTCACTTGCTATAGGGTCTCACTAAGAGACTGGGTTGCCAACTTTTATCCCCAGATTTCCACACTGGGCCATACAAATACACAGCCATCTCAGTTTCTTACAAATGAACTGATATTAAGAAATGCTGTCTAGAGCTATATTTTAGGTGATACAAAGTCTGTTTCTTTCAAATAGTGAAGCCTAGTCACCTTGTTTGGTATCTTTCATTCTTTTCATCCCTTGTAATATATGTTAAAGGCAATGTACAGTAGATGGGCTCAAACTGCAGAGAAATTGGGGGGGTAGTTATCGTTTAGAATCATGTTTCTTCAAGTGTCTTCGAGTCTGTCTTGGCTGCAGATGATGAAACAGCTGTCATGAGATGGGCATGCAAAATTGGGGGATGTTTTTAATTGCCTTTGGCCCAACTTGAAATGCTAATGCTTAGCACATTTCCAATTTTTTAATTTATTTTTAAAGGGTTAAGATAAGTTTTGCTAGCACAAGATTTGGATTCTTGGGTTTGCTGTTGCCTCAGCTGTATTGTCTATCTGAGCTTGCACTAACAGTCTTGGAGCAGGCAAAAAGCCTTGTATGCTTTTGCAGTGGTTTAATGGGATCACTGAAACTGGAAGTGAGAAAAGAGAAAAGATCTAATCTACTGCCTTAGGGCTAGTGAATGTTTATACTGTAAGGAGAGCAGCATTTTCTACTGTACCATAAATGCCTTACATAATAAAGATTTTATTTCTTCCCACAGGAAGCTGCTCTACTCTCTGAATTCAATCTCAGGTTTTTTCTTTTTGTAATACCCAGACTAACTCTTCTTTTACTTCCTATTCCTTGGAGTTTGAAGAGTGAAACACTTAGTCGTGATGTCTCTTCTCCCTGTGGTGATTGTATGGCTCTGTCCTTTGCAGAGAAGAATGGTACAGATACTGCTGTCAGAGCACATGTGCTGTTCTCTAATCAGCCCTGATGCTGGATATCTTGGAAAGCAAGCGCCATCACTGTGTCAACCATGAGGAGAATTTTGGGTTGCTATGTGGAATCAAACAGACTCTTTAATTTGCTGTCATTGTCTCTGATCAATGTAAGCTGAGCCATGTACCAGGCAGCTGAGCATTGCAGAGCTGGTGGCACCCCATGTAATATATGCTGCCTGTATCCTGTAAGAGCTGCATTTGAAATCTGAGTATTCCATCTTCTGTTTAGTGTTGACAAACAGAAGAGGCTCTTCTGAAACTGATTTTTTTTTTTTTTTTTTTGAGCACTTATATTTTGTTTGGCATGTGTAAATCCTAATTAAGCTAGGGATCAGGAAAAGCAGAATGACTCCAGCCTGGTGATTAGAGCACTTGACTGAGAATCTATATGTCTCCAGGCATTTTGCCAGTGAGTTTTTCTATGCTTAGTAAAAGAGCATTGCTAGGAGGGATTGCTAGTGCCGTTACCCCAGCCCACCTTAAAGAATTAAATGGCACCCTTTTCTCAGTAGGGTGAGATGCAGGTTTAAACCTTCTCAGCCAGAGGCAGGAACCAAAATATGAACATCTGGACTGTTGCACAGCAGAAAAGTTGTTCTTCTATGCTTAAAAACTACATCTTCTGTCTGTCTGAATCCTACAAGTCTCAAACTCAGTTTTTCTTTTTGGGGCAAGGGGAGGGTCTAGATCAACATGACATTGTTGTGCCAAGATGACAAAAATATTTTTTGATGCTTCTTCCTTTTCCCAAACATGCACATCTGCACGTGCATGCACATGGATACCTTAAGCTAACTAAGTTACATAACACTGCCCTCTGTGATGAGTCGTTCCTAACACTGCCAGAGCAGGAGGTGATTGAAATGGGATTCTTGCAATGGCTGTTCTCTAATTAGCATGGCTGGGAACTGTCTTTTCATTCTGCTTTTACTGTTTCAGCTTCCTCCCCTCACCCCCAACCTATTCCAGCCTGCAACAGTCAAAGTGATTAATTTTTTTTAAAGTTCTTAATCTAGGGAAGGATTTGATAATGTTTTCCACTTCCAAGAAATCTAATGGCTGCTTGTTTAGGAGCACCCCATCTCCACTGAGGAATCCAGGGATTTTCCTCACTTCCAGAGCTGGGTTATCTCCAAATTCATTTGTGCTACTTAGTGATTTGGTTTTAGTTAGCAAGAGTTTCCAGCCTGTATCCAGCTTACCGTGACAACCTTTAAGAAAACCACAGAATGATGTAATGAGCCCCTGCATGGAAAAATAAACAGCCTGGAGAAACCAGCAGTAGCAGCCTCAAGTAAATATTCTTCAGCCACTGGGGTTTTGAAAATGACGTTATTTGAAAGGAAGAATGAGTAATATATTAAGGTCACCAGCTGAAGACAGGTTTGTGTGTGTTGTGCCTAGTTAAAAAAAAAAACAAAAAAAAGAAAAGAAAAAACCCATAGTCGTTTGCTTCAAAATCTTGCTTGGTGAATGGAGACCAGTTCCATGTGGCCTGTTCTGTTCAGTTCTGGCACCCAGGCATCGTGCTAGCATCTCATGATGGCATTCCAGTGATAGAGCTTTCTCCTGTCAGGAGCTCTTATTGGACAGAGTATAACTGAATGAGCTTTGGAAACAAGAATGATGGTGTTCACATTTCTTTTTCTTGAGTCAACCCGAAGCCCAAACTTTAGGGCTTTTCAAAGGGGGAAACCACTTGAAAACTTCACATCTGTATGTATTCCATCGTCCACCTGAAAGGGAGTCTCTTAACTCTTGGGTGCAGTTTGTCTCCAGAGATCTGCACAGTGAAGTGGGATGTGATTATATCAAGTGTTACTACCAGGACCTGGGTTCTCTGGTTTGTCTGTGTTCCTTAAGGGGTCTTTTTCCCCCACTTGGCAGGAAAAAAAGATAAGAAAACACCCTTGGCACCCCCAAAAATGTTCTCTCTAGTACTCAACTAGGAAGTTACACCATTTTGCTGCATGCCTTTCATAATGATCAGGGTAGTAATTGCCCCAAGGGTTAATGTACTCATAGGTATGTTGCCATATCCATATGGAGGCTTTCTGCAATCCCATACATTAAAAAGGAGTCTGCTTGAGAGTACACTGAGAATTAGTGTAGTTCATCTTGAGTCAGGTGAGATGAACATACAATGGGACAGAGCTTGAGAAGGAAGCTCTTTTCAAGTTTTAGTGAGGTACCCGAAAAATAGCCAAGATTAGACAAGAGTTTAATTTGTTTTTAGGACTTTCCTTTTCAAAAGTGAAGCTAAACACAAAGAGCTTGAATGCCTATATTAATTTCCAGAGTGGGGAGACCTTGCACCTGTGTGTTGAACGGATAGTTATTTGGAGTTGGAGGAAATTTTTTCATGCCTTGGAAATGTGGAACACTGCAGAGAACAGGGATCCACAGGTAGGTTTAGATGAGGTTCTTGAAAAGCAAAACAGTGCTATTAATGGGGGTAATTTCACACCTGTCTTTATCCTGTCTTCTCAGCCTTATTGCTTAGGTGTCTTGTCCTACTCTTGGTGCACAGCACTCCCCACCTTGTTATTTAAAAACATGAGACCATGGACTTCTGCTTCTTCTGCTGCTTTTTTCCTATTTTCCACTATTACTAAACTAGCTGTGTTAGTTCCAAACTGGCTGGCTCTCTCTCCATGCCACTTCTGGTAATGTTACTGTCCAAATGTCTAATATAGAACTGTAGCCTCTTCCCCAAAATCTGTGGCTGATTAGTGATAGGATACCGAGGGGAGGAGACAGCTATCACTTTGGGAGGAAAGCAGGTTGGTTGACAAGGGGCTGTAGTCAGGAATAATTGTGCTTTAGGAATGTCTAAAGATGATGTTATGGTGGCATTTGAATTGGAAAATTTTGGTGCCTATGGATGACATTCTAAGGCTGACTTAGTCCTCCTTGGTAAACATTTTCATGCTTCTGTCTCCTCTGGGCATAACACCTGGAATTAGTTAAAGGCTTTTGAATTTCTCCCTAGCTGAAGAGGAAAAAGTGTCACTGATGGTGTCAAGAACAAGAGTTCATGGGAGGGAACCAGTGTGTCAGAAAGCTTTTGTCTTTTCTACTGTCTTCTATTAATGTATCCTCCTTGGTTCTTTTCCTGCATCTGGACCCAGTACCTCCCAACACAATGCTCCTCTAACCTGTCAAAACTATTGGGCTAAAAGTCTGTGACTGTTGTCCCATCTGCCACAACTATTTATTTTCAGACCTTTGTATTAGACCTTCCAGTCCTTTTTTTTAATGAGGGTTTGTTTTGGTTTTGTTTTGAATTAATTTCAATTTAGATTCTGGCTTGATATCAAATAAAGCAATTTTAAGAGATGCTCCTGTTGAGTATGAAATGAAAACTTATTAATTCCATTACATTTTCACAACAAATATATGCTCTTATTTGCTGAGTTCCTGCTTCCTTGTAAGCCAAAATGTGATGTTTCTTCCTTATTTATTATCCCTCCCTTCCCTCTGGCTCCATCTGTGGTTCAGGCATCCTTTCCTGTCTTGGCTGCTGCTTGGGAGGCCTCTGTCTCTTCTTCCGTTTTGGAAGTTCTGAGAAGGATGATATGTGTGATGCCCAAGGGTGATTCTCCCACGGTCTCAGTGTGACAGGTGTGTGTGGTGAAGAAGGGAGTATGTAGGAGAGAGCAGAGGCAGGGGGAATGGAAGAATCTAGGACCAGGACCCTTCCCAGACAGCCAGCAAACAAAGTCATAAATAACATGCCATTGGGGACCAGTTAATCTGCTCTATGAAAAGGTGCAAAGTATACAAGTGGGAAAAATAACATTGTATAATAATCAGCATGCAACCATAGGTGTTAAACCATATGCAGCTAGCCAAATAAATGAAGCTCCCCTTGAGTGCTGTGCAATAAATCATTCCCAAAGAATTCAGTCACTCCCCCCCTCCTTATCCCCCAAAGAAAGAAAACAAATTACTTTAGATGTGGAGTCATAACTACTACTCTGCAGCTGCCAGTTCAGGCAAGTGGACAAGGAGCAGTAGGAGAAGGGGCAAAGATATAAGAAGCTGGGGTAAAAGGGGAAATAGGAAACAACCCCACATTTAAAACCTCTGGGGATTTGGTGGGGAAGGGAAAGGAAATAAGCTCCAGCACCAGGCATTACCTGGCCATACAGGGACAAACTAAGAGTGGTCAACTTTGTGGAGTTGGTTTTGCTTTTTAGCAGAAGCTGATTCAGATTGAAGGGGCTGCACTGATTTGCTGAAGTAATTCCTTAGCAGCACAGTGCTTCTTGCTGTATGTAATAGCACCATCTGGCACAGTCTCGTTTGTGAATCTGCGCTTCAGACATCCATTTGAATGTATGCTGATGCCTGCAGAAAGGCTGCACATCTTGACTCACCTTCCTGCCTCTCTTGGAATGTTCCTGTCAAATTCACCACATTTCTGAGGTACCACAGTTAAGGAGGAGCTGTTTCAAGGTAAGTGTCATTACTAGCTCCTAGATAACCTCTGGAAAAGGTTTAGACCTAGGTAGGCTTCTGAAACCACCAGCCCTGGTGTGGCTTGCAAGTGATTTGCAAAGAGACAAGTGAAGAAAAAAAAGGGTTCAAAACACAGGTCTGTGTGTCCCTATGAGCATCTGCTGCCCCTAGTGTTGTCCAAGAAGGCTGGGAATATTACCTAGTACAGTATAAGGCTGTGAAGGAGAAGAGCTGCATTCCAGAACTTTGGAAAACCCTACCCCTCCCATGGAGGTGTCTGTTGATGCCAGGTTTAGAGTGAAGAAGTCCTCTACTTCGGTGGGTCCTGGAGGTGGAGTGAGTAGATAAGGGAAATGTGTGAGGCTCCTGAGTAGGGCTCGTGGAGCAGCAGCATGGGAAAGTGTCATAGAATCATTTAAGTTGGAAAAGACCCTTAAGATCAAGTCCAACCCTTAACCCAGTGCTGCCAAGTTCACCACTAAACCATGTCCCTAATTGTCACATCTACATATTTCTTAAATGCCTCCAAGGATGGTGACTCAACCACTTTCCTGGGCAGCCTGTTCCAATGGTTGACAAACCTTTTGGTGAGGAAATCTTTTCTAATGTCCAGTCTAAACCTCCTTTGGTGCAACTGGAGGCTGTTTCCTTTCCTCCTCTCACTTGTTACATGGGAAAAGAGATCAGCACCCACCTTGCTACAACCTCTTTGTTGACCATTTCTTTGCTTTCAAACTGACGTTATTAGAGCTATGAGCTGTGTTTTAAGAGTCCTGTGTATAGTTTGGGGAGGGTGTGGGGCTGCCATCTGCGTGTTCCCTTTGCCTTGGTGGTCATCTTATTTTTGTATTTTGCCAGACCACTAAAATAAGCAAGTAGTCAGTGGGAGCATGTGAGTACATTTTGTGGTGCAGTTCAGGGGTGGCTTAAGTACATGTTTTGAAATGGTGTGTAAGTAGCTGGAAAGACCTTGGCTGGAAGATCCCAGGGGTTGCATATTAATTGGAAAGAAGCTGGGCAGAGAACCCACCTTCAGAGAAAAAGATGGGAGTATGTTTAAAAAGCAAGGTAGCATTCGATCTCGTGGGACACTTGAGGGAGGAATGTGTTAAACTGGCTGGCCTTACTCTGGGTGAATGGAGTGACATTTCTCTGGTTTCCCCAGCTGTTATAATGCAGGGAAGTCCGTGGTCCTGCTGGTGTCAGCAGTCTCCCACTCACCTTAAGCTGACTGAACAGGCTTCGGTAGCACAAGGCTGCAGCTTCTCTCTGGAGCTCAGACTGCCAGAATGCATGGGCTCCCACAGATGGAGGGACTGTTGCCTGTGTAAGGCTGCAATTCAGAGAAATCCCATGGGGAACACTAACTTCAGCCATAGTGTCAGTCTGTAGTACTTCCCTTGCCTTTTAAGCTAGAGCAGGGACATCCATCTCATGACATGGATGAAGTGGGAACAGTTTCTCTGTCCCATGGCTGATGTCTGAATCCCATGTTATGTCATTGAACTTCCAAAGCCTGGATATTCTACCCAGAGACAGTTGACTGGGTAAATATCCAAAAGTGAGTGCTAGCTTCCTGTCAGAGGCAATTCCTTCTGCCTCCTTATAAAGTGCAAAATATTACAGGGAAAAACTGATCTGTCACTGCATGAAAAGGCTCATCACACTATAAACCTGTCTCTCTTGCCTTCTGTGCCTCACCAGTGGTAGCATTAAATATAATGTTGCTGTAGGTAGGAACACCAGTCTGAACCACTTTTTAGCTGCCTGTGACAGTTTTCAAAGACTTTGTCTGGTGTCCTATAATTGCACAGTTACAATACTGTAAAAACAGTTGTATACTCCAGCTAGAAGAGGTAGGCAAATTCTCCAATAATTGCTTTACTAGCTGTTCCAAGGACTATTAAAAAACAGGTGTGGAAGTGAAAAAAGTTTCCCAATAATGCTAAAGCTCCAGTGGAAACCCCTATTGTTTTTTGTTTTATTGAACAGCATTCCTCAATGTGGAAAGAGTGCAGTGAAAAAGGAGTACAGGGAAAATGAATGTATTCAGAGACAGGTGGCTTATGTCAAAGCTAGGTATGCCACAAGCTCACAGTGCTTAGAAACTATGTGAAATGGAAAAGAGGCATTAGGGAAGAAAAAACACAGACTGTGTAGCTTTGTCTCAAAATGACAAGGGTAGTGTCTAAGGTTGAAAGATTTTTCTTCTGCTGAGGAACCATCCTGATGTCAAGAAGTGAAGAGGCTGCATTTTGATGCCAAATTTCTCTGCTCAGACTATAGAAACTGTTGTCATTGTGAAGATACTGCACAGGTACAGCTGTCATACACAGGATATGGAAGCCAGGTGCATTAGAGGGGATCAGACCCCATAATCTGGAAACTTAAACCAGATTAAATATCTTCAAGATTTTAGTCTGTGTTAGAAAAGAGGTTGCCTAGTCATTGAGGATCTGCTGGAGTTTCTCAGCCTGCATGAGGAGAGCAAGAAAGACCTGAAGAGATTCAAGTCGTTTTTTCTCCCTATTTTAACCTAGGGGCATATCCAATTAATTAATAACAGCTCTGACACACATAACCTGTTCCTAATGTGACAACAGAGATCCCACTGCCTCTTCCAATTAGTGAACAGTTAATCACCAGGGCTTTTTTATATCAAAACTAAATCTCCTTTCTCCAAGTAAGCTGTCTGATACTTGAACTACCCATGGGGAAGGAAAAAAAATTATCTGTGGCTTTTTTTTTTTTTGTAGAACAGCTTTTATGTCTCAGAAGACTGAATGTCATCTCTAGACTAAACAAATGGAATTCTTTTAGCCTTTTCTCATAGATCAAGTATCCTAGACCTTTGCCTGTTCCCCTTGCTCTCTCACACCCTCCTGCCACAGAATCTTCCTGTCCCTCAAAGTGCAGTGCCCAGTGCTTGTACACAGGGCTGATTTAAAGGCTCAGCAGTACTTAGTGCCTGTTCTTATGTGAAGCCCCTGTCATTACATTCCACAGCTGGATTTACCTGTTTGGATTTTTTTGTTGTTGTTGTTTGCAATGTCCTGAAGTTGCAGACTTTGTTGTGGTCTACCTAAGCTGCTGCCACTTTTTCCAAGTCTTGCTGTCTCGCCAGTAATTTTCTCCCCGTGTGCTGGATTTTTCCTTGCTGGTTGTTATGGTTTGTGCTTGTAAGTTGTGATTACACTGATTTAAAACCATTTATTAAATGTGGCTTTGAATTTTTTCCTGAAGTTCAGTCTGTAAATTGGATGCTCTGTTCCATTGGCCAGAGTTGTCATTTAATTTGATACAAGTCTCATGGTAGCTTTCAAAACTGAACAACTGTCTCACAGAACTTTGGAGACCTCTTGTCTTGGAGAGCATCTTTTTCTTATCCTGTTGTGTTAGGTAACTATCTCATAGTAATTGTATGTAGGTTGCATTTTTCTCATTTGGTTACGAGAATGACACAACTTACAATATGCTCTAATGAACCAGAATTTTTTCAGAGCTCTATCTAATGCATTGTTTATGAACATGAAGATATTTGCAGTTTTTTTTCAGGATGATGTACTACAGCCGTAAAAAAAGGCATTGTTCTTTTTCTGCCGTCCTTCAGTTAGTCTGGCTATAGCTCTAGGAGGGCTAGGACTGTGTGACTGCTTGTGAGATGGGATGGTTTAAAGAGTCCAAGGCCTGCCTGAAAGGCAGTTGAGTTAGAATTGCAAGGACAGGTAGCTTTCGACTGGCAGATTTCAAGATGTGCAGATGTTGATCTTTATTGCTGTGTGAGGTGGAAACCCTGTGGAGCACACTCTTTTCTTAGCTGGGCAGGATACAATGCCCACAGGTTCTGCAAAATGAGCACAAGTTGTGCCTCAGAAAGTCCCTTACTAAGTTTGCTCTAATCTGTGCTTTCTTGAGCCAGTCCTCCTTATTTCAAGCTATAGGGTAGATATTGAATAGGCTTCTCATCATACAACACTGGTGGGAATGCAGTGCAGCCTTATCTCTTAGAGCAGAAGGAAAATAGCAGGGGAAGCATGTGTTCCTGGATAGCTGAAGTTTAATGAGCCACTTGGAATAATGCATTTTTGAAAATTATAACCCACCTGTTAAGCCTTTGCATTGTACTTGTTCAGCACTGGAACATGTAGTAACATCTGCTTCCTCTGTAGCCTATGCCTTGAGAAATGGAATTGAGTGCGTACCAAGGTAAAGCAAAGATTGCTCAACTGGTACAGTGTGGGAACACCTGCAAGGTTTGTTTTTCTTTTACCTTCATGTTAGCCAGAAAACTCTGGAGGGACCACGATCGCAGACAGAACAGGGTGGAGTGGGTATCAGTACTGATGACTAACAGAGGTGTGGAGAGATTTATGCTATGCCCATGAGCCATATTTGCTCAGCTGTTATTGTGCTCCTAAACACAGAAGGGGTTGTTTCTCTCCCTCCACCCACAGCCCTGCTCAGGGGACAGGGAGTAAGGGCCTATTCACTGCATTGCTTTGCTAGTCCTGCCAACACTTGTGCATGTGCATACTTAAGGCTTTTCGAATGGTCTTTCTGAGGAGGAAAGGATGCAGGTTTGGGCTGCTGATGTAACCTGTGCTGAACTTGCTTTCTGCCCACAGTTTTTGTAAGCTCCATTCTGGGATGAGGTACCTGTTCTCCTGGAGTGGACATGGGTCCTGTTCACTTTAGAGCTTCCGTATACAATCTAAAAGCAGCTTTAAGCTGATGTACATGCTGTGATAAAATAACCATTTCAAAGCCCTTGTTCTGTGCCACAGCAGTGTAAAGGCACATGAGAAACTGACCCTGTCTGAATTAGGTCCCCTGGGAGACAGGCAAACACTTTTTCTCACTGAAAGGAAAACTGAGGCACAAAGACACTTAGTCCTCATGTTTGGGTTGGCACAGGAGGTCAGTAGGAACTTGGCACTAGATATCCACGCTGCTCCCCTTTGTTCTGTGCTGCACTAATGCCTCACTGAGAGGAAAGTTGGGAGTTGAACAAAAAAAAAATTTGGGGCAGATGTGTTTGTGTTTTTTTAAATGTTATTTTGAAGTGAGGTCCCTGTTGCAGCACTAACAATGGGGATTGATCAAGAATTCTTCAGTAAAAGACCTTTTCCTCCCCTTGTGATGAATGCTTGTTCATTAAAACTTTTTGAAGCTTTTTGTAGGAATTCCATGGGAAAAGCTTTTCTGGTCCAGACAGAATTTCTGGTCAAAAGAAATGAGAGAGAGGAAGAGAAGGAAATCTGCCCTGCCTGGTACAGCCTGTTGCTCTGGGTTTAGGCTATTCACAGGGGTTCATTGGGGCTGAGCAGAAGCATAGAGGGAGGTTAGACCCTCTCTTTTGCTTAATTTGGAAGAAAGAATCCTGTCTCTTAAGGGTGTAGGAATCTCTCCAAGGTGGTTGGTTTTGGTGCCACAGTCTCCCTCTTCTAAGAAGAAAAGATTTGGGTGCAGAAGAGCAATGTTCAAAAAATAATCTTCTGTGGTTGGATGGCAGATGTTCCTTATGTCCCACCCTAATCATCCACAGCCACGGTGAATGATGCTTGGTGCTTTGGGTCTGGTAGCAATGAGAGTTTTGTGTCAGGAGAGCAGCTGGGGGAGGCTGCCTCATCCCCAGTGGCTGCACATAGCCCTGCAAGATGAGCATGAGAACTGTTAAGCACAAGCCTTTGGCTAGATGCTACTAGACATCCTCTCTTCTCAGCTTTGTAGGGTAAACAAGCACCCCATCTCTTTAATAACCATATAGTTTATTAAACAGTCAGACGAGTCCCTTACCTCATCCATCATTTTTATTTTTATTGTGCAGGCACTAGATGTATGTTTGAATGTGTGTACTTAAGGGACCAGGAATGAGAGACCTTTTTATGAATCTGACCATGTATTCCTCAGAAGGCCATTACTAGGGGGAAATTGTTGCATGAATAATGTGCAACTACAGATGTCCAAGCCCTGTTTTCCTGCCATAGCTCATGGCTTCAGAGACACTACTTTAAAAATATGTTTTAATGAGTGTTAGAAGCAGTCAAGGGTAAGAAGGAATAAACAGTTAGCATTTTAGAGCTGAGCAGTTGAGGTAAAATAGATATTTCTGCCAATGACTCTTCTCTTTGGGTGTGCATACAGTCCCTATTGTTTTTTTCTGTAATTTGTTTTTTTGTAATCTAGATTTGTTGCATGAAGGTTTCACTCCCCAACAACAGCAAGTTGGCAAGTGTTACTTGGTTTCTTTGCTGATGGTTAAGTCAAAGCAGAGATGGCAGACAACAGTAGAATGTGACAATGCCTTTAAAATAGATAATAAATGGGTATAATATTATTATTTTTTCTAGGAAGACTGTTTGTGCCCCACTGACTTGCTGTCTTAAATGTTCAGTTTAGGGAAAGAAGGAAAACCTTTCTTTCTGTGCCTGCAACTCCCATTAACAAGGAATAGGCTTTTAAGTACCCTACATTTATAATAAATATATGCTAGTTTCTAAGATGACAGCTTAATTTCGTACCTGGCATTAAACTTTCTAGCTTGGCCATAGGCTTTCACTATTCTCCATTAACCTGGCCTTGGCAACAACAGCAAAGTTTCCAGTAAGCAGTTTGACTGGAACAGGAGGACTTCAGTGTCCTGGAGCTAGGATAGCATTTGATGGTCCCTTTGTTACCCGTGAGACCATCTTTCAGGGTGACACTGCATGCAGTTCATGCCAAGTCCCATACTAGCGAAGCTGATGGTATGGATTTCCCAGCTGATTTTGCTGGCTTTTGAATACCTAACTGTTAATATTAGTGTTTATTTTTTAAGGGAATTAAGTGCTGTTAGAGTGGTAGCTTGGAGAAAAGAGTCTCTTTGGGGACTAGTGCTAGTTAATACATTCTGCTTACTAGACAGATGTCACTGAAGGAAATTTCCACAAGGCTGTTGTCAGAGTCAATGTGTTTGCTATTCTGATCTCTAGCTCAGGGAAGGCATGGTGTATCTGGAAGGAGTTCAGAGAAGAATCATACCATGTAGGACTCTTCAGCATGTAAAAGAGACAAAGCAGGAATCTGTAAAGCAGGGAGGAACTTCCACAGCAGCTACTTCTAGATGTATATTAGGAATGAGTAAAGTATGATCTCCGTGATGTTTCAGTTGTACCACTGTCATTGCTAATGATGGGCTACTGAATGCTGGTGACAATGACAGAGCTTGCATCATTATATCTATGTGATATCAACTGAACAAAGCCTGTAAGATTTGTTTCACTCAGCCTTTAAACACCCCTCAAACAGAAACAACTACCAATTAGTTATGTATTCTGGTAGTAAATGTGACTATTCAGTTCCCACAAATTTCTGTTAGTATGTGCAGAGAATTTTCTCCATTTTTTCATGGCATAGCACAAATGTGTAACTATGTAGATTTTTTTCTGTGTAATTTGCATACCTAACTGCAAATGTTTGTAAAATAAGATACTAATTCATTAAAGACATTTATTATTTTTTTCTCTTGATTTCAATAAAAGTGGCATATTTCTTTTTTCTGACACACAAAGAAAACACAATTTATTTTTTTCAGGGTAATTTTTACTGAGAGTTTTGCAAGACTCAAAGGACTTGAGAAATCTTGGTTTGACTTTGTGCACTCAGGAAAGCTTTTGGGATTTAGACAGAAAAATTCCTGGAATGTAGTCCTCTTTAGCAGAAGTTTTTCTTCCTTTTGCTTATAATATAATGATGATAGAGAATTTTGCCCCTGCTTTTTTTGCTTCCCCCAAGCTGCCTGAGTGATTTACCTCACCTGATGGCCAAGGTGTGAATTGCTGTCGGCAGACTGTGGGTAAGTGGGGCCCGTTTGATGTAAGTGGTTTGTTAGGGAGCCTGCAGGCCTCTGGCTCAGTGACTTCTGTGTCCACGTACGTCTTGGGAACAGTCTTTCTTTTTTTGGTCAGATGTGAAATCTGTCAGCAAAGTGAAGTCAGCTCAAATATCAGCTGAAGCTTGAGTTCCCTTTCAGTTTTTGTTGACTTAATCCCCTCCTGCTCCTTCCCAGTAAAGTTTCTCTCTGCTTGAGTCAGATTTACCGACACTTAAAAGTTTTTATTCTGTGTTTCTATTGTGTGGGCTTGTGTGTGGCAAAATTCAGGTGCCCTTCACATTCCCACTCTTGACAGTGATCTGAAATGCTGAGGAGAGTGAGACTTTTTGGGGTCTCTGAGACTCAGCTGCTACAGTTCAGTTAGAAAACAGTAAAAATGCTTCTGGTACCCAGGCATGCTGTACTCAGGTGGTGCTGTGCAGACCTGCTGGAGTCTCTTGTATCTGCTGTTACCAAGCTGTGAATTGGCACCCTTTCTGTTCCCCAGATATGGAACAAAACTTACTCTCTACAGCATAATGTATCCCCAAAATACAAGATACAGCTGATGGCATACTAACAGGCAGGCAAAATACAAGGAACCTGAGCACGTGTTAGTTGTGTGCTGAGCCAGTCCTGGGAGCAGGATACTGAGGTTGTGCCCTGTCTGCTGGCTGATGATGCAAACATCTACAGATTTGGAATGAACCTATGGTGTCATTGCTGGTCAGTGGAAGCATTTTATGTATTGAAAGATTGAGGTGGCTCTTGGCTGTGGCAAGGAATTACAGGTCTTGTGGCCTGGTTATAAGAATAAAATTAAAAACACAGTAAACTGCAGGGGAGAGGAAGGCTAGGGGAAAAGAGGACAGCTGTTCTGCTTCTGTTTTTCATCACTCTCCTAAGGATAAAGATTAGGAATGAGATTGTTGTCTTTTCTTACCCTAGACTTAGATGTGTTTTCAGCTGTCTTGACTGCTTGCTTTTCCTCACTGTGATACCTTCAGTAGTTTGCAAAGTTGAAATAATTTTTCTACTCGTCAAAGGGCCAGAATACTTGGAGACTTATAATTGAGAATTTCTGGCTGTTGAGCCGAATAAGTCTTATCATCATGCAGGTTCTCTGTGCTTCTCTTCCCCCTTAGATGGCTGGTCCATGTGAGAGGCAGCAGCCTGGCACTGTCCATGCACCCGTCACTCCTTTGCAGGCAGTGCTAGAGCTCTGTGTGCCAGGTTGGCTGCAGAAGCCACTTCTGCACTTCCTCCTGTTTTGTGGTGCATGCCACTTTTGTTCTCTTTGTTCTCTATTTTGGGAATAGCCTTTTCTGTGTAATAGATTATTAAGGGACAGGGTCTTACCCTCAGTAGAAAGGAGTGTTGGATATCCTTTGTTTTCCAGGTGAGGACAACAGTGGAAAGTGCTGGAGAAGTGATGGCAGTGTGGGTGGAATGGGATATCCTATACTGTTCCCTGCTGAGGTGTGTGCTGTCTACACTGGATTAGGCCATGTTAAAACATAACCTGCTCTTCTTGGGATCATGTTGGAGAGGTGCTGTTGAGAGGGAGGAGTGTTTTGCAGTCTGGAGAAAGAGACAGAGGGGCAGGGCAAGGTGTTTGCCTTCTTTATTTAACTGGAAAATACAAGTCACAGTTTAGGATCTCTCAGTTTGCAAAAACATAATCTGGGAAATGCTTACCTCATGGCTGCATTAACAGTGAATTATTGTTACTTGACAGTTCATTTCCAAAGCCCAGGTGATCAAGAAGAATTTTCCCTGCTGTTACTGGCATCCTGAGCACCCGGCAGTCAGTGTCTGTAGTCCATAATCTTGTTGTGTCACAGCTAAATGTAGGAGAAAGCTCTCAGCCCAGAAGTCCCAGAGTCCCTGAGGATGTAGACATACTGATGGTGGGTGAGAAGGAAACAAACACAAAGGGCTTGTGATGTGAAGGGTACCCATATCCTGCTGACCTGAGGAAAGTGATCTTGATTTGATTCTTTTTCCACGCCCTCCAATCTCCCTTCTGTCTTCCAGAAAAAGTTCATTCCTGTGACCAGGAGAGGCAGAGTGCCTTGGAGGAGGCCAGGCAGAACCCCCGGGAGGGTATCGTCATCCCCGAGTGTGCTCCTGGAGGACTCTACAAACCAGTGCAATGCCACCAGTCAACTGGGTACTGCTGGTGTGTCCTGGTGGACACAGGACGGCCCCTGCCTGGTACTTCCACTCGGTGAGAGCTATAGGCAGGCCTGGGGAGGTGCCTGGCTGGAGAAGATGAGACGTAAAAAAATACAGCTGCAATATGAGATCAATTCCTCTCTCTCTCAAGCAGTCAGCTCTACACTGCCTTTCCTAGAGCAAGCAATGCTGTATGTGATGTTCCCCATTGAGTGTTACTATGCAGCTCCCTCTCTATAGCGGTTGGTGGACATTAACTACTGTCCTTACTTTCCTCTGTGTTAAGTATTCATGCAAAGCAGCCTTTTTTTCTTCTGGCTTGCAGCTTTTGTGAGGTAGGAGGAATGGGGGCTTTGCTTAACAATAAAGATTATGGGCAAGAGCAGTGAAAAGACAAGTGTCTTTGTTGCATTATCATCTGCTTTATACTTCCATGTTGCAGCCACTTGAATCCTGACCAGCAGGGATTTAGAAGACCGCTTGTTGTGCATGGGTAGATTTTTAAACCAGTGATAGATTTTTTTTTTTCCCCAGTTACTTTCTATCTTGAAACTACTGAGGAATCTTTTCTCACTTGGAGTTTGGAAACAAATTGTGAGTCTGGCAAGTTGTAGAAACAGGCCAGTAAGAGCTGGGACCTAAATCCGGCTAGATACAGTGATTCTGCAGAGCACTGACAACTTTGAAAAAAAATCTCTGCCTATGCCCACAAGAATTGGAAGAGGGCCTTGTACTGTTTGTGAGTTTCAGTTGATAGCTGGTACTGGACTTCGAAGTATGTTCTTCCTTCTCTTTCCACTTCTGCTGCTGTTCCTGACTGTTCATAAACAGTCAGATGCTTGAGAATGGTATTTCTTCTGGAGGTTTATTGGTTTCCTCTACAGTAAGCAGACAAGGCACAACCCTTTGACCCTGAGATTAGCTCACTTGGTCAAAGCGTGGTGCTAATAATGCCCTGGATGTGGGTTTGATCCCTATATGGGCCACTTACTTAAGAGTTGGAGTCAATGATCATTGTTGGTCCCTTTCAGAACAGTCTGTGATTAGTGATCATGTGAAGACACTAAATCTGTGTTACATAGTTTAGCTTCTGCTGTTCTCCTTTTTCAGGTATGAGACCCCAGTGTGTGAAAGCGATGCCAGATCGAAGAGCACAGAGATTGATGATCCCTTCAAAGACAGAGAACTTCCAGGTTAGAGGAACAAGATCCTGTCTTTGCCTTCTTACCTTGTCTCACCTTGGGACTCTCAAAGGGCCAAGAATATTGTTGAAGAGGTGGGGGATTTTCCTCACAGTGCATGCTTTACCCTGGGGTTTATTCTGGGGGTTTTCTTTTAAGATCACCTCCAGTTTCAGCAGTGAACTGGAAAAGGCTGGGAGTGTCCTGGGGTAGCTGTTTATTGCTTATCTGCCCTTTGAAAACATTTCTGGGATTAGAATTTTCAGGAGAGAAACCAGGATGCCTGGAGATACCCTGGGGGAAGAATGGGCTCAACACTGAATGTTCCTTAAAGCCTGACCAGGACAAGATCCTTTCCATTTAGCAGGGCTTTTCAGCAGGTTGATGCTTCCTGAGTCACAGAAGAGGACAATTGTCAGTGGACTGACTTGCTCCCTTACACTGACTGCATGGACCAGGCAGGACAGCACTCACAGTGTACTAAGGTCCCTTACCTAATGGTGGCTTCTCACTTAGCTGGACTTTATTCCTCATTTTCTGGCTGGGGCACGTTTTATTTCCCACTGCTCCTTGCTTTTTATTCTGCTTTTCCCTCTTAACAGAGTGACAAGCATAACTTGCTGTTTGCCTACCTTTTTTCTGCTAGGAACACATGCTAGGCATTGGTCTTGGTGCAGCTCTTAAAAATGCTATCCCACCTGCCTGTACTCTGTTTTTTCCTTCTGTCTCCCTTCTGAGAAGCAGAGTGAGGGGCCTTCACTGACAGGTCAACCATTACTCTCCTGGGTGGGGACTGCTTGAAAACAGAAGCTACAGTGGGTCCCTTTGCACCATGAGGGAGTGGTGGATGCCAGTAATTCTGCAGAAATAGCTGGTAACTCTGGATCAGCTTACCATTCTATGGCTAGCATAAAGTGAGTTGTTCCTGAGCAGGTTAGCAAAGGAAATGAGATTTGTTCCGGATCTGCCTTGTGTGTCTCCTTATTCTCCTCCTGCTGGCTCCTGACTTCAGACCCCAGACCTTTCTGCTTAGCAACTCTGCCCTCAGCAGGGCTCTCTTCTATGCAGCTCCTCATTTTCACAAGCCATGTAAAAATTTCCTATTGCCTCCCTTTCACATTCAAAGGAAATCGACCAATTGGTTCAAATATGTTGTGGGGTAGGGGGAAGGAAGCCAGGGGGATTACATTAAGGCTCATTTCCATAGGAAATCACACTAAAATAGAATAACCTTACTTCCTTGATTCCCCATCCTCCTCTCCGATTGCTTTACTGCCTATCCATGCACGTCTCCCCTGCCTCTCCAGAAATCCTCTGAGAAATTCCTTTGCTCTTTGGCTTTTTCTTTGAGACTCTATTTCTGATCTCAAGAAGACAGACTGATTTTGTTTCCCTTCTCCCTTCCCTTCTCCACTGAAGCCAGACAAGGGACAGGAACTGCTTGATGCAGAAGAGGAGACAGGATACTCTCTCTAGCTTAGTGGTCTGGTCCCAATATCGGATTCCGGGGGATCTGCTCTCTCTGCTCAAGCCAGTTTTCTGTGCCTGTGTAAACTTCAAGCTCCATGTTTGGCTTCATTGGTTGGTATGATTGTTGCCCAGAGAAGTTTTGAATGCCCCATCCCTGGGGAGTGCTCAAGGCCAGGGTGGATGGGATCCTGAGCAGCCTGATCTAGTGAATGGCATCCCTGCCCATTGCAGGAGGGTTGGAACTGTTAGATGATCTTTAAGGTCCCTTTTAAGCCTAGCCACGTTCTATGATTCTGTGATTCCTAGCACTGAAAATACCCGTCTATGGAGAGATGGGGAGATGGAGGATCTGATCTTGGTTTGTCTGCCTGAGAAATGCTGTGCTGCATGAACTTTTTATGCAGTCTTGAGGTTTGTTTAATTAGCTGCTCTTCTATGCAAAATTTACTGATGAGCCAGAAATGCAGGGGGTGAGAGAGAATGTTTCTTTTATTTTTTTTTCTGTTCTTATTTCTTAGCAGAACCGAATGTCAAGAAAAATTCCTGCTTTAATTTGAGACTGATTGTATCATTTGCACTTAGCTCTGTCAGGGGCACCCTTTACTTTTATTCCTCTTGTAGAGGTTTGCCCATTCCTTAGACTCTCAGTGCTGCAGGCAGTGCACTTCTTGGCCTGTGTGAAGAGACCCTGCAGAGGCCCAGGTGGGAAAGACATAAGTTCAGATTCTTGCACACCTACACATAATCTCTTCACAACCTGTCATGACTGTGGCCAAAAGTAAAAAAGAAAGAAGGAAGGAAAATGTTGCTCGTACATAGCAAATGGCAAACTGCTAATTCCTGCAGATGGTGAGATGCTGAGAGCCCAGGGAGATGACTTCTAGCAAATAGTTTTTCAGCCTTTTCATTACCTCAACAAAAAGCTCCTTTAACTGAGTGGTCTACTCTGGCTGCAATAGCAGCTTACCCATTACAATGCTGACGTTTTCTGGACCATATGCCAAACGAGTGCTGAGGGGTGTGCATGTGTATAGTGTACATAATACAGAGACAGGCTAGGGACTGTTGGTTAGCTATTGCAGAGGACAGAGCCTGTAATACTGCAAACGAGGGACTTTTGTCAGATCAATTTGCAAGCTGCTTTCAGCTGTCAAGGGATTACAGTAAGTTTCTGGTGCTCTGTTTGTGGTACATGTTCTTATTTTCTTGTTCAAGAAAAGCAGAAAGTGTTGACATTGCTCTATGTTGCTGTGGGAGGCTGTTTGCTGATGTCTGCTGCCTAATCAGCTGAATAATTGGTAGTGCTTGGTGGTTTGGGGAAAGAGGTGAAGGATGGTGGTGATGGCTTCTCTGTCACATCAACAGAAGGCAATCGGATGGGAGGTGATGGGTTTTGGACAACAGTTTTGAAGTTAAGCATGCCTGTTTCTTGGTTCCTTGTTCCTTAGCTTGTTCCAGGCTAGAACAGTTGTTACCATGTTTATGGGGTAGTAAATGAAGCTTACTTTAAGCACCAAGGAAACAGCATAGATTGCCTTTTAAAGGTGAGAAGATGGAGAGCTTCACTGTAACAGTCTGGCTCTGTTTAGGGTAGGAGGCTCTGTTCAGTCTGTGGTTATGATGGTGGGGAGCTAGACGACCTCAGCACTAAGTAATGGAAATGGTTTCCAAGTTCATCTTCAACCCACTTTGTCCTGCTTAAGCCAGCAGTGACTGGGGGTGACTACCACATGCCGACTTCAGTTTGACGTATTTCCTATGTAGTGCGATCATGCGAACAATGAATTATTGTGGTAGGTGCTGGCAGGCAATGCTTTCTGTGCCTGAAGAGGAGAATGCAAGCAGCAGACCTTGCCTTGTGCTCTGGGGTACTTTAATCTGTCAATTAGGGCCTTGGAACAGCCACATTTGCCTCAGAAGATGATCCAGGAGTTAATGAATTGTTTTGTAAACTTCTCTGCAAGTGTCACCATGGGAACTCCCGTCTGCCAGGCACTTCCAGCACATCCCTGTGGTTTCGCTGGTAGAGAACTGGGTGAGACCTTAAAGCCAACTACACAGTCTTCCTGCCAGATATTGTTGATGACCCTGCATGTGCATGGACAAAAGCTGCAGGACAAATTGCCACACAGAGAAACCCACTGAGGGATTCTTCTGCCTTTCCTTAGGGACTATGTTGATGGTTGTTGCTGTCTTAAAAACAAAGGAGGTTCGGACCGATTCTTGCTGAATTTGGGTAGGAGATCAAGCCTGTGTGTTCTTGTATTAAACCGCCTCTTTTCTTTCTGCAGGCTGCCCAGAAGGGAAGAAAGTTGAATTTATTACCAGCTTACTTGATGCTCTGACTACGGACATGGTACAGGCTATTAACTCAGCAGCACCTACTGGGGGTGGGAGGTGAGTCCAGAAAGCACTCCAGCTGAATGCCACCCAGGTGGCTGCAGAGCTCTGGGTGCCCCTGAGGTGGGGGCAAGAGGGAAAGGTGTTCCTCTGACTGATTTGGGTTCTTCTGGGTTGCTGGGAGAGCATCTGAGGCTGCTTTGTCCTGTCATCCTAGTGCTGCCTGCTTCCTCCCCCCCCCCCTCCCTGGCAGCTGCTCCACCATAAAGGTTAGTATAGCCCATTTGAAGTGTGAAATGAGAGCTCAGTGGGAGGAAGTGGCTTGTTCTTTTGTCCCTTGGTGCATGAAAAGACCTAATAAAATGCAAATGGATTGAAGGAGACCATGTGGCCTAGTGGCTACCACAGGGAGTGAAGAATGCGAACCAAATTCTTGGCAGGACCAGTGCTGTGGTTTTGCTGTGAGGCTGCAGCCAGCCTGACGATGAGGAGAGGAGCTGTTTTTCATGGCCCTCCCCTCTGACCAGCTGCCTGTCCACCCCTTTTGGAAGGAGCAACAGGTCAGGCCTGTTGCAAGAGGTGGGCAGAAGTCTGTGTTTCTGGGGAACTGGAGGAAAGCTGAGGCTGTGTCTCCCCTTCTCGCTTGATAACAGCAGATCCCTGCAGTGCTGCATTGGGACAGGCCATTGCAAATGAACCGTGATGGATTTAAAAAGTGCTACACTGGCTCAGCTAGGCAAGGCTTCTGTGGTTCTGGATTTGCCTGACTATAAAAGGAGTCAGTGCTGGGGCAGATGCAGGGATGGCACAATGACTGGTGTGCTCATGCTCATAGGGGTCTGGAGATGGAAGTGCCTCTGCACATATGTTACTTCCGTGGGTATTGCTTCCATGTGTTGACAGTGGTGTTGGTCCCCTGCTTTCCTCTTTCATAACGGAGAAGGAATCAGTGCCATCTTTTAACTATTCAAGACTATTCAAGGTCCTGGGTGGCATGGCTGTGTCCTTTGGCTTCAGTGTGGACTACTTGTGAACTCATATGGTTTCAGCTTCACATTTGGACCTTACAAATCAGGCCAGTGACTTGTATGTGTGCCTGCATGCTGAATATTCTGTAACCCGTTGAATTAGCACTATATGCCTAGCATGTCTGTATTCATATAAGCAGGATGAAAAATGCCCCAAGGATGGGAAATACATCGTTCTCTCCCAGACTTAAGCATTCCAATGTCAATTCTGTCTAATTTGCATGGTTCAAATGCAACAGGCAGGGGTGGTGGGAAGCCCTGGAGAATATTTGATATTTATTTGGCATCTTTGGCACTGGGACTGAAACACAGCCAATGTAATCATCACTCTTAAAATAAAGCTTAATATAAACCAATGTTGTAGAGACCAGAGATGTATGCCCCCACTGCACTTCTATAAACCAGCAGGCTTGCTTCCTAATGTTCCCCAAGCTTTGTGTATTTCTCAGCTTTCAATGCAGGTCTTTCTGGTGGAATTTTTCACTGCCCAGCTCTTCGCACAGTCGTCACATTGATTTATTTTCCACTCCAATGTCGGCAGCCCAGTTGCGAGGGGAAAATTAAATCTTTTAGCAGGCTGTCCTTGGTAAGGCGAAAGACTGCTGCCACCCAAATACTCTGCCTGCCCACAGCCATGATTAAATTCTGATAACTGCTCTGGTGTAATTTTCCATGTGCCTCAGCTAGACTAAGTGTGTACCCCAAAGAACATGTGTCAAGCTTTTCCAACCCAACAGGCCATGACGGGACCCTTTTTATTTTTTTTAAGTAATTTCAGGGAATTTTTGATATTCATGTAAAAATTTCATCAGTACATCTTTCATTTCATATGGGTTTGTGGAGTTGGGAAGCTGTCTCTGTGCAGTGCGTCCTGCTTTCCAGGAGTCCCAAGGGGAGCAGGAATTGGCTTCTGATGGTGTAAACAGGTGTATTCTTTGCTGGGTAAAAAATGGCTGGACCCAGGAGAGTGGCTGGTGGCTAGTCACAAGTGGTGTTGCCCAGGGCTCAGTATTGAAGACAGCCCTGTTTAATATCACCTTCAATAACCTGGACAAGGGGATCAAATGCTCCTTAATCAAGTTTGCAAATGACGCCATGCTGGGTGGAACGCTGATCTGTGGGAGGGCAAGAGGGATCTGGACAGGCTGGGTTGAAGGCCAATGGTATGGGGTTCAGTAAGGTGAAGTGCCAGATCCTGCACTTGAGTCACAACAGCCCCATGCGGTGCTACAGGCTGGGGGATGAGTGACTGGAAAGCTGCTCAGCAGAAAAGGACCTGGGGGTGCTGGTCAACAGCAGCTGAGCATGAGCCAGTATTTGCCCAGGCAGCCAAGGCGGCCAGTGGCATCCTGGTCTGTATCAGGAACAGTGTGGCCAGCAGGACCAGGGCAGTGATTGTCCCCATGTACTCAGGACTTGTGAGGCCACACCTCAAATCCTGTGTTCTCTTCTGGGCCCCTCGGTACAAGAAAGACACTGAGGTGCTGGAGTGTGTCCAGAGAAGGGCAATGGAGCTGGTGAAGGGTCTGGAGAGTTAAGTCCTATGAGAAGCAGCTGAGGGAGCTGGGGTTGTTTAGTCTGGAGAAAAGGAAGCTCAGGGGGGACCTTATTTCTCCCTACAACCACCTGACAGGAGGTGGTAGTGAGGTGATGGTTGGTCTCTTCTCCCAAATAACAAGGGACAGGATGAAAGGAAATGGCTTCAAATTGTGTCAGGGGAGATTTAGGTTAGATATTAGGAAAAACTTTTTCACAGAAATGGTTGTAAATTATTGGAATAGACTGCCTAGGAAGTGGTAGAATCACCATCCCTGGAAGAGTTCAAAAAATGTGTGGATGTGGAACTCAAAGACATGGTTTAGTGGTGAACATGGTGGTGATTCTGGGTTGGCAGGTGGATGTGACGATCTTGGAGGTCTTTTCCAATTCTGTTGGACGTCTCCTCCAATTAACAATTTTATGATTCTGCGTATATCTGAAATTGTCTAGGTGACCTAACTTGACTTTGGCACTGGAAATGAAAGCTCTTTTCCAAGATGAAGGGATATTTTACTTATTGGGTTAGTTTAATTAATTTTTAGCCTTAACAACTAACAAAATAACTATCTATGACAGTGATTATCGTGTATCTCCATGGCCAATCTTTACTGAGAAGTTCATGTTGAAAAGAAAAGTTAGAGATCTGGCTGTATGATATTTCTTAATATCAGTCATGTCAGTTTTAATGTCTTAATATCAGTTTTCTTATTTGTGAGGCAAGCTTCACTTTTGCAGGCTCTTCATCTTGGTGCCATCACAATGGCAGAACAGGTTCTGCATTCAAACACACACTGTAGCCTTCTTTTTTTGCTCCTTTACAGCATTTCATGCTCCCGGGCCTTTTTTATATTTTGAGCAAATGCATCCCATTATCCAACGTGAATTTTTAACACATCACCAGCAAAGCTTATGCCTGATGCAGGGGGCAGGCCAGGCAAACATCCAGTTGTACCCACACCCCCCCCCCCCACCCCATGTCAACTGTATATTGTCCTATCTATTTTAACCAAACAGAGAAGCCACATGTAGGAGCTTGAGGGCAAGGGGGTGGAGTATTCCCGTTTCTCTGTGGCTGCAGAGAGATGATACAGGCATACAATATGCTTCTACAGTATCAGTATTAAAATAAAGGACTAAACGCAGAGAAGAGCTTTTCCAAAGTGTCAAGGACTAAGAAAGCTTAACAGTGAGAGTCTTAAGGAGCTCAGACTTCCTTAGGGTATTAAAAGAAACAAACAAAAAAAAAAAGGTTGGAAGTTGATTTTGTAAAATCTGAGTCTCTCTGTAGGGACAAAGGCTCTGCAGGCTCTTTAGTCTAGCAGGGAAGAACATGATTAACTGAATATAAACAAACTTGTGATCAAGATTTCTTTAAAGCGAGGGCAATTCTAAGCCAGAATGAAGTCATGAGGGAGGTGGCTGATTCCCTAAGGCTTTCATCTTAGGCCTGATGTGTTTCAGAAAGACTTGCTTTAGTCAAACCTGAGTTATGGTCCCAAGAATAATTTGATTCACATTCTGTGGATATGATATACAAGAAATCAGATTAGATTACCCTGCTGCCTTCAGTCTGAATCTGGATATGTGAGTAAAAACTTCTGTGTTTGCTGAGTGTCTTTGCAATTAATGTCCATATTAACTTTTTTTTTGGGTGGGGGGGAAGAAGGAGTGAGTGGGGTGATGAGGGAGAAGCATGGGGGGGGGGAAGAAGGAGTGAGTGGGGTGATGAGGGAGAAGCATGGGGAGACATCAGAGATTGGCATTTGAAATACTACATAGAGCTGTGCTAAACTGCACCCAAAAACAATCTAGTAGCAGCAAAGTGAGGCAATAGCTTGGATTCTTGCATGCCACATAAGCAAAACCTGATAAAACTTTTGGGTTTTTTTTTAAACTGGGCATGCTTAAAACAGCCTTGTAATCCCTTATAGGTCTTGTCTTGTTTAAGAAAGTTCAAAGCTATTGACTTAAATTGAGTTACTCTTGCTTTACAATAATGTAAATGAGATGAGAACTTCCCTTCCTCATGGCCCTAGCTTATATTACAGCATAATACCCAAATAGACTTCATTTAGAGTTTTGAAACAGAAAATCTCTGGTAAAATTCATTCTTAATTTTAAGTTTATGTTATAACTCAAAGGCACATCTTGTTACTGTATGTTTTCAAAGTAATTAAGGGAGCACTTGTAGGGAATTGGTTTATTAGACAGTGTTTGGTATCCCTGTTGAAAAAAAAAAAAGCATTATTGAAATTGTTCACAAGTAAGTACTATATAATAGGAACAGCACTTAAAAATTTAGACTTAGCTTTAGTACCTTTTAGTCTGTTTTCTAATCCTGATATAGTCATATTACACAGGGCCTAAACTAAACTAGATCAAAGTGAATCCCAGCCTGTGTTTCCCTTATCTGAGAAATTCTCTTTTTCTCTTTGGTCCCTGCCAATTCAGAAATGAGTTTTAGTTGCCAAAATGTGTGCATTATGGCTTGCTGCATTATCAGCAAAAATATTACTGCCCTGTGGAATTTAAGGTGAATGGGCAGCTTACAACAGCCACCCTTATCATGTAACACAGCAGCTATCTGTCCCTTAATTTGAAGTTGCCAATTATTCCCCATGTAATAGCCTCAAAAAGTACTCCAGAAAATGACCCCGAGGTTCCTTTTCATGCTCTAGTTGAACAGTTTGAAGCAGGCAAGCACAGCTCAGCACATCTCCTGGGTGTTCTGAAGCCGATCCATGTTTTAATAAAGATTGACACTTTTAAACAGCACAGGGAAGTTGATGCTCAACTCCTGTTGCATTTTAATTGAAGTTGGATACCAACTTCTCTTTGTCCTCTTACGGAAATTCTAGCCTGATTAAAGATACAGGAGAGTTCATGTAAGAGGAGGGTCTTTGAGCAGTCAATGAGGAGTGGAGGTGATTTTTTAATGTTCTATATTATTTATCCTACAATCTTTAGAAAAGTTGTGTTCAGAATAATGTTTCATATACAACTTAGCCTAAGGAAAGGAAGAAACTGGCCTGTAATTGGGAGATAAGTTTTAACTGTAGAGGAATTATGCATTTCCCATAATGAATTTGGACTGTGTAGTACCCTTTTGTTTAGTCTGAACACAGCTTAGTTTTTTTGTTGGCTTCTTGATTCCTTGGCTACAGGAAAGGGGGAATAATAAATACAGGATCCTTTTGCAATTCCATTAGAGTAATCCTCTCTGATTCAAACCATGTTTCACTGTTACAGACTTTAACTTTAGGCAACTGCAAAGAACAACAAAATGGGTGTAAGAAGTTGAAGCAGAGCAGTAACAATTTTGAATTTTACCTCAGTTTGTTAAACTCATTGCTTTCCACTGCTTAGTGCTGGCACTTTGGTGGGCATCATCAATGCAGGCATGGTCGTTGACTGGAGGGGTCAGTCCCTCTCCATCAGTTCTTCATTCAGCAGCAGCACCAAGCAGGGTACATATATCCTTGCAAAATATTTACAAGTCATAGAAACGTACAGCTTTAACTCCTTTAGACATCCTGACCACAAACATGCCTTGTGAGTTGGGAATGAAAGCTGGACTAATTTTTTCTTTTTACTCTGTTGCATTTGCTAGCAGCTTCTTGTCCATCAAGTATTCTTTCATCCTGGAATAGCTCCCTCTGGTTTATAGGCTCTGCAGTCCAGCTAGATGATGGGCTGATCTTACGGCCCTTCCCTCCTTTTGCCTCAGCTGCTAGTGTTGCTACATAAAGTTTGTATTACAAAAGAATAGATTTTCTAAGTCTTCAAACAGGTGATCACCTGATGGGTACTTAGAGATTGCAACCTTGCTTTCTGTCCAAGCAGTAGTTTGTATTAGGATTTTTTTTGTCACTGCAACAGTGCTGTGGATCCATGCAGCCTTTGCAGTGAGGCTGCAAGTGTTCAGGGACCAAAGGACCAGCTTTGGTAGGAATGGACTTCAATTTATTTAGTAAAATTTACTGGGACATAATATACTTTGACATCATGGTTCTATGGACCATATTGTGATTGCACATGTACATGTTTCTGTAGGGGAGTAATGTCTCAGATTTGCTGCCCTTGTATACTTTACCCTATATACCTCCCCTTCCTCCCTGCTCCTTCACAGGGAGCTAACTGCTCCTTTCTCATAAGGGGCCTCAAGGGCTGAAAAGCATTACAGATTGCATGCAAAGTGCATATTCAGGCTGCCTGTTTGATATTTTGGCGGTCATTCTCTGATCCAGATTTCAGTGCAGCTTACAAAAGTGTATGCCTGTGTTTTTGCAAAGCCTCTTTGCATTCTTCCAGTTACACCAGATGATGTGAAGGTATTCTGTGGGAGTGTGCCTCATCTGGAGGATAGTATTGTTATAAGTTCCAGTACCTTAACACACTCCAAGCGCAAAGTTCCAGTACCTTAACACAACTCCCAAGCGCAAACCACCTAAGAAATAAATGTTCTGCTATGAGGGAGCTCTTAGCACATTATACAGAAGGAGGAGCAAGAGCCTACTTGATGCCAACAAATTTGTAAGAAAGCTGAGAGCTGGTTTGCTGTCTTACGCTGTTAATGACAGACCATGCTTTTCTTCATTGGTGGAATACTGGTGGGCTTATGCTGCATAATTGAGCTGAACTTTCTGGCTTGTGTACAAAAGCAGTCCAACAAAAGCAGGTTACATTTGGAAAATCAGCTTACACAGAGCTCCTTTCTTCCCTAGCACTCATTCTTTAGGACTGATTGTTTTGCCACAGAGTGCTAAAGAGGAACAATTAGGAAGAAAAGCAAGTACAGCTGTAATGCAGTCAACATGAGAAGGCTGAAAAGGCTGTCTTCATTTTGGTAGTGTCTGTTCTTACTATGTCTTACAAAGCTGCTACAGCACTGAAGCGAGGTACTAGAATTCAGTGGATTTTAGTGTGATTAGTGTTAGAGCAAGGGATGTTGGAAATTGAGAATGTACAGGACAGCTTTGTTCTGTCTTTGTGGTCTGAATGAATAAATGAAGTTTGTGTCTGAGGGCTGACTTACTTTTCTTGAAACAGTAATGGGGAGGAAATAGAGGGACAGTCCCCTGGAATACTGCCAAGTCTGTGCTCACTGGGCAGTTAGAGCCCCAGACTTACCTGAGCTGACCCAGCAGGCATGGGTGGTGTCATGGCACATCAGCAAAGCTAGGTGGCCTAGCAGCGCTGTGTAGTTGTATTAATTCATGTTTCATGGGCGGTGCCTAAGTGCATTGCAGGGGCAGCGGCCAAAGTCAAGGAAGTTACGGCGTTGTAACTTCATGCTTCTGTAGTGTATAATGGAATTTCATGAGCCAGGGAGATATGGCTGCCCTGAGATGATGGGGATACTTCCTGTGCTAGGATTCTGGATGATAATCAGAGAGGACAGGCAACCAACCATCTCAGGAACTGTAGTCCTGCTAAGCCAGCCAACAGAAAGTGGTAAAAATTCAGAAATGGCTGTATTTTCCTTTTTCCTAAAGTCATAGCCATAAAACTAATTCCTTTTAGCTCTATTATCATGCTGCAGTTTTCAGCATGAGCTCTCAGCATGTTTGTAATGGCAAAGATTGGTTTATTGTCACTTCATGAGTCAATGTATTTGTATTAGCCTGTGAATTTTCCTGGTTCTCTCTGTGGAAGTGCTGAAGAGAGCCATGTTGCCTTTCTTGATAACTCATAAGAGCCCCTCCTTGGTGTGCCCCTGGAAAAGAGGCACTTTTAAATCCTGCTTCTGAGTGCCTCTTCAGTAAGTAGTGAGAAGCTCTTGTCTGTTGTCTTTCTGCTGTTGGTTCTAAGATAATCTGCTATTTTCTCCATTTCTGCCTCTCCAGTTGTGGGCCTTCAGTAAATGAGGGCAAGCCAAGGCATGGACAAGGGGAACCTCACATGCAAAAGCTCAGGTTTTATTCTTCTACCTCAGCAAAGTATTGCCCATGGTAATACAGAACTTCTCTGAGGCTGTTGGAAACATGCTAGTCTTCAAATGATAGCCAGCTTCTTTCCAAAAGGGAGAGAGGCCAATAGCTGTGTTAATAAATGTCATAAAAACAAGACACAGGATGTGTTTCTATTCTCTCCTGTCATCCTGGTCATTGCATACAGTTTAGAAAATCCGGACACTCCCTTAACTTCCTGGGGACAGTTTTGCAATTTTTGCTTGTCCATAGGTGATTCCAGGTGCTTAGCTGGTATTTTGGCTCCCCAGACTAAGTCTGACTTATTCCGAACCCCTTCTTCCTCCTGCACAGTGTTTATCCCATTGTACATTGACCAGATGCTGTGACTGAATGCCAGCCTGCCTCTCAGTTAGGAATTAAATGAAGGAAATAGTTTCAGGTAAAACCCTGGGAAAAATGTAATGCAATTTTTTTGCCTCTCTGTACTGTGTGTGTTTACTTGTTGCAAGGATTCATGTATCTCTGGATAGGGGCTACCTTTCTGATTTCTATCCTCATTTGTAAAAGCCATCAGAGAAGGTTAATGAGGATCTCAGTTCTCCACCTAAACTCCAGTTCTTGATTTCTGCATGCTGCAGATTCCCCCTCAGAAATGATTTAATTTACCATGGGGATAGAGTATATGAGGTAGTATTTTTCAGGCTCTGTAGCTGAATTTTAAAGGCAAACTGGCCACACCAGAAAGTCAAAAGAATTTTCTCTCTCCTAGTTCCCAACAAAAAAAAATTCAGTGACCATGTAAGTGTAGATCCTACTAGTTTCTGAAACAAGGTCAATGGCAGTCTTGGAGAGCATTTTATAAGGTACTTGGGTTCGTATTTCTCCATCAGTTAGAATACCCCAAACTCACACCAGAATCTGGCTGCCTGCAGCAGGCAACTGTTCCTCTCTCCTTCCTGAGGAAGGAATTTATGCAGCAGCTGGATATGTCTCCTGGAATAAGTCAGAGCAATTAGTGCCAGTGTAGCATGTCTGACTACCTATCCACTAATTTCCATGCACTGAAATGCTTTATTCTTGGAAGAAAAAAAGGCTCAGGTCTCAGCCTCATTTCAGCTTCTTTTCAGCTTTCTCTGTTGGCACGCTCATCATATGGAGAAAGGACAGACTAGCTTAGAAAGAGTTTCTTCCCTGGTTCTCAGTATCACTGAGGAATAAGCACCTTTCCCACTGCTGCTGCAGAGCACCAGACACTGCTTAAATGGTGTGACATAACAGTGCCTCTTCAGTGATGGCACGATGTTGAAAGGCAACATCCTCTATTTGTGTGTCTATAGCTGTTGCTGTTCCTCCTTTTTTTTTTCTTCTCTTCCTCTCTGATATTGTTATTGTCTACAGAAAGAAAAAGTGAGTCAAATAGCATCAAACTTGTAATATCACAATGAGTAAGAAATGAAACAAACTGAAGTTGCCAGCTCTGTAGTACTGCTTTTAATTGATTTGTGGTGTTTGTCTGCTGTGGACCTCTTACGTGTAAATCAGCTATGTGAAAAGCATGAAAAATGCTGAAAATACAGCACAGGAGTTCAGATTATATAAACAGATACAGGGAGAATATTGTGTCTTGCCAAGGATGTTTTCAAATAATGAATGTGTCTTGCATTAAATTAATTTGTTCCCTTTCTGAAGTCTAGAAGTTATGGTCACAGAAACTAGCATGACAGCTGACACTCATGGCTCTCCTGCTGGCAATTTTTATGGGAGCCCAAGGGTCAAAAGGACCAAGGAGATTGTCTCTTGCCCTCTAATGAGGATCGTTCTGGGATTAGGAAGAATTTCAGCAACTGGTGTGAGGAGAACCAGAGCTACTGAGGATATCAGACTCCAAGATTCTCTCAGCAATTCACTTGTTAATGCTAAAGGAGATTTTTAGAAAAAGTTTGTCTGTCTCAAAAGAGCCCAGCTAAAAGGAGGAGATTGGAAGACTTGTGTTTTTTGCTTTCTTTAAATACGGCATAGCACTTGCCTGATTTGATGAGCAGCTCGTGCTCCTCAGCTTGTGCTTGACAGTGTTGGTGAGAGCACCCACTTGTTGGGGGCCTGTGCCTCCTCTGTTCCAGGTTCTCTGAGCCAGACCCCAGCCACACACTAGAGGAGCGAGTGGTACACTGGTATTTCAGCCAGCTGGACAACAACAGCAGCAATGACATCAACAAGCGGGAGCTAAAGCCTTTCAAACGCTATGTGAAGAAGAAAGCCAAGCCCAAGAAATGTGCCCGGCGTTTCACTGACTACTGCGACCTCAACAAGGACAAGTCAATCTCACTTCAGGAGCTGAAAGGGTGTTTGGGAGTCAGCAAGGAAGGAGGTGAGTGTCTTTTCTTCTTTTACTGCATGAAAATAAAAACTGAATTACAGCAAACTCAGAAATCTGTTTTCTCCCAGCTGTTTCAAAAGTGTCACAGTTTGTGTGAGTACACGAGTGGGATTAATATACTGCCATGCAAATGTAGTTTGTTACTTGTATTTTGGCTCCATCTTCTATGCCTTATCACGGACCTTTGTGCTAAGCACTATACAGAAACAGGGCAACAGATGAGCCTTGACCAGAACTCTGCTTGTACTGTAAAGTCCTTGGAAACTGTAGTTCAGATCAGGTCCCTTCTGAATAATACCCTGCTAACAAGATTCTGTTGTCTCAGCCATGCAGGTTGGATGATGTATGAGCCAGCACAGACACAGTCCTTCTCTGGAGACCCTGTTGACTAACAGAAACAATATTTATTTTCATTGCTAAATCCAGCATGCAGGAAAGTGGATGATGCAAAGAGAACAACTCAGAAAGAAAGCACAGGGCTGTACTGTTGCCCTTTTTCAGACTTAAATTGTACTTCAAGACTGGGGGAGAAGTAAGGCATGAGAATAACCTATTTTCCTTTCTGTTTAGTGTCTGAGCAATCAACCCACCCTCCTGCCTTTTCTTCCTTTTTTCATCTTCACCTCATCATTTGTTGGGACCCGAACCAAACAGATATTTTTGGAAGTTTTAGGAATTGAAACTGTTCAACCCAAATTCAATAATTATCAGTCATTCTTGACTGTGGGCAGACTTGCTTGGCAGGAGAAGGCAAACAGCAAGATTCCAGGGGACTAATTTCCTGTGCAGGTGTTTTGGCTGTGCAGACAGCTGTTGTTTTAAGTGTTATGGTAGTTGGGAAGGGTGGATAGCTTTTTTTTCTCCCATCTTAATCTTTCCTTAGTTCTTTTCTCAGATTTAGCACGAGTGGGAAGGGAAGTCAGTACATTTGAGTGTTGGGAAGTTGCATTTTCTAGGTGCTTTGCAAACATTTTAGTTACCATAGTAAGCATATAGCTTTACTTGTCAACTTTGAGAAGCATTCAGCTTCCCTAGCCCAGTGGAGGTGTTTTTTTAGTCATCAGTACCTCACTGAGGAATGACATACCAAAATAGCAATCCTTAATTTTATTACCTTCCCAATAAGATGAATATGCCAAATGAGTTTTATTGCTATTTGGCCTGGAATAAGACACTCTGGAATCTGCTGCCCTGGCCAGCTGACTGTTCAAAATTTAGTTTATGGAAGGGGAAAAAAATCAAAGGGAGGGAAGAAAGAAAATGTGAAACTTTGAGCACATGTGAAGGGGAAAGAAGGCAGCAAGACATTGTTGTGAGTGCCTGTTTGTCCAACTATTTGCTGAGAATACAGCCTTGACCTTTCATGGTTTGTTCTGTTGTATGAGGACAGGACTGGGGTCAAAAAGGAGCTCTGATCTTGTTCTATCATACAGCTCCATATACCTACTACAGACCTGATGAGCCTTGAGGATCAAAGATAAATGGGTAAGTTAAAGGATGGTGAGGACTAAAAAGCAGTGCAGGGGGCAGTGCAGAGAGCAGGTACTAACGTGTAAGAAAGAACTGAGGGAGAGCGCTCTAGAGGTACAGTAAACAAGTTTGTGATGGATCTTTTTTAAGAAGTCATGAAATTGTGAGGAGGTAGATGGCATCTTTTCATGCTTCCTATTCATAAGAACTGCTAAATTTAGGAACAATCAGTATCTTTGCCTTTGATACAGTCCCCCACAAATCCTTTTTAGACTGGAGGGAGATGGTTGGACTACTAAGTGGATAAGGAATTGGCTGGGTGGTCACATCCAGAGGGTAGTAGTCAATGACTCAAAGTCCCTATGGACATCAGTGACAAGTGGTGTCCCTTGGGGTCCATACTGGGACCAGTGTTACTTAATTTCTTTATTAATGACATAGTGGGATCAAGTACACCCTCAGCAAGTTAGCAGGTGACACAAAGCGGAGTGGTGCAGTTGCCATGCCTAAATGATGGGATGTCATCCAAAGGGACCTGGACAAACTCAAGAAGTGGCCCTATGGGAATCTTGTGAAGTTTAAGATGACCAAGTGCAAGGTCCTGCAGCTGGTTCAAGGCAATCCCTGATATCAACACAGGCTGGGGATGAACACATCGAGAGCAGCCCTGCCCAGAAGGACCTGTGGGTGCCAGTGGGTGAGAGGCTGGACATGACCCAGCCATGGGCACTCCCAGCCCAGAGAGCCAATGGTGTCCTGGGCTGCATCCAGAGCAGCGTGGGCAGCAGGGAGAGGGAGGGGATTCTGCCCCTCTGCCCCGCTCTGGTGAGACCCCACCTGGAACACTGCATCCAGATCTGGGGTCCCAGCACAGGAAGGACATGGACCTGCTGGAGTGAGTCCAGGGGAGGGGGCACCAAGATAATTAGAGGGATGGAGCACCTCTGCTGTGAGGAAAGGCTGAGAGAATTGGGATTGCTCAGCCTGGAAAAGAGAAGGCTTGGGGTGACCTAATTGTGGCCTTCCAGTAGCTGAAGGGAGCCTACAGGAAAGACGAGAGGGACTTTTTACAAGGGCACAGAGTGACAGGACAAGGAAGAATAATTTCAAACTGAAAGAGAGTAGGTTTAGATTAGATATGAGAAAAAAATTCTTTGCCGTGAAGGTGGTGAGGCACTGGGACAGGTTGCCCAGAGAAGCTGTGGGTGCCCCATCCCTGGAAGTGTTCAAGGCCAGGTTGGATGGGGTTCTGAGCAGCCTGGTCTAGTGAAATGTGTCCCTGCCCATGGCAGGGGGGGTTGGAACGAGATGATCTTTAAGGTGTCTTCCAACCCAACCCATTCTATGATTCTGTGATCTTACCCCTACTCTAACTACCCTTTATCCTGATCACAGATTCATGTAGTCAGTCCCTGTATTTTGCTGTCTGTTTCTTCTCTGTACCATGGCCTCCAAAGATCTACTGGGGTCACTGTGGGTCCAAGCCAAGAGCTAGCTAGTACTTTCAGTTGTAAACTGCTAGTCAGATGAAAACAAAACTTTCCATGGAAATGTTTGTGTTTCAGCAAAAGCTTTGTTTGAAAGGTCCTTCTGGTCTGGCTTGGATGAGGAGGGGTTGGAGGGAGGCAAGGAAAATTTTAATTTCCCGTTGATCTACTTCATTACAAGTGAACTTAGCTCAGATATTCCAAATCCCGTTTGGGTATCCAGTAGCATAAGGACTAAAATAAATTGGGTCATCATTCCAGGTGATTATGCCTCTTGCTAGGCAAATTGAACACTTGTAATGGTTTTGAAAATCAAACATAATACAAATTTTCTAGTATTTAGAAGGCTGAGGAAAACAGATATTAAGTGTTCTGCATTTTTATCAGTGTTTTGCTTTTTTTTTTTTTTGGTGGCCAGCTCCACCCAAACATGGAAATAGAGTTGGTTAAAGGAAGCATAGGGCATAGATAACACATTACTGTTACTTGTCTCTCAGGGCCTAGAGAGTCCAAATAAGATTTATATGTGGGGATTCTGCCGGGATATTTGGAAGGGCAAACCTGAATCTGAGCTCTTTCCAGCTTAGAATCAAATCTGTCCGAGATGCATAGTTCTGTCTGTGTTCCCTTCTTCAGCAGGCTCTTCATGCCTGTAGTAACCTAATATGTGGGTACTGCCAACCAGTGGTTCTCCAGTGAGGAAAACAGCTGCCCAGTCTATCAGAAACCTTTCCTCTTTTCCATCCTTATGGTGACCCAGAAAGCTGCTGGCAAATCTGCTAGGTCTGGTGTCCACTTTGCACAGCTCTTGTCCCTCTTTTTAAACCAGACTTGTTTCTATCAGGTGCCATTTGCATGGAAAAAATGCCATTCTTGGATCTCAGAATGGAGTAGCCACGTAAGAGTCAGCCTTTGAGTGTTTGCAGAAGCCTGCAAATAGTTTCTTAAACTGGGGCAGAACAGGCAGGCAGGGCTTTTAGCTTGGAGTATGCCAGAAACAGTCTTTGCCATCACTTGATCTAGGATTGTCTGTTTGAGGAATTGTGGAAGGGAAACAGACTGATTTACAGCCTGTTAAAAGTTAGCATTCCTCAGTGTAGTCTGCACAGCCTGAGTTAAGGGGGGAACCATCTGTGATCAAAGAACAAATTTAGCTTTCTGCATTAGTCAAAAGGCAGGATCCTTCAGAGGAGATAGACACACATTGTAAAGCTTTTCTGGAAAGTTACTGGACCCAAGATTAATTGGAGTCCAGTGATGTTGGAGAGAAGGGCTGTAGTTCTGAGTGAGGCTTATGCTACTTGTGCTGGCTGCAAAATGCTGGAGTTGAGTTTTACCTCTATATTCTTCCAAATTCAGAAGACAAAGTCAGCATTTTGTGCCTGCCCAAAGAGGAGCTAAGGGAATAAGCAGCAAAGAAATGTCCCTCTGCCAGCTGACGGGAAATTCCCTTCTGCCAGCTCAGATCCCGTGATTACTTTGCTATCCAAGAGCTTGTCAGATGGTAGGTGTTGGGCGTGCTTCACAGGCCATGAGGACATCTGAGGTGGAACCCAGCCACCAAGAGTGCAGTCCAGAAACAGGATTGAAATACCTTAATTAAAAAGTGTATGTGTGTGTAGTTAAACAGTATGTCACTTTCTACTGCATCTGAGGAAATATTACAGAAGGAAGGAAAAGTAATGGACAATCTGAACAGCAGATTTCATTCCGTGATGTTTTGGACCTTTCTTATTGCTATCTTCAGAAGTAACTGCATGCTTGGGAGGCTGGGAATGAAGTTGCTCTGTATTATTACTGTGCAAGCAGCTGTGTGGGAGAAGGTAGCAAAGAGCAGTCACCTGGGAAAGGCCTCTGGACCAATGATGATAGAAAACAATCTGAGTGGCCATGAGAAAACTGTAACCACGTAGTAACTGAATTAAAAAGGAATTTTAAAGTACATTTAATTGCTATTAGATTAGAATCAAAGGAGCTGCCCTGGTTCAGCGCTTGGTTTTGTTTGTCATGTTCAGATAGTCCCCTTTGAAGAGGTGCTATAATTTGCCTTTAATCTTGACAAAAGTAAGTGATAGTATGAATCAGGACATCAGTATTGTGTTGAGAACACAAGATAAGGCTGTTTCTCTCCCCAAAAGGTGAAAGGTTTGCTCAGTATGCCTGAGAAATAATTTCTTCCTATAAAAAGCTTCTGGGGTTTCCTTGGGGCTTTTTCTTTTGAAAGACACTTGGCCTAATCCAGTGTGACTAGAACTGTTATCCAAAACAGTGTACTTGTGAGGATGAGCAAATACTCTGCTTTATGCAACTTTCTGGATGATGGGATGTTACCCAATAATGCCCAAGCGTTTCCCAGTTATATGTTAGTAACCCACGGTCACCACTTGCCATATTCATTCCTCTCTTTTGTGTCAGCAGTGCAGTGTTGTTGTGGCAGGGTTTTGCCTTCGACAGGTATATGTGGCTGGCCTGGTTTGTATGGCAAGCAGGCAGCTGAAGGCTGCTCTCTGCCCTGTGGAAGGCAGCACTCTCTCTCCCCAGAGTAGCAGGGGATGAGCTGCAGCACGGCTTCCTGCACGGCTGCATGGGGCCGTGCCCTCGAGCACACCGGCCGTGGCAGGGAGGGATGCTCCTGCCTTCTGCACACACCGGCCTGGAGCTCCCTGCCTTTTCCCAAAGACAGATAGAGCTCTCTCAGCTCTTTCTGGAGATAGGTTGTGCTCCTGCATAGCACCGTGCTGCAGGCTTACCTGCACTGGGTGTTAAAGGCGAGAGGGTTCTTTTGGTTGCTCTCTGGATGCATGGCTTGGCAGTGCCCTCTGAGGCTCTGGGAGCTGCTCATGAAGGGTCCAGGCTGTGAGTGCTAGTCAGTCCAGGCAGATCCTCTGCCCCTGGCAGTGGATCCTCTGCCCATGGCAGCGGATCCTCTGCCCATGGCAGCAGAGCCATGTTTGACACATGGGCATCAGCGAGCCACAGTGCTGCTGATCCCAGCAGGACAGGTGGCTGGTACTGGGCTGGTGTCTGGGGGCCTTGGAATAACTTACTGTGCTTACACAGTTTCTCTTAGTAATGTTCTCTAAAGCCAACAAGTGGTGCTTTGCAACCCATTTTAGTCTTGACCACTGTCACCTTTCCCTCCCCCTGCCTTTTTTCTTCCCAGCAGCTCCGCTCCCGTCTTGCAGCCCAGCTTCCTACACCTCTCCCCTGCCCTCTGAGCTTCTGCCCATCTCATCCCTGCACAGAGTGGCATGTGCTGTAGAGTACTTGGTGTGCAGAGCGAGCGGTGCAGTCAGGTCATGTGCATGAACAAATCAGTCATAGGCTGGAGTGGAGGGTGGCAACAGGCTTACTGCTGCTGGCTGGGAGCAGGAGTTCCCATTTTCAGCTAATCCCTCCTCTGAAATCAGACGAAGCAGCTCACAGGAAATGTGACATGCTTTCAAGAGCTCCTGTAATCCCTGAGCTGTCTGTATCCAGTGCACAGTAGGAACAGGCTTATTTCTGAGGTGAGAGGCCCTTGCCATGAGCTCCATCTGGTGTAGGGTGTGTGTGCCTGTTATCTCATAATGCAGTCACAGCTCTGCCCTTCTGCCAGGTATAATAAGTTCACGTCTTTGATTTTAGGCACCTGTTTGTTTGGTCCAAGTGAAAGATTTAATGAACCTGGGCTATCTGTATTGCCGGCACCTTCACTCTTCTGCCTGCCCCCTTTCTACATGGCATTATTTTGATTGCTTGGGGAAACTTTGTGATACTACTTGCATCCTTCCTTTCTTCTTTCTCCTTCCACAGTTCAGTTTAACCTTGTAATTGTTTCTTGCCCATGCAAAACCTCTGGATTTCATGATACTCAGCTACTACAACACCAGGTATTTAACATCTCTCATCTCAGGCACATTGGTTAGACTCCTGCATGTGGCTCTGAAAGGAGTGTTGGCAGGACTTGCTGTGAGCATGCTCAGAGGGTCTCCTTTGAACCTGCCCTCTGGCAACAGACAAGGGAAGGTTCCTTTGTCATGCCATGGCATTTACTGCCTTTAATGTGGTTCTTGGATTTTACAGGTAGCCTGAGCAGTTTGCCCAATGGAAAAAGACAAGGCCTTAACCCTTTCAGTGAGTATCTTGTCAAAATGTTGGGTTTTTTTCTTCTGTGAAAAGCATATATTGCAGAATTCATTCTCCCCTGCTCTGCCATGTTCATGAACAGCAATATAGAAACAGCTGGAAACCAAAGTCGTTCTTAAGAGGTATAAATAGACCAACATGCAGCTCCACTGCATCATTTCTAAGTCCAGCTCTATGTCTTTTGCTGGAATAGATAATACATTGCTAAAGAATTAGAATAGGATAAAGTAGCTATGGGATGAATACTCTCCTATCCTATTCTCTCTTCTTCTGTCAAGCAATAATGTAGGATATTTTTTGTGTTTACATTATATTACTCCATGGACAGGTTCCCATGAAGACTCTTCTCTATCATGGTGAAGGTCTGCTCTCTCCTGTATTTTGTGGCATTGAATCACATGGACCCTTTCATCAGGCATGAAAAACAACACAATTTGCTTTGATTTTAGACTTGATGCCTCATGATTCTGTTGAGTACTTCTCATTTTGGATTGTAAGAAGCAGTGAGAAGTTCTCCCCTGCCTCTATCTTCAGCCACTTGTTCTATAGCTGTCCTGCATATGTCTGGTTAGACTCCTTTTTGTGTTGAGAGGACCTAGGCTGTGTATTTGTTTAATGCCAGAAGTCTTCCTACACCTCTTGCTGTCCTCCTTATCTTCCTGGGGTATGTATCTGGTGCTGGTGAGATGGGCTGAACAGAGAACTGAAGATAACGATCAACTATACCTTGTACATTGATGATGTGATGTTTCCTGGTGTGTCCTCCATTCTGAGTACGTACTTGACTTTTGCCTGCTGCTAAAAGCTGAGCAGAGGCATTTGAACAATTGCGTGCTGTGGCTTCAGCCTCTTCCTCATCACTCAAAGTGCTCAGTGCAGGACAGGTCATCCCCACTCCCACGCTGCACTGCACTTACAGACATGGAAAACAATCAGTTGTTTTTATGAGCTGGTCATTGAGCACTGAAGGCACCTTTTGCAGAGCTGTGCAATCAATTGCAAATATGGCTACCTGAAATAATTTTGCATTTGACAATATTTGCCCCCTGTGACAGGGCATGTTGATCAGCACTGATCCCACTGAGGCGTTTCCTTCCAGTGAAGTAACCTTTCTCCTCTCTGAAAATCAAATCCCTACTTGTGCTTTGTCTTTAGCATGTTTTCACCTGTAATTAATCCACAGAGCTCTAGCTCTGATCCTGTAAGAGCTTTGGTTTTTTTTAAGAACCTTTGATGAAGGACTTAACAAAAGCTTTCTGAAGAAAGGCCTCCTCCAAGACCTGCTTGTCTGCTAGGGAAGGAGGCAGCTGGCTGTGGCTGATGGGGGAGATGGTGGCAGGGCAGCCTGGCAGCAGTGGGTTTCTGCATCAGCTGTGCCAGGCAGAAGAGCAGAGGAAGGGATGTTGGATCAGTTGTTTCCCTAGACTGCGTGCCCATTTCCAAGGAGGGGGAGGAAAGTGGTATTTTGTGTTTAAAAATATGTCAGTCCCTAAGGCTCCATGTGACTCATTCAATGCTTTTTTCAGCAAGGCTGTCTCATTAGCCCCTGGTTGTTTTCAGCCTCACAACTTACTCTGGGATCTCAGCTCTCTGGGGCCATGGCTTCAGCAGAGGCTATACTGGATCTTTATCAGTCAGGTTTCTTTTTGTTTTAATTTGCCTTTTTTCCTTACTTGTTCTGTTTCTGTTCTGTTTGTCTTTTCTCCTCCTTGCCCACCCCACCCTACCCTTTCAGTAGGTCGCTTGGTGTAGCAGCAGAAGACAAGAAGGGAAGGCAGGAGCTGACCCAAAGGAAGAAAAGATCCAGTGACAGACAGACACCTTGCTGCTTGTGAGCAAGCACGCAGCATCAGCAACATCCAGCATAGCAGAAGTGGCACCCAGAATGTTTGCACTTTTAAAATAATGGTTTGGGTTTGTTTTTAATTGCTTTTCAATGCCATTATCTAATACTTCAGAAAGTGGAGGGAAGCAGGATCATGACTTTTTAAAATTGGAACAGCTACTGATGATGTAAAATTGAGTTCACCGGGACTCAAAAGAATTTTATATACTGTATATAAATATATATGTAAATTGTACAGTTGTCTTGTACAGGGGTTGGAGTCACTGTTCTGTTCCTCCTTTTGCTTTTGAAGGCTGTTAGGGTTAGAGGGACACTTTGCATTTAATGGATTATAGTGATGCATTCATTTCTGCCACCAAACCATCATTCAGTGGCAAGCCTTAACACCCCCATGCAAAAAGGAGCCAGTGTGTCAGCATGACTTGTTCTTGCAAATATGCACGCAGTGCTCCAGATACCAAATGCTTCTTGAGAGCAGCTGAACCCCTTTTCTTACCATAAATCCCTCTGCAACTCAGGCAATTGGGCTTTTGAGAGCACAGATTTCACGTAAGTATTGGTGCACTGCAAAGCTGCTTAAAGTAGGGATAGAAAAGGGTTGTATTAGGGATGTGCAAACGTAGGTTGTGCACCCGTTGCAAGTTGGGCAGAAATGAAATACAAATGCATTGCTATTCAGGCTCAGATAATATGCTTAGCAAAGATGTACCATGCCTCTGGAATCTAAAGCTGTAGGAAGGATGTGGGAGCCATAGGCCCAGTAGAGTCAGTGGAGTGAAGACTTGCATCTTCCTCTCTGACAAAATGTTCATCTATATGTTGTACAACAATAAACATTTTGAGAAGCCTGCTAAAAGCAGCATTAGCCTGCCTTGTGCTTTGCTGAAGGGCAAAGAATGTACTTGTCAGTGCAGACAAACACAGTCATGCTGCTGGTCCCCAAGAGTCTGCTTTACTTACGTTTCAACAATACAGCTTGGGCTGTGCTCACTGGTGAAGGTCTGTCAGCAGCGACTTTTCTTGTCCTTGGTGGTTGCGTATCCAAGCTCCCCTTCTGCACAGTGGTGTGCCTGCCCACTTTGCCTCATTTGCTGTTGCCAGTACCTCCTGGGTACTGTGACACTGAGGTGTGATTAGCAGTAACAAAGAAGGCTTGGAGTGAGGAGTCTGGCCTTCTTGGAGGCCACAGGGGCTGTTTCAACCACTAGCAGTTTTACCAAAGTTGTTTCTTTGGCAAGGGCGTCCATATCAGCAGTCCTAGGTTTGGGCAGAGTGTGGTGGGACACGCAGTGTTTTGCTTTGTGTATTTCCAACCACTGGCAGCACTCGCCTGCTCTGAGCAGCCTCCCACTTCAGACCTGGTCATCCTTCTGCCACTTGTCTCTGGACCAAGCACTTGTTAGAAGAAACTGTAGTGAAGGTGATGAAATGACAAGCTAATATGAGAACACACGAAAAATTGCTTGTAACAGCAATGGGTTACTGTAGAGACTGGACTCATCCCTCAAGGCTCTTGTTGCTTTGGTAAAAGATGATAGAACACAGCATCTTCACTCAGTCATGTCATCGTGACAATAGCATGAGATAATACATCACCAAAAAAAGTGTCCTGATGCAGTAAGTTAGTGCTTGTTGACAAAATGGAAAGGTAAAAAAAAGAAAAATTAACAAGCTTTTCTATAAATAACCATTTAAGAGTAGTAATAACTCTTCCTCTGGGAAGTATATTGGAGCTAATGAAAACATATGACATGGTTGAAAACACCTCTGGTAATATCTGAAATATACATCACACCACCATAATATAAAGAAGTCATCTCTTCAGCAAGAGCAGATCCTGCTGCTGGATCTTCATGGTTTCTCACATACAGTGTATGTGCTTTTTTGGCCTGTAAGCTCCCACCTTCTTGATTGCTTCTTCTCTTTTTGTTTGTTGTTGTTTTGTTTTTTTTTTTTAATGCCCAGGGCACATCTTTTGTGTGTTGAAATGATTTGGTTTAGTGTATAGTTAGAAATGTCCCTGTCACACTCACTAATCCTATTGTAGAGAGTAAAGAATGAAAGAAACTGTATAAAAAAACCCCCTCTCCATTTTAATATTCTAGTTTTAGGGATTAAAAGTTCTGGCTGCTGGGTTGGTTGGTGTTCGGTGCTTTGGGGTTTTTTTGGGGGTGGGGTTTTTTGTTTGTTTGGTGGTGTTTTGTTTTGTTTTTTGTTTGATTGGGGCTTTTTTAATGTATAGTTACATCCAGCAGAAGCAGACAATTGGATGCCTCTAGGAATTCTATCAGCCAGGCACTGGGGCTGGGCAGTGCCCCACAAGATTGTGGGGGGACTGCAGAGCTGCTAAAACTCACTGCATCTCCTTCTGGAAGTAAACCAGCCAGCCACCACTCCTGCTTGTCACATAAATCCTTTTGCTGGCCTCCTTTTTCTCATCCTTGCGTCCTTCCCCTCCAAAAGGCCTGTATTCACATGCGGTTTGCAACTAAAACTGGGTCAGTTCTTCAAGGAAGGCAAACAAGGGGTGGCTGTTGGTTAAATTTGGTATTCGTGGGTATTCCTGTTGCTAGGCCAAGCTGACTTTACGGATGGATTGGGGAGCAAGCATTACACTGCTTTCCCCTTTCACAAGACAAGTCCAAGTCTCTGCATCCTGACTTGCTGAATTTGCGTGGGTCTCCGAGCAGCTTCTGGCAGCACTTGTACATTGCCATGGAAGGCCCAACCAGCATGATTGTGGTAGAGGTCGGGTTACTTGTTCTGGGTTTGTGTTGGAGGATTGTGCAGACCATACTGGTCCTGATTCACACAGCTGTGAGCTGTCCAACAACCTGTACTCATCAGATGAGAGCAGTGCCTCAGCTGTCCACTTCCCCTCTTGGTTTTATTTCCAGTCCACCTGGCTGCCAGGCCAAATTGTCCTTATCTGGTGGTTGTAAGCAGTCTTCTGCTCTGCCTTGCATCAGTAGCATCTTCCTGAAGCTGGAACACAGGGAGTGTCAGTGTTGTGCCTGAAAGCAGACCATGGGCTTGTGTCTCCTCATCCTTCAAGTTGTCCTGGGCCTCTTCAGCTCTACTTTGAATGATGGCTGAAAACAGCTGGGACAGAGAAGATTCCCAGGACTCAACAGTGCAAGTCATCTGTTCTTGCTGCCAGAAGTAAAAAAATCTTACCTTTTCTTGCTGATCTTCCAAGGGCATAGTGTGTTATAGGAAATTGAGTTACAGTGGGATTCATACACATGAAGGCACTGCTTTCCATGGCCTGAGTTTATATTGAACTTACCCTGCCCCAGCACATTTCTGCCTATGGCATAATTTGTTGAACTGAAAGGCATCTGTTTGGTTTTGGTTTTGTAATAAAATAGGTAACTTTTGCTCCAGTGTCTTGTGGTCGTTTCTTGTTGAATCTTGATTTCCAGTTAGCCCTACAGGGCTGTAGGAGAGGGAAGGGGACTCTCCTATTTGGAGAGTCAAGTGTCAGTCTGTGGTTGGGTTCGGAGGTCTGTGGTGTTTCTGCCCTGTGTGCAGGCTGAATTAAAACAAGCTCCAGAGTGCATCTCTGTGGTTTGATGACAGCTGATCTGCCCAGCCTGCTTAGAAAGGCTGTGAAGCTTCAGCAGGATTGTAGAGATGATTACAGAAGATGGGGCATGGGATCTCATAGCAGAATCTCCCCCACCATGGGTAGGAGATGGGCACTGCAGCTTGTATGTCCTCGCCCCTCCCTTTCACATGGGAGCCTTCATACTTTGTTTTGCAGGTCATGCCTTGCTACATGGGAGCCTGAAATAGTATCTTCTAGCTGTTGTCTAAAACATTTTAATCCTCAAAGATGGTAAGTAACAAGTCATGCTGGAAAGCTGCTGCTACTGTAAAACATAGATTTTTGTAGGCTACAAGGAAGTGGCATTCATCAGAGGCTGCACACTGTCCCCTTCAAGTGCGTTTGACCAGCTTTGTCATCATTGTAATTTCACTTGATTGCATGTAAATCTCTTGCAATGAATAAGGACACAACTTGTTTATGGCACATGGAAGGCAAGGCAGTTGCAGTCCCAGGGGAGGGTTTCTATTTGTATGGTAGTCACAGGCTGGATTATTAGTAGATGGCCAGAGAGGGCTCTGCTAAGTCTTCAGGTGCAAATTCAACAGTAAAAGAAGGAAATGCAGCTGGTGTGACAGCCAGTGTGCATCTATCAAGAACAAACTGGCAAACCAAGCTAATTTCCTTGTATTACCAAGGGTAACAAGTTCTTGGGCTAAGGGAAGAGCAGCAGCTGTCTCTGGAGTTCTGCAAGACTTAACTGAAAACAAAAAAAGGATCTTTTTCAAAAGAAAAGTCCAATTCCTTGGCCATGCTTCCTGGTTCTGGAGTTGACATGAGGTACCCCAAGAGGCCTTCACCCTTTTCCTGGCATTGCTGCCATTCTGTAAGCAAGTCTAAAGAACTGCAAAGGGCTTGCTTCTGCCTCTGCTTCTGACAGTGATGCCGCCAGAAGACTTTTCATTCTCTTCTTCCTCCCCCTGCCTTCTTTCCTCTTTTATGTAACATAACTAACAAAATCGACATGCAAAATGTTGACCTTCTGAATTCTCAGCAGCCAGCCCTTACGAGCCATTTCAGGCAAAATAACCTGGAAACTGTTCAAAAGCTGATATTAAGTTGGACAGAAGGATCTGCAGAAGTGATGCTCCTTAGTTTGGAAAACACCTTGAATAGAAAGAGGGTTAAAAAATGCCACCGTAGAAACCAGGAGTCTTAACAGGAAGTGTTTGTTACAGAGTGTTTGCCAGAAAACCCAAGACTGGTTACTTTGGGAAGCAATAATGCTTTCTGTAATTCTGCTGAGGGCCTCCTTACTGATCTTAATGGTGGGTTTTGTTTTGCAAAGGGGCCTTGCCTGTTCACTCCAGGAGTTGTCTAGCTGTCTAGTTGTTCAGAAAACACCACAAGCTCTGTGCTGTGTGTTGTAGCACAAACCTACATCCCCATCTCCTGCAAAAGCATAAATGAACATTGATTACACATTATGTTTTCTTTCAGCACCTTGGCACTTGGCTGGGGGTCTGCAGCTGAGGCAGAGGAACCATGGCCCCGTGGTGTGCTCAGCCAGCCCACACCCACAGGCCAGGCAGTGGTGGTGGGTGGCTCTCTGCCCCCAGCTGAGCTAGACCTGCACTGTGCTGCAGGCAGAGGGGCACACAGGGTGTACACTGGGTGATGAGGGAGGCAGCTGCTTGTGGCTCTAGTGGAGATTGAGTTTTCCACACCTTGCCTCCTCTCTGGTGCCAGCAGGAATAGCTCAAGTGTCCTGCATATATGACTCACAACTAGGTGGCCCTAGTTTGGTCCTCAGAGGGCTTTCTTGGTGCAAGGTGTGGGAGTCTGAAGTACAGATTAATACAGCTCACCTTATTAAAATAAAGAAATTCAGTGCCAGTACAAAACAGGTCCTTAACTCATTGCTTCATGGTGTGTGAACAAAGGACTCTGGTGAAACCGTTCTTCTGTAGCATCTCAGTGCTGTGCTTCAAGCACTTAAAACTGCAAAAAACTTAAAAACTGCAGTTTGAGTGCCCAGTGTCTCATTTCACAGCACAGCTTTGGTGTTGCATAGCACAAAGTGCCACTGCTCTCTCCTTCAGTCATGATTTTGGCTGGGACCACTGAAGTGATTCCTGCTGGCTTCACCATGTCAGAAAAGAGCTGACACAGCATCTGACTGGAGAGAGAGCTATTTCTGAAGTGACTTGGATGTTCCCACTCTGAGCTGGCAGGTTGTCTCAGAGAAAGCTGTGTGAAGGTGGCTGAGGCTGGATTTGTTCAGCTGCAGCTTGCCCCATGAATGTTGGAGCCATCAGCATTCCAGTATCTCTTCCAGTATCACTGGTGAATACATTCTTCTCCCCAGACTTGGGATGACTGGACAATAGTATCCCCTTTATCTCAAGTTCCTGTCACAGTCCAAATTCCAGTTAGCAGGCATATTTGGGGAAGGGTGGGTTTCCATGGTTGCAGATGGACAAGGTTTCTTTGCAGTCTGCTACAGTGGGTAAAAGTCCTCTGATAATTTTAGCAATGTTTAAGCCATTAACTTGAAACAATTTTAACAGCTCCAGAGATGCAAAAATTTGCTTTTAGGTTGGGCTGCAGGTGAACAAATCCAGCCTCAGCCACCTTCACACAGCTTTCTCTGAGACAACCTGCCAGCTCAGAGTGAGAACATCCAAGTCACTTCAGAAATAGCTCTCTCTCCTCAGCCAGATGCTGTCTCAGCTTTTATCTGTGATAGGGAAAGAGGCAAACCCTGTGAGGTGGGTACTGTCTCTTTGTCCTTACTCAAGTGAACTCAGCTGTGGTAACTCCCCTGCTGGGGAACTACCATTCATACATAGCCTGAAGGTTTTCATCTCTGCTGATGGGCCATAATGGACTCAAGTGCAATAATGTTTGTGCAGCTATATCATCTTAGAAGGTGTCAAAGACTCCCAAAGTGATCCACAGCACTACATCATCCAGTTTAAACTCCCTGCCCCAGGGAAGGTACCTGGGTGTTCCTACCTGAACCATATACACCCAACAGATGTGTTTTGGGGATTGCTCCCCACCACTTCTTCGGGAGTTCCCCCACCACCCAATGGATCCAGTCTGTAGCCATCACTTTGACCAAGAGACATCAAAATTGCAACAACCAAGTCTCATTGTGAGGCCTACAGGTGAGACCTCTTATCCTTTCCTTCTCTTTCTTACGCATTTTCTTAAGTAGTATTTTTATGCTTTTATATTGCCATATCACTATATGTAGTAACCAAAATGGCTATGTAGCTGTTTTACAGTGCAACCAAATGGTTCTACAATAAACCCTACATGTGTGTATTTACAAACACCACTCATTCAGTGTCATTTCACTCTAATTCACCCCACAAGACCTATTAGTAAGAACCTGGGCTACCCTTGCCTTCTGCAGTGGGTTCTAACACAAGCGTTCAGATATCTGCTGCAAGCTTTTTCTCCTCAAAATGCACTTGGGTACCAGACCTTTGTAAAGTGAGTTAATCTAAAGTACTTAGACTCCAAAAAACCAAAACATCAAATATAAATGGATTCAGAGTAGGCAAGATCTGTGAAAAGATGTCCTAAATGATAAAAGAGACCTGGGGGCTGATAAAAGGAGTCAAAGCCCAAATAAGAAACTATCCTGCTGCAATAGAAATGAAGGGAGTGTAAGTAGAGATCAATAAAGTGGTTCAAGAGCTCTTCAACAGCCTGAAGCATAAGAGGAAAAAATACGAAATGTGGGATGGGTGTTGGAGCATTGCAGACTGCACAATGAAGTGCCAAGGGACTTAAAGAAAACATGGCAACATCACCTAACTAGTGATGAAGAAAAACTTAGAGAATTACAGACCTGATATCTCTCTCTGAAAACTTAAAGGAGCAAGTTACTGACTAGTTATTCTCTAATCCTATAAAGATATATAAGTTTGTAAATAAATGGCAGGAATGGGTTTGTTGAGGTTTCACTGAGGACAAATCTTTTCAAACTAATTTGATTCCATTCTTTGACAGGATAACTCGCCTTGTGGCTAGGGGGGAACAGCACTAGATGTGATATGTCTTGACTTTGGAGAGGCTTCTGGCACTGTCCCAGAAGACATTCTCCTAAGCAAGCCGAGGAACCGCAGCCTATTAAGATTCACAATACGTTGAGTTCAGTGTCAGAGAGCTTTCTGGGGAAATCTTCCCAGTGATGGTCCAGAGTCCCAATCTAGTCAGTATTTTCAGCAGTAACTTTTGGAAATTGCTTTGTTATAAATTTTCCTGGTGATATCCAATGTGGGGTGGAGTATTGGGAGGCCTGGGGGAGGTGTCTGTCAGCACCTGTGGAGGGTAGGATGTGAATGGTTGGTAAGTTGAAGAAACAATCCCAGTCAACAAGATGAGTTTCAGCAGAGGCATGGGATGACCTGCCATGAGGCAGCTGTGAGAATGTGGAAACACAAAGTGAGATCCTCTGGGCAGCAGTCCTGTAGAAATGGCTTCTCAGAGGCTGGAAAAAGAGAAAGTGGAGAACCTGGAGGACTGTGCCCCATACAAAATCCTCTTACTATAAGGATAACAATGACCTGTTTTCTTTGCCCTTGTCAATAAAACAAGAAGAAAAAATTAGCGATGCCAACAGAAATCCCACAATTGGCTTTGCTTTCATTTCTGCCCAAGATGCTCCAGAAGAAGAGGAGGCAATCAAATCTCTTCTGGTAGCTTTAAGGGCTTATTTGGACACCCCTTCTGTTAATAGAGACACAAAAGTGCTCTGTACAGTATGTCTTAGTGCCAAGGATGTGCCATGGGGACTTTCTGAGGACACCTTTGAAGCTTTTGTGTTGAGATGTTATTCCCTCTACAGCTTTTTCATACACCCAGCTTGTACTCATAATTCCTATGGAATGGAACCAGTGTTTCTGTAATGGAAGCTTATTTTCTTCTACAGCAGAGGCATCTTCCTGGGAAGGTATTTGTAACTTCACAACTTACACCCTAAAATAAAGTCTTTGAAGGGTTTTTTTCTTTAATTACCCAAATTTCATACATGTTTCAAAGTACTTCCTAGGCCTGTGGAGTTTTTTATTGCATTCTTGAAACTGGGCCAATTTCTGAGTGCATGCCAGCAATGACTAGTAGGTGGGTCACAATAATTCTTTGAGCCACAGCTCCCACTCAGCTTGCCATGTACATGGCAATAGCAATGGTACAGCCTGGGACATGGGCGATTGCTTACATTTAAGTGCAGTGGGAGCATCTGCTGAGCTCATCCACCTCACACCATGCCTTTAGACTCCATGTCTAAGCTCAAACTACACCCTAGGGCACATGTGGCTAAGTGCAATGTGGAAAAGGCACCAGGGGTATCTGCTGTTGGCAGTGGGGCAAAAGTATAAGCAAACCCCACCAGTCACCTGTAGGAATGCCCTGGGGCTGGTCTGCCCACCTATCTCTGGGCAAAGCACAGACCTCCTGGGTGAAGGGAAGGCAGAGAGGAGGGGTAAATCTACTCATGGTGTTAATAATCTATGAATTTTAAATGCCTCATTTAAATAGCAGGAAGCACTTAATCCCCTCCTGCTGCAGAGGCAGGTTGGGAGCACTGTGTGCTCTGCTGGGCGCTAAGCGGCACTGGCACAGCTCTGTCATTAGCAAGCTGGCTGCTGCTGGCACATGCACACGGATGACAACGTCTTTTAAAACATTTTTTTTCTTCTAATACTCCAAAGGTTATTCTTGGTGACAAGTGCTTTCCAGCTTGTGGCCGGGGCTGAGCAACTGCTGCTCCCATTTGTGCAGGCTGGCTCCTCCTCCACTGAGGCCATATTCAAGCACAACCAGATCTCTCAGATGCCTTTCTGTTACCATCTAGATCTATACCTATGTCCTGCTGTGCTGTCGAGAGGTGGATGAGGTGAACTGTAGGTGAACAAAGGTCTTGTTGCCTCTTGTTTATCTCACCAGTGTCCAGGTACAACAATACCAGGTGTCCTCCAAAATGTTTTCCCAAATCAAAGGGCTATGCTGGTGGAGATGTGCAGGTAGGCATCATCCCACTACAGCAGCTGAAGCCTGAAGAGTCACATGCAGCTGATGGGGGCTTCTCCTCACACATGGTGCTGTGAAGAGGCATCCCGTTGGTACTTAGGGATGGAGAGTAGTGGAGGGGTGCTTCTATGCCAGGGACAAATGACTTACAAACCAGTCCAGCAGCCCCAGACACGGAATAGGCATCACAGAGTATTTTTGTGGTTTGTCTGAGCTTGTTCAGAAGAGCCCTGATCACACCAACACCACAGTAATTGCCAGAAAGGTGACAAAATCCAATCCACGTGCTGCAACTGCCTCCTTCCTAACTTAAAACCTTTGCTCAGACACTTCCATTTCTCACTGCACTGTACCACAACAGATTGCTGATGCTTGCACACTTCTCTGACTCATCCCAGCCTTCGCTGGCTTGGCCCCCTTTGGTCCTAGATCTAAGCCTCAGAACCTGTGGGAACCAGAATACCTCTGTGCAGCAGTGGCAGCAAACCAGCCCCACAGGGTCCCAACCCCCCCCCCCCCCCCCCCCCCAGTCCCATCACTGGAGTCAAAGGCAATGAGCCAGAGCCAGAGCTGGAACTTCTGTGTTTCCCCTCAGGTCAGAAGTAGGTGTGGGCAGGAGCCATCCAGCAGGGCAGGAGGTGGGAAGTGACCCCACAGGCCTGTGGAAGGAGGTGAGAGTGTGCAGGACTCAGTAGGGCAGTGATCTCTTTGTGGCTTTGCCAAGCTCTGGCTGCCCAAGGAAGCAATGTCTAGGGCAGCCTTCCCACGGCTGCTCTGCCAGGGCTGCCATTCCTACTGCACGAGTGCCCAACCGGGAATCCTTCCAGCCCCAGCTGGGCATTTGGCATTGCACTGTGAGGTGCCCAACCCCCTGTCTCTCCTGGAACCCCGTAAGTGGGTCCCATGCCGTCAGGCAAAGATGGGAGTCTGCAGTTATGGGCTGCACCAGCTGCCCCTATGCTGCAGAGGGCAGGTAAGAACAGTTCTAGCTAAAGGGCCACTGTAAAGGGCACTTCTATGGTCAGGTGTCCAAATACAAGTGGAAAAAATCAAGTCAGTGATGATGCTGGGTGAAGAGGCAGCATGGTACTGACCAAAACTGGGACACAGTTCCTGGAGAGATTTTGGGGGACTTCTTTACCCAAAGGCTGATTTTTGACCAGCACCCATGCAGTGCAGCATCACCAGGCCAGCAAAACCTGTGGGGTGCTGTGGGTGCCCTCTGTGGCAACAGTGGTGGGAAGGCAGCCAGAGGTACCATTGGCCCCACACCATGCACGGCCCTTAGAGGATGTCCCTGTACTGTGGTAGGCCTCTGGAACAAAGCAGCTCCTTTGATCGCCTTGGCTTTTCCCTCCTGATGTCAGGATGTGTTATTTACTCTCAACCACAGCAGTGATGCAGGGGAGGAGGCAGAAAGGGAAGATGTGCAAAGCCCAAAGCACGAGGGCTGCTGGGAGGGGCCAGCTGCTGTAATTGCAGGCTGCCATGGGAAGCTGATGGGAGAAACAAAGGGGAAGATCAGCAGCAACAAAAACAGCAGTGAAACATCCTCTCTGCCAGCTAGGCAGGATCAAGTGCTCCAGGGTCCTCCCAGTAGTACCCAACTGGAGGGCTGGGATCAAGAGGTGGGGGGGCAAACCAGCCAGAGCCATTGCAACCAAGTCCAGGCAGCTGCCCCAGGGAAAACAGAAGCAAGCAGATAGCTAGACCCAAAATGAAACATAACAGCTTCAGGAAAAAAAAAAAAAAAAATCCCCAAAGGCACCAAACCTGTTGGGTTTTCTTTTAGCTTGCGTATTTTTTAATGGAGTAAAAAAGGAAAATAGAAGGAACATGCCATAGATGTCAGCCTGGTGCAGATCACCCTTCTGCATGGAGGGCACCAGGGGCCCCATACAGTTCCCTCATGGCAGCCAGTCCCACCCCCCCTCCTCTTCCCTGCAGTCAGCTGGAGAAGGAAGTGGATGAAGAGCACACGGTGGATACAGCACAAGCACAGAAGAAGAGCACAGCAGCGCCGCAGGCCGGCCTTTAGCCAGGGATGGCTATGCTGGCACGGGTAAAATAAAAGTACCGCAGATTCTCTATGTCCCAATTAAAAGGTGCAACAGTAACAATCTCCCCTTGAGAGCTGCACTTTAAACCCACACAAAAAACATTTGGGGACTCTTGTAATTTTTCTTTTACTGTCCCACATGTGAGCTCTGGGGCTGATGGGCAGCGTGGCAGTGGCAGCAGCTGCTCTTGGTGGCTGCTGGCACTACTGCAGTCAGAAGGACCAGCAAGCTCAACAAGAGCCTGGCCTCAGGGTCTCTTGCCCATCTTTTTCAGACCCTTCCCAAAAGGCATGGCAAAGGGAGGTAAGGAGGCAGATGTCAGGTGCTTGTTAGCTTCAAACCCAGTGGCTTTCACTCATTGTGGGCTCCCACCAACAAAGCTCTGGCTGCTCATCTGAGGAGGATCCCTCTTCTCTGCCTCATGCATACACATTTATATAGAGAGAGATATCTGGTAAACATTCTGTATGAAAATAAATAGTTCATCTGTGAGGTAAGAACCATCGTTGCCTCCATCTAGTCACCTGCTATGTTACATCTCTTTTTGTCCATGACAATCTTGTTCCCACTGCTGTTTCCCTAACCCATGGGCACCTCCTCCCTGCCTCCTGGGGCAGCCAAAAGCACGACAGCAGGCAGAACTGTATCTTTTGGCAGCCCCTCTCTTTACTTGCTGCCTCCCAAATTTTGGCTTATTTTAGGGAACCTGATGAAAATGGTTCCCTTTTACAGCACCTGTTTCTTGACAGAAGAAATGATCTTCATCTCAAAAACACTTTACAAAGAGTAGGATTTTAATTTTCTCTTCCAGGGCCCTCAATTAAGAAATATGTGTCTAGATAGCACTGTTTATATAGATATAGGTATAGTTTTTATTTATTTTATTACCAACCCAACATTTCAATTTGCAGCTGTTGATGTAACTCATGACATACTCTCATGGTGGTGGTGGCTATTCTTCTTTATCCTTAAAAAGAAATGCATTTCAAATTAAAATTATGCTTTTTTTGTTTATCTGGTGTTCCTAAAAGGTACTTGAGATGACGCAGGAGTCCTGATGTGGGTGGCAGTTTTTAAGCCTGTACCTGTCAATGGCCTGGAGACCACCTGCAAGGTGCGGGTGCTGGGAAAACTGGGGTAGCAACTGAATGGAAGGGCAGCCACACCACAGCTCTGGGTGGGATGGTGCTGGGAACATATGGGAACGCTATCCAGGTTTTCCTGAATTCATTTCCACCTCTTAGCAGGAGGACCATGCAGCAAACCTGCCACCACCACCATCCCAAGGAACCAGCGCTGCTCCCCCCAGAGCATGCTGTTTTATTTCTTTAACAGTTGTAAATTAACATCATTTTCTCTCCCTGCAGTACCACAAGCTCAAAGTTAATTATACAAAGAGAAATGCCATAGTCAAAATATACATGACACGCATTGTATTAAGAGGGTTGGGGGTTTTTTTTCCTTCTTTTTTTTCTTAGCCCAGGCAGGTGATTGAGATGCTACATGCTCCAGCCTTTATCACTAAATGTGTGTGACTGTGTGTCTGTGTTTGTATTAAAAATATATCAGTCTTGTGATGTTCTTAAAAAAGAAAGAAATGGAAGGCGGCAGGGGAGGGAATGGGTCATAGTGAAAAAGTTTTTCGACTGTGTGTCTTCAGAAATACACATGTTCAATTCCAGCACTGACGGCAGCTTGAAGCTTTGAGTTTAAATTTGTAACATTTTTCGGATTAAGTAGTTTAAAAAAATCAATCAGCGTGCTCCCCCATGAACCAAAAAGCAACAAGCAAACAGAAAAAAAAAACACAAAAAAACCACAAATTCCTGAACCAGACTTCTGTAATTCTCAACCAGTAAAAATAAGGAAACATCTCCTTACAGTGGAGGGGTGCTCAGCAGGAAAGGAGACAACCCCTGTGGGAGAGGTGGCCTTTGGAGATGGTTGAAACTTCATAATTTCATTGAATAGGGTCAGTGTCTGGGTTTATTGTGTTTTATTTCAACACTTGCCATTGTTGCTTTCTTTTGTACCATTTTTGGATGGATTTTGTCCCTTTGTTTTTTTCCCTCTCTGATGGTTTTGCTCTTCTTGGCACGCAGCTGTCCGACCGTCTGGGCAGTGGCAGCCCCCACAGCCAGCCATACCCTCCAGTGAAACCACGCTTCCAGGACTGGTGTCCGGTGAGGTAACGGAGGAGGGGGTCCCTCCCCCGGCAGCACCGTCCCTCCACCGCCTAAAACCCCTTGATGTAGCAATAGGCCTCCAGGGTGGCGAAGAGGATGTAGAGCAGCCAGAGGCTGACGAAGAGCAATGTTGTGGCCACTTTGCACCCCCGGGGGCCGCCCAGCTCCCCCCCAAGGTGGGGTCGCCGGCGGTAGAGGAGGACGCTGATGCAGATGAAGGCGAAGATGGTGAAGAGGGTGACAGAGAACGCCAGGGTGCCTGCTGACACCTGGAACTCCTGCCCCTGCGACGCCCAGTAGATCGCTGCCACTGACCACGCCAGCCCGATGCCCAGGAAGACGTTGACAGCATTGCTGCCTGTGACATTGGTGATGGAGGCGTCAGCATACATGTCCTGGATGGCTGCGGCTTTGCTGGCGAAGGTGTCTGGGGTTGAGGGAGAAGGGAAGGAAAAATCACTGGGGGTCCAACAGGAGAAACAGACAACACTTCATGTCTGGGGAACAAGGGAGGCTCAGGTGTGGCACCGACCAGGTTAGGACGCAGACCAAGAGGTGCACAATCCCCTCCTAGGTTCAGAGATCCCATGTTGCAACAAAGCATGGTGCAGACCTTGCCTGGGGACAGGGCTTTGAGGATACCCTTCCCAGCTTGAACCCCATCCCATGACAGCTTCTCCCCTGAAACCAGGAGTATCTCCAGAGGACTCATCTCCCACCCCATCCCCTCCCTGTGGCCGACCTACCTGGTACAGAAGTGCCGAAGGCGACGAAGATGACGGCAGTCACTGAGTCCTTGAGGCCAATGGTGCAGCCAAAGTGGGAGGCGAGGTCGCCGATGACCGCTGTGAGCATGCCGATGATGAGGATGGAGACAACGAAGCAGGCCCAGCCATTGCAGTACTCAGTGGGGGGCACGCAGGCAAACAGCACCTTCCAGAAGACGGTCAGGAAGTGCATCACGTAGTCAAAGCAGGACGGCAGGCGCTCCTCGCCGGACTCATCCTCATCCTCATCACCTGCTGCAAACAACATGGAAGGAGAGATCCAGCATTCATTCCACTGGGACAAGGTGGTATGGCACTGGCCATGACAGTAAACTCAAGCCACAGCAGGTCCTTCAGTGATGGGTGAGGCTTGGCAAAAAGAATGCCTTCCAGCCACCCCAGACCCCGCAGGGATGGGGAGTGATGGAGTGGGGTGTTGTACCCACAGAGGGCCAGCCCTGTGCCCATCCACAGGCAGTCACATAGGAGGTAGTCATCCTGTGGAGATCACTGTTGAGTGGCATGAAGAAATTATACAGGCAAGTGATGTTCTGGGCCAAAACTAGCAGAAAGTAATAGAATTGGGAAACTGGAGAGATCTCTTGATCTTCCTGCTCCAGAGCATGGGCTGGACCATCCACTGCCTCCTCTATAGCTGGGTGGAAAACACCCCTTTGGGACAGATGCCAAACCATCGAGGAAAGGTTAAGAAAGATGTCCAAGTGCCATTAATAGCATAGATGTGCCTAAAATAACTTCCCCACAGCTGGCTCTGAAAGCAGTGAGCTCTCTCAGGCAACAGCTAGCAGGTCTCTGGGCCTTTTCCTTTACCAGCTGCTGCCTCATGAGGCAACATCTCCAGTCTGCATGTGATAACCCTCCCTACTCCCAGGAACTCTACTGGCTATGACAGGACAGGACAGGACATCTTCCAGTAGGAGCTGCCTGCACTGGCCAGGATCCCAGCCAGGATGGGATTTTGCTGCCTGTACACTACTCATCACATCACCAAAGCAGCAGGAGCACTGCCAGCTGATGCAGTCTTTGAACACTGGCCTTCAGGAGGGCTCTGCACCAGAAGATGGATCTCCCAGGCTCCTCACTAATGCACCTGCAAAAGCCCACTATATTTGGAGCAGAGGAGCTCTTCGGACTGGCTTTGATGATGGGTGACCACAGCCGAGCATCACTGACCAGGGAGATGCTGTCATTCCAGGCTGCATGAACCCTGTGGATGTTCATGTGGATTTTCTGATGTTCCCCTCACCTGCGCTCACAGTAATGGCCTCCATGAACTGGTCCCTCCAGGAATGTGTCCCTACAACCAAAGCCAGGTTTGTCTTCTTAATCAGCTTGTCCACGGTGCTCTGTTGTGGGAATAAAGATGCACAGCAATTAAACCAGCTGCTAGTGGGCAAGGATGATCTTGCAGTGCACTGTGGTCTCACAGACCCTTTTGGAACTGTGGAAATGTCACAAGCACTCTCCTACCAGCTAGATATGTCCATGACTGGAGTTGAGCCCACCTTCTCCCTGGACTGGCTGACCCAAACCTCACCAGAGCCAGCTTGTTTGCCACACCTCAATCCTGATAAGGTTTCTTCTTCTTCCCTCAACCCTGCCTCACCAGAGCCAGCTTTGTTCCTGCCTTCTCTTGCCCACAGGCTTCTTCTGCTTCCAGCAGGACCTTCTTGCCTTTCTCCCTCCACCTCCACCAACTAACCAGCAGCTGCTACTTTTGACATCTCCTGTAGACTTCACCGACCCTTTACTCCATTACATACTTCTTTTCCTCTTTCAACAGCCCTTTCCCTGCACATCCTGCCCCCTCAGTCCTGCTCTCTGAGGCTGCTCGACAGTGCCACATGGCTTTCCCCTCCTGGAAGACCCCTAGGACACCTACTGACCTTGAACTCATAGGACTCCTCAATGATGACTTCCAGTTTGGGGTGTTCGCCGAGTATTGGTTTGCCCATCTCTGCAATTCTCTTGGCTTCCTCCTCTTCAACTGTCATCTTCCTCTCAGCCACCTCTGTGAAAGCAAGGCCAACACCAAGCTGTGGGCAGCAGCCTGCACCTCCAGGGCACCATGGGGGCTTGTCTGCAGGGCCTGAGCAGGGGCTTCTGCAGTGCCCTCACAGCTTGCTGAGCTCATGCAGCACTTTGGGGGACAGTGGTGGGGGGCAGTGGTGGGGTGACCACAGAAACAAAGGACCAAGATTTCTGAATACCAGTCACCAAGAATGTAGGCAATGTGTTTTTAATTTATTAAAAAAACCCAAAACCCTTGAATGTTTCTTCAGTCTGCGTTGGTGCTCTCGGTTGACACACACCCTCCCATCACCCCTGCAGCAGCCACAGCTTTGGTGAGACCAAGGTACCAAATCATTCTGCCATTTGGCAGAAGTGCCCTTTAAGATGCTTCTAAAACCCTGACATGCTCCCTGATTTGAATAACAAGAGACAGAACCCTTTTTTCCCCCTTTGAGTAGAAAACCATGGTTGGCACCTTGTGCACTGATTGCAGTGCTTGATCTGACACTCAAGACACAGATAGTCACAACCACATGTAAACCACATGTGAACTGGAAAAATTAACAAGAAGAAGTAATGAAACAAGTAGTTTTATCCTTTCATAATGCTGTGAGGGTGCTGAGGCACTGGAACAGGTTTTCCAGAGAAGATATGAATGCCCCAACCCTGGAAGCTCAAGGCCAGGTTGGATGTGGTGTTGAGCAACCTCAGGAAAGGTGTCCCATGGGAGGGGGGTTGAAACCAAACCAGGACCCCGGGTCAGCAGCATGCTGAGATGACCCTGTGTCAGGCTCAATCTTGCTGGTGACCCAGCTAACCCAGCAAAGTGCCTCAAGAGGGTCCTGGTTGCCCACATGGGAAAGAGCATCCCAACCAGCTGGAAGGGTGCCCTGGCAGTGTCCCTAGGCCTGACCCAGATCTCCTCTTCCACCCACATGCCCAAGTGTAGGCACACGCTGATGTGCTCTCTGTAAAACTTGGACATCTCAAGAAAGGGGCTGGGTTTCCCCTGGCTTTCCTGTGCATGACCAGTCAGGGTGTACAGCTGCAATACGGGGTCCAGCTGAGCCTGGGAGTGGGAGCTGGAGCTGGAGCTCTTAAGAATCTGGGAGGTTCTTAACAACCTGGGAGGGCATATCACAAAGGCAGAGCATCTTGTTCTGGCTAAGCAGTGGGTCAGATGCTACCTGAGATTTCCTGCAGAGGTTACAAATGCCCAGGTAATGCCTCAGATGTGATTAATTCCATGTGGACTCTAGCAGATCTCATACTTCACACCAAAAATCACATGGAAATGATGCAGTCCCAGCGAAATCTATTTATAAACTTTGACTTCTCTCTTCAACTGCCTGGCTAGATTGACTGCAAAGACTGTAAACCTTGCAAGACCTGCAGATTTTATAAAACATACAATAACTCATGTGGCAGGTGACATTATTATAACCCATCACAGAAACAGGAAAGTTCCATCCATCACTTGAAATCAATGATGTACATCAAAACCATCACTGCCTAGCTCCAAGACACCATAGTCTGGATTTAGGAATCCCCGTAAACTTAGAAAAAATTTACAGAGACAGAGCAGCACAGCACCTGGAGAAGAAGGGCAGTGCAGGATGCTGGGGGGGCAGGGGGCACATTTTTTCACTAGAAGGGTAGTTAAGCATTGGAATGGGCTGCCAGAAAGGTGGTGGAGTCACCATCCCTGGAAGAGATCAAGAAACAACTGGACGTGGCACTTAGTGCTATAGTTTTGACATGGTGGTGTTTGGTTAAAGGTTGGACTCAATGATCTTGGAAGTCTTTTCCAACCTTTATGATTCTATGAGTGGTTGATTCTATGAAAATGTTCTGCTTTACACTACACTTGGACTCATGAACTGATGATTATCAAGATTATCAAGAACAAGATTCAAGGTACTTATATTCACTGGACAAGGAGTCAGATATAATGTACATCCTTTTCTAAGACAGAACGAGAAAGTCCAGTCTCCACCTGGGAGTGTGTGAAGATGACTAGGTGTGTCCATTGAAAATGCTGGTGCTCACACATCAGTTGACATGGCACATATGTATGTGACTTTGCTTCTGTCTGAGCTCCCCATAACCTGAAGGTCAGGGGCGAAGGCACCCTCAGCTTCACAAAGCCCAGCTTGGCAGATGAGCTGAGCGCATGCTGGCATGTGCTGACAATACAGAGCTGAGCAAAAGCACTATGGCCATCCCAGCAGGGTTGCAAAGCCCAGGCTTGGTGACAGTCTGACTCGCTACAGCCTTCCCTGGAATAACTGCATCTGAAAAGCTGCGGTCACAGTTGCGAGCGCAGTCCCTTAGGCTCCCACTCCCTGGCTGCAGTTGCAGAGTGGAGAAAGCAAATGTCTGGAATCTGAGGAGATGCTCTGGAAAAAGGGAGGATCAGGCAGAATTTCCTCAGCTTAACAACTCCAGCAGAAATGATACAATGAAACCTCAGTCCCCAATCTAACTGATTTGACAAAAGCCTTTGGCATGGTAAGAGAACACAGAGCCTCACGCAAATGTTATGCCTCTAGGCGAGGCTGAACTGCAGGCAGGTCTGTAGGCACATGCAGTGCAGCAAGCTTTCTTATCTCCAGAGGAAGTGGTATCCAACAGAGCTTTATCCCAGAACCTGGCATCTTTCTTATGCTAGTTTATGTACTTGCACCAGGCAGGACAGTGCAAGATCTGAAGCCCTCCCTGTGGAGGAAGATCTCCTGCGTCTCTTCTCTGGTGTGCCAGGTCCAGGGCTGTTGGGCAGGCTGCATGCCTGCGTCTTCAGGACCTTGCACCTTCTAGCAGATGGCTTTGTTGTCTCCACAAGCTACCTGTGGATCACCTGCTGATTCAACGAGCAAGGCAATCACTTGCCAGGCAGCTCTTAGAGTAAATCAAGCAACACAACCATGTCCAAGAGTGTTTGTCAGCCTAGGGGCTGGATGCTAGCATGAGCATGGGACCAGACACCCCACAAAGTGAAGGTGGTGGGAGTCCTGCTATTCCAGAAGGCACCTTGCCAGCCGACTAAGTGCCACCAGAGGCACCTTCAAGCCCTAGGTAGGCCCCTTGGAGTGAAGAGACAAGCTGACTGGCAATGGAGACCTTCAGCCTACTGACAGCACATCCATGGAGACATGAATAATGGAGGCCCTGATGTCACCATGCAGCTCCTCTGCCATGTGTATGGGGAACTGGGGTGCAGAGGCAAGAACACAGGCACCCAAGAAGTCATGTCAAGAGCATCCCATGGGGACAGATGATTGAACATGACTGCCAAGCTAAGTCTTTCCATGTCAGCTGCAAGCAAACCACAGGAGAACAGGCACAGGGAGCACGTCCTAATGGGTACCTCATAGAAATATTAATAGTGGAAGCTTTTGGATAAGGAAGAAAGGAGGTAATTCCTTAATGTCTCATTAAAATGCAGTCACATTTGTGAACGTGCAACAGGAAAGCAAAGCACAAAAACCTAACAAATTTCAAAGGTGCACCTGAAAATATTTAAACTGCCATTGTATTTACACTGAGGCTCCATCCTAATGTAGGAGACAAACACAGATCAGGACTCCCATGTCAGGTATGTGCTGGATCTTGCTCAATGCACTTGTGCAAGTGACCCATAGGTGCCAAATATCAGGCTGCTAACTGTCCTCTGAAATTAAGGCAGTGGCAGAACGGACAAATTTAGGAGCACAGCTGACATTTTTTTGCCCCAAACTATACTTGCCATACAGTTAAGGGGGGGAGCTAAGCACCTTCAAAGAGTGATATGAAGCACCTACATGATTTCACCAATTCTGCCCACCTACTGTTTAGGACACATGAGCATCTTGTGGCAGGAGTCAGTGCCAACCTCTGCAAAACACTACATCCCATCCTCAACCTGTTCCAGGCCTGTTGGGTCTGCCTGTTTCAAAGGGATGCTGAGGGCTGAGTTGACCCTGTGTGTACTGGCCCAACAGCTGAAAAGGAATAAACTCTTACACCAACCCAGTGGCAGAGAACAATCCCAATGTTCCTGCTTTTCAGGGAAGTGCTTCAGCCAGCACAGGGTACATCATCCTGCCTGTGGAGCCACAGGAGGTTGCCCCTGCAGCAAGTGTGGAACATGCTCCCATGCAGTCTGGTATAGGGCTGGGGTCTTGGAGGGCTCCTCCAGGAAGCAGAGACAGGATATCTGTGAGGTGTGTCACACATCACCCCAGTGTGGTAGCCTGCAAAGAAGACTACCAAGGGCTAAGACAAATAAAACAGTGAGGATGGGGGGTGTGTGTGTTGGGAGACAGATATTTAATTTGCAAGGTCAAGTCTGTCAAGGTGAATGCTGCCAAGCTGCAGCTTAATTATTAGCTAGCCTGATTTCTGTTTGTATCTGCATCAGTACCTACTTTTCAATGCGGATTGCACCCTGGACTCCCTGCTGTCAACTCCAAATAAGCCTGATAAGGTCTGGCTGTGCCTATCGAGAACAGAGCTTGCCAGGACCTTCTGGACTGCCTCCATCTCCTCCTTGGGAAGAATAAGGTGGGCAGAGAGGGGTCCCCTAGACCCTACCTGCTCTGGCACCTAGGTATGTGCTACCATTGAGTGTTAGGAACCTCTCTGGGCTGCAGGAACACACACAGGCTGCTGAGGCCAGGCAAGCTGGGGCTGCTGTGCCAGCTGCTGCACCAAGGTACCCTGCTCCTGGTGCCAGGGAGCCAATGGGTCAGACAGAATATGCTACAAGCAGGTGAGACAACAGGTCTGGTAAAATCAAAGCCTGGATGGGAGGAATGAGGATGAAGTCCGCTTTTGCTTGGGCTGTAGCAACGGCCACAGCTGATACCCACTAGGAAAGGAACAAGGAGAGGTTTTTAGATAAACCACTCCATGCTCTCATTCTGCTTTGTTCAGACCTTTAAAGCTATGACAGACAAGGGGGCTCAGCAGCTCCTGGTTATGGTCCTGCCACTGCTGTGCTCTGCAGCCCTGGGCATGTCCCTGCCATGCTCACTGCTCAGCTTTCACCCCATGTCTGTCTCAGTCTGTCTCTCTCAACTTATGCCTGCAGGTCCATCCCAGGACTTGAGCTGCAGTGATCTGCAAAGTGCTTTCAGACCAGCACATGAGAGGCCATTTCTTGGGCTCGAAATACTGTAAGCATATCCCCTCCTCCTTATATTTCTTACAGGGAAAGGGGAGCACTGAACTGGGCTCCCACATCATGCATTGCTTGCCCACTCAACCACCTTCAGACTGGGGGGAATCAAATGGGAACTAGACATTGCCTGTGGCTTCCTGGACACATTATAAACCAAAGTTAGATAAAGACCATTTCTATGGTGTAATCTGGCCCCTGCATCTTTTGAGCTGAAACAGGGCAATGGGAAGGCCCTGTAACACCATCAAAGAGGTAGATACTCATCACCTAGGCAATGCTGCAAGACTACCAAACAACCACAGACCAGTTTGTATTCCCTGACACTTGCTGAATAAATTGGATTAAAACCAGCAATGTATTCAGGAAAGATTGCTATGAAGGCCATTTCACACTCCTCGAGTTAATCTTGTCTCCATCCATTTCTGGAGTGGTCATATATCTGCATGAAGGTCACCCCTTTTGGGGACTGTGCTGCTAGGAAGAAATTAAAATAACAATTAAAATGGGATCTTGTTTTTTTGTTGGGGCTTAATATGATATAATCCTGGTTAAACAAGTAAATAGTGAGCATGAATGAGTTCCTCTCTCCAGAGCACTGTCAAGCTGTCAGTCACAAGTGGGGAAGACTTCTGGCTAAAAGACACTCTGGCTTTGGAGATTAGCATATGGATATGCCCTTTATGGAAGCACATGCACACATACAAGCACTGGCAGCCTGGGCTGCTTTCTAAAATGTAAGGAATCTGCTTACTTAGCCCTGAAAGCTATTTTTGAGACATGATACATCCTGTATACATGCCCCAGTGTTCCTTAATGCTAACTGGGAAATGCTGCACATTCATGAGAGGGAGGCTAAGGCACAGAGCTGGGAACTGAGCATTATTCCCCTCCTGGCTCTGCCTTGAGATTCCTGCTGACATAACCACCCCCGACTAGCCAGACAACTGGCATCTCTGTTCCCCAGTCTTTCCCAGTGCAAAGTGGACATGGGAGTTTTAATGCATAAATAAAGAAACATATTTAGAAATATTTTCTTTGAACTGGATGAATATATAGAAATTATGATACAGAAGTATCTACCATTTAGATAATTCCACATCCCTTCAAAGATTTAGATCACTTGAACCCAAGAACTTTCAAGCAAAGGCTGTGCTCAGGCTTTCAGTGACTTTTGCAAAGGCTGGAAAGACCTGCAGAACAGATCTTCCACTGCTCGCAAAGGCAGGGACAACTGGAACACCTATGCACTTTGGTATCAAGTATTTTCCTGTATAAAGAGTATACAGAGAGATCTGTATACTCTTTGACACTACCAGTGTCAAAACAGAAGTTTAAAAAAACCCCAGACTCTCAGCTACCCCATTCTATTCTGAAGCCTGAACAGTTGGTGCTGGACACATGGCCAAGCTTTGCATGGCCTTGCAAATCTGGCTCAAAGAGCCCATTTGGAAGAAATAAATGCTGAGAAGAACCTGTGCCCTGCCTAATTACTTCACCTTGTGTAAAATTCACAGCACTGTTTTCCTTGGGAGGGCCCTGCAGGGCTGAGGGACCGAAGTCAGGATCCCTCATTTCACCCCAGGTAAGGACTCCTGGGACAAGAGAGGCACTGCCACTTGGGCTCATCCATCAGGGCACCCACACCTTCTGTGAAGAGAAGGGATCACTCCTGTGAGCGGGGGCTGTGCAGGTGCTGGCCCTGCAGGGGTTGCCAAAGCGTTGCTGTGGGTGGGGACAGGGCTGCAGAGGAGAGCCAGGGCAGTCCCAGGGCCACATCCCTAGGAATGGGATGCTGCCCAGGAAGAGCTGTGCAAGCTGCTCCAGGAGGCAAGGGACGAGGCGCAGGAGTGACGGATTCCACCGAAACGTTCAATAATGCAGTTTTTAAACAAAGATTCCCGCGCGCCTGTGTAACCTAAATCTAACATGACACGGACTAAACGAGGATGCTGCTTGTCTCCCTGCTGATTAGCCGTGATTGCTGCTGAGTGACACTCCAGCACGTGCCTGCTTGCCGGCCTGCTGCTGGATTGAGGCACATGTGGGAGCCAAGCACCGCGAGCCCAACACACGTCACATGCACAGAGGGCACCCTGAGGCAGCTCGGCAAGGGGGGAACCCCAGGGACCCCTCACCAGACAGAAGGCTCTCCCTTATGAACTGAAAAGTAACTTTTCATTGCTGGTGACCAAGTTCTCCAATAACGGCTGCCAAAAGCAATCAGGCTGGATCACAACAGAGGGAGGAAAGTTATGTTATTTTAATAGGAATTATTTGGTTCCCGGGGTTCTGATCAAATTAGGCAGCTACTGAATTAAAGCAATGAAATTACCGGGAAGCAGGCTGTGCTCAACTTATTTTTAGTCCTCCTGGATCTGAAGAGGTAACAAAGGAAACCATCCAAACCATTCTGAGGAGTTTTCCATAAACACCCTAAGCTGGTATTTGGGGAACTGGGGATTTCTGCCTGCCACTAGCAATTTTCTAATTAGTCCAATAGCCAACGGGCTCAGGACATCCCCTGTGCAGCAGATTTGGCATCCTCCAAAAAGGGGCAGGACTGAAGCCTGCATGGCAGATGTGGCTCCTCTGATTTGCAGCACAGCTCAGGCATCATGAATGCTTTGGTTTTCAGCTCTGCTCACAAACCTGTGGGATTTTGAGCTCCTCTCTGCACCCTGCATGCCCACCCTTATCTTCCAAGAAATGCTTCTTAGTGCAAATTCAACAGTAATCGCATTTGGAATTGAAGGAATAACGACAATACAGGAGGCGTACATTGCACCACAGTGGGATAAAGACAGACCAGTGTAATGGGGATTTCAGGCAAGGAAGAGGGGCTCAGTATTAATACACATGAAATCCTGACACAGGGAGAGGAGATGAAGAGTGCAGAGCCAGAGCTGAGGGTGAGGAGGGAAACGGTGCTGGTGCTGATCATATTCTGGTAGTACTGCTCTGGCGCTGGGCACACCCTGGGGACCCCCCAGGATGGGAGGTGGAGAGCACATGGGTGAAGGCACTGAGGGGTGACATGTGACCCTCCATGGGAAGGGGACACCTGCACAACCTTGTACCCTTGCCCACCCCAGGCAACACTGTCCCACACTGCAGGGATGCCACCTCCCCTCCAGAAATCCCTGTCTTCCCCCAAGCACCAGAGTTGCCTAAAGAGAGGCTCGAGTCACAGCTTCAGACCAGGCACAGCTGTATGTGTTGCTTTGCAACTCTGTCTGGATCATTTCCCCCAAACTGCAAGGAAAAATCTGGAATATGGGAAACACTCTTAAATGTCAATCAATTGCTGTTATTTTCTTAATTGTACTGCTCTTAAATAGTTCATGCTAGACACAAACACCCTGAGCTAGGGTTGTCTACAACACAACAAACACAAACATGGGGGGTCTGACCAAAGGGGACGAAAAGAGAGCCTGAGCAGCCAGAGGAAAGGAGAAAAAGCACTTACCTTGCGTGAGCAGTAGAGCTGTGGTGAGAGAAGAACATGAGAAAGACAGAGAGAAAAAAGAAAAAAAGGGAAAAAGTTAGTATCTGATGGGGAAAAGCTGTTTTGCAGATGAAGGCTGTCAGTGAGCAATGGACACGGTGCAAGGCAGTGTGCGAGCTCACGAGGGCTGCATGTAGGGAACAGGCTGGGGAGCAGACACCACAGCAGCACGATGGAGAAGAGACTGGGGTGCTCCAGTGAGCACCAGAGCACTGGCTCCCCAAAGTCACCCCCTCCCCCCAAGCAAAGGCACAAGGATGGGATGCAGCTGGGGGGAAGTGGCAAGGAGGGAAAGGGAAAGGGGGCAAGGAGGGCAGTTACACTTGCCACTGGGGCCTGATACAACCCTAACTGACCCAAAGGCATGGGAGGTGCCACTGCTTAACGGGTAGGTGTGGTTGTGGCAGGGCTTGGCACAACTGAGGACCCCCAATAAACTTGTAGGTATTGAGAAGAGAAGGTGATGGGCAGCTCAACGAGGTCAGCAGCATCAGGAGGCATTGATAAAACAGGCAGCCTCCAGTGTCAATAGGGGCAGGGGGTAACATGGCCATGCATCATCCCTCAGGATGATGCCCTGGCTCACCTACACCTATCCCACGTCCCACAGGTACCACTTTCAGCGGGTCAGGGTGCCTAGAGGAGCATAGGCACATGTAAAGCATCACTGCTTGAGTCCTCCTGGTTCTCTTTGTTCCAAACTGCTGGTTTGCCTGACAGTGCTGCATGGACACAGGTCATGTGACTGCATGGTCCTGTGAGATTTGAGGTGGGAGGAAAGGAGGAGAAAGGGGCGAAGGTCCTTGCAAGGGATGACCTGACCCTGGCTTTCCATACAGACACAGCTCAGCCCCTTGGGCAGTGACCCCTTGACCCTCTCCTCTCGTGATTTCCCCACTCCCCAGAGCTGTCACAAAGAAACATCTGACTGGATCCCTCTTAAGTGTTATCCACAGACAGCCACAGCTTACATCCAGGTATCAAACTAGCTACAGCAGAGTCCGTATAGCAAAAAACCTCAAACGGCCTTTGAGAGGGGCCAAGCACCAAGTCTGTACCTTAGCTTTAACTTCTACTTGTCTTTCAAACAGCAAACCAATCCTTGAAGACTTGGTTGCATGTGATGACAGTATTGTAATTACTACTAACACTTATTATCATGCACTTTTAGTCTCAGAAGCTTAAAACTCTGTACAAAAACTGAGTCAGTATTAACAGCCCTATTTGACAGATGGCAAAGCAAGCCAAAAAAAAAAAAAAAAAGAAACTAAAGGGAACATTTTGCAAACTCAGAAGTGGGCTGGAGTCCAAAAGTGCTAATTTTCCCCGACTTGCTGGTTCGAGCCTCTGAAAAGCAGGACTTTTATATAGATGCACCCAATTGTATCTGTGCCATTTGAAAGTGATTTCCTAAGCAATTTATCAAAGGTCGCACAGTGCATCCATGGCAGAGCCAGGGAAACTAATCCTGAGTCCTGACACCCAGTCACTTCCTTGCTCTGTTGAGCAGCAACCATGGGCACAGCTTTCCCAACAGTTTGCAGAGAGACACTGATCCAGTCATGATCTTCATCCACCAAGCCATCTCCCAAGCTGGAAGTACTGTGGGCAATCCAAGAGATCTCCCTTGTCCATGAGGGCAGGTAGAGGCACAGTGAAAGAGGAAGGTAAAATGGAGAGGCTCCTTGCTGAGCATCCCTTCTGTTTCAGGGTCAATTCCTTTTGAGAGTCAAAAACTTTAGGGAAACCATTCATGAGTATGTTCTGCATTAAGTACAGTGCCACTGAGCCACAAGATGCAATGGGATGTTTGCTCTGCCTGCACCACCTCTTGTCATCCACACACCTCTCCTGCAGTCTCCAACAGGCTCATCACTGCCCCTGGTAGCATCTGGAGTTTCCTTGTAGCTCTGTCCTGATGCAGTTCCTGCTGTCATGTGACCTCCTTACTATTCCATGGTCTTCTGGTTCTCCAGACAATGTGCAGAAATTTAATTTGCCGTTTGCAATTACAAGCATCAGTACAATGGGTCGATTTGGTGTTCAAATGAAATATAATGAAATATTACTGGGACCCTAAGCTACTGTGGCTATTAAAAAAATCATTGGCTCCTCATGTTTCTTAAAACTGTTACTATACTACTCTGGGATTTGAGTTTATTTTTTTCCCCATTTGCTTGTGAGCCTGAAAAAGAACAATTTTTCTCCCTTTCACTTATGATATAATACATGAATATTTGAAGAAGCCTATAAAGCTATGAATGAAACATCAAGAATACAGCATGCAGAAAGCCAAAGGATTATTTTATCTTTATATTTCTGAGTGAATGCTGTGCATGCAAGCAAGAAAATGATTTCACGGACTACAGCTTTCTTCCTGCACACACATCTGCTAATGTGCCCTTAGCCCTGACCTGTAATGTTTTCTGACAGCCCATCTGGGGATGCTGTACCTGTACCAGCTTCACTGATGGCCTCCGTGCTGTTCCCATCCCACAAGCCTCCTTCCACTCTCCCCAGCCTGGGCTGCATCCCTCCAGTCCTCTCCAGGGCACCTCTCCCTCTCCTGCACTGCTGCTCTGCACATCACGCTCCTTATGGGGCCAAGCCAGGCCACCTCACTGCTCTTGGCATCTCAGGTAGTCTCAGAGGCTTGACGTGTACTCTTACAGGGAACTGCTAAAATTAGCTCTGCAGCCAAATCCAAAATAGCAGTCCCCAGTATCCCTTACCTAACCCTTGCATGGTGTGATTGTGGACAAACACATGTGCCTGCAGATAAGGGGGCTGTGATGCTGACTCACCCAGGAGAGCCTTTAGCTCTGGATCCCAGTTCCTCCTTCACTGGGGTTTCTCTGCCTTGAAGGCTTGGTTTTGACTAGGTAAAGTCAAAATTGCATGCATGAACTCTGCTTCCCCTGCCACCCCTGAAAGTGGACAATCTAAACCTGAATTTAAAAAAGCTGCTAAAAAATCTGTTTACTAATAAGCCATTTCATCTGCATGTTTTTGATACAGTGTGAGGTCAGACTCTGCTGTGACATGCATGTTGGTGTGGGTTAGAGATCAGGAATTTCATTCCCTCCTGCTTTAACTCCAAAAAGCTTAAACCAAGAGGAACCAGGGTTGGGACTGAAGCAGATGAGCAATCCAGCAATCCTGTGTTTACAGCAACCTGATGTACTGAATGCATGTCCTAGCCTTTTTCTAAACAGTGAAATACTTTTCTCTGCTGTTTACCTCACAGACTATGATGCATGCTTTATTCTGGACTCATTCTTCAGTACCATAAATCTTTTCTAATCAGTATCCCTAAAGACTCAGAGAAGCCACTGTGTAGATAAGAGGATCCTTGTTAAAGGCCTGGGATTTAGACAGTGAGCTGAAATGAAGGAGGGGAGGATGAATTTTGAGGAGACTCCCAGTGGCACAGCAGGGCAGTCACAGGAAGCCAAGGCAAAGCGAACACACGGCCTCCATCCCCTGCCCACTCAAAGGTGATCAAGAAGTGACCATATAAAACACAGGCTCAGTTCCCTGAAGAGATAAGGATGCTCCATCTTCCAGATGAAACTGTCCACAGGCTCTGCCTCCAGATTTGCTCACTGAGGTGAGCAAACTGTTTCCCTAATAGATTGTGAAGAGCTGTAAACATGGGGTTTTTTATAGGCTGAACAAGGCAGAGATTTTGCAGCATTAACTTGAATGCTATTATTATTGAAGTCAATAGCAAAGCTTTTGCAGACTCTAAGAGACTCCTCTCCATCAGGAGAATCAGCAGCGTTCAGCTTAATCACAGAGCTGAGAGGAAATTATTAAATCTTGAGGGAATGAGGTAACAGCAATCTAACATTTTTTTGCTATTCTCATCAGCAGCTGATGGGAGTTGATGAAGAAGGAGTTTCTTAGTATCTGTCCACACTTCAGAAAACTGCAGCACATGTGCTCATGTAGCAATACAGCTTATCTTTAACAGGTATGGATCTTTGTACCAAGTCAAATAATTCCATCGATATTTTGATACAGGTAACTTAATGGATCAATCCAAGCTGGGAATTCTTCCTTCTTTGCAGTGTAATCCTTCCTCTGTGACTCCCAGCCACATCCTCCCTCTGGGCACAAAGCTTTCCCATCAGAGGTGCTGACACTCCATTAGAAGGAGATGTGCTATGAGATTCATCTGCACCAGTTGACTCTGTGCTGGCAGGGCTGAGAAAACTTCAGACAAAATCTTCCCAAGCCAGGGCATGCCAACCAGCTGTTAATAGTGTTTGCCAGCCATCTGTACTCCCACATCCAGCAAAGTCGTATCTTGTGGGAGACATGCTTTCTGAAGCAAAACTTTGCATGAAGGTTGTCAGTCCCTTTTACAAAACATAACCCTCAAGACTCAGCCTTCAAGCATCAGCCCTGAGGTTGAATCTTCCACCACTGTCCCATGAGCTGAATTCTCATAAGCTGATTCCTAGTCACCCTCATGTAACATATTTTTCCAAATGCTATTTTCACCATTATCTGCAATCAAGTGAAATCTCCCAGAGTAGCCTCCCTTGCCATTCAGGCTGTATCAGCACTTAAGATTAGCCACAACTTAAGCAGAAGAGCAACTTCATCCAGGGAACACAAAGCAAGTTTTTCTCTTGTAATCCAGGACTATTGAAAAAGTGTGAAAGCTGATGTGTGAAGAAAGTATTACTCCAAAATCCTGCTGGGACAGCAGCAAAATCCTCATTCTGAGTTGTGAGCTGACACAATAGCAGAGTTGCCATGAGAGCAAGAGTCAAACCAACAGACAGCATCTTGTCATAAAGGAAGAGACTCGTTTCACTGCAGGAACCCTTTAAACAGGTGCTGAAAAAAGGATGTCCAGAAATGTGGTTCAAGGTGCTGGGAGGTTTCAAAACCCTGCAGCGCTCAGTAAACAGGGATTCAGTTTACATGACTGTGCATATAGAGGAAAGGTGAGACAAGAAGGATTTGAAGATTAATTTTTTAGAAACAGAGAGGATAAAAAAGTCAGGAAACCTGGGAAATTGCCAGCAGGATAAAGAAAACCAACATTTACCTTCTTGGCTCAGCAAAGAATGTGAGTCTCTCTCTTTGATTTCTTTTTACTCATTCATTTCAATATAACAAGCTTGCAGCAAGTGCCATCTTTGCCAGTGCTCTGTGCATCTGATATGCCACTACTGAGTCAGTACTGGTCGTCATCACAGGCCAGGCTGGCAAGATACCAATCTCAGATCTGTCCTCATCTCTTTGAATTATTGGAGCATGTCAACAAAAAGAGCTGCTATAGTAAAACTACTTGATGTGATTTGTTTGGATGATCAGAAAGACTTCGAAAAACTCCAGCTGCAGAAAGTGATTGGTGAAAAAGAACAGATGACCTGCAAGACAAAGTAGATGTAGCATTTATGTAACAGGAGTAAGTGGCCAGCTCTCCTTACAGCAAGGTTTAACAACTGAGTGTCCCAAGGCTCAAAGCAGCATGACACTGATGTAACTGGGGGTGAACAGTGAGAAGCAGGATCTGCAGATGATGCAAAATGTTTCTGTTAAAAGGCTGTATCAGTGGCTGTCCTGCATTCTGCAAGCCCTGGTCAACCTGAAGACAGGCATTTGCATTTGGATCACCACAGAAACACTTCTGAGTAGAGATGATTTTTCCTCCAGTAAGGTACTAGCAAGTGCAGAGAGCAAGAGCAACAGGATGAATTTTATGCTGAGCTCTGACCCTCACAGAGACCCTCCTGGAGACCCCTGTACCCCACAGCTTTGGTTAGGGCTAAGGAGAAATTCCCTTGACTGGAGGTGACTGCTTTATATTGGCAGGTGTACAGGACAGCACAGACAGCAATGCAAATCAACCATGTGGTAAGCAAGCCCTGCTTGCACCTGGCATCCTCCTCCACTGCATGTCTGTCAGGAACCACTGCCACCGCAGCCTGCAGCAGTGTGGGTACCCTCAGGGACAGCACACTGGGTCTGAATAGCACCAGGCTCCAGACCAAGTCCTGCATCTCAAAATAAACCACTCAAACTCTGCCCCAAGCTGGTTTGAAAAGCACATACTACTCCCTGTCATCAGCTCTGCCATCGCTTCAGGGAACATTTCACCCTTGATTTCATCACTGCCACCTAGTTTGTATCCCTAAGGTCAGCTAGGAGCTGCCCTCTGGATGGAGAGGTCCTGGGCCTGGTACAGGCCCTCAGCACAAAGCTATGGCAGTGCAGGCACAACTGGCTGTCTCTGAGTGACCTGGATTGCAAATTACATCCATCACGACCGCCACTCATCTGAGGCACCCAACGCCACCCTGCTTCCAGAGGAGCCAGAAGAGGTTTTGAAGACACTGTGAATAGCTGAGAACATCAACAGTTCCACAGCTCCTTAGACACAGGCTCGGTGTGACACAGCTAAATGGGGAGTAACAGCAAAACAAGGACACACTGTCAAGAAACCCACATCTTTTGCAGCACAAGGAACAAATGCATGGGTAGCCAAAACCCACAGAGACTCTACCTCTAGAGCAACCAGGCCTGAACTCCCAAGGAGAGGCAGAAGCTGTGCTTTGCGCTTGCCATGTGAGTCATGTGGGGGCACATCCATCACCACAGCAAAACCCAGCAAAGGCCAAGCTAGGGGACTGTGGTGTGGGATTTTCCCTGTCTGTGGGTGCGGGGCAATGGCAGCACCTGAACAATGCTGGCAGGAACACGTGTGCTGCAGTCAGCATGAGCATCCCTTCCCCAAGCCACATGGCACGTCGCACAATGCCCGAGCATGTGCCGGCCTGTGCACGGCCTGGGCTGCCTCCTCTCCGCCGGGAGCCAGCTGCTCATGCATGCACTCTGTGAAGCTGCTGGCCACAGCGTCTGCTCTTGATCACTGTCAATGCTCTCTATGGGAAAGCCTCACGTAGCTCCTCATTCTTCATACCAGGCACAAGGTAGGCTCATCAGAGATGCCGCAATGTGCAGCGCTATGGAGCTGGGGATCTTTCCAGATGCCCTGGATTAGTGTAGCGACTGTGCCACCTTGTGCCAGCAACATTTACAAATGCAGTTTAATCTTCTGCCTCTTAGATTTTAAAACCATGGTGCTCTCACTCTGACTTTTCTCTAATGAGGTCAACCAGGGCCCTGCATCTCCTCCCTAGCATGATCCTTTACTTCTTCCAGGCAAAAGAGGGTCCAAGGGCGTGCCCTCACCTCCTAGCCCGCAGGCTCTGTGCTGCAGATCAATTTAGTCCAGCTCTGATCTCCTCTCTGCCTGTTGCAACTCAGTCACACTGACTCCAGCTGATATTGATGTAAATAAGAGATACATGATACAGCAAACTGGCTTCGTAGTCCTAATAATAATGAGGACGTTTTACAACTGGTCCACTTCAGGGGCCATTTGGATTTTTTTCAAACACTTTTTCTTATTCAGCCAGGTGCAACACAATCTGTATAGGAAAAAGAAATGTGGGACTTCATAGAAACAGCCCAATTCTGACTCTGTATCCTTATTCTGCTCATTGTTTAGAAAAGGATTCAGGATTCACAGAGAACAGACAGCTGAGAAAAAATTCACGGTGTTGCTCCAAGCTGCCAAGTGCGTAAGCAGAAGGCCAGAGGCCTGTGATTTTCCTCCTGGATCTCCTGGACTCATGGATGGGAAGGGACTGCATGGGTGTAGTGAACAGATACCTACATGGAAGCTGTGGCACTATATAGTTCTTTTATATGATGGGAAAAAAGCAGTAAAATAACTAGTGGCTACAAGCTGAGGCCAGACAACTTCTACCTAGCAGCCATGCTCACATCTTTACCTTGGAGGGCAACTGATTGCTGGGACATACTCCTATGGGATATGGCAAGGTTGGTCACTGCTTCTGCTCAAGAGCAGTTGGACTTAGGTGAAAGCCAAGGGCCTGTGCTTGACAAAGTGAAACCTGATATCCCTCATTGCCTACGGGCTGCAGGAAGCAGTCTGACAGCATTAAAATATGGGTTTACATTTTACAAGTCCACGGATGCTTATATGATACTGACATGCCAATGTAACCTGTGTCTATCCTGAACATCCTATGGAGCTGTGTATGGGTGCTTGGACTGGCCAGAGGGCAGCTGCTGTGCTGGTGAGGTAAGAGACAGAAGACATTTCAGCAAGGGAAAGCTGTGCTGTGCAGTGCACGGGCAGCTGCCAGGTGTCCCATCACCGACAGCAGCACCTGAGAGCAGAAATAAGCCTGTGGCCACGCACATCTGGCTCTACTCTGTAACAGGCACCCAGAAGGTGGATTTGAATTCCCTTTTGTGAAGTGCCTCTGTTTAAGTCTTGGCCCTCCCAGGCCACCCCAAAGCTAGTGAAGCCAGTGGCAAGACTCAGTGAGAAAGAGGTCAAACCATATAGGACAAGGCCAAAGATGCATGGAGGCAAGACACAACCATAAGTCTGGGTTTATTCCAACTATGAATCCTGGTCTGCTGGGAGATCCTGGCTCTCACTGCTGATGAAGTAGGACCTCAGCAGAGCTTCACACCCTCTGCATGACAGACTGTGATTGTCTGTGACACATTAAAGGGGTTTTCAAACGGAAGACATGAAGAACCACTTCCCAAAAAAAGCAAGCCAAGTTACTTCACACCTTCCCTCTTCTCCTATGGGCTTTTCACCACACTTCATAGGGACCCAAGAGCACCAAAGTAATGCCACTAGAGGCAACAACAGAGGGAAGGACAGGAGGGAGTACAGGAGGAGCTGAAAGGGGCAGCCATGCATTACACCCTTCTCTTGCCTTTTGCATTCCCCAAGGTCCTGGCAAAGAAGCAGGAGCAGGGAGAACAGCAGAGGTGTGCTCAGAACAAAAAACAGATCAAGACAAGGGAACCCAATCAAAATAACACAGCCTCCGAGGCTCAAGCATTGCACAAAAGGAGGATCAGAAGTAAGCTAGGCTCTTAAGGCAGAGATCACACAGAAACAGGTAAGAGCAAGAATACAGGAGGGCAAAGAGTAAAAGTCGATCCCTCTACAGGAGGAGGAGAAAAGGAGGAAGGGTAAGGAGGAGAAAGAAGGTTATATTTTCTGGATTTGGGGTTTGGATACTTGATTCTGGATTTTTTTCTTTTTTTCATTTTTTTTCATAAAGGATCTCACACCTGATATTCCTCGTTCCATCCATTGCGGTTCACCAAGGGCAATGAAGAAATTCTCCTGCCTTTCGTATTCCTCCTCATCTACTATCTTAACCCTTATGGTCTTCCTGTAGGGACAACAAGAGAGACAACTGTGTACAGCGGGTCGGCTGGCTGGAGGTGAGGCGGCAGCAGCAGCGGCGGCGGCGCGGGCTCCTGGCACGCAGCCCCTTCCCGCTGGGGCGGTGTGCGTTGGCCTGCCTGTCGGACACGGCATCCTCGCAGCGGCTCCTCGGGAGCGGGGGTGTTAGGGCAGAGGGGGCTGGCAAGGGAGTGAGGAGGGAGGGAAAAGTGGGAGGAGGACCTTGCTGATGGTTAGTGGAAGGTGACTTCTGCAGCGCATTTTTTTCAGTGTCAGATGGTAATGGAAAGGGTATTGGCTGCCTGAAAAGTGCCAGGGACCACCGTCCTGAGCTACCCACTGTGTTTTAGCTGGAAGACCAATTTCTTCTTACCATTAATAATAAATACAGTAATAATATCCTCATGATTAATAATAAATTTGCAAGGACTCTGGGCTAGGAACCAGAGGAGAAGAGAGAGACACATTTCCCAGTGGGGTGAGGTAGGTCTCTGCCAGTGGCTACAACTCCACCAGCTGCAAGGGAGGCTGATGGTTCTAACTCCCATTTTTAAAATGGCACATCTTACTGCTTTCTCTCCTTGATAGTATCTACCTCATCCTCCTCTCCTGTTCCCCAAATGAAGACAAAGCCTTCCCAGGGAATGGACAGCTTTGCTGGGACCTCACAGGGGACACAATGGGACAATGACTCCAAGGCTCAAAAGGAAATGCCCTGGGCACTGGAGCAGGGCTAGCCTCTTCTCCCTGAGGCCAGCTCATGTGGCTCCCTCCAGTACCCCTGCAATGCACACAGATGCTGTGAGCCCCCAGGCAAACCCAAGCGGACATCAGCTCGTCCTTGTCCTCAGCTCCTGCTCCCAGAGTTGCTCTGTGGCAACCAGACCAGGGGTTGCACAGCCTTTGCCCAGACCTTCTCAGAAGTCACAGAGCTGCTTCTCTGCCAGGCCTTGATTCCCCTCTCTTTCTAACACAGGTCTGACTGGAACAACCCATAGGACCAGGGCTGGGCAATGGTCTCCTGAGATGCTGGATGTGTTTCTAGCCAGCATCTTCCCACTGACACTACAAAATTTGTTTGGACCCTCCAGTGGGGATGGCAGAAGGTTCCTCTCATGTCACCACAGAAATATGGACAAGCAGGACTGCTCTCCATCCTGCTCTCTCTCCTCCCCTCACCACTTTGCCTCTCAGCAGCCCCAGCATCACTCCCCATGCCACCCCATGGGTACCATGTGACACAGTGTGCGCGCACAGCAGTATTTAGGGCAGAGCAGTTGGAGACAGAGAGACATCAGAGGAAGAGGAGGAGAGGAGGAGGAAGGAGATGGAAGAGAGGAGGAAAGAAGAACGTTAATGTTAGTCTGCAGGGCCAGTACTACACCTTTCTGTAAACTCATATCCACCATGCGGGGGCTCATCAGCTCAATGAAGAAATTCTTGGTTTTTTCATACTCCTCATCATCAATTACCTTGATGTGAACTGTTTTGCTGTGGACGGAAAAATAATAAGGGTCATAAAGGTGAGAGGGGAACAGAGAAGCAAAAGTCAAGGAAGGAAGGCGTTAAATGGGTACATTAGAGAGTCAAAGTTTTCTCACCCACTGAACAAACTCAACATGACCCTTTGAGAAAGGCTAAAGCCCCCCTTCTGCCAAGTGACACTGGCCAATTTTCTGTTTAACCCAAGGGCAGAATGGCAGGCCAAACTACAAAGTGAAGTTAGACAAAAACAATCCCCCAGCAAACTGGCTCAGGGCTCATCCTGTGAGCAGTGAGGTCTGATGCCAGCAGAGAGGCAGGCTCCCCTCACCCTGTTACCCCTGTGCACACACACACACGTACAACAGCAGCCACACAAGCACACACACCCCACTGGCACCATGCTGCTGCCTCAGCTTCATTGGCCTGCTCTGAGAAGTGCTGGCTGCTGGAGCAGCTGGGCAGCAGATCCTGTGTCTCTCCTTTAGCAAATTTCTTACAAGTTCTTGGACCATTTTTTAGGAAAAGAAGTGCTCACTGTGCCATGGTTTCCTTCACAACAAATGCATGCCCTATGCAGAGGTTACTGTCCCACAACTTTCACATGCAAGGGGAACAAGAGAAACAAGTCAAAGACTCTGCCAACCCACTGCCTCCTTACAGCCAGGCTGCACTGACTGTTGCAAGCTCAAAATGACCCCTGCACTCCCCTCATTTTCCCAGTGGCTGCAAAGTTTCCTGCAGTCCCATCCCTTGCTTGTGACTGAAGAGATTTGGTGCTTTGATTCTGAGCTGGTGTAACACCAATACAACACTGCCTACACATGTAACTCCTCTGAACAGGCATATGCTGGCCACCTTGGGGTCCTGGACTTCCAGTTAACCCCAACCCCAAGCTGGAACTGCATTTTTTAAACCAGAAGTCAGTTCCACATAAAAAGCATTTCCCTTACCTCAAAACAATTGCCCCAAGAGCAACCAGGCAAGTTGCTCCTTCTGCCAGTGAAAGATCCCCTGCTTCCCACAGCTCTGTACCCACACATGGCCCTGCAGCTACAACCTCCTCTTTCTTCCTGCCCATTGTGAGCAGTCAGATCAGCCCCAGGTGCACGCTGTGCACAATCAGTCTTGACTGGCAATGGGAAAGAAGAGAAAAGCAGGACTGGCAATCACATAATCTGGAAAAACAGACCCAAATTCAAATCTCCATGTGCCTCAGCCTGTAGCCTTTGGCATTAAATATACCCAGTATCTTTGATCCCACAGTGTTTCAGAGAATAAGCAGTCCAGCCCTGCACCCTGGGGATGCTGTGATCCCCACCCTGGGGATGCTGCCATGGCCAGCAGCCTCTGGAAAATCACCATTTCAGCACAGTATGGGAGCATCATCACTGCAGCTTGCATTCCTACTGACATCGTTAATGACCACAAAATTATTCGGTCATCCTACAATTTGACCCTCAAGTTATAATTGCTCCTGCACTCTGGCTGTGGAAATCCTGTTCCCTGTGCTGACTCTGGTCTTGATCTTTGTCCCAACCCTTGTCTTTCAAATGATGGCATAGGGGTAGGAGTAGAGTTTGGACAACCTCTGCCTACCCTATCCAGTGCAGGAGTATGCAAGAAAAATCACCTCCAGTTCTTCTCTCTGAGCTAAATTAGCTTTATTTTTGCCAGTGCTTGCTCTACCCATACTCTGCACCAATGCCAGCAAGCCTCCTTTCCCCTCTCTAGACTCCTTCAATCTCAGCTAATCCAGCCATAAGGATGTAGGATTTTAAATGGTATCTCTCCTGTGTAAATGTTGCTGCTCTGTTAAGACTTCATCACGATGATTTTTTGTTGCATTTTTGTTGGAGATGTTGAATTCGGCTTTTGAACCAGATGTTATCTGGGCCCCTGATACTTTGCAAAGCTTGTTCAATTTGCTGAGGTAAACCTACAGCTGATTCATAGCTCTGATCTTTTCCTTGCTCATTACTACAAAACAGAATGTGGGATTGTCAAAAGCAGCCAGTGCTTCCCGGACGTGGGTTGCTTTTAAAAATCTTATTCATAACTACCATTGCTTATGGTTTTACCATTCTAGGAGCTTCAAAATACTCGGTATTGCTTGTCTGCAAAAATTTGGAAAAAACACCACAGACCCTGTTTCCTGGGGGTCAGCTTATTGTGACAAAGCTATTCTAAGGCTTTATACAGTTAATATTATGCATGCAAACCATTTGAGTTTTCTTTCATACAACCTTCCCTTCCCTTCCCTTCCCTTCCCTTCCCTTCCCTTCCCTTCCCTTCCCTTCCCTTCCCTTCCCTTCCCTTCCCTTCCCTTCCCTTCCCTTCCCTTCCCTTCCCTTCCCTTCCCTTCCCTTCCCTTCCCTTCCCCTCACTGCATGCACATTGTTAAGCACAAGGAGCTCTATGTGCCCTACTAAGCACTTCCACAGTGCTGAGATTTCCTTAAAGTAGTCTTCTTTTTATTGTAAAAAAAAAGATAAAAACAGTTTAAGAAAGAGAAAGACTTGCTGGGGATCCCTAGAGGCTAGCATGGCAAAATGCTGGCTTTGCAAAAGCAGGTCCCCTTCAGTCAGGAATGCAAACCTTCTGGGCTCCTAGACTAACTCAGCTCTGCTGCAAACTGGACCATGACCACATACTCAAGCATCAGGTGGCTTTTCCAAAAAGAGAGTCTGAATTTGGTGACCAATGAGTAAATTCCTGGTTTCCTCATTTGCTACAAGCGTTTAAGGAGAAAAGGACCTTTTACTCAGCTCTTAAACAAGAGGTGAAGGACAGATCAAAGCTACAGGTGCCCTCCATGGACACAGGCTGGGCCTTGCACCCCCTCTCCCCATCTGATTGAATCCCAAAGAAGGTGGCGCCCAACCTTCCCAGCTTTGCTGAGAGGTGGTGAGTGCCCAGCAGGTTCTCCACCCCATTAAAGCCTTGGGAACACAGCAGGAGCCTGGAGGTGATGCTTGGGGACCCAGGTGGGGTGGGATGGGGGGTGATGGGAGCCAAACTGCAGCCACTGCCAGCTCTTGCTCCAGAGTCAGTGCATTGCCAGACCTCCCTGTGCAAGGAGGAAAGGAGCAGGGCAGAAGTTGGCAAATACTGTGCAGTGACGGGGGAGGCAGGCGAGAGCTCACACACCCAGTGCCACATAACAGGGAGCGGTTAACCTTTCACTGGGATTTTGTGGCAGAGGGAAGAGTGGCATCCCTGCTCCTGGGCCACTCTGCAGCCTGCACAGATAGGGGCACAGGGCTGGGTTTGCACCCTTGAGGGGAAGTGCCCTTCTCTTGGCTGGCTGCTCCCATACCTGTCACCACAGAAAAGTCAGTGCTGACAGAGGGGGGGTTGTGGTGGCCCATCAGGCCACCCCTCCCAGTCCGCTGTGGCTGGTGAGGGCTGCCCTTTCCCCTGCTCTGCAGCTTCCCTACCACTGCGAGCATTTCGCTCCTCTCCAGGCCTATGAAAGCAACAATAAATACAGCTGTGTCCTGAGCTGTCAGAAATTGTCTGGAAGCCAAAACACCGATTGCTCCCACACAATCTCATCTCTCACCTGCAGCTACACCAAGAGCTGCCTCCTCGGAAGGCACGAAGAGGAGAGGAGATGGATGGAGAGAAGAGCTGGAGTTTAACACTGCCCCAGGAAGACATCACATTAATGTGAGAGATGTGACAGAAGGACACCGAGAGGCAGAGAGCGTGTGGGAGCAGGAGGCTTGGGAACATTTTGCTGCAAGAACATCATGACAGCTTCTCGAAATTAATGGAGGCAGAGGCAGGCACGAGAGGGGCTGGCAGTGCAGTAGCCCTGATGGGCATGCTCACCACAATGGGAAGCAAGGAATCTGAAGCCTACCTTGCTCAGCTGAGCAGCTTTCATTCCCCAGCCTCTGGCCACTTCACACAGTGAAGTGTGACACTTTGCAGCCTTCCCTACTGTCTCTGACAGTTTGACGGGGGCCAAGACATACTCAGACAGCTCAAAAGCAGAGAACAACAGAGACCACCCAAAAACCTCTCCTGGCAGCAAGGAGCCACTCTGCAAAACACAAAGCCCCACTGCCAGCACCAAGCCACAGCACAGTCCAATCTCAACACCTGCATGAGTACAGTGATGGGAAGGGCTCTTTAATTCAGGCCTCGGTGGAGCTTTCAGCAGACTGAGCAATGCTTTCAGTTTGGCCTGTGACACAGCAGGGCAAGACAAAAGCCAGCACTCCCAGGGAACACACCTGGCCATACAGAGGTCAGGATAGCTGCTCACTTGCTTCTTTTTCTCTGAGGTCATTGCAAGCTGCCACCCAATAGTCCTCAGATGAATGCAGTCCAGGCTCTGCTTACAATATGCACTTAGAAACAACCACTGATTTTAGAAGTTAGGGATGGAAAAGCTCCTCTGGGGAGCAACATTAAGAATGAGATTTCCCTGAGTAAGCAACAGAAGATAAAATGAATAGACATCGATCTTCTCCTAAAGGACCTTGTGCACATGATGTTCCTAAATTCCTCATCTGGGAAGTACAGAAGATAATCTATAAAATCATTTTATTTGACAACACGTCCACTTCCAACACATAAGGCAACAACTGGATGGTTATTTGATTAATGTGCTAGAAAATACTGAGTATCTCTTTGTGCGGACACTCTCATTTGCAGGAATTATTGCTGAGAAGATTAAGAGGATGTGTCTGTGTGTGTCTGTGTGACTCTGGAATGTGAAACAGCTCTAAAAACAGTGCAAGTCAGGAGATGTCACATAGTATATACCACTGAAACAGGCAGGGCTGTGCAAGGGCACAGTTTAGAGTCCCTGGTGGGATGCTGTTAGCCAGGATGAAAAGCACAGCAAGGTAAACATCCCTGGGGCAGTGAAATGTACCAGGAGATGTTCAGTCACTTATTAACGTGAATCATTAGTGCATACACCTTGGATCAAGCCACTGTGTTCTTGACACATCTTGATATACCCACATCTTCATCTGATTTGCTGTGGGTGCAGGTTCCTGCAGCATGAAGCTCAAAGCATGTGGTACCAGTCTGACTCTTCCCCAGAGCTCTGCACAGGGTTGGGGTTTCAATGTGAAGCAACAGATAGGGCCTACCTGCTCTGCTAGAAGACTTCATAGAGAAGTCATAGAATCATAGAATATGCTGAGTTGGAAAGGACCCACCAGGCTCATTGAGGCCAACTCCTGGCCCTGGGCAGGATACCCCAACAATAATACCATGTACCTGAGAGCATTGTCCAAATGCTTCTTGAATTCTGTCAGGCTGGTGCTGTGACCACTACCCTGGAGAACCTGTCCCAGTGCCCAGCCACCGTCTGGGTGAAAAACTTTTTCCTGGTATCTTACCTAAACCTCCCCCAACACAGCATCATGTTTTTTCCTCAAGTCCTGTCATTGGTCACCAGAGAGGAGAGATCAGCACCTGCTCTGACGTTTCCCCTCATGAGGATGCTGAAGACAACAATGAGGTCTCCCCTCAGTCTCCTCCTGGCTGAACAGACCAAGTGACCTCAGCTGCTCCTCATACGGCTTCTCCTCCAGACCCTTCACCATCCTCATGGCCCTCCTTTGGACACTCTCTAACAGCTTAATGCCTTTTTTACTTTGTGGTGCCCCAAACTCCACACAGGACTCAAGATTATGCCACCCAGTGCAGGAGAAAGCAGGAAAACTGCCTGCTTTGACTGGCTGGCAATGCTGTGTGCTTGAGGCAAACCAGAAGGGATTAAATAAGGTTATGAATAGTGGGGATCTGTCTTTGCCCAGTTCACTGGGAGGTGGATATTTAACACAGCAATGTGACAGTGCTCACAGGAAAGGTGAAGAAGCCAGCAAAAGAAGCCTGATTTGATGCCCATGGTTATATGAGGTTGTGCATCAATAACCCAGAGTAACAAACTGAGCAATTTTAAAGCCAAGAATTATGCAGTCATATAGGACAGACAAAGACAGGAAGTGTTTGAAGGGCAGAATCATTAGATCCAAAAGCAGATTCACTAAACTCACCAAGGAGATGCTAAGTGATCTTAATTTCAAGAAAAAATCATGGTAATTTAAGAACCTATCCAGATTATGACCAATACAGGCAGGTTGCACATTGGTCTTAAGATCCTGTTTATGAAAGAATATTTTTTGATTCCCATGGGGATTATGGAGAGGGGGAACAGCTTTTCAAGCCTCCAGCTGCAGCCACTGGGAATAGTCACAGTTTGTTCTAGCAGAAAGGTCAGAACTGAAGGTGCCTTCAAGGTCAGATTAGATGTTGGTACCAATTAACTAAGCAGATGTCAACAGGATAGATGAACTGTCAGAACACAGTTTCAAGCAGATCATTGATGTGCACATTGCTGATGTTTGAGTTACAGAAGAACTCGTACTGGTGCAGAAGCTGGAGACAAGCCACGGCAGGCCAGTTTCCAAGAACTGGCTGTGTTGTTCATGAGGACCTTGGAAGAGCAGCTGTGCAAAAGTTATCCTACTTTGTGTAGCAAGCACATGGGGGACAGCCCGAACAGTTTCACGACCAGCCAGTCAGCTATAAAGTAACACAGTCAAAAGCCATCCCCAGAAACTGAGTTTTTTCTCTTCCGTGTTTTCTCTTTTGTTGTCAAGTTGGCTTATGGGGTAACCAGATGGTAACTAGTTATCTTTTAATTAAAATCAGCTGATAAATTATCAGATAACTATCATCTTCTCATTAAAACAAGCCTCTTTGCAGAGCTAATCACTATATGACCTATGTATTTCTCCTGTCAAGCCTGAAGCCATACAAGCAAGTCAGTTGATACTTGCATACTTTAGTTTCTATATCTATGCAGTGCCCGTGATCCTTATTTCTCACAGGGACTTGATAGGGGACAGTCCCTACTTGCTTTGAACTCCTAAGGTAGCAGATGATACAGTGATGCAGCCAGAAAGAAGATGAGGGAAAAGAGCAGAGAGAGCTTGAAATGGTGGTGGAAGCATCACTTATTCATATGAGTATCAACTTATTCTGCTTCATCTGACGTGGTTCCCACTTGAAGGAGCTGTGCACTTCAGCAGGGCACCTCCTCTTCCTTGCTGAAGTCTATTTAGGTCCTAAGGGAACTAAAAGACCTCAGAAAATAGGTCTGCAAACAACTAGCACCCTGCCTCTGGGCAGAGCCATTCCCACCAAGCCATTCCTGACAAGTAGGTGTTGCCCAACTGCTTCCTAAAAGCCACATTATAAAGATGGTTTACTGGACAATCTTTCCCCATATTTCAACTCTTTACCCCTAGAAAGCCCTTTGTAATGTCCACCCAGACTGACAAGGCAGGAGGGGGAAGAAGCCTTTGGCACTGCCCCCTGGAGTGGCTTCCTGTGTCCCTGCTGTTCCTCCTGCACAGGCAGGGTCTGAGACCGGCCCAGGAGACCCAGAGCCCTTCTGCAAACCTCTATCCCTGCCACACATGCAGCACACAAGGGATTTCTGCTCCACTCCTGCAACAGCCAGGGCCAGAAACATCCAGCTCTGCTCCAGCAGCTCACAGGCACAGGGGAAAAGGTTCACTGGAGAAGACACTGTGCAAGAAGTGGCTGTACCCTGAGGTGGAGACTACAACCCCAGGCCAAAACCTTGTGTGACCCTTCATGCCTGCTCCCCAGGACTGTGTGGGACAATGTGCAGGACCACCAGGAGCTCAGGGGCTCTGCCTGGCTGGCTGTTAGTCGTGTAGTTTGTTCCCATCACACCAGATCTCCTAAGGCATAAAGGAGGAAATACTGACACGGAAAGGCATCTTCCCTTTGTGTATTCCCCACGTAATCTTGGATAATTAGTAAATTGGCTAATGCTTCAATTAGAACTATTGAAAATGCTTTAGTAGCTGACACATGATAATTAAAGGGACATAGCCAAGACTAAGAGCTGTATTTTCTAGTCTTTACTTGTATAAGAAAACTTTAAAGTGTTACCAGTGAAAGATTTATAGTGATAGCTGTTAAAAAGATAAATCCAAATTAAAAAAAAAAAAATTTGCCTGTTGTGGTTCCTCCATCCCAGATGACAACACTAAAGGAGTTTCTTTGTCTTTCTGGTCATCTTCATCTTTCAGTTTGTGCCTGTTTCTTGCACAGCAGCCCAGCCCTCGCTTCCCACTGCCACCCAACAGCGCCAAGAGACATGAAATGCTGCCAACATCGCATGACAGTGTTTCACACCTACGTTGTACCAGTGCAAATAACTGCACCAGCAATGAGAAATCAGAGCTGCTAAGTTGCAAGTGAGCCCATTAAGCACTTCTGTGCCATGCAAAAAAATCCTTAAGTGCCTAATATGTTATTCAGGGCAGCTCAAGAGATGTGGTATATCCAGGTGTCAGCCATGGGAATCACCACTGGAGCTAGTGAACGGCAAATGTCTCACACTCAACTTGGAAGCCCTGAAGAGCTGGAAAGAGCATGGTAGGGAGGCACCAAAAAAATGCTCTGTGAGCTTCCATAATGCAGTCAGCCCTGCCAGACAAGATATCCAAAGCACTCTATATTTCACTTAGTTGAAACATGATAAAATACTCTAACATACAGGGTTCTTCAAGGAAAGATGCCACAGTTTGTTTTTAAGAACTTCTGAGAAAAAAGGAAAGATCAGAGCTTGTCAAACCTCCCCCCCCTCTCAGCTGAGTCCATGTTGCTGATCAGCTGAGCTATTTAAGTTGGGTTGTACAAGCATAACAGCCCAGCTCCACAGGTTTTCTTTTCCTTATTCAGTTTAATAAAGCTGCTTGGGTTCAAATATTGAAGCTGTGTGTACAGACACATGTGGGCCCTCATCTGGCCTGCTCCAAGTCAGGTTCTTCTTGCTGACCCTATGAGATTTGATGCTTCAGGGCCAGGGGAGAGCAGACAAAATTTCAACAGCCTCTGGAGCTGTTTGTTGAGGTCTGTACAATAAGTACATGTCTGGTACAAGCAATAATTCAACTTGGCAGCCCATGACAGTTGAGGTGGGTATCAGGCTGGTGTAGGTGCAAAGCATTGCCAGGGCCCTGGGTGTAGAGATTTCTCTCCTCCCTACCTTGGGCAGGTTCCCAGGGAAACAGCTTCAGTGAGGAGATTCTGTGCCCTTTTCCTCTTAGAAAGGAATTTTCAAAGGAGCAAAACTTCAGCCACAACCACACTGTGGCGAGGGAGGGAGGAAGGGAGGAATGGAGGGATGGACGGAGGGAAGGACGGAGGGAGAAAGGGAGGAAGAGAAGAAAGCAGAAAGGAAGGAACGACATTTATTCCTTACTAAAGGTCTTTGAATTTTACTGCTTCCATCTGAGTCTAATGCACCACAATAAATGCCTATAATACCAAAGTCCATCATGAGTATCAATGGCCAAGAAAAAGTACTAGAGATCTTTTGTTTGCTCTAGAGAATGGCTCCAAAGATTGAGAGGGTGCAGGACCAGGAGTGCCCTGGACAGGACAGGGTAGGCTGGACTACCTCAAAGTCTCTTGAGATATCCTGAGCAAACATAAAACTAGAATTCAGCTGGAAGGGACCCCCTGTCCCACCACAGTGCTCCTGAATTCCACCTGCAAGACAGACACTTGTCATTGGCTGTCACCCCTTGTTTTAGACTTTTCACTCAAGGCATGTAGATTTGGAAGCTATATTTAGATGTCTTCTCTATTCTTCAGCAACAGGGTTGCCATGGAGATGCTGGTGAGGATGAGAAGGTGGGGACAGAGGGGGAGAGGAAGTTGAGGAATGAGAAATACTAGATTCAAAACAACCCTTGCCAGCCTGGGAAGGCTTTAAATTCCTCCTAGGGCAAGAACTGCTGGAGCTTGTTAGCCGAAATGAGCCTCTGGCATTGCCTCACAGCATGACCCTGCCACACATTGCTCAGTGCTTTGTCATGGCAGGTTTGAAGACACACAAGGGGCTGGCCTTCAAGCACTGCTCCTTTGGGAGAGTGTGGCCCCATTGACATGAGCTTGCCAAAACAGAACTCTGGGAACTCCATGAATGTCCTGCTGCTACCACGCTGCTTTTAAGTTCATAGTGACTCCATACTTGGTCAGCTCCTGCCATAGCTGGGGTGGCTTTGTCTCTGCTGCCAACAGCAGAGGCAGACAAGGAGCTGTCCTACAATTACTACACTGCTGATGTCCAGGTGTTAGAAAGATAAATTACTTGTTGACAGAACTTGCTTGTTAAAAGTTTGGGGCTTGACACGCTTCAGTGATCTCAAACCCAGGGGGAGGTTAACAAAGCCTGGGGAGAAGCATATACTATTGAAAGTGGACACAAAGAATGCAGGATTTAGAGGCCACAAGGACATCTGGCAGAAATCCCAAGATAAGGAAGAAACTAATAAAACCAACTCAGCAACTGTGCTAAAATCGGCTCTGACTGAGCAAAAGGTAATTTTGACATGGGGAGGTTGCAACCACCAACTCATGAAGCACTGACTCAGGAAACCAATGGACTCAAGAGAAAGACTGAACATGTGGACTAATTAGCATGAGAAGTAATGAAAAGCTGGTAGAGCGGAGGACTGAAATAATTTAACCAATAGACAACAGAACACTAATTAATAAGAGCACTATGTAACTTGTAGCCAATGAACATTAATGCCTTTGTTTGCTAAAATGTATAAATAGTGAAAAGTTTTTATAGTCCTTCTGCTAGCTTTGTGGATTTGTCACCCAGCACCCCCTTCTGCACAGAACTGTAAATCAGTCAAATACCTCGTCTCAGTGTATGGATTGACCTTTTGCATTCCAGGTGAAAGAACCTATTTTGGGACAACACCGGCAAGGCAATTCAGCTTTTCAAGAAGGGTCAGGATACTCCCTGCAGTTCCCAGCACGGAAGCTGGGATATCTCAACACCCTCTCTTTTCTGGCTCCTGCATGTGACAGCATCCACAGATTTCAGTGCTCAAAGCACATCAAAAAGGGTGAAGAGCAAAGCCAACTTTCCCATCACGGACGCCTCCAGATACCAGCCTCGCAAGTCCCTCTGTCCCCTCCCTCACCCTGCTCTTCCCACACACCCACGCAGACAGTGCTTTCAGCTCTGCAGGACAGCACTCAGCACTCAGCCACTGGAGTTGCACTACATCCAAAGCAGCAAGGCAGAAATCTGTAGGAAATTAATGAGCTGCAAACAACACTGTGCAGCTGCCAGCCTGAAACGAGCCCGCTCTGCACACCGCAGATACAATTATTATATATGAACAAAAGGAGCTGGAGCTGGAGTCGGGGTGCTTTGGCTCCGGTCACAGGCTTCTTGTGACCAAGATAAGGGGCAGCACAATGAATTGCCACAGCAAAATCAAAGTTGGATACCCAACTATTTACATAGAGCCAAGATACTGCATCTTTATCCAAGGCCCTGTGCATTTGATCAGGCTCACAGTTCTCTTCTGTAGCACTGAAAATACGGCAGAGGATACTCAGTTACAACACTTTCATTTCGCTCTTTGGGGCTGTTTTATTTGTTTCTTACAGAAAAAAAACCACACTGGGAAAACCAAACAGGACCATTTTCTGAATTTCCAGGAGCTCATGCCTTGGGAGAAGCTGCAGATTCCCAGAAGGAGGCCAGCCCTGCTGGGCTTTTACTTTCAGAATCCAGAGCTTTGCACCATTAAAAAACCACCTCCTTGTCCATAAATGGAACAAAAATCACGCCATTAGCCAGCTTTGCAGTGAACCAGAGTGCTTCGGAAGGGTTAAATCTAGGAGCAGTGCAACCCTCAAGCCTCGATTAATGACCCAGCTTCAGTTCGAAGGGAGATGGGCTGCCGCACTTCCTCCCTGCCTTGCCACAGCCTGGGCCCTGGCAGGACAGCCTGGCTCAGCCACACAGGGGGAGTGCTGCACACTGGCATGACCCCATCCAACAGACCAAGCACACCGTGGCCTGCACAGCATTCACTCACCCAGCTGGTCTCCTGCAGAATCACAGAATCACAGAATGGCCTGGCTTGGAAGGGATATTAAGGATCACCTAGTTCCAACATTCCTGCTGTGGACAGGGATACCTTTCACTAGATCACGTTGCTCAGAGCCATCCAATCTGACCTTGAACACTTTCAGGGATATGGCATCCACAAGTTCTCTGGGCAACCTGTTCCAGTGCCTCACCACCCTCACAACAAAGAACTTCCTCCTAATATCTAATCTAAATCTACTCTCTTTCAGTTTGAATCCAGTCGCCCTTGTCCTGTCTCTACATGGTCTTGTAAAAAGTCCCTCTCATCTTTCTTGGAAGTTCCCTTCAGCTACTGGAAAGCCACAATTAGGTCACCCCAAGCCTTCTCTTTTCCAGGCTGAGCAATCCCAGTTCCCTCAGCCTTTCCTCACAGCAGAGGTGCTCTATCCCTCTAATCATCTTGGTGCTCCTCCCCTGGACTCATTCCACCAGGTCCATGTCCTTCCTGTGCTGGGACCCCAGAGCTGGATGCAGCACTGCAGGTGGGGCCTCACCAGAGCAGAGCAGAGGGGCAGAATCCCCTCCCTCTCCCTGCTGCCCACGCTGCTCTGGATGCAGCCCAGGACACAACTGGCTCTCTGGGTTGGGAGTGCACACTGCCTCTCATGCACCAGCACCATCAAGTCCTTGGCAGAGCTGCCCTCGATCTGTTTTTAGCTAAGCTGCTAAATGACCCACATGAGAGACAGCTAAACCCGTCCTGGGATCCCTGGCTGACAAGCAAGAATCTCCTCCTGTCTTCTCTATGTGGCAAGAGTTAGTACCAAGGCCCTTCACCCACCCTAAAAACTTAGTCTACCCTTACTCAACATGCCCCTCAACTCTTGTTCCTGTTCTTGCTGTCTAAGCCCTCTCACTAGAACACCCTCAACACCTCAGACCTTAATAAATGATGCTCTGTCTTCTCCCTTCCAAGTTTTGGTAACACCACTGAACAACTGCATGAGTTGGCTGGTCCTGTCAAAGCCCAGCCACAACTCTGATGCCCTCTGCCATATATCAAACACTCACTGAATGTTGGGTTTGTGGGCTGGTCTCACATACTTGTCTCCATCTGCAGTTGGAACTGCAACTAATAAGAAAAAAATCATTCTCATGCCTAGTATGATATCCAGCTTGGTGGCAGGAGCAGCACCCTTCACCCCAGCATCAGTAAACATGTCCTCAGGGTTTGAGACACAACTGCTCTGAAGGCTAAAACCTCACAAAGAACTCTATGATGAATCCCGTGTGATGTCAGAGGAAGGGCTGTTGTTTAATGGGCTCCCTCTTTGCCCTCCTAGCCCATTCACTTTAAAAAAGCAATGTCATGACTCAATCAAGAGTTTTGCCCATTATGGGACCTAGAAAACTTTTTAGGACTTGAAATCCCAAGATAAAGATCTTCTGAAGAGAAAGGAAAAGGTGTGACAGAGTTTTTTTGAGCTGATTTTGATTTTTTTCTGAGAAGAGGTCCCATCCCAGCTCTCTGCCCAGCCAGAGCATAATTGGGTTGCAATGCCATTGGTGCCTGAGCACCGCTTCCTCCCTGCTCCAGCCTCTGCTTTCTTCCAGCTCGTTTCACACGTGCCCTGCAGTGAGTGCCAGTGCTCTTACGAGGAGACTGCTATACGCCAGGGAGACTGGCAGGAGCAGGAGCCTTCTGCTCTGTCTGTTTACCAGGGTATCTGTCTGTGTTTATCAGTGGCTTATTCTATTTTTCAGAGGCTGTCCCTTGCTCCTTGCCATCGCATTGCCCCATGCTTTCTTTGCCACCCTAGAAAGGCAGTGGAAAAAAATATATGCTGAGAAAGAAACCCTAAATGTTAAAAGCCCTTCAAACTGATGCCAATCAGCCATAAACTAGACCTGAATGTGCACCTCATTCATCTGAGGTTCTCCCCTGGCTTCTCACCTGTGGGTAGACTGCACTTATCTTTGCTCTCCAGAAGCAGAGCTGAAGCAGAGAGGATATCAGACTTGCCTGGCTTCACAGGCAGCAATCAGCTGGAGCAGATGGAAATGAAACACACAACTGAGATTCCCCCCATCGCTGGCTCTCCAGGCATCTGCCTGGCCTTCCTGCCACCAGGGAACACCCCTGGCACCCGGGGCTGGTGCTGGAGTGGCGCCGGCCCCGGGCTGCAGTACAGCAGCTATTTCTGTCCATCTGCACAATCACTGCCCAATGAGGAGTGCCCTGGGCCCTCCAGGTACCGATGTGCGCCCTTCTCGTTTGGTGGGTGCTGCCAAGCAGGAGCTTACCAGGCTGCGTCTTTGAAACCAGAGTCAGGCTCTGAGCAAGGGTCAGAGGAAATAATTTAGAAGTAGTCTGAAAAGCCTACTTTCACTTGAGCTGTGCAAGACTCACAATCATGATATTGAATCAGGAGAAATGAGGCTGCCTGGGCAAAACATCGCTTGGCCTAATCTCATAGCAACACTGAAGGTGAGTTGCATGTCCTACAACTGTAAAGGAGTCCCTGTGAACTCCTGCAAACCTTTTTCAGGTCCTAGTGTTGAGAAAGGTCTGTGAAGCCAGCCTTGAGGCTGGAAATAACTCCCCATGAAAGACTTAGAGATGTTCTACAGCCAGAGGAAGCCTGCAGCAGCAAAAGCTGGCTCTGTCAGGCACACTTACCTACAGACAACCAGGTGGCATCCCACTTAGAGCAAATTAGAAATAATGATGGGTTTGGTGGTTTGGGTTTTCTGAGGTTATTGTTTTCTTTTTTGGTTTTGTGATTAAACATTTATTTACCTGCAGGGACAGGCATTTGGAGATCTGCAACTGGAAGAAGGACAAAACAGGCTACTAATAATATTGCCATCTCTTTAAAAAGCAATGATAGTAACAGTCCCTACTAGCCTTTGGAGCTTCACATATGACTCTGCTCTGACAGAGTGTGACTGTACAGGATAGCAGCATTGGGCTCTGTTTAATTTTAGCCCAGCTGCTCCAGATCAAATTTTCACAGCCTCCAACAAAAGACATGGCTTTTATTAGAGGCAAGAGTTATTCGTTTACAGTCAAGCTGGACTCCTTCCTTCTCATGCCTCAGCACAAATAATAATAGTTTTGCAGGCTAAACAAGGCTCTCCTGGCTATCTGTGAGACCCACTAAAGACTGAAAGATTGCCCAGGTGTAATTCAGGATAAAAATCTGATTTTTGGAACATTTAGCACTGCTGGGATTCAGTGCTGAGAGAGAGAGCGCCTAGCTCCATGTTTTGAGCCAAGAAATCCTGATGCTAAATCCTCTTTTTTTGTCTTCTACTTCCAGCAACTCTGATTTGAAATGACAAGGAACAAACATGTGGGGCAGTTTGGGGTTTTTTTTTAACTTTTTTTTTAGTATTTTTTGTTTGGTTTGGTTTTTTGGGGTGTGTTTGTATTTTGCTTTTACAGTAAGAGCAGATTTCAGATCATTCAGTGTCATGTATTTGTCAAACAGGGAGATGGGCTTAAATCCAGTCCTTCCAAAAATGGATTTAGGCAACATTGCACCCAAGACTGGATTCACCCTGAGCATCTGTGACACCATCTAGCTACATTTTCTTCTTCTGGGGTGTATGCACTTAGATGTGGCATTGTTTCCCCCAAAATGTACATGGCTAGGAGTGCAGTGCTGTTCTTCAGCTGCACTCTGATGAGTTTCTTCCTACCCCTCCAGGTGTTAGGGTTTTGCTCAAGTCAAGAGAGATTTCTTATCTTTAGTCTAATCTAAAGAGACCCTCATTCTCTGGAGCCCCCGGCAGAACTATGCCACCACCCTAAAGCTTGCTTGGCCATTAAGCCAAACTCTGCCTTGCTGCATCTTCCCCGTGCTCACCTCTAGCAACACTGGGGGCTGCCAAGGGCTGCCTGGCCTGAGAGAGCTCCCCTGAGCAGGACTTGTCTTTTGGCTGGTGCTGGTTCCTGGCAGACTTCCATCAAGGCAAGATACAAGGCACATCCCGGTCCCCCTTATGCAACCACCGCCGGCTAAAAATACAGCCGCAGCCCCTGCAGCCCCGGCCAGGCGAGATGCAGATTTAATGAGGCTTCCATGGCAACGGGCTTCACTTCGGCAGGGACCGGGATGCAGGGGACAGGGATGCTTGGGGGGAGAAGTGCTCCTTGGCTGGGGGAAAGCTGCACAGTTAAAAGCTTGTGGCGGTGGGGTTTGAGAGTTTTTCCTTGCTGATATTAATAAAATTGTGGAGTGTTTGATTCAGTTAACTGCAGTCAAAGAGGCAAGCTGTGTAGTATTTTTAACAGACAAACCTGGACCTACTTCTGCCAAGAGAATAAATATTTACTAGTCAGCCTTAATTAAACTCTGTCACCCACAGGCAGAAATGTTAAAACAGGGATAAATCAAGGAGCCTGTTTCAGTCTACCAATACTATAAACAACTTTTTCATCAAAAAGTGGGTTTCTCATGGAGTTGACAAAATGTAGCGGTAGAACTGGCCGGTACAGTCAGGAGACCTGGGGACAGCTAAGGTCACAGAGGAAGTGGTATTGGTTTATGTTTCATGGGTGACGTCTTCTGTGCCACTGCAGGGGGCGGGGAAACACAGTAAAAAATCAACACTGTTGATGAAAAATCTGGGATAAAAAAACCGTTGCAAGCATGGCTTTTCAAAGAAGAATAAAACTGAGATTATTGCCTCCTTTCCTCCATACTGATCCTCATACGCTGTATGCAAGAATAAGGATGTATGCCAGCCAAAACCCCACTTTGGTGTGCAGAGCTCTAAGTACTAGATCAGCAGCTGCTGTCCTGTGGCTCACAGGTGTTTATGGACCCAAGGATTATTTCTGTGAAATGTGGAAAATACCTTGGACAAGCTAGCCTATTGCTAGTCAGATTAAATTTGCTATTCAGAAGGTGACATTGCTGAGTGTCACAGACCAAAATCTCAGTTTCCATTATAAAGACACAGTATTTTTCCAAAATGCAGATTTTTTTTTCACAGGAATTTCCTCTTATTTCCTTCACACAGTGATATTCCCCCTTGTCCTGAGACACTACTTCCTATCTAAGTACTAGCAAGAATAAAAGCAACTTAAAAAATAAAGGTATATAGTAACATCTTCACTTCAGTCTTTAGAAACTGAGGCATGATAAAATATCATGGGAAAAAGAAATGCCCAACCTCTGCTCAAATCTACATATTTGGCACTGGGAACTTATAAATCAGGGCCCTCAGAACTGCTGCTTTTTATTGAAAATTCTGGCAATATCAGGTGCCTCTGAACAAAGGCACCCCTAAATCAAACGACCCAGCCAGGCACCCAAACATGGTTTGAAGCCAGTATATCTGAATGTTAAAATTAAAAATCACTGTTTTCTTCTTCTTTCTGCCCAGGTCCTTGTATTCAGACATCCTTCAACTCAAAGCAGTCTCCCCAGTACCCTTCTCTCTAGAACAAGCCATTCCTGTTGATGTGAAACGTCATCACTTGGAGGCACTGAACCCTGATATAGAAGCTGATTTTTTACACATTAGCTCCCATCTGTTACCTCTCTCCTGCTAAACCAGGTTCATGTTTATAAGCCTACCGAAACACAACAAGAGGCATTTCACAAACCATAATAGAAAATCATCTTTGCCCTATGGAAAGGGCCTGCTGCTAGGATGAAACATGGCTTGTGTTAAACTACACACAGCATTAAATCTGTTGCCACAAATTGAGATGTCAACAGCACCAGGAAAGTTTAAGGGACCCGCGCAGAAAACTGTCCATAGCCACTTGCTAAGGCAGAGACATCTCCAGCACTGCAGCAGCCCCAATCCTGACCACCTGTGGTCATCAAGCTGGAACAAAAATACTGTTTGTTCAGGTATCCTCCTTTCTTCCTCCCTGCTCCTCACAACACAAGGCTGCAAGGCTGTCACCTCACCATCAGTCTCCCCCAAGGTGCACACAGAGGGCTCTGCGAGATCTCCCCTCCCCTGCGGCACCACGGCTCACGCCAATTCAGTATAGCTGGTCACTGGAGCTCATTCTGGTCTCTGTGCCATCTCCTCTTTACAAAGGTGATGGATGCACAGGTTAGACCATACAAACCTGCTCTCTCAGGATATTGTAGTCTGAACCTCAGTGGTCACATGTCATGATTTTTCTCCTTTCCCTTGAGAACTCTACTAAAAATAACTTCTGACATGAAATAGGCCTGGAGAGTCATTTTGCCTTGTACAGCAATGCAGTTCAAAACCCAATCTCATCACCCCACTGAGTTCTGAAATAAATGAGCAGCCATCAAAGTTGTATACTCCCTTCTCTGCACTGACAGATGACAATGCAAAGGAGGAGCTAGTTCAGCATCTTCTTGATCAAAGGAGGTCCCTGTGATGCAGGAGCGCAGCACCAGTGGGGCATGGGGAAGTCAGCCAAGTCCACGCCTTTACCTACACGAAGGCAAATTTTCATTTAAAATTACAGCATGATCCACTATCATTCCCCATAATGTGGAGCTAAATTATGAATGGCACATAGAGAGAGCAGAGGCCTCATCTATCTCAAGCTCCTTAGCTTAACCTAGATTTCCCTAATCAAAGGAAATGCATCCCCCTGGGGATGCCACCATGCAGTCCTTGCTCTGCCTCTGAGAGTGTCCTCAGTTGTGACTCTAAGAAAGTCACTTCTTTCCACACGTGTAAAATGGGAAGAAGCGCTCCTTTGCCTCTGAAGCATGTCATAAGCATGAGTGCATTTAATATTTCAAAACACTTCAATATTATGGGGGAGAGAACACTTGAAATGCATAAATAAATAGAAGCAAAGTTTTTAAAAAGAAGTAATATGCTTTACTAGCTCAACTACTACTGTTCTATGAACTTCTTAACACGTAGGATTTGTGCCCAAAACATACTCAGTTTCAAAACTGGGATTTCTGTTTGAGCCTGTATAAAAAGGTTTCTATTGCCTTAAATTGTCTTTTCCATGGAACTCATACCAATCAGCTGGGCTCAAGTTTCCTCTCCCTAGAGACTTATATCCTTAGGCCATCACAGTTTGCAACAACATAAACAGCTAATTAACTTTTTACTTAAAAGTAAGAAAGCAATAAGAAGGCATTCTCAATTTCTTCTGGAACCACTTGGGCTCTCCACCACAGCTCTGGCTTCAGACAACCTAAGATGAAACCGACAAGATTTTCTGCAACAATATATTCCACTATTTTCTCACTATATTTGCTGCTCCAGTCATAGGGAAGGCAGCACACAGAGAGATGATTTGTCCTATAACCATCCACCTTGCTAAACAAGTTCATACAACCTGGTGAAACAAACGCTAACCCTCAGGAAATGGCAAGACACGGAACTTAATGGGCCAAGCCCTTCAGAAGGCTCTTAAACATCTGTTCAGTCCTCACCAGGACCGTGGAGAGCCTGAGACAAGCTCCTATAAGACTGACCTCAGTCTCACAGCAAGGGCAGTTGCTAGCTTTTAAGAAATACAAAGTTGGTCCTGGTCTCTTCTAAAGAGCAAGACCTCAGGTAAGTCTACCAAGGACATCTGAAAAGCACAGTATGTTTGGAGATGAGCAGTCACACTGCAGAAACTGGAACCATGTAACCTGTCCCACAGACTCCCCTTCAGAGCCCAGAGCCCTGCCCTGGAGGATGGGAGCAGAGAGGATGCCCCAGAGGGGACATCTCAAAGCACCACCTCTCCTGTCTGCCTTCCTCCAGTCATGCTGTCATTCCCAGACAGACTGGAAATCTTGCTTTACTACATATACAAAACGAGATCACACCTTTTTTGGCCCCAAAGCAACTCCCACAGGCTTTGCACATGGGTTGTTTTCACACCTCACTGTGAGGCAGAGAACTCTGGCAGGTTTCCACCTCACCAGGCAGCTCAGCCACCTGGCCTCAGATATTCTCCATGCTTTTTCGTGTTCTCTCCCTTTCCAGGATTTTTCCTTAGGGATGCTCTTGGCAGGGCAGTCTTCCTGGACACCGGCCCCATTTTTCTACTCTTCCCACCCTTTCTGGCTCCACTCCCAGGAGTTCCTGTGCAAGATTCTCTGGATCCCCAGGAGGACCAACATGGGACTAGTCAATGGTGCAGAGACAGGCAGAGAGCTGCCTGTAAAGGAGATGAAGCTGTCAAGACAGGACAAGCTTGGCTTCCATGGACCTTCTCTCTGCTGGCAGGAGGGTGTCCAGCAGCATGACACTGAGACAGGGACATGTGGCACATAACCCGAATGAAGGCTGTGGTCGGCTCAGCTCCTTAGTCCGTTACAGGAGCCCTGCTGTGTCCTCGGCTCTCACAAACCAAGAAGTCAGCAGATCTGTCAAGAGTGATAAAACCTAGCCACGGAACCTTAGACCTCTGCTTGTTATCAATTATGAGGCTTGCTGGCAGCACTTACAGGCTTGCTGTGAATAGGAAGGCCACAGTCATTTCTAGCAATCTGGTCTCTTACAGGACCCCTCATGTCCTAATGTCTCACATGCTTTCATGCATTTACCCTTGCAGCATGCCAATGAGATGAGAACTAAAGGAAGAATTAAGGTAGGAGCTGTGGCTCCCAACCACGGTGTCCAGCTGGCACCACAGAGCTTCTGGCTACTGGTTCCTGTCTGGGGAGAACCCTTAGAAAAGGGTTGCTAAAGATGGCAGCTAGGGATGGAAAAGGATGCCTGAACACTGGTAGGGTCTTCAACCAGATGCCTTCAATCAGATTGTCCAGAGAGATTTTGGTGGCTGAAGCTACCACCCCATAAATCAGAAGCATGTGTAGCTCCCCTGGCTGCTCCAGGAATGAACCCCTCTCAGCCAGGTGAGGCTGGCTCCTGGGCAGAAACCTGGTATAACCAGGACCACCTGAGTTAGAGCTGAACTTACTGAACAGGCATGTTTTCGCACTTACCAGCTGAGAACTGGGCAGCTTGCTTCTCTGAGTGGAGCACTCAGAGCTGGGCCCAAGGCTTGGAGAATGTTCTACAGGGTTTTGAACCCCTTGCAAAAGCATCTCTTCTACTTCACTGCTTTTCAAACATTAGTAACATGTGGGCAAGGAGGAGTCAAACTTTGCCTTGTATTTCGCTTGATTTGCAAGAGCTCATAAGACAAGGCTACACACAAAGATAGAAAGGGGGTTTTTTTTGTTGTTATTTTGTCTTAAGAATAGGTACACAATCTGGTGTGCTGGCTGTAAAGGGAAGTCTGTAGTAGATTACACCCTCCTTGAAGGCTGTTGTTGCATTTGGGTCAGACAACAGGAGAGGAAAGACAGAAAATAAAATCATCACACTTCTTTTTTTCCTGATTCCCATACTCCGGATTTTAGAGAACAAGCTAGAGATGAAGCTCCTGTTAAAGCACGTTTAACAAACAGCTCTGGTCTGCAGCTCATGCATAAGTGATTCTCTCAATCTGAATCCTGATCACCTCTGGGGAACAGCCTGCCAGAAGCACCAAAGGTGACAGATGTGTAGTGTGTGTTTTGGATAAAAGCCTATCTTCTGCATAAGGTAGCTAAGAGATGGTGCCTAAACTGAGCCTTGCCTTATTACCCAAAATAAAGACATCTACAGGCAGCTATTGTTTTGTGAAAGGGAAGGAAAAATAACCTCTGTGACGGAAGAGGAGGGAATATAAGACAAAGACTAAAGCAGCAACAGCAGAAAAACTACAGTCTGAGTAAGAAACAGGATTCAGTCTATGCAAATATCTGGCTTTCGACATGTTCTCTTATCTCAGCCTGCTCAGTCCTGGGGCTAGGGACCAGAGGAGGGTTTGCTTTTGTCCTTTTGGGTTTTGCTATTCAGTATAACTGCTCAAATTAAAAGGGGCACCATAAATCTATACTGTCAAAAGGAAAATCATTAGCCCAAAGCCCTAAAGAAGACACGTCTGAGGGCTTGTACCAGCTCTCACATGACTGCTAGCATCCCACACTCACTTCCTACCCCATATCAGAAACCCATCCCCTGCCTTAACCTCATTTTCTGAAAAAGCTGAGCATGAATTCATGAAAGAGACCCTGTCTGTTAAGCTCAATGGGAGGGAAGAAAACCTCACATAAATGTAGTCAAGTTGTGTCAACTCCTCCATAGACAAAGGGAACCTGCTGTATTCCCTAAGAGTAACTTGTTCGACGAAAGGCGGATCTGCAGTCTCTGTTCTCCTAAGACCCAACAAAACAGGCTGCAAGGCTGAGCAAGGCTGAGTTTATTGCTCTATCTGGTATCTTCTCATTTGGCTCTAATCCCCTCCAATACACAGGCAATATTTCAAATGCTCTTCCAGAGATGGGGCTCTTCTGAAGACCTGACATTTTTATAGCCCTGGCAAACCATCCATTTCTATTTAATTTAGTTCTTGACAGAAATAAATATATGCACTGAGATTTACATATGGGTAGACAGGCCAATATTTTCAGGCTTGCATGCTGAGGGCTGCATCTGTACTGCAATCACTCCTGTAGCTATAGGTGGTGTCATACTCCTTGTGTTGGCTATCACCAGCGGCTAGCAACATATCCACAGCAGTGTAGGGCTCCTCACAAGCTAAAGCTATCTGCAAGTCTGGGGAAAAATTAATTTACGCTTTTGCTCTCCAGGTTACCACAACTGTTTAAAACTGTTTAAAAATTCCCAGGTCTCCTTCTAAAAGCTGCAGTCACAAGCACAAATGTCTCCAGAATCAGAGGCCTAAAATAGAGGTTTTATCCTTTCTGCACCATAACCACCCCCCAGGATGCTACATGAACACAGGTCCTGCTTCCTCTTCACATTTATAGTAGTCTCGTTACTTCTGCTTGAGAGCTTTGGCTTTAGCTTCTCCAGACTGCTTACTAGAGTATACAAAGCTCCTGCCAACTCTGGATGGAGGACCTCCTTGATGTCAGGACATAGCTGCTGCCTACACCACCATGACTACCTCTGTTGCCCCTGTGGCAGGGGAAGCAAGGGCTGAAGCAGGCAGCACTTGACCTCACCCCCGCTGAGGGACTGGAGCATCTCTTCTATGTGGAAAAGCTAAGTGAGCCAGGACCGTTCAGCCTGGAGAAGAAAAGGCTCTTATCATTGTATATTAATACCTAGAGTGAAGATGACAAGAGGATGAAGCCAGGCATTTGTCAGTGACTCCTAGTAAGTGTATCTGAGGTGATGAGCATAAACCAAAACAGAGAAGACTCCTTGTGATCATCAGAAAACACTTCTTTACAAGGGTGACCAGGAAGGTTGTGTAGTTTACATCCTTGGAGACAGTCAAAATACACCTGGACAAGCTCCTGCATAACTGGCTCTAGATGGCCCTGCTTGAGCAGGGGGAACAAACCAGATGACCTCTGGGGGTCCCTTCCAGCCTCAGCCACTCTGTGATTCTGTGAAAACTGAATAACCAGGATGACAAAATGTGAAATGATCAGTGTGAGATTCCTCCCTTCAATGGAGTAAACATTCTTCAAAGAGCACAACAAACCAGAATTGGCCCAAATATGTTGCCATGTACTGGGAGTACCGTGAGAAAACTATCACAGGCAGAATATGCTTAAGCTGATGTTCTGTCTGGGACTTGTGCAAGGTCTGCTAAGACTCAAGCTGATTGTAGCAATAATGTCTGTGCTGCGAGCTCCATTGCACTGGCCTGCACGTTTTAATTAACACACTGGTACCTACCTCCTTCCATCCTGAAAATGCTTGCTATCCCACTGGATTAACACAGGGAACAATTTCCTCTCCACTCCCCTGATTCAGTGACATGTCCATAGAGGAAAGAGGATTGGTGACCCTTGTTCTGAGACGGATTAAACCACTGGCTGGACTTCCACAAGCAGATTAAGGAAATGACTGCCTATCCCTCTGTTCTGAAAGGAAAATTCACCCCGATCATTATGAAGGCTGAAAATTGTTGAGAGAAAAGTCAAACCTTGCACTCCTGGGATCTTGAACTAGAACAGCCAATGCAAAGTGGTAAAAGGATGTTAAATGTTTCAGTGACTGAAAGAACACGGAAGCCAACTTATTAAAAATCCATATGGTAGTCAGTGGCTCTTAGACCATGGTCTGTGGGGAACCAGTGGCCTGCAGAGTGTCCCTACATGCTGCTGTTGCAATAACAAAGTATCTGTCACTTTTTAAACAGGGACCCCCCCCGCCCTTTCTACTCCTGTCCAAGATTCACAGATTTTCCCAAGACTATTTTTGACCAGCTGGCCTGAAAGAGAATCTTAGCTTGTCTCTCTGCACCAGGCTGTCCTGAGGCTCCTTTTGATGGCAAACTTGAAAGGTGCAGAGGGAGCCACAAAAATGCCCAGCAGAGGACTACAAACCATCTCAGGAGCACTGCAACTTGTTCATCAAAGGGTCTGTAAAGAAAGCAAGCAAACAATGTGTCATGTTCGGCAGGGTGCTCTAACCAGCCAGCTGGGCCCACTGCTCTGAGAGTTGCAGCTTATACTCTACCTATGATTTTCACTAATTTTCCCTTTTGGGTAATTAGCCTTGGCATTGTTGTTTACCTCAGGGAAGAAATAGGGTCAAGAACTGAGAGTCTGGAAAAAGAGAGGAAGATGATGGGGAAGCTAAAAATGTCAAGAGGACCAACTAAAGGAAATCCCCAGGTGCCACCATAGTAGATGATTTTCAAAAGCAAAAGAACAGGAATTCCCAAACCCCCTTCATTTTCCGCTCACTCTGAAGAGCTCCCTTACAGGGTTATCTTGAATAGATGCATCTCTGATAGAAAAAGCTGACCTGAAATCTTGTAAAAACAAGGTCTCTTACGTTTCTTTAACTTCAGGGCCAGAAAATCCACATAGCAGCCTTCATCAATTCAGGGTCTGCGAGTGCCTTCTAGCCCTTCGTTAAGCAACGTGACTAACGCTTGTCACGTGTGCTTTATTAACACTCCCTTCCTCCCCGCAGGCTCTGGGTGCAGAAGGCTCTGGATACAGCACAGAGTTTTGCCTTTATGGGGTTTAGTGGTTTTCTTTTTTCAGGGCACTTGCTGCTGTGTGGTCCTGTTGACCACAGGAGGGTGCCCCACATTTATAGAGGGAGGGGGGCAATGTCTGGGGAGGTCTCTTGCTCCAGTGGGAAGTGACTCCACTGCCTGGCATGGGCTGCGCCTGGCAGAGCAAACCACACGGCACCGTGGCAGGTACAGCTCGAGCCTGCGCTGAATTTAACCACAAACATCACTCTAACAGATTATTGATCCTGGGCATGGGACTAGGGTGGGATATACCTCTTGCTGGAGGAGAGGACACCTACACCTAACAAACCTGACAAAGTTGCAAATGCTGTGTGAAACACCTCACACGCCTAAGCACAACCAGCCGTGGGCTAATCTCACCTGGCACACCAAAACAGGCCGGCTCAACACTAATCAATTCTTGAATCTCCGTCATGGTACAAGTAGTTTTAAATCAGGCATCTGAAGGAAGTTAGGGCTGTTACAAAGGGAATCTATCCGTGGGTAACACAAAGAATTTTGTTTCTTTCCTCTCAGTGTGGGCAAACAACATCGTGAAAATCCCAGCTACTTCGCTTTGGTGACCTGAGGCAGTAGGTGACCTTATCTCTCAACCAATCTTTGCACTGCCTCTGTCTCCCTCCCCCTCCATGCTGGGGATGGCAGAGCAGTGCCGCTGGCACGCACAGTGAGTCAGCAGCCGCGCAACTCCCCGGTCATGGAAATGTTTCCGTTCCCATGGCTTGCTCACAGCTTTGCAACTAAGATGGGACACCCCAGTTTGTGACCAAAAAAATGTCTTAAAAGAACGCAGGTCCTCTAATGCAGTCAACACATCCATCAAAAAATGCTGTCTGGGCCAGGGTATATGCAGAGGGTTGGTTGGTCCCCACCACAAGCAGCCTGCAGGAGCCGTGCTGCGGGCTCCACTTTCCAGAAGAGAGGAGCCACCTTCCTCCTGTTTGCAGGGCCTGCAGGACATTCCAGCTGATGGGATGGGATGGGATGGGATGGGATGGGATGGGATGGGATGGGATGGGATGGGATGGGATGGGATGGGATGGGATGGGATGGGATGGGATGGGATGGGATGGCCATGCAGTATTTCTGAGAAGTCAAAACAGTCAGTGAATGAATGGCGTGTTTTGAGTTTCTCAGCCAATGCTCCTGTGACTAAAATAGCTGAATCTCTGAACTTCTGTTGCTAGCATCTGAACTGAAGTCCACTCCTGAGATTTCAAAGGAGTTTCTTTAGCTTTTTAACTTTTCACTGCTCTTTGCATTTCCATGCCTGGGCAGTGAAAAGGCTAAGCAGACTAATGCTTTTTAAGCAGTGTGAGGATTATGTTCAGCATCATCCTGGCAATGCCAGACCTCTTGAAGTTCTAGCCTCAGCTTCTGTGAAGAGACCTGAACTCATTTAAACACTCCAATTCTGCCTATACTTTTAATCAAATCCTTTGAGATCACCTTTGGGGCTCACTGTCTTTGTTCTGCAGCCAAGAGCACGTCCCACACCTTTATGTTGCCCTGACTTCAGCCAGAGTCAGTGGCTCTTTTCAGACCAAGCAGCACAAACCACTAAGGACCAAACCAAAGTGTTTGCTTTGTGTGGTACCAGCTTGTCCTGCAATAATGAGGTCCCCACTGCATTTCCATCACACCTCAGTCACTGTACATCACTGGTTCTCTAATGAGGGTGTTTCTGAGATAAGGGGGACTGAACTCTGAACCATCAATGACAAAGGTGGTGTGGCTTTTTGCCTACCTCTCAGGATGTCCCCTATGAGGTCTGGATGTCTCTAAAAAGAGTTAACTCCTCCCACTGAACTTCTATGCTTTCGCCCCCTCTCTGTGCCGGCTCCCAGAGAGTGTTCTTTACTAGCCGCTCACCTTCTCACCAACAGAGATATCACCAGGAAAGCACACTCCTTTGTATCTTGCATAGGAAGTGTTGACAGCCTTGTAATATTCATTTAAGGAAATATTCACCACAGAATTCCACTTACTGCTTCCAAGTAGTTTGTACTCATTCCTACTGACTTTGACCACATAAGAAACTGTTATGGTTTAATTAAAATGGGGTTAAAATCTGGTGCAAACCACACTAGAGACATCAAGTAGATCCCTAGCTTACATATACTTTTAAAGAAGCAACATTATTTGTTCCTTGGTGTTCAAGCTACAAGGTTAATAAAGTATTAGCATTCATATTTGCAAAAAGAAATAACCTGTTTAAGAGCTATCTGTGCTAGATCTGACTGTTGATCACCCTTTTGAATTTAAACAACAGTGTATTATGACAGGCTGAGAGAGCTGGGTTTGTTCAGTCTGGAGAAGGCTCTGGGGAGACCTTATTGCTGCCTTGCAGTATTTAGATGAGGCTTTGAAAAAAGAAGGAGAGTGACTTTTTACACAGGCAGATAGCAATAGCACAATGGGGAATGGTTTTAAACTAAAACAGGAGAGATTTAGATTAGATGTTAGGAAGAAATTCTATTGTGATGGTGGCAAGACAGTGAAACTGGTTGCCCAGAGAAGTGGTGGATGTGCCATCCCTTGAAGCATTCAAGACCACCTCGGGTGGGGATTTCAGCCTCAGGAGTGATACTTAAGGACCCTTCCGACTAACATCATTCTAAAATTCTATGATCACTATTACTAGAAATAGCTATGTAAAACATAAAAATATTAAAATATTCCCATCAATCTTTAAAGATCACAACTATATTTTTGAAATTCATTTTGGTCTCAGAATTTGACTCTACATATCCATCCCCGGCTGTAAATTCACTCCTGAAATCAAATCTGTCAGTGGCACGGAGTTTAATTTGATCTTGTGACACTCTCCAGCACTTGCTACTGAGAGCTAACCCATTACATTCCAGACAACATATTAAGCTGTGACATAACAGCAGGGTCACACAGACATGAGTAAGAAGCAATATGAGAGCCCATAAGCACCCTGATCCTTCACTGCTGCCTGTGCTCTGAGTTACTCATATTCTACAAGGGCAGAAAGATGATATGGATTTCTGCTTAGAAGCCTGAACCACGGTGCAATGATCAGAAGCCAAAGGTTAGTTTTAGTCCATCACAGAGGTGACTGTTAAGAAATCATGCAGAAAACTCTGACCCAGAGGGTCAGGGTGGGAAAGTTTGAGAGAGGTGCACTTGGTTTTCAACTACAAGTACCTCAGCAGGTTGCACGTACAAACCTCTGGCAGCTCATAAAAAGCAGTCATCTACACATACGCCTACTCATCCCTGTGGTGCAGACTTGTAGATAAGAGGTAGTGCTTCTCCACAGTACAAATGATAGGTGTGGTGATACACACAGCAATGCATCCTAACAGAGTGTACCAACACTGATACCTACATGCTTAAACATCATCCTCACTGGGAGACACGGGATCTCCTGCCTGCCCACACTGTTTCCTCCAGGAGAGGATGTGCTGCTGTACCAGAATGCAGTGCCTTTGGCGGCAGCATCACCTACTGAGGGGTGAAGGATGGCAACCGTCCTGGGGTGGGGAAGTGAACATTAGGCAGAGCATCTTCCTTCCTCCTTCTTGCTGCCCAGGGGGTGAGGGTGAAGAGGAAAGAGGGAGGAGGAGGCAGAAGGACCATGGATCCATCAAACGAAGTGGTCTCCACAGACCTGGCCTTGGACAGGGTAGCAGAAAACCTGCATATTCAGAAAGCCATCCATTTGGCCTAATATCTTAGGAACAGAATCAACAGCAGGAGAGAAAACTTAAAGAGTCTGAGGTCTTTGTGGTATAGATCCATCCATGCTGCAGTTAGACGGAAGGACTGAAAGACAACAGTGTGGTACCACCATACAGATGGGGCTTCACTGCTGCTCCACCCTTCTTACTGTGGAGGATAGAGACAGATCTGAGTGACAGAAAAGTAACTGGACCTCTTTGCTGGTTTGGGGATAGAGTTCACTTTCTTCACAGTAGCTAGGATGGGGCTGTTTTGGATTTGTGCTGAAAAGAGGCCTGTTCTGCATCTTGTATCACTCCATCTGCCAGTGGGCTGGGGAGGGGCACAAGAGGTTGTGAGGGCACACAGCTGGGAGAGCTGAGCCCAGCTGACCACAGGCATATCCCACAGGATGTGGCACCATGCGCAGCATGTAAAGCTGGGGGAGGGAGGGAGGGAGGGAGGGAGGGAGGGAGGGAGGGAGGGAGGGAGGGAGGGAAGGAAGGAAGGAAGGAAGGAAGGAAGGAAGGAAGGAAGGAAGGAAGGAAGGAAGGAAGGAAGGAAGGAAGGACATTCAGAGTGACGGTGTCTGTCCTCCCAAGTAACCACTGCGTGTGATGGAGCCCTGCTCTCCTGGGGATGGGCAAACACCTGCCTGCCCATGGGAAGTGGTGAATTAATTCTTTGTTCTGTTTTGTTTGCACTCACGGCTTTTGCTTTCCCTATTAAACTGTCTTTATCTCAACCCATCAGTTTTCTCACTTTTACCCTTCCGATTCTCTCCCCAATCTCACTGAGGGGAGAGAAAGAGAACAGCTGGGTGATGCTTAGTTGCTGGCTAGAGTTTAACCAGGACAGCCTCACAAGGGGAACACCATTCAATTTCCACAAACAAACAAGAAAGAGAAGAGGAAGCCTTGTCCTCAGAATCTACACCAGACAAGAGTTTGGGCAAAATCAGGCTATTAACTCCAATAAAAGTCTCTCAGAGGGCTCTTTCCACCAACTTTAATCTGGGATGCCTGCCCAGGAACAGACAGCACTCCTGAAGGTTCTTCTTCTCTCCTACAGTCATGTATTTCAGACTCCTCTTTGAACAACCTGCCCTTTGTTACCCAGAGAATAGAGATCTCATAGAGATCACCACAATGCATCTTCCAGGTGCAGAGTCAAACCTACTAGAGTCTCAAAGAGACTACAGATCTCACGTTTTGATTTCTGATTTCAGAGCAAGGATGCTCAGATCTGGATCTATAGTAGCCAGAAATGTAGGGCTGTTGGTCTCTGGGTTGCTCTTACTGGAGCACCACGGGACAATACCGGCTCACTGCAGAATGAAGGAACCAGGGCTTCTGTGGCACTGGACAAAGCAACTGCTGGAGATCTGGGCCAGGTACTGAGGGACAGACCTGAGATCACTCTTTGGAGCATTTGGCACCTGGAAGTCTGAGAAAAAGACCTCTTAACAAGCTCCTTGTTAGCTTCTTCCTCATGGACATTTTTGGCTCTCATGAATGTAAAATAAGCCTTTTCTATAAAGATGCTGATGGCACAGCTGGCAAAATCCTTCCTTGAACATGGTCAGGGAAAAACTAAGGAAAGTAAAGAAAGGCATTTCTGTGGGCTGCCTTGGTTCTCTTTGCATCTCCCACATCACAGGACCTGGAGTGAGCTGCCCCACTTCCCCGAACTCCAGCTGATGAGATGTGCTGTGAAGGAGCAAACCAGAAGCAGCCTCAGCAGACTCCCCAAAAAAGCTCTCCTCCAGAGCTTCACCCAGGACCTTCACGCTCTTCTTCAGAGGGGAGCTGCTTTTCAGCTCTTGCCCCCAGTCCCTGCCGGAGCTACGCTGCAGGTGTGTGTCTATCACGGCTGTGCCTGGCTGCACATACGCTGCCAATGCAGTTCAGACCGTGACTGTCCCTGTCTCACCACAACAGACCTCTCCTCCTGCACATCCCAGCTCTTCCATCACCAGGCTGTGCTCAACCAGTGCAGCTGCTGTTTACCACTGACGCTACATACCACTGAGCCCTCTGGCTCCAGGCGCATGCGGGCAGCTTGTTCTGCCTTCTGGGCAGCAGAAAGCAGGACACCGGAGCACATACAGACACACGTGCTTCCTGCTGCATTCTCCCTGCCAGATGACCACCTGCAGCGGCGAGGAAGCCCTTGCAACTTAGGCTTGATGTTACTCATCCCTTTTTTCCAAACGTGATGTCCAGTCTGGGAGTGGGGGAGTCTAACAGGTCAGTAAGGCATCCCAAGGTGCCTCCAAGAAAACAGGACATTTATAAAACAGAACTGTGTGGAATATCAGCTGTATTGCACATCATTGCACTAACTGCTACTTGCTCATACCTAGGTAAACAAAGAAGCCAAGAGTGCGCAGCCATTTCATTTTATTAATTAAAGTGACTGGCATTTATACAGCACCAAAGCACTTTGCAAATCTTAATTATGCTTCAGAGCAGCTCTGCGAGGTGAAACGTGTTCTCATTTACAAACAGCAAAAATGAGACATAGTGAACTAAGCGACTTGCCAGTGCACTCAGGAGCTCAGTGGAAAAATTAGGATAGAATCCTAGATCCTGCTGCCTTCTGACCCCATTCCCTAGCTGCTGCTCCCCACCTTGTGTGCTACCCCACAGCTCTAACCTTGGTCAGATACCACCACAGGGACCTCTAAGCTCAAGCAGCCACATGTGGGTGGGATTAAAACCAGCACAGAAAGCTGAAATGTCCTGCTCTGCCTAAGAGATGCCTCAGGAATCTATAAAAATTTTATTATTTTTCATCTACTGAAACAGGTGGAGAATCTACAGCCAAGGCTTCAGAATGCCTCCAAAGTTCATTTCGCACCACCCAAGGCCACTGATTTTTATTGCTCTCACATTGGAGAAGAAGAATACTGGGAGTCTTGAAACAGAGCCATTCCTACTGAGAAGCATCCCCAGCAGCTAAAAGAGAAGAAGGGAGACCCTGGTCTCCCCAGCCTGCCTGCCCTGTCCCTGGGAGAGCTCCACACGTGCTCCCCATGGTCACAGCAGTGAGAGGGCAGCACCAGACCTGGGGGCTGCTGGCAGTGACCCTGCTCAGCCACCAGCACTGAGGAACAGACAGCAAAGGGGTGGCTGAAGGGCAGAGGGGGAAGGCCACCGCTTGACACAGCATCAGGGGCAGAGTCTCTTTGGTTTGTGGGGAAGAGGAGGAGAGGGGAACGAGCAGCTTGACACTCCACAGCTGCGGCAGGTATCTGCTCCCATATCTCTTCGGGTGGGACCTTGCTCTGCAAGAGCACTGCTCTGGAAGCGAGTGCCTGCCTGAGGGAAACAAGCCTGACAGATATTTTGCACAAATAATTGAATTATTTTTAGATGCTCAACACATCCTCTTGCAAGACAGCTAGCCACACAGAGACGAACAGATCTCGCAGCCCCTTGCTAATCCACTGAAACAGCTAATCTCCTTAACCCCTGTAGCTCACAGATAGTGGCAGGCACATGACTTCTCTTGAAAAGGCACTGCACCTTGTGACTTCTACCCCAGATGTTGTGTCCAAACAAAGGAGACCTGCACCAGGGCTTTTTTTTTTTAGCTTTACTTTATAAGGAGAAACGTGCATCCAGATAGGATGCCAGCAGAAAGGGACCAGGACAATCCAAGTGGGGAAGTGCCCTATAGCAGAGAGACCTTTCCTCTCCTCCTTCATTCCCTCCTTTGCTGTTTCTTACAGCTTGACATATGCCCAGGCATGATTCATCCCTGCCAAAGTGAAACAGGGTCATCAGCAGCCATCCCAAAAGCATGATAGCTGGGTTGAGGGAGAAGAGGTTATACAGCCCCAAGCTTAAAAGCCAAAGGCCTGGTTTGGTTGAGCATGGAAAAGAAGCCCCTGGAGTCACCTTCTATTTTTCTTTGTGTTTTCATTACTTTCATTAGAACAATCTGAAGCATCTTACTTTGAAAGGCAGCTCAGCCTCAGTGTTCTGTGGATAACATTGTGCTCAGCTCTGCCCTCACGCTTCACAAGACCAAGGGTAGAGTCTGATCCCCATAGGCTGTATCATCACCTTTTTGTCTACAGTGCATGCTGTAAACAGCAGGTCTGTAAAATCTTATCAGTTGAAGTAAACCTGTGAGATAAACAACATACAGAGCAAAGATCCCTAAATACATGCATATACACATTCACACAAGGCTCACGGGAGCCAAGGGCTGTATCTCAAAATTTCTTTTCTCCACATAGCCAGGACATAAAGATAATACCCTGATATTTCAGTGCTGCTCAGGAAATATTCCAACAAATATGAGTTTGGTTGTATTTCAACTATCTCTATCAGCAAATCTGCAAAATTCATGGAATTGGGACAAAAAGGATCACACAATATATTCACAGTGGCAAACATATTACTGCATCCAGGAGACATGCAGGAATTGCCCAGTCATGGATGCTGGTATGGCTGTATCAGTTCTGCTTGCTGCTAAATGCTTTGAAGAAACTCTCAACTGCTACAAGACAGACAGAGGTGCTGTTCTAAAGCCAAGGCTGCATAATAGTTTGACATAATACATACCTGGATGAATTTCTAGCACAGTTAGGATGTAGAGGCAATGGGTTGGATAGAGTGGTATTTCTACATCTCATGAAATGAAGCCACAAAGGGTAATGATTCCTTTTAACAGCATGCCCCAACCTGAGCAGATCCCTGCTCTGCTGCTGGGAGAACCTGTGATGAGTTCTGAGCTCTGCAGTGTGCCTGCAAAACTAGTGATGAGTCCTGCACTGTGTGCGCTAGTGCAGAGGAAAAGGCCTGGCCCTTCCCAAGATCTGGCCACATTACTGCAATCCTGCTTTATCAACAAACATCCACCAAAAAGTCTCGAAGTTATCAGAGTCCAAGCTCAGCCCAAGGTGCACTGAAAGGAATGCTGAAGTTAGCCCTAACTTCTGCAGACACAGCACAAGTCCCATCATTGGCAGTGGGTCTGCAACAACAAATGTAATTTACAGATTATTTTTCCAATTTCAGCAATATTTTCAACATAATTACAGCAGTATAAGACTCAGTGTTCAGGTCTTAGAAGATCTTTAGGCATCCTAGTATCCATTTATATCTCCTGTTATCTGTGCTACTGTGCAAACTGCTATTTATGAAGAGCCTGTCTGCCAACAAGTGATTTTACCTACTCTGGAAACATAAACCTGCAGAAAACCCTCTGAGATGCTGTATCAACAAATTAAAGTATTACCTCTGGAATAATTACACCTTTTTTTCCTAAACTGGAAAAAAATTAAAAAGCCACCACTAGAAGAAAGTGGTGGGTGGGTTTTTTTTCAAAAGCTTTTCTGTGCTATTCAAAGAATCACCAAAGTGGATGAATAGTCAACTGAACAGCAGATTTTCCATGAGTTTGCAGAAGAGCACAGCAAAGCTGTGTTCTGTCCCTCCCATCTCAGTTTTGTAACACTAAGAAGATTTTGGTTTTTTAGGAGTGTCACAGCAGTACCTCCCACCACTAACAAAGTCAAAATTAATGTTAAATTAGCATTAATATTTAAAGTAAGTTATTCTATTCCATGCTTCAGTGTTTGTGAAGAGATCAAGATAATCTCTCTGAGAATTTCCAGTCGGCTTCCCTGCCAGGGCATCTGCCAGATGACAACTGACACTTGCAAGTATTTGATCTTGTTCAATACTACCCCATCAGAAACACGATTGAGATGCATGGTTTCTTCAAACAAGTCCTTGCCTGGGACTTCTGAGTGGGGAACATAGTTGGATTACAAGTAAAAATTACAGATTTTGGAGCAAGGAAAGGCCCTTTTTCCTGCCTGCCCTTTCCAGCAGCCTGCTGGGGGTGTTCCAATGTGAATCTTGCTTTCCCATCTGACTGCACACCCTGGCTTCCCTCTCCTCTCTCTCCTGTTCTGCCCAAGCTATGTGAGAAAAGCAAAGTCTCCCCCTGCAATGCCCTGCTCCCTGTAGAGGGCTGCTTCTTCTCACAGCTCCCACTGACCAGGGCACCACTCACACTTTCTGACCTTGCCCACAGCCAAAAGAAATTGAAATTTAGAAGCTGCAACTCAAAGGGAGAGCAACTTGTGATGCTGTCTGCAACTCGCTGTTTCTCTGGCCTTGATGCACAGCTAGGATCACTGGGGACCAATGAGCTGGATGGATGTTTCTAGCCAGAAACCTTGCCTCTTTTATAACCACGTCTCCCCTGTGAGACCCCAGTGTTTCCCCACTGGAAACATTGTCCCCTGCAATTTAGGGCCAGTGCAGCAAGAGGAAATAGTGCCAATGAACACCAGCCATTCTAAAAAAATACTCCGGGGATTGTCTGGCAAAGGGACAAATAGTCCCAGGCAAAACTGATGACTGGCTGAAGCCATGCAAACACCTGTTTAGTATAACTGCTCAGCAGGATTTCTAAAATCAAACCTCCCCTGCATATTAGGTCCCCTCAGAGGGTGTCCCAAAGACAACCTCACATCCTCTGCAACCCAGTCCTGTTAGTATCCTATAGACACAGTGCATGCTTGCCCTCTTCCCAAGAAGGACCTCTGCCAGTGTTGACTGAAGATCCCCTGCCTGGGACAGATGGATCCTGCATCTCCACACACCGGCGTTGGGCATCACATGTCCCCTGTGAAAAACTCCAACATGTCAAGTCATCAGAGTTAAGCAGTACCAGGCTACCAAAGGGTTAAAGCCAGAAAGACTATTGCAAAGGCAATACGAGATGAAATAGAGCTCAGCCTTAATACATGGGAGGGCAAAGGCCTCAGGGGGGCTTTTGCTGAAAATATTAATAGGATCAGCGTACAGGATTCACTCCCATCCAAGGGTCAGTGCCTATATATCAGCTAGCAAAGGGGCTGGATGCCCTCCCTGCACCACGCTGTCCCCTCCATCCCTGAGGAGCTCCCTGACCTGCTCCTTCTCAGCAGGTCCCAGGTAGCTGCTCCCAGGCTCCTGGCTTTCCCTGCTCCACAGCTTGGCTGGAGCCCCAGATCTTGTCTTCACACTGCTCAGCCTACCAGCTGGCCCTAGGATGGGGCACAAGTGAAATTTCCTTCTTTGCAATGGCTGTTAAGCAAGAGCCAACAAAGAAGCTGCACACATGCTTCTTTCTTTCTCATATTCAGCCTTGTTTTACTTCATGGAAATAAGCCTGCAGGGATCATTTCATTTATGCTTCTCACTACTACCAACTCCAATAATGTGTTTCCTCATTTGCATCAGCAAGGGATGTAAATTTCCCCCAAAGAGCCCATGATCCACCCATAAAACCCTCCCCTGAGCCACACAGAAGAGGAGCAGAGGGAAGAAAATAATGGCCAGGACAATCTAGAGTAACAGGGAAAAATCCAGGAGGAGAAGAACCGTGAAGAAAGGGAGCAGGAATAATCTTCAATGCTACCTTATGGATTCTTCAAGTAAAACTGAAAAATAATGTATTTCAAAAATGCCCCCTGAACTGGGCACACCTCTAGCCACTGCATTTTGCCCTCAGACGCTTGCTGCATTCACAGTGAAACATCAACAAAAGCATAGAGAAGTGGCCTGTGGAGCTGGGATGCTGGAGTGTCACAGCTCATCACAGGGTGGAGAAAAAAACACCCCCGAGCTCTGACAGCTCAGCTCTGCATGTCACATCAGTGTCCATTGAGCAAAACAGGCACAGGAGATGTCTCAGAACAAAAAACACTATACACAACAAAAGCCATGTCTGTGGGAAGAGGAAGGAGCTCAAGGGGCCAGTGGAAATATGGCAGAATGATGAGGAATGAAAAGGTTCGATTTCAAGCTACCTAGAAAATTAAAGTTAAAAAGACCATGTCTGATGTATAACTCCCTACTAAGGACCAAAATTCCTTTTCCATCACATTTTCCATCACGTTGATAGCCAGAGTATCATGCATGATATTTGTGTTGTGGTTAACAGCCTTCCAGGAAGTGAGGAAGCACTTAGGTGTGGAACAGCAGGCTCAGGTCAATGTGTACATCTGAATGGTGACATGACATTTTTGTGACCCAATCCTGACTTCCTGAGGGCAAAAAGGGAACCTTTTGGGCTCAAGCTCACACAGAGCTTGCTCCTGGCTAGGAGGCACTAAGGTGAGTGGCATCAGCATTCCTCTTTTGCACAAAACAGCTGAAAGTGGATCAACCCAAAATCCAGAAATACATGGTCCATGCAGGACCTGTTGAGGGAATGGATGGGAGAAAAGCTGGGATCATTCCCCACCAGTTGCTATTTGAGGACCAAACAGTTACAGATCCATTACAGTATCTCTTCTCCTACCTGTAGCTCCTGGTCTGACTGGGGCCATCATGACCTTATGACATGAACCATACAACATTGTCTCCTTTGAACTTCAGGCACTGACCACGTAAGAGCCCACCATGAGAACTCAGACAGGAGTGTTTTCAGGACACTTTCCAGGGCCTTGGTAATTCAGGAAGTTGCCAGCAGATCTGGGGGACTTTAATCTTGAAGTGGCTGGTTCCTACACAGCCTCCCTAGGAAGGCAGATTAATAGCTGATGGCCAACCTGGGGTTCATCTCACATACAACAAACAGCTGTGACATCCCAGAAAAAAGAGCAAGCTTCAGACATGCTGAGCATATCAAAGATATGCAGTTAAAAATAACTAATGCTAGAAATGCTGTGTGAAGCAAACATTTCACCAAAATACAAGAGTTACCTTTTAGAGGATAATCATGGAAGCAATCTTGTATATACAGCCACAGTGAAGTTTTGTGCAGTTCCTTATGTCTCAGAAGGGTGGGAACAACTCTTGAGTTCCCTGCCTGATATTTGCTGCTGAGGTAGTCTCCTAGAAGCGCCTCCTGAGATCTTCAAGAGGCAGAAAGTGAAGGCATCCCAGGCAATCCCTCTACCAACTTCGTCTTCACCAACAGCTGTGCCTGCTTTTCCAAGAGCAAAAGCCAGCTGGATTTCTTACTTCCCAGAGAGTGCTAGACAGAGCATGTCCTTACCCTACCTCCCACAACAGAATAGCAGACGTCTGCCACATCAAGCAGGTGACCTGTTTGATCCACCTCAACATCCTGGCAGTGCCCAACTCCAGCTGGTTTGGGCATGGTGCCTGCGGCACACCAACCTGTATCAGAGGTCTCTAAACAGTCTTTGCTTTCTCCTGGCCCTGGCAGGCATTCAGTTCCTGTCTGAAAGCTTGAGGACTCCTTTCATCCTAATTTGTACAACTGGTGATGCTATTCTTATTCAGAGAAATGTGTAATTCATAGAAACATTGTTCACAAATGGGAGCAAAAAGGATTGCGCACGGGAGGAAAAGCTCTTACCAAATACAAGGTTGCAGCAAAGCTCGCGCTGTCTCTTCCTGCTGCAGCCCCATCTGTCACAGCTTTGCTACCCTGACAGCATCGTCTGACAGACCATATCCACCTATTCCCTCCTTCCCATCCTTTTTCACTAGTCTTTTTCCTTGGGCTACCTCCAGACCTCAAGCAGATCCACAGGCCAATCTAAGACATTTGGTTTCAGAAAGAAGTATCTTCTCCCTAACTTCTCTCCCCAAGGCCCCAGTGCTCTCTTCAGTCTCTTTCCAATTACCTCAGTGGATCTTCAACTGACTGCTTACTGGTGTACAATACTGAATTCAGATTTGGCAACAAAAGGCTCCTCCAAGAAATACCCAGTGCCACCACCTCATTCAGGTGACCACAGCAGAAAACAAGAGACTCTTGCTTCTTTCCTTGTAAGATTTTGGTAGCTTCTTGGCAGCTGAGAGGATTTTTAGAACAGATTAGTCATATCTGCTGCTCCAGGTACTCTGCCAGCTTTTTGGGGATGGAGGATGTGGCTAAGGGATGGCATCCCTATCTGAGTTCTCAGAAGACCTACACAGCTAAGTTCAAGCTGTGTCAGTAGCTCAGCTAAATCAGGGGTGGGAATTCAGCTGCCATCTCTAAGCTTTGTCTTCTCCAAAACCTTGAAGGACATGGACACAGACAACCAAGGGTGAGACAGAGTGAAAGGAAAAGTAGGAGGAGGCAGCAATAATGAGGGATGAGATCCAGGAGAATTCTGGGATTTGCCTCGTGCTGTTCACTGAAGGGAGTATCACACTTGTCCAGGCCTATGTTACACTGGGAGGCACGACACAGAAAAAGAAGATAGGTGATGCTGGCCTGGCCTCACAGACAACTCACCTCTATGGAGTACTGCTGGCATGGGAACAAACTCCTTTGATTCCATGAGCTGTGGGCTCAGGCATGAGCCTGTCTTATATGACTGGACAAGACCCCCGGCAAGGGGAAGCACTAGGAAGGGATGGACTCTGCCAACCCTTGTGAGTGAGGCTGAATGATGTACCAGCACTACGCCCGCATGGGAAGACACCAACAGCTCTGCAAGCATACAGGGCACCACAGTGTTTCCCATCCCCCTGCCATGTGCAGCTTGGGAAAAGTGCCTTGTGAATGTGCAAATCCCACCCCAAGGTCTCCTGGGTCTGTAGGGGGACCAGTGCCAAGACAGCACATGTGACAGCAATGGAGGGCACATCCTGTCTGATAATCTCCCACTTGTCCTCTGTCCAGGGAGGAACGTACCTCTCCCCTTGCTTCATCTTCAAACTGAGGCTTGGTAGAAATACCGTGTCCCACCAGGAGGCTTCTTAATAGCCAAATGACCTTCCAAAAATAGGATCAAGATGTCTGCCCCAGACCAGTAGTATAGTTCAAATATTATCTAGGTATGAAAAAGGATATTTTTAGAATGTTAGAGACTTCACAGTTCTTCAATAAATTTAGAGAGTTAGACAGGCACTAGGGAAGTCCTTTCTCCCACACCCAGAGGGGTCACAGAGATACCTAAGATGCAATAGGAAGTTGCTGATTTTTGCAGAGACAGAGTGAATTTTCTTCACAGTAGCTAGTATGGGGCTGTGTTTTGGATTTATGCTGAAAACAGTGTTGATAACACAGGAATGTTTTCATTTTTTCCAAGCAGAGCTCCCACAGTGTCAAGGCCTTTTCTTCTTCTCACCCCACCCCGCCAGTTAAGGCTGGATTGAGGTTCATAAGGATAGATACAACTCCGGCAGCTTCATAATAGACTGTGGATTATAAAGTATGATAAACAGCCACCTTCTCATAGGCCAGGCACGAAGTGAGTAGCCCCTAGGCACAACAGCTTGTGCTCGGCAGCCAGTGCAACCCAGAAGAGGCAGGACAGCAGATATCCTGGAGGGCACTGAAAGAGGAAGAGGAGGAATTAACCGTGGCACAAAGCTGAGAAGTAGTGATGAGAGAAGGAAGACCAGCCACAGCAGGTATGCCTTCAGCCTCATCACACAGGGGAAGTTTTGCTGACCACGGTGCTAATTAGAGAGACAGATGAGACCCACTTTTAATTGCCTAGGAAAGGAGGCAAAAATAAGGGTTGGAAAGAATGATCTACCAGTGTGAGCTGGCAGGACCTACAGAAGGTAGCAGAGATAGACCTGGAGCAGCTATCCTGGGACTAAATCCATCTCTCCATGCTACCTAGAACTTAAAACGCCTCAGCTGGAGTACAGGTTCAGTCCAGGGTGCTGGACCTCCAGAGAGATGTGGACCCAGTCCATGGAAAAACAAAGAGAACAACTGGATGGTAAGTAGAGCTGGTTTACTTGAAAAGAGGTTAAGGGAACTGGGATTACCATACAGAGGAGGAAAACATGAGAGAGGAAGTGCAACTTTCAGGCACAGCATTCAAAGATGTAAAAGACCTATTCAGGAAGAAATAAAGAAAGAAAGGATCTGGGGAAAATGTATTTTCCATGTCCCTGATGGATACAATAAACAATATGAGGCTGGATTTGGAGCAAGGCCAACTTAGCTCAAAAATCAGAAACCTCTTTCTAATGTGTTAGGATAGTGAGTTTCTAGAGGGTATTGTACATGCCTCTGCACCAAAGATTTTCAAGAACAGACTGGGAAAATATCTGTCAGAAAGTAAAAAGGTGCAAGTGGCTCCGCCCTAAGTTGAGATGATGTTGCACCTTTTTTTTAGATGGCTGTTTTATGCCCATGCTTCTCAGCTGAGCAACCAACAGTCATTGCGCTTAACCAGGACAGCAAAAGAGGGATACTCCTCTCTTTAGAGGGATCATCCCTTGAATTTTGTAAACTGTTGGCCATCCTTGTAACACTCCACAAACTGAGCTGCTTCTCCAGAGGGATTTCACCAAGAGCTGCCTCCTTGCCTGTCCACTCCCTCCACAAGACAGGCACTGCACTGACTGCCACTTCTGGGAAGCAGGCTGGCAGCAGGGAAGCAAGAAATCTCTTCCAAGTAAAAGCAGGCATTAATGGTGACTGTTGATGGCAAACTACAAGAGCAGACTAGTGGCATTTTCTATAAATACCAGAGCCAACAAAGGATGAGCAACAAGGCTAATTTGAGAGCTGGCTAGCTGGGAGATGAAAAAGCCCTTTGCTTACCCAGTTTGACCTCAGACTGCCAGAGCACTACACTGCATGCATTGTGGTAGAGATGCTATCAATTACCTGCCCTGCCTAGACATTTGGCCCCACTGTTCGGGTGAGACAGACTATGAATTAAGGATGTGAGAATTGGTTTTACAGAGTTAAGACCCATGTCCATTTTTGTAGCATCACCAGTTTTAGAAATGTCATTAAGAATATGACGTTTTTTAAACTTCCCCCCTATTTCTTTCCATGTTCTCTTGCCAACAAACTGCCAGATCCCGCCTAGAAATTCAGTCAGTGTGCTGAAATCTAATTTGAAAAGATAGTCTTGCTTCTAGCTGAATTGCTATAAGAAGTATCCAAATTTCACAAGAAAGACAGGAACATCCCTTCTAGGTGTGGAGCCTGTGTACAGACTTCCTAGTCCAGCATTTATCTGTAGGGAAGAAGAAATGAGAGCAGCATAGGGAGAGGATACAGACCTCTGTGTGCATCTTTCCTGTCCAAGGATGAAGATGCCAGACTACAAGGATGCTTCCTAATGGATGCAGAGCCACATTCTGAAGAGTTCCTTAGGGTGGCAATTAAAGGACATTAAAGCCAGAAGGATGAGCTACAAGCCACATCAATACCTTTCATGCCATGACTTATAAAAGCTGGGCTTTCTAGCTTAAAAGTCCCTTTGCTAGAGTTACATTTTACTCTAATGCTCATTTGAATGACATCAGAGGAAGAAGTGACTGTCATTGCTAGAGGGGCCACAACCACTTCTGTCATCACACTGAGCTGTGATTCTTCTGCCTTTAAAAGAGAGCAGCAAAGAGATCACAGAAGCAGAGAGATGAAGATTCTCATCTAACCTGCTGAACTAAATGGGGGTGGGATGGGTGGGAAATGACATGCATCGAGAAATCCAAGCAAAGGATCTCTTAGGCAGGCCTATTACTTGTCTGACCTGGACTGCAGCCTAGAGGTTTTGTCATTTACCAGCAACCAAGGACAGCACTCTAGCCCTACCCAAACAGCAGAATGTTGCTAGCTGTAGGGATCCCTGGGCTTCACCTGGATGACACAGTTCTAATGGGCCATGGCAAAAATGAGAGATGACACACTGTCATTCTTCCCAGCCTAAAGGAATCTGGATGACACATCTGCTATCCTGTCCTTATCAGGTCTGAGAAAGCATCTCTGAAATAAAATCAGGGGAGTATGTAATTATGCATGCATGTGCTAAGCTAAGAAGTGCCAGTGTTACGCTGCAGCCCCACGTATAAACCTGACAAAGTGGGAAGATCTGCACAGAGAACCCCGCTAGATTTAGCAAAATAGCTTTTTCTGAAAAAAGCTATTCATAAGTATTTAAAATACTAGTTACAATGTTTTGGTGGGTATTAAATACTTATTTACTACAGAATACAGTTTTCTCTCTGCAGCCTGCTGGGAAGGACTGTTGACACCTATCCTCAGAGCTCACATCCATGTGATGACCCCGAGGTCTGACTGCATTAATGCTTTCTGAAAACATATCCAGGGCCTTTGCTCCAGGCATGGTGCAGGAGGAGAGGCCGGGTGCAGACCTACACATAACATTCCCTCTCTCCCATCCCTCCAGCTGCCCAGCCTGGATCCTGCCATGCTCTCAGAGTGACAGCCTGCACCCTTCCAGGACACACAACCACTGATGCTGCTTACTTTGCTCCAGCCAAAACAGTTCCCTCTCCATGTTGCAGGAAGGGCTGGTGCCTAAGGGTAGGAATCTCACCGGGGAAATCTGGAAGACCCCCTCAGCAGTGCTGGCAGCCACCTTCTCCAGGCAACACGTATTTTACCAGTGCCAGTCCTTAATGCTGCTTTTGAAAAACACACGGAAAAATTTTTCACAGGAAAAAAGTCAGTCAGCCTAAAACCGAAGATATTTGGGCTTTGGGGCTGTAGGTTTTAGGAAAAAAAAAAGTGGGCTAAAATGACACAGCTAGCTGCTAACCTCCTAGAAGCCAGGTGGCCAAGCATTCCATCAGTGCCAGTCAGGACACTTCAGGGTAGGGGTTTTTTGGTCAGATTTGTATCGCTCCCAGATTGCTGAAGATCTGCAAAGACACACTGACCCGAGCCCTGGAGACGCGGACGATCTGTCTCACTCGGCTGCACCATGGCTGTAAGCCCAGCTCCATCTTGAAGCTGAGCTCTGTCTGCTGGTGGGGACTGTGGAGAAGCAGTGATCCCATGGGGACTGGGCTGGATCCCATCGGGGACTCAATGCTCAGCTCATTGATGCCAGCCCACCTCCCACTTTAGATTTACTGCTGCTTCTGGCAGTCAATAAAAGCTTGCAATGCACTAGGCAGGAAACCTCCCCTCTTCAACCCTCCCACCCTTCCAGCTAGAGAAATCTGGGAAGATTTATTACAGCAATAAAAACAAAAGAGACAGAAAGCTCTGAGGGAGTCTCCAAGGCAGGCAGTGCTTCATTAAAGCCCAAGCAGGCTCTTGGGGGGATGCTGATCTCTGGGAGAGACCACACCAAACAGCAGTAAGCAATTCATCCACTGGAAAGGGAAATGTCAGCCCACGCTCATATGATACCCCAGCAGAAGGCTAGGAAAGATAATTCAAACAGAAGGGAATACTGGGCTCTGGGCTTTTCGTGCCCCTGAATGGAAGAGAAACCAGATGGGAAGGGTGATGCTCAAGCAGGGGAGCCAAGAAGCAGCCACACGAGAGCATTCCCATCCTCCTACTCCTATCACTGCATCTCAGGCTCAGGCCATGGTGATAACCATTACTCTGATCCCAAAACTTCACACACTCCTACCAAGGCACTTCACCCATGGCATGGCACTGCTTGCTCTCCTGGTGCAGGGTGGCTCTGAGGGTCTGAATCACCTGAATCACATGAATCACCTTGAACTGCTGCAGGCAGATCTCTGGGTGAAGACTCCTCTGCAGGAGCCTTTTGCTCACCTCTGCTCCTACAAACTCCAGTCACTCCTTCCCAGCTCCCAGGGTTCCTTTCTAACACCCCAGATACATGGAGCATGAGATCAGGTCTCCCTGGCTTGTGGCAGGCAACATGCAGGGCTTACAATGCCTTCCTTCACATAGCCCCTTCAGGTGCACATGCTCCCAACACAGGGACCTACACACTGGCAGTCTGAAACTCTCTGGGAAACACTCCCCACACACCTCCATCACCCTCAGCACCCAGAATGGCTCCTCATAGCCAGGCATGGCACCCATCAACCTTCTCCCTGGACAGATGTCGTGCATGGTGTAATGTCACATTAATGGCTGTGCTTTTGCATTTAAAAAGAAAGGAGAGAAATCCTTTAAGCCTGAGAAGAAGGAAAGAGAAAATGTATTCCTTCAGGAGGAAGAAGGGAAAGTAATGTAGCAGAGAAGAGCCCTAGTGGCCCTAGAGACTTTAGTCCCGTTCTTCCCCTCCGCAGAACTTCATGGTTTAACTTCACAAAACTGCTGTTCTGCCTTAGTTTCATCTGCAAAACAGGCTGCAAGATCTGTAAGGAATGCTAGAAGGTGCTTGCTCTTATGGAGGCTGTAAGGCAGACTCCTTCCCTGTCTGCAAGGCAGACTCCTTCCCTGTCGGCAGCAGGGTCCCTGCCCTGCTGCCTCCTGACCCAGGGCAGGGGGCTCCACAGTGGGGCATCACACTGGGACTGGGATAATTTAGGAATCCTTTTACTGTTGGAGATTTTCACATTCACAGAGACAGATGTTCCCTGAGGTTAACCACTTTTAACTCAAGCCTGGATTTCCACACAGTAAGGCGGCACACGAGCCTTGGTTAAAATCTATTCTGCACCCCGAATCCTGTCTCAGATGCAGATATGCATTCAAACCTGCATTTTCTGACAACACAGAAACATGTAACCAACATGTAAGCCCTGAAGGATTCTAGATGAAATGTATCTAAGGGTACACACTGGGGTTGTGACAATCAGCCCCCCATCCCATCTCAAAGATCTCAAGCTACAACAGCAACTTCACTCCAGGACGACTGCATTTCAAGAGAACAGGAGGGAACAAGCAGTACCTTGGAAAGACCATCACAGTAATACTCTAACCCCTTCCAATGCTGACTTATTTGGTACTGTTGATAAGACAAAAGCAACAACCAAAAAGAAAAGAGTAAATAAAGGAGGAGGTGATTTTCAGTCCTCATTTTCAAAAACTAAGTGCTCAAAGCTTTCTATGCTCTTGAATAGTTGGCTAGTTCTTTCCTCCATGCAAAGCTCTTCAGCTCACCTTTAAAAGAAAGAAATGGATGATTTAAGAGTCCAACATTTCAAAAGCAAATCTCCATTCCCCACACAATAGGCAATAATTCAGCACAGCAATGCTACCACTAGTCACGCTTCTCATCTTCCCAGTGCACCTTTCCTGTCACTCTCTGGCAGGGGGAAATGGATGGTAGATGCTCCCTGCTAGGTCAGGTTTCGGGGTAGGAAAGACAGGAAATGGGTGACCTTGCAAACACTGCCAGTGAGTCACAGGTGTCAGGCTCAGAGGTGACTGGTGGTCTCCTTTGTAACTGCATGGCTTTGCTAATTAGATGCTTTGAACACTAGAGTATTAGAGGGAGACACATTAAGCTCCCCAGAGCATGGTCAGTGTTAGAGGGACTCTATTATTTTTGTTGTTGCTGCTGTTGCTGGTATTTGCACGTTTGGGTTTCGCCCTAAAATGGTTCCCATATGAAGCAAGATTGAATGAATCAAGTCAAAAGATTACCATTTTTATTTATTTACTTTTAACTGTCACTTCTGCAAACCCAGCCTAGGATCTGAGACTCAGACATGACCTTGTCTGCTTTCTCTGGTAATAAACACCTTGTAATTATAGAGGAAAGCCTGGTGCTGACAGACAAGCCAGAAGACATCCCAGTCTGTTTTTCCATACTCTCCTGTTTGTGGAGGACTGAGAATAGTTTACCCATGCTGCCTGCACAAACAGAAGCAATTCACACAGAGAAGACCAGGCCTTGGAAAACTTTAAAGCTGAGAAGTTGGTAAAAGAAGGGAGCAGATACTATTTTTTTTAAGTCTGGTATCCATCATGTCCCCTGTGTCCCTGTGTGCAGCACAGCTCAGGAAGCACACCATAGCATGCAGTCAACATCATGCCAACTGTTCTGCCACAGGCATGGAGAGCATCTCCAGTGGGAAAAGCCCACCACCACAGCACGAGTGCCGGCCACCAAGCCTGGAGGAGCCAGCATACCATTCCCCATCGCTTTCCCAGCACCTCATGGGGAAGGGGCAGATCTCAGGGACCATCCCTTCTCCAGCAGGCTGGGCAGGACACCTCTTTACCACAAGGGAATTCATACCAAACCTTTCAGGGTTTTTCCCAAGGCTCCAAGTTGCCACCCTGCCACCATTCAGCCCAATGCAAAGTGATAGTTTTCTCCATTACCACTGAAAGATGCTAAGCTGTGAGCTAATGTGCAGTTCAATTAATGTACTTGAAAAATATATTACGTCCTCAGAAGGAAGTGATACTTAGTCCAGTAACATGACACTGAAGATTCCCTGTCTGATGTGAATTTAGTTCTGCATTCCCCTGAGTGCAGTCCATGCCACTGGATATATGTAAGGACTTGACCCTACACAGCGCTCTGCTGAAGCCAGTGCCCTGCCACACTGGCACCCAGTGCAGGACAGATGCCTTTTGCTTCATCCCTACCCACAGCTCTTCTGAGTCAGTTCCAGTCTTCCTCAAAATCACTCTGATCCTTCTTACATGTCCTCTCTTCAGGCAGAGATGCTCAGTCCTACACTTCCCTGGAACGGAGCAGTGCAGGAAGCAGTGACCAGGGACAAGACCCAGGGCAAGAGACTTTCCATGATATTGCAGCATTAGAAAAGGTAATGGCTGCTACATTACCCCCATTTGCCATGTGGGGAAACTGAGGCACGGAGCAGTAATGCAGCTTCCCCACAGCTGCACAGCAAATCAGAGGCAGATCCAGGAGAACACAGCTTCCCCCATCTTAGGTTACAAACCAATGGTTGAAAAAGGAATCAGTCAGACAGACCTAAAGTAGCCACAGGCATGTTAGCAACCAATTGAAACAAGACTTTCCTGCTTGCAGCTGTCTGAGCTGCCCTGCAAGTGCTCCCAGCTCACCAAGTCTGGCCAGTCAAACCACCGCTGCAGTCTTTAAATTAAACTGCAAAGCTTGGTCTTGGGCTGGCCTAGATGTCTATCATTCACCCTTTTATCATTTTGCTGCAAGGACTACTAGAGTAAGTGAGCAGGGATGCTTCCTCAACTACTCCCCTTAGAGCTGCATCATATAATGCTATTAAACATGGCCAAAATGGGAAAGATGCTCAGCTGCATCACCACTGGGAAGAAATCCCAACAGAAAATATGTCTAATCTAATCCTAGTCTACTCAGTTATGGCAAATGAAGCCATAATAAAGGTGTGATTTCTCTTTTTGGCAGCAAGGGATGGTTGTTGGGTGGGTGTTGAGAGTGCAGTACATCAGACCCGGGTCAGGCTGAAATCCAAAATCCAAGCTGTGCCTGTACCGCGTGCTCCACAGCCAGCACTGCCATGGAGCTGCACTGCTCCCAGATCTTGGGGGGGCCACTGGGTGCCCCAGCATGATGGCACAGTCCTAGACAGCAGTTCAAAGTGGTCTTTGCCGGTTTCTTTGAGAACTCAAGACCTACCACAGCCTGTCTTCTATCCCCATCATCTGTTTTTAGCATGCTTCCAACATCATGTAAGAAAAATATAATCTAGCAACACTGGGAAGGCTTCATCTGCCTGGGGATGCTCTGGAAAATTAAGCTGAATTAATTAGGAATGGGAAGTTAAAGCATGAGAAAGCCCTGTGTTGATGCTCATGCTCTGAAGTAACATGACCTCAGCTCAGTTTAGCTTAATCTTCCTGTAAAGGCAATTAAGGTAGAGTAAGGTCCTGGGAATGAGCTCACCCACACAAGGAGTTAACAGGCTTTAACTAATGTCTGCAGACAAAGGCTCAGTCAATAAAACTATAACTGCTTCAGCCTGGTTTTGAGAGACTTGAGTCTGACTGTGCTCATGGCATAGCCACCAACCTAGACACCAGCACCATCACACTGTGGTTTCATTCCTTTTCAAATTTTTCCACAGTTGCTGGTCATATCACCATCTCTACAGAGCCACCACATGCTTCCTGAAGAGCAGCATCACCATAACCTGTGCTCAACCACTCCAAATATACAGCTGGTACCAATACAGCTAGAGGGTGTTTAAAGAGCTATTAACCACTGCAGTCATGCTCTACCCCACCAGCTCTGGTCAGCACAAAACATTTCTAAATGCCAGCCTATCGCTATCATTTGAATGTTATTTTATTATTTTGTAGCGCGAGGATAAGCGCTTGTTTCTTGATTGCAACAGTAAATCAAGAGAAAGATGTCTGTACTCAACCATTTAAAATAAAAGATCCTCACTTAAAGCATGGTTTGGTTTTGCCACAGAAAGTGAAGCTTGAGCCTGCAGCCTTAGCTCAGCAGTGCTCTGGCACACATACTACATCAACCAAATTAAGGGGCAATATCAAGGAGAACACAGTGATGGCAGAATTATTTTTTTGTCCCATGGCATGACAAAGATGCTTTCCCAAAAGTAATTCTTACTCTTCACACACAGTGCAGACATCAACAATGCAGCCATGTCTTATTATTTAAATCCCATGAAGCCATCATCTATCAGTCAGTGCAATACTGCTCAGTACAGCACATCTCTGTGTACTACAGAACAAACTTCCCAGAGTCCCTAATGAGAAAAGAGCTTAGTACACTACTCTTACACAACATACTAGAAATTAAATATAACAGCACATAATGAGAGAACCGCTGCAAGCTTATTTAGGCCACCAAAGTTTTGCAGCTAAAATAGCTCCGCAGTTAACTCTTTCACTCTCCACAGCAAAGTGCTAATGGATAGTGAATGGCATAATACACAGCCATTGACTTGGAAGGGAACATTTGCCTAAAAAGCTTCGAGCAGTGGCTTTCAGCCTGCCATTTTGATGGCAGACTGCAACTGCTCCTGAGGGATTCACAAAAGGTTACTGGAAAAAACAAGACATCTGTAGTCTATAAGACAAAGTCAGATGTCTCTAAAGGCGCTCATATATCCCCCTAGAATATTTTGAAGGCAGCAAAAACTGAGAAGGGCTGAAAACTCCTATAAGAGGGACAAACTCCTTATTTTATTTCGCCTGGTTTATACCGGTGTAACTCTCTTAATGTGACGGGAGCATCTTCAGATGTACACAAGTGACTCAGTAAAAATTAAGAGAGAATTAGGCACAGGTCAATTCAGCTGCACATGGCAGGATCAGGATAATTAATCTGGTGGGAGTACAGTGGATTGCAAAAATCCAACAAGATGTTTCACATATGAAGCTCTGCATGTAGAAGGCAGAGAGTACATTTCATAATCAGATAAACAGTTTGTGTCATTAAATATCATTTTATAATGACACACACTGGGGCAGTATTAATGTTCTGTTTGGCATTATTGACTTCTAGGACTTAATAATGCAAATGGAACACTCTCTTAACTAGATTTTTTTTAAACTGACTCCCTTGAGTTTAAATGAAGAATGTGCAAGATAAAGGGTATTCCTCTCCACCCCAGGGAAGGCTTTCACACAAAAACACCTTTCATTAGACATGCCACATCCTCGCCCTGGACAACAGCACTCAGGAGGCCACTGGATAGAGGTGTACCCTTGCAGATTTCCTTAGCAAGCCTCCTGCCCCAGCTCCCACTTCAGGCAGCCTGCCCAGTGTGGGTCACTGGGGCACAGAATAGCCATGCTCAGCTCCATGCAGTTTACTACAGAACAAAAGTCATGCTAACAGTGGAGAGGCAGGCTAAGGAGAAGCAAAGCAGGAGTGGCTGCAACAACACACAGTGTTCATGAACCTCTATATCAGAAATAAGCTGTGTCCAGAGTCTGCGTTGCACACAGAACAATGTTCCCTGCCTGATGCCAAAAGTGTCATCAAATGTCCATCCTGCTTACATGTACAGAACATTAAAAACCATTTATCTGGGCCTGGCAATGCCCCTGTTTGCAGTGGTCCTGCATCAGGGTGCAAGCACTTCATGGTCTGTATGGATAACTAGCAATGGCACAAGGTACCTTGGTCCTGTCCAGCATCAAGTCTAATTCAGGAATGAGCAGAAGGGAATGAGATGGTCTCCCCTCTGTATTCTGGTTCCCAGTCACCATGAGCTAGAGACCACCTGTGGCCCAGTCTGTATCCACCACATTGTGCTGAACACATGGGGCTGTGCGAGAGACTGCCCTATCTAAAACCTTAGAGCTCACTTACTGGAGGTGACACCACCATTATGCAGGATGTTCCTCACCTTTTCTTATATTTGCATTACTTGCCAATCCTGACTCCTTTCTCCAAGGATGTTTAAAGCGTATGAAGCAGAGGTGCACTTGGAGGTAAAACACACGTGGATTGAGAAATAGAGGGTTAGAGAAGGAGAGGAGATAGAAGACGCATATAGAAGCATACACAGAGAAAAAGAGAGAGGAAAAAGATTATGAAACTCCATCTGGCTTCTATCAAGAAAAATGGAGGCTTGGTCCTATTCCCAACTGCACAAGCCCCTATTGTTTAATGAAGAATCAGTATTCAAGCAATAATCACAGTCAGCCCCACTGTACAATATCCAGTTGTTCTGCATCCTCTCAGGGCATGTTTGATGAATTCAGTAAATACTCCTAACCTTAGGCTGGAGCGTTGGTGGCTCTGTCACTGGATGGCACAGCTCACACAGGGACAGTGCCAAAAAGTACTAATTTCAAGACTGATCCCTTAAAGCATTGGTCTGATAGTACAACAGGCTGCTATGCCATGCCGGAGCATCCCCTCTGGGATTTGCAGGCTGCAGTTAGCAGGTGAATGTGCCACCTTCCCTGGGGCTGATGAAAGTACCTCAATCCCTATTGATTGCCAATCAATAGCCACTTCCCATTTCTCCCTCTCCGTTTCTGCAGTAGCAAGTGTTAGTAATCAAATACGAGCGGCAGGCTGATAAGATCCTCTTATCAGTGCACCAGCAAAACTGGATTCTAGATCTAATCTCTTATGTCACATTTTCAACCCAAATCACTGAGATTTAACCCTCTCAATAACTGAAGTATGTAGCCACAGCTGCTTGAGAGAAAATTTCCCAATTTCCATCCAGGTCAAGAAAGCCAATGGAAAAGCCAAATTCCTGCTCTGACTGAAATCCAGGGAGGGCAGGATCAGTTGCAGAAAAGGCCCCTAATAATAGGAATTACTCCATCTTCTCATGGCTTCCTATTGTGCTTCCAAGTCACCACAAGGAACAAAAATGCTATGCAGCCAAAAGAGTATGAACTGCCCTTTTATTCCATTTTTCACAAAGAAATACTACTAAAAACTGAGGTTCTCAAAGAATACTTCACAGACTGCTCTTCTGGGCCTGTGAAATTTCCATACCCTTTCAGCTAGGAAAATAAAGTCTTTCCACTCCATAGGGGACTTAAATATTTCAGTTCCTACTTGCACTCCAGTCCTGGCAGACCTTGGTTAAAATCTCATGTAAATAGCCCAATTTCATGGCTATTTACTGACATGTCGTCATGGCACACAGCCATCTAGGGACACCTGGGCTGCCTGAGAAAGGAAGCTTTAAATAAGCTGTCATGACTGCATGGTTTGTGCTCTTCCAACCGATCAAGTCCAAATGACATGGAAGTAACTTGCCAAAAAACCAGCAAATACTAGCAAAGAGATGGTTAATGCAACTCCCTCCACTCACTCTAACTGCAGGAGTCTTTCTACTACATTTGAGATGCTTGAGTTCAGGCTCTCAGAGGACTACTCTATTTAAAATTGAATGTTAACAGGAAAAAATAAAATCAACCAGACATCAGGGTTCAAAGACAGCCAGGCTGGCTATTGTGTACTTCACATGAAATACATATTATCTGAGATACCAAGAAGATGGTGCTTCTTCCCTCCTTGTCTTTAGCCCTTTTTTTGACTATTATTTCTGGAAAGCTTCTCCTGCTTTTTAGCCCTTTCTGTCAAATCTGCTACAACACCAGTGTCTGGAAGAGAAACTTGCTCTGTGGTCACCACTACTGGTCTCCAGCCAGTTTCACACACAGTGTAGACCAGGGGAACTTATTTCTGCCCCACAATTTCAATGTGTGATGGACACTTGAAATTTAGACCTGAAGGTCAAAGCAACAGATCACCAGGAGAGGATGTTGCTACATGTCCTCAGCTATTTCCAGCAGCCAACAATTTCTGTGTATACCTGGGCAGGTGGACAATGAATAACACATGGTGAGTACATCATACATGTATCATGAAAAGGGATGTTCTCCAACACTGCCCAGGGGTTCAGCAAGAACAACACTTGCCAGACTGGGATGTAAGCTCTGCTGCAGAGCTGTGCTCTCCCCAGGAGCTCTGCTGCATGTCTAGTCTAGTAATAGAACCTCAGCTGGTCAGCATCTAAGAGCACTCACCTACTTCAGATGGGAGAAAGTAACAAAATGGGCATTGGGTGGGAAATTCCAAGTTCACCAGCTTTGAATTCCCCAGACCAGGTAAGAAGGTGGGCATGCCAGGGAGACCTTCCCTTGACACACCAATGAGGGCCAGAGCCACTTCCATCCTTTAGAGGAAACAAACCTCTGCCACTGCCTGCAAAACCCCAAGTCAGTAGCAGTGACAACTCTGGCTAATATTTAAGACATGCTGTGCTGCTGGCTGATGTCCACAGGGACCACCAGGGTCTCACAGAGCTCACCCTAGGCACCAATTGCCATTGAGACAGAACACCATGGAGGCACATAACTGTGTGTGAGCCTAAATTCTGGGAGTCAGTTACAGAAGGACTCTTGGGAATTTGAACACCAGCATTGCATGGGTGTCCGGAACTGTGGTTTCTTCCCTGTGTTGCTGATATTGATCCTTCTTATAGAGTTCACTGATTGCTGGTTAATTATATGTTGCTGATAAATCAATGCACTGCTTCAATCTTGATTTGCTTTAAACTGCATGAACCAAGCAGTTTCTCCCTGCAGCACAGCTCCTTCCCTGCAGAGCCATTCCCAGCCAGCCAGCCAGCCCCCAACCTGCACTAGGGCAGTGGCTTACCCCATCCCAGGCACAAGAACTGCATTTCTCTCTCCCAACTTCCCAAGGCCCATCGGTCCCTTTCTGCTGTACACCAACATCCCTTTGGCCAGCAACCCCCACTCCAGCATATCAACCTTTCTATTGAACCACAGTGCACATGGGCTCACCAGGACAGGGCTGCATGTTAGCCCATCATCCCTGGCATGGATTAAGATGCTGAACTGTCCAGGTCTTATGCTGGCTTCTCAAGGCTGTGGTTAAGAACTGGCTACCCATTAAACCTCACAGCACTGACCACTACCTTTTCAGTCTGACAGACCAGACAGCCTGTTAATCCATCTTGTATCGCCTGTTAAGGCTGTATCTTCCCACTCTGGCTATAATGACGCTATAGGAGAACACATCAAAAACCAAAAGCCAAGATAAATATCACCTGCTGCTCCCTCCATGGCCACCATCTCAGGCATCTCACCACAGAAAGGCATCAGGTTAGGCATGATCTGCTACAGTAAACTCATGCTGACTGTTCCCAGTCACCTTCTGCAGCCAGAAGGAGCACAATCTAGCATATATCTACTCCCAGCTGGTTGTACTTCACTGAAAAAGCTTTTCCTTGTAGGTTCTCAGTTTAGTCAAGGCTAAAAGCAATTTAAAGTTGCTAAAGTACCCAAACAGTCTCTGGTGAAAGTACTGAGTGAATAAGGGCTTATAGTGGTGGGCATGTACCCACATCACACAGCCTGGCATGAGCTAACCAACAGGCTGTGGGTGACACCCTGCCACCTTTTATGGATGGGACTTCAGTTCCACAGTTCTCAGAGGTGCTCACCAGAGACTGGCAACAAGTCCTTATTGGGTCAGTACAGGCAGCAAGAACAGAAGAAACAGTGGCGTCACCTTCTGTGCACAAAAACTGTGATGTGCATGCAAGAGGAAGGAGTGGTGTGCCCAGTTACTGCAAAAAGGCAGAAATAGATCAACAGTTCCACAGCTGCTAAGGGGTTAGCAAGAGGTTGATGCTTTAAATGGCAGGGCTCTGGTGAGACATTCCATCCCTGCAGGAGCCTTGCAGCAATAGCTGACATTCAGATCCAAGCAGGCTCCTTGGAGAGGGCTGTGGGAGCCAGGGTCAGCAGTGCCACAGCATGCCATAAAGCCCACCAACCTATCACTGTTCCCAAAGAGTGATCAATGTGCCCCATCTGGGCGTGGCAGCAGAAGCATCTCAGAGGCGACCCTGGAGAGGCCACCTCAAGGGAGGCTTTGCCCCCAGCACCTGGTGCCCATGTAGGAAGGAAGCCTGTGATTTTGCCAATCTGCAGATTGCGTTCCTGATGAAGAAACTGTCTGGTTTCTAGTCCCTGCATCCCAGCCATGTCAACCACTCTGCTCTCCAGAGCCTGTGTTTTCAACTGAGCACCACACAAACTCTCCCATCACCCATCCAGCACTGAAGGATGCTCCCCACCCAGGCGCTCACACCTAGCTCATTGCATGCTCCCCATGGAGCAGCACACCCCTCCTCATGTGACAGCCACGCTACTGCTGACCATGCCAGCCCCCAAACCTGCCCAACACAGCATCTCCTAGTCCTGATAACCCCCTGCCCTATGGTACCTCACAGGACCACAGGCTGCCAAACACAGCATGCCTATGGGCACTCACTTTTCCTCAGTAAATAAAATGATCTTGCTGCCCAATTTGTTGAGTAATTTGGGATTCCCTCCATACAAAAGGAGAAATAAAAACAAAAAATATCTTTAATTGCTATGAGAAACTGCCCAGGGCAACCAAATAGTATTACCTCAATATTCTTCAGGGCCTCTCAAACCTCTGCCTACAGGAGGTCTGATAACCTTGACCATGCTACTGTCCCACCTCCTTGTTACAGAAAAAGCATGCAACTGCTCCTAAGGCCTAGTGAAGCATGAGCCAGCTGGTAAAAGGGGTTTCCCCAGGAACAGAAAGCCAAGGTGTTACACCACAACAAACATATGTGAGCAGTGAGAGTTACACCATAAGTGAAAACCTAAGTCAAATGCAGCCAGTGAGAGCCTGCCCCAAGTGTTTGTCTATGTCTCCTGTTCTGGACAAGGATATGGTGCTCAAGAGCCACCAGGATTTATACAATGATTCAATGTTTTCTGTCGTGCCAAAACTCTTGCTTTGCTGCAATGTTTGGAGTTGGGGATCATCATTACAGATACCTAGATGCCAAGAAAAAAGAAGATAAATATGGGGAAAAATGCTAGCTTTCTCTTCACTCCAAGCCATGCTCAACAGCACTACTGCCTGAAAAAGAACAGATGTCCTCTCATTGTGCTGAAGCATTCACTGGCAATAAGTAGTGGAAGCAGGTAGACTCCAAAGTGCTAGATTTCTTGTTCTGGGGTGAGGGAGTAAAAACAGCAGAAAGAGCAGAGATCCGTTCCTCCTTCCCTTGCCTCAGCAAGACTGAAATTTCCTTTCCTATCAGTTAGTGGAGAAGAAAATAGGAGATGATTCATCTCCAAGACATTCCCATTGACCAAGGAGCCCTGGTTGAAGTATTGGCCTTGCAGAAGGAAACCCAGCCCCACATTAGAAGAGAAGATCAAGGCCCCATGGTTCTTAGCAAGGAACTCTCATCCATTTCTTTTTTTCATTCCAACCATGATGCTATCTGCCTTTCTTCAGATTACCTAGCAATTCACAGCAGAGCTCCTCTGAGCACTGGACACACCCCTACCAGGGCCCTGATAGCCAGTGATTCCCTATGGAACTGTCCCCAAGGAGAAAATCACACAGAGATCACAGAATCAATTAGGAAAAGACCTCTGAGACTGAGTCCAACCTGAGACCAAACACCACCTTGTCACCCAGACCAGAGCACTGAGCTCCACTGGCCTTTCCTCAAACACCTCCAGGGACGGTGACTACACCAGCACTTCCCTTGCCCTTTCCACTATCCAATCACCATTTCTGTGAAGAATTCCTTCCTAAAAAAGACACTGCACCCTAGTGTCACCTAAACAAAACTCGGCTCCACCTTTGGTGATTCACTCCCAAAATGCCAGTCAAGGACACACATTGGGACTCAGATCCATCGTCTTCAAGGTCAGCATGATGTTCTCCTGCTTCCTAATGGGAGCAGACTTTGCTCATCCACTGTCTCCATCTCTCAAAGGTCCTTGTCTCATATTCCAGAAGTGTCCAGCTTGCTCAGAGCTCTGGGATCTGAGGGCAAAAAGACACCTTGAGGCTGACAGACAGCAACTCAACAGTATCCACAGCAACTACAATCCTGTGACAGGTGAGTTTATTCACGTTGATGGATGAACTTTCTTTGAGAGCCATCCGAAGCTGCTGAACTACAGCGGGATTGAGGGCAGCCCCATCTTGGCAGAACATCATCAGTCCTCTATGGACTGGGGGTATTCTTCAATCACAAGGCAGACAACACTGTTTCCTAGCTGACTTCTACTGTGGGTCAGGTAATTCCTCCACATTATTTCTTTAGGTACTCGAAAGTCACACCAACACCCCTTCCCCCACCCTTCCTCTCCAGTTTTCTGCAGATTGATTGAAGCTGATGCCTCTTGTGAGAGTTAATTGGAATTACAGTATCCCATGGAAGTCCTCTACACGGTGGTCAGTGTTCCTCACTTCCAGTCTAAAACCATTTCAGATACTGCAGTGCTGTGGTTCACACCAGGGGGTCTGCATTTCAACTGGTAGTACAATTACTTATCTTCCCAGAACATCCCAACTTGTATTAAAATCTTACAAAATATCAGCAGAAAGGTAGGACACTGCCTATTATGGAGCTTAATCCCTTCAAGCACACTCTGTATCGCTGGCTATTACTACACAATAAGGGGCAAAAAAGACAAGTTTAAAGGTGTACAGAAAACTTCCCCATCTTTAAAATTCCCAAGAAGCTTTAGAGAAGATGGCAAAGGCAGAGGTGAGCAGCCCTGGCTGGAGTGGTCTGAAGCTTGGGAAGAGGAATGTGGGTGCAGTGATGCTCACATGCTGCTAACAGGTTTATTCTGCTGGCAGGGATTCCCTTCAGAAGCATTTGGGTAAGTACTGTACACCACCGAGTTCAATCTGTGCTAAGCAGATTAGTTCCTTACCGGTGAAAGGTTCTGGGCAGCAGCGACAGTTGCTCACCATGTGATATGAGGGGGCTGTCATTATGTTTCATAGATATGATATAATTATATGCTCCCTGGAGGGTACTTCTAATTGAATTATAGGGTGTCTCACAAGTATTCTGGGCAGCGGTTCGAGGAAGCTCTCACCACCCAAAACAAGATAGAGATACCCTTTCATTTCATTAGATGTTCTCTCCAGGGAGCAGGCCATTACCTTATACAGCAATTCACTTTAAAAAATAATCTCCCCCCATCAAATTGGAAGAAAGGTACCCTTAGCAGAAGTTTGTTGATGCAGCATACTTGTTCCTCAGGCCTCTCCTCCACAACCCCACAGCCCTGAGAAACTTGTTTGCCTGCCACCAGGACAGCCCTACACCACAAGGGAGAAATCCCTTTCCAAGGGCAGTCACCATTCCCTGCCCAGGTAACTGCTGGCCTCCATTCCCAGCATGGGGACAGGAAATATGGTGCCACACGTGGTATGACACATCAGGCTACATGTACGAGGGAGTCTCAGCCTCCCTTCAAAAAGACCCCAAGAAGCTGTCTCCAAAGGCATTTGGCCTTGTCCCAGGCCAGGCCAATCAGGGGCTCCAGTCAATACAGCACATGCTGGGAAGGGTCCTCCCTCAGCCTGCTCATCCATTTATCCTGCCTTCGAATGCCCCAGAGCTGTGAATGGCCACTTTGGTCTCTCAGAGACAGACGGTGTGACCCCAGCACAAAGCAGCTTTTTCCCCTGAGGCTGGCCACGTTTCCATTGCCTGGGCACCCAAAGCCAGTGGCCTATTTCAACCCTTGGATTTTACTCTCCATTTTAGTCTGGACTCATTCCACTCATTCCTCATGAACCAGATCTTTCCAGGGGAGCTGCAGCACCAGGCTCGCAAGCCCAGCTGCCCTGCTGTCTGCACCACGGCACCTCACCTCCTCCAGCTCCTGGATGGCCAGAAGCACTTCACAGGAACACACAGGGGATCTACTGCTCCCCATAGAGCTTAGAGAAGAAGAAAACCCACCTGCCACTTAATGATGTTCTCTCAGCACCAAAGGAAGCAGATCCTTTGCTCTCTACCCTCTCCTCTGGGCACTGTGCTCCAAGGAAACCACTCTACACTCCTCTCCTGTTCCGCCACTGCTGTCTACAATTTACTGTCAAGCCAGGGGAGATGTAACATCTGTTATGCCTTTTTTTGCTGCCCCATACCATATAAAGGATGGGTTAATCATGCCTCTGAGCTTTTTTTTTTTTTTACATTACCTCAAGGGAAAGCCAGCACCAGCTGCCCACCACAAAGTCTAATGACCTACTGAAGCTGCCATCAGCTCTGACTCCCACAAACCATGTCTAGCACTGCTCCACTTCTCAGGCCACAAAAAGAGCAAGAAAGACAATCATGTCAAGAATTTGCTAATTATAGAAAATTAAGACTTTGCAATAGGACAGGCACATGGTTGCTACTGAGATAGTGTGCTCAGCTCCTCACGCTTTCCCAGTGCTACAGCCTCTCATGCCAGCAGTAGCCAGGCTCCTCCACCCTGCCACGGCCTTCAGGTACTGGTCTGCAGGATCCAGCTGATGAAACCCTGGGAGCCCAGCTACTAGGCAAGCAGTTATTGCTCATACATAGTCTGCTCACTGTGCTTCTGCATTATTCAAAGTTCTGCCCAACACTAGTGGTGTCAGCTAACAGGACACATCTGGTAAAAGCTGTCAAATCACATGTTCCCTCTCCCCAGCTCCACCTCAGAATGAGAAAACTCATGTGAGCTACCAAAGCCCACCACAACCCACCCCAAAAGTAAGCATTTCCAATGCCTTAGAAAACAGAGCATTTGATGTCTTGCAAAGCCAATACACTGGTCCTGGCACATCCTTCCTAAATAGCATTGTGATGTAGTTGTCTTTACTGAGGGAAACAGAGTAGCAGTATTAAACCAAAACTCTCAAGCAGATGAGATAAAGGAGAGACCGACCCAGGAGGGAAGACAGCTAAAGCAGAGATAAGTGGAGCAAAATTTCTATGTTAAATATTGATAGTTTTATCCCCCTTCTTTCTATAAAGGATAGAAGTGAAGCAGCACAGTGCTCAGGTGGGTGTTCTTCTGAGGGCAGGACACATTTGGCTTGCTTATCTCATGGAAAGAAAACAGAAACACAAATAGTAATTCCTAATCCATTTCACTTTAACAACATACTTTTACGTAGAGCACTAAAGAGGCGCAGCAGCAGACAAACCATCAGTGACACACTCAGCCAAACAGCCACAGCACAGGCAGGAGCTGGAAACTCTTTGGAGAGGTGAACAGGGAAGAGAGAAGTCTCCTTCCTCCCCAGCACCTGAAAACAACAAAGGAGATTTTCCACCATTTAACAGAAGGAGCAGGAGGTCAGAGCCATGGCTTTTGCTCACATGGAGTAGAGCATCAAGCCCTGGCCTGCTTTTAACACCCAGATCATCTCCACATGAGGATGTGGAAGCAGAGAGGCAGGACAAGCAGAGTCTGTCAGGAATGTGCTGTCCAGAGGAGGGTTTCCAGTCACTGCAGTCCAGCCTGGGGCTGCACCATGCTCCCCACGGAGCTGCTCAGACTTTGCAGCACCTCAGCAGACATCTCCACTGGCCTCCTAAGGACAGTTCCTGCAAACCCTGGCAGGAAGAACTGGTCCTATCTGATATTCAGACTTCCACCTCGCTGCCCTTCCAGCACAACCCACCCAAAGGGTCTGACCCACCAAGCAGCCAGTGCCTGCTCAACACCAGGACTGACTTCAGCTGAAATGCTCACAGCAGTACATGCTGGCACCCAGCACCCAGGCAGAGACTTGAGGGGCCTCATCTGTCAACAGCCCATCTGCTAAGACAGCTGTAAATATGTACCAGTCCACATTCCTCCCAGCTTTAAATCTGCTGTTTTCACTGAAGCTAAATAGAGGATGAACTTGGTCCCTGGTGTTTCAATCAGCTAGCAAATTCTTTTATCACCTTTTTTCCTGACATGAGGTAAATAAAAGTCAAATCCCACTGCTAGCAACAGGTCAATCAGCTCTTATTTGAAACAGCTGCCATCTTGCACCAGCATGAGCTGCGTCTCTTTAATCACATCAAAAACGTGCTGAAGGACCTCTGGTTGGGGAAACTTTAGACTCTGCTCTTCTCCTCATCTCATTTACAGAAGATAAGCCCATACTTAACTCAAACTTTACTGGCACTCTGATTTGTTAGAAGTCACAGATACTTTATAATGATGCTGTAGGTAGCAATCCCACTGTTGACTTAAAACAAAAAAATCCCAGCATGTACTTGGAATGATATGTGGTCCATCAAGCTTGCCACCAGCATCACTTCTTATCCCCTGAAGCTGCATCATTCAAACGGTACTTTCTCCTTCTTCTTTACATGTGGGAAGCAAATACAACCTGTGCCTCTGTAACCCTGTGTGCAAAGGGCATGACCTCTAAGTCACTCATTTTGCAAAGGTGCTCCACTCAGGAAGGCATGAGTCAGTATGAGTAAAGCAGTCAAATCCACAATAAATTTGTTTTATCTTGGATCAGTTCTGGCCTTTTGTTTGTTTTTAAACCCCAAACTTGGTTGTGTCATTTGTCAGGGTGAATTTCTCTGTGTTTACCCTAAACCAGGAATATCACTGCCTCTCCTACACCTCCCAGAATGTCCCTTTGAAGGGCCTTCTACTTGAAGAATCCATAAGCTTCCCAGGAGCTGCTGAAAAGCTGATCTCTGCCTCATTTTTGAGCTAGGGTCCCAGGCCTCCCCTGTTTAACACTGTCACATAATGCCTCCTTTGATGGGCAAGAAGTCACAGTCCCCGAGACAGGATGTTGTTTGTCCTTCATGGACAGAGGGCAAGTATATCCCCCTGACACCTGCCAACAGGACTATCTGGGAAGGTAAAGGTCAGCTCAGGGCTTCTCTTCTTCCCAGTGTGGTGTCAAGGTCTCACATTTCTGCAGGCTGGTTTTACAGACATTCCAGAAACAGTCCCCTGACACCTTACACTAATCCCCTGCAGGTCACATCACCTAGACCTCACAGTGGGGCAGACTGTAGCAGAAGTCAAAGCACCTGTGCATGTACGTAAAGGAATTAAGTTAAATTCTAAGAAAACTGACAGGAGAATTTCACAGCAAAAAGCAAATACAACAGCCTTTAACCACTGATGAAATAGAGGGGGAAAGTTTGTTTAACTGGAGGGCAGCTGCTACTGTTTTCCCTTAATGTGAATTAAAATAGGGATCAAGAACTTCTAATTTAAGTGTAGGAGCAGGAAGAGCCAGAAGGTGCTTACCCACTAACACAGATGAACTAGAGAAAAGTTTGGAGGATTTAATCTCAACAGGCTCTAAAGGGAAGGAAGCATGTCCTGAGAGAAGGAAAGCATCAGCCTCACACAACAAATTCTCATTGCCTGAAGTCCCACTAATAAGTCTTAATTTTTTGAAGGCTGTCTTCTCAGAGCCTGGAGCCTTAGGATCAGTGTATTGTGTATGAGAGCTGTTGAACAAGATTTCAGACTCGAGTACCAAAATAATTTTGTTATTACCTTGGTCATTAATTGCAGTCATCACAGCTGATATAAACAAAGCAAAGTCTGCTGATGCAGCACACCTCCATGTCATGTAGCCAGAACTTAATTTAGGAAAATGAGCATCCAAAACTGCAGCTCCTGTTGTCAGCTGGGGGGAATAGTGAGATATTCCAGTTACTGCCTACACCTGTACCATCCCAACTCTCAACGGCTGGAGAGAGGCCAGTGAATCTGCAAAAATTCAGTGTGGTCCTGAGTAATGGGAAACTATAAGCTTGATGTACACAGACCTTCTCTGGATAGAGCACAGGTGAGCAGTTCAGGGAGATCAGTTTTTATTCCTGTCTTTACCTTTGATCTGCTGGGTAATCCAGAAGGAAGAGAAATCACTTTCTCAGTATTTTTTCCCCATCTGCAAAATGGGAATACTGTCTCAATCTCCTTTGCAAAGTGCTATGAGACCTACTGATGACACACCAAGCAAAAGAGCTAAGTATCAATCATAGCATTCCCCTCAAAATGACACAACCATGACTGTGTAGGTGATCAAATTAAAAAATTAAGTTGACAGTTTCCTCAAGCACAGCATGGAAAAAGGAAGGCCAGTTAATGATTCTAAGCCTCAGCGTGACATCCTTCAACCAGAAAACCGCCACTCCCTTTTCTCCACTATCACCTTCACCAGATCCGCTGGGAGAAGCCAACAGCCATCACAGTAGGAGAATGAGCAAGGGGTTAGGGCCCAGGGTCCCTGTGTCCAAGCATGGGTGGACAGGAGGGGAAAAGGACGAGGAAGGGATACTGATGTTCCTACCAAACAAGGGTGGCACAACACACAGGAGAAAGAGCAGCAGCACCAGCATGTGCTGTCTGCGCTGGGGCAACTGTTAACCAGCAGCCTTGGGGCACAGCACCAACGTGACCTTGATCCAGACAGGACCACCTCTAGCCAACCACGAGCACATAAGGACACGCATTTCATGGGCTCCCTGCCAGAAAGTGTCTGAAGCCCCCAACAGAAGGATGATTTTTCACTGTGCAGTGCCATGGCAGCCCTTTGGAAGACCAGCCTTACCAAACTAAGCACATACTGGGAGACAGCCCAATACTCACAGTGAGTCCATGCTGCAGACCCAGCCATGCACACAGCAGCCTGGGGATTCTCTGGGGCGAAGCAGGCAATGAGAAGCAACATGCAACTTGCACAACATCCTGCCTGAATCCCGAAGGGAAGGAACAGATCTATCAAGGCAGGCTTAATATGTTTGTCTCCAGCAGTCTCCATATGAAAGGAGAAAATAGCCCTTCTGACATTAAGTGCTCTGCCTCACACACGCAGATAAGGGACTCTAGGTTTCCATGTGTTACTGAAGTATAGCCATGCTGACTCTGTGAAGAGGCTTTGCAGGCCACTGAATACCAGTTCAACACCACAGCATCTCTCAATAGCCAGTTCCTTCCACAGGCAACACTCTGTGAAGGCTCAAGGCAAATGGCTGCAATTCTAGTAGCCTGAACATCCTGCAAGTAACTTACCAACAAAGGCATGTACCAAAGTAGATCTCTTGGCCTAAGCCTTAACTCAGTACAGCTGCTGCAAGTGACAGGGCCACAGCAGAACTTCACTGTCTAGCTAGCATATCAACTAGCTACTGGTAACTTGTGTATCTTCCCAAACTTTCTAAAACAAGACACAGACAAATTTCCATACAAATTTGAACAGTTTTAAACAGAAGAAACAATTTAAACAGAAAAAATTTAAATTAAATTTAATGACTTGATAGGAGTTCTCTTTATAATGTAAAAAGAAAATCCTTTAAAACTCAATTCATTTTTTGCTTCTGGCTCTTAATGATTTCTTTATTGCTTAGACATGATAAAGCAGCAGGGTCAATCATTCTTCTACCTTTCCATACCTTCAAGAACCTAGCATTTATTTCCATACAAAATCTTTTAAAAGAAAAGTATGCAGTCATCATGTCAAAAAAAAAAAAAAAAAAAAAGAAGCTTTTGATTTGATTGATCCTTTTAGTAAACAAGAGAGCTACTTCAGCTGCTTAGGTTATATCTGGCCCTCACTGGGGCAAGAGTTCAGAAATAACAAACATATTGAAAAGGAGGCAGCATAATCAAATATTTGAGACTTGATCAATTCCCTTTTCAAAGATGACATGGCTTGATTTATAGCTATCCAACACTCAAACACACCCATACACACACACACACTGCATAGGATCATATTTCAGTAATAATGGCATTGCTTTAAGCCCCCTCACCTCAGCCTGCTTTCTCTTGTGCTCCCATCCAAAAGTGAGTAAGGAAACTTTGACTGTGTTAGTCTAGAAAGAATCACAGAGGCAATAAGCAAGACCCGCTGGCAGGATCCATTTCCCTCTTGTTCTGTAATGCTCACATCAACTCTGCTTTTTTTAGTCCCATATATTTTAGGGAAAGCCTCTCAAAACCAACCCTGAGACAGTTTACTTTGTCTTGTTATATCTAAGTGAAGGCCTGTTCTCCATTTAGTTTCCAGGGAAAGTTCTTATCCTTGGCCCTCGGGATCTGGTAGGTGGCAGCGCCTCTCCTATAGTTTGATCTCAGGGATGCTGTGTAAACCAGTGCCCCTCAGACTAATTTACCCACTGCTATACTTCAGGAGGCCAGCCTACAAACTGCTTACAAATCACCTGCTGCTGCACAATGCAAGGCCAAGTTTTTTAGTTTGTGATGGAGAACAAGCTGAGAGCATGAACTGAAGCTTTTGCTCTAGTTCAGTTTACACAGATAGTGCTCCTCCATGGCTGCAGTTCTGCAGATCCTTAGCATACATGCATAGCCACGGCAAAGCTTAGCACTGGCTTACATGTTTGCAGGATGCTGGTAAATAATTTCCCTCCTCCATAAGTCAAAAAATCTTATCAAAATGACTCCATGAGAAGACTGAGAAGGTTAAGGCAGTGAGGTGGGCATGCTGGTGTAGGAGTTTTATACCGGTGTGGAAACTAGAGCCCAAGTTCCACTTTTCCCAGGCAAGGATCTAATCAGTAGGCTGAAGTGGGGAGCATGTTAATTTCTCACTGCTTTCTTTCAATACCCTTAGTATTGCCTACTGACCATCTTAGTCTCCCTGCTTTCCACTCTATTCTGTACTGGGCTTGGTGGACTCTTGCTTCCCCCTTCAGAGCGCAGGGGATGTCAGTACCTTGTGGTGGATCCCCCCTCAGTGGCAAGGCATCTAAGAGGCAGAGCCTCAAATATTCAGCCAGACAATGCTCTGGCTTTTTGGTGACCCAGTGTCTTCAGACAGCCTTGTACCAAGCAATACTGTGACTCATACACTGCCCTCTGGGTCAGCAAAACTGTACCAAACACCCTATTCACCCATCTTCCCAAAAAGGGGCTGAACAAACTGTTCGTTGGAATAGTAGCATTATGGGTCTGAACTCCAAATTCAGATCTAAGTCACTTCAAATTTGTTTGCAGCCTAAATATTTACTAAAAATTATTTTTCTGCATTCCGATTTAGAAAGCAGAAAAGGAGGAAAATATTAAACCCATCTACTACTGCTTCCAGGTTTCTACAGCTGCTACAACTTGCACCTCAGAGAAGAGCTAGCAAAATGCAGCAACTGACCTATGTTCACTGAATTTAAAGGCCAAGGACTGATTACTGAAAATTACCTCCACATTTCCAGACCAAAATTCCTGTAATTCCTGGAGGTATGATTAAAGGAGTAAATAGGGAGTGAATAAAGACATGTGCTGGCTGATATGATCTCCCTCCTTGTTAGGCTTATTAGTTTAAGTGCTGTGTTGAGCCACTATACTAATTCTAGCTTCAAAAGAAATTAATCTCTGCTAGCCACATGGTCTCCATGGCCACTGTGGCTAGTGGGCTTTGTTCCCACCAGGCTTCTGATGCAGAAGTGAAAGTCTCATTAATGACTCAGGTGTGGGCACCATTTTAAGTACACTACAAATGTCTTGTCTATGTTCTAGGCCATTGCTGGGTCAAAAACTACAGCATTAAGCAACCTACACAGACTTGTTTCCTGGACTGCCTTCTTTTCATTAGAGTCTGTGCCACAAGGATGCACCTGGTCCTGCTGAAAGTGATTTGTTTTAAACCAAGTGAAGCAACTATATAGGTATGCTCTGACCTTCTGTCACACTTTTCAAAGACAAAATGAAGTCTTCCAGTAGCCAGCACACGAGAGAAAGGGAGTATAGCTTGGAGTAAGATGGCTCATGGGCTTTCTCTCTGCTACCCCAAATCTGCTGGCCTTTCACTGATGGGTCTTCCTCAAGCAAGGAAAGTCTCTCTGCTTCAACACCTGGTTGAAGCAAAGTAGTACCCATTATATTTTAGGTCGCCTGCTCACAGGAGACTGTAACCACAAACCGGACATTCTTCTTCAGTTTCTCCACAGAAATCAGCTTGTGGCTCAGTTAAGGAGACTAACCTGCATGGCCCATCTTCCCAAAAAGCCCAGATTGAGACAGCTGATCCCCTTCCATCCCCGACAGTGGCTGAAGCCAGCCAACAGGAGCTTCTCTTCCTTTAACAGGAAGAGCACATACTTATAATCAAGCATCAGGACTGTGGATATTAGCTGAATTAAATGGTTTAGTGGGCTAAGACAGAAGGTCCTATCAAATTAGGACATCCCTATTTAATAAAATTTAATATAGTAATATCCTTCCGGATACAGTATTGGGAGGCTTGGTACAAATATTTCCTTTCTCTGATGTCAGATCAAGTCAGCACAATTCTTCCTGTGATAGGTCAAGTGATTAGGTTTCAACAAAAAGGAGCCTATGCACTTAACACTCGGGAGTTTTAGCATCGGGCTTGAACATCTGTCCTTCTCCCTACTCAGCTAAGGGATTTTTCTCATTCCTCACTAATGTTAGCAACAGGTACTTAGAGCAATCAGACATTATCGCCTCTCTGGTCTTTATTACTTCCTAGCTTAGTATCAGCTACTTAGTAAGCAATAAAAAAAGCTGAACTAATAGCATGGGTGCTGCTTCCTTTCTTTGTTCTGTATGAAAACACTGGGTCATGGAGCCACATGGGCAGGCTGTGATCTGCAATGCTTTAGACCATTATTGCCATTTGCCATGGTATTCTATAAGGGGAAAAACCACAGGTAGTGAATGAACAGACATACAGACATCATAGGGAAGGTGATGTAGGGAATATGGGTAGACCATAAAGTCATAAAGGCTGCAAGAATTTCAGGTCCAGCAGAATAGCTTTGCAGCTGTGCCTGTGTGGTGAATTAGCTGCCACACAGACCTGCCAGTTGCACAGGCAAGCCTAGGGACACAGGTATGAAGTATTGCTCCTGTGAAAATAAAACCCCGTGACTACTGAGCAGCTCTTGCATGCCTGGGAATAATCATTGTGAAACCTTTCATCTAAGGATTGCAAAGAAGTCCTGTGTTCTCTGTATTTGGTGTTCAAAAAGAGGCTTTCCCATATTTGCCCAGCCAAGTAAAACCTCATCCTTTTCCTTCTCTTACCTTAACTCTCCATTAACCCTTAGCTTTAGTACAGGACCTCAGAGAATGATATATTTTCCTCCTATCCCCTGGTTCCCAGTATTTCTAAGCCTCAATTTGTCATTCCCAAGAGGGAAGGGACAAGAGTTTTGAGCTCTTAAATCCTGCTGTCGGCTCTTGCCTGAAAGAGGTAAGTAGGGAAACTGATGGAAAGCTGAAGAAAGGAGCCTGTCCCTTGTCAGCATTCACCTGTAATGGACTCAAAATGTGGGGTTAAATACCATAACTAGATCCGAGAACAGAAATGAATGGGGTACTTACACAGTTTCATCATTCTTGAACTCCAATTCCCCGTAAGTGTCTTCAAAGTCTTCTCCACCTCCTTTGGCTGTCCCTTCTACTGTCCTAAATGGCACTATGACTGTACCCCGCGCACCTGATGTCCTTAGGACTTTGACTTCCATCACACCAATGCTCTCACTGACATGTATAATGTCACACTCAAATGTGAAGATGCCAGCATGGTCATCATCCAGGATAGTCACTGTGGCCACACAAGGAGAAGCCAATATGGCCTTTGGGTATGGGGAGTTACTGAGCTCTGGAGGTTCCTCGCTCTCCACCACACGGAGGTTACTGAGCCGCACAAAGAAATGCTCATCTTCCTCAAATATGTCATCATCAATAATTCCCACTGAGAACTCCTTCTGGGTCTCCCCAGACTTCAAGACAACGGTCCCCTCTGTGAACTCATAGTCAGCACCAGCATTGGCAGAGCCATCCTCTGTTTTATAGTCCACATAGATGGTCTTGGACATGTCCCCTCCTTTCCGCACCACTGTCAGGAGAACAGCACCACAGTTCTCAAGACACTGGTAGGAGCATGGGTCAAAATAAATTTTGGAGATGAACTCCTCCGGTTCCTCTGGCCGCACCTCATGCAAGCTAGTGGTTCTCTTGGCTTGCTCAGCTGCGTGCTTCTTCAGAATATTGCCAGCTCCCGTCATCATTCTGGTTGCTTGAATGCGATAAAAGGCTCTGCTCTTCTGCTGATGAGACAAGGCATAGTAGTTGGCCATCTCCACCAGCTGGTCCAAGTCCTTTTCTGGGTGCTTTTGCTTCAGGTCCTTTAGGATCCGGATCATCTCTTTGCGAGATTCATCCACCTCCTTCCCCTCCATAGTCACTAAGTTCCCATCTAGAAAGTGAGAGTTCATCATCTTGCCATCCATCTCAATTCCCTTAGGGTGATCACCTTCTGATTCTATGATAATGCCCCTGTGCTTGTCAGTACGGTACTTTTTGTGCATATACTTATAGAAAAGCAGACGTCTGTCTGCAATCCAGGCCAGAACGACACAAAGTGGAAAGAAGAAAAGCGTGAGCAGGCCTTCCCAAACCTGAACCACACCTGGAGAGAAGACAGCAAGGATCATGTACAACCAGATGTAAGCAAAGATGCTCCATGCAGCTGTGACAAAGAAAACCCTCAGGTGTTTTATCTTCCTGGTTTCCCCATCAGGGATCACATAGACACAGATGGCAATGATGATAAACATATTGAAAGCAGCGCTGCCAACAATTGTAGATGGCCCCAGGTCTCCAGCTATGAATCCATGCCCACACACTTCTATCAGGGACAAGAGGATCTCGGGAGCAGAGGAGCCCAGAGCCATGAGGGTCAAGTTGGAAACCGTTTCATTCCAAATCCGAATGGTGGTTGTTGTGGTCTCTCCATTGGGTTTCTTAATTGTTATTTCTTTCTCCTGTGATGTAATGACCTCTATAGATGCCATGAAACGATCTGCAATTATGGAGACTCCAAGGAACATGTAGATCAGTGCTACAAAGTATACAATAACACGGGCAATTTTGTCCCCAAGGGATGGGTTTTCTGGGTACCATATTGGCAGGATAACACCCTCCTTGCAGTCAAAAGATCCTGAACACGAGCTGTTTTGTACTGTACTGGTTGAGTCTCCCGTCAGGCCAGCATCCACCTGCAAACCATGCAAAAACAGCACAAAAGTAACCAGCCCAAAATGGAGGAAGGCCGAGGTGACAGGCTGCAAGCTTAACCACGCCATACACAAGATGCAACTTCCACTGTGTAGATCCAAAAAGGCCGAGAACCTGAAACAAACAAAACAGAGAGGGGGGAGGGAAGCATGAGAGAGAAGGAAGATGCAACATTTACCCAAACGCACTTCAGTATCTCACCACTGAAGAGTACTGGTACAGATGCATGGGTTGTCTCTCTGTCACTCTGAAGAAGGTACTTAAGCAAGGACTCTAACAAACTGCAGCATTTACATGCCCTGCAGATGAAGATCAATTGCTAGAAAAGTAATTCAGAGGAAAAGTGTATATATATTTATATATATATATATATATATATATATAAAGATAGCTAGTTCCTGACCTACAGCATGTGCAACAAGAGAACTGAGTGCTCAGCTGCCACTCACCCAGTGATGCCACGGTGATCCCAGCACAGAGCACTTCAACTCAGCACAAACAGTTAAACCCAAGGAGCCCCCTGCCTCAGAATCTGGGGAATAAAACAAATCGAGCAATCTCTAACAACACAAAAAGTACCATTTAAGGCCACTGAGCAATCTCCAAATGAAGTCCATTTGTAGGACGTAATTCGGTTATAAATTATGGAGTATCTTAGTGGCCGAATCATCCCCACAAAGAGCCCCTCCTAACAGGCTGCAGAGTCTGCAGAAGGGTCCTAGGGCTCCCCCAAGCTTCTGATGCACAGGGCCTCCATGTTAGAAGGTAAAGATTTCAACCCAGAAATAGGGCAGAAGACTCATGCTCGGCAAAGTGCCAAAGGCCATTTATCACTAGCCTCTCCTCCGCCATCTGGACAGTCACATTTTAAATCAATAATCCTGCTTTTAAATGGTCACAGAAACCTACAAAAATGCCACATTTAGGAGAAGTTGTGCTCATAAAACTCAGAAGACAGAGCAAAATGCATGTACCCACCAACATTCCCTTTGCATCCCTAAGAAATTGATATATTTTCAAATTTCTTCTAAAATGAAAGTAACCTCTAACCTAAAATACCATAGAAAAACAATGAAGGTGATCAATGTAGCACATAGATTTGGCATATCACTGCCCAATAATACCTTCTATTACTTACAGACTGCATTGCTGTAGGGCTTGCACCACTTAAAATTGGATTCTGGACCCTTCACATTATCATGGATCATGCTATTCTCCTTCCTTCATAACGGGCCTCGGGAAAAATTTGATCTCAGGCTTAACCGGCAAATCACATTTGTGAGTCCAGACACAGGCAAGTATCTCACAGGAAACATCAAACTTAATAGTGGCATAATCTACAGCACTTGCAAGGTTCAAAAGCCTTAACTCCCACTAACTTTCATTGAGGTTTGTACTGCCAAATGAGCAGGCCTGGGATTCATTTCCCCTACTGTAACTACCCAAATCTTGGGCAGCAAGTCAAACGAAGTCTCTTAGGCTCCCTCTGTAGTCAGAGGAAAGAGACACTCATTTCCAGGGGATGATCCTTCCTGTTCCAAGATGTATTTGACCCACATCTCCAGAAGAGATTATGTCCCTTCAGAACTCTCTCCGCTCTCTCCAGAGGGTGCCCAGTCAGGCAGTTTAGAGCAGATGCCTAAACTTCAGATGACAGTAGTTCAAAGACATGAACTGGCTCCTGAACACTTGAGGAGATCCCCCCCCTCTCTGAACTGTAAATATTCCAGACAACGTTATCGTGTTATCAGCAGCAATAAATGCATCTCAAATGGCTATTTTATCATCATGTTGTGTCGCTTGCCTGTTTCCAAAAGCGGGTGCAATCTTCCCAATATCAACAAAAAACATTTTCAACTTTCAGATAAAAATCTATAAAGACAGCAAAACAGGACGGAAAGCGTGAGCACGGACTGCAAATGAACAAAACTGTTCCTGACAGAGCACAGCAGAGGGGAGAGAATTGATTATGCAGTATCAGGATCACAAATCCATATCTGACACCCTTGATATTAAAAAACAATACAGTTCTTCATGCTATGTGGACTAATTCAGAAGAGTGAGATTCTCCCACGTTCGCCTACATAACTTCCCACTCCAATGCCTACTTATCTATCCTCCTGTCTCCCCTAGCCCCAGTGACTGATCGAGCTCCCAGGGATCAGAGGGACCTCAGCCCCAGTGAGGGCTGTTAGTCCCAGCCCCAGCCTTGAAGTCTCGCTAAAACACCCCACTGCCTGCTCAGGGTCACAGGGAGGACTGAACTGGCCAGCACATATGACTTAGATTCAGTTTGATGCTCCCATTTTGTCCTTCTTCCTTCTCTACATGGTATTTGCCTAGTTTTCTGGTTGCAGGGTGTTAGGAAACCTCTGAGAAAGGGTCAGTGAACATGCACAGGGTGACTATAAGCCGCAAGCCCAAGATCTCCAGGCTGCAAGGTAGATGTGTGCACACGACAGCAAAGATGACACATTCCAGGTGCCTCTGACGCAAGGTGCACACAGAGACCAGCTGCATGAGCACAGCAGCTCCAAAAACACCCCAGGCACATCAGATCATCCTTTTCCATACTGCAACTGCTGGCAGGTATCCACCAACCTCTTGACACTTTCAGCTCCCAGCTCCTACTTAACTGTACCACAGCCAGTGGGTGCTGTGTCTTCCAAGATCAGCCATGTAAAAATGGCTGACAGAAAGACAGGAGTCATTTCAAGAACATATAAGTGACTCAAGCACCTAAATTTGGTCTCAAAAATAATTTAGGAGTCTAACTATCACTTAAATTCAGAGCATTGTCTAGGAATAGCGCAATGACTAAACTGCCCTCTGAAATAAATCACTGCTACCACCAACCTCCTTCTCCGTGGGACAAACAACTTCTGTAATTAACACTGTCTACCTTCTGCAATGCCATGATGGCTTCTATTGCTAGGTATTCCTCGACACACTCCAGGACCTTGCTAGTTCGGCTTAAATTTTTAATTTAATTTTAAGCAGAAGGTAATTTTACTATTATTTATCAAACTAATAATATATTATTTCAAAGACAATCTCTACCAGGGTAGCCTCTGTTTATGTGTTAGGACCTCCAAATTCAGGCTATGTGTTGCAGACTAAAATCTCAGAATTTGGGAACATTTTTTCTTCGCTGATTTTCACTTGCTTTAACATCACGTGGAGGTCACAATCATTTTTCTAAAATGACACAATAATGCAATTCTTTGTCACAGATGAAACTTCCCAGTGGGATCAACAGGAACTTTGCTTACAGCCATGCTGTCTAATAAGATCTTAATATGTGTTCATTAACATGAAAAACAGTAACCTAACCAATCTGAAAAACACAGTTAAGAATTCTTGCGGTTATCCCCCTATGGAGAACTGTGGCAAAAATGCTTTATAACAGAATAAAAGCATTAAATTTGAAAACTGCTCTGAAGAAAACATTCAGATAAAAGTTTAACACTCAGGTAATGGAGGATAGAAGAGTTAAAACTCACTCTGTAGCTCCAGGTCAGCAAGGTTGCTTACACAAGGTGCAAGTTCTCCCTCAGATGTATCTACTAAACTCAGTCCAAAAACCAGTGGAGGGGAACTCCAGAGCCTGCCCAGAGTGCTGCAGACACGTCCCCCACTCCTCCTCTGAGCAGCAGCATTGAACTCAGCAGGGCTGGCTATGACCAGAGCCAACCTGCAGAGTGAGACCTGCTCTGAGCACCAAGCCTCCAGGTGGCCTTGCAGCACAATCCTGAGTCACTCCTAGGCACTCAGGAGGCGTCACGGTGTCACCCCTCTGACACCAGTGCAACAAAACACATGCACATCTGGTGCAGGGAGGTGTCATTCCAGCAATGTCACTGCCCTGGCCCTATGGGATGCGAACAACAGGAGGCTGCGGCAACAGCAGAAAGTTAATTGATACTGGGTGATCATGAGGATCATAATTTCCACTACCTCTTTGCTATCAGACATCATTTTCTCCCACAGGTCTCTGCCCTAATACTGTTTCCAAACTGAATACACACAAATAAGGGAATAGGCAGTTAGGGGACCAAAAGTGTCCCCTGTCTGGTAGGGTAAGTTCAAAGCAATCAATCAACGCAAAAGAGAGACAAAGTGCTGTGAGCATCACCAGGATAAGCAAGCGTTCAACAGCAAGGCTCTGGGAAGACATATAGGAGTTATTTTAGCAGAAGGAACTCCTTCTACAAGAGTTGACAATGGCCACATGATCTATAAATGCATAAATAGAACCCATAAACAAAAAGATGACTCTTGAAATATTTTTGATGACAGTCCAGAAGGCAGTATGGACCATGATCGTCACAATGAAGGTCTCTTCCAACCTAAACCACTTTATGGTTCTACGAGACAATTCTATGATATAATAGCTTGAGTTTCAGAAGACTGATGGTTTGTCTATTGTGGATTTGTATTTGGCATAAAGCTGGCAAGACTATACTGATCCCTTATAATTTAGCTTTTTATATATAGCTTCTCGCATGACTCTAAAGGTAAGACATCAAGTGGAGGTCAAAGGAAGCATTTACAAGAAATTAAATCAAGAGGCAACATAACACAGTGATGGCTGATAATACATAACCTCTACATGCCGGGTTCCCAGAGTCACTGCTCATTAAATACAAAACCAAAGGCAACCCCCTAAGTCTTTAAAGGGTGTACCTTTGAAGGCTTTTCAAATAAATACCTCCTTTAATCCTTTTCTCCTGTCTAGTCTCCATTTCTAGGAGGCCTCTTAAGGCATCAAATTTCTGATTTAGGCAAAATTCCCCTTAAACTGTCACAAAAACCTTTGGATTTGACCTGCAAATAAGCTTAGGTTTTCTGGCACCTTCCTCTGCTTCCCCTCTTCCTCCCACTTCCCAAATAAATGAGACATGGGAGTACATCTGTGGCCATATATCCTCTCTCCCTGACTTGAGCCAGGAAAGGCATCTGATTAGATCTTGGCGCGGGGTGAGCCCCACTCAGGCGTGGGTGCTGCACTGGGGCCAGGCAGAGATAGCTCAGGATGCACTTGACAAGCATCTGTCCCACACAGAGCAGATACAGAACTGCTATCGACATCATCTTACAGCCCCGCTCCAAAGCTGGGGGAGACAGAAATAAGGCTCAGCTTAACAACATGACTTCACATTCCTCAGTTCCAAAGCACATAAAAGCTTTTTGATTGAACACACAGGGTTTTTTATAACAATGAGCAAAAACTGAAATTATAGCCTTTCTGCCAAAGAACACAAGTAACTGAGTTTTCACAGAGGAGGTATTATACCTAATGCACACTCCTCCCTCCCCCAAAATAAAAGCACAGCAAAATATTTCATATAAAACAAAGTCTATTTTTCAATTGTCTCCACTGAAATGCTACTGAGCCCTTTGCTCATCACTACAAGAGTAGTATCCAGAATGCAAGTTAAGATGTGCCTGCAAGCCAAAAGCCACAGCAGTATAATTAGATCCATTTTGTCTGAGAAGTACAAATTTCCAACACAGACTAGGCCTTAAACTGTCAGAATGATGACACACACCTGCCTATCTGAAACGAGCACAACCAAGGAGCCCAAGCTGACTTTACACAGGTTATGACACAGCAAATAGGTAGTTTACCTCTCTACTACTGCATCAGCTAGTTTTTATGAGGGAAACAGCAGCATAACTCATGTCTAGGCCATGACAGATCCGCACAGTTCAGCTCAATGAAAAAGTTATGGCAGAGAGCTGTAGGTGCTTGATGCTTTGCACTTCACAGTAAACATGCCAAAGTCCAGAATTAGCTGGATTAATCCCCTTGGTATGTGTCAAAAGGAGCCTTTGTTTTCTCTCAAGATGGTGTAGAAAGCTACCATAAAAAAAGCTACCAGCTCTCTTAGCACGTCTTTAATATTTACAAGCTGGTGTCTCTACTAATTTGAGCAGTACCTACCATTCTAAAATGGGTGTTAATTGACATAACAACTCAAGTCTAATAATTCCTTATAGAAATGCTGCAGTTATGAGATCCAGTTACAGTTGGTGATCCCAGGGGCTGGCCCCAGCGGAGCACAAGTCTGTGTACAGCTAGAGCAACCTCCAAACACTCAACTCGCCCTGGGGAACCAGTCCATGCTGGTTTTTCTGTATTTTAGTATCCATGATACTCCTGGAAAAGCAGGGGCATAAATAGCTAACCCATAAAGATGCCTGTACTTAATTGTCCCCTTCCAATGCCCCACTGACTGCACTTGACTGGCCAGGAATTTTATTTCCTTTCTCACACCTGACCTGAAAAATATCTGTATAGGATAGCAGATATATGGATAGAGGAGCTGCAGTCTATGCTCTGTACACAGACATGTATAGGAGGGAACAGACACTGCAGAAAACCTTCAGTGGGCAGCCACAGCCACACTGTAAGAGCCGTCCTTATTTATGGCATGGGGTAGTGCAGCCTCCTTCAGAGCCACGCTGTATTTGCTCTTCCACTCCCCATACACATCCATGTCTGAGACTCCTCAGCCTGAGAGACAGCAAGAGTTACTCTTTTTTTCCCCAGAACCATAGCCTTTTTTACATTCAAAAAACAAAACCTGGTATTTAGGCTGACAGAGAGATTAGTAGTGGGCACCCTCCTGCTTAAAAGGCAGTATTATCTGCTCAGATATAGATGAGCTTTTTCCTTTTCATGAATAGTACACAATCTCACTGTTGTTTTTCCAGGACTTTCAAGCAGGCAATTCACACAGGAGAGAGCAGGGATCTCTGAAAGCCATCTAGTTCAAGCCCCTGGCTCAAGTAGGGCCACCCAGAGCCAGTTGCCCAGGACCACATCCAGCTGGCTTTTGAATATATTCAAAATATATTCAAAAATATATTTGAGGATATTCAAACACAACCTCTCTGGTCCACCTGGGCCCGTGCTCAGTCACCCACACAGTAAGAGAGTAAGAATCACAGCCATGGGGTCCAGGCCTGCTTTTGACCACCACATCTAGGTGTCAGTGTATGGGAACGCAGAGCAAACTCACTCCATGTACAAACTGCACTGGGAGGTCACCGCAGTGCCTCAGTGACAACGACACATGCATTTGGCAAAAGTCACTGTTGTGACCTTTCAGAAGTCACTGGGAAGCCTTCATTGCTCATTTAGAGGCAGATCGTCAAGCATCGGCCTTTCCAATGCATTTAGAGTAATTTCTAAACACAATTAAAGCCTTTAGGTGCTTTTATCCCAGTGCAGGTGAACACACCATTCTTCCCAGTATGAATGGCCCCAAACTAAGAGGGCAGGTACTTTCAGCCACATTCTCCAGACTCCTGCTTTTATGCTCATGATGTGAAAGGCCCAGTGAAGACACTGGAAGTTCTTCCTCTTAAGTTTAGGAGGTTGAGGGAAATAAAGAGGTGGAGTTACTTGGTCACGCACTCAATGGTCCCCCTGCCTCTTCCATGGACTGCAGCTTAAGGAGACAACGTGGAACACCTGAAACACGTGGGGTTGTTGCACCAGGCACTGGCTCTTCTGCTGCAGCCCTCAAGGCACTGGTTTTCATCACACTGTCTTGCTGGTTTATTAAGAGCAGTGAAGACCATTTGGGGAGCAGCGAGGGAAGGGGAAAAACATTTCAGCAGAGTGAGGAAAACTTCTTGTCAGCGAAAGACACTTTATGTACTGCCCATGGCAGCACACAGGGTGCGTTATTTACTGCTCCTGCTTCACAGACATATTATACTGCTGGTTCAGGTGCCACCATCAGAGTGCAACTTATCTCCTAGTGACTCACAGCATCCTACAGATGACAGCAGCAACTCTGACATTTCTTTAGCATTCTGGTGACAGATCTGCAACTGCTACAATTAAAGACCCTAGGATTTGTTGTCAACAGTGCGTTTGTGCTGCAGAGCACGTAGTTATTTGCACACAGAGGTGGGCTAAAATGGTACATAAGAAGAGAAGAGGTGGTGTAGTCATACCTCATCTTTAGATCCTGACTTAGTTAAGAAACATACAAGTTTTCGACAGAAAACACCTATTTGAGGCAAACAAAACAAATCATGTTGTTTTGTGCTGCTGGATTTGATGCAACAAGTAGGCAGGCAGGGAGCCCTTCCCTGGCTGGCTCACAGGCTCTTGGGACAGCCACCAGCCAGCCATGCTGGGTGCTGATCCCAGGAGCTGGGGCACACACTGTTCCCATCCTCTGGAACAGCCTGTTTATTTCTTAGCTTCTCCTTCAAGGAAAAATAAAAACAAAATTTATTATTTTTTGTCTATATACAGCAAAAAAAAAAAGAAGAGTTTTTACCAAAAATGCCACGCCACATAGAAGAGAAAGTATAAGCCCTCCGCAAGTCTGTTCAGAAGGGCTCATTCCTGGCTCAGTAAGAAAGAAAATATTTAAAAAGTTAATGGAGGCAGAAGCAGCAAATGGGGCAGTGGGAGACTGGGCAGAAAACCAGGAGGGGAGAGGAGAAGGAAAAGGTTACACTTGGGAAAGCATCTTTACTACTGCAGTAAAAACAAGTCGTTGTTTGTCATATTAGATAGGAAAAGCCCTCACTTAGCCTAATTAGCACAGATTTCACTTATTTCAGAGTAGCTAGACCAGAGACAGAAGAGTTGCCTGGTCCATGCCTCAGGGACTTCCACTGCATTGTTCCCCTTGTGGCCAGTATTTCCTAGTACTTTGTCCAGCCAAGTCGTAAAATTATCCAAGTCATGGCATTTCCACAACTTCCCATAGAGACTCCACCATGATGTAATTTATCTTGGAGATTTTAGCCGTCTTCCTTATATTTAGGATGAAATTAAGAAAATTTATGCTGCTAGTTCTCATTATTGTGTCCTTGGAGCACTCTCAACCATTCTCCTCCCTGTCTGAGATTTACATGCTTCAGATACTTGTAAATAGCTGTTCTCCTCCACAGCTTTTCTTTGGCCAAAGCACACAAATTTATTTTAATCTCTATAAATTAGCCCAGGCTGCCCTTTAATCATTTATCTTCATCTCCTCTTGATTCTCCATCTTTGAGGTAGTCAGAAGCAGACCGGTATCTGGGAGAGCCATAGCTCAGTGCCTGCTCTCACCAAAACCAGCAGCAGATCTGCTCTCTTTGCAACAGGAAAAGCCGAGCCCAGGCAGTGAAAACTTGCCTCTCAGCTCTGCTGTACAGCAGGTTTTCATGAGATACTGGACTGTTACAAAGGTTGAATCAAGACTGATATACAGGAACTCTCTGTGTTGCTCACTTTTTAAGATCTCTCCACCTGTTTGCTGTGTGTCCCCAGCACAGTGGGGCTGGCACAGGGAGCACAGTGCTGACTGGCACGTGTGAAATGAAAACAGAGATTTCCAGAGTTTCATCCCAAAAGTCAAGGTCTCCAGCTGAGATGAGGGAAATACACTGTAACACGCCCACTGCTTCTGCAGATCTGAGCACAGCAGGAGGCAAGAAAAATGCACTGAGCTATGGGTTATCCTCAAAATACCTCCCACTTCACTTGGAAGGTGCCAAAACCTGTAAATTCACCCAATTTGAATACAGTTATCAAATAAGACTCCACACAGCACCCTCACCCTTTACTGCCACATATCCCCACATCTCTCTTATTGACAATTCAGATATCTTAATCCTTTGGTGTTTTTTCAGCTGCTAATTCTGCAACTGCCTTAAAAAAATAAGCCCTTGCATCCACCATGATTAATTCATTCTTCACAAGTCCAGGCTGTTTATTGCTCTTTGTTCATTTATACACTAACTGTTTACAGATTCTCTTTTAATATTAGCTCTGTTATTTGCTAGAGACTCAAGTCATATTTACCATATGGTAATTGCAGAGATGACATGGACAACAAACAGTGGAAGCTGAGCTGCTATGGCAATTACAGTAAGTGGCAGCACTCTCCAGGCTATCTGCTGCCCCACCTCCATTTCTTCTCTCCCCACCCTCTGACGGCTTTCCCTGTGGGCTGTATGAAGCCATATGCCACTCTGATCTCTACAGCAAAGACAGGCAGAAATTTGTTCTTCACTACAGAATTACCAGACAGGTTGATTCACCTTTTTCCTTTCAGTTTGTGTTCCAAGTGCAGGTCTGCCCTCCCTGGCTGGCTGCCCTGCTCTGTCCTGCCAAGGGCAGGTAATCTGAAATACTGTCTGGAGCTAGACACCCTCAATAACCACATCTTCTTTCTCACCATTACAACCGTACTAACCTCCTCCTCTGCCTCATCCATGGTCTCAGTGTGCCTCAGATATTCCCCCGAAGGAGTTGCAAAGGATCACATTTCAAAGGGTGGTTAGAAGCTTAATGAAGCAGCTCCTTTTAACCCACTTGGGCAGCTGGAACCCATTGAAATCACAGATTTTCCACTGGACACCAAAACATGATTTAAAAATCCTGCAGAAAATCAAGCAGATGACTATGAGAGGCTACTGCTGTTTTCTCCAAAGAGTTTATTTCTTGATTCCTATCAGGAGCGCTGGCAGATTCCATACCCAGATGTCATAGGGCTAAGCCAGGTAAATTCATGACTCGGTCCATTAAGAAGATTCAAAAAATCAAGATTACCTATATGCGTTTGCCAGCTTGGGGGCAGCGCATACAACAAAGCACTTTGTTTGAAAAGAATGAGATTCTCCCCTGTCATTTCAAACATGCCTGCAATGATACTCTCCCAATTCCCAGCAGTCAGCAAGTCTTAACTTAGATACCAGTGCAGAACATTTGAAAACTGGATGCAGGGCATCATGTATCAGAAGAATTTTCTAGCAACATATATAATAATCATACTGTTGTTTATCTCCAAAGTGAAGAAATAGCATTTTCCTGGTATTCAGAGCATGCACTTACACCAGCTTCCTGCCCTTAACCCTCCCCTCCAAAAGCCTGTTTTTACACAAAGTCATCTTAAAAATTAGAACTATCTTTCCAGCCTAGTCAATCTGCATACCATAAGAGGAGGGCTGGCAAGAAAGAAGAGGAATAGAGTACTTAGGACTAGATTTTCTCTGGCATAAATCAGCATAGGTCCAGTGAGCCCCAGTCAGCAGAGCCAGCTTATTATATTGAAAGAGCTGCCTGAGGAACTTTGGCAACATTTCATACAACAGAAACCTCCAAAAAAAAACCTTCATCTATTTCTTCTTCACAACCCACATCACACACAGCAGCTGGGGGGCATCTTCCTACTTCCTCCATACAACTATATTCCTGTCCATCCTGCCCTGGATCCTCCCTCCTCCCAATATTCCATGCTGGCCCCAAATCTGCTACAACTAGTCCTGCCAACAGGAGCAGCAGCTGAGTCATGGGAGATGACCACTTCAGCCAAATGCACTGAAACCAGACAAGAGAAGGAGAACATTCTCCTTCCCCCCACAATCCCTGGCTGCAGCACACAAGGCCTGGAGTCTCTCTCCTCCACCATGTGCCCGGTGTCACCTTGGATCAGCACATGAGGTGCCATATCCTGGAGGTAAAATGACAGGAGTCACTGGCTGAATGCGTGTGCTTGAATAACACACTCATCCCATGCAGCACTCTCTGTGCAATCTATTTAAGCCACCAGGGAAAAAAGAGGACAGCTTCTATCCTGCCACTGAGGGGCACAGCCTCCATTATGGATGCTAGTAGTCCATATCTCCACCAGTTTTACTCAGGAGCTTGAGTCCCCTTTGGGGACAGGGACAGCAGAAATTATCTTTTCATCCTTTTCTGCAAAGAGAAGATTAAAACTGAGATGTGTTTAACTTGCTTTCAAGTCCAAATCTCTCCTAAGACCCTGCTACAGCAAGAAAATTGCAGGGTCCCACTCTTGCTGCAAGTTCCAGTGAAGGACTGACGTGAGCAAGAGCTGAGGCAGGAATAAGAGCCTGTTTTCACACCCCAGCTAAACACTCATGCCCTACCCCTCCTGCCTCAGCCCAGAAAGACTCTCATGCCCAGCCATACTTCTGTGGTGGTGTCCTGAACCCAGCTCTTCCTGACATTGCTGGTGACAGGAGCTCCTGTCATCTGGAAAACCTGTCACAAGTCACAGGCAAATGCTTTGCCAAAACAGAAGCAACAGTCCCCTAACACCAGCAAGTGAGGAGCAATGGGACAGGAAGAGTGTTATCCCAAGCAGAGCCACCATTAGTTGCATTCAGGTCAGTGACATGAACAGGTAAAAGAACAAGCACAAAAGATCTTTGACAAAATGATGGTCACTTTTCAAGACATAAAAAGCCTTGAAATTAATCCATTTTGCAGTGGGAGTTCAGTGAGCAGACAAGTGAATAAAAGTGGGTACTCAATGAATTTGAGATCTGTATCAAAACAACCCTCCACTCAGCAGACATCGTTCCTCTGGCCATTCTCCCTGACCTCTGATCTCTGCAGATACACATAGAAACACTTCTGGATCATTCCCCTGACCCCTCCTCCCACAGCACCCTTGTGGTCCTTCCCAAACCCAGCTAGCAAGACCATGGCCCCTTTGTCTGGGGTGATTGCAGCAAGGCCACAATACCTGGTAGCTGTTGGCTCCCACACAGGTATTTGCAAATTATGACCAGACCACCTCTTCATGCTCTCTTTGCAACAGTAAGTACATGAGGTTTCTGGAATACTGCACAACCCAACATAACTCCCATGTCCCCTCCCCTCAGCGTTCTTTGGGAAATTAGCTTTGGTCTGAGGGATGGAGGTGGTCAACCAAGCCAAAAGAAGCTCAAGGCCAACACCAAGAGAAAGTTCACAGACTCAGGGTATTTTATCTAGCAAGCACTAGAAACTTCTTTAACTCTATGCTGTGCATTTGCACAATCTGTGGAACGCAATGCTGTAAGAGATAAATTAAATACTCTAAGACTCAGGAATGTGCAGGGAACACTGAAAATACCCATAGATCCACCAGACAGGATGCATCCCTTCTCTTGCTCCAGTGCATAGTTCAGCCTCACTGGTGTTTGTGAAAACTGCTAATGTGTGTGAACAGCAAAAGCTGGAAAGGCCCTCCCTAACTGAGCATCTGCACCCTGCCTGGGCCAGCCTCTTGCTTTGTCCCAGCAGCCAAGCCCACATGGACCTGAGAGAAGACAGGCACAGAGGATACGTGGCAGATTGCAGATTGAATTTGTGAGTGATGCTGTTAGAACACTGGGAAGCTAGAAGGCATGGAGTTGTTGAGGGAAGTCCGGAGTTGGGGCAGCTACTGCGAATCATGAAGAAATCTATATACTTAAGAAGGAAAAGCAGAGGCAGGAAAAGGCCATGGCTCGGGGAAAGAGGGATATGTGTGACTCACTACGATGCACAAAGCAGCAAGGAGATGGATCTAGACAGGCAGCAGGCAAGCCAGCAGAATTTTGGGAGTGACGTAGGTGCACCAAGTGCAGCAGAGCATCTTCTCACCTTCAGTCTCCTGGTGTGATTCCCCAGAGGGGAGGCAGCTCCATCATGCTCTGAAGGTTAAGCTGTGCCTTCTGCCTGGCACAAGAACACACTGCAGCCAATGGGTAAAACTGCCTACCTACTTAAAAGCAAACCCCAACACTGCCAGGAGGGACAGGCTTTATTTTTAGCTGGGACACCAGCAGGGTCACTGCTGGTGCTGCATTCCCCCATGGAAGCCAGGGTTTCATGAAGTGTGCTGTGTGCGCAGGGTCACTGCGGGGGAAACATCCGTCAGGTCAGCTTTGGGGAGATGGATTATTTAAGTTAAGAGAAGAGGAAACATTTACTAGAAGAAGTGAACCTGAAACTACTCTGGAAGGTTAAAATGAAATGAAAAAATGAGGCTTAAAGAGTCAGAGTGGGCGATAATTTATGAGAGGCCAGTGTCTAGTGCACCCATCTCCAAAACACTTACACAGGAGAATACCCCATCACAGCTAACTCCAGCAGCATTCCCTCTGCCTGCCTCCTATGACCCAAGCTTTGAAAGGCTCATTCTTGTCTAGGGGCTGCCAAAACAAAAGCAGCATCAAGTCATTATCCCTCATCAGAATCCTTTGCAAAGGAAAAGTACACAGAGAGCCACCTTGCCCCACACCTTGGCAGACAACAACACTGAGAGCTCCATCTCACTCTGGTCCCTAGGTCCTCACACGGGGCCCCGGTTAGCACCGAGGCCAGCAGCCTCCCCAGGACTCTCACACCAGCCAAGTGCAGCACCCGCGGCGAGCGCACGGCAGCAGCACAGACTGAGCCCGCGGCGGTCCCGTGAGGACAAGCAGGACACTAACAGGTCCTCCCTTGCTAGTGGGTTTCGTGGGTGCAAACCTAATAGAACAGTTGGCACTGCTCCCACTTGCACTCCCAGGGAATGCAGTCTGGAGGCTTCAACATGGAGAGATTGCTGTTGATGAAGTGCTGAGCGCTAGTGTGAAGCTTTCAAGGGACTTGAAAGAATTTAGAGCAGAGGGGAAGTTCTCATTTTATTCTCTTCTTGAAAAACCTGAGTCCATTTGACATGTTGCATCTGAGAAATACCTTAGCCTAGACCCTCTGATTTTTTTTTAATCAGGATCAACCCCTGTGCATGTTCTTGGGAAGATTTTATATAAAAAATTTCTTCTTTTCCTGCTTTTTGTGCCTCTTAATAGGTTAAGAAGTGCTTTGCAGACCCCATCACTATTAGATTCTTTGCAACTAATTTGCATTCAGTACTATCCGTTTCATCAAGTGCAGACTTCAAGACTGAACCAACTCCAAGCCTTAACTGCTGCAGGCAATTCAGGCAGCAGCTTCACAGGTGGAAGCAGGGCTTCTTAAGCCAACCAGAACATTTTCCACCTCTGGTCATTTGTTACCGCTCTGCTCTAGCTCTCCCCTTGTTATTGGCATAACTGTTGGCATGGCTAGGGCGTGAATAAGGACCAGGAATCCATCTGGCAGAAAAGCAAGCTGAACTCACCACCTGGACACACGTGCCACTGTGCCAGTATCCTGCAGGGGTGGGACAGGAGCATAAACAAGCAGCCAGGGTGGGAAAGCTGTAGAAAACAAGGTCCAGATGACAAGTATGGCAAGTGCATTAGCTATATGGGCAGAGGCAGGTTTGCCTCTTGCAACAGTGAATCCTGTAACACCCCTTGGACCATGGAACAGCCTTGTCGTGCAACACAAGCACAGAGACACATCCATTTTTCCCAACTAACATGCATGTTCAAGAGTCACTGCATAATCCCAACCAAAACCAGAGAGGAGGATAAGGGTGCTTATTAAGGTGAACTTGAAGCTCAACATCAAGATGCTGCTTCCCAACAAGGAAGGCCTCCCTCAAGGTGGTAAATACCAAGACATCCACACCTTAATGACCCAAGACAAATCTTCCTGACAGTAAACAGTATGGAGAACAAAAGGACAGGTTCTTCACACTGAGCATTATTCCAAGTACCCTCACCAGTGCAAGGCAGAGGCTGTGCTGCCTTTGCTAATTTGTGTGGGGGGAGCTGTGGCACTGGGGCAGTGGTGGATTTCACAGCCTGCCTGGACCCTGGTCTGGGAGACAGACTCTCTCCTAGCACTACTCACATTGAAGGGAGCTAGGACACATCCAGAGTGAGTGGCAGCCTGACTGCAGAGTGATGTGCAGACATGCTCTAACCCTCCCTTGCTTCTGCCCCTGCTCCGGGGATGGAAACGAGCTTCCAACCAGCATGCAGCATATGAACACACTGGCAGGGCACCTTGTGTTGTCAGCACTGGAGTCCCACATTCACTCCTGGACATGTCACCTTCAACACAACCTCAGCAGTCAGATCTAAGTGCCCTCTCGCAGGTACATCCCTGCCTCACTACACTTCTTTTGATTAAAACTGTATTCTGCGATGCTGCTGTTTGCTTTGAGACAGCCTCCAAGTACCAGCCTAGGAGAGAGGAGATGAAAGCAATGCCAGTGCAGACTCATCTGTCTACAGTTTCTAAAACTCCTTGGCACCTCACTGGTTGCAAAACATGCCCAGCAGCATAGGATATTTAGTATTTCTGATTGCTCTTGACCTGGCTGTCTCTGCTGCTGTCCTGAGTTAGGAGGCTTAGGTAAAAAGACAGCAGAGTACAGGAAGGCAGCAAACAGAGCAAGCTCAGTTTTGTAGCCTTGAAATAATCTGCTAGTGAATGGAAACAGAAGCTTCTCCCTAAATCTGAGTGCTCTAGAAGAGCTCCCTGTTTTATTATGATGGAAAATCCTCATTGGAGTGTTTCATTAGAAAACAAGCTATCATAAAAGAAATGTTAAGAGCCCTAAGCTCCCTTCTCTCCCATGATGTCAACTGTCAGAGACATCAATGACAGCTCGACTGTGTGATCAAAGGCTCCAGCAAGCGGATTTAAAGACAGAATTACCAGAAAATTGAGAGTTGAAGGAGCATGGGGGCATGATCATCACCTATTTATAAATGCGTCTTATGGGGCAAACTAATTACTTTATGATGCTGTACTACAGGAACAATGGCACCTGGGTCTCACTGTGACACCGACAGGACGGGGTGGTGGTGCTGCCTTCAGAACGGCATGACGCATCCCTGCTCCTCATGCTTTGTTATTCCTGCAAAACCCTGCAAAATAAGTGCCTCGTGGGGAGGTTGGGAGGCCATCATGCTGAACTTCAGCAGTCACATCTGTGATGGCCCTCAACCACAGCTTGCAGCTTAAAGCATTAAGGCAGAGGGGAAGAAGAGAAGCCAGCTACAGTCTATACCATGTTAGTCCTCAAGCAGCCCATAAGCCCACTGAAGCTGCAGGAGACTTAAGGTGCTTCCTGGATCTCATTCTGCAGGTAAGCAGGGACATGAGCTGGAGCTCCGCTCCAGCCCCAAACCCACAGGTGACCCCACGTCACTGAAATCAGCCGATTCAGGACCATGAGCTCAGCAGCAGAGGGGTTCTAAAGGTTCCCCAAGAACGGCTTATCATCTCATGTATCTTTCAATGCATGAAACTCTTCAGGACAAAGACTGTAATTTACTAGACATCTGTATGGCGCTTGGAAACATGGGCCCCCAACCAGGCTGATGCCTTTAGGAGCTACCGTTATCTAAATGGTAAATCAACAATAGCATTAATCTATGCCACAGTACCTCAACACAGTGGGTGATGGTAGATGGAGCATCACAACTATCAATTTCCTGGCTTCAGAGACTTTTTTTCCCTATTAAGAAGATGTTTTTGTCATAGTAATTTCATTTCCTTCACTTTTTTTTTAAATATAGAATTAGATATTACTGCCTGGTTTATAAAAAAAAAAAAAAATTGGCCAGCAATCAAAGCCATCTTTTTAACTGTGAAGCACATGAAAGGCATCTGAAACATGACAGCAACAAAGAACAAGGAACTATTTGTCAATGCCACTTGGTCATTGGGGAAGCTTAGGGGAGGAGACTAGTGCTGTTTGTTTAAAACAAGCAAACAAAACCCTGACAGACAGACCATTTATCTGTATAGTGCTTCACTTGAAAATACTGGCGAAGGGAATACATCTTCACTTGGTTTCTAATAAAAGTGCTGACACATGCTGTTGTGGCCTTGCCCTGTCTTGGGGATGGAGGATGCCTCTCACAGGAAAGACCCTTTGAAAATAAGGGATCAGGCACAGCACAGCAGCAGGTCAGCCTAGGCCCTTAGCAATCTCTCTACCTGTACAACCTGCAACACCCTAGCATCTGCCAAGCTCAGACCTTCCCTGACTTCAAACCTACCAGTTTCAGAGGAAAGCAGAGGGAGCAGGAAGGGTGGATTCATCCCTGGGCACCTCTTTCCTTCCTCCAAGCCAGCCAAGCTGAGGAACAGTGCCCTGAGCATCCTAAGATTGCCATGCAGAACAAGTCTCCATGACTCCCAACAACACAGTCTGCTCCAGTCTGACTGGATCAGACAGGGCAGCTCCTGCCCTACACTGGCCCAGCAAGAGCCTGTGGAGCACAGAACAGTGCATTATCCAGGCTGTGCTTAGTACTGCTCCACATGTGCTCTCCTGTTCTGGGTGCTAGTGTTGAAGACTGCTTCCCACACTGCCCAGGGCAATGGAAAGGACTGTCCCACCTGATGATGGCATCTGCCACCCCAGGTGCCACCCTGTCAGGTGGCAGCTTTGCAGAGCAAGAGTACGATCTCTGTAAAAACAAGTGCAACACAGAGAGGCGTTAGGATGGCTACAAATCTGCCTTCCCTCTCACCCAGTAGTTATTGCAACCATGTCCTTACCAAATCCCCAAGCAGGAAGCGAAATACTATTAGTGATACAAATAAGACCTGGGGCCTGAAATGTACTTAAGCAGTACACCGGAGGTATGCAAAACCAGAAGCATACTTGCATTTCCACTGCCTACTTGGGACCTCAGCAGTGGGATTACTACAGTCTGCCCTACCTTGGGCATTTGAGCAATGCTTAAACTACCCATTTTGGCTTTAGGGAAAAAAAAACACCAGACTGCTGTACTGCACCTTCTGCCTAAGGCTCCCCATCAGTCATCTCTTCCCCACACTGGTTGATACTACACCCTTCTATTCACAACATGGGGTAGCCAATCTACCTCATGTTGCACACTCATGGCAGAACTGAGGGCTCCTGGGCTGCTCCCGCTCCTCCCCAGCCAGCCCTCGGCAGTAGCTGGACATGCTCTTTTTCAACATCACTACCTCTATTCAGGAAACAAGTCTCATTCCAGTTGAACACAGAAGCACAAACATGAGCACCAAATGTGACTTTCTCAGCTAAACCATGATCAGGGTAAACAAATGCTTCCAACAGCAGTGGATGGAGCAGGATTAGGGACTCCCTAGAAATGCCTGTGCAGCGGAGGAGTGATGCCTTTCCCTGCTGCACCAAACCTACAGAGCACCTTCAAGGCCTCTGTGCCTTGTGTTCCCCAAAGCCAGCTCTGCTGTCCTGGGCCTCCCGCCAGTCTCCCAGGGAGCACAGGATGAGTACTCCTGAATGGGAAGGTGCTACTGACTGTTACCTAAGTCTTCCAGTCCTGTCATCTCCAGAAATAAAAAACCAGCTCAACAAAATCACCCTTTTGCTTTATACAGAGATGTGTGGAATTAAAGGAACACACATATATAAGCATGAAGAGGGGAAAGATGTGTGTAAGGCACCCATTCTCACCTTGTCCCTTCAGTGTTTCCCCCTAAATCTGAAACAGATTTTTAGGGTAAAATCCCCAGAACAAGCCAAGGAACTACCCAATAAGTCAGGAACCCAACCATTACACTACAGCTCCATTGGAGGGGGCAGAGAGGGAAATGGCCATGGCCTCACGTTTTAGAATAACAGTAAAAAACACCAAAACCAACTGCAATGGTTTCATCTCTCACCCAGGGTGATCGATACTTTAGACACAGGTGAAAAAATATGAAGCCCTGAAGCAAGGCTGGGAGAGAGGCAGAGTATGAAATGAGCCCACATTTAGGTCAGCTCTCATGCGTGTGCATGTGTGTGTGTAGAGTTCCTGTCCCCCTGCTATGGGGGGCTGCGGGCCTGCCGGCGGCCCCGTGCCCTATTTAGGGCAGCGCCTGGCGTAGCAGCTATATTTGACACCCGGGATAAACAAGCCGGCCCCGGCGGACGGAGCGCGACAGCTGCCCAGGACGGCGGCCCCGGCGCCCCCGCCCCGCGGCCGGGGATGGCCCGGTCTCTCCCGCGGGAAAAAAAAAGAAAAAAAATTTTAAAGGAAATTTAAATTGGGGGGGGGGGGGAATTTTAAAAAGGAAATTTATAGCACTGCATGAGAGCCACTTCCCCCGCCTGGCAGCCCCGGGCACAGCCACCCCCCCCCGGCTCCCCGGCATCCCTGCGGGCCGCGCCGCGCCGCCGAACCGGGGCACCCCTGCCCGGCGGCGGGAGGGATCCCGGGGCGGCCGCGCGGTGCCGCGGGACCGGGCAGCTCCTGCCGCGCACGCCCCGCCGGAGCCCGCCCGCTCCGCCAGGCCCCGGCCCCGCAGCGCCCGGCCCGGCCCGGCGCCCCCTCCCCGGCGCGCATCCACCCCGCAGCGCCCGCTCCGCGCCGTAGGCAAAGCCCTCCCTCCGCAGCGCACACACACACACGCACCCCCCTCACACACACACACGGGCACGGAGCTGCCACGGCGCCGGGAAGGCAGCGGGAATGAAGCGAGCTCCCAGCGCCTGGGCAACGCTAATTCCCCCCGCTATCCCGGGAGATGAGCCGGCAAAGAGCTCTCGTCCCCCCACTCCCCCGGCACCCCCCGCTCCACGGCCATTCGCGTGCAAGGCAGAGAGCCCCGACTGGCAGCAGGACACCTGCCCGCCAACCTCGCGTCTCCCACGGAGAAGGGGTGGCACCCCCTTACTTACCCTTTCTGCCGGCTTTCCTGACTTTTTTTTTGGAGGGTCGGGCTGGGGGATGGGGGGGGGAGGGGGCTCCGCTGGCTCCCCAACACAAATCCTTCCGGTTCCTAAAGGGAGCTCATCGCATCTCCCGGTGATTCACCGACGGTGTGTGCGGGTACGGGGGGGTTCGCCTTTGCATGTCAGTCCAAGTTGCCTCGCTCGCTACAAAACCTGTGCTCCCTTTTGCAGCTGTCAGGGAGAGCGGGGAGGTGCATCTGGAAAAGGGGGTGGGGGTGGAGGTAAAATGTTGATAAATCCACCAGCCTTGATCTTCAGCTCCGTGTGGTGGAGTTTGGGGAGGGAAGGGAGATCTGGCGAAGAGGGAGGAGGGCGAGGAGGATGGAGATGAATGGGGGTCGAGGGAGGGGGGAAGAGAAAATGGATTGTACCCCAGATTGCCACTGAATCTGCTGGGCTTCCCCCGCTCCCGCGCTCACACCATCGGGGATCAGTGCAGGCTTCCCAGCATTACGGTGCACGGCAAAGCGCTGAGCCTGATTTCTGGGAGCCAGCGAGGTTTGCACAACTGCAGCAAGAAGCCAAATCAAAAAGCCAATCTGCGAGCCTCCAAACTCCACGTCACCTATCAGCTGGGAGCGAGCGCTGCAACAGAATTACAAGCCATGCATATTTATTCCTCCGAATCCAGGGGGGGATTTTCAGATCGTTTACAGCGAGGCACGGTGAAACCAAGGCAAACCCTTTCCAAAATAAATAAAGGCAGAGCACGTCTTGCATGTAACACGCACACACACACCTCTATGAGGTCTCCATCGGTATATATAGATAGAGATATACACTCACTGAGCGGGGATCACTCCTGTGCCGTCCTAGTATATTGGCTTGACTTTGTGTATTTCAAGCAAGGAAGGGGAAGAACATGGTAGTCGAGCCTCAGAGAAGAAGATATTGATTGCTTATCTGAAATTTAAAGCATCTGCCAAACACTTCTGAGAGATTAAATATAGGCAATATAATTACACAGCCAGAGTTGGTCCTGGTATCCATTTGAAGCTGCATACTTTAGTCTGTGCTTGCAGAAACCACCCAGTTATTTTTTTAACCAAAGTCAAATAAGTTGTGAGACAGCAAGTCATTTTAAGGTAAAAATACACATTGCCTCCAAAGTTGCTATTTGACTTTGGCAGAAGACTACTAGGGGCTGGTTTCCAGGACCATGGAACAAAGCAGTACATTTATGCCTCACACAAGACACATCATGGTATTTGCACACATTTGCCTCCCCTTAGGATCCCCTCTGTTTTTGCCACAGCAGTTATGGGCAGACATGTGCCCCCAGGAGATTTACCTTCTGGCATAGCTTCTCACTTCTTTAGAGCCCAGGTACTACAAGGCAACAATCCCTGACACCGAGCTATCCTGCCAAAGAACGGTCTGTTTCATCCTCCAGAGAGAAGCTGTCCCCAGATCGTTTGTCCCCAGTGACTCCCCATACCCCCTGAGGTGATGAAGGCCCAGAAGCTTTCTGGTGAGACCTGAGCACATGTGCAAGTGCAAACCATCCCTGTCAAAAGCAGCTGAATCAACTGCCATGAGAAATTCGAGACTGAGTCCTACACTGGGCAAGAACTTTTACCTCAGCCAGGCACAGGCAGCAGACATACAAAGAGGGAAGAGGAAAGGGCAGAACACTTACTGGGAAGATGACATGTAAGAGAGTTGCAGGCTTCATGCTGCCAGAAATTGGTAAGAAAAACTGCAAATGGGCTGTGGTCCCCTGCAGGACATCACAGACCACTAAGTCCCTAAAAGTCAGCTGGTACATTCTAGTTATGGCTCCATAATAGGTATGGCTCCATAATAAGAGCAGCCCCTGGCCCCACAACTCAGCACAGAAGGGGTGCAGAGACCTGGCAGAGCAATTATGCATTCTGGTCTGGCTACTCACTGTTATTAGTTAGAGCAGGGCATGGAAGTGCAGGACAGACAAGCAGCAGGAGGAGGCCACAAGGGGACAGAGTCGCTGCAAATGAGTACAAGATGGAGGTACAAAAGATGGTGGCAGAACACCTTGTGGGTCCCAGACTCAGCCTTTTGTCTCCCCAAATGCCACCTGCCACTCCTGGTGTCCTCAAATGACCCAGCAAGGCAGCTTACCAGGTAGGAATGTGGTATGGGATGCACATGGGCCAGAAGACATGGCAAGATCCAACATATTCTGAAGTGCCTGACCTCAGGGCACTGGCCAGTCCTGCACAGGGCTGCAACCCTGAATGAGGCTCCTGTGTGATGTCAAGGAGGAGATGGGCTTCCCAGTGCCTGGGGGAACACAGGCACATGTGCATTGTGGCCCATGGCATTAAAGTGCCCAGCAGTCTCAGTCGAGCTGCAGAAGAACCCTTACTAACATCAGTACATAAAATCAACAGCACAGCATCAGGGCTGATACCCAAGACTGTGTGGATGCAGGGACTCTGGCACCGGCCAGTGACATCCGATCTCCAGGTGGCCACCTCCAAACCTCACACCCCTGCCAGGGAGGACAGCCCCCAAGGGTGGCAGCTCTCCAGTCACCTCCAACACCAAGCAAAGGAAACCGCCCCAGGTGGCACAGGGAAACTCTCCCAGCCCACAGCTCATCGTCAGGCAGTTCCAAACAACTGCTTGTGTTTAAGGCTCAGCAAGAGTGGGTCTGGAGCTGAGGAGCTGCAGTGCAAAATGCTCGTCAGCAGGAGCAAGCCCTGGGGGCAATACACAAATTTACAGTTGACAATAACTTAAGACAGACAGAGCTCTTTATGGTACACAGATGTTTCATTTCACCTCATCCCAGTACATAAAATCATGCCTAATACACTTAAGAAACGCTCCGAGCCATTTCCTTCTTTCCTTCCCTTCCATATGGGCCTCATCTTACATTGCTCAGCTCAGGCAGAAATTTTTCATTACAAGAGGGAGTATATGAAATTTTTTATCTCCTTAGTCTTAAAGGTGTGCTTGCAAAGTACTAACCTGAGATGAAAGCAACCAAACCATTTATATAAAAATACTATTTCAAATAACCCAAAACAACACAAAAAACCAACCACCTCTTGTTTATATTAGCTTTAACAATTAAAGTACAGGGAAATTCCTGGGCTGTTTAGCACAATCTCACTAAACAAGCATGGATATTAGTTTTTAATGACTGCCAAGATCACTCGATGTTTCAAGTGTTACCTTACCTAAGGACCAGAGCTAATGGTTTTAAACTTATGGAGGCCTGATTCAGACTAGGTATAAGAAACAAATTTTTTACAATGAGGGTGGTGAAATACTGGCCCAGGTTGCCCAGAGACATGGTAGGCACCCTATCCCTGAAAACATTAAAGGTCAGGTTGGACAGAGCTCTGAGCAACCTGATCGAGTTGAAGATGTCCTTGCTCATTGCGAAGGGCTGGAACTAGATGACCTTTAAAAGATCCCTTCCAACTCAAAACTATTGTATGATTCTAACCCAAAACCACTGCAAGTCTACCAAACACTAGTATATTAAAAGAACACAGAGCAGGTGGAGTTAGAATGGACCACTGGAGGTCAGCTGGTCCAACCTCCCTGCTCACACAGGTCCCGTAGAGCACATTACTCAGGATTGAGGACAGATGGCTTTTTGGATATCTCCACAACTTCTCTGGGCAACTGTTCCAGTGATCAGTTACCCTCACAGTAAAGAAGTTCTTCATGAAAGTGTGAGGACTTTTCCCATGAACAATCAGGACCTTCATACTTCTCTCCAACCTGTCTCCAAGCTCCTCAGATTTGAAGCAGAACAAGAAATGGAGGCTTTGCTCCTCCTTTCCTTGGCCGCCTAAAACTAGAGATTTTCTTAACTTAATCCATAGCTTCAACATCCCATGACTTCAGCCTTCTGCTGGCAACCATGCTGATAATAAAGATGCTGACAGCAGAATGTAGTCAACAGCAGTGCTGTTGTTAAAGACAATGTGCATAACAGGCATTGACTTGCTCTGCCATGCCAACAGCATCTATTGACATAAAAACCTGCCAGTGTCCTACAAGTTCCAGAGAAAACTCTGGGCATGTGTTAGCTGAGTCTGAAAGGATCTATTCTTTCCCCTTCATTCATCAGCTATGCACTTAGCACATACAGATAAGAATTTCACACAGTTGCCATCCAAAATTTCAGGTGGATAGGGCCATATTATTGTTTTATTGTGGCATACATGATGAGCTGTACGTTTGGCTCCTCCTTGGAAAATTTCTAGTTGAGAAAGGCCTTAGGAATTGCTCCCACTATTGCTGTCCTCCTGTAATCTTTCAGCCCTTGGCCTAATGACCGAAGAATGGCCACAAACACTATATTGGCCCTTGTTCCTTGAATACAAGCAGACCGACTGCTCCTGACCTCAAGTTTGTACGAAAGGGCCTGGCACAGCCCCCTTCTCTCATTCAAGATTAGACCTTGGTGAACCTGTGTTATGTTTTGGGCTATTTTTCCATAGCTGTGCTTTTCCTCCCTCATCAGCTTTCATCAGGTGCCTGCTCACATTTGTGTCAGAAGGGATGAGATAATGTGACATTTTATTAGTATGATGCATTTTCAGAGCCTTGAAATGAAGTTTTAAATCTGAGAAAAAATTACTTTCTAGGCAAAAGAGGAAAGGAGCCACCATGTAGAAGGCAGCTTCAAGCCTATCCATGATTACCGAGCAAATGAACCCAGATCAAATGTAAAATTCTGTTCTTTTTTTCTTACATGAAAGCCTGTTTTGCAAACATGGTTAGAGCTCCAAAAGCCAAGCTGGGCTTTATACACATAACAGTGTGCAAATTCTTATTGAAGAAGTCATGGGACACCTGGGACAGTCCATGCACTCTTCACAGCCCTTCCCATAACCGGGGGACAATTCCTCCACAGGTCCTAGCAGACAGGGGGCTTGCCACAGATGGATAAGGATTCTTTGTGTATCCTTTGTACACTGCTCAGAAAGGAGTAAAATATGGGTTTAATCTTTCTGACCCACAGGTGTGTCTGAGACAGCTATAGGTTGCAACAAGATCCTCTAGTCTCATTGCAGAGCTTCCCAAGAGGTTAAGCCTGGGGTCAGAGGCCACCTTCCTCTGAGGTCTGGTTTATAAGGAGGGGCAATTCTTTGTGCAGTCATCTTCACTCTCGCAAATGATTGCAGAGTAATGTAAAGACAAGCCCATATGGTGACAGATACCACAAACATGTCCTGGCCTCGGCTTGCCAAGGGTTTTCTTTGCAACTGAACATGGACCTAAAGAAACTTTAGGCAGCATGCAGACACCATGTAGAAACCCTCAAAAAATGTAAAACCTAACCAAGGATAGCAACCAGTCCCTGGGAATTCAGGGCAAGTCAAACCCTTGAAAACTTCTGATGAGAGTGACATCTTCCAAAGAATCTACCTGGCAATGGAAAATGAGGGTACACCCCACAACCAGATTTTGATCGTGGTGGAATGATGTTAATTCCATTCCAAAGTTTTCCATTTTAGCATTGGCTTCAGAAACTGTTGATCCATGGATTGACCACTGCAGATTGCAGAGAAGTGGACATCTGTGGTGGAGCATACCCTCCGCTCAGGACAAACACCCAGGGGGGCTTGGTCTGGCAAGCCCATGTGTCCTGGGGCAGGAAACAGGACTCATTCAAAGGAGATTTTTTCAGCATTTTAACTGCCATCCATGGGTGTGGTCAGGGGAACCTTCTCAGGTTGAAGAGCTCTGAGACTTTCCTTATCTTTGGTCTCTTGGCTTAAGAGCAACTCTATTACAAACTAGGTGATGTGTTTCTTAAGGGTTTTTATAAGAACAGCTATTTCCATGAAGGACCAACGGGACTCTGTGACTTACAGCATCAGGCTATGCGCCAGGACAAGGGGCACATTCAAAAAGGCCATTTCAACTGCAGTGACGTGTAATGAGCCACCAGCACCAACAGTGCCTGGGGTACACCCATTTTCTCAGTTGCAGAACAAGAACATGCAGCTCAGATGACAGCAGGGGATTGGATCTGCTCCTACTCCACTCTCACTGAGGACCAAGGAACCTGGCCTCAGAGGAAGAGGTTTGGTATGACAGAAGACAGCAACAAATATTAACATGGCAAGAAGCCTGTAAGCACATCAGCACATTCTGATGGGTTCTTGCACGTGTCTTACAAAGTGTGGAAGAGGATTTAGTGCACAAAGTTGTCGATTCATTTAACAGCTTCCCAAAATAATTTTGAATTCAAAAAAATCAATGGGAAAAGTTCATATTTCATTGATTTTGAAACCCCACAAAGACAAAAATCAATTGCACCACCACCACTCTGGTTTCCCTCTTAAACACTGGCACCAAGGTGGTTTTTTCTGCTTCTTGCACCACATGCTGGCTAATAGCATGAAAAGAAAAAAAAAATCCATGTTTCTTAAACTAAGCCAGTGCTCCATGGAGCAGAGGATTCACAGCAACTCTAGAGCAGTAGCTGGTGTTTCAGCCATGCACTGCACACAGGCTGGCTTTCTTACATCTCTTTCAAACCCTTCCTTCTGCATCCCATGCCTTCATATTCTGGGTAAGCTACTCTCTGGCCAGTGAATTTGCTAACAGGTTAAAACTGTCCTGTAATGAAAAATGGTTGGGGCTATGTTACATTGTGGACACCATATCAGTAGCAGGAGCACGTCATCCCCTGTATTGGCCTCCTAAGGGTCTTCCACAGCAATTCAGACTCTCCTGCAGCCATCCTGTAGCTGCCCACCTTCATAAGCAGTGCCTGGCATGTGGTTGTGGGTGCTCAGCTCATGGGCAGCAAGTGCTGGTGTGGCTGAGGGTGCCCCTCCTCTAACCTCCCAATAGCTTCTGTCTGGTGGGCTGGCAAACAAGGCTTCACACTATGATTTGTCTCCACTTTGAGAGTGCAAAATGCTGGAGCTGAAGGTCCCCAGCTTCAGGGGATGTTACCAGATAGCACAGCTAAAGACCTTGATAGCACTGTCCAATGGGGATAACAATAAAAGCTGGATAAAGATAGAATAAAATTTTACAATTCCCCTAAGGTCAAAGTAATAATTTTCTTAACAAAACAGCTGAGACCTACTAAAAAAAAGTCTCCTATGGAGTAGTGTCTCTTCCTTTACAAATCTGGGACAAAATGAAGAGTGCCAGATTGTCTCTTCCCCCTGAGCAGTTAGCAGAAATCCGTGCTTCCCTCCAGGAGGATCTGATCCTGGTTTATAAAAATGGGGAGGGGGGGTGGGGGATGGGGTGTGGAAAAGCACTATAAAGTAAATTAAGATCAGCTGTTAATGAAAGTTAATAGTTTAATTAAAGGAGTGAGCAGCTTGTGCATGGAGAGACACATCCGTCTCTAGGATACACGTGGCTTCTGTCCAGATCTGGCAGGATCCAGGAAGCACATATGGGATGAGTGCTTCTGGTGCAAAGTCTGACCCCAGACTGCTCTGATGATGGTGGTAAGACAGACAGTTTCCCTGGGAAGAGGCCTGTCATCAGGACACCACACAAAGCCTGCCACCTCCCTCAGCACTGAAGACTTGACTTTAAATATCCAGTTGTGTTGCAAAATCATTTTTCTGATATGCGTCATGTTTTGGGATTAAGTGGATGATAAAACACTGGTTATCCCTTTAAATATTAATTTATTCAGGTTATCCTAAAAGTTGAATTTACAAGAATATTATCTCTTGTTTTAAAAAAAGTGCACAGCCACAAAAAGACTTTGGCACATGCAACATATACCTATCACAGAATGGGTCAGGTTGGAAGGGACCACAGTGGGTCAGTCTGGCCCAACCTCTCTGCTCAAGCAGGGTCATTCTAGAGCACCTATATACCCACCCTCAGAGCAGTCAAAAGAATTCAGATAGAAAGAAGTTAATTTGTTGAGGAGAAAGACACAGCTGTGTGCAAAGAACAGGGTGGTTTTTCATAGCCTGGGGTTTCTTTCTAGAGGGGTTTCTTCTACATACAGTGTGTATTTTGTCCTGTATGTTGTACAGAGTCCTACACTCAGTCTCTGCCCTCTCCTCTGCCCCATTCTACACACTGTCTCCCAGCTACATGTACCTCTTGTCTTTGCTCCTCTCACCACACACCCTCTTTAAGCCCCTCTTTGTGTTGTTCCTGTGGGGACATGGGTTTAGCTGTTGCTCTTTGCCAGCACTTCACATAAACTGCAAGGTTGGAGTAACTCTCCATGATAATTGATTTGTATCCCAGAATGTGCAGAAGCAGTTTTGCTCTGGAGATAACAAGGGGAATAACTTGGAATGGCAGAAGCACTTCAGCCTGGAGAGCCTTGGGCTGCCTATCTCTGGCTGTCAGTGTGCTCCTGGCAGAGGGAGGCTATGGCCATTTTGCACAGGCTCTGGTCTGTGTGGTTTCTCACATTCATTTTTGCACTGCTGACCATCTTGCAGCTACAGAGCAGTAGCTTCCAGAAATCCCAGTCGCACAAGTTGCTCACAGCGTTGTTTACCAAATACACCAACCTCACCCCAAAGGTCAGGAGCAGAAACAAGGTAGGAAAACACACCTCATCTCCACATGCCACCAAGAGATTTGTCAGGGTTCACCACTGTACCAGCCACCTGAGCCACACACAACAGGAGTGACCCCACATCACTCAGCACAGCTGACAGCAGAGAAGACCCAGCTGGCAGCACTTAAGGTCTCACAGTAGAGCCCTAACATACCATGTACTTCCCACAGACTGGGCATTCCAAGCCTCTCCTTCCACCTGCCTAATTGCTCACAACTGGGAAATTAGGATTTTGGAAACTGTTTCCTGGCTACCGAATTTCCCTGCGGTAGGCTAGCAAGTCCCAGAGCTATGAGAGGGTCAGACCTGCTGGTCCCAGCCCTGCCCAGGCTTACTCCAGGATCTTCAACAGTGCCAGGCAACTCCTCAAATGCAAGTGGGCATTAGTGATCTCCCAAAGCCACTGCAAGGGCTAATTGCTTGACCCTTGTTTGTGATGCTGTCCAGAAGATGAAGGCATGGTTCAGCACACTCATTATGTGGCTCATTCCAGAAGCAGTATTTACTGGGCAAGGGAAATGGCATCCCAGGAGTGGCAGCCTTACCAAGCAGCCTCCTTCCCCAGCATCATGTGGTTTTGCTCACACTGCAAGAACAGTAAACCCTGCAGTGCTTAGATTCCCTTTCAGTTGGTTCTGCTATAAACCACTGCATTCCCCTTTCAGCTGCTGTCCCTACTGCCATCATCTCACTGGTTTTAGCTGCAACTAGAAATGGACTGAGACCTCATTCTATATGGTTATACTCCCATGGTATTCTATTAACATCTTCCTAGGGCCCCCTCAAGTACTTCCTTGAGAAGGAGAGTGTAGGGATGGCTCCATGTCCTACAGGGCACAGACAGCACTGCGACTGCTGCTGGTGGACTAGGGAAAGAAAAGCCATCAGCTGCCACAGCCATCCCTGGGGAAAAGACCAATGCTCCCCTCTTCTCCACTGGCTGGCAGAGCATTATCCCTTTGGCATCTCCCTTCTGCCCAACACTATCCCGTGGATCGCCATGCCTCCAGGCATCCAAGGCTGCCACCTGTCACCTACTACCCTCAGAAGCCTGGCAGCAGCTCCCTGGCTCAAGTCTGTGACAAACCCACTGTGCTCCCAAGGGAGGTCAAGGCATAGCTTCCGCTTCCACATGCTGTAAGGATTTTAATCCCATCCCCGTAACAGCATGCAGGGACAAAAGCATGCAACAGAGCCATGAGGTGAGGCTTACTTCATCATGCCTTCAAAAAGGCAAAAACCAGAAAACACCTTTTATCTAGCCTCTGCATAGACAGGTTCCTCCTCATTTATTTATTGGTGGTTTTACTGTTTTTTACTGCCTTGATGAGACAGAGCTGCTGCCATGTGGTATGGACAGGCTGCAAGAGCAGCTCCCCTGTTGGACTTGTTTGGTAGGTATATTGTGATTTTAAGTCCTTTGTCAGTTTCCATGAACAATGAATGTGCATTCAAGAAAGGAAAAAAAAAAAAAAAGAGAAAAAACATATTATTAGAAGGAGCAAAACCTCAGTGAGTCCCATCACTTCCCCAGCTGCTGCTGTGTCTAATCATTTTCATAGTGTATCAAGAGGTGTGAAGTCACCGATTAATTTTATGACAGAGGTTTTTTAATCACAGAAGGTGGGGATGTGAAACCTTCCTCTGAATGCACTGCAGCTGTGGGTTCATTCTCAGCTACCGAGTCTTCCCCCCGTACCCCGGGTACCACTGGGGAATGATGAGACAGAGCTGTCCAAACCAGGTCACCAGTTTTCTTTGGCGAAAACAGGCAGACGAATGCCAGTCCTTGCTATAGAAACGTCTTAGGGTGCTTGAGATACTGCACAGGGAAAGTTCCCTGCACAGATTTCTCAACAGCACAGAGTAAATAAGACACATTCACATTTTCTCTGGCTCTTGCACCTCTCAGCAGCAGTGAGAGCAGAGCTCTGAGCCTGGGTGCTCCAGCTGTGGAGCATTAAGCACCCAGACAGCCTCCAGATATTGTCGGTATTGTCTGAGCATTCGCTGCTCTTGGCCAGGTCAAGGGTCCCCACATCTTGTGAGACCAGTTCAGAAAACAAACTCATGAACTTCAGACAGCTGGAGGACCTGCAGATAATCCATCCTGACCCATATCCACAGCTGCCAATGTGAGACCTCTCTGTCACCCTCTGCATTTACAGAGAAAAGTGCAACAAGTTTCCAACCAGCCTGGTGTTACTGCAGTACGTGGAGGGCAGTGCAGGGAGCTTCAAGTCCTTGGAGTAAAGTACAGATGAGATCAAGCCAAATCCTGATCCTACGGAAATCAGCTGGAACTTTTTCACTGTGAGAAGGATAGTGCACACCACTCTGTGAGAGCTGCTGAAGAGGCAGTGCAGAACAGTGAAGGGCAGAAAGCAAAGCGTGCTGCATCCAACACCTTTCAGGGGGAATTCGCCAAAGCAGAATGAAATTTGTACCCTGATCAGAATTTCACAGCCACCAGTCCCCTCATGGAGCACAACAGACCTTTAATAACAACTGCTTAGTTGATGCCTGCTACTAAAAGGCAAGATCACAGACAAAGAGGTCATTGGTTTGCTCCTGACCTTGAACTGGACTGGAAGTTATTGCAGTCCCACTAGCACTCCCTGACCCTCTCAACAAGAGTGCAACATGCATGGAGACTTCCTGACACAGCCTACATCCCCCTTGTATGCTGCAGATCCTCCTCCTTCACACACCAGCCTGGCACAAGGTCACCATCCTCCCTGGCATACACCCCGACAGTTTGTTGTTTAATAAACTTGGATGGGAAGGGCACAAACCTGGGGCAGCAGCAATGAACCTGCTTCTCTGGCATGGAATGGTGCTAGCCAGCATCAGTGAAGTGACAGTCCCCCAGGGCACTTGCCTTACACACAGGTGCAGGTACTGCTTGCTTTTCACCAGTGTCCAAACCAGACTGATCAGATCAGAACACTGGGACAGAGAGAAACCCTTGAGCCAGGATACAAAACTAAATCAAAGTTTTATGGGCTAGGATAAAAGGGGAAGTACTTCAAAGCCTGCAACCCATTAATTGTCCTTTCTGCTGTGGTTTTGCCTTCCCCCTTGTTTTAATATGATGGATCACTTGATAATGACAGGAGGTCGCTCTGACCGACATGTACATCCAGGATAAAGGGGAGCAGGAAATTGGATCTGAGGCTCTGTACTGTATTTCCATGAGTCCTGGAGCCACCAGAAAGAGACCCTTGGTCGGGTTGCTAATGCCGTCACATTCCCCACAGCTGCAGACATGCAGTCCTGTGTTCAATTTCCTGCCATCACTCCTTGTGTCTAGTGCACAGCCAAAGAACAGGAGTATGAAGTATATCTGATTTAGAGACGTACACTCATCAGGCACAAGCTCTGGCTACAGTAGGAAATTGAACTCTTGATGAAAATGGCTTTCACCAGGGAGCCTCCTTGTCCTCTCCCAGCCTTCCCATTCTGTATTGTCTGGGGCTTAAGGTCACAACTATTGGCTCTTTCACCAAGAGAACTGCTTTAGTATCTGCTTTTCTAGCCCTACTTTTTCTATCCACTGTGAGGAAAGCTCTTTCAGTGCACTGAGCCCCTTTCCCTCCCTCTTCCTTCCTGTCCCAGCTGCTCTGGACCACTGTGGAGGTTATACACTGAGCATACCACCTTAGCCACCTTTACTCTGCTGCCTCCTGCATCCTATAGGAAAAGCTGGTTTGTCTGCTGACGGGAGTGGGACCACAACATGGCAGAGGTAGATTTTCTAATACAAGAAAAAACCTCCTTTGGATTCAGATCTGGCCTTGCAGGAGATACCAGAACACTGGGAATCTGTTCCTGTTGTGGGCTTTGCTGGATCCTCCAAGTCAAATCCCATTCCTTGCTTCCTCAGTTGTTGGGCAGTTAGGAGGACACTCTTCTACAAGAACCATGAGACTTGCAGGTGCAAAGACAGCCCAGACATGGCACTGGGGCACTAAGTTCTGGATCCTACCCTGGTGATAATTTGAAGGAGGTAAAGCTTGTGAATCCCATCCTGGGGAACGGCATTGCTACTGGTGCCTTTTTCTGAACTGGATTCAAACAGTTTCATATTCTAGAGGCTTTGGAGTCCAAACCTGGGTTCACAGCTTTCACTCATCTCTTGCTATGGACAGCTATTTGTTCTTTTAGACTGCAACCTGAACAAAGACAGATGTAGTGAAATATTTAGGCAAGGTTTTTGCTCAAGTACAGTCAGGCACTCCTAAGCAAAATGCCCCAAATATTTCATTAAAACAGTGTATTTTTATTTTAGATCTATGGGCTGGACCAGCATCTGAACATGCATGGGTTTAAATTGCTTCCCAGCTTTGGGTGATCCACCCTACATCCCCCAGGAGAGCTAATTTAATTGCCACACCACCTGGAAAACTACCCAGCAACAATATTCTTTGCCTTGCTGCCCCACCAGGCTGGACTGTACAGACAAGATATTGATGCAGCAACCTGATGTAATCAAGAGCTATAAAAGGCAAAGCAGTAAATCATTTTGGATGCAACAGTCTGTCTGTGCACTTAGCCGTTTTTTATGTTTCCAAAACATCCAATAAACAAAACTGCATTTAACTATTAACAGTCACATAGCAATTCTCCTTGCAAAGCTTGTGCTCTCACAGTGGGTGGTGGTGGGGAAGGAACATGGCTTGGAAGTAGGTCAAGAAGTGTCCAGAATTAGGAATTATTTTACTTCTTTTTTTTCCTTTCCTGCAGGTGAGTCATCTGAAACTTCTCGCTGTTGAGCGCAACTTTTGGAAAAGGTGGCTCTCACTTCTCCTAGCATTAAAGAGTCAGCCATGTTCTTTACTGAGCTTTCCCACAGTGCTCTTATGACTGACCATCAAGCCCGCTTAAAAGACCTAAAATGAAAGATACAGCTCTGAGGGAAGCTTGTGGAAAGCTAACTTTGCAGAAAGGAAAGGAATGAAGGGTTAGGTCTGTCTCTCACACCACAGTTAGAACCATCAACCCTAAAGGGCAAGAGCTGCCTGGGCAAAGGCAGAAATGCTGCTGCAGCTTTCCTCCTTTTCTCCTAGCAGCAGCTGCCATTCCCCAGAGCTGCAGGTTCAGGGAAGCTGAGGAAAAACACACAAGGACAGTAGCAAAAGAGCCTCTCTCTAGAGGACCAGGAGGGCAGAGTCCTCTCCACAGCACAGAAGTGGGTTACAGTCTCCTCGCTTCTTGGGACTCAGTATTTCAACACAGCCCACAGAAAAGCCACCGGACAGATTTCAGATACTCTAAAGTGCAGTTTTGTTCCAGTCCACGAGATGAGCTTTGGTATTTCTTTGTATCTCAAGACCCCAGTTTCCAAATAAAGAGTCAGTCAAGCTATAAGGAGAGTAAATGAGATCAATACTTCCTATCAGCTTTTAAAGTGACTAAAAGACAGCTGAGAACCTGGAAAGATCCATACATTAGGCAAAACCAGGCATTTTCTCATTTTACCTTCATCTACATTCCTGAGAAGCAGGGGAAGACAAAGCCTCTTTCTTTACCTACCCAGCCTCAAAAATAAGACAAACTTGGAGGCTTCAGAAGAGAGAAAACCATAGCAGCATCTCAGGCTTTCCTTAAGAATTGTGGCCCACCTGACCAGCCTCCTCCTAGCAGACTCATGGCAGATGAGTACTCTTGAACCAGCCTTGTCTGCAGGTGGGTGGTTGGTGGCCAAATGCCCCTGACAGCTGCAGAACTAGTTTAGCGTACCCCAGCTGAAAATCTCCCCCATTGGCTGACATTTAACTGCCCTGTTTTTCCCAGGATTTATCAAGAAGTCAGGCACTCAAGGTGACTCATCGCCAGCTAAGCCGGAGCCAGCAAGAGCTGTCACACTGCACAGTGTTCTGGCTGCCCAGGGGGGCTGTCAGTAATGCAGTGACCAGATCCTCCCTTGCCTTAACAACTTGGGCATCAGCCGCGTGTGGCAGGGCATCACTCGGGTTGGATAAACCCCTCCTGTGCGCTAGAGGTGTGGATGATGAGGAGCTTCTCCCTCTGTGTTGCAATGGGACAATGCAGCAAAATTCAGTGTCACCAGGGCACGTAGTGAGCATTCCAACTGGCCTGCATGCAGCCACACCCAGATAAATAGGAAGAAAATCCCTAACCATAATCACCTGTCAAATATCTTGCCCCTTCCCCCCACTCCCTGTCAGCCTGCTCTTGATTTTCAATGGGTTTGCAGTCTGTTTAGCCTGAGGATAAAGCTGAGCAGGTGAACCGGAGGCAGCAGTCCCCACAAAGCCTGGAGCAGGAGGTGGCAGGGACACCCAAGGGAGCTGGGCAGCAACACGGACAGCACAGCCCTGTCTGCACAACAGACCCGTGACGCCCCTTCTCCTTCTGGGGCAAGCGCCGTGCTGGGCCCACGGGCAGGTCTCACTAGAGGGCAGCAGGATGCACTTAGAGATGGATGCTGCAGAGCCAGCGGGGCCAAAAGGCAGCCAGCCCTCGGGATGCCCGAGAGCAATAAACAGGACAATACACAGGCCACGGCTTGGATGGTGCCACCACTACAGCCCACACATGGGGCCGGGGAGGAGCCGGCCCCATGGAGCCCTCCTGGCCGTGTGGGCAAAGGGAGGGCTTTATATTTGGAATTATGCCGAGGGATCCAGGGCAGCTCTGCCTGACATTAATATGTTTGGCACGGCATGAAAAAAGAGGAGCAAATGGAATAGGAGGCCAAAGTAGCAGCCTTGATGCAGGACATGAAAGGAGACATTTGTTATCAGATCAGAGACAAGGAGGCGCCTCTGGAAAAAAACACCACTTGAATGGCTGCTGAACAGCTCAGCTGTGTGATGGGCAGGAATTTGGAAAGGGCTGCTTCTCATTCAAAGACACACAAACCTGCCTTTCCCTGGCTTATTTCACAGAACAGTTATGCAGGAAGGAGATGTGGGATGAAGCAGTGTTCAAACAGTGCTGCTAAATGCTGTGGAAGACTGAACTGAGTGCATAGAATGAACAATAACAATGAAGCAACACGAAGTTTGTCACTGAGATCTCTGTACTAAAAAAAAAAAAAAAAAAAAGTGGAAATTACTCAGTGTGGGCAGGTAATCCTCTGTTTGAATAGTGTAAACTGCATTTTTAGGTTTACTGTGAGAACCAGATTAGTCCAATGGCACTGAACATAGCACTCATTTTTTGGGCCAGGATCTTTCATTCCAGTTTAGGCTGTAGTGAGTGCCTGCTCCAAAGACATTTTTAGATATATGGTATGATTCTCCTTAGATACTAGACATACTGTAGATGACACCATTAAATTATTGTTCAAGCTGATTAGCACTTTAGTACAGAGAAAATAAACTGTAAACAGCTTGTTGCTGCAGAAACAAGGGTACGTACCAGCCATGATGCAGCTCATCTTCTCCTAAGAGTCAAAGAAATCTTCCTAAGACTACACAAACCACCCAGAATCAGTCCTTCCACCACAGAAATGAAAAGGTCTGAAGGAGCACAGCAAAGATTTCATTAGCCATAGCCATGCCACCATGGAGAAGGCAGCATCCAAATACCACTGGGGAATATGTTTCTGCAGATAAAGGCAGGTCACCATCACTGGACTTGCCTAGGAGAAAGCTCCTAGGGGACCATGGGATTTTAGACCTGGAAACACCTGCATAGACAAGTGACATTTGACAGCAGCCAAGAAGTGGATAGGGTCAGACCCCAAATGTTAAGTTATGGGAGCAACCAACCTCTGGTACAATGCATTCTGGCACATGGCTAGCTTTCAGTAACTTAAGATGTTAAAATTAATATCTTATATTTTTAACTCATCTACACTATTTCAAGCAGAAGTTTTTTAGCCTGAGGCAGGGATTACTCAATGTGTTTAGATAGTGTGGCTTCTGTAAGAAGACAGCCTGGAGGAGGTACAACGCTTTTCCAAGGTTTTGTGACAATGCCAATATCAGAAGAGAGGACTTCTGACAAGCCCTGCTATTTGTTTGCACAGCATGTGCACAGCATGACATCTCTTTCAGCTCTGCTCAGGTGGTTGCACATCTTTCTGCCCCTGCAATGTGGGCAGAGGAAGAGCTGCCCAGAGGAACCATGCAGTGGTCCTTGCCTACCACCACGTCCCACCTGCAATTACACCTTGAGGCGCCAAACGGGGAAGATGGTGGTGCAAGAGGCACCACAAAACATCAGGTCCAGTCTGGGCAAGGGAGAAAAAAGCAGAAAAAGCAAATCAGACTTTTTCTGAGCTGTGGCAAATTGGCCCTGGAAAAGTAGTGAAAATTATTAGAAGATAAGGAAAAACTAACTCCCCAAACTGCCTCTTGTATTTAAAAATCGCAAACACTTGATGGGTTTTAGCTCCTTAACCTGCATTCTCCATCTTTACAAACACAGGTCATGCAGATTAAACAAGAAAGGTGAGAGGAGTGACAAGAAAGGACGGTGGTGGGCACCACCAAAGTACACTCCTTTCCTTAGCAGGCAATACAGCTTTCCTCAGACTGCTATCATGCCATACCCAAAGCTTGCCTAAACCACAGAGGGACTAGGGAACCTCTCCTGCTGAAAAGCACTGCTGGGAGACACCAGCATGTAGGAGCTGATGGATACACAACATTGCCTGTGACTGTTACTGGTTCAGACCCATTCTTACTCAGGAGCTCCTTGCTTGCTGCTGTCTGTCATCCCAGCAAAATGGCCTTCCTGGGCTCATTCTGCAGATGGGTGTCTCCAGGAGGAGCTGTGGTCGCAGTGCCCAGTCAGCCCTCTTTGTTCAAAGCCTTCAGTGCTGGTTTAACCACAAGGGAGGGACGGCTTGCCTTGCCCCAGTGCTGTCCCCTGGGATGCTGACAGAATTGGGAGAAACCACTGGCAGGGGAGGCACACAGGGGCTTTGGTCTGCAAAGCTGAGCTTGCTAAACACCACAGAGTCCTTGGCCAGGCAGCAGTTCTGGGACACAGCCCTGCCAGCAGCTTGGCTGAGGAAAACCATGGCCACCAGTTCCTTCCCAACCCACCCATAGAGAGAGAGGGAAAGATGCCTTGAAGAAAGACTTTGAGTTGGAGGACAGCCAGGATTTGGCCCTTTGCAACACTTGAATAAGCTTCTTCAGCTATATTTGGACCACTAAAGTGCTCCCTTGTTTTGAGATGGCTTCCCAGAGCAATGAGGTGTTCCTATGGGTCTGTGTGCTGTCTCTCCTCCTGTCTCCATAACACTCTGATCCCAGCAGCTGGAAACATTGCCCAGGCAGAACAAGACAAGAACACAAGTAACTTTCCTGTGTTGTTAGGGAAATGGAAGCAGGACAGCAAGCCCCAACCCTACAAATGGTTATCTTTGAGTGCATAATTCTTAATTATATACTTAAGCAAAGCCTAGAGTAATTTAGTAAGTAAAGCATGTAATTCCACTTTAACTGATGGGTGACTCCCTAGAGCAAATGCTTATGTGTGCTCAGGGCTGCTCCCTAACTCAGCCAAGACTCACTGGGGAGCCAGAGAGGCCTCGTTTGGGTGGCACTGGGGGTGCTTTAGCAAGGTACCATACTGCTCTGCACACAAGTGGATGACAAAGCCATGCCCCAAATTTGTACCATGAACCCAAGTCACCAAGAGAGCAACTCTGGGTGAAAATAACCCACTTTTACTGGAAGAAGGGAGGTGGGGGAACAGATGCAGGCTGAGGAAAGCTATCCAGTCCCATCCATACACTGCAGTGGGCAGCCCTAAAGGCTCCCCACCAACTCTGCACCTTTCCACCTTCCAGCATGGCCCCAGCAGCCGCTCCAGGGGCGCCACAGAGGTTGTGGGACCATGCTGCTGCCCAGCCCAGCCCAGCTCCCTCCACTGGTGCCTGCTTGCCAGACTCATGGCCTGGCTGCTCTCACAGAGTCTCCATACTCTTAGCATGAAGGTTTCCATTTCTACCTTCAGTCAAGTCATGAAGCTGGATATCAGGTGAAAATATACAAGAAAGAGGAGAAAGCCAGCACTGTGGCTTAATTAATCTTATGTGTGGCTGCCATGAAGCAGGAGGAAGTGCAAACATGAGACCAAAATTGTGGCACACTGCAGAAACAACACAATTCTGGTGCCAGTACAGTGGAGAAGGGATTTAATGCAACACTCAAGGGAGGAAGGGGGAAGAGATGAAGGTTGCCTGACACTTTTGGGCACCTAAAAGAAGCTGTGTGAGAAAGGATCCTCTTTAAAGGATTACAGCACTAATTGCACATCCGCTTTGTTCAGTAAGGAAGGTCACCTGAGCCACAGACGAAACCTTCACCAAAGCACAGAGAGCTGCAGTGAATGGCCTGGGCATACGGCAGCCAACTCTCCTCAAGTTCTTGTATCCTTCATGTTTCTTTACCTTCCAGGGGTGAAAGCATCCCACCCAGCACTGAATAATGTGCTAAAAACTAGTTCCAACCACTCCTATAATTCTCACAGCTGGTGCCCCTGTTTCCCTGCCAAAGCTGAGACAGGGGGAACAGAGTGAACAGCTACAAGTGACCTCTAACCATGTGAGCTGCCTGCTATCAGCACCAAGAAATTTGTCCACTGCAGAGGATCATTGTTCTAGGTAGTGTGAATTAGGTTTTGTTTTCTTCCCATTGTATGAAGGCTAGGCATTACTCCATTTTCCTGGATGTACCAGAGCAAAGACATGACATGTCTAATTGCAAAGGGAGATACTGATAGACTTTTTCTACCTCCTTAGAAAGTGAGGGACAATTTCATTCAAGAGCAACATCAGTAATTTCTCCAAGGCCAATAGTCAGTTCAAACCAGACAGCACAAATGCTCATTGGCATTTCAGAGGTGAACAGCAAGTAAACATTCATAGTTGAACAGATACCCTGCTCCCTTCCTTGTGTTAGATATGATTTTTTCATAGGCAAAAGAAAATCTAAAAGAAAAAGGCATTGCTCAGTAGCTTCCATTAAGGCATGTAACATCACCTTGCCAGGGCTGCCAACCCTCTGGGCAGGAAACTGGGTGAACATCCCACAGCATGTTGCATGCACTGGGTTTTATTCCAGCTGGATATACTTTGGAGGGTAGAATCACCTAGGAAGAGATGCGTGAGGAGACAACCAGCAGAGATGCATGAAGTAGGAAGCCACATAAAACCAAGGAGCTGGAAGGGGGAGGAAGCATGCAGCAGGAAGGAGATGGGTCTGTCCTGGCCAGCACAAATATCACTCATTCAGTGCATGACTCAGTCAATCCACCCCGAGCTTGACATTTCTCTTGGTAGAAGATGTCCTCTCCCCACTTTCTCCGCTCTAATGCACTGATGCTTTCATTTCAAAAGGTGACATGATTACAAGGAATGCTAAAAATACACATGGGCTTTCATTCCACTCCCCCGTCCCTGGTGGAACAAAATTTCCAGCTTTCCTGTTAGCCACAAACAGTGATTTAATCTGAAAGGCATGGGGGGGAACAAGACCTTTGCTTTTTTTTCATTATCTCCTCCTTTTACACAACACTGTCAACCAAGGCTCAGACTTAAGAGCCCAGTCTAGTTCTTTGGACAACCATTAGTTAGCACTCTCTTAGTCCAGCCAAAGGAGAGAGAACCGTTCTGCCCATCCTTCAATCTTTCATCCCTTCAGCATGATTAAAGCTCCAGCCCAGTAGCATCCAAATTGTGCTTGCTGTTGTCCACTTCTACTCTCCAAGGTCCTCACAGCCCCTTCCTTGCCGTAAGGCTGAGGATAGAGCAGACACACAGAGCCTGGGTTCATCACACGTGCAGCAGCCAGACACTCCCCCAGAACACAAGCCTCCCAGTAGCTGGGCACCACAAAACTCCTGCCAACTGCCGGGCACCCCTAGGAAGCCCTGGAGGCCAGCTCACGGGCTGGGTAAGTTGTCCCTCCTGAGGGAATACAGCTCATGGATGCATAGATCAGGTGTTCCAATGTTCATTCCAGACAAGAGATGAATGCCCAAGCAGTCTCTCCTGCACAAAGTCAGCTGAGCATTTAAAACCAAGAGGGTTTAAGAAAACTAAGAGTTAACTACACAAACATAAAACTTTGCTTGCTCCAAATCCTCAATGCACTTGCAATTCTTTGAGGAAAAAAAAATTTTAAAATCAGCCTATGGATGATATCAAACAGACTTTTTGCAGGGGAGATCTTCTAAATGATGGGAAAGAATTTAATAAAATTACAGTTTATTCATATAACATTAGGTCCCTATAAACTTTATCTAGCTTTAAATGCTTTTATATAACATCTGAAACATGTTAATTTTTTGCTGTGGTTTGAAAGATATATCAAAATTCTAAGTTATGGTAATTCCTGCCTATGCATTAGGTATTCAAAATAGAAGCCTTAATTGCAAGCTGCAAATGCTATAAATGGCAGGCAATAAATCTCAACAACAGGGGATCAAAAGGAAAGAATACCCAGTAACATGGTTGTTTTTATCTAAAACCAGGACACATTAGTCTGGTACAAGACCTGAGTTGTTAGAGGGAAAATTTCCCCCTCAAGTGACAGATTCTATGAAATATTTCTGTATTAGGACAATTAAGAAAATACAAACATTTCTACTCAGGATCACTGTCAGTATGCCACAACTCAGAGACTGACATTGGCTTTTCTTTGTCTTTTCAAAAGAAAATGTCTTTAGGTCTCTGATTTGTACAGACAAAAGCAGGGACTATTGAAAGATACTTCTTTAAATACACACTCCAAACTTTTCAAAATGTCATAGAAGAAAAGGTGACTGAAAGCAGTTTTTGTTGTCCCCAAATTCTTGATTCTCTTAAAATCAGATATTTACACATCAGAAAAGCTTTCTGAGGTGGACATTTTGTGGCAGCACATAAGCCTCGTATAACAACTCCATAGTGAAGACATCTTTATGTACAAACCCAACACATTCACTTTATGTTGTAGTTATTGATCAAGAGATCGTTTAAGTATAGAATTTGTATTAAGGGCTAAGGAATCACTCCTTTGGGAACATAGAAGCAACTTCCTTAGTAAAATCAGAAACAAGAATTCTCTCTACAGAAAAATTAAGCAGAGAGAAGATGATCTTTTGCTTCAACTACAGGTTATAAGAATACATTACTTTATGAGATGACTTTATTTAAAGAACTTTCACATGTGCTTGAATCAACTGAAACAGTTTTTCAGCTCCTATGAAACAAAGTCAAAACTGAACTGACTACATAATGCATGTGTGTGTATATATAAATAAAAACTAAGAGAGTCTCAAAAAGCTCCAAAGGCATTCTGCAGAGCTGCTGCCATGAGGACGGCACAGCCTGCACCCCCGCCCCCTGAACAGACTGCTTGTCTGAGTGCTGCCAGGACCCAGGCACCGAGCTGCAGCATCTGTGAGACTGACAGCAGCGCTGCCAGGCCCTTCCTGCACGGTGTGTTCCATTTCTACAGAAATGCAGTGTTCCCCCACCACTGAGCAGCCGTCAGCGCCCTCCCAGTGCACAGGGTCACTGCTCTGCCTCCATCACTTACCCCATCCTGCCCGAGGCTTTGCACCAAGGCAGCAGGGCAAGGCAGCAGCTTCCCAGCTCAGCACTATTTCCTGACATGAAGAAATCCCCTGGCCTCGACATCAGGAGGGGCAAGGGGGCCACAGGCTAGTGTGACACTTCTCTATCTCATCCTCTGATGGGATAATGAAGTCCGATTTCAGGTAGTAACAGCTCCTACTCCACATCTCAGGCCTGAGGCCATGTACTCACAGAAGAAATAAGCTATCCTAGGTAAACAGATTTTACTTGGACTGAAAATTTTCAGTGTTTATTCACCGATTTGTTTTGGGAAAGCTGTTTCATTGGCTTCCCTGCCATTATTGATTCAAATAATTCTGCTAATTATTTGGAACACAGCTGGAATTTGCCCAGATGCTGCAGTTATCTGGGACTCACCTAACAAGAGTCACCGACTGGTAAATGAGGTTCTTCCATCAGAGAACTCATTGGATTACTTACACTGGAGCAAGGCTCACTGCCATGAACAGAAATGAGAGCCTTCCTATTCCCTAAGGAGAGCCCAAACGCTCCTAGGTCTGCTCAAATCTCTTCAAAGAGACAAAGAGACAGAGATTGCCTTCAAATTAACCATGGCTTATTATTTATGTCTACCCTTTCCTTTTTTAGTAACAGACCAGTCATAATTATTAATCATGATTGTTTTGAGTGAATCTAATTGCAGTGTTCCCTAAAGCATAGCTTCCTCCACACCCAGCCAACCAAAATAGAAAAATCACATCCCAAAAATAGCAGCAAGAGACAGTGAACAAAACCTGGACTCCCACAATTTGTGTCATTAGATCAGACAGATCTTTGAGACAAAATCAGCTGAGAGACTAACACTCTGGAAGATATTGCTGCCTTCCTACAAAAGCCAGCCAGAGGGGTTTTGCAGCCAAAGTCCCCTACATCCCTCTCTCCGCAAAGAGCTGGCTGGTGCTGCCCCAGAAAGTGGCTTTGGAGGGCACATGGCCAGCCCTCCCTAGGTGAAAGGCAAATTCACAGCATCCTACATGTACCTCCTCCACAAAGGACAGCTGCAGAGACAAAGGTGGAGGTTTTAAGTGATCTCTGCCGATACAAAGACTGGAAGATATCCTGTAGTTACTGTGTTTGATGTAGGAATGCTGGAGTGAAATGCCTTTAATTGAGTTACACACAAGGTTCCACTGTATCATTTTATGGTCTCTTCCAGAGATAATATATATTATTTCCAGTTCCACAAGTGACTTGGGAAAAAACACAAAACAAAACAAACCACGCAGATCAAGTTAATGGATCTATGCATAAAAGCCAGGATTAGATAAGGTTTTCAGGCACTAAGTCTGGCTGGGAATTACTGTGTCCCATGTGGATACTTAGCTCTGGATTTAGGAAGTTTACAAACCTAGACAGATACAAACATATTATCACAGTATTTTAAGGTCTTCCTACACCAGAGACGTTTTTCCCTGGTACCAGAGCCCCATTCATGCAGGGGTGAAAAGCTCTCAAAGGACTTACCTGTGGTTATCTTCCAAAAATGCTGGGGTTATATATCCTCAAAGCAATCATAAAAAAAGTAAAGAAACTGCTATTGCAGATAAATGTTTTTAGTGGCTTTCAACAGAAAGAAATCAAGCTACACTACAATTTCTCCCACTTTTGAACACTGAGACCCACCTGCCTTTTGAAACAGAAGTAATTCAGGGCAATGCATTTCAGCTGTACTTGCAAGGCATGTTAAACGGGACTTGACTTCTAAAAGCTGCCAGGTCTCTTAAAGAGCAGGAATGATAGCACTTACAGATGGGTAAGAGTTTGGAGGTCACTGAGCCCAGCCTGCTGCCAGGCCAAGCCAGGCTAGAGTCCCCAAAGAGAGTACAAGCCAAGGGTCCCACTGATACTACAACTGATCTTAACCAAAAGGTCAAGAAGTGAGGATGGGGAGGGGGCTGAGGATAGACGTGACTTGCAGCTGCTTCTATGTCCTCTGCAGAGGAGACGCAGGTAAATCTCTCTGGAATGGTACTTAGAATTTTTCATGTTAGGCAGATGGTATTTGACTTGCTGCTCTTAACACATACTCCTGAAAGGTCTGTTGCAGTTATCTACTGTAATAATAATGCTGTTTTACATGTTACAAGAAACCTGAAGCAGCATCAATAAAGTAGTCTCACAGGGCCAGTTTGGTGACACTCTCTTTGTGCCCTTGCTGTACACAAGGTTATCTTTAATGGCAGAAAGTATCTTTATTGCTCTCTGGTGACTTAGAGGAGACTGTGGATCCTCCGACCTTATTGCCCATACAACATAAGCTTTGGCTGAAGGATGGTCTAAGAAAAACTTTGCCTTTGAAGTAAGAAAGATATATTTCCTTATCTTATTTCACCCAGCAGACAGGACTGCATTCAGTCCTGCCTATAATATGACTTCCCCTTGTCCATGCTGTGATTTTCCAGATTTTGTCAGAAAGGTAGCTTACACACATTGCCTCTGTACTAGGTAAGGCTGGGATTGCAATTTCTATCTAAACATCAGTGTGACACACTAAGATATTTATTGACCTTTGTAATAAAAATTTACTGAGAGAATCCTTTTTTAAGCTGCCACAAAACACATCAAATTTTCAAGAGAAAGAGAAAATAATAAATTTTTTAAAAATGGCACCATCAGAGTTGCCCAAATTTCCAAACTCATTTAGAGCTGAGAATCCTGTTACCAGAGTCAAGGGAGAGATGCCAAGAGCACTTGCAGAGGGTACACAGGCCTTTGCTGTTTTTGCAAGCACTCATACCAAAGTTTGGTCTCAACATCCATGAAAGCCAAACAAGGAGACTTCTTGGGATCCAGCCCACCCAAAACAGGACTTACAAAGGCAAAGCAATCAAAACTCATCACTCAAGTGCTTTCCAGGATCAGTGGAGGGGGAGAAGCAGCAGAGCACAATTCAACACCCACCTTGGCAGACACCTACCTTTGAATGAGATGATCACTGCATGTGACTTGATGTAAATGTTTGCACACTTGGCTTCTATGGAGCTACCACATGTCAGTGGGAAATGAGCTCTCTTCTGTGTAATCTGGACAGGAAATCATTGCACAGAGCCAGCTCCTGCTAAGGCAACCATCCTCATCCCTCAGAGGTGATCCCTGCAAGTCCCCACCTTGGCAGGGCATTGATGGTGAAGGGACACTACACTCCAGCTCTCCACTGTGTGTGTACAGAGAGGAAAATACATTCTTTGGGGCTGCCTAAGTATGTGTGTGTGTTTCTATCTACACCTGTATTTGGTATATAATGCAGGCGCTCTAAAAAACAATTTACAGTTATATGACACCACATAAGAGACTTTAGGCATTACGAATTTTCCAAATTTCAGTTCTGCTACACCCGTTACGCAAAGAAAGCAGAGTCCTGAATCCTCCAAGGGCAAAAGGAACTTCCCCAAGGACAAAAGGAAAAGGCACAGGGGAACCTTCATCAACTGCTGCGGCAGTTCCTAGATCACAGCATCTCCAGGCTGAGCACAGAACTAACACCTGTTCTCTTCCCAGTTTCTTGGCACTACCTGAACACACAGAAAGGGAAATACATAAAGACTGTATGGAGTATGTGGCTGTTAAAGTGGATAGTACACACCAGTGACAGAACTTTTAGGATCATGAGCAGTATGTGTGAGAAAAATGGACCTGTCAGGTAACACTGCACAACCCTGTGTAGCTTCAAGGGACAAAGACTGCTCAATTTTTAATTTCTGTTGTGAATAATTCATTACAGGGGTAAGAAATCTTCTTGAATAGATGAAAGATAGAAGATAAAGGTCTCCTTCTCCTATTCATATTCCAAATCACTACCCAGCCAACTGGGTCTGTCCATCCAAAGTGCAAGTTTCCATATCCAGCTTTTTCTTGCAAAGTCAGAAACTTCAGCCCACTTAAAAATGGACATGTTCTATGCTGGTCTTGGAAGATACACTAAAATTCAAACATTCAAAGTAATATTTAAGACATTTCAATTTCTTATTATTTAAAATATGGGGAGTTTTACATTAACTGAAACATATTGTGAATATTCCCAGCTGTTCCTCTGCAATGACTTCTCTAAGCCAAGTTGCAGAACATTGTCTATCATAACACTCTTAAATCTTCCCCAAAAACCCATATCAGGGCCAGGGTGAACTTTTTAAAATTTGATCAAACTGTATTCAAGTTCATCTTGATTTAAGGGATGATAAAAACAAAACCTACAATTTTTGCTATTACTCCAGCATAGCCAATTAGGATGTTAGTACTTCACAGGGAGCACTGAGCCCAAAAGGCCTGTTTTAGCAAACGTGCAATCTCAGATTTTTGTACTGAAAATGTCTGTTTACCTTTAATCACATCTTTAGTCACATCTGAGCCGAGATGTTTGCAAGGCAAAAGAGCATCTGCGGCGGTGGGGTGGGTAACCAAATAATGGTGAGACATGACTCCTGAACTGTATGGACTGTAGACACTTCAAATACACATGAACATGAGTAGGACTGAAGTATTTCCATCTTGGATTGCCAGTTTGTTGCTAGACAGGTAACTTAAAATTATGGAAGCCGTGAACCAAGCATGTAAGCAGGGTGATGTCTTTTTTTAGACTGGGAAAAACATTGGGTTTCTTCTTAATGTATCATGACATATGAGCATGCTGTTTGAATAGCTAATAAAAAGTGACATAATCTAACAGGAACTAAACAAATAAATTTAGGTTGTGGAATTAGCAAAAGCAGGGAGGAAAAGGTACTAGTTTTTGAGATAACTTCATCAGTTAATATAAAACTTACATTGTCATTACCTGGCACAGCAGAATATTGAATGCAATAGGGGGTAGGCCTTTTCTTACGAGTTCCTGAGTAGTGAAGTGCTCTGTTAAACTGCAAGAGTGCCACTTTCTGCATGCAGGTGTGCACACCTGATAGGGAGAAGGCTGGCATGCCCAGCCACAGGGGTGTGCAGGCACATCCTCATCAGTAAACAGCATCAACACTCACCAACTAACAGAGGAACTGACTGGTGAACGCTGAAAAAAGATCTTTTACAATTTTTTTTTTAATCTGGTTGATTGACATTTTGCAATCTGTTCATTGAGAAAGACCTATTTTTGATAGAGTTACTCTTATTGAGAACACTTTCTGTGAAAAGTTTTGAAAACTGTTGAAGCATTTTGTGCTGTCAATCTTTTAAGTCAAAACTACATTTTTAAGATCAGTGGTGGTTTTTCATTTCCAGAGTTAAGGTACCTGAGGAAGAAGAATCAAGAATGGAAAAACATGAACAACAAAATAAAACATCGTACTTCACCCAAATAAAAGTATTTCTAAAACTGTTAACTTGCAAAATATTATACCCAACTTTTCATTTGGACCTGAGTATTTTTTGAGCTCAGACATTTTTCCTGAGACAGAAATAATTTTCCTTTCTATTCTATCCAGAAGGACTAGTCAGAAGAAAAGACTGTTTTCCATTACTACTTTTGTCCCTAAGCGTTTTTGCTTTCCATATTTCTTTTATTTTTTTTCTACTTTCCTTCCTTTCCTTTCTTAAAATGCCCTATCTATTAAAAAGCAGAAGAAAATTGAGTCTGGAACCCAAGATTCTTTGCTCTTGCTTTCCTCTTTTCCTCTGTTTATTCAGAAGGAGTAAGAAAAGAGCTATATTAAGCTGAAATTTTATTCTGCTGTCCTCTGTTGAACAAAAGATAGTCCACTAAAGCCACTAAATCACAGATAACACTTCTCTGGGCAACATTATTAGGAACTGACAGCTGGAGATAGATGAAGATCTCATCTTTTAAAGAAAAAAGTACATTTAATTTCCTTTGTACATAAAATAGAGAGCACAGCATTGTGTATCTGAAGATAAAAAGAGACCCCAGTGTATGCTGGGTGCCATCCTTACGGCGATATAATGCTGGGTCTGTGTTCTGAGCTTACATTGAGCTTGAATTCAAATTCATTTAGAAACAACTATTCTTCAATTCATGGAGACAGTGAACTTTAAAAAAAGAGGATGACATTTTACAGCCAGTTCCATTAGAAAAGAGCAGCTCAGAGAATGAATTGTCACCTTTTGGGAGGAACACTGGAAGACAGGACAGAAAGAGGAGGGAGAATGGATCTGTAAGGGAGAGAGATGGGTTTGCCCCTGATCCTCAAGGGATCAGCCATACTCCTGGGAGCCACTAAGCCTCCTTGAGGTTGATACCATAATGGATTTGATACTGAACACACACAATGGAGTTGGTATTGAACATCAAGGATCTCATCAACTACCTTGAAACATACATGCTAAAAAAGCTGTGGTCATTTTCTCCACCGACTGAGGCACATCATGCCAGGCCCCAAATATGCCAGGTGAATGGGCATGAATTTCTTCTACAAAGGCACTGGCAACACACAGTAAACCCTTATTTCTGGGGGACTTTTGTGATGTGGTGTTTTTTTGCTTTCTCGAGGGACCTGTGACTATGACACATTATACTATTCATATTCACAATGTATATGCATATTTGACATATCCTTTCTGCAGCACTACCACCTGCTGCTTTGGTTGCATTTAATTTTAACACATGACCCAAGCAGCATGGAAATGGTGAAGGTGAAACTTGGTTTGCCTGTGTTAAGCAAGACAGTTACACATGCAGTTAAAGCACATGTTTAACAAGAAAATATGGTCAGTCTGATTCCAGTGGCATGAAAGACTGCTTTTGGCTGCTGGGGAGAGTACATGTTTTAAGAAAAACATCTGTATGGAGTTTTTGTTTCTAAGTCTAGAGACTATTTGTGTGTTGGCTGAGTCTCATTGCAAGCCCTTGTAAGAAATGAAGGCCTAACACTAAGCAATTGCCTTCCTTCGATTAAAGGCTTCTAGTTAGCTAGTCTAAAATAAGAGTGGAAATTTTTTTGTGAACCTTACTCCACTGAAGGATGAAAGGTGGTTTTCCACTGAAAACACTGGCAATAAGCAGCCCTTCTAACCATAAAAGCTTTAAGGAAAATGCTTTTACCATCTTCATGTAAAAATAGTTATTCTGCTTTCCTATGACTTCAAATCATGCCCTTCTCTGTTTCTTCATTTAATTTTTTTTTTTTCAAGTGGACATAGTAGCAAAGGATAATATTAGGCTTTCCCAGTTCATGCAGAAATAAGTACCTCTGGAAAATACAGAATATAAAATGAAACTTGCCCTGGATTCAAGCTGGAAATGCAAACACAGCAAGTCAGAGCAAATGCAAGATCATCAAGAATTACAAGGGTGTGTGTAGTTAATTCACAAGGTGAAAACCTATACACAGGCAAGCACAGTGAAACACGAAGTGTCCATGTAAAACATCCAATGAACACTGACCTTTAAATCTCCCTAAGTTACTGCTTCTCTGTGAAGAAATGGATTTCTTCCTCTGCTTTTTGGGACTGGTCCCCAGCTGATGATGCAATAGATTTAAATTGCTTTTCATAAGTTTCTGCATTCTATATTCTGGTCTAAAACTCCCATCACTCATGTCTTATTACACCACAACCTATCTTTTTTGGGGTACTGGACCCTTTTTCAAGACCTTGGAAGATCACTATGAGCAAGATTGCTCGTTGCATTCTGATTCTGTAAGTTTTTAACGTCCAACTACCCATCCAGATGTATTTAGGAACTTTGAAATTCAACTGCTGAGCTATTCAGTAGTTTTGAAAGCTTTTTTTTGCAACACAGTAGCTACAGCTTTTGCTAAGGCTCTCCTTCATCTGCTACAGCTGAATTGAGGTATTGAGCATTTTGGGTCACCCATGTGTCTGCACATTCAAAGTGCTGTAGGAAAACCACACTCAATAAGCAGGATCCACAGGGCAGATCTCACACAGAGGTCTGGGCAGCATATTGAGCTGCAGACAGCTGCCACTGGAACCATCCAGGCAGACACCCACGTATCTGTGGTGCTGTGCTGACCTCTCCCTGACCCTGGAGACAGGTGCCCCAGATTTACTCCAATTCTATGTCCTACTGCTTTTCCTGTTATGGAAGAGCCCAAAGACCAACCTTGCTACAGTTCCTTTGAGAGATAAACACCTTCTCCTCTTCTGTCAGAACAGGGATTTTGAACTGATTTTTCAGCCCACATAGACACCTAGCCAGACTTCCTTCTTTTACTTCTAATTTCAGCAACACTGATTAGAAGATCTGGCTTCTTCAGTTCTCTCTTCTACCTTTGTAATACTGAACACCTCTCACTAAAGCCTTGCGTTCGTTCCCCTCAGACCTGTGTATCCCAGTTACCAAAGAGGATGCAAAAATGTCAATCAGTGTCTCAGACTGACAATTGTATTTAATTACCTCTGACCCCCTCCACTCACAGATGTTTAGAATTATGATTCAGGAGCTGAACAAAGTTGTCTTCAGGAGCCTTAGAGATAACTAGAAGTGCTCTAACTGGCTTTCAAAAGGATAGTTCAAATAAGCAGCCAAACTAAGCAAGAATTCTGAACTAATTGAAGTTCGCCTCTCCTGCTACTGTTATGAACTATAATTCTCCACATTTCTGGAGTGCCTTCTACTCCAGGTTGCATGACAACTTAAGAGACTTAATTGGCTCTCAACACACCTTTCAAAAGTATTATTTCCAATTCAATGGGTAAGAAAAGCACAGCATAAAACATCAAGCCACTGTTCAAGTGCATAGCAATAAAGATGAATTGCTGAAATGGCTCTTCCCATTTTATGAAAAGTACAGCTTCTGTATCAGCTATCGTTGGTTCGGGGGTTTTTTTAATTCATAAATGAGTCAACATTAAAAAAATTATTAAAATAAGTCAGCAATAAAAAACATGGTGGGTTTTTATCTTAGTGGACGTTCAGTAGATATAGCCTGTCTTCTAAGATGGAAATTGAAGAGAAGGGCAAGTTGGAAAGTTTTCCAACTGCACATAATTTTTTCTCAGAGATGCTAAGATAAATCCATTACTTTCCAGAGAGGCCACTTCAGAGGCAGTTACAAATATGCCCTCAGAAACAACAGGATTTAGTGCCTAAGAAAAAGGGAAGGGTGGGGGGACCCCACAACCAGCAAACAATCAACTAAGACTGGGTCCTAAGTTAGGACCCCAGTTATTGCTCCATATAAATAATTATTTACAACTACATTCCAAACCTGCTGAAATAAGATGACCATTCCCAAAACAGTCTTTGCAGAATATCAAATTATTAAAAATACCCAGGCTATTTCAGTGAGTGTTTTGTTCATCAAGAAAACTGGTAAGCTTAAGGGCTTCATGCAAGAGAAATATCTTTGCTTCTTCCCCTGGGGGAAAGGGCTGCTTCTCCTACACACACTGTTCTTAGAAAGCCATGTGTTTATTTCAGGAGCAGTGCTGGTCCATATTCTGAGCCATTGTGCAAGCCTGGCAGCTGAGCACGCCTCTCCATATGCAAAGCAATGGCAGCTTCCCATGTCCTTCAATCAAAGCAGGGAAAAGGAAGATGTGCATCCTCTCAAAAAGGCAGTGAATTTGCAGAGTCCACACCAGTGGGGAATGTAAAGATACATTTCCAGTGCTCTCGCTGTAACATCAGCTGTGATGCTGCAAGAGTCCCAACTGAGAGAACACTGTCAGTGTAGCCAAAGCTCTGATGTCCTTCAAGTGATCAATATTGCAGTCAGTGGAACTGCACCTGAACTCGAATTTAAGAGTTGAAAAAGTGCTTAACAAGTTATGCAGTATTACTTACTCCTTATCTGTCATGTTTATATTTTATTTGCCTAATGACAAAACAAACCAATTTCCTCCTTGTCTAGGTCTAGCACGGTTTAATGCCTCTGTATTCTACTTTTTCACTGGTTTCCCTACAGCATTTATTATTACCTACTCTTGTATTATTCCTTTTATTTGTCTCCTGGATGGTTTAATTTGTTCATACTTTGATTTAGAAGCAGAGATATCTATGACATTGAACAGGGAAACACACAAACACACAGCTCTAACTTTGTTCCAGATTTCATCCACCACTTTCTGATGGTTTTCACAACTCTATCAAGAAGAAAACATGCACAAAACATGCCTAAGATATTTCATGTGATGCTTTATGAATTCCTTTATAAGTCCCTAAAAATCAGTGCTAATTCTTCTTCCTGAGTGAAAGACTGGGCCTCACCATTGAGATACTAAAGAAAATTAAGTGCTGAGAGAAGATTTACATGAGGGCAAGGAGGCTGCCCTAAAAAAGTGTCCAAAAGGACATTCAGATTGCATTTGACACATCCTGCAGAGGGAAGTAAGGCCACACCTTTTCCAAAGACAGTTCCAAATAGATTTTATAGGTGTCACTGAGAGTTTTGAAACTAGAATCTACTGTTAATGTGTGCTCTACTGCTCCATCCCTCTGATGAGGAGTTTCACAAGTCTGTTGAAACACCTTATCAAAAGCATCATTTCATTTGAAAAACTGAGTAAATGCTTCTTCTTTGAACTCTCTCGGCAGAAGGGTCCTGAACATTAGCACAATGTCCTCTAACAGCAAGTGTTTAGCACACAAAGACAAATATAAAAAGACAGGCATTTCAGAAGAACTGATTGCAACATAAAAAATTTCTGTGCACATGCACAAATATACATGTAGTAATACATGTAAGATGAGCTTTGCCACTATATAGTGGTTCAAGAAGATTCTGCTACAATATTTACTCACAGAGAAGCAGCACAGCTCTTTGCAAGAAGGGTTCTTCCAATTCAAACTGAGAGGTTCCAGTGCAGAGGTCCTGCCTACATGAAGGTATCCATAAACTAATTACAGAAATTTAAACACAGCTAAACAAATGTTATTTGACCAATTATCAGCTGACAGTACATGCCTTTATACAGTCCCTGGAAATGAAACACAAGAGTATTATTAAGCCAAAACTGGAGTCACTGTTCTGAACAGCTCATATGTCTGCGGAGTCCCTTCCAAGCTAAAGAGCCTGAAGTCATGCAGGGGCTCCCTGAAGCAGCATTTATCTGGTCACACACATCTAGATGACAGCACTGTTGTTCTCATTAGGATGACAACTTCTGGTACTGACAAGTGACTCTTAAAATGTTATTTCTTGCTAAAGCAGTTTTGAATGTTAGAGACTGAAAAATAATGGGATATTCTCAATAGAAGAATCAGCTTTTTTTAATTGAAAATTAACATATACAGCCTGTGGTACTCTATGCAAATGGATGCAAACAAAGAGCTTCATATAATGCAGCGCCTTCTGGGCTGATCTCACAGTTACTTATATATACAACAGCTGAATTGTTCAGTGCAACTGCTCCCATGTCTGTTCCTGACACTGGATTAAAAATTAAGACAGTCCAGCCTGAGACTTTTTTCCCAGATGCACCAAATTAGGCTTGCTCAGTCACTCTGTCTTGAGACGGAGAGCCTCCCGCCGTTGCTTCTGAACCGTCCTAGAATCTTCCCACAGACTGGGTCCTCTGATGTTCTCCCAGTTATCCAAGTTAGATTTTTCCAGCTTCTGCAGACAAACAGCAAAAATAACAGTGTCACTTTGACAGATCCATGATTTAAAGTATGTATGATTCCAAACTGAATTCTTTTTTCACAACAAACTCAGTATCACCATTGGGTTCATGAACTTTCATCTACCCTGCATGAGAAATTCAACAAGAAGGAAAAAAACCCAGGAGCTACCCATATAGCTGCATAAATGACTAAGATAGGCATTACTGCATGTGCTTGTCAGCAGGTAAGTAACATTTAAGGACAGGAAGCACTGCAGCATCTGAACACGACTGAAGACACCTTGTATTCACTTTTTCTCCTCTCACCTTGTTTTCCAGATCTGTTCTTCAACTGCAAGCCTGCCAAACACTGAAGTAGTAGGAGTGACAAGCATTGGTATAGCTCGAACAGAAGTATTAGTAATTAGTGACCTGAAGTATCCTGTCAGCACAAATAAAAAGCATGTTGGATTCATTATCTAGCACAAGGAGAGACAGCAACGGTGCAAACCCCTTCAATCCATATGGTTTTAACTTGAGAGAGGTATGCAATGCTTTCTGCTGACTAGTTTCCCATGGCACCCAGCCACCACAGATAGGCCTCTTACTAAGTCATACATGAGATATGTTAACTGACTGAACTGTCAGGTAGTGAAAAACTAGATTTAATTACCTTCTTGCCTACTCCTATCATCCCCCCTCAGACCTACCAATGACTGAAGTATTTATCTAGACTTAGAGGCAACAAATATGAAGCACAGACACCCTTCTGACCTCACCTACCACATGCTGCCATCAAAGAACGCAAACATGTACTGCATCTTCACCGTCCTGTTGGCAGAGGCATATCTGTCCCTCCCCAGAACATAGGCAAGTCTCACATGCTAGCTGTGGAACAGCACATTGGATATGATGGGGAGACTGAGGAGAGGGTCTGCACCACTGCCAGAATCAGGTCACACTGACTATTCTAGTAGTCCTAGATGCTACTGAACAGGGCAACACTGCGTACCAGTAATGAATGATACGTACTGCAGTGGGACTTAAACCTGATCTGTGATCAGGGCCTCATCTCAGCAAATGCTGTAAAAATACACCAGAAAATACTTAACCCTGCCCTGAGCCTGTGGCCTAATTTGTCTACTATCAATCATTCAAATAAATGACAAACACCCAGGCACTTGAATAATAGTTGCAGAAAAATTCAACAGCTGTAACAGAATAGACCTGCTGCTATTAGTTCATGTTATGTAAAAGTTTCCTGACTCTTCTACAATTGAGGAAATTGCAATGAGGTTTGTCAGATATCAAAAGAAATTAGGCAACACTCTACAGAAGATATATCAGAACACATGCACAAACAGACTTTCACAAGGTAGGAGCAACTGAATTTTTTGTACAGTAGAGTTGGCATAGGTCTTTCTGAAGAATTGTCTTTACTACTGTATACATCTTATGCTTAGCTGGTACTTCATTTCAAACAGAAGGGATCTGAGCTGACATGGAAGGAGAGAGAAGGAGGAAAGGTACTCATCATCCCACACAACAGAGACTATCCCCTCTGACTGCAAATTCAGAATTTAACATCTGATTTTAATGGAAGCTTCAAGGAAACTACACTGAAAATAACCTTGTGCTTTAACAGAAGGGACGCATGCTGATTTAATTAAACACAAAGATATCACACAGCTGTGAGGATCTCAGCTATTCCCAAAGTTGTTTGGCTCCCAAAGTCTGAACATGAATCAACTTTTAAAACAAGTACAACAAAACTTGTGGTATTTAAAGATAGGCTACATAAAGAAGTCTATCAAAAGAGACATGCATACTGAAGATCTTTACCAAAAAGTTCATATTAATTTGCCCCTGAAACTTCCAAAAGGCTTTACAGAGAGGAGGTTTGTCAAAAACAGGAAGTATTTCAAAACTGTAATACCCAAACAAAGTACCTTGGCAGTTTCCAATAGAAATCATAAAGGTACCTAGAAAACACACTGTGATACACTGACAGAATAAAACAACCAAGGGTTACGTGCAGTGAATGGCACTGCCCAAGATGACAGATAAGATCTGTTGATCAATTAAAATTTAAAGAAATAAGGATTCTAATGCATACATAGGAAGACTATATTTTTTTTTTTATTGTCATTATATTTATAGAGATCATTAACATTTTGTGTCATGTATAAACACCGTGTAGTATCTTACTGCAATTCAAGAAGAAAGCAAATTCCTTACTACCATGGCACAGTATCTGCAAGATTTAGTTTATGGGATAGCTATCAGTCATCAGAAGGCAGAATGATTAAACATTTCAATTTTCTGAACTGATACGATGCATTTTGGAATAACAGAGCACTCCTGTTGCATGTGGACAGGCATAAAAAGGAGTACCACCACTGAAAGGGGATGTGAAAATCTGTTCTGCAATGCTTTGCTATTGTATAGCTATTTTCACATATGTCTGTCCTGGTTCTGGGTGGGGTAGAGTTAAATTTTTTAATAGCAGCCAGTATAGGGCCATGTTTTGGATTTGTGTTAAAAACAGTGTTGGTAACACAGGGATGTTTTCATTACTCTTGAGCAGCTTACACAGTGCCAAGGCCTTCTCTGCTTCCCACACCACCCCACCTGCCAGTGAGCTGAGGGTGCACAGGAGGGGACACGGCTGGGGCAGGTGACCCCAACTGACCACAGGGATATCCCACACCATATGGCACCATGCTCAGCATGTTAAGCTGGGGGAAGAAGGAGGAACAGGGGGACATTCAGAGAGATGGAGTTTTCTTTCAAACCACCTTTACACGTGATGGCGCCCTGCTCTCCTGGGAATGGCTGAACACCTGCTGCCCATGGGAAGTGGTGAATGAATTCTGTGTTTTGCTTTGCTTACACCAGCACCTTATGCTTTAGCTATTAAACTGTTTTTATCTTAATCTGAGTTTCCTCACTTCTACCGTTCCAATTCTCTCCCCCAACCCATCATGGGGTGGCGAGCGAGCGGCTGCGTGGGGCTTGGCTGCTGGGCTTAAACCAGGACAGCACCTCACGTACAATTGAGTAAAACCCTACCCTTGTTGCTTGATCACTGACATGAAAATTCTTACAACAGTATCACCCCAGAATAAATGGCTACATTAGATGTAGGCTAAAGACATGCACATAGCTACATTTAAAATTCATCTTAGTGATGAGAATAAGACCAGACTGACAGTCCTTCTCTTAATTAGGTGCAGCACAAGTTGCAAGGTTACACAGCTCCTTCAGATTGCCTGAGCTGTACAGTGCGAATTCAGGTAAGCATCTAGTTCTGCTCTCAGATCAAGTTGAAGTCAATATCCTTCATTCCATCTGGCTAGGTCTTCTTAATTTCTTATTTTTTTCATTTTAGCCACTTGGACTCTGCCTACCTAACTTTATGAAGACACCGCATCACATGTTAAACTACTTCCAGCTTTTACTAAACTGAAATTCATATGAACTGGAAGGCTAAAAACCAAAAGACTTCTTCTCCCAATTCAAATGTACTAAACAGTCAATCATTGGAGACTACAATGAAATGTAATTAGATCAGATCAGCAGCACTTTTCCTGCTTGTCTAAAATAGCCCAAAGGATATTGAAAATTAGCTGTTTAAAGTAAGATCAGTATAGTCCATTAAATCTACTGATTCACTCCCTAAATCAGCTAAACTGCCTCTTAAGAGTACAGGACTGACAGAAGCTGTAAATTCAAGGAAAAAAATGCAGTTATTCAGACAGGCACAGTGAAAAAGAAAAATATGTTCAACTGTTTGCCATACTTGACTTTTAAGACTTGTTAAACAGCTCGACTGGTGCAAAGGTACCCAAAAGGACATAAAAAGACCTTCTTAAGGTCTAAAAGACTTCTTAATTGCTGGTTCAAATGCCTGGCTTAAGCAGAACTCATAAGCCTCTGTCAGCCTTAAAATATAATAAAATTTTGAAAAGAGTTTGAATTCTACTCTTGCAGGATAGTCTTCATGCCACAATACACAAACTGAAGTCTGCAGAAATTAATTTAGAGCTATTAGTGTTCAGGCTGAGTGAATTCAAGGTGGCCGCTTGCAAAAAATGTTTGGCTTTAGTCTCAGTTTCTCACATGTGAAAGGAGGGATAAGGGAATCCTGTTTACTTTACAGCTTGATGAAATAAATTCTGTGAGGAGCACCACAGAAAGAAATAGCTCTGATACAGAGAGAAAATTATTTCCCATCATTATAGTAACCAAATCCATTTGCAGACAAAAGATGAGCCAGGGAAAAATATCCTCATGGCTGCAAGAGGCAATGAAAGAATTAAACCAATTGAACAGTCTGTTTTTTAAAGGTGTCAAAAAAGCTTGAAGAGACAAAAGGTACATTGAGGAGCTCTGTAATGACATATAGATGAGGAGGTACAGAATTACAGCTAACACTGAATCTGCTGTCTTGTGCATGACTGAAAATCCTAACTTCATCATCACACTGATACGGCTTTAGCGGGGTTTTTTTATAACTCTTTCCCAGAGCCATCTTTTTGACATCTCATTTTCTTAATATAAACTGGGTGTTACTTACTTTGCTTAGGAATTAGGAATTTAATATCTGCAATTAGTGATTTAATAATCCGGGATTTAATAGCCCATGATTAGTCATTTAATCCTCAGCTTAAAAAAAAGTATTTTTTCCAATTAGAGACTGTTTAGTTTTTATGATATTAGTAAACAAACAAGTTATCAAGCAGCAAACTATGGCCAGAATAAGATTTTTTTGTTGTTCATTAAGGGAAGAATTGGTGTGGGTGAAGGGCGGACTGGCATGTAAGCATCCAGATAGCTGCTTCTCCTTTTGGCTTTGCTGAAGACTGGCAAAAACCAATAGAGGCTTTGTTGCTTACTTCAGTGGCATCCAATAGCATTAATCTATGGCACAATTAATTAACCTATGGTGAACTGGTTTAAGACAGTCTTTCCACATGTGTTATTTTCCCTTTAATTATGCCGATTCAACTACATGGGGCTGTGCTCTGACCAGAAAAATAAAATAGTTTAGTAAAATAAACTCATACTGCTTATGAACAAATCCTATCTAAGCATAGGACTATGCAAACACTTGAACTGGCATAGCTGAAGAAAACATTGGGTGGAGAGAGAAGAGAAACATCTTTGAGTGACTACGTGTAAAAGGTGTATATTGAGGAACTATACCATCAGTTTGTCTGTGCAACCTTTTCCTGATCCAAAGCATGCAAACAGAACTTGCCTCCACCTCAGAGGTGTCCCAGAGTTTAATTACTGTTCACGGAGTATTCTCATAGTTTTGTGTGAAGGTGTTACAGTGATACAAAGTCCTTAGTAAACTAAACAATTATATCTCTCAGTTAAAACTACATGATTACACAGCCTTGAATTTTTAACATAACAGAAAACAACATGAGACAGACTTGCATCAGGAATTAGGCCTTGCCACAATTTCCTCCTAATTTATAAACAGTTTTCCTTCTTAAAATTCAGAATCTCTTAAAAACCACATTAAATCTGAGAGGATAATGCAGTGCTATTTATGCATTACTCCTGTAGCTCACCCAAGATGGACTTCTCAGTCCAAAAGATTTATGATAAAGTCAAGAGAACACATGCATGGGTCATTTACTTTCAGCGTATCTTCTTTTCTTAAGCAAAAACGAAGCTCAGAAAGGTCCAACATAAATAATAGCATGAGTGCAGCAGTACAACTTCAAGATCAAACATCCCAAATTCAGCAAATTCCACTTTTAATTAAGCAATTAAGTACACTTAGGATAGTTTTCATTTCTCTCGTATAGAAGCTATGGTTATTCTGCCCCAGAAAGAGAGGTGCTGCTTACTGAGATTTATCCCTACATTTACAACTTGGGAGACCTAGCCAAGTCAACAGGACCACGGAATTTCCCAAATCTGACTGCTTGATCTTGCTAACTTTATACCATACTAAACTTCGTAAAGGGATGTCCTAGTTACTGCAGCACAAGTCTCTAAAATAGGAGCAGCCCGGGAGAGACTTTTGGGATGTTTGCAGCAACTTTTTCAGCTAAATAAAGGTGAACTTGACTGAAGGCAGTATGTGATCTTTAACAGTGCAGGAGACCAGTAAGAGTAAAAAACGACAGTTCTGCTGCTGCTAAGAAGAGCAGACAGATTTTTACAGCACGTCCCTATCTGGAGCCCAGAAAGCCCTCCTGACACCACAGAAATGGGTTCTTTCAAACAACTTCCTAAGACTACTAATGCTTGGAAGTGTGGACAATTTTTTCACTTTCTGTATATAAAATCTGGCACAGTCTGTCCTTCTAATAAAGATAAAAAGATACTCTAATAAAAAAAGGATGAGGTGTACCAGGATAAAAAAATATGAGACCCATGAGTCACACATGGTGTTTTTCCTTCTGAAGAGATATGAAAAACAAGGTTTCTTACATGAGAGGAAAAAGCTGCAATGAATACCACAGCAAAGGGCTACGAGATTACCACAACAAGAAATGATCAGTTACCACTATGAAGCTAACAGAAGTGTGTGGGCATAAGAAAAGAAACAACTAGAGAAGGTTTACAACAACAGTGTCAAATTAAACTTAAATCCAGGCCGTTAAGTAACTAAAGTAGCCACTCTCCTTCAAATCAGCGGTCAACTTTACCAAACAGTTGACTCTTCTGAACTGGTGGGCACAATCTTCTGCCTCTCACATGCTCCCTGTCTATCCTGGTCTCAGTTAGTTCAGGTAACATTCACACAGTTAGTGTAGTTTAGGACTTCTGCTTCTCATCTACACTGCCCTGCTGATTTTCCACTCACTTCTCTTCCAGAACTTGCTTATCAATTCATATGCTGAAACAGAATGCTTTTCTCCGTGGGGAAACCATGATTTGGGCTAAATGTTAACATGACAATTTCAAATCTTTCAGCCATAAATAGTTTTTCAGTAACATCAATAGCTACGGTTTGATTTGTGCTGTTGGTCAATTTCTCACAGGGAAAAAAAAAATCCTCCTGCTCCTTCTCTGTGGCTAACACCCCTTGTCTAATTGATGTGGACAGTAATAGGAGTGTTATTCCCCCACTATATTGCCAGTGACAGTAAAGCTACTTCTCAGCAATACTGCTGAGACACACAATGAAGTCATGGGTTAAACTTGGGAACTTCTCTATTCAATTTTTAGAAGTCTGATTATTTAGCTAAGAAATGTGCAAATTCCATGGTCAGCTTCCACCAGAATCTTGCATCTCATTTTTCTGTTTGATCAGTAAGCCTGTTAGGACAAGCAGTGACCCATTCCCCGACAGTAACTTGCTAAAGCAGACTACATTTTTATAGTATAGTTTGAACATTAAATAATGATAACAATAATTTGAGAAGCAAAGAACATGCAAGAATTGTCTAATAATCTTTTAAAGTATTTCACATTTAGACTTGATTGTCCATGTGGATATCATCTAGAAGTACACTGACAATCACAAAATATTCCAGATAATGTTTTTGAAATTGGCCAAAATCAGAGAAAAAAATCTAAGAAAAACAAACAGGAGGATATTCTTGCAAAAAGTCACTTTGCTGGTTGCTGAGACAAGGAACTTCCTTCAAAATTATCTGTTTTGCTGTATCATCTTCAGAAGCAGACAATGAGAGAAACATACACGGCCTCAGCTGTGTAGCTAAATTCCCACACACTACACTAAAGTTACTTCAGAGATATTTCATACCAAAGATCCAACAATTCCCCACTGAGAGCCCATTATTATGGCAGAAGTGCTTAACATTTCCACCTAGCCAGCTGCACAAGAAAGTGTTCCCTATACTGGCTGCCTGGCAGAAGCTAGCAGCATTCCTTAACACAATAAATTAAAGAATTCAGCCATGATGTGTGGATACAACTTCCCCTACCCAAACTTTTAGGGTTTTTTTGTGACTGAGACAACACACAGTGTTGGCCCTAGCATGGTAAGAGTTGGTCAATTCACATGGCATTAAAAACCAAGAAAACATGCATGGAATGCAAGCTGGTACTAAGGATTCTATTTTGGAGAGAGGAGAAAGGGTGACAAGATTATTTATAACAGTCCCAACCATGTTTGCTGTCTGACTGTTAATCACTCACCTTGTTTTCCATCTATGAGACATCAGTGTCTTCTTATTGGATAAGGAAAGTGCAAATGCAACATAACTGAAAGAAACAGCTCTCAGTTAAGGAAAATCCTGTGCTAAGAGATGACCAGGAAAGAATTTACAAGACTATTAAATAGAGATGCATTCCAGAAATAACACCAGATAAAAGTGATACCCTATGAACTTTACTCTGGAGGCTGTCCTTCTTCCTGCAAGAGGCTTTTCTACTAGGATTCTTCCTGTGCCATACCCATCACCAAATTCCACCTTCTTGTGTTTCTCTGCGAAAAACTATGAACATAGTTTATAGTTTGAACACATTGAACTATGGTACAGGAAACTACTAAGATGTCAAGAAGAAAAGGTCAAAGCTATAGGTGGCTATGGACTGTACATCCACTCAGAATAAAATGCCTAACACAAACTATTTGAACTAAAATCCTTTCCCATGGCAGTTTCTATTGATGATAAAATAACACAACTTTGTACTTCTCTACAAAACATTGTGTTGAAGACTCATAATGAAATAAAAACATAAAAGACCATTTCACATGTGAAAAAACTGAAATGCAAGAAATTCAACTTGTCCCAGACAACCTGGAGGGCAGTCAGAATCTAATGGCTAGGTTGGACAATGCACTAAGAAAGAAGAGAGCATGGAAGGAACACAGTGATTAAAGGGGTAAGAAAAGTATCTCAACCTCTTTATTCATCTCAACCTATTTACTGTCATAACAGTCACTAAGGGGGAATATTTTCCCAACATCTTTGTCAGCTCTCAAACACCTCAAGGCATTTAGCCACTAGTATCTTCACAGACACTGAAGCGTATCAATTCAGCACACTAATCTGTTCATTCTTAAACAGCAACAAAATCAGTAATCCTCTGGTACTGATAATGACAGCAACAAGATACTTGCAGATTTCAATGACTGGCATCGTCCTGATGTCCACATACTTGGATGCAATTACCATGTTACTACACTGTCACTCCCTGAAAAAAAGTTTCATCCACTCTGCTGGCACCACAATCCCTGAAGTTAAGTCAAATGAGCCTTAAGTGGCCTGAATCTTTTTCAGAAGAGCTTATTCAAATTCTTCTTTTAAGACAGTAAATATATAGGTTATATTCCCAAAATGCCTCTCCATACACCTACTCTTAATTTTTGAACTGTCCTCAATATACATTTTAATACTGCAATTACCAGACTTCTGCTGTAATTGTCAGGGCAAACAATTAAAAAACTTCTGTCCAGAGCTAATGTTGACTTTTTGTGATTTATCAAATTATAAGGAACAAAACCTGCTCAATATTCATACTCTTTAAGTCAAGAAAACAGCATTTTCTAGTCTGACCATTTGCAGACCAGCATATTACATCAATTATGCCATCCTTGAAAGCAGTTGAAGGAAAACTTTACAAAGTTTTACAGTTGTGATATTCTGAAACACAAAGGACTCATTTTTCTTGCTGTTGTGTTCAAATGATGTTCCCATCTCCTAATAATGGATCTTACTTCTAATTTTACTATATTTTCTGCAATGAAAAAATGTTCAATAGCTATCACTTTCTTCCTATGAAAGTATTTATATGGAAGCAACATTCTTCTCAGTACCTTTAATATTATTTAAATCTTCAAGTTTCTTTTAAGGCATTTTTAGAGCCCTAAGTCGGTATAGTCAGCCTGTTCTGCAACCTAATCCATTCTTAAAGGCCTGTTCAAAATGCAGTTACCAAAAGAAGAATCAGAATTTCAATCCCAGCCTCATCAGTGCCATACTCAGAAGTAAAATCACCTGGTCATCTACCATTCCTGTTTATATTCATACACTGAATTAGTTCTTTGTGCCACAAGATCACACTAGAAGATTCAGCTGAATTATTTATTCACTGACTCCTAAATCTTTTCCAGAATGCAGTCCACTCTGGCCTGCATCTTCAGTTTTTTAAATAAATAACTTTGGCTACTCTAAAAGGTACTTTTCACTTTTAATAGGCCCATCTTCCCAAGTAATATGAACAGCTCTCTGTCCCTGCCTTGCCATGCTTTTACTACTGCAATAGTTTCATATCACTTGCACATTAGTAATTTCACAATTTCTTCATGTCACTGAAAAAAATACACAACACTGCCTATATGTCCCAAATCTCACAGAACTCTTTCAATAGCATCACCTTCCTGCCCAGTGATGATTCCCAGAGAACCATCAATCCCAGACTGACATTTTCAGCAGCCACTGAAGTCTTCAAAGCCCATTCTTAGAACATGGCTATAAACTACCAGAGTCTAGAAGGTATTAAAAAACATCTTGTTTGATTATTAAGGGGTTTGGAAGCACATCTGATTCGAATACAAAGGACTTCTTTCCCTAAAAAAAAAATACAGATACGTTTTTCGAATGTTGCTACTTTGCCAACATGGTTAATCATGATTTTACATCCTCATTATTTTATTCTTGGTTTGCTGCAACACCATCCTGTTACTGATATCCTTGTCAGCTTACTTATCAGACAGCTCTGATGCCCTTAGCATCTTTTATCAGTCTTCTCTGCTTTATAAATCACTCATTTACTGTTTCCATAGCAACCCTTCATGTTTTTATTTATTGCGATATTTTTTCCTCTACTTTCAATTGCTATTGATTCCCACTGAATATCACATATTTGATTCAAACTCCAGTGATTTTTTCCATTGCAAAATTTTAGTAAATTCTTAAGAAAGCTTTTATTTGCTAGAAAAACCCTTAACAACAATTCTATATTTTGGGGTCTGATGTAACTGAGGCCAGATTTTTTAGTGTTTATTAGACCATTAATTTCACAGAAGTATAGAAACCAAGTGCTAGAATAAGGAATGTTATTTTTAGACTGCATTAAACACATGAAGAGGAATGTACTATGATTGTTAAACAACCACAAGAATGTTTTTCACTCATCGCAAAAATGAGCTTTTTTATCTTCTTTTTTTAAACAGTATTTTTGTCCTTTCAAATAAAATACTCTAGGCTTTTGTCACAGGTCAAACACTTGACATTTTTTACAGTATGTTCTACAAGGCCCAGCTCAGCAGCAGAACCACATTCACATTATTAGTACCAGCATCACTAGTGGACAGAGCTGTGATTTATTAGGCTAAGGGGAGCAGCAGGGACTAATTGGTCATAAGAGGACAAAAAAGTGTGTGAGAGGAATGCATGAACAATGGAGAGTGTATGCAAAGGTAGCTTGCTCCTTTGGCATGTCCCAAGGCACAAGATAAATGCCATTATTAACAGATCTGAGATACAAGAAATGCAGTATGAATTATACATGTAAATTCTTCCTTCCTCAAAATAGTATCCTGACCAGAAACACTCCTGTATGAAATAAACTTTTTATAGTTTGAGAAGATATAATTTAGTAAATTAGAAGGTAAGAAAAAGTCTTTATGTTAATTTCCTCACAATAAATCAGGTCTGTGATTATAACTTTTTACATCACCACCACCACCACCACATCAGAGACAAAATGCAGACTTCAACATGTTTGAAATATTAGAAATGTCTTTATTTTTTTGCAATATGCCCATACGGGCATATATATGTGTGCTTATAGGAGAAATTATGACATTCTAGAAGAATTCAGTATATATTCAATATGTACATTTCTGTAAGGACAGTAAGATATTTTTAAAAGTCTTGGGGAGGGCCAAAGGACATTTGCATGTATCAGGCAGCCACGCTTCAAAAGAGCTGGCATGGTATCCTCAGTAACAGCTGCAGATATAATGCCAATAATATTGTAAAATAAGGCTTCACATATTAAAACAGTAACTTTTTTTTAACTGCCCTTGATCTCTTATCACACCATATTTAGTAACAGCCACCAGTGTAATCCTTCAATGTGACCTATATATTGAATTAGAAGGTGTTCCTTAGAGCTGTATTTTGGACAAGTCAAAAAATAAAGGAAGGAGAAAAATGTCCACCCAAACTCCTCTAGTCTGGAACAGCTGGGGTCCACAGAAAACTACTCTCCTAAATGTCAGCTGTATCTTGGTGATTGGTTAGATTTTGTCCACCAGAATACAGAGGTAACAGTGACTTAAAATTGTCACACACTCAGTGTGGAGCCTGCAAAGTATGTGCATGACTGCTGGTAGTTTCACAAGTTTCACTGAAGCAAGAAATTAATATGTGCTTTCAAGCTGGTGCCCATACTAAAGTATATATTGATATTAGAGTTCAAAACAACAACCTAAATCTACTTTCATTATGCAAATCCATTTGTTTTGTTGAACTGATCTGCCCTCTATAACACCCAAGCACTACTCTGGAAAAATTTCAGTCTGGGAACTCTCTACAGTTTAGATTAAGAAAACAGTAAGATTGCTTCTGCCATTTCTGTCCATCAGAAAAGAGCCTCATTACCCAAGTAGGCTTGTAATATATTATTATACCAGATGTATTTTATTACCATTGACTTATCCATAAAGATAATGCAGTTATGGCTATTTAAATAATGTCCTTCAACTATTTACTCATCTTCTGAAGAAAAAGTAAGGCATATCTGAATACAGATCGGTTGATTTTGAGGTTAGGTATTGAGTTTGAGATGTGGTTCTTTTCACTGCTTGTGGTTCTTTTTACTTTTTCTTCCACATAAATAAATCAGAGCAGCCTTACAGTATATTGAATGGAAACGGAGAGACAGTAATCCCAGAGGCAATCAGAACTTAATGGATTTGTCAGTTTTGAGTCTCCATTGGAACTTTCCATCTTTTTATTCCCTGCACCAGAAATCACAATTCTTTATAGCGGGGGAGAGCCCAAAACTATTTGGAATAATGTTAAAAACTAGCAGATATTTTGTGAAATTAGGCCTGTGAAAATACAAAAGGTAAGTTTTATTTTTATTTCAAACAAATCACAAAAGAGTAATAGAATAGTAAAGTTTTATTATCGAGACCATGTACTGCCATTTGGACACCTATGAGAGTACGAGAGCAATGGGTGCAATCGAGATTCTTCAAAGGCATGTGAGAGAAATGTGCTATGGAAGAAAACAAATACCTGTGTTCATCATAAAGGCTGCGAAGACAGATGAAGTATTAGTTGGACATTTGATTCAATTAATTTTAAAACATTAGGAACAATCTTAAATAGCTTTATCCTTTGTTTCTGGTCACAGAGAGACTTTTTCCAGTTTTTCTAACACGGTTTTTTGTAGGCCTGAAAATCTATGAAACTCTGGGTATTAACCTGGTCAAAACACATTTTAGAGCTCACTAATATTTGAAGAAAATGCAATGCTGAGGGAAGAGTGAACTATTTCTCTATAAAATTTTCTGAAACCATGTGAAAGGAATGACAGTTGTTTCATAAATTTCAGAAGCAAGAAATAACATAAAAGCACATCATGCACATTGTTCTGTAATTTGGTCTGAAGATCATCAAAACTCATGCAGTAGAAGTGTTGACTTACATTCACACACACTCCATCCAAGGCCAACATCAGCTCTACATTTATAAACTAGGTTTAACCACAGAAATACTGAATTTATTTGTACCACTGTCCTTAATGCCTAGACATCAAAGTAAAGCTGTGTTCAGAAAGAAGCACTGTGTGTTCAAAAACCTTTCTTTACATAAAACCTTGTTTTTATTGGGCATCAGTGAGTCAAAGGCAGATGGTTGATCTAATTTTAGTTAGGGACAGATACAACCCACCAGCGGCCAGGGTAATCAAGGGTAGCCAAGGTTATGGGCCCCAAGCAACAAATTTATTTTACCTCATATTCAGATTCCAGTGTCACAGTGTTCTGTTTTAACTTTTCTTTCAAAGCTGGATCAACCTGAAAGACAAACAAAAATACAGCAAAAATGTTTGCTTTTAAGACTATTTTTTAATAGAAATCTTAACCTCAAATAAACTAAATATTGGTATATGCAAACCCTTCTTTCCTCTAAATGAGTTTATGTGCCATTTGTTCAAATACCAGGATGATGAACACAGCACGAGAATCAGGCTGAAATGAAACAGGTCAACTGCCAAATTATTAAACTCCAAAGGAAAACACATTTTTAACTATAGGCCTGCACTTGCATTACCTTAGATACTTAAATCTGTCCCTGTTTAGTTTAAAAGTGTTAAACTAATCAAAACTTAAATAAAGGAAACGAGCAAAAAAGGATAAAACTGTGATCACATAACATATTATACTCCTGAATGCTGAGTTCAGTGAATAGTTATACAATATATCCTGGTTTTCAAAGTCTAAGCATGAGCTGAATTTCCAATTTTCTGGTGAACACATAGCTCTTTCCTAGTTTTGATTCTGTACTGACAGTGCTGGTGTTTCCTGTCACCTTTCAGAGATGCTTATTGAAAGAAAAAATCTAAGAACAGACATGTCAATGAACCACAGCAGACACATTTCACATTTTAACTTCTGAGCCCGGAAGAAGTGATGTTCATCCCTCCCTCTGCTAAACAACATCTGTCTCCCACAGGTCTAAGAGTAGAAGCAAAGGGGAAAAAGATAATTAGCATTCTTCACGCTTAGAGAAAGCATTTTACCTTCTTCTCAAACAGCCACATATGCAGTATTCAGACACAGTTTTTAGGCAAACTAATTAAAATACCAAATAAATCCACCATGACAGAACAATCTCATTTTTAGAGCTTAAAACCAAAATAGATGTGTAAGGAGACTGGTCGTGTGTGTAGTTACACCCCTGGTACACTAGTCTAACTACAACTAATTTAGTGAAGAAAAGTTGTTATTCTTAATTTGCTGGTTCTTGATCTGACAAAAAGGGCTCAGTTACCCTCATCACAACCAACATCAAGCATCTAAAAGTAGTCTAGAAAACAAAAAGGGAGAATACACGTAACAGAATTTGCCTGGTCAATGCGAAGATCCACCTTCGGATCCTCTCCTAACACAAGCTCCTACTCATCAGAGGTACTTTAAACACACATCTATTATCTGTATTGATGGGAATTGCTCTGAAGAATTTCCCTAGGCCATAATGCTCCCCTTGATTACAGACACTGTCGGTTACTTAGCATGCAGCCTGTGAGACCTCAGTTCCTAAGTACGGATTCTCAGACAGGCAAGTCTAACACCATCTGTGCATAGCCAGAGGTTTGATTTCCCTATCTCATCAGTGATCTGGGCATAGAAACACACACATTTGCAACCTCCAGACTCATTACACTTGGGGACTAAGCCAAAATAATTAAAATGGTTAATGTTTGTACTGGATACAGCTCCCACCTTCTTGGTAATTAAAAAAAAAAAAAATCGTAAAACAAGATAGTGTCTCTGCACTGGCCCTCTACATCAAATAAAAAAATGAAATGCTCCATCTCTGTCTTGGCATTCAAGGCCTCTGTAGAACTGCCCCTCATTAAAGATGGATTGCCTCTCTCCCGTGACCACGACCTCCAACAACAGCCATGCTTCATTAGAACAACGAACCCATCCATCACATGTGCAGAAATCCAAAGTCTTTGGGCAGCCAGACAGGCTTTGAAGCTCGCTTTCACAGAGAGATGAGTGATTGTGGACCTCACTGTATTCAGAACTAAATGCAAACACTGTTTGTTATGCTTTGTGTTCTCACAATACACATATAGACGAGGGGAAATAGAAGCTCCTGTAAGTAAGCAGCAACAGTTTTATTTCATCCTACATTTTCCCTTCATTTAATAATAAGGCAGACAAAGTATCATGGTTGAAACACCATTTTTACCTAATTAACCACAGCCAGAATTTAACTTACAATGACAGTTCAATATCCCCATTATCAAGTTTTATTTTACCAATTTTTAGTGTGTTTGTTTAATGTGTGGTGTTTGCATGGCCACATTTGTGTAAGGCAATGGCAAATAATCAGTTAAGCTACTGCTGCTTCTCCTTCCTTCCAGCCCTTTCTGTCCTGTCTTTCTCCTGTCTTCATTCTCCTCTGCCTGCACAAAGACAGCTAAAACTGAGACACAGCATTCCAGTTTGATGCTGTAGCTTTAGTATAAAGAAAAATGCAGAAATGAAGCAGCCTAGTTGAAATTTATTTTTAAAAAATACCCTGCAAATGTAAAATGAACAGAGTGCTGCTTCTTAGGAAGCAGGAATTTTATTCGGCAAATTAACTTACCCAAAAAGACTAGTTAAACCCTGTTTTGAGGGCAAACTATATACACATTTTAAGGTGACTCTGCAAGACATGTTCTTGTGCTCCAAGTTCCACCAAAAAAAAAAGTAAAAAAGAGGAACAAGTATGCATTTCCTCTTCTCTTTATCTTTTTTTGTTCCCTACATACACACTTACTCACATAGACTAATTTAAACATACTTGAGCCTGCACAGCAATTCAGTCACCTGCACATTCTAATGCCTTGACTGCAACCCCTGCTTTTCAGCTACCAAATGAGATGGATGGGCTACAAATTTTTTTATAGGAGTTGAGAAAAAGTGTATTATAAAGTTTTGTTTCCACTGTGTTCGTACGATGCTGCACTATCTTTGAAACACCACAAGAACAACAACAACAAAAAAGGAAAACAGAATGATGCTATTTTCATTCTGAAAAGGCGCAAACATCAATATGAGCCACAATCACAGATCATAACCAGGGAACACTTCGTATGGGGGCAGAGCTAGCAAAGTGCCCATGCCAAAGCAGTAGCTCCGTTGTATTACACATCTGCCACAAGATCCAAATACAAACATACATTTTGCTTCCATGATGACTACTATGCCAACACATATTGCCAAATGAGCTAGAAGCATTCAGCTATGTACTAGCAAATGAATCTTCAGCTAAATTATGGATACAAATCTGTATTAGTAGATATGATGATGGCAGCAGACAAAGCCCAAATGCCGTAACAGCCAGACAGTATACTCTCCACCATTATTTAGGAGGCAGGAAGGAACAGAAAAGCTATTCCTTTACACTAGAGGACTCTTCTTGTTTGGCAAAATGTCAGCTGCTCCTTTAAGAACCATTTAAATTCAAACTTTGTCTCTAAATGTAGAATTCAAAGATGTGTGCATGTATAATTACAGCATAACTTCACATTAAATTCTTACTGAAAGACTACTGAAATACTTGATGTAAGTATTTAGACAACCTTCATGAAATGCTGTCTGCAAGGCTTTGAAACCAATACTATAAATACAATTTTCAAAGGCTTTACTTCTTTTCTGGTGTAGGATTTTTTTTTCCTTTTTAGCACTTGCAGCAAAAATGAATGAAACATTCTCAGTATTCTGCATTATACAGGCTTATCTCATATTACATCAACTGAAAGGGCAAGGGCCAGTGCAATATAAAAAAATCTCAGAAAAGGTTTAAGAATCCAGGTTTCAAATTAGAATTTTGTCCCATTTCACACTCCCACCATTCCTTCAGACTTACCCTTACTTAACTTCAAAAGGTTCCCAAAGAAACAGACTTGAAAAAGATTCTTAGATGGCTAAAAGTAATAGAGGTTAAGCACAGAAACATTCTTAGAAATCTTAGTCGGCAGCTACTTGAGGCTGTTAAGTAACTAAAAACCTTTTAAAAGGTGGCTGATGCTTCTCATTTTAAGGCTGACATTTTGGTTTTTCAATTAGAACCTGGACAGCATGTCTAGGTGTTAAAAATGGTGCACCTCGGGGTGCAGACAAGGGGCTTCATGACATAGCAAAGCAGGAATACCTGGTGCTTGCAGCCCCTGCCAGAACAGGGACTCCTGCAGTGCCCTGTGAAAAATGTACACTCAGCAAAGGGAAATTGTTGTTTGTGACACAAGTATTTCAGGTACAGTTACAAACTTAAAAGTGCGGCTACTAAAATAATTCTTCAGCTAACAATTTTGTATTGATACTCAGTGACCACAGCTCATTTTGGCTCAGAAGCAAATCCTATGGGCAGAGAGTGAATGAGAAATTTGTGAATGTCACTAACTTTAGCTCCAGGATAAGGAAAGGATAGCTCTTCCACAAAGGAGCCCAAAGAACACCATCACTACCCCCTTTGAAGTTTAGAGGCGTGGAACACTTCTCCATATGAGGACAGGCTAAGAGCACTACGATTGTTCACTCTGGAGAAGAGAAGGCTTTGGGGAAACCTGATTGTGTCCTTTCAGTAAGAGGGGCTTACAAAAAAGACACAGACAAATGTTTTAGCAGCCTGTGGCAACAGGACAAGGGCTGACAGTTTTAAACTAAAAGAGGGTAGATTTAGACTAGGTATAAGAAAAGCTTTTTATAATGAGGGGGGTGACACACTGGCCCAAGTAGCCCAGAAAGCTGGTGGATGCCCCCATCCCTGGGAACATTCAAGGTCAGGCTGGATGGGGCTCTGAGCAATCAGATCTACTTGAAGATCTCCCTCTGCCTTGCAGAACTGTTTGACTAAAAGACCTTTGAAAGTCTCTTCCAACCCAAACTGTTACATGATTCTATGAAACACAGGAATACAAAGCAGATTAGCAGTGTCACTCCTGTTCAGCATTCCGAGAGGAGGAGCAAGCTGACATTCCAAATTTCAGGGTAACATCCCAACTGTCCACAGTACACATATGCCTGGATCCATAACTCAAATAGCCCATTTTCACAAGCAGTCTTTCTAGGCTATAAACATTACTATTTATTTGTCCATGTACTATTTGTGGCCATGGGGTTTAGAGCAAACCAACACTTGAATATATCCCATCTTCTAAAATGATGGGTTCAGTTAGTACACAAGGAAACTGTCAGGAGACAGCCATGTCATGAGAAGAGGATTGTGCTTTTAACAGTCTCCTCTCACATAAGTCAGTGCAGTACATTGCATACTTGTGTCCTGGCATGTACTGACCAAATACTTGTATGCCAAAGTCTTACAGAACTTTCCCTCTAGCAAGCATTTCCAAAATGAAGTAGAAGATATTTCTATTCTAAAACTAGTTTGTTATTTTTACTAAAACATGAGCTTCTGTTCCTACCTATCCTCCACAAAATAATATCCCACTGAGAAAGATTTCAGCTTTGGAAATGGGAGAAGACGGTGGCCTGAATTTAATGAACATGAATTAAAATTCAGATTTTTATTTTTCCATTGCCCCTCCCAGCATAAATAGATGGGACACAATTTTCCTGCAGTATCCACAATACAGACAGTCCACAAAATTACTGTTTAAATGAAATTTTTTAATTTGTTCTCCCCACCCATTTTTTAAACTTAAGAGTAAACCAGAATCACTAATTCTAGCTCTTCCATAGCGTATCTTCTTTGAAAACATTTATCATATGGAAAATCAGCAATCTTGAGTAGATCAGTCAACTTTAATATTCCTTGAGAAGACTCCCATAAATTGCTACAAAAGTCTGTGTCATAAATATTCTAAGTTGTGGTTTATGAGCAGAGTGAGAAGCTGTAGACAGGAGAGGATAAATACCAGGACTCAGGAAATGCAGTGTAAACTACAGCCAAGCTGAGTGCTGTTCTACTTAAGAAATTAAAGGAACAAAGCTTGTAGAGATTTTAAGGTACAACAAGGGTTGTACTTATGCCAAGCTCTTTGGCATACAGTCTTAGGTAACAGAGAAGGGCGAGGCAAAACAAACCATTTTTGTGCAACTTCATTCACAACAATCCTTCAACTATATTACTTAAATATTTAATACGCAAAAAAACACTTACGTAAGGCTACTTTCTTCCCTGTGAGGGTGGTGAGGCACTGGAACAGGTTGCCAGAGAAGTTGTGGATGCCCCATCCCTGTAATTGCTTAAAGCCAGGTTGGATGGAGCTTAGAGCAACCTGGTCTAGCAGAAAGTGCCCCTGCCTGTGGCAGGGGGCTGGAACTAGGTGATCTTTAAGTCCCTTCTAATCCAAACGACTCCATGACTCTGTGATTCTATACTGCATAGGATAGGATCCAAGCATATCGACTGGATAGGAATACTTATGAACAGGGGGGAGACAGCTGAGACTAGATGTAAACCTCAGCTTTGTGTCCTTTGACTTTTTCCTATGATCTGCATAGAATACAGACAGTTAAAAAAAAAACATTTCATCCAGCCTCTGACAGAAATCGATGCAGACATTTCCAAAGGAGCAATATAAATCGTTGTTACAGCAGCAGTTCCCAGAGTTACAGTACACGGTGCACCAGTGATCTCTCAAAATCCAAAACTTGTACTTGCTTCCCAGTGCCTTGTACTTCCTTGACCAAAAAGAGAGACCTACAATCCCAAAAAAAGACCTACAATCCCAAACTCTGGACCATACTTTTTCATGTGATAATGTCATGGGAAATGCAATTAAGTTAAATGATGACCAAACTATCCCATAATACAACAAACACTTAAGCATATCTAGATTTCTCCCATATAAGGTCAATAAAACTAACGAGGATTCTAGAATTTTCCGTTCTGAGAAGAAAGTACTCATCATTTAATTAATTTTGGTATGCTTTCACATCCAGTTCGATTTTCAGCTGCACATTTATTTATATGATTTCTACCAAATTAGTGCTGTAAACCTTGGCTCTGAATATACTAGCATAAATTTAATTTCACAGTAAAATTCAGTACAAATATGTTCTTTTTGGCATAAAAAAAAGGTGTAAATTTGTGGTGCCAGTATATAGGAAAAAAACCCACCCTTTTTGCCTCTAAATAGAATATACTTAACAGCTAGAAACAATCCAAAATACAACTTTGGATGCAACTCCAGCAGAGTTAATTTATTTTGGTCATATTTTTTGAAGATTCCTTTTTAATGGCTATGTACCTACTACGCGAGTTAGAGCTGGAAAACATGTAAATATAGTTTATAGGAGTTTCTTTTTTCCCTTACGGCTTCCTTAGTCATATCCTACCTTTGCACAGAATCAACCACTTTGTGGTAGCTCTGAAAAACATGAAGGTCACTTAAGTTTCTGTTCAAAGCAAGTAACTTCAAGAGAGAAATCGTGACTTGGCAGCTGAAGGCAGCATGCAAGCAGTGTGCGCTCATCTCATCTGAATCTATTCGCTGCTGTGCTATCAGACAGAAGAGGGTTGGAGAGGGTGTCCTCGTTAGCTCTGTACATCAGCAGGAATACCTGTGTTCAGGTGCTCATGGACTGTTCAAGTAGGCTCATCTGTACACTGTTCCTGGCAGCAGCTCACTTGAACAATATTGTGCAACCAAAGGCACTGTACAGTATCTAAACCACTATTTTTCGCTTGGTGTGTCAGTTCAGAAACACAAAGGAATTAATTTAAAGGGAAAAGTCTATCTCATAGGACACTAAACCTTCAATAAAAGCACTGAAGCTTCAATAAAATAACACCAAAAAGTGCTCAAAAAACCCCCGCTCCCAAAAAACTCCAAACAACCAACCTTCTCATGTAGGAACAGAGAGTCTGATCCTTCAAATGTAATATAGAAACATAATACAGTTTAAAAAATGCACGAGCACACTTACAGATTAGGAATGCTTTGCTTAATCAGCATTAAACATCTAAAAACATATATGCATTTCTTTTCTTCTCTTAGTGTGTAAGTTAATGCCTAAACCCTATCTTGAGGCATGTGAAAATACTCTTGCTACCCCCATACAAACAACTCCAGTTTCCAGAAACCAACAGCAAGAAAATATACATTAACATTTTTTCTCACTGAAAATAATCAAGAATACAAAATGAAACAAAAAAGTCTGCAGTTTTTTAACCCTAAAAATGGTCTAAATTATGTTTTAAAAATTCATTTTGATTTACAGTACATATCTGTTTTTTACAGAAATTTATTAAGTACTGAAACAAATTTTGGCTTTTTCATGTCTTTTTGAACAGAAACAATTTTTAGGATCCAGTGTGAACTTATCAAAATTGTTTTCAGTGCTCTGAAAATGCATTTCTACAAATAAATTACCACCAAATTCTAATAACTGTCACCTTAAAATCTGCACATGTGGAAGGAATTAACATTTCTCATTCTACAGTTCCCATTGCATTTAAGTAAAAATACTTTCCACACTGACATCTAGTGAAGTTTTACAGTAAGAAGAAAAATCATATTCTAATACTTTGTACTTACAAAAGGCTTTAATATTCCAAATTACTTATACTTTAAATTACTAGAATTTGCAATGCACTTGTACATCACACACTACTTTCTTTTGAAGGTATTTTGTCACTATTTTTAATAAATAACATGTTTATCTGTCAAAGGGTCAGACATTCTGATGGGTATATTAGAGAAAGTTACAATGGTAAAATCTGGTGTAATTAACATATGAATAGCAAAGTTATTGTTTTCCTTATAAGGGCTTAACATCCAACGTCAACAAAACAATTTAACTAAAATCAGTGGGAATTATGAATACAGAATATTTTAATTCATACATTTTAAATATTAGTAAGACAAGTCACCTGTCTTCTCTAAGCAGTATCCAAAAAGCCTGTATTCGTACATTTGCTCTGTAATCAATGAAGAAAGGAAGGTTCCTCTGGGAATACCCAATTAGCCTGCTGCCCTGAATCATCCCAGAGCTTAGGCTTGGTAGGCTGTACAGACACCACACAGAGTCTTTGAGGGTTCAGAAAGGGAGGCACCGTTAAGGAGAGCACGTGAATTCCTTGATCCCAGAGCTGCCCATCTACTCACAACAGGCACAAGATACAACCTCAGATACCTTCTACCCTCCTTGAGCTGTGCTCCAGAGAGGCAAGAATGATGCTCTACCAGCTACAACATTAATTTCAGAACTTACTAAGGTTCTAAAGGCAAAGTCTCATTTTTATGCCTCATCAAAAAAAAAGGCAGTTAATCACTGCCTGACATAACATACAGGAGGCTCAGTGCAGACTCTGGGGAAAATGCATCACCTACTGAACGACAAGCAAACCAATAAATGCTTTCTGCAGTGACAGATACTTGAAGAGAGACAGATAATTCATTCCCCCCCTCTCATTAGTTGGTTTCACTCTAGATACGAGTTTGGGCTCTGCTTGCTCAGACTGCCATATAGCTGCAGTTTGCAACAGCACCATTTGGCTTCAAATGAGGCTTCAAGCCTCAAAACACAAAGGAAAACAAAGGGAAGGTCCATTTAGACAGAAATTGCACTTAAAATGGAAGCATGTCTGGGCAAAAGGTTTTCAGCATTTTCTTTGTAAAAACGATAGTGATCTAGAAGTCCAAAAAATCCCTGGGACTGGGAGCCCAGCACTTCCGTTTGAGCTTCAATCTGCTGACATCACAGCTATTGGCTTTTCAAGATGAGTCTGGAAAGCTAGATGTTTTCTGGGGCTTGAGGGAGGTGTTGGGAAAAACAGCTGGATATTAAATTATATTTTGGCTTAAAGCTGCCTGAAGCTATGTTACACACTTGTAATCACTTCAATTGCAAGGCAAAAATACCAGTAATTAATTACGGCAATGTGACAGGATTTAAATAAACCAAACAGAATTCTTGGTAGTATATAAAATGTAAATATCTGAAAGCTATCAACATTTTATGCACTGAAATTAGTTCCACTTGCAATGGCATCAGAATGAGTTTCTCCAGTTAATAACCTTCTCTTCATCTGAATCTAATCTTGACAACAAAACCACCATCGAGAAGTAAAAAATGGAAAAATTGCTTCTGTTTAAAACAAGGAACTCTTAATACAATACACAGTGCAAGTATTTCATCACAAAGAGGCTCAATAATCTGAAGTAATATCTTAACTCCAAGTCATCCTACAGTGCTGTAAGCTGTCTGTGGTGACAATAAGCACTGTGTCTAGGTGGATCCAAGCACTGGAAACCCTTCAGAAGTATACACAGCGTCAGCCTCAGAATGTGGCAACAAAAATCTTACTGAATCCCAGAGTTCACTCTGGTTTTGCTTTTTACAGAAAAATGGTGGTTTATACACTAAACTGAAAGGATGTCTGAAAAAAGAAAACATACATCTCTGTCTGGTATCACAGCAAATTCAGTAAGCAGCTCTTCACAGACAATGTAGAGAAGTCATGTGAGTTCAAGTAAAATGGATTAGCTTTTGCTGAAATCAGTGCAAAAACATGAACCGAACACTAGCAACTGAACCTCAAATAATCTTCAAGAATAACATAGATAAAGAGTTCATTTCCATACAATCCCTCTGGACTGAACTGAAACGAGAAAAAAAACATCTGAACATCTGGTACCACCACAATAATGGGTATGAAAACCTCTTGCTACCCTTTCATTTCTGTGCCACGTTGCAGGACTGAAATTACTACTTGGATAGTTCTGAACCATGGTCAAAAAATGCAAGTTCCAAATTCCGCCTGCAAACAGAAATGAAGTCACTGTAAGGGTACCTGCTTAGCCATCATTAAGGAGCCAATCTGCCTGACTAAATAAACAATTCGAAACCACTCCACTAAGCAGGCCATGTCTGAAAGCAAAGTCTGCTTTAATTCAGTAAAATATGCTTCATGATATAAAGGTAATTGACTGACAAAGACTTTTTTTTTCTCACCTATAAGCAATCCTAAATGTATGCCTCTCACATTCTCTATAGCACCAAATAATATTTCAGTGTATTATTTTCTTAATTTTTGGAGGACCTAGGGCCAAGCTCAGTAATGAATTTAGTCTTTGAAAATCAACTATACGTACTTACTCAAGGAAATTAGACAGTTTATCATTAGACTTGAGACCCAGGCCAACCTGACCTGCTGAAGGAAAAGAAAAAGAAGAAAAAAAAAATCACCAACGTCAATTCCTTGCCATGCAGTGCTTGTGTAATTAGCTTACTGAAACCAATTAAACACATGAAGATGCAGTTATAAATAAATAAATGCTAAAATGCTAGATGAGAAGACTTGATTATTCTGCCAAGTTCAGCGACAGATGCTAAAATGATTCCACATTCCTTGGCTGAGAGGTTTAGAAAGGATACCCGTCCCATCCAAAATACCCCACCAGACACCAACTGAAGATATGATTTTGTTCACACTCAAATCAAGCAGGATGTTTTTAATACAAACTCCTATGGAATCAGATTCTCCAGAATACAGGAATACCTCAGGCACAAACAACTAAATAAGAGTTCCTCTACCTTCAAGCCATCTCCTAGTTTGCCAATGAAGCTCCAGCAAAGGAGTATCTAGGGCGAGCGTCATCTCACCTAATTTTATTCATTTGAACTTTTGACTTGAAGCATGAAGTCTCTATTTAGGCTCTTCCTCCCATCAGCTGTAGATGGGCATTCCTTGAGAAAGTAAAGTCCCACTTAAAGATATATATCCAAAACCTCTAAATTGTCTGCACCTTGAAGTTATGTAGAGGTTTATCTCACCTGTTATTCACTGGTCAAATAAAATATAACTATATTCATACACTAAGGAAGGTAATTGTCTCAGTGCACTGGGGTAATAATAAAATCTCAAACTCAATCTCTCTACTTTTCAATCCGTCAAAAGAGGAAAACATATTTCTCAAGTATCTATTTTAAAATTGAATTAAACTTCTGTTGGGGCATTTCCTCTCAAACCTCTTCTATGGACTGCCTGGATAGCTATCTCAAACCAGGCATTTCATTTAAGACAATGGAAAAATAAGCAAGATGAAACCCTGACTTAGTGCACAGCACCACAAACGTACATTTAGATTTAACTGAGCAAATACTGAAATTTCACTTCCCTATCTTTAATAATACAGATAACCCATTTAGAGTCTTTTGACTATTAACAATGGTAATTTAAATTGACCTTAACATTTGTAGGGGGTGTTTGCACACCAGGAAGCTTAGAGGATGAGTCTAAATTCATCTAAATCCATTTGGAATAAAATAAAGCAGAAAGCCTGCAGAACACACAAGGTAATTGAGTGCATAGGACAATCTGGGCTGAAAGCCTTAAGTTCATTAATTGTCATTAGAACACTGTGGACTTTGCCAGTCCAGTCTTATCACAATGACTTGGCCTATCCACATTACTCCTTGAAATGGTGAAGTCCATCAAGTTTTGGTCAGACTGAGGATCTTGGGGAACACCAAGGTGTAATAGGATTTCAAACACCGATGCTTATCCACTAAGAACTGCAATAAGTATATCTTGCAGTTTTCAGTCAATAGAAGAGTGTGTGGAAGAAAATTAAAAACACACCTTTTCAACATGCTACCTAGTTCAGTTTAATTCTTAGTATCTTTGATTGCCTTTCAAATAGAGCAAATACTTGTTTTTAACACAGAAGCAGGTACTCAAATAAGATAAACAAGTCAGCTTGCAGTAAACCAGCTTCATCTAGTAGCTCATAGTATGTGTAGTGGAGACAATCTGCTGACATTCCACAAATCTAAGTAAAAAAACCCATCACACAATTTGTGTAATTTTAAACACTACAGACATATTCAGAGGTTTAAGTGATTCTGTGTTAAAATTTTCACCTCATATGAAACACATTATTTAAAGAAAAAAATGATGCCACATATAGAAACATGACATTATTCATAAGCCATACTAAAATTACCCTAAACACTGAAGTTACATTTTATTCTGTAATGCTTCTTTTTCTGAAAACAAACAACAGAACAAGCTAAAGAAACAAACCAAACTTCTGCTGGGGCACAGAAATCCTGTCCAGATGGACTTCATAGGCAGGTAAAATAGAAGCAGTGACCAACAGGCACTTTCCACTGCACTGCTTCAGGACATGCCCATACGTGCAACTCCCATAGACATACCTGAGGCAGTATACCTAAGGACAGCAATATGACAGCTAAGGCCAGCCAGCAACAAGGCCCGGCCTTGTCCAGTCACTTGCCGATGTATTCCCTTTTTGGGTGGATGTCGAACCTCATTTAAACACTGTGCTGCTGCTGCAGTTGCAACCATCTCGAGTCAACAGTGTGAAACTCTTTGCACATAAGTGTGAAACTTACGTGTGTGAACAGAGCAATGTTTCGACAGCAACACAAAAGCATTCTAATAGGCAGATACCACCTCTCAACTATCCACTTATAACAATGAGAAAATGCTGGACTGACTTCCTACACCTGGTCTGAGGCAAATGTCAGGTGTGCTGCTGCTTGACATAAAGGTCCTATGGAAAGTGGTCAATTCTCTGCTGCTATCTCTTCCTAGCTATTTCACCCTGACCCAAACACTTGAATTAGCGGATCTCACCTGAGGAAATTTTTTAATACTAATATGAATTTAAATAATTCCATTTATTTGAATTAATTAACTTTCCTATGTAAAGTAGAGCAGCATTAATTACCTATATTCTACAGACTAAGAGAGTGAGATAGGCAGAGAGGAGCTCTGTGGTACGGGAAGTAACTGAAGAAAGAACCTGAACAAGACGGATATAAAACTTCCAGTGAGATCAGTGGGTGTTACTTAAATCACGTGCTGCTGTGGGTCACCTGGCACCCACTCATGAGATTAAAGACACAATGTTAAAGAACAGCACTAGGGACCAACCAGCAATATTCTAAACCCATAATACCGAGTATAACCAACCACACAGTTAATGCATTTACATCACTGTCACGCCCCAGTATGAGAACTGCTGTAAACCAGAAAAGTCAGAGTGCCATAAGTGAACATGTTAACCTTCTTTTCTCTTCCACTCCTCATTCTTTCGCTTTTCAAAGGACAACAAGGTTTCCAGAATAATTTGCACACCACATGTGCTCTTTTTCCCAATTCAAGGTCCAGGATCACAAAATGAAAGCTGAGCTACTCACAGTTACATAATTTCCTGAATTAGGACCTTAAGACAAAGCAAATGTACAATAAATGAAGATTAACAATGGCAACACTAACACTCTACATGTGTCAATAAGCAATGCCTTATGGGTAACTATATGCCAGTCAGCTGGCCAAAAACACTAGCTAAGAAATTTTAAAGGCAATCTTCAGTCTGCATAAAGCAGGCTTTACACTCCTAGTGTGCTTACTGAGTATGCTTCCAACCACCACCACCACTCCTTTAATACTCTTTCTGGGTTTACAGTGTTATTGCTCCTAGAGAATGGTGAAAGAACAGGTCAGGAACTTTCATTTTCATCTGGATTTTAACTCCTGGAATGCGATGCAACAGTCATACATATTTAAATGCACAACTGATTCGAGGGTAAAACTCACGGAGGAGAAATTGAAATTCTGTCATTTTGGCTCTTTACTGCCTCTACTTTCTACTTCATTAAGACAGAAAACATTAGTATTATTTTTTAGCATTCTACTTTTGGGGTATGCTCACTTTGCACAGGACAAAGGAAAAGTGAACAGGATCTTCATAGTTTGTAAAGAGAGAAGTATGTAACACTATCGTACATAACCCACAGCAGGAAATATCTGCAGACTTCAAATGCTAATTTATGTTTTGTTTCCTAACAAAATCATATAGAGATTTCAGCTTTCTTAGAAGTGCTTCTGCTACACATTACCCTGGAGGAACTCACCCAGTCCTCTCCCATCCCAAAAGTCTGAGAACCTGCCTTGCAATGATACTTCTTCAACAGAGTCATTTTGGAGCTTAAAAACTCTCTTACTCTAAAAGGTTTGCTGATGGGGGGAAAGCATAAACTTTTCCAGGTAGTTAGTATGTCGCTTCCCTTCAATTCTCTACAGTAGCTATAGCCAACAGTACAGACTACATCCCATGTTCCAAGATTCTTATATCCAAAACTAAATCTGAATCAGCAAGCCTCTACAACACCTGGAATGACAACAATGAGTACACAGCAAATAAAAATGATTGTTATATAGTTGAAAAAAACATTTTCTGTATATTTAAAAGAAATAAACTTTTCTTTAAAAAACTATAAATAAGCATTGCCAATTACATACAGGGGAAGACAAAGAAAGGGCCTAGTCTTTCATTTATGAATAAAGGCATCTGGAACAATGCCTATACAAACCTACTAATTTCTTTGTTAATTCCACCTTGTTTTCCCATAAGCATACCTGGTTTTCTGTAACCAATTTTGATCTGCATAAATTCTTCCCAGAAAGTGAACAATTACCTAACCTAATGATTTCTCCATTAATGGACATTTTGGCAAGAACAGATAATGGAGAAATCCTTGATTAGTTTCAGGAGAATTCTGACTAGCATAAACAGGCATTACATCAGCCAGAGCCTCAGAGCAAGCTTCCTTTAAATGCAGGACATTCATTGTGCTGAGGGAATATGACTGATCTAGGTATCCTGAGAAGATCAAAGTGTAGCCAAAATGGTTTTTTGCTTTTGCAAGAGATGGGCACATCTGAGGCCCTGATACCCAAAGATGTTATTCTAAATGGATGAAATACCTGCTCTTTAGATACTAACACCCCCTCTTCAACTGCAGCTCTAGGCTCTGTCTCTCTCTGTCCTATGCACTGGCTGAGCTGCAGTCCTAGATCCCAAGACACAGCCCAAATGAACAAGAGGACACAATCCTTTTGCAGCCCCTTCTCAGCCCCACTCCATCTACAGCCCTAGGCTCCCTCTCCCAACCCTAACGCTAGCCCCAGCCCAACGCATCGCAACCAAATCATACTCCCTCAAAGGTCCAAACCACCATTTTCTCTTGAATTTTAATTCCTTTATCAGGGAATGTTCTTCAAAACTCAGTTTGACATCAATAACATAGTCATTATTACTAATGCAGCTTTTTTCATTAAGCCACAAGAATCCAAAGAGGCAGCTAGCCCCTCAGTCACTGAAACACAGACTACATAGCTGCAGTTCTACTGTAGTGCTGCCTTTGAATACCACTGTTCACTGAGCAGTTAATGTGGTTTCCCTCTAAGCACAGTGTGAAATTAAGAGTGAAAAAGGAAAAGAACAGGTATTTTTGAATGCAAAGGATCATGGTTTGGCACCTGAAATGTATTAGAGGATTTACCACAAAAGGATTAAGTTCTGTCTTTTTAGCAGTTGAGTTGGCAAGAAAACAAATTCAGGAATCATGCTTACAAAAGGTGACATACTAGAGTTTGCACATCCTTAAAGTATAATCAAAAATGATAGGCACTCAGGTGTTATGAATCCTAGCCTGCTTTAAGATAGGTTAAATTTGTGCAACCTCCATTTTTTCAGCAGTAAAATGTAAAAAATAATCCTACCTTTTCTGACAGTAGGACTATGAAGCTTAATTCATTTAAATTCTGTGAAAGCCTTTTGAGCTCCTTGTATTGAAATTGTTATTTAATTAAATATTCTCATTATTCCGAAGGAGCAGCTGTAACAAAAAAAAAATCTTATTTCTTTTATTGCACATTGCATTTTGCATGTAACTGTCCAACCCCCCCAAAAGAGCACTAGTCCATCTGTCCCTGTTCTGATAAGGATTTACGATAGTCAAACTATGTTATATGAGAAAAGCATCAGGGTTTTAACAGCACTTTTAAATTCCTTATATTAATTTTCTTTTCCTGAGTTTCATGTACATTTTAAAATAGATTTGTTTATCCATTATAATACATTCTAGTCTCCTTGACTGTCTTATTTAGTGAATTAGAATGGCTTTCAACTTTATTTTTATGGACATAGAAACAGAAATGAATGGAACACATTGCTTTGATTTCCCCATCTACAAACAAGCCCAAAGTTGGTGTTGCTAGTTCTGAGACAATACTGCACTGTTCTTCACTTAAATGTCATCTACTTCTGAATAAAATCACAAGGAAAAGAAAAAGAAAACATAAAAGAGATGCTGCAGACTTAAGTAATACTGGTTAGAGCATAACTCCGAAGTTCTCTTTCAGCTTTCCAGAGTTTAAGAACTCCAGAGTGAAGTAGCTTCCACTCAGAGCTCTCATGTACTACTGACTAGTTCAGTGATGCTTCCCTTGATTATAAATGCTGGGACAAAGAGTCTGATAGATCTGAATTAGTATAACTATTAACAGTGTTTTTCCCTGGGTTGCAGTCACAGTGCAGATCATGGGGGTCAAATGCAATAAACTGAGTATGAATCTGACCAAAAAACTAACAGAAACACAGCAGGCAAATTCTTGCCCCTGTTGTGATCCCCATCTGGTTGGAGAAAAACTTAAAAGGCTCCAATTGGTCCTAAAAGATTAGAAACAATAGAAAAAAGCTACCCAGAAGACAGCACTGGAGAAAAAATTTGTAAGATTACTCTCCCTGGTCCACAGGTTCTGTCATATACACTTCTGAGCAGGAGTGGCCACATGATGCATGGAAGGCCATAGCCAGGTGTGCAACACAGAGAACAATGAGGAATGATTAAAGTAATTTACATGGTCCACAAGTGTCTAAGACAAAACAAGGGGGTCTCCAAACTCAACAGTTCAGGATCTCAAAGATTTTACCGCAGTAGAAAGCCACAACACCCAGAGTCCTGCACAATATTTTTCTTGTATATAAAGTGGTCTTTAAAAAACCTTTGTGCAATCTGCAAGTCAGCAGCTCTGAGACCAGAAAGTCTCTCTGCATTGCAATAGCAGAGCTGCATATTACCAAACTAGGGAAAGCAAGCCAACATTGCTTTCTGCTGAACTGACACGCTCCCTTCAGATCATTTCATATGAAATTTGGAATAAGTGCTACACTTGGAGGTGTAAGTAGCACTAGCAAACATGTTATTTCCCTCGGACAAAAGGTTTCAGGTCATTTAAAGAAAAGCTTCTTACATACAGTATATTCTGACACAATGGGTAGAGACTAGCTCCTGTTTCTTTCACAAGGCTTAAAGAACAGGATGTAGCACAATGTCAAAGGTATCTGCTTGTCTCAGTCAATGCAAAGCTGAGCCCCACAAACCATCTAACATTATATACTCACTGCCAGGTATTGTTTGAAAACCAAACCTTTTAAAATATCAGTTTTCTTAGTCTAAATTGGACACAGTACCCTTGTAGTAATCTCCTTCTAGATGTGCTACACTTCTTTCTCAGGATTCAGAATTGCCACTTACAATCAACCAAAGGAACAAAATGTTTCTATTATTTATGTTGATTTTTTCACGGATGGTAAAAGGATTCATCATCATGTCAGCCCCTTTATTGTTACCTACTCTGCCTACTGCCTATGAGACTCAGCTGTAGCTCAGGGCCAAGCAGTGAAAGGCAAATCCCCTACACCAAGTTGGCTTGTCCTATCAATTCTTTAGAAGGCAGCATGTAGGCATAATGAAATGAAAAGCAAAGAAAACCATTTAAACTACCTTGCCATGTAGTTTGTGAACATCATATCTTATCTGAGCAAATTCACGGAGTCCAAAAGATCCTCCAATGAGATAGAGCTGAAAACAAAACGAAAACAGATGTGTTAGGGAAAAGAATGCTTTGCACACCTACAATAAATACTGTGCATACTGACCCAATTCATTTACCGAGGGACTCTACTATTTTTCCAACAGAAACACCAGGAGCTGAAGAAAATAAGTATGGGTGCTTTCTTCCACTCTCTGGGCCTGGATTTCACACATTTCCTCCTTCACACAAAGACAGCTGCTACATGACTCAGACTTTCTAGGGACTTCCTCTCCTCTCCTCTTACCCCTTCTTTTCCCTCCCCATGTGGTTTCCTGACATAATGACAGAAAAGAACCTTTACCTCACTGCCACAGGTTTTATTCTCATAAATTTTCAAACTCTATGGGGAAGTAACAATGCCACACTGACTTACTCTGATGTCTGTGGGTAACAGATCTAATTAAGCTTCTGAACAGACGGTGAGTGTAGCTATAGTTCAATAATATATTATCACCCAGGCTAAGAAATTATATCCAGCACACCTACCCTTTTATTAGTCCTTAGTTATCCTGCAATTTCCTCTATGCCTGTGAAGCTCAAGAATTATAAATGGAGAAATGGGGGGGCTTCATATCCACATAAGAAATCATTATATTATTCTTTCTTATAACAGACTGATATCACAAAACTGTGTATGTATTTTTACCATTAGAAATGGACAGACTATCCAAAGATCAAGTACTGTTTAAAAAAAGCAGATACTTGAAAATTAGCTTAGAAATCTAGCTACTTTGTGTAAGTCAGGTCCCTTGCTACTGCTCTGACCTGACAGAGTGTCTGCTGCTCTCTGTTAATGCAGATGCACAGGAGGCCAAAAAGTGTCACATCTAAAGACGCACATCTAAGGAAGGTGGAAGCATGAGGAAGCTCTAAGGACCTGAGTGAAGGTAAAGAAAAAACCCAACCCAAACAAAACCCACCACCACCACCCTCTTTCATCATGCAACTTTGCTTTTACAGTCCTTCATTACAGGCTGTTGCTGAACTGCTGTTTTCTACACACTGCTGGCTGATTTCTTACTACATATTAGGTTTGCAGCAATGGCCTGTGTCCAAGAATTCTTATAATTATGCTGCACAGGTAGTCAAAGTGTGTGTTCTTTCCAAAAAGTAGAAGTTCATGTCACTGTGGCCACAAAGAATTAGAAATTAGAAACAAAACCCCGCCTTCTACAGTTATTCATTCTCAAAGTTGCAGGACTGCATAATTTCCCACCAGGCAGGTAAAACTACTCACAACCATGTGAACATTCTCTCCACACACACTTAGATGGTGGTAAGGTACAGACTGGTACCCCAGAACTGATGTACTCTGTCCAAAGAAGAAGAAACCCTTCACTAATAGCCAGGAGTTAAAAGTTCCAGAGCCTCTTTCTCGCCCTTTCAATAAGCCTTAAAATCTAGCTGATAATTAGAAACAAATAGACACAAATTTTGGAATATGAACACCCAGTTGCAAGGCCACATACCACTGATTTCAGAAAGCCAATCAGAAAATCATCATATGGTACCAAGTCCAGCGACTAGAAATATGAATGACCAAAAACTGGATGGCCTCATACTTGTGCCATAACCATTTCAAGGGATTAATGCAGATATTGAATCATCAAAATACTCAGTAGAAAAAAAAAGAAGAAAGAAAAGTCTTCCTTGTATCAGTATTTTGGTAAGAAAAAATAACAGAAAGCAGAACATAAAGTGTTCAAAATGGTTAAAAAGAACCTGAACATTAGTCAAGATTTATTCAATCAAATCAGAAGATTTTTCAGATGAAGACATGGTAGCACATAATGCTGAAAATCTCAACTGTAATTGAATTTTAACATGGTTGATGCCTCAGCATTAATTTTCATTAGCTGATCTTCTTTAATTCCTAACAAGTATTATGTTAATTAACAGCCACTGTCTTACTAAACTTTAAGTCCTAATAAACACAAATCTGAGATGCTATAGACAAGTTTATGGATGTTACAAACCAGAGTTTATTGCCTTTTTTTCATATTAGTATGTTGTCAAAGAATGTCTACGGCAGGGCAAAAGCAACTGCACTAGAAACGGTTCAGTTGTTAAACCAGGCAGAAAGCAGAAATTACTTGTGACATCAATTAAAAATTAATTTGCCCAACAATCAACTTGCATGGAGTATATCCTGGTATGAGATGCAATATGAACAACTGGAAGACTTTGGCTTACAAAGTCATGCTGCAAGCTGAAAAAGAAATATTACATTCTTTAGCTTTAAAACTCTGTAATGTGCACTGCAACAAAGGAAAATCAAGTTGAAGGTTATTGCATGAATTAAGTCACGTGCTACTAATTTTGTCTTATCACATCCTATCACATGTTTGACAGTAACCATCCATGACACGGTGCACTTTACATTTGCAGCTACACACAGTAAAGAAGTTGATACACACACACCCCTCTCATTTCCTGGTTTGGAATTCAGGTTTTGGCCTGACACTGCAGTTTTACTCACAATATCTTGGTACTACCAAGGGGAAAAAACCCACTTGGTTTGTGATGTACTTTTGCTCTTCATACAGCAGGAGCAGCATAACAAGCCTGGCAAACTGGCACATTTGGCTTAGCAGGCATTACCAGTACAGTTGCCTTTACATTTACAATACTGCAATGGCTGACTTATCTTACCATGAAACATCAGTTAAGCTCCATCAGAGACAAAGCACACTGATGCTGTAAGGAACTACAAATGCTGCTGAAATATTACACAGTGTAATGCTGGAAGGTTAGGACTAAGATTAAATAATTTTGCGAAGTACAGAATACACACAAAGAATATAAATAATATGTTTACAAGTCCACTTTACCAATGTTCTAAAGAACAAAACATGATGTCTGAATTCATTGCAAAACCAGACCAGAATCAGTCATATTCAGCACTTATTTAATCAACCAACAGCATGTCAATATAGTCAGCTGACAGCCCTGAGCATGAATTGCATTCATCTACACAAGCCAGAGCAGCAATGGACAGCTATTCAGTCAATTACCTTTTTGAAAACTGTGTTCAAAAGCCAATAAAAGAAGGTATAAATGAATTTATGCAACTATAATACCATTAAAGGTAGCACAGGACTCCGTGACTGACAGTGCATTGAGTAGAAATACCAGTCTTGGCTTTAACTGTTTCCTTTGTCTTCTGCTGCATTACGAGGGAAGATGTTCTCACTACCTTAATTTCAGTTAGCTGTATTTACAGACAACAGTGAACCAGCAAGAGTCACCAGTCAAAATAATTAGCAGCAGGATAAGACTCAAAATTTCCAGCACCATTATCAGCTTGTTGGCTTTGCAGAGTCTGTATGTCTCACATACTTTTCTAGTTCCCAAAGCTGTAAAACAGAGATAATCTCTACACTCCTTGCAAAATGCTCTTCAGTCAAAAAAGCACTACAATGGACAAATTTGCCCAGTGTAACCCAAAAGCAACAGTGAAGTCCAGTATGTTCCATCCACTAGTCTAGGCATAAAGAGACAGTAGAAGTTATTCAGGATGCCAAATAAATATAAGTTAGGTTGGCAACATTCTAATGAAGTCAGGATCGAGTTCACTCTCCTGTTAACTGAAGGGGGAAAAGTCATGTCACATATAATAAAAATTAAATATTTTTTTTCATTACAATTTTAGAATCATACAGATACTTAATGTACATGATAAAATATTAAGGCACTGGCATTTGAAGGATACTCAAGCTGGAAAGTTCATATATACCTGCATTATTTTATTGTGAGAGAACTATTCATTTTATTTGCTTCACAATGCAGAGAAAAAAACATTACGTAGTGAACATCATCTATCTAGTTACTTGAATGCTCTCAGCAGATTGATGAAATGATAGTAACTTCTCATTTCTTCCTTTACACCAGAAGTTTAACTTAGGGAGGCAAAAATCATTAACCATACTAGTTAGCCAGCACTTAACACCAAAGCAAACAGCTTAACAGCACTGCTAGCACAACCCCCATTAAAGATCCCACATTGGATTATTCCTTTATATTTCAGTGAGTACACAAAAAAATCCCTACAATGTTGTAATGCAATTATGCATGCATGGAAGACTTGCATGTTCCAAAACAAAATGAAAGATAGGATGTGACATAAGAGCACCATCTGTCACATACACTCAGCAACCTCAATAAACATTTTATGTAAAAAAATGACATAAAATTCTCTTTAATAACATTATTTTTAAAATTCTATTTGTTCACATCTCCATTGGGAAGTATGTTATGCAATCAGTTATAGATGGCATCAGACTGATCCCTTGAACTGCATCTTAGGATGGGAAATACTTGTATTTGTCACCAACTAGAGTGGGTGGTCACTGAGTGCTCGTAACAGCAGAACTTGCAGCAGATCCCTTTTTTAGCTTCCCGCATAATCTAAAGCGGCCAGCTTCACTTCATTGGGTTAACAAAAGAATAAGAAACTGTTTCTCTGGCAGCACCAGCAATTTGCCATATTATAAGGCATCCCTGTTGTTAGAGAAAGCCATTCCTACTACAGCAGCAGTTGTGAAAGAGATTATTACAAAGCCACAAATCCCTAAATTAACCAAATCACAATGTTTAATGCTGGCAACACAGATCATGTGGTGGTAGATGATGTTAGGATACATATACAAAGAAGGAACATGGTAATTTTCTAACCTCTTCTTCAAGACTGCTGCTGCAGAACTCTCCAGCTATTCATCATGAGCTTCAAAACTAGAGCAGTAGTGAATTATTTTAGTTCAGTTTGCAGTGATCACAGCAAAGAGAGTTTTGGGGTTTCTTTTTTAAAAAACTGTCAGATGTGCAGTGCACGACTGGTGAAAGATGGCAATTTGGCAGTCCAGAAGACTGAAATCTCTTTTCTTTTCTCTAAATAAAAGTAGCAGGGCAAATTGCCAGTCCCAGAAAAGACCAAGCAAGTCATCTTAACCTGAAGCGCCCCCCTCTGACAGCTCTAACTCTGAAAAGTTTATTTCCTACAGCCATTCCTGCACTTGGCTCTAACGCTGAAACTGTGGAGAAGAGAGAAAAACAGCGCAAAGTCTTCTCAGAAACTTACTAAATCCTCTCTTCACCTTCAATGGAAGCAAAAGAGAGCCTACCTTTATTCTTGTCTGCAAAAAATGGAAATAACTTAGTTTGCAGCAGAGGTCTCCTTTGGGGGAAAACAGAAACCAAACCCATGCATCCATCAGGAGTTATTTCATTCAAAGGCACATCAAGGAAGCGAATGGTCTGACTTAATGAATATGCTAGAATCACACATTGCAGAAGGCTGAACTGCATTACATTCAAAAATGGATGACATATAGCAGTAGATGACCACATGGATACCATGCTGGCATTCAGGAAGAGCAGCTGGTATAAACTGGAGCCAATTGTAACTGACTGATAAAGCAGAGTGTAGTTTGCACAGCATGTAGAACATGTGCAGAATATTAAACTTGGCCCAAGGTATCAGGTTAATTGGTTCAGTGTAAGAGCATGTTCAAAGCAATGATTTTAAAGATTGCAAATATGAATGGCTACAGGCCAGAGAACAAAAAAAAATCCTGTCCATAACCTTTCAATCTTACTATTCAATGTCTATGAGAAAACAAAACCTTTGTTTGTTAAAATGTCCAGTTCATGATAGGTTTTAAACCAAAGAAAATGCATGTAACAGAAACCAATCTAAGAATAATACAGAAGAGATAGAAAACCATATGTTCCTCAATGTGAGCATGAGCAAAAAAGGGCATTTTCAGCCACAGCATTGTCATTTTGTATTACACACATTGCTTGGGCTGGTCAGACAGCAAGGGAATTTCACTCTGCAGCTGCAGCTCTTCAAAATCCAAGTCTGCTATGGTGGTTAAGCTGCAGTTTCTGAACACCACCTTCATTTTCTCCATAAGCTTCTAAAAACCAAAATTTCAATTCCTTATTAAAATTGTAATTTCCACTACTCACAGATTCAAATCTATCCAAGGTAAACTACAATGAGAAAGTGTTTACATCTTGTGGCAAGCTGGTGTCCTTCTGATGTGTTTATTGCTCAAAACTGCAATAAACTGAGACCTGCATGAAAGAACATAAAAAGAAACCACAATAAGTGTTATTTCCCTCTTGCTAATCCTGGACAGGGAATGAAGATTAAATGTTCTGTAGAATAAGCATGAATCTTACACTTTTACCATCACAATCCCTTGAAGAAGTTGGAGGCCTAGAGCAGGACTAAACACACAGAGTGAAAACAGGCAAGTTTGTACTACTTTTTCTGTGGTGAGGCTCCACAGAGAACCTCAGTTCCCCCAAGTGCCAGATTAGTCCATTCTAACAGCATTAAACAATGCAAATACACTCTTTATGTGTTGAAATGAAACAGAGGGGAAATCTGAAGTATTAAAGAGTGCCTATTTCTTTGTCTCACGTATCTGGAAAACTGTTCTCGAAGATTAAGAACAAAAAATTTAAGGCATTGATTTGAAAGGAAAACTCAGAAGTTTTAAGACTTAACAGTCAACTGAAAGATGGAAGTCAGCTAATTCAGACTGCACAAACTGGAGTCCACAGAAGCCCATTCAGCCTGAACACTCTGGCTTCCGCACCAGCACAAGCAGTTCCAGGGGTGGTTTTGTCTGGAACAGCTCCACACTGTGGATCCAAACACACACAGATGAACAGGAGATGCAGAGCAGAAGCACAGCAGGAGCCAAAGACATATCTCATCATAGGTCTAGAGACCCAACATGTATAATACAGGCTACTGAAGCATAAAAACAGCATTCTGTTATTCACTGATTGGGAGCAACAACTTTTAAATTCTGAAAACAGTTTTGTATTTATTGCTCTTCTAGGCTGCAAATGTAATACTTGTGACTTTTACAGGCAATCACAATTTATCTACAAATATTAGAAGTCAGAATTATCTTCTCATGGGTGAAAGTTAACTTCTATTCATTTCTCAAAAATGTATTAACATCTAAATCAACTGTTCTGCAAATGTCAAATTTTATTGTAAAGTTACATGAAGTAATAGATATTAATAAAAGTCCTGCAATTCAGTATTATGAATTGTTCAAGGCAATAATGTGAAAGACGTTAGCAATAACACTGACATATCTAAAAGTGAAAAATGCTGATTGCAGTAATCCTTCTTCAAACAGTATCAGAAGATAATATAATAACAGTTTCTACTCATAGACACTGATAGCAACAATAAGATCTCAGAATCGTGATTACTCCCAAGAAAAATTTTCCATATTTCCAGTGTTCATAGCCTTTTTTTACAGGCAGGTCCTCCAGAATCTGTGGGGAAAAGTGTGCCTTGTATTTAGCATACCCCAGGACTCCAAATTCAGCAGATTTTTATGAAATGAACTAGAAATGTTGAATTTTAAAAAATCTATGAAATTTTAACCCATTAATCCTGTAAACTTTCACTTTAAGTAGCTCACAGGATAACTAAATATCATTTTATATATCTGCAAAACATTTCTGGGCATCAGTCCTTGCTCCCAGGTGACCCTGACTTCACACCGGTGAACAAAACTAAGCCATGGACATGTAATTTCATGTCCTGATGTCTGGAAAAGTTGTTTTGGTTTTGTTTGTCAAAACAACTGGCTCATTAATGAGAGCCTGAGATGCCACTGACCTTCTCTAATGGTGCCTGGAAGCACTGACCACATTGCTGCAGCATTGTTAGGGCCTTGTTCTAATCTGACCTTTTTTCTTGTCCTGTACATGATACACATTCTTGGTGCCCCCTGATGAAGTGTTTATCAAAGTAAACTTGCACTGTTCAAGGCAGCAGCGTAGATGGCATTGTAGTACAGCCTGTGGTAATGATCACTGGCGGAAATAGATTTTAGGAGCGTATTTATTAATAGAAAAATCTTGCACTACTCCAAGCTACTTGTACCTTCTCCTTTGGCAACACTAGGCATGCCATGTAAAACACCAAAGACAAGATCCAGGAGAAGCAAAGTACATGTAAAAGCAGTCATTACAGGATGAGGGGGAAAAAACCCACAAAACTCCAGAAAAATGAAAGGAAGTCAAAATCTAGAGCAGTAGATATGGAGAATGTTGCAATATAGTGTAAATCTGAAAACCTGCATTACTAGATACACAGCGCAATATACTTATGTTAGGAGTGCAATAAAAATCATCAAATGAACCATAAACTCTATTTTCTTTCTGCTACAATGTCACTTCAGATACTCAGAACATAATTTTTCCCCTGTAACATACTGACAGAACTGGAACTGCATCTATACATTCATTTTGCAGCTTAAAGAGTTAGAAAAATCCTTGCCTTGAATCAGATGGAAACACAACCACAGAGGCAAGTCTTGGAAAGTGGTGTGAGCATATGAAACAATATGGGGGTTTTTAACATGTGTTCTACATTTGTTACTACTTTGCAATTTTGAAATCCAAACTTGTTTCCTTAATGATATAGAGCCATTATTTAAACCTGCCAGAAAAAAAACTTCCAGCAGTCTTCAAACATTCCAAGTGTACCAGAGAAGTGACCTTACATGTTCGGTGTCCCATAAGGAAGGTCTGATGCTGGATGCACCAGCTGCAAGACCAAGGAGGCTTGCTCTCTCAGGATCTTACAGAAACATCACTGCAGCAATAGGACATTGACAGACACATCCCTTTTGGTCAGGTAGAGTTGGTTGTGGAATACAAAGCAGCAGAGACTGAAGCTCTCCTTTTATAATAGAGCCACATATGCTGAAGACTTGTACATTAAGCTCCATGTGATAAGGAAAGAATTCCCATAATCAAAATAGGAAACAGAGATGTCAATATAGGTGACAAGGACTTTTAAGTTACCACAGAGGTAACTTAAAGCCCTCTACTGCAACAGCAAATTTTAGATAAACCTGTAAGGTTGCTGGAGTTCATCCCAGCATCTCCACAGATGTTACCATCTTTAGAAACGCTTTGGGACTACTCACTTGATCACACTCAAGCTGTTGAGACAATCCATACCAGGTTACATCACTCTCTCCTGCATGCTTACACAGAGATACTGTATCTGCAAAGTTTACAAAGTTACAGGAATTTTCACAAATCAAGGTCTCCTGCAGGTTTAAGTGCTACCCCCTGCAGTCTCGTTGGTGCTCACAAAGAAACACTTTTAGCTACTGAGAAAGTATGACTGAAAACTGTGATTTACACGTGTTACTGACTTACACACTTAACTGCTGTCAGTGTGAGGTTCAAAGATCAACCAAGAAAATTCCTTCTCCACTGAAATATTTTAACAGCCCAAGACCAAATGAACAAATAAAGAACTATCAAGATAATTTACACTAAAAAGTAATAAATATTGTAAAGATATATTTGCAGGGGGTGGAGGGGGGTGTGTAATGAGACATTCATCTTTCTTTGAATTAGGATCTCTTTAACCTTGGAGCCTTAGCAATTTTGGCACAGGGATTTTTCATTCAAATATGCAATATAAAAAGGCAAAATATGAAAGCCATTTGATTTTTTTTTTCTGCCAAAAAAGCAAATATGGTACTGATGAAAAGTTCAGCAGTACTGAAGAATAGACCTGCATCAGTCTAGTGAGGAAAAAAATTATGTACAGAATGTAACAATCAACAGAAACCTTTGGTTTCAGTATTATTAACAAATCCAGCAGAACTTAAAGGACTGCAAAGGCAGGCTCCTTCCCATTCTTTACCTAGATCCACTGTCATTTTTGTTGTAATTGATCTTTTAGCACAATCTGTTCAGCTTCAGAGATGCCTTCAGAGTTCCATAGACAGCTGGTAACTGACAATTGCATGAATTTTCCTTTTTCTTACTCCCTGGGAAGCCTTTGGGCAGCAAGACAGAAACATTCTGAAGTATTCACAAGGGAGAATAATTTTAAGGCAGAGAGACATGAAACCCTGGAAAGAAATATAATAGAGTGTTTCTCTATATAATATTGTGTCTGGAGGAAAGAGCTCTGTCGTAACAGGAAGAGAATGCAATTATGCAGTATAAAGTCAAAGAAACCAGTCTTAAAAATTCCGGCTATGACCCATATGGAAAATCCTGCAGAAACAGAGGGGATGGCCAAAAGGCCCGTGATGCTGAAGTGCTGGCTCCAGCACTGAAGCAGAACTGAGACAACCTATGCCACTGCTGCCAGATGATTGTTCAAGCTTGTCTTAAAAACCCTAGTTACATATCAGAGTGCTCTTTCCTAAAAAAGAGCAGTATTTTCCTAACACGTGATCATTTATTTTGGGGGTACTTTCCCAAGTGATGAAGAGAAACCACCACACTCAATGTATGACATACAGAGCTTTGCAGACTTTTCTAAAATAAACGAAGTCAATTCCTTCAAGCATTCCTTAAAAGTGGAAGGTTGGCTTTACCTTTTATGTTGCTTTCCTCTAGACTTTACAGTTCATCATTTCCAGAATGGCACCACAGAGCTGAAAAATTACTCAACTGAGGACTGAGTACACTGGAAGAGTCCTGTTTCAAGTTTTACTCTACTTTTGGCAAGTTCCTCAGTCTTGTTTTTTCACAATATTACAGCCCACATTATTGCTGCAGGAGCCACCTTGCCTCCAAAGATACCTTTTAATTCGACAAGCACGTGGTAACTACATTTTATAGTATCTTTTTAATCCTTTTGAGAACATAAATGATAAGAAGTGTATCTTTACCATACTTCTCTGAAACGCAATTCTCCCAAGGAAGATAATGTAGAAAGTTTTATCAAAATCAGAATCTTGTGTATCAGTTGAATCTCCTCACTTACTACACCAGTTAATCCGATATATTTATTATTAAAAAGCAGTCGTGATTTTTTTTCCTCCACTAGGTCACCACCTCTAAGTATCTATTATTTAATCACATAATATTTTCCTCAGGCCTTCCACAGAAAAATACTGAAACTGAAAAATACTAAACTGTCTGGTCTTCCCTGCTTTTGGAAGAAAAAGAGCAAGCCTCAAATAATTACATAAATAAAAGCACTGTGAGCTAAAACTATATCCAACCTTTAACATCTAAGCACGATGTTAATTAACTGAAGAATACTGTTAGAGCACACAAAAAAAAATTACATGAAAAATCCAAAACCAAAATAAATTTGGTCTAAGCATGAAAGCAGCACCGTTCTGGACAGCCTCTCAGGTATACATGCACGCAGCAGGATATCTAAAGAGCTGTAACACTGTGCTTGATCACTTTAAGAAAGGCATTATAGGCACAGTTTGTGTGCAACAGCAGGGAGTGGAGCTGCTGATGCAAATGATTCGTGCAGTTGTGGTATTATCACACTGTTTTGTTGGTTTGTTTGGTTTAACTGTTTCCATTTCTTAAGAATGCCTTCATCAATATTTCGAGAAAAGATACTTCAGTGTATTCAACTGCATGAATAACTTCCATGAAAGTCCTTACTCTAGAACCTCTGTAATATCCCTTTAAAACAATGGCCTTAAACTTTTTTAACTAACAAGCGTCAATGTCCTTCTTTGGGTCACTCCATTTTTCCAAGGCATGCTTGAGGAAGATGACACTGATTTCTCTAGTAGCATTATAAAAGTGTTGGAATTATCCTTTGCCTTATTTATCCACTTTGAAATTTGCTTACTTTTTGCAAACCAATTGTATATGTGGATAATGAGACATGAATTGCACAAACAGAAACTACACTGGCTTTGATACTGCTTTTGTCTCCCTTCCTGAGTTTTTATCCATAAGTGCATCTGAGTTTTTTTATTTTTCCCCTAATGAACACAGGTATTTAGGACAGGGAAGTGCAATCTAATGTGCACTATCTACAGATGTAACGTGTGTAAGAGAGTCTTATAATTTTCTTTTATTCTTTCGACATTATTGAGCTTTCCTAACCTCGACTACTCTAAAAAGTTATGCCTCACTCACCACTTCGAGCACAGCTGCTACCTATAACCCATCAACTCATTTCACTCAAAATCTTTCCACTTATTTAGATGTACAAATTATCACCAACAGTGCCACTACAGTTTAAAACCCATCGAAAAGCTAAAGAAAGTAAGACAAGAAACACAAGTGGTGCTTTACAGAAAGAAAAAAACAAAACAAAACAAACCACCGGCAAAATGCATTTTCCTAAGCTTCCAGTTAGGAATACCGTTAGGTGTATGCTTTATAACAGCATCCCTGAGCTCCCAAGGCCTCCGGGCAGAGGAGGCACACGGCTCCCGCGGCCCCGCACAGCTCCTGCCGAGGTGGGACCGGAGAGCGCCCACCCGCGAACACGCCTCTGCCTCCGCCTGCCCGCAGAGCTCCGCCCGCCGCTGTGCGGGCCCGCGCTGCCCCCGCCGCGCCGCTCACCAGCAGGGGCACCCCGAAGGTCATCGTGCGGCCCCTCCACAGCCTCCGCAGCTTCTCCATCCCCTGCTCCCGCCCCGCGGGCCCGGCGCCGCCCTCCCGCCTCCGGCCCGGCCCCGGCGCTTCCGGCGGGACGCGGCTCGGCCGCCACGGCGGCAACGCGCCCGGCCACGCTGGTTCCGCTGCGGCCCGGGCGGCGGAGCCGGGCGTTCGCCACGGCTCAGGCCTCTTCCTTCACACGCATCGCTCCGACGCGCACATCCCCCACCCTCACACCCTCACGCTTTCCTTCACAGCTCGTTGACGAACGCAGTTGAGAAGGCTTAGCCACGAGCCGTATCTTTTCATTCTGTAGCCTGCTTTCCTAAGGAAAGAAGATTGCCATCCGTGATCATCTGTTTTTCTGCATTGTTATTCTTTGTCCCAATCAAAATGAACCAAAAAAACCTTTTCAAAACAAAGTTGGCTACAACAGTGCTAGTGGACAGCCTTATTCTGATATTTAGAGCCAATAGTCCTTAATACCTTCTAGGAATTAAGTGTGCTGTGTCATCCATCCCAACACGTCTCAGCTACAGCCACATGCATGGTGGTGGAGTGCTGACCTGCTACAGACAAGAGCACCCATTCTTCAGGCATAGGCTGCTGTTTTTATATATTACTGTAGCCAGAGGTTCTGCCCTGTTCCGGTAGCCTGTGGCAATGGCAGAGTGGAGATAGGAGAATGTCAGGTCCTCTTTTACATACTTCTGAGTCACTTGACAGCCCTTTCACCTTCCAAGTCATTGCTGATGGCAAGCAGGGCAGGGACAAAGTGGAACAAGGCACTGCTGCCTCAACTCAAAGAGTAATTTAAAAACATTTGAAAATGGAATACTGATGATCCCTTCCCTTGGTCTTCTCCATTGATCAAGGAAGTGGTGGGGGTACTTAATAAAGTTTTCTGAATATGTTAGTAAGATAGCACATATATACAAACTAAAATGAGAAGAAAATCAAACACATATAATAAGAAGATAAGCTAATATTATTGCAATCCAGTGTCCACTAACTTGTTCTGAGAGCCTTACCTGTCTAGAGATGCATAAACAGAACTGAAGAATAAAAAAAATAACATAGCAGGAAATGACTGTTTCTTGAGTACCTCAGTAACTCAAAGGCAACATGGGTCTGAATTCCAGAGATAAAAGCTCTCAGCTGGGAGCAGTGAGAGCAAGAGAACAGGTCTGATGGGGATGGGATGAGCTGGGCTGAGCCTGAGGGATGAACTCATCAGAGTCCAGGCTCAGTGCTGGGAAAGCAGCTCACCCAGGGCCTCTGAAAGTACAACTGTCCCTCCTAAGAGTTTGAGAAAAACAGGCCTCAAATCACAGACTTGTGAAGAGGAAAGCAACTGACCAAAAAGAAATCAGTAAGAATAATGTCATGAAATTCAGGAAGTTGCTACTATAGATAAAGTCATGCTGAGCAAAGAGGTTATTACTTACTCCCCTCCTCTCATGCTTCCCCTGGAAACAGTTTGGTTTGTACCTCTAATATTCCAGTGTTAGGTTAACCTCACCTCCAGCCTTACTGCCCCACCTGAATACTATTAGGTCACTGCTAGAGACATAACTCACAGCTGCTGATGCCTATGTGCAGAATTGGTGCCCTCTCATCCCAACTTTTATAAGATCACCAAAAGTCTTGGCTGTAAGAAGAAGGGTTAAGAGTTTGTTCCACTGCTATGGGGTGCTCTTGTTAAGATTCATAAGGTATTCTTTTGTTTTCATTGATAACTGCTGCTGTTGGTATCTAAAATTTTCCACATGGTCTTATGCAGAGAAAGCAGCAAGAGAAAGCAAATGTGTAACTAAGTACAAATATAATCTAATTATATAATAACAATAATTTTGTAGTAATTGGAAGGATAATAAAAATGCCTAAAACAAACACACTGTGCCAGAGGTGAACAGTAAATTAGGATTTTAAAATGTCTTCATGTTTAATAATCTAAAATGCTATTAAATTACAGAGGTAAAGCCGTCATCAGTATATATTTTATTTCCACAGTGTTGCTTTGTTCTTTTCATAATTGGTTGATCAGTAACCTTGAACAGAGAAGGGTGAGGAGAAACAGTTTTGAAGATTGGAATATATTATGGGTTTGATTTACAGCAGAGGTTTGATGCCTCCTTGATGTGACCCCTACTGTGATAAACAGATAGACAAACATAAAAGTGGGTAAACAAACATCTGGGGGTTTTATGACATTCACAGCTTGCCCCAAATGTTGTTCCAAATACTTCAAGCATATATTTATGTCCCCAAGTAGGCTAAATGTGGTTTTCTTGTCCAGGTTACCACACAGCCAGTTAAGCATTTTTTACTTTGTGAAGTACTGTGAGAGGGTTTTCTGTGTGAAATGTGCCTGTGGAGCCCTAGTATGTGAAATGTGCCTCTGAAGCCCATCTCCTAGATGTATACATGGTGCTTTATGTGGAGGTCAAGTGCAGAGCAGAAACAAAAGGATGATGGCTGGCTGGCTTTTGTCACAACAACGGGAACTAGGTGTTTCTGACTGCAGTTTCCCTGGCCTGGACAAAAGCTCTGGGAAAGCCTCTTCTCACTTTCCCCCTGAGAAGGACCTTTAAAATTCACTGCACATAATGTGCTGCTGGCTGTTGGCAGAAACCCTGGGAACTTCAGACAAATGAAGCTTGCAATGCTGCAATGGTTTAGGCTGCAATGACCACGACTGCAGGGGAATACAGAGTGAAACAGTACATTATGTAACATGATTTCTGGGCAGTGGCATGGAGATCAGGATGGAAATCTTAAACATCCCTGGACAAGCCAGACTAATCAAGATTGGTATTGGACTGGTTACCAGAAGCTGCAGAATTACTCACAATGCAGCATTGGCTGTGGGCAGCCAAGGTTAAGAAGGAACATGACTTTAGTTCAGTACAGAACTTGCAGCGGTTTGTACAGAGGATGAAAATGAGAGGCATATTGTAAAGGTTTTGTTGCCTAAACACACATCACTTCAGGAGGCAGTGGAGTGAGGCTGTCCTGTGAGTTACATTTCCATCTAGTAGATCTCTCCAGAGCCTCCTGCTTCACTCAGGACATGCACATACAACAAACCATTAAACGTTGTCTATGCAGACATGATGTACATCATAGCCGAGACCCTCAGCTCTGACAGCACACTCTCCTGTATACCTGAGCTAAAGAAACAGCTGGTTGGACTTAGCACATGTTTATGACCCAAAAAAAGGAAACAACCTCCATCTTAAGGGCTTGTAGTTCTCTCTGGGTGCAGGCTGGAAGTCCTGACTTGGTAGTAGCTGTTGAGAACAGCATTTCTGAAATGGCAACTCCCTCTCAACACAGTGCCTGTTCCTTTTTCATACTCCTTTGTCTAGCCAAGAGAAGTTGCAAGGGAGAGGGGGGGCCTGGATTTCCCCTTTGATTCGTTCCTACACCTTCTGACTAGAATTCCTAGTGAGGTAATTGACTGGAAGAGTTAGTGTACTTGTCCTTTCCTCATCCTGTGCTTTCTCATCAGCTGTCAGAATTAGCATAAATACATCCAAGGACCAGATTATTGTCAAGAGCCAGCTTGGAGAGGCCAGTGAGCCAGCTGTGCCCATTTTTCATTCAACTGAAATAGAGCACACAGCGGAAGGCACCATGGTGGCCCATGCATTGGAATGGTCATCTGTGCTTTCCAGATGTGGCCCTAAGTTTCCCCCTTCCACCTCCAGAAAGGGAGGAGAAAGGAACAGGTTGACATTCTTTGGGTTCACCATTTGTTTTTTACCTTCTTGGGTTGGCTCGAAAATAGGCCAGGGAAGGATGGCTCTGAAGCCATATTTTATGTCTGTGAGTGCAGGAGGAAAATCTGCAGGAAATACTGACCTTCCAAACAGATTCACTCTCCTCTTTCTTGTGCTCAGGAAGGCCATTTTCCCAAATACAGCCAGCAAATTCCAGCTAGGAGAGAGATTTCCCCAGGGAATCTGGGGGAAAAAAAGGAAACCAGGAACACTGCCTAGAATTAGGAGAACTGAGAGGGGTCTGTGCCAAAAAGCACCAATAGGGTCAAGAGTCATCTCTGCATCTACTTAGTAGCTGCCTCTAATCACCACAGCCCCATCCTCTTTTTGACCCCAAAGAAAAGCCACTGTGACACATTCATTTTCTAGGTTCTTTGTTATTATTTTCAAGAGCAGGACAATCATTCAAGCTCTTAAATTTGAGTACTGAAAACCGGTGGTTGTAGAACAGGAGCACCTTTCATTTGTCCTTCACATGAGTTAGAAACCTGATAATTACAAAAGGGATGGATCTGAGTAGAGTTTGTTGCTGGTCTAAGAGATGAGAAGGTTGAGTTCTGGCTCTGGTTCCTTCACTGGGTGTGGGCAGGTGATTTGTCATAGGGGATGGGAAAACCCAGCCAAAACAGTGAAGAGGCTGCTGGGCTTAAATGGGTAGAGGGAGAGATAAAAAGATAAAACAGTTCCAGAGAAGGAAGATCACAGTATGTGCACTCTGCCCATACACATGCTCTCATGCCTGAGAGAGTCAGCAGTTCCCCATAGATCAAGGATCATGAAGGCCCTGGGAAGAGAATGCAGTTTAGTCGCCACAATCCTCAGTTCCATGTTGGAACTCACAGTCATTTTGCCAAGCAAATGTAGTGGCAGTCCTTGGAAAACCGGCTGAAGTAGAAAGGGTCTTCCCTCCCCTGTGTTGTCTGTTGAAGAGAGAAACCAGTGTGTGCAAAAGGGTGTGAGAAATAAACAGAACAAGAGAGCAGGGATATTTGGGGAAAACTGGGCAGTTTAGACCCGGGTATGTCTACAGGTTCGCGATGTGCCTGAGGCTGAGGGGGCTGCAGAGGTGGAGGGGGACTCCTCATCCATTGTGTCCCCTTGTTCCTCCTTGTGGAGGCCAAGGCTGATGTGGCTCTGCAGGGCTGCTGGGGTCAGCCATTCCTTGGGGAGGCAGCTCTGGAGGAAGGGGATGCACGAGCTGAAGTAGGCCAGGCGGTTCACCCAGCGGGGGATCTCTTTCCCACATAATATCTGTGGAGTAAACCAAAAAGGAGCATGGTTAATAGTACCAAAACATGTGTAGAGGCAATGTCATTCCCATCTGCACGACCACCTCAACAGGGTGAATTCCCTGTTGCTCAGAACAGAAAGGAGCATCTCCTACAGTCAGAAACAGCTGTAATTGCCAATGTCCACACAACTGCCCGACCTGCACAGGGACCCCTGCCAGCCAGAGCCCTTGTCAGCATCACAACAGAGACCAGGAAAGACAGCTCATGGCCCTCAATGGCATTGGTGACTCTGTTCTCCAGGCAGGCCATGGGTAAAAGGATAGGCCTGCTGGGGCTTCTCAACCAAAATAATGACATTCCTTTTCCAAGTAGCTCAAAAAGTTTGGAAAAATATTTAGGCTGTTGCCGGCCAGACCTTGAGGAGCCCAGAAGCTGAGTATGGCTAGGTAGATGGAGATGCCTGAGCAGCTGTTCTTGCTGCTCCTTGGGCTGACAACAGTGGATCAGTCAAATTACAGTAGCTGGGGGTCCTTTCCCTATCCTACTATACCACCCTTTAATTTCTCCTCATATGGTATTTCCTAATATGGGAAAAAAACCAACAAAAAACTCCCAACCTAGGTTCTTAGTAGCCCTGTTCCATTACAGATGCTCCTGGCACTGATTTGGATTACTCTCTGCTAGCACAGAGAGTGTTTTCCAAGGTCATATCAAATTCAGTGCAATGAAACAACTTGCTGCATACTGCAGACCCTTTCTTCTGTAGCATTTTACCACCCAGACATACAGGTGCCAGATTTTAGTAGCTGTATCTGGCTGAGACCACATAAAGAATGCTTCCCTTTACGTTTTACTATATACCTTACCAGATGCAGAAGAGACACACATGGAACTGACCAGCAGGCATGCCTTAAGAGCCTCTCTTTAGTAAACATACTGCCTGTGTGTAGAGCCCTACACCAGTATACTAGAGCCTAAAGTCCGTAGCAGGTTCAGTAGTCATCATACCTGAATTCTCCTTCCCTCCCTGTGTTGTTTCCCATGGAGCAAGAGAGACAGAGAGGAAACTCCATCCCGCAGACCTTGCCCCACAATTTACATGAATTAGTAGTTCCAGGTTGTCCATACTGTACCTTTTGCCAATATTAAATTCCTCTGCTCTTCCTCCCACCTTCTTTCTGACTAAAACTACACTTAATTTAATACTAAGTACTGCAAAAACTAAAATGGTGTTTGTCTGGAGTCCACTAAGATGATTTGGTGAGAAGTCTTTTATTGGCAAGGTAATAAGAGGATTTAGAGGGCTTGGAGGTTTCAAGAAGTTTTCAGGGAGAATGGAACATTTTCTAGAGGACGGGCTGTGCCATGTTACAGCTGTTACGGCTGACGAGCAGCTGGTCCTTCATGCATATGGCCTGGGCAGAATGCTCTAAGCCCCAGTCCAGCAGTCACCTTGAGCATAAGGGAATTAGCTTGCTCCAGCACTGTGGAGTTTCCAATGAGGTGTGGAGAAGGCAGCAAACCTGTGACTGTGCTAATTTGACTATGGAACTCACTTCATTTTGACACGCATTGTTTAAAAATCAATGTGTGAAATTGGAGACAGAATCATTAGGTATCAGAGAATGAGCAGAGCCATTTAGCTGCTAAAATTACTTGCAAGCATAGACTGTTCTTCACCTAATACACTCCAAGGACTTTTATTTCAGTTCTTACCAATGCTGTATTCCACTTAACCTTAGACACAGCTATATGAATCTGTATTTTTGAAATTTTTAATCTGGGGACAATTACTTTGTTAACAACTTTTTATCTCCATCCAGATTCCCTGGTTTCCATTGCTAGAGCTGTTGTCTGAGTCTATAAGTGGATAACCTCTCCACATATGCTTAAGACTCATTCATAGAAAATTTGCTGATCCATTTGGATTTTCTCATCAGACATATCAGACAATTTTCCCAAGAATGCTGTTGAAGTTTAAAACTGTATTCCATGTGTTCTACTCAAACATTTTGACCTACACTACACTACTTTGACCTGAGACAAAGTCACAAATTGCACTACAATTTCCCTCAGATTTTGTAGCATTCCTCTTTCTTCCTCTTCAGGAATTTAGGCAACATATTGCCGGTATAGAAGATGCCTCAGTTTAGGCTCCTTGTGACATATGCATGCATGTGAGTTTAGTTCTCAAGTAGTTTAAAGTTTTAATAAAGTCTTCCTCCCAGATATTAATAGAACAACTAAACCAGGGTATGATTCTTTGGAAAATTAGCTGAAACAACAGAACAGCATACAGTAAGATGGCCTGAAATGGAAATGTTTTTAAGAGTTGGGTCTATTTTCTAAGCAGATCCCCTAGCAACTGAAATAGCATTTCCCAATGTGGAAGCAATGCTGAGATGTTTGCCTTTTTTTTATAGGAGCTTCTTCACCCAGAATGAATCAATAAGGCAAGGAAGAGCCAGAAAAAGAATGAAGATGTGTGGGCATCAGGCCATCAAGCTACAAAGAGCAGTTTATGAAGCTCAAGAATAATGATGAAGGTTTCCCTTACCTCAGTCTTGCTTGTCATGTCACCTCTTGTCCATATGGCCTCGTTACTATTCCACAGCAGAACACAACGTTCAATAGGAGCAAAAGAGCAATGGCAGGGAATGCTACCAACACTACAGTCTGCTTCTGTGTTTTTTACTCCTTGCCATAAAGCATATTGTGCTGGAGCATCCAGCAGTGCTTAGCTAATGGAGAAACATCAAATAAACCTGGCTGCCCTGGGATTAAGCCAACTGAGTTTAAATAAAACAGCACAAGCAAAATGAAGTGGGTGTTTTCCAACTGCATATGAAGTCACAGAAAAATCCATATACTGCAGCTCTTAAGAGAAATTCTCCACTGAAAACCACTCACTGCAACGATAAACTCACTGAATGATGTTACCACCCATTGCTTCCATCAGCAGAACCCTTTTTCAGATGGTTTTAGAGTTCAAGATTTCACATGGGGTTTTTTTGCTTCCTTACCAAACAAGTGGGGTTTTCTCTTTTGAAGGAGATGAATTTTTCTGTGCTAGGTCATGTGCTAACTCTGACAGGAGATGTAAATAAATAATAAACTGTTACAGGTCAGAAATCGCAGCAAGCACAACTTCTGATTGCCTGAGACCAGTTCTCGCTTCAGGGACTTGGGCGAAGGCTGCACATACTTGCAGCTTCCACTGAGCGGCACCTGCTGACAGAAAGCCAAATCTCCCATAGCTGCAGCTTCTTCTGGGGACTCTGAGTAAGAACTCTGAATGACCCGGCCGGCACCTGCAGAGTCAAGTGGAAACAGCCGTTCAGCCGTCCATGGCTGAAGCCAAATGGGCAGGAGAAATGGGACCTGACAGTTTGGGTGCTTTTTCTAGGCAACTGTCAAATCCACACCAGGATTTCAACTCATCAAGAAACAACTAATTTGGGATACAAAAATATCCTCCCAGCATCTTAAGCTGTATCATTTTGCACTAAACAGTCACTGGTTAGAATGTACAAACGGCCCTGCACCTTCTCCCCTCCCCTAAGTGTCCTAGGAGCTACATGTCCCTGCTGGGCAAAGCTTCAACACTTCCCTGTAAAGCTTTGTGGTGGGCAGGGGAGCAGCCAGGCAGCTGGGAAACATGGGCTGAAATGCCATCCAACAATGGAAGATGCTGAGTCTCCTGCCTTCTAGAAGACAATGTTATAGATGTGCTGTGTTTTAAGAAGGCTTTGGTTCTATGGGCATATGCCAGACATTATCTGAGATAGTCCAACAGGCTGAGCCCCTTTCAAAAAGAAGACAAGGGCTGATCACTTGTCGATCCTAAGAGAAGGCTCTCAAATGTAATAGGTTCTGTGTTGTGCTGGATGATGCAATTGGGGCAATTCAAGCCATGCACAGAAGTATAACTCAAGGCACTGAAGATATTTTTTTTAAGTGAGCCCTCCCAGAGGCACCAATCCATGAAAATCAAGATGAGCAGAGACAACATAACATTCCTCAAACAATACAAGCTAATTACTTCAATTCTTATCTTCAAACTGAGGCTTGGAGAGTTCAGCACTGAACATCTGCTGAACCACCCACTGCCTCTTCCACTTAGCAGCCTTGCTAAAGATGAGGTGGCATCCACGTGGGACACGTATGATTTGAGCTACTGTATAGTATTTCCCTCGGTGTTTCTTAGAGAATGCAGAGGGTTTTTATTGGCACCTGAGGAGTCTAACACACACCTCAGAGCAATTTAACAGCAAAGGCTGTAGAGCTCAAGGGGAATCATTACAGTATTTGTATAAGATGGTTCCTACAAGGCCTACATAATACAGCATAGATTATGTTTATCAGAATTTCAGAATAAGGCCATTAGATACAAACCAGCACATCTGCCCAGGCAAGAGCAGCCAAAACACATCCATAGAAAGAGAAAATGGCAATTCAATCTATGTAGTTCTTTGACACATCCAGAATAAAACAGGGACCCAATGCAAAGGGACATCTTTTTTGCCACCTCACAAAAACTAACCTGGTAGCATAATTACCCAGTGCTGGCAGAGCTAAGGGAGTTTGAGTGCATCAAGGAACATCCCTATAGCTCTGCACCCCTAATCAGCTGCTGCACATAGTGTGTACACTGAAAATAACATTTCTGAAAGAGAATGGACGTAACCACCTTCACAACACACCTGAAGGTACAGTCTCACCTTGGTGGAGTTGGCATGCTAGGATCAATTGCTTGAAACAGATTTATAGTATACTTACTGTGTAAAAATTACAGTTTCTACTCTGGGGAATTTAACTAGCCTGTGGGGATCAACAGAATAGATGAAGTGCCACTGGGCTGTGAAGCTGCATGCAGCACACGTTCAGCAGAGCCAGGAATGGCCTGTGACTTACAGAGGAAAGGGTATAGCTGAGAAACTGTAGATGAGGATAAATGAGCTCAGTAATGAGGCTGTGTTCTGGGAGGTAGGAACCTGAGTCAAAGGCAGGAAGGTAGCAGCCAAGTCAAAGGAATTCTAAATGATTTTAAGCAACTGCCTGAAATGCCCCCATTCTCCTATGCAATCCTTTTTTGTTTTGCAAGGGGCAAGACACTGCAACTCCTATGGGTCTTCTCCAGGATTGTGGGTGTTGTAAAGTAGAGGTAGCACCTGCACTGTCTGTCTGACACTAGGCCAGGAGGGAGGGAAAAAGGAAAGCATTGAACGAAGGGACTAATACCCATGGTTTTCTCCCCTTATGATGCTAGTTGGAAATGTGTCAGTGACCTCTGTGGATGTGTGGTAGAAGGGCAGAGTTGCCTTTCTGCAGCAGTCTGCATGCAGAGGTGGTGGGGTAGGCAGCTCTGGGTCAAATGAGACAGATGGCTCATGGCACCTCAGCACTCACAGGACTGTTCCAGCTTCGCTGGCCCAGCCACCAGTGCAAATGTAACACCTTGTTGAACCACATTCAGAGTTGAATTCTGAGTGGCATCACTAATTAGTATGTACCAACACTGGAGCATGGCAATGCCCTCTGAGCATGAAGGTCTTTGTAAGGAGCACTTATAAGCACAGCCAACAGCTGCGGGATGATAGGGTAGGTAGCAAGTGGTCTCATAATGGATGACCATTTGGGGAAAATTGAGTATAATTAAGTCTGGGCTTGTTAATGGCATTTAAAATAAAGAATATCCCACCAAATGAATGAACAACTGCAATTTATTCCTATTATCATGATGGCACGAAGAGGAATTGCCTTCTCCTAGCAGATGCTGTTTCAAGACCAGTGGCTGAGAACAGCTGTTGCTTAACAAGGTTGTCCTTTGAAGTGTTATGGACATGCTCAGCATGACCAGGCCAACCCATATGCATAGAGGAGAAGACATTCAGAGTGTCTATTTTTCCTGCATAGCTAACTAGAAAAATCTTGTGTTTCAGTCTCAAGCCTTGTTTCCTAACATTAGTGAGGAGCAGATTGCTGCAGATGGAGATACAATGAGAAGGGAGAATACAAGAACTCGTAGGAATGGGGAAAGACCTTCTGTCTGGCAGCATTGGCACAACTCCTAAGCAAAAGGTTCCAGTCTCAAAGCCTATCAACATAGTCAAACAGTTCATTACACTCGTCACACTTTTCATTTAGCATCAGGCAGTGGTGAAAAGGACAGGGATATTTTTTGCCACCTTCATTTGTGGAAAGGAGGCACTGTTCCCTGGCATTTGCACACACACAGACTCAAAGGCTCCATGAGGGTGTGACCAGGAATGAACTCCCCAGACAGTGTGAACTAACTTAGCTCCAAGATATTATGCTCATTTATAACAGATAAGGAAACAGAGGTTTCAGTTTGGTAAGACAGATGCAAAAAGCAGATAAAATAAAATAGATGGATAAACCCACCACATTTACACCAGCCCCAGAGAGCTCAAGTTATTTTTCTTTTGTAAATTTCCTCTAAAAATATCTTCACTTATAATCTTTTTTTTTTTTTTTTTTTTGCTATATAGATCACATTATAGTTAAAACCTAAAATAGCCACAGACAAAATCAGCCCTTTTTCAAAAAATTGAAATGATATGCTAAAAACTTGCCATTTAGGGGGGGTTGATTTCTGTTTCAAATTACCTGCCAACTCATATTATTCTCCTGCACAAGTAGATATGGGGAAAGAAGATGAACTGAGAGCTGAAAAGTGCATATAAAAAATTATCCCAGTAATAATTTTTGTTGGACTATTCAGGATAGCAAGGCTAGAGAGGTTAACAGTGGGGAAAAAATTATATTTTTATAGAAGCCTTCATTCTAAGGAATTCCCAAAGACTTCATAAATTTCAACTTATACACAACCTACACCTAAAAACGTCATTTTACCACTGCAGAGACACCATATCAGGAATGCAATACAGCAGTTTATTAACTACATGCAGTCAAAATTGTGCATGCATACAGGCAGAAACAAGAGGTAAAACTACATCCATCTGAAACCATGAGGATAAATTTATGGGTGCAGGGCATCTTAATAAATAAGCTCCTTTTAAACATATGTGGCAGCTAGAAACCAGAAAACAAACACAGCCTGTTCTCCATGGAGTTAACAACATTCAAAGGCTGCTGCACTAAGCCAGTCTTTCCATCAGCTTCACTGAGGACTGGCTCAGGCACCAGGAAATAAAGCTTTACTAATGTTCTTTCATGTCCTGTGCCTGTTCATTTGTTTGTTTCTTCATTTCCTTCTGTCTTTGATGTCTGTTGGGAGCATCGTCTCCTCTGCCATTAACAGAATTGCACGTAGGTTTTCACTCAACAAAACACCTACCTCCTCTGCAACAGAGGCAACTGAAAAGCAGTTGTTGACTAAGGAAGACGTCAGCATTATTTGCCTACTTAGGATTTGCGAAGGATTGGTTTATAAAAACTTCTGCTGCTTTTGACTGTGACTCAAATGCCACCTGAAGCTCCTTTCTCTGGTATTTAATCCTTTCTCCGTGATAGCTTTCAGGCTAAGGAGAGCTTCCTAGATTTTAATAACTTGATGATAAGAAGTCACATGCGCCTGGGGATGGACCTGAAAAGCTTTAGTCTTGAATTGTTCACTGATGATTAAAAAACTGCCCTCATTTGATCCTTGATTCAGCAAACCTGCCTTATTTCAGAAAATCTGCTGAAAATCAAGCTTCTCTGAAGAAAGCAGGATTCTGAGGTTTGTTATATGCTGTCAGTTTTGCTGTGGCTGAAAAAGGATGGGTGAATATTCAGAGAGAAAATAGGTACTGTCTACCATCTCCTGCCACTTCAGCACAGCTCCACACCCTCCACAAGTAAAACACAATCCCCCTGTTCTAGCAAAACTCCAACCACATTGACAAAGGGCAACTGGGACAGCCATACCATCAGGAAAGAATACACCAGACAGAGCTGTACAGCCAATAACAAAGGTATCTTCTGGTGCACTGCAGTCACAAGAGATGCGGATTTCCTGTTATCACACTGATATGCAATGACAGTGCCTCTCTCTGCTATTGTCAATAGGACAGATCTCGACTAATAATACCAAGGAAAGGGTAAATAAGCCCTAGCACCCATTCTAGACCCAGTGATCCACCTGCAAGCAAACTTGATTGCACCAAGATCATCCCCTGCCTCTCAAGGAGATTCAGATGTGTGGCTTTACCAAGTATTTCCATCTGGCATGCAGGTTTAATAATATCCCTGTGGTGTCAACATCAATTGTGGGTATGCTAGATGCCTGCTACAGCCCTCGGTAACCATCAGGATCCACTGTGCAGACTCCATCTGTTAATCTTCAGGGCATTTCCTGTTGGACACCATCCTTTTAGGCTGATTTGAGAGAATCCTGGTGACTTAAGGAGACTGGAAGCTATTTACATCCCAGGTTGAGTATTGCAGTGCTGCAGCTCTAGGATTCTGGCTGCAAAGTATTTGATTGTGACAGGGTCCAGAATCCTTGCCTTCTAGGAGCCAGCCTCATCTAGGGTGCTAAAGAATTTTCCAAGGCTGACCTCAGCCACGTCAAATGCTTAGAAGACTCTCTTCCCCTCCTTCGTCAACAAAGAATAGGCCCAGCTCACTTTGTTAACCTCCAGTTATTTTTTCCAAGGCCACTTTAGTACAAGAACAAGATCACCAGTTCTCCAAAATAATTTTCTCTCCCTAGAAACTTCTGAAAATTCTATAACTTCAAAATGAGCTTCTAAAACAAGGACAAAAATTCTGATTTAGGCCTCTCTTTTGTCCTGCTGAAATGTGTTATCTCCCTGTTTATGTAAATAATTAAGGTAGGACAGTTCCCACAGGAGAGGCTGAGGGATTCCCTGCTTCAGAACATTTTGTGGGTGATATTCAGGAGAACTTTTCCTGAAATGTGGGACAAAAGGTAAATAAATCCTTAGTCCAACTTGCTCTTCTGCACCTCAGCAAGCTTCTTTCAGTTACTTGTGAATGAGTATGTCTCATCAGCTGGAAGTTTTGTTTGAACCCACAAAATATCCTAGCAATAGTTTTATTAAAACTATCACATCCTTCTAAAAGGCTCTGCTTTTGAATACCTGGTTTACTCCAAAAATCCTAGTTCAACTCTAATAATTAGTTCAAATTTTAACCATCTGTCCAGATGGCATCTTTGAGCCCTGTTCCCTAGATCCAATCATTTGCATCAAGAAATGCTGAGCAATAAGGAAACAGATCTTTTAATATTTAAAGCAATAAAGGGGTGAAAAGGATCAGTAGGCACAAAAGAAAGCTGGATAATGAGATACCAATCAGTTTTCCTTCAGAGTTTTTAACTCCTGAAATCCAAATTACCTTTAAAAGCCATCTGAAGAATGATCAAATGTGGACACGTTGGGTCTGATCTTTTTTAATAGGTTTAATAGGTATATGAGAAAGATGAGATAATTTGGGAAGCAAATAGGGTTTTTGACTGTGCTTCATCACCCTTCAGTGATGTAATGAGATTCTGCTTTTGAAGACTCTGAAGGGATTCATACCAGACCATTCAGGTGTTTCTCAGGGTATACAGAGGGTTTTGATCTTTTCCAGTACTTAAGATAAATTACTCACACAAATCAAAAAGAAATCATTCCTCTTTCAAGAAGATGAAGGAAAGATGTGATACAAGATTAAAGTCTTCTGCCACTGCTGTCCTGAGGTAAAGCTCCAACATGAACAATTTCTTAGGCAAATCAAACCACTACCTCTCAATTAATTTCTTAATTATAACTTCATATGTTATCAAAAGGTCCCATAAGACCCACTGAGTTCATTGCTTTCCCACCACTAGTAAGGCTATTGGGGATTAAAAGGGGCCACCTTCCCTGATGCTCAGAAGCCACACTTCTTTGATAATCATGTGCTGTATGTCCTGTAGCAAGGTGCTGGAGGGTTTCCTTAAATGGGGATAGTTGCTTGGCGATAATCACATTAATGAAAGGAGAAAGAGTGGTTTCCTTGAGTCATTTCACTTATCTTCCAGTTATGGTGCTGATTCAGAGGTGTTTTCCTCCCTCCCCATGGTGGTTTGTCCTTTTCTGAGATGTGCTGTAGCAACTGTCATCACTCTGGTAAGACCACAGCTCCACAGCTTATTTAGAAAACTTCAGAAGCATAGAAAATTGCTGGTGAGAAGTCAAATGAGTTGTCTTCTGTTTGTGAATGGGATAAGCAGCAAAAGCTTTTCCAGAGTCTTTAAGATCCAATGACACTTGTGATCCTTACACTTAACACTGAGGAATATCACCAGAATGGAGAAGAACCTCAAAACTGTAAACTATCCTCCCTCTGATCCTCTAGTTGCTGCTACCTCCTGTGAAGAAGCTGTCCTCAGGCACTGTACACTCACCATATCCCCACCCATCAGCAGGGCTCATATTCTCATATGCCCAAACCTGTCAGTCAACCTTTCACCTTTACGTGTATTTGGAAGTACAAGCTGTGCCAAGTATGCTTTTGCCTCACCCTGGATCTGCCTTTCACCACTCCAAATTCTATTGTAGGCTTGCAGGGAAATCATGAGCCATGCTCTTGCACTGACAAGAGCCTTCCGACAGCAACTTCACAGTTCCCCGTGTCTGCATGCTCCGACCCTTACACCCAAAGAGCAGTCTTGGTGACAAAGTGTGTAACTGCAAGTCTTTCATGGCACCTCACAGCACATTTTCTTGTGGCCCACAAGTGTTTCTGCAAAGCAGTGTCAAGGATCGAACCTAAGACCTTCAGGTCCTCACAGGGGGACTTAGAGTACAGGAATTTCTTTGAGTTTGGCTTTTCCCTGCCTTTCTGTCTTCTTAAGAGCAATTTGTAACTTCTGTCCTTTTTCTAACTCACATCTCCATGTTTTAAAAGAATCAGGAAATTCAACAGTTCATCTTATGGAAAGAACTAATTATTTTAGCCTTTCTTTTTTTGTTTTAAAATGTTTTTCTAATGTTCAAAAATATTTTTTACCATCTGGCAGAGTTTAAACAGCCTTTTCATCAGCCAGGACAACTCATAAAGAACATAAATATTTTGCAATTACTTGAAGGGCCCTTTGAACGTACTGCTGTAAGTATACATTGGAGAGGATTGTAGGGGATTGTTAGGAACAAAGTAACTTAAAACAGATAATCAAACAGAAGGGCTTTTTCCAATCTTGACATAGTCCTAACTGAATTCCCCACACATGCATAACTTCCTCAGAATGAAACCCCACTGGAGTACTAAAACACAGAATGGTACATGAACTCAGAACAGGATGGGAAGTTTGGGATCTGATGATGATGACTTCAGTGATTTTTCTTTGCACAAACTGTAAGCATAAGTCCTCTAAAGGGATTGCCCATCCTATTGGACATACTTCAGAGAGTATGGTAGAGGTACTACTTGATTTTGGGGACTGTCAGCATAAGCAACATGAAAGGAGAAAGCTTTTTGTAGGCAAGTTGCTAATCCCAGTTGATGGAGCTCTTTGTTTTAATCCACAAACAATTTGCTTAAGAGGTTTATAAATACAGGTATCATGACACCATGTTGCAGGAATCAAGTGGCTGAGGCAACCTTGACTAGATTTTCACTGCTTGAATCAAGGTCCTCTCACATTTCCACACTGACATAGATGGTGAGGGTAAAGGGAGGCTGCAAAGAGGTATTAAGTGGTGTGTATACAGTGAGCTTAAATTGAAGCTGGGCAAATGCACAGGGAATGCATCAGATTTCTTTCTTATGATTATCCATCAGGAAATTCTGCCCTGCTTTACATCAGAACTTCTTTCAAAACTAATTAAAGTGCTGTGCAGACACTTATGCTTTCTGGTAGTTCTTCACTTCTTGAATAACCCAAAGATCCTGGTGGAGAAGAATCCACAGGAGGAGACTCCTGATCATGCAGCATGTTCACTTACAGAGAAAGCTGCCATAAAATGGCATTGGAGAAGATGAAATCTGAACTGCTGAAGCTGAAATTGCAGCATTCTTTGTTTTCTTTCCAGAGAAGCTGGAAAGCTTTGTGAGTAGACCAATGCCTCTTTGTTCCAACAGCTGCTTGTTACATGTCCATAGGGAACTGGCAAAGCAGGGAGAGAACTAAGTCTTGAGCAAGTCAAATATGCTGGACAGTCTGCAGTAGGAAGAAAGGAAAATTCAGAGCTAAGTGGCAATGGGAGAGTAAGAAATAAAGCCCCTTGCAGCTTACAAGTGATGTGGGCAGGAAGTTCAGAAGACTCAGAAGAGATGCATGGATTCAGGGAGAGGCTCAATGCCACAGCAGCAAACAACAAGGCTGCAATTGCACTGCAAAGTGAGTTTTTTCAGAGGCAGATAGTAGATCAAAGGCATGCCCAGTGGTTAAGTACAGCTTAGCTGCCTGTGCTGGACTTCCTATAGTCCAGGGATTTTTCAAGATGCATGGCCAAAAGGCAGAGTCACAGTCATAGGTCCAGACATGCCTCTAACCATCAGCAGTCAGCCTGCATGTAACTCTTAAAGACTAAGTTACCAGTTATCATGGTGGGACCCAAGGCATCATCATCTTAAACGCGAATTTGACAGAAAAATATTTCCTAAACAGATGTAGATGGAAGATTTCTGAATGGATGTTCTATTTGTTGAGAAAACACAGGTAGAGGAAAAGAAAACAAAAATATCTGAAAAAAACCTCTGGTTTCAGCAGTCCTTGGGAGGATGAGGAACTTGTCCTACAAGTCCTGGCAATTGGATATGTGACTGTTGTCTCACAGCATGCTCCTGAGGAAGCTGATCCAGGAAGGAGAGCCAATCTTACACCTCTTTACCCTTCCCTCTGCAGAATTGTGACCCCAGCCAGCAGCACACATGGCTACACTTAACCCTCAGTCTATATGACCAGATGATATTATCCTCACCACCCACAGCCCTGCCAAAGGGACAACATCTGCATGGATACTAATTAGCAAGCCCACAGCCAGCTGAGGAAATTAGGGTGTCTGAACACAGCCGCCTAGCACAGGGCCTACAACCAAACCTCAAGGCCTGCCAGACAGGTCTGTGTAAACACACATTAACTCATAAAGCTCTGTCTCTGGTTTCGCATGCTGAAACAGAACAATACAAGCCAAAAACCAGGAACTAACACTGGCAGATGAGAGAGCTGTCATCAAAAGATTTCAGAGCCCTTTTAGAAGGAAGCAAATAAACCCAGTATGCAAGGAGGGGGGACACTTTGGCGCAGCACAGGGATGTGACCTGCCTGGTATTACCTGGGAGGCTGAGAACAACCATCTCCTTAACTGTGCACAATGGTTTACGCCTGTGAGCAGAAAAGCCTAAAGGGCTTTTGGGAGCAGAGCTGGTCATCCCCTCTTTCATGCTAAAAAGCATCCTCCACCCCAAGCCCTCTCTGGGGTGAAAGGGCATTGTGGTATCTATAGCATCACCTTTCAGACGGGCTACAGCAACAGAAAGATCAAGAATTTACACCAAAAATCCTTGGCTCTTTTTTTTGTGGCTGGAATTAAATCCCAGTTCCAGTGTTTCATTCTGTTGAGCAAAATTTCTACATCTTTTCTTTTAATTCTTTGGATAATTTTTCCAGTTTACTGTCTTTAACTGTCACAGAACATGAGTGTGCATAAATAGGTGCTAAGTATTTTTGTTGTTGTTATTATTATTACTTCTTCACAGATGACGAGTCTGAAGAAAAGAGCAGTACAAACACCAAAGAGACTCATCTCATAATTAATTTTTAGGCACAAATATAATTTCTGTTTTCTGCCCTATGTGGTGACACATATCTACACAGGCTTGTTGAGCCAATCATCATGTACCCAGCATGTTCTGTGCACTGTGAGGATGCATCTTGTAGTTCAACATGGAAGGGACTGGAGCTTGCTAATGGGGTGGTTTTTGGTTTGTTTCGTTTTAATGGGAACTACAGCAAGAAGAAGAGGAAAAAATCACTTAGGCTGTGAAGAAAGCATTCAGATGTTGAGAATGGAAACTTTCGTTGCTTTCAGTTCAAGCAGGTTCTGCCTTAATAGATTTCAAGCAGTCTTCCTCCAAAAGGTCAGAAGTATCCCAAGATAAGCTATGCTACTTCTCACCCAGCTCCAAATTGCCAGACTTACTGTATTTACAAGAATGGATGGGGATATCTATTGTAAGGCAGCCACACGTATTCCTCATGTTGCTGACTGAGGCATATTGAAATGCTGGGACTTTTGCTTAGTGTCTTACCACCAGCTATTTTTATAAGAATTTCAGCTCCCATTTTCTGTATCCCTGTGCTAGAGACCATCCAGGACATTCTGCTCCTGGGCCTGCTGTCCAGCTCCTCCGGGTTTGCATTTGTAATGCATTAGAGAGGGTTGATAAACACAGGCATATGCGAAGAGCAACAGCAACAAAAAATCCTGCTTGCCTATGAAGGGCTTATTTAAACTGATGTAAATCCCGAGTAAATTCTGCTCCTGGGAGCAGAAGTGTCAGAACCAGCTATTCAGGCTTCTGCTTTACTATCTAGACAGGTTACAGGGCAATGAATGAGCACTCTGAATCCATCAAGAAAGCTCTTGCAGGAAAACAACCCTAAATTCCACTCCTATAAAGATGCCCACTGAAGGCATATTGAAAACAAAATTTAAGATACAGTACTAGGTTTTGTAAGATCTCTTACTTGACTTGTGTTAGGAAGGCTGGACAAGGAAGGAGCAGTGAGGGATACACTGATATGTAGCAGTAGAATCAAGGAAGAATGGCTTTGACCTTATGGCTTGGAGACAAGACAGACATTTTACCTTTCAAAGCACATAGTAAGCAATTACTTTATTTCACTGCTGCAGGTAATGAATTTTGTTCATCTTTTCTTAATAATCCCACAGCTTTCTCCTGGGTTTCCTTCTTAATTTTTAAAATTCCTATTTTCTGTTTTAGTAATTTGATTATTTGATTCCAAAATTAGTAGTGTGGCTAACATCGATTTGCTCACTGTACTTATTGGAACTTCATTCTCTGTTTGCACCAATTCAATTCCTTCCTGTTTGTTTTAATTTGTTAACATTCACAGAAAGGACTCTATATAATTAATAAGGATGGAACCAATAGAGAATTGGTGTTCCTAAGAGCCTAAGTAGGTCCCTTGTAAATCAATTACTGGTTCTCAGATTCACTATGTATTTTCTTACAAAATCATGCAGTACTTTTTCCACTGACCTCACTTTGGGATCCGTGATGGGCTTGTTTGGGGATGAATGAACACTTGTGGCAAAAGAGGTTATTGGCATAGGACCCTTGCCCCATATGATGAAGAAAGGCAAGAGATGTGTGATTAATTAGGATGGGGATTCCAGAGGGAGAAATTAAAGTTTCACTGTTACAGCAGTCATACCCTATCATGACAAGTTATATTCTCTCCTTGAGTTTGCCATAAAGCAAGTATGGAAAGCACAGAAAGTTTTTATAGAAGGTTACTTCCATTTTGTGCTTTTCCCATCTTTTTCTGACACTGGGTCAAGATCTGGAAATCAGATTTACACAAATGCTGAATAGTCACACCTTAACTGAAACACACTTTAACCATCTCATCTGGGAGGTGAGGAGGAAGGCAACTTCCCCCAAAATAATCACATCTTTGGGAATCAAAAATCAGATACCCCAAATCAGCAGACAGATGGAATAGAATTTGTGTTTCTCTGTGCTTCAGTTGTCTCTGAATAGAAGTAACAGTTCTGTTGTAATTCACAGTGGTTTGAGAACATGAAAATGAATAAGCACTGAAGATGTCTATAAGAAAATATTTTTTTTTTTTTAATAGGATTTGGTTGGTGCAGATTAAATAAAGAAAAAGAACACCCCGTCTCTGAATACTGCAAATTTTTGTTTCCAGAACACTGATATACCATTTTTATACCTTTGCAGATCATATAGTGTTACTTATGTTTGTTATAAAAATGATGCATATTTGCATGCTAACCAGGTCTGTCCTTTGAATTCCTGCTCAGTGCCTGTTCAGTGAACCAAATTACAAGCACTCCTAATTTCCCACACAGTTTAGACCAAACATGTGATAAACCTGCCACATCTCTACCTCCTGATCCCATCCCTTTCAACAGCAAAGGGCTTCCAGAAATATTAAGGGCAGAGATATTTGGCTATGGGTTCTGACCTGGCAGAGTGTGCTAACCCCAGTTCCCTTTCTGTGAGCATTACTACAGATCTGAAACAGTAAAAAATAAATGAATAAACCCCATTTGTGCCCACCTCAGCCAGAGCAGAAGAAAAGTGATTACAGTTCTTGTGCATCAAGTGGTACGCATTTCCTTTATATTCCTTGCCCAGCTCTTCCATAATCTTATCCACATCCTCTTCTGTGAAGTCTGTGGTGCCCAAGGCAATAGATTCTCTAGTTAAAAACAAAACATACAACAGGAGAAACAGAAAGATACAGTGAAGAGTGTGATACATACTGAGAGAGAAGGAAATGATCAGACACTGGCAAGAAGGACAGGTTAAAATGTTATGGACATGCATATCTAAGGCTATCAGAGACTCTCACTAACAGAACGGCATAGTAATATCCACAGCTTTTCCACAAAGCAAGTTATCACACAGGCAACAGCCCTGAGATCTTCTTGCTCACCACCAGGGAAGTCTCAGCTCTGGGGGTTTACTCCCACTCTACCCATCATTCCACAAGAGAAATTTCTATTACAACAGAGAGGGTCGCCTGGGCCAGGAAGGAGCAGACTGAAAACTTACTGCAGAAACCTATTGCTTCTCCTGATACTCACTCAGTAGCACTTGCTCTAAAATGACCCTCAACATAAACTGGCAGTCTGGGAAGGTCAAGCCCCCCTGCCATGGACATTTCCTTGACCCACAGTCCCACCGTCTGAGCATCTTGAACAACACAAGAATGCAGCATCCTCTCAGACTCCTCTAGCAGCCAGTCTGTACCTTGTAACAGAGCAGCAATAAACACATGTGATGACTTCAGGTACTCTGTGCAGTATCCACAGATAGGGGGTACTCATAAAAAGAGAAGTTTTATTTTTTTCCCCTGTGCATTGACTCTGTGTAACAGGTGAAACTGGGAGCACAGAAGATGAATAGAATGGGAAAAGAGAACTGCACTCGTTTGTAAGTATGCTTTTTACACACTCTCTTATCCACCTCCAAAATCCCTGCAGGGCTGCCTTTGAATCAGGATCATGTGAAGGATGGCAGTGGGGAGAGTGAAAGGAGGACCCAGAGGACAGGACTTCCCTGCTCCCTCTACACCAATGGCTACCAGGGGCAGAGGGGGAGATGTAGAAAAGGGCCCTTACTTGAATTTAAAGGTCTCGCCAAGTTCTACCGCACTGCCAGGTGTGATCTCGAAAATCCCACTGAAAGGGTAGGGATGCCCTCCATAGGCAAACTCTGACAAGGAAAGAAACAGACTGTGAGTAATTGAATGAACGCCATGTCAGGAAAAATTCTATGGCAGCTGTCTGCATGGCTCAACATCAGCACCAGGGGCTGGGCTATTGCCAAAATCTGTTCCAGCCAGACTCTGAAAGCTGTTTTCACTGCCTGGTTACCTATTGGACTGAGGATGCCCTCACAGCCTCCCTCCATGCTAAATGTACTGCTTTCCCACAGCACCAGGAAAACTCTCCGAGTCTGTCCCCATCCAGGTGGCTTCCTCTCAGTGGAAAGTTCTGCACTGAAGGCATCTGGATAAACTATGAGAGGCTGCCAGTTACTGAGCTGGAAAAAGTAATTTCTAGAGTAGGGAGAAATCAAATCTTCCAGAGGGATTTACAGGCAGTGAGTGGGAAGTGTTTGCAGAAAGCCAGGCTGATTGTACTTTGCTGCCTCAGCACACAGGTCAGGCCAGGGAGTCCCTGCATGTCATAGAGGCCACCTTGCATGGCCTGTGAAACACAGCCTGTGATCCTCCCAGTGTCACACAGGCCATCTCACGGGGCCTGTGAAAGCCTCTGTTCTCAAGATGGAAATGGCACCACAGGGGTTCTGGCTACTGCATGGCACTGGCTAAAAATACCATGAGTGAGCAGACAAGTCATTCCCATCTAATGCTGAAAAAGGAAACAAAGTCTGTGATGCTAGTTCATCCCTCCCAACACTACAGATGTTTTCCAGATCCCTTGACTTTTGAAATCGGTGGCTCTAATCAGCTTCTACCCCTTTCAGACAATTTCAAAAGTCTTACACAACATTTTCCTTTCTTTGTAACTCTACTGTTTCAAATCAATAGTTTCCAATATCTAAAAACCCAGATTCCAAGATTTCTAGACCATATGCACGCATAAGGAATTACTGGAAAACAGATGTATCCTGACAGGGAATTAGCACAAACACATCTGCAGGCCTTAAGACAACCCCTGATCCACCTCTCTTCCCCCTCCCTCATTTCTTCCACTCTCTATCCCCCTCCTTCACTACAGAATGGCTTTCCAGCATTGCTCCTCCTATCTGCCATCCTGCTACACACCTGCATGACCTTTACAGGCTGCAGTTACATGCTGAATAGCAAGGACTACATGGTTCATAACAGAACTGCATGAGTTCCTCCTATACTCCACAATGGACTCCAAAAAGAGAATTGGCTGAGTTTTTTGTTTTTCATTCCTCAAAACATTCCTTGCCAAAAGCTGTAAGTTTGGGGTGCTTTTCCATATCAGACTAGCCATACAGTTGTCCCCATGTTCTGCAGGCAGTAAAAGGGAAATACTTCATACCTCTGCCGTAGATCTCGATGCCAGAGTGGAAGACACCAATCCCCAAGGTGGAGGTGTATTCATTTATCCAGTACTACAGTAAGAGAGAAGCCACATTGGGAAGCATTAGTGGAAAAGAAACACATGATCTTGGTCTAGGGTTTATCCCCCATCTCCCAGCTCCTCTTAAGGATCAGAGTGATTTTGAAATTATCTTGAGACAAACAAATTGAGACTCTTACAGACCAACAGAAGTGGGTACTCTGTTTATTCAGCTGGATGGGATTAGTTCTCCGAAAAATGCTCATCTAACCTTTTCACCTAAGGCACTAACCTGCATTAAGATACAACTGGGCCTAAACCTGCATAAACCCAGCTGCTACAGGATGTGTGATTATTTATCTATCTTCTCACCTAAATACCTGACACTGAGTCAGCTTTATCAATTCGCTTGCCTTATTTGATTTTCAAAATCTGGAGTAAGAGAATTCCACACATCTTTTTACATCACCTCCCAACACCTACTTATTATTAGCTAGGTTTTAGGCAAAGACATCACAGATATGGAGGTTTGTTGCCCCAATAGGTCAGAGGAGCACCCCTAAGTAATTGACTATCTAACATCCATAAGTGCTTTATAGAAAAAAAAGGAACTCAGAGCTAGTCAACATTTTGCTGAGAAGTACCATATATAATCAAGCACTGATTTCAGAAGAGACAAGGGTCCAAGGTGACCAAAATTTCATCCAAATCAAAGACAAATTTTCAAGAGGAGATTTTAACTGACTCCATTGCTCTGGAGCCCAGCACTTCCCTGTGACGTTTAGAGCAGAGAAGCACTGCAGTCCGGTGCATGCATGTGATGCTGCTCTGCCAAGCACTGCGCAGGGCCTGTTTCCACCACACCGTGAAGGACAGTGCAGACACCCAAACAAGTCCCAGCTAAGCTAATTCCAGAGCAGGAAGCTGTGCAGCCATGCCAGGGCAATGCTGCATTGGAGATTATTAGCCCTGCTCAGCATCAGTGTTTATTAGGTCAGCTGCAGAGCTGTGCTGCTACAGAAATGATGTTTTCAGGCACTGAGGAAACTGCCCATGCCTGGTATATTTACAGTTCACTTACAGCTGCTGTGGAGTGGAGATGCATCTTCTAGTAACTCAGAGCAACTAAATTCTGGTTTTAATCTACCACTGCAAGGAAAATGAGTATTGTTCACTTGTTCTTGTACAAGGACATGACAGGTTCATTAAACTAAAATTCTCTTTTGAGTCTAGTAGCAGCTTCCTGTTGAACCAGGATAAGCTGCACCTTCCCTGTGTCTGGTGTCATTGAGCTGCCATGGTGTGAGTAAGAATCCCTCTGCTGTCAGGCAACCAGAGGTCTGGCATACTCCAGCTACTGTGCTTGCACTACTTGCTTATGTATTTATGATGACTGCAGCAGCTCTGTAAATCACCTGAAAATGTTTTCTGCAAAACCACTGCTACTGTGAAAAAACACAGTAGCTTTGATATGAAAGCCACAATCCCAAGCCTGACTTAATATATGGCTAATCTTGGTATCTTAAACCATGTCCCCAAAAATGCTTGCCTCTGGCAGTACAGCAGTTCCATTTCCCTCCAGAAAAGCCTGTAATGCTTCTTGTTCTTTGTGAGTTTTTTTTTAATCACAAATGATGTATTGTTGCAAGAAGGCAGCAAACCACCTGACCCCAGCTGGACCTCTACCCACTGCTCTCTGCAAACCTTGTGTAACCTCCATTTACTTCTTCACTTGAATTATGCAAACTCTTGTTTTTGGGGTCAGGTAGCTCTCGGCCTCTGCCAGTTGGGACAGCACATTAGCAGTGAACCCTGGGTTGAACGCCTGGTATTTAGGTGCCCTTGCCTTCTGCTGCCCTTCCCCACAGTTCTCTGTTGCCTAGTTCTCTGCAGCAGGAATATCCCTACTCTGACTGGGAAAGAAGATAGGGGTGGCAGCCACACATGACACCACGGGACAAAAGTCTGTCTCCCCTCAGTTCAGTTCTTTAATCTCCCACACCTCATAGAATCATGGAATCTTTAAGGTTGGAAAATACCTCTAAGATCATCAAATTCAGCCATCAACCTAGTACTGCCACCATGTTCACCACTAAACCATGTCCTCAAGTGCCATATCCACTCATTTTTTAAATACTTCTAGGGATAGTGAATCCACCACTTCCTTGTACAGTCTGTTCCAAAGCTCGACAACCCTTTCCGTGAGGATATTTTTCCTAATATCTATTCTGAACCTCCCCTGACAGAACTTGAGGTCATTTCCATCCTGTTACTTGTCGCCTGGGAGAAGAGACCAACCCTCACCTCACAACAGCCGCCTGTCGGGTGGTTGTAAAGATCGATCACGTCTCCCCTTAGCCTCATTTTTTCCAGGCTAAACACTCCCAGCTCCCTCAGCTGCTCCTCAGACTTGTGCTCCAGACCCTTTACCAGCTCCATTGCCCCTCTCTGGACCCACTCCAGCACATACTTCTTGTAGTGAGGGGCCGAAAACTGGACACAAGATTTGAAGGGTTTCACCAGTGCTGAGTACATGGGGACAATCACTGCCCTGGTCCTGCTGGCCACACTGTTCCTGATACAGACCAGGATGCCACTGGCACACACTGGCTCATGTTCAGCTGCTGTTGACCAGCTCTCTCAGGTACCTTTGTGCCAGGCAGCTTTCCAGTCACTCATCCCCCAGCCTGTAGCACTGCATGGGGCTGTTGTGACCCAGGTGCAGGACCTGGCGTTTTACCTCACTGCACCTCACATGATTTGCCACAGCCCACTGATCCAGCCTGTCCAGATCCCGCTGGAGAGCCTTCCTCAAGCAGATCACCATTCCTGCCCAACTTGGTGTTGTCTGCAAACTGGCTGAAGGTACACTCACGGGTTAACTCCTCAGACAGTCTCAGGTAGTCTCAGCGAGCTTCAGAGAAACACTGGTTTCTCAAGTCCTACTGAAACAACTCCCACATGATATGGTAAGTAGGTTGTCTTCTTCCCCCAGGCTAAGCTATTGTCTCACGGCAACAATACAAGCAAAACATGCCCAGCTCACGACAGCTGCTTTGCTTAGAGAAGTAACTAATAGGACGAGAAGGGAGACTTTTTAAATTAGAAATACTCTTGTCAGTTATCAAAATCAGGGCTATCTGAAGAGCCTCATCTGCATCAGGCTTTGCATTTCGAACAAGGAAGCTACACTGAAAGCCACTTGCAGCTATAGCTTTTTCTTCTTCCATGTAAAAGTTTATGTTGGATCCAAACAACAAATAAGAAAACAATCAGGAAAAAACCCCTCTCCTTGATTGATTACTTGTTAGAGTGATGTTCTGAGACCTGATCACCTCATACATGCAGAGCACTCTCAGATCACAAGCCTGCCCTGTCCCCCAAGCACTCTTGTTTGCAGCACAGAATTTCAGCCCCTGCAACCCATCCTGTCCAACTCCAGGAGCAGAGAGCCAGGCTTCAGGACAGGTCTGAAAGTACAAGTGATGAGGAGGCTCCACCATAGATAAAGAAGAGAGGAGCAAAAGTGTTTCTATGGCTGATGCCAGGTGTTGCAATATAATGACCCTCACATGGGCATTTCTGTATTTAACTGGTGTATTTTTTAGTATTAATTCCTTTAAAGGAGGCATGATGGACTGAAGTGCAACAACCTCAGCCATATCTGAGTTTGAACTGAACAGAAGCTATCCTGATTTAGTACTTTCTTTCAAATAACTGCAATCACACAAGGATTTTATTGAAGCAGGGTCTGATTTACATCTTGGTTCTATAGTTACAAGACTGATATGTATTGTATCATGTATATGAAAGTCCAAGGCAGCTCTGAATCATGGCTGTACTGTCCTTATCTCACCCCTGTCTCCAGGGTGCTGTAGAATCTGCCTCCAGTGTGTGACTGAACTCACAGTGAATGCCTCACAGCACTTTGGCACAACCCACAGCTCGTCTCAGGAGGAAGCCATGCTAAAGTGAACATGTCAGTCACTTCTGAGCTGGAAAAGAGAATCCAAGCCAGATTTTAAACCAGGTTTGTACACACATGCACGAGCTGGCCTTGTTTTCCAAGAGGTTTGCAACTCCAAGCATAAGAACAGCAGCAACAGTCAGCAAATACTCATCTCTGGAGTAAATTGGTTATTGCTTAGATTAAAAACAAAAATCTGCAGCCTGTTCAGTCAGATGAAAAGAGCCAGGGAACTGAATACAGCAGTATCTTAAAGGGAGTTGTGATTCATGCTTGCATTGCATACTGCCTGGAAAATTGTGCCCTAAACCTTACACAGAGGGACTTGGAGTATTCTGTCTCATTTCCATCTTCAACAGAGACAGAGAACAGCTCAGACAATAACTGAGGCAGGGAGAAAGGCTAACCAGGCTATAATCACTTCATAACAGCAGCAGATAGCCCAGAACCCAAAATTCAAACCCAGAAAGGAACCTGAGCATTTAGTTTGTAGTGTACAAGTTAATAGCTTTTAATGAAGGTCCCTGATGAAGTAGAATTTGAAAATTTTCAGGTTTTATTTAGGTTTTCTCTGATTTTCTGTTGGTTTGGTTCAGAGATCACAATAACTGGTGAGATAGTTTAGATTCTGGGAGATACTCTGAGTCAGTTTTTGTGTTATTCACTTCATTTATCCATCCCACAGAGGTAGAAGTAAAAGCCTTTCCAGAAAGGAAAGAAACTAAAAAGCTTCATTATATTGATATGGGTCTTTTAGGTCTAGAATGGAGAAGCAGATGATGTGATACTGGCAGATTATATCATCCTGGGAGTTTTCAGAGCAGAGTTCCTAGGAACTCATACCAGAAACATGGGTTTCCAGATAGAAGAGGCCCATCCACGTTACCACAAACTTCTGCCATCAACTAATACTGTGCTATAACATTGAAGTTTCTGCCATAACTCTCTCTTCCCTACTTCAGACCTACTTCATTATTTTCCACAGTGTGTCAACCAAAATCTTTCCTGCATCAATGTGCTAAGCAGTTTAACTAAACAGCTCCTCAGATGCTGGAGACAAGACCCCTCCTGTGAGTATCTCAGATATTCTGTGCACTTGATACTTTCTCTGAGCAGCCAACACACTAAGCAATATTCCATTTATCACCCCAATACAGACTAGATATTCCACTCCACAATATCTGTTCACTACTGAGCAAATGCTAAGCCTTCCTTCTTTATGATCTGTATGAACACATAGAAAAGAAATGCACCAGGAGTTGTTAATTAAATCTGATTTCAATAAATAGCTGCAAACTCAGAGTACCCAGTGTCATAGATCCTTGCTGAAAGCTCTGTTCTTCACCAGGCATCACACACAAGCAATGTCTGAGCCAGGATACCAGGCTAGAGAGAGAGAGCTCAGCTCTGACCTCATCTGCTTCTCTGATGTCCAGGTATGGCCACACACTACTGTGACCAAGACACCTTTACCGAGGACGGGTGCAGATGATGAACCAGTAACTTGTCCATATCTCTTCTCAAAGAACCATCTGCTTGTAATTCAGAAGGATTACTTCCTTTTCCCTGTGAGTTCACTGGCAGATCTTACTTCTAGGAAAAAGGGAAAAACCAGTAAAGGATGATACTTAAATACTGCTAGGAAGCAAGAAGTGTATTAAGGGATTCATGGCAACATAGGTCCAATAAGAGACTGTCTGCCCTACCACCTGAGCTTGATTTTAATCCTTTTCTTTTTGAGGGCCAAGTCACACACTGTACTTGGCCCTTTACAGGGCCTCTTTATAGGATGGGGGATCTGGCTTGCTGAAGAGACCCTTGGCTCAACAAATCCAAGTGGAGAACACCCAGGGCAGTGCTTGGCCCCTGCAGTCAAGTTACCTAAGCAGCCTCATGAAGACAGGCAAAGGACTGTGTGCACTAACAAATACACTGATCGGTCATATCTCAAACACCAAGAGAATCCTCTGCAATGTTAAATCTCAGCACAAAAGGCAGTCTTTTAAAGGCAAAATCAGATCGATGCAGGAGCCCAGCTAGGGGACATCAAAGTAATAGCTCAGCATTATGTTCTGAGATGCATTGATCCAGAAATTTGAGAGCACAAAAGATAAAACTGGAGGGGAAAGCTAGAGAACAGCATTTCAGGAAACCAGCAAGTAAAATCCCATCTGTTTACAGCATATAGCCAGCAGCTTCAGAAGGGTTTGTTTCCCCCAGTACATCTTGTGAAATCAAGATCCAGAATCTTGGGCGCACAGAGGTGGAAGGAGAGGGCCCAAAACAGATCACAGATTATTCCCCAAGCAATGCTTGCAGGGGTGAAGGAAGCTTTACTTCAACTACAGACGTGCAGGACAGGGAGCTTCCTGCAGATCCAGGGCGCTTCAGTCATACTGCAGCAGTGCTCACTTATGTTCCACGGCCCCAGGCATACACACAGTCCTGCAATATGTCCCAGTCCTTCTGCTGTTCACCCCCTCTGCCCTGGAGCTTTAGTGATAAAAACTCACTGTCATGTGGGATGATGTCAAATTATACAGCATGGCTACTATTAGCAAGTTTTTCTTTAGCAATTGGGTGAGACCCAAGCTCATTTCAGTGTAACCCATGTCTCACACCATTCTCCAGGGGTCCAAGGTTTGTATATTCATCAAGTCTAAAATGCTATTTTCCTAATATACTGTGAATACAGATTAAGTGGGAAAGGGTTTAAATACACGTGGGCAGAACAGCAACTAAATAAAGCTTAACAGAGTATTGAGGAGTGATGACACAGACCTGTCTTTGGTACTTCACACCTGGGAAAAGCTACCTGGGTGGGCCCTCACTCCAGCACACACAGAACATGGTTCTTCCCAGCTGGAGGATCATCCCGTGTCAGGTCCTCCTCACTGTTGGCAAAAGCTATCAGTCTGCACGTCATGGACATGGGTGTGAAAGCACATCAGGTCACTCCAAATCCAACCAGCCAAAAGCACCTGCTTTAGTCAGGTATGTTAACTTTCAACTAAAATTCCAGACAGTGTTAAAGAAACAAAATACTGCAGTAAGCAGGTCTGTGTTTACAAACAGGCACAGCCTCCAGTTGCAATAGGCAGTAACTTTCAAGTCTCAAGAAAAACAGTTCCCAGGGTGTAGGCATTGGCCTGCTTGCAAATAACCCAACTGGCAGAACTGAATAAAGCTCAGGAACTACAGGTTTTCTTCCAGGAGAGCATTCAAGTACTGAGAAATCTGCAGCTTCAGTGCAGCCGGAGAGCTTGAGATATCTCTGATGAGGCAGGGATACAGGGTGACACAAGGACGCCTCTCAAGGACCCCACTTCATACTCGGACTGGGACAGGAGAACTGGCTGAAGAACAGACATCTGAGGAGCAGAGTCACAGAGAGAAGAAAATGACAAGGCATCCTTTGGCATGCAATTGCTTCTGCTCTGCTGCATTTTTAATGAAAGGAGCTTCTGCTAAGAATACTTCTCCACCCTTCAGGTTAACAGACTCTAATAAAACAGGAATTTCCTGGGAAACGACAGCCTGATACTCGAAATTGATGCTGCTAAATATATTCCCTCATTCAAACCCACAGATACTAAGAGAAGAGACCCAAGGCAAGATGCTCCGTTTCAGCCTTGAGAGGAATGAGAGGCCAAGCCTCTGTGGGACTGCAGCAGCCAACTCTTGGCTTAGCAGCTCTTCTATTTCAGCCAAGTTCTGCTCTGCAAAGGATCTTTTCTGCTCAGGTTGGGCTAAATACATTCCTTGGCTGTCTCCTCAGGAGAAATTTCTTCAGAGTTTACTGTGGCTTTCCAGACATTACTGTCATCTGCATCTGAATTGCCTGATACATGAGCCAACAATAAAACCTTTACAATCATGAAGCATAAAGAGCTTATTTCAGAGGCTTCTAAAATGCTGTGTGTGGATTAAAAACTGATGCTGCTGCTGAGAGAGATTGGAAATCTACTTATGCTTCAATGTTGTGACGCAATGTGATTTTACTGGAAGAATACGAGGACAGAAGAAAATATTAATCATTCTGCGGAAAGGAAGCAGTGAGCATTTCAGAAGTTAACTTTTGGGTGTATCCAGAATATTTTTAATTAAAAATTGCAAACAAGATTTAGCTGTGACAATGGGATACCTCCAGTGTTTCCACTTACAGCCTCATCCTATAAATGGAAGGCACAGTTCTATCTCAGTCTACTGGTATTACTTGAAGTCTTCTACAATTTTCTGCTTTCTCCATTACAGTTTACACTTTCTACCCTGCTACAACGCTGGCAGGCATTGTCCTGAGCAGAGCTTCCTTCCTGCAGCTACATCTGTGAGGTGTTTACAAGTTCACTGCTGTGTATCTTTGGCCTCAAGGCATGCATATCTGAAGCTGCTATTCAGAAGGCAGCTGACCCGGTGTGCTCTCTGTTAAATACAGTTCTCTTGTTGAGGAGAGCAAACTCTCACCCAACTCATGTTTCAGTGCTTGAGTGGAACCTGCCTTACCAATGGAGACATAAGGCAACTTGCTGGCTAAAATAAACAACTATTTTCTGTCCCTGCAGAATGACCATTCCTGTCTCTTCTGTTTGTAGGTTCACACAAAGCCAGCCCACCAGCCCAAGGGTTTGTCACACCAGTCATGACACTGATGGCCCATCTTGGCTGTCTGTGTACAGAACATGGTATTTATAGCAGACTGTTTACAACATACAAGAAGCAATACGCCATTTTTCCAACCTCCACCTGTTTCCCTAAACTTCATTACTGACTGTGCCTGAAGGAGTCAGCTGAGTGGGCCAGGGTGGGACTGGGGACATCAAACAGAAGTCACTGCGGGGGAGTTGCTGGAGCATGTGCCAGTGCCAAGAGCCTGTCCCACACAGTGATCCTATAAGCAGCCCTGAATAAGGATTATCCATGCTGTTGTACACCACTTTACATGCTGTATCCCCCTTAGTTTGGACAACTTTTATGACAATCTTCATCTCAAGTATATAAAGCCAGAAAAAAAGGACATCCATTTGCAGGATTACACTGAAATGTATTCACTCATGGAATGTGCCTGAGAAACTCACATGTGTGAGAAACTTAAGGAAGTGATAATACCTTTGTCTTAGATGCATTCACAATGACAAATTGAGAGGTATTCAAAAAGAACAGCGGCAAAATGATCAGGGAAGTGGCAAGACTGACATATAAGAATTAATTCAGAAGAGCTAATAGCTTTGCAAAGCAAAGACTGCAAATGACAAATTTGCAAACATTTGAAGGGCTGACATGAATTATGGGAGAATACTTCTTAAGAATGATATAAAAGATTCAAGTAGGAGCAACATACTCAGCTTAAAAAGAAGAGAGACTTTGACTAAGTGCTTAGAAGTTTCCTTGCAGCAAAAAAGAACAAGAAAACATTTGTATGACTGAAAGCCAGATATTGAGAAAGCCTTAGTGGGCCTGTGCAAGACAGAGTATTGAATGGTCTGAAATGTTTTCCTCTGCTAATGTCAAGGAGGCTGTTAACATTCTCGGCTGAGGGTATTTCAGATGCTACACACCTATCTGTATGGTGAGCCCTCAGCCCAGACTGTCAGTAAGTAGGCTTCCCATGAAATAGGATTCAAGTGAGTTGAAAAAAAAAGCAAGGGAAATAAATACGCAACAGCTTGGTTCATCAGGAGCTATCTGAAGCACAGTGGAGATGCTTTGGCTCTGAAACTAGGTTGGCCTTGACACATCTGGTAGGGTCAGCAATATAGCCTTAGGGCTCTCTGTCCTTCATCTTGCAGAAAGGATGTAACTGAGAACTGTAATAACAAATAGGGCTGTTAAATGATTTTTCAGATGTGAAATAATGCTGTGGACCTGCTCAGAAAGGAAACATTAACCAAGAAACATTAGTATCTCCTTTTCCTTTTTGGTAAGGATCCTTTGCTGTCTTCTGTGGACCTGTGGACCTCCAAAGAAGAGACTAGCCCCATCCTGATGCCCAGCATTACAGAGAGAAGACAGACATTCAGTGCATCCTTTGAAAACACACTGCAATTGATACATCAGTCCTACCTAGGCCAAAGCATCTGCTTTGTTCAGAGTAGTGCAGGTAAATGTGCACCCTGAGTCCTCCACAGAGCAGCTGATTGACAAGCAGCTGTAGCATATCTCTGAAGTGCTGAAAAGCACAGTCCATCTCTCTGTTTTGGCAGATTATTAGCAGGGATTTGAACTTCAGTCTTTCATCTCCAAGATGAACACCCAAATCACTAGCCATAGCTTCTCCGTCAAAGTGATGCATGCACATGTAAACAGCAGAGGAGTGAGAGATTCACGCCACCAAATAAACCACCAGCTGAGACTTTTCTACCTAAGGCTTGTCTAGATCCCTGCTCAGGTTCCTGAATTTCTTTTCCATGATAGCAAAATGCTAATATGAGACTGATTCTTCCTTATTGACTTGCCCCCCTTGGGAAAATTCCTGCCTGGGCAAACACAAATACCTACTTTTTGGTTAACCCAGGCACACCAACAGTCCATGCCTGACCACCTGAGGCAGATTTCTTGTGTTCTCTTCTTGGGTTTCTAGTGAAAACATCCAAAATACTAATCTCTTTCAAGCTACAGTATAGTTTGAAACACCCTTCACAGTGCTGTTTCCATTCATAAGTAGTTCAGGAATGAAGTATTACTCATCAGGATCCAATTCATAGCCATAGCCTTCAGAGCCTTTGAGGGAGAAAATGAATACCTAGGACAAAAAAGTCTGTCTGCTCGTCCTGTTAACAAGGCTTCACGGCTTGGTGGAATGGAGTGCTCACTCTTTTTCCTGAGTGGTGTTTTGTTTTCCATTATCCTCTGACAGTGACTCACACCTGTCAGGTGATCCAGACAAACATACTCAATCTTCATTTCATATCATAAGCCTGCCTTTTCTGGCTTTTCAGATCACTCTGCCTTTTCTCCTAACCGTATCTAGTCAGTGGTAGAGGAAGGGAGGATCATCTCCAAAATTTCCAGGCTGTGACCAGCCTGAAGGGATGGGATGCAAGAGACTAACAAAGCTCCTCTTGTGACACATACGACCTTGAAAATTTTGGTCAGCTGCATGCAGGCCACTTACAACTTTCTTTTGTCAGTGATGACTACCAAGTGGAAGGAATACCGTATTTGCATTGCAATCCAATTTATTAATGCTTTCACCAAGGGCAGCAGCCTCCTAGATACACAAGGCAGGGACATCTCTCTTTATACCAAGGAAGTATAAGAAACTGGTTAAAACAATTTCTGGCTTCTGCCAAGTTTCTACATAGATAACTACTTGGAGAAGACTGAGGTAACAACAAAGTAATTGCAACTACAGCCATCAGAAAGGGATAAGAAATTCCTTTATGATATCACAGAAGGACCGTGAGCACCACAGGCAATGGAATAAATAGTTCTTTTTGTTGCATTCCATTAATGCAGAGCACAGTAACATATTGTTTTCAACCTATTGTGTAGAGACCCAAGGTAGACAGGAAACAACTTCAAAGAAATCTGTAGCCTGGCAGGGTTACATTTGTTCGACAAGAGCTGACATCTTCAGTGGAAAAAAAAAATTAAAAATGAGAGGCACACAAACATTAAAGGAAATAAAATTATTGCCCTAAAAAAGGGAGAGAAAAAAAATCTTGGGTTCAAACAGGAGGAGGTAATCTTTGAACATCCACAGAAAAACAGATGAAGGATAGTTCCATAGCTAGGATGTCAAAACAAGGACTTGAGATATATTCCCTGTTCTGCTATGGGCATACCACAGATTTACTCAGGACCAGGCCAAAACTGAAATTTCATCAGCATGATACTACATTCACATTCAAAACTGTGATTGTCCAAATTCTTCTTCAAATTCCCTTTTACCCTGAAGTGTAAACCATCATTATCAGCAATCTGAATGCAAGGCCTTCCTATTCCACTATAGTGTGAGCTCCATACTCAGATAAAGAGAATCCCCAATAGAGATGAAGATCCCATCTCTCCTTTCAAACACTGATTGTTTGCTGCTGGAAGTCCACAAAGTAGGACTCACCCTGGGGTTCCTAATGGCAGCATTAGCACCTCATAGCCAGGAGTTAAACCTACCCACGGGTGAATCTGGATACTTACAGAAAAGTAAAAAAAGAATGTGATATTCTCTAGATTTTCTCCCTGTGCAAAGGCTGTGTAAGGTCAAAATTACATGTTGTATAGGCATGTAAATTCTCATTCCCTGTCTCATTCCCATTCACTTGCCAAAACCAGTTGAGCCTGTCCTGTGAGCCAACAGCAGATCAGAAAAGAGCAGGGTAGGACCTGTTTGCACCTAAGGAATCTATACTCCATGCTGGCTTTGGTGGCACATATTCAAAATACCTCAGAGTGTCCATGAGAGAAACTGACTGTGTGCTACTAACATTAGTTTGCTATTGAAAAAAAAAAAAAAAAAAAAAAATCGATATTTGTCTCCAAGCTTCTGAGAAGAGAATCTATTCTGCAGCATAGATGGGGGAAATCCTTTCTCAATGTGAGCTGAGATTTTTTCCTGGAGAGATTCCAGGGGCCTTGCCTGGCTTAGCTTAGAAAAATACTGGGAAATACTGATTCCTGCAGCTAGCAACCTCTCCTTTTGCCCTACAGTGTTTGTCCTGTCTTGGCTAGAACTCTTCAAATACAGTGCCAATTTCATACAATGTCTCATCTCTCTGCACTTCATATAAGTAAATGGATATGTGTGCATTTTTGCCATAACTGTATACTCTCTCTCTGCTCTTCCAGCACAACTACTGAAGAATCGCATTGCAGTGATATCTCCAGATTAGAATTTAAGGGATAAAACAGAAAGCAAGGAACCTGAATATAGCAATGATAATATTCTGCTGTGCCATGGAGATTCAAATACATCTTCCCTCAAAACCTGCTTTTGCTGGTCTGAAGAAGGAAAAAAAAAACAGTAAAGCAAGGAATGTTTCATTGAGAAGAGCACTGTCTCAAGAAGGGGTAATAATCTAGCTCAGTGCCAAATTGGGTTATTGGAATAATTATCATCTGCAAGGCACCAAACTGATATAGAAACACCAATCAGGGAAGTTCAGACAGAAAATCGTTTATAACCCATGACCCAAGGGCTTCTATGCTGAGTGACTGTAGCACTGTTTAAAAAGACCAAAGATGCTAAACACAAATAGCTTAGGAAATGAGTAAACATTTCTTATTGTTGGCATTTACCTATTGCATGCTGACAAAGTGTTTCAAGGATACTTTTGCTCCCCCCATATGGAGATGCAAACAGAATGATTAATACGTGCAGCATGCCACTGTGTCTGGGAACAAATTAAAAAGCTGTGGGAGTGTCTTAACTCTGATGTAATGTGCTCTGCTTTGGTTTGGCTGGGGGCTACAGGAGGTTTTTTTTTGTTTGTTTGTTTTTTCCCAAGGATTCCCTCTGTCTTTATTTAATGAGCAACACTGGATGTGCAGCTCCAAAAGCATTTATATAGCCATCCCTTGCTGAAAGACAGAGATGGCTGTTAGAAGCAGTGCCTGGCAACGAATCATCAGCATTTAGTACCATGAAGATACTGTTTTGTGTGCAAATCACTTCAGATTAAAATGCAGGTGTTTGTCCCTTCAAAGGGACAGCCTCTGTGCTTGATTCTCCCAAGGGTCACACACCACTGCACAGGGAGAGGCACAAACCTAACAATGCAGCTTCCTTAGAAAACACTGCATTATCCTTTCTTTCTTCTCCTTACCCCCACCTCATAAACAGCACAGCATATGTTGGACTAGCATTCAGGCTGCCCTAAATATTTCCTTTCTTCTGGGCACAATAATAATTTTACACTTGTGTTAAAGCAAATCTTCTGTGCTACTCTGCTGTATGTTGTGTACATCTAGAAACAGATCTGAAATGACCCAAGAGATTCAGACAACTGCTTCCTTCATGTACTTGCATCATACAGTATCTCCACATCTGAAATGTACCCAATAAGATCAGGAATCGAAGGGGAAGAGGGAAGATAAGGAAATATTTCAATAAGACCAAAGAGGAGAATTTGCCTTATGTAACAAGCTTCCCTGGGAATACTTCTCCCTCCCTCTCCTCCTCACCACCCCCCATTAGTATTTATTTCTATAAAAATCCATTAGATACTGCAACTATATCTTGGCTCCTATTTGCTTCAGTGAAAAGAGAAAGGGTTGTATGTTTGTACCATGGCGTACAAATGGTGTTGTCTGCCAGATCCCTCAGAGAGCTGCCAAAAAATTCTCCTGCATGTAGAGCAGATATCTAATCTGAGCTGTGGCCAGGCTGATGTAGGAGAAAGAGGTAAGCACTGTGATGCTTCACCTAGCTCACAACATCCTCTAAGATCAAAGACATCTGCTCTCAGATTAAGCAGTCTCCCTAGACGAGCCCTTATAAGAAGCTTCTAGATGCCCAGATATCTATTGAAGAAAAAGCCTTATTTGGCCTTAGGAGGTGGGCCATTGTCAGCTTTCTTAAAAGCAGATTGCAACTCATTTCTAGAAGTGAAGAAGCACACTCCAAGCACACCCCCATTTTGATTACTACCTAAAATAAGAGCACGTACTCTTAATAAGACACTATACATGACCCATATTCCATATTGACCCAGAAATTCTTCTCAGCGAACCAGAGACCTAAAAAAATCATCACACTCTTTCCAGAGTGATCCACAGTGCAGAACAAGGGCAAAACCCCATTCAGTTGGTCTCTGCTTTGATACAGACACGACTCACACAAGTGATTAAGGGTGTTGTTCAACAGATGTGGATTTCAGTTCCCTTGAGTGGCTTTTCTTTAAGTTCACTCATGCAAGCTAGGGAATACAAATAGTCATAAAGCCCTAAGATTAAGCTAATTATCCAGTAAACCAAGAGAAAAGAAAGATTTCTATTCCTATATAGCAGGGAAGTAATCTGGGCACTCTAGCAATGAAAGTCATGCAAGTGATGAATGGATAGGTCTGAGACTATTCAGTTCCCACTCCATATATCTGCCTTCTCCCGAGTTAGATGGATGCATGCAAGAGGTAAACAGATTCATCAAACAAATAAGATCAGCAGCCCAGCCTGATATATTTCCTCCTATGTGAAAGTTCCATTTGCTCTATAAAGTACGAGTTCAGTAGCATTTATATAATTCATTTTACTGTGCTTCCCTTTAACACCACAATAATCTTGTTTAACCTCTCTTACTGGAAGAAACCACAAAGGGATAAAATCCCCAAAATAATATAAAACTGGGCATCATGACCAAAGGACTGCTTGCATGAGTTCTCATCTCGGGAGGGGTTAGTGTCACCAGATGGAGTTCATAAACCAATCTCTGTTTGCATGCTTCCTATCAGATCTAGATGAGAAGTAGCTCGTAATCTCTTTGGAGCCAGAGCTCTTTCTCTGGTTCCTATTTATGAAGTGTCTTTGTGAAATATGGTGGAATCCCAGTTCATGGCTGAGGCTCACAGTTGGTATCACGAATGAATCATTAACAGCAGGATAAGGCAAACACCAGCATATTGTAAGCTGGAAAGTATTACCTCCTACCACAAGAGAACATTGAGAAAACTTCACAAGCAAACAGGACATATTTGCTTGTGCATCACATGTGCAAACATAAATACAGGCTGAATGTGTCCAACAAAGCCTTAGAGAGCAGCAGTGTTTTAACCCTCTGCTTTCCATCAGGTGGCCAGCTAGCAATAAGCAAACATGCCCAAGACTGTGTACAAAGCCGGACGTGGACAGGCTGACAATCAGTCTCCTTTCACATATGCTATTTTAGTAATCGAGCCTAGAAGCAAGCTCAGTATCGCACCAAAGGTGCAGCACTGCAGATTGGTCCTAGGCAAAACTCCTTATAGGAACAATTTTTTCCTAATCATCCTCTTCCAGAACACGGTGACTTCCACAAGCGTGCTGCTGAATCCCTAGGAATGCCTTTGCTTTCTGTGGCAATAATTAGCCTGCTCAGAAGACAGCCTTCTTCAGCAAGTAAACTACAGAAGATGCAAATTTTTAAACTCTCAGCTTACTTTATGCTCCAAAGTGCATTTGTACATGGTGAACAACGAGAGTAAACACACAGCTTGGTTTGCTACCCTACAGCAGAAATGTCCAGGTAACCAGGTATGAAAACAGCACTGGATAGAGAAAAAATAGCCACCAATGCATCTTTTTTCCTCTCTATTTGTAAAAAAGGACCACCTATGGTGACATGAGCTTCGTTTCTATTTTGTGTAATTGTGTATCCATGGTTTCTACCTCACTTGAACACTAATACCATGGGGTTTGTGCACCCATGTTTGCAAATACCTTCTTTGCTTTCCCTTCCAACTCAATCCTAGCAAGGCACATGCTCCTTCTCTCTGTTTGATCAGATGGCACTACACAGCAGATGTGAGCAAGACCAGCCTGGTGCTGAATCTCTGTGCTGGTGCCAGTCCTAAAGAAAAACACTCATGAGAGAAAGAATGCCAGTTAGGTTCAGCAGAGAGATGGGATGGAGAATAACGTGATTCATGTCACAAGTGAGCCTTTGGAAGATTGATAAAGTAAACAGGAATCAGTCTTGAGTTTTAAAGCCTTAAGAATAGCCAAGATTTTGGAAGCATTCAGATGCTCTGTTTCTTTGGCATGTGGAACTGCTTGGCATTGTGGCACTCAAATCTCAGTTCAAGTGCAGTCACAATAAAGATTTAGACATCGCGAATGCACAAATCAGGGGTGGGAGAACCCCAGAGTGTCCAGCATAGAGCACTGCGGACAGAGAGCACTCTTACTGATCATTCCTCACTCAAATTGTCTCAGGACGCTGTGCTTTCCAAAGTAGACAAAAACATTTTCACTTTTAGCTTCTAGACAAACCTAAAAAAATAGAAGAATAGCCTCTCCAGTAACATTTATTTCTTCAATCCTTCCTCCAACATGTCAGAAGAGAAGTCTTTAGGGGCAAGTGACAGCAAAGCTGTAAAAGGAGAACTTAAACGTGACACCCACTGTTGCAGAAAAAATAAATTCAGTCTTTCCATCAGAGTTTTCTTGTTTCCACCAAAATAAAACTGGTGAGATTCCCATGCTGGAACCTCCCACTTTTATTTTTGTAGAAGGAATAGGAAGAGTGAGGAAATCAGAAGAGAACTTAGCTTTTCACCACTACATAGTACACCTGCAAACTCCCAGCAAGGGCTGTTAATACAGAAGGTTACATTTACTCAGGCAAATTGAATGGAAGAAAGAGCCAGAGAGGACTAGTCAAGAAGCAGAGGTCAAGCTCAGAGAAGCCCCAGAGTTAAATTTGTGTGAAAGTGTTAGAAGGAAGTGTCATATAATGCGTGTGCTGCTCCATCTCCCAATTGTGGCCACAAGCAGGCATTGAGGGAAGAATAATGAAATTGGATTAGATGGATCCTTGGTCTGAACCAGTCTGTCCATTCTTATGTTTGTGTGTTCTTTTCTGTGAATAAGAATGAAAACATGGAAAGGAAACCTTGGAAATATAAGGAAGGAATATGTTTCAAAGATGAGCTTTCACCTGTCTGAAAGACTGGGCAAGCCTTATAAACCCCTGGAAGAGAATCTGCCTCACGCTTTGATAGTCAGGATACGATTTAAGCAAAGGTTTTGAGATTACGCTGTAATTGCCCAATTAGCTCTTGCATGCAAAAGGGATTCTCTTCTATTTATCCATATCCAGCAGGGCAGAAATCCAAAGCTTTCTTCCCACTGTGGATTTGCTCTTCCAATTCATTAGGATTAATTTCTTCACCACCCACACAATTCTCGGAATAGCTTCCTCCCCTCCTGCCCCACTGCCACCTGTTCAAGTTATAAAGATGATTGGTGCTCCTTAAAAGCAGCACAGAACATCTTTATCCATCTATTTACTGGCAGATGATTTCCCCCCCTGCTCCTTGGCTAGACTATTTCTTTCCAAAAGCCTGCAGTCTGTCAAGCTGTCCCCAGAGCACATATGTGCATGCAGTGTTTAACCACATCACCTCCTGTAACCCCAGTGTGTAATGTGTTCTCATCCCCCCAACATCCTAGGTAGCATTTTATTTTGTCAAGTACCGAGTAAAACAAGAATATTTTCAAATCAAATTAAATGATAACCTGTGTAAATGGGTCAGCATAAAGACTTCAGGCTTGTCTAGAGCTACTGTTCTTATTTCTAAAGCAGAGGATAAATTTTGGTGGATTAACATGTATGTAATCCTGTTGTCAAGTCATTGGGCAGAACGGGGACTGACTGTTTCTCCTTTACCTCCTCCTATCTCAGTCCAAAGCTTATACAGAGTCATGGGAAAAAAGGGGGGGCATTAATTGCTCATGCTCTGGGTCATTTACCTCTGTGTACTAAGGGACATCTTTTCAGAAAGCCTCTTGAACTGTATTACCAGAGATGCTCTGTAAATTCATCAGTTTGGGAAGAACTGCCTCTGATCCTGTTGGCATCACAGTACAACATGTAATCCTAGGAGTTTTCTTTCAAATTGGAAATCATGATAACAACAGAGGCCTGCACTTTCATTTTGAAAAGACTGAGTGCTGGAAGAGTGTTCTGACCCACAGTTCCCTTCGGTGCTGGAAGCTATCTGAACTCCATCAAAGGAGAACACAGTTCAACTGGGAAGCCTCAATAAAACACTTTGCTTTGAAACATCTATCACAGTCCTTAAAAAGAAATCAGAGCATTTTCAGCATCCACAGCTGGAGAAGAGTAAGAACAGTCTCGCAATCCTAACTCCACATCAAAAACCAAGAGACAGAACAACAAGTTACCGATCATAGAGTCACAGAATATCTCAAATTGGAAGGGGCCCATAAGAGTCATTAAGTCCAATTCCTTGTTTCTCCCAGGACTATCTAAAACTAAACTATAATGACTAAAAATGTTGTCCAGACACTCCTTGAACCATGTGAGACTGGTGCTGTGACTACTTCCCCAAGGAGCCTGTTCCAGTGACCAATCACATTCTCAGTGAAAAAATTTTTCCTGATGTCCAGTTTGAACTTCCCCTGACACAGCTTCATTCAATTCCTCATGTCCTGTCATCAGACAAGTCAGCCTCTCTGCAAGCCAGTGTCTCAGCTGCAGATTGGGAATAACAGCCTTTTCCTTCTCCAGGGAAATAATGGGAAGTACCCTAGAGAAGACTGAGAAAGGATCATGCCCTGGAGTGGAAAAGGCTAAGCAGATCCCTTGGGTATCCTGTTCCAGCACCTGCAACAGCAACACAGCATAGAGACACATTTGCTTTAAATTGTCAAGTACCATCAGCAGGGTCCAGAGCACAGAACTGTTCAGGGGGAGCTAATGTATCCTGTCACAAAGCACAGCACACAGCCCCCTCATGCTGCCTTGTTTTCTTACCCACTGCTTTTGCATCGTCCATCCCTTGAACAATATCCACCACGCTGCAACTTGCGTGTTTGCAATTTGCACATCGTCGCCTTGAGTTGCTTGGGCTTTCCTGACAGAACTAAATGAATAGCAAATTGAAATCTCTCTTTTCCTCCCCCTTACTTCACTCTCCCCTTGCTTTTGTACATGCTGAAGTAAAAAGCTTCCTCTGACTCAGATTTCAGCTGTCACAGATTTCAGCAATTTTCTCCTAGGAAGTCTGGATGCTAATGACAAAAATAGCAGCTGTCTCTAAATACTTCATCTGCTATCTGTGGCCAAAGGGCAGTAAAGGCCAGGAGCAGGTGTGGTGGGTGACTGATTCAGAAAATCCCCACCCTCGCCAGGCAGGTTCTGGTGAGAAAGAAGTGGGACCACCACCCTCTGATTGATGGGAAAGCCAGGGATAGCTGTCAGGGCACGCAGGAGGGATGGGGCAAGAGGGCATGTGCTCACCTGGACACAGGTCAGGCAGTCAGCAGGATGCAGGGCTGCTGCCCCTCAGCCCACTGCCCAGAAACCCTGCTACTGCCTCCCATTCCTATGGGAATCATGCCCACCCAGGCAGCAACACTCCAGGTGCCAAAAAGCAGTCAGGGTTTTAAACACCCAAGTATCCCATAAATAGGGCATCTTACAGGTGAGATGACTCAAGACGAAGAGGTTGAAATGACTTGCTAGAAATGCAATTGAGATGGGAACTAGGACTAAAGTTTGGGTATTTCTCAACATCCAGTGCTTTACTCAAAATGAAGGTTTGGTTGTTCTCGGCCAGAGTCCAAGGACACACTTTGTTGGCAGCATGACACAATCTGTTTAGAACTTTTTGATCCCCACATGTTCAAAGCACTTGTACTTTCCACAAAACATTGTGGTATCATTGAACACAATGTTATGTTTGAACTGAAAGGAGGAAAAAACATCTCCATCTATTTTACATGTAAATAAGAGTTGGTCTTCTACATAGTATCTTGTAAAGAATGAAGGGTGAGTTTGACCCTTGCTGAGCTAATTATTGATAATCAGATCCACTATAATTTCTTTCACTTTGCATGAAGACATCCTGGGATAGAAGGAAGGGCAGAGTGGAACACAGAGGTACCTGAGGACCTAGTCATATCCTAGGGACCCTAAAGAGCACAATTTCAGTCATGTGTATCATCCTGCCTTAATGGGTTCACTTACCTGCAACACCCAAGGCTTCCCACAGTAGGATTTTAAATGGTAGCAGGAAAGTGTAATATTGCCTAAACCAGAAATAAAGTGCCGGTGCCATTCCATTTCCACTAGAATTGTCCCAGCTAGAAGTTAGGTTCTCATGTCTGAATACTTCCAATATAAGAAGTGCATTGAGACAAGTTCAGTGGTTTTCTTCTTCTTTCATGCCTACTCTTTGGTCTGTTTCTTCTCAGTCTTTTAGAACAGCAGGTATGAATTAGAACACAGGTAAGTCCTAGAGCTCCATACAACCTCAAGCGTCTCTCTGTTTCTAGAGCAATAGCAAGCAGCAGCATACCACACAGAGGCACAACAGCCACCCCACAGTCACAGAAAATTAGCTGTGCCACCCAGGATTTAATAGCCTGGCAGGTATCTTTTAGGGAGCTAAATATTGACGTATTTTCCTAGTAGGTAGGTGTCCATAATGGGCAATATATCTATAACTGCAGTAGCACTACAGTTCTCATCACATGCAATGGGACAGCACCAGTTCTGTTGCCAGATCCATGAAAGAAGCTTAACTTTCTCTTGTGTTTTCCCAGTTTGTACATGTATTGCCCCTGCTAGTACCAGGTCATCTGGAGTGGGCTCAGATGAGATAACTAGCACTTCTGGGTGCTTAAGTTCTTTGACAGAACAACAGATTTACAATAATGAGTGGCAGAACACTAAAACCTTTGTGACTCGACTGATAAAACAGTTCTCTGTGCTTCATGGGCCATTCAGATGCTTGACATGAGGGATATTGAGATGATTAATAATTAACTGGCTGGAGAGACTGAGAGCTCAAGGACAGATGTTTCCCATCTGCAATTTCCTGGAGCTGAGGCTGCACTTTCCAGGAGAGAGGGAGGGGAGCTGGTAGGGTGAGAAGGTGACAAGGTTGGTGTGCCCCTGGAAGTCAGCAGCCTTTTTAAGACACTTTGCTTTTATCTCCCAACACAGAAGAAGGTATTATCCTGCACTTCTCCAGGTGGCTTTCACTATCCCAGGCACTGGGGGACCAGAGCAGCAATGATCCCTGCCAGTTCCTGGTGTCAGCTCACCTAAATGAGATGCATCATTAGAAGCTGCATTCATGTATTTAATAGGCTTGAACATCAGCTTTAATGAGACACCTCTGAGATCTCAGGAGAGGTAACAGACAGTTAGAAATATGCTTCAAAGTCCTGTGGGTATGAGAAGTAAAATCCAAGTTCAGAGGTACCAAGTACAGGATTTTTAAGTACCTGATGTGTTAGAGACTATTACATTGTTCTTTACACTAAGCTTTAAAATTTCCTCTGCATCAATTTCTTTGATCCATGAACGGCTTTAACTGCATTAAAATTAGTCAGAACAGCAGCTGCAATAGGCACTGAACTGCATATCTCAGAGTAATTACACATTACAAAGGGAATCCTTGAAGCATTTCAATAACATGCCATGTAACAAACAGCACTTGAAAAGCCCACAGATGGACATGTGAGCCTCCTAGCATAACTTTACTGCAGAGATGGATTTGGATGGTAGGATGTCACTTGTACTCCAGCTTGCTTCCTGCTTCCTTGCCTTTCTCTCAGGAGTAGAGGGCGTTTCAAAGAGTGTTGAAAAAGTTTTGGTTGATCCTGTGCAGTTGAAAACTGTGGAAAAGAGATGTGTAAGGAATCTCTTCCTCCCCATCCCCTCTTCCTTTTACCTCCCAATTCAGCTCTCTGGTGATATGTTCCTTCCTATGAGCTCTGCCTGAATGCAAGGGACAGAAGAGTACACGCTCAGCAGTCAGGGGGATGTATAACCAATCTAATTAACACGGTGCTGGGATGAACTCCTGTCTGTCCTCCCTTGTTCCCCAGGGGTGTCCTGCCTGTTTGCCAAGGCCTCTGGCTACCATGATGCAGAGCATCTCCTGCCAGCAGCACTCTGCCTGGGGGAGGAGTCAGAATTTGACCCAGACAATAAAAGCAACTGAAATTTGTGTGGATCCATGTGGTTTGCATTTTTTCATCCTCCCAGAGGCTTTTGCTCAGCAGAAGTCACAGCTCTTGCCTGTATTATGAGAAACATAAGGGGAAAAAAGGATTTCTAGTACTTCCTTTCTTCTGGTCCCAAGAACACCCAAGCTTGAACTGGATCCATTTAATTTGCCCCTGTTTCTTCTTGGCTTACACTGGAATTCATCTGTTCTGTTTCAATTCAGTACAACCTATTCCTCAATACCCTGTCCCCCAGCATTCCCACAGTAGCCAGCACACAAGGCACAGTGCTTTAGTAGCAGAAAATAGGTCTATTCCACATCCCAAAGAACTGCCAAGAGAAGATAGCCAGCTGTCTTGGATAAAAAGCAACCGAAAAAATTAGAGTGAATAAAAGTACAGCAAATGGCACTGCAATCAAGAACAATGAATGTTAGAACTGGAGACAGATGGTGGGTGGATTTCAGCTTGGGGATTTCAGCTTGGGACATGCTCTGGCCTCCACAGATTTGGAAACTTTCAGCACTGCCTTCCCCTCTTTCTACAACGTCTCCATCACAGGGTTACTTTAAAGGTACAGTAGTCCTTGTATTCTTAGTGCTGGGACAGAGAAAAAAAGCTCCACAAGTAACTGACTGTGCAGGCTAGGTAGACAGGTAAGGAAGAATGGGCAGAAGAGATCCTCTCAGCACAACAAAGCCTGACATCTGTCTAAAAATGCGCTGATTGAAAACAAACCAGTATGAGGAGGGATGAGCAAGATTAACCTCTTATTTCCCATGAGGAGGAAGTGCTTTCTGCTTGTACCTAATAACCAGACACTTGTACAGGAGGGAACAAACCAACTTTCTAACCACCTCAGCCTGCCAGAGGGAATTTGACTCTCCACCCACCTCACAGAGAAGCAGCCTGGTCACCCTATCATAGTGTATCTGGAGTTCAGCTTTCTCATTCCTTTGTGGTGAAGCAGTTTTAGAATTGTATAAAGTAGAGAATAGATTCCTTTCACATAAAATACATGCTCAGTGTGCCATAGAATAAGTGTGAGTAGCACTATAGCTTGGCTCCAGCCTGGACAACCTGCTGGAACAGCTAGGATTCACTGGAAATATTCACTCTTCTGCTAAGTGAGAATTTCAAACAATACAGAAATATTTTCACACAAGAGATGGACCAAATCCAGAGTTTCCTGCTGTCTGCGTCTCTGGCAGACCTGTGTGAAGGGGCAGTTGTGCTTGAGTCCCCCAGGGATTTTAACCTGGTCTCTGTCACCCCAGATGCATCAGCACACTAAATGGTAGAAGCCAAATGCAGAACTAGTACTGCTATTCCGCCAGCACATAAGCAGCACTCTTGACAGTACCTCTGGGTATGTCATGCCATCTCAAATACCCTAAAACAGTCAAGACATCTCTACAAAGTTGATTGCTATAACAGAGGATCAATGAGGGAAAATACCTCAACCCTTCCTGAGAGAAATCCAGAGGTCAGACAAATACCCTAAAATGTCCTTTTATATTGATGCTTAGCTAGTAGAGCCTTTCGTTTTCTAGATATGTGATTTGCTAAGAAAGCACCTGAGCCTTGCCTGAAAATACCCACAACTTAGACCTCTTCTTATGCAACTAGAGCAGATAGCTGAGGCTCTTGCCCCAGATGCTGCCCAAGAGCAGAGATTAATGACAGAGGTAATGACTTATCGGATCAATCCCATGGTTAACCTCTTGCTCCTCTCTTTCTGCCAGTTCTCACATTCACCAGGCTAGTCCAGAGCTGGGGGAGATGACAAATATAGGGCAATTATAAAATCATCAGCTCCAAGTAATCCCAAACAGAGCAAGACACACAGATGAGCCAAGAACAAATGTCTAGAAGAACACTGTGTTCCTAGGGAAAGCTAACCTATGGTAAAACCTATAATTCACTCTGGAAGGCTACACTGGGCTCCTCATACACTCTAAACCCCAAGGCAGCAATCAGCATCTAGGAAGCTTATTTTCTTGCATCAGGATCCAGTGTAAGTCACTCACTAGCAGATACTGAAGAGAACAGCAAAGGGGTTGATTGTTCCTTGTGGGTTTGAGTATGACCATATGGAAAGCAGAGTAACAGATCTGTGGCTGAAGGTTCAGCAAACCATGTAATCAACAAAGCTTACACGGGGCCAGGCCCTCCTTTCCCAGAGATGTGGATCTATCAGGAGTCACACAGCATTCGACTGATGTGTTGACACGCACAATGAAGGCACTAAACAGGCTGAAATACTTCCAGCATTTCTAGCATCAGACACTTGCTTCTGCAGATCAGCATTACTACCTATGAGAGATCATTTATTTCTCCCAGATTTTATTCTTCCCTTATCATTGCTTTTCTAGACACCTTAAGATTATTTGTTTAAAAATTAAGTTACCAATTTTCCAGTCTTAGGATGCAGCCTCATATTTTGCTCTGAGATGAGAAGTCTCACAGATTCACATGCTGATAGATAAAGCTCTGAAGTGAGGAGATACCTACTTTCTCTGCTCTGGATCTTTCACGCTCAAAACCAGCCAGTGGTTACCTAGAACAGTAGCAAATATTTTTTCTTTCCTAACAGTTTAAGTCCACTTGTTAGAGAAAGAATCATTAGACCTGTGAATTTTGGTTTTTTTCTTCCCTAGCAGAAATACAGATTTTTTTGTATTGATTTGTCTCTGCCTCCCTTCCCAGCTTCAGCTACGTCATCTTGGCATAATGACAGGAACAAGAGAGACTGAAACAAACAGAGAATTACAATAAGGGCAACTCAGGTCACTAACATAGCTTTCAGCCCTAAGACACTCATTTAAATTCAGTTCATTGCACTAATGCACAACTATATACCTGCCGATCACTACACTTAGAAATGGATCTGACAGCTGTTCCAACTTAGTAGCTCACTAATGCTCAGCTCTCCCCTACAGAGGCTCCCACTGCATGTATAACAGTCCCTGTGGGCTGCCTGAGTAGGAAGCTGGATGACCAGCTGAGCCATGACACCAGAGCAGTTCAACCTATACACTAGGGATGAGGTAAAAAAGCCAGGAGGGTCTGCTTTGCTACTGCTAGCATAAATTTGTTAGGAGAATGACAGTCTCCAGTACTGTCAACACATCAGCTTTCATCAATAGTAAGAAGGGTTTGTTTGGTCTGGGGGGTTATTTGTTTGTTTTAAGGAATAGCCAAGTAAAATTAGGAACCTTGACAGCCTAATGAGCCAGAAGCTAAATCTTGCTGGCAGAAGTGTCATGTTCTAAAAGGAGTCTGCCTTTCTGTAAGGGGAAAGCCCAAAATGCACCAGAGAAAAAATCACTGGAAACCAACTTCCATATGGTTTCAAGAAGAAACAATAATTTCTCTCAGAGCTGCTCAGAGCCAGGCCAGGGGATTGTGACTTTGCCTGTAGATGGGATTAGAGAACAACTTCCAGTAGCAGCAAAAGTAACTCTGGATCTTCCGTATCTCTGGGTTAGAGCTGACCTTACTTGGAGCTCCTGGGCTTACACCTGAAATCCTGCACAGGAGACTCCTGACTCTGCAAGAGTTCAGGCTGCCTTGAAACGAGTGCTTTAGAGACACCAAGTCAGATTGTCACCTGCAGGAATCAACTCAAGAGCACACATGTGGGAACTGTGGGCTAATGACAGGATCAGTGAGGCTTTGCTCCAGAAGCAGAGTTCACACATTTTTTTACACTGTGTTAGCTTTCCTAGGTTCTCCTCACTTATAAGGGTTTCTTACATTTGCTGCTGTAAAGCAGAGTATGTTGTGGGGCAGTTTTCCTAAGGCATGCAGGACCAGCAGAAGTGGCAACTCCCGTGTTGCCCTGAATGAGTCAGTTCAAGTCAGTCCACTGGGCAACAGAGCACTGGTTCAGTGAGCTTGATGATGAGATAAATGCCATGGGCTGGAGAGAGCAATGCCCTGTGTACAGTCAAGAGACAGCTCTTGAAACATCTCATGCATCAGCATACAGTAGCCAGTGACAGGGCTGCAGTGCTGAAGAAGATCTGCAGTAACATGGACAGGTAGCTGGCTTGTCACCCTGACAACATCCAAACAGACTGTTCCCCCGATGGATAACACATCTCCAGGCTGTTGCTAAGACAACAAAAATCCACTTATTATGCATAAATGGGCACACTTCATTGCTGGACTTATTAACCCAGGCCATGCCACTTTCTCTTCTTAATTGATTTAAATCAGATGACATGTTTGGATTCCTTCTTCTTGAAGGAATGGACTTAGCTGCAGCTCAGTGTATTAGTTTTTTAATCTTTTCTTCCTCCAACTGATTTCCTCTCTCCAAAGATACAAGAGAGGAGGGAAGCCTAGCTGCATTTCATTGTCTTCTCACAGGCTTGAAGCAGGCACTGACTACAACACAGTGCTCAGCATCACCAAACTGCTTTCTTTGTTCCTCTGCTCCTGCATTCAGGCAGGGCAAGGGAGTAATCCCACCCTATGACTACCCTGCCTGAGGTCAGCCTGCTGTCACTCAAATGAAATTGATGCAGTCTAGGAGGAAAAGAGAAGCAGAAACAAAGCCTAGTTTTCCTCACCTGCACACACTGCCAGGCTGCTCAGCCTGATTTATTTGAAACCTCTAATGTTCTGCCATAAAATTTGCCATAACAGCTTTTTTAAAAAAATTATTGACCTTTTTATTTTCAAAGTCAAGAGCATTTGCACTGGGAATTGTTGCACCCAAGAAAACTGAAGCAGTCTGGACAGACTTCTCCTATCTTGGGCTCAGGACTCTGCTGTTATCCAGGGAGCAGCTTTTCCTGCCCTCTTCTCTCATTCTCAGCAGTGGTCTGTTTAGTCTCTCTGACCTTAACCAAGAGTCTTCCCAGAGACTTTTTGGGCCCATAATAGAAAGGATCTTAGTATGACAAAAGAGTGATTACGAACCCTGAACCTATTATGCAGCATATGCATAGTTTAATAACCTGAACTCGGTCCTACCAAAGAAACAAACCCAATCAAACCAAACAAAATACCAGAACAGGAGACCAACTCAAAGCTCTAGGAAGATGCATAAAACAAGCACCTGAGGGCTACCTGATTCCTCGCACTACCACTTTTGAGCAGCACTATGACTGACTCCTCCCAGAAACAAAGAGCGTTTAGCACTCCTGTGGGACGTGCTATAGCACTGCGGGGAACCCATTTGCAGACACCAGGCCCCTGTTAGCTCACCATTCTGTTTTGCTATCCAGTACGCTGTGCTTGACATGGTTTGAAGACAGAAGAATGAATACGAATCTGGATAAATGAAGAGTCAGTGATAAAGTAAAATTCCAAGCATAAAGTCTTCCCCTTTTCCTTCAGGAATTTTAGGATTTATCTTTGAGCTTATCTCCACAACAAGCCTGTGAAGAAGAATAAAACACCCCAGATTTTCCCTAGCCAGTTCTTATTCATGGAAGAGGGGATTCTTATGAGTTTTGTGACTGGTCACAGAACAAATAAGAATATGGTGCACCTACCACACCCTTCCAGGAACATGGCAAACTTTTGAGTGAACAGTGTGTTTTGGAGAACTGAAATGATTCAGATTTGGCTAATAATTTTGGACAGAAATGACTGGCAAACATTTGAAGGAAAATCAAAGAATTTCATTTTTTATATATATCTGTTAGGGGTTGCCAAGGAGTTGCCAGAATTTAAGTAAAATCTCCCAAAGGCAGTATTTTGCTTTTTGCTCTCTGTTAAATACATTCAGTTTGGCCAACACATGAAGTAAGGAAAAAAAAAAAAAAGGAAATCCTAGTGACTGTCCATCACTTAATCTTTCAAGACCATGTGTTCTACTATTGACTTAGAGCAACTGTTCAGCTCATCACTGCAAGAAATTTCACAGCTATCAACTTACTTGACAAAAAAATCCCTCTTGCTCTCCATGTGGCTTCCTGGAATACCAAATAGAGCCAGGTGATGCTGTGCTTCTCCTTACACAGCAGCTCACAAACAACTAACAAGTAGCGCAGAGATGGGGCCACCACCTGCACTAGGATTTTTCACTCTTCTGACTAAGCGAGCTAAGAGCATCTGAGACCTTTACCTACAGTAAGCACAAACATGTTCACATTTTTCTAAGTAGTTAGGTTTATTCTTTCCTCCAGATAATGACACGCTCCATGATCTAGTCAGTGCTTTAAAACAATCACTTCATAGAATGAAGTGCTTTGCTTGCAATCCTGTTGCTGCTTTTGTAATAGACTCAAAGGCTCCTTATATACTAAAGACAGAGGTACAAAGCATCTCTCTTCCTTCAGTCCATCCACAGTGACCTGAATATTATTTCCCTCTCATTCACTCCAGAGGGGATGACAAGTAATGTCAGTGGAATCAATGGAATAACTGTGGGACAAGGCTGAGTAAGAGAGCCCCTGTCTTGTTCAAATGGACCCTACCTCACTGCTCCCTGGCTCCCTGCTGACCAGGGCTCTCATTCTCCTCTGCAACACATCTCAGGGGCTCATTTTCCCCAACAGGAGGAGTAATCAAAGATGCCAGTAGATCAAAACAACAGTTTTGTATGTTATCAGCTGCAAAGACAGTGGAAATTCAGGACAACAATAATAAAAATAAAAGAGGGAAAACGGTGATATGAATATCTTTGCCTTTAATATGATAGCGTGAAAGTGCTATGCAAAAAGCTGAAAATATAATGAGAGCCCCCAAACTTGAATCTCTGCCAAGCAAACTAATTTTAGTGAAATATGTTTAGCTTGTTAAAGATTTAAAACCAGGAAATAAATGCAGTTACTCTTCTGCCTGATTTAAGTAAGCAACATTTATTAATGTACAGTGACTGAGTAAACTATTCCAAAGTAAGCCACAAAGACTTAATGTGATGAGGGAACAGGATAAAATCCTGACTAAAAAAAGTCAACCCTGTGATCTAAGTAAGATCTGTTCCATGATAAACAGCTTATTGAGGCAGACTGGAGGGAAGAGAACTGCAAGTTATGAAAGGGAATTTGATTTGTCCCTCTGAAGGTGAAGTGGTAACTGACTGATCTGAGCAAACTCTGTCACAGACTTTATAGACCTAGTTATTTCTTGCAGGTCTCCAGCCAACAATTGACTTAGGTTAAGTCCATGCAAGAACTGGATTCAGACTGGGAAAGAGATTCATTCGTGATCAACCCCCTGATCCATGTTGTTATTCTGTGTTCACACTTACACATTAAATCAGAGTTCAGTATTCTACATATCTACTCTTTAAAATGTCCTGATTGAACAGCAAAGCCCACCTGCCCTGTCTGTTTTGCAAGTGTCCAGGTGTGTACAAGCTTCATACAAGCTCTTTGGCAAGAGATAGGACAGGATATAACCACCCTGTGTGCTGGGGGTGATGGAAGGTTGCTTTTGATGACAATATTCAGAACACTTGGAATACCCAGTGATTTTTGCTCCATTATTTCATGCTGAAGAAAACAAGCCTACAAATAGATCTACTTGCTTCAGTAATTTGTGCAAAACACCTCATTAAATAGCAGCACTTTTTTTGTCCTTAAGAAGCCTGCTACATATCCAATGGGTAAAAGGATAAATGGCTATAATCTTTGAATACACAAGACTACACAGAGTGGGTATTTCATAGTTGCACAAAGCCCATAATTGAACTTCTGCCCTAGGGATAAGTTTTCCTGCAGTGTAAGTGCTTCCAGTTGCCATACAGGGGTCATGGTTTTTGTCAGGAAAGCAGAGCTTTACATCCAGTTAATTGTTGTTCCCAGCTGTCTTTTCTTTGTTGTTGTTGGGTTTTTTCCATTGGGGCTAGTTTTCCAACAGTCATTCAAGCAAATGTGCTCATTTCCCAGTTCCCCCGCAATTCCCCACCACAGTGTAACAAAGTGCAGATTTTGCATGGCTACATTCCAGGCTTCATGGTGTTAAAATCATAGCAGCAATGGAAAAGCGTGTAGCCTCAATAGTCATAATGTAGAACTTGAGCTACGGGTGACTCAGTGGTAGTCAAACAGATGCTATATGAAAATAGAATGGTTTCTGTGTACAGACTGGTTAACCCATGGAGTTAGTACTTACACATGAAGATTTTTGTGGTTTGCTAAGCAGCAAAAACTACTCAGTCTGAAGTAAACTGATGACCTCAGTTCAGTTCACTGTGTCTGGGTGTCCACCTCTGAACACAGTGACTATGAACAGCAAGCTCCTTCTGCCTTAATTACTTAAGGCTTCATCTTTGGTATCAATGAATCAATCAAACATAAAAAGGTAAAGACCATGTCCATCCAGTATTTGGATCTCTTCAGCTCAGTTGTGAAATATTCACTGGTTTGGTATGAATCAACAGTGGCTGAGAGAGGAAAGCTTAGGCCATAGTCTGCTGCAGAACAAACTAAAAAAATTGCAAGGAAGTCAATGGATATTTTAAAAGGACAATGCAACTCCTTTATTTTCCTCAAAGGATTAATGATAAACTCTTGTGCATGCATTTGCAATGTGAGTCCCTTGTTATCAGGCACTAGTTACTACCTATTTGGGTTACCAGACCACCTGTTGGTTGAAGAACATCTTGGGAGAGTTCACGCTTCAGGCTGCTAAGCAACTGACCATTAAACACTCAAGACCAAAGTCTTGAGAAGGATTTTACACTAACTTGCTCAGCTTTACCAATGATAGCTCTGGAAGAAGCAGCTTCAGTCCCCTGTACTTGTGCTTTTTGGACTGCTCACCAATGCAGATACAGTCCTACCTAAATAATTCTTACCACTCACTCTTCCCTCAGAAAACAACCCACTTGTTTTAGTTCACAAAAGGTCCCTTGATCCTTGTGATAAAAAGACGTTTGACTTTTACAGCAACCCACTCCTAATCTCTTCACTGTCTATTCTCTGGATTTCCCCAACAGGGAAACCCACACTATTCTGTGGGCTTCCTGGTAAAAGTTGTCACTGCCTGATGATAAAAAGCAAACGTATGCTGTAATCTTAAATGTCTGGAGCTGGATACTTAGAGTTCAGTCAGCACCTGGGGCTTACAAAGTTGTATTTTCCCCAGAAAGTAATTTGTGGAAGATCTGAAGACTACTTTTTAAAAATCATTAGTTGGTAATCAAAAAGCAAAGGTGAAATACATAATCATCAAAACACTCCTCATCTGAACATGCCTCTCCTAAGCTTCTGTCAGACCAGCAAGCAAATAGGTTGTTCCAAGCCTTCTTCTCTTTGGGAGTTTGTGCTAAGACTTGGACCTTCTGATCTGCTAGCACAGAAAACACCCACTCTCATTCCCCCTTGCAAGAGGAGGTCAAGGAAAACCACTTGCTACCCTGTGAACTTTCAGGAAATATTGCTGAGCAGCATGTGCCTATGCACCTTTCTGTGCTGAAACTTCACCAGACAATTTCTTATTCTTGTTGTTGCAATTAACCTTCAGAGAAAATTATTAACTACAATCTTACGCATATGAGGAATTGATCCAGATTATTAGCCTAGAAACTATGCCCTTACTGCAACTCTACAGCTATTTCTCCTCAAATGAAATCCTGACCCCCACCCCACAGCCTGATAATGCTTGCTCACTCAAATTTAAAGGAGAATTATCTCTTACAAAGGCAGAGGTGATCACATTTTCTTCCTTAACTGGGGCACTGGAAATTAAAAAGTCCTCTCCTCACCCAGTGCTGCTCCTGAAAGATTCTGCAGAAAATCTGGGGCAATACCTGTAATCTGGCCCAATATGCTAAACATTAAAAAAAAAACAACAAAAAAAGAGCAGGGTCAGCATCATCTTTGACATGATAGGATGACAGGCTTAGATGAGGAGTTTGGAACAGGGAAGACAGGGAGGGGGAGGGAATCAGCCTCTCTGAGGATCTGTGCTTGGCTCCTCTTTGTACAGTGCCTGCCCTCCAAGCATGAACTCCCACCCAGCCCCACTCCCCCTCAGCCAGTAGTGCTTCCTACTCACCATGTCATAAACATTCAGAATCACTGGTTCATTTGCCATTGTTGATTGCAGTAGAGGCTGGATTAAAACCTTTCAGTCCCTGTCAGATGTGTGTTGATGCCCCCAGGGTATGATTTTACCCTGAGCCAGATAGAAGAAAATGCCTCATCCTACAGTCGCTGAAGGAAGGAGCATCGAGGGAGGAGGGAAGGAGGGAATTCTCACGGTTGGGTCTGTGTGTGTGTAAAGTTGGTTGCAGGGAGGCAGGAAGGCCTAGGTTGGGTTTGCTGGTTGGATAGGGTTTATTTTAGCCCTCCACGCCGTGACAGATCCAAGGTTTCTTTCTAACTCTGTAGTGCACCTTGGAGTCTGTAGACTCATACACCACCGTAACCAGGCACCGTCCAAGCTCTAAAATCCCGATCCACAGAAGACAGACTCTGAGCCCAAATACAAGCTCTTCTGGCACCGTGAGCCAGGTGGGTGACAGTAAGTGCGGGGGGATTTCTCGGCAGCACGGAGTGCCGCTACCGCAGCGGGCTGCCAGCAGTACGCAGGAACGCGGGTCACCAAGGCACGGAGCGGGGCTGGAGCGGGCGCCGAGCTCACTCCCTCCCGCCGGCGGAGCCCGGAGGCACCCCGGGATCTGTCCGTGGTGCTGAGGCCGGTCCGCCCGGAGCCGGGATCTGGGCGCGGAGCTGGGGCTGTTCCTCCCGGAGCCGAGATCTGTCCGCGGTGCTGGGGTCGGTCGGCTCGGAGCCGAGATCTGTCCGCGGTGCTGGGGTCGGTCCTCTCGGAGCCGAGATCTGTCCGTGGTGCTGGGGCCGGTCCCGCTTAGGCACTCGGTTGAGGGTTCTCCGCCCCTGGCAGGACATGGTGAAGAGGCTGTGCCAAAGGGATTCCAGCGCGGGGCTCGGCGGTGGGAGGAAGAGGAGGAGGGGGCTGGCTGCCCCCGGGGCAGAGAGGGGATTCCGCAACCCCCATCCTGCCCACGACGTGCAGGCAGACCTGGCGTCAGCGCCGAAGTTAGAAGGCAGTTCCTCGCGGGAGATGATGCGGGATTACCTGGACTGGGGCTGGAGGGAGGAAGATGCCAAACAGGCGATGCTTCCAGCCAGGGTACGGGGCTGGACACCCCAGCTTTCTGTGCTCTGCTCTCCGCAGGGCCAGTCCTTATTTCGCGATCAGCTCGTCCCGAGCCGGGCAGCTCCTACTGACTGACAGCCGAGGGGACCTACCCCGTCCTCTGCTGGCTGGATGCATCGCTGCATGGCACACGGTGGGAGGGCGGGGAAGCGACCAAGCGACTGGGCAGGGCGAGTAGTTTCACTTCTGGCAGCAGCAGGGTCTGGAGTTTCTTCCGTCCTAGAGCTATTTAACACTCGTATTAGGAGCGTGCACCTCTGCAGTGTCTTGCCAGCAAACACTCCCTTCTGACCTGGATGCAAGAATCAATTATAAAATGCACTGCGGTAAATTCATCTTCCTTTTGCTCCTCCTTTCTCTTTAAAGGGAGAGCAGAGTCTGTGATGGTGCTGGGAAGAGTGCAGCTGAGAGGGGGGAAAGGGGGTTCCTGCTCCCGGAGATGTGCAGTGGTGGGGAAATTAGCACTCTGACCTTAAACGTTCATACACAACCGACTTCCAAAGCAGAAAAAAAAAAAAAAAAAAAAGCAGGGATGACCTCATCTGAGTTGGAGGCGTATCTGAGGCTGAGGCTCTCTGCCAGCTCACAGCCAACCAGATCTGAATGAAAATTGCAGCGAGGCCGTTACATCAGCAAAGCCCAGCATGCATCAGCCCTGACTTCAGCCACATGCGAACCGTCCCGTCCGGAGAAGAGCTCACCTCCCTTTGTCAGGAGCGGAAGGACAAGACCACAGAGCTGCAGCCTTGTAAAAGACTTGTCAAACAGTGTGCAGGAGAATTTCTACTGAAGGCAGGCAGTAGGAAAAGGAAGTGAGTCCATGTCCTGCATAGCTAAGTGCCGGCCCAACAGTCAGACAGAATTTTCCTCCAGACAGTGCCAGAGGAGATGAAGAATTGCTTTGCTCTAATAGGCATTTTGAAAGTGCAAAGCCACAGCTCAGTCTTGGGCACAATGACATACAATGTGGCAGGGACTCCAGCACTGCAATTTCATCTGGATTTTGGACATGGAATTTCATTCCATGGGTGGGCTGGATAATTCCACACACATGGTACAGGGACTCGACCAGCATCCTGACTTTCCCCCCTCCCTAGCTCTCCAGTCCACCAACTCAAACTGTGCCATGAACCATCTGTCTCAGCAGCCTGGGTCTGAAGGAGCAGTTTGCACAGGTGGGTAAAGGTGCTTCCTCCTCCTTACCACCTCAGAGTCCAGATAGTCTTCAGAGGATAGACTGAGCCCCCACCGTCATTTTAAAGGCTATGGAGCAATGGAAAGCTTCATCTGCAAGAAGCTAAGCAGCATCATTCGTGCCCTAACTTGTGAGACAAACCGCCTACTGAAACCCAGAGGCTCCTGTTAAACTCTCACATATGCCCTGAGACTGTCACTTTTGGATGTGTCTTGCTCTAGAGATGGTGATGTTTTAAGGAGACTTGAAAGGAGAGGGAATAGCTGATATTAGACCAACTGATGTAACTGGAAAAGAAAAGCAGCATTACAAGGTGTTCCCACACTTGCCCACATGCTTATTTGCTAAATTAACTCCAATGACTGCTGTGCTCAGAGTTCACTAAATTAAAGATTTAAATCAGATACACATTTCAGAGACAGAATCTATAAATACTTAAGATTTAGGAAAGGTGACAGGCAGCCACAAACTTTGATGTTTTGTCCTGTAAACATTTCAAAATTAATCACCTAGGAAAAAAAAAAAAAATAACATGACCAGAATTCCACTTCTAAACTTAAGATATAGAAGAGGGGGGAAGATTAAAACCAAAACATGTCTTTAAACTAATCATATTGCTTCAAGAGATCAAAGCCAGTCTAAATGTGCATTTGTTATTTAAAGGACTTTTGCTGCAGGAGAGACAGTAAATGTCACTTGCACATTAAGACCTGGATTCCCTCCTCTAACATGAAACAACTGTGAGAGCTACATTACAAATGTCATTGCTTCAGGCTCCCTTTTCTGCCCCTTCACAGAAAGAAGTTGTTCCACATGGTGAATTAGTCTCATCAGTATTTCAGTGATCCTTTGAAAATTCCTTTTTTTACCCCATTCTATTCTAAACAACTTATTCTAGCTCCGGATAGAAGGGATCAGTCTGAATTCAAAGGGCTCATTAATATGAGTTGTTTTACAGTCACACAAACTCTTCACAAGGCTTAGTTTGCTTTGGGCTGTATTGAAGTGTTTCATCAACAGCTCGGGCTGATACCAGTTGAGAAAGTGAACTGCTCTATTTCAGGAGCATGAGTACAACCCCACAGATAGCCTCGCTGCCTACAGGCACCAGAGCCTGTATCTTGCATCGTAAAAACATTACAACTTAAATTAATTGTAAATACAGAGGAAAGGGAGATTCTTCTTACTACTCGTTAGAGCAGCTGGAACTAGAGCTTTGGGTTGTATTTTGAATTCTTTTTTTAACCACTTATGCTGGTTTTAGGACAAAGCAGACACATTTTTCCATACATACACCTAAAGCTGGACAGCACCTTTATTCACATTTAAGCAGCCTGTTGCAAGCCCAAACTTTCTCAGATTCTCCAACTTCCTAGCACTCCCTTTAAGGGTATTTATCTGTGGTCATCCCCACTTACTGTTATGGTATAAGTATGTGTGCATGTTCAAGGATGGGTGTCTAGAGGAGACAATGTGGTCTTACACATGTTCTTTGATTAAGGAAGAGGTGAAAAGGGTTAAAAGGAAAATAGTGCTGCTATCCAACATGGACTAAAAAAACAAGAATCAGGTACAACCTTAAGGAATTACCTGGTACATTAACCAAGGCAGTGAGTAGCTGAGAACTTCAGCCACCTCCTCCAGGTCCGAGTCACAAAAGTGGCATTGCTGGGCACTGTAAACAGAGCTGAGACATTCCACTAGGGCAAGAACAAAAGAACAGCCATGCAACAGAGAAATAATGGCTGCATTAGAAGTGATGGTCTATCTGAGAGCTTGTCTACTTGTGTTGCTAGTCAGGAATTCTAGTTAAAATGAACACCTTTCCTTAATCTACTCTCATGTGCTTTCAAAGGCTCAGAAGCAACCCAGCAGACAATGGGGCTTTCAAGCATGTTTCACAGCAGGGCTGCCCAGTTTAAACTTCAAGACACTTAATGGTCTTCTCTCCACATCAGGTACACTACCGCGGCTGTCCATTATATTTTCTGACAACTTGTCATTTTGAATTGTATAAAATGCTTCTATGCATGTCAAGTTGTCATTATTAGCCCATTCTGAGTACATTAGTCAAGAGTATCCTTTATAAAGAAAATGTAAAATGGCTTTTGAAACACTATTAGAGACAATATTTTTTCAGATCTTTGAGAATGGTGGAAGGTGTTCAAGAATGAAAAGGGAGTTGCAATACCTGTCCTCCATCTACAGGAATAAATCATCATCTGGACAGGTGCTGAAGCTTTGTGACCTTATTCTGGGAGTGTGAGAGGAGGTATTTTGATTAAGGAGTTTGAAGGAGTTTAATCTCACTTCTAACCAAGGCACTTGCACATACCAAGGATCCAACTGATTCTGGTCAGACTTGAGTATGGGCTTATGGGAAAAAATGGGGAGGGAAAATCAACACAGAATGCCAGCAATGTGCTTTTGCGCTGTGTAAGGCAGCATGTGAAATATTTAACTTCTTACTGCACCACAAAGGGAAAGAACAACACTCGAATTTGATTACTTCAATCATTTAAAATATTTCATCCAAGACTGTGGGGATTTGTAGCTCAAAGCTAGATGTGCATTAGTAGAAGGGGGAAACAAAGTTAATATTTGCATTGAATTCCTCATTGAGTCAATCCTGATTTTGCCTTTCATCTCCCTTCTCATTGCAGCTACACTTCCCAACGTTTTAATATAAAGCTCTTTGTCAGGAAGCAATGAAGGCTGACAGCTCCTAACATGGCTGACAGGGCAAGGTCTCTCCCCTACCCAGGTCTCTGTCCTACAGGCCATGAGCAAGGTGTGCAGGGCAGGCCTGCAGGTGGCCACCACATTCAGCCACAAGTCCAGAGCATTAGGGAAGTTCATAAGAATAAGGCAGGCCTAAGGTCAAGCCAGGACATCAGCCCACATATTGGGCCCAGCAGAGCAGAGCTGGAGACCAGTATCCCGTCTATGTCACAGGGGCAGAGACTTATGGCCCCAGGCTGGGCTGAAATGGTGCTCCTGGGCCATGGAGAGGCCCCAGGGGAGCACAGGACTATCTCCTCTGTTTACATAAAGCACCACTGTCAACTGAGAGCCAAGCAATGTACACAGAGACTTTCAACCTGAAAACCAGGATGAAAATGCCAAACATTCCTGTTTGTTCTTATGCTAAGGATTAGGAAAGTAGTTGTTATTATTGCTATTAAAAATTCACAGCATAAACTATCATGAGTCAAAAGCAGCCAATGGATGCAGTTAAAAGTACACGGTAATTTGTTTTGTATTTCTGGGAAGCAAAGCAGGCTTAGTTTCAGAGGGTTTTTCTACAGCAACATTTTCATACTATTTATTTGCATTATGCTATAATAATGCTTAGAAGCTGTGGCGGGGGGCAGGGACCCATGCACTGGACACTATATGAACACAGAGGAGAAGAGTGCACCTACTCAATGAAAAATGGTAATTAAAGAGATGTGACAGGTGAATGGCAAGAGAAAAGATACATCATTAACCCCATGTCACAGACGTATGGGGAAGCAAAGTGACCAGACTTCAGCCAAACAGCATAATCTGCTGCATAGTCAGGACCAAAGAGAACTAAGTGAGGTGCATTGCCACACTTGTAAAGAAGACAGGAATTGATATCATAAGCTGTGATCCAGAAACTCAGAGCCTGCTTAACCCTGACTGTGTCTAAGCTGCCTCCCTCTTGGACCAGGACAATATTTGTTCTTCTGCTGAGTGTGTCCAAAGCTACCCCAGCCAAGGCACTGTTGTCCTTCACTCCTGCTGCAGTCTGACAGACACCCAGGAAACAGCATGGTGGCATGTAATACCCCCAGATCACTTAATCTGCCTGATGTGCTCTGATGCATCCTACTGTGTTGAACACAGAATCTTGAAAAAAAGGCCAAGCTCCTTCAAAAACACCCTGTTGGGGCCATTGAATGCCTTTTGTATAATCACCTGTTAGTTAGATTAGAGGGAACTGGAAACTTAGTCTTACGTTCTCGCAACACCTTACATCCTTCTTGCCCACCACACAACAAAGGATTCAAGAGGCCTGGGCTCCATTCCCAAAGCAATTTACGCATTTAACACTGGGTGAGGACAACCCACAGAAAAGGAAACAGAAGCTCCAGCACTTGTTCCTAGGCATATTCCCCAGCTACTAAGCTACACTGTTCCAGCACTCTCAAGCTGTCTATTGATTAGTGCCCAAGGTCTCTTTCTCAGTCAAGCTATCATATTCTGCAGAAAAATTATTAAAGCTAGTGGTACAGGATGTTAATTAAAGAGATGCATATACGCATCACAGCTTATTCACAGAATTTAGGTATTCCTTATTCTGTATCTAAACCTCCCTTTTCGGTCCTTTCATAGAACCTGAACCTTTATAAAGGAAATAAAGAAATCACAAAAAGTATTGAAAAGTGTTTCAAAATTGGTCCTAATATTTAACTTTTCCATTGCTTTTCTAAATGCTGTGTTCAAAGACAGGTAAAATGCAGCTTGCAACAGCTAGTCTTTACAGCTTGTTAATAGTGGTTAGTAATTACAGGTGCTCCACTGTCTTCTCTGATTGTATGAATTCCCTTACAAATCACTGTGGTTGGTTGTTGGGGTTTTTTTCAGAATACTAGAATGTAATTCCCTTTCCTTATTTTACTTGCCACTCATGTTGGATGATTATCCAGCAGATATAATAGAATGCTGCAATTCTCTGGGGCTATTATAGCATCCCAACAATACAAGGTACCTTCTAGCTTCCAGAATAACACAAACACCCCACCCAACAGCAGGTGCATCCACAAATGCCTTTTGATCATTTCAGTACTACTATGACCACCACACTACTATGACCAGCTTTAGCCAGTTGATTTTTTTTTACTAGTTTTAACTCCTCACTTAGAAACCCCTGCTATTTTTAAAGAGTGAGCTATCAATCTATGCCTAAGCAAAGATGGTAGCTCTCTAACTCACCAGGAGTTCCTCATCTCTTGTTTGGTGAGATACAGAGACTGGGCAGCTCATTCCCTCAGAAAAGCAAGAAGGTATGGCTTTAGTGTTAGACTTTTAAGCTGATTCACTGGATCTCTGAATCTGGATAGCTTTTTACAGCTTTACAACACTTACTGATGGGTTTTGTTTAACCCAATAAATTCTGTACGACATGCTCTAACAGCCCCCTTTATGAAATCTGTATGAGCAAACAGGCTGTGTCTAACCATTAGACATATGTGCACTTCTCAAATGACTCTTTCAGTCAAGCCAAAACCTACTGCAGTGCATTCTCAAACAAAAGTCATATATAAATGCATTGTTAAACAGTGCAGGAAAGTCTGCTGATAAAATCTAGTAGGATTCGGAGATGAAACTCAGTAGTTTTTTCTTCTCATTACTCCCACCCTCAAATTATCATGTAAGCCTTCTGTGGTACCCATTCTAGTTACCAATGTTTTTGAGCACTGTAATAATGTAAGCTGAAATCCATACCAAAGAAAAGCAGTAATGGCATCCCATCCCATCCCACCTACACTCGTTCAGCTTAGTCTCTGGTCTTACTTGGCAATGGCAAATGAGCCTGCTGCACAAAGGCAGCCTGTGGCAGTGCACATTTTCCATTTTCTGCCTATTCTTGTTGGCATCATGAGAGTGGCCCCATGTTTAGTCACCATTTGCAGATTTTCACAAAGGACCTATCTGCTAATTTCTTACTAGTCTAAATGAAGGGAGATTCCGTTTAACTGTGCCAAAGCAAAAAGCTGTGTTTGTTTCTACAGAGCTACTGCAACACAAAGCTTCAGATTAAATACATTTGTTATTTAAGAAGACAGAAGCTATCACAGATGTCTTGGGAATGTATTGGTCAGAAATTAATTATTTTAATAGATTTTCCCCATCATACATTTATCAGCAATTCTGTAACACAAGAGTCAGATCATCATTGGAACAGCAAAAAAATGTGAACCCAGGCACCCAAAAGGTGAGGAGAAAGAATTCTGTCTTGAAACAGTGATGAAGATGGTTCAACTGGCAGGTAGGGCAGAGAGACCAGGAGAAGCACAAAGGCCTCTTTCAAAGTTGGTGGAGTTCATGGATGTAAGGACATGTTTCTCACCCTTCACTAACCTACTTCATCCTGCCAGATTTTGGGATGCTGTTCCCACTCTGCACCCTTGCTAATGTCTCTGTCTCTTCCTGCAGTTTCAGGACCATGGCTTTCCATGAAACACAGCCAAATGGTTATTCTGCAGTAGCCACTCTCCTAACCCAAGCACACCAATTTCCTTTCAGGAAAAAAGGAGGAATGAGAAAGAAGCAGTCCTGGCTCCCAAAGGCATGCATGGACAGGGTAGGCATCAGTCTTGGTTCCCCTTTCCCAGAGCCATTTCTCTCCCCAACAATCTGCCCTGTGACCCACCCGAGGACAGAAGGCAATTCTACATGACTTCTTCAGGTGGCAGCGATGCTAATATCAGCATTCCAGCAGAACTACACTTGCTGCCTTCATTACCCTGCATATTCTTAAGACACGAATGCTATGAAATGCCACAAAGCACTAGTGGTATGTCACTAACCACTCCAACTTCACCACAGAGATGGAAACTCCTGACAGGACTACTATCAATAGTCTCTGAATCATTTTGAGATGAATCACACTGTTAAGAAATTTAATAGTCATGCACCAGCTTTCTGCTTCCTTACCAAGCTCAAACCTTACAAATTATGAGTAATACTTGCATTGAACAAGGAACTAACATTTTAAAGACAAATAATCTCTAATTCTCCCTGTCTTTTCTGTCACTGGCTAACATCAGGGCAACAATTTTCAGACTGCTGATTAAAATCTTCTGATGAGATGGACTTAAATGAGATGTATCTTTAAATGAAGGGGGGAAAAGATTGTTACAGGTATGTTTTCCAAGTAGTTTTTATCTTTCTAAATATTCGTGCCATACTCCCTGCTCCCCAAAGAATGAAGAGGCTAGGTGGCACTGCAGACTAATGGACTAGCTTATTATTATAGGAATTAATTAAGTGAATTTGGTGATCTTCTCAACAAGCTCCATAGCTAACACAGATTTCTTCAACCCTCAGTCACTGAAGAAATCTAAGGCAATGGGCCTAAGCACATGATTTTGTAAGGTCAGTGCTGAAATGAATAGCCAATGGGAGAAAACCCACTGCTCATCCTCATAACTTCATTTGACATCGTGGAGTAAGTACATAAAAATACTGCTTCAGTCAATATCACTTCGGACATATATCAGAGTTTGCTTGTTCTGCCAGTTCCTCACATAAGTATCATGAACACTAAAGAACACACATTCTCGACTACAGCCATAACCTAACTGAGCAGAGACAGTGACATTTGCTTCTTTCTGGTTAAAAAAATACATTAATAAAAATTAAAAGTTAAAAATAAAATAAAATAATAGAGCATTTTTCTTCCTATATTGCCTACCTTGCCTAAGCAGTATGCCAGTATCAGAGAACTATCTATATTCCTATTAAAAAAAAATTATTTTATCAGTGAAGGTGTTATGCACGTATGGTCCTGCTGGCTCACAAAAATATACACAATGTTCTATTTCCACCAACAAAGCAAAAATCCCATAGCAGGCTTGCTCCTCCCCTGTGATTTGCTCTATCAGCATCACTTCCAACACCTTCTCTCTCAGTCTTGCATGCTCCATGCACACACACATCTGCATCTTCAGTTCTCTGCATTTTCAGACTTCCCCAGACCACATACCTCAGCCTTGTTCAAACCTCATCCTAGAATCTACTGCCTGTTGATCCCACCCCCTGACTCTGGTTACTTTATTCCACAAAGATATTTCATTTGCCTTTCTGCATCTTGAAAAAACACACAGTGTGTGCCTTGCCCTTACTGGCATCTTTGCACAGCAGTAATCACATTCCCCTTCTATAACAACAATAATTCTCATGTATAAAATAACAGCAAGGAAGAATCTCCAGCTCTGATTTAGGGTGAAGATCTTAGTTTAAAGGACAGGCGTTTCCAGAATAAAAGCTCCTACAAGATTATTACTTAGAAAATGACTCCTTATGGAAAAGCAAAAAACAGTCTTAGTGGTATTCTAACAGAGGTAAGTACAAGACATAGCACTTCAGGACAATAATAGCTTGAGATAGAAAAAATCTTTCAGCTTCTCAGATTTGACACACCTACTTCTATAGTGTAATTTTTCTTCCCTGCTTTATGACTAGCATTTTGATTGTCAGGTGTTAAATCTAACATTATGACATGCCATACAATGACATGAGGATTGTACCTTTCAGTCTTCAGTAGACCTTGTCTAAAGAACCTGGGAATTTAAATTATGCCATCTGCTCTTTCATCTGCTCCAACAGGATAATGCTGTGGTCCTTAAAGCACATCACACCTGCTACCTTGAGTTCATATGCACTTTTGTTGCAGTGACACCGGAATATTTAGTAAAAACTTAGCATCATCACACTCAAAGAAATAAGCTAAAGCTCCAAAGATACCAGTTATTCCCAGACTGCACTCGTGCCCTTTATATGTCTTACTGGAGCAGAAAGGTGCTAACCTCCTCTTCAGCCCTCTCCCTTTTACCTACCAGAGGGCTGTGAATTCCCAGACCAGCATCTCTTCCTTTCTAACTCCTCATGTCACCCACCAGATGTGGGGAATGGCAGAAAAATGTGACAGTGCTGTGGCATGTAAAAGGCAATGAGCAAACCCCTCTTCTTGCACAGAATTTGCTGAGTAGGAGACAGGCTGACATAGTTTCCCCAGGGTCTGTAACAGAGCCCTGGGGTAAGAAGTGTGCAAGAAGAAATAGTCTCTGCATTTCACCCCTGTGCCATAACCAGCACCATTGTCCTTTCTCACCAAGAAGATGAGAAAATATCTTGTTTTCTAGTCTTATCCATTTTCCTCCCAGGTTCCTCTTGCCATAGAAGATATCTTTGAGTCCAAGAGGAAATACTGGCCAGAGAGCTCATGCTGACACGATGATTTCATCATCTCTTCTGCAAGGCCAGAGGGCAGCCTTCTGCTTCTGTAACCCTGGAACAGCCAGAAGAGGGAGATGATGTACAGAGAAGCTGAGGGGAAAGGGGAAGGAGAGGGGAAAAAGGCAGAGGCAGCAGCTGAAAACTGACCCCTTTTGCACCCATCTTCTCAGAGTCTTGGCACATCTATGTCTAAGATTTTCAGAGGCAAGGACACACCAGACTCAGCTTCTTATCTGTTCCCAATCTCTGTTTTGATTTGCACTACAAACTCTGCTTAGTCCTTACTATCTATTATTTGATGAAGGGTAGGGAACTAACTGGGCTTCTGGCAGAATTTCTTTTTATTTTTAGAAGTGATTAAAAAAAGGGAGGAACATAAATCTACTGGGTTGCAAATCAATGGAGTTGAATGGGCAGTCCTCGTTGATCTAGAAACCAAATATGTCAAAGTAGCCATGGAAATACCAACTGCTTCTGGTACTCTTCAACAGCTATCAAACTGAGTTATAGCACTACAGCAACACCACCTGTATTCTTTGTGAAACAGACCCAAATGGTGTGTCCTATACATTTTCTGCTCACCATTAAATAAGAAAGATGAAAATACCTGGCAGGAAGCAGCAGCCCAGCACAAACCCTTTTTTGGCTTAGATGTACCAAAGCAGCAGATGAGAACTACACCACCTTAGCACTACCATCAGAGCACCATGGCTGGCAGACCCATCAGCCTGCTAGTGTCTGGGACACAACTCTAAGTGGGAACCAACAGAGACTGCAATTAATCTGTTTATACCAATGGGAGATTTTACTATCTGAGTGAAAAAGAAGAGAGAGTTCTCCCAGTGCCAAAGCAGCAGAACTAAGCTATGCAAGGCTCTGCTGTAACACAAGGGCATGCTTCTGACATTGAAAGAGTGACTAAGCCAAGGGTATGGCTTCAGCAGAAGGAAAACAAAGGAAAATGAAAACAATTTTAAAAGATACAATGTGAAGATATGCTGAAATGTGTGGGTAGAGGGTAATGAAGGAGAAACGTGTGATTAAGATTCATCAGGCCTCCCCTATCCTGTCCTGAAATTACCATCTGTATTGCTCTGGAAGCTCTTCTGGGATGGCAAAGACTGTACCAATTTCAGTACACAAGGATTCAGAGATTATAGGCCCAACCATCATCAGAGAATGAGGGAGAAGGCAATCAGACAATGAATGGGTTTAATACAACATAGAGACTGAAACTAATCAAAGTGTAAAGTTACAGGTACAGATTTTGATCATCCCCAAACGAACCTGGATTATTGGAACAGAAAAGGAAAGTCTAATGAAACTGACAATATTGGCAAGGACATTTTTCCACAAAGGTGCTCAGGGTTTCATGAAATATATATGCAAATAGGTGTATATCCATACGTACATATAGAATCACATACACATAACAAACTTTTGACTAGAGTTCAGTGCACTGTTATTCTCACTTTGCAAGAATCCCTTTGCTCACTGCCCCGAGTCTCTCCCTGGAAAATGGAGAAGGGAATCTGCTTCTTTTGGTAAATCCCACAGAGACTCCATGGGGAAACAATGTTTCCTGGAAAAGGAAAACAAACAAGCAAGCCAAAGATCCCAAACAATGAGCCTTCTGGATGAAGAAGACAGCTTTTACTAAAAACACATAGCAGTAGAACAACTCTTGTCAATATAAAGAAAGGAACTCCGTGCAAAATGGCATTCCAGCAGGAGATCAACCTTTCTCCTTCCCCAGCTTAAAAGCACCCCAGCCTCATCAAGCATTAAGGCCTCAATGAATTAATCCTTAGAAATTCAAGAGTGGAACTCCCCCTTTTAGCTACCAAGTCACACACATCCACATCCAACTCCGAGAGATATCATGCTAATAATGCAGGGGTGTTGGCTGTGTTTTTTATTCTGGGCATACTCCAGAGGGGCTCTTGAAATCTCACTGTGCTGATGGAATTCAGCTTGGCCTCATTTGCAACTGTTACCAAGATCCCAAATGGATCAGATACAGGTCAGTGTTTTCCATTATACTGAAGTGCATTGCTTTTGAAATCTCTATGCTAATCATATCCCTTGTACCTGGTATGAGAAGAGAAATTCATATGCTAGATTCTAAAAACTGTTGGTTTTAATGAAATTTCTTAAAATCTGCTTAGTGGCATCTCCTGTCCCTCCCACTCAACTTATCCAACCCAGAAATGTATCCTGACCCCAGCAGCTGAGGGACAGTCGACAATATCCTTTGCACCAGTTCAGCTGTGTTTCCGCCAAGATACAGCTGTATCAACTCAGAACACCTGAACTGTCCATCTATGAAACCCACTGCTAGCAGAAAGGAAACTCTCACATGAGGTCTTTTAGACATCCATAGGGTGTGTAACAGCAGAGAACTAATCCTACTTTCAATTCCAGCAGCATTTTCATCAGGGCTACATCCCCATCTCCCTTATACTTACTCCACCACCCATCACTGGTGAAAGATGAGCCTACTTCCCTGGGACTACAGTGCAAGAGGGAATCAATTTCTGTAGGAACTAAAGAATCACAACAGAATGTAATCTGAAGAGCTCCCTGTAAACTGCCTTGTGTTGTCTCATCCCAGCTCTAGAATCTGTGAAGGATGCAGCATCCAGAAAAAAGCAAGTAGGAAATAGTAGGAAACAGAAAGTAGAAATAGTTCAAAACCACCATCCAGCAGAGTGCCCAAGTTTACAGAGGTTGACTCAGGACCACAACAGCAGAGAAGTGGCTGTCAGTGGCTGTAAGTAGAACAGGTAGGCAAAAGATGAGGATTTAGGAGAAAGAGACAGAATATAGAGCTACAGGAATCGAGATGCAGCTATCAGAGGCTTGTCTCACATGTGCACAATGGCATCTTCAACCACTCGGGACTGTTAGGAACAATCTTTGTACAAGTGCTTGCCACACCTTGAAGCTCTACTTTTCCTTGATGTATGTTCTACTGGAACAGTTAGAGAGTCAAAATTCTTTGGTAATCTCATCTTTAGATGTAATCAACAAGGGTCATACCCTATCCAGTGTCTAACTTGGGCAGGTCAATCTATAAGGAAATGAATACCTTTGCTCTCATTCATACCAACCCCATCCTTCTATCACGCTGGCCCAAACCATACTTTGTTCTTTCCTGCAGACTCAGTAAAACACTAGCAATGCACAAGTCTTAAAGTTATGATGGTCCTTGTATCTGGAGTCTCCCAATCTCACTGAGTTACACTACTTTCTCAGGTGAGGGGAGAACATGCATAGGCTCAGCAGGAAACATTCTGGTTTGGGTTTCTGCTGGATACAACATATTTCCTGGAGGGTGCTCCGCTATCAGTGCTGCAAGCACGATGCTATTTTCAATCATCTTCCCATTTCCCCTTTGACCAGCTCACATTGACACAGACACTGCCTGGGAAGAACAGCACCCACTTTCAAGCAAAGTTTGCTGACTGCAGCTGTTGCTGGTCAGAAGTAGAGAAGGGGACACTTTGCTCCTCTCTGAAAAGCCAGCACCAAGATAGATTTATCCCCAGAGTAAGCTCTCTGCACTGATAGAAATGAGAGGCTAAAAGACACCAGATGAAAACTCTACAGGTAACCACTTGAGAGCCAGGTCTTCTAGGAAAGCTTTTGCCTCTCTCAGAGAAGCCCTGGAAGATCAGGAGAAATAAGCCTAGCATTAGTCCTTTGCTCAGCCTGAATGTTGGAAGTCTCTTCTGTTTGCTGGAAAAAAGCAAGGCCAGAGGTCTGAGCACTGGTGGGAGAAACCTGCTCCCACTCAGGCAAGAAGACAAAGTAAGCAAGAGGAGAGGACATGGCCACAAACATTTTGCCTTATGGCAACTCAGTTCTAACCCAGCTCCCATTGCACCTCCAAATTGCAGAGGTGACAGACATGTTCTGCTTACTGCTTACTAGAAGAGTGCCAAAGAGAAAGGATTCACTGATATACCCTCTTCCTTCTCCACTATAAAGAAAATGCTATTCACCTAAATGAGGAGGAGGTATTCAGCCACATGAGACAGCTACAGGATGGGTATTCAAAGAACCAATACACCCAAATGAGCAATGCAGAATATGTATAAAACAGAAGCCGGTTTCCTGAATAAGCCATACCTGCCAAGCAAAATATCTTGTTCTAACACATGGTGCCTTTGACATTTGCCTTCAGTCAAGAGGAGACTTAAAATTCATAAGTGCCATAACCATATATAATTCATCAGCTGTCTCCATAGGACTGAAAAATCAGATCAAAACCATAATCTATTTTAAAGATGCTTATTAACATGTTATTCAATGTGCCAAATTCATTTTGCTTTGTGTAGTTAAAGGATTCCTTTATTTAGGATTTTTCTTTGGTTTTGAAAGCACTTTGCCTTAAAATTAATTACAGTTTAAAAGGGCTTTCCTTCTCAGAATTCATGTTGTTTGCTTTGCTTTTTAAAAACAATGTAGTTCTCCCAATATATTGAAACTATGGACAGAAGCCTCACTGAACTCAGAAGCAACATCAGACCCAAAAGACACAGGGAGTAGAAGAGATTTCAGTGCTGAGAAAACAAGAGCAATCTCATGGGTTTGGGAACCATGGCATGGGGGAAAGAGGAAGTGTCCTACCACACTCAGAGAGTAAGGCAAGATGGAGGGAAAGAAGGAAGAGCTCATGTGCCAGTTGCACGTGGGTGATGAGGCGCAGCCCAATTCTGCAAAGTTCTGAGGGCTCCTCACGGTGATGAGAACTTGTGGTGCCAAGCCTTTGGTCGCTAAAGCCAAAATGCTCCTATAATATAACGCTTTTAAAAAGGAATTGCCAGTGATTCCTCACAGAAAAAAAAAAAAGAAAGAATACCACTATTCTCCCTACTACTGGGCCTCCTTACAGTTTTCAGCATATGCCCACTGGCTGATGCCCACTTAGCCTAGCTGAACTCACCATGCTGTTTATAGACAGTAGCAGATTCAGGATGTGGCCACGATTCCGGGGGGCAGGACAGAACAGGCCCCGGGCAGCAGCCTCTGTGTCACACAACCAGGACTGCATCACTGTGCAAATGCTGCTCCATAGAGGAGATCCCTGTCATTGCCTCTACTGATCCCCATGCAAATGGGCTTCCCACAAGGCTTTGATTCACAGGCTCTATGTGAGCAGCACTACTACACTTTCTACAGGAGTTTGTAAAGACTGTAACTCCTTTTCCCCCCTGAAAAGCTGGGCACAGTGATAGCTTGCCCTGAACACTGCAGAAAATTAATTCAGTACTTTTTCACTGCCACCATCATGGTTCCAGACAGCCCAGGCCCTGCTTCCTCCACCCTTCCAACCTCAGAGCACTGTAATGGCTCCAATTCCTTCTTCTCTGCTTCTAGATGCCTGGGTACCAAGATCCAAGGACCCCAGGTGTCATCAGCATTGGAGGCCATTCCATCATATGGGAGGAATAAGAGATCCCAGGAGTAGAAGCTAGCAGGGGCCAGAGTAAGGCTTTTAGCATCTCAGTGCAAGAGGCAGCAGCTGCAGTATTCTGGGATGCCCCAGCACTAAAAATAGTAGTGACTGTAGAAGAGCTGTTCTATTGACACATACCACCATACAGCTTGACACATGCTGAGCTGGCCATACCCACTGCTGCTTACAGCAGTTGTGTTTATAGCTGCAACCTGGAAGGTATTTTAGGATTAAATCCAAAGTCTGCTACCAAACACAGACCCAGACACACATTCTCATACCTTACATGTCTAAATGTTGACTTTTGAATAGTTCTCAAACAAATGGATTTTGTAGGTAGTTCATTTATAATACAAACATGCAGAAGTCCACATATTGAAGATGTACCTTTGCAGGGCATGCTTATAAACATAAAGCTGAGGGCATGAAAATGGAGATGAAGTAGTTCTCAGCCAGAAGTGACAGCCTTCAAATACTATCACTCCTGGTTTAACTTCCATTAAAAATGACAGGTTAAAATGGCTCTCACAACTGTGCTGCTGTGAGAAGAAACCACTGCCAGTGCAGGTATCTCCAAATAGACAGCAGTAGTCTAAAGAGGAACTCAGATTATCAAATTTGTGTAGCTCTACTCCACTTAATTAAAACACTTCTAGTAATTAGGGAACCCCACTGGCTTTCCTCCTACCTCCAGATCCTCCTCCTCCTTGAAATTCAAATTTGAACTGCCCTGAAGCATGGAGAGTATTTCAACTCTGGATTGATTTCAAATTAGTAAGCAGATGATGCCAAGCAATGGAGTTTGGATTGACACTTCAATCGAAGTTCAAGAGAGTAAGACTGAGATTGGAAATATGTATTCACCTTTATTCACAGATAACTACGGACATTCAGCCTTTCAATCACATCAAGAATGAATCTGTCACATTAGACCTGGTAAATCTGCATCATTTAAATGTGTGGCTAAATAAAGGTTAGTTACCAAACATTGTCACTTTACTGGCAAATCGATTGTAAAATAACCTTTTTTTGTCCTATAACTGGGAATAGTGTGAGCTAAGGAAACTCTCAGCAGACAAAAAGAAAATGGATTGAAACATAGTAGAAATACGTCCGAAAAACAGTCTGCAGAGTGAGGGTCCAACAAAAGACACTGAGAGCAGAAGGGATTAGATACAAGTATATTGGAAATCAAACCCTGGAACCCAAGTATTTAATTCCATAGTTGTCAAACTGACTTCCCCACACACACACACTTCCTCTAATTTGTGGAAAACCTGTGAGGCTAAAAGAAGGGCACTGCATTAAAGCCAGATTAAGAGAGGGAACCACAATATCCCTCTTTTTTCCTTCTTGAAGAATCAACAAGCAACTAGGTCAGACCTAGTTTTGCAGCCCAAACCATATTTTACCATTTTGTTCTGAAAAACCAATAAAGAGGGAAAGCCATTTTAAAACCATAAACTATGTTTTCTGCATTTGCATGCATCACATTGTTCAGCTTTGGTAGAAGGTTTAGCATGAGCAGTATCTCACCTCATTAAATCCAGCTACCCTGTGAGCTCAAAATGCACTCTGTGCCACTGTTAGCAATGCTACTGCAGTTCTACCACTGTGCTGTTGAATTCAGGAGAGATTCCAGCCTCTGTTTCTACCCATTAGGAAGACTGCCAGCTGCTTATTTGCCTCCGACCTTCCTGTTGCCATAACAGTTGATTCTTGAAAGAGGGAAAGATAAAGCCAAGGAAAGGAAAGGGCAGTTTGTGGATAAAAGAACCTTATCTGCCAATATCCTTAAGTGATCTTCAATTCCGAACAAGATACAAGAGTGGAAGAAGCTGGAAATGGAAAGCAGCTGTTAGAACACCACTAATTACATGGTTCTTCACAGAAATAAGGTAACTACCTCTAAAGGGTGTACGTATTACTCCCTCAACACTACAGGGTCACTATAGCTTTATTAAATTGTCCCAGAAAACAATGCACTACCTGTTAGGAGATCTTCCACTTGCTTCACTGCAGTATTACTAGATCACTCCTTCCTGAATCTTTCTCAGTGCTATCATCTGTAAAGGACTGGCTCTGAACACTAAACAGCTTCAGAGTTTGTGGGAGGCACAACCCAGTCCATGACTCTTCACTGAGCTGAGCACTGACAGCTTCCCAGAAGAGTCCCTTAAAGAGAAACTCCTTCCAGAGGGAGTCATTTGGGTTGGCACTCTTCTGACCTGCAAAATACCAGCAAAAAGACTAGAGAGTTAGTACAGCTTTCCATTGGCATCTCAACCAAAAATCATACTATCTCTTAAGATCGGCTTCTGCTCTGGAGGACAGGAGCATAGAAAACACTGTATTGTTACAAAAAGGCACAGGAAGTGATCTGGAGAACTGCAAGCAGAAAGAATCTTACTTTCCTTTCTGGTAAATTTGAATGGCGAAGAAATAGGAAAACCTGAAGTTCATGGAGGAGTGAACAAACAAGAATCTCTATCCACAGCTCACCTGCAGAAGAAGAGACTGCTGCTCTCTCTTGGGAATAATCTTTGCATTCAGTGACACATCACCAGACACATCAGGACCCTGAGGCCTATCTCCATGTGTGGAAGTTTAGCTGACTTGCAGTTTGATAACAAAGGTAAGAATCTATCATAACCAACATCGTACATATTGAAACTAGTAGAAAAGCTAGGAATTATTTAGTATGTTCTCTGAAAGACTTTAGCAGTCTGCACTCCAAACATGAGCATACATCACTGTCCAAAACAAGGGCATTTCTGGGGTCACTCATGCACTCTAGAAAAGGGCCAAAGGCTTACATTGGTTTTGGTAGAGGGCTGCACATACAGAGCTGCAGGAGAGTGAGAGACGAGTCAGGAGAAACACCACAAGAACCAGAAGAGTAGGAGAAGAAAGCAAAAAACCTGACAGAACAAGCAGATATGGAGAATAATTCAGGGAGTTTTGGAGTGAGATCTGGGCAACTCCTTGAAAGAGACAAGGAAAAAGCACAAATGCTACCTGCTGTACTAGATGAGAAAAGGACCTTGAATAGTTTTTTGAAATTGGAAGGTAACATCAAAGATTCCTAATTATATAATCACTTTATCTAGTATTAACAACCCAAAGGGATTTGGGCTGTGTGCAGCAAAGCATGAGGCCTAGATTTTGAACTTTTAAGTGACTAGATACACAGTAAAAACATGCAGCCTTATTAAGAGCGGCAACTCTTCCAGAGAACTGGAAAACAAGCTTGTTTTTTACCTAATTTCAAAAGGTTCAGATAATAATCTGGGCAAGTTAGACCTTGCTTACTTTCTTAATAAATCAGCTGAATGGCTCCTAGAAAGCAGAATCCTGAAGTCATCCTGAAGGATTATGGTACAAAGAAAAAGTATCCTCTACTGTACATCTTTGTAAATCTTTTCTCAATAGAACATTTAGCAGGAGAGAACTAGGGACCAACTCCTATTTTTGGGGGGCATCTAGTGAAGTTCCTCATGGTGGAGTAATGAATAATTTTTATTTGAGTTGCAAGAAGTAAAATTTGACCATTCTGAGCTATGATTGAGGACAGAAAAACAGGAATAAATGAAGAATTTTCCTCAGTGACAGAAGGTAAACAGCAGGATCCATCAACTTTTAACACTCGGAAGTATTTTGTTAAAATGTGAACTGAAGGAGAAGACTAGCAATACAATAACAGTATTTTAAGTTATACCCTCATACAGATTTTATACAGAGAAGTGATACCTTTTACTTGACTAGCTTAAAATACAAAAATGTCTTAGAAGGTTTTCTAGTTAGTGACTTAGCTTCTGCTAAGCCTCTAGTCTAGTAAAGAGTATCACCAATCTAGTTCAACCACTAGCTCTCCCTACTGAAAAATTTTTCAAATATCCAAGAGGCTTGATAAGGCTTTCTCATTAATTTCCAGAAAATGCAAAGAAGTTTTATACTGTTAATAGCAAAGGTTGTAACCAAGAACCATTTGGGAAGCCAAATATACTTCTTCCTGCAGCATTTCCCTGGTAGAAAAGCTAGTAGCCAAATTTTGTTTTCATTTCAGACAAAAGTTTAATCCTCCATGGTCAGAAAAACAGAGTTTCATGAAAGGGATACTATGATAGAGTTTGTCTTGTCTTATGAAGCCACATTCTTGCCTAGAAGACATCAAAAGCTCTAGATCTTCATGGTGTGTTTCTATCGGTTGTGCTACTAATGGGCGAGAGAGAACCTATATATATTTCGTATCGATGACTCTTACATGACGTCAGTATTCTAAGGCTGCTATTGTAGCAGGATTTGTGGCCAGACACAGATGCTATGGGACATAGTCAAATCTCTTTCCACTTGGGAGCAGATCTTCATTGTTACTGGGCAGTTGTTCCTTTCCCTGATCTCCTTTAACTGTCCAAGGCATCTTTTGCAATAGCTGACCAGAGGCAAAGTTATCTGTGTGAAGGTTCCTTCCATTCAGAGAGATGACAGGACTTGAACAGAAGCTCTGCAAACCAAAAAACAGCAGGGATTTGGATAAAGATCAGATTCTAGAAAATAGTTGGTGCCTGTGAACTACTGCTTAGAGAGCTATGGCATTGCCCACTTAGATCAGCTTTTCACAGCTTTTCTCCACTCTAAACAAACACTTGGTCCAGCAATTTGGACCAGTATGACATTTGGACCAGTTCCCTTGTTGGGAGTTGTCCCTCCTGTGGAAATGTTCATTTCTATCATCCTGAAAGAAGCACAATCAAAGCAGCCTCTTCTAAAAGCAGGGAACTGCAGTTTAGGCAGTGAAATAAGGGAAAGGCAAGAACATCCCCTCTCTTTAACCCAGGTAACTCCACTGACGGGCAGATTTTCCTCCTGGCATGTGTAACTAGATATTTCTATTATGGGTTGTAAAGCTAAAGATGTGCTGAGTGAAATATTAAAGCTCTCTATTCTCTGCCCTCTTCCTGCTTTTTTAAGGTTATTTCAACAATTGACATGTATCCTCTTAGCCAAGGGATAACAGTACAGCCAGTTCCTGATTCTGGCATAGATCATCTTGCTGGAGAAGATCTCCATGCAGCCATGTGTGCAAGCAGCTGTGAACAAACGGCTACAAGCGCCAGCTCTTGAACAGTCTGTGTTGCTAAAGGCTGGGGATAAACACACGGGCCCCCAAATGATAAACTTAAATCATACTAACAACTGTTTCAGAAAGAGTTCTTTCATCAATAACAGCTATTAGCACATCCGAGTCTGACTCATCCCTTTCACCATCTGCACAATGTGTCATTTGCACTAATCTCACATTTTCTTTGCTCTACATTCTTCTTAGCATTCGTGCTTCCCAACTTGCAGGAACATTTTTCTGACCCTTCCCTATAAAACAAGAACCATCAATGTGTATTTAGATAACAAGAACATTGCACTAATTTGATCCTGCCACCTTGGAAACCAGTGGGTCGAGAATTGCTAATGAATCGCTAATGCTCGGTGATTGTATCTTCAACAAGCACTGATTGTACAGATGGGCCACTTCTGTTAACACATTATTATTGCATTCTTTTCACCCATACCTTGCTACACACTTAACGCTATGTTCAGATAGATCAAGTATATCAAGCGCTCTCATGGAAAGTATGGGCGCTAAAGCAACTGTGCACTGCAAAGCATTTACCAGGGCAGTTGTTAAATGACTGCCATTACTGCTGGTTTCACAAAGCAAGCACTCTACTTTCAGCACCTTAAGAGTTAATCCATATGGGAGATGTACAGAATACCTTTAAAAGGCATGTCAAGCAATTTGAATTTCTGAATCAAAATCTCAGGAGGACAACTTTGTCACACACTTGGATTTCCCTCCTGCTAGTTCACCCCTGTCCCACGCCATCCATTTTGGTGCTGTTAAAATAGATCAGCATTTGACAAGTAACAGCCATTTGACAACTATCTGCCATCCTCCTTCCCCTCCCACCCCTCCCCACTGCCAAAGGAATCACAGTGGGAACACCAGCTTAACACTGGGGGCTTTTTCTCAACGGTAGATGTTGAACCTCTGTATCTTCTGTTGTTTAGCTCCGCATCAGAAATGGTTGTCCCTGTTAAAGGGCAGCCTACAATCTCACCTCTAAAATGTTAAATATCATGACTGTCAGAATCTATTTCAGTCAGTTGAAGCCTTTGAGAACAAATCCCTTTACTTTTAACTGCTTCAAAATCAAGGCTTTATGCAAAAAAATATGCCTGCATTTTGGGCAAGTAGGACCTGCTTTGCAAAGAATCAGCACAGATGCTTCAAGACATTGACAGAAGCACAAACCTTGTCCTTTGGCAGCAACTGTTGAATCCTCAGGGTTATCCAAACCTTCCTCTCTCTCCAGTCCATCTTCTGTAAGTCGGGCCTTTCCCACCAGCCCACATCTCCATACTGCACCATTCACCTTGAACAACAGCATACATGTTCTGACACCAGCATCTGAAACAGCATTTAGAGACAGCAGTAGCAAAGTGCTTTCTCTGAAGCAGCATTTTGACTAAGCTTTCTTGTTCTTTAACCACAGCCACGAAGTCCACGTGCTGGATTGTGTTTATTTTCTAGCTTCATAGCACAGCTTCAGAGCACATATTCTCATTCAGCTGATCAGTGCTCTTACATTCCCTGTTTAGGATTTTTAGAAGTATTTGTGCGCTACAAACAAATTCAGTAGTGAAATGGGACATACCAGCAGTTAAAGAAAAGATTAATTAAGCTTGACAAGCAAGGAGAACTTGAATACAGAATGAAGAAGGCTTTCTCCTCCTCATCCCAGCATGTCTAAATGTCGATGGAAGAACATCTAACATCCTTTTTCAACCTCTGAGCAAAATGCAGTGGAGCCCATAAAACACTGTGTTGTGTAATTTCACTACAGATTCAAACGCTCTCCTCTAATTAATATTAGAAGGAAATTATCAGTTTGATCAGATTCCTTGACCATATGCTTGACCTACACAGTGCTCCCCCAGTGTTTTACAGTTAACTGGCAAAAATGGGACCACTGCTAGGAAAAAAAATCAAGCAATTTAAGAAAAAGGGACTCCAGATTGACATTTCTTTGCAGAAGTGTGATCTCCAAGTGCTGGCCTGGCAGACAAACTGGCTTTTTGTGGCACTCCTGCCATAATTCAGCCATGTGGCACGTGACAGCTCAGCTGTAAATTAGAAGGCCCACACAGACGCAGGGATTGGGATGAAGGGGCCTAGGAGTTTGGTTTCTGCAGTGTGTCCCACTCCTTGCTTCTGTGCCTTTTCTGGCTTTACTCCATACCCGATTTCTGCTCCCTTCCCATGCAACCCCAACATGGCAAAGCCAAGGATACATGCATACTTCCCATGTCTAAGAGCACTTTGCAGGCAAAGGCATTATCTTTGCTGTCAGTGTGTGACCGGCACACCTTTTTGAGCATCAGCTGACAACAGTCTGTGAAGGAACATAAGCAGAACTGCATAAAGCCTTCTCAACATTCATTAGAGCCCCTTTTGAAAAGTATTATTTATGCAATGAAAGAAGAAAAACATCCATATAATCATGGATTATTACTCACCTTTAATAATTAAATTTCTGAACCATATTCCCAAGCTTTGTATTAACTTGCTATATTTAAAAAGAAGGAAGTGAAAGAAGCCCTAAATATTACAATTATTTTATCCCCTTTCTTATTCTTTTTTATTATTTCATTTATAAGTTTACCAAAACATGCTGAGGAGCAATGACTGAAAAAGACCATTTGGGATAACTGTGAACCCATTATTTCATGTACTGCATCTGGACTCCCATACAGGCTATGTACTTAAGTGGGACAGCAAATATCTCACTAATTAAGCAAGTAATTCTTTCATAGTCTCTAGTTCCCCTGGGAATCTCTATACTAACAACTTAGCACCAGATTGCTAGTATCTCAAATATTCTAAATTTTAAAAACATCCTTAAGGATCCAGGCCTTTTTGCATGAATGAATGTTAATAACCACAGAATCATCTAACCTAGACTACTTCCCATTTAACAACTTGATGTCTTTCAATTAATATCAGCCATCTGCCTTGAAAACTGTGAACTATAAATTTCAAGTGATTCAGGGAAACAGAGGTTCTAGTCTATTTGTGTTATTAGCATCCAGAGTAGCTCTGTGGTTCATCAAGTACTTACTATTAGTTAGGTTAGCTGAAGTAGGCAGCTGTGTCAAAGGTGAAAAAACAGCAGCTTATGCCTTACACTGCTATTTCTCCATTCCCAGAAAACAGAGTTCAAATCAGCCAGCCCCAGCTGCGTTCCCTGGCTTCCCCCTCCGTGCTCCCCAGCCCTAGCAGTCCTACTGAACCGGGTTCAGCTGTCATTTCTTTTAGATCTCATTTCATTTTCTTTAGGAGCACACTTTCCTCACACATTCACTATGAACAAGGACAAACAGATTTTCTTCAGCCCTTTTTTTTATCCACTTTACATTTCCAAGAAAAACCCCTTTTCCCAGAGATGTTAGCCACAGATTTACAGACAGCCCTGCTCTCAAGCACAAGAACAGCTTTCTTTCTGAAATCTGCATGCCTTTACTGAACTTTCTTTCTCCCTTCTTTCCCTGGAAATAGTCTGTCCCAGCAGAATGACATGCTTAGCATAAACTGCACTTCTGCTGCACTTCCCTAAGTGGTGGATACAGTCATCTGGCAGGTTAACTCTAAGAGCTGTCTATGCTGCATACCCAACCCATAGCAGGAAATGGGATACAGGTCTAATGTCAACTGCCAAGCCCTAACAAATATAAACATCATTTTCCCAGCAGCACCATGATCAGGAACTTGGAAAGGGAAGACAGACATGCGGTAAAAACAAAAAAGGGCAGGCCTGAAGCTGTGAGGTGTCACAACATCAACACAGGTCTTCAGAAGCATTCCCAAAGCTGGAATCCAGCTGTTACTGCTGTAGAATCCAAACAACCCTGCTTAAGATATTGATGCTTAGTAAGATACTTCATTATAGCATCCTTATCCATGGAGCAAAGCTCTCAGGGCTTCTTTGGACTCAGTTCAGTGCTGACCAGAACCTCTTATTGCTCCAATTGTACAGCCTCCCCTCCCTCACACACATGCTCATGCTTCCTGTTCTGGTGATCTGTCCTCCAACAGTTGACAAACCAGACAGAACAAGGGCAGTCACAGAATTAAGTGCCAACATTCATGTTCCAAATGGAAGAGAAAATGAGTAAGTGATACCAAATCCAATAGCTAGCTCAAAGCAACTAAGGGAACCCAGTTGAATTAACAAGTATCAGTACTTGCTGACACAGAGCAAAAGCAGCAATTTTTCTGTAACAATTGCTTATGTGTCATGGCAAAAAAATGCAAGCCAGGCACAAATGCTAGGCTGCTGAGAGATGGTGAAAAGAGATGAGAACTTTACCAAATGGAAACATGGCTGGAAGACCTGAACACAAACACGAGCATACTGCTTGGTGAACACTCTCAAATCATTCACACGCTGCTTTGAGTAATTATCCTGCATAAATATCACACTTACACTTCCTTACAAAGAGTTTCAGCCTAGAAAAGTTGGTTTGGGCAGCCAGGTAAGAAATACAGTCACTCTACAGCAAAGTTTGCCCGCGATCAGTTACAGCTGCAGCAGCAAGGACAAAAGCTGTCAAATATGACAAGGAAAGCTGTTTTGAGTCTGCTCAACACCTGTGTACATTCTCATCGCATGTGGCCCTGTCTTGAAGGAAGCTTTGAAAGGCCTGGAGTCCCCTTCAGCTGCACAGGTGGAGAGAGAGCAGAGCTCCAGAGATGACATGTACCACACATTGCAACATGGATGTAGCCTGAGTCTGCCTCAAGTGTCATGAGGAAAACCCTGAGGACAAGGGTATAGTTAAGGCCCTCCTTCAGAATTCTTTGTGTAAGCCTTCCCTCGGGCCCCCAGCCTGTGGAACACTATCCCATTAGTAAGTTATCTGTTCTTTCCTTCAACATGGGTAGAGAAAAATAAGTTCCATAAGTAAAGCCCACATCAATAAATTTGGAGAGAGGACAGGGGAAAAGACTGGCTCATAAAGCTCACCTGACCTAATCCTTACCTTTGTATCAGCTTCTGTCAGCAAGAGAACAAATGAAGTTTACTTACCACCCAAACATAATCTACTTAGTACTATGCAACATGCTGATACATGTATTTTTAAAAACTCAATGCCATACGCTATCAAAATGCATCCATTAAACAGACAAAGAATCCGATAATCAAGAGATGCCAATGGCTACTGAAAAATCGTAACCATGGGGGGAAGTTGCCTCTGTACCAAACTCCATTCACTATTTTTGTTGATGATCCAGCAGAAGGCAAAACCAGTACTGCTAATGATAGTGGACTGGTAAATAATACAGCAGACAAGGCAGAGAGACAGTAATCTTGGTTGGTCAGTGCACAGCCAATGCAAACAGGAGGTGCAGTCATTCAACAAAATGCAAAGTCAGACACCTTCCCCCACACCATGAAGGTCACATTGCATATGGACAAGGATTTAGAAGCTGGAATATACAGGCACTTAACACTTGCTTCTGGTGTCACACTAGGACCAAATGGAATCACTCTTTTGACCTACAAACTGAGAGAAGTTACCCCTCATGGGGCAACGGTGTTTTTTTACAGATTCCTTAGGGCACTTGAGACAGCACATGAAGAAGGGCAAAGCTGTATGCCACTCCTAACAGCCTTGCAGAAGTTAGTTAAGAAAAGCAAGCTCTTGGGAGCTGGCTTAAATGTGCTTTGTACTTATCTGTATCTTAACAAAAAAAAAAATCAAAGTTTGCAGATAAAGATGGTATTAAGAACTCCAAGCATAGGGTGCTGGCACTGTCAATAGTGGGACTCCCATGTGGTTGGAGTGTCTGGATTTTACAAAGCAATACAGAAACTGGAAAGGTACACAGAGCCAGAGAAACTACTAAAACAGAGAAAGTACCCTACACAGAGAATCTGAAAGGGCTCAGTTGGCCTCATTTCCTAAAAATAACGTGAGAGGTAAGGCAATTACAACACATAAATCCCCTCAAAGGGAGGGACCATCAGTTATTAGAGGCGTCTTTAATCTAGCACTGAATAAGCTAACAAACCAGTTGTTGGAACCTAAAGGCAAATTGAAAACAAGACACCTCTCCCTCCCACACACTCCTTTCTAGTTTGTGTTAATTAAAAAGCACCAGAAGTAGTGCATCTACCAATCTTCAGATCAAGTTTGGCTGCTCTTTCTCACTGTTATGCCCTAGCAAAATATGTATTATTAGCACATACAATTCTGAAGACTCTGAAACATGAATGCCTAGAATATACAGAAAGTCAAACTAGACAGATTTGTCTTTAAATTATGGACCTGAAAATCCATTCTTCAGCAGATAAGCAAGTTGACAATACATTTGAGGGAATAGATGAGAATTGGAGAGAAACACGGGTATTTAAGAGTTTCAGCTGCCCTCAGTATTAATGGCAAATGAGTTCTTAAACAAAACAAACATAAATTACAGATAGGATGCTTTTTGTCTTCAGGATTTCAACTTACCTTTTTTTAAAAAAAACAGAGATTTAAGTTGTAACAAAAGGTAAAACTCTCTCTGATCACTTGTATTTGCAAGCTGTCCTCACTAGATTTTTTTTTTAATTTGCTTCTTCTGCAGTGATAGAAAATGTATATACAGCATTTAGTGCGAAGATGAAACTCAAGGCTTCAGAAACCACATGGTGGAAAATACTTTGAAAAACGTGGAAAGGTTAGGTGAGACAGTCCGGCTGCTGAGACAAAGTAGTATGAGCAACAGTTCACAGGAGAGCTTGGGGCTGAGATATTTTCCACTTGGGTTGTGTCAATAAATGGGACAAGAGGTAGCTGGGGATTAGAAAAGGGATTGTTTGGTACCAGGCAGATACACAAAGGTGCTCCTCACTTATAGACTGGATGGTTTAAATCCTGAGTAAAAACCACTACCCACACTTCTGAAAAGCTACTGAGTGGCAGTTCAATAATTGTGAACACTATGCACCAGAAGGGCCTTTTCTTTTTAATAAGCCATGTCAATTATCTGGGCATTGGATATAAACCTCCCCCTCCCTAATAAACTGCTTGCAATATAAATGGCAATCATGTCTGAACAGTATCAAAGTCCCAAAGCTGAAAGGTTAAACAAACAAACAAACAAACAAATCCCAGAGGTTTTGCTTTCTCTTACTTCAGTGGGAAATGACTAAAACTAACCACTACCTTCCACAAATCCTCATTCTCCTAGCCTGTTCCACATACTCGTTCTCATCACAGAAACTCAACTCAGGCAAAGGCTAACAAGACAGGCCATTTTCTTACTGTCTGCATCTTTATTCTGAAGGCTGTGATACAACAGCATCAATTTCTAATAATCTATCTTAATACACACATGTGCTCCACATGGACACCACAGCCAAATACTCAGAGCAGGTCACAAACAAGCTGGTTCACACTGTATCTGCAAAGATCTATCTACACAGCAGCCCTTCTGCTATCAAGCACAACTGGTTTGCAGGCCAAGGCAAGTCACTGCACACATTAGCCCAGGCCAGTCAACATCAATATTGTTCCCAAAGTCCCCTAAGAACATGGAGCAAAATTCCTTCTTACTTCTTCCCCTTACACTAGAGAAGTCTATATAGGCCAAAGCAAGATTTCATGTGATCTAAGTGCTCTGAAACTCTGTGGTGATTTAGGAGTGCCATGTTCAACAGCATACCACTTCTATCTCCAGCAGACAGCCCTGAGCAAACACAACTATTTCAAATACATCAGCAGTGTCCTACAGAACAATAGAGAATAAAGATAAGTAAAGCACCAAGACACCAGTTTTTTGAAAACATATATTGCATACGTGATCTCTTTTATGGCATCATACAGACCAGACCATGCATTTTGCTTTTCTTTTACAAAAACAACAAAACACGTTGATTTCTTGGAGACAAGAGAAACAGGTCTTACCCCACAGAGCCTCCTATAAGCTAGGGCATTTAAAACTATTCAAATCACAGTGAGGAGATGAGACCCTGCAGGTAAATTCAGTCACATGCTTTCCAGAGGAGGGTCTTTTCCCTCTGGTTTTACTTGCTAAGCTTTACCCCAGCTTAAAGCTGACAGCCTATCTCCTGAACATCACATAACTCTTCAAAAGCAACAGCCAGGACAATCCCAGCCTGCTCTCAGCTTCTCCCTTTCAATCATTGTAAGATTCTCCTGACTGCAGAGAGTAAGTGCAAAAACAGACCTCTAACCTGAGAGATGCAGACTTCAACCCACTTAATGAATGGAGGAACTATTGCTTCACTACTAATTTAAAGACTCTTCTACAGCTTCAGCAAATGCCCAGATCTCTTGCCACCACTTATCCTTGCGATTCAGTTGTCTGCTTGTCTCTCTCCAGTATGCTAGCATTTTGGGGAAAGCTTTCTCTTACAACCCTGACCCAAAAATGAGCAATTATTTTGACAATCAAAATCTTCTTCTAGCAGCAGGCTATCTTCTATCTTTCCACAACTGGCAAAATACCTCACCAATACTGCATATTACTGTTAAATCAGCAGCTACACTGATGATTTTACCTGTGAAACCACAGATCAGATTTTACACACTTAAGGCATTTATTTAGCAACAACCAACAAAACTTCAATAGGAAAAGTAATATACCCTTTGCATTGTTTCTCTTTATTCATGGTTCAGACAGAATTCATTAGATTCAAAAAAAAAAATTCTGTGGAAACAAGGCAAAGCCTCTAGTAAATGTTTTTGATTTAAAACTACCTAAACTCCCACTCCCTTTAACCAAAAGTTACATCTTAAAATGTGGAATAGATAAGTGTGTTTGAAAGTTCATGGTGCAAAATAGAGGAGGATGGCAAAACCTCCTCAGATTTGTCAAAAAATACAGCTATCCCACTCTTTACATAAACACAGTCTTCTCCCTTCCCTTTTTTCTCTCTGCTTCTATCCACCCTGCAACAAAATCAATATATAAGAACATCAGCAGCAGCTTTGGTGATAGGCAATGATCCTTTTTGGCATCAGTTTGTGACAAGATCGTTGATTCTCTTATCTTTAAATCACATCATAGCTGTGTAAAACACGCAGTGATATCCCAGACGTGACCTCTTCACATCCGCTGTCGATACCTCAGCAAGATCCAGACTGCTGTCACAGCAAGCGCCAGGCCTGGCACAAGAATGGCTGCTAGAGGAAGCCCACCTGATTCTCCATCTCCTCGATGACCCACGGGGCCATTCTGTGGCTGCAACTACAAGGAAAAAAAAATTATTTATGTCAGAGCCCATAACAAAAGAGCCCCCAGTTCTGTGCCTGGACCAGGTGGTTCTGTAAGAATGTTCAAAATTGTTTCCCCAGGTACCTGCAGACTTCACACATGGGAGGGTGAAAACAGCTTTGGATGGACTGAACTTCACTGCAGGGTGCCCAGTCATTACTAGGCACCCTCATGTTTCTCTGCCACTTTCTAAACTAGGACTCAAGTGGAGCAGGACACACCTCATACAGCAGAAGCAGTGACACACACATACTATTTCCTGCTCTCTTTACCAGAAAAAAGGCATCAGTAATTCTCTCTGTTTTTCTTGCCTGCTTTATACACTGGGTCCAGAAGACTTCTTTGCTAAGGGAGTAGAAAAGGGATCTCAACCCACCTCTCCCCACCAACATGCTTCAGGTAGATCAGTATTTCTTTTGTCCACTTCCATGCTAGGTGGGGATTAAGGATTCATCTATTTTTTATATCTAAGATGGTGCCAGTATATTTAAACTATAGCAATCCATATTTCCTGTTATTGTAAAATCATTTATGTTGGAAAAGACCTCTAAGGTAACCAAGTCCAACCATTAACCCAGTACTGCCAAGTTTACCATTAAACTAAGCACCACATCTGCACCATTTTTAAATGCCTTCAAGGATGGTGACTCAACCACTTCCCTCAGCAGCCTGTTACAGTGCTTGACCACCTTTTCAGTGAAGAAATTCCTAATACCCAATCTAAACTTCCCCTGGTGCAACTTGGGGATGTCTCCACTTGTCCTGCCACTTGTTGCATGGGAGAAGAGGCCAACCTCCACCTGGCTAAGCCTCCTTTCAGGCAGTTGAGAAGAGTGATAAGGTCTTCCCTGAGTCTCCTTTTCTCCAGGCTAAACAGCCCCAACTCCCTCAGCTGATCCTCATCAGACTTGAGCTCCAGATCCTTCACCTGCTTCATTACCCTTCTCTGGACACGTTCCAGCACCTCAGTGTCTGTCTCCTAGCATTGGGCTGCACACACATTTCAACACTAACGTGAGTGATGGCCTCTAAAACAAAAGGAGATCTCTCTCCAGTAAGATTTTGGCCACTGAAATAAAACTGGACAACTTGAGATTCTGTCTTCACACACAAACCTTTACCCCAGAGAAAGGAGATCAGTGAGCAAACACAACATACTCAGGCAAAACAAAGACCTGGGGACTTCTCCAAACTCACCTCTTCACTGATATGGTTGCAAAGTAATACAAAGATAATTACAGCTGAGGCAACGAGAGAAGGTCATAGGTCAAAGCAAATTTTTATATGCACATATCACACTGAGCACCTGGACACAATACTCTTCTTCCTCATGAAATAGCCACCAAGCATAGAAACCAGTCTAAACTGGGCCAGAAATAACCCTAAGAAACAGGTAAAACATACCCTGCGCTGAATTTTCAGAGACACGTAATAGCCTGCATTCCTGAACAGTTCCACAGCATCCTTGTGCCGCAGATCCTTCAAGTCTTTGCCATTGATCTAGCAAAAAAGGAAAAGGAGAACCAGATGCTGAAGGTAAAAACAAGCAAATTTTTAACAATGCAGGCTAACATAGGAAGGATAAGACATAAAAATCTTCATCTTTCACATAATTCTTCATTTGGGACATGGTACCATAATCAGAAAGATCCAAATTAATTAAATAAATCATTCACTCATCTTACAGATGTATTTTTATATGTTGAGATAGAACATGAGAAACTCCAAGCAAAAACACAGAGGTACTGAAAAAAACTACCTAGAAGCAAAATAAGAATATAAGACCACAGTTGTGTCAATAGCAGCTTCTGATGTTGTTGCTTTACTGGAAACAAATCAAAGGTGTGATTCTGACAGCTAATGAAAAAAAAAAGAGCAGCTACAGCAAAATTATTATTTTAAGTCTCTTCCCTTGTTTCCTCTACTGGTGTACCTTTGAAATCTCTCTGAGAGAGTATTGTAAACACACATTCATAAACATACTGATGTAACAAAACCAACCAAAAAAAAAAATTACTTACATACTTATGGGCATCCACTTGCAAGTGTTAGGATTTTTCTTAATTTAAAATAATATATGATGGCACAGGGTTTTATAACCTACTTGATTTCACTCACTACGTGATTGTATTCATTCTTATTTTTTATTTTCATCCCCATTACCCCTAATTGTATCCCCTAAGATCACATCCAGTGCCTCCCTTCTCTTCATATTTAGACACCCCAAACACAAGTACATAAATATTAAACTGTCAAGGAAAAAGAGAATAATATTCTCTGTTTAACTTAATATCACTTTCTGGATCAATAATAGGCTCCAATTAGTGCAAGGCAGTCTACAGAGGCTAAAAAGATTACACGTGGAACATATTAAGCAAGTGTAAAATAAAATTAGGGAGTATAAAAAGGTTGTGCATCATACAAGGACAGGCTACTTCTACACCCATCACTTTGTGAAGCTTATTTCTTACATGACCGCCAGCTATCTTAAGAACCAGTGGGTGTGAACATCAGCCACCTGAAAACATTTTTCTAAAAGGAGAAGCAGTCTATGTTATTCTTGAGGAGCTGAAATGAAGAGAATTTTATGGCCTAAAGGTTTTATAGTCTAAAAATCCCCCTGTGCAAAAAGATCAGAAATCGTGGATTGCCAATCAAAAAATGTAAACTGAAGAGGTGGAAAACCTTTATTACATGTGTGTAAATGATAATCCACTGTGAGCAAGAGAAGGTCTGATGGATTCTAAAACCTTAGGGAGGCAAGTCACAGAGGAAACACAAACACAGCACTACGAAGCACTTCTGTGGCAAATCAAGAAGGCAGAAGAGATAAGCCCATGTGTAGAGGCACTCAGCTCCCTAGTGCTCAAAGCTCTCCCCAGATCCCCAAGACAGCTCCTCCATGGAGTTTGCTTGGCATCACCTAACTCATTCACCACATCCTTCCTCTCTCCGTGCACTGTGATGGAAAACCTGCCTCTCATACCACATCACTGACCAAGAACACAGGGGGCAATAGAAGAAAGGGCTTACCGCTAAAATTTTATCTCCTTCTTGTAATCGGCCATCAAGGTAAGCTGCCCCATCCTTTTTGATCCGGCTGACATAGATGCTGCTGTCATTGGCAATATACTGCTGATCTGTCCCACCAACAATGTTGAAGCCCAACCCTAAGGTAAGCCAAAGAGAAAGCCAATGAGAAAAAGCTCAAAGCTTCAAACATTCTTGCTGTCTTGCTTGTTGGGGACTGCACCCTCCCACACTGTCTTGCTTTCTCCACCATACAAAAACTCACAGCACACAAATCTGCATCATCCTTGCCAAGCACCTTCGCACTGTCTAGGAAAGTCATTCTCATGAAACTGGTCTTGAAACACTAAATGAGAGACACTAAATGCCTGAGAATCCCAGATGCTTCATTACACAGAACACCTGTGAGCTGTTTTCAGGTGGGTGTTGGGAAGTACTGAGGGGCATGCCATCATTTCTGAGACACCGATTCAGCCCTCAGCAGGAATACACTTCTTCAGCACAGGATGAAAGAAAACAAAAGTATTCTGCATTTCACTTGAGGTTATAGTAAATTACTACCTTTGAGCTACAAGAAATCACCTCTGACAAGCATTTTGAGAGATGGGAAACAGGATAAGGAAAGGCAAGGAGCATTAGACCCCATCCAATGAGGAAACAGGCAAGCAGAACTGTGCTACCAGCTTGAGGGCACCTAGAGCTCAGAAGGCTCCCCTTCCACATCTCAGGAGCTAGAACTGGTGTGCTTTGTCTCCAAGAACAGGATTAGGTTACATGAAGCTACTTCAAATCGTATACAATCACTTTGTTCTGTTCCAGGAATTCAAACATGACAGGAAATAAAAACAAAGTTCACAGACTTAAAGCAAAACAAAAAGGAATACATATACATTTAATAGAACTGATGTCCACATTTTTGCATTTTATATTATTCTTTAAAGGAAGCCTCAGTTACAGATATCAAGCTGGATCCAGCTTCTGGATTAAAGTTGAGCCTTCTTGTTTCATCAAAACCCAGAAGAACAAATTGAATTTGAAGTCTGGAAACCCAAAGATTACGAGAGCACATTCCCCATTGCACATGCAGCTAAGTTTCTCTCTAAATGAAAATGCATGACAAGGGACAGGAAAGATTCCCTAAGAGACTTGCAATGAAAAAAGAAAGAAAAGCCAAGGAAAAAGAAAAAAAAAATCAAATACACAATCAAAGTAAATGGAAAAAAAACAACTTTTTTTTTTTTTTCTGACATAAACCAGTCATCCAAAAGCTATTGTCAAAAACAGCTAAGGGCAAGTTCTGCCCACGTTCAGCCAGGCTGATTTATTTGTTTTCACTTTCTTTCTTATCTTCTCTCAAAATTGGGACTGGAAACCTTGGAAAGGAGAGTTTCAAACGAAAGTAAAACCACCTTGTGCCTGCTGGGAAGCAGCATTTTAAATTAGTCACAGGAGATCAAAGCATTTACAAAATGAGTCATGCTATTTTAAGTGTGCATCTACAGCTGGGAAGTAAAGAAATATTAGCAGCAATTTTGCCACACCTTTTTTTTTCCTTCCCTTCCTGGCAGCTTCAGACAAGTGAGGGAAAAAATGAAAGCAAGAGAAAATTGAAGAAATACTGACATTTCAACTAGAATAATATCTGTTCCAAGAAGGGCCAGTTGTGCACAGTAATACACCTTTCAACAGCATTATGAAAAGAAAAAAAAAATTAAAAATCCATGCTCTTAAAAATTATTTGCCATAAAGCCAATAACCTAGGAAAAGGGGAAATCAATACTAGAGAAAGTATAAGGTTTAATCAACACTTATTAAAAAGCCAGAAAGAAGGAATCATGGTCTCAGTACACTTTGATTCTCTCTCTCATATATAAAACCCCTCAAATAGGTATATATATATGAAAAAAAGTTTACACTTTGCAACCTTTTACCCACAACTGGAAAAATAATCAAGAGCCACAGCTTTCATCAGCAGAGGCAGATCTTTGTGACAAAGAGGCAGCAGTTCATGCTACACCAAGTTAAGTATTCACAGGGCTTTGTCATTCTGTCTTTCCTTTCCAGCACTCAGACTTCCACTCTGCCTAAAAATATCTTCCCTATCAATCCTTGAGCTCTTTGCTATTCTCTCCCTTCCAGTTCATGCAGCCACAGAGAGAGATGCAGCACAGCTGGAAGAAAAGGAGTAAGGGGAGGAAGAAAGCACACAGCACTAAATCTCTTGTCTACAAGGGACCAGAAGCAGAATGGCAGAGCTTTAAAAGCAGGCTCTGGGCTAAACTTCTGACCCCCCTTAAGGCTGCAGACCTCCCTATCCCTCACTTACCCTCCCTGGAACTAAAAAAGTCCCTCAAACAGGCCTTTAAAAAAAAAATCATGACTGGCAGGATTAGGAAACGGGAGATTGAATACAAGAAAATTTGAAAAAGAGACATACATACACTGTCCTGCCACTGGAAATACATTCACAACCTATGCAAACTTTTGCCAGAAATGTTTAGCATCAGACCTATTTTAAAAGTTGCAGTCGAAACTGCAATTCAAGAGATTACAGTATCCAATTGTACTTCACAGATAACAGTGTTTTGTTCCTTCCACAGAAACGAATAATCATTCACATGGCAAGTGCATCAAGGCCATAAGGAGCTGTAGGACCTTCAACTCAAGTAACACAGTTAGAAACCTAACTCTAAAGATGCACAGCCCATCTCAGTGACTACACAAATGCTGCTCATGGTAATCGAGACTGAAATCACAGTGGCCACATTCAAGACCATTTTTAACTCTGCCCTTTAACATTCCCTTACATCTTCCTTAAAGTTTCAGGTCCCCAGATGTACAGAAACAGCCTTCCCACCAGAACCGGCTCCATCTGGCACAGTTTTCACTGACAAGCACAGCTTCATTAGCTTAAGCTCATGGCTATGCTGGTAGGGCTACACAGCTTTCACATCAGAAGCCCAATCTGGCGAGCAGGGGGAGGCAAAGGACTGCTCCCTGGGCTCACATCCTCTGATTTCTGATCATCAGCATGAGGGCCAGGACCAACTCCAGCCCTGCGGAGGACTTACCTCCACCCCAGAGAAAGGAAACACGCACACCAACAACGTGGGAGCTGGGGGTCTCTGGGGAGCCCACGGAGCCAAGGCTGGCCAGCAGCCGCACCCAGCAGTTGTGCAAAACAGAAGGGCTGCCACGTTTTCGTTCATGCTCATTTTAATTACAGAGAAAGCCTCACACACCAAAGTACAAGTCTAGCTCCAAAAGCCCCCTGGAGCCTGCCATTCTCTACAGCCAGGATTTTGCTCCAGAGCTGTGCCAACTTCCCTCACTTCTGAAAGTGTGATCTGAATAGCACCATAAATCCTGTAAAAATACAAGGTTTCCATGAGCGCACCTGCTGTTGTGACATGAAAAGCAAAGCCCAAAAAATGCCCCACGAACTGCCCTATTCTCTCTTCCTTCCAGCCTATGCTACTTTCTCTCACCATCCCAAAGCCTCTCAAGGGACGCTGCACAATGAACGCCAAGCTGACAGTACAGGGCATGGCCACTTGGGCATACGATTTTCTAATGGCCCCTGACTCAGGGTATCCAGCGCGGCTGAGGGCTCAGCGGCTGCCGTCTCACTTGGAAGCAACAGGAGCTCCACCGGAGATGGCAACTTCCCGGGAAAACCAGAGGCGAAACCAGAGGCGAGCTGTCCGCAGGGACACCGGCCTCTACCGGAGCTCCCGCAGAGGACCGACCCTGACCCAGCCACCTCTCCCTCACGCAGGGCACGAGCTTTTCCCAGGGCAGCGTATCCGCCACGGCCCTTTCCAAGCGCACGCCGCGGCAGGGGAGGCCGCTGGGCCCGGCAACTCTGGGCGCTGCGCTTCTATCCTCCCCGCCGGGACCCTCCCTCCGCCGCTTCGGTGCCCGCCGCGGCCGCCCCGCCGGCCGCCGCCACCCCGCGCTTCCGCTCCGGCCTCCCCGGGGGCTGCGCAGGCCTCGGCGCGGCTACCCCGGCCCGGGAGGCGCCGCAGACTCGGCGCGGAGAGGCCGCCCCTGCCTTACCTGAGGGTCTGCGGGTGAGGCTGATGATCTCCTCGGCGTAGCTGCCGCCGCCGCCCGCCACGCTGCCGTTCATGCTGCGGCCTGAAGGAGAACTCGGCTCCCGGGGCAGCCGCTCTCGCCTCCTCGGCCGCCGCTGGGCCGCGCCGCGGAGCGCTGGGAGTTGTAGTCAGCGCGGCGGGAAGCCGTGCCAGCGCGAGTCCCCCGCGGGACGGGGCTGCTCCCACCGGCGCCCTGGGGCCGCCCGCCACCGGCGCTCACCGCACAGGCGGGAGAGGAGCGGGCCCAGGGGAACCCAGCACGGCGTCCTCCTGCCCCCCGCACCTTGCCTGGCCCCTGCGCGGCATCTGTGCCTGGCCCTGCCTTGCTCCCCAGGCTGGAGCTGGTTTCCTTAGGAAGGTTAAGGAGTAGGCCATAGTTGTCTCGGGTAGGCATAGCGGAGAAGGAGGGAGATGTATGACTTTTTCCCAGCCGTTTTAACTGTCCTCACAGCAAACTGGAAAACAGATCAGACAGTGCTGGGCAGGACCAAAAGCCCAATGCGGGCAAGTAGCACAGAGAGAATCCATGCCAACGCCAGCTACCTTGCAATGCAATAAAGTGATCTAATTCAGAAACACAAATGGTGCACAGAATCACCGTGCCACTGCTGAGTCAAGAAATACTTCACTAGGTCCTGTAGAAGGTGTTTGGTTTGAGATTTGAGAAATTTGCTCAGAACTCTACAGAAGAGAGAATTACCTAGCAATAAAGGGCAAAGTAGAACTACTTGCTATCTAACAGAGGAGCCACTTAAACCTGGGACTCTGTACCTCAGGGTTTATTGAACCAATAGATTATCAGGAAATAGCAAAGAAAAATTTATCCTTATCTATTTCAGCACATGGTACAAGTGTGTCAATACAGACAATGACAACAGGGAGCAATGAAGAGGCCTGATTCAGTTTAACCACCTGGCTACTTGGCACTATGAAGACAGCCACATCTACATGCTGCAGGAACTTCTCTGATGAAAATGAGGACCAGCTTATCTGGTCCTCAGTGTTACACTACCATTTTGTCTGTCTGGTACTGCAGTAAAGATAACAAATATTTTTGATTGCATTCCTTCCAGGATTATCTGCACTTTTGGATTCCTGAATTTAATAGGGAGAGACAACCTGGACACTGGATCTCTGAATGCTACAACATTAATGCTTAGTGCTAAACTGAGTGTTAGAACACCTGCCTCAGAGGTGGGAGACAGGCATTCAAGGTCCAGTTACACTTGCAATGATGAGCAAAACCATGACTCGTGTGATAGACTTTTTTGTTGTTGCTCAGTAGTGTTTGCCCTAAGTTGAGGACTTTTCAGTGTCTCCATACTCTGCCCGTGAAGAAGTGTACAAAAGCTGGGAGGAAGCATGGCCAGGACAGGTGACCTAAACTGGACGAAGGGATATTCCATACCGTAGAGTATCATGTCCAGTGTATCAGCTAGGTGAGTTACCTGTAAGGGGGTCAAACACATTCTGGGACGGGCTGGGTATCGGGCAGCATGTGGTGAGCAACTGTACTGTGCATCACTTGTTTCTCTTGGGTTCTGTTATTGTCACTCATTATTATAATATTTTAGTTTGTTCCAATTATTAAACTGTTTTTATCTCAACCCACAAGATTCACCTTTTCTTTCTGAATCTCTGTCCCACTGGGAGGGCTAGGAGGAGAGTGAGCAAGCAGCTGCAAGGTACTTGGCAAACTCCTTCAAGATACACAGTGTTCCTCAGCAGCAGTTCAATGTATTTTAGAGATGACAGTCTTGGCTTAAAACAAAATCAATTTTATCTTGATCCAACTGCAATATTAAGTGTTTTTAAAAGTCTTCTTTAGCCAGGAAGAGATTTCAAACAAGAAACATGGATATATTGTTGTAATTTAGTCCTAGGCAGCTCCAGGCTTCACCTACCACAACTGGTCTGCCACATATTAACAGCTACCTAACACTTAATACCCTTACTGCACTGGCACAGACCATCTCACAGAATCAGAGAATGGTTTGGTCTGGAAGGGACCTTTAAGATCATCTAGGTCGAACCCCCCTGCCATGGGCAGGGACACCTTCCACTAGTCCAGGCTGTGTCTTCTTATTTCCTCCAGCACAATTTCACATACTACACTGACCCACATCTCTTGGGAGATGGTGCAGCAACATCTGAAGCTGCCTCTTCATGTGCAAGTGACTTACACATTAACCAAGTTCTAGCATCCATTTAAAGCATTTTAAAATGCAGTTAGAACCAGGAGGGGAGAAAAAAAAAAAAGGGAAACCAGAAAGATTAGGACTGAACTTAGACTTACACCTTCATAGCACATTCAGAGTAGTGGGACATTTCTAACAAACCACCAGAAATATCAAGTTTTCCATTGCTGTGTTGAAATCAGAAACAACAATATTTTCAAGGAGAAAACCTCAGCAAGGGAGCTCACACATTTTATAAAACATAGACTAGGTTTGTTGGGATACATGTTTGTCTTGCTCGTATGGCCCAAGAAGAAATGGGAGAAAAGTGTACAGAAATACTCCTATCCAAAGCTCACTGAAAGCCTCCTCCCAATTAAGTCCTGTTTTTTCAGAACAATCTTTAAGCATAGAGAAAAACGGAAACTACAGCATTTTATTACTTTACCTTTCCCAGAAGTGCATTTGCAAGTAAACTTTCTAGCCTAAATTGTGCTTTCATTCACACCTCTGTCTCTTCAGTATGCAGGTCTGTAAATAAGAATTCCCTGACTCTGGTGTTTCTCTGTCTCAGCATAGATCTATACTTGGCAATGTATAGTATCCTCTTGATCAACAATGGCAGGCCATCCAGGTGACAACCTGAAACTTCCGCCACTCTTTCTGTATTTAAAAAGCAAAATAAAAAAAGTCTTAGTAGATACTAGTTGTGCATAGATAGTTGGAAGGTGCTGCCTGAAGTGCTTTTCTTACTTTATATCTCCATCTTTCTGTTAATCCACATCTGTCTTGTCTGTCACCTATTCCTTGTTTGCAACACCTGAATTGCAGTTGTTATTTCTCAGAGGATAGCCCTCCCACTCCCCCAAGCTCTCTGAAGAAGGTCTCTGGTTATGAGGAATAAATCTGGGGTGTCAGTCAAGAGGCAGTTATCTTGCCTTTTGACATAAACACAGGATTAAGTTTTCATCATTTAATCAAAACCATCCATGTTTTATTATGGCAATAAGCACGGCCTGCTAAAGAAACACTGTGTTATCTCGTTTCTGCAGACAAGCATAGATGACTATGTAAGGACCCATTTGCTCTAGACAAAAAGCTGTGAAAAACTGTGAATCACATGCTTTGTATTTCACATCCCATCATAATGTAATCAGCCCTTTTTGAATACAGGACACAAAAAAAATTACACATAAAAATACAGGAAAATGCATATTCTAAAAATATAAATTATGTACTTGGGAGGCAGCAAGAGTTGACCATCATAATTTGTAGAGTCACCAACATCTTTCTTCCCAAATGTTCCCAAGTGTTAGGGTACTTATCCCGCCTTTACAGAATGTTTGATGTGTGTGTGTACTTTGCTTTCTAAATACAAATAATTCTTTTGTTAGCAGACAAATGCATTATAGCCCTTTACCCTGAAACACCTTTAAAAAAAAGGTTTTGCTGTGATCTGGACTAAAGACTCCTCTTCATGCTGATCTGATAGAAATGTCTAGTTACTGCTGTAATATTAAAAATAAAACTTATTGAATGGTATTTCCATGCTCCTCATATTTTTCACAGGTTAGACATATTTCATGTTGTGTTTTAAAAATGAAAACTACAATGCTTCTGTGTGGCACTCCATAGTGCTGCAAGGACACATTCAGCCATAGCTGAAGAAAGAATCACATAGTAAACCAAGAGAAACCCCCTGAGATAGTCAGATAAAGCATCTATCAAATATTGCAGGAATTCTAGGCGGGGTAGACTTGCAGAATAGTTCCAAATACTTTAGAAATTCAGTTAACTTGGGGAACCCCACAGACAGCTCCTCTTAGCGACAATAAAATACACAGCACTTCTCAGCAGCAGTCAGAAGTCAAGACACTGGAAAATTTCCAGAAAATAAAAACAATTTGTTCTTGTGAAATGACAGATTTGGTGTCATTACACTGCTGGCATATATATTATGGTTCAGAAATGTAATGCTTACTGGTATGATTTGGATAATCCTTCTCTACTCTTTCACAAGAGGAAGACCCTGTTCCCGTATGATCTGCCTCCTTCCTGAAGGGCTGCTCCCTGTAAACAGCTGGAAGCACTTGTGAAACAGACACCTGCATCTCACTGCAATACCTGTTCCTTGCCTGTTTGGGTGTCACAGATGTGAATTAAATCACAGAAACACAAAATGTTTTGCTTGGAAGAAACCCAGTGGAAACTGCAAGTGCAATTTTTTCTTTTTGGTTGTTAATGAATGACAGAAGATATTCACAAACATCTCTCTCACTGAATTGAAGAAAATATTAGGTAAATAAGGAAATTGAAGCAAAGAATTTATCTACAACTGTTTTAAGAAGTTTGCATTTTTAAACTGTTGGTATGAAGCATAAACACAATACCTGCGGTTTACATCAATTTAAGAGCTCAGGGTACAAAGAAAAGCATGCCTTACTGCCTGTATTTATTAACTTAAAAGAAAATAAACAGACAAAATAAACATTTACTCTGCATTTAATGATATCACATGAGATTAGAGCTGTTCAGAATCTGTTGAATTATTTTAATGAGTTATCAGATGGCTCTGCTAAAGGGAGATTTCCTCAAGACATTCCAAAGCTACTGCTTTTGATCTTTGGTGGACTTTGACTCACCAACAGGCAAATTTTCTTTAGGAACTTCTGATTTTTTCAGTCTTTGAAACAACTGCAATGTTCTATGGAATTGGGCTTTTACCTTCATAAGCCATCCCTCTATTTCCTGTTTATAACGGATGGTAAGGGCTACTCCAAGGATACATAAAGAAAAAAAAACAAACAGTGTTAGTCTTACTTTTGCTCTCTGAGAAGTCTTCCTGGCTGGAGGAGGTCCACTGTCAATGCTACCTCCAAATCCTTGCAATTCACAATATGGAGGAGCCCAGCCATACTTGCAGTGACAGTTCTTACGATTGTTACACACTCCTCTGTTATGACACTTTGTCATGTTACAGTCGTAGTTCAGCACTAATACACTCATACATGTCCTGTTGATACAAAGCATATCACTACCACATGGTGTGCCATCTTCCACAGCTCCCACATCTGCTCTTGGCATCCCTATGTGATAGTCAAGACCCCAACAGTTTTTATCTCGAACAGGAGTTTGGATTAGCGTTACATGGTTCTGCAAGAAAGGTAATTTGGCTATGTTTTCACACTGAATCCTACCACATAAGATATTCTCAGTACTGCATTTTGTAAAATGGATATTGTCACGAATACCACAATTCCCAAACCGGTCACCCTGAGTATTCACTGCTTTGAAGCAATCTAAAGGAGCAACCCTGGCTTGTTTGCCAAAGAGATGCTGGCACTGTTTACTGTGGGAAGAACATTTTCCTTGATAGCAATAAATACCATTTTTGCAAGGGGTTCCATCTTGTAGGTATACATCCAGTGGGCACTGAGGGGAAATCCCATTGCAATACTCTGGCAGGTCACAGGTGCCAGTACTTGCTCTGCAGAGTGTTCCTGCTGGAAGGACCTTACAGTACTTGCAGCATTTTCCAGACGCACACACCGAACCTGCAGTAAATGTGCAGTTTGCGTGGCAACAAGGATCCTTTCTGCAGTTTGCTGCTGAACCACAGTCACACTGCTCTCCGCTTTCTACTATCTTATTCCCACAGTATTCACGTGTCTTCGGGTAGAAAGTGCCAGGTGCTGGTGGTTGACGAAGGCACTCAGCACCACTTACAAGCCGGTCAAAGTACTGTTTGTAACTGCAGTCACTGAACGAATCAGTTTCAGCATTGTTTTCATACATAATGCATGTCTTGCGTTTGCATTTACACTCCGGTTTATCGTGGCCCATCCCAAGATTATGGCCCAGCTCATGGACAAATGTGACAAAAATTGCGGACAACTTTTTCTCAGTGAAGGAAATAACAGCCGATGACCAGTGGCTATCACACACTGTCCCTATATATGCCAGTCCCAGGCTGCCTCCAAACCACTGAAATGCAAATAAGTGAGCAACATCGTGGTACATCCGATGGTACAGGTTTGACTTTCTCCAGCTGTTAAAGTCACTAAGTGCCTTGGGAATAGAGTTAGTAATGTTTATAAAGTTGCTTTCAGTCCAGATCTCCAGTCCTATAAGAAACAGCCGGACAGAAAGCTGTTTGTACATAATGTCCCCAACATTGATGATTTGCATGACGTGCTTCAAGACTTCAGATTTGCTCCTGCCTGACTTCACAAACCGCACGTTGTCCACGACCACTACTATCTTCACATACCTGATGTGTGTCCACCAGTCGTTCAGCCTTTCGTTTTCCTCCTCTGCCTTGGGAGCCTTGAACCACGGCAGCACAGCCTTTTGTTGCTGCAGCACCTCCGGCGTCAGTCCGCAGCTGGGTCCCTCGGGGCTGCTGGCCTCCTCCATGCGGTAGAGAAAGTGCCGAAAGGCAGGGTCATTGGGGACGGGCTCGATCTGGTAGGTATCATCCTCCACCCAGAGCACGCCCTGGAGGCCCCTGCCGCAGGTGCTGAGGGCCACCAGGGAGCCGGGGCTCCCCAGCACCTCGCCCTGGTAGAAGCAGTTGTCCCGCACGAAGGGGTGCTCCTCTCGGCGGGCCCCGTCCCGGCCGTAGGTGACCAGGGTGAAGGGGCGGGAGACGAGGCCCCTCCTGGGCTGCAGGCGCAGCACCCGCGGCCGCCCCGCCACGTTCAGCCAGTAGGAAAGGGCCGGGGCGTCGTCGCCGGCCCGGGGGCTCAGCTGCCGCGGCACCGTCACCCACGCGGCGCGCGGCTCCGCGGGCCGGGTCCCCCGGGCCCCGGGGCACCCCGCCACGCCCAGCAGCAGCAGCAGGAGCCCCGGCAGTGCCCCCATCGCGGCCGCCGGCGCCGGCCGCCCCCGCCCGAGCGGGGATAGAACCTGGAAGGGGCCAGCCCGGGCGGAACCGCCCCGAGGCTTCAACTGCCGCCGTGCGGGCCGGGCCGGGCTGGGGCCGGCGGGGGAGCGGCGCCCGTTCCCCGGGAAACGGCACCTGCGGCCGCGGCGCATCGCACACAGCCCACCCTGCTCTTTGAGCCGGGACAGGGGCTCTCGTGAGGAGGAGCGAGTAAATTAGCCTCCCCCAAACACGTTCAAAGCTTTTAATAACCTTCAGTTCAAATTAATAGGTACTTCTCCTTCTGAGCAGACACAGCGAGGACAGCCCCCAGTTCAGCTTCACACTCCTTGTCACAGATGTTTGTGTTGAGCAAAGGGTTCATTTGGGTAGACCACAAGTGGGAAATACTGTTCTAAAATCTCAAAAGGTTGGCTTTTGCTTTTTTTTTTTCTCTTTTTATTACAGGATCATTTGTGAGTGGACATCAGAAACAGGCTATTTCAGTCCAAGAGAGTATCTGGAAAGGCTTAGAGTCTGCAATGAAAAAGTACAGAAATATTCCCTGTGGTAACCTTAGCATGTACCTTATTATAGCTACTACACCCCCCAAGAAATAAGGTAGAACCAGGGGTGAATTCACTTCCACTACATTCTATAATACAGAGGCAAACTAATAGTACTGAGTATAAAAGCCCCAAGCCTATCTACACCACAGCTGCTATGTACCTACAACAGCGCACTTTAATTACAGCACTTAACGCAGCAGCCATTTTCCCGCATCATGTCCTTTCTAAAGACTTGTGATTGCATAGCAATGGAAAGAGAACACTTACAGGTACATCTACCACTTGGCTGCCATCCCTGTTTTGGGGTACAGCTTCATCAAAACACAACCGTAAGACAGTGAGTGATCTGGATTGTGGTAAGACAGGATGTCCTGTGCAACACAGCTATACACGCTGGTTTTTTGGCACATGGCGCTGGGATTCAGCATAGCCACAGCTGTTACCTTTTGGGAACTTTTCACAACTTTCTTTTCAGCACTACAAGCACATTTGGGATGAAGTCCAACCTGCTATAGCCCTCATCTTTCTCAGCTGCAGGAGGTGTACCCTTCTACCATCCCATCTGGATCTCGGGAATCCTGCCTTTTGGCACCAGCTTCTGTGTGCTGACCATCACCCTGGCACAGGCAGCAACACTTAACATTTCAAACTACCTGAGACAGGCACTGCCCCTCAGGAGGCTGGGCAGTGAAAGAAGCAGCTGGCAGAATGCTCAGAGCCTCCTTCTGCTGCCTCATGCCCCAGGGTCCTGAGTGGGCTGGTACCTTACGCTGGGCACATGGCAGGCCTAACTAACAGCTGTGGAGGTTACCAACAATTGTCCAAAGGTGCTTCAGATTCTGTGGTTTGGTACCATGCTCATTCCTGGCAAGCATGGCCAGCATTAGCAGCATACACCTTGTAATACACTACCCCAGATTAAAGGAGTGAATACAGGATGCCTGCTTCTATTAGGATCCATATAGGAGGATCTTTTTAGATATCCATCCTAACTCATAACCTGTTATAGCCTTAGATTAATTTTCTTATTAGTTTTAAAATTACAGAAACTGTTTCTTGTGAAGTCTTTTTTGTGCAGATAGTTGTTGAATGATTGTCCACTACTTTTCAATTATCAGCTTTACATTTCAGTACTGTGAACTACATCAGATTATGTCTTTTGAAATAAATATAACCCAGACCACAATAATGGAAAAATCCTGTTATATAATCTGTATGCAGTCTGTAGCGCTATTTTTAAATGCATGTTTCTGCTGTATGATCACTCCTTAAATTATACAAAAGACCCTACTAAATCACTCTGCCAATTTGCAAGAGTTGTCTTACCACCCCTACCATCCCCCGACCTGAAGTTGCCTACTACTTTCTTTCTCTTTTAATATAAACATAAAAAATACTCAGGTTCCACAGCTGAACTCATGACAGATTCTTGGGAGGAAGTGTCAGTGCAAGTTTGTGACACTGTGTTCAGCACCTAAGCAAGTCCTTCAACATCAAGCTTACATGAAAAGGGATCACACTGTTGTGATCAGGTTACCAGTGCCTTGCATTTCTGTATTTTGATCAAGTTAAGATCAAAGAGGAAGGAGGGAAAGATTCCCATTATATGACAATGAACAGGTTGGAAGGAAAAATGACTGACCTTACAGTGGAGCAGGAAAAAATATCATAATCTGAAGCTACTTCAACTGGCTTTCTCATGAATGTTTTTCAATTTTCTTTCAACCTTGTAGCTCCCTAGAATTTCAAATGAAGGTACAACTTCTTGTGGAATTGAATCCTACCAGCAAGAGTTTTTTCTTACTTGCCTTCCCTTGAGTCTTTAGGAACAGGTCATGAAACACCAGCAGCCTTGTGGACCATAGGTTGAAATCTACTGGCAGAAAGAAATGAAGCTTTCAGACTGCTGAGAGATCATTAATACATCATAACTCATCCCACTGGGAAAATTTCTCCCCACTATCCATCCACCTATGATCCACATTTTAGGCTACAGGACATATGAGACCATTTGTTTGTTCTGTGCATGATTGCATGACCAAAGCAACACTTTATCAAAAGTTCACCCTCCTCTCCAAGAAAAAAAAAAAACTATCTTTAACATTGAATGCCTAGTTACCATTTGGTTTGCTATTGAAAAATTATTGAAAACAACCCTGAAGAAGTGTATCACATCAGCTTTTGTTCAAAAACCATCTGTTGGTCAGTGAAACCAGTCTATTTGCATAACACATCTTCACCCTTTTTCTCACAGGGGACCTCCATCTCTCAAAGTGAAGCTGATCTATTCCCTTTGCCTTGTCCCTTCTCTTGCCTACACCCTTCTTGCTCCAAGAACAGCTTGCTCTGGCAAACAAAACGTACTAACTGACCAGAAGGCATCTTTCTTTGCTAGAAAAAGGTTACCAAAATATGAATTATGGGGGCAGAGTGGCAAAGAGCAATGTGTGAGAGCAACATATAGCCTGGTCAGACCTTACTTAGTGAAAAGATGACAAAGACAGTATTTCTGCTGCACCTGAGACACCATTAGCTTTACACAGTAAACTGAGGCAGCTAGAGTGCCCCTCTTCCTACAGTCTGGCTGGATTTTTGCATGCACATGTACATATACACACATGTACATACAAATATGCATAGCTGTTCATGGTTATACAAACATTTACATGTACATTCAGGTTCTGAGGAAAACCATTTGAGTTCCAGGTAGTTTTCAGCTACCCCATGATTTAGGCAAAGAAAAGCCCTTTTGAAGTCTGAATGGTTATTATCTAAGAGCAAAAAGTAGAGATAGTTCTCTTGTACAACCGAATCTCACCTTTATACAGAAGAAAGTGATGGAGAAGCAAACTTGAGAAGTGCTTGCTTCTTTCCCTTTCACCTACAAGCTTTACAAATACTGAATGTCCTTTGGAAGGACTTTGGACTTTGCAGTCAGGCTCTAAACCAAGAGAGAAAAGGTTTGGACTCTCATGCACTGAAAACCATTACTGACTACAAGATATTTGCTTAACATCTTAACAGTAATATCTGACATAATGCCACTTCAGTAAGTTAATGTCATAGCTCACTTAACTAATAAAATTATTTTAGAATATCTGGTCAGCAAGTAAGAGGATCAGAAGATATTTCAGTTCCTCATATGGCAAACCTTCAGCACTGGACAGCTACTAAGAAATCGACACACAGGTAACATCCCTTACTGCTTTATAATGTAACTCGCTCAGGGAAAGATCATTCCCCTGGAAAAGGCTTATCACATTCAAATGCTTGTTTCATGAATGGAAGCCATTTTCCATCCTCTCAATAGCTTAGATGCTGGTGCTTTAACTCAGATGGGATCAGACCAGGAATCCATCCTCTTTAACACCCTTTGACACCAGCCAACACCAGGTATTTCTGCAGAAGGCAAAAAGGCTGCTCAGAGATGTAGAGGTGAAGACAGTCTGCCCCTTCAAGTTCCACCCTTATCTCTGATCAGCTCAGATTCTGAGCATGGAGTATAATGGTTCAGTCTAAATGTAACTCCAGTTTCATTTACTTGTCCCTCTGTTTTTGTACTACAAGACAGAACAAGTTCTCTCCTTTCCTACTTGTTCCACTATTCAGTTTTATAAAGACTCAATATCTGTCTTTCCAGTGCCATAATAAGAAAACTCTGACGCATTTTATTGCCCTTCTTCCAACCCTTCTACTTTATGAAAACTCCTTTTCAGACATTGAGTTGTAAAACACACTTTATTTCATGTGAAGTCCAGTGACTCCGAATATTTTGGTCATACTATGTTCTAGCATCCATTGTTGGCCACAGCTCTATGTGTCTTCAGCAATAAGCAAGCTACCTTTCTTCTGCTAGTAGTGTTAAATATTTCCTTGGTGCATGAGTAGATAATTTTTCTCTATTAAAAAAAACCAAAACTAAACAAACAAAACAAACAAAAAAACCCCAACCAAACAAAAAACCCTCACCCCCCCCCCAAAACAACAACAACAACAACAACCCACCAAAAAACCCACCCACAAGCGATGCCCAACACCCTAGATCTTCATTAAGTGCAGTCTGTCATCTTTCTTGCTTAAGTTTTTCCAAATTACATACAGGTTCTGAGGTCCTTTAATGGCCATTTCCAAGGACTTTATTCTGACCACCAACAGCAAGGACTGCTGAGGTTCCTCACCATTCATGTCTCATTTCTGGAAATCCTGGCTTTCCATCATGGGGGTGGATGAGGCAATGGCTTTGGTGCTTCTTCCACTATTTGCTTTCAGAGGCATTTCTTTAATACAAGAAAGAACCAACACTCTTTTTTTCTAAGTATATTCACACCACATTGTCTTGTTTTGAGCATCCCAAAATAACTGCTTTCTATATTTTCACTTAATAGTTCCCACTAGCTTATTATCTACTTTCATAAGAATTTTGAGAAACAGCTGTTCAAACCTGATCCAGGGATGAAATAAACCTAATACAGACTCAAGTGAATTTCAGATGTATCTGCATCAACTGAGAACAGCTATTGGTGTATCTACATCTTTTACCATTACAGCTTTGGATTATAGGACAAATATTACATGGAACTTTCTATCAGTCTGTAATAAACAGCTCTGACTGGAGAGCTAAATTTCTGAAAAAGTGTCTTGTAACCTGAGAATAAATTTGACACAGCTATCTAAGCATACTTTAGTCTTTCTTACTATCTACATTTTGGTTGCTATGTACAAACCTTTTTCTTGCTTACTACAGTTTACTGTATGAACACGATTAACAGTTGTGGAAAGAAAGCAAGCTGTTTCAAGGTTCACTCCGCTACTTCAATGAAAAAACACAACCAAAGTAACAGTAATTTCTTTTCAATAGATGATTTCTAATTTTTCTGAGAAAAATAAAAAAGATTTATGTAAGCAATATGCTTAAAAAAGTGTATAGTTGTCAGTGATGTTTCTCTTCCACTGTCCCACTTCCAGAAGTCTAAAAGGCACATGTCTAATGAAGGAGCAATGAAGTGCTAGGAGCACAGAGGAAGAGATGTAATTGATATATTTGAGTTACAGTGAAAAATTAGAAATATAAACAGCTTCACTGAGTGTGCAACATCAAGAAATTTTAGCCTGTTTTATGTCATAAATCTCTCTCTGAAAACACAAACTTCTATAATAAACTATTAGCTTAACCACTAAGTAAAATCAGTGTCCAAGAACATCTAGAAACCAGATAGCATTCTGACATCTAGCTACATGGATTTGAGGGTCGATTTATCAAATCTTTTATCTTCATCCCAAGCACACTAAAGGCACAGAAATTTGTGGCAGGGAACCTAACTTTTCCTCCTCAAAATAGAACACAATATCTTCCAGTGTCCAAGCAAAAAATAAATGCAGCCAGCACACAGGACATATTTGCTACTAACAAAGTATACATTTAAGAAAGGCATTCCAGCAGTCAGGAGTTTTATTTGCCAGGAATTCCAATTCCTTTTTATATATAAAAGTTTCTTCTTTTTACATAGGAAGCCTAGACACAAAGGATGCAAGAGTTTGTAAAGATTTCAGGAGGCTGCTGAACATGTCCATGTAAAAACCATTCTCAGAAGCCAATATTCAAAATAAGATGAAGACTGAAAACACCTCCCTTGAGGCAGCTCACATCCTGACATTAACACCTGCATGAGAGGTTTCTACAGAAAAAGCTGTTACAGGGATCTCAGTCCCTGAACTGTCAGTCTCAGTGGAAGAGCTTAAATATAAAGAAAAGGGAGCAAGAATCTCCTGTTTTCCAGGTACTGACTAATCCAGACATGTAATAGCTTCTCCCTTCACTGGAGTCTCATTCGTTTTTCAGGTGGTCCTTTAGCACCAGCACTCTGAGTATTCTTTACAGTCTCTTTTTCCTCTGGCTTGACAGCTTCAGGGGCCGGTTCTGGCTCCTTCTTGATTTGATCCACTAAAGATGTAACAGCAAAAGAAAGTTAAACCTCTGATTTTCACTCCTGAAGTACTCTTCAGAGTATTTAGAAAATATTGCTAATGTCAAAAGGGCAACATTAATTTCAAAGGTGTAAGAATAAGCAGGGAGTAAATTCATACTTATATGGGTTAAAAGGTAGAATAGATTGAAGTGATACAGTTCATGCCTTTCCTGTTTGGAGGTTGCCTATGATCAACTCAAACTCTTCACTCTTATCCATTACTTTGCACAATTAGGCAATGCCAGAATTCCAAACCATCTCACAGTAGCAGCAGCAAGAGCTTACACGGCAACTGAAAGATACTGCATACAGGGCCTATTTTTAAAGTCTTGTGAGAATATTACAGTTTTACCTGGGATAGGCTTTTCTCCGGGCTTTTGCTGTGGGGGAAGAAAAGAAAAAAACCAACACATCAGTGGAACCAAAGTTGAAATTCTCAACCCTTCCTGCTATTCATTTAGGAAGAAAATGCAAGCAAGGCACTCTTATACACAAAAGGTGAGGGTAGAATGGGTCACTCAATACACTTTAAACAAAATCCAGTTAACATTTTATAACATTCAGCTTTTCCTCTGACAACTGAAAAACACTAAAGCAAAAAATATGCAGTTAGCCAGTCTTTCCCGCATCTCAGGAGCACTTTTGTGGGATGCTGTAAACATAATTTCCTTTACTCCCAAGCAGAAGTCCTGGTGGAACAAATGGCTACCAAAACTAGAGGTAATCACAACTTCACAGAATGCCAAGAATTTCCATGCTAACTAATGAGTCTCCAGAACAATGGAGTAACTAAAACAAAATACTGTGATGGCTTGATTGAGTTCACAAAGCAGGAAACTGGAAGCAGCAGCAACATCTGATAGCTGAGAACAAACCCTCTGTGATCAAATAAGGAAGATGTATAATAAAATTCACTCTCATCGTTTCGCCAAGGTCTTAATGACTCCTGCGATTACAAAGGGAGATCCTACACTCCAATATGAGCCTTCATGTCAAATTTATTATCAAATATGTGCTACTATTGCAGGAATACATGAAATTCGCATTCGGTTTCAGCTGTTCAAATACTTATGACTGTCTTTTAAGTTCTAAGTTACAGCAAAAGTTGCGGCTTTTGAGTGTCATACCTGAACAAATCTGGGTGGAAACTTTTGTCTTAGGTCTAAAAGCAAAGCATCTACCCGTTGTCTTTGGAAAATAGAGCTTGGTTCTTCTTTCTTCTTGGCTTTTGGTTTAGTTTTCTCTGCAAGTCACAGATATATTAGAGAAAGATGTATTAAAATTTATTTTCTCTTAGCAGCTCTTTGTTGTATGACAAGTTGGTATTTGTCTCTCCTCTGAACTTCACCTGTATTTTCTCACTGACATTGGTTTTTTCTTTTTTTTGTGGAAGACAGATTAAGGATGATTCTTACCTCCTGACAAACTGGTTTGGCTTCTGAAAATGTGTTTTGGTCCCCAGTGGGTTGAAGAGTTGCCCACTTTGTTGACACACAGCTCACCATTTTCATCTCCCACCCATGCCTCGATGTTCATTCCCACCAGCACAGAAGGGCAAGATTCCTTTCATCTGGTAGAGAGCCCTAACTTACCCTTCAGACACTTCATCTCACCTCTCCACCATCACTGTGCATTGCATCAAGCTTTTCCCTACATTCCTTTCCTCTCCCTAAGTATGCAGGAGAAACTAGGAATCATACCTCGTTCTTCTTGATCTTTGAAGTGCCACCAGTAGCCCTTGGATGGGTGATAGCGACAGTAGGACATAGCTTCTTCAAAAGCAGACTGAATTCCATGCACTGCAGTGAGCTTTCAGAACAAGAATGTAAGGCAGTGTTCAGAATTTAAGGAGAAAATACAATATAAATTTTTGAAACTAGGTATTTTAAAATTAGTATTCGATATTCATTTTTGTTCTGGGAAGGGAATTTGGAACATCCAGTTTTGGACTGAGAATGTTATTTCTTTAACTGGTTCGCACAAGGCTCTTCTGAAGTGCTTTTCTAAACTGACAGAGAAAAACTTGCAAAAGCAGTAGTTTACGAGAACAGAAGGAATCAAACTTGAGCATCCAATTTAAAAAGAACTACCACATCAACTTAAAAAAATAAGCCTCATTTAAAAATAAATATTACATTAGCTTAACATTAATGTTCCAAAGCAAGCTTCACTGATTATGTATTTAATTACTATTTCATATGCATTTGTCAAATAATTTTTCTTTTGATTATTCAAACTTCATGCTGTTTTGCCAGTTGTGTAGCTTCAGTTACTCTGGTCCTTCATCCTTAAACAATGTATCCTAGTGTTTGGGCAATACTGCAGTCTCCAGGATCTTGCATTTTCATGTGGGACGCACATGATATTAACCAGTGGCATTTGGTTTAAGTTACTGCACCGTCACTACACAAGATCTTTCCTCAAAATAGTGAAGGAGAGATTTAAACAGCCTGGGGGACAACCAAAAGTAAAAAGAGATATAAACCAGTATACATCAAATGCACAGAACACTTACAACTCTGGAGTTAATGACAGACCCTAAGTCAGGTGCTTGATAAATCACTCCAGCTATAATATAGTAGTCAGCCAGTGGCATAACTGTGGGAAGGAAAAGAAGAAAAATGCAGGATCAATTTAAAGCTCTGGCTGCAGACTATGTATTTGTTGCTGAATTTCAGTCGTAGCAGGAGAAATTGCAATACTCCTCTTATCACAAAATATTTTCTTCTTCATCTTTTCCTTCAAGGTGCTTTATTTGCACCTTAGGCACAGACTGATAAGGAGAGAAAAACCAAGGTCTGCTTTACAGATAGAAAAGCATGAGCTTTAAAGTCCTGTCCTACTGCAAGCAAATGACTGGCCTCACAGAACTAGGCTTTTCAGAGCTACACTAGAGCTACTACCAGTCAAGCGAACTGCTCTGGAAGTAATTCCACTAGCCTTGGCTACCAGTAGAAACCCACAATAATGTAAGATCTCATTCTTCTGGACTCAGCTTTCTCTAACTTGTACAGTCCTCTCAGCTAGATTTCGCAGACCAAATGGAGTTAAGCACACACAGAGCATCTTTTCTAAATTAGCAACGTTCTGCCAAGAAAAGACTACCTTCCAAAGGCATTTGCTAAATCAGATTTGGAACCTCTACTGACCAATCAAAAATTCTTGTTCATTAGAGCTGCAGTGCAGAGAACATGACAGTTGCCTCTGTAACTCTGTCAAACATTGTTCAATTGAGAAACCATAGCAATGCTCTAAGCTTCACATTCCTAAGGATCTCACCTGTGCACACGTGTGTTCCAGTTCCTCCATCTGTACTAACAATTCAACCAGTACTTGCATTTTATGAAGCTTGGACAACTGCCTAAATTAGCAGTCCCAGACAGCTGGGTACATATTACAGCCAGTACCCACTTCTCCTCTAAAGAAAAAGGATGCTTAGCACTTCTTTGCAAATGGAGCAAGACACAGAACAGCAGTTTTACTGTCTCACAGCTCTGTACCAGGGCCTACCTTCCTAGACAGGTAACTCTCCCTAATCAAAGATTTTTCTAATATCACTTCAAACAGGCAAAAAGTTGTCTTAAAGAATTGCAAACATAAATACATCTGTTTTAAAACCACACAGAAGTCACAAGACACGCCTGCATCAGTTGTGTTTAAGTGTTCTACACTAGCTATGACCTCATTAAATTTCAGTTTCATATCCCCATTCCCATGTCTCAAATACACTAATATTTGTACCCTGATAAAATAAAACACATGGTAACATCTGAGCTAGGGAACTATGCAACTCAATCAAGGTACCCAGCACAAACTTTACAGTCACAGTGGGAAAAATGTTACCAAACAAGTCTCAGTTAGGTTCCACCAAACATACATCTGCCTTACAGCATAAGTCTAAACACACATACTGTGGAAGCTCCAACTCCAATCTTGATCTGAAAGGTGTCAAAACCAGAAATTAGGGGCTGCATGATTATTCCATACTCACTTTTAGAAGCTATGTTCAAAATCTCTAATAAAGAAATAATTCAAAAAACGTATTAAAGAATCAATCATGTATGTTTTCTCAATATGGAACTGCAATATAAAGGGACCATTACCTGATCTAAGCAAATAAGATACATTACCAGACAAGGCAAATTCCTGTACAAGACCAAAATGCATATGCAGAGCCTAAATCCCTAAAAAAAAGTTAAGAAATAACTAGCACTAACCCTGCCTTTCTTTCCTACACAGCTTACTCTGAAATCACCTAAATTATTTTATATGAACATGCAGTAAACAGGTAAGACAGTCCAATAACTATTGAAATGTGGCTACATATTTGTTTAATCACACACACATAAACAAATTCAAGGTTAAAAAGGAATAATGAAGCCAATTGCATGCAGATGGGAAAAAAAAGCTAAGGTATTTGATTTAAAAACTGGAAAGGTGATCAGTGACACTCTAAGAAGGAGTGGTGCTGTTATCACAAGATTCCATCGCAACAAGAAATGGACACTCTTGCATAGCCTAACAGATAAATATGACACGGAATGAACGCTATTAGCAATTTCCTGCAGGAAAATGTAGCACAGGGCATCACTTTCTCATCTGCTGTTCCCAATTCCCCACAAGATGGCACTCCCTGCTGCTGGCACACTGCAGGGAGCTGCTGAAGACAGGATCTCCCCACCACAAGGCCTCATACCCTCCCAGTTAGACTGGAGATAAAGACAGAAAAAGGGAAACAGAAGTGCTTAGACACAAATTAGGAACTGCTAAAAACAACTGACTGATCAGGCTTCTCAACAGGGGGAAGAACTGAGTGATTATACCTTGTGTTGGAGATTGCCTTTGCTGCTTTCGGATAATGAACAGAATGGGCTCTTGAGCGTGAAGAAGGATGTACTCCACTCCAACCATCTGGCTGAAAAAGATGCAACCAGAGTAAGTTATCTTCCTTGAAGTAACATCTGCAGGATGTGAAGAGCGACCAAAGGGGCCGGCAGTAAAGCAACAAAGTTCTGATGCTTTGAAAGCTCTTCTTTATAATGTGCAGTAAATAAAGGCAAAGGATTTCCTGAGCTAACTATCAAACCCTAGGTGCATAGACAAAGGGAGTTATAACAACCTGACACAACACAAGTAGAACATATTAACAACAGATAAATAGCAAGAAAGGTAACAATCTATCATCATGTCATTTAAATACAGCAACAAAGAACTGGTGTATGATGTGATCATCTGTATGTCTGATGTAAAAGTCTCTCTGCAACCACATCTGAGCACAAATTACTTTATCAATGAACTTCTAGCTCTGCTTCAAACTCCCTATCATATTGTAGAGTCTTTAAATAGTTCTCAAACAACTCACTTGTGCTCAGTGTAGCAGATGGGGAACTGAAAAGAAAGTTAACTTGCACATGCAATCTCATTACACAACCATATGTGATCAGTTTATTTACAACACTCACTACTCTTATTATCCATACTAAAAAGCCAGCTCTTCGGAGGAATTATGTACTAATTATGGCACATAGCCAGCAGTACATGGAAACACAAACTACTTATGAACTCAAAGTATCCCCTAACGTATCCCCTATTCACCGCAGAAAAAACATTTAACTACATAATGTTACTCAGGTTCTGTTGAGCTGGGAGGATGAGAGAAGACAGCTTTTCTATTTCAGAGAAATATCTAAAGGGTGATTTACTGGAATCTCAAAAGATACACAGAATCCTTCATGCTTAACGCTTCCTTGAGATGGCATACGAAGAAGTAGAAAACATCCAAATACCAAAAAAGCTGGGCTTTTCCAAAGTGGTGGGACTAAAAAGCACCAAAGAGAACGAGGTTTCCAGCATGCTTCCATTTAATCGCCAAAGCCTCTGAATGGAGGGACAAGGGATACTGCACAGGAACCAGTTGCAAATTACAACTTACTTCAAATGGTCCAGGGTCATCCGCTGCATTTTGACAACTTCATTGTTACATGTTCGGTCATAGAACGGGTTACTTCGCTCTGAGAAATAGTCCAACACGCTCCCATTGTTTAATATTGGAATCCAGGAGCTGTCAACCCAGGAAATTCCCAACAGATTATCTGGGAAAATAAATCTACACTGAGTACCAACGCAGTAAAAAACACTACAAATACATAAGAGAGTAAATTGCCACTAGTTAATGATTATAGCAGAGAAAGGAGGTGGAACACAGAGTCAAACACACCAGTTAAAATTAAAGAAATATTTCACAGAGTTCAAATAATAATTGAAAACCTTTAACCTTCTGCAGTTCTCTTAGCAGTACACAAGAAAAAAAAAAAAAAAAAGACCCAAGAAACAACACCACAAAGATGCTATTTTTGGGCAGATGTTTCCCAGTAGTCTTGAACAAGAGATTCTATTCCAGACTATAAAATTAATCTGCCAAATTGCCTCCAGCAAATTACTTGTTCCATAACTCAGTGGATATTACAGAAATCTAACTACCGAACACTAACAATTATATTTAAAAAGTAAGCTTTTTAAATTAAACACACTTTATAACCTAGAAGTCATTATAGGCCAGTTAAATTCTTACAGATTTAGGGAAATATGAATTAAAGTCCCTGCATTTTATTATCACACTGCAGCAAAATGATGTTCCTCAGGCACAGCGTCAACAACCAGTTCCATAGTCGACAAATTTGCTAACACTGGAGATGCAGGAGGAACCTTGAAAAACACCCTGAAATTCATCCATTTTAAATCACAGGAGCAGCAAACAGAATTTCCAAGACACAAGAAAGCAGGAAGAGACATGCATTGTTTAGATTAAAAAAACCTGTAAGTGATGAGAAGTCATTGAAGACTGAAGAACTGAAATTCCCTCCTCACGGGAACCACTCCCTAAAGTTCACACATTATATACATACCCAGAACTCCCACTTATCATTCCACTGAGAATATTTTACTTCCGTGACAATTCAGCATGCTCAAGGATCACTGCATCAGTTTCAAAAATGTGAGCTCATATACTATTAGCAGCCCCTCTGAGGAAATGTAATAAAGTAACACTACCTGCTTAGCAAACCAGGAAAAATGCAACAGAAATAGTTACACGTAAACCATTTTTCCTTGCTAATCTCAGAATTTCCAGCCTAACTGTTTCAGGCGGGGCAGGGAAAGGGTGGGAGAACTCTAGAGATATTCACGTTATGTCACATAGACTATCCTCTCTCCTCACTATAGAAAAGGAAATTTCAGAAACACTGCACTAAGCTCCATTATTAAGGACCTAAGTCATGGTAGAGCTGTTTATTCCAAATGCCATTCAAACCCCTAAGAGCTCTCCTTTCAAAAGAATCTTAAAATCTTAAGGGTTTGCATTCTTCTCATAATAAACTCTCACTTTATATTTCAAATACAAACTTTCCTTGTTTGTATGATTAATAACACCTGCATTCTCAGAAGAATGTCAGACAAGCTTTAGAAAGATAATATAGCTATCGTGCTGTATATAGACTGATAAATGTATCATAAAATGGAATATAAAGTTGGACTCTAAGACTCAATTATCCACAGCTGCTTAGTGCCAGTATTTATAATAGCCTTTATAACTAGCAAGATTGTTCTCTTAACTATTCTTGGAAAAAAGGGGAGGAAGAATAAAACAAACCATGAACCTGACATGCCTGTTACATTGACGGGTGTACTGTTTATTTTGGGTATGAGAAAGAAAGGGTGGTGTTCCTGCTCCCTGTTCCTTTCAAAAATAGGACATCTTGTGCAAAGCATTTCTTGTGGAATTTGCATCACAGATGCAAAAGTAAAGTGCTTGTGACAATACTGCCAATCTGTCATGATTTTCAAGACAATTTGGAAGACAAGCCAGCAAGCCATGGCAAAAAAAAGAGTAATTCACACGTGTTGAACCTGGCCTTGTCGTCCAGGTAGCCCAGCACTAGGCTTTGACAAACCAAACAGTAAAGTAGCCTAACAGGGTATTGGGTTTGGTAGAGGGGGTTACAGGAGTGGCTTCTATGAGAAGCTGCTGGAAGCTTCCCCATGTCCTACAGAGCCAAGCACAGACCACAGTAAGGAGGCTGTGCCCCTGCAGCCCATGGAGATCCACAACGGAGCAGAGATCCGCCTGCAGCTCCAGGAGGACCCCACACTGGAGCAGGTGGATGCCCAAAGGATGCTGTGACCAGTGGGAAGCCACGCTGATGCAGGCTCCTGACAGGACTTCTGGTCCCTTGGACAGAGGAACCCAAGCTGGAGCACGTTTGCTGGCAGGACTTATGACCCTGCAGGGGACCCACGCTGGAGTGTTTTGTTCGCATTTCTCCCAATGCCGAGAGCAATACAAGCCATGCCAAGCAGCCCCATGAGTTGCCAGGCCCTCCAGAGCTGCCAGGTCATGTTCACCTGGGCAAAGTAGTGCCAAAGTTGGCCCAGAGGGTAGGCAGGTCAGAGGCCATGCTCTCTGTGACAATGGGCACTTGTCCATCCTGACCCAGCTCTGCGGGCTGCAAAGGTCTCAGTCATTCTGGAAAAGTGAGGAATTGCCTGTGTGACCAAGCTAACCATCCTGCGCAGAAGGTACCCAAAAACTGTGAGCAGGTTGGTTTAAGTGCAGAATACTAATCTGCATTATTAATTCTGCCAATTTCAGAGACCAAGATGGATTAAACAGAATTTCTTCATGACCTGTACTTTAGACCACACATTTCCAAAATTTGTGGAGAAAAAATATTCTAATACTCTTGGATTGGTGAAAATGCAGTTGTTTTAGTTTCAGTATATCTATTTTGAATTTAAATGACAGACCCACATTATGGTAGGCCCAAAGGGATACACAGTACAATTACACCAACAATTCATTTTTCAGAGGTGCAAAATTTTGGATTTTTCACTACTGGTTTTGATGTGTCATGCAGAGAAATCTGGGATGCCTTTTTATAGGTGGACCCATTGACCATCCAGCATTCTACCTTAATTTCTAACCCTTCTGTTCCCCAAATTCAGGGAATATTATTATCAGCTTCACCCTTATCTGAGTCCCATTCATTTTTAAAATATATAACCAAAGTGGCTAGGCTTAAATCTGTTTTACTGGAACTTATCAGCTTTTGGAAACTATCATGTTGACTAATAACCCTAATTGGGGGAGTTATGCAGGCTATAATGAATACATTTTTACTGTGAAGAAGACGAGAATGGTACTAAAGAAGGTGAAAGGAGAGCAATAGGCAGAGGGGGCTGGAGTCTGAAAGGGCTCCCACCCTTTGGCCTGAATCAACGTGCTCTTTGTAGGCAGGAAGGGACAATTAGATGTAAACATTATTTCTGACAATGAGAAGAGGGGACTGGTGGAAAACATCCCAGCATCCCTAGCAGATTTCCTAGCTCCAGTACAACCAGAGAATGAAACAATAAACTTCTGATCAACAGCAGAGCCACACATTCAGTAATAACCAGATGCAAGGGCCTGCTTAGTAAAGTTATGATACTGATTGTTGGGGCAATGGGAAAAAGGGTTTTATGGCCATTCCTGTAACTCATGGAGTGTCCCAACTGGACATACTAAACCGACGCATGAGCTTCTATATGCCAGAATGTCCCCTTCCATTGTTAGGATAAGACTTACCCTGCAAGCCAAATGCTCAAGAAACTTCTTTTGAAAACTGTGTACAGCTATGCATCTCACAGAAAAAGCCATAGAAAGATCAGATCTGCTTACCAATGAACCAGACCTCAGAGAAACCTGAAAATGACATCCTGGAAGTAGTACTTATTGCTGCTTAGGGTTTCAATAGGAATTTAATACCTGTAAAGAAGCCTTGTTCTTAGGAGTATAGGCTGGTACAGGATTTAAGAGCAATAAATCAGATACCTCAACTCTGTTGTGTGTATGGGCTTCTTGTACCAGGTGAAAAAACCTGTTTTGGGACAACAGCATTGGAGAAATTCATGGAGGACTGTCTCCTGTGGGAGGGATCCCACTGTGGAGCAGTGGAAGACTGTGAAGAGTCCTCCTGCTGAGGAGGACAGAGTGGCAGTGCCAACACATGTGAACTGATCACAACCCCATTCCCTGTCCACCTTTGCTGCTTGGGGGAGAGAAGGTAGAGAATTCTGGAGTGAAGTTAAGCCCAGGAAGAAGGGAATGGTGGAGAAGAGGTGTTTTTAAGATTTGGTTTTATTTCTCATTATCCTCCTCTGATACAATTGGTTATAAATTCAATTAATTTCCCCAAGTTGAGTCTGTTTTGCCCGTGACAGCAACTGGTGAGTGATGTCATCTCTGTCCTGATCTCAACCCACAAGCCTTTCATTATATTCTCTCTCCCCTGTCCGGTTGAGGAAGGGGGTGATTGAGTGGCTTTAGTGGGCACCTGGCATCCAGCCAGGGTTAACCCACTGACAGTAGATGAAAAATAGAAGTATACCTCAAAATCTACTTAATATATTGAACTGTATTAGATAAACGACTTCGAGGGAGCTTAAAAGATCTGGAATAAGACAGAAGGTTCTCGCATCAGCTAATAACTCAATACAGCACTCCTCCATTAATTGTTCACATAGTTCCTTCATGTAATCTCAAAAAAGGCAGTCAAAAAACCACACAGGACTACACATAATCATTAAGAATTTGAAGACAAAAAAAGCAGGAAACCTCTGTGGCATTATCAAAATTGACCCTTCATGAAATTTCCTTAAATATCTGCTCTTGTTCATTCTCTGAGACTCCACCACACAGGCTTCTGATGTTAGTCTCTTCAGACACTCTCATGGAGAAAAATAACCTCCTTTCCTGTGGCCTCTGAGTCCCCACTTCCTCTCTCAAAGTCCCAATTCTTCACAGCAATTTAACTTCTACTTTGTTTACAACATAAGTCTTCTTTAATACTTTTTTCAAATATCACTTCTTCTTCAAAACATAATCTCCTTTTATTCATATCCCTTACTTCTCACCCAAATGTTTCTTGTTTTTTGTTACTTCAACTTTCTTTTCCCGGCTTTCCTAACACCTGGTCTGGCTCACCACATCCACCTCAACTGCTCTTAAGATTACCAGCCTCACTCGCTGCGCTGGTCCTGTGCACGTCCCACACACACGCCAGCGCTTCCCACTTTCCCCCACACTTCAGAGCTGGAACTCTCTTTTAGCTGTTTCCTTACGTCGCCATCTCACCGCAGAACCTCCTTATCCACCCTGAAAAGGCAGAGTCTGTTTTCCCCCCGGCCGTTCCAGCTTCCAAGGACCAGCACACCACCACACCGACCCCCTCCTGCGGCCGCCCCGCGGAGGACTCTGCGCCGCGGGCGGAGCTGAGCCCAGGCCGGCGGGCAGGGCCCCGGAGCCGCGGGGAGCGAGCCCCGAGAGCCGCCCCCGCCCCGGGCCTACCTCGGATGTCCACAGCCGCCATGGCCGCGCCGTGCACGTCCTGGGCGGGGCGGGGCGGCGCGCAGGAAGCCCAGGAAGCGGTCCTGGAGCGGGGAGGCGGAGCGGGGAGGCGGAACGGGCGGGACGGGGCCGCAGCGGTGCGGGGGGGAGAATGCCCCTCGTCCCAACACGCAGTCGCTGATGAGAGAAACAAAGGCCTGAAGGGTTGTGCTGCCCCAGCCTCTCACCAGAAGCCAAGGTGATCTGCGCTTCACTCGCGTGGTGCATGACCAGAACGACAGCGCCAGTGCCGAAAATAAACGTGCTCATCCTGAGCTGTTGGCTCGAAAGGGGAAATTATGAGGGTTTTGCTGTCGTTTTCACTTGACCTTGGCCCGCTGGTATTTGGCGGTCATTTTCAAAGTGGAAGAGGTGTGGACTGCAGGTTGCTGCTCAGCATCACACCCATTCATCTTGGCTGGCTGGGGCAGCCCTGATTTAGTTTGCCATGTGGGAATAATAGATATTTTGAGGTCACATCATCAAAACACTCTCTGGTTCCTGTCCTGAGCTATGGTCCCTGGCATTTCGGCTCTTAAGTGAAATCGTCGGTCATCAGTCATTTACAGAGCGAAGAACAACATTCAGTGGAAGAATATACGTACACTGAAGATTAAGAAGCTCCTTATTTAGATTAACAACTGCAGTCTGCCAGTCTGCCGTACAGAGTGTCCAATACCCTGTGTCATGCTAGCTGTACCTCCAGGCATTCACCGTGCCTGAGCCTTTCCTGCGGAGATCGGCCATTCCCTTGCTGGCAGTAGCAGAGTCTAAAAGAGCCTGGAGTTACCACCTTGCTGATGACACAAGATCTTAATTGGTGATGGACTCTCTTCCCCTTCCATTAGAGACCTGTGTGAAAAAAGTATAGGAAGTACTTTACTGTCTGTGAAGTACAGAAAAGGGATGTTATTGTATGAGCAAAAAGAGCAAAAGAGAGCTGATGCTGCTTATTTGCTCTTTGTTCAGTCCTCTCATACCAATGCATTAGGAGACAGACTGTAATTGCAAAGCCACATACCCTTTTATTTATTTCTTCCCACGATTCCCATCTCATTCAATACGTTAATGTCACTATATCACTTGCGAATATTCTGGGCTTGTTTTCTGTGAAGAAGAGGTGCCTGCAGAACACTTGCTTTACATGTTTTGGGTGTTGAAAGATGTGAAGGTATCAAGCGAAGGTTACAGAAAGTGACAAGGTCAGGCAGAAAAATGCTGGTTTGGAAAACTGGACTCTAGTCTTGCCAGTGGTATAGTCATACATTAGATTAATGAAGTTTTTTCAACCTCTGATATATAGATGTGCTGAGCCCTCAATACAAATAAAGTAATGCTGGTCATGCTTTGTGTGTTTTGTAATTCTCTGCACACTGAGAAGTTAAGTTCTCTAAAATCTCTCACAGTTTAATTACTCAAAATAAGACTTTTGTAATCTCAGTGCCTTGCGACTGCATCTCTAAAAGGGAGGTGATAACAGGCCACTTGGCTCTGAGTGGTTCATGAAAATAAATTTAATAATATCTGCAAAAATATGAGGCTGGGATGGTAAGCGTTCTGAGAAAATTAATCTTCTCTTCAAAAGAATATTTGCTTAATGTGGAAAAAAAAAGTAAAAAAGATTGAACAGTGGAAGAAAACAAAGTACTGAACAGAAGAGCACTGTCCAACTGTAATATTGAATTCAGAAGAAAGCCATGAAAACTCAGTACTTGGTACCATTTAATAGCACAACTGCATTAAAAACTGAATCAACCTTAATTTTTCAATTTCATTATTCCTGAGTGCTTGTCTTTGTCACTGAGATAATATTTTGTGGAATGTGTGCTTTTCCGTGGGATAATTCTCAGGTGTGCACACTGCAGATCCTCATTCATTAGTTAGCTGCTACTCATTAGCAGTTTCTACCTTTGCCAAACACATCTCTCTAGAGTTACCTGCACCAGAATGTTTCCAAGTAGTGCTGTGATAGGTTGCCATTCTAAACCAAATACCTCTATATCACTGTCATGAACAATCCTCCTGGAGGGCAAAAATGCCACCAGACATTACAGCCATCCTTCTGGAGCATCTCTGATGCCCTGTTTCATTCTATTTTTGTGCAAACTATTTCTTTTCAGTGGCAAATGGAAATTCAACCTGTATTTTAATTATTCATGTTGTCCATCTTTCCTGCTGACTCTGCACCTCTCCTCAGCAAGGATGTCTTTGGATGAGCGAGAAGCTGAAAAGTAAAGATTCCTGGGTGGGAAATAATGGGGCTTGATTGCTTACAATGCATTTTCAATTACATGGTGAGACTAGCCAAAGCACTGCTGGAAAGAATTGTTCATCTGGTAACATTTTCACCTTCTGCTGTAGCATAAAAGACTAGGGCTTTTTCACCTGGCTTCCTCTAAAGAGAGAGTCCTAATGAGCATTGCGGTTCTGTCCCTCTTAGCAGGAGGTGTGGATTACAGATGGAGAGATAATGAAATCTATCATGTAAAATGAGGAATTTATGCACGCTGCTTTTGATATCAAAGAAAGGCACCTTAAGCAATAAATATTTAGACATATTCATTCAATTTGTGTGCTTTAAAAATGCATAAAATACTTGGATAAAGACTGACATTTTTTCATGCCCTGGTGTTTGGATGTCATTTAGCATCACTCTCCCCACAGTGGAATTATTTTTCTGTATTTCTATGGTCAGAGCTAATGAGGAATCTCATCCTACTATGCTCCCCTATATGTAACAGAAGAGACTGTCCCTAATTTACGTTTGTTAGCTCCAGTGGATGCAGGATTGGTAGCGGTGAGAGCTCCAAACCACATTATGGGTACAGCAGGGAGACTGCCAAAGAGCCCCTTTATAGTTTCAAATAAGCAGAGCTAAACTGAGAGGACTAGATCTAAAAAAGGATGGAAAACCACCTCTGTGCACATCTCCAACAGTCTGCAGAGACTGAACAAATAAGCTAGCTATACGCCGTCAGGTGAAAAGTATTGTTTATGTATCCTTATCATTAAACTCTGGGCGGTTTCCAAAACATAATAGAGGCTCATGAACAAGGCTATCATCACAGCACCTCAGATTCTGCCAACCTGCATTTGAACTCACAGATTAATGGTAAATATCTCCAAGTCCCATTCTGTGCTCTAGTAAATCTAGTTCTGCAATGAAGAACAAGGGAAATTTAAATTCTTATGCTAATGAAAAATTTCTGATCGTGAATTACATATGAAATGAGCAATTTGCTACTGGTTTATAATAAATAGGAATGGGAAAATATTATTTTAAATTCTTATCTTATGGTTTGAGGGAAAGACATATAAACAAACCAGAGGGAGAAACATATGGGCAGTGCAAAGAAAATGATGAAATCACAAAATTTGTAAGAGGGAAAAGAGAATGTTTGGTACCATGAGTTCATCCCCCATATTCTCTTTTAACATTTTTGCTGGTGACATTTTTCTTTCCACCCTGGAAACACTCATGTTGCTGGTATCTTCTGATGGCATTACACATGTAGTCATTTACAAAATAGCTTCCAGTAGGCCTCAAAAGCCATCAATGAATTGTGCTTTAGAAACCCATAGCACAGCCAAATTGCAAAATTCTGATTTTTAAATCCTTAATCAGGCACTTTTGCTGACTTCAAAGTCTGTTAATTTGTCCTTTCGCTCAGTGCATCTGCGTGTTCTTTTCCTTTTCCTGCGATGCTGTTTTCTGCACAGTTTTTATAAATACTGCTAATCACATGCATTGACTATAAAAAAAATAGCCAGGCTTGTAAGCTCTTATTTTTTTCCTGGAAAAATGCCACTGGGAAAATCTAACTGAAGTGACTGCAATGATGGCTGCAGCTGGTGCCCTGATCAAAGCTGAGTCCCCCCTACCTTGTTACTCTCAGCTCTGGAGCTGCTCAGCAAAGAGCAGAGAAGCTGGGGGACACTACGAGTGATGTTCCTGGCATCCTCAGAGCATTTTAATACATCTCATAGTGCTTTATTAGAGTGTCCTGTTTGAAAGAATAGGGGGGAAAAAAAAGATGAAACCCTGCTAACAGCCTAAAAGCTTCCTGAAAACAATTAATCTCCCAGTAAACCCCAAAAGGCTATCTGTCAAGAAGTTAATAAAGATGAAATGTCAGGATGCCACATGGCTGCTAACAACTGCAGGCAGGAGGGGAAATGAGCTTCCAAGCAAAGAAGCACAAACTGTGTCATCTTGCATATGATCATGTATTAAAACCAGCAACTGCAGATGCTGACTTTTGTGTCTCTGCAGACATCTCTGACCTTCACATCTCTGCTGCTGCATTGGCTTTGTCAATGCAAAAGCCCATGACAAAGAAGGATGCAGGAAGTATCCCTCCTACAGGTGTTGGATCACCCAGAGAGGACTGGTGGGAGAAGCAGAAGCTGCCCCATGTCCCTATAGCTGCACAGGTCACATACAGGCCAATGTCCAGCAAGAGGCAGATGAAGTTGTCAGGCAACCCTGGAGCACAGCCTCCATCCCATACAGCTCTACTTGTCTGCATTTTTTTGCTGGATTGGGAGTCAACCAATGTTTTATTTCCCCCCAGTTTCCAAAGGGCAGATCAGAGCCCTGGAGTAGAGCCCTGGCCCACTCACTGCCACAAGCAAACAGTGTCTGCTGACAACGAAGGCTTGCCCAGGACAGGAAAGGGGAGAAAAGCAAAGCAATCTTCTCCCCATACACCCTTTTTATTGCACATGTCTAATAATCTAATATTCCCAATCTCTGGACTGCACCACAGCCTTAGCGTCTGGCAGGTACCTCTCAGTAAGCTTTGAATGCCATCATTTTACTGTGCATTGTAACCCCCAATATGACCAAATTGCAAAGTCCTTGACTTTTATGCCTTTAAGTCAGGCACTTGGCTGATCTGAAAGAGGGCTTTAATAAAAGAGTCTCTCTAGTCTGATGAAGAAATCAAGATTTGTTTTCCTGATTTACTGTATTTTCTATTAAAAAACAGAGTGCTTCAGTTTGGCATTAAGCCCTGTGCTTCCCAGTGGGAGGATGCAAAACAGGGACAGGCTGACCAGATCAGGAAGTGAAATGAAACACTTAATTTCTATGTTTCAAGATTGGTGAGTGTTGGGGAAGATGAAACAGGAAAGCCTTATAAATATGATTGCCTGACAAAAGATTTTGGGAATATGAAAACTATAAGCGACATCGAAATGAAAGCCACCTTTGAGATACCAAGTCTCAGTTACTGAACAACTGGAAAACAATGGTATGGCCGACTGAAGGTAATCCCCTCTTGATTGAACAATACCCTCTGCTTGCAGGCAGGTCCAAGGGTCAGAGCAGACCCTACTAGCTCAGCAGAAGGGGTCCAAAGAGTAGTTTTTAGAAGTTAAGATGTAACACTCTATGGTAATATAAGAACTCTTATAGGCTGTATGTAAATGCTATAGGATTTGTATCTTGTATTAGATTGGTTAGTGACAATTAGAATATTCAATACAGAAGATGATTTATTGTATTGTAACCAGGACTTCAGTCTCTCTCTTACTAGACTCTCTTACTATAGACTCTTACTATTCTCTCTTACTATTCTCTCTTTGCTTACCCGCTTACTCTCTTGCTCTCTTGGGCCTGCTCAGAGCTGCCAGCTGCAGCTCTAAGCAGTGCCCCTGTACCCACGCCCTTTGCAATAAACTGCATGTTCCAAGATCTGACTACAGAGATCTCTCGTCTCCATCCGTCTGCACCCGGTCCAGACTGAACACCCAGAACCTACAGGTGAGAGCTACAAAATCCAGCAAGCAGCCATGGTGGCAGAACATTAATGAAACTGTCGAGCAATATCTCTCCTTCAACAACTGCAGGCAGGGCCTCATAATGCTAAAAGGGGTCTGTTTCACTTCAGTGAAGAATTTTCATTTCTGCTCTGTCCATTGAGTCACAAATGTTTTTTCTCTGCACCTTCCATCTATCTAAAACAGGTATCCTCACGTACCATGAAATCTTACTGTGCACACTTCATCACTTGTCTCAAGTACCCAGTGGGCCAGGCAGGTCCTTAATTGGAGCCCTTTTCCCCTGCTCTCCCTTTGTGTTATTTTTTACTGGCATTGGTTGCCTGGTAACTCTAACACCTTTGCTTCCTTCACACGAATTTCACATGTCCCTGCCCAGTAGGTACTGAAAACACCACATTATTTCCATCCTGGCTGCAATGCTCTTCTTCATTTGTGCCTCCAGACTACACAGAGTTGAAGGCAGGCAAGTGGCCCAAGCGTTGACCCCAGGAAATGGCTGCACAGGCAGGGCTGCTCATCCCTGGGTCCAGAGTGAGCTGGAATTTAACACCAATGTCTGAGCTGAGCTAAGGTGGGGAAACTGGCCTATTTGCTGGGCCTGTGAAAAATGATCTATACCAAAGTGTTCCTTCCCTGCTGGGTAATACTGCATATATCAAAGGTTACATCAAAGGTAATTGGACACTGTTTTGGAGAGAGGAAGGGTCCAGTTTGGTTGAGGTGGCATGAGTTTATGGGGGCCTTTCATCTCAACGGCTACATGGGATTTTCACTGCTTAGTCTGATCAAGGTATTTTCAGAGAGGGGATTTCCTTGGTCACTGCAAATGTGGCTGAGAAGGTATGTGTTTCTCTTCCTTTCCCTTCAGAAGTGGCTGCAGAAAGTGTCATTATAGGCTTCACTTTGTTGCCCTATTGCCTCTAAGCTGCAAGGTCCCCTACGGGGTAGGAAATTACTAGTGAATTGGTGCTCAGCATGGGCTCTGGGATCTGCAATTTATAGAGAAATCCCACTCTCAGGAGCATCTATCCCTTCTTCTGCAGGACTAACAAAATTCCTATCACAGGCTACCTTAAAAAATTACAGGTTTCCCTACCCAAATACAGGTTATTGTATGCTTTGCTTCAGTAGGGTCCCAAAGAAGCAAGGTAGATCCCTTGGGTATCAGAACAGTATCAGCTCATCATGCTGGTGCTGCACTGTCCATCATCAGAGACTGAGATCAGAGTTGCTATGCCACTTCACAGAAACTTCCAGAGGCTGTACTTGTGACCCCGAGCTCAGGATGTACAAAGCTGGGACAAAGCAGCTTAGCAGGAGGGCACTGTCCAGTACATTTTTGCACATGAGAGAACCCTCCATCTGGGATATTCTCTCAACCACATCAGCCAAGAGTGGACCAGTTATAAATATTTTACACCAGGCTTTGATAGAAAAGAGTAGGCTAAATTAATTAAGCTCACATCACAGAGATTCAGCATTTGCTCCAAACAAGTGATGAACCCGCACTGATACCAGAGCCTCATCTGTATAATGGAAAGAGCCACAGCACCCCTTTGCTTTGCAGATCATACTGAAGCCAGTAGGTATGTGGCAACTTACAGAACATGCTGGGATATTTGCACATCCAGCAAAGAACTAGTTATGTTTTTCTATCAGTGCAATAGAGAGTTTGGCAAGGACACTTACAGATTAAAAACCAAATGATCTTATTTGATCACTTCCCCCAGTCTCTTCTCCCCAGTGTTTTAAACATCCCATTTGTTGAGCGGGAAAAAATTAGAATAGCAAAGCAGGAGATACATGAATATAACTGATCTACTGGAGTGAAGCCAAACTAGCAAAGCCAGGCATGTGTTTCTATAGTACCTAGCACAGTGGGGCTCCACTGGGACTCAGAAGCTATCGAGATGCAGTGATAAGTAATGATAATAGGAACATCAGGAGATGAATACAGACAAGCTATATGTCCTACAAATCTGTCAAAAATTAACATTTACCATCAGCATACACCACATGACTAACCTTCACAGATTGATTCAGTGCCATGAAGTGTAGACTGTGGTTTGAGGGGAAAAAAAGTGAGGCAGGGCAATGATCACCCTTCATCAGTAGGGCTGTTTTTCCAGGATGGGTTCCCCAGTATGGGACAAATCAGCAGCAAAGTGTTTCATTCACATATAGAGTGCTGCATCTGTAAAAAATTGCATTTGTGAGAAATTGCATTTCTGTCCAGCAGGAAATATCCCTACATAAACAGCTGGGGCTCTGTACTGAAAAAGGACAGCTTGAGCCTTACTGAGCTATGCAGTCTTATGCAGCTGTACTGCCCCAAAACAATCCTTGTTTAGTGTCTGACACTTTACCAAGTCTCTCAATCATGTTAATTTTTTTTTTTTTTTTATTCCTAGTCGTAACAAGATTTGGATTTAAAGAAGGGTCGGTTAAATGAGTTTTCTTGCCTTTGTAATCCACTATCAGGCCTGTGGTGAAATCAATATCTCTCAGATTTTAGCTCCAGGATTACTGAAGTATCTTTTCCATCCATATTATCCGTCTATTCAACTCACTGTTGTTGTTCCTTCCTAAAAAGGAAAGGTGCATGGAGAGGAACATTATATGGCTAATGACTTACTAGCCTTTGAGATGAAACCTTGGACTCTATTCTAGCCAGAATAATTGATCGTTTCAAACTGATTCTCAGGTGAGTATCAAGAATATAGAAGCAGTAGCCTGACTTTTTGTATTGCTCATGGGTTTTCGACTTTCTCATCCATACTGGCTTTTATGGCAGATCAAATGTCTCCTTTGTCTTTGAACATTTGTAAAAGTGGACATGGGAAGCTGCATTCATCCCATATTTCTCTTTCTATGTGAATTTCATTTCTTAAATGCATATGTTTATCTGTTTCATAGTCCTCTTTAATCAGATTTATTCAGCACAATTTACAAAATCTCCAAAGCCTCCCAGCACAGAATAAGCAATCTTGCTAATAAGGTCAAGCATTGCTTATTCTTCTAACTGCTCTGCATTTTTTAGTACTGGTATTTCTAAGCCTAGAACTGTGATGAAAACAGTCAAATAATTGTACAACTTCATGAAGGAAGGAAAGAAACAGCCCAATGAGAGATTTATCTAGGCTGATCCTCATAAGCAAACCATACTTACTTGAAAACCAATGCGTTAAGAATTAAATGAAGTGTGGATACTGCAGTCATTGGGTAGTTAGTTGACAGGACATGCAATCAGAGAAGCAAATAGAGACATGGTCAATGAATAATTTAAAAAATCTTTATTAATACAGATTTTTTCATTTTGGAGGAAAATAGTCCATTTTGTTTCTATTCAGTCTCCTCAACACCAGGAAATCTTTATTTCCTGAGCTGCCAGGACACTCCTGCTCAGGGCTAAGAAATTATTGTGACAGGTGTGCACAGACAAGTAGGTCCATAAGGACTGCTCATCTGACTCTCCTCAGGGCAGTATTGTTAATGTAAGCTGTGCATGACAGCTTATGGGGAAAGAAATACCTTTCAAACGGTCTACCAATGCAATAACAGTGTGCTGTGGGAACCACTAAATAAATTTTCTGCAGTGAAATCCTCAGTGAGCTTTGATTAAATAGGGATAGTACATGTCCACATTTGAAACCTTACATTGACAATGTCAGGTGGACCCACTAAATGAGTTCAAAAGTCTTTCATACATCAAGGTCCATTAGAATTTCTCTTCTCTTTGCAGGATGAAGCAATGATGTTTCCTCATTCAAAGTTAATTTAAGCTCTCAGTATACACACAGCTATACTGATACCACACAATGCTGGCCACCTTCCATCACTGCAGTGTCCTGAGAGATGAGGCCTAGCCTGGAAAGCTGTCTGGGTGGGGAACAGAAGCATTTTTGCAACAAAATTAGAAAGATGAGAACCTCACATGTGAACTGCAGGGCTGGTGCTACTGAGATCACACACAGATGGTAAGTCTGTGACCACACTGCCTGGGGCTTAGCGCTCACCAGACCTCACAAATTTGTTTGTAGCAAATCTGGGAATGCATGTCCTCAGGAAAACCCAACATGCTGCATGATGAATGTTGGAGATACAGCAAGAAGTGTTCCTCTTTCATAGTTTTTCTTCCTTTTTCTTGTAAGGCTTCTTGTAAGCAAATCACCCATCTATGTGGTAAATGAGCTTAATGATCTCCATGCAGCTTTTACTCAAATGGTTTCACTTGAGCACTTCTTTAGATACAAGAATCCCTGTGCTCATAAATGGATCTGTCTCTAGGATGAAGTGAGCCATCTGCTTAGCTGTGCACTGCAGCACCCTCAGCATATTAGGAGAGAGAGAGAAAAGCAAGCAGAATAACTACATCCCACTAAAAAAGCAAGTACAAATGCATTTACACTGAAATTTGACCCAAGCCCTGCAGTTTACCCTTCAAACAGCACAGGCATGCTAAAGGTCAAGACCATAAAACATCTTCATCTCACCTCTCTTCCAAAGATAGCACAGCTAACTGAGCTGCAGGGCCTGCCAGTCTGCCGACAGAGTGGCTAAGTGCTCTCTTAGGGGACAGTACCATTTACTGTATCATCAGCCACACTTCCTGAAATAGCCTGTTTCTCCTCAGAGGCCACTCTGATCACCATCAACAACTTGCAGGGAGTTTTGAGACCAGACAGGAAAACAGCACAAACCCTCCCTTTGACATCAGCCCAGTCAGGTATGTCTAGCACAGCCAGAGCCTTCCCAGAGGCCAGGGTTTGGTACCCCTCAGGCATGACAAAGTTAGTAGGCATTGAACCTTCTTTACCTTAGCGAAGATTGTCCCATGACATAAGACAATGAAAATGGATGGGATATGCAAGATAATTCATGTAAGCCCTGGTTTTCAAAGACATTGCCCAACCAGGAACTTTCCAAACAACTCTGCTTGTTGCACACTGCCAGACCAGATATTAAAAAGGCAGACACTTCTCTAGCAGGTCTGCTTGCTTTGTAAAATTACTGCTCATAGTTTTCTCTTGCAGTTCAGCTGAAGTTGGGAATATCTGTGCCTCACACAAAGCAAGCAATTAGAAGCACAAGAATTTCCATTTGCTCCCATGTGTCATTTTTAATCTCAGAAGCAAAGACTAAGCCACAAAACTGAGAGAGAGATGGTTTTTCAAGCTTAGAGGTAGTTAGATGCACTTTTGATGTGTGCCTATATGATACCACGGAAGAAATTTAGCTGTACGAGTTACAGCTGTATGTGTGGGTTGAACCCAAGGGTGCTGGTGTGAGCTCTTTAGCTAATGGGCAAGTAATGATAAGTATGCACTTACCCTGGAGTGCAGTTGCAATCACTGCTTGATCCTGAAGGTGTAAGCATGGTGTAAAGACTAGGCAACAGTCCTAATGTGGACACACAAACTGAGCAGGCTTTACTGCTGGTGACCATTGGATGGCGTTTCTCTTCAGAGTACCAGCAATTCAAAGTTCATGGGGAGTCAGTGCATTTTAGGATTCTTTTTTGTATTGTTCAGAAATTCAGTTTCCAGTTACACTCACATACTGTCTCATTAGAGTTAAACCCAAGTGACTTATTCTGCACTCCTGTACAGATCTGAGCACCAAGTGTCACCTGGTCACTCTTGGAGTTAAAGTGATCTTTACTAACATTGAACTCCTTGCCATTTACCTGGGCAGAAGGAGGATGCCAGACACAAGCAGACCTGCAATAACTGCTTCTATGCAGTCTCTTATTCCCCACTAATGCTGAACAATATGCAGTCTTTCAGCATTACGGGAATGAGTGCCTTCACCTTCATGGAGGGTTGGAATAGGCACCCTGCCAGTCTGGTGGAACATCTGATGCACAGTAACTCAAGCCCATAATGCTGTGGTATAGCAGTAGGCAGTTCCGTAGGTCTCCCTGGGGCAGTAGCAACTGACAGTGGAGAGAGGGTCTGCTTCCTTAGGGTCTCAGAAAAAGCACTGTTCTCAAGTCAGGTCTAGGTCACTGCTAACTCAAAAACCTCACACCATTCTCCTTTGCCTGGCGTAGATGTGCCTTCAGAATTAGGACAGCTTTGGATGCTGGAAGATAAGATAGAAGAAAAATGAGGGCTGGAAGATATAGGAGGACCTATTTTGTGGTTCCCAATATCCGTCTGATAAGCAAGATGTGGGTGTGATTTTTTCCAGATCTGCTCTTTTCATGCACAACAGAGAAATCAACTTTGCTGCTCTTTAGTCCAGCCTGAGTAAAGTGCAAGAGCTACCCAGAACAATGGCATTCGCTTGAGAGATTATAGCTGCCAACAGCTGATTTTAAAAGGTTAAAAGTGTTTTTCAAACTTTTTTTGGCAGCATTCCCTTCCAGTGTGACTGTTCTGCAAATCAGAGTATTCATTTTTAATTAAAGTGCAAAAGGAAACACTGGGAATGCTGTTAAATTGTTTTGATTTGACCTGTCCTGAGTTCATGGGTAAGCCTCTTAGTTAGCAATTTGTTACCGCACATATGAAAAAGAAAGAAAGAATCCAGAATGCTAAAACCAGAATTTGGAAGAGTTGTTTTAATTCTGAACAGCTGCTCTGTTTAACCATCCACCTCTTAGTACTGTCAGCAGGCATTTTTTGTGACAAAGATGCTGCTCATATATGCACACAAGCAATGGCTTGTCACAGAGACTCTCTTATTTGCCTGCAAACATTTCTGTGGGCTATTCTTCCTTGATTGTGTATTATTCCTGAGAGATTTACTGTAGTCCTGATTAACCATTCTCAACTAGGCAGTCAGCAGGCATCAAACAGCCTGCAGGATCAACTGACCCATCACAGAATGCAGACTGTGGAAGAAGACATGCACAATACTCTCCAAGTGTGTTGCATTTGATGGACACTTGTAAACAAAGGATCTTGTGTTCTAAAAAAGGAATTTTTGACTGCAACAAATGAGATGGAGAGATCAAAGAAATTTGTACCAAGGTTGCACCTTCTGTTAAATGTGATTTTATTTCCCTTTCCTCTCTTCCTTGGATATAACTACATAAGGCAATCTCCCCAACAAAGGATTTCAGAGGCTTCTCTGATTTTGTTCTCCTGGCCTTTCAAAAGTTCTTTCTCTTCTTTTCCCTGTATATGGACATAAATGGCTATGCTGCAGAGCTTTACATACAGTTTGGAAATAAATAATGGATGATTGACTAAGCTGGTGACAGACTGTAGCAGCAGCAGCTGTGTATGCTGGAAGCTTGCTGCTGTTTGGGAATTCTGCAGCTGAATGGAGGCAATGAGGGATCTCTTCTCCTGTTCACAAGGGATTGACACTGTTTTCATCACAACTGGAAATAGGTGAGGCTTTGGCATGAAGGATTTGATGAAACAACTCTCACGTGGTCAACAGTCCCATCAACATGAATGAATGCACAAGAAGTGGACTGAGGCCTTACATGCTATACTGCTTTCCAAATTGATACCTGGTTTTCAATATAGATAGACTTGCTTCCTCATAGCGGCCTTTAGAGTTCCAATTTATAAAAAACTCACCTAACAGCAAAAATGCTACAGTGGATTCACTTCCATCTAGAAGAATCATAGAATGGTTTGGGTTGGAAGGAACTTTAAAGATCATCTTGTTCAAACCTACCTGCCATGGGCAGGGACACCTTTTGCTAGCCCAAGTTGCTCAAAGTCCCATCCAGTCTGGCCTTGAACACTCCTAGGGATGTGTTCTCTAGAAGCTTCTCTGGGCAACCTGTTCTAGTGCCTCACCCCCCTCATCATAGACACATCACCGTCATCATAGACAAATGTCTTCTTTATGTCCAATAAATCTACCCTCTTTCAGTTTAAAGCCATTCCCCCTTGTCATAACTACCTGCCCTTGTTAAAAGCCCCTCTCCAGCTCTCCTGTAGCTCCCTTTACGTACTGAAAGGCTGCAATAAGGTCACCCCAAGCCTTCTTTTCTCCAGGCTGAACAACCCCAAGTCTCTCAGCCTATCTCCATAGGAAAGATTCTCCAGACCTTCAGTGCCCCACCAGAGCCCAACTGCCCAGCCTCCTCAATTGTCTCAGGAGCCTTTCTAGTTTCCTTACAGCACTATCCTGAAATGCAGGGAATCTGTTCCATATGCCTGTAAATTAATCATCTTATGTGCAGGCAGAAACAATTGCACCTGGAGGAAGGCTAGGACAGCTCACAGATATGTGAGATCCAGTATTTTTCTCAATATTTACCATTTCCCCTAAGAACATACCTTCCAACCATGAACAGGACTCCACAAAGACAATTTTCTTCAGGTAACCTGTGAACAGGAAATTATGGTTTAGTGAGTCACAGATCCTAAAATATCCTATGAAGCATGTGACCTCTGCATAATACTACTATTAATAATAATTAAACAATGCAAGTGTATGCTTTTGGAACATGCTAAGGAAAGCTCAGTGTGGAGGAGGAGAGACAGGCACACTCAGGCAGTTTTAGACACTCACAGCACCTGGGGGCATCCAGACAGACAGGCACACCCCACCTATTACAGAATGGGATAGATAAGCATGTTCTGCTTCTATGGACAGAAAACCCCTCACCGTTGGACAAAAGACAGGCATGACAGCTAATACTGACCAATATCATGACCTCCTCTCAGGGCACACAGGTAATGACTGCAAACTGGCTTAATTTTATCTGAATGTAGCTATGCCTTATTTCACAGTCAGTGTCTCAATAAAATATATAAACTTTTTCTGATTCTTTCAGATTCCTGTCATGTTTACAAGCTGGATATCAGTAGAAGTATTGACCACTGGCAAGCCTGTATGAGAAGACTAGCAGGCCCAAGGCAGCTGAAATCTTGACCTGAACATCACGTCATATGTTAAATGAAATGTGAGGTGTCTCTCAAGCACAAATCTTGTCTGACTCGGAAAGGTGACAGCTTCTCATGTTTTCCTCCAAGCACCACATTCCTCTTGAAAAACAAACAAACAAACAAACAAACAAACCAACAGTCCCTTATGCTGTGGTCAATGTGGTGACCCTGTGACTGATGTGATGTTTCCTAAATATTTTAGTAAAGCCAACACTACTTAACTCCTCTCCAGGAAGAAGGATCTGGTGGACTAAATTGACCTTTGCCAGTCATCCTGCACATCTTATGGCAGCTTTGAATTCTCTGGCTGAGAGATCCAGCTCTCAGCTGAGGGATACTGCTTGCTGTCAACAAAGAGTCTAAGTTGGCCAATAAGCAGCAATCATTCAGACATTTCTGTTATGGTCTGCTTTGGGACTTACATGGTTGTGGCATTCATCTTCATAGGCACCAGCAATGTCAGGAAGAGAGTTTGGATATTTCTGGAAGAACTACAAGGGAGAAAACTTATTTAGGTGCTTAGGCAACTTTTGGGACTAAGCTACAGTTTGGTATATTCAGGATAGTTCATAATGCAAGGATCACCCAGTTTTGTCACTATTTTGTGACCATTTCTGACCACATCTGCACCCATAATACCAGTGGCCACTGCCAAACTCTTCTGTAAAAAAACTTACACTTTTCATAGCTTGTTTCAGAGTACCACTGTTGATCAGTAACCAAAAGAAGAAATCTCAAAGATTCCTTAAGCAGGGGGGGTGGGAGAGGAGAAAAAGTCACTTATGTCTCAGTGCCCCCTATGCCATGTAAGTCCATGGGCTCAGGCAAACTCTGAAAAACGGAAGCAACTATTCCCAGTGTCATTTTGCTACATCACCCTCCAAGAAAACAGTCCCTTCTTTGATTGCTTCTGCAGCTGCTCAGATCTGAGCAATTAATCCTCTGTGGCAATCTCCTTTCTTCTGGCAAAGTCAGCGTTCCAGCACAAGAGATATACGTTGTCCTTGTGAATTCTCCCAAGCAGCAATCAATAATGGTACAATGAAACCTCTGAAATTACTTAAACCTACTTTGTGCAATATGACTAGCAGACAGATTAAAAAAACATCCCAACAGGAATTTTCCTTCCTTAATATTTAGGTTCCACACATCAGTTCCACTCTAGCTACTGTGACTAATATCCACCACCACCACACCCGCCCCCCAGGATTTCCTGATTTTAGATCACATATACTTTGAGCAAGACTCGTAAGTAATTTATCTCACTCTTGGTTTGAGGTACCTGAAAATGCTGAGCATCCATTTTCATAAAGTAAGATTTCTTGAGGATGTATCTAGTAGGGCACCTGGAAATGAAAGCACTTGAAATCATGTAATCACTGCTGAATATCTTAGCTATAATTTCTCTTGTGAAAGCATTTTCAAAATTGTACTTCTATCACACCAAGTATGATGCTATTTGCTTCTCCTTGTGGCTCAGGCTTTTGGATTCAAGCGAGTAGATGTGTGTCTGTCCCACACTGTGACCACAACCTCAATAGGGTCCAGAAACAGCAGCAGGGACTGACACTACCAATGCATAAAGCCCAATTATCCAGGCACCAGTCCCAGACATGCATTAATACCTCTACATGGAGCTATGCCACACGGCTATCCAAGTTTGCCCTGCACTGCAACACCCCATGCCACCACAGCAGGCTGTCCATATGCAAAGAGAAACTCGTCTCCATTTTAAAATGTCCTCATGGTTGCAGAGAGAAGCTTGAACACATTGCACCAGTTGCAGCCTTACCATGTAAGAGTTGCACGGGTAATGAAAAGATGCATCCCAATATATTATTGAGAAAAAAAATCTCACTGTGTTTTTTTCATCCATCCTCTAGTTTTTAAGCATGAGGCAAGACCTACAAAATATCTCAGCACAACAATGCATCCAAAATACATTCATCTGTTCTAATATTCAATGCGGACATGGTGTTAGGCCTAACAAAACAATGCCTGGTGCTGTGCACAGTTTTTCTGCTGTTTTTCTGCAGGAGGAGAGTCACTCCCCACTGATACCCGCCAAACCAGGACATGTTCCAGGCATCAGTGAGCATCGACCCATTTTTCAGCCTCTCATGGGAAAGTCTGTTTCAGGAAAATCAAAGCCCCTGACTGGCTGGTACCAGCACAGTTACTTGGCTTCTGCTGCCCTGATGCAGAGGACACAGGAGACTTCACGGTCTGGCACTTGTTCGCCCAGTGATATGGAGTACACACACCAGAACACTTTGAGGGACCATGAACAGGTGTTAATGCTGGATAGCCACTGGTGGGATCTGGGAGAGGGGATGGAGCCGGGAAACTAGGGTGAAGAGGGTAATGGAGGAGGTGGGATCCCAACCCACAGAAAGGGAGGTGAGACCCTCAGGTAAGGGAGGGCAAGGCACAGGAGAGCAGAAGGGACCCGGCTGTGGGGCCTGGAAGGAGCCCAGTGAGGGAGAGCAGGACGGTGGGCGGGGGGTCTGTAGGGTCGGCCAGTCCGGAGAGCTGAGGGTCCGGGCATAGGCTCGCCCCTTGCCGGGCCAGCGCGGAGAGCGGGGAGCCGAGTCGGCCCATCCCCACGCCCGGGGCTCGCTCCCGCCGCCCCGCGCTGCGCCGGGCGGGGGTCGCAGCAGAGCGGGGGGCGGCGGTGCCCGCGGCGGGCGGCGGGGGCGGGCGGAGGCGGGCGCCCCGCGGGCGGCGGGGCGAGGGAGGAGGAGCGGCGGCCGCCGGAGGATGGGAGCGAGCGGTGGAGCCGCGGAGCGACGCGGGGGCAAGGCCGGGAGCGCGGCGGCGGGCGCCGCGGCATCGCCCGCGTAGGGCGGCGCGGGAGCCGGGCGGCGCCGCGGCCATGGAGAGGGCGAGCCCGGCGGCGGGCAAGCTGAACGCCGGCGGCCGCGGGGCGGGCGATGGGCACGGCCCCGCCAGCGGTGCCCAGCCGCGGACGGCGGCAGCGGGCAGTGCTGAGCCGGGCGAGCTCATCGGACGGGCGCTGGATTTCAAGAGCGAAGGGGCGCAGTGCTACAAGGACAAGAAATTCCGGGAGGCCATCGGCAAGTACCACCGCGCCCTGCTGGAGCTGAAGGCGCTGCTGCTGCTGCTGAGCCAGGAGCCGGCCGGGCAGCGCCCTCCCGCCGCCGCCGCCGCCGCGGCGGGGCTGAGCGAGGAGCAGCGGCAGGCGGTGGAGGCTATCGAGGTCGACTGCTACAACAGCCTGGCAGGTCAGCGGGGCCGCGGGCGGGGGGCGGAGGGTCCCCACCTGCGCCGCGCACACCTCCCTCCCCCTCCGCAGAGCAGCGCTGCCGCCCTGCTCCGCTCGCCGCATCCCCTTCCCCTCCGCTGGCTTCCATTTTCGCGTTCGCGCTCCCGCTGGGCACAGCGATGCTGCCCCGGGCAGCACTGGGGACGGGGCGCACGGCCCTCAGCCCTTCCCCCGGGCGGCTCCATCCGCCCCCGATGAGTCCGTGCCCTCCTCCCCCGGGAGACAGGTGGCAGGGCGGCGATGCGTGCGTGGGGCGCTCCGGCTGACAAAAATCGTGACTCGTGAAATGGCCAAGATTGCCTGCTGCGGTGTACCCTCAGCCCGAGACGTCCTTCAGTCCCTTAGCCACAGCTTCGGCTCTGGAGCCTGTAATTAACGGTATTACAGAGAGACGGACTCCTACCATGTTTGATATAAGGAAGGGGACAGGTTTGGGCGCAGCTGCAGTAGCTCCAAATAGTTGTACCAGATATAAAAAGGATTTTTTGGCTTCGTAACACTTAAAGTTGAAAGCAAACACAGTCCTGGCTTTTTGCTAGCTGCCAGTCACCACTGTGGTCAGTAGACATTTGATCATGCCTCCCTTTGCTCCCTGCCATCTGTTTAGAAGTGCTGCAGGAAGATGGAGAGGAGTGGTGTGGGGTTTAACTACTTTGTAGTCTGATTCTGAAGTCCTTACAGAAACAACTCCTGTTGACTTCAAGAAGCTTTATCCAAACAACTGCAGAATCAGAGGTTATTTTTGGTCCCCAGCAGCACACGGTTTTTTTCATTCCAAGCCTGAAAGCATCTCTACAATAAAAACTTGTGCCTAGGTACGTACAGGGACGAGACCATTCATAACTTGGACAAGGTGCACAAAATAACATTTAAAAAGCTCTGTTGTTTTCCAGAAGGATGAATGGTCACTCATCACGCTTTATATCCTTGGGGGTAAAAAATGGCACAAATCAGGACATTAGCTTTTGGCTTTCTAGACAGAGTTGGTCAGCTTTGTTTCCTGTTCTCTAGTCCTAAAAAGGATGCAGTATAAAGTGAATGGTTTGAAACACCAAGCCAGCATCCTCTCTTGTCATAATGCATGCCAATCTCTTATAATCAACATGCTTTTTGGGATGTAATGGGGAGCACAATTTAGCTCCTTTTCATCATGTTTCCAAATACTCTTCCTTCAAAAGCCTATTGAAATCTCATAGATGGAGAGGCAAGTAAGATTTCAGAGCGATATCATAATTGCACAGGTGTAATTTCGTCTCTTTACAAATTTCTGTTCACAGGTTTATTAAAATCCATTGTATTTGGCAAGGATCATTTAGATTGGCAGGGTTATACAAAGAGCCCATAGTACTCTGAACAACACAGCTTGGTGAGTTCATGGGCTTGGAAAAGGGCTCACAGACAGCATCTCTGCTAGATACAAATGAGACGTGGTAGGTAGAAGGTAAATGAAGTGGGAGAGAGGAATGGAATTTGCTTCTGAGGCACTTTCTGCCAGTACACAAGTTCCACTTGCTAGAAATGTCATGACTCCTGCTGATGGAGTTGTCCTGTGTCATTGTCCATCTCATTTATTTACAGTTTCCGGTTTGTGCAAGGAATTTTTGTCACTGTTGGTTGTATTTGATCTTGTCAGCAGTAGCAATTGGTGTGAGAAACATCCTCTGTCTTTAACCTAGATATGAACAGATTTTTTCCTAAATTTAACCAGTATGAACACAGGAGGAGGTGAGTATAATTAACCCTGGAATTACAAGCAGTGCTTTTCCTGGGATAACCTCATAGTGGGTCAAGCTGTCATTTTGCACAGGCGGTTGTCACATGTTTTCAGTAGATGGCATGCACAGAGCAGAAAACAGCATTTGTCTCAGAAATGAATAGCTTCGTGTGTGTCTGCTGAGCTATCTGAAAGCAATTTTAAAGAAATGCCCTGCATACTGGAGAGGGGAGTGTGCAGTTAAACTGGAATCACAGTGTTTGTACTCCTAGCCCAGTCACAGAGCTCCCATTCTAGCAGGAGGATCAGTGAATTCATGTCGGAAGAGAAAGGAAGAGGGGACAGGGAGTTTCCCCAGAAACGTAACAATAACTAGTATACCTTTCTAATAGCAGCTTCAAGACATGCAGCAGTGGGACTTCATTTTCTAAGTGTGATGCAGCAGAAGACACCAGTTTCTTTACACAGTGGGCTCTAGCAGAGGCACCAGCACGTACTGTTACAGCTGAAGGCAGTGTTACTTGACATGGGGAGGAGATGAGATGCAGGGAGTTTTGCTTCTGAGCACTACTGGCTGCCTAGAGCTGTTTCTAAAATAAATAAATCTGTATAGTGCAGAAAGCATAACAACAGTAAATGTTAACTTTGGAGAAGACAGTTTTTCACTTAGCTCTGAAGTAGAGCCGGTAGCATTACCAGCTGTCATCTGTGTCCTTATTATCAAGTTCTTTTAGCACCTCCGCTTACTCTCTAAGCCTGGCATTTGAGAAGCCCACCTTGCTTTTGCACTGTCATTTTTCATGTGGCCACCACACATCCACCTGTCAGAGATGCTTTGCATCACAGCTACAGATGCACTCACACATTGACTTGTTTAGATGCAGCATGAGAGTCAGAGGAGAGCATCAGCTACAGGTAAATATGCACATAGGTGAGGAATACACCCAAAGGGGATTTTGTGCGATCTCATGGGTAAAGGCTGGGGTTGTTTGTTTGGTTTTTTTTAAATCTGACCGATTACATGAGTAGGCACGTGTGGGCAAATACTAAACTGTTGTCAATGCCTGTCATTGCCTGCAGAAGGTAGATTTAGGCACAGATGTGCACACAGATTCTTGTTTAGATCCAATTGTTTTGTAGAGCACCTGCTGTGAGGTGTGATGTGGGGGGGCCAGCTCTCATATTTATTCAAAGCTCCCCAATATTTGGTGTGTTTTCCAAGGTCTGCTGTTGTGGAGCTGTGTGGCACACCCACAACCTCAACCATTTAGCCCATTTCAAAGGATCCCAGACCTGCTGGGTTTTAAGTTCTTGTGATTTAAAAAAAATTATTATTTTAAATCAGCCTAAGAATGTCAGAACTTGCCATTGGCAGAGCTGCTCATGTTTTTTTCACTAAGCTGATAGCTGGGCTTCATTTTAAGCTCCAAGAGTTTTGCCTTAAAGGGACTGCCCTTCACATCTGTGCTGCTGCGTTCTTGCGTGGGTCTGCCAATACCCCATCATTTTACCACAAGTCATTCTGATGAATGTCACCAGAGGCAAGAGCAGCAGCATGGCCAAGGCTCCCAGAAATCACTAGGGTAGGCAAAGACAAAAGCCTACCAACAGCGTAGAGACTTGCGGAATGAATGCAGGGTTGTAAGGCAAACAGTCCTTTCTTTCTTTATGACTCATTGACAGTCTCTGACCTTGAGGAAGTCACTTGACCTCTTTTTGCCTCTCAGCCCTGTCGAAAAATAAAGAACCACGATCTCATCCTGATGGTGCTTTCAGTTGAGTTTTCTCCAAGTTAGTGGTTTATGTTCTTTTAAAAAACAGATGAATGTACAAAGAATGCTTGCGGAAAAGCAAACTGGCCAAATACACCTCAGGTCTTGATCTCGCTTCCACTCGTACACCATCTTTGATCTAGAAGAAGCTCAAATGCTTTATGTACTGCATGCAGATGGGGGTCATTTACCAACTACAAATGCAACCATTAAACTCAATTATTATTTTATTCCACCATTACTGCCTTAAAGTTTACAGGATTAAAAGCACTATTTAAGCTCTGCAGAGAGAAACAAGTCCTAGTCATTCCAAAGCAGCGAACTACTAAGGGTAAGCACAGTTTTAAGCTTTTCTGGTGAGGGAATGTTGCAGAGTGATAACCAAACCTTTGTTGATTTTCCTAAGCATGCAGAAATTCTAGTGCTAATTCTGGCAGGAGAAACAGAACCAGAGAGAGATCTGGGGATGACAATTGGCACTGGGGGATCTGGCTGCTAATCCTCCCTCTCTATGCTAACCAGCTATATTATCTTCACCAAATCTTTCCTCAACTTCAGTTTATCCATCTGCATTTATGACCTCCTGGGACTACTGTAAAACTATTAGTTACATGAATGTAAAATAAATGTAGCATGTTTATATTCCCATTCAGGTACCCATAGTTTACTATAGGAGTCTTGCCAGAAGGGCACAAATACCTTCACAGAGTATTAAAAATTTAGCTCTCCAAGATACATCTCAGTCTGGAAAATGACATTTGGCTTCCTACACTGGCAGAAATGTGCACTGGTACCATTCCAATGACTGTGTGAAGATCATAGTGACAGTCCCACAGAACATGACACTTCCAGCAGCATAGGAACCTTCTAGCACCCTCAGGCTGGGGTGTAGGTACTACTTCCAGTTATTGCCAGTTGCATGGACTTCCATGAGTAGTTCCATGGAGAAATCCAAATAAAACCACTTATCCAAGTGAACACTAATCCAAGTAAAAATGTAACTAAACACGAGAAAAGCTGGTAAAACTTTCCGCTGACCACCCACTAGGACACGTCACAAAGAGTCTCTGCTAAAAGCCCATCCCAGTATATAGCCATTAGCAAGTACAGACTCTACCAGGACACATGGTGCCGTGGGTGTTAAAGCAGTCTTGGACTGTTGCTTGATGTGATTTTTTTTTTAATGTGCTGCATCAACAAAAACATCGTCTGTAAGGATGCCATGCAGTGGGAAAGAGGAGCAGCAGCAAACAGAGCAGCAGGACGTGGTCTGCATTTTCACTGAGTGGCAGGGAGCATTTCCTGGCACTCTTGTTTTAGATACATCTGACCAGCCCGGAGTGCTTGGAAGCTCTTTGATTTACAGGACTGATGCATTTACTGCTCCAGGGAGGTGCAACTGCAGAAGAGAATAAACACCAATGACTTTGTGTGGTTTTTTAGTGATAGGCCCAAACTCTGACACGTATTTAAGAAAGATATGGAATTTAAAGCCACTGTCATGAATTGCTCTTTAGAAATACTCAGTATTTACCTATTCCCTTTTATTTGGCATAACAAAAATCTCCCCTGTTCAAGGAGTTGCTTGTGCATTGAAAGGGTGGGATGGAAATACCTCCAGATGCCAGGGGGGCGGGAGGGAGGGAAGAGAAAGGATAGCAAGCTGCCACCAACCTTGGTTTAAGTGATACATATCTGAGAGCGTCTCTTGCTGAGGCAGGAGATGTGTTTTCCTCCATATATATCACTGTTCATCCTAAGCCTTTTCAAAACTTGAGGCTCTGTGGGTTGGGTTTTGGTTTTTTCTGCAAGCACTTCTACCATATGTTTAATTCCCTTTGCAAGAGGAGAAGCCTATTCCAGCTGACCTTGTCAGCATTTGCTGGAAACAGAGAACTGAGAAGGTACAGATCCCCTGGCCAGACTGTCCCGAGGAGCTGCAGTTTTGGTGACCTGAGATCCCTCAAAGTTTAGCTACAGCTTACTATGAGAGATGAAGCAGGAGATACCAAAAATCACAAAGCTTCTCCAAGAACAGAGTGATTAATGTGTTTACCTAAAGAGTACTGCTTGTTTTCCACCTTGAGAACACTGCTGTTTTCTCAGAGTTCTGTAGTAGCACATCCTTCCAGCTTTGCTCCATCCTCTGCTGAAATGTTGTCTGAAGAGTTTCCTCCAGCAGAAGTTACGCAATGAGTCACAGCCTCTTGCACCTCCACAGGTTTCCATCAGTGCTGTGCTGAAGATGGTTCAGCTGGTTCAGTAAAACCTAGTGTAAAAATCAAAGCTGGGTCCCAGTCAATTGGTAAATACACTCATGAGCTCCACAGTTACCACCTTATCTGGGAGCTGGGCCACTTTTGAATGGTTCAGCACATGGAGCATCCTTCTCTTCTTGCTGCTCACTTGGGCTCAGGCCCAGAAATTTCTAACTCAGCTCCAGACCTCTTTCTCCAGCCTTTCTCTTAGAACTGCTTATCAGTTCAGCAGTACATCCCAAGTTCCTTGTCAGTGTCCTCTAGCATTGCAACAGATGCTCCAAGAATGGAGGACCATCAGGAGTTCTTACATTAGGAGTTTAGGAATGTAAAGGAGCTGCTGTGAGGAAAGGAACAGTAAAAGTAAACTGTGTAAATAAAAGGAGAGGTCTAAATTGCCTGCTTCTTGATGTTGTGCCGTGTCACAGAAAGTAACATTAAAAGGACTATGAAATAGAGGAAACAAAATGAAAAAAGGGAGAAAATAGTTAATAAACTTTTGAGAAAAATTACTGGCCATTTATTGTCTTCTTTGTTCTCTCACTTCATGGATGAGAAACTGATACAGAAGGAAGACAACTGTTTATTAATTCTGTTTTCAGCTTACTCAGATGACCATACCAGTGACTAATACTGAGGATTAAAAATGCTTTGAAAAAGAGTCAAAATTAACTATCATTAAGTAGAAAGGTGTTACTAATGGCTGCTCAGGAATATCTCTCCTTTTGTTCATTTCTGCACTGCATCTTGGATGGGAAACAGTAGGCTCAGGAGGACATTGATGGATGAATGCAGGTAAATCTTCTTGTGGTAGCTGGAAGTGCTGCTATTATGTTCTCTTTAATACATTGTACAGTCAGTGCAGTTTCTGGAAGCTTTGCTGGAATTGCTGAAGGTAACTTCACCTGGGGCATGCTTGCTTGAGTGAAGCTGAGAGGTGGTAGTAGTGATTTTATACACTTCCCTAGGCAGCTGCAAATGGCAACCATTGAATGTGGGGATGGAGCAGAACAATCAGTCTCAGTATAGCCATGTGGAGTTTAGGACACTGCTAGAAACAGCACTAAGACAGTTCATGAAAATGGTTTAGTCATAGTCATGGTTTTTCTCTGATAACCTATGGCAAAAGTGACAGCTGGGAGCAATGGTCTTTAGCTGTCATAGCTTGACATGTCAGAACGCATCTATTACTATGCATAGGCAGTAGCTGATGTCATGATATTTACTTCAAAATCCGCTCCATTTTCCCCACTTTCCAAAATTCTTGACATGCCATTGCCCTGAGGCTCATAGTCTGGATAGCACCATCTGCTTCTCCTTGTCTTCATCCTGTGTACCCAGTTCTCCCATCATATGTCTGAGCACAGAAGTCGGGGCTGCTTGCACAGTCCATGGCTCTACCCTTTCAATTCCTTTACTTGCTGTCCCAGTTGCAATACAGCTATGTCAGACTTTTTGACCTCCCACACAAAGCGTCATCACCTCCCAGATGCCCCCATCTCTGTTCTGCCAGTGAGGTCCTCTCATCCCCTCAAGTGCGTGATGTGACACTTACAGGAAGCCAGTCAGTTGATGCTGGTTGCCTGTTGTTGTGTGACCTCTCTGCAACAGACTGTATGTGTGCAAGCATGAGACTCTATTCCCTATCTTTACAAGCTGTGTCACTCACCTTGATAAAATTACCAACTCTTCCAATCAGGGCCATGAATTCTGACATTCTTGTCCTGTGTGGCCATGACCACAACTCTGCCCATCACTGTAGTACATACTTAACTTGAAAGCCTTAGGCAGTGTAAGTCACCATCAGTGAATAGTTCTGCAATAGCCTCTCAACAGAAGTCTGGGGGAAAAAAGCAATCTCATGCTGTTTGCATCCCTAGTAGTTGTGGGTATTTGCCAGAAAAACTGTAATTGCCTGACAAGTCCTGTGTCTCAGGGTCACGACTGTGGTGACATCTCAGTCCTTTTCACTTACATGTACCATCAACAAGGCAGGAACTGCAACCCTGTACATTTCCCTGGGTGCAGAGAACAACCATCCTTACATTTCTGCATAAGCTTTTCAGGACCCAGGACACTGATTGTTGCTTGCAAGGCTACAGCATTTTTCCTTCTCCAGCACATCCATGTTTGACAGGTCAAATCTCTATCCTACTAAAGCAACTACTTTTGTAGCCACTGCTCAGTATTCTCTTTCTTTCTTTAGTAGGAACACTGCTCACTGCATTTACTTGCTGCCAGTTTATGGGGCTGTCATGTAGATTGTTCTGCATCGATGGCAATAGCAACTCCTTTCATATCAGAGTGGCAGACAGCGAAACTCTGATAATCTAGCTGTCGATCCAGTTGCCTGGGAGCTGCTGGAAAGAAACAGCTGGGTCAGTCAGCAAAGAGCCACCAAACTGGTGTTCCTCAAATTTTGATTCCAAAGCTCCTTTGATGCCCTGATTACAACTGTCAGTTTCCACGCCCCTGGCATTGTTCTGGTCTGGCCACATCAGAGACATCTGACAAAAAGCTCATTTTCTACACGATGAAACTCAAATGACTTACCTTGAGTATAAGTCACCTTATTCTTGCTATAAGTCACCTTATGCTGTAAAGCAAGGGGGTTCAGGGCCCACTTGGTAGAACTCAATCAGGCAATGGTGAAAATTTGCTGCCCATCTGATGTGTCTGTAAGGTTTAGCCTAACATGTAAAGACTAATTTCAGATCAGCCCAGTTGGATGCTGCTTATCTTCAGCCTTTTCCAAAAGACCCCACTCTAGACAGAAAAGCTGATTACTGCTGCCTGAAGCAGAAGGACAGGAGCATACAAAACAAGTACTGGGGTATCCTTGCCCCGCACATTCCCCAGTGTACGGGAGAGGAACTTTATTCCAGGAAGTAAATTAAAAGCAGAGGAAGTGTCTGGGACTTGAAAATTTACATCAGACCTTTAGTGCTTCCTTTGTCTACTCCTGGACTGATGTAACTAACAAACATCTACCCCCCCCATGTGCTGTGTTATCCCTGCAGTCACCATATAATCCAGAAATGTACCATGATATCAAAGGCATCTTTATGATATAAAGGACAATCTAAGAATCTTTCAACCAGCTGTAGGGAAGAAGCTGTGAAAATTCAGATTCCTCTGCTCCACTCTTGCTCCCAGAGAGGAAGAGGGCAGAAAGATTTTCTTTCATCCACACATTCAGAGAATAAATCCAAGCAATGGCCAAAGCCTCTCCCAGACAGGAGCTGCCCAGGGAGGTCACCACCCCACACAGTTGATCGTGAAGAAGCAGAACTGCAAGATCAGCTGAAAGAATGAGAGAAGAAGTCTCTTAGGGTGCTCTGGAAAATCATTTTAAGTCAGCCCTAGCTGTTGTTCTGCATAGGCACCTTTTTTGTCGTCTAGTGATTCAAAAAGGATCAAATCAGAATCTCTGTACCATGCCTGAAGCAATGATTCTCTCATCAAACAATGTGGTGGAAAGTTAAGCCTCAACTCCTTTAGTCACCATATATTTTTAATACTAGCATAATTCAAATCCTAGATTACTGTCCTCTTAAATGCTTTGCAATGATTAATTGTGTATGACACAGTAGTGTGTTCATGTTGCAAGGAAACCAGAGCAACATAAGATCCTCACCTATACTGGAAGTACAAAGCAAATGGATTCATTTTCCTTTTTACACTTCCTAACTACTGTGATGGAGCTCAAACTGAGACAGCTGAGGAGCTTTGCTCATGGTGTGGGGTGGTAAATTAAATTAATAGATTAATACAAAGTAATTTTTAAACCACAGGTCTGATTAACTTGGAGTACAGTGCCAGAAGGTATCATGGAGTTAAAGAACCTAATAAGGTTAGAAAAGAAGGCTTAGACATATAGCTAATCAGAACATTCACTGCCCTATTAAATAGAATAAAAATTGGAAAGCAAATATTACATTTCATGCTTGAACACCACTGCTAACTGGTTTGAATTTTTGAATAAACTTCTCTAAGACTTTAATTTCCCTGTCCATGGCCATGTCACGTAAGTGACTCAGTCATTCTTTGGTCAGCTGTGTATTCACATCCTTTTCCTCTTCGTTTTTCTCCAGCTCATGAGCTGACAAATTCTAGCAAAAATTCTTAGTAGTCCTATAGAGCATGGTCTTAAATTTTGTATCACCAAATTCTATTCCAAATAAATTTACTTCTGTGTACCAGGTCATATAGTTCTTTATATACCACATTGTCATCCTCATGTCATCCCTTTTGACAGTATCTTTGAACTTTACAGTCAGTAGGCCGCTCTGACTTTTGCATAGGGCTATTAATAAAGCACTAAACAAGCTCCATTCTGAAATTAATTAATGAGATATTCTACTAGTGATCTCTTTTCAGACCAATATCCTTGTCAGCAGAACCCATTTCATCACATAATTGTTACACTGTATCTTCCCATTCCTCAGCTTAATCAAAAAGGCACAGTCAAGACAGAGAATTGTACTGATTTAGTACAATGATTTTGGTGTTCCTGGTGCCTGAATATGGCCTCTCTGTTGGGGTGGAAGTTAGCCCCAGTCAGACATACACTCCTACCTCTTCCACTGCCAGCAATTCATTGCACAGGTGTGGTTTATAAAAGCTTTGGTAGTGATCTGAGATTTTTACCTGAAGAACTTTGCCACAGCTTATATTAAAGAGCAGACATCTTATTAGGGGACTGGTTTATGCTTCTGCATAGTTCAAACCCTGACTTTTTCAAGCAAATAATATTCTGAATCATCCCTCTGGTCTTTAGTTTATTCGTTTTCAGCCTGATTTCCAAAGGAAATGAGTCATAAGTACATATGTTTTCTGCTGTCTGCCTGTCAGTCCCCTCTCAGTAACTTTCAAACCTGTTGGCCAGCTTGATTTGATAGGAAGACAGATGTATCAATGATACTAAATTATTGTGGTATAAATGGAGGGCAGGGAAGAAGCAGGCCCATCACCAGAGGCCCAGCTGCATGACAGGGTGACACCTAAACTGCCCTTATGTGGTCTGTCAAAGCTCAGGCAGGTGACAGCCTGGCACAGGCAGGGTTAGTTCGCTGTTGCTGACAAACCACTCTTCTCTGTAAGTTTATATAATGCATTTTAAGGAAAATAAGGTTGAGAACTTTATTTTATACCTCTCTTCAGTTAGTTAGAAAACAGTTGACTTGGGCATCCTCTGCCTCATTGATTGTCAGTTGTTCTCCTCTCCATCCCTCCCACAAAGGCCATAAAGGTTTCTCTCTGTTTCAAAACATCATCAAAATGGAAAGGCTTTGGGCTACACTGGACCTGGATAGAACGTATGAGTGAGTAGTTAATTTAATGAAGGAAATATTCCTCCTAGTTTGACATCTCCATCTTGCCACATAAATCTTTTCAGCTAGGGTTCAAGGAAAATGTAAAAGCATTTCAGTCCCTATCAATTTTACATGGTAATCCTGCTTTCCACCCCTCAGCAGACCACCACAGGGCACAACACACAGATGTTATCCAGCCACGTCATCACAGCTTGTTTGTGGTACAGGATAAAGTGCTAGCTTTCATCCCAAACTCAGCATGCTGCAGTAAGCCAGGCTTGAGGCCATCATGGCCTGCACAATTGTCGGTGACTTCATTGGAAAGCCTTCAAGCTGCATTTCACAGTACTGCTGTCAATTGTTTGAACCACCATGAGCAAAGGATGCTTTTCAGCAGAGAAGGCAGCCTGAAATCCCCCATGTCCTCCAGAGTGCTTCCCTATTTACAGAAGTCCCTCTTTGTCTCATATGGGTTTTGAAAAAATATCATCATTCCATTAAGACCTTAATTTCAGTGTTTAATACATTCCACTAAGAATTATAAATATTTGTTAGCACTTGTTGGAGTTGACTGTTGCTGAACACCAGATATTTACTAGATGGTTGTCTGGTGTTGCTGATCTCTGATAAAATTCCGTGTACTGTTTCCTTTTGAAAACAAGTCAAGAGACAAGATCCTTTCAGTGGGTGTCAATAGCAACACGGGGCCAGAGGAGGAAAGGCTGCAATGTAGAGAAGGTGCAACAGTGAGAGAGAGAGTAAAGCAACACAAGGTGAGCAAAAGCAAACAGCAAAGAAGAGGCAGTGGAATAAAATAGCAACTGGAACAGATCTGAAGGCCAAACATGTCTAGTTGACTGGACTAGACTGGATTAGATGAGCACTGATTCTAAAAGATACAGACAGGTCAAAGATTACTAGATAGTCACAGAGAAGGAAACCTCCAGGGTGTTTAACCTGGCAGATCAACAATAACAGCCTTGGCAAAAACAAACAGAAGGAACTTCCATCTCGTCTAATGTAGGAGCTAGTATTTATAGAATCAAAATGATGTAGTAGTTAAAACCTGACTGAAGCTCTTGCTCTACCAGTGTATTGATAGGACTTTGCTCCTTCCTCTCCTGGCTGAGAAAAACAAAGTCATGTAGATTAGAAGATGCAATATGAAGATCATCTCCATGTGAAGCTCTTTATTATGGTAAAATAAAAATTTGCCGGTACACAGCTGGAGGCAGATTTTGGCTACAGACAATTCTTTTTTGCTTGACATCTAGATTTTTAACTACTGCTTTAATATTACCACAGCCAAGAATTTTCAGTAAGCCTCTGGTTTTGCTTTGAAGGACTGGTAACTACAGGAAGTGGTAGGTCAAAATACTCTTACAAAACAGAAGCTATGGGGATCATATGAAAAGTTGGCTGAAATTCCTTGCTTCTCAAGGCCTTGGCCCTGTGAAGGGAAACTGCAGTATTACATCACTGGATTTGTGCCAGAAAAGAAGCACAAATCACCACAAACTTACCTTAAAGTAGCTTAAGAATCATCTTACAGAAATAATGGACACTTCTAAATAACTGGGATCTTCAAAACTACAGAAGTCTGAGATAGGGGAACATAAACACATAGCAAAGGCTTGCAGTCATGCCAGCTGTTCTTAAATGCTTACCTGTTCCCATGTCTGGCTAGGATGTTGCTCTAACATCCTCCAGCAGGACCTGCTGATAGGAATTAGCAGTAAATGGCAGCTGTCAAGGACAACCCAGGATTGTTCATGCTCTGAGTGCTACAGGACAATCAAGAATGGGACTGAAGAGCTGTCAAGAGTCTTCTGTCCATACCCATGAGTGGTAAAAGTGTACAGATAAGACACATCCCAGGTAACATTTGCTTAAGCTGTTCTTAAGTATTTGAAAAGCTAGGAACCTTCACATCTTTCCCAAGCAGTCTCTTTCAAAGCTTCACTCTTTTCACTGCTATAAAGTTCTTCCTAGATGAAATGTAAGCCCTCTTCTTACTTTCTGAGTACAAGGAGAACAGATGATTTCCTGGTTATACCCTTCTTTCCATTTGAGTTGCTTTTTTTCTTTTAATGTAGATGAATAGGGTTAGCCTCTCTTCCCTCACTGTCTTGGTGAGGCCCTGTCCTCTCTGGACCACTTGTTATTGTCAAGGTCCTCCTGTGGATTTTCAGCAGAATTGCTTTCCAACTACCTGTTCCCCTGCTGTACCTAAACAGTGGGGTTTTTTCCTGCATATCTGTAGGACCTTTAACTTGCCCCTGTCGAATTGCATCCTGTTTTTATCAGAACACCACCACCAATTTGTGGGGATCCTTTGGAATTCTATCCCTACCTTCCAACAGATTCCAGCTTCTCACATCTAGGAGTTATCTGCGAATTGACAAGACAGTATGCAGTCTGTCATTTAGGTCTATATTGACAATACCAAATACCATGGGGCCTAGGACAGATCAGTGCAAACTCTACTTAATGTTGCCTTTCATTTTGTTAACAGAATTAAGTCTATTCATTTAGACTGTGCTCCTTCAACTTGCTTAAAAAAATGTCACTAAAATTTGTCATTTGACTAGCGTAAAAGCCAAGATATCTACTGTTTTTCCTTTATCTTCAAGATTGATCACCCTATCACAGACTGAAGTTAAACTGATCTGACAGCTCATATTAGTCCTAGGGTGGGCTGCCAGCCACAAAAAGCCTGACACACAGGCTCAGCAGCTCCTTTGAGACCTACTAAATACATTTTAATGTGTACCATGGTGGAAGCATCAGCATGCTTCAGTCACTACTACTGCCTCTCTCTCTCCTAGAAGAGCTAATTGGAATGATGAAGTCAGTATCTTTATTTTGGAAGAGGTATGGAGGACTAAGGAGCAGCAGGGAACTGAAAGAGACCATGCTATGTATTGGAAGGAAAGCATGGCCAGGATGGCAGGAGGGGGAGGAACAGTTGGTATCTGTTCACAAATTGAGTCAGGCTGAGGAGAAGGCTGTTTGGAAGAGGTGGCTCACTTTGGGCTCTACAAACATTTGTGGATCCACACTTCATTTAGCATTAATCCCTCCCTACGGAGAGAGGCAACCTGTCATACAGTTTGGATTTTAATCTTCCACACATTTCCCTGCAAGCAGAAACATACGGGCATGTTTAGGTCTTTTTGGTACCTGGAGAGGAATAAATGAGAGCCACTGGCTGGAAAGTTGTACTGTCATTGTGATATTCCCTATTCATCCCATTAAGGTTGTCTGGGAACTAGGAGTCAGCTGATGAGATTATTGCCAGACATTATCAAGCTGTCTATAATTAGCTTTTTATTGGTGAGAAGCCAGAAAATCCTCTTTGTTTGCAAGCTTGGACTATAGAGAAAGAAGAGAAATATTTAATGGAAGATTGTTTGGAAACTGTAGATCCTAATTAGTGTCTCAGTCTAGTAGGGAAACTGCATGCAGCATATCTCTGAAAAAAAAAGATACTTTAAGCATCCTCTTTTGAGGAATGCTGGTTTGCATTCTTGAAAAGCACAGAACACATGGAGCTCTGTGGAGATATGGATGCTTTTCTCGGTTCCTCTAGTACAGGATTCTTACATTCACACATTATATGGCTCCTTTTAGTGCAAATCTATTGAAAATTTAACACAAGTTAAAACACAGCTTAAAACTTGGGCTGTGCCTTCTACATGTAACCTGTGCAGTTTGCAAATTTGGGATCAATAAATCCAGAGAAATTTGGATAAGCATTCCAGTAGCCAGTTCTTTTTATGCTGTATATTAAAATACAGCATTTAAGTCCAAGGTGACTTTAAATCTAAAATAACCCTCTACATTTTCAACATCACCTTATGAGTCACATGTTACCTGATTTATTTTAGAAGTTAATTATATTCAAATTACTAACACATGACTGACATTTTCAGTCTCATATAGTAATGGTATCCCTTTTAATTCTTCCAGTGGACATTGTAAACTCCATGTGCTTTTTGTCAACACCATCTACACAGTCTGCAGCAAACAGAGATTAATTATGCATCCATTAGTGGCATGGTTGGAAGGTTGCTGTCTATTCCAAGACACATATTTTTTTCTTTTCACACCCCCCGTCCCTCCCGGTGCTTCCTGTTTGATTTGGGTTTTGTTATTGTTGTTGTGATATTCCAATAATTTCTCTTCCCAGATGCTTAAACCAGAACTTGTCACTAACGTGTTTTCTCTTTTCTGAGGGAGAGCATCACCATGAAGGATACTAAGCCTTCTGAAATACAGGACTCTCTTAGTCTGCCCTATTATTTTGAGTCTTAAAAAGATGTGAGAACAAAGTCTATTCAATGATATATGAAGGTCTTAATCGAATGTCCAAATAAAACCCTGAAGCAGTTATATTAAAGTATCAATCATGTTTCCTAAAGTAGAACCCCTGAGCAAGAATAGGAACCATCTTCCTGCAATTAAACAGATTTTAAGTGAACTGCTGGCTGCTATTCTTAGGGTGAGATCATATCTGAAAGCAAAGTATTTTGCAGAGTTTAATTGTGGTTATATCTGGGAACGACACTGTCAGTTTGGGAAATGCAGGTTGAGTTTGTAGTGGTTAGAGTACCTAGCACTTGTTAAAGAGGAACAATCCACAGAAGTTGTTAAACTCTAGTGGTGGAGTCAAGAATAAATACCACAAAGAGGGAAGATGCACTTCAGGTTTAAGCAGTAATTAGTTTAGCTACTTCTCTCTGCATTGCAACTAAACAAATCAATACAGGCTGGTTTTTTCCTTCTAAGAGTTGAAAATAAAGGTCATTTGGATTCAGACCTTTTTGCACAGGTATATAAGAGGGGTTCAACCACATGACTTACCATTAACTCCTGTATAGAACACCTACTCCAGTCTCCAGGGAGTATTTGCAAGGGCAACCTTTTAGCACTGCAGCTTAGTGTTCCTTGGTGATATCCCAGCATAGAAAAAGGTGATTCAGAGCCAGGATGTGACTGTGGTTAAGTGATCTGCTAGACATGCTGCTGCCATACACTGCTAGGGAGGCTGGTTTCTTCTGCCTGGATTTTGCTGCTATAAATGCTCCTCTTGGTCTCCAGGCTGGCTGCAATGTGTACTATGTCCTTAGCACATTGTCCCAAACTCTTAACTTCTCATCTCCACCCAGACTTCACCTCCACAATAGACCTCAGCTCTCAGTCATACACCCCTTCCACCAGATACCCCTTTCTGTGCCTCTGCCCCCCAGCTTTCTGTCATAACAGAAGCGACACCTCTTAGCTTGGTTTCCACTTTCTGCTCTTTATTCCTGTGACCAGTGAGCCAAAAAGAGGATTTCTGTGATCTCAAAAGTTTTCAAATTACAACTTTTTTCTAGATCAGATTATGTCTAGGGTCAACTGAATATTCAAAGGATTTGGGTACCAGATTCTAAAGTATATCGCTACAGAGTACTATATGCACTACCATACTGGGTTTTATTTTCAGAAGGTTATCAGTTGGCCAGCTAAAGATTACCTTGGGGACAACAGAAGGCACTTGCTTGACACAAAGGATATCTGCCAGATTTCCATTTGCAAAGCCAAAGGATGAGGGCATGAGATGCATCCGAAGAGGCAGTCACTAGAGATCTTTAACAAGGGAAAAAATAAGCTATGTTTGCCTAGCCTGTTTTTCAAAAATACCTGAACAGTCTTGTCCGACATTTCCAAAAGAAGACATCAAGGGCAGATACTGCACATAGAATATTTTAGCCCATAAACTTAAGAGACCAGCAAAGATATAAGCAGTTGACTCTCTTACAGTGAAATGCACAAGAAAATCTTAAAATTAGGCAGTGTAGCTGGCTTACCTGAGTGATAGCAAACAAGAAGGAGCTTGTGAAACATGAGTTTGCCGCCCAAGATTTTCCTGTAAGGCAAAGGCATTTTCGTCTCAGTGTGCTGAGCCCAAGGAACATGCCACAGGGTAGGGATGCTTGCACAGCCCTAATGCTGCTTGCACAGAAATTTGGCCCATTCTCTTGAGTGTTCTGTAACATGGATAGGCCTTGAGCCTTGCCTACAATGGGAATTTAGCCGCTGGTATAAAAAGTGTCTGGACGATTGTTCTGGAATGAAGATTTGCCCTTTGGTGAAAATTGCCAGCTAAGCAAGGCTCTTGATACTGTTGTTCAAAATCTCCATGTTAAAACCTGGACATGCTACTCCCAGACTTAGTTCTTAGCCAAAATTAGAAGCCAAAAATTAGGGCCAAACTGAGTTTTTTTGCATAACCTGCAGGGGTATTCTCACAGAGGAGGTTTCTGTGGTAAATGCTGACTGACAGCACTTTCAGTTGAACTTCATTCTGAGGATTCAGAAAACAGCTATAAAAGTAAGGAAAGCTGAAAAATAAGGTGGTTTTTTAGTAAGAGATTCCAGATGCCACTTTATACAAGCTAATAAAGAGGAGATGAAGGACTTGATCAGAGTCTCAGAGTACCTACGCAACAAGGATGTACAGGCTTTGCAGGGTAACGTGTGGCTAGTAAATTGAAGCTAAACAAAAAATCAGTATAGAAATGCAGTGATGTTTCCTAAACAATTTAAGTTATTAGCCTTTGGAATAAAAAAGCTGTCATGGATCCCTTCTCACTGGTACCTGTCAAGCCTTGGTAGCTTCCTGAAGGATACTCTGAAATTCAAAATTATTTCAGGGTGGAATAAAGTAGAATCCAAACCCCTCAACTTCCAGGATTTTAGTTACAATTTCCCATCCCAGCTAACCACAGCTGCTGGTAAAGGTTAAACGTGTAGATGTATTTTGGCTCTACAGGTGCTTTAATCTTTGTTTTGCTCAACCTTGTGCTGAACAGGGCTATACAAATTAGCTCACTTATCTACTGGAACCAGATCCGTACTGCACCTCTCGAATGGAGCTGGCTGGCGTAGATTTGAATGCACAAATTAAAATGTACAAATCTAGACTTAACATTCCTCTTGTGAAGAAAAACAGCCAAATTTCCTATTCCCTTGCTTAAACATCAGCAGTCAGTTGGGAAACGTGATAGACAGGGCCCCTCCTCTGGAGCTAATAGCATTAACCTTCTCCCTGTTCCCATGGCACATTTCACCCAGTAATTTCAAGATGGATTTTATTTTATTTTATTTTATTTTATTTTATTTTATTTTATTTTTCAACAGATGGGGACTCTTCATCACTATGAGACATACATGGGCTTAAAAGTTAAGAATTACTTATTGCTTAAGCTGACACAATAAATCAGCTGCCAAATTGAGAACGATAACCAAATATGATGGATAACCATTGCATGCTGCTGGAAGCAGGGCAAGCAACATTTCTCAGTGGGGGAGATGTAATCACCAGATGCTGTATTACAATGACAACGAGACCTGCAGGGAATGGGCAACTATAGTTTGCATCTGCAAGTAAAGGGCACCCTTCTAATCATCAGAGAGTCACTAGAGCTGGTGCTGTGCAGGATCAAGCCCATCCAGTTTCAAGAAGGCAGGAGGATGATCTAGGGATAAACCCCTAGTTTTGGTTTTTCTGGGTGAGCTCTGTTCCTCAGAGGGATTCACTGGGGGCCTATTATGAACATAAAAGGAGGGTGATAAGGTGTTTGATGTGGTAAACACACACTGCCAGCCAGAGTTGCACGTCTGTTTAGGAAAACACGTTTTCAAAACAATTCTGCCCTTACAACAATTCTCTCCTCAAAATAATTGTCCCCTTCAAAACAATCCTCTTACCTTACTGAATTAGGTAAGAAGTACAAAGATTCCATGTCTCTTCCATTTCTGAAAGCTGAATTACTTACAGCCTCAATATTTTCATTGGATCACAGTCGATTTAGATAATTTCAGGCCACCAAGAACTGGAAGCACGCATGTCTAAATATTTATAAGGGAGATACTCCCTCCAGGTTCATTTCCAACAGCCGCTTCCAACACTGGGTCTCCAAATGGCCAACTCTTCCAGCAGAACTGCTTCCTGCACATCCATCTGCTCAGTTTGTTCAGATAAACACACATCTCTCCTGCTGGCCATGTGGTGCTGACTTCTCCCCGCCACGTGCGTGCACGGTTAGCGGGGATGCCCTGCAGAAGCTTTACTGTGAGTATGAGTCATAGAAAGAACCCAGCTGGATATCTGGAAACCCATTTGGGTTTAATGAATTAGCAGGATGTGGGAGAGTTTTTCTTTTCTTTTAAACCAATACGTGAAGCAAGTCCCGTATGGAATTACTGAGTTAATATACGTGAACAGACCGCCTGTCATTTTTCCAGAGTAATTTCTGTGACTTTCACTGGAAATACCAAGTAGCAAATGAACAGAGAGACTGAAATCCACCCCCTAGTTGCTCTGAAAGGCAGTTCCACAGAACGTGAAAGGCTGGCTCAGATTGGCAGCGTGCAGAAAGCTACTGCCACTGCTGTACATGCTACTGGTCAGCAGATAAACAAAGCAATCCTGTTTCCAGGGCAGTGAAGCCAGCAGTAAATTTACACAGCCATCTTTTCAATAGCTTTTAAAAATAAAGAAAAACAAGGCACAGTCGTTTCAAGCTCCATTAGAAACAGAGTGAGAAAAATCAATGTGTGACAAATAGGAAAGGACTAGCTCTGGATAAGGAAATGCCATTAAGGTTTTAGAAACATACGTGTTTTTTAACTGGCAATCAAATAGCAAATTATCAGAATCTTTCAAAATACCTATGCACATTAATGGCAGGAGCTGTTAGAATATATTGACCTTCCATTATTAAAGCAAATGGGACAAAGCTCTCATTAGTAATGGCTGTGTCACTTAAACAATGTACAAGCAGTGGGACTAGTTCTGCAGTCCTTGTTCAATACATTTCTAGCATCAGTGCTCTGATGGTAAAAGCCTGTTTGTGATTGTTCCCAGTAAGCTATTTAAGCTTTGAAGGTGTACTTGGGTTAGAAATATATTCTGTCCACATTAAGTGATCATGAATTTGAACTAATTTAGATTGGAAGGAATCTCTGGAGGTCACCTAGCCAATCTCCTTCTCATGAAGTAAAGTGTGATACAGAGAGGGTTGTAGGGCTTACTCTAGGGGTGTGGGGAAAGGGGATGAAGAACTGCATCATATTCCCGATCCAGCACCATATCCTCTCAGCTGCAGTTACCATGAAAAAAATGAAGTCTGGCTGTTCATTGGTGACACCTGACCTGTGATGACTTGGGTTTCCAGGAGTACTGAGTCTCCTCCTTGCCAGAGACACACTGAGTAACACCACCTGCTATGGGAAATTTCTCTCCATGCCCTGGCACTAGATGCTGCCAGCCTCTGAACTGATCCTTGTAGTGGCATTCTGCCTTCCTTCCCCAAATGGTGTCATTCCCAAAGTTGCCTTGGATTGCAGCACTGGATGGGCTTGTGTTGCAGCCCAACTTACTTATTTCCTCAGAGACTGTGACTGCACCATGTCCTATTCTTGTTGGTGTTCTCCAAGCCATTCCTAATGCCCAGGTCACCTGTATGAAGTTTAGCCCACTGGAGTAAGCATGACAGAAAGCCATGAGCGTGGCTGTAAAGCACAGCTTGGGGATCTTCCCCTTTCCCCTTTATTTCACTCCTAGTTGTGGGAAACTCACAATGGGAATTTTCTTCAGCTCCCAGACATTTATGAAACAATTGTCCTTCAGCACACAGAACCCTCAACATGTTATTTACTGTTTGCCTTTTCCTTTAGGAAGTTGGCAGAACTCACCTCTGGGAATGAAATTGTATTGCAGTGCTTTTCAGGAAGCAGGCAGCATAGCACATTTGTTCCCTGTACTACAGCTCCAGGTGTCTCTGGTTTGCTGACAGCACATTCCAACAGGGCAGAGCCCCTTGTTGTTTCCTATAGCAAAATTCCATACAGGATCTCCTGGATAAAAGGCAATTACATATTCTTTTTAAACCTAAGAGCCTTGGATTAAGCCAAATACCAAATCTGATCCAATTTATCCCCCTTTTTCCTTGTTGGATAACTGTTAGTCTGCCTTTTAGTACTTTTCAGAGCTCCAGCCCTCAGTCCAAGAAGCGATTTCATTACAAATGAAGCCAGCCACTGCCAGTAGACTGTGTGGCATTCCAGAGTTGTGGAGGGGTGTTTATGTTCTCCCTCTCCCCCAGTGTTTCGTGGGCCTGTGTGTCTCCCCAGAGTAAAGACAATCCCTTTGCTTTACAATGCCAAAAATAGAAGCATTAGTATTTAAATTGCGAACAATTGGGTTTGGCAAACAATCCATATGACTGCACCCTTTCTGAATCACGAGGCTGAGTCATTTCCCTCACCTAAGCTGCTCTCTCCTCCCGTGCAGATTGCAGGGAGCAGGGGGAAATCCAGCACTAATGTTCTCCTGTCTGTCTGTCTACTGTCATCTCCATGCCCTGCAGCCTGCCTGCTCCAGGCCGAGCTGGTGAATTATGAGCGGGTCAAGGAGTACTGCCTCAAAGTGCTGCAGAAGGAAGGTGAGAACTTCAAGGCGCTCTATCGATCAGGAGTGGCATTTTATCACCTGGGTGACTTCAACAAGGCCCTCTACTACCTGAAAGAGGCAAGATCCCGCCAGCCGACAGGTATGGGGAAGGGGGGCAGGGATGTGGCTTTGCACTGAGTGCTTTTGTATTTCTTTCCATAATTTTTTTTTTTTTTTTATTTCTGTCCCTGACTTGATTGTCTTGATTTCCACAGGAATGAGCATGACTCACTGTGTGTCCTTTGCTGGACTCCCCTTCAAGCACTTGTGGGTACTGCAGCAAGGTTGCAGTGCCCAAAGATTAACCGCTGCCAAGGCTGCAGCATGACCTGGAAGATGACAGTATTGCTGGAGTGCTGTCAGTGTGGAGGGGATTCTGCCTCTCTTTCCCTCCCTAACTTATTTTTGAAGAGGAAAGCAGGATGGGGAAGGAGTGTACTCCAAACATTACATTTTCTGACTCTCTGAGAAAAAGCTTTTTCCCCTTAGCAATGCCAGGAAACTATTTGTCATCCTCAATAGCCTTCCACCATCTCAGTAAAGGGTTAGTATTCTGCTTTGATCAAGGAGACAGACATTTACCCACAAAACATTCATCAGGATGCTTCAACTTTTGCTGTGAAATCAGCCAATTGCTTGTTAAGTATCTGTCATCCATCTGTCAAAACCATACAGTTCATTTGGGGACAGCAATGAAATTATACATCCAAACAACTTAGCCTTGCCAGAGCAACCATCTTCATGCTAAACTGCCCAGCCTCAGAAGGCAGGTGAAAGAGCTGTGGAGATGGTGAAAGGTGAAACAGATGAAAGGTGAAAGGCCAGAGATCAGGGTGAGGCAGAGATGGTGCTTTTATTTTTCAGAAATAATAGGGAGATAAAACAACACTGTGGTGTTAAACAGAAAGGAATTTTGTAGAACTCAAAGGATCTCAAGAAAGTAAAATGGAAGCCACGTGCAAGGAAAATCTGCTACAGAGCAGCTCTTCAGATGAATCTGAGAGGAAAGAGTGAGAACTGGGTGTAAAACAGGAGCAAGCCTGGGTCCTGGCGGAGCATAGTGGAGCTGATGTTCATAGAACTAGAGGAGGGAAGGGAGGCTGTTGGAGCTGACTGTGCTCGATGTCCTACAGGCGTTGGCCCTGCAGGGCTCCTGCAGCGTCTGTGCCCTGGAGGACCATCAGGGAGGATGTGCTTGGGAGTGTGCTGGGATCTCCTTCCTCTTCCACTTCCCCTAAGGGTGCTTGATCCCATCTGCTCTGCTTGGCCATGGGCTCCAGGCAGTCTGACAGCACAGCTGTGCACCCCACACTCCCAGAGCAAATGTGTTTAAAAGCTCAGTGTAGCCTATTTTAGTTTACACTGTGCCCTTCTGCTTTCAGCCCTTGCCAGAACTAGGAAATGGAGAAGCATATGCAAGAGAAAAATAGTCAGTGGAAAATAAGTTATCCTAACCTTGAAGTTTTGACTAGGCTCAGATGTGAAAAATTTCTTTTAGCTGAACCACTTAGCTTCCATTTTTTAAATATGTGTTTCTGTGCTCCCTTACCACCCCCCTCCTTGTGATACTATTTATTTGGTATTCCTCATTGCTTCTTGAAATAAATACTAATTTATTCAACAGCAACAACTTCAAATACCACTTGCTACAAAAACATACCAGAAAAGTGTCCCTAAAGGCCCTTAATGTATACAAAATCCAGTTCTGACCTTCAGCTTTGCATCAGAGACTCTTTCCTGTTACTTGTAGACCATTCAAGGCTGTTGTTCCACTGTTTTATTTATGATTATGGAAAACTTGAAGGGCATTCAGGGGGAAAGAATATGTACAGTAAGAAAGGATGTCACTGTTAAAATGCAGAAATAGGAATCAAGTAACACTATCAAGAATTATTATGTGACCTGGAATAAGTCAGTGTCTCGACTTTCAATGTCTCCATCTGCAAAGTGCAATTGTTTTCTTTTATCTGAGGTTTCACCAGGCTCACTGGTTATTATTGCAGTCATGTTCTGTGTGTTCTTTTTTTTTCTAATAAGGAATGGTTTTGGCACAAATCACTGGCAGTTATTCTCTTTGGTGGGAGAGATTTTGAATGGTAAAGAGGAATTAGTTAGCAAAGGGGTTTAGTGTTCTAAAGGGGTGGCAGCACAGCAGATCCCTTATGGCTATTCACTATCTGCCCAGGGTGAAGGAAGGTTGGATTTGGCCTGATTTCCTGTGCCACCTCCAAACAAAAATCACAAAAGCAGATGGAACTAACACAAGATAGTTGTATAACCCTCTTACTGAGGGAGAAGGCAGCTGCTGTTAAGTCGTGTAAAGCATGCATGGAGCCCTCCATGGCTCTGTGTCCAGAGGCTGGTGCAGCAATGGGCAGCCAAACAGACACCTTGCTGCAAAGTCTTGTTCAGCCCTCTCCTACTGGGGCTGCATTGTCAGGGCAGGGACCGACTGGGACTGAGACCAGACCATCAGCTGGCAATGGCCTGGTAATGTTAAGCAGTGGTCCCTGGTGTCCCTGTGCTGGGAACCCAAGTTCAGACATCCTGTGGGCTGCCTGGACCAGGTGGTTTTTGTGCTGTGTGGGGCAGGCTCATGGCTGCACTCAGGCACTGCCTTCCTGCACCCCTGTGACTCAGAAGTCCTGGGAACAAAACCCAGGCCACGATGTCTAAACAGCAGATAAGCAACTGGGCTCTGAAGCTACAGGGGAAGCAGAAATGATCTTTAATATGGCATTAGGCCACTCCGCAGAGGGACACAGGCACAGTCCTAAGAGCCAGGAAACATGTTCCCATTGCAGCTCTACTGGTACCTCTTTGCATGGGTCTGACCCGTCATCTGTGTTGTTCTTACTTTTTATTTCCACATCAGCCGAAGGGGATAATTTCTTCTCCACTGAGAGATCAGAGTCTTCTCATTAACATTTACACACAGCTTTGAAATATTTCTGAAGGCAGAGCTAGTATGGTGCAATACTATTAGGTAGAAAAAACTTGACAGGGCTCTACTCCTGTAAATAGAGAGCTGCTCTCATTATTTTTCCTTGGTAAAATAATGGTCCTCACAAAGGCAGCAAAACGTGCCAAAGCCAGCCTAAGAGATTTATAAGTAGCGTGCAATGGGAGTGTCTCCCACCCTCTATCAGGTTACATATTATTTTGCCCCTGGCTTCCTAGGCATGTGGAAATCTCCCAGGTGAGTGAAGCTGTGCCATCAGCAGTCACTACCTTACCCAAAAGCCAAAGGGGGCTGGCAGCCTTTCCTTTCCCAATTATGAGCCCACCTCTGCCCCCTCAGTGAGGTGCTGAGTCCCTGCAGGCTCAGGCAGGTGGATTTCCTGACATGCCCATGCAGTTATCCCTTCTTACCTGCACCAGGCAGGCACTGTAAGCATGCACCTCAGTGGCAGGGATGAGCACAGCCCATCAGAGCCTAGGTGGGCACAGAGCAGAGGTCACAGTGAAGGCAGAACAGCAAGACTCTGCTCAGGCTGAGTGCCCTGCCTTTACACTGCTGGGAGTGAGTCAGCCACCTGCACCAATTTTATTTTAAGCCTAAAATTCAGGGCTACCCCCTCAACTGAATTTCTTCATTACAGGAGGCTGCACAACTTAAATAATTCTGTTTTTTAAAAAGCTGTTTTAAAATTTGCTGGGCTGGTAAGAAATGCGAATGCATAAACAGCCAAGGATGCTGGTGCATCTTGCTTGACAGAAGCAACGGCAGAACTTCTTAACTCATTAAAAATGTCCCAAACAGGTCAAGTAGCTTAGTCATCAAATCCCACCCTCTGGAGTGCCTACGATGATGCAACTGAACCTGCAGAACACTCAGCAGGGAGACCCACCTCACCAGAGATAACTTGAGAAGTCACAACAGCATGGCCACAGCCCACAGGTGCCACATGGCATGTTTGTGGATAGCTCTGGATAGCAGGAAACTGATCCGTCTCTCACTGATTCAGCACTGACAGAGGGCACAACAGAGACATCCTCATCTTTAAAGGAAGCTTTGCACCCTCAACTGCTTTGGGGGGTGCAATACCCACACTCACTAGTGCTGGACATGTTGCTAGTAATTTGTTCATCGCTTTGAAAGCTGAAGCACTTCTCATTTCCCTAGCTGGTGTGGAACACATTGCAGTTTGGATGAGGAGGAGGCGAGATTGCCTTCTGATTGGATTTCATTGCATTTCCGATTGGTTTCTGAGGATCTAATAACTTCAGTGGGCCAAGCTTATTACTGTATCCCGCAGCTGTAGAGAGGAGAGGAGAGAGATCCAGCAGGCAGGAATTGTGCAGCAAGATTGATTTATTTAATTATTTTACAAACTCTTTTATAGACTTTTTTCTTCATAGTCTAATTGGTCAAAGGATCAGCCACCCCCTGGGGTGATTGGCTAGAATTCTAAAACATTCATTGTAAAAATATTTTTATACTGTACTATAAACATAGTTCTACAAGGTCGCAGGTGTTCATAGTTTATAGAACTCTGCTAATATCTTCGTGAGAGAGAAAAGTATCTCACAGGCTTAGAAAGAAGCAGGAAAATTTCTTGCTAACAGCATTTTTGTATCCACACAAGCTGGCCCTGGCTGGCTGTTAGAGCAAGGCTCTGAGCAAAGAACCATTTTTCAATCAATACAGAAGTGAAAGTGGCTATGTTTTTACTTGCTTGCTTCTGGTACTACATGGCTTTTGCAACTTTGTGGGTGCCATGTGTGTGTGAAGTTACCCTCATGATAGAAATCAACATGATTTAAAAGAGGATTGACCATGACTGCACAATCATTAGCTCTGTCTGGAGACACATACTCATTTAGATCAACCTGTGATTCAGGGTGAACAGGTTCCCTTAGGGCTGAGGCCAGGAGATGAAGCATAGTGTGTCTGGTGGGTTGATGCTCTGAAATTCTGGAAGGAAAAAGAATGCTCAGTTTACCACCTGCACAATGCTGGAATATCACAGAGGTCTACTAGGATGGATCAGTGGTTCTGTGCCCCTAGGAACTTCATTAGACAAGATAGACAAGGCAGTATGCAGCATATAGCATATGACAAAACTGCAGATAGTGTGTCATGGTGGAAGGACATCCAAGCAGAAACTTCAAGGGAAGAAAGGGTACAAAGACAGTGTGAAGGATGCTCTTCCCAATTCTACTCATCATCGAAAAGCGTGAAAAGAGTGGAATAGACAGTAAATAGAGTAGGAGAGTGAAAAGGCAGAGCATAACTGTACACAAAATGCCTGTAGGGGTTTGCATGCAGGCACTGCAGGAAGAGAAGCCAGTGGAGGTGTCGTTCCACAAGTACAGCCAAGGACGACCTGGATAGTTTCAGCTGTGTGAGTTCAACTGTGCTGACCAAAAGTAATCAGAGACAAAGTAAAAACTAGCTGAGGCAAGACTCTGAGCAACAGGGATGGTGAGCGCAACTCAGACCAGGCTCTCCAAAACCAAAGATTCCCGGTTTGGTTTGGAGCCCCTTCCAAATGATGCTGTTCCAGAACACAGCACTGGAACCGTGCTGCTCCTCTGTGGTGTACTAGGGATGGAGGTGCATTCTCTCTGTCTGCCACAGGGAGTTCTGTAACCACCATACCTGTGTGTGTGTTCTTTCCCTGCAGATACCAATGTCATACGATACATCCAGCTGACAGAGATGAAGCTCAGCAGATGTTCCCAGAGAGAGAAGGAAACCTTGTGAAAATGAAGCCACTTCAGCTGAAGTGCCCAAGGGGGAACATTTCCTTCCTTGAAGCTCATTTGATGGATTTTCCCGTTTGCTCTGCCTCATCCTCATCTCCTCATCCATCCACTCACCCTTGCTCTTCATTGAATACCAGTTTTGAAATGAAAGACACTTGGACGCTGGATATGGCTGCTTGCCAACTATGGTAATACCCCTTCCCCGTGGCAAAAGAGCACAACAACTACAGCCAGCCTTGTTCCCAGACAGTGTCACACACCTGGAGTAGGCAATGCTGGAGGACCTGTCTGGTCCTGAACTGACTGCCTATTACCTATTAGGGAAGCAACCCCCAGAACAACGACTTCCTGACCAGGCAAGCTGGAGATAGAGGGTTTCTGCTCTGAGTGATCACTGGAGCTTGAAGAGCTAAGAAACCAAGAGAGCCGCTGGTCATTCCACAAGGGACAGCAAATGCCTTTTTACCATCAGTTTCCTCTGCCTGCTTCTCCAGTGTGTGTTATTGGTCTCCAGTGAGAGCTCACATGCTCCCAGTCTAATGTCAATGAAAACTGTTTCTAAACATCCTCTTGATGAAAGCACAGAGCACCCTATGTACCCCCTGCAGAGCTGTCCCAGTGCCAGAGGAGAAGGCTGTGGGCTACCACAGAGCGCTGAACGGACTGTGAAAGCATGGTGTACAGTGTGAGGGAAAAACTGTGAAATAATTCATTAAAGGCAAATAAAAATTATTCATAGGCAACAAGTCCAGGCATTGCTTTTCAAAAGAGCCTCTTGGGTTCCCTGTGTCCAGACAGACAACATTATCTAGTAGGGGGGCAGCAGGGAGTGGGGAACAAGGGATGTCTCTTTGCTTACCTTGGCTCTGCCAATGCCTTGCTGTGTGATCTTGGGCAAGTCACTTAGCCTCTCGGTGCCTCGGTTTCCCTATCTGTACACTAGGGATAATAATACTTCCCTACCTCGCAGGGGTGTTGTGAGGATGTATTAGTTAATGTTTGTAAGTAACAGTACAGTGATGTTCAGTGCTAAGTATTATTAGTACATTGGATTGAGGTCTTGATTCTCCCACCTTGTGTTGGTGCTTCCTGTGTCCTGTTTTTTTTCTTTTGTAGGAGAGTGTGGTGCTGACAACAGGGCAGGACCAACAGCTTTGGAGCCTATTTTGGCAGCCCAGAGGGCCTGTTTAGACCTCCAGCAGTGTGACCTTTTCTAAGAGCTGTCTCCTTGGCTCAAAGGTCCTTTCTGAAACTGCCAGTAATGGGATCAGTAAGTGCCACAAACACGTTCTCAGTGTGACTTGCCCCAGCAGCGGCCCACAGGGACATGTTCCCAGATGCAGGATATATATGTATAGTCTCATCCCATGGTGGTCAGTGTCAAGTGAGTGTAGCCAGAGTTACTTCACTTGGCCGTCAGCTGAAACACAGAAACTGAAACAGCTGAACAGACAAAAGTTTGGCCAAGTGCTGTGTGCTTTGGTCCCAGCAGACATGGTATCTACAGACAGTTGGCTATGGCATCCCACATTCCAGCTGTGGTATCTAGCCACATTTTTCTCCAGCCAAAATTTAAGAGAGTTGTTAGAGAAACATCAAGAGAAAAGGCAAATTGAATATAAGCCAACAGTGTGCCCTGGCAGCCAGGAGGGCCAACCATGTCCTGGGGGGCATTGGGCACAGCATTGTCAGCCAGGCAAGGGAGGGGATCGTCCCACTCTGCTCTGCACTGGGATAACCTCACCTCGAGTGCTGGGGGCAGTTTTGGGTGCCACAATAAAAAAAAAGATAAAAAGCTCTAAGAAAGTGTCCAAAGGACGGCTACGAAGATGGTGAAGGGCCTTGAGGGGAAGCTCTGTAAGGAGTAGTTGAGGTCACTTTGTCTGTTCAGCCTGGAGTAGAGGAGACTGCGGGGAGACCTCACTGTAGTCTTCAACATCCTCATGAGAGGAAGGAGAGAGGCAGGCACTGATCTCTTTTCTCTGGTGACCAGTGACAGGACCCAAGGCAACAGCATGAAGCTGTGCCAGGAGAGGTTTAAGTTGGATATTAGGAAAAGGTTCTTCACCCAGAGAGGGTGGTTGAGCACTGGAACAGGCTCAACTGGAACAGGGAAGTGGTCACAGCACCACCCTGACAGAGTTTAAGAAGTGTTTGGACAATGTTCTCAGGCACCTGCTGTGTCTCTTGGGGTGTCCCCGTGCAGGGCCAGGAGTTGGACTTGATGATCTTTGTGGGTGCCTTCCAGCTCAGGATATTTATGATTCTGTGATTTTATGAAATCTCTGTAATTGTCTCTGAAAAAACTTCAGTCATATTCTTTAGTACAGGAACACATCCAGCTCACATTGGGGCTGGGGAAGAGACCATCTAAAAGTCGCATATAAGTCTCTGAAATAAGGCAGACCTACCTCAATTGCGTAAAACTTAGATCAGCTGGGATGGCACCAGAATGTTCCTCAGGTGGGTGGTAGAGAGCAGCTGCTTCCCAAAATTGGGAACACAGTGTGCGGCTGCTGTAAAGGAAAGAGCTGCTGGAGGCAGCATAGTCACCTTCTTCAGATGGCCCTTGGTTCACACATCTGGGTCAGAAATAGGAAGCACCCCTGCCCATCACTGCAGATATCTAAGTGATAAATGGAACTACAGCTGCTAGGAAGACGATTTAAAGACAGGGAGGACAAATGAGGGAAATTCTGTAAGTGGCTGTTAACCAGACCAGAAAATAAGGTTCAGCAGAGATGTGCTTGGGTGCATGTAAGGTGTACCTAGTACTGCATAAAAGACAGAGTTAATAAGGTTCTGGTTCTCAGGCGCATGCAGTCCTTTATATCCTAAATATATCACAGCACAAAAAATTCAAATAGAGGTGACTCTCCCCTTCTTCATATTGCTCATGACAGTTCATCCCACAGCCACATGTGTCTGTTCACTAGGAATGATATGAGGATTCATCCTGCAGGCAATGCACGAGAAGAGGACACCACCCATGCAAACAGTCTCTGCCCCAGGAAAGCTCAGGCCAGCAGAGACAGGCTTGTTACTCATGACCTTAATGTAAGAGAAAGGGCATTCTCCAGCCACTGGAGATGTAGGGCCATGACTGTCATTTTGTCTGGGAACAATTTTAGCCCTCACAATGGCTTCACTGACGTACTGTCACTGCATCAGTGCCATGTATATATTAATACAAAAAGGGCACAGCAGACTCCAGTCTCCTCAGTTTTCAGCATCTTTCCCTCCAGGAGCACTGCAGAAGGTGGGGGAGAGGGAAGGTTTTGAATGTGCATAAGAAAAAGATCTCAGAGAGCCTTCGGGTGCTACACAACAACCTATTTTCTTCAGAAAACTGTTGTCCTTACATACACTGACAGCCAAGCACCTGTAAGCAGTGACACACACCAGAGGCTGGAAGAAGGAAGCCACCAAAGAGAAAACAGAGTTGAGGACTGTTTCGTGCAGTGACACTGAGTTTGAGAGAATTATGGACAAAAGTCCAGGTTAGGGGCCCTCCGCATGCAAGGAAAGACACAGCAGCAATGCCACAAGGCCACCAGAATTTCTGTGGACTGCACTCTCCAAGTAGTAGGCAGTTCTGCTATGCAGTCTAATTGGAAGGATATGCAGACACATCACCTCTACTGTGTGTGTGTCAGGGGCATACGAAAGAGCCTTTGAAACATTCTAAAATGCTTTGTCTTCTGCAAAAAGAAAGAAGGCATATTTCACATCCAGCACATCAAGGAGCTCTTCAGCTCTAGAGAAGCAAGGCCCTAAGACTACAGGCAAGTTTATCTCATGATCACTGTTGAATTTAACATCTAAGGGAGAAGCTTGTAGTTTTGTCCAAGAACTGTCTTAACAGGAAGTGGAAGAGTGGAAGACTGAAATAAAAATCAGGTGGAGAGGGGAGAATCTAGTATCAAGTCCCCAATAAAGAGGTCTACATATACAACAAGGCCTTCAGAATCTATAGCAAAATAGAGTATACACCTTTTCCAGTGAGTGGTCCTTAGCAGCCAAGATGTGGAGGTGTGGGGAGAGGCCACCCAATTCCACCCAAGTTACATGGACCTTGTTGTAGGGAGTTGGAGACACACTACTGGAGGTAGCCATGTCCACTACAAGTCAATGGTATGTTTCTGCAGAGCAGTCAAGTAGCAATGTTAAGATACACATCCTGGAACCCCAAAAAAGCAAACAAAGCTTTAGCTCAACCAGGTGATGTATCTGTATGTCAACAACCAGTACACAGGGGAATGAATACAGGCCCCTGCCTGTACCCAGCAGGGCTAAAATGTCCTCAGTGCAATGAGAAGTGAGCCCATTCATCCATCACATGGTAAAACAGCAGGAACAAAATGGCAGGTGCCAGACAGAGCAGTAGGACAGCAAGCAGGAACTGAGGATGAAAGAAGAGAGGGATGAGATGATCATGGGATGCAAAATATGAGCCAAACCCAGGTTCATAGGCAGAATGATAACTGAACTAGAAAAAAAACTGACCAAAGGCTTAGACACACTATTTGCAGTTCATAACAACACCCAGTTTTGGCAGGATACACAGCAGGGAAAAAAGGCAGCAAGATTAGATGTGATTTTTCCAGTTGGAGGGGGCAAAAGAGGGGCAGGCTTCCTTCCTGCAGCACAATCATTTTTAAAAGTGCAAGGAGAGGACAAACAGATGCTCGCTGTGGAATTTTTCCAAATATGTGTTAACAGTTGCTGTTAGCAAAAGTGGCTTGAACAGGGTGGAGAAGTCTTTGTTTAAATTAGGGAGAAGGTATGACTAGTTTCCGGGAACTGATGGGAAGGCAAAGGTCTGGATATTCTTGCTTGCTAGTGAAATCCAGGAGCCTCTAAGATGAAAAGGAGGGTCTTGAATGCAGAGCAACCCCTTTAGCTGAGCATCTCCATTTAGCTTCCCCAGCATTCCTCTGCAAGCCTTATCTGTGTAAATGTTGTCCCCAAAATACAGCCAGCCCAGGAGTGGCTGTATTCCCATGCTTCACATAACATCTCCAGAGGGCTTGTCTGCACTGTTTTCTTTATGCTCAGTCCCTTGATGATACCCTTTTGATTTGCTTTTTCTTAGGAGCAGGAGAAGGGAAGGGGGAGGGTATGCGCTGGGTGAAGGTGAAATCAAACCAAATTCACACAGGACCTGCTGACTATCCCTCTTCTCTGGTTGTTTATTCACCTTTCCTCCTGCACCCTGAAGGACACTGATGTTCTTTCCAAGTTTCTATGGTGAAACTTCCTATCTTCACAGTAGTTTAGAGGCTTGAGCAGGAGTTACTTAAACAAGGAGGAACAGTGGTGGGCTAATGTGCCCCCCAGGTGGGATGCTTGGGAGGGTGCAGTAAATGAACAGTTTTCTTAATACTATATTTGCATAATTATAATTGCATAATTATATTTGCATAACCAATTACTAAGATCACTGCAGCTGGTAAGAGGTGGGTTCCAGAGGTTGTTCTTTAGGAGTTCCTTGGTTACTAAGGTGCCACAGGGTGTACCATCTCCCCAACAACAGCCTCAATGCTGCCTCAGTGAGGGTGATGAAAAGACAAGGCACTGTCCTGGCCCCTCCCACAACTGCAATTGAAGGAAGGTAAATTCATGGATATATAAGAACATGAGAGGAAAACTCTGGCAATATGTAACTTTCGAGGCAGTTAGCAGCCTGTGAGATGGAAGGGCATGTAAGTGGTCCCACAGATGTAGGGAGGGGAAAACCTTCCCTCTCCTTTGCTTCCCATAGACAGATGCTGCCTCTTGTCACAGCACAGGTCAGCTCAAACTCTGTTCAACCCAGAGAACTGTGCCTACAGCAATTCTTTCCAGTAGCAGTTACGGTCTGGAATCGGGAAATAAATAGACTGTGTAGTACCCAGGAAAGTACCTTCTTACTGTACCTTCATGCTCACTCCTTATCCTTTGGAAAGCACCTGTTGTTGCATGACAAACAAGGGGGCACATATGGCACTATTCAGCCATGGCCGTGGTGAATGAAGCTGCTCTCCAAGAGAGGCTTCACAGGCCCTACCACAGCCTCCTTTCTTCCTTTATTACCAGCCAAGTCTTATACACAGCAGCAGCTCTGCAAAACCAACTTCCACAGCTTTTCCTTCCAGAGGGCTCCCCTTCACCGCATTTTGCCTGCAGGGAACATGAGCCTGTGCCAGCTGGTAGCCACCTCTGGCAACTCCCCATCACTGGTTAGGAAATAATTTGTAATGCAGCCAGGTGGAACTGTAAGGGCATCATGAAATAAAAAGAGGAATTTGGATAGGGCTTTGGGGCCAACACAGATTCTCATACAAGTAGTGCCACCAGATCTTCAGTGATTCCATGTGCTCAGCTGCAGAATGCCCAGGACCACTGTATATCCATACAAAGGGCACTCAGAGAGCTCCCTGTCATGCTCCACAGCCTACAGGGGAGATGGCAAATGAGCTCAGAGGAAGGGTGAATCACGCATGTACCCTCTGCGTTGGACTATTTTCTCCTCAGAGCTGAGCTAACAGAAGCATATGAGCATATGTTCTCTTGTCTATTGTCAGAGCTTCAAATCAAAACTGTGATTAATCTGAAACTGTACATTTTTGGTATTAGACCCCAGCTTACCTCAGTACTGTAAAGATTTGGTGTTAACTTTGTGTTATGTTGACATCTAAAATCCAAAATATGAGCACTGAAGATGACAGAACAGCTTTCTATAAAGAATTCTGCCAAGAAAAAAATCACTTCAAAACAAAAGGAAAAATACCTGGTTACTAATAACAGAACTGATATTTAATATTAAATCATCTCGACCAGTGATTTTTTTCCCAGCATTTAGGGAGGTACTCCTCAGTCTATGCATATGTGAATGTGCGTGTGGGTGGGCACACAAGGGGATCATGGGGTGCAGCCCTAGGGGCAGAAGTGTACAAGACAGAGCTGGACCTGACCACATCCTGCTTCCCAGTCCATGCCACAGTCGGACCTGCTCCACCTCAGCCAGTCCTGACACGTTCTTCCCAACTACTTTACTCTCTTGAAATGAGAGCAGGGCAAATGCTTGGTTGTCAATTACTGCTGTTACCAGTTCCCAGTTCTGCAGACTTTTCTCTGGCCATGAATCTGCTGTGAACATAACAGCTTACACATGCTCCCCATGGAGAGAGAGGAAGGAGAAGGTATTCCAAGGGAAGCAAGAGCTTCATTGAATGTGAAAGCCAGCCTAAGTGAAAACTCTCATGACAAATCAATAAAAGCATATGCAATTCGGAGTCTGGGATTCTGTTTGAGCAAGAACACAGAATGAGAGTATCTCAAAGGACAGTTTAGGTGGGAAAAGGAACAAAGGAGAAAGAGACATAGATATCCTTACCTGAAAGTCTGGAGGACCTGGCAGGAGCTCTTACTCCAGGGCAGAGGAGGAGTTTTTGGAATGGGAGACACAAGGGGTGAAATGCAAGAGGAAATAGAAAAATGGAATGTAGAAGAAAAATTTAAAGATAGAGCTGATAGCAAGTCTTCCCATCCCAGTAGGACTTGGGCATCTGGGTAACCAGACCCTACAATAGCTCTGACTCTGGAGACAAAGGGAGGAAGATTGAGGCCAGTATCATCCTGAGGACACAAGGAGGAGACCTCAGGAGTGGCTGTCTGCTGGATCTTTAAATGCTGATCCCTTTCTTTTGCCTTTGTATTGCTTTCAGTATCATGAGCCAAGAGACAGCCCAAATGCCTTATCCTGATGTATTTCTTAACACATGACAGCAGCATCACGGCTGGGGGGACAGGGACAACAGGGTCATCATTTTAGGACCTACATTAGCTGGAAGTGGTAAGCCACCTTCAATATGTTTTTTAGGGACAGAGTTATTCTGAGCCCTGAAACAATGCAAATGACAGTTTTTTTCCAAGGCTGATATTTTCTTGGTAACTTCAAATTCCAGCCCTTACGCCAAAGTTGTCCATAAAAGCAGGCTGCTCTTCCAGTTTGGTGCGGGGAGCTTTTGCTGTCAGTGCTTCTACTTAAGCAGTGGTCCAAACTCAGATGTAGTTGCACCTGGTTCCTCCTGCAGCAGCATCTTTAACTCATGTTGTAAATAGAAACTGTTGTTGAGCATGTGATACTAAAATTAAAATGTGTTTTAATGGCCACTAGAGAAAAGTACATATTCAGATTATCCAGGATAAAACAGATTGACTGTTTCTCTGATTTTGCTTAGAAAAGACAGCTGGAGAATTTACAGTTGGGAACAAAGGATTTTCACTTTCTTAACCAACAGTGGATGGTTGGCAGCCAGTCTGGCTGCCAGTGTTATTCTCATTTTGTGATGGCAGCCCCAAGAAAGCTTAGCATGGCCTGGAACAGCCTCAGGGGAAAGTCATGTGCAGGATGGACTGTCTTTTTTGGCTCCCTGAAAACAGCAGGTGATAGAGCTACAGCCTCTGCAGGCTTCCTCCACTTCACACAGCAGCAGTACTGGGTTGCAGCAGAACTTCTGGTCGCAGATAAACCCCCAGCTGTTTCATATTACCTCCTACAAACATCTGGTTAGAGAAATGGCCATATACAAATGCCATATTCCTCACTCAGAGGTGGTCTCCCGCATTTTGCTGGGGCTGAATTAGATCCAAACTAACAGCTTGCTGAATTCAGTAGGTTGTCTTTGAGGCTCAGCTGCCTCTTGGCAGGCTCTGAGCATTGACTCAGGGAGAGCATATGAGCCCAAGGACACAAGCCAAGATGCCAGCCCTTTCATGGGGTCCTTTTGGATGGCCTCGAGATATGGGGGCTGAGCCTGGCTGCTCACAAAAAGCCAGGTCTTGGCATCAGCTGAGCAGAACAGATGTGTGACCCTTTCCTGGTCCAGAGGCCAGGCCTTCACAGCAGCTCCCCAAGCTGCAGAGGGGGTGTCACAGAGCCAGGGCTGATGGCTGACTGGCTTATCCCCACTGCTAACAACCCTCACAGGTTTTGACTATTCCAGTCTTTGGTGCTGGGACTGCACTGTCACCCTGAGGTAGAGGTAGGTCTTGGTTTCTAAAAGCCCTTTAAAACCTCAGGAGTAAGGACTCTAAACATCAGCAAATAAACTGTAAAAATCCATTAGGTGTTTTTGGAGCTCAGAAGGGCTCAGTTTATCACTTCTTAATGTTTGTGGCAGACAAGCCTGCCTGCTGTTGTGCCACACAGGCCTCGGCTTCCATATAAACACAGAAAAATAGTTACTTAGTCAGTGGCCCAGCAAAATGGGAGGGGCTGAGCAAGAGAAAAGCTTGCCTTGAGCATCACCAAACCAACATGTCACAGCAACCCAAACTCAAATTATCACCTCAATCTGGCAAGCTCAAGGTGCTGTTCAACACCAGCACCAGGCTGTCAGTCTGGGAGATTTGACTGATGTCTGGAAAATTATTTCCACATGAGAGAAGATGAAAAGCTGTACACAGGAAGAGGGTCTGAATCTGCATTTTACAGGTAACTAGCATAGCTTGACTCTCAGATCAGTGGTTGGGAATACAACACTCTCAGTTAGGAAAATCGTGTAACTTACAGCATAGACAGTGTGCTGGTTTTAGCTGGGGTAGAGTTAATTTTCTTCATAGTGGCTGGTATGGGGACATGTTTTGCATTTGTGCTGAACACAGGGGTTGATGGTATAGAGATGGTTTTGTTATTGCTGAGCAGGGCTTGCACAGAGCCAAGGCCTTTTCTGCTTTTTGTACAGCCATGCTGGTGAGGAAGCTGGGAGGGGTCACAGCCAGGACCGGTGACCCCAACTGACCAAAGGGACATTCCAGACCATATGGCATCATGCTCAGTATACAAAGTTGGGGGAAGAAGGGGGGACATTACAAGTGATGGTGTTTGTCTTCCCAAGGCACTGTTGTGTGTGATGGGGCTCTGCTCTCCTGGAGATGGCTGAACACCTGTCTGCCCATGGGAAGTGCTGAGTTAATTCCCTGTTTTGCTCTGCTTGTGTGAACAGCTTCTGCTTTCCCTGTTGAACTGTCTTTATCTCAACCCACGAGTTTTCTACCTTTTACCCTTCCAATTCTCTCCCCGATCCACTGGTGGGGGAGTGAGCAAGCGGCTGCCTGGGGCTTGGCTGCTGGCTGGGGTTAAACCACGACACACAGTCAAAATTCAAATCAACAGAAAAAGGAAGAACCCCACAGTATCATCAATACTGGTTCCACTTCTCAAGCAATGAATCTTCTAAGGCATATGCTGTCTTTGAGAGATATCCCTCTTATTTTCAGTGTCCTGGGACAGCCATGTCCCACTCCACCTGTTATTAGTCTACAGACTGATGTGGAGCTCTAGGGATCCCAGATGTTTACATCTTTGTGATGTCAGATGGACTCAACTAATGAAAGATGGCTGTCTAAGAAAAGATTAGATCTCTCCTTTTCACTCTTCAGCAGTATAAACACAAAGTCCCTGCAGGGACTTCACAGCTCTGTTCATGATAAGCAAGCCAAACCAAGCTGTGTCATCTCATACTATATATCTGAGGAAGTACCAGCTCTGAAAATAGGACCTGAAAAGATCCTCAAGAGAGCCCAATTACCTTAAGGCAATTAGGTCAGATCAAGTTAAACTGCTCCTGAGAGATGTTTATCTAACCTTTTCTCAAAAGCCTCCTATGAGAGAATATCCCTGCCTTCATAGATGAAAAGTTCAGAGACTTCTTACTACAGCTTTAATTGTCTCCTCTGGAGTGATTTAAACCAATTACTTCTTGTTTCAGCTACAGTAGATATGATCAAAAAGTTAGTCTCTCTTTGCAGTAAGTTATTATGTTGGTGAAAGGCTCTTCTCTAGGACTGATCTTTCAGCTTCCATCAACACTTCTTCAACTCAGCAAGTTTTCTGTCTCCTTGCTTGTCCTCCTCATTCTCCTCTGCATTTCTTCCAGGTGGTTTACATCTTTATTGGAGGGCAGTGTTGAAAGCAGGACAGTTCTCTAGCTATGGCCTTCCAGCACAAGACAGAGTAGAAACATTATTTCAAAAGTCCTATATATGTTAGGCCTACTTACATATTTGCTGCACTAGCAAGACATTATTTACTCATGTTCAGGTCTCACCCCAGACTGCTTTGAATCGTTCCAGTTTTTCTTCTATGTTGTCATCATGTCCTTTTGTATTTCTGCAGCCAACATTCCTTACTGAATTGCATCCCATGTGGCTGAGAAACAGTCGGATTCCACAAAATCAGACATCACAATTCCTTTTCCATAGAAAGAACAGATCTGCATGTCTGCTTTTAAAGGATGCATGTGGCCAAATTTTAAGAAGAAGCAAAAGTAAGGTTCAGCATAAAGTACCAGGTTTTGGGTGGAGAAAAATCAATATACTTGTTCCACTTCTGTAGCATTGTTAACAAGTTCTACTGCACGAGCTCAGCAGTACTTTAGCAGCTATGAAAAACACTTAGAGCTGAGAGTCACAGGCTGTTGGGAGCATCACTCACAGTGTCTTTCATCATGCAAAGCAACTCCTTGCTCCTTTAAATTATGTTGCAGAGTCAGGCACACTCAGATCATCCAAAATAAGCAGGATTAATAATGCCTGAGCAAGATAGGAACACTGAAGAACAAATGGCACAAAAATCAAGTGTTGCTCACCACACCTTGCAAGCTCCTTCCCCAGCTTACCCCAGTCAGACAGAAGATTCATGTTTCTTTCAAAACTTTCTAAGCAAAGGTCACAGGCAGTACAGCCCATAGATTTGAATTACCATATCTCCTGTCTTGGTTTTTTAGCAGCTCATGTGCCTGACCATGAACAGAAAACCAGGTGATGCTCAGCAGAAATGAAAATTGAGGATGAAAGATAGAGAAAAGAAAAAAAAGGAAGAAAATGCTAGTTGAAGTTTGCCCAGATTTCAGTGAAGATTATGGCTTGGCTTCTCTTCATAGATTTTTTATTCTTTACTCACAGGTAGTGAGTAGCTCAGTGACATCCAGAAAGACATTTTGATTGTTTGACTTGCTGTTTGCTCTTTCCTAGCAAGACAAAGCGTGAGCAGCCAAGGACTTGGCTTGGTAGGTCATGGGTTGGAATGCACACATTCCAGTGTTTCTATCTTTAATCAACACATAAGAAACAAATATCAGTATCTCCCCAAGGCATTGAAGGAAATTATGCTAATTAAAGTAGCTGAGGATCTGACAGATTGGGTACAGCGCTGAAAAGTGGCTTGGAGGGGAAGACAAGTTGTGTAGAGCAGTAGAGGCTGGACTTCTCTCCTAGTTCTGCACTCTCTCTTTCACTTAGCCCACGTCAGAGATTTGTGCTGAGCCCCATTTCTCACTTCGTTGAACAAGCCCCATCTTCTGTTGCAGAGTGTGGAAGAACTCGACAAATAACATTTCCAGCTGTAGTGGGTTTGAAGGGACTCTATGAACATGAAGTATTACTGCTGCTGTTGTTAGGATTAAGAACAGAGTCTGCTGCTGAATAATTCATTTGATATGAAGAACAGCCAGTAAGTTGTTGAACAAAAGTGATGTACAATGAGACATAATCACAGAGTGGCTGAGGAGAGCAGGATGCAGATGGAGCTCTCAGGTTGGCTGGCGGTGAGATCAGACCATGGACAAGCACGGATGCATGTCGGGTTGTGTACTTCCTTTTCTGAATTATTGTATCGCTTTGCCTTTAACTTTCGGGACACTCAAGGACTACCTCATTTGGAGGGCCCATCTCTGGTGGAGAAAGAGGATTCAGTATCCCCAGTTTTTTTAGTACTTACCATTACTGATAAAGCTCTAGAAGCAGTAAGTACTGCTGACTGGGAGGCACATCAATACCGGTTTTCTTGACAGGAGGAAGGGGCAGAGCTGCTAATTCCCCACAGATGTGTCATGTTGTGGACACCAAAACTTTCTGCAGCAGATTTTAAAAATTGGAAGGAGATTCTCTGCCTCAGACTGCTGGTTGAAAAAAGATACCAGCATTCACAGAGCCCAGCCTGCAGTGTGGGAGATTTAGACCATCTCGGTTCTTCATCAAATCACACAGGAAAAGCTTCCTCTGCCTTGGCTTAGGAAGAAAATGAATTCCTCTCTACTCTGCTTTCTTTAGCCCCCACCTGAAGTACTGCATCCAGCTCTGGGGTCCCCAATGTAAGAAGGACATGGACCTGTTGGAGCAGGTCCAGAGGAGAGCCATGAAGATGACCAGAAGGCTGGAGCATCAGCAAAAAACAGGCACTAAATCAAAAACTAAACCAGAAACAGAGACCTCCTTCAGCCAATTTGTCATCAGAGTTAAACAAAAAGCCAGAACTTCCAGATACTACTGACAGATTCAAGCCTGGCTTGAGAGACTGAAAGACAAAATCCCTCCTGTATCCCAAGTCTCTGGCTATTCTGACCTGTGAGCCAGATTCAAGGGATGGGGAACATGGAAGATATGGATGGCTTGGAGCCAGAGTGAGAAAGGGGAACATGAGAAGAGGTTTTATCATGCATTTCCTTTATAATAGCCAAAATACCCTCCTGTTCTTTCTCATATATCCTAGAGAGAGCACAACTGAAGTGTGAAGAATTGTTTAATGGATTTAGTAATAGTATTGATCTTCTGTCATTTAAAATGGGACTCAGGGCTTAATCAGGTCTGTAGAAGTGTCTCATTATTTACTTTACCAAAGAAAAGGATTAGATATCAGAGAAAGAAAAGGCCCTTCTGCAGGTATGGGTTTGCTCTGCAGGAAGAAAATCCATTCCATTTACTCTTACCTGCGTATGTGTTTAAATGGGAAAGAATCCAAATGACTCTCTGAGGGATTCTGCCTGGAGGAATCAGTAGAGTAGCAATAAACAGGTAGACTCAGCAACACAGCAAACTGACTCAGCTTTCCAACACCCTGACTTAGCTCCATTATCTGGTCACATAAGCATTGACAGCAGAAATTGTATTGTTCAATCTGTCTCTGTCACCAACAAGTTTTCACCTTCCGAGGTACCATCCTGCCACCATCACCTTCTGAGATACAAAGTGAGAAAGAGTAAACCAGAAACCCTCTGATGGCATTTTTATAGTCCCCTTTGAGACAAAAGAAAATTGGCTTATCACACCATTGCCTGTAATGCCCCTGCCTCAGGAAACACTATGACAGTTTAATTTCCTTGACACCTGAACCCAAGTTAACTTCTCAATCTGTCTTCCAGGGTGGTTGCAGATGAGACAGGCCATTTTGTACCTGCGTTGTGGCGCTACTGAAGCTATGCAGACATGGAGTAGCAGCTGTAGAACTGCCTACTCAGAACTAGTTGGGCATATCAGCAGAGCAAAATATTTCAGGTTGAACACAAACATTGACTTTGCAGTGAGATTTCTTTTGCAATGATATTTTTTTCATGTTAACATCCCAGATATTATCAGTATGTTCTGAGATCGGCGCGCACACACACACACACACACACACATATATACTTGCATGATAACTATGATGAATAATCTGGTTTGATTTGGCTTGCAGGGGATAGTTCAAACAGCAATTTCAATTCCATGCAAACTCTACATCAGTTTCTACTGCTGAATTCCACAAACAATAGAGAGAATTCAAGAACCTCTGTACTTTCCATCACTGGAAAGATTTTGCATTAGTTCTCTTTCAAGTACTTCTTTTTGTAGACTTTTACTTAAAACACCTCACTGTTTAATACAGGAAGCTTGCAGGTGGCTTGCTTTCTTGGATCAACATTGATCTGTCTTGCTCAGCACTGTCATTGTACTTATTCATCCTGATGCCCACTTGCATTTAGTCATGGGTTTGCCATATCGCTGGCACGTTTGTAGTGAAGTTAATAGAACACTGTATGGGACATTAAGGTTTTGGACATCCCCTGTGTCCCAACTCCTTACTTGAGGTGAGGAAGGTGCATAAAGCCAAATGACCAAGAAAGGGTTAATTCTTTCATTTTCTAACTATATGAAACAGAGTTCTTCTTCCAGGCCAGAGATAGGTTAGCAGGCGAGCAGGGTATCCCCTTGGAAAAGCACAGGCAAGCAATCCCAGCGTGACCTTCAAAGCACAGGGACATGGCTCCCTGAATCAGAGGCAGCTTCAGCATGGCAAGAAGAGCCACTGACAAATTTTAAGAGAAGCCTGAAAGTGACTGACAAGCGCACAGACTATGCCGAAGTGCTGAGAGCAGTAGAGGGTGTGCTGCTCTGCCACAGCAGCTCCAGTGCTGGAGAAAAGTCCCCAGAATGGTAGCTGCTCCCAGAGTGGAGATCCGGGCTGGCAGTGACAGCTAGGGAGGCAGAGGGCAAGGAGGAAGTGGTAGTGGGAGTGCAAATTGTCACTCCTTGTATAACCAATGGATTTCACCTGGCAGTCACTGATGGGTGATAAATTTAGAAGAAAAGAAACACCATTATTTTAATGTTCCTATTAAGAAGGTGACAGCATTGGAAAGATGCTATTTATTATTTAGCCATGCTGCAATATGTAATATGTTACATACTTTAGTCTGACATTAGTCCAGTATCTCAGAGACACATTAAGAAACCTGTACCTTTGAAAGTCTGATGTAGATTCAAAAAGCCTGCAGAGGCAGGAGTAGCCAGCTGCTACAAATAAGTTTCTGATTACAGGAGTTCCAAGGCAAGAGTAGCTTTGTCCAAAAAGAGAACTTTCCCTTTATGCTCAACCATCTATTTTGTGCAATAATTGAATGTCTGCTGAAAAACCGTCTTGTGTTCTGTTGCAATAAAAGGAATATGTTTGATCATAGCTTGGTTGTTCTCCCTGAAATGTTGCAGCCCACAGCCTTGAGGGCAGAAAGCCTGACATGTTCCTTCTCAGAGCACCCCTCATTTATACAGAAATGTTTTGGGCCCCTTGCACATTTTGCCTACAGTACCAGAGCCCTTTCCTTTCTAAAGCAAAAGCCTTCAAGCTCTCCTTCCACTTCTGGAGCATTTCTTACAGGGAAGGGTACCCTGGGCTTTCTATCAGGTTTGTAACGTCCTTCCCAGATTTCACGCTCTGGATTATATCCACAATCGATCACAAAAATAGATGACAGTTTTTATTTCCGGAGCTCAGTCTGAACCCTACTGACTTAGCAGGAGCAAGGGAGATATGGTGAATTCATCCTAGCTTGCATCATATCCTGTCTGCACTGCACCTTTTTAGCTGTAGGAGGACCTGCCATCTTATGAAAGCAATCTACTGCAGTATGATCCAGACAGCAGCTAAATGCTTCACTTCTGTTTTTTCATTTGTCATCACATTTAATCTAAATCAAGTCTTAGAGCCTAAACCCAGATATTCCTTAGAACTGCAGATAATTCAGTAGAAGTAAAATGCCTTTTTTAGAACTATATTCAATAATAAGCAAGTGTTAGTAGGAATGCTAATATCACTAGGAGTGAGGAGATGTTTTGGTTTTAAATTCCCAATTTCATGATGCTGAGAAGCACACCACAGTTGTTCTGTGTTGTACTCCAGTGGCTGTAACGCCCTATTGGAAACCACAAGGAATGGATGTGCTGTTCTGAGCTGGGTTTGGGTGCCTCCCCCAACTCACACATACTTGGGTGCATGTGTGAGAAAGGACAGGAACGCACAGGCACATACACACTTCAGGGGTATTTTATATTTCCCTCAGCCTTATCCCACTTGCCAAAGGAGATTGCTGATTGTTGTCTTACCCCAGGCAAGATGACTGGCATGCAAAACCTTTTATATTTTGTTGTTCTTTGGTACAAAGAGGTTGTTTATCAGAGTGATGCCCACAATATTATCTTTGTTGAACGTACATAGGTAAGAGAGGGCAAGAGCATAAGGAGAGAAGGAATCTAAAGTTGTGTCAAGGTCTTGACTTGCCTCCCTCTTATCTATACAGGAGAGCATGTTATCTGTAACTCCTACCTTAGGGGAGGTCAGAAATTACTTTCCTTTCCCTGTCTGCCACTGGAGCTAGAACAGCAAAAAGACTGGGTTTGAGACAGATGTATTCAGCCCACAATGCCAGAGGGTCATTAAATGGGATTAAGACTTAGAAATCAGCACCAAGTAGCTGTTAGGAACACCTGGTACTTCACAAAGTGACATGTGCAGAAGGGCATCAAAGACAAGCTCCCAGAGTAAGGGCAGTTCCAGGATATGCTATGCACAAAGGCAAAAGCACCTCTAGTTCCCTGGACTCCTGTCCCCTCACTCATTTCCCCCTCAGTGGAGTACAGTAACATACAATGAGAGCTCAGGACTTCAGTCCATGTCTCCTGTATCATTGATGCCATTTAGCTGCTATGCTGGGTCCTAAGGGGTAGAGAGAACACCAGGACTTTTCTTCCTTTAGTTATGAGGAAAGTTCTGTTCAGTTCTCCATCAAACATTATTTTGCCATTTTTGTTTTTATGTTAGCATCTGATGTTAATCCACAGGCAACTCTATTTCCAGCCTCAGATCCTTTTCTGAGGTTTTGCTTTTCAACCAGCATTTCCTTTCTCCTTTCACGTCTGTAAAGCTTATTCCTTTTCTTTAAATCAATACAGCTTTATTTAGAATGGCATCTTTCATAGAAAATGTATTCTCAAATGCCCGTGGATAACTCCAGATCATGGCCTGTATCTGGGACAAAGTACTGCATGTGGTAAATATTGCATGGAGTCAAAACATTCAATCACACTTTGTTTCAACAAACCTCATGTTATCGATTCCTTACCTTTTCTGCATCTCATAGATTTCATATCTGCATATTTTTCCTCTCCCCTCAAATGCTGGTGTTGCCCAGCTTTGTCCTTTATGCCAATCTGATCACAGCTACATGAAATCCTCAGGAAGGAGGATGTTCTCAATTAAAATATGTGCCCAGCTTGTATTTTCAATGGGCATTTGCTCCTTACCTCCCAGGATATCCAATCACATCAGTTCTACCTAATTTATTAAAAGTATTGCTTATTCAGACGAGGTTCTGAGTGCTGACCCCAGGACATCAGCACCCATGTGTAATGTGCTATTGTAAGAAGTACCATTAGCATACATTGAAGGACTTGTACCTGCCCTGAAAAGGACACTTTGAGCCCAGGCTTGTCAAGATCTCATCAAGCAAAAGACCAGTCTGTAGTAGGAAGAGGATGAAAGGCATACAGGTGGCCTCCCGGAGAGCACTAAAAGAGAAAATGACAGTTCTTTCCCAGCAAAGCTTCAAGACTTTCTATATCCTCTCCCTATACATCCTATGGCAACCTCCCAACCCCTGTCTCCACACCCACTAATGCAGGGGTACCAATTCTGACTTCTGCAGAGGCATCTCCTGTAAGCTCAGGATTGTGCCCCTGAAATGTGAGCAAAATAAGGGACAAAATGGGAAGAATAGACTCTGGCACTAAGATTTGATTGTTTTTATATAACCAGAATGGGAACAGGGATTAAAAAGTATTAGCACATACAGTGAAAACTAGAAGCAGCAAAGACCCCATGTACTCTGATCCCAAAGTTATTTGGTTCCACTCAGGACTCACTGATATTAAGGATGGGTCGCTTGTCCTGCCCACTACATTGTGTGGCAGATAACCACTGTCTGCCAGTGATTGTCAGCACTTGGCTGCATCCCTGGATCTGGGGGACTCAGGAAGCCTAATGCACATCTCTGAAGGGCTGGGAGACCCTGCCATCCCCAACAGGTCAGGAGACAGCAAACACATCTCAAGGATCATCTCTGGTGGTCTGCACAAGGGACCCATGGCTCAGACTGTGTGGGCTCAGCACTGCTGTTGAGAGATGCTTTGTGTAACATACACCACTGCTAAGGGATGCTGATATTCACTGTGTGTTTTAAGTTTTGACCAGGAGAAATGCTTTATCATTCTGCACTCACACACAAGTAACCTTCCTTTATTACCTAAAGCCTGCAAAACTCACAAAATGTTTGACTGATCCTCTGGGTAGAATGCAACATTTTCTTAGGAAACAATTATCAAAATGAAAAAATAGCCTCAACTTCTGTATGCCATTTTTCTTCTTAATGGGCCATTAAAAGGCTCATTCTTGTGCTACATTACTCAGTACCTAGCTATAGCATTTCTCTCTTTCCTGTTAGTGCTGCTCTTATTGGAGCATCTTGTGCTTCTCTGTAGAGCTCTAGAAACATCCAGCCATTTTGTTTTAATATTATTATCCTTGCTAACAGCTGAATGCAATTGTCCAAGAGAGCAAGCTAATGTACACCTACAGGGAAAAACACTTGCAGAAAATCAAAGAGAGCTGTGGCCAGAGAAGGGAGTTAAGAGGCAGGACTCCTAGGATCTACTTTCAGTTCTGCTTAGAGCTTACACATCTAGAAAGATTTTTTAAACCTCCTTCTGCCTCAGTTTCTAAACTCTTGAACAATCCACGGAAGAGGCTTACTTGGAATATTAAGCAATGTTTGCAAAGATCCTGGATTTAAGGTACTAAGTGCACTCACAAAAAGTTGGTCTGCACTTCCTGTGCCCCTTAATTACACCACTTTCAAAACCTACACTGGCAATTCTACCCATCTCCTTCTCCCACTCTCCATCTTCAACTCTTCCTTCTTATAAATTTTCCCTCAGTTGGGGGTTAGGATTTTTCCTTTTTTTTTTTTTTTTTAATCCTTTCTCTTAGGAAATTTTCTCCCATTTGTTGTTAAGAGACAATAACTACCGATACTTAAGAGACAAAAGAACTGGCCAAGGTGGGGGAAGGCTGCAGCTGGCTACTCTTTTACCTGGGGGGTTTTCTCTTTGGAAGGGCAGAGATACTGCAAGATTTTGGCTGGGGGGTGAGGGGCTAGGCTTGGCTCCTCTCGCTGTCGGCATCGGAGGAGAACAGTCGAGCTGTTGCTTACTGTGGGGAGAATTCACTGCCACTGCCGGAGCCCAGCCCTCTACTGCTTCTCCTGCCGTGGGTGAGCCTTTGCTCATAGGAGCAGCCCTTGGACTGGGACCTTATTAACACCCTACCTCACTAGAAAGGACCCTCACCATATATTTGAGTGCCTCAGGGGAAAACTCAGGACCCTGAGCCCCTTCCAAGGGAGCCTCTCCCAGCTGCGTTCAGAAGCTGGGCTGCCACTGCTCCAGGTTTTGCTACACTATAGCCCCACCCACCCTGCCTGCCGGGACACCCCGCGGCTCCTGGCACAGTTTCTGATACCGTTCACTTTGCTGCTCCGGGGTCTGCTCGTCCCTGCCGTTCCAGCCGCAGCTCTGAGGTTCCTGCCGCACCCACCCTGCCATCCACCCCGCCCGCCATTACGGCGTGAGGGAAACGCGAGCGGACTCGCACCACAGCGCCCCCTGCAGGTGCGGGGAACCATCGCACCCTCCCTGCCCAGCCGGGAGCCACCGGCGCCCCCTGCCGGCTGCGAGCGGAACTGCACCCAAGGGGAAAGGGCCTGACAGCCGAGAGAGGCTGGCACTGGGCTCCTGGTTCTGTTTGTTGTTGCTGCCATTGTTGTTGGTTTGCCTTGTTACACATACTAGTAAAGAACTGTTATTCCTTTTCCCGTATCTTTGCCTGAAAACCCCTTAAAGTTATTATAATTCAGAGGGAAGGGGTCATGTTTTTTCCATTCCAAGGGAGGTTCCCTCCTTCCTTGGCAGATGCCTGTCCTTCAAACCAAGACACTCTCCTTTTTGGATGTTACGTGCACTCATTTAAATTGCATCCAGAGACATCTGTAGTGGATGTTAGGAGAGCAATTCTAACAGGAAATATAGCGAAGTGATGATAGTTTCCCCCACAATGTATTTAAAGGAAAGGAAACAAGCATGTAGAAATGCCTGCCCCACAATTACTCTGTGTAGCTGCCAAGTGCTGCTGATCCTCAGGCCATGCGGCCGGAAAGGAGGTCACAGCTATGCACCACTGTGGTTTCATGTCCTTACTGCTGCCTCTCAGCTGTCCTGCCTGCAGCATACGAGTTACCTCTCATCCTTCAGTATGTAGCTTTGCTTTGCTCTCACAAGCTCCTGCACCCGAGGCCAGGAGCGAGGACGTGCTGCATGGCCTTGCAGCATCAGAGGCTCTGACCTTGTGCTCATGTGTACATGCAGTTCCCTTCCTTGGAGGAATGTGATTTGTTTCAGTGATCTTCACTTATCTGTCTTCCTCCTTGAATCTAGAGAAAGTAAAAGTTGTTGGTTTTCAAATGTGCTGTGGCTTTAACCACCTACTAGATGTGTAAAACACAATTCACAGTTCACTGGGGTAATTTAGCCAGTGAACAACTTACAGAAACCAGAACTGCCAGGAAGTTCCATTTTGGGGAGGTGGAAGAACATAATTTGCACTTCAATCATGATGTTCACTGCCAGGTAAAATCAGCACAAGCCTTAGCCTGTACTTGGGACAAAAATGACAAAAGGTTGATGAGCCTTGATAGACAGAAAATGGAGAAAAAAATCTGAGAAGCCATTACAGAATCAAATGCAAGCAGCTGCAAGAGCTAAGCCCAGTTCTGTGATGGTCATATCCTCACCTTGGTTATTATTTTGTACCTTGTTACTAGCCTGTGATTGGTGCCTATAAATGCAAAAATTCAGCTCAGCTGGAAATAGATGTGCTCTACACCAATTAGTATCTCATCCACTCGAAAATACAGAAAAAGGCACAGCTACGTAAGCTGCAAAACTGAGTGCTGGCAGATGAGGCTCTGGAAACACATCCAAGAGGGTCAGGTGGGAACTGAGAAACAGAATGTCAGTAGGAGGAGAGGAAGGCTCTGTGGGGGTCATCGCTCCCAGAGTTAGCAACAGGAGATCGGGTTTCACGGTGCTCAGTCGGCAGACTTGGATATGCAGGCATCCTTATGTCAGACGACTCACTCCTGACTTACATGTAAGGCTGCTTGGCAAAAACCACCGCAAGCCTAGGGGCTCCTGAGAAAGCCATCATTTTGCAGCTTTTGAAGGCACTATCTGCATGCTGTCAAGTCACTGAATGCCTGCTGTAAAATTCAAGCCCTCAGTGAAATGCAGTTTCCACACAAGCAGTGCGGCGGATGAGGGGAGGGCAGCAAGGTGCAGGAACATAGCACACACCTGCTTCCCACAGACCCACAGCTCCCCACCCAGCCTGCCAGAGCTCAGCTAATCCATCCCACAGATCCTTTATAGTATCATCTCTTCTCTGCAGGGCTCTGCTCCAGTGTGGTTCAGGCTGTAGAACCCAGATGGGAGCTCTGGATGTTTTCCTTTCTATCCACAGAAAACCTTTTATCTTTCAGCTGCCAAAGGGGCATGTGGATCCTGACAGGAAAACGATCAGCAAGTCTCTCTATCAGCCAGAGACATCAGGGACACAGGCATGTTTAAGCCTCACTCCCATTCCCAGCCCTTATCTGCCCAGAGGGAGCCTGTGGCCCTTTGAAGGGCCCAAACTGCTCCCTCACCCTGCACAGTGTCCAGGGTGATGATCATTGTCCTGCCCAGATCCCCTGAGAGCTGTCTCACCTAACACCCTGGGAACAGCCCTGCTTTTTTTGCCAGCTATCTTGGATGAGTGACAAGGGGTGTTGAATGGGAGGTGTGACACCCATGGGGAGCCTTGCGATATGTCACATGCTTTCATCTGCTCTGAACTGGCACCAAGTGTGCCACATCACCTCTGCTTCTTGCCTAGTAATCATGCAAGAAATCTGCAATCTATTTTTATAAAAGGGCTGAGTACTCTTAAAGATGAGGGACTGGGGCAAGGAATATAACTAAAACAATAAGACAGGAAAGAAAGCACACACGTGTTCCCAGGTCTTCCAGTACAAGCTCCAGAAAGGTTATGTAAGGTGCTGTTCACATCCACTTTCTGCTGCTGTTTGGAGCTAATGCACAGTCCTGGAGACAAGAAGCTTTCAGCCCTGGAATACGTGCCCTCAGCCTCCCTGGGCAGTGTCCTCCTGTTCTGCCTGGGGGAGAGGCAACTAGCAGCAAAAAGAGCATGTAATCAGCTGTAATTGAAACCCACCACCTCCATCCCACCTACCAGCAAAGGCTAGGGCTTCATACAAAATGTCCCTGACTCCCACAGAGAGGCGTCTGTCCTCATGAGCCTCCTGGGAGCGAGCAAGAGCCCTTTTCTCACAGGAAGGAAAACTGAGGAGTGTGTGTGCTAACCATGGATTGCCAAGCCATTGCATGGCTGGGCGCAGGTCTGTGCAATGTCCTGCTTGTAATGCCAGAATTCCTTCATGTGTACAACAGGTCTTGAGTGGGGTAGTGGCTTCTGTGTTGTGACTGATAAGGGGAACGAAAATCTCTACAGCATAGGACTGCGTGGCTGCTGGCTACCACAGGACCTGAAGCAAATCAAACCCAATGACCTCTCTGATCAAGGTTTCTTTGCCATATTGTCCAATGTTCATCCAATAAAACAAACTTTTATTTTCAGCCTGTCACAGCATAGCACTGAAATGCAGATGTGGTAAACTTTCTCAGGCATTAAAGTGCTAAAATGAAACAGTCATTGCAGTAAATTTTGTCCTTCAAGTTCTTAAGCAGGACACAGACCACCACATCCTGAGTCATCCAGACTCACATCAGCACAAACTTGCTGTCTATACCCAGGACTGCCCTTTTACGGTAAATCCACCTCCCTACCAGCCTGGCACAGCACAAAGCATTTAGCAATGAATAATATTTCTGCACCAGTAGGAACATCCCTGCAGTTTGAGGATGCAAACAGTTTCCTCCTGGCAATCCACAGTGCAGCTGCCAAAGGCTACCAGTCTGAGCTGGAGCCTCAGTGTTATTTTAAGCACTGTTCCCAGCTGCAGCAGCACTGTGTTTGCCAAAACCCTTCCTTCTAGAAAGGAAGAAAACTAGCCAGGCCATATGGTGGCTTTCAGGGAGATCAAGTGTTGATTTTCCCAGCATGTCATGAGGATAAAACTAATCCACACTTTAGCATAGCAGGTGAAGAATCTTGCACACCTTGCATGTTCAAACCCATGTATTTTGTCTGTCCTTTTACCTCTCAATTTATATGTCCCTCAAACTCCAGCTTGATGCCAGGACCTAGATGAATACACCTTGTTTGTGCCTATCACTGAACAAATATATGGAACAGCCACTGAGCTGTATTAAAAGTCAAAGGTAGGGACCCAACTATAAGTGAGGATAAATGAGGTCTTTGAGGGACAGGAGACTGGTGTCAGACTGACACAGAGCAGAATGCCAAGAATTTGTGCACTTCTGACTCACCTCTGGCTAGAGAAGGGTGATTAAGATAAGGGCTCTGCTCCAAACATTTTGGGACAAGTTCTTCTGCTTTTCTGCTCCCCTGCCAGAATTGAAAAGACACATCCACCTGGTACCCGGGTATTAGGGTAGACACAAGTTGTTTCCACAGAACATTCCCAGCTTCCAACAGAGAGGTTTGCCTCCCCATATGCACAGTCATCCCAGGACACAAAACCAAACAGCTTCTGTTTTAACTACCTATCAAGAGACACATTCAACTATCATCTCAGTCAATTTAGCAAATGTTTGCCTTAGATAAAACAAAACTGAAGAAAGGTGAGAGCCTTGTGTAATCTAAATCACATTTACTCCCACACACAGAATAAATAAAAAAATCTTTTCTATTGTGCACTGCAGCCTATGGAAAAGTACGTATTTAATAAACATCCCCATTCTAAAACCAGTTAAAGAAGGGGTGTAATGAGCCATATAGGAAACACATTGGGAAGATGAATCCAAGTGCTCAGTCAGCTCTAAGGTCTCCTAGCTTCAGTCTGGCTTTCCTATGGCAGATCACAGCAGTCAATATCAGCAAAGTGAAGCAGACCCGCTGGCAAAGAAAATGGCTGTCTGAGTTACAGGATTAGGCCCGTGGCACTTAAAGTAATGGTTGGCATAGTGCTTCAGTCACAAGAGAGAGGCTGATGGCAATACTGCTTAGGGGCAATTCCTCTCAGTTGGTGTTATTTAGATTATGTAGAGGCAACATCCTGATGCACACCAAAACCTTTGGAGAAGCCTAAGTTTACAAAGGGTCTGACACAAGGTTAAGACTGCTTGTCTGAGATGGAGCCCAAGGTCATGAGAGCTGCATCAAAATAAGGCAGTCTGGATGTGCCACACAGCCTGAGTGGAATCTTTTGTGGTATGAGACAAAACAGGAGTTGCACAGAGCTGGTCAGGCCCCCAGATTTCCCTTAGCCACATGGTCCCAAAGCTCTGTTCTTAGCTTGCGTGCAGGCTTGCTAACTGTTAACCACCCACTGCATGGTTTAAATGAGGAAAGGAAAACAGTTTCCAACACTCTTAGCTGTTGCTTATGCAATACTTAACATTATTGTTGCTCAAAGGGTCTCATAGAAGCTCCTGCTTGGCCCTCCCTAGTCCCAAAAGCCCTGTTGTTCCTGAGAGATATTAGGTAGCACTTACATCTTCAAGACTGTGTAGATTCAAGTCCAGAAAGGACTTAAGCTTAAGTAGCAGGTTATTAGAAAAAATTCCTACACTCCACCAGACGTTTTCAGTTATGTGCTGTCCAACAACAATTTTTAAAAAATCTGTTCCATCTTTTAGTTGGATGGGAAAGAATTTGTGATTGAGACTTAGACATCTGTTTTTCTGATAGCTGTGTAAGTTGAGGAACCCTGAAGACTAAATGGCTGTGATGCCATTTCAAAATTAAGAACTGAAAATACTGATTGCCCACTCATGTCTTTAGGCAGGGGGACAGTGATAGACATTGCTTGAAATAGTACTGCTGAAAGGTATGTGTATAACTGGTGAGGAAAAAGTGTCCTATCATGCATGTAATTTGTAATAACCAATGCATGCAAACGGAAAAATACTTCAGGCTAACCCAGAAGAGATGACATGTGGATGCAAGAAGTGAGGTCCTAATGTCAGAATTGCATGCAGGTGAGAAATCAGTTGGCAAATATGGTTATGACAGATTGCTCCAGAGCCAGGTATGTGATTGCAGAAAAGGAGATTGGATGACAAAGACAGAAAACTGTATGGAGGAAGAGAAGGCCAGCAGAGAATCTCAGCTGTTTGTTCTGAAGATACAAAGCACTGAGGCTGCAGGAGCTGCTTCTCTCACCAGACTCAGCAAAAGCTGAGGTTCTGAAACCCCCAGTGGTGATGAAATCTGCTCATTCTCTAACTGCACTGGATTACAATGCTAAACTTCAGAACTAGACTAAGATAATAATGAACTTGAATGGATTTTGCCATTGAATAGGTGTCTGCCCCACTGAGTATCCAACGGCCTCTGTAACAAGAGCCCCTTCCACAGTTTGGCTGCTTGGGCTCAAGGTCAGCTCAGATATAGCTGCTGGCTGTGGTTGGGACAAGAGCTATGAGAAACCTCATCACAGCCTCCTCCCTTCACCAAGTAGCCACATTTTCCTTGCCTCGGCTAAATTATGATTATGCCTACACCTGCCCAGTACCTTGCTCACCCAGGCCCCTTTCTGCCTTCCTAGCTTGACCGTCTGATCCCTGCAGACTTGCCTGATGATCACTGTGACTGGCCCCGGTTACTGTCACTTGACCTGCTCTGCTTGCCTTGCTCAGGTACCCTGGGACTGTATCCATGAGGCTGCTGCCCTACTGTCACCCTTTTTCTCCAGTTCATCTTCCCTTACAGAGCAGCTCCAATCACAAATCACTATCAACAAGAAATTCTCCTTTAGAATGCACAAGCTTAGAAGACCATCGCACCCCCAACTAAGGCCTACAAGATCCAGGGGTACCTGTACAAAAGTAAATATAGCCAGATGCAATTGCAGGAAGATCACCAAAAGCAAAAATGCCTGACTGCTGCAAAAATAGTAAACTCTTTGGACAATGAGCAGTTCTCCAACTACTGCCTCAGGGCCCCATTGGAGAACATGATGGTGTAAGATGCTCACATCCATGAGAGCTGGTTCTTTCAATACTGGCTGCAATCTGTGACAGATAACCCCATCTGTGCTTTAAAAAAAAAAATTCAAACCTGTAATTTGTTATAAAGTTAAGATACTACAGCATGATTTGGGGAGAAAAGAATAAATTTCAGAGCAAATTTTGCAGGCATGAAGTGTACAGACTTTGGTTATATTTAGTAAAGCAATTATGGTTCTACTTTGTGTTGGAGTGCTATCAGTTGATCCTGCCTCTTTTCATTCCACTCAGATTTGTTCATTGTTAAATTAATGAGGACTTAACGGAAAGTAAATCACATGCCATTTAATAAGATTTCAGATGAAGTAGCAAAGAGCCACAAAGCATGTTGAAGTCTACTTGAAAACCCCAGAGCTTTGTTCATCCTTCGTCACAATTATTTCCTTTCCCTGACAAAGCAAACTGCAGTGTCCATTGTGCCCAAGCATGAAGACAAAGCTTGTTAATCCTTGTTAAGATACTCTGACGTTTGTTATTGTCATGTTCACTCCAGATTTTTTTCTAAAGCTTAGTCTCCTTGAGCCTGATAGCAATATGCCTACAAACTTTTCATGTTACATTTAAATAAGGTCTTGTTAAGCCTAGCTTTAGTAGGACATCTTCTCCCTTTCCTTCCACGTCAAAAGGACCAAAAATATAAAAATTTCACTAGAAACAGCAGATTAATTAATCAAATAATATGACCTGCATGATATAGAAAAGCCTTCCTTCTTTTCCCTTAATCTGCATAGCCTTGGAAGGCTACTAGAAGTTTTATCAAGGTGTACTATGAACTTTCAGAGCACCACTTGCATTTACTATTTCAGCATGTGCCATCTGAGGAACATAATGTAATAAATGGTGGTTTCCTCACCTGAGCACATTCATAGCTAAAGGCCACATACAATTTGCACTGTAGAACTTGTACACCCAACCCTTGCCTACACATCAACCAATGAAAAACTAAAGTTGCTCAGCCTAAAGCATCTCGTGGTGTGTTTGTTCTGCATCCATGCTGACCCTGCCAGCTTTCATTTAAGATGCTCCTTCTCTTCTAGAAGTGGTTAGATTCCCCTGCTTAGAAAACTGCTATTTTATTTTTCTGTTCTGCCCCAGTGCTTTGTGCTCCTGCCATGTTCTGCAGAGGCTGCAGTTGCTGGCAGAAATGGAAGTGCCATGATGCATGCAGACTTCTGTTGCTGATGAGGCCAGCTTGAACATTAGGGTAACCTTGTCATTGTGACAGGTGAGTAAATTCACCTAGAAAATCTGATTCTTTTAGGACTTAATGCTACTTTGCAGAACATTACAGGAGGTAGAAATATTTGTTTTAATTTTAGACAGTCTGGATCTGGGGAGGAGTGGAAAAGTAGTTTGGAAGACAAAACACTGTAAGACACCTTTTGTTAAAACAAGTGAAAAAGCAATTCATTTTGCATGCTATTATTTACAACAAACTTAACTGACGGTCTGTTCAGTCTCCTCCCAGTTTATCACAAAACACAGCACTACAGCACTTTGAATGGAATATATGACTAAAGGTAGCCTACCTATGCATTGTTCAGTCTCCGTATCTGTTGGAATGGTGAAGGATTTCTTGCATGCACCTGCATTAGAAAAAATTTTTTTCAAAGGAAATTATGAAATATAAGTTCCTGTAGTGCATAGTCCTTCATCAATACAGCTACATTTCTTAAAGCAGAAAAATGTGAAATGATGGATTTATGGCAGAGAAGAGCAAAAGTATAACCTAGGATTCAAAAACATGACCTAGGAATCAAACCCATGTTGTTCTGGCTTTCACACTGACAGCAGACGAAAACAGCTTGGAAAGATCCCTGTTCATGTAACTGTGTCTCATGGAATGATGTGGCAGGGACAAAGGCACAGCATCACAAGTGAATCTAAACCATCTGTTAAATGTCATCATGCACAAAACATGTTACTTCATAAGCTCCAGATCCAGGCATTTAGATTCATATTCTAGCTGGCATATCAAATAAAGAGTAGAAAAACCTCAAGCTAACAGAACAGAAATATTAGCCTTAATAAAAATGGTATGCAATTAATTCCTTGGTTCAGAGAAAAGCCAGAAGGGGCTTAGCAGACAGACACTGTGTGCCAAGACCTGTACTAAACTGTCTGATGTTTTGCAAAAGCATTTCAAAAGCCCTGTGGAGGACCCAGAGCTGGAATAGCTGATCACAACTGAGAGACCTAGTAAAGAAAAATAAACTTCTTGTTGCACTGGGAAAAATTCTGAAATCCTCAGAGCAAGGTGATGCCACTGTTATTCTAAATATCTGCTTAAAATTATTTGGAGCACAAACCCAAGAACTCAAGGCCTAAAGACAATCTACTTTTATAACAGTTTTATTCAAGTCTGTGTGCTCTAGTGTTGAGACAAGGCCTAGATCAGCATTACACTGTAATACAATAATTTTAGCCATTGAACCAAGCCTGCTTGGCATCCTTGGTTTACAATTTACAGTACATCCAAAAAAAGAGCAAAGAGAAAAGAAATCCCAAAACGTCAACAACTTTCATTAGCTCTTTGCTTCACTTAAATATTGTTCTAGAACATAAAATAATTTAATACAAAAAGAACTGTAATCCAAATACACATAATACATTGACACAGAACAGAGGAAAGATACAGTAGATTATGCACAAGAGTATTCAGTTGATGTGTTACCTACAGTGAAACAAACTGGACATTAATATAATTTAACTATTTAAGCCCAAGAGGGTCAGAGGCAACTAGTCCAGGTCACAAATAAAGCTTTTCAAAAAATAATGCAATCTTCTTTTCCTCTAAGCTTACTGCTGTACAGAAGTTAAAGGAAGGCTCCAATGAATCACTTTATTTGACAACATTTCATCACACAAACAAGAAAAACTTGGTGGCCTCTGTTATTTTACTCAATTCTGGGGTACAGTGCCATTTGTTAATGTAACTGCTTCATTGCAGGTTCTTCGGGCAAAACATACCTTCAGGCGCTACCTTCCATAGCAACGGACTTTTGAACACCAGGAACGGAAGAGAAGACATACAGAGGTCTCCAAAACCAGACTGAAATACTTGAGCTGTAAGATGAATCCCAGTCCTACAGAATTTGGAGTTCCTTATGAAGTACCCAATACCCTCCACACAGTGATTTCAACATAAGCAGGAACCATCCCATATCTCAAAGGATCAGACATGGGGGCATGATCTTACACTAGAGAAATCTACTCACCTGGTTATTCAGATTTACAACATTGTACCTAGGAAAGTCAGGTCACCGATTTTTGCATCTGGCTTGAAATAGAAGCAGGAGCAGATCCACAATTAATAAGGCAAAAGAAAGAAGTAGCTTATAAAAAGAGGGAGGAAATACATTCTCTGGCTAAGAAATTCTTGGACTTTCAAAGCCACAGAAGAGACATTGTTAAAAGCACAGGTATTTTCCCTGATTTTTCCACCACTGTTGCCTGCCCATTCCATATAAGCATCTCAAATCAGGCAAAATATCTCAGGTATTTCCAGCTTGTCCTGAATTTATGACAATGAAATCATAATACAGCAGCACAAAGTGCTGTGCTGACAGCTGACAGGCAAGAATCCTAGAACTCTAGTCAAAGTGGCGGACGTTGATCACTGCTGAACTTGTCAGGTCTATCCACCAGCCTGGAGGAATGCATTTGTAAAATAAGAAACACCTGAGATCAGGCCTCAGGTTAAACTGCCATTTGCACACACGCAGCCTCCAGTCACCACTTACTGCCTCTTTACAGCTAGCAATCTGCTAATGCAGTTGTTGCTCTTTCACCCCAGGTCAGAAAACATTCTCAAAGCTTACCCTGCTTATGGTTAGAAGTAGCAGTCAAATAGGCATGGCATGTGCAGTCATGGAAAGGCCACAAGAGTCAGCAATCAAACCAAAGCATTTACCCAGCGGCTTGTTGAGGAACTTTCTCCTCAGGTTAATTGACTCTTTCCTCTGACAATCAAAGTAAAGAGCCTGGTCCTTCACAATCAGTCTCTGCATGACAATCCCCCAATTCAGATTAAAAGAGCTTTGCTCAATTGGGGTCTTGTGCATTTTGACCCACAAATACATTCCACTGACTTCAGTGATGCTTAAGTATGTGATGAAGAGCTTTCTGAATTGAGGCCTCTTCCCTTTTAACTTGAAAGTTAATTACCCTAAATACAAACTTTTATTACCAGATGTTCTTGGGTTTATGTGGTATTTATAACTGCCAAGCATGAAGGGCACCAGTGCCTTTAGGTGGATCTAGGTAAATTCTGCAGTACAAACCCAGCCATCCTCCTAAGATATCTATGCTGCAAAAAAATGGATCCTACTCTCTGCCAAGAGCACTGGCCAAATTCAACCAGTTCAACTGGCAAACACTCTTAAGTACCGTTTTTTACTTACTTTTTTTTTTCCTGTGGCTATATTCTTTACAGTCTAGGGTATCTGGATGTTATAGTTGTCAAGACAACCTTTAAATTAGAGCAAAGGAAGAACTGATGGAGCAACAACTGCTCGAGATGCAGTGTGAAAAGTCAGCTCAGACATACTAGCTGCTCTGTTCAGATACAAATGCTAACCCTGTTGACACTGTAAGAGCTGCTCAATAAAGCATGCAAGACACAAGAACAAGCCTACTATGAATATCTGGGCAATCAGTGGAGGGTGACAACTGATTTTGTGACATTGACTGGGCCTGGGAGAAAACAAATTACCCAAGTTGAGAAGTGGCCACATTCCCAAATTCCAGCAGAACTCAAGGAAGCAGCTCTGTTCACCTCCAGATATAGTTAAGACTCAAGAAGCTCAGTGTTCAACTGAGGTATGCCAAACAGTAACCAGAGGCCAGGCTTGTTCTGAAACTTAATTGCTGTTAGCAGCATTCTTGAAAAACACCAGCATGTCTTCCTGCGCCATTATAACCTCTGCAGCTAAGACCACAAGACACAGAAGATCAGGACATGGCTAGAGCAATGTTTCTTCTCTCTCAGACCCATATGCCTCTCCAAGACGAGGCCAGCTTTATCCAACCTCAACATCTGTTCTTGAGAAAATGCTCAATCAAAACAATCAAGGTAGAATGGGAGACAGTGCTAATCAGTCAGAAATAGCATATATAGAATGCATTATTCTGGTCTTAATGTTGGGCTTTCAGCCACACTGTACACAATGTAGATTCTCACTAGCTATCCTGGCAACTAAAATTTGAACATGGACAAGATCCTAGAGATGTATTTCTGAGTAATGAAGGGCCTTCCCCCTACCTCCCTCCATGATTGTTTTTCAAATTGCTTATTTTAAGCAAATACAACTTTGGCATTGCTCCTGCAGATTAGTTCTAAGCCCCCTTTTTCTAGCTGTGCGTCCATCTGACCCATCAGCTACAGACCTAACAGTAGCCCACTTCAAGCTGGGTTAATAAATCCACTACACTGCACACTAAAAATGTGTCATAGTTCCTTAATGTTAGTTCTATTGGGCTGCCTGCACATTATTAGCATTCAGATACAGGAAGGACTGTATTAGGAGCTGATACACTAGGAAAACAAAACTGCAAATGCAGGAAAACAATCAGGATTGTGTAAAGCTCCACTTTAAGAGCACATGAGAATATTACTTTTTAAAAAAAAAATCTGTTTTGAAAAAAGAGACTATCACTTTTGAAAGCAGTAGTGACCAATATGAAATCATCACCTTTTTGTCTATGGACAATCAACTCTTCCACAGGTTAGAAACCATCAAGAAAAATGCCCCGCTTTGTCCTTTATTGTTTATTTTGGAGACATAAATATCCAAAGCAAGTATAATCTTCACTTAATAAGCTGGTTTTACTTTTCCATCAGGAATTTGCATGTGAAAAGCCAAATACAAGTTTGCCTCTGCCTTCCCATCTCATTCCAAGCTTAAGTGCTTACTTAGAGCAATTCTTACCAAAACTTAGACTTTCTTTCCATTCTATCTCGACAAATGAGGTAGTTCAGGGTAAAACAAACCAAACCAATCAGAAACTGGGTCAGTTGGATGGGGCTTTGAGTAACCTGATCTACTGGAAGGTGTCCCTGCCCATAGCAGGGGAACTGGAACTAGATGACCTTTAAGGTCCCTTCCAACCCAAACCATTCTATCAAACTAAGTAAATGTACATTCCTCAGATTCTTCATTAGGACCCAGCTTACCGATGATGCCAACAGTTTACCAAGTAGCTAGTATTCCTCTGTCCTCTGACTTACATTAAGAAGGATAATTTCACTCTGTTATTTCCTGCCAACCCCCGCTTCCACTTCACCCACTTGTATCTTATGCTTTTAGCTTGGAAATCTTTTAGGCCAAAGGACGCCTGAAACGTGTATGGTTTTCTGCCTTACACTTGTTACTATGGCAACAAGAATAAATAACCAACAAAGATGGGATGGGGCCAAAACCCTAATGGAGAGACAGGGAGAGGCAGTGATAGTGCAGGGTTCAACACAGGGGTGTAAATGGGAGGACACGAAATGTTTCCTGTGATGGTATTTGGCCTGATGTGCAGAGAACACAGTACTGAAAGCTACAGCTAGGAGGTCCCTCCAAAAAACCAACCTCAGGCTCCAGCAAGGAGACGTGCTGAGATGGAAGGCACCTCAGAATACAGGATGCACCTAACACATACATATATATATTTGAGAGGCCTAAAAACCAAACCAAAAATAAACAATATCCCCAAAGAAACAGAAAACCAACAAACAAAACCACAGAGTTCAAGAAGCCATTCTCAGTAGGAAAATGTTCCTGATCAGGAAAAGGAAGATTTTTCCCTTGTGTACAAAAGGAGATAAAATGTATTTCTTGTATACAAGCATTGATGAAGTGCTGAAGATTTTCCAGTTGCAAAAAACGGGAGATCCTTGTTAGAAATGAACAATAATAATTCCTGTAGCTACATCAGACCCACTACCCAGTCACCAGTGGGAAGTTACTTGTTAACCAAGCACACACCTCTTAGCCTGGGAGTGACTACTTTCAACATACAAAAATAAAGCTGATGTAGGTAATTTCAGAAGTTGTGTTCATCTTGGACCAGGGGCAAAACTGTTTAAAAAAGAGCACGGGAAAAAACAAAAGCAAATGCACATTTTAACTGCAGCATGACTTTCTACTAATGCGTTCAATAGAGGGAGCACCAGAATAAGCCACAGATTCATTTCCATAATGCCTTATGAAACTGTGAAAGTAAGGTTAATGAGTTCTTGAGACTGTATTGTTTGTTAAACGCCATTAAAAAAAAAAAGAGAAAAAATTTAACCCAAAAACTGGATTGAAAATAGAGGGGAAAAAAAGCAAATTTGGTTGAAGATCCTTTCTGTCCAGCTAGCTACCATGTTACTGGCTGTGCAAACCGTCGTATTCTAACATTAAAACAGTAAACTTAATAAAAACTGTAATAAGGCATTCTTTCCTATAGATACCTTAATTATATCATCAATCAAAGGTTTATAAAGTCTGAAAGTTATGCTCTAGGACAGAGAGTCATTTTGGTTCTTGTATTTGCTGTATTTATTGCTTGCTTGCAAATATGTTTTAACATGTGTCTATCCCCTCACCTTTAATATCCAGTTTTACCCAAGTTAGTCTTAAATGAGTTCAAAACATGGAAGCTAAGAAACTGTTCTGCAGTGACAGGATAAGGATCAGAAATCTTTCCAAATGTAAATGCCCTTGATTCATACAAAAAAACCCCCAAAGCCAAAAGGACTTAAATCACTCTGCAAGATCTAACCCTTCTTATTCACCACAGAGTTGGTAAGAGTTCTTAAGAGTATCTCCAAAATGCATGGAAAAGGTTAGAAAGCAATAAGCATGTTTTCCAAGAAGAAAGATTTCAAAAAACCAAAAAGAAACAAACCTATTAACATTACCTTAAAATTACTTGCAAAAATAACAGGCTATCATTGAATTTTGGGGCACAGGAACAGGTTTGGTTCCATACATCTAATGAGACTCCAGCTCCCATATTCATCCCACAGAGATGAATAGGTTTCAAATAAAAATTAATCTCAAGATAGAAAGGTGACTCAAGGTGGGAGGTTTCCTGTCATGTTTTATTTAACACAGCACTCCAGAGGCAAAGACTTTTCTTTACTTGACCATTACTGCCTCACCTTCAACCCAATGAGAGGTATCCAGTTTCGTGACATTTTGAAGTAACATCTCTACGCAGTATTGTCCACAATGTCTTAAGATAACAGCATGCTAAGAAGAGGAAGGCAACTACTCCCATTCCTAGAGGTACAGACAAACACTTCATCATAAAACCATGCCAAACCAGAACAGGTCTTTCCACATCAATAACAGAAAATTCACTTTAAAAATACTCATTTTGTTAGAAAACTATTACAAAAAGAGTATTTTCACTGAGGTTCCCTGCCCCATAGTGAATATCAACCCATTGTAATAATAATCTGGAGGGAAAATATGTATAAAAAGTTACATTTGCACCTCTGAAAATGATTGAAAGGAGATTAAGACCTACTTGCTGGTAAAACAGAGCACTGTGAAGTGCATAAGAAGCATCAGTATTAGAAAAGAATCCATAAATATTTAATCATCTTAGTTTTCACACAAAAGCTTTCTTCTCTCTACTTGTCCCACACTCAATTTCTATGAAACCAGTAAAAATGTATCCAAAAATTTGTCATTTTTTGCACTGGTTGCTATGTCTGTGCCTTCCCCCCAATATTACAAGAACACTAAACAGGCTACAAGGATAGCAGATTTTGAAGGGCTAACAAGCTTCTTTCTATTTCCTAAATCAGCACATCAATTACATAAATTAGCGATATACTTTGCCAGCTGACTAAACAAAAATACAAATATATTTCTAAACCACAAACATTTCTCTCAGCTACAATCTCATTACTACTATCAGTTAAAAAACTGCCACTTCCTCTTTGTAAGGCCTGTAATCAAACACATTTTTCTCCATTCTTTTGTCATTGTTTTAATCTGCTCAGTGACTTTCATGTTATCTTTTTCTCATTTTCTCAGCCAAGAAAATGCGCAACTTATTCAGACATTTAGGAAACAATATATTTATTAGAATTTTTTTTAAGTAAGATTTTCACCATCTTCCTCAATAATACTACTAGAAAGGTAGGTCAGTGACCAATATTCTGACACTTTTGTTTCCCTGAAAAATGGGAATACTAGCAACCAGTAGGAAAAAAAGATTTCTTGAGCTGACGGGCTCGTACCTTCTCACTATCTAGTGGACTATAGTCGATCACTCCTTTGGAGATTTGGAACACCTCAGCTCCCACAATTGCAAAGGAAAAACCCCAAGAGATTAAGAAAGTAGAGAATTCAAGCCAGGATGGGACAGATGGATTTGAGAGAGGTTTTGACCTAGCTTAAACATGCACACAGACTCTGGGCCTTAGCGCACTGGCTGCAACAGCTTTTGGAGTGCATGAGGTAAAATACCTTGACAACTCTTTGTCTTAAGAGCCCTCACTCTGCCTGCCAGAGAATACCCCACCACCTACTGAAGTCAGGAGCCTTGTTTCCACAACTGACTCCTCTTGCCTGATACCTCAGGTTGGCTACTGGAAGACAGTTATGGGTGGATGCTCAAAGACTACCTCAGGTTAATTCACATGCTAGATTCAATGAAGATAACTGCACTGAAGAAGCATTAAAAAAAACCCAACCAAACAAGAACCACAAAACAAACACACATCAACCAATATGCTTCTAACTAGTCTTTCTGGCAGCTTTGTAATAACAGTGTCTAGTTTGCTAACCCTGACCTGGATCCTTGACTCTTGTCACCTGTCCTACCAAGTTATTTGATGTAGCAATGTCCACTTGGTATTAGAGAAGATGCTCTTTGGAGCAAAGTACTTCTCAAAGTTCAACCGCACACCACTTTCACCAACTGATTATATAGAAGGGGGAGAGAGGCAAGGGGGAGTTTAATACCTCATCCTCAACTTTCTTAAGCAAAAGAGGTGACAGAACAACTTGCCTTTACAGTTGTCTTTCCTGGGAACTTGACAGAAACCTTAAAAGTTCACCTGGTGAAATCAACTGGCTAGCTATTAGAAAGTTCAGCAGGCTGAGTTATATCAGTACGACCTAGAAAGATGACCTCCCACTTCATGCACGTAAATGGATTTTAAAGATTTCTGTTCAAACTGAGCTATTCCAGGTGATGCCTTTGCAGAGCAGATGATACCCCCTATGATATTTATAATTATACCTTTTGGATAGAAAACATTACATTTCAGAACAGCTAATCTAGTTTTGTTCCAGACTTTTTTAAATGGTAAGGAAGACTATTAAAAATAGATTATTTTAATGTTCTTCTTTTAAGTCCCTCTGACACAGCCTCTTACTGAGATTACACAAAGGTTGATTTATAGCACAATCAAAATTAGCAATCTGTTGGATGAGTTTTATCTTTTTTGCTGGTGTCTGGGTCACAAACGGAGTTTTCAGAAATGGAAAGCAAAAGGATGCTTAAGAAATCAATAATGCTAAAGGTCTAAATTTAACAAAAGAGTCAGAAATGTAAGTTTTCTTTAAGTACCTGAATCCCACATCATAATACCTTGTCTACAGTCAGCAGTCTCTCCAGCTTCAACATCTAGTGTAGCACCATTAAGGCTAGCTCTAGAGCATTCAATGGGGAGGGCAGCAGAAAGTAATTCTGCCACTATGCATTTTCCATGGAACGTGACAAACAAGTAATATGTGACAAAACAAAACATACTGTAATTGCTTGAATAAAAAGGTGCACTTTACTAATGGGAACATGCTGGTTTCAGTCCTCACACAGAACTAAAAAGCCTTACGTACAGTTCTTCCCCACACATGCTGGTTTTTAAAATCAGGTTACAAACATCTAAACATGCAGCTTCTCTCTGCTGACAGCTGCAGGAAGTATTCGGCTCCACTGCCTTCACAACAGGACTGGACTGCCCCAACAGGCCAAGCACTGCATTGGCAGCACCGTCAAATGAATTATTTGCAACCAAATATCAGCAGCTTAGCAAAACGATCGCAGATCTGTACAAAAACAATGAACAGACATGCTGTACCCTGCAATAAAGCAGACTACTCTATTACACTCAAATAAAGGCCACATCCCTTATATATAATGCCAAATTTGGGGAAGACTGAAGCTCTCTTTACAGCCAGTAAGACATAACTGCAGTGGCACAGACACACTTGAAGTCTTTGTACAGAAAACTCTGAGCCACAGGCACACACTATTTGTGTGATTTCCTCCTTCCAGACAGGGGTCTCTTCTTGCTCCAGATCTAGGAGTGTTTTACATATTTGAACAAGAATAAAGTTTTACATGTCTATAGTGCCTTTCACTCAAAGATCTCAAAGGACTTTATACCTATTACATACGTCCCAACCCCTCCCCTTGTGAGGTAGGTATTATTCCTATTATTTACAGATGGGGAAATTCAGGCACAGAGGTTACATTATTTGCCCAGGGTCACACAGTGAGTCAGTGACAAAATAAAACAGAATCCAGATGTTCTGATTCCTGTTTGCACAATCCAACTACTAGCAAGCCTCATTTTCAAAACAGCCTTAAACAAGTACCAGTGTGCATAAGAACAGTCTTGGGTTTCATGGGTCACTCCTAAAAGGCGTAACAAAGGAGAAAAAAAATAGAAAGAAAAAAATATGGAAACACGTAACTTCTGCAAGCCAACACATCTTTAAAGAAAGTTTCTGCTAACTCCCCTCTCAAAGCTGAGGCAACCTGACTATGAGCCTGAGAAACAGGGTGGGGAAAAAAAGAGACTGATGGAACAAAAGTCTGAAACAAGAACAAGCTCAACAGCCATACCATAAGCTTTCATCTTGAAAGCACAGGGTCATAAAAAAAATAGGGCTGACAGGGACCTCAAGAGACCACTGAAGTTCATCCAACCTACCTTGAAGCCAGGATCAACTACATCTACTTGTTTCCAACGGTGTGGTTCACCTGCTCTCAAAGACCTCCACCAGCGGAGATGCCATGCCCTTCCCCTGCCATCTGTTCCACCTTACGCTACCACATGAGCAAAAGAGAATGAAGAAGTCTTAAGATAGCTACTTCTGCTCTTTCAGTGGGGGTATGATGATTCCCAGGCCTGTCTAATGATCTGAATGTATTTCAGAGAAGGTAGTCTCCAGATATTTATTTGTTTCTGTTCTGGATTCCTTGGGAAAACATCAAACACTGATGTCTGCTGTAGTGTAATATTTGAGTTTTGAAAATACTGATTAATACCAGGATAGAGACCAATATACTTACTGCAAATGCCAAATTCTACAAGGTCATTAACAAAAGACTTTGATGTGATAATTTTAGCTCATTGCAGATTCAAACTGCAGTAACAGGGCAGGAAAGACTACAGAAAAACCCCACAGCAAAAGTCAGCAGCTCAGAGTTGCCAAGTTTCACCCAAATGCAGACAAAAATCAGGCAGCTGACAACACATCTTCAGCAGAGACAGCACCATATGATCTCTCTAGCATCCCTCCATCTCATCTGTCTTCAAAGTGCATTCTCAGTGCAAAAAGTAGGATTGAATTTAGAGGGGCTCACTGTCCCCAGTGGTTTCATATTAAGACCAGAATTCTTGCTTGAGTTCATATGCTGCAGCTTTGTGTGTGTTAAGTTCACTTCTGCATAGCGGAATGGTGCTGTCCTGGCTCTGCCCCTCAGCATCTATGTCCAACAGTGTCCGCTCCTCTACAGGAGGACCCACCTGGAAAGGAAGCAGTGCAGGCAGTCCAGGTCTCTCTTCTACAGTGCTGCTGCTACTAGCAAAACAAGAGTCCAGATTGCTTGGAGTATCAGTACTTGAACTGTTGGCAGAAGATTCACCCTTGGCATTGCTGGGTGACACAAACCACCAGGGATCAAGCCGCTGCCGACTGGCTGCAGGACGTGGCCGGGGCAGGAACTCCAATGTCTTGGGTCTTTCCAGTGTGGGATCCTGCTGTGCATTCCATCGTCTCGGGGTTGGAGGAAAAACAAGGTTGGGGTCTGGCAGGCGAGGGACCTCACTTGGATCTTTGCTTGGACTAGGTGTTTTTAATACACCTGTCCAAAACAGACAACGTAAGAGAAGAGGGAAACACGTTAGATGGCAATGCTAAGTGGTTCCTACAGATCTTAGTTCACTTTATGTACAGTGCATTTTCAAAGCAGAAAGCCTCAGTTCAGAATCTACAAACTCCGTATCTTCAAGATTATGGCAATCTGAAGTGACTGGCTTCTTTACCCCTACCCTGTTCTTAACACATTTCAAGACACCTGTTTCACTGACCTAGAACAAGCACCAGGTTTGGATCATTCTCTCATGTGTTTTCTTCAATTTTCAGACTGGAGAGCATGGATTTGACCTCCTAACAGAGGAGTGGACTCTCCAAGTCCTTTGGAGGGCACACTACCCACTAACAGCTTGAATGGATCAGGGAGACACTTGCACAGCAAGATACATGACACCTGTTTGCCATGAGCAGGACCAACTTCCTGGAAGAGTCACTTAACACTGCTTACTGCAGATGCTTCCTGGTTTCTTTTCATTTAGGGGTGGGGGTGGTATTTGGTTGTTTGGTTTTTTTTTTTTTACGAACACAACATAACTTGTACATGTTCATGAATACCATTTTAATGAATACTTTTCATCTGAATTAACCCACATTTTACTGCAGACTTCCATTCAAAAGACAACTTCATATTTTGTTTCACTTTTGGGAAAATGCTAATTAAATCAGATTTTAATTTATTATTCTAGTCCTTCCTTTTTTTGGTGACTTACTAGGGCAAAAACACAGTAAAACATCTTTTAAATTATGAAGTCACAGCCACTCAAAGGCTGCAACAGTGAGCACACCTACCCAGAAAGTTCCCTCTTGTTTGCAAAGGAATTAGAGCAACAGTAGCACAGCCTCAAACTGTTTTATGGATCCCATTTTCACCTTAGAGATCAGAATTTACTTTGAAGTACAAACAAGTGTATAAAGGCAATGGAGATGAAATCCTGAGAAGAATGTGCAATATTTGTAAATTGGTACCATTTTTGTCTAAGAAACAATATTATGCTCTGCCTCACAGCATGGGGGGGCAGAGAGAGTTCTTTAGTGTAGACATGCTGGAACTGAAACCATTACTGCATTATTCTGTTAGCTATTTGTGTAAAGATAGCCTCCACAAGCAATTCTTGTGGGCTGGTCATCTCAACGAATGTATAAGCAACAAGTAATTATACTGCTTCTGTCTTTATTCTGAAGAGGAAAAGGAAGATGGCTGAAAACCTACCTGCTCCCAGCGCTCCAGTTAAACAGCTACCAGAAGGGCATCCACTGGTTGGGCACCCATTGACAACCAGTCCACCCCCTTTGATGGCCCCATCAGAAGGTGTACGCCTGTGTCCGCCTTGCTGGGTGTGGGAAGAGACCGTCACGTGTGTGGGAGTCAAGGACTGGTTGGGGTCCTGTTTGAACCTCTCGATCTGGACATTGACCAGTGGGTTTGTAATGGCTGGCAAGGGAGCCCTGACTGTCACTGGGCTGACAGGCATCTCATAAACCACAATCTCATCACTGTCTGAGCGCAGCAGGGACCGCGTGGAATTACATTCGGAAATGGAAGACAGGGAAAGAAGGGTGAGGGATGTGGATGGCTCGCCTAGCAACAACAGGGGATCTTCCTTCTTGAAGATCTTCCGGGAAGGTGGACTAGTGCTCCTGCGTGGGCGTCCAGCTCGCTGAAAAATGCTGTCACGCTTCTTCTTCTCTTCTTTGGGCACCTCTGGCTCTTCCTCAATCAGCAGCTGACACTTCCCTGCTTCTAAGAGATCAAACCCCAGGCCTGCAGCCGCCAGCACTGCTCCACAGCCAAGCAATGCAACCTCACATCGCTTGTGGTGGGAGCCGCTACGTTTGAGGCTGTTGGTGGGTGTCAGCTGTGGGGTACTAGTAGCAGAGTTAACAGGGGTGGACTCCTCATTGGCATCACTAGAAGGGCCATCCCACTCTTCATTCTTCTGAAATGGGATGCAGAGGTATGACTGATTGTGCACAGGTGAAGGGTGCACTTTGCCCTCTCCATTAAAACATTCACTGTCCTCATCATCTGGAAAGCAAATGAAAATAGACTTTGTATCAATGTAACATTTTCACTGGCAAATTTAATTGTCTCACAAATATACTTCAAAATAAGCTTCTCCTCAAAAGATGCAACTGCTCTCATCACAAACATCATTCATCAACTCCCAAATACTCACAGGCTATTGTTTCCAAAGCAGATAGGCTGAGACAAGTAACTGGAAACACTATCAAAGTGAAAGAAATTAGTGAAGCATTCATCCACTCGGGATTAATTGCAGAACAGCATTTCAAAAGCAACCAACACCTCAGTTACTTCTAGAGTAAATTTACGTGTTTGTGAGTCAGGACCAAAAGGTAGGAGAATTTTAAGGATTGCTCCTTGCAAGTGAAGGTGTAAGCATGCTGCACATGTAAATATCATTACACAGGACATGAGCTCAGAGACAGCATGGAGCTAGGGGAGAATTAAGCTTGTTAGCTTGACAGAGGGAGAAGCACAAGCAGTGAGGTGAACAAAAAGAAAAGCCAGAAGGAGAAAGTGGATACTTGGCAAAGAATAAAAGAAAACCACATACCAAACAAAATGAAAACATTACTGTAAGGTACCAGGAGAAGGTCAGGAAAGAGGTTCATTCAAATGTGAATGGAAGTGGGGATGAGAGTACCAAGTTCAGGGAATTCCTTTACCCATCTCTGCTAAGCTGGTGAATCCTGGAAAAGCAGGTGCAGTTCTCTGGATCTTCCCAAGATTCGGTGCACTGGATGACCACTGCTTGCATCCTTCTACCAGAGCTTTCAGACTGAAATAGTAGAAGGATATGAGAAAATGTACCATGCTCAGAAACAGTTTCCATTTTCCCCTCATATACTCCCTATTGATCTACTTAGGGTATACATGTATCCATCTCAACTACACAGATCTGAAGTCCTCCCACAGCAAGAAATTTGCTGACATCTTTACAGCACCTTAAAATAGAAAAAAAAAAAAAAGTCAAAAGGTCCCTCCTTCATTTGTTACACTGTAGCAGTCAAAAGGCCTCTGCTGATAACTAACGAGCTATGAAAGCAGAATAATAGAAGGCTCCACTACAAAAATCAGATGAAACATTTTCTTTTTAAATCAAGGCATCTTGATTTCTTTTGCAATCAATCTTACCATGGCAGGTAAAGAATAAATTGCTCAGCAAGGAGAGGGGAAAATACCTCCAAAAATGTTTCCATGTGAAACACAAATGAACAATGAATTCAAACATCACTCACTAATAAACTAAAGTCACTGTAACAGCAAAGCTGTGTCTCTATATTATAAACCCCAATATTTTTCCTGTAGAGGAAACACTGTATTGAAGTACAGATAGTTAAAAGCACAAGTTCTAGATTACAGAAAAAAGGCAACTAAACTTATAAATCATGTCATTGTTTCTTTTACTTAAAAACAAACAAAGCCCAAGAGAAGAACCCAAACCCAAATCCCTAGTTTGACCTGTGTCTGAAGATATGTCACCAGGCTCCTGAACTTACTAGTAATCCCTATTCAAAGGTTTTCATTACCATCATCCTGCACTAGTTTCATGACATCAGACATGTATGTCAAGAACTTTGGTTAGCAGCACAACTTCCTGATGTATCAATATTCAAAGTTTTATTATTCATTTATCAACATAGTCCGAACTGGAAAATTTGGTGCCTTTCTCCACAAACATGAAACATTAGAGTGCTGATGAAAAGCCACACACACTTAGGATAGGCAGAAATTACATGGAAGGAATAAAAAGATCTGCAGATTGACTGATCTCAACTGGACACACAAAAGCATCGACTTGTTACCGAAAGAACAGAAAACTCAGAGATAAGCTCTCTTCCAGCTCCATTACTAGCTTGCATTGTTTTTTGGTAAGACATGTAATTCATTACCATCATTCCCTTAAAGAGAAAGGGAAATACAAGCATATATAAGTTACCTCTCATGATTCTTATTTTCCACCACCATCACTCTGCATTTCTAAGACAGCTTCCATTCCATGATTTAAAAATGTTATTATACTGGGGTATTTTTTTGCCTTGGTATGAGTTTTTCCTCTGCTCTCTACCCAATTGAGATGCTCTACTTGTCACCAAACTATACTGCAGCAATAGCAAGGCCACAGGATCTAAACTTGATTCAGCACATGATCATTTCGTTGATGACTGTGGTACAGACATTACAATAAAAGTATCCTGTGCAGTTCTCAACTGCCCTGCAAGTCCATCCTCATTAACCATTCTGGCACATGCAGTACCCTGCTGTGATCTTGAATCCAGACAACACAGCACTGAACCCTATTTGTCAAGACAAACAACCATAGGGTTTTATAACAGACATGCAAATCAGTGTGTGGGTCTGTTCTGATTTACTCCCTCCACAGCATACTCAGCTGTGTAACACAACACGCCAATAACATACATTAGATCTAAATAAACCAGGTGTACAACATGCCTACCTAGGATACATACTATAAACAGAGATGCGTATTAAGGGAAGCTGGTGAGTGAAGATGAACCACGTTAACAGTGTGAACACCTCCAAAACTGAATCTCAAAGCTCTTACAATATGGGTAGAGAACTACTGAGGAAGGTGAGATTTCCAGAGAGCTGGGAAAACACATACTCAACTTAGTTTGCTTCCTCATGACTTCTCAGGGCAATCTTCCCTTGCAAAGAACAGACTGAAGATTTGCTGTTACTGTCAAAGTGCAGCTCAATCTGAACAGGAAGATAAATAGCTACCAGAATAATTTCAAGGCCTGCTATGTTTGCCTTAAGGTTATAAAATTTTCATCCTTCCCTTTTATTTTTTGCTCCTTCTTTTTTCCCTCAAATTACAAGCAGACCTCAAAGACCTGTCCAGAAGATTCCTGCACATCATCTTAATTAGGCAGTGGCGTGCATTTGAAAACAATTCAAAACATGCTGACTTAAGAGAATGTTCCTAACTAGAGTCTGTTAGTGCCCTAAGGAAAGAGGAACTGGAATGATTTGAAAGCACTAGCACTTACACTGTATTTCAATCACCAACATAACAATTCAGGAACCTAAAAACTTCTTGCCTGTAATCTATTTAGATTAACTAACCAGAAGGTTGTTACTTACTTTGCTGTATTATGATTGAGTGACTTTTCTGTTGCCTTTTTCTACTGGGAAGTCAAAGGCACCTCTTTGTAGGAATGGTAAGATGACAAGGTTTATTTGCTCAGCAAATTGCAAAAAACTTCCCTACAACTGTAAGACAGCATCTCTAGTGTCTTAATAGCATTCTGTAATACCATGTTAAGGCATTAGTACTGCTGTGAATAAAAAAAGTCTGTTGCCTACTTAGCTTGCAGATTTTAAGAGGTAACTGCTAAAGCATTTTAAGTCACATCCACTGTCACCTTCCATAAAATTAGTAACCTGTGCAAAAAGCAGGGTGACCATCACCCATGCCATAGTAAGTCTGTGACTAATCAATGCCAAGTTTAAAGACAATTAAAACTTCACAATATATCCTTCAGAATATACTGTAAGATCACAAGTGAACTGTCACAGAACTAGTCCAACAAAAAGCTTCATCCAGTCTTTGCAATTCAGCGCAACTCCCTTCAGCTGCTGTGCATATTCTTTATGTTCAAAGATAAATGGAGTAGTGTGAATAATCACTGTATCATCTTTTCATGACTGCCTTTACTTGATGTTAATTATAGGCCACTGCAATTTTCACAATGCTATTCTTGCATAAACTTGGAATTATCTCCTGTGAAGAATACATGGAAAGTGATAAAAATTATGAAGATAAAAGTTCCCTGGATCTCAAAGTCCCATAAGCAGCAGTAACAGCAGCACTTCTGCTACCAGAACAGCATTATGGAGAACACTTGAACTGGACCTCGCTATCCTAAGATGAGCTCTTCACTTTACCCCAATTTTCCCAGGGTTCAGTATTTGGGTCAGCCCTGTTTAATATCTTTATCTATGTCCTGGATGAGGGGATCAAGGGCACCCTCAGTTAGTTTGCAGTGACATTAAGTTGGGTGGGAGTGTTGATCTGCTGGAGGGCAGGAAGGCTCTGCAGAGGGATCTGGACAGGCTGCATCAATGATGAATCAAGGCCAACTGTATAAGGTACAATAACATGAAGTGTTGGGTTCTGTTCTGTTGACTTCGGTCACAACAACTCCATGCAATTCTACAGGCTTGAGGATGAATAGCTGGAAAGCTGCTTGGTGGAAAATGATCTGGGGATGTTAGTCAACAGGCAGTTGAACATGAGCCAGCAGTGTGCCCAGGTAGCCAAGAAAGCCAAAGGCATCCTGGCAGGACTAGGGAAGTGATTGTTCTCCTGTACTCAGTGCTGGTGAGGCCGCACCTCAAATCCTGTGTTCAGTTCTGGGCCCCTCACTACAAGAAGACACTGAGGAGCTGGAGCATGCCCAGAGAAGGGCAGTGGAGCTGCAGAAGTTTCTAGAAAGTCACTCATACAAGGAGCAGCTGAGGGAGCTGGGGTTGTTTAGCCTGCAGAAAAGGAAGCTGGGGGAGATCTTATCACTGTCTACAAACACCTGAAAGGAGGCTGTAGCCAGGTGGGGGTTGGCTTCTTCTCCCAAGCAACAAGTAACAGGACAAGAGAAAATGCCCTCAACTTGCACCAGGAGAGGTTTAGATTAATTATTGGGAGAAATTTCTTCAGTGAAAGGCTGGCCAGGCATTGGAATAGGCTGCCCAGGAAAGCAGTGCAATTACCATCCCTGGAAGTGTTCAAAAAGTGTGTGGATGTGGTACTTGGGAATATGGTTTACTAGCAAACATGATGGAGGCTACGTTAATGGTTGGACTCAAAGGTCTTTTCCAACCTTAAACATGCAATGAAATTTTATCTCCTTACCCTGTAAAATAAGAATTAAAAAATACTTAAAAATAGCAAGAACTAACTTTTGAGTCTTTAAAGGGAGCAACTCTGCTCCTTTTTAATTAAAGTCTGCAGTCTGGCACAATCTCAGCAAGGAGTGGTTCACTGTATGTTAGCCATACTGCTCTCTCAGCAACACTCTCATGTTTCAGACACTCTGCAAAATGTGTATCTGTATCGAGTCTCCCTAGGAAAGATTCTGAATACTACAGAACATCTCAGTTGTAGAGAGAACAGAAACACAGTTTGCAAGCAACTCCATTCCAGCTGTCTGTGTCCAAAAGCAGTCAGTGCTTCAGACTGTACTTCAGACTGAGTAATTAACAGAAAACAGAAGAGCTCTATTCCCAGAATTCTAAGAACGTGATTTCAAGGTAGAAGTGGTTTTTTCCAGCTTCAGTGATCTCCTGCCTTTCTACATAATTGATGGTTGTCAAGCGTGACATCTGTTTTAATTCCGTAGAATGCTATCCTTCATTTGTTGAATAGGTAAAGC